>NW_027361806.1:21032500-23897500 GCF_039654945.1 Dendrobates tinctorius
CTGAGTGCTTTCTACCTGTTCAATTTTTGCGGGGCTTTGGGGGCTTGTTTAACCTACATTTTCTCTCTTCAGGGTTAATCTCTTATTTTACTATCTGTGTTTTTAAGGGTAAACTATATTGCATTTAAATCTTGAGGTGTAACTATATTCACAAGGGGTTAATTAAGGGTGGGAGTTCATACAGTAATTAAGGGTTTATAAGGGGCAGCTGGTTGGGGCTCAACTCCTTTTGGAAGTGCATTGAGCAGCAAGGTGGTGTGCTGGTAAAAGGGGGAAAAAAAAAACAAAAAAAAAACGTTTAAATCTTCTTCCTGAGCGAGTGTGAACGAGCTGAGTGTGACCTGAGTGTAAGTGTGAACTGTGGTAAGTGTGTGACTTGAAATTCAGTGACTTTAGATTCAGGGAGTTTCCAAGGGAGGTCTTACTGAATTGCTGTTATATTAATACTTTTTTTTTTTTTTTTTTGCTTATCTTATTGTCTGGTGCAATCCCCATTAGGATGTGCTCCACTATTGCCAATGCCATCCAGTGCACGTCTTGCCGCATGTATGAAATCCTTGAACAGCCGGTCGAGGGTGCATACTGCTGTGCGAGATGTGAGCACGTTGTGCATTTGGAAGCCCAGATACTGGATCTAAATGTGCAGCTGGCAACACTGAGAGCCATAGACAATATGGAAAGGAGTCTCCTGCTCACTGAGCAGACGCTCAATGGGATAGATGAGGGGGGGGATGCTAGGTTGGAGCTGCAGGACAATGAAGCAGCCAGCTGGGTGACAGTTAGAAGGCGGGGTAGAGTGAAGAGCGCCAGGGAGGCTAGTCCTGATCTGGCACACCCCAATAAGTTTGCTAAGTTGGCAGATGAGGGGAGTGTTAGTGCAGGAGTAGCACCGCTGCAGCAAGGCATGTCCTCTGAAAGCCAGAGGACTGTCTGCTCCAGCAAGGGGGGAAATGGGAGAGCAGGGCAGGCCAGACAGGTTCTGGTAGTGGGAGACGCAATTATTAGGGGAACAGATAGGGCAATCTGTCACAAAGACAGGGATCGTCGAACGGTGTGCTGCCTACCTGGCGCTCGAGTCCGACACATCGCTGATCGGGCTGACAGATTACTGGGAGGGGGCTGGAGAGGATCCAGCGGTCATGGTGCACATTGGCACAAATGACAAAGTTAGAGGTAGGTGGAAGGTCCTTAAAGATGATTTCAGGGAATTAGGCTGTAAGCTTAAAGCAAGGACCTCCAAGGTGGTATTTTCGGAAATACTTCCTGTACCACGTGCCACGCCAGAGAGGCAACGGGAGATTAGGGAGGTTAATAAGTGGCTCAGGAATTGGTGTAGGAAGGAGGGGTTTGGGTTCCTGCAGAACTGGGCCGACTTCTCAGTTGGCTACAGGTTCTACGCTAGGGACGGGCTGCACCTCAATGGGGAGGGTGCCGCTGTGCTGGGGGAGAAAATGGCTAGAAGGTTGGAGGAGTGTTTAAACTAGGGACGGGGGGGGGAGGGTATTCCTTTTATAGGAGGGGAAGACAGTGCAGATAGAGACCTGGGCACAAATAATGACATTGGGGGTGGGGGTGGCATGGGGGGTGGGGTTAGAACAGTAAATAATTTAAGAAAGAATAGAGGTACAGAGAGATACATAAAGTGCATGTATACTAATGCCAGAAGCCTCGCCAATAAAATGGAGGAATTGGAGTTAATGTTGTTGGAACATAATTATGACATGGTGGGGATATCTGAGACATGGCTGGATGAGAGCCACGACTGGGCGGTTAATTTACAGGGCTATAGTCTGTTCAGAAATGACCGTACATATAAGCGAGGGGGAGGCGTGTGTTTATATGTAAAATCATCCTTAAAACCCATCCTGCGTGATAATATATATGAATCTAATGAAAATGTAGAGTCCCTGTGGGTAGAGATAAGGGGAGGGGGGAAAAATAATAAATTACTGATAGGGGTTTGTTATAAATCTCCAAAAATAATGGAAGCTACAGAGAATATTTTCATAAAGCAAATAGATGAAGCAGCGACTCAAGGAGAAGTCATTATTATGGGGGACTTCAACTACCCTGAAATACATTGGGGAACCGAAACCTGCAGCTCCAGCAAAGGTGATAGGTGTCTGACAACGATGAGAGACAATTACCTTTCACCACTGGTTCAGGACCCCACAAGAGGGGGGGCACTGCTAGACCTAATATTAACCAACAGGCCAGACCGCAGATCAGATGTAAGGGTTGAGGGTCACTTGGGTAATAGTGATCACAAATTAATAAGTTTTCATGTGTCCTGTAATAAGATGTGTAGTAGAGGGGTTACAAGGACACTAAACTTCAGGAAGGCAAATTTCCAACGGATGAGAGATGATCTTGGTGCAATTAACTGGGACGATATCCTGAGACATAAAAATACACAAAGAAAATGGGAGACGTTTATTATCCTCCTGAATAGGACCTGTGCACAATATATACCGTATGGGAATAAACATGCGAGAAATAGGAGGAAACCACTATGGCTAAATAGAGCTGTAAGGGGCGCAATAAGAGATAAAAATAAAGCATTTAGAGAATTAAAGCAAGTAGGTAGTGATGAGGCATTAACTAAATACAGAAGATTAAATAAATTCTGTAAAAAGCAAATCAAGACAGCAAAGATTGAGACAGAGAGACTCATTGCCAGAGAAAGTAAAAATAATCCCAAAATATTCTTTAACTACATAAATAGTAAGAAACTAAAAAATGACAGTGTTGTTCCCCTTAAAAATAGTCTGGGTGAAATGGTGGATGAGGATGAGGAAAAAGCCAATATGCTAAATGACTTTTTTTCAACAGTATTTACACAAGAAAATCCCATGACAGATAACATGATCAGGGATAAAAATTCTCCATTAAATGTCACCTGCTTAACCCAGCAGGAAGTACGGCGGCGTCTACAAATCACTAAAATTGACAAATCCCCGGGCCCGGATGGGATACACCCCCGAGTAATGCAGGAATTAAGCACAGTCATAGATAGACCACTATTTTTAATCTTTAAAGATTCCATAATAACAGGGTCTGTACCACAGGACTGGCGTATAGCAAATGTGGTGCCAATATTCAAAAAGGGGACAAAAACTGAACTTGGAAATTATAGGCCAGTAAGTTTAACCTCAACTGTGGGTAAAATCCTGGAGGGTTTTCCAAGAGATACTATACTGGAGTATCTGGAGAAGAATAACCTTATGACCCAATATCAACATGGGTTTACAAGAGACCGTTCCTGTCAGACTAATCTGATAAGCTTTTATGAAGAGGTAAGTTCCGGACTGGACCAAGGGAATGCAGTGGACGTGGTGTACATGGACTTTTCAAAAGCTTTTGATACGGTGCCACACAAAAGGTTGATACATAAAATGAGAACAATGGGGATAGGGGAAAATATGTGTAGGTGGGTTAAGAGCTGGCTCAGGGATAGGAAACAAAGGGTGGTTATTAATGGAGCACACTCGGACTGGGTCACGGTTAGCAGTGGGGTACCACAGGGGTCAGTTTTGGGCCCGCTTCTTTTTAACATATTTATTAATGACCTTGTAGGGGGCATAGAGAGTAGAATTTCAATATTTGCAGATGACACTAAACTCTGCAGGGTAATTAATACAGAGGAGGACAATTTTATATTACAGGAGGATTTATGTAAACTAGAAGCTTGGGCTGATAAATGGCAAATGAGCTTTAATGGGGATAAATGTAAGGTCATGCACTTGGGTAGAACGAACAAGTTGTATAATTATGTGCTTAATTGTAAAACACTGGGCAAAACAGTCACTGAAAAAGACCTGGGTGGATGGGTGGACGACAAACTCACATTTAGTGGCCAGAGTCAAGCAGCTGCTGCAAAGGCAAATAAAATAATGGGATGCATTAAAAGAGGCATAGATGGTCATGAGGAAAACATAATTTTACCTCTATATAAGTCACTAGTGCGACCACACTTAGAATACTGAGTACCGTTCTGGTCTCCGGTGTATAAGAAAGACATAGCTGAACTGGAGCGGGTGCAGAGAAGAGCGACCAAGGTTATTAGGGAACTAGGGGGTCTGCAATACCAAGACAGGTTATTACACTTGGGTTATTTAGTTTGGAGAATCGAAGGCTTAGGGGTGATCTTATTACAATGTATAAATATATGCGGGGACAGTACAAAGACCTTTCTAATGATCTTTTTACTCTTAGACCTATGACGGGGACAAGGGGGCATCCTCTACGTCTGGAGGAAAGAAGGTTTAAGCATACTCACAGATGCGGATTCTTTACTGTAAGAGCAGTGAGACTATGGAACTCTCTGCCATATGATGTTGTAATGAGTGATTCACTACTAAAATTTAAGAAGGGACTGGATGCCTTTCTTGAAAAGTATAATATTACAGGGTATATACACTAGTCTCCTTAATCTTGCGTGGATCCAGGGAGCTAGTCTGATTGCCGTATGTGGAGTCGGGAAGGAATTTTTTTCCCCAATGTGAAGCTTACTGTTGCCACATGGGGTTTTTTTGCCTTCCTCTGGATCAACATGTTAGGGCAAGTTAGGATAGGATATGGGTTGAACTAGATGGACTTAAAGTCTCCCTTCAACCTTAATAACTATGTTACTATGTTACCTAAATAACTCACCGCTTCCACTCTCTGACCACAACATTCTCTCCACGCTCACAAATCCTCATCCACCCCAGCACACTCCTACCTATCACACATTCAGAAATCTACAAGCCATTAACCCTCAGACACTTTCAGATTCCCTACACTCATTACTGTCCCCAATCTCCTCTTTTTCCTGTCCTAATCTGGCTGTTCATCACTACAATGACACTCTTAGAAGCACCCTTGACCAAGTAGCTCCCCTCACCCTCAGAACCTCCAAACACAGAGTAAAACAGCCCTGGCTCACATCGCAAACTCAACTTCTCCAGCGATGCTCTAGGAGTGCTGAACGCCTATGGAGAAAAACCCGCACACCAGAAGACTTCATCCACTTCAAATTTATGTTAACCTATAACGCTGCCCTTCACTTCACCAAACAGACCTACTTCACCACCCTGATCTCCTCACTAGCCAACAACCCCAAGAAACTTTTTGACACTTTTCACTCCCTCTTCAGGCCAAAAGCACAAGCCCCTATCACAGACATTTGTGCTGATGACCTGGCCTCCCACTTTACAGAAAAAATAGATAATATCCGTCAAGAAATCTGCTCCCAACCACCAAGTGCTGTGACTCCCATCCCTTCCTGCATCTCCCCTGGCTCACTTTCCACATTTGATCCCATCACAGAAGAAGAAGTCTCCAGACTCCTCTCTTCTTCTTGTCCGACTACATGCACTACCGACCCCATGCCCTCACATCTCCTCCAGTCTCTCTCTCCAGTCGTCACAACCCACCTAACTACAATCTTTAATCTCTCCCTCTCCTCTGGCATTTTCCCATCCTCCTTCAAACACGCCATCATTATTCCATTACTAAAGAAATCTGCTCTCGACCCATCCTGCACAAACAACTACAGACCAGTCTCCAATCTCCCCTTCATCTCTAAACTTTTGGAACGCCTAGTTTACTCCCGCCTTACCCATTACCTCTCCACTCACTCCCTCCTAGACCGTTCACAGTCCGGCTTCTGCCCCTTACATTCGACTGAAACTGCACTCATCAAAGTGACCAATGACCTTCTGACAGCAAAACGTAACGGTGACCACTCTCTGCTCATTCTTCTTGACCTATCTGCAGCTTTCGATACTGTTGACCACCATCCCCTACTCTCTAGGCTCCAGTCACTAGGCATTAAGGACACTGCTCTCTCCTGGTTCTCTTCCTATCTCTCTGACCGCTCCTTCAGTGTTTTGTTCTCTGGCTCCACTTCATCTCCTCTTCCTCTTGCTGTCGGGGTACCTCAGGGCTCAGTCCTTGGTCCCCTTTTCTCTCTCTACACGGCCCCAATTGGACAGACCATCAGCAGATTTGGCTTTCAGTACCATCTTTATGCTGATGACACACAACTATACACGTCTTCCCCCAACCTCACCCCCGCTGTACTACAGAACGCCAGTGACTGTCTGTCTGCAGTCTCCAATATCATGTCCGCTCTCTATCTGAAACTCAACCTCTCTAAAACTGAACTTCTTCTGCTCCCGCCATCTACTAACCTCCCTAAATCTGACATTTCCCTCTCCGTGGGTGGTACCACAATAACACCCCGGCAGCAGGCGCGCTGTCTGGGTGTTATGTTTGGCACCAATCTCTCCTTCACATCCCATATACAATCTCTTGCCCGCTCTTGCCGCTTACACCTAAAGAACATCTATAGAATCCGCCCTCTTCTCACCATGGAAACAACAAAAACCCTCACTGCTGCACTGATCCACTCCCGCCTGGATTACTGCAATGCTCTATTAATTGGCCTCCCCGTCACTCGACTATCCCCTCTCCAGTCCATACTTAATGCAGCGGCCAGGATCGTCCATCTGGCTAATCGGTACTCGGACACGTCCGCTCTTCGCCAGTCCTTACATTGGCTGCCCATTCATTATAGGATCCAATTCAAAGTACTTGTTCTCACCCACAAAGCTCTCCACAGTGCGGCACCCCCTTACATCTCTTCTCTCATTTCTGTCTATCGGCCTAGCCGATCGCTGCTCTCTGCAAACGACTTTTGACTAACCTCTGCACTAATCCGTACCTCCCACTCCCGACTACAAGACTTCTCCCGTGCTGCTCCTATCCTCTGGAATGCTCTACCCCAAGAAATCAGGACTATCCACAATTTGCATAGTTTTAGGCGCTCCCTCAAAACACACTTGTTCAGAGCGGCCTATCACGTTCACTGATCAAAGTAATTCTCAGTGAATGGGCTACACAAGCACACTTACACAATCTCCATCCATCCTTCACTCCCTCAAGATGGCTGGACCTTCATTGTAAATACACCATTGTAAATACACACCTGTACTTTGTATCTCCCCCACCTCATTGTAGATTGTAAGCTCTCACGAGCAGGGTCTTCTTATTTCGTCTTATTTTGCTTCAATTATTGTATTGTTAACGTTGTTACTTATGACTTGTGTTTTGAAACTGTTAAACTGTAAAGCGCTGCGGAATATGTTGGCGCTATATAAATAAAGATTATTATTATAGTAGTTATGTTCTTGTACATAGGAGCAGTATTATAGTAGTTATATTCTTGTACATAGGAGCAGTATTATAGTAGTTATATTCTTGTACATAGGAGCAGTATTATAGTAGTTATATTCTTGTACATAGGGGGCAGTATTATAGTAGTTATTTTCTTGTACATAGGGGCAGTATTATAGAAGTTATATTCTTGTACATAGGAGCAGTATTATAGTAGTTATATTCTTGTACATAGGGGCAGTATTATAGTAGTTATATTCCTGTACATAGGAGCAGTATTATAGTAGTTATATTCTTGTACATAGGGGGCAGTATTATAGTAGTTATATTCTTGTACATAGGGGGCAGTATTATAGTAGTTATATTCTTGTACATAGGGGCAGTATTATAGTAGTTATATTCTTGTATATAGCGGCAGTATTATAGTAGTTATATTCTTGTACATAGGGGGCAGTATTATAGTAGTTATATTCTTGTACATAGGGGCAGTATTATAGTAGTTATAGTCTTGTACATAGGAGCAGTATTATAGTAGTTATATTCTTGTACATAGGAGCAGTATTATAGTAGTTATATTCTTGTACATAGGGGCAGTATTATAGTAGTTATATTCTTGTACATAGGAGCAGTATTATAGTAGTTATATTCTTGTACATAGGGGCAGTATTATAGTAGTTATATTCTTGTACATAGGGGCAGTATTATAGTAGTTATAGTCTTGTACATAGGAGCAGTAATATAGTATTTATATTCTTGTACATAGGAGCAGTATTATAGTAGTTATATTCTTGTACATAGGAGCAGTATTATAGTAGTTATATTCTTGTACATAGGGGCAGTATTATAGTAATTTCATTTAGCTATGCTGTATTTTCTTGGTCTCGATTTTCTTTATGTCCCTGTCTGTCGTGTCTTATTTATTGAGCAGAACATTATTTCTTTCCATCTTCTAAACATATGTAAATATAATGTTGGACAGACATTAATATATGCTCAGCCTGGAATAAATGCATTTGTTACGGCAGACACCAGGCATTCATTGTACCTGAATGCAGCCAGCAAATAACTATTATTAATACTGTAATGATACAATAACGCATCTCCAGCTGTGTGATTTATCGTTCGCTCGCACATATAAACAGCTCCGGCTCCTGATTGAAAATCTGACGCCTCGCTCGGCCATATTTCAGTTTTTGTCATTAAACGCATGTAAAGTAGGTCAGTTATTACACTGAATGATGTATAGATTAATTGTGGCGGCTAATGAAAAGTCTGGAGATTCTGCATCTAAAGTGACACCGGCCGGATATTTATCACCCTAAATAAAATCCTTTATTGAACGAGCGAATATCAGGCTTTCGAATGAATTTCTGAGTAGCTCCAGATTTTACATACAGATGCAGCCAAAATGTCATCTGGTTCAATGTATAGCAATTCCCTCATGTGTCATTGGTGATTTACATGGGGCTGCAGATAAATTTCTTAAGGGGAAAACGCATAGAAACCTCTTATTTCCCATAATAATTACTCCTTAAAGGGATAATCTAGGATAGCAAAAGCAATGCGGTTTCTTTCATAGTCTGCTCCACACCTGTCCATGGCTTGTGGCCAAACTACATTGAAGTGAATGGGGGTGACCTGCAATACCACACACAACCTGTGGACATGGTGGCGCTGTTTTTTTTTTTTTTTTAATAAAAGCAGCCTTTTTTCTTTTTTTTTAAATATTAAATACCCTTTTAATAATCTTTATGATAATCACATAGGAACTGTCAAAATTTGTCTACTTATTAGCGGGTGCAAGACCCTTGTGCCTTCTAAGAAAACACCATTATTTTACATGCCACGTGATGGGTGCATATATTTGAGATGCTTAATTTGGGTTCTTCCCAGAAATACTGACACTTGGGTATGTTGGTATTATAATAATACTACTATAATACTTGAGTATTAAATCAAAACTGTAAACCAACAGTCCCGTTTTTTTTTGGGGGGGGGTAAAGCTCCCATTATATCTGCACCTTCCTGCGACAATCCAGAGGTACCTGTACCTGTTTTTTAGATCGTCGTCAGTTCTCAGCATTGGGTTTTGAATTTCTATAGGTACCATGCTCTGTGAGCTGCACATCCTGCTCTGATACATTGTAACAAACCAGCAGAACTACAGAGATACTTTGTAGATTGCTTCCAACTGATACATCCCAACAGCTGTGTGAACAGGGCTCCGCTCAAAGCCCAGCAGCTGTGTGAACAGGGCTCAGCTCAAAGCCCAACAGCTCTGTGAACAGGGCTCCGCTCAAAGCCCAGCAGCTGTGTGAACAGGGCTCCGCTCAAAGCCCAGCAGCTGTGTGAACAGGGCTCAGCTCAAAGCCCAACAGCTGAGTGAACAGGGCTCCGCTCAAAGCCCAGCAGCTGTGTGAACAGGGCTCCGCTCAAAGCCCAGCAGCTGTGTGAACAGGGCTCAGCTCAAAGCCCAGCAGCTGTGTGAACAGGGCTCAGCTCAAAGCCCAGCAGCTGTGTGAACAGGGCTCCGCTCAAAGCCCAGCAGCTGTGTGAACAGGGCTCCGCTCAAAGCCCAGCAGCTGTGTGAACAGGGCTCAGCTCAAAGCCCAGCAGCTGTGTGAACAGGGCTCAGCTCAAAGCCCAGCAGCTGTGTGAACAGGGCTCTGCTCAAAGCCCAGCAGCTGTGTGAACAGGGCTCCGCTCAAAGCCCAGCAGCTGTGTGAACAGGGCTCCGCTCAAAGCCCAGCAGCTGTGTGAACAGGGCTCCGCTCAAAGCCCAGCAGCTGTGTGAACAGGGCTCCGCTCAAAGCCCAGCAGCTGTGTGAACAGGGCTCCGCTCAAAGCCCAGCAGCTGTGTGAACAGGGCTCCGCTCAAAGCCCAGCAGCTGTGTGAACAGGGCTCAGCTCAAAGCCCAGCAGCTGTGTGAACAGGACTCCGCTCAAAGCCCAGCAGCTGTGTGAACAGGGCTCAGCTCAAAGCCCAGCAGCTGTGTGAACAGGGCTCAGCTCAAAGCCCAGCAGCTGTGTGAACAGGGCTCCGCTCAAAGCCCAGCAGCTGTGTGAACAGGGCTCAGCTCAAAGCCCAGCAGCTGTGTGAACAGGGCTCAGCTCAAAGCCCAGCAGCTGTGTGAACAGGGCTCAGCTCAAAGCCCAGCAGCTGTGTGAACAGGGCTCTGCTCAAAGCCCAGCAGCTGTGTGAACAGGGCTCCGCTCAAAGCCCAGCAGCTGTGTGAACAAGGCTCAGCTTAGGCCTCCAAGCCTAATGAAGAATTTTTCATGAACTGACTGCGGAGATTGTGAAGAAATGGAAACCCGAGAGGGGAGAATGTCATTGTGAGGGGACGATTTAAAGTCCCTTTTTCTTGTGGCTGCTTTGCTACGAGATAAAGTGAAGTATGACATTTGATACATTTCCAGCATGTGAGGATATTCCACTTATACTGGAAATGCTGCTGCACTTTTTTCTGCCTCCCTCCTGCTCAAGTGACTGCAACTTTTTTGCAACTTTTATTTTTTTAAAAGTTACAATTCTTAAACCAGTCTAAAACCTCATATAAATGGATAACCATCATACCCACTTTTGAAAAGTGTCAAAATCAAAGTAAAATAGTAAAAAGTCACACTTTTTTTTTTTTTACCCAAAAATAGCTTGCTCCAAAATTTGCAACTTTCTGACTTTGGAAAACTGCTGCAAACTCCTGGATGCCTCGATGCCCCACACCCTAAGGCTAATTTCACATTAGCTTTTTTTTGCGCAGCGCATCGTGCAAAATACAAACGCATGCAAAAAGCGCATCATGCGTTTTTGCATGCATTTGCATTTTTTATGCGCATTCGTTCTCTAGGGGTTAAAGCCAGTGTCTACACATATTTACGCCAAAAACGCATGCGCACGAAAACGCAGACGATCTCATTTCCATGTGCACGCCTGTGTTCCCATAGACTGTAATGTGTTATTTTGACGCATTCCGTGCGCATGCGTTTTTTTGACCCAAAAATGCAACAGGTTGCGTCTTGCGCGCCTAGGCATACATGATGACAAAACGCATGCGCACAAAAATGCATATGAACGCATGCAAACGCAAGACCATGCGCCTCCATGTTAAACATAGGTACGCATGGACGCGCATGATGCGCTGCGCAAAAACGCTAATGTGAAACCAGCCTAAGAAGATTAGAAAGTTGCAGATAGATCATAAGTGCCATCCGCTGCCTGCCAGTTACTACTGTGCGCAAACACGACCAGCTCTGCTACATCTGCGCACTGATTAGCTCCTCTTCTGTCATTGTTGTCTGGCATTCCATGGACAGGAGGGATATTTTTAGCTGGCGGCCATCGCTTTGTGTTCTAACACTTGTGATATCTGTTCTTGCAGTGCGACTCTTATTCCAGGGATCCGCGGCTGCTACAGAGGAGACGTCCTATAAAGTTATGGGGAATTATAAATCTAGGCCGAGCCAGACCTGCACGGGTAATGTATACTGCTTTATGTGTCTCTATAGTGGATGGGAGGGACGCGTATTATTACAGGCGCCTTTGTATGGACGGCGTGTGGCCCCACTGTGGATTATTGCTGATGCCCACTATAGGTCGCTGATAACAGACTCCTCCGCTGTCACAGAGGCCAGGGGAGGAATAACTGGGACATCGGCCTGAGCCATATTCAGATCTGTGCAAAAGCACCCCTAATATTGGTAAAGCAATCCTACATTGGGCTCACCGCTCTATAGACCTGTGATGTCTGCAGTCGTGGCCAAACGTTTTGAGACTGACACAAGTTTTATTTTTTACAAAGTTTACAGCGTCAAACGTTTCAGAAGTTTTTACACTTTTATTGGCAAATACATGACATTTCTGTAAAGCCTCAATATTCCCAGCGCTGCGCCTTATTTTTTAAGAGAAAATAATTTTTCAGGAAGTTCAGAGACCGGACAGCAGAGGACGGGGGGGGGCAGATATTGTGATGAAGATCAGGTCACAAGGCAAATGTAATAACTAAGTGCCTCAGAGAGTAAAACATTAACATTTGTGGTCCTTGACCAGGAAACTCCTCAGAGCAATTCTAAAAGGCCACAAAAAAAACTCACAGGAATTGTGATATTTCCATGCTCTGATGAGACAAGAACGGGCGGCCAGTAGTCAACATTTGGCCCAGAAGCCGATATCCAGCGATATTGAAGTGGATAAGGGCAGAGAGTATGGGCAGGAGTGCAGAAAGGGGCAGGAGGGCGGAGAGTGAGGGGCAGGAGCGCAGAGAGTAAGGGGCAGGAGGGCGGAGAGAGAAGCAGGAGCGCGGAGAGTAAGGGGCAGGAGGGCGGAGAGAGAGGCAGGAGCGCGGAGAGTAAGGGGCAGGAGGGCGGCGAGTAACGGGCAAGAGCACGGAAAGTGAGGGGCAGGAGTGTGGAGAGTAAGGTTCAGGAGGGTGGAGAGTGAGGGGCAGGAGCGCGGAGAGTAAGAGGCAGGAGGGCGGACAGTAACGGGCAAGAGCGCGGAAAGAGAGGGTCAGGAGGGCGGAGAGTGAGGGGCAGGAGCGCAGAAAGGGTCAGGAGGGTGGAGAGTGTAAGGGTCAGGAGGGTGGAGAGTGTAAGGGTCAGGAGGGTGGAGAGTGAGGGGCAGGAGGGCAGACAGAGGGGCAGGAGGGCGGAGAGTAACGGGCAAGAGCTCGGAAAGAGAGGGGCAGGAGGGCGGAGAGAGAGGCAGGAGCGCAGAAAGGGGCAGGAGGGCAGAGAGAGAGGGGCAGGAGCGCGGAGAGTAACTGGCAAGAGCGCGGAAAGAGAGGGGCAGGAGGGCGGAGAGTGAGGGGCAGGAGGGCGGAGAGTGAGGGGCAGGAGGGCGGAGAGTGAGGGGCAGGAGGGCGGAGAGAGAGGGGCAGGAGGGCGGAGAGAGAGGGGCAGGAGGGCGGAGAGAGAGGGGCAGGAGGGCGGAAAGTGAGGGGCAGGAGGGCGGAGAGAGAGGGGCAGGAGCGCAGGGAATAATGGGCAGCACGGGGACTATTGAGGCCTGACAGAAACGTAATGGATTTTTCATTAACGTGGAAATGTGTCAATCTGAAAACTTTTGTCGGCTTCTGTGTAGAGTCCAGCGCCATGAATGATTCCCAGGATCGTCCTGCCAATAAATGCTGTCGGGAGACAGCACGTGGTGTCACATGAGCTACCGTAGACGCTGTAATATAAAGACGTCCGGACTCCATATTGTACAGAAAATATATTCAAACTAATGGACAGGAAAAGGGGAACTATTGAAAATCCGGTTCCTAATCCCCCATTTTTCGTGGTGACCAGGCCACATTAGCTTCACCTCACTTATTCACAGACGCTGTGAACCTGTAGAAGGTAACACAGCTGCATCCAGATATAACGAGGGGCTTATTAACCACTATAATGTCCGGCTTATTATAGATGAGTGGAAGAAAAAAGTGAGCGAGTCGTATCAGGTGATTGTGGAGCGGCTGGAGGACGACCTTCACATTAAGGAGCTGGAGCAGACCGAGCTACAGATGGTTTTCAGGTAAAGTCCTTCTGTGAAATCTCCTCTATCAAATGTAGCAGAGTTTGTTTTCGCACAGCCCCTCACCATGAGGTATCAGCTTTACATGGGACTGCCAGCAACCTTATTCTTTATAGACAGTGGCACTAACATATTCCACAGTGTTGTACACAGCTTGCGGTTATTAATATCAGTTCTCGCCTACCAATGTCTCCTCTCACGCCCACTAGGGTCAACCTGGGTTTTGTGAAACTGTGCTCATCCCACGGGGAGATGATTTCATCCTCTAGTAGTAATGGTGCTCCTCATTCAGTGACTGCTAGCAGCGATGCTGACTGTCAGTATTTAACATGTAAGGTATAGAGAGCGGAAATGTGACCACAGCGAGAATGGACAATTGACTTTCACAAATGTCCCAACTATTCCAAATTATTGTCGACCGTGGAAAAAGGAAATGTCAGACTCCCTGAAAAGCAGTAAATATGTCCTGTGCCCAAATATTGTCACCTCTCTGTGTATCTGCACTTCCCCTGCTCCTCCGCGATTATACAGAGATGGTATTCTGTCCACGATGCTGCCCAGAGCGGAGGGACAGGGTATGTAACGGAGCGTCAGCTCCAAAGTCAGTGTCAAGGATACACAGCCGGGGTGATCAGCCAAGCCCCATCACTGTTACCACTTGGTTAGAGGAACGCACTCCACCGCCTCCAATCCTCAGGATAACTACATAGTAGTCTGACGAGTGATGGCCGCCACCGCTGCTGCTTCCACTGATAGATCCTTTATTGAGCAAATTGCAGTAACTTCAGTAAGAGTATGGTACCTACTCCTTTGATAATATATATACCAGTACAGTCACTGTCAACTCCGCAATAACCAAAGAAACTATGAGCTGCCACCACCAATCATTTATACAGGCCGACTGGGCACCTGTTACAGGTAATATAGGACGTTAGGGTTGCGGTTTACAGAGAAAGAGGAACAGAGATATTACATTTTATAATTAGTCCAAAAAGATAGGCAGTGTTCATAAAAATACAGTTGTGCTCAAAATTTTACATACCCCAGCAGAATTTTTTTTTTTTTTTTTCAGAGAATATGAATGATAACACCAAAACTTTTTCTCCACTCATGGTCAGTGGTTGGGTGAAGCCATTTATTGTCAAACTACTGTGTTTTCTCTTTTTAAATCATAATGACAACCCAAAATATCCAAATGACCTGATCAAAAGTTCACATACCCTGGGGATTTTGGCCTGATAACATGCACAGAAGTTGACACAAATGGGTTTGAATGGCTACTAAAGGTAATATACTCACCTGTGACCTGTTTGCTTGTAATCAGTGTGTGTGTATAAAAGCTGAGTAAGTTTCTGGGATCCAGACAGACTCTTGCATCTTTCATCCAGCCACTGACGTTTCTGGGTTGTGAGTCATGAGAAAAGCGAAGAATTATCAATGGATCTACAGGAAAAGGTAGTTGAACTGTATAAAACAGGAAAGGGATACAAAAAGATGTCCAAGGAATTGATAATGCCAGTCAGCAGTGTTCAAACTGTGATTAACAAATGGAAAATCAGGGGCTCTGTAAAAACAAAGCCACGGTCAGGTAGCCCAACAAAGATGTCGTCTACAACTGCCATCAAAATTGTTTGAGATGCAAAGAAACACCCACAAATAACATCAGTTGAAATACTGGACTCTCTGAAAACTAGCGATGTGACTGTTTCAAGATGCACAATAAGGAGGCACTTGAAGAAAAATGGGCTGCATGGTAGATTCGCTAGAAGAAAGCCATTACTGCGCAAATGGCACAAAGTTTCTTGCCTACAATACACAAAACAGCACAGAGACAAGCCTCAAAACTTCTGGAGCAAGGTAATTTGGAGCGATGAGACCAAAATTGAACGTTACATTTGGAGAGAGGTCAACAAGGCCAATGATGAAAGGAGCACCATTCCTACTGTAAAGCATGGAGGTGGATCGCTGATGTTTTGTGGATGTGTGAGCTACAAAGGCAGAGGAAACTTGGTCAAAGTTGAAGGACAGTTGAATGCAGCACGTTATCAGCAAATATTGGAGGCAGTCTTCTGTCCGGAAGCTGCGCATGGGACGTACTTGGATGTTCCAACATGATAACGATCCAAAACACAAGACCAAGTCGACCTGTCATTGGCTACAGTAGAACAAAGTGAAGGTTCTAGAGTGGCCATTTCAGTCTCCTGACCTCAATATCATTGAGCCACTCTGGGGAGATCTCAATCATGCAGTTCATGCTAGACAGCCCAGGAATTTACAGGAACTGTAGACTTTTGCCAAGAAGAGTGGGCAGCTACCATCTGAGAAAATAAAGAACCTCATCCACAACTACCACAAAAGACTTCAAGCTGTCATTGATGGTAGAGGGGGCAATACACGGTATTAAGAAATGGGGTATGTGAACTTTTGATCAGGGTCATTTGGATGTTTCGGGTTGTCATTATGATATAAAAAGAGAAAACGCAGTAGATTGACAATAAATGGTACCACCCAACCACTAACTGTATACAAAAGATTTTGCAAAGGGAACAAAACAATACATCATATACAATTACATAAAATAACAAAGAATAACAAAAGAAAGTCACTAAGCTTGTTCACAGAAGTGGCTCAAATTTAAAGAGCAAAGAACTCTAGTGAAAACGTGGATCAATCCTACACAGCAATGGCTTTTCGTTAGCACAAGTTACACTCACACACACACACACACACACACACACACCTCTCCTCTGGTGACTCGTAACAGGGCTGAATTACAGAGAACTATAGGATATGTCTTAGCCTTAAAACATTGAGATTCTCAGCTTTTTTGATACCTTTGCCCCTTAAGATCCCAGGCGAAAGACGTCACCGTCATGTTTCCTATCTGTTCATAGATAAACGACAATATCTATGCCATGTCTCCTAGCTGGCAGATCTACATTTGGCGTTACGCCAGCCATCGCCCAGCGACGTGAAACCATGCTTTGCATTCACCATTTTATCACGTTTCCGAAAATATGACTTTTCTATCTATTATATCAACGCAGTTCATAAAAACCTCACATTATCATTTCTATGAAGTAGACAAAGGGATTTTACACTTTCTCTTTAGCTCTTATTTCTACCAGTTGTAAATCTGCCCTTCTCCACATTCCTATGCTTTCAAACTGATTTGCCTGACATCTGCTAGCCATTAGGATTTTCCTTATTTAACTATTTCCAAAGGAGGGTGTCAGCTGCATAAGGGGTCAGGTGAAGGTAACTTGCTAGATTGCAAGCTCTTTTTTCCCTTCTCTGAAGATGTCTGTAAACATTTTAGTTTTTATCTCTATGACAGTCAATATTGGGGTAGCCAAGAAGAAAAGAGGGGATGTTTCCAGCTCCAATTAAAATGGTTCTTTTATGGAAAAACTAAGATTAAAATATGCTTTCCATGGAGAGAAGGTCATACGTATAATGGACATAATGCAATGTGTTTCAGACGCACTCTGGCGATCTTTGTCAAAGGACTCCGGAGAGCGTCAAACACATGTTGCATTATGTCCATCATCCCATGATCCCATGACCTTCTCTCCCATGGAAAGTATATTTTAATCTTAGTTTTTCTCTAGTCACCTTCCACGACAGCCATATCGGAGGATGTCTCCCCGCCCTAATGGGGGACAGGAAATGCTCAAGAGGTTAAATAACCCTCCCCTTCCTGCTACCTCCAGTGTTTTTCCTGTCTCCTATGGGGCATAAAGAGGTCCTGATAGTGCTGCCGTGGCCGGCGACCGGAGGCACTACAACATCAGATACCTGTAACGCCGGGCAGTCAACGGTCGGGGGCTCTGCTCTCCTCCGTAGGAAGGCTGCTCCCGTCTCCTCTTTGGTGGTACTCGGGACCCTTGCCCGCCCCTCCTGTGCCCCCTCAGCGGGGTAAAACGGGGCGGTGCTGTGCGGCCGGGGTCCTCCTGGAGCTCCCCGGCGTCCTCCTTCCCATGCGGCATGCGATCCGGGCGTGCACGTGCACACCGGAGGTGGCGTCGATAACCGGCATCGAACTTCTGGTTTGCCTTCCAAACGCACGCGCGGTTGCAGTTACCGGACTGCGGGCGCGGTCTGGGGCCCCAGCCACCGGCCCTTCTGGGCTGAGCGTGGCTGCTCTCGTCAGGCAGCCGCTAAGCAGCTTGAGGCGGGCCAGGACCAGAATGGAGCACCGCCAAGTGTGCAGGGGCAGCCGCTGAGCAGCTGGGGAATTCAGCTGTGGGGAGGGGTGATTGAAATGACTGCCACCCATGGACCGAGGGGAGGAGGAGCACACAACACGCTGGATGGACCTCGGTTATTCTAATCCTGGTCTGGGTGCGTCCAGGTAAGGCCATTATCTGTACAGTGACTGTTGCAGACTGACCATGGACGGCGACAAACCCTTACTGCCTGCTACTGCGGAGCACAGCGTCGCCCTCCTACTGTAATTAGTGGGGTTGGTCCCCTCTTTTCTGTCCAGAGTAGCCTGAGGTGGCTTAGTATGCCTTCTCTCTCTCTTGTAGGGAGACAAGGCCTCTGACCCTAAAAAGAATAAACCAGGTGTAGTTCCAGGCTTCCCTCTTCATATAGGAGAAGCTTTGTCAGCCCTGCACGGACGATGTATTACGTACAGAGCAGCCCTCCCTACTGGACAGTATAAAAACTCTCATCGGACAAGAAGTCCAATCTTCTATGACGACAATTCCCAGCCACAGCCCCCTCCTGCTAGGAGGAAATCTGCACCTGTGGAATCTGATTGACTCGGGCGAATTTGATACCTCTAACTCAGAGGATGCTTGGGAAAATGAGGGTTCCACTTCCACCCTCAGATCTGGGAATACTATTTCTCTTCCGAAGGTGCCTCCGGCCATTCTAGGCTGAGCGTGAGTACTTTCGTCACGGCCGCTAAGCAGCTTGAGGCTGGGACGGGACGGGAATGAGAGACCAGATTAGTTTGTAAGGGAGGAGGAAGTGGAATTCTCTATATAAGATGAGATGTTTGGAGGGGCTGGAGCCTAAAGCCCCAAAGGGGTTTCCCATTCACGGCTGGTAATGCGCCCCTCCCGAGAGACTTAGTGTCACCTCAGAATTGAGGAATCTGTTTTTCCCTTGGACGGAGATGGCTCCTTATGGGAAGTCCCTAAAGTAGACGTGCAGGAGAGCTGCTCTTCCATTTAAGGGAAACTGGGTTGCCCCCGTGCTTCACCCAGGGCTGTGGGGTACTTGGCACCGGGCCGGTGTCAGGGGGATGATGCGTGTCACAGCAGCGGTGACCCGGTCCGTGGCCCTGGGCGCCCAATATCAGTGGCGGTGATGTTTGTAGTGTAATTTATATGGAAAGTTCGTGACGCCACCAGTGGTGTTTGGCAAGTAAGATGGTAAGCCAACGCTGCTTGCAGATCCACTGGGACTGATGGTGTGATGCAGCAAAGGTGGTATAGCTCCCAACAGGTAGAGCTGTAGTCCCAGGGCAGTGTATAGGTGCGATGGATGAGTAGAGGCACCGAACGGTGTAGATGTTAATACCCCAATGTGGCGGTGCTGATGCGGGAATGAATGGAGGACACCAGAGCTTGCAGTTTCAAAGCTTTACTCACAGTTCGTAGTGCACACAGGTGCCTGCTTCGGTACCGTGTCCTCCGGGGCAGAGGCCCAGCCAACCTCCAGACAAGATAGGACTCTCCCCGCCAGCACCCCGCCAACATGTGCCTTCCTGAACGACTCCTTTATTGCGCCTTTTAGCATGAAGAGCTCCAGCACCGTGGTTATCTGAAGTTCCTCCTGTCAGATGTTCCAAACAACTCTCACTTGTAGGACAGACAGCTGTAGCCTGCTTCGGGGACTCCCTTGTCCTGAATCCCGGCTCTCTATCAGTTTGCTGTAGTGTCCCAAGTGTTTGATGGGAGTAGTGCATTTACAGCCAACTACTCCACCGGTGTCTGCTGCAGAACCATAAGTGTCCGTATAACCTCGGGGACCGGGCCCCGGCCGTGCGCTGAGAACCTATAGGCAGGGTTCCTATCCAACCCACTTCTCCTCTCTGTTCTCTCTCTCCTTCGTTCCGTGCTTGTCTTTCTCTCTCTTATGGAAATGCAGGTTACAGTTCCACGTCTCTCCTTCTCTTTCCTTTCCCGTGCCAGCTGGCTCAGGTCACTGAGGCAGCTGCAGCACTCCTTCCTCCATCCCTTCTTCCAGGGACCCTCACTCCTGTCTGAGTGGCTTCCTTCCCGACTGACCTTCTGTCAGACTGTCCCCCTAAGGGACTGACCTGTAATTCTCTCTTTCCCCTTCTTTTTATACTAACTCCACCCACCTCCCAGCACATCTCGTGTTACGAAGCAGGATCCCACGAAAGGTGCTCTGCTACACCCTGAGCCTAAGCTACAATGTGGTCCTGCTGAACTATCCTGTGTGTGGGATGCAGGTGTTGGAGCGTGGCAAGGAGTTCCCACCTTACCTGGATGGTGGGGCACTACACCTTAGGAGAAGGTGCAGTACCTCTGTGGCGACTGAGCCTCAGGGGCGCCACACACCTCTCAAAGGCAAGCTTGCTCAGGAAATCCTGGGACGCCTCCACAACCTGCTTAAGGCCAATATAGCCTCTACATGTGTAGCCGGGTCCCTGTCTGCTGGTGGCGTACGCCGGAGGATCACCTCACTCAGGGGACCTCCAGGGAAGAAACCCTTGACTCTCTTTCCCTATTACAAAAGCGACAGGGTTCCTAGCAGATGCTTCCGCTATGTCCGTCCGGGTAGCAGCAAAATCTGTGGTGCCAACCGGCCCTTCTAGGTTAGTCAGGTGGCAGCTGCTAAGCAGCTTGAGCCTGGGTCGGGACCCGAATGGGAGAGCAGCCTGCAATCGCAGGTCACGGGTCATGCATTTACCTCTCCAACTCTGTGGCTGAAAGCTTGGGGAGGAGACTTTGTCAAACGTCTATACGTTTCCCTTTCAGGGAAATTATTATGTGGCCCAGCTCTGGATGATATCCTAGAGAAAGCCACTGATAAAAAGAAGTCTCTTTCGGAACCTAGGAAACGATTTTTTCATCTCCCTCCCTGTGACCAGTCCTCCCAGAATTCATGCTTCTCCGGTCGGGGGCCGACCCTTGAATTTCATAGCTTGTTACAATCCATAACCTCAAACCAATGGGTTATTCGCACCTTTCACGATGGACTGAGATTGAGGTTCGAGAGTCCTCCACCTCAATGCCTAAGAGTGACGTCCTTGCAGGCGTACCTCCAAAAATCCGTCAGGTGTCAATTGCTAAGCAGCTTGAAGTAGGTCCGGGACCAGAATGGGAGACCAGCGGGCAAATCGACAGGAGATAGGCAGAGGCCACTACTCTCGCCTCTTCGTAATTGTAAAACCCTCAGGAAAGCAGGGTTATAATAAACTTAAAACCCTTGAACCAAGTGGTAAAGTACAGATGATTCAGGATGGAGTCAGTAAAGTCGGCAATCCCCCTCATAGGACAAATTGGGTGTTGGCCACAATAGACCTGAGGGACGCTTACTATCATGTCCCAATTCATCCAGACCACAGGGAATTCCTCAGATTTGCGGTTTTCCAGGGTCCCTGGGTCAACCACTACCAGTTTAATGTCCTGCTGTTTGGGGTGTCATCAGCCCCTCGAGTGTTTACCAAGATAACGGCAGAGGCAATGATCTTCATTTGCCAGCAGGGGATTTGCTTTGTCCCATACCTAGACGACCTTCTAATAACGGCTCCATCCATGTCTCGCCTGAACCAGGACGTAGGAAAGTCCCTGGAGATTTTACAGTCCTTGAGTTGGATCCCCAACCTGGAGAAATCAGACCACCTTCCTTCGTCAGGGAGAAGTTCTTAGGGATACTCCTGGACTCAGGAAGGCGAACATCTTTCTTACCCAGGGAATGACAACTCGACCTTGTTCAGAGGTCCTCCAGGTTTGGAGACCAGAGAGCACCAACCCTGAGACTCAATGTCCATCCTAGGTTCGCTTACAGCGTGCGTCCAAACTGTTTCCTGGGCTCAAGCCCATACTCGGTTCCTTCGGTCCTATGTACTCCGGTGTTCGAAGAAGTATCGGAATACTCTGACCAAGAGAACCCCTCTTCCTGGTCATGTGAAGGCATCTCTCCTATGGTGGCTGGACTACCAGAACCTCCAGTGGGGCGTCAGCTGGGATCAGCTCTACCTGAAAATTGTCACCACAGACGCCAGTCAGAGAGTCTGGGGTGCTATAGTGGAGAAATCACACTTCCAGGGGGTATGGCCCCCAGACATCAGAGCCAGCTCCTCAAATGTGAGAGAACTGAAAACTGTGGAGGAAGCATTGAAAGCAGCATCAACCCTTGTCCAGATCATCATGTACGTGTCTGCCCAGACAATGCGACTACAGTGTCCTAGATCCGACACCAAGGAGGCACGAAATTCTTCAACCAAAAAATTGGTAGCTGCAAGAAATTTTTCTTGGGCAGAGAAACGTCTGTTGTCCATATCAGCAGGCGAACTTCCTCAGCAGGAAGGACGTTTATTCCGGGGAATGGAGCCTAGACCAAACAGTATTTTTGCCTCTGGTGTCAAGGTGGGGAAATCCTGTTGTGGACCCTTTTTGCCAGCGGTCAAAACGTGAAGGTGGAAACTTTTTTCCCTTAGTCCCACTGACGGAGCGTGGGGAGTAGATGCCTTCTCCCATCCGTGGCAGTTCAATCTGGCTTACACCTTCCCTCCGATTCCCACGGTAGCGAGAACACTGCAGAAGATACGGACAGAACAAGTTGCTACAATCCTAGTGGCTCCCTTGTGGCCAGGGAAATGCTGGTACGGAGCCCTACGGAATATGGCTCAGAAAGGCCCAATACTTCTGCCCCTAGAGGGCCAGTCTCCTTTACTAAGACCCTCTACTGCACCCAGACCCGATCAGAATGAACCTTGCGGCCTGGCTACTGGAGCCGGAATTCTAATGGCTTTAGGCCTTTCCGAGGAGGTGATCCAAACTCTACAGGGCCACCGGCCATTCTAGGCTGAGCATGACTAACGCCATTTGCGGGAAGGTTTGGAAGATGTTCTCATCTTGATGAGTGCCCTGGACCCCTTCCATCCTAATATCACACAGATCTTAGAATTTCTTCAAGACGGCTTAGTTCTAGGGCTCACTCCTAGTACACTAAAGGTACAGGTGTCAGCTCTTAGTTCATTTTACAATGAAGATCTGGCAAGCCATCGATGGATCAAGTGATTCATAACCTCAGCAACTAGAATCCGTCCCAGACTCTGTAGTCAGTTTCTCCTTGGGACTTGAACCTAGTTCTCAAAGGCTTGACCAGGGAACCATTTGAGCCACTGTCTTCCACGGCTCTGGAAAACTTAACACTGAAAACTGTGTTTTTGGTAGCAATTACTACTGCAAGGCGCATAGGAGAATTACAGGCCCTTTCAATACAGGAGCCATACTTGACCATCACGGAAGATAGCATCTTCCTAAGGTTAAATCCCTCCTTTATGCCTAAGGTAGTCTCAAACTTTCATAGGTTCCAGGACATTGTATTACCTTCCTTCTGTACAAACCCCTCCAACACGAAAGAAGAAGCCTTTCACACCCTCGACGTCTGTAGAGTAGTTCTCTTCTACCTCCAGCAGACGGAGAGTTGGAGGATGGACCAGATTTTATTTATTCAAATTTCCGGTCGGAATAAAGGCAAAAAGGCGGCAAAAATTACAATCACGAATTGGATCAGGCAAGCTATCAGCCTCACCTACTCGTCACAGAACGTTCCTCCTCCTACATCTCTGAAAGCCCACTCTACTCGTCAGTATCAACATCATGGGCAGGAAGAGGGGACGCATATTCTGAGCAGATATGCAGAGCCGCCACCTGGTCGTCTGTACATACATTCACCAGACACTATACACTAACTTTCAACAGGGATTTAACGTTTGGCAGATATGTTCTGCAGAATGTTGTCCCTCCCTAAGAAATTAGTTGTTGGCATTTCTCCGATATGGCTGTCGTGGAAGGTGACTAGAGAAAATAGAATTAGTCTTACCGGTAATTCGGTTTCTAGGAACCTTCCACCACAGCACTAATTTCCCTCCCTATCTCATACTCTTATTGGATGATTCCTTCACCTTGGTGGTAACTACACATGCTAGTATGTCCAGAAAAAACACTGGAGGTAGCAGGAAGGGGAGGGTTATTTAACCTCTTGTGCATTTCCTGTCCCTCATTAGGGCGGGGAGACATCCTCCGATATGGCTGTCGTGGAATAATAATAATAATAATTTTTTTTATTTATATAGCGCCAACATATTCCGCAGCACTTTACAATTAAGCGGGGACATGTACAGACAATAAATTCAATACAAGTTAAGACAATTCAAACAGTGACATTAGGAGTGAGGTCCCTGCTCGCAAGCTTACAATCTACAAGGAAATGGGGGGACACAGTAGGTGAGAAATGCTTGTTAATTCAGGTCTGGCAATTATGATAGGGATTTTCATATAAAGCTGCATGATCCGGTCATCAGCCCGTGTGTTTAAGTGCAATAGACAAGTATCAAGTGCAGATATCATGTGCATGAAGGGTGTGGAGACAGATGAATAGTAGGGTGCAGATTCAGAATAATATTTGGAAGGAGGGAACAGGGCAAAGTTAGCTTGCTGAGTAGTTGATGTGGTAGGCTTGTTTGAAGAGATGGGTTTTCAAAGCGCGCTTGAATAGGTCAGGGCTAGGTATCAGTCTGATCGTCTGGGGAAGTGCATTCCAGAGAGCTGGAGCAGCACGAGAGAAGTCTTGGAGACGGAGGTGCGAGGTTCGGATTACGGGGGATGTTAGTCTTAGGTCATTTGTAGAACGGAGGGCACGTGTAGGGCGATAGACAGAGATGAGAGAGGAGATATAAGGCGGTGCAGAACAGTGGAGAGCTTTGTGGGTGAGAGAGATGAGTTTATACTGGATCCTGTAGCGAATAGGTAGCCAGTGTAATGACTGGCACAAGATGGAGGCATCGGTGAAGCGGCTGGACAGAAATATGACCCTGGCTGCCGCATTCAAGATGGATTGGAGAGGAGAAAGTTTGGTAAGAGGGAGACCGATCAGAAGAGAGTTGCAGTAGTCCAGACGAGAATGAATAAGAGCGACAGTAAGAGTCTTAGCAGTTTCAAAGGTGAAAAAAGGTCGGATTCTGGAGATGTTTTTAAGATGCAGGTGACAAGAGCGACTGAGTGATCGGATGTACGGAGTAAAGGAAAGTTCAGTGTCGAATATGACCCCAAGACAGCGGGCATGGAAGGTTCCTAGAAACCGATTTACCGGTAAGACTAAGGCTGTGTGCCCACAATGCGATTTTTAAGCGTTTTTTCCGCGATTTTTGGCGCGAAAACGCTGCGAAAACATTTAAAAAACTCGTACAGAACGCACCCCATGCATTCCTATGGCATTACGCACATGCTGTGCTAATGCTGCGCTTTTTTCTGCAGCAGAATCGCATCGCGGAAAAAAACGCAGCATGCTCATTCTTTTTGCGGAATCACAAAGAATTGCCGTGATTCCGCACCCATAGGAATGCATGAGAATCGCTTACTTCCCGCATGTGGCTATGCCCACCATGCGCAAAGTTAAGTGTCTCATGTGTGGATGGTACCCACGGTGTGGAGGACAGAAGACTGTCCTCCAGGCCCTGGGTACCATACCCTTGTAAAAAAAGAATAAAAAATCGGGGTATATTTACCTTCCGACGTCACGCGCAGCCTTCCCGGGCCTCAGCGTTCCCAGTAATGCCTTGCAGCAAGGTCCTGTGATGACGTAGTCTCGCGTTACTCTAGCGGTCTCGCGAGATCACTATAGCAACGCGAGACTACGTCATCACAGGTTTCGCAAGGCATCGCTGGGAACGGGAGCGTCGCTGAGGCTGTGCGGGACGTCGGAAGGTAAATATACCCCGATTTTTTTATTTTTTTATCATTTTTAACATTTTATCTTTTACTATTGATGCTGCATAGGCCGCCTCAATAGTAAAAACCTGGTCACCTGGTGACAACCTGTCAATCACTTTCCAAGCGATGCTTCAAATCGCAAAAAAGATTTGTAGTTCCAGCTGCGTTAAAAACACTTCGACTTGCTTTATTCATTTTCAATAAAAGACTGCCAAATGCCAAAATATCTCTCCAGGAATGCTACTAATACACATGGGACCGGCTTTACGCGTTTCGATCTGTGCGATCTTTGTCAAATCGCTTGGAAAGTGCTTGAATTTCACACGTGAAAATCGCTGCAAAAACGCGCAAAAAAAAACGTGCGGTTTCTGGGAAGGAGTCCGCTTTTGAGTGTCCGGTTTAAAACGCTACGTGGGCACATAGCCTTATTCTGTTTTTTTTTTTTTTTTCATTAAAAGAACCATTTTAACTAGGGCTGGAAACATCCCCAATTTTCTTCTCTCTTGCCTCACATCTGGTCAGGACAAAACTTCTCCTGCACTTTGAGTCACTACAGGTGAGCGGACTTCCTTCTATGCACTTTATCAGTATTGGGGTAGGTCTGGGTTCTGTATGCAGAGTGGACAGCTCAGGGGTGTATATACAGAGAGCACCAGCAGAATAGTGAGTGCCGCTCTGGAGTATAATACAAGATGTAACTCAGGATCAGTAATGTAATGTATGTACACAGTGACTGCACCAGCAGAATAGTGAGTGCAGCTCTGGAGTATAATACAGGATGTAACTCAGGATCAGTAAGTGACTGCACCAGCAGAATAGTGAGTGCTGCTCTGGAGTATAATACAGGATGTAACTCAGGATCAGTAATGTAATGTATGTACACAGTGACTGCACCAGCAGAATAGTGAGTGCAGCTCTGGAGTATAATACAGGATGTAACTCAGGATCAGTAATGTAATGTATGTACATAGTGACTGCACCAGCAGAATAGTGAGTGCTGCTCTGGAGTATAATACAGGATGTAACTCAGGATCAGTAATGTACACAGTGACTGCACCAGCAGAATAGAGAGTGCAGCTCTGGGGTATAATACAGGATGTAACTCAGGATCAGTAATGTAATGTATGTACACAAAGACTGCACCAGCAGAATAGTGAGTGCAGCTCTGGAGTATAATACAGGATATAACTCAGGATCAGTAATGTAATGTAGTCAGTAGATAAACAGTCGCACTCAAGTGTGGATTAATCTAGCAAAAAATCTAGATTTTTTGCTAGATTAATCCACACTTGAGTGTGACTGTTTATCTACTGACTACTGTTTGTGGACCCTCCACGTACAGTCAGCACCTATCTCCTCCACAGCAAGAGTGCGCGTCTTTCTTCTTTTGCCCAGTAATGTAATGTACACAGTGACTGCACCAGCAGAAGAGAGAGTGCAGCTCTGGGGTATAATACAGGATGTAATTCAGGATCAGTAATGTAATGTATGTACACAGTGACTGCACCAGCAGAATAGTGAGTGCAGCTCTGGAGTATAATACAGGATGTAACTCAGGATCAGTAATGTAATGTATGTACACAGTGACTGCACCAGCAGAATAGTGAGTGCAGCTCTGGAGTATAATACAGGATGTAACTCAGGATCAGTAAGTGACTGCACCAGCAGAATAGTGAGTGCTGCTCTGGAGTATAATACAGGATGTAACTCAGGATCAGTAATGTAATGTATGTACACAGTGACTGCACCAGCAGAATAGTGAGTGCAGCTCTGGAGTATAATACAGGATGTAACTCAGGATCAGTAATGTAATGTATGTACATAGTGACTGCACCAGCAGAATAGTGAGTGCTGCTCTGGAGTATAATACAGGATGTAACTCAGGATCAGTAATGTACACAGTGACTGCACCAGCAGAATAGAGAGTGCAGCTCTGGGGTATAATACAGGATGTAACTCAGGATCAGTAATGTAATGTATGTACACAAAGACTGCACCAGCAGAATAGTGAGTGCAGCTCTGGAGTATAATACAGGATATAACTCAGGATCAGTAATGTAATGTAGTCAGTAGATAAACAGTCGCACTCAAGTGTGGATTAATCTAGCAAAAAATCTAGATTTTTTGCTAGATTAATCCACACTTGAGTGCGACTGTTTATCTACTGACTACTGTTTGTGGACCCTCCACGTACAGTCAGCACCTATCTCCTCCACAGCAAGAGTGCGCGTCTTTCTTCTTTTGCCCAGTAATGTAATGTACACAGTGACTGCACCAGCAGAAGAGAGAGTGCAGCTCTGGGGTATAATACAGGATGTAATTCAGGATCAGTAATGTAATGTATGTACACAGTGACTGCACCAGCAGAATAGTGAGTGCAGCTCTGGAGTATAATACAGGATGTAACTCAGGATCAGTAATGTAATGTATGTACACAGTGACTGCACCAGCAGAATAGTGAGTGCAGCTCTGGAGTATAATACAGGATGTAACTCAGGATCAGTAATGTACACAGTGACTGCACCAGCAGCATAGAGAGTGCAGCTCTGGAGTATAATACAGGATGTAACTCAGGATCAGTAATGTAATGTATGTACACAAAGACTGCACCAGCAGAATAGTGAGTGCAGCTCTGGAGTATAATACAGGATGTAACTCAGGATCAGTAATGTAATGTATGTACACAGTGACTGTACCAGCAGAATAGTGAGTGCTGCTCTGGAGTATAATACAGGAGGCAACTCAGGATCAGTAATGTATGTACACAGTGACTGCACCAGCAGAATAGTGAGTGCAGCTCTGGGGTATAATACAGGAGGTAACTCAGGATCAGTAATGTATGTACACAGTGACTGCACCAGCAGAATAGTGAGTGCAGCTGTGGGGTATAATACAGGATGTAACTCAGGATCAGTAATGTAATGTATGTGCACAGTGACTGCACCAGCAGAATAGTGAGTGCAGCGCTGGAGTATTGTAATGTAAAATGTCTGTAAGATCTGTATGTTAAAGTAAAGTATGATATTTCTAGAACCTTCTAGAAATCTCCCATTGCTACACACTGAGGAGACGAGCCTGTCATGTAGCTGCAACCCCCCTCTTCCCTCACAACACACACACCGGTGTCTTCCTGTGTGCAGCTCTGTGAAACCTGAAACCGTCCATTTCCTCTCGCAGACCTCCCCCCTGCAAGGGAAGCATTGCTTTGTTCTGCAACCATGAAGCTTGAATACAGGTATAGGAAATATTAAAAGAACCCTAGCACGCACTTCGCTTGTGACAGAGATATGAAACTCATATTTCTGCAAAGGGCACGAAGCCAGCTTTCTAAACCCCTAAGTTTCACGATTCTCGGACTTCCAGAAATTGAGATAGGGATTGCTCCAAAATGGAGTGTCCTATCTAGTGCATTCTTGATGTTTTCTTGTTGGGTTCGTTACACTGGGAAACATGATACCCTTGGTGAGTTCATACGAGCTTCCCCCATTAAGATATGGTTATCATAACTTTTTAGTTAAATCATAACTTGGAGAGAGGGAGGTTGGACCTCTCCAGACCGCCCATTTCGTGAGGTCACAGACCCTAGGCTATAGGTATTCCCTACCATATTCCAGCCAGTTAAGCTGGAGTTCTGATGCTAAACAGACCTATCCCATGTCTTGGGATGTTTGGCTGCTGCCCATCCCCCGAGCCGCATGGTCTGCCTGATACCACCTAGGCACATGTAAGTGTTACTTTCTGCTTTTTAATCCATGTTGTTTTCATATTTGCAACTGTACATATTTAATGTCTCAATTTATTACAACTTTTGTATTTGTAATCACTGCTCGACTTTGGGGAATAAATCGTAAAATTATCAGTTTGATTCCATGCTCTAAGAAACGAACTATGCGCCTTTTTTAGATAATCGCTACTAATTTGGGGTTTGTCACGGACCCTCTTAATTAACTCTGTGATTAAGTAAAGCGTGGCTGGTGGCAGCGTGGTGTGCGCGGCTGGCGAGGCTAGCTGGCAGTACAGAAGGGTCTTATATTGCTGAATGAGTGGTTGAGGCCACAGCATTGATAATTCCCTTACTGCAGTAGTCTAATTGCCCGTGCACAACAAGCAGCCCGTCCGGCGACTAATTATCCTAGGTGCAGTTCCCTGACTGACCTGAGGGTAAGGAGGGCGCCGGAGACCTGCGAGTTCCTAAGTGGAACTGAGAAAGTGGGATGTCCATAAATCCCCGCAGTTCTTGGAAGGTTGTTAGGAGTGGTGGGGCATCCAAAATACCCCCCCTGCGGTAAATTGTTAGAGCAAGATTAGCTTGCTGTGTTTTTGTCACATGGTGCCAGTGGCGGGATAACTAAGATAAGCCCCCACTGTACCTGTGATAGCCGTGTGCCGGCAGTGCGTCGCCTCCCTCCATCCGCTGACCTACTGGTGCCAGTGGTGGGATCGTGACGTTTTGGTGGCACCGGCCGCGCCGTTCGTCACAATTTGGTGGCAACTGCATGCCTCCTGCTTGCTGTCATGACAAGTATAATACAGGATGTAACTCAGGATCAGTAATGTATGTACACAGTGACTGCACCAGCAGAATAGTGAGTGCAGCTCTGGGGTGTAATACAGGATGTAACTCAGGATCAGTAATGTAATGTATGTACACAGTGACTGCACCAGCAGAATAGTGAGTGCAGCTCTGGGGTAAAATACAGGATGTAACTCAGGATCAATAATGTAATGTATGAACACAGTGACTGCAGCAGCAGAATAGTGAGTGCAGCTCTGGGATATAATACAGGATGTAACTCAGGATCAGTAATGTAATGTATGTACACAGTGACTGCACCAGCAGAATAGTGAGTGCAGCTCTGGAATATAATACCCGATGTAACTCAGGATCAGTAATGTTTGTACACAGTGACTGCACCAGCAGAATAGTGAGTTCAGCTCTGGGGTATAATACTGGATGTAACTCAGGATCAGTAATGTAATGTGTGTACACAGTGACTGCACCAGCAGAATAGTGAGTGCAGCTCTGGAGTATAATACAGGATGTAACTCAGGATCAGTAATGTATGTACAGTGACTGCACCAGCAGAATAGCGAGTGCAGCTCTGGAGTATAATACAGAGTGTAACTCAGGATCAGTAATGTAATGTATGTACACAGTGACTGCACCAGCAGAATAGTGAGTGCAGCTCTGGGGTATACTACAGGAGGTAACTCAGGATCAGTAATGTAATGTAATGTGTGTACACAGTGACTGCACCAGCAGAATAGTGAGTGCAGCTCTGGGGTATACTACAGGAGGTAACTCAGGATCAGTAATGTAGTGTAATGTGTGTACACAGTGACTCCACCAGCAGAATAGTGAGTGCAGCTCTGGGGTATAATACAGGAGGTAACTCAGGATCAGTAATGTATGTATGTACACAGTGACTGCACCAGCAGAATAGTGAGTGCAGCTCTGGAGTATAATACAGGAGGTAACTCAGGATCAGTAATGTATGTATGTACACAGCGACTGCACTTTCATGTTTCTATTTGTGATCTGTATATGAACCTTTGCTCTCAGCTTTCAGTAATTATGTTTCTGGCAGAAATAAGGTGATTGTCTAAGAACACAAATAAACATAAGTCTAGAGATTTGGCAAATTGATTATTTATTGCTTGTATTTGTCTTTTCTGCACAGAATTTACAAGCGCGGGGCGATGTGCGAGGAGTGATTTGCGGAATGTCATGGTTAATTACACTGTAATTATGTCAGTGAGATATTATTTCCATTAGCGCTGATGCAGATTGTGGCTTAACATTATCTAAACAATCCTTCTTGGCAAGCAGATAAATATTGCAAAGAAATTTATTAAAAGTTCACCATGAATTCTCCGCACAATGTCTCGCAGATACTGCAACTTTTATTGTTCACAACTTGCATTATCTTTAATACAATAACATGAAGTAGCTTAAAGTCATGGAGACAGCGCCGTCCGTCTAGTTTTTCTAATTTACAGGGTTAATATCAAGAAACAGCGCCACTCCTGTCCAAAGGCCAGGTATGGCATTGCAACTAAAACTTGCCGCAATTCCAGAAACTGTGTGTGTACAGGGTAACAATAATTTTCTTAATTGAAAAAGCTGAAGTTTTCTAACCTCTAATGTATGTGGAACTACAATGTTCATCCTGAACCTCCTGTTTAACGCACATTCTGCAATTAGATGTAGATAGATCAAATACTCAGATGCAATAAATGATTAATTCATCAAATTTTGACTGCCTGGTTTTGGAGATGGCAGCTGCCGACTGATGCAGGGAGTGAGTGCCACATGTGGGACGGGAAGTGAATACACAGGTAAACATAGAATGCCTAATTTATACCTGCTAAATAAAAATAATAATACAGTTACACATTTTTCTCCAGGCAGTATTATAGTGGTTATATTCTTGTACATAGGAGCAGTATTATAGTAGTTATATTCTTGTACATAGGAGCAGTATTATAGTAGTTATATTCTTGTACATAGGGGCAGTATTATAGTAGTTATATTCTTGTACATAGGGGCAGTATTATAGTGGTTATATTCTTGTACATAGGAGCAGTATTATAGTAGTTATATTCTTGTACATAGGTGCTTTATTATAGTGGTTACAGTATATTCTTGTACATGGGGGCAGTATTATAGTAGTTATATTCTTGTACATAGGTTCAGTATTATAGTAGTTATATTCTTGTACATAGGGGCAGTATTATAGTGGTTACAGTATATTCTTGTACATGGGGGCAGTATTATAGTAGTTATATTCTTGTACATAGGAGCAGTATTATAGTAGTTATATTCTTGTACATAGGAGCACTATTATAGTAGTTATATTCTTGTACATAGGGAGCAGTATTATAGTGGTTATATTCTTGTACATGGGGCAGTATTATAGTAGTTATATTCCTGTACATAGGGGCAGTATTATAGTAGTTATATTCTTGTACATAGGGGCAGTATTATAGTAGTTATATTCTTGTACATAGGGGCAGTATTATAGTAGTTATATTCTTGTACATAGGGGCAGTATTATAGTAATTATATTCTTGTACATAGGGGCAGTATTATAGTAGTTATATTCTTGTACATAGGGGCAGTATTATAGTAGTTATATTCTTGTACATAGGGGCAGTATTATAGTAATTATATTCTTGTACATAGGGGTAGTATTATAGTAGTTGTATTCTTGTACATAGGGGCAGTATTATAGTAGTTATATTCTTCTACATAGGAGCAGTATTATAGTGGTTATATTCTTGTACATAGGAGCAGTATTATAGTAGTTATATTCTTGTACATAGGAGCAGTATTATTGTAGTTATATTCTTGTACATAGGAGCACTATTATAGTAGTTATATACTTGTACATAAGGAGCACTATTATAGTAGTTATATACTTGTACATAGGGAGCAGTATTATAGTGGTTATATTCTTGTACATAGGAGCAGTATTATAGTAGTTATATTCTTGTACATAGGGGGCAGTATTATAGTAGTTATATTCATGTACATAGGGGGCAGTATTATAGTAGTTATATTCTTGTACATAGGGGCAGTAATATAGTAGTTATATTCTTGTATATAGGGGCAGTATTATAGTAGTTATATTCTTGTACATAGGGGCAGTAATATAGTAGTTATATTCTTGTACATAGTGGCAGCATTATAGTAGTTATATTCTTGTACATAGGGGCAGTAATATAGTAGTTATATTCTTGTATATAGGGGCAGTATTATAGAAGTTATATTCTTGTACATAGGAGCAGTATTATCGTAGTTATAGTTGTAATGCAAAATGTCTATAAAGTATGATGCTTTCTGTAACCTTCTAGAATCCTTCATTCTATGAGAAAGTAGCCTGTCAGCTCTTGCAGCCCCCTCATTTTGCCCCCCCTAGCAACTGTGTGTGTGTGTGTACAGCTCTCTGCCTGCATCTGAAGCCTGATACTGGGCATTTCCTCTCGAAGCCTTCTCCTTCCCCCCCCCCTACACAGCTAAAGGGAAAAGATCTCTTTGTTCTGTCCACAAGGCTGGATGCCAGTATATGGGAAGTATTAAAACAAGTCATATTGCAAAAACCATACCCCTCAGAGATATAATAATCATATCACTGCGTAGGCAATGAAACCAGCTTACCACTTCTAATTTTCATGATCCTAATCCCTCCAGAAACTGAGATATGGATTGCTCTCAAATGGAGTGTCTTAATTATTGCATGCTTGATGTTGTTGGATTCTATCCGATAAATCACAAACAATGATGCCCTATGTGTGTTGGTACGGGCTTTTCTCGTTTAGATATAGTTATTCTAAGTTTTGTAGCCAAATCATAACTTAGAGAAAGGGGGATTGGACCTCACCAGACCGCCCATTTCGTGAAGTCACAGACCCTAGGCTATAAAGTATTCCTTACCAAATTCCAGTCATTTGGAGCTGCAGAGTCTGAGCTGATAAGAACCCCAGATGAGTGGGGACGTTTGGCTAAGCGGCGCATCCCCCAGCCACATGGTCTGCCTAATACCGCCTAAGCACATGTAAGTGTTACTCTGCCTTTTAATCCTTGTTGTTTTCATATATTTGTATTGTACATATTTTATGTCTCAACTTTATAGCAACTTTTATCTATGTAATTACTGGCCTTTTGGGAATAAATGATAAAATCTATTAGCTCTGTCTCCATGCTCTAAGAAACGAACTGTGCGCCTTTTTTAGATAATTGCTACTAATTTGGGGGTTTGCCACGGACCCTCTTAATTAACTCCCTGATTAAGTAAAGCGTGGCTGGTGGCAGCGTGGTGTGTGCAATTGGTTAGGCTGGTTGGCAGTCCGGAAGGGTCTTATATTGCCGGATGAGTGGTTGAGGCCACAGCATTGATAATTCCCTTACTGCAGTAGTCTTATTGGTCGTGCACAACAAGCAGCCCGTCCGGCGACTAATTATCCTAGGTGCAGTTCCCTGACTGACCTGAGGGTAAGGGGGGCGCCGGAGAGCTGCGAGTTCCAAAGTGGAACTGAGAAAGTGGGATATCCTTAAATCCCCGCAGTTCTTGGAAGGTTGTTAGCAGTGGTGGGGCATCCAAAATACCCCCCTGCGGTAAATTGTTAGAGCAAGATTAGCTTGCTGTGTGTTGGTCACACGGTGTCAGCGGTGGGATAACTAAGATAAGCCCCCACTGTGCCTGTGATAGCCGTGTGCTGGCAGTGCGTTGCGTCCCTCCGCCCGCTGACAAACCCGTGTCAGTGGTGGGATCGTGGCGTATTGGTGGCACCGGCCGTGCTGTTCATCACAATAGTCTTGCACATAGTGGCAGTATTATAGTAGTTATATTTTTGTACATAGGAGCAGTATTATAGCAGTTATATTCTTGTACATATAGGCAGTATTATAGTAGTTATATTCTTGTACATAGGGGCAGTATTATAGTAGTTATATTCTTGTACATAGGGGCAGTATTATAGTAGTTATATTCTTGTACATAGGGGCAGTATTATAGTAGTTATATTCTTGTACATAGGAGCGGTATTATAGTAGTTATATTCTTGTACATAGGGGCAGTATTATAGTAGTTATATTCTTGTACATAGGGGCAGTATTATAGTAGTTATATTCTTGTACATAGGGGCAGTATTATAGTAGTTATATTCTTGTACATAGGGGCAGTATTATAGTAGTTATATTCTTGTACATAGGGGCAGTATTATAGTAGTTATATTCTTGTACATAGGAGCAGTATTATAGTAGTTATATTCTTGTACATATAGGCAGTATTATAGTAGTTATATTCTTGTACATAGGGGCAGTATTATAGTAGTTATATTCTTGTACATAGGGGCAGTATTATAGTTGTTATATTCTTGTACATAGGAGCAGTATTATAGTAGTTATATTCTTGTACATATAGGCAGTATTATAGTAGTTATATTCTTGCACATATAGGCAGTATTATAGTAGTTATATTCTTGTACATAGGGGCAGTATTATAGTAGTTATATTCTTGTACATAGGGGCAGTATTATAGTAGTTATATTCTTGTACATAGGGGCAGTATTATAGTAGTTATATTCTTGTACATAGGGGCAGTATTATAGTAGTTATATTCTTGTACATAGGGGCAGTATTATAGTAGTTATATTCTTGTACATAGGGGGCAGTATTATAGTAGTTATATTCTTGTACATTGGGGCAGTATTATAGTAGTTATATTCTTGTACATTGGGGCAGTATTATAGTAGTTATATTCTTGTACATAGGGGCAGTATTATAGTAGTTATACAGTCATATGTAAAAGTTTGGGCACCCCTATTAATGTTAACCTTTTTTCTTTATAACAATTTTGGTTTTTGCAACAGGTATTTCAGTTTCATATATCTAATAACTGATGGACTCAGTTATATTTCTGGATTCAAATGAGGTTTATTGTACTAACAGAAAATGTGCAATCTGCATTTAAACAAAATATGACCGGTGCAAAAGTATGGGCACCCTTATCATTTTCTTGATTTGAACACTCCTAACTACTTTTTACTGACTTCCTGAAGCACTAAATTGGTTTTGTAACCTCATTGAGCTTTGAACTTCATAGCCAGGTGTATCAAATCATGAGAAAAGGTATTTAAAGTGGCCACTTGCAAGTAGTTCTCCTATTTGATTCTCCTATGAAGAGTGGCATCATGGGCTCCTCAAAACAACTCTCAAATGATCTGAAAACAAAGATTATTCAACATTGCTTTTCAGGGGAAGGATACAAAAAGTTGTCTCAGAGATTTAACCTGTCAGTTTCCACTGTGAGGAACATAGTAAGGAAATGGAAGACCACAGGTACAGTTCTTGTTAAGCCCAGAAGTGGCAGGCCAAGAAAAATATCAGAAAGGCAGAGAAGAAGAATGGTGAGAACAGTTAAGGACAATCCACAGACCACCTCCAAAGACCTGCAGCATCATCTTGCTGCAGATGGTGTCACTGTGCATCGGTCAACAATACAGCACATGCATAACGCCTTTTTGTATGACCAAACAACTCAATCTTTGTTTCATCAGTCCACAGGACCTTCTTCCAAAATGTAACTGGCTTGTCCAAATGTGCTTTTGCAGACCTCAGGCGACTCTGTTTGTGGCGTGCTTGCAGAAACGGCTTCTTTCGCATCACTCTCCCATACAGCTTCTCCTTGTGCAAAGTGCGCTGTATTGTTGACCGATGCACAGTGACACCATCTGCAGCGAGATGATGCTGCCGGTCTTTGGAGGTGGTCTGTGGATTGTCCTTGACTGTTCTCACCATTCTTCTTCTCTGCCTTTCTGATATTTTTCTTGGCCTGCCACTTCTGGGCTTAACAAGAACTGTACCTGTGTTCTTCCATTTCCTTACTATGTTCCTCACAGTGGAAACTGACTGGTTAAATCTCTGAGACAACTTTTTGTATCCTTCCCCTGAAAAGCTATGTTGAATAATCTTTGTTTTCAGATCATTTGAGAGTTGTTTTGAGGAGCCCATGATGCCACTCTTCATAGGAGAATCAAATAGGAGAACTACTTGCAAGTGGCCACTTTAAATACCTTTTCTCATGATTTGATACACCTGGCTATGAAGTTCAAAGCTCAATGAGGTTACAAAACCAATTTAGTGCTTCAGGAAGTCAGTAAAAAGTAGTTAGGAGTGTTCAAATCAAGAAAATGATAAGGGTGCCCATACTTTTGCACCGGTCAAATTTTGTTTAAATGCAGATTGCACATTTTCTGTTAGTACAATAAACCTCATTTGAATCCAGAAATATAACTGAGTCCATCAGTTATTAGATATATGAAACTGAAATAGCTGTTGCAAAAACCAAAATTGTTATAAAGAAAAAAGGTTAACATTAATAGGGGTGCCCAAACTTTTACATATGACTGTATTCTTGTACATAGGAGCAGTATTATAGTAGTTATATTCTTGTACATAGGAGGCAGTATTATAGTAGTTATATTCTTGTACATAGGAGCAGTATTATAGTAGTTATATTCTTGTACATAGGGGCAGTATTATAGTAGTTATATTCTTGTACATAGGAGCAGTATTATAGTAGTTATATTCTTGTACATAGGGAGCAGTATTATAGTAATTATATTCTTGTACATAGGGAGCAGTATTATAGTAATTATATTCTTGTACATAGGGGGCAGTATTATAGTAGTTATATTCTTGTACATTAAGGACAGCAGATTGTTCATTCTAGGCTGTTTCCATAGTTCTCATTGACCTTACTGATCAATAACAATCTCAGCTCTGCTTCATCTGTGCTTGTACGAGTAGGAGTAACACATGTAGAAGCTGTAAAATGTGCATTTTTCTTCAGTTCACTTGTCCATTATTATTGTGCTGTCAATCACTTTAATCCCATCAGAACTTTACTTTTTATGACGCCGGTGTGATCAGCTGTGAAATCTTTTTTTTGCAGCTCAGACGAAGCCTTTGGCAAAGTCAATTTAAACTATCGCACAGAGAACGGCCTCTCTCTCCTGCACTTGTGCTGCATCTGCGGCGGTGAGTACATGAAATGCACAACTTCCATATAAGAAATGAAATCAGCGCATCACATGGTGGATCTTACTTTATCTATTCACCTCTGCTCCCCTATTGTTGGTTCTTGAGCTGTTGGAAAACTACAAATCCCATCGGGACATGACGACCGCAGGATGTTGGCGCATGGTCGCATTTGTCGTTTAGCAACAGCTGGAGAGCCACAAGCCAGAAAACACTGCTGGACAGCCGTAGAATAAATTGAGGAAAAAGTGTAATATCCCTTTAAGTAGAGTTAGGTATTTATGGCCTGAGCTGTGGCCCCCCTGAGGGTCTAGTCACCACAGAGGTACTGCACCTCACACAGAGGTGTAGTATCCCACCTTTCAGGTAAAGATGGAGACACTTGACCTGGCTCTGACACAACACTGCATCCATCATACACTAGGGTAGCAGGTGCTCCTTAATCCCTGCTGGCTAGGAAGAGGTGTTAGAAGGTGGGTGGAGCTGGAGAGTGAGAGCAGGAGAATAGTAAGGAAGTAAGTCAGTCTCCCCTTAGGGGAGGAAGGGAGAGGACATGTGCAGCAGCTCCCTGTCACAGGGGCTGCTCGAAGAAGTACTGGTATGAACAGAAGGACTGAACGAAGCTCCCTGAAGGGGAAAGAGATTCCCAGAAGCACGAGTGGAGAGTGCTCCCCGTGGGGCTCGTTCCACGCTGACAGATGTCAGGTAGGGGAAATCCAGGTCGCAGAAGGGTTTCGTCCCCTAATCTAGTGGAGTGGACATGGAGAGGACTCAGCTAGAAAGCCGACAGCTGTGGCAACTTTAGGGGCCACAGCTAACTACCACAGTTATCATCTCCAGAAAGGCAGCCAGATAGAATCAAGGAAACGCATTTGGCACGTTATCCGACAAGGTCCGAGGCTGCTGGCCTGGGACACTGACTGTGAGGTGCTGGGAAGGAAGAGAAGTGGAAATCAGCACTGTGAGATGGCCAGGGAAGGCATATACTGACAGGGAGTTCTGGAAAGGTGTCCTCTATCTGTCTGGAGGTTGGCTGGATCCCTCACCCGGAAGACGTAGCACCAAGCGGGCATCTGTGTGCACCAGAACTGTGAGTAAAGCTTTGGAACTGCATTCATCTGTGTCTTCAACCTTCTTCCTGCGTCACCTACTCAGCACCGCTACATCCCTTGCTTCACACTACATAACCTTCTCCCTCATCATCTTTCATCTGCCCTGGGACTAAACTCTTCCTGTGGAGAGCTACTTCAACTCTGCTGCATCATCACCATCAGTCCCAGAGGATCTGCACTGCAGCGCTGGTCGCCTCTGACCAGATACCACAGATGGCGTCACAAACTCTTTACTATAAACTCTTTATTTCATCCCTTGTAAATATACCCCTTGTATTGGATGCCCAGGGCCTTGGACCGGGTCACCGCCGCTGTGATACTGTCCCTTTAAGGAAGCGGTCCGGTACCGATTACCCCACGGCCCTGGCGGGCGCTCCAGATCCTTTCCCTTTAACTTTATAGGCCCCAATACCAACATATGATGCTTCTTACATGACTCTGTGGATATTCATAATGCTGAAAAACCCCTTGTTAGTGGATTCGGCTCTGCTTTATCTGCAGGTAATAAATCGCATGTTAGGACACTGATGCTGAAAGGGTTACGACCATCCAGGCTGACGAAGAATGGCTTCACCGCGCTCCATATGGCGGCATACAAGGTAACACTGAAAGGGAAACTGTGAGTAATGAAAGCGGGGTTTACGTGCGGATATAGATGTGACCTGTTCAGAAATGCGGGAGAAAAAGAATTTATATTCTCCCTGGAGCTGCTTCCTTCTCACACTGGAGCTGTGCTGGGCCCAGTGCAACATTAGAGGCCTTTCCTCCACAATCTCATCGCTTTTAATATCCAGGTGTTTTTTTAGTTGCAGAGATGACTTGCTGTCCCCCCTATTCTTTCTCCATGAAACATCAGATGATGATTTTAGGCAATATAAATCCAATGAATCCAATATATTTGGATTTTTATCTGATCCTTATGTTTAAATAAGATTATGTTTAAATAGGCTTCTCCTCTCCTGGGGGACGACCGCTGTCTCCCTGACACCGCATGCATCGCTGCGCCTATAAACCAATTACAGCACCATCTCTCTTATCACATCACATCTGACTACAGAGCCGCCGCCACCGACGCATCTCTATGGCAGTTTAAATGTTTCTTAGACAGCCTAATTCTCCTGCAATTAAGTAAATGGCAGGTCAATGCATCAACAAAGAAAAGTTTAACAAAGCTGCATCCTGTCTATTAAATGAGGTTCCACTCACTAGTTTTGATATTTAATCAAAATCCAGTTAATCCAATGCATTATGTTTACAACTCGCTACACAAAAGAGGATTGTGCTGGTATAAAGCAGAAGCGAAGAGACTGCTGAAAAATAATGGTCATGATACAACAATGGCCACCTAGTGGTGAATATGAAGCCACAACAAGACTATAACTACTATAATACTGCCCCCTATGTACAAGACTATAACTACTATAATACTGCCCCCTATGTACAAGAATATAACTACTATAATACTGCTCCTATGTACAAGAATATAACTACTATAATACTGCCCCCTATGTACAAGAATATAACTACTATAATACTGCCCCCTATGTACAAGAATATAACTACTATAATACTGCCCCCTATGTACAAGAATATAACTACTATAATACTGCCCCCTATGTACAGGAATATAACTACTATAATACTGCTCCTATGTACAAGAATATAACTACTATAATACTGCCCCCTATATACAAGAATATAACTACTATAATACTGCTCCTATGTACAAGAATATAACTACTATAATACTGCCCCCTATGTACAAGAATATAACTACTATAATACTGCTCCTATATACAAGAATATAACTACTATAATACTGCTCCTATGTACAAAAATATAACTACTATAATACTGCTCCTATATACAAGAATATAACTACTATAATACTGCCCCCTATGTACAAGAATATAACTACTATAATACTGCCCCTATGTACAAGAATATAACTACTATAATACTGCCCCCTATGTACAGGAATATAACTACTATAATACTGCTCCTATGTACAAGAATATAACTACTATAATACTGCCCCTATGTACAAGAATATAACTACTATAATACTGCCCCCTATGTACAAGAATATAACTACTATAATACTGCCCCCTATGTACAAGAATATAACTACTATAATACTGCCCCCTATGTACAAGAATATAACTACTATAATACTGCCCCCTATGTACAAGAATATAACTACTATAATACTGCCCCCTATATACAAGAATATAACTACTATAATACTGCCCCCTATGTACAAGAATATAACTACTATAATACTGCCCCATGTACAAGAATATAACTACTATAATACTGCTCCTATGTACAAGAATATAACTACTATAATACTGCTCCTATGTACAAGAATATAACTACTATAATACTGCTCCTATGTACAAGAATATAACTACTATAATACTGCTCCTATATACAAGAATATAACTACTATAATACTGCTCCTATATACAAGAATATAACTACTATAATACTACTCCTATGTACAAGAATATAACTACTATAATACTGCTCCTATATACAAGAATATAACTACTATAATACTACTCCTATGTACAAGAATATAACTACTATAATACTGCTCCTATATACAAGAATATAACTACTATAATACTGCTCCTATATACAAGAATATAACTACTATAATACTGCTCCTATATACAAGAATATAACTACTATAATACTGCTCCTATATACAAGAATATAACTACTATAATACTGCCCCCTATGTACAAGAATATACCTACTATAATACTGTCCCCTATGTACAAGAATATAACTACTATAATACTGCCCCATGTACAAGAATATAACTACTATAATACTGCCCCTATGTACAAGAATATAACTACTATAATACTGCCCCTATGTACAAGAATATAACTACTATAATACTGCTCCTATATACAAGAATATAACTACTATAATACTGCTCCTATGTACAAGAATATAACTACTATAATACTGCTCCTATATACAAGAATATAACTACTATAATACTGCTCCTATGTACAAGAATATAACTACTATAATACTGCTCCTATATACAAGAATATAACTACTATAATACTGCTCCTATGTACAAGAATATAACTACTATAATACTGCCCCTATGTACAAGAATATAACTACTATAATACTGCCCCTATGTACAAGAATATAACTACTATAATACTGCTCCTATGTACAAGAATATAACTACTATAATACTGCTCCTATGTACAAAAATATAACTACTATAATACTGCTCCTATATACAAGAATATAACTACTATAATACTGCCCCCTATGTACAAGAATATAACTACTATAATACTGCCCCTATGTACAAGAATATAACTACTATAATACTGCCCCCTATGTACAGGAATATAACTACTATAATACTGCTCCTATGTACAAGAATATAACTACTATAATACTGCCCCTATGTACAAGAATATAACTACTATAATACTGCCCCCTATGTACAAGAATATAACTACTATAATACTGCCCCCTATATACAAGAATATAACTACTATAATACTGCCCCCTATGTACAAGAATATAACTACTATAATACTGCCCCATGTACAAGAATATAACTACTATAATACTGCTCCTATGTACAAGAATATAACTACTATAATACTGCTCCTATGTACAAGAATATAACTACTATAATACTGCTCCTATGTACAAGAATATAACTACTATAATACTGCTCCTATATACAAGAATATAACTACTATAATACTGCTCCTATGTACAAGAATATAACTACTATAATACTGCTCCTATGTACAAGAATATAACTACTATAATACTGCTCCTATATACAAGAATATAACTACTATAATACTGCTCCTATATACAAGAATATAACTACTATAATACTACTCCTATGTACAAGAATATAACTACTATAATACTGCTCCTATGTACAAGAATATAACTACTATAATACTGCTCCTATATACAAGAATATAACTACTATAATACTACTCCTATGTACAAGAATATAACTACTATAATACTGCTCATATATACAAGAATATAACTACTATAATACTGCTCCTATATACAAGAATATAACTAATATAATACTGCTCCTATATACAAGAATATAACTAATATAATACTGCTCCTATATACAAGAATATAACTACTATAATACTGCCCCCTATGTACAAGAATATACCTACTATAATACTGTCCCCTATGTACAAGAATATAACTACTATAATACTGCCCCATGTACAAGAATATAACTACTATAATACTGCCCCTATGTACAAGAATATAACTACTATAATACTGCCCCTATGTACAAGAATATAACTACTATAATACTGCTCCTATATACAAGAATATAACTACTATAATACTGCTCCTATGTACAAGAATATAACTACTATAATACTGCTCCTATATACAAGAATATAACTACTATAATACTGCTCCTATGTACAAGAATATAACTACTATAATACTGCTCCTATATACAAGAATATAACTACTATAATACTGCTCCTATATACAAGAATATAACTACTATAATACTGCTCCTATGTACAAGAATATAACTACTATAATACTGCTCCTATATACAAGAATATAACTACTATAATACTGCTCCTATGTACAAGAATATAACTACTATAATACTGCTCCTATGTACAAGACTATAACTACTATAATACTGCCCCTATGTACAAGAATATAACTACTATAATACTGCTCCTAAGTACAAGAATATAACTACTATAATACTGCTCCTATATACAAGAATATAACTACTATAATACTGCCCCCTATGTACAAGAATATAACTTGGTAGATTTGCAGTGGTATGATACTCCTTCCATTTCAGTATGATCACTTGCACAGTGCTCCTTGAGATGTTTAAAGTTTTGGAAATAATTTTGTATCCAAATCCGGCTTTATAACTTCTCCACAACAGTATCACGGACCTGCCTGTTGTGTTCCTTGGTCTTCATGATGCTTTCTGTGCTTCAAACAGAACCCTGAGACTATCACAGAGCAGGTGCATTGATACGGAGACTTGATTACACACAGGTGGATTATATTTATCATCATTAGTCGTTTAGGACAACATTGGATCATTCAGAGATCCACAATGAACTTCTGGAGTGAGTTTGCTGCACTGGAAGTAAAGGGGCCGAATAATATTGCACGCCCCACTTTTCAGTCTTTGAATTTCCACAAAAATTTAAAATAACCAATAAATTTTGTTTAAATTCACAATTGTGTCCCACTTGTTGTTGATTCTTCTCTTCACCAAAAATTTACATTTGGTATCTTTATGTTTGAAGCCTGATATGTGGGAAAAGGTTGAAAAGTTCCAGGGGGCCGAATACTTTCGCAAGGCACTGTAACTACTATAATACCGTCCCTACGTAGAAGAATATGACTGCTATAATAAATATAGTATGAATGTTGCTTTATCCTTCCCAGGATCTTGGTGACATATTTTCCACCTTGTAGGATAACTCTGAGCTTCTTACCGCGTTGCTCCATGGCGGAGCGGATATTCAGCAGGTCGGCTATGGAGCTCTCACCGCTCTTCACATTGCAACAATCGCAGGAAATCATGAAGTGAGTGTGGTAATTATTTCATGGAACTTAATTGATTGCTTTGGGATGAGATATTGATGTGTGATCAGTTGGGTTTGGCCGCCGCTGTCACCAGACTGATGGTCGTGAATCCTTCTCATACAGTCGGATCAGGAGAGCAGAGAATTTCTACGTTTATAAACTACGGATTTTTCTATAAGGACAAGCAGAGTTTTTGAAAATGAGGAGGATTTTTTTTTTTTTTTTTTTTTTTAATCCTTTTCCTGCTTTTGTTTTTCTGGGGTATAAAGCAGCGGTAATAGAGTTACTCTGTAAGGTGGGCGCTCGGTGTCTGGGTCATTCCGCTCTTCTTCTCTGGCAGTTCAGTGTTGGTGCAATAGTCTGTAATGTAGTTTTTTTTTTTTTTTTTAGAAAATTGCAGCAGAATTTAGACCTTCACCTCTTCTGACTTTTTTATTTTTTTGCATTTTTCTTCTTATTTCATGAAGCACATTGCAGAAAAATCATTGTGAACAGCACTCGGCGTGTGAGCCGTGGCTACATTGTATCTGTGAAGTTTAATAGGCGCTTAACAATAATAATTGTAGGTGTTGTGTGCCGGAGACGAAGGCGTGCGGAGAGGTGAGAGGTCTGCTGATTTTTTTTTTTTTTTTTGTCCCTAAAGAAGCCTACAGAGAAGCCTCTCCTTTGTCCGCACACAGCGTGCTCTTCGGAGATACCCGCAGTCTCAGACACTTGTATTAAATCATGTGGAAGTAAACAAGACCCCCGAGTCTGACCCGGACCCCGAATGTTTTGCTATCCAAAGAAATTGATATATACTTCTTTTTAAAAGCAAATGCAGAGGTCACTGCTTTCCCATTCTCTTCTAAAAGGCTTCAATATATTTCACCATCTCAATTATTTTTCCATGTCTTGTGGTCTCGACACAAATCCCTCAAGGATTCCTATGTGGGTTGGGGGCATCTGTGATTTGTCGTCAGTCATCAGGGATAAAGTCAGGATTTGGCATCTCTAGAAAAGAATAAATGTCATATTTACTGTATGTCCATGTTCTGATACCTGGATGTTATATAGGGTGTATCCAATGTCAAACCCTCTTCTATTAGATCCCCCCTCCCCAAGTAAGAGTGACTTTTACTCTGGAGGACTCGGCCCGTCCATAAGGACTTGATTCATGTTAATGGGAGGGATGCAATTCTGCATTTGTCCTGTAGTGGCCACTGTAGGGGAGTCGTACACCTTCACCTGGGGATTGAATCTGCCGATCACCAGGGATTTTTAGGAACTGGATGCCTGGCTGCTTCAATTAAGAAAAAAGTTATTAATCATATTATGTAAGAAATGAAATGTTCCAGTAAAGTTCTAAAGCCAAATGTTGCACAGGGATGGGTTCAGGATACAGGGTTAGTTTCCACCGCTATGGATTCTGGCAGGATGATACATTGTTCATCATAAAGTCATGATGGTTGAGCAAAGGGTTTTCTAAAAATGTTAAAGAAGAGTTAGTAGACTGGTAGGATCCTTCTCCGGGGGGGACATCAGTAGCCCACGGCCGCCTCACCGGAGCCCTGCAACCCTCCTCCCACCTGCCGGCATCTCCGGCGCCTCTTCTGACTAGCAGGCTCGGAGCCATCTCATGTGTGCGTCACTTTGCAATGATGACGTTGCGCCAAGCCTACAGATCAGAAGAGGAGACACATAGGATATGGTTCAGAGCTCTAGTCTGGTGGCCATGGACCAGTGATGAGGCCGCTGGACCCCGGTCCTGCCGATCTATTCGCAGAAAATATTTTTACCTTTAGAAATTCTGCTTATTTCCTCACCACAACCTCCATCCATTCCTACTTTGTCCATGTCATCCATGATGAACTCATGTCACATGACTATGGGGACCGCGATGGTCGGGAGGTATTACCAAGTAAATTGTTTTTAATTTTGTCAATTTTGTCATATCTTTCGGAGGTTTTCCCTATTTGAAAAAAATCAAAAAGGAGGTATACAGATACATCCTCGCTTACTTTTCTTCTTATCTCTGTGTAGTCCAATGACCTGCAATAAAAAAAAAAAAAATCATGATGATGATACTCTGCCTGGAGATGTTTATGCTATGTGTGTCTGTGTGGCCACCTGGTGGTTCTGATGTGAACTGCAGCCTGTTGAGGGTCTTTCTTGCATGTCCTGACGATGCATTCAATTATATTGTAAGAAATTAGGATCCTTAAACAAATTTGTAGAAATGTAAGAAGGAAGGCGGTCTCTCCTGCCCCCCAAAAATTGTAATCTATAATCAAGGGTTCACTTATGACTTAATAAACCAGGATTAGGATGAAGTGGCCGCTATTGGACACATCTGTAGGAGGGTGTTTCTTGACCCCCTATCTGCCCATTCTACAAGTTATCGGTGGCCACGCTCCCCGCACGGTTTTCTTTCAGTGCCTCCGATAGACTTCAGTGGAGTGAGACACCTTTCCTTTCGGTAGTCAACAAACTTGGCAAAATTACTGATGAGAGTCTAATAATTTTACTCAAGTAGATGCAATGTAGAAAAAGACTAAATCATATTATCACCAAAAATAATAATTTCTTTATAAATATAAAAAAATAAAATTCAGGGAAAGTAGAAGAAGCAGGAATCCGCTCGGGCGACGCTCTGCAGCTCCGCGCTGTAATACCAATGCAGGACTGCAGGGGTCGCTCCTCTCCTCAATGCACCAATCACCTAGCTATAAAGTCCATGAGGTCCAGTCCCAGGTGTCACACATTCGCCTCTCTCCACCTTGTATAAATCGGTCTCCCGCGGTTCCGTGTCTGTAGGGAATCCGCTGTGGACCTCTGATCGTCCTCGCGTCATTCCTTCTCGTACATGAAATGTTTCTTCTTTTGCGCTCAGGCTGTGGACATCTTACTACAACACGGGGCGTACGTCAACGTTCAGGACGCCGTATTCTTCACCCCATTACACATCGCTGCGTACTATGGCCACGAGCAGGTGAGAGATATAACGTAATGTCTGTCGGGATGTAGCAGAGCTGGATGTGTTATTATAGACTATGGAGTCCGGGGCAGAAAATATCTCATGGTTCTTCCAAGAGTGAGGACTGAACAATGCGACCAATCCCTTCATATCCACCGACACATGGACTGTCGCCTGCCTACATACAGGAGGGCGCAAACCTGATATTCAGGGGGGAAAATGCTGCAGAGTAAGAAGCTTTAACCATTGACATGTTAATAGTTTATATCCACTAACAAAATGCAAAGTGAATGAAAAAAAAAGAAATGTAAGTCCCATCAGTGTCTTGTGACCGCCCGTCACCTCCATCATCAGTATCTGGTGACCCCCCCGTCACCTCCATCATCAGTATCTGGTGACCGCCCGTCGCCTCCATCATCAGTATCTGGTGACCCCCCCGTCACCTCCATCATCAGTATCTGGTGACCGCCCGTCGCCTCCATCATCAGTATCTAGTGACCGCCCGTCACCTCCATCATTGGTATCTGGTGGCCGCCCGTCCCCTCCATCATCGGTATCTGGTGACCGACCGTCACCTCCATCATCAGTATCTGGTGACCGCCCGTCGCCTCCATCATCAGTATCTGGTGACCGTCCGTCACCTCCATCATTGGTATCTGGTGGCCGCCCGTCCCCTCCATCATCAGTATCTGGTGACCACCCGTCACCTCCATCATCGGTATCTGGTGACCACCCGTCACCTCCATCATCGGTATCTGGTGACCGCCCGTCACCTCCATCATCAGAATCTGGTGACCGCCCGTCACCTCCATCATCAGTATCTGGTGACCGCCCGTCACCTCCATCATCGGTATCTGGTGACCGCCCGTCACCTCCGTCATCACTTTCTGGTGACCGCCCGTCGCCTCCATCCTTTCTTCTCGTCACTTGTTCGCAGGTTATGGAGGATCTCAGCAGGACGTTGTTCCAAACATCTTGGAGACCTGACCCCAGATCTTCTGTGTATGAGGCTTGTGTGGATGCTTTTCTATCTTCATGTAATCCCAGACAGGCGGGATGATGTGAGATCAGGGGTCCGGGGCCGGCTCATCACCCCCAGGACTCCTCATTATTAATGGTGTTGGGGGTCGTTGTCCGGCTGTAGAATCAGACGCCTCCTGATGATGTTACATGATGGGTCAGTATCTGCCGGGATCTCTCAGCATTGAGGACACCAGGAATCCTGACCAAATCCACAACTCCATTGCAGAAATGCAGCCACAGACTGGCCGGACCCTCCACCCGTCTCACGGCTCCTGCAGACCCTCATTATTGTGCCGCTCTCCGGCCCTTCAGGAACAATCTGCTTCTGTTACAGCTGAATATTTCACATTTTGCTCCTCGGTCCTGAGCTCTGAGCACCTGCTGATATTTTTCTGCACCCAGTTCCTATGTTTTCGTGCATAATTGAGTCTTTTTTTTCCATGTAGAAGTTTTTTTGGCCACAGTAGTGAGTGCAGCTCTGGGGTATAATACAGGATGTAAGTCAGGATCAGTAATGTATGTACACAGTGACTGCACCAGCAGAATAGTGAGTGCAGCTCTGGAGTATAATACAGGATGTAACTCAGGATCAGTAATGTAATGTATGTACACAGTGACTGCACCAGCAGAATAGTGAGCGCAGCTCTGGGGTATAATACAGGATGTAAGTCAGGATCAGTAATGTATGTACACAGTGACTGCACCAGCAGAATAGTGAGTGCAGCTCTGGGGTATAATACAGGATGTAAGTCAGGATCAGTAATGTAATGTATGTACACAGTGACTGCACCAGCAGAATAGTGAGTGCAGCTCTGGGGTATAATACAGGAGGTAACTCAGGATCAGTAATGTAATGTATGTACACAGTGACTGCACCAGCAGAATAGTGGGTGCAGCTCTGGGGTATAATACAGGATGTAACTCAGGATCAGTAATGTATGTACACAGTGACTGCACCAGCAGAATAGTGAGTGCAGCTCTGGAGTATAATACAGGATGTAACTCAGGATCAGTAATGTAATGTATGTACACAGTGACTGCACCAGCAGAATAGTGAGTGCAGCTCTGGGGTATAATACAGGAGGTAACTCAGGATCAGTAATGTAATGTATGTACACAGTGACTGCACCAGCAGAATAGTGGGTGCAGCTCTGGGGTATAATACAGGATGTAAGTCAGGATCAGTAATGTAATGTATGTACACAGTGACTGCACCAGCAGAATAGTGGGTACAGCTCTGGGGTATAATACAGGAGGTAACTCAGGATCAGTAATGTAATGTATGTACACAGTGACTGCACCAGCAGAATAGTGAGTGCAGCTCTGGGGTATAATACAGGAGGTAACTCAGGATCAGTAATGTAATGTATGTACACAGTGACTGCACCAGCAGAATAGTGGGTGCAGCTCTGGGGTATAATACAGGATGTAAGTCAGGATCAGTAATGTAATGTATGTACACAGTGACTGCACCAGCAGAATAGTGAGCGCAGCTCTGGGGTATAATACAGGATGTAAGTCAGGATCAGTAATGTAATGTATGTACACAGTGACTGCACCAGCAGAATAGTGAGCGCAGCTCTGGGGTATAATACAGGATGTAAGTCAGGATCAGTAATGTAATGTATGTACACAGTGACTGCACCAGCAGAATAGTGGGTACAGCTCTGGGGTATAATACAGGAGGTAACTCAGGATCAGTAATGTAATGTATGTACACAGTGACTTCACCAGCAGAATAGTGAGTGCAGCTCTGGGGTATAATACAGGAGGTAACTCAGGATCAGTAATGTAATGTATGTACACAGTGACTGCACCAGCAGAATAGTGAGTGCAGCTCTGGGGTATAATACAGGATGTAACTCAGGATCAGTAATGTAATGTATGTACACAGTGACTGCACCAGCAGAATAGTGAGTGCAGCTCTGGGGTATAATACAGGATGTAAGTCAGGATCAGTAATGTAATGTATGTACACAGTGACTGCACCAGCAGAATAGTGAGTGCAGCTCTGGGGTATAATACAGGATGTAACTCAGGATCAGTAATGTAATGTATGTACACAGTGACTGCACCAGCAGAATAGTGAGTGCCGCTCTGGGGTATAATACAGGAGGTAACTCAGGATCAGTAATGTAATGTATGTACACAGTGACTGCACCAGCAGAATAGTGAGTGCAGCTCTGGGGTATAATACAGGATGTAACTCAGGATCAGTAATGTAATGTATGTACACAGTGACTGCACCAGCAGAATAGTGAGTGCAGCTCCGGAGTATAATACAGGATATAACTCAGGATCAGTAATGTATGTACACAGTGACTGCACCAGCAGAATAGTGAGTGCAGCTCTGGAGTATAATACAAGATGTAACTCAGGATCAGTAATGTATGTACACAGTGAGTGCACCATCAGAATAGTGAGTGCAGCTCCGGAGTATAATACAGGATGTAACTCAGGATCAGTAATGTATGTACACAGTGACTGCACCAGCAGAATAGTGAGTGCCGCTCTGGGGTATAATACAGGAGGTAACTCAGGATCAGTAATGTAATGTATGTACACAGTGACTGCACCAGCAGAATAGTGAGTGCAGCTCTGGGGTATAATACAGGATGTAACTCAGGATCAGTAATGTAATGTATGTACACAGTGACTGCACCAGCAGAATAGTGAGTGCAGCTCCGGAGTATAATACAGGATATAACTCAGGATCAGTAATGTATGTACACAGTGACTGCACCAGCAGAATAGTGAGTGCAGCTCTGGAGTATAATACAAGATGTAACTCAGGATCAGTAATGTATGTACACAGTGAGTGCACCATCAGAATAGTGAGTGCAGCTCCGGAGTATAATACAGGATGTAACTCAGGATCAGTAATGTATGTACACAGTGACTGCACCAGCAGAATAGTGAGTGCAGCTCTGGAGTATAATACAAGATGTAACTCAGGATCAGTAATGTATGTACACAGTGACTGCACCATCAGAATAGTGAGTGCAGCTCCGGAGTATAATACAGGATGTAACTCAGGATCAGTAATGTAATGTATGTACACAGTGACTGCACCAGCAGAATAGTGAGTGCAGCTCTGGAGTATAATACAGGATGTAACTCAGGATCAGTAATGTAATGTATGTACACAGTGACTGCACCAGCAGAATAGTGAGTGCAGCTCCGGAGTATAATACAGGATGTAAGTCAGGATCAGTAATGTAATCTATGTACACAGTGACTGCACCAGCAGAATAGTGACTGCAGCTCTGGCATATAATACAGGATGTAAGTCAGGATCAGTAATGTATGTACACAGTGACTGCACCAGCAGAATAGTGACTGCAGCTCCGGAGTATAATACAGGATGTAACTCAGGATCAGTAATGTAATGTATGTACACAGTGACTGCACCTGCAGAATAGTGAGTGCAGCTCTGGGGTATAATACAGGAGGTAACTCAGGATCAGTAATGTAACGTATGTACACAGTGACTGCACCAGCAGAATAGTGAGTCCAGATCTGGAGTATAATACAGGATGTAACTCAGGATCAGTAATGTATGTATGTACACAGTGACTGCACCAGCAGAATAGTGAGCGCAGCTCCGGAGTATAATGCAGGATATAACTTAGGATATAAACCTCTATCTCTTTTTAGGAATTGTAATTTAATGTGTCTGTTTTTTTCTTGATATGTGACAGGTCACTCGTCTCCTCTTGAAGTTTGGGGCAGATGTTAACATGAGCGGAGAGGTGGGGGACAGACCCCTGCACCTGGCCTCAGCCAAAGGATATCTCACCATCACAAAATTACTGATGGAAGAAGGCGTGAAGGCCGATGGTAACACTTCAGCTGTTTTGCATTTTCCTATATGGGATTTATAGAGACGGCCATATAACTGCGCGGCCACCTCCCTACATTCTCCGCTGAATGTGGTCTCGGCAGGTTGTGGGACCACTGCTCCATGTAGGGTTCGTTTCCAGTGGTCGGACATGAATCTATCAGACCAATAATATCTTGTTCTTTATGGATTCGCTCAGTGGAAATACCCCTGAATGTGCCGTTCTGCCCGTCATTAACATTGGTAACATCATGTAGTCAGCCCTAAATTCTTATAAATATTTGCTGATGACCCAAGTTTTTTTTTTTTTTTTACTGTCTGGTACATGGAAACCATCAACAAGCAGGTGATTTGCTTTTGATGGGTTTTTTTCTAGGGATATTTGTTTTATACTTATTATCTGTTGAGTTTATTTACATAATAAATTCCATATTGTTTGATAACATCATTAAATATAGGAATACTTATAGCATAAGGAGAGCAGGGGGGACCAGGGGCTGCTCATGGGAATGCTCATTACACAGGCCTGTCCTTTATCTTGCGCCACTCCTCTTAGGAAAGATAATCGGCTTTGAGAAATTAAAAAAAAAAACATAATTTTGTGATACTCTGTAGGGAGATGTTGATGTTATATGTGTCTCTATGCTGCCGCCCAGTGGTTGTGATGTGAATTGCAGTCTATAATGAATTTAGCTGGTATGCTATGATCAGAGGCGCATCTAGGCTTCCTGGCACCCGGGGCAAGAATTTGGTTCGGCGCCCCCCCCCACACCAAGTACATATGCGACTTGCACACTTAGCCATGTACCCACGAGCTGCTCTCCCTAATGCTCTCAATGTTCAGTAAAAAACTGAAAGCAGGAAGAGAAGCTCGTTGTCAAGTATGAAAATCGCATATGAGTGAAGTGTCCATGTGATGACTACTGGAACCTGCAGAGCTGAATCCTGACATTGCTGCTTCTGAATTCTCACAACTAATGCTCTGCACACTTTTAGGATTCTCCCTTGCCGATGTACAGTCATGTCAGCACAAGTATGTGATTTATATACCTCTGGCCACATTCCGACTAGACGTGCCCGGCCTCGCTCCGTTCATATTCATTGAGTGAGGCCACACATGTCTAGTCAGCATGTGACCGCATGTATGTAAATTACCGGCACGAGAGAATCCTGACAGCGTTCAGTGAGCACTGTGAGAATTCAGAAGTCTGCAGTCACATAGAATGTCTGCAGACTCAGCACAAACCTGGACAACCCCTTTAATGTTCCTAACAAATAAAAACATGAGAACAAGTCAGTAGCACAAATAACATTTACATCCAGGTACCTTATAGATGATGTCTCTGGAGTCGTTCTCCTTTTCTTCTTCTTGTCCAAACCCCATGATGAGTTTTCTCATCCACAGCCGTCTCTGCAGACTTCCATCTTCTCCGGTCTTCTGCAGCAAATCTCCACACGATCCCCTTAAAGATAGAAGTGTTATTATAATGCCCCTAAATACAAATATCTACAATATACTGTCTCCTCATATATTTACCCCCTCACTCTCTATACTGTCTGCTCACACATACCCCTGACTCCCCATACTGTGTCCACATACATTAACCCGTTCGCTCGCCATACTGTCTGCACCCAACCCCCATACTGTTTCCTCATACATACTGTGTCCTCAAATCTCCCTACACACATTAAATCCCCCCATCCCCACTCCAAATCCCTCACACACATTAAATAACCCCCCATCTACACTCCAAATCCCTCAGACACATTAAATACCCCCCCATCCACACTGCAAATCCCTCACACACATTAAATAACCCCCCATCCCCACTCCCAAATCCCCCCCACACATTATGTACCCTCCACTCCAAATCCCATCCCTACTCATTAACCCCCCAAACAATAACCCCCAACCCCACTCATTAATTCCATCCCCACTCATTAACCCCCCGTCCATACTCCCAAATCCCCCAACACATTATGTACCCCCCCACTCCAAATCCCCCACACATTAACCCCCATCCCCACTCATTAACCCCCCACACATTAATTCCATCCCCACTCATTAACCCTCCACAAATTAATTCCATCCCCACTCAATAACCCCCATCCCCACTCATTAACCCCCCACACATTAACCCCATCCCCACTCTTTACCCCCCACACTGTAACCCCCATCCCCACTCTTTACCCCCCACACAGTAACCCCCATCCCCACTTATTAACCCCACTACACATTAACCCCATCCCCAATCATTAACCCTCCCACTCATTAACCCCCATCCCCACTCATTATCCCCCACACATTAACCCCATCCCCACTCTTTAACCCCCCCACACATTAATCCTCATCCCCATATTAACCTCATCTCCACTCATTAACCCCCCCCACTCATTAACCCCCATCGCCACACATTAACACCCCCCATCTTCGGTGGTTTCTTCAGCTCCACATTGGAGCACACTTACCACCAGCGCTGAGCGTTCACTCTGGGCGCCGGGGAGTGACGTCAGCAGCGTGATCACATGACATGTCACGCTGCTGACGTCGCTCTGGCCCGGCGGTCAGAGCTGCAATTGTACTGGCGTCTATACAGACGCCAGTACAATTGTTCCCTGGGAGCCGGTACGCGCACCTTCTCTGCGCCAGCTGTCAGCTTGACAGCTGACACAGAGAACCGCCGACTCTCAGGCCAGGGGGGGCGGCAGAACGCAGCCGCCGGGGAGGACACTGCGGACCGCTGCATTAGGCGGCCCGACTGCGCCCCCTGCCGGCTGCGCCCGGGGCAACTGCCCCGGCTGCCCCCCCTAGATACGCCCCTGGCTATGATAACGTATTGAATTTCTATTAACTAGCTGAGGTCAGGGTGGGCACCGATCTGCACATCCCCCCGGGACGTCAGTCAGCTGGTATTGCTGTGACGGAGCAGCTACTAATTGACAAATTATTTCAGTTCTTCCATATTATAAGGGATCTGTCATCAGCAGCTTGTTGATTGTTTCCAAGTATTTTTTATATTTTATAAAGAGAAAAAATAAGATGGAAAGTGTCTGTTCTACAGATGAGACTTAGACCTGGGGGTAATAAAGCTTCTTTTCCATAGTCAACGCCCAGGATAATGAAGATCACGTGCCGCTGCATTTCTGCTCACGGTTCGGGCACCATGAAATTGTCAGATACCTTCTGCAGGATAACGCTGACGTGCAGCCCCACGTGGTGAATATATACGGGGACACAGCCCTACACCTGTGAGTATCCAGGACCACCAGGCATGGGCCCCACCTGCTGTAGGGGCATGGTCTGCAAAAAAGGGTCCCAAGATCAGTGTCAGACGGGGACCCCACATCTATGGAAAAGACTTGTCCATGATGTAATGGGGTCTTGGGCGGGTTATGGGGTCACGGACGGGTCCTCTGCTCGGCCAGTTTGAACGGAAAGCATAAAATATCTGGTTTCTTCCTCCTCTTCTTGGGGTAGGAGGGTCCAGGAGGACGAAGCCAACCTGAGCCGGGGCCCCGTACACTGCACAAGGGGCCACCTCCGGATGATGTTTCTCTCTTTCCTACAGCGCCTGTTACAATGGAAAGTTCCAGGTCGTGAAGGAATTGATTGAGTTGTCTGGTCCGGAGAGTCTGAGCAAGGAGAACATCTTCAGCGAAACGGCGTTCCATAGGTAATAGAAAGCCAAAGTCACAGATAATATGCAATATGGCGTAGATGGTGTAACGTGTGATACATGGTAACAGAAACCAAACAGTAGGGTAAAAATCTTTTTCTCAGGAGCACAGGAAACATGGTGGGAGACTAGCAATGCTCTGCTCTATCCGCTCTGCGATCATGTGCAGAACCTACCACCCCATAACTATATAGAGTCACATCCTATGAGGCAAAGTTCACTCCTGCGTTTTGTTAATTCCGTTTTTTTTTTTGCTCCGTCATTGAGGCAGAACAATAATACTATGGTCAGTGCCAGAACCGTCACAGGGTGGAAGCCCATTGAGTGCCGTCACGGTGTCCGCCATAGAGCCGCACGCTGCTGTGTTTGTGGCGGAGTCTGTGCTGCCTCCAGCGCAGGTGTGAACCGGTGCGAAGCTTTGAGGCGATAGACTGTGGTACCATGACATGTTTTGGGCTTGTTGCTTGGCTTCCAGCAGTGGACCTTGTGCCGTCGTGATGATATTTTCTGGGTTTCTCCACAGCGCCTGCACATACGGCAAAAATCTGGAGCTGATAAAATTCCTTCTTGATCAAAATGTCCTAAACATCAATCACCAGGGAAGAGACGGACACACAGGTAAGACGATGAGGCCGCGGCGGACACAGACAGAAGACCCCGGTGCAAGGACGATATTTGGGCCCTCTGCAGTCTAATAACTCATCATAGTGCACAATGCAACTTGCTTTGGAGGGGATAGTGGCCCCCGCACCTCTTGGGCCCCGTACGGCTGCACAGGTTGCACATTGATATGTCCGCCCCTGCGCTGAGGAGCTTTTCCTGCAGCTTTGTCCTCTCCCTCCTGCACCGATCACAAGGATGCGCGCCGGGGCCGGTCAGCTGCAGCTTCCTTCACTTCGGTAACCTAAGGGCAGCTATATGGTTACCTGGGGGGGCTGCATGTCAGAAGTTTTGATCTTTGGGAAACTGGGTGCTAAGACCCCCACCGACCACTAAAACGGGGGGGGCAGGGCAGGAGCAATGGAGAAAGTGGATAACAATTTGGGAAAGTTTTGGCAACTTGGGCAAAAAAATTTCCTTTCCTTTCCCAGACATAAGACTGGTAGAAGTGTTAAGAGCTGGTTGAGCAGGTGTCCTAAGACGTTCTCCGAGGCCTCCAGTATGGCTGACAATGGTTACAACCTTCCCTCCACAGTTGGGAAGTGCAGCTCCGGTGTCATAACGCTGCTTCTGGTGAAATACTTTGCAGACTACAGGAGAGTTTTCTGACTGATGGCAGAGAGGTACTTTAAGGGTTTCCCATGATCTGGCACCGGGTAGCAATTAATTTGGATTAAGAAACGTTAATGTCTTGGAATGACGGATGTTTCCGTCCTTCCCGCTCTCCCAGCGCTTACAATTCTTCCATCCTCTCTTTCTTATGGCTTCATTTTTGTTTGGAGCTGATCATTCTTCTCGGCTGGCAGGATAAGCACCGGCCTGTTGGTTGTAATAAAATGAAATCATCTTGTCCTTTCAGCACTTGGTAATTTTCGGCATAACATATTTCCCCAGGAAGAATATCACTCCCGGCTTTATGATTATTGGCTGTACTTCTATTGTGTTCATGTATCGCAGGCGACGTCCTCTCTTGCAGGATTGCACTGCGCGTGCTACCACGGACACATCCGCCTGGTTCAGTTCCTGCTCGACAACGGCGCCGACATGAATCTAGTCGCCAGTGATCCCAGCAGATCGAGCGGCGAAAAAGATGAGCAGACGTGTCTAATGTGGGCTTACGAGAAAGGTAACGGTTCAGTGCGAGCCCCTAGTCCCCCGTAACTGCATGTAATGAAATTCCCCTCCAGATTCCAATTTTGTAACCAATTTTACGTCTGTGAAATAGGAGTTTAATTTTACACCAGACACAGAATTTGTAAGTGGGAGCTGTTATGACACCAAATACCGTGACGTCACGCGAGTCATCGTCTGTGATACTTTGTATCATTTACTAACAACATTCTGTGACAATGTTGCTCCTTGGTTCTTGGTTCTCGGCACCGTTTGTGGCACAGATCACAATGTCACCGGGCTGCTTTGCCGCACGTAGAACCAGTTTACTTTTGTGATGATTCTGTTCAGTTTTTACTCCAGATCTCTTCTACCTTCTGCTCACAAAATGCATTAACCCATAGAATGAATCTAAGAGTCCAGTGTTGCTGTGCTCCTTCTCCAGGTCATGACGGCATCGTTACCCTGCTGAAGCATTACAAGCGTCCGCAGGAGGAGTCCCCCTGTAACGAATACTCGCAGCCCGGCGGAGGTAGCGAACAATCAGATGTTTAATTACAGTCCTGAGCAGCCGGAGCGCAGAAACGGCCGCAGGCTCCTGGGGGGACGGTAATGGCATTCTGCACGCAGAGTACATCCATGACGATGGGTGATTGCTGTTTAAAAAGCGTTAGGAAGATTTTTTTTTGGTTTTTATGTAAAGAAATTTTAAAGTTTTGTCCATTTTATTTTTTAAATCTCAGTGCAACTTTTCTGTGTGTGTAGGTATAAAAGTATTTAGTAGAGATGAGCCAATCGATTCGAAGCAGACCGATCTCGTGTCGAATTGTTGGGAAATTCTCTGCTGGACCCATCGAATTTGACCTCTTTTGCAAATCACCACAAAGATGCCGGTCATTATTATACACAAAGTAAAAGATGACAGAAGGAACACGTGACGTCAGAACTTCCCCATGATACCTTGTAGATATCATGTCACATAGAATAATGCAGCCAATCAGGAGGGGCGATCATGTACCATATAAAAGCCGAGGCCGGGAACGCAGCAGCCAAATTGTGGATAGTGAGAGGACGTCACAGCTCAGCCATAGAGATAGGAAGAGAAGGCCATAAAGCACTGAATAAACTATACAGACAGCAATGATAAACCGTTACCCTTGGCCTTATAGGTTGAGGTCACACGGTCATTACCTAGGCTGTTTACATTGTGTTTATTACAGTCCTAGCAGACGTCAGAGTGTTCTGTGTTTTCTGGCCAATCGCAGGCTTTGAAGTACTTGCAATTTTTTTGAAAAATTTTATTTTGGTGGGAAAAAGTCCACAAAACTGCTGAATTAGAATTTTAAAAGATTTGTTAATCTCTAATATATAATGTGATAATATAGAAAGATAAAGGGCTAGTAGTAATATTCCTAGCGGTTGAGCCATAAATTATATACTTATATACTTAAAGGGAGCCTATCGGCAGGATTTCACCCCTCAAACTATTAGTATGTACATGTAGCTCTTTCAAAGACAAATCCAGCGATATCTGTACGTGGCCGATCTGTTCCTCCATTACTGAGAAATCAGGGTTTGAATTGATATGCAAATGAGGCAGAAGAGCTATAGTAGATCTGACGCCTCCGTCACTCCAGCTCTAGCCCCACCCAGTGCCGCCTGCTCCTGCTTCACTGACGGCCTCTCTGCTGTGTGACTTCAGACAAAGGAGCTGTCAATCAAACAGGAGCTGGGAAACAGCAGGTGTAGCGGAGTTGTAGACCATGAGGGTGCAGAGTAGACTCACTGAGGTTCAAAGGTAGAACTGGAAGAACGGCACAAATGACTCTCTGACATGCCAGAGCTGAGTTTGTCCAGAAATTCACTGCAGAGCTGACAGTGGCATAGCAGAGCTGACTATGCAATGGAGTCCAATGACAGTGCTGTGACAGATGTAGCAGAGCTGAGTTAGTTCTTAGTTCAGTATGATGGTGAAGGATCATAAACACTACCCAACCGAATACTCAGGCGGTGTGCAGCCACCAGAGCCTGATAATGTGGCTGGAGAGGGGGACAAGAGACCCAATGGAAGCAGATGGAGGATGAAGTGATTGACTTGTTGAGTAGCGGCTTGGTAATAGAGATGGGACTAGGGATGGCGCTAATCAATGTGCTAAATGCTTTAATATTGTGACAGAGCCTTCCCGCCACGTCTGTGTCCGGCTGTCGGCTCCACGGCCGGTTCTGTGTAGAAGGATAAAGTTATTATTGCGCTTCTCTTACATCTCATCGGTGGTAACATTCTCTGTTTGGGTCTTAGATGGCTCCTACGTGTCCGTCCCATCTCCTCTGGGGAAGATTAAAAGCATGACAAAAGGTACTGGAAGAAAGTTCTTGGGACTATTGTAAGTTCAGAAAAACAATTTTCATATATCCTGCGTAATCCTGAGGAATATTGTAGGGGTCCGAGGGAACCACAGCTTTGGATCAGAGTGATTGCAGGAGCCTCTCTCGCTCTTGAGGACCAGTCCAGTCCTGCATTATTACACACACCAGCCCATTGATGTGAATGGACATCATGTAATTCTTCATCTCACCTGTGGTTGCGCTGCAGGGAACACTTACCATCAGATTTCCCTACAGATCACAGCTGATCACATCTCCAACTGTGAATATTGTTTTGTTTCTAGGATACAATTAATATCATAATATTTCTATGCGTCAAGCTTCATTTTATTGTTACGGATCTCCTAATCGCCTCCTTCCCTTCATGCAGCTATAATGCTATGTTACTTTATGACTTCCTTCAGCCACCAGTAGAGGGAGCTCACTACATATTAATGTATACAGCTGTTACAGAGCTCAATGGGAAATCCATGTTGTGTTAGCTCCCCCTAGTGGCAAAATGTATATTTCAATCCTATATCTATGTAGTGGATTTAAAGCTGTATAACCATAAAACTAAGCTCCGAACACATAAAGATAATATATAGAATGAATCAACATATAATTTTATACCTGAAGAAGGAAATGATGTTACAAATCGGAGTTACCCTTTAAATTCCGAAACCCAAACGCACTTTTGCTCACCCTCTGATTTTATGCGCCAGGGTTTTTTTTTTCTTTTTAATCATTATTATTTGTATCCCCGAGTGCTAATATCTTTCTATATATGGAAATAAATGGTTAATTCCTTGCAGTTGATTCTAAGTGTACGGTATTCAGGTTGAAGGGAAGTTTCCTCCGGATTAATCTTCCAAGAACGACTCTCCATCGACAAATGCTCTTAATCCTCCGCGGCATAAATATTCTATCAGCCCATTCCAAACAGATTGTCATTAAATGTTCCCTGCAACAGATGCACTTAAAAAATAAATCGCCCAAAAAAACCACATTGATAGATATAACATGGGCAAAATTCCAGTCTGGGGAGAGCGCTCAGAAAACCGCACTTAAAGGGGAAAATGCTTTTTATTAAAGGGCTGTTCTCTGGAATAATTCAAGGAAATAAATCTGGAAGGATCCCAGTAGTTACAGTAACAAACCATGAAGACTGGTTAACCCCTTCACAACCAGGGAAATTTTCTTTTTTGGGATTTTGTTTTTCTTTCCTCCGTCTCCTATTTTTCCAACCCCATCACGTGACGTTTACAGGACGAGTTGTAATTTTTAATGACTCCATTAATTTTACTATAAAATTTTACTAAACAAAAGGGAAAGAAAAATTCCAAAGGAGATGAAATGTTCAAAAATAAATACAGTTCCGCCATTTTTTGGGGGGTTTTCTTACCGCATTCATTGTGTGGTAAAAATGACCTGATCACTTGATTCTCCAGGTCCGTGCGATTTACATTGATACCAAATTTGTGTCGGTTTTGTTTTTATATTTTAGGCTGGTTACACATTAGCGTTTTTTTGCGCAGCGCATCGTGCGCATGGTCTAGCGTTTGTATGCGTTTTCGCGAGCATGCGTTTTTTTAAGGTGTGCGCCGAGGCGCGCCAGACGCAACCTGTTGCATTTTTGCGTCCATCCAATGGCATCAAAAAACGCGTGCGCACGGAATGCGACAAAATAACGCATTACAGTCTATGGGAACGCAGGCGTGCGCATGGACATGCGTACGCCTGCGTTCGAAAACGCATGCGTTTTAAGAGTTAACATGGCTAGAAACTGCTTAAAACGCATGCGCCAAAAAAACGCAAACGCATGCAAAATGCATGATGTGTTTTTTGCATGCGTTTCTAGTGCGCACGAAGCGCAGCACTAAAAAATGCTAATGTGAAAGTAGCCTAAGTGATCACAAAAAATTCCGAACTGTGTAAAACGAGTTTGTCTCGTGTCACTTCCTCACGAGACCCCGAACATTTTTCCATTTTTTTTTCTAGAGGGATCTCTTTGGGCGGCGTTTATTTCATGCGCTGAGCTGATGACTTCCATTGGTTACATTTTAGGGTTTCGATCTCCTTCCTTTTATTTCATTTTTTGGGAGGGCGTGCAGTGTCCGAAAAACAACAGTTCTGACATTTTTTTGTTTTCTTCTTGCTTTTCAGGGTTTACCGTACAGATAGAATAGCTTTCAATTGTGATCGATTGGATTTTTGTGGATGTGACGATTCCGAATATGTGTTTTATTTTTTTTTTATGTATTTTTTTTTTTTGGGGTGGGGGGGGAGGAGATGATTCAAACTTTTTTTTTTTTTCTTTTGTGTTTTTTTTTTAATTTTTTTATTTTACATTTTTTTGTATTACTTTTCTCTTTAGGTCTGGAATGTTGGAGTCTTTGCATTATATATTGCAGCAATTACTGCAGTATATTGTGAAATTATCAATCTCCTGGGCTTCATGGGAGGACAACGATGACAGCTACTGATCCACACACTGTGATTGTGCTGTTTGGGGGAGGGGGGCAATGGGAGCCGGAATCAAGGTCCCACCGTGATCATGTACCAATGAAGTGCCAATGGCCATCAGATTTAGGTGACCTTTTTTTTGCCTATTCCCCATGAGCTGTCTTGGAGAAAAATTAAAATTCATAGAGACAGAAAGTGGACGTATCACCCTCACATTGATCAAATGGGAGAGATGAAACTTCAAACCCCATTTAAAGTAGGGACATCCTGCAGTGACCAGGTAATTACATGAGATCAGCTATGACAACTAGACACCAAGACTGGAATTCATTTATTCAGATGAGGAGAAGTACACTACCGAGGCAAAAATCTCCTTTGTTCAAAGACCTGTTCCCCAGATGTTTTGGAGCCAGTGGTCATTGATATTTAGATTTTCATCAATCTGATATTTATGGGTGTTATATTTTTTGCATCGCAGTGAAGGGACAAACCTAACGCATTCACTCACATCACCACAAGACCATTCTAACCCCTCCAGCTTAATATTAGTCATATTGATGATGCTATCCATGCCATGCTTCATCTTTATAGAGAGGTAAAACAGTGACAAGAAACATGATGACATTATTTACTGCCGGGGACCTCTAGGGATGAAGATATCCCATTGGCTGCTGTAAGTCCATGATAACCCTAAGGAGTCAGAGCTCATAAACAAGAAGTGTTGTCATGGGGAACAGACCCAAAACTTTTCTTTGTAACTTCCCCATTTAAAAACTGAAGACAATAGAAATACAAACTAGATAATCTTTCTTACATTTTCCCCTGGCACTGTAGTGGGCTACCAAGGTCTCCTCCAGCGTTAACGCTTTCCTCCCTGGACCCTGCAGTCATAAATTATGACGCCTATATACTATAGTGCTACTTATTTGCATTGCAGGTTTGCCCACAGCAGCAGACGCCAACACAAGACCCCCATATCAGCTTTTTCTTCTAGGGGGTGCATGCAGGGTCTGTCCCCTTTAATGCCTCTCCTTTGTATTCTATGTAGTAATCAGATAATTGCTCCATTTTCATTCACAGGCGTTTCACTACTTTATCTTATTTTTTTGTTATTTTCTTGCAGAGAAGGCCGACGTCCTCCTCCTGCGCGCCGGCCTGCCATCGCACTTTCACCTTCAGATGTCAGAAATTGAATTTCACGAAATAATTGGCTCAGGTGTGAGAAGCGTCGCCGGCCGCGGCCTCTGAAGAACCGTTAATTATTGAGCCGGAGCAGTTACCAATCCTTTGATATTTTCATAGGGTCGTTTGGAAAAGTATACAAAGGAAGATGCAGAAATAAAATCGTCGCCGTTAAGAGGTGAAAAGTCTCCGAAGTTTATTACAGTCCCACATTACGGCTAATGAAGGAAACGAGCAGAAAATGATATTTCTTCATTATCAAAGTTCTTCATTTAAATGATAGTTTTATTGTTGCTGCAATACAGCCGTCTCCGTGCAGCAGTCACACAAGTGACGGATTATCGGATATGACGGATTATTGGACGGTTTCAGAACAATTAAACCCAGATGTTTTTTTCTAATCTGTTATTTCCTGATTTTAAGAGATTTATTTACCATACATGATTATGGGGGGTCCATTGTGCTGCCAGAGCTTCTGTTAACAATATTACTAGATCTGCTTTAAGATAGTTACATGATGAATCGTACCTGATTATGGGGGGAGTGTTGTGGGCATCATTGTGCAGTGTGGGAGGAGGAGGTGAGCTGTGACCTCTATAGTGAATGGTGGATCCTGTGTTTTCAGCTGTATATAGAGATGTTATCAGTCAGTATACAGGAGGAGGAGGTGAGCTGTGACATCACCTATTGTGAATTGTGGATCCTGTGTTATAGACTGTATATAGAGGTATTATCAGTAATTGTATAGGAGGAGGCGGTGAGCTGTGACCTCTATAGTGAATGGTGGATCCTGTGTTTTCAGCTGTATATAGAGATGTTATCAGTCAGTATACAGGAGGAGGAGGTGAGCTGTGACATCACCTATTGTGAATGGTGGATCTTGTGTTATCTACTGTATATAGAGGTGTTATTAGTCATTGTACAGGAGGAGGAGGAGGTGAGCTGTGACATCACCTATTGTGAATGGTGAGTTCTGTGTTATCTACTGTATGAGGAGATGTTATCAGTCATTGTACAGGAGGAGGTGAGCTGTGACATCACCTATTGTGAATGGTGAGTTATGTGTTTTCAGCTGTATATAGAGATGTTATCAGTCATTGTACAGGAGGAGGAGGATGTGAGCTGTGACATCACCTATTGTGAATGGTGGATCCTGTGTTATCTACTGTATATAGAGGTATTATCAGTCATTGTATAGGAGGAGGAGGTGAGCTGTGGCATAACCTACAGTGAATGGTGGATCTTGTGTTATCTACTGTATATAAAGATGTTATCAGTCATTGTACAGGAGGAGGAGGAGGTGGTGAGCTGTGACCTCTGATGTGAATGGTGAGTCCTGTGTTATCTACTTTTATATAGAGGTGTTATCAGTCATTGTACTGGAGGGGAGGGGAGGAGGTGAGCTGTGACATCACCTATAGTGAATGATGGATCCTGTGTTATCAATCATTGTACAAGAGGAGGAGACCTGTGATATCTATTGTGAATGGTGGATCCTGTGTTATCTACTGTATATTATATAGAGGTGTTATCAGTCATTGTACAGGAGGAGGAGGTGAGCTGTGACATCACCTATTGTGAATGGTGAAATCTGTGTTATCTACTGTATATAGAGGAGCTATCAGAAATTGCAATTCTGTCTGTGATGATAGCTGCTGAGACTGCTGAAAAGTGAACTGTACAGGAGGCAAAAGTTTAAGATTTCATAGTGATATGAAAAATTAACAAAAATATCACCAAATTGTAAAATATACATCTAAAATACTAGTTTAGCTTAAACAAAGGTCTATTTCTGATGACACATTTTCTACAACAATTCTTTTCTGCCTTTGTGGTGATGATGGGGTTTTGTTATTTACTTCGGTTCTTTCCTTCTTATTCTTCCCTCGTTTCTCTTAGATACAGAGCCAACACCTACTGTTCCAAATCCGACGTGGACATGTTCTGCCGGGAGGTCTCCATCCTGTGTCGCCTCAATCACCCCTGCGTCATCCAGTTTGTGGGGGCTTGTCTGGACGACCCCAGTCAGTTTGCAATTGTTACTCAATACGTCTCGGGAGGGTCTTTGTTTTCACTTCTGCATGAGCAGAAAAGGTAATTTATATGGAAGATGATGACTATGACACCTTCCAGCAGACCGACAGCGGATGATTTCTGCAGCTTCATGTGCAGTCACACACGTCCCATTGGGCTCCATAATAAATCTGTCTACAGATAGCTCTTCAGCTCCCTCTAGTGGTGGGTGCAGGCAGACACAATTGTATCTTACACCTCAGGGATTTGGGGCTCTTTTTTGTAGTGCAAAATCTAAGATCTGGGGGCCACGATTCATCAAACAGTTTACCCCAAAATTCTGTTGTAAAACTGCGTTAATGTTGCAAAATATTTGCGCAAATCAAAATTTCACAGCCATTTGCAACTTTTGATATTTTTACACCAGATCTGAAAAAGATTTGAAAACTTCACATAACTGGGAAGGGACAGGGCGACACCCGACACATTTGGCATAATTTAGACCGCAGAAGAACCGTAAATTTCCCCTGAGATGTACTCCAGACATTGACTAACATCACATATCTGGCGGCGACTCTTAGTAAGTTTGTCGCATTTACCTCCAGCGTTCCCGTCATTACGGCTGGCGTGCAGAATGCCTGTCACAAAAAATCAGGTTATAAATCAGCCCACATGTATCCGTGTATTTGCACTTATTATTGAATTGAGTCTGATTCATTATTACATTTGTGGCTTTTTTTTGTTTTACTTTCTTGTTTTACCATTTTTCATTTGCGCTTTATTATTCTTTTAATTTGCACCTTTTTTTAAGCTCTGTTTTCTATCTGTTCATCTGTTTGATTCTTCATCATTGAGGCTGAGGTTTGAGGTTCTCAAATATTTTCGCATGATTTATCAATTGCGACTTTTTAAAAAAACGACAAACTTTTGGGCAAATGTCCTCCAGTCCCCACCCTAGGGTCATTGCATGTGCGCCTGAATTTTTTTTAGGATTTATAATGCAGGTAAGGAGGGAAATGTTACTTTTTAAAGACCGTTTTACTGTAAGCAGTGCTGCAAAAAATGTAATCAGATCTTATGCAACCTTTTGATACATTGGATTACTCTAGATTTGTATCTTTGATCTTTACTCGAGTGAGAGCGCACAAAAAGTTTATTAATTGTGTCTAAGTGGCAGAATACATACTTATCAACATTTCTGCTGGATTAACAGGGATGTTTAAGTCTTGTCCCAGCTGCGACCTTTCCAGTAGTACCTACTATGGGGTGGAGGATTACATAAACTTCACCCCTTTCAGTTTGAAACACTCCAACTTGCATCTTTTTAGCACCAACAAACTGATTGAATCTGATTAATAAATGCATGCCGACATCATAGTAAATGAACATTGTACAGGGTTTGATAAAACTTTAATTTCTGCTTTCTTCTCTCCCCCAATACCATGATGAAAATGCTGTTTTACCTGCCAAGTTCATGCTCTTTTACAAGCTGCTTTGAACTGCTGCTCTAGCAAGAGTCTGTAAAACACCATTTACAAGCATTCTTGCTGCGTAAGCTTCTCTGCGCCTTTCCCCCATGCTCAGATAGGAAGAGTGTCTGTCTGTAAATTGTGTCTTTACAGATTCTTGTTAGAGCAGCAGTTCAAAGCAGCTTGTAATGAGCATGAACTAGGCAGTTAAAAAAACAGCTCTTTCAGTATAATTTTTTTTAAAAGTCTAGTTACTCTATAAATTTAAAAAAAAAATGTAAAAAGTAAACATTTTACTTTCATGCAAGGTGAAGGAAAGCAGGGGATTTGGATTTCTGTGGCAGAAAAGTGAGTTTTGTAGCTTAGAAATGTGAGTGTGTAATAGAAGTGAGCAGCCAGCAGGGGGCAGATATTTTCTCACACCCCATTTATGCTTATTTTCTGCGCTCATGTTATTTATCAATATATAGTTAAGTGCGAGGACGTTCTATAAGGAATGTGATTGTTTTTATTGCATTTTTGCTGCAGGAATCTTGACTTGCAATCAAAGTTGATTATTGCTGTGGATGTCGCCAAAGGCATGGAATATCTTCACAACCTGACCTACCCCATCATCCACCGGGATCTGAACAGGTAGCCAGGGGCAATGCCTTCTGATTGATTATAAGCTGTGAAGTGTCATAAATATGAGATTCATTGCAAGGTGCCATATGAGAGAATCTCCCGCATCCCCTCCCCCCCGACAGAGTTTATATGGATAATATAATCCTTGCAGACATGATATACAGAGTTATTACTGTTTATATTACTCCATGTGAATATAGTGCGTACAGGCACTTGAGAAGCAGCGGTGCAGTAAGAGGTGTTACCCAGCGTCGGGTGTTGAAGACTGCTCTCATCATTCTCCCCTGCTCTGCTGGCGATCAGCATGAGCAGGGGAGAATGTTGAGAGTTGTATTCAACTGATAGCAGCAAAAGCATGTGGTGGCTGATGGGAGTATTTTTTTTTTTTTTTTTAAACCGACATGGGTTCCTCTGCATTTTTCATAACCAGCCTGGCAAAACTGACAGCTGAGGGCTGCAACCCTCAGCTATCAGCTTCAGCAAGGCTGGCTATCAAGAATAGAGGGGTCCCCATGCTGTTTTTTTTAAATTATTTAAATAATTTAAAAAAAAAAAACGACATTGGGTCTCCTATTTTTGACAACCAGCCAAGCTAAAGCAGACAGCTGGGGGCTGGTATTCTAAGGCTGTTAAGGGGCCAAGGATATTGGCTCCCCTCAGTCTAAAAATAACAGCCCGCAGCTGCCCAGAAAAGTTACATTTATTAGATGCGCCAATTCTGGCACTTTGCCCTGCTCTTCCCACTTGCCCTGTAGCGGTGACACGTGGGGTTCATATTTGTGGGGTTGATGTCACCTTTCTATTGTCAGGTGACATCAAGCCCATGGCTTAGTAATGGAGAGTTGTCTATATGACACTTATCCATTACTAATCCTATAGTTGTATTGTAAATAAAGACACAGTCAGAATAAAGTCTTTTATTTGAAATAACGCTAAACACAGTTTTCCATTTTTTTTTAAAAATAACAGTTATACTCACCAAACGCCTAATTCCACCGAATCCCTGGTACATTGTAATAAAACATAGTTAAATTAATACATAATTAATTAAAAAAACAACAATATCCGTCACCTGTCCGTCGTTCTGTCCCACGCCATAATCCATGTCTGGGTATTAATAGTTTTCAACGTGGACAATGCCAAGATGCAACTGTCCAGGCTGAGAACCACTGGCTGGGGGACCGGGAGGGTAATATCCATGACTGAGAATACCAGTCCCCAGCTGTCTGCTTTATCTTGGCTGGTTTACAAAAATGTGGGGACCCCACATCATGTTTTAAAATTATTTACTGAAATCATTTAAAAAAAAAAATGAAGTGGGGACCCCACTATTTTTGATAACCAGATTTCCTAAAGCCTAGCAGGGTATCAAAACACAGGGGAATCCCCACCATTTTTATTTATAGCGCTGGTGGCAGCTGATGAATACTCCCATCATCTGCCGCCTGCTCTCGCTGTCATTAGTCAAATACAACACTCAACATTGTCCTCTGCTCGCGCTGATGACAGGCAGAGCAGGGGACAGCGATGTGCACGGTCTTCAACACCCTGAGAACCATTTTTACCCAAGAACAAATGATGCAAAGAGGATGATGACTCGGACATTCTGTCCTTACTGTTAAAGGGAATCTGTCACCGGAAGTTGGCGGCCTATGTAAATGCTCTGTGTCCGATCCGATGGACGGTGTTTCTTCTCCTTTCTCCACCCCATGTGAGGCCCCCATCCGCGATCTTTGCCGTAATAGAGAAGTTCAACTCCATAGTTCGCGCGTGCGCAAAGCAATCTTGCTTCGCACATGCGCAGTATGCTTTGCCCAACTGTGGGCAAAGCCTAAAATCATTACTGCGCATGCGCCGGTAAACTATGTCCCGGAACACCGCAAAATACTTCCGGGACATAGTGTAGCGGCGCGTGCGCAGTAATGATTTTCGGCTTTGACCGCAGTTGGGCAAAGCATACTGCGCATGTGCGAAGCAAGATTGCTTTGCGCACGCGCGAACTATGGAGTTGAACTTTTCTTCTTATACCGGCAAAGATCGCGGACGGGGGCCACGGATGGGGCGGAGAAAGAAGAAGAAACACCGCCCATCGGACCGGACACAGACCATTTACATAGGCCGCCAGCTCCCGGTGACAGATTCCCTTTAAAGTGAACGTTTTTATATAACGGCTACAATATAATAGCACAGTATCTGGTAATGCATAGTATAGCGCCATCAGTTTTCTTTGTTTTGTCTTGTAATATTCCTTGATATATTTGACTCCATTCTTCACAATGGTTCACAAATTTTGAGCAAAATAAAAAGTCTCTTTATTTTTGTCTTTAATCTTTTTTGCAACATTTTAGCGCCCCAAAAAAAAGTTTAACGTTCCCCTAAAATGTCACAAACAAATCAAGCTTACATTAAAATAACGTGCTTCATGCCAAAGAGGAACAAGAGAACATTTATGCAAAAGACTTAAACGATGTATCAGCCGGAAACTCCAAAGAAACAACAGGAGAGCACATAAAATAGACTTTAATAAAGGTGCAAATTAGAATAAGAAATTAGGCGCAATTAAAAACGATCAAAATAAACACCAAAAACTGGACAAAAAAAAAAAGGCAAAAACACAGCATCACCGCTGCATCAGAAAGCAGTTGGCAGCTTTGTAGCATTTTATGGGGGATTTCCATGTGGAATGTTTGATGTCCGTTTTGCTTGTGACTTTTCCCGACGTTCTGCACGATGTGTGATCCATGCGGCGTCTCTTGGTATGTAGCACTTCGGTCCAGGAATGTGATTCCGGCTTTTACCCTTCAATCTTCTTCTACACTGAGAACTGCAACTTTTTAAAAAGTCACAAATCATAAATCTGTCACTTTTCCTCCCATGTTTCCAAAGTAGAAAATATAGCAAATTTCTTAGCAAAACGAGTTCACAAAATTTGTGACTTTTTAATGTCACCATAACATGCAGAAAAGGCGTTAAAAAAAACTCCCCCATTATGCTGTAATCCATAAGATGTCTGCTGCCTGTCAGTGTATGGACGAGAATCACAAGACTTTCTATTATCTGACAGACAACAGAGATCTTAAAATAAAAGTATTTAAAAAGTTCTGAAACTTTATATTTAGGGGTTATTATATCTAAAAGTTAAACCTTATATGTTTATAGGGGATCATTTACTTATTACTGAGCACTGGAACCCCCTCCATCTTGTCTATGGGTTGTGTCTGAAATTGCAGCTCAGCCTCATTGAAGTGAATGGTGCTGAGCTGTAATACCGCTTACAGCCTGTGTACAGAGTGGCGCTGTTTCCCTTATCGGGTAGGAGTTTGATAAGATTTCCTTCTTAAAAAATATAAATAAAAAACGACCCATTATCTCGTGTATCACGCTATGTAAGCACAGCGCGCCCCACGCACCGGCCCTGTGATAATTACGTAGGCTCCGTATTACTTTGTGTAGGTTAATTACCTTGTACCACTTAGAATTGGATTTTCTCATACACATGATATAAGTAATTATTTCTAACCTGAGACCTCAAGTGGCGAGGGTTAAACATCGCCTTAATTAAAAGTTAATGTCTAGTTAAGTCGCCGTGTCTGATTCCAATCTATGGAGCTGCATCACGGAAAGTGGCGGAGGCATTCTGCATCTCGATGAGCGCGGTGTCCGGGGTACAACGCCTACAATGAATGTGCAGAAGTGGGACGCCGGGTCATTTCTAGCCATATTCTGTATGAACATGGACCCTTTATCTGCAGTAACCCCCATCATGTGCATTGGCGAGGTTATTGCCTTTGGCTCCATCTACATTTCACTTCACATCTTACTGACTGCAGATGGCGCTGTTGCTAACACTAGAACAATTCAATGTCAGCGATAGCAGCATGCAAGTGAGCTCTATCCCAACCTGACTACTGCCCCCTAGTGGAGGACGCTGCCATATAAATCAGTCCATGTACAGCGCCTTGCAGCGTGACCCAGGCATACTTGTAAGCCATCTGCGGACAGCTGTTTCGGGAGGCTTGTCCCCATCAGTACACAGCAGGACTCGCCCCACAGAAAGAGAAGCTGTTTTTGCATCTGCTGTAAGGTACTGGATTTCCTTAAGGAGTCTCAGGTGTGTATTAATGCACCATGGGAATATAAAAGTGACCCTAATTTTAGACGACTAATTCCTGTTCATTACAAAAGACTTTACAGCAGTCTCGCTATCCTCAAAGGCATAATTACACTGACTGATAAGTGACTGATAACACCTTTATATGCAGTACATGACACAGGATCCAACATTCATAATAGGTGATGTCACAGGTCACCTCCTCCTCCTCCTGTACAATGACTGATAATGCCTCTATATACAGTAGATAACACAGGATCCACCATTCACAATAGGTGATGTCACAGCTCACCTCCTACTCCTCCTGTACAATGACTGATAACTCCTCTATATACAGTAGATAACAGGATCCACCATTCACAATAGGTGATGTCACAGCTCACCTCCCCCTTCTGTAAAATGACTGATAACACCTCTATATACAGTAGATAACACAGGATCCATCATTCACAATAGGTGGTGTCACAGCTCATCTCCACCTCCTGTACAATGACTGATAACACCTCTATATACAGTAGATAATACAGGATCCACCATTCACAATAGGTGATGTCACAGCTCACCTCCTCCTCCTGTACAATGACTGATAACACCTCTATATACAGTAGATAACACAGGATCCACCATTCACAATAGGTGATGTCACAGCTCTCCTGCTCCTCCTCCCTTCACAATGGCCTGTGCACATACTCATTAAAAACTCCAGTATTGCTGCTAATGTTCATGTCTTACACTACTACATGAAGTGTAGATAAGGCTATATTCACATGTGGCGTTTTTGCAGCGGTTTTTTATATGCAGATTTTCTACTGCATTTCACAGGACCAGCAAAGTCTGAGATTTCAGAAATCTCCTGCACACACCTTGGTTTTTGCAAAATGCAGCTTGTCGCTTCTTTCAGCATTTTTCACCCATTGACAGCGATGGGTGCTGTAGAAAAAGCAGGTATCGGGGTTTGCTGCAATTTTTCTGCCAAAACCTGATGAAGTTGAATTAGAATTTTTTTATGCTCTAAACTTTATCAGCACAAGAGACAATGGACCCTGAAAACCATGGAGTAAAAAAACACCGCAAAAAATGTGGCAAACACTCAGCAAAACCTGCAAAAACACAAGGTGTGAACACGGCCTCATCCCTCCGTATATTGTCCAGAGAGGCTGTGTGTAACATGTCCTCCCAGGAGTCCTCGCCCTGCTCCTGGGGTCGTTGTAGATGACGTGACTATTTTGTACGCGAGTTCATGTGTCACAGTGTCCGACCTGTGATACCGCCCCGCCTGCCATCACATAAGGCAGCCCCCGCGGGGGACAGACCCCTCTACATACAGTGATCTGCACCCTATGCAGCGCACTGAGACCCCCCGAGTCCTGAAAAACAAAGGGGATATTGGCGCAGAGTTTGCTCAGAGGCCAACCCTAAGGACATGATCAGCACCGAGACCGAGCGTCGTCTGCTCCCGCTAATGGCGATCACGGGGTGGTGTTGGATCTGCTCTTCTAATGATAAACGCACCTGCCGGAACAATACCGCAATCCTACAACACAAAGCGACATTGTGACCGACTATTCATGCGGGAGAATCTGCAACTCAATCTATACAATGTCTGATCCCAGGAATCAATCAGAAGATCGTGAGGATAAGAACAATTCTACTCACAGTTGTCTTACATTATTGTAAATAGGGGCAGTATTATAGTAGTTATATTCTTCTACATAGGGGCAGTATTATAGTAGTTATATTCTTGTATATAGGGGGCAGTATTATAGTAGTTATATTCTTGTACATAGGGGCAGTATTATAGTAGTTATATTCTTGTACATAGGGGGCAGTATTATAGTAGTTATATTCTTGTACATAGGGGCAGTATTATAGTAGTTATATTCTTGTACATAGGAGGCAGTATTATAGTAGTTATATTCTTGTACATAAGGAGCAGTATTATAGTAGTTATATTCTTGTACATAGGGGCAATATTATAGTAGTTATATTCTTGTACATAGGAGCAGTATTATAGTAGTTATATTCTTGTACATAGGGGGCAGTATTATAGTAGTTATATTCCTGTACATAGGGGCAGTATTATAGTAGTTATATATTCTTGTACATAGGGGCAGTATTATAGTAGTTATATTCTTGTACATAGCAGCAGTATTATAGTAGTTATATTCTTGTATATAGGGAGCAGTATTATAGTAGTTATATTCTTGTATATAGGGAGCAATATTATAGTAGTTATATTCTTGTACATAGCAGCAGTATTATAGTAGTTATAGTCTTGTACATGGGGGCAGTATTATAGTAGTTATATTCTTGTACATAGGGACAGTATTATAGTAGTTATAGTCTTGTATATAGGGGCAGTATTATAGTAGTTATATTCTTGTATATAGGGGCAGTATTATAGTAGTTATATTCTTGTACATAGCAGCAGTATTATAGTAGTTATAGTCTTGTACATGGGGGCAGTATTATAGTAGTTATATTCTTGTACATAGGGACAGTATTATAGTAGTTATAGTCTTGTATATAGGGGCAGTATTATAGTAGTTATATTCTTGTATATAGGGGCAGTATTATAGTAGTTATATTCTTGTACATAGGAGCAGTATTATAGTAGTTATATTCTTGTACATAGGGAGCAGTATTATAGTAGTTATATTCTTGTACATAGGGGGCAGTATTATAGTAGTTATATTCTTGTACATAGGGAGCAGTATTATAGTAGTTATATTCTTCTACATAGGGGCAGTATTATAGTAGTTATATTCTTGTACATAGGGAGCAGTATTATAGTAGTTATATTCTTCTACATAGGGGCAGTATTATAGTAGTTATATTCTTGTACATAGGGGGCAGTATTATAGTAGTTATATTCTTGTACATAGGAGGCAGTATTATAGTAGTTATATTCTTGTACATAGGGAGCAGTATTATAGTAGTTATATTCTTGTACATAGAGGCAATATTATAGTAGTTATATTCTTGTACATAGGGGCAATATTATAGTAGTTATATTCTTGTACATAGGAGCAGTATTATAGTAGTTATATTCTTGTACATAGGGGGCAGTATTATAGTAGTTATATTCCTGTACATAGGGGCAGTATTATAGTAGTTATATATTCTTGTACATAGGGGCAGTATTATAGTAGTTATATTCTTGTACATAGCAGCAGTATTATAGTAATTATATTCTTGTATATAGGGAGCAGTATTATAGTAGTTATAGTCTTGTACATGGGGGCAGTATTATAGTAGTTATATTCTTGTACATAGGGACAGTATTATAGTAGTTATAGTCTTGTATATAGGGGCAGTATTATAGTAGTTATATTCTTGTATATAGGGGCAGTATTATAGTAGTTATATTCTTGTACATAGGAGCAGTATTATAGTAGTTATATTCTTGTACATAGGAGCAGTATTATAGTAGTTATATTCTTGTACATAGGGGCAGTATTATAGTAGTTATATTCTTGTATATAGGGGGCAGTATTATAGTAGTTATATTCTTGTACATAGGGGGCAGTATTATAGTAGTTATATTCTTGTACATAGAGGCAGTATTATAGTAGTTATATTCTTGTACATAGGGGGCAGTATTATAGTAGTTATATTCTTGTACATAGGAGCAGTATTATAGTAGTTACTGTATATTCTTGTACATAGGGGAAGTATTATAGTAGTTATATTCTTGTACATAGGGGGCAGTATTATAGTAGTTATATTCTTATACATAGGGGCAGTATTATAGTAGTTATATTCATGTACATAGGGGGCAGTATTATAGTAGTTATATTCTTGTACATAGGGGCAGTATCATAGTAGTTATATTCTTGTACATAGGGGGCAGTATTATAGTAGTTATATTCTTGTACATAGGAGCAGTATTATAGTAGTTATATTCTTGTACATAGGGGAAGTATTATAGTAGTTATATTCTTGTACATAGGGGGCAGTATTATAGTAGTTATATTCTTGTACATAGGGGGCAGTATTATAGTAGTTATATTCTTGTACATAGGGGCAGTATTATAGTAGTTATATTTTTGTACATAGGGGCAGTATTATAGTAGTTATATTCTTGTACATAGGGGCAGTATTATAGTAGTTATATTCTTGTACATAGGGGGCAGTATTATAGTAGTTATACTCTTGTACATTGGAGCAGTATTATAGCAGTTATATTCTTGTACATAGAGGCAGTATTATAGTAGTTATATTCTTGTACATTGGAGCAGTATTATAGTAGTTATATTCTTGTACATAGGGGGCAGTATTATAGTAGTTATATTCTTGTACATAGGAGCAGTATTATAGTAGTTATATTCTTGTACATAGGGGCAGTATTATAGTAGTTATATTCTTGTATATAGGGGGCAGTATTATAGTAGTTATATTCTTGTACATAGGGAGCAGTATTATAGTAGTTATATTCTTGTACATAGGGGGCAGTATTATAGTAGTTATATTCTTGTACATAGGGAGCAGTATTATAGTAGTTATATTCTTCTACATAGGGGCAGTATTATAGTAGTTATATTCTTGTACATAGGGAGCAGTATTATAGTAGTTATATTCTTCTACATAGGGGCAGTATTATAGTAGTTATATTCTTGTACATAGGGGGCAGTATTATAGTAGTTATATTCTTGTACATAGGAGGCAGTATTATAGTAGTTATATTCTTGTACATAGGGAGCAGTATTATAGTAGTTATATTCTTGTACATAGAGGCAATATTATAGTAGTTATATTCTTGTACATAGGGGCAATATTATAGTAGTTATATTCTTGTACATAGGAGCAGTATTATAGTAGTTATATTCTTGTACATAGGGGGCAGTATTATAGTAGTTATATTCCTGTACATAGGGGCAGTATTATAGTAGTTATATATTCTTGTACATAGGGGCAGTATTATAGTAGTTATATTCTTGTACATAGCAGCAGTATTATAGTAATTATATTCTTGTATATAGGGAGCAGTATTATAGTAATTATATTCTTGTACATAGAGGCAGTATTATAGTAGTTATATTCTTGTACATGGGGGCAGTATTATAGTAGTTATATTCTTGTACATAGGGACAGTATTATAGTAGTTATAGTCTTGTATATAGGGGCAGTATTATAGTAGTTATATTCTTGTATATAGGGGCAGTATTATAGTAGTTATATTCTTGTACATAGGAGCAGTATTATAGTAGTTATATTCTTGTACATAGGAGCAGTATTATAGTAGTTATATTCTTGTACATAGGGGCAGTATTATAGTAGTTATATTCTTGTATATAGGGGGCAGTATTATAGTAGTTATATTCTTGTACATAGGGGGCAGTATTATAGTAGTTATATTCTTGTACATAGAGGCAGTATTATAGTAGTTATATTCTTGTACATAGGGGCAGTATTATAGTAGTTATATTCTTGTACATAGGAGCAGTATTATAGTAGTTACTGTATATTCTTGTACATAGGGGAAGTATTATAGTAGTTATATTCTTGTACATAGGGGGCAGTATTATAGTAGTTATATTCTTATACATAGGGGCAGTATTATAGTAGTTATATTCATGTACATAGGGGGCAGTATTATAGTAGTTATATTCTTGTACATAGGGGCAGTATCATAGTAGTTATATTCTTGTACATAGGGGGCAGTATTATAGTAGTTATATTCTTGTACATAGGAGCAGTATTATAGTAGTTATATTCTTGTACATAGGGGAAGTATTATAGTAGTTATATTCTTGTACATAGGGGGCAGTATTATAGTAGTTATATTCTTGTACATAGGGGGCAGTATTATAGTAGTTATATTCTTGTACATAGGGGCAGTATTATAGTAGTTATATTTTTGTACATAGGGGCAGTATTATAGTAGTTATATTCTTGTACATAGGGGCAGTATTATAGTAGTTATATTCTTGTACATAGGGGGCAGTATTATAGTAGTTATACTCTTGTACATTGGAGCAGTATTATAGCAGTTATATTCTTGTACATAGAGGCAGTATTATAGTAGTTATATTCTTGTACATTGGAGCAGTATTATAGTAGTTATATTCTTGTACATAGGGACAGTATTATAGTAGTTATATTCTTGTACATAGGGGCAGTATTATAGTAGTTACATTATGGTACATAGGGGGAAATATTATAGTAGTTACTGTATATTCTTGTACATAGGGGGCAGTATTATAGTAGTTATATTCGTGTATATAGGAGCAGTATTATAGTAGTTATATTCTTATACATACCAGCAGTATTATAGTAGTTATATTCTTGTACATAGAGGGCAGTATTATAGTAGTTATATTCTTGTACATAGGGGGCAGTATTATAGTAGTTATATTTTTGTACAAAGGAGCAGTATTATAGTAGTTATATTCTTGTACATTGGGGGCAGTATTATAGTAGTTATATTGTTGTACATAGGAGCAGTAATATAGTAGTTATATTCTTGTACATAGGGGGCAGTATTATAGTAGTTATATTCTTGTACATAGGGGCAGTATTATAGTAGTTTTATTCTTGTACATAGGAACAGTATTATATTAGTTATGTTCCTGTACATAGGGGCAGTATTATAGTAGTTATATTCTTGTACATAGGGGCAGTATTATAGTAGTTTTATTCTTGTACATAGGGGGCAGTATTATAGTAGTTATATTCTTGTACATAGGGGCAGTATTATAGTAGTTAGTAGTTATATTCTTGTACATAGGAACAGTATTATATTAGTTATGTTCCTGTACATAGGGGCAGTATTATAGTAGTTTTATTCTTGTACATAGGGGCAGTATTATAGTAGTTATATTCTTGTACATAGGGGCAGTATTATAGTAGTTTTATTCTTGTACATAGGGGCAGTATTATAGTAGTTTTATTCTTGTACATAGGGGCAGTATTATAGTAGTTTTATTCTTGTACATAGGGGGCAGTATTATAGTAGTTTTATTCTTGTACATAGGGGCAGTATTATAGTAGTTATATTCTTGTACATAGGGGCAGTATTATAGTAGTTATTTTCCTGTACATAGGGGCAGTATTATAGTAGTTATATTCTTGTACATATGAGCAGTATTATAGTAGTTATATTCTTGTACATAGAGGCAGTATTATAGTAGTTATATTCTTGTACATAGGGGCAGTATTATAGTAGATATATTCTTGTACATAGGAGCAGTATTATAGTAGTTATATTCTTGTACATAGGGGCAGTATTATAGTAGTTATATTCTTGTACATAGGGGCAGTATTATAGTAGTTATTTTCTTGTACATAGGGGCAGTATTATAGTAGTTATATTCTTGTACATAGGGGCAGTATTATAGTAGTTATATTCTTGTACATAGGGGCAGTATTATAGTAGTTATATTCTTGTACATAGGAGCAGTATTATAGTAGTTATATTCTTGTACATAGGGGGCAGTATTATAGTAGTTATATTCTTGTACATAGGAGCAGTATTATAGTAGTTATATTCTTGTACATAGGGGGCAGTATTATAGTAGTTATATTCTTGTACATAGGGGCAGTATTATAGTAGTTATATTCTTGTACATAGGGGCAGTATTATAGTAGTTATATTCTTGTACATAGGAGCAGAATTATAGTAGTTATATTCTTGTACATAGGGGGCAGTATTATAGTAGTTATATTCTTGTACATAGGGGGCAGTATTATAGTAGTTATATTCTTGTACATAGGAGCAGTATTATAGTAGTTATATTCCTGTACATAGGGGCAGTATTATAGTAGTTATATTCTTGTACATAGGGGAAGTATTATAGTAGTTATATTCTTGTACATAGGAGCAGTATTATAGTAGTTATATTCTTGTACATAGGGGCAGTATTATAGTAGTTATATTCTTGTACATAGGGGGCAGTATTATAGTAGTTATATTCTTGTACATAGGAGCAGTATTATAGTAGTTATATTCCTGTACATAGGGGCAGTATTATAGTAGTTATATTCCTGTACATAGGGGCAGTATTATAGTAGTTATATTCTTGTACATAGGGACAGTATTATAGTAGTTATATTCCTGTACATAGGGGCAGTATTATAGTAGTTATATTCTTGTACATAGGGGCAGTATTATAGTAGTTATATTCTTGTACATAGGGGCAGTATTATAGTAGTTATATTCTTGTACATAGGGGCAGTATTACAGTAGGTATTTTTGTAGGTAGCAGAATATTAATATTCTCTTTAGTGTACAGTTAATTTCTCTATTTTACAGGTTTCATCGACTATTAGATTAATGTATTGGTGAACAGGAGGCCACAATGAGCAGAAAACAAAGATTCTTCCAAAACCTGAAATTTGTGTTGAGTGAAATTCCTATATTTTATATTTTCATGTATTTTCCTTAGATCTTACTGCTCCATTGATGTTAATCTAAATTGTGACTAGAATGGTTCGTTATATTCCGGCGGTGGTGTTCGCTTATTACAGATTGTAACCGTTTTGCTTAATAACAATTCCTCATCTGTGTGGCGCAGACACCAACACAATTTCCCATTTCCATTTGTTATGCGTCCGTAGCTTAAATACTTCATTTTTTTTTCCTTTTTTCTTGAATGTTTCTAACCTTCTGATTCTGTACGGATCAATTCCGCCTGTATGAACAATTACATTTTTTTCATTCCTTCTCTGCTTTATTTGCTGTATCATTTAGTATTTTATAGGCTTTATTGTTTCCCGAGCTTAGGAGGCACATTTGTTTTATCGTCTGCTGTAGAATATGTACTGGCTAAGCAGTAGCACTCGCAATGGGACGCTCTCAAGTAATAAGCCTCCACGTGTGAATCGCTTTATGTCCCCATAAGGTTTCGCAGCATAAAAAGCGTCTTACTGGTGAGATTTCTTCATTTGTGGTGGGAGGGAGAACTTTTACCATTACATTTCCAGTAAGCAGCGATAGGAAGCATTAAAATGGATTAAAGGATATATCCATGCGCAGAACACATTTTATTACTATGGATCTGAAGGTAGCAGTAACCAATGGTGTAAATAGAGGAGAGCAGGCCCTAGAGCAAAAATTAAAAGAGCCCCCCTGTTATGGGGGCCAGGGTGGGCAGCCTAGAACAGAGGGGCCGGTGTTTGAGTCTTTTTCCGGAACCTTTCCATGACGCTCAGACCAAATTTCATCCTCTTTTTGCTTAACAATCAGAGATGAGCAAATCGGTGCCATTTACGAAGTGAGATTTGCGCCAATTGGCAAAAAAAAATGTCACCATCATTTTGCACAAAGGAGAAGATTGTACGGGTCAGAGAAGGCGAGGTCGTCTCGCGAGTCTACATAATGCCATGCAGCTTTCAAATAACAAGGTATAGAGTATCCGATGAGGAATGACCAGCACAGCCTGTATAAAAGCCAAGGCAAGAAATGCAGCAGCCACGTTGCAGTGAATCTGGATAAGGAAAGGACGTCAAAGCTCAGCAATGGAGATTGGGAGAGAAAGCCATAAAACACTGAATAAACATTACACATAGTGTGTGTCGGCACAACCGCAATTTGCCGCTTATCGAATATTTTGAAAGGATTCGATTTTCAAAAGATTTGCTCATCTCTAGCGACGCATTTTCTACAGAGAGGAGTCTTCACAGGTTCTTGCCGACATGTAGCAAAGGAGATTGGACCAATCCGAACCGGACCGCCTCTCTCCAAGTGTCTTATGTACCAATATTCTCAATTCAAAAGGTAGGACTTTTATAACAGGACCACTCGATAACACCCCGGAAGAGCCGACTTATGCTGTGCTTGTTCCTCCATGTTTTCCGTGCTGGATGCATTGCATGATAGTCCTTGTAAAATCAGGGGATCCAAAAGTAGCTATATGGGGTCCTCTCCACCCGCTGACTAAGCTTATCCTTTGTTGTAAATTCTGGGTGTGGAATTGCAGCACCGCTTCTTTGAAATAATCAGCACAGAGCTGCAATACCACAAACAACCTGTGGAACGAGGTGGCGGTGTTTTTGGAGAAAAAAAGGCAAAATTGTCTTTCTAATCTTAGTCATCCCCTTTTTATTTTTTAAAATTCTCTATTAATGACTCGATACACATCAAAGGGCTGTAAAAGATCAGCTGCAAAAAGTGTCTCTTTCAGAAAGACCCATCAAGTGCATGCATTACATAGACATGTAATGTTTCATTTCGCCTGCGGAGGCACTGCTAGAAAATTTACCACTTTTCTTCAGTTTCATCTACAGATTACAGCTGATCGCTGTGATCAACTTATTTTTGCCCATTCCCTTCTGAAAAAAAAAAATGGGATGCTCTAAAGCAGAAATGACCTTCAGCCCCTTCCCAATATAGGAGCATTTAAGTGGCGCAATCGCTCCCTTCATCCACAGCTGATAAGACTTCAGGAACCACTGAAGGCTCCATCGCTGCCATCTTGGTGCTCCTATGTAGCACAACCTTCGGCTCAGCTGAACTTCATAGGAGATCAATAATGTTAAAATATATACCTCAATATTGTATCATGTGAACAATCAAATGCCTGTAGGTTCACCTCTGCTCCGGGGACTAAATAAAATATAAGGCAATAAAGAGAAATCCGATCTACTGAAATGGAAAGCGATTTAACCCGTACGTTAAAATCCAAATGGAAAAATCAAAACGCCACAATTGCCATTTTTTAATGACTGCACAACTCAACAATTCAATAAAAAGTAATCCAAACACCCCAAAAATTATCAATAAAATACTACAGCACAGAGTCCAAAAATTAGCCTCCACACACCTGCAGCATCTAAAAATTAAAAAATAACAGGTCTCAGAATATGGAGATACAAATAAATATTTTTTTTATAAAGATCTACTTTTTTTTACTTCTAAAATATAAAAAAACACTAAGAGTTTGTTTTTTCTATAATCTCACCTAGGGAATATCAATAACGTAATTTCTTTTTTTTTTTTTCACTGCACTTGCAGTTTTTTTCCCCGTTTTATAGTACATTATTTGGTAAAATTAATGGTGTCATTTTTAAACTACAACTTGTCGAAGAAAAAAAACAAGCCGTCGTTCCATGATGTAGACGGCCAGATTATCAAGTTCCTGCTCTTGTAGGGAGGGGAGGGGGAAAAAATGTAAGTGCAAAAAGAAAAAACACCCACGTCGTTAGGGAGTTAAAATGTGGCCTGCCATCCGGTGCTCTGTTTGTCCTCGCTTTATATGTAATGAATAAATGAGACCAACAAAGTGGCGCATCATGAAGTCACAATAACACAAAGTGCGCCACCCACCCTTCGGCGACGCACGTCGTGATGTCTGAGTCCATTTCGGCACCAAACTGAAGACAACAAATGACCCGATGCCGCGTTAAGATGATAGGAGGGTGCACTGACACATGAATCACCGGATGGAGCGCTGCCGCAAGAGTTTATTTTTTTTTTTCACCATTTTGCTCTCTACAATTTAGCTAAAAATGTTGATTAAGGAAAATTTAAATTTTTTTTGTAAACCTATTCTATTTGCCATGAAAAGATTCTCTCACCTCTAGTGCGGGATGTCGGACCCCAGCGATCTGAGATCGATTAATCATCCTACAGATAGGTCATGGACGGCCCTTTGACCCCTATGTGGCCTTTGTAATATAAAGCAAAGCAAATACCAAGAGATCTTCATAGAGAAACCATAAAGGGTTGCATGGCGGTATGGAAACTTCCACGAGCAGGGTATGGTGGCGGTGATACGGTCGCGTGTTACGGATTGTTTCTAATGCTTTACATGCAGATATGTCTAATAGACGACATCAGCATCGTCTGTGCGCGGTAACACAAAGTGGCGTACAAAGCGCGCTCCCCTCACATCTGCTGCCACTGTCGGCGGCTGATGCCTAAAATCTTTTTCCGTTTATTAAGATTTCTGTTTCCATGACTTCAAAGGATGGTAATAAAACGAATCATTTTACATATCGCAGCGCTGGAAATCCTCGCGCACAAACTCATTTGCATAATCTGATTTCAGATAAGGCCGTTCTGCTAAAACCAGGAGGGTTTTGTGTTTTTTTCATAGTTTTTTTTATCATGTAGAAATTCACATTTTTACACCCCATTTATTTAGATAAATTTAACCCTGCCTCCCTCCCCTGCAAACGTTCCCCGGCGGCTGAATGCGGCTGCAGATAGGCGGCGTCTGACCGCTCCGCCGTGTATGGAGATGGCGGAGGATGGGGAGATGCAGATTTCGGCCTCGGGAGACGCTGCTTTTGGTTTCCGTTCTGTAGCTGTCACTTTTGATGATGGGTGATGGTTGTGTAACGCTGGTGTAGCGGCTGCTAACGACCGAGCCACAGACAAGGGATGAAGCAGAGGGGTTTTTTTGCGCTTGGCCATTTTTAGTAGCGATGAACAATTCTTGCAAAATTTGAATCCAGAACTTCGCCCAAATTTTGGCACAAAATTCCATCCAAATTTTGTGAGTGAAGATGGAGGAAGACGTGTCAGGGAGAAGTAGGGAAGAGTCCGTAGGGAGCGGCGTGGATGACATGGCTTAGACCTGGGGAGAGGGGAGCATTAGTTTATACACCCTTACATTCATCATGCTCTTGGCTCCGGAGAGAACATTCAGTAACCACTGAATTAGTTTCCTAGGAGGCTGCGCGGAGGACCTGATAAGAGACCGCGGAGGCAGGAGAGGCGAGTGTTTTTCTTTTTTCCCCAATTTTCAAAATCTTCAAAATCGCAACCTGCGGCCGCTATTGGGTTATATTTGTACTGTGTGAATCATAAGAAATTTTGGATTTAGGACAAATCCGAATTTTTTGTAATATTTGCTCATCTATAATCACAGAACAGAAAACTGCCCTCATCTACAGAGCGATGCGACCCCCCGATAATCAGATGCTTATCACCCGTCTCATTGTGATTTTACTGTGAGCTTCAGGGGAAAAACAAGTTGCTCGATGATCACATAAATTGTAACACGGGTGACATTTTTTTTTTATATAATTTGAGGTCACCGCTGACTTGTCATAAAGAAATATGAATTTCACAGAACCTTAAACGCCAATCTTAGCATTAGGCCTCCCTCAGACGTCAGTGTCTTCGGTACGTCTGGTGACAGTTTTCACACGTACCAGAGACGCACACGTACCAGACACGTAGACCCATCTGTGCACAAGTCAGTGTGTTTCCGCAAACCGTGTGCATGTGTGCGAAACACAAAGACGTCCGTTCTTTGCTGGAAACACAGGCCATAATACGTCCCGCACACGTGCACACTGATGACACACCAATGACATCCGTGAGTCATCAGTGTGACAAGTATCGGCAGCTGGGAAAAGCAGTACAGTTAGCGCTTTTCCCAGCTGCCAGGTGCTGAAGGCCGCTCTCATCATTATCGCCGGTTCTCCCTGCGATCAGCGAGAGCCGGCGGCGCTGATGACACTTCACAGTGCTCTCACGCTCTTCTCTGTGTGCTCCGGCTGGCGTGGTGAGGGGTTACAGTGGGAAGAGCCAAGGCTATGTGCCAGAACTGGCGTATCTAATGGATGTGCCATTTCTGGGGTGGCTGAGGGCTGGCCTTCTTAGTCTGAGGAGGGGGACAATATCCATGGCTCCTTCCCAGCCTATTAATATAAGTATGCAGCTGTCTGTTTAGCCTTTGCTGGTTAATAAAAATAATAGGGACTACACATTATTTTTTGAGGGGCTCCTCCCTTTTTACCAACCAGTAAAGGCTAAGCAAACAGCTGTGAGCAGTTATTAATACCCATACAGGTTCCCAGCCTATTGGCACCAGCCTTCAGCTGTCAGCTTTCCCTCAGCTGGTTAGAAAAATAATTAGTTTAATGCGCTGTTTGTTCCAGTACCGGAAATATCAGGCGTGTAAAAGAGGTCTAAATGATAGAAAATAATGGCGTACAATCCGCCACTGCTGTTGATTTTTTTCATGTTTCTAAAATAAAAAATCATGTAGAAGTCGTGCAGAAAAAAAAATCCTGACTATCTGTTCCATTTTAGCTGGGGATCAGTTAAAGGTTTGGGAATTTGTTTATCCAACTAGGTGGGACTTTACATCAATTTGCCCTACTGGAGACAGGGCAGAGGGGAGAGGCTCCTGCTGCAGGCAGTTCTCTACAGCCTGGTACAGGACAGTGAGGAGGAGGTAGGGGACGTGTTTAATTTCCTAGCATGTGTCGATTTCTACATACATTTCTGTATAAATATTTTAATATGAGCCACAATAATATTCAAGGAGAGAAAATGAAGCGAGGACGGGCTGCCATTATTTTTTCTGCCGTTTCGTTTGGTGTTTTCCTGTTTCAGCAGAAGTCTGGGAACGATGCACACAGTTAATGATGCATGGTGGCCGGCAATGGCCGTTGTTCTGGGACTCGGCAGCTTAGGAGGCGACTCTATACCGAGGTGCGGTACAGCAAGGAATGAGGGTAAATTTGAGCGCAACCTTTTGCATCCAAGTTCTCACTTTGCTTTTGCTGTAAATTGTCTTCTCCTCCAATATTCATCTTATTTCACAAAAAATCCTTTAACATAAAGAGGAACTGGCTCTTACCATAAAAATTAGGAAAGCCGCTGTTCTCCTGAAACCGGCGGTGTTTGTCTTTTGTTCCTGAGATACGGCCTCCTCTTCTTTTGTATATAAAATTTAGTGTTTTAGCCAATGGGGCTGCACACATCTGCAGAGAAGATTTGATGACCACGCCTACTTGACTAACAAGAGTAGATTTATATACAGGGAAGAAGGGGCCGTATCGCAGGATGGGAGGGGTGCAAGAACTAAATAAAAACATCTCCGGATTCAGGAGAACAGCGGCATTTACACTAGGTGAAAAAAACAAACACATTTATGACATGAGCCCGGAATAAACGGTAAATCACGGATTCACTATCTTTACAATCTTTACTTACCGGCCGGCTCCTGGTGAATACGCCGTCTCCCGTCCGTCCGTCCCTGTTTGGGTCTTCAGGCTTCAGTGGAAATTTTGCTGATGGTCCCTGTGATTGTCTCTGTCCGTCCCTCTGTTCATTCCCCTTGTGGGGAGGTTGAGCTGGCTACGGTTCTGTCTGTAATAGGAGACAGAGTGATTGACAGTAGGGACTGTCACACAGAGGAGACCCCTCAGAGACTTTCACTTTTGTGAAAAAAACAAACACATTTATGACATGAGCCCGGAATAAACGGTAAATCACGGATTCACTATCTTTACAATCTTTACTTACCGGCCGGCTCCTGGTGAATACGCCGTCTCCCGTCCGTCCGTCCCTGTTTGGGTCTTCAGGCTTCAGTGGAAATTTTGCTGATGGTCCCTGTGATTGTCTCCGTCCGTCCCTCTGTTCATTCCCCTTGTGGGAGGTTGAGCTGGCTACGGTTCTGTCTGTAATAGGAGACAGAGTGATTGACAGTAGGGTCTGTCACACAGAGGAGACCCCTCAGAGACTTTCTGACGGTAGAAAATGGTCACGGGCTGTGACCCGACAGCACATTGGTCACAGGTAGAGACGGCCTGTGAGGGCCTGGTGTACGGTGGACTTTGAAAGGTGAAACGCCGCGGTGGATTGGCCTAGGGCAGCCACGGTGGATAGAGCCACGAAGTACGCCTGCTGAAGAAGTAAATAAGTGAAGGTACTCGGGCCGTTCTGCAAGAGGACAGCAGTGTGCAATATCTGTCAAGCATTGTGCTGGTCGTCATATGGGCGGCCAATAAAAGAAAAACCTGTTGAATACATCTCCTGTCTCTGTCTCGTGCCTGTCGACGCCAAGAAGCGGGTCACCCCCCCCATTCCTGTGAGTACAGCACACCTCCGCCGCCTACCAGCCACATCTCCTAAATACCCACAGCACGCTACCCTCCGCCCCAGCCTGCCACCCGGACCCCTACACCCTCTCTTATGAGCACATTGGATTTTTGCTTTGAATTTGTTCATGGCTGGTTATCAGATAATTAATTGCTATGATGAGCATTCATAAAACTGCTGTGAGCTGCTGATCTATCACATTGTAGTTATATGAGACGGTGCGGCCGGCGGTGGCTGCTCTGCTCCATTAAGCCTCCGTGATGCAGTTATTGATCTTCTCTATTGATCTTTTTGGTAAATATTTCTGAAATACTCACAAAGATAAGGTTTATACTGTGGACAGAAGAAGCAACACAAAGATTCCCCCAAAAAACACTGTGTTAGCCATCCTTCACACGTATTAGTGATTCCTGTACAGGAAATACCAGTACTTGCTACGGGGCAAGTGGGAAGAGCAGAGGCTAAGTGCCGAATCTGGAGCATCTTATGGATACGCCATTTCTGAGGCTGCTGAGGGCTCCTGTTATTAGCCTGGCAGGGGGGCCAATATCCCTAGCCCTTTCCTAGGCTATTAATATCAGCCCACAGCTGTCTGTTTAGCCTATACTGGTATTCATTTATAGGGAGACCCTACATCATTTTTTTTCTGGCGTCCCCCCGTAAATTCATCAGGAAAGACTAAACAAACAGCTGTGAGCTGATATTAATAGCCAGGGAAACTTACAGGATATTGGCCCCTTTCCCAGATTATTTACATCAGTCCCCAGCCGTCAGTTTACCCTCTGCTGATTATGAAAATTACGACGGCGCCCACAATGTTTTTTTTTTTTTTTATTTAATTGTTTATTTTATACAGAATATACACATCAAGTGCTTAATACAACTCCCATCATTGTCACGTGTTCGCGTTGATCTCAGGGAGACCAAGCAACATTGATGAGAGCTGCTTTCAGCAGCCAGTGTTTGGGATAAACGCAAACTGTACCGCATCTTTCCAGGCGCTGGTACGTGTCGCGCTGATGACACACAGATGTCACCCGTGTGTCATCAGTGTGCACATGTGTGGCACTCATTTTGTTGTGCTGCTGATAAAAAATAAAACCTGACATATCTACAAGTTTTTTACATGGACAGACAATCCATGTGAAAAACCTGACATGTGCGCACCACCACCGAAAATAAGGGGTGTGCGTATGTCCATATTTACGGCCCTTTGAAAATTGACACGTGAAGAGGGCCTTATTCATAAAATTACTCAATATGAAAAAATTGTACAATTTATCCTGTACGGATCCTGAGTTACCCTCCTTTATTATACTCCAGAGCTGCACTCACTATTCTGCTGGTGCAGTCACTGTGTACATACATTACATTACTGATCCTGAGTTACATCCTGTATTATACTCCAGAGCTGCGTTCACTATTCTGCTGGTGTAGTCACTGTGTACATACATTACTGATCCTGGGTTACATCCTGTATTATACTCCAGAGCTGCACTTACTATTCTGCTGGTGTAGTCACTGTGTACATACATTACTGATCCTGGGTTACATCCTGTATTATACTCCAGAGCTGCACTTACTATTCTGCTGGTGTAGTCACTGTGTACATACATTACTGATCCTGGGTTACATCCTGTATTATACTCCAGAGCTGCACTTACTATTCTGCTGGTGCAGTCACTGTGTACATACATTACATTACTGATCCTGGGTTACATCCTGTATTATACTCCAGAGCTGCGCTCACTATTCTGCTGGTGCAGTCACTGTGTACATACATTACATTACTGATCCTGAGTTACATCCTGTATTATACTCCAGAGCTGCGTTCACTATTCTGCTGGTGTAGTCACTGTGTACATACATTACTGATCCTGGGTTACATCCTGTATTATACTCCAGAGCTGCACTTACTATTCTGCTGGTGTAGTCACTGTGTACATACATTACTGATCCTGGGTTACATCCTGTATTATACTCCAGAGCTGCGCTCACTATTCTGCTGGTGCAGTCACTGTATACATACATTACATTACTGATCCTGAGTTACAGCCTGTATTATACTCCAGAGCTGCACTCACTATTCTGCTGGTGTAGTCACTGTGTACATACATTACATTACTGATCCTGGGTTACATCCTGTATTATACTCCAGAGCTGCACTCACTATTCTGCTGGTGTAGTCACTGTGTACATACATTACTGATCCTGGGTTACATCCTGTATTATACTCCAGAGCTGCGCTCACTATTCTGCTGGTGTAGTCACTGTGTACATACCTTACATTACTGATCCTGAGTTACATCCTGTATTATACTGCAGAGCTGCGCTCACTATTCTGCTGGTGCAGTCACTGTGTACATACATTACATTACTGATCCTGAGTTACATCCTGTATTATACTCCAGAGCTGCACTCACTATTCTGCTGGTGCAGTCACTGTGTACATACATTACATTAATGATCCTGACTTACATCCTGTATTATACTCCAGAGCTGCACTCACTATTCTGCTGGTGCAGTCACTGTGTACATTACATTACTGATCCTGGGTTACATCCTGTATTATACTCCAGAGCTACGCTCACTATTCTGCTGGTGCAGTCACTGTGTACATACATTACTGATCCTGAGTTGCCTCCTGTATTATACTCCAGAGCTGCACTCACTATTCTGCTGGTGCAGTCACTGTGTACATACATTACTGACCCTGAGTTACATCCTGTATTATACTCTAGAGCTACACTCACTATTCTGCTGGTGCAGTCACTGTGTTCATACATTACATTACTGATCCTGAGTTACATCCTGTATTATACCCCAGAGCTGCACTCACTATTCTGCTGGTGCAGTCACTGTGTACATACATTACATTACTGATCCTGAGTTACCTCCTGTATTATACTCCAGAGCTGCACTCACTATTCTGCTGGTGCAGTCACTGTGTACATACATTACATTACTGATCCTGAGTTACATCCTGTATTATACTCCAGAGCAGCACTCACTATTCTGCTGGTGCAGTCACTGTGTACATACATTACATTGCTGATCCTGAGTTACATCCTGTATTATACTCCAGAGCGGCACTCACTATTCTCCTGGTACAGTCACTGTGTGCATAAATTACATTACTGATCCTGAGTTACATCCTGTATTATACCCCAGAGCTGCACTGTCTATTCTGCTGGTGCAGTCACTGTGTACATACATTACATTACTGATCCTGAGTTACATCCTGTATTATACTCCAGAGCTGCACTCACTATTCTGCTGGTGCAGTCACTGTGTATATGGGTCGCCCTCCCAGGGCCGCGGGGCACTCAGTACCGGGCCGGTGTCAGCGGGTTGTGTCACAGCATCGGTGACCCGGTCCGTTGCCCTGGGCGTCCAAGTAATAGGAAGATGTGAATGGTGTAATATAGTTAATGGAATAATTCGTGACGCCACCTGTGGTGTTCGGCAAGGGAGGTGTTAAGCCGACGCGGCAAACAGATCCTCCGGGACAGATGGTGTGATGCAGCAATGATGTTATAGCCCTCCACAGGCAGGGCTGTTGACCCAGGGCAGAGTAGATGTGGAGACACTTAGATGGTGTAGTGTTCGGCGCAGGGGATGTAGCAGTGACGGGCGGACGGATGCAGGAAGGAATGGAGGACACCAGGGCACGTAGTTCCAAAGCTCCACCCACAGACTGTAGTGCCCGCTTCTGCGCCGTGTCCTCTGGGTCAGGGACTCAGTTAACCTCCAGGCAAGATGGAATGCTCCCTTCCAACACTCCGCCAACTTATGTGCCTTTTCTGAACGTCTCCTCTATAGCGCCTTTAAGTGTGAAGATCTCCTAGTGCTGAGTTACACTGGAGTTCCTCCTGACAGATGTTCCCAAGAACTCTACTTGCACGGCAGACAGCTGTAGCCTGCTTCGGGGACTCTCTACTCCTGAGTCCCGGCTCTCTATCTGTGTTGCTGTTGTGCCCCAAGTCTTGGATGGGAGCAGTGCATTTACAGCCCACTACTCCACCGGTGTCTGCTGCAGAACCATTAGTGTCCATACAACCTCAGGGACCGGGCCCCGGCCTTGCGCTTATAAAACTTCTAGGCAGGGTTCTCTCCTAACCCATGTCCTCTGTGTTCCCTTTTACTCCTACATTCCGTACTTGTCTTTCCCTTCTATGGAAGCTCAGGCTTCCGTTCAATGTCTTTCTCCTTTCCTTTCCCGTGCCAGCAGACCCAGGTCACTGAGGCAGCTGCAGCACTCCTTCCTCCATCCCTCTCCCAGGGATCCCCACTCCTCTCCGAGTGGCTTCCTCTCCCTCAGATTCCCCGTCTGACTGACTGACCTCCTGTCAGACTGAACCGCTACTCAACCTCTACTGAACCTCAATCCTGGAACTCTGTTGCATGCATAGATTGACTGCGAGAGAGACCCATCATTGCCTCCAAGCCAGGCATTACCCTCCCCTGGAGGAAAGCAAAGCCACTGTGGCGACCAAACTCCTGGGGGCGCCACATATATACATTACATTACTGATCCTGAATTACATCCTGTATTATACTCCAGAGCTGCACTCACTATTCTGCTGGTGCAGTCACTGTGTACATACATTACATTACTGATCCTGAGTTACATCCTGTATTATACTCCAGAGCTGCACTCCTGGTGCAGTCACTGTGTGCATACATTACTGATCCTGAGTTACCTCCTGTATTATACTCCAGAGCTGCACTCACTATTCTGCTGGTGCAGTCACTGTGTACATACATTACATTAATGATCCTGACTTACATCCTGTATTATACTCCAGAGCTGCACTCACTATTCTGCTGGTGCAGTCACTGTGTACATTACATTACTGATCCTGGGTTACATCCTGTATTATACTCCAGAGCTACGCTCACTATTCTGCTGGTGCAGTCACTGTGTACATAAATTACTGATCCTGAGTTGCCTCCTGTATTATACTCCAGAGCTGCACTCACTATTCTGCTGGTGCAGTCACTGTGTACATACATTACTGACCCTGAGTTACATCCTGTATTATACCCCAGAGCTGCACTCACTATTCTGCTGGTGCACTCACTGTGTACATACATTACATTACTGATCCTGAGTTACATCCTGTATTATACTCCAGAGCTGCACTCACTATTCTGCTGGTGCAGTCACTGTGTACATACATTACATTACTGATCCTGAGTTACCACCTGTATTATACTCCAGAGCTGCACTCACTATTCAGCTGGTGCAGTCACTGTGTACATACATTACATTACTGATCCTGAGTTACCACCTGTATTATACTCCAGAGCTGCACTCACTATTCTGCTGGTGCAGTCACTGTGTACATACATTACATTACTGATCCTGAGTTACCTCCTGTATTATACTCCAGAGCTGCACTCACTATTCAGCTGGTGCCGTCACTGTGTACATACATTACATTACTGATCCTGAGTTACATGCTGTATTATACTCCAGAGCTGCACTCACTATTCTGCTGGTGCAGTCACTGTATACATACATTACATTACTGATCCTGAGTTACATCCTGTATTATACTCCAGAGCTGCACTCACTATTCTGCTGGTGCAGTCACTGTGTACATACATTACATTACTGATCCTGAGTTACATCCTGTATTATCCTCCAGAGCTGCACTCACTATTCAGCTGGTGCCGTCACTGTGTACATACATTACATTACTGATCCTGAGTTACATGCTGTATTATACTCCAGAGCTGCACTCACTATTCTGCTGGTGCAGTCACTGTATACATACATTACATTACTGATCCTGAGTTACATCCTGTATTATACTCCAGAGCTGCACTCACTATTCTGCTGGTGCAGTCACTGTGTACATACATTACATTACTGATCCTGAGTTACCTCCTGTATTATACTCCAGAGCTGCACTCACTATTCAGCTGGTGCCGTCACTGTGTACATACATTACATTACTGATCCTGAGTTACATGCTGTATTATACTCCAGAGCTGCACTCACTATTCTGCTGGTGCAGTCACTGTGTACATACATTACATTACTGATCCTGAGTTACATCCTGTATTATACTCCAGAGCTGCACTCACTATTCTGCTGGTGCAGTCACTGTGTACATACATTACATTACTGATCCTGAGTTACCTCCTGTATTATACTCCAGAGCTGCACTCACTATTCTGCTGGTGCAGTCACTGTGTACATACATTACATTACTGATCCTGAGTTACCTCCTGTATTATACTCCAGAGCTGCACTCACTACTCTGCTGGTGCAGTCACTGTGTACATACATTACATTACTGATCCTGAGTTACCTCCTGTATTATACTCCAGAGCTGCATGCTGCTTGCAGGATTTGATATACTGTAACTGTCTCAGATCTCAGTGAAGTTACTTCATTAGGTACGACTGTTACTGTGTTTTAGAAATATGTAAATATTTGATCCATTTTCTCTCTTTAAGTCATAACATCTTGCTGTATGAAGATGGTCACGCTGTGGTCGCTGACTTTGGAGGTGAGAACCACATAAATAATAAATACCGCACCGATCACTACATTATTCTCTATGACACATCACAGCAGCGTTCCTGTTCCTAAATTGTTGGATTTAGAGGAACTTTAGCGCTGCCTCGGAGGTTGTGTCTTTATGGAGGTGAGGACTCCGTGTCTCTATTGCAGACGTAAAAGTCTGTGTCCCTGCAGCCGCCACTACAGGGAGCTAGAACATTGTCCAATCCAATGTAACATCTGCTGTATGTATGTGTGCCCTCTAGTGGTGACTGCAGGAAGCCAGAATTGTGTTATTCCCCATTGTTAAGGTTAGAGGCGCCTCATCACAAGACTAGTAGACAGTGCTTATAGTTATCATTGTCATGTGACATTTTTATGCATATATAATATACATGAAATTATTAATTAGTACAGAAGTGACACTGAAAAAAAAGAACATTAGAGAAAGCATTCACTTTACAGTACAGCAGCCAGAGATTTAGATGTTATACTCCAGGGGGCAACAGGGCCAGGTATTATAGACTGGGGACAACTGGGTCAGATATTATGAGGGAGGAATGGGTCTGCATGGTAAACACAGGGGATCATGGGCCCGGATGTTATACACCATGGGCAATGGGGCTGGATGTTACACACCGAGGGCAATAAAGCTGGATTTTATACAGTGGGAGCAATGGGGTCAGATTTTATTTACTGGGGTGCAATGAGTCTGGAAATTATACACAGGGGGCGAGGGGTCAGATGTTATACACATGGGGGCAAGGGGCCGGAAGATAAACACCGGGAGTAATAGGACTGGATGTTACACACAGGAGTGCAAGGGGCCAAAAATTATATACCGGGGTCAATGGTGCTGTCACAAATCTGTTGTTGGGTGTTCTGGGACCATGGGCTCCTTTCCTGTCCCTAACTCTAGGGGCGCCCTAGCTTGCCCTGTTTCCCCGATTACTTCTGATGGTAAAGACACCAGGGTCACGTACCTTGCCTTAGCTCCTGAATTTGCCATCAGTCTGTACCCTTCCCCCACCCAGGGAAGAGGGGAGTGGTAGTGTACTGTAATATACCAACCAGACTAACAAGGTAATACGAACAGGGATAAAGGAAATCACCAATCATACAAATATACTCACACAAACAACAGCGGTAAACACTGGGGAGTGGAGAATGAGATTAAGCCAAAGTAGGAAAAGAAAGGGAATTATCACACACTCAAAACCTAGCAACAGTCACAGATAAATCCACCAAACGCCTTCTCCAATAATAACCAACAACCTCCAGCCAGGCAGCATAAACTAGCTCTGACAATGAATGCTAGCAAGGGCCCAGAGTATATAGGAGATGGGAGTGGCTAACAGTGAACAGCTGAGAGCCTTAATGCAGGAAAGCTCTCAACTGAGCAGATTAACCCCTGCACTGCTAAAAGAAACTTGCACTGTTCAAAATGCAGGAGAAATCAGATGCAGTGGTCTTCTGGCTCCTCTCTGTCATGGTAAACCCGTGACAGGTGATGAATGATAAACCTTAATTTAGATAAGACGTGTCGTGATACTTTACCCTTAGAGGGTCTTCACAACTGGACTCTTTCATGGAGATTTGCGCGCTCTGCGGTGACAGAATAGCAGAGCGGCGGCGTGTTTATCACGGGAATTTCTCACCGGTCAGTAATCTGAGCTTGTCGTTCTTCACCTTGGCTCCATGTAGACATAAGACCCTGACCTTTCTTGTGATACGTTGTCTTGTCCGTGAACACATCTCCGCGCTCCGCAGACATTTCTTTTGGTATCAGTAAAGTGGGTGAAATATGAGGACTGAGCGGTTATCACGCTTCACTGACTTTTCATTTATTTTTGTAACTTTGTTCATCATCAGAGTTTCAGGTTTTCATAAAAATAAAAAAAAATCCCTTTTTATTCTTTGTAATTTATTTTTTTCTTGCAGAATCGAGATTTCTTCAGTCAATGGATGAAGACAACATGACCAAGCAGCCCGGGGTGCGGCACCTTCTCTGCTCTTACCTGTTCACTGCTGTGCAGTTGTTTTATGTTCTGATGTGGGGAATCTCCTTCATCGCAGCGTCACATTGTGACTTTACTGCTCTCGGCCCCTAGAAGGCTCAATAGTTGTATACTTTGATACTTCAGAGTTTTACAGATGGCTCCCAGCGATCACACATGATTGGCTGCAGCCTTTCAGGACGTGTCAAGAAAGGTCCGCCCTCTTTGACGGTAGTGCAAAGGCTGCAGCTGATCAGCGACCTCTGAAAAAAAAAAAGTGATAAATTTTAGTCTTGGTCTTGAAAGGGTTAAAGAGGTTTTACGAAATTAGGAGTTAAGGAGAAAGCTCCCTCCATTCCTCCAAAAACTAGTTCCTTCTTGTCCTTGGTGCGTCTGGCACTGCAGGTTTCTGTGCCTGGGGCCAATCTCTATCACCACTCTCAGCCCACAGACACGAGGGACGCGGATTTGGGGAAAAAAGATTAATAAATCCCATTACCATAAAAATCCACCAATAAAAATGTATAATTTCCAATGTTTGCCAATATCCCATGCAGATCTGGTAGGAGGAGATTCTCCCGGCTCAGGACCGGTGGACACAGAATACTGGCAATGGCCACTGGAGCAGGGTCCAGAGACTCTACTCTCTCACCTCTAACCATCACAAATCAAATTTGTTACCGGTTTCTGGTGCATCGAAAGTTTTTGAGAATCCTTCAAAATGATCTCCACTTAGCTGATATTTTTCTCTTTTTTTTTGGCCAAGAAGGGGTTAAAATAATATTTATTTTGCTCACTGCAATCATAATTCCTCAACTGTTCGTACACTGCATCTGAGGAAAGTACTGGTTCTCCGATCCTCCACAGCTGCCCCTGTCTTCCACAGCTTCCCTGGTTCTCCCCAGAATTTTCAGCTCTCCCCCCAGGATCCCTTGGTTCTTCCCCTGGAACTCCGATCCCCCCCCCCCCAAGAAACTCCGGTCCCCTCCCAGAATCTCCAGTTGTTTTCCTAGAATCCTCGGTCCTCCCCCCAGTTGTTTTCCAGAATCTCTGGTCCTCTCCTACAATCCCCGATTGCTTCCTAGAATCCTCGGTCCTTCCCCCAGAATCCCTAGACCTCTCCTAGAATCCCTGATTGTTTCCCTGAATCCCCAGTTGTTTCCCTGAATCCCCGGTTGTTTCCCAAAATCACCGGTTCTTCCCCCAGAATCCCTGGTCCCCTCCTACAATCCCCGGTTGCTTTGCAGAATCCTCGGTCCTTCCCCCAAAATCCCTGGTCCTCTCCTACAATCCCCGGTTGCTTCCTAGAATCCTCGGTCCTTCCCCCAGAATCCCCAGACCTCTCCTAGAATCCCCGGTTGTTTCCCTGAATCTCCGATTGTTTCCCAGAATCACCGGTCCTTCCCCCAGAATCCCCGGACCTCTCCCAGAATCCCTGGTCCTCCATGCTGGTGTTCGGTTCCTCTGGTCCTCCGGCCATTGTTTGGCTTCCCGATGGCGGGTCAACTTATCTCATTGATGACAAGAACGATCACGGCCCTTTTCCTCCACTTCACAACATGAGCCACCGTGTCAGAAGAACCAGAGACCAGCGTGGAGGACCGGGGAGTTAATGTATTTTAGCATTTTAACCCGTTGTTTGCTGAACGTAGGGTACCCCTTTTAGTTGTGAAAAAAAAAATTCCCGGAATTCTTGGCAGCGCGGGCTCTCCAGTCTGCACCTCGTGTTCGCAGATTTTGTCGTTGTGTTGTTTCACGTCCTGCTTGTTACACAAATCTCATCCTGACCGAGAGCCAAGCCGTATTGTCGCCTGTCGCCTCAGCAGCTGCCGCCGAGCACAATTCTAATCGCGGGCAGAACCCGGTGACAATTGCAGGAATAATGATGAGGAGAGAGCTGGTAATAATGGAAACGTTTCTTCGGGATGCTAATCCCATATTTGGCCCAATAGCTGCCGCTTGTTCCTGAAATCCGCAGCTTAAGTAGGAACATGTTATGTTAAGAGCCTTACTGGCCCCACAGAGAGGTAAACACGTCCTTAAAGGGAATGTGTCACCAGGAAACGCTACATTGTTTCATTCAAGTTTTTCTGTTAAATGTATGGTTTTTATTGCTAATCGCATTTTTGTTTGTTTTTAATTTTCTGCATTACTATATGTATAAAATCTTCAATTTTCACATTGACCATTAGGCCAAATATTAGACTCCTGTTTCCTATTCTGTACAGCTGACTTTTCAGCACTCTCAATATCACAACAGGTAGAATTGCAGTAACCGATAACACCTCTATATAATGTACAGCTGATAACACAGGATCTACCATCCAAATAGGTGATGTCACCGCTTTCTGTTGTGAGCTCATCTGTTCATTCACCTTTTGTGTCCGAGGATCTCCCTCTTCTGGTGAAGGAAGGTAGTGAGGCTGATTTGGATGAAAGAAACCAAACACCTGATCAGGTGGATTGTGACTGGGTAACTGGAACTTCAGACTGGATATAAGGCAGCCGACGTCCTTCTGAGTGGCTGGTGATGTCTCTGCTGGATTCTTGGAGACCAGTCTGATTCCTGCTTCCCAAAGATAAGTTTTGGCTCTGCTATTGAACTTATTAGTTTTGGTTTTGTTTACCTTATTTTTTTTTAGTTCAGCCATCCCCGGGCGGGGGTGTGCTGGATTCTTATTCCTTGATCAGTGTTCTCTTTTGCTCTGCTTTCTGAGTGCTGATATAGGGTTTGAAGTCTAGTGACTTCAGGGTCCTTTTTGCTTATCAGTTGTGTTGGTAATATTTTTAGCAGGGTTTTCTCGGATTGCAGACAGCAGCTTTTCTGTCCTGTCCTTTTTAGTTAGCTTGGGCCCCATCGTTTGCTCAACCTGTCTTTCTATCTGTGTTAGTGTTTTCATTTTGTTTTACCGTCATTATATTTTGAGGGCTGCCTATTGCTTTGGGGTCTGCTCTGGGGCAGTCAGTTTTTCTCTTTTCTCTCTTTAGGCTTATTTAGATCTCCAGCTGTGACGAGGTGTCTAGGATCACTGTAGGAACACTCCATGGCTACTGCTAGCTGTGTGATAGGATTAGGGGTCTGCAATCCGCTAGTTTCCAACCTCTCTGATTTTCTGGGCTGAGCTTGTGTTTTGTTTTTTCCTCCTCGGTGACTCAATCATAACAGAATCACCAGCCAAACAGCAGATTCTAGGGTACTCAATAGCAGCAAGGAATTGTTCAAAAAAAAAAATTTCAGAATTTCGTGTATATTTTTTCCTTTTTCTCTGAGGCCGTAGGAGGAATATTTTTTTTTTTTCCTGATGGAGTTTAAGCAATTGTCTGATCATGTGGAGCAGCTCGCTGCTGAAGTGCGAGGAATTTCCGCCTATCTTGCTCATTCACACGCTGCTGAACCAAAAATCCCCACTCCTGATGTGTTTTTTGGGGATCGGTCTAAGTTTTTGAATTTTAAGAATAATTGTAAATTATTTCTTACTTTGAAGCCTAACTCATCGGTGAGCTCTGCGCAGCAGGTAAAAATTGTAATCTCCTTGCAGCGCGGCGATCCCCAGGATTGGGCGTTTTCTTTAGTACCAGATGATCCTAGAAAGACTAGAAGCAATGGGATGAAACTGAATGGGAAGAGACACAGATTAGATATTAGAAAAAACTTTTTGACAGTTAGAGTGATCAATGAGTGGAACAGGCTGCCACGAGAAGTGGTGAGTTCTCCTTCAATGGAAGTCTTCAAACAGAGGCTGGACAGACATCTGACTGGGATGATTTAGCGAATCCTGCTTTGAGCAGGGGGTTGGACCAGATGGCCCAGGAGGTCCTTTCCAACTCTATGATTCTATGATTCTATGATTCTATCCTATTCTAACTAATGTGAACGCATTTTTTCAGGCCTTGGGGTTGTTGTATGATGAACCTAATGCGATTGATCAAGCTGAAAAGACCCTGTTGGCATTGAGCCAGGGTCAAGATTCTGCAGAACTGTACTGTCAAAAATTCCGAATGTGGGCGGTCCTTACCACTTGGAATGATGGTGCCTTGGCAGCTCTCTTTCGGAAAGGTTTGTCAGAAACCGTAAAAGATACTATGGTGGGATTTCCTGTTCCCTCTGGTCTTGACGATTCTATGTCATTAGCCATTCAGGTTGATCGGCGTTTACGTGAACGTAAAATTACACGTAAAGTCCTCCTCGGTGACTCAATCATAACAGCTTACCTCCTCCTGTACAATGACTGATAACACCTCTATATACAGTAGATAACACCGGATCCACCTTTCACAATAGGTGATGTCACAGCTCACCTCCTCCTCCTGTACAATGACTGATAACACAACTATGTACAGTAGATAACACAGGATCCACCATTCACAGTAGGTGATGTCACAGCTCACCACCTCCTCCTCCTGTACAATGACTGATAAAACAACTATGTACAGTAGATAACAGGATCCACCATTCACAGTAGGTGATGTCACAGCTCACCACCTCCTCCTCCTGTACAATGACTGATAACACAACTATGTACAGTAGATAACACAGGATCCACCATTCACAGTAGGTGATGTACTTTTATGTAAGATAGGGGATACATGACCTAGGAATAATTAGAAACATTGTGCCTAAGGTATTATCCCTTCTTTAGCCATTAACTCTTGAAAGACTGTGTGAGATAAAATCTTTAAGCCATAAACAGTTCCACCAAGAATAGTTTTTATGGCAACATTTGATACATAACAGCAGTTAACAGTAGTGGTAGTGATGGTCTGGATAGGCAACACCCAAAACAAGCTAAAAATAGTATAAGAGAGGTGAAATCACAGTGCAATACAATTAGAATCATATTATAGGAATTTTAGGACTTTGTGTATCTCTGACCAGGGCTCTAGTCATGGAGTAACAAGTAGCTGACTCCCTGCCTGTAACTGTGGGCACTTATAGAGCAGAAGAACCAAGTATTCCTGAATTGAAATAATGTAGCATTATATATCCCTAGAACTTGCGATGGATGGCTCCGGAAGTCTTCAGTCAGTCCACCCGGTATACCATCAAGGCTGACGTTTTCAGCTACGCCTTGTGTCTCTGGGAACTGCTCACTGGAGAAATCCCATTTGCTCATCTAAAACCAGGTAGGTGTCTGATGGAAGTGCTAAATACCAACATTACATTGGACTTTTACCCCAAAATGAAAGTGTAATTTTGAGTTAAAGTAAAGAGTAAGTGTGGATAAAGCACTTTTCTGTTCTCACCAGTCTTGGTCCACTGGAGAAGACAAGTATGAACTTTTTTTTTTGTTAAAATTTCTTGTTATTAAATTACTTTTGTTAGGCAGCATGACAATAAGCAAGTTTGCAATTGATTCTCCTGCTGTGAGAGCTTTCATCTTACATAGTGCACAGCTGGTTCCCACCAGAGGCTGCAGTGTGCACAAAGATAAATTACAGGAGATGAGTTAACTCCTGACATTCCAGCCACCTCTCTCCAGACCACTGATTTCTATACAGCAGCTATCTGCTCTCCTCCTTCTCTGTTCCTTAGAGGACTTTTATCGGTCCTGCATAATCACAATCCCTTGATCTCAAGCATTGTCAGTTTCCAGAGCATTTCTTCTAATCATGGCTCTCACTGTCCTGAGCTAGGTTGGTGGTGTCACCCTTATATGCAAATCTAGTGATAGCAGTGTAGACTCAGAACAAACCACTGACAGACCTTTAATGTAATAAGAGGATGGAGCTCCTGACCAGACCTGTCGCTCAAGGAGGTGTGCCGATCCTCCAAACAACCAGAAAGTAAGGAGACTGCTGAGCTACGAGCTGCTCAAGAGACTGAGACAACTTTTACCAGATTCACTCAAATCAAATCCCCCCAAAAATTAGGATTTGTTATAATTTGAATTAGATTTTGTTTAGAACTGTTGTGACCCTCTGTACCCATGAGCAACCTGCCTGCCACGCTGCGGGCTCTCACCTGATATCAGTCAGCCGATTCCATGTGTCAGGATCTGCCATGTTATGTATGAATAAATACTAGTACAAAAATGCCAAGAACTCTGCAAAATGTCACCGTATGGAGACCATGTCGAGGTATTGTTTTTGGCTTCACTTTTGCTCTACAATCTATTAAACATTAAGAAGTAATTTCCGAGACGATGCAAATGAGTGATCATGTGCTTCACAGAGGAGAAACAGTATCAATATTTGGGATGATATACATTTGCATATATATTTATACTTAAAAAAAGAAAAAAGTTTCTCTGCATATTTAATCCAATGGAGGGCTGATTGGCACTCTGCCATAATTATACGCTTATCGTATTTTAACCTACAATTTCTATGCCTAATTACATACACCCACGCTCTTACATATACAGTTGGCTTTTTATTTTTATGATGAATTTCCTGAGATGTTAAGATACTTTAATAAGAGGATGCGCTGAACACGTATTTACAGAGAGTGCAATGAAGACCAATCACCCACGCTTTACCTCCTAAGACAAACACAGTAGTATTAGAAGTTTAGTTATATGGTGCTGTTTACTGGGAGAGAAACACTGATCTCACATCCAGCCTATATTACTAGGAGAGATAAACACAAGCCTCACATCCAGCCTATATTACTGGGAGAGACACACACATATTTCACATGCAGCCTATATTACTAGGAGAGAGAAACACAAGCCTCACATGCAGCCTATATTCCTGGGAGAGACACGCAAAGCTCACATCCAGCCTGTATTACTGGAAGAGACACACAGAGCTCACATCCAGCCTATATTACTGGGAGAGACACACAGAGCTCACATCCAGCCTATATTACCGGGAGAGACACACAGAGCTCACATCCAGCCTATATTACTGGGAGAGACACACAGAGCTCACATCCAGCCTATATTACCAGGAGAGATACACAGACCTCACATCCAGCCTATATTACTGGGAGAGACACACAGATCTCACATCCAACCTATATTACCAGGAGAGACACACAGGCCTCACATCCAGCCTATATTACTGGGAGAGACACACAGAGCTCACATCCAGCCTATATTACTGGGAGAGACACGCAGAGCTCTTATCCAGCCTATATTACTGGGGGAGACACACAGAGCTCACATCCAGCCTATATTACTGAGAGAGACACACAGAGCTCACATCCAGCCTATATTACTGGGTGAGACACACAGAGCTCACATCCAGCCTATATTACTGGGAGAGACACACAGAGCTCACATCCAGCCTATATTACTGGGAGAGACACACAGAGCTCACATCCAGCCTATATTACTGGGTGAGACACACAGAGCTCACATCCAGCCTATATTACTGGGAAAGACACACAGAGCTCACATCCAGCCTATATTACTGGGAGAGACACACAGACCTCACATCCAGCCTATATTACTGGGAGAGACACACAGAGCTCACATTCAGCCTATATTACTCGGAGAGATACACTTATCTAAATCTGTGAACGCGAGATCTGTGTCTCCCACTAATATGCAGGCTGGATGTGAATTCTGTAAGCCTTTCCCAGTAATATTGGTTGGATGTGAGCTCTGTGTGTCTCTTTCTGTAATATAGGTTGGATGTGAATTCTGTGTGTATCCAGGATACTGCTGTTTTTGCTGTTCATACTTTAGGACAGCTTCTATGCTGTACACATTTCCTCTTCTTCATGTGCTTTGCTTATTTTATATAGCCACTTTTCTCTGCCTCTCCCTGAGACTGTACTTTCTTTCTTCCCTCTCTGCAGTGCAAAAATACATGTACAACTTCCCTCCCCTTCCCTGCTGCTATCTCTACCTCTGAGAGTAGGAAGGGGGAGAGCAAAGAGAGCCGTCAAAACCAGAAAAGGGGGCTCTGAGTGACTTGTATCAGTTTTGCAAAGCACTCAGCTAGATTTACTGTCACTCAGCAGCAGCAAAATGATACAATTTTTTTTTTCATGAAGACTATTTAGAAGGTTTTGCATTTCGAAAGAAAATTAACAAGAAAATAAAAATTGTGCGCCGAGGTGCAGTTCATCGCCTCTCAGGTTCCGGTGACTCATTGAACGTCTTCACTAGTTTTAGTCATTCCCTTTCGTTTATTCGGCTGGTAACGCGGTGTCTTTCGTATCTGACCTTTGCTGAGAATCTCACAAGCGTTAAACCTTCAGTGTCCCCCGGTCTGATTTCTTTTGATGAGACTTCGTGATGCCGTCACATGAATACATTTTCCATTCTATTCCTATTTGGTGACTATGATTTAGTCGGTAATGTCTCCATAATTCAATGGATGATTGATATTTGATTCAATATAGGCAGCTAATAAATTAGATTCCCATGTGATATAAAACTTGGGGTTTCTTCTTCTCTTCCCTTTCATAATCCGGCAGGGGGGTAGAGACAAGCCGTTATATATGGCTGATGCTCCCACGTTCCCTTCTCTTTCTTTCCAATTTTAAATATTTAAGTTCAGCAGCGACTAAAGAATGTTTCTTGCACTTGGATTATTATTAGAAAAGAAGGTCAAAGCCACAAAGTGAAGGCTAAATGGAGACGCGACCGGAGATTTTTCAAACCGTCGTCTCCAAAATGAATTTGAGGACAAATTTGCATAAATAAAAAAAATGCAAAAAAAAAAAAAAAATTCTTCTGTCTCACATAGAAATCGATTCTTATCCAATCATTGTCCGGCTATGTAGGATACAAAGTTTTTTTTTGTTTTGCTTTTTGGTGGATGGTTAGTAAAAAAAAAAAATTTGAGAGAGAAGATATGGAGGTGTATAAAGAAAAAAAAAAACAGGATGCAAAAAAAAAAGAATCCGCCTTAAAGATGAAAGTGTTCGATGACACGCGGAGGATTTTCTCTCTGATAAAAGGATGGCGCCAATTAGCAAATGAACTTCCATGAGAGTAATATCATCCGATCGCAGGACCACGACGTCACGCGGTTTATAAATGTATCGATCCGAGAAGGAAGAAAAGGAATAAATAATGGAACAGTGACAAAGGGATTAAAGGGAGTACAGATGTCATATTAAAGGGGACACGTTTCCAACATACAGGACCCTCAACCTCAGCTGCAGATGGCTAACGCAGATGTTTGAAGGATGGTTTTATTTTAACCCTATTTTTATCTTTGCGCTTTTTGTTTTGTTTTTTTCTCATCTTTTTCCAACAGTCAGAGCTTTTTGTTTCTTTTTTTGCTATTTACATTGGCGGAAAAGGAGGTGATTTACATATTTTTCATATTTTGATTTTTTTTATAGTTTTTATTTTACATTCTTTTTAATGTTTTTTTGCACTTTTATCAGTCCCTTTGGGGAACTTAAACCTGCGATCACTTGATTGTCTATTCAGTACATTCCAATACCATGGTATCAAAGTGTATTGCTAAAATACTGATCTGCTACCGATGGCATCAAACCACAGGATGGACTTCATAGGAATCATACTACGGGGGGAGACAGAGGCCTTCACAACACCCCAGCTGCCATGACGGCCCATCCGCATCCTACGATCATGTGTGTGCGTGCGTGTCAAGTCACCTATGTGATGGAAGAGCGGCCCTGGTATTTCTATCCTGTGATATTGGTCATCCTGATCTTCTGCCCGCTTTCATGTCTCTTCTTCATAGTTTCCAACTTTTTAAAAGTTTTTCCAAAGTTTGTAATAAAGCAACAAACTTTTACCGCATTGCCCCCCCTTTTTATAGGACCCGCACCTCTGCTATTCTAGAGACAAATAGGTCATTTGATCCCTTCACACATAACTAAATACAACGTACTAGAGCTCCCATTACTACAGACTCCAGACCAGATCCCCTTTATGTACAGACCCCAAACCGGTCCCCTCCATTTTATAGACAACGCCTAAAAATTATTTTCTGACCTTGAATCCCAACACAACACCTGTTTAGCAGTCTGATCTCTACAATTCCCATTCAGACCCCAACAATAATTCAGCATCAGACTTCAGACCAAGCCAACCCCCTTGTGACCCATTGATTACCGGCATGGGTAGTGTAGCGCCGGCGTCCCCCCGTCAGGGATGCTGACTAACTCCCTGCCGCGGCCCATGTCCCGCTCCTCCTCTGCCGCTGCCCCAGGTACGTGCACAGCGCGCAGATCCAGTGTGCCAGTCCATTCTCTATGTCTACAACAATCAATGGAGCTGGCAAAATAAAAGTAACTAACTTCTATGAATATTTGTTCTAGTTCTGAGGCTTGTAGTGACTCTGTGTTCTGTAGTAATGATGGCATCATATATTCATAGGCATCTGGAGACGAAGATGGCATCTGGCTCTCCGTGGTTGACTGTAGATAGTTATTTTTGATCTTGCAGTATTTGGGTAGGGGGGGGACAAGAATTCAAGAATTTGTTTTTGTTGGAGATTTTCATTTTGCGTTAATATTTTTTAATTCCCCCATGAGAACGGTGGTAGCTGCTTAATGAGAACGAGTCGTCAAGTCAAAAGTGGCCCCATTGTGCTCTTATTTTATTCCCACCGTTCCCGTGAGTGTTCCACTTTTTGTTTTTTTTAAAAATCCGATATACGGTTCCAGAGATAAGGTCCTTTGTCAATGATTTCTTTTTTATGGTCTATCCTCAGGGGCGGTGCTCACAGGATAATTATGCAGAAGAGCCTAAAGACACGCCCCTGAGATTCTTGTGAGCCTTGAGAAAGGCCATAATAAATAGCACTAAAACAAAAAGAGCTGTATTTCTGGAACCGTATGGCGGATTTATAAAAAAAACAAACTGGAATACTCAGGGTAATGGCTGGAATGAAATAGGAACAAAATGTGGACGTTTTAGACCAGGTGGAGGTCGTTCTTAAGTAACAATTTTTAAAAACATTAACGGGCACGGAGCCAATAGGACCACTAAAGCTTTTCTATAACAGTACCGTGACCCTTTGTCTCGCGCAGTGCTACTCACCCCTCTATCCCGCGTCAGTATTATGCTTACTACCGGCAGTATACATTATCCGCCATGATACCTTCTCTTTGATGTGAATTTTATGTCTGTAATAAATGTTTCATTTTACAATCCATCAGATCCGTCCCGGCGAGGTCACGGTGAACTTGTAATGGGCCCTTGCTGGGAATCACTCACGGACAAATAGCGTGGGGGCAATTAAGAGGGAGTGTGCGGTGTATCTTACATCTGGCTAATTAGCATCCCGGTCTGATGACAGCTATCGATGGGGCCGCTATATTTATACCCTACTAATTTGGGTGCCGTAATTGGAAGCTTTTAGCGAGCCTTATTTTTGCATTGATGGATTTGGTGCTTTAATGGAACATTATTAATACATCTTCCATTTGTATGGGAATTTATACAAAAAAAAATTGCAAAAAGAAAAGATCAAAAAGTCCCTTTATTTATAGCCATTGTGTATCATGGACATAACGCCTCCGTCAGTCCTCGGGTGCAATGTGATGTACAAGGTTTGTTGCTATTGTACCTTTACCCATGCGTCTTGCTGCCTTTATTCAGATATTCGCTCACTTTATACTTTACAGTCACCTCTTTGGAAAGATATAAACACCATCCATGCGATACATTTATTTTTTTTATTTTTTTTACTTAAATGCTTGTAGATTGGGCTAAAAATCAGTTTTATTATTGGGTTTCATTAAAGATGTTGCACTACTTTACTTTTGTAGACTCAGCGATGAGCTGTTTATTGTTGGCTGCTGAATGAGTTTACAGTGAAACCGTCAGCGAGCTAATTTTGACAGGGAGACCGTAATTCTCATCTCTTTTTTTTGAATGCTTCCATCTGTCTGACTTATCATCACAGACCACACCTGATGTTGAGCTAAACTTGATGTCGTCATAATTCAGCTTAGAAGAGGGACAAAACAAGACATGAAACACCCCCCAGTCAGAAATAAGCTCACTGCAGCAGAAGCTATAGAAGTAAAATGGTGCAGGCTTTTTTTTTTTTTTTTTTTTTATGAAACCCAGTTGCAAAAAGGAGTATCGGCCCTAAATGCATGCATTAAAATAAAGAACAAGCAAAACATCAAACTGAGTTAGAAATGCCCCACCAGAATGAGCTCACTGACTGATTCTCAGTTAACTCATTTTGCAGCCAGAGATATACAGTTCATAATAGAGTATACAGAAAGGAAATAATGCAATCTTCTAAATGAAACTATTTATCTTTTATTCGCTTCAGTGATGAACTGTACATTGTCAGTGAGCTCCATTTGTTGGAGCGTTTCTAACTCTGATCTGTATTTTTTATGTTTACTATTTCACGTAAATGCATGTATTTTGGGCTGACACTCCTTTTTGCAATTGGGTTACTTTAAATAAAATAAGCACCACTTTCCTTCTGTAGCCCCTGTTGCTGGCTTCAGAATGAGTTAACTACAAATCCGTCAGTGAGCTTCTTTCTTTTTTTTTTTCCCAAAATCATATTTATTGAAATTTTACATAGTTAAACAGGAAAACACATCAATTCCGCAAACAGTGCAGAGTAGATGAATAATACATCAAGTAAACAGACATACAAACGTAGGAGGCAAGGAACAAGGGGGGAAGGGGATAGGTACACCTAAGTATACGACTGTAAATTACTTAGATCAAAGGTCTTAACAGAAACTGATCTGCTAAAGTGCAGGTTCCAGAATATCAATATGGCATATAAGCTAGACACATAGCAGGGTTCCTCGGGGGCAGGGAATATCAGACCCTGAATCGAAGTAGCACAAGCATCATCACGGTGGAGAGCCGGCTACCAAGCCACGGTTCCCAAATCTGGGACTTTTTCTTTTTAGATGACGCAGATAACACCAGAGCCCTTTCATATTGGCAATGAAGGTTCATCCTGTCAATCACAAATTGTATGGTCGGAGCGCCGGCCACTCTCCGTTTGGATGCTACTGCCAGTCTAGCGGCTATAAACAAATGTGAGAGCGCTCCTCTCAACACATGCGGGATCTCACAGATATGCAATAAAACCATACTGGGTTGTAAGGCCATCCGGATCCCAGTTACCTCAGCTATCACGTCCTCTAGGCTAGCCCAAAAATGTAGTAATTTCGGGCACGACCACCACATGTGGCTAAGTGTCCCCAACATACCGAAGCCTCTCCAACACAATGGGGAGCACTGAGGGCCAAAGTGAGCAACTTTAACTGGGAATAGTACCAGCGTAAGTGGACTTTTTTCAATTGTTCCAGATGGTTTAAACAAGAGGAAACTCTCCGAACCTTTAACACCGCCTCCCGCCACCCATCAGGCGCTAGGGTGACCGGCAAGTCATCCTCCCATTCCTCTGGCTCAGGATCATTCAGGGCTCTATACAAGATAGATACATTGTGAGGTCCGGGCACCAGGAAGAGGCATTTACTCTACGGTCTAGGTTAGAATTAAAGAAGTACGACGGTGGTGTAGTGTGTATAAGATGTCTTAGTTGCAAAAACTGATCAAATCTATGTCGAATATCTGGGTGTTTTGCAACTAGGCGGTCAAACGGCGTAATCGCTGTGCCGTCACACAGCTGATGAAGTGATTTTACCCCAGCCAGTACCCATGGCTGTAAATCTATATACGGGATATGTAATTCTAGCGCCTTCAGTGAAGTGAGCGTCTTTCTGACTGGGTGTTTCTAATCTGTGTTTTTTTTTTTTTGAGCTCTTGTCACCTGATTTATGGCAACATCAAGTTTAGCTTGAGACAAATGTGATTGGTGGTCATGAATCAGGACAGAAGAGTTATAATAAAGTTACAAGCTCACTGACAGGTTCTCTGTTAACTCGTTCTGCAGCCAGCAATAGACTGTGTAGTAGAGGTTGCTGTAGAAGGCAAACGCTGTGAAATGTTTATTGAAGCCCAATTGCAAAAATAATTTTTAGCCCAAAATACATGGGTTAATGTAAAAAATATTTATGTTCTCAATGGTATCCATAAAATCCGTATCCTCTAAGGAGCAGGAATGCGTTGTAACCGCTGCTGCCGCAACACGGCTTCTGTAGAGGGAGAAGTCAAGCAACCAACACCGCCTGCCTGCCGGAGCCCCTGAGGTGGCCTTGGTCGGCTCTACGCTCGGGATCCCTATGTTGAGCCCCTGAGGAGGCCTCAGTCAGCTCTACACCCGGGATCCATACGGTGAGCCCCTGAGGAGGCCTCAGTCAGCTCTACACTCGGGATCCATACGGTGAGCCCCTGAGGAGGCCTCGGTCAGCTCTATGCTCGGGATCCATACGGTGAGCCCGGAGGAGGCCTCGGTCAGCTCTATGCTCGGGATCCATACGGTGAGCCCCTGAGGTGGCCTCGGTTGGCTCTATACTCAGGATCCCTGCGGTGAGCCCCTGAGGTGGCCTCGGTTGGCTCTACGCTCAGGATCCCTATGGTGAGCCCCTGAGGTTGCCTCGGTCGGCTTTATGCTCGGGATCCCTACGGTGAGCCCCTGAGGTGGCCTCGGTCAGCTCTACACTCAGGATCCCTACGGTGAGCCCCTGAGGTGGCCTCGGTCGGCTCTATACTCAGGATCCCTGCGGTGAGCCCCTGAGGTGGCCTCGGTTGGCTCTACGCTCAGGATCCCTATGGTGAGCCCCTGAGGTTGCCTCGGTCGGCTTTATGCTCGGGATCCCTACGGTGAGCCCCTGAGGTGGCCTCGGTCAGCTCTACACTCAGGATCCCTACGGTGAGCCCCTGAGGAGGCCTCAGTCAGCTCTACACTCGGGATCCATACGGTGAGCCCCTGAGGAGGCCTCGGTCAGCTCTATGCTCGGGATCCATACGGTGAGCCCGGAGGAGGCCTCGGTCAGCTCTATGCTCGGGATCCATACGGTGAGCCCCTGAGGTGGCCTCGGTTGGCTCTATACTCAGGATCCCTACGGTGAGCCCCTGAGGTGGCCTCGGTTGGCTCTACGCTCAGGATCCCTATGGTGAGCCCCTGAGGTTGCCTCGGTCGGCTTTATGCTCGGGATCCCTACGGTGAGCCCCTGAGGTGGCCTGGGTCGGCTCTACGCTCAGGATCCCTACGGTGAGCCCCTGAGGTGGCCTCGGTCGGCTCTACGCTCAGGATCCCTACGGTGAGCCCCTGAGGTGGCCTCGGTCGGCTCTTCGCTAGGGATCCCTACGGTGAGCCCCTGAGGAGGTCTCGGTTGGCTCTACACTCAGGATCCCTACGGTGAGCCCCTGAGGTGGCCTCGGTCGGCTCTTCACTCAGGATCCCTACGGTGAGCCCCTGAGGAGGCCTCGGTCGGCTCTACACTCAGGATCCCTACGGTGAGCCCCTCTAGTGGCCTCGGTCGGCTCTATGCTCGGGATCCCTACGGTGAGCCCCTGAAGAGGCCTCGGTCGGCTCTATGCTCGGGATCCCTACGGTGAGCCCCTGAAGAGGCCTCGGTCGTCTCTACGCTCGGGATCTCTAGGGTTCTTGGTGTATGAGAACTAATCTTCAGCTAGGTAATAATTTTGGAAGATGATTTAATGTAACTGCTTAGAGTGGGGCATTTTAAAGATGGGCTAATTTAAAGGGATTTTCCAGTTTGAAAATGTTTTGCAGCCATTTTCAATTAAAGGGGGTCGTCCGAGGTTAGTAAAGTTTGGTTTGGCTGCGTGGTGTTACCGCTCGGCTCCATAGGAGTCAATGGTGTAGATCCGAGGAGCACAATCCCTGACTGTGATCAGTGCTGGGTATTCCCATCCCGGGATACGGGGGCCGTGCTGCTTCTGGGGCCTCGTTATCGGCCGCTCTCTGTTCTCCTTGCAGCCGTCGTGCACGTTTTTTGCCTCCTAATAGATGCAAACGAGGAGTCGTTAGCAATTTTCTCTGCATAGTTAATTTTAGTGCAAAGGAGACGACGGATAACTTAGTCGTGATTGAGTTAATTAAAAGCAGAATGGTGCCATCTTAAAGGGAAGTCTGCCCTATTGAATTAGTTCCTCCCACCAGGTCTGTGTCCTGGCTAGGGAATATTACAGGGGTTATCGGGCGCCGTCCGGCACCACTCCCTGTTACATCCGAAGTAAGCGGCGCTAATGAAATAAGTAATTCCCTTTGAATTTGACAAAAAATGTGAACTTTCCAGAATTGTTACTTTTTTTGCGATTCGATTCAATTTGGTCAATTCCAATAAAAATAGCGGCTGCCATTATGCTGGATCTATATGACAGGGAAGGGGTTAAATAAAAAATCTAATATTCGTTCGTCCCTGATCCTCGCTGTTCCTTCCCCGCACAGTCCTCTGATGATTTTCCTGGTGCCTGCTGTGCTCTTCCAGATGCCGACTAGTTACTTAATCATTACCCAAGACGCCCAGGAATTGTATCATTAAACTTACATCTTTAAATAACCATCATCCAGTTACTACCCTAGACCACCAGGGACATTACCTTTAATGCATTTACTACCATAGACTATAAACATTACCCATTAATGCATTTACTAACCGAAACCACCAGAGACATTATTACCCAGCTACTACCCTAGACCACCATGGATGTAACATTACACAGTTATTACCAAAGACCACCAAGACCATCAGCGTTAATGCATTTACTACCCTTAACTATAACCAATACCTAGATACTATGTAAGACCACCAGGGCAGTTATTATTAATGCAGTTACTACTCCACATCACCAGGAACATAACTATTATCCAGTTATTACTCTAGACCACCAGGGACTTTATTATTAATGTATTTCCTACCCACTAGGACCATTACTGTTACCAAGCCACTGTCCTAAATCACCAGGAACCTTATAATTAGTCCATTTACTTTTCTTGACCACCGCAGCCATTACCATTAATGCGTTTACTACCCCCAGCCAGCCAGGGACCTTATTCTTGATCACTTTAGCAGCACCACGTCACCTGTGTAGGCTCCACACCAGATGCCAAAACATATTTAGACTCCAGACCAGACTTAAAAATAATTTCAGACCCCTGACCAGAACTTTACATTATTTCAGATGTCAAACCAAATCCCTAAATTATTTGAGACTCCAGACCGGATCCCCTGAATGTGTACAGACCCCAAAACGGAGAAATTCAGCGTTATTTGTAAACCCTGTAACTAGTTAAAGGAATTATAGAACCAATGTCTGTTGCGGCTGAGGGGAGGTGTGAGACTTTCTAGACACCTCGTGTGTTCACCACTGTCTGCGAGAGGAGTAAAATCAAAGATTGTCGGCTGCACTCGCAGAGACCCAACCTGCGTCTCCTATAGAAAAAGATGGTAGTAACTGCCTGGTGTGCATTGCAAAAGGGGTATGGGGTCCAGAGGAGGACATGTAAGGTGCTGCCCCGGGGTGTAAGGTATTGTCCCGGGGACTGGGTGTAAGGTGCTGTCCCGGGTGTTGGGTGTAAGGCGTGGGGCCGGGTGTAAGGCGCTGGCCCGTGGGCCGGGTGTAAGGCGCTGGCCCGTGGGCCGGGTGTAAGGCGCTGGCCCGGGGGCCAGGTGTAGGGCGCTGTCCCGGGTGTCGGGTGTAAGGCGCTGGCCCAGGGGCCGGGTGTAAGGCGCTTGCCCGGGGCCCGGGTGTAAGGCGCTGGCCCGAGGGCCAGGTGTAAGGCGCTGGCCCGGGGGCCAGGTGTAAGGTGCTGGCCCGGGGGCCAGGTGTAAGGTGCTGGCCCGGGGGCCAGGTGTAAGGCGCTGTCCCAGGTGTCGGGTGTAAGGCGCTGTCCCGGGGGCCGGGTGTAAGGCGCTGGCCCGGTAGCCGGGTGTAAGGCGCTGTCCCGGGGGCCAGGTGTAGGGCACTGTCCCGGGTGTCGGGTGTAAGGCGCTGGCCCGGGGGCCAGGTGTAAGGCGCTGGCCCGGGGGCCAGGTGTAAGGCGCTGGCCCGGGGGCCGGGTGTAAGGCGCTGTCCCAGGTGTCGGGTGTAAGGCGCTGGCCCGGGGGCCAGGTGTAAGGCGCTGGCCCGGGGGCCGGGTGTAAGGCGCTGTCCCAGGTGTCGGGTGTAAGGCGCTGGCCCGGGGGCCGGGTGTAAGGCGCTGGCCCGGGGGCCGGGTGTAAGGCGCTGGCCCGGGGGCCGGGTGTAAGGCGCTGGCCCGGGGGCCGGGTGTAAGGCGCTGGCCCGGGGGCCAGGTGTAGTGATGTCACCACAGGAAGAGCACACACATGGACGTGGGTCTATCCAGTTGTTTCATGGACACCATACTTACCCATCATAGTCTATGGGGCCGTTCACGTCCATTTTTTTTCCAGCAGCGCAGATGAAAAGTGCCAACACAAGACTATGGGTCCATAAAAACACAGACAACACACGGATGGATCAGTACGGTCCACGAGCTGCACTTATTTCACATTGCAAAGACTAGGAGAAGACTTGGAATTTATTTATCCAAATATGTTAAATACTGGTGACACATGGACCATTTTTCTGCGTGCTTGAAAAATACTGATGTCTGAATGAGGCTTTAGACTGATGGGAGCAGCTCAGCCAACTAAGGGGACAGTGACCACCTCCTATGGGTGCTGCAAAGAAAACCAAAGATCTTCCTGCTGAAGATGCTGGCGCAGCGCTGAACGCGTCACTGGACCATCTACCTCTAATTTTATCCGTTTGTTGTTTCCTCTGATACTTTTGAGTAACAGTGTAATTTATTAATATCCATCATGTTTACAACCCTCATCATCCGCTTTGTTTTCCATCTGGACTCCTCTAACCATTAGTTCCCAAGTCTCAGTATTTCTTTGCATCATGAAGCAACCATGGCCAGGTACGAGGTGCAGCACGGGAGTGTGCAGGTATCAGGCGGCGGCCGCTGTGTGCGCGGAGATCTATGCAAACAATGAATTGGTGAAAGCTAAACTGCAAAAATTGTCCAATTTATGCACTAAGTGTCTCCATTTTCTAAGCTCAGTGTATACGGCAGCCATGCAGCTTAAAATTCATATATTCACTGTTTTCCACATCTCGGCGCACACAGGGGATGCCGGGTTCTCTGGCATGTGTACACTGCAGGCACAGCAGCCGCTCCTGTTCACACCTCGCACTGACAGATCATCTGCTGATCAGATTTGTTCTTTTCTTTCTCTCCGTTTATCTAAATAATTAAAAATTCTCCACGTACATCAGTTCTGACACTTTTCTCTCCGGGGTCTCCCTGCAGCTGCCGCAGCGGCGGACATGGCGTATCATCATATCAGACCACCTATAGGATATTCCATACCCAAGCCGATATCATCGCTGCTGATGAGAGGATGGAACGCCTGCCCCGAAGTGAGTGACTTTCTTCCTTGTTTTAATCGCAACAGTTGTTTCTTCGCACCTAATGTGAGATCAGGCAGGAGAGAATCTCTGCACAAGTCCTATAAGGGCTTTTTACTTCTGCATAGGACTTTCTAAGTTAATAGCAGTGACGTAACTAGAGTCTGATGGGCCCCAGTGCAAGATTTGGATCGGACGCCCCATCCTCATTTTATATATAAATGTATATAATGTCCACCATCCTGGTATTTATGTCCCGGATCCTGATATGAATGCTCCCCATCCTGGTATGTGTCCCCGGTTCTGCCGCTGTTCTTTTATATATAGAAAAAATAAACCATTATACTCATTAGGGGCATACATAAAAGTCATGGGGCCCCACAGCAGAAGCACAGTGCACTCCCTATAGTCCAACATATAGTATAACGCACAACCCATAGTCCTCCCTATGGTATAATGCACCACATAGTCCTCCATACAGTATAATGCACCCCCCATAGTCCTCCATATAGTATAATGCACCCTATAGCCCTCCATGTAGTATAATGCACAGCCCATAGTCCTCCATATAGTATAATGCATCCCCATAGTCCTCCGTACAGCATAATGCACCCCACATAGTCCTTCATAATATAATGCACCCCCCATAGTCTTCCATATAGTATAACACACTCCCCATAGTCCTCCCTATGGTATAATACACCCCATGGTCTTCCATATAGTATAATGCCCCCCTATAGTCCTTCATATAGTATAATGCATCCCATACTCCTCCATATAATATAATGCAGCCCGCATAGTCCTCCATATAGTATAATGCACAACCCATAGTCCTCCATATAGTATAATGCAGTCCATATTCCTCCATGTAGTATAATGCACCCCCCATAGTCCTCCATATAGTATAATGCACAGCCCATAGTCCTCCATATAGTATACTGCACCCCCATAGACTTCCATGTAGTATAATGTACCCCCTGTAGACCTCCATGTAGTATAATGCACCCTCATAGTCCTCCATATATTATAATGCACAGACTATAATCCTCCATATAGTGTAATGCACAGCTCAAAGTAATTCATGTAGTAGTATGACCACCATGTACTCACTGATTTGAAATATTCACCTTCCCTCCACTCTCCCGCCACACTGCGTCCTCTGCTGAAGCCAGCAGCTAAATTCAGCGTACAAGTGACTGGAGTTACATGACGTCCCTGCCATGCTCCCCGGTCACATGCAGGCCGCTGGCTTCTGATTGGCTTTCAGCGTGTATTGCCGCTCACGGATTTGATGAGTCTGTGCATTGTAATACACTTCAGCTGACTGTGCATCCGAGGACTCACATCCAGCTGAAGTATTTCCTGGTATCAGTGGACCCCTCACCTTCCAGGTCCGATCGCAGTGGTCAATGGTGCGACCAAAGTAGTTACGCCCCAGATCAATAGATAAGATGCTCCTGGTTCTGACCTAAAATGTCTAAGCTTTGCCCATACCTTTTATATGTAATTCTTTGTTTTACCTGTGGTGGCGCTGCAGGAATATCAAACACTTACTGCCAGATTACCTGCTGATCGTTGCTGATTGCTGGGGATCTTATCAGCAGGACGATGAGCAGGTGCAGAAAACTTTTGTATCTGGTTTCTCTGTTAATTGCTGCCTCCATTTTACAAAAACTGAAATTTAAATAAATAAGCTAATTAGGAGCTCGGTGCACTGTGGGTGTGGCCAAGAGGATCTGTGAGCTCAGTGCACTGTGGGTGTGGCCAAAAGGATCTGGGCACTGCTCCACCCTCACTGATGATTGGCAGCGCTGGCTTTCTTTGCAGACCGAAGCCAAAGCTGTCAATCACCAGTGAGGAAGGCAAGGATTTGCTAAACCAGTGGGTGGAATGGTGCACTGAGCCTCTTGGCCACGCCCAGGGTGCACTTAGCTCCTAATTAGCATATGCAATTTAAACTTCAGTTTCTGCAAAATGGAGACAAGGATCAGATAAATAAAGATGTGATTTTTATAGCGTTTCTATCCCCTACAAGTCTGTTGCTTAGTGTACACTGTCAGCTTGGGCCAAATGACTTTCTTCAGTGTCATGCCTGCTGAGACTTTTAGTTCCTCAGCAGCCAGTGAGTGATACCCTGATTTAGGAGCTGGGTGTCCTCTGTAGGATGAGCGGAGTTGGCATCCCTGTGATGAGGATCTTGTCTGTTGGGTGATGGCCGCTCCCCGAGTTTCCGTCACTCGTCTCCGCATCATTTTGGAGATCGGCACTGGATTTTCTTCTTTGTTGTAATTTATGCACCACAATTAACCTATTTGTGACATTGATAACAAGGCACAGCCACACAAATAAAATCATCTTTAAGCAGCAGATAAGGATTGCTTTCTTGTGTCTTTGTGTCTGGAGTGATTGCTTTTTGCAAAAAGAAAAAAAAGAAAAATGATTAATAATAAGAGATGAAATGTCTCCACCTAGTGGTCATCTGGTGAATTTATTCATCACTTTTCATCATTTATCATTTTTTGAGAATAAAATATGCGAAATATAAAAAAATCAGACGTTTTTGTTTTTATTAATAATCGCTGCTGACTTCTCCTTTAATTGACCATATTTATCAATGAACTGAACATGCGGTATAATCCGAAATAAGCCGCTAAACCTAAAAATGCCGGTTATAGGAAGAGCTGTGTCTGCCAGGTATATATGTGTTTCTGGAAACTCTGGAGATAAATTATAGTAACAGTGATGACGAGATGGCTGATAACTGGGAAAAATAACTGCATGGCAAATGTAATTAATATGCACTTAAGGTTTAGTGTCCCTTTAAGAGCGACTCCAGCTTAAAGGGATTGTCCTGTTTATCCGTTTTTACTTGACAAAGGCCTTCCTCCTTCTTCTCTGTATTCCTTGTGCCTGGACCCAGCACCGCGCCCACTGTTCTCATGACATTTTGACGTGACGTCATCAGTGGATTATATTATAGCAAACGTTTGGGGAAACCCCTTTAATTCTTAGGGAGGTATTCTCTGTTCATATGGTGTCAGTACAAAGGTATGCTCCAGAAAATATGGTCCCGGTAAGTAGGTAGCGTTCATACCTATGGTGTCAGTACAGAGGTAGTATCTGTACATATGGTGCTGGTAGGGAGGTATTCTCTGTTCATATGGTGTCAGTACAAAGGTATGCTCCAGAAAATATGGTCCGGGTAAGTAGGTAGCGTTCATACCTATGGTGTCAGTACAGAGGTTGTCTCTGTACATATGGTGCTCGTAGGGAGGTACTCTCTGTAAATATGGTGTCAGTACAAAGGTATGCTCCAGAAAATATGGTCCCGGTAAGTAGGTAGCGTTCATACCTATGGTGTCAGTACAGAGGTAGTATCTGTACATATGGTGCTGGTAGGGAGGTATTCTCTGTTCATATGGTGTCAGTACAAAGGTATGCTCCAGAAAATATGGTCCGGGTAAGTAGGTAGCGTTCATACCTATGGTGTCAGTACAGAGGTTGTCTCTGTACATATGGTGCTGGTATAGAGGTAGTATCTTTACATATGGTCTCCATACATATAGTGCTGGCAGAGCCTAAGGCTAGTTTCACACTTGCTTTTTTTTGCAGCGCGTTTTTCCCGCAAAAAAACGCATTGAAAAAACGCATACATAAGCATACAACTGCTGTGTTTTTTTCAAGCATTTTTATGAGCATGCATGAAAAAAACGCAGCGTTTTTATGCGTTTGTATGCGTTTTTAGTGCGTTTTTACCGCGTTTGCGTTTTTTTACAACATTTTTAGGTGGCCCCTCACACTACCCAAACCATGACTTTACTAGCCCTAACCCTGACCCTAACCCTAACCCTAGCCCTGACCCTAACCCTAACCCTGACCCTAACCCTTAACCAAATCATACTTAACCCTAACCCAAACCCTAAACCCTAACTAACCCTAACCCTGACCCTAACCCTAACCCTAACCCTAACCCTGACCCTAACCCTAACCCTAACCCTGACCCTAACCCTTAACAAAACCATACTTGACCCTAACCCTAACCCTGACCCTAACCCTACCCCTAACCCTAACCCTGACCCTAACCCTTAACAAAACCATACTTAACCCTAATCCTGACCCTAACCCTGACCCTAATCCTTAACAAAACCATACTTAACCCTAACCCTGACCCTAACCCTAACCCTGACCCTAACCCTAACCCTGACCCTAACCCTTAACAAAACCATACTTAACCCTAATCCTGACCCTAACCCTGACCCTAATCCTTAACAAAACCATACTTAACCCTAACCCTGACCCTAACCCTGACCCTAACCCTAACCCTGACCCTAACCCTTAACAAAACCATACTTAACCCTAATCCTGACCCTAACCCTGACCCTAACCCTTAACCAAACCATACTTAACCCTAACCCTGACCCAAACCCCAACCCTAACCCTGACCCTAACCCTAACCCTAAACCCCCTTAACTAACCCTAACTCTAACCCAAACCCCTAAATTCCATGGTTACAAAAAAAAACGCATATGCAAAAAAACGCATACATGAGCATGCCAGTGCGCACATATGCGCATCCATAGGCTATAATGGCCATTTTTAGCGCAAAACGTGCGCATATGTGCGCATGCGCTTTTTTGCAGGGCCAAAAAATGCAACATGCTGCGTCTGGAAAATACCAACGCACACCCCAAAAAAACGCAGCGCATGAAAATCGCATACATGCGCTTACCAGCGCGCAGGTATGCGCACCCATGTTAAATATAGGGGAAAAAACGCATGCGCAGGTATGCGTTTTTTTCCAGCGCTAAAAAACGCAAATGTGAAACCAGCCTTACCGCAGTACGCTGGGGCTGTCTGGCTCTGTACTAGTATTTTAGATAAATATTGGAATGACAGCGCAATAAGGTCTTATCCGGATTACAAAGGAAGAGTAAAACGGGATTTGCTCATCTGGGGGGTTGTGAAGAAAGTCATTATTAGCTGATTCACCAAACTGATAGTAAGAAAACTTGGAGATGAAAGTGGGTATAAAACCCGGGCTGCTGAGGATCCAATATGCCATAGGGAAACTGCTGCGGTTTTATTTGTGAACACGTTTCGAGGTGACCATACCTCTTCATCAGGAACACAACAATGAAAGCGATCACCGTGGTTTGTCCTGATGAAGTGGTATGATCACCTCGAGGCGCGCCGACAAAGCCGCATCCATACCGCAGATGTTTCCCTATGGCATATTGGATCCTCGGCAGCACAGATTTTATACCCACGGCGTACAGGTTGTGTACACGGGACCAGGACGAATCCTTCAGCCTCAGTTCAGGTTCTCCTATATGGGGCCACCTGTTACCACTTTGGTCCAGCAGATGATCTCCAGTCCTGCTGCTGCGCCGCTGATCCATCCCTGAAGCTATTTGTACAATCGTGCACCCTCAGTCCATGTATCGCTGCTTAAAGTGGTTCTCTGCCTCAGGCATTATTAGATGGTTCCCCCCGGTAAGCTGATCACAAAGTTTTCCTTGATGGGACCACCAGCGATCGGCTATAAACTGTTGGAAAACTTTGCAATATGGTTCAATTTCCCTGCAGCGCCTCCATAGGGCAAGTGTCCGTTCATATCAGTGGGTTATCTGTGTAATGCAGGACAGGACGGGTCCTCCAGAGAGAGAGGCTCTCCTGGTAACTGCCCCCTACTTTGGCCAAGAGATGAGGATGCCGAGGACCCCTCTATTTACTCACATTCCCCACAATCCCACTAGGAAACTTTGCCTTTTATTCATTTACCAAAACATCTTTTAGGGTTGTTCTAATGTTCTTTCTTCAGGATCCCAGTGGTGGTGATCTACTAAAGATACTAGTGACATGGTCGCACCGCTGGTCCGTGCTGTGCCCTCTCTAATGCTGCGGGCAGAGGCAGCTTGGTCTGTCAATCATCGGACGAGCGCTGGGGTCCTAAATAGTGATGAGCGACCGTACTCTGACAACATGGATCCGAGCATGCTCGGGTGTTCTCAGAGTATCAGGGATCTGCTCAGATAACATGTCCAAGTCCCTGCAGTTGCATAACAGGCAGTTCCCCGCATGTATTGCGGCTGTCTAACAGCCACAGGAACTCAAACATATCCGAGCACGCCCCAGACACTCAGATAACACCTGAGCATGATCGGATCCATGTTATCCGAGCACGTTCGCGCATCACTAGCCCTAACACTTGAGGGATCCAGCACATCTGGCCAACTTCAGAGCAGCGCTCACAAAATGTACCAAACAGGTTGCATGTGCACTCCTTGACTAGGAAACCGACCACTGTTACTGCAGAAGTGGTCGATAACCGAGGCAACGAGGAGTAGACTATAAAACCAACAATCTATCTATTCTTGAGAGGTCCATGGATTGTTTTTACAAGCACTTTGCAATTTTCATCTCTCAAGAAGTTGAGACAACGCCTGTAACCTAATTATTAGTAACGGAGACTCGTGACGACTTCTTCTCCACTTCTCCAGAATGTTTTTGGATACACTGTAACAGAAGTCATTTGATTTTTTTGCTGGCTGATTTTGGGGCTCCGGTTCCAGGTTTCTCCGGGAGGATCAGGCAGATTTTCTTCTTCTGGCTGCCGATGTCGCTGCTGGAGTGATTTGCCGTCTGCCAGGTTTGGTGTCTCGTGCTGCGTTCGCTCAGATATTTTTGTATGTTGATTGTTTTGTTTAGACTTTCGACGACTATGATGACTTTGGAGCTGTCGGACAGGCTGAGCCGTTTCCTCCCACTCTCCGCCCCGGCTTTGGAGTGATTGTTATTTGCATTATTTTGCCTGTTTGGCGGCGGGGGTAACGCTGATGTATGAGCCACCGGCCCTTCTGAAGCCTCGTTATTTTGTCTCAGAGTTAAAGGGACCTCATTCGTTACAGAAGGCCCGGCTTCTCGCGATGACTGTGACTTGAGGGGCAGGTTCTGTTCCGACTCAACATCTTGAGGATCAGGTTTATGATCCTGGTGTGGTGTCTTCTCCACCTGCTGATTAATGCTACACTGAAGGTCAATGACTCTGCTCAATGGTGGATCATCTCTTCCGGGGATGCTTTGTAAACTTGATGCAGAAAATATTTTTTCATGGTCCACATGATCCGTAACCTTCTCATTTCCTTCGGATTGTTCATGTTCCTTTTCTCGTTCTTCACGATGCCTTGTTTTGTCTGCCTCGGAATCGGCAGGAGAGCTGTCAGGGGCCTCCTCTTTCTCTCTATCTGTGGCTTCATTGATTGTGGTGGTGTTAATTGAATTATCAGGTCCGGGTAAATGACCCACTTCAGGAATTTCATCTTTTCTATTGCCCACTAAATGGCCATTGACCTTATTACCCGGCAATGATGAACCAGCAATATCTATTTCACAGTTAATGTTATTTCCACATGACAGAGAGCCTGTTCCTCCAGAATTACCGGTGACATTTGACGGCGTTGGATCAGGCACATTTCCGCAGAGAGCACTGGCGTTATCTCGACCTTCCAACTGTGCCTGCAGCTCACTTTCTGTTAACTCCTCGTTCTCTCCCCGAAACGTCACATCTTTAAGCTTGCTATGATCCTGACTTTGGTCTGTCGAAAGGTTTCCTTTGGATTTCAAAGACTCGTCAGATTTGATTTCTCGTTTTGAACCTTGATCTTCAACAACAATTGGTGAGGAGCCTTCAACTGTCCCGTTGGGTAGACCTTCAAGACTATGATCCCTTTCTTTAAGCGGTGTCATGACTTCTTTACCAGATGTATCATCCGTATTATCTCGTTTTTCCGCTTTCTCCTTTTTATCAGGAGCATCTTTAGCTTTTGATCTTGGACAATCTTTTGAGACAGTCCCTACCTTCATTAGGTGGTCAACGTGAGATGGTTTATCTTCCACCTGGCTCATCGCCTTTGTCTCGGTAGTAGACGAAGATGAAGTTCTTGGTCTTGATTTCTTCCTGGGTGACTGTGGTGGGAAACTTTTAGGACTTTTTCCTCTTTTGATGGCCTCCATAGTTTGCTGAGGATGGACTCTTACTTTCCGAAATGGATGCAGATTAACTTTCACCCTTAGGTAGTCTTGTTTTTTCCTTGTGTAGATTGTGTTGCCGTTGATGTATACATCTTTGAAGGTATCCACCAAGGTGCCAGTGTAGCTCATCTGTCTGGCTTCATAATCCTTGTGATTTATAGTCAGTAGATACTTGCTCCCGAAATGCGGGCGGCATATCTGTTCCTGCCGTGATTGAGGTATGTTTGCCGCCATGTCTGACTTGTGCTGAACGTGTGGTATATAAAAACCAACACTCTTCGGAATATTCACTTTCTGTATCCTTGCTGACAGCAGCACGCTGTCATTATTCAAAAAACCATTTTCTTCAGTGACGCGAGTTTGAATTTTCTGTTCCTCAAATTTTACATTTTGTGTCTCCGGTTCAGTTATTTGTCTTCTGGGTTCCTCTAATTTATCACATCCCATGTATTTACAGATAAGGCCATTGTCTGTCTGCGAAGAAATATCTTTTCTCTCATTCAGGAGAACGCTGGGGCCACCTCTTTGTGATCGATGGGCGCACAGCGGCGGCCTCGCAGCGTGCATCTTCATTTCCACCGATCCTTTTGTTGTTAAACGACTCATGACATCAGCACTTTGCTTGTAAGGACCCATATTTCTCTGTGATGTCTCCGGAAACTTGGAGCACGGATTCGCTTTGGAAACGGTATCGGGTCTGAGTTTCATCATATCAGGTTTAAGGTGAAAGGATCTTCTTATATTCGTCTCACCTATGGGGGAAAACATGGACGTTAGATGGTGGATAATTAATTACAGGACAGTGCAACATTTCTGTGTAGGTGAGGAAGAATGCTGCAAAATAAGAAGCTGTCAAACATAGAAGTGCTAATAGTTTAACTCTATAGGAATCACTGTGATAGCTGTGTAGGAGACCTAAAACTTGGTGATCAATAGACAAACTCTGCTACAACACTTAGGGTGCAAGACTGAGCACGGCAATAAGACACAAGGCAGTTATACTGCATCAGCAAGGTCTCTCCCAAAGATTTTAAGACATGCTATTTAAGCTCTACTGAAGAAGCACCATGGAATAGGCAACACTGAAGAGTGTAGATGCAGTGGTCGGCCGAGGAACTTAGATACTGATGATGGATTCAATTGGCGTTCACCAGATACTGATTATGGAGGCAATGGGCGGTCACCAGATACTGATGATGGAGGCAATGGGCAGTCACCAGATACTGATGATGAAGGTGATGGGCAATCAACAGATACTGATGATAGATTCAATGGGCGATCACCAGATACTGATGATGGAGGCAATGGGCGGTCACCAGATACTGATGATGGAGGCAATGGGCGGTCACCAGATACTGATGATGGCGGTGATGAGCGGTCACCAGATACTGATGATGGAGGTGAAGGGCTGTCACCAGATACTGATGATGGAGGCAATGGAAGGTCACCAGATACTGATGATGGAGGCAATCATCAGATACTGATGATGGCGGTGATGAGCGGTCACCAGATACTGATGATGGAGGCGACGGGCTGTCACCCGATATTGGTGGAATTTACTTTGTTTCTTCATTCATTTTGTTAATTGTCAAAAATAAAATATTAACATGAAAATCAGGTGACAAAAATTTTCGTTTTTCTATGTTTAACAATTCTCTGTCCATTGTGTGTAATAGTGAATGAATTCACCATATTTGTGATTCTATTTTATGAATTTCTGAGAAATAAGTGAATCAATTCCCCCACTATATTCTACGGTCCAGCGAGTTGAATCAAGGCCAAATCCACCTAGCCATCAGTCTGTATACACCGTAATCATCTCCCTCCATCTTCTTTGCCGTTGATATCTCCCAGAGTAGAGCATCTCGCTGTATTCTGCGCTCACGCAGGTAAAATAGAAGTAAACCCGCGTCGCTGTAATACTGAGGGAAATCGTCTCATTTGCTAATGACATATAATAAAGAAAAGTCTTATTTTATCTACTCTCACGTTCTATGATTTATGCCATAACCGATAGCGCCCCTTTAAGTAGGCGCCCGAGCCATTAATTTGGAGCAATGTGCCTGTCTGTGACAACTGATGCAATTCTGCACACGAGTGTGAAGGAAGAAACTTTGTAGTCCAGAGCTGCGTTTACGATTCTGCAGCCTTCAGAGCAACAATCTTCCAACACTGACTGCACACAGGACAAATAGGATCACAGATGTCATACAATCTAGGACTTTGCTTTTTTTTTTTGTCGGGGGCTGACTGTTGAGGACCCTAGTAAAGAGGTCTATGATCCAAAGCAATGACGTCACAGCTGATTATTTTAATTTTTCCTTCCAGATACAACTTCTGCCAGCGACTAGTAACAACCATTTTTAACTTCTTTCCGTGCGGCTGCAAATCGCGGACTGCGGAGTGACCTGCTGCAATCCATTGTTCCGGCGTGTCCTGCCCTCTGCGCTGCCCTCATTAGGAAAGCTGTTACACTTTACAAGCAATTTAGCAAAGTTTAACCTAACACCTGCGAGACGGAGCGAGTGTATTAAAGAGTATTCTCCCTCGCCTGATAATATCATGATATGGAAACATCGCTGCTCGTCCTCTGCCTGTAAGGGACCGAGACAGACAATAGCGATGCACTCAGGACAGATTTCCGCAGATCCCGGGTGGTTGGTTGTAGGGAGCGGTGACTGCTTGCCTCGCACGGAGTTGTGCCATATTACTGCTGAGTGTATGGGCCTATGCACCGCTCTAGGTGGCACTCCGGCTTCCCGAGCACCGCACATCTAACAAGTGCTTAGAGTGAATGGTGAGGGTCTCAGGACCCAGACCCCCACCCATCTCAGGACTTTCCATGCCGTTATAGATGAAAGAAATCTACTTTTCTTATTTCAAATCCGGATTCTATTGAACCAAATATACAGCACCGTAATCTATTATGTATAAGATCAATTTTGTAGAACTAGGGAGGCTTGAGCTACAGATGGCAGCAATCCCCTGTCTGATAATTAATAATATCTATCTATACAGCTCCAGCATTTACTTCTGTGGTTGTTGAGAATTAACTTGGAGACAGGACTGAGAGGTTGGCATTTGGAGGATGGTAGTGTGATACAGCACTATGGAGAAGATGGATAGGGTGGTAGATGGAAATGAGGAGATGTAGGGTGGTGCAGCACTGTGGAGAGGACAGGTAGGGTGGTAGACAGAGATGAGGAGGAGATGTAGGGTGGTGGAGCACTGTGGAGAGGACAGGTAGGGTGGTAGATGGAAATGAGGAGATGTAGGGTGGTGCGGCACTGTGGAGAGGACAGGTAGGATGGTAGACAGAAATGAGGAGGAGATGTAGGGTGGTGCAGCACTGTGGAGAGGACGGGTAGGATGGTAGACAGAAATGAGGAGGAGATGTAGGGTGGTGCAGCACTGTGGAGAGGACAGGTAGGGTGGTAGACAGAAATGAGGAGGAGATGTAGGGTGGTGCAGCACTGTGGAGAGGACGGGTAGGATGGTAGACAGAAATGAGGAGGAGATGTAGGGTGGTGCAGCACTGTGGAGAGGACAGGTAGGATGGTAGACAGAAATGAGGAGGAGATGTAGGGTGGTGCAGCACTGTGGAGAGGACAGGTAGGGTGGTAGACAGAGATGAGGAGGAGATGTAGGGTGGTGGAGCACTGTGGAGAGGACAGGTAGGGTGGTAGATGGAAATGAGGAGATGTAGGGTGGTGCGGCACTGTGGAGAGGACAGGTAGGATGGTAGACAGAAATGAGGAGGAGATGTAGGGTGGTGCAGCACTGTGGAGAGGACAGGTAGGATGGTAGACAGAAATGAGGAGGAGATGTAGGGTGGTGCAGCACTGTGGAGAGGACAGGTAGGGTGGTAGACAGAGATGAGGAGGAGATGTAGGGTGGTGGAGCACTGTGGAGAGGACAGGTAGGGTGGTAGACAGAAATGAGGAGGAGATGTAGGGTGGTGCAGCACTGTGGAGAGGACAGGTAGGGTGGTAGACAGAGATGAGGAGATGTAGGGTGGTGCAGCACTGTGGAGAGGACAGGTAGGGTGTTAGACAGAGATGAGGAGGAGATGTAGGGTGGTGGAGCACTGTGGAGAGGACAGGTAGAGTGGTAGACAGAGATGAGGAGGAGATGTAGGGTGGTGCAGCACTGTGGAGAGGACAGGTAGAGTGGTAGATGGAAATGAGGAGGAGATGTAGGGTGGTGCAGCACTGTGGAGAGGACAGGTAGGGTGGTAGACAGAGATGAGGAGGATATGTAGGTTGGTGCAGCACTGTGGAGAGGACAGGTAGAGTGGTAGACAGATGAGGAGGAGATGTAGGGTGGTGCAGCACTGTGGAGAGGACAGGTAGGGTGGTAGACGGTGATGAGCAGAAGATGTAGGGTGGTGCAGCACTGTGGAGAGGACAGGTAGAGTAGTAGACAGAGATGAGGAGAAGATGTAGGGTGGTGCAGCACTGTGGAGAGGACAGGTAGAGTAGTAGACAGAGATGGGGAGGAGATGTAGGGTGGTGCAGCACTGTGGAGAGGACAGGTAGAGTAGTAGACAGAGATGGGGAGGAGATGTATGGTGGTGCAGCACTGCGGAGAGACTTGTAGGTGAGAATGATAAATACATATTGTATTTTATAATGAGTGGGTAAGCAGTGCCTGGTACAGGGTGGAGACTTCGGTGTAGCAAATGAAGAGAAAGATCGGCTTGGCTACTGTATTAAGGATACTGTAGATTGCAAATGGAAACATTTGGAGATTAGATGACTGATTGCTAGCAGGTTTTACCAATCAAAACAAAAATGATCAAAAATTAGTTTTGGTTATTTTCTCAATAAGAAAAAGCTAGATTACGGCACCATGGCTGCTGTGCTGCAAGTTCTACCTGCATAGTGATATTGTTTGAGCACTATTTCAGTGTTATGTAATCCCTGAGCAGATAATGGCATTCATACAATGGCATGTAAAAGTTTGGGTACCCCTGGTCAAAATTATTGATATTGTGAACAGCTAAGCAAGTTGAAGATGAAATGATCTCTAAAGGCCATAAAGTTAAAGATGACACATTTCCTTTTAATATATATATATACTTTTTTTTTTTTTTTAAATGACAAAAGGAGAATTGGACGATGCAAAAGTTTGGGCACCCTTGCAGATTTGTGTGTTCAGATAACTGTGACCAAGGTTTCAGACCGTAATTAGCCTATTAGGGTTATGACTTGTTCACAATCATCATTAGGAAAGGCCAGGTGATGCAAATTTCCCAGCTTTATAAAAACCCAGCCTCCTCTAACCTTGTGTCATAAAACAGCAGCCATGGGTTCTTCTAAGCAGCTGCCTAGCACTCTGAAAATGAAAATGGTGGAGGCCCACAAAGCAGGGAGGAGGCTATAAGAAGATAGGAAAGGGTTTTCAAGTTGCCCTTTCCTCAGTATGAAATGTAATTAAGAAATGACTGTTACCAGGAACAGTGGAGGTCAAGATAAGGTCTGGAAGACCAAGCAAAATTTCAGTGAGAGCTACTCATAGGATTAGAAAGGAAAAAGGATCCAGCGATGGGTGGGGATGGCTAAACAATAGCTTTTATTATGAAGTTATAAAAAATGAAAAACGCATATTGTCGGGCAATACACACAATTAGGACGGATCATGAGTAAGATACATGTCGAAACGCGTTCATCTGTCCTAATTGTGTGTATTGCCCGACAATGTGTTTTTCATTTTTTATAACTTCATAATAAAAGTTATTTTTTAGCCAACTTCCGCCCATCGCTGGATCCTTTTCCTTTCTAATCATTATTTCTGCTCAACCTGATCCGTGTGAGGCATCGGCTGGCATCAGAGAGTCTAAACACAGCTAATGGTAAGCTGACTACACCTTTCTTTTTCTCTACTCGTAAGATTGCTAGAGAGGCAAATCAGAACCCCCGCTTGACTGCAAAAAACTTTCAGAAAGATTTATCAGACTCTGGAGTTGTGGTGCATTGTTCTACTGTTCGGAAACACCAGCACAAATATGGCCTTCATGGAAGAGTCATCACAAGAAAACCTCTCCTGCATCCTCACCATCAACTTCAGCGGCAGAAGTATGAAAAAGAACATCTAAACAAGCCTGATGCATTTTGGAAACCATTCATGTGGACCTATTATGGTAAAATAGAACTTTTGGGCCACAATGATCAAAGTTTGAGAACAAAGGGCACAACATCTCATCAACCATTAAGCATGGGGGTGGATTAATCATGCTTTGGGGTTGTGTTGCAGCCAATATCACGGGGAACATTTCATGGGTAGAGGGAAGAATGGATTCAATTAAATTTCAGCAAATTCTTGATGCAAACATAAACCATCTGTAAAAAGCTGAAGGTGAAAAGAGGAAGGAGGATGGCTGCTACACATGGATAATAATCCTAAACACACAGCAAAATCCGCAATAGACGACCTCAAAAGATGAAGGTTTTACAATGGCCCTCACAGTCCCCTGATCTGAACATTATTGATAATCTGTGGCTAGACCCCAAAATAGCAGAGGAAGCAAAACGGCCCAGGAATCTCACAGAACTGGAGGAATTCTCCAAGGAAGAACGGAGGAAAATCCCTCAAACAACAATTAAAAAACTATTGTCTAGCTACAAAAAGTGTTTACAAGCTGTGATACTTGCAAAAGGGGACGCTACTAGGTACTAACCAGGCAGGGTGCACAAACTTTAGTATCATCCCATTTTCCTTTTCGTAATTTTAAAAATATATATATATTATAATTTGTTTTGCCTAAAATAGAAAGGAAATGTGTAATCTTTACCTTTAGGCCTTTTTGAGAGAGTTTAGGGGGTGCCCAAACTTTTACACGCCACTGTACATGAGACCTACTTAGCGATATTGTATTAGCACTATATGGCGGTACGTTATGGGCATCATTCTTATCCTAGTGTTTGGCGCTGTCAGGTCTGTGTCAGTCGGGATGTGGATCACGTGTCATATCCAGAAATAATCTAATTAACCTGTTATTTTCCTACATTTTAGATAATTCCTTGGGAATAATAACTTGTAAATTCATCTTTGTCCATTGACACTAATTTGTGTTTTCTGAACCCCGTCGGTTTAAGAAGAGCGCAGCAGCCGACCTGGATCGTGGCTCTTTTGACGGCCGGATTTCAGTACATAGAGAGAAATATAGAAATCTTAAAGGGTTATGTCTCGGAAAGCTTTACCTTTATTAAATCTTGACAACTCCTGTAAGACTGATGTGTTGATGCCTTCCCGCGGAGCAGCATGCACAAAGTCGTGCGGATTATCGGGAATCCTTTGGATGCTGTTTGAAATGCAGTCGACTTCATTAGTGTCAAACATGGCTGCAGGGGAGGGAGGACGCCACTGCACCAGCCGGCAGTGGAAGCAGAAGTAATACCTTCCTGGCCGGCTGCCTGTGACGCTGCCGCCGCTCACACACTTGCCTGATTTCTGCACATTGCATCCCAGATGTGGTTTACCGTTCCTGGTGGAATCCACAGAGGACATGACATCTCGGAGGTCTTCTGGGGTGAAATCGATTTTACGGACGGGGCCTCGTATTCTTGGGAACTGTTGGGCTCCTTCGCATGAGCATCTTGCTGGACCCCGATCATTCGACTTGTTCAGCTTTAGCGCGCATTTTGCAATGATGATGAGGAGCGTGACAGCGATGAGTCCTGCAAAATCAATGAGTGCCGGGATTAACATGAGCAACGGACAAACTGTAGGAGAAAAAAATCACAGACAATCAATAAACAGAGCCAAAGAGGAGTAACAATTATCATGGCCGCTATGATGGCGCCAGAAGGGATTACATTCAGCTTTGCTGCTACCGTTTGCTTGTTTTTGCAGCAAGTCACCGAGAGGGTCTCTCTCCGTTTTCCTTCCTGGTTCTCTTATCTTGCTAAATGGGTAAAATTGCAAAGGTCTCGGAAAGACAAGCAACATTACATCTTACTAAAAGTCCTCTCCATTCTGAAGAAGAGGGATTTTTATGACTATGGTTTACTGCTCTTAGTCTAGGTAACCGGCCACCTCTGCAGTCTGGCAGAAGTGGACGGTTTCCCAAATAAGAAGCACTTGCAAGCTCTCTCCTTTAGATCTGGATCCCACTAGCTTCAGGGTCCCTGAGCTCCTCCGATAATGAACACTGGATTCCCGGTAGGAACGTTGAACCTAATTTGTAACGACACATTAAAATGGAGCAATAATTGAGATCTGGAACTTGCAGATGATCGAGCAAACTGGTTCATCGGGATATTGGCTTGTTCATGCAAGCCGGCAGCACATTGCGCTGTGGATATGGGTCGCCCTCCCAGGGCTGGGGGGTACTCGGTACCGGGCCTGTCTCGGCGGGTGGTGTGTCACAGCAGCGGTGACCCAGTCCGTGGCCCTGGGCGCCCAAGTAATGGCCGCATAATGCTTATGGTGGAATGTAGTTAATGGAATAGTTCGTGACGCCACCTGTGGTGTTCGGCAAGTGGGATGTTAGGCCGACGCTGCAGACAGATCCTCTGGGACAGATGGTGTGGTGCAGCAGTGATGGTGTAGCCCCCCCACAGGTAGGGCTGTAGTCCCAGGGCAGAATAGGTGAAGTGACACTTAGATAGTGTAGTGTCTGGCGCAGGGGATGCAGCAGTGCCAAGCAGGCGGACACCAGGGCATGTAGTTCCAAAGCTTTACTCACAGTCTGTAGTACACACAGGTGCCTGCCTCTGTGCCGTGTCCTCTGGGTCAGGGACTCAGCCAACCTCCAGGCAAGATGGAATGCTCCCTTCCAACACTCCGCCAACTTATGTACCTTTTCTGAATGTCTCCTCTACAGCGCCTTTAAGTGTGAAGATCTCCTAGTACTGCGTTACACTGGAGTTCCTCCTGACAGATGTTCCGAAGAACTCTACTTGTACGGGAGACAGCTGTAGCCTGCTTCGGGGACTCCTTACTCCTGAGTCCCGGCTCTCTATCCAAGTTGCTGTTGTGCCCCCAAGTCTTAGATGGGAGTAGTGCATTTACAGCCCACTACTCCACCGGTGTCTGCTGCAGAACCATTAGTGTGCATACAACCTCGGGGACCGGGCCCCGGCCTTGCGCTTAGAACTTCTAGGCAGGGTTCTCTTCTAACCCACGTCCTCTGTGTTCTCTTATTCTCCTACGTTCCGTACTTGTCTTTCTTTCCTATGGAAGCTCAGGCTTCAGTTCAATGTCTTTTCTCTTTCTTTCCTTTCCCGTGCCAGCAGACCCGGGTCACTCAGGCCTGCTGCAGCACTCCTTCCTCCATCCCTCTTCCAGGGATCTCCTTCCCTCACTCCTCTCCGAGTGACTTCCTCCCTCAGACTCTCCCGTCTGACTGACCTCGAATCCTAAACCTTCCCGCTCTTTTATGTATCATCAACTCCACCCGCCTCCCAGCACGTTTAGTGTTCCGAGCAGGGAACCACCAAAGGTTATCTGCTTCTCTCTAAGCAAGGAGCCGCAATGTGGTTTTGCTGAACTACTCTATTGTGTGGGGTGCGAGTGTTGGAGTGTGGTCAAGAGTTCCCACCTTACCTGGATGGTGGTGCACCACACCTTAGGAGAAGGTGCAGTACCTCTGTGGCGACTGAGCCTCAGGGGAGCCACAGATACGTAAGATGTGCTGCCGGTAACTTGCACGATTGTATTAACAAGGGTTCCGTCCGTCCTCATATAGTTTGGGTCTTGTAAATCCGCCGTTAAATAAACACCAAACCACACAAGTGTTTTATTGATCTATGCTTGTTTGTGGCCAGAAACCAGCCCATAGAATTGCACTACCTCCATTTTCCCCCGCATCCTATATCACGAAAAATATTAGGTGTAAATCAGGGTTACAAATCTTATTTTGCCATCTCCCACATAAGCAGTAACGTACTTGTAACTTCCCTTTAAAGATCCTGTTCTTGGCCTTTCCATATACATGTACATTCGACTTGGCTGAGCGTGCATGTGCTATCAGTCTGTAAAGTGGTATAAGCCTCTAATAGACACCTATAGTTTTAAAGGTTATTTTAGTTACAGATCATTGGGTTTTCAATCACCGGGACCCCCACTAGTCCCAAGAACAGGGACCCTAAGTTGTCCTGTTGGAATAGTCAGAGATGGTCACGTATAGCACTCGGTTATCCTCTGCCGTGCCATAGACAATGAGTGGAGCGGCCACTGCTCCATTCCAACAGATCTTTTCAGAGTCTTGCATTCAGGATCTCATGCGCAGCCACCTCTCCATTTATTCTCTCGCCATTTCAAGGCCCCATTTTCAAGATCTGTGGGGGTGTCTTGCAGTCAGACCCCCAGTGGTGCATAAGCAATAAGTTGCTAAGTTAGGAATAACCCATTGGTTACCTTCGGTAGTCCCATAGACAATGAATGGAGCGGAGGTGAACACTATTCGGACAGAGCATTGCAGAGAACTTGACATAAGAAAATGTCACATACACTTAAAGAATACAAAATGAGATGTGCCCCAACCCGAGTCCTCCATGTGCATGAGACCGGCAGGTTCCTCCATAATTATCTAATTTGGCCAATCTAAGGTTATGACCTTATTCGCTTTGCTAATGTTACTTTTACTCAATGCTATCTTTAATAAATCACTAATGATCTCATCACAACGTGACATTTTGTGAATGGCCCTACCTGTGATGACCAGGATTGATATCAGCAGACCTTCTCTGGAGGATCCTCTGTTCTTCTCCCTTGTGATGACTGTGATGTTATGAGATTTGGATCCACAGTTCCGATCTGTTAGCTGCAGCAGAGATGTGACCGCCGGGTTACTGGAGGAACTACACTGAAGACTGTTTCTACCCTTCAGGACTCGTCTTGTGGAATATTTGTAATTCCTTAAAAAATCAGCCAACTCATAAAGTTCACAGCTACAGTTCCAATGGTTATTGCCCAAGTTTAAGAAGGTGAGACGGGGCAAGAAAGAGAAGACGTCCGGCAGTTTGGTCAGCCTGTTCTTGGACAGGTCCAGTTGCTTGAGTTGATGGAGGCTTCGAAAAGTCTCTTCGTGGATAAAATTGATAAAATTGTTGGAAAGGTCCAAGTGCTGTAGACGGTGAAGAGCGTCGGATCCCAAACTGTCGTGTGTCAGGTTTGTGATCTGGTTCTTGTTGATCTCCAGTCTGATGAGACGTTTTGTGCTCCCAAACCAAGCCCCATGGATGCTACCGAAGTCATTACTGTTCAGCTGCAGAGTTTCGAGACTCTGAAGGGAGAAGAAGGTTCCATTAGTGATGGACGTGGAGGATATATGATTATTGTCCAAGGCTAAGGTCTGCAGTTTGGTGAGATTGGTGAAGGCTCCATTTTGGATCGTTTTGATTTTGTTGCCACTTAATTTAAGCAGTGTGAGGTCTACGAGATGAGAAAAGTTGTGGACTCCAATGAATGATACGTTGCCATCTGTGATAATCAGGAGCTTGATGCTGCCAGGAAGAGCTGTAATATCAAAGGGAGAGGTAAGTAACTTCTGCTCAAGCCGCCCTACCTATACAGCTACTTATCAGACCTACGACCACATTGACCCATGAGTGATTGCTGCCTCTCCAACCCCCGACACCGGAGCCACAAATACTCAACATCTTTCCAGATGCCAGAAAGTTTCAGAAACTACTGCTGGTGGAGTCTTCAATGGCTCAAATAATCACATGGTTATTCGAGCCATAAATATATATAGCTCATATGTTCATTGTTCTGCCAAACCAATGGATCATACCATGGTGTAGATATGAATTGTGACATAGCAAATCCACGGGGAAGCCCTGCAGATATTCCTGGGGGGTCACTATGGAGCAACTCCAGGAGCAAAGTAAAAAACACCCAGTATTATGTCATTTAACTTTTAGGGTGTTGAATTGTAGTATTATGTGGACTTCTAAAGGAGTTATTTAGGCACAATATTGGAGCAGGTTGGTATTATGAAGGATGAGACTATGAGAAGACCCTACTTTGGTTATTTCTCAGGGCCCAAAGTACTATGAAAAATAAATGTTGAGCAAGTGAAGAAGAAGCAAAAGATACAAAGGAAATAAATAAGGTAAAAATGTAAAGCACTAATGAGCACATTAAGGGAGCTGCATGAGATTAAACAAGTAGTCCAGGACTTTGATATCAGTCCCTTCCTGACAAACAACATCTTATGCCGGGTGCCTGTGTATGGACTGAGCCTTGTGTAACAAGGAAATGCTGGATGAGTAACAGCCATCATCTGCCATGTGGAGCAGGTGGTTAACGCCTTAAGTGCTGCTGTTATTGAGCACACTAAGGGAGCTTCATGAGATTAAACGAGTAATCCAGGACTTTGATATCAGCCCCTTCCTGACAGACAACATCCTATGCCGGGTGCCTGTGTATGGACTGAGCCTTGTGTAACAAGGAGATGCTGGATGAGTAACAGCCATCATCTGCCATGTGGAGCAGGCAGTTAACGCCTTAAGTGCTGCTGTCTATCTGTGACAGTGGCATTTAAGGTGTGCAGTACAAGGAGGTCAATCACAATTTACAGTGGCTGCCAGGGGCCCTCTGAAGGCTCCATTGGCTGTGTGTTGGCACTCCTGTGAGGGCCAGACATTTTAGCAATATACTGCAATAGTGTAGTACTGCAGTATATAGTAGAAGCGATCAGGTACTCAGAGTACAAGTCTCCTTAAAGCACTAAAAAAATGTTAAAAAGAACATCAAAAAGCGCCCTCACACTGATGCCTGAACGAAAAATGAAAACATTACGCGTCTCAGAATATGGTGACACAAATTAATTTTTATTTTTACAAATTTCTGTAATTTTTTTTTACCACTTAATTAAGAAAAAAATTAAAAAATCCTGTAAGTTTGGTATGGCAGTGATCATACTGACCTGAAAAATTCTGTTATCAGGTTATTTTTTTTTTTTTCTGGACAATGAATACAATAAAAATAAAACCCAAAAATATACAATGTTAGAAGTGCACTTTTATCTCTATTTCACCGCACTTGTGTATTTTCTCCCATTTTTCATGGTAAAATGAACAATGTCGTGCAAAACTACAGCTCGTCCCACAAAAACAAACAGATACAGCAATGGAAAAATTTAAAAAAGTTATGCTTAAGAATACAGGAAGGAAAAAAAAAAACGAAAACAGAAAAATCACCCGGTCATGAAAGTGTTAGGCTATGTGCACACGCTGCGGTTTTGGCCGCAGCAGTTCTGCAGACAGTGTACAGTAGCATGTTATCCTATGGGATTTACAATTTTCTGTGCACGTGCTGCGGATTTTTAACTGCGGAAAAGCTGCGGTTTTGAATCCGCAGAAAAAAATAACATGTCAATTCTTTTCTGCGGATTCTGCTGCGGTTTACCATCTCCTCCATTGTAGAGATGATAAACCGCAGGGAAAACCGCAGGCCAATCCACAGGTAAAACCACAGGTCATTTTACCTGCAGTTCCGCAGATAAAAAATCCGCAGACCAATATTGGAAGAGAATGAGATCTGAGCTGCAGTACCGGGAGTGGCCACTACACAGAGTGTGGCGCTGTGCTGTCCTGGCTCCTCTGCTACCCCTTTAAAGAAAAAGCTAGTTTCTTAAATCAACTAAGTAATTTCTTATAATTGGGCTAAGTTGCAATATCCAACACAGACTAAAGACAAGAGTGGCGCTAGTCTCTTTTTTTATTATTAGTAGCGTCCATCCCCTTTAAGAAGCGCCTGCAATTGTCGTCCTCACATGTTTTTAGCTCTGGGAAACAACCTTCGTTCCTGGCTTATGTATTTTATGAAAGTAGTTGATGGTACTGAAGAAAATGACTTGTAATCGGACAGGAATCGCGTCTCATGTTCATTTAGACAAAGGTAAAAAAAAAAAAATAGACTGGCATTAAAAATCCAGCGTCGGCCATAATGCGCCAGACGCCAGTCCTATAAGCTGCCGCACCAACTGTACTAATGACGCTGCAGATTGGTTTATAAAGACACGGATGTAAGTCATTAAGTGGAAGCCGTGTGCGGCGCCCCTGAGGCTTCAGTCGCCACAGAGGTACTGCACCTCCTCCTGAGGTGTGGTGCCCCACCATCCAGGTAGGTTGGAGGCTCCTGCCCACGCTCCATCACCTGCACCCCTCACCACAAAGTAGTGTAGCAAAGCCACATTGCAGCTCCCTGCTAGGAGTGTAGCAGAGCACCTTTGGTGGATCCCTGCTTGGAACACGAAACGTGCTGGGAGGTGGGTGGAGTTTAGAATACATAAAAGAGCGGGAAGGTTTAGAATTTCAGTTAGTTAGTTCAGTCGGTGAGGAGAGAAGATCCCTGAGAGAGGGATGGAGGAAGGAGGTGCTGCAGCAGACCTCAGTGACCTGGGTCTGCTGGCACGGGAAAGGAAAGAAGGAGAAAGACATTGAACTGAAGCCTGAGCTTCCATAAGAAAGAAAGACTAGTACGGAACGTAGGAGTAAAAGGGAACAGAGGACGGGGGTTAGGAGAGAACCCTGCCTAGAAGTTCTAAGCGCAAGACCGGGGCCCGGTCCCTGAGGTTGTATGGACACTAATGGTTCTGCAGCAGACACCGGTGGAGTAGTGGGCTGTAAATGCACTGCTCCCATCTAAGACTTGGGGGCACAACAGCAACTTGGATAGTGAGCCGGGACTCAGGAGTAAGGAGTCCCCGAAGCAGGCTACAGCTGTCTGCCGTACAAGTAGAGTTCTTGGGAACATCTGTCAGGAGGCACTCCAGTGTAACACAGTACTAGGAGTACTTCACACTTAAAGGCGCTATATAGAGGAGACGTTCAGAAAGGCACATGTTGGCGGAGTGTTGGAAGGGAGCATTCCATCTGATCTGGAGGTTGACTGAGTCCCTGACCCGGAGGACACAGCATGGAGGCAGGCACCTGTGTGTGCTACAGACTGTGAGTAAAGCTTTGGAACTGCACGCCCTGGTGTCCTCCAATTATTCCTGCGCTAACACACCCTGTACCACTACATCTGGATACCAGCTTCTACACCGCCTGCGCCTCTCCTCTGCCCCTACATCTACACTGCCCTGGGGCTACAGCTCCACCTGTGGGGGGCTTCACCATCTTGGCTGCAACACACCATCAGCCCCAGAGGATCTGCACGCAGCGTCGGCCTAACATCTCACTTGCCGAACACCACAGGTGGCGTCACAAACTATTCCATTAACTACAAACCACCATTCAACACCCCTGATTACTTGGGCACCCAGGGCCACGGACCGGGTCACCACTGCTGTGACACATCCCCCTGACACCGGCCTGGTACCGAGTACCCCACGGCCCTGGGAGGGTGACCCACGTGCTCTCTCGAAAACACTAATGTCCATATGTAATCGCTACGGAGCGTCTCTGTGGAACGTGCCGCCTGCAGCCATCATGTCGACCATGCGGGCAATACGGGAGGCAATCTGCACAACCTGATCTGTGTTCTGCGCTTAGTCATGCACGACCCTGAACGATGAGCGAGGGCGAGTATATCTGTATTCTAACCTGGAAACTCGCCAGATACAAACTAACCCCTGGAGCCGTTCCGGCGTCCATCCCTGCCCCCTCCTCTGAGGAGCACAGTCAGTGGTGGGGCTGGAGGGCACACAGAAATAGGAGTCGCAACCCGGCCCTTATTCCTTGTGGGGTTTATCGTCCCGCGATGCCAATCACCCCAGTTATCCCCGCTGCTCGTTATCCCGGGTGCTCGTTATCCCGGGTGCTCGTTATCCCCGGTACTCACTGCAGGGGATTGGTAGCAGTACTTGCATTTCATTCAAATCAGTGAATGACCGTATTATACTTGTCCACCATGAGTTCTCCAATGCTGGAGTCACACTTTATAGTGAATTTTCTATCTGGCTAATAGAGGAAAGTCTTAAAGGCCAAGTGCACCGTCATGCAGAATTTGCTTCCTAAAATGTCCAGTAAACAACATTCTAGAGAGAGTCTTCATGAATAATGTTCTAGAATTTTGTCTGTAAGTCCATTATCTAGCTGAGTGCTCTGCAAAAATGTTACAAATCTGGTTCTGATGACTCTCTCTGCTCTCCCTTTCCCTCCTCTCAGTGTAAAAAATTGCAGCAGAAAGGGGTTATGTACAAATCTACACAGTGTTTATAGGGAATAAAGCATGTACAGTCTCAGGAAGAGCAGAGAAAGCAGGCTACACAAAAGAAAGAAAGTTACTGTGAGAGACACACACATCTCACATCACACCTATATTACTGAGAGACGCACAGTTCTCACATCCAGCCTATATTACTGAGAGACACACAGAGCTCACATCCAGCCTATATTACTGGGAGAGATGCACAGAGCTCACATCAAGCTTATATTACAGGGAGAGATGCACAGACTTCACATCCAGCCTATATTACTGGAAGAGACACACAGAGCTCACATCCAGCCTATATTACTAAGAGACAAAAAGACCTCACATCCAGCCTATATTACTGGGAGAGACACACAGACCTCACATCCAGCCTATATTACTGGGAGAGATGCACAGAGCTCACATCCAACCTATATTACTGAGATAGACAGACCTCACATCCAGCCTATATTACTGGGAGAGACACACAGACCTCACATCCAGCCTGTATTACTGGGAGAGACACACAGACCTCACATGTAGCGTACATTACTGGGGGAGACAAACAAAGCTCGCATCCCGCCTTTATTACTGAGAGAGACTCAAGGAGCTCTCATCCCACCTTTATTACTGGGAGAGACTCACAAAGCTCACATCCAGCCTTTATTACTGAGAGAGACTCACAGAGCTCACATCCAGCCTTTATTACTGAGAGAGACTCACAGAGCTCACATCCAGCCTATATTACTGGGAGAGACTCACAAAGCTCACATCCAGCCTATATTACTGGAAGAGACACAGAGCTCACATCCAGCCTATATTACTGGGAGACACACAGACCTCACATCCAGCCTATATTACTGGGAGACACACTCAGACCTCACATCCAGCCTATATTACTGGGAGACACACTCAGACCTCACATCCCTCCTATGTTACTGGGAGAGACAATCCTCACATCAAATTCATGTTCCTGGGAGACACAGAGTTTTGGCAGGCAGTATAGCTTAACCAGCAACCCAAAATCTGATCTCTGTCATGCTGCTGTCAGAGGTAACATTACCTCTGTAGCATGGAAGAAGTTCAGGGACATGGAGGCTGGCCAGAGATCTTTAACCAGCTTTAGAGCAATGCTTGGAAGCAGAATAGCAAACCATTTGCAAGCATTCACTCCTTGTCTAGGAAATCAGCCACCTGTGACATAGACTGCAGCAGTGGCTGGAAACCACTGTAAACTATAGAATTAAATTTAAAAAACTCTGTTTTTGAGAATGAATAAGATTATTAGAGTAAACTGCAAAATTTTCAATTTTACCCATCCGAACAAAAACTTTAATTGATTATAGAAAAGAATATCATTCATTCACAGGGAAAGAGAACGTCCTGAAAAAAAAAGTCCAGAAGTGTCCAAAATAAGTAACTAAAACTGCAAATCTCATTCTATAATCCTCGTTATGTTGCAGTTCTGCCCTGAAAATAAACTCTGGATTATCGGATTTTTGGGATTTTTGAGTGCGGTGATAAAATAATAGTTTTTTTTTTCTTACGACTTTCCAACTTCATATAAACTGGAAGTGTTTTCATGAATATGGCGGTGCTAAAAAAAAACAATGTCTGGCTTTTCATGGCCTTGGGGGGATAAGTATTTATTCTACCGCTGCGTTTCGCTCCTGACATGTGACATTTGATGATTTCCGCAGCGAGATTCATTACCGGTGGATTGTGCAGGTGACGAGCCCGGAGCCCACACATCTCATGTGCTATCGGCAATATCCACGCCGCCGCCGAGGACAGGACTCTTACCTATTATATACGGGAGGCCATGACAGACAGTCGCCTCTTCTGAGCAAACCGCACAGGAAGAAGGACAGCTCTCCACTAAAGAAAAGGAGGCGCCGAGCAGGAGGATGATGGCACCTGGAACACACAATCAGGACACAAGTACCGCTGTCACCGCGGCCATTAGTGAGACGCTGCTAATGATTGATTAACGCTCGGAGGACCCGCCACGTCTCCCCGCTTTACAAATGGATCTGTGAGGACTCATTATTCACAGCGCGGCGTTGGAGAGAGCACTACATCATGTAATCTCATCCCTGCTCCGTACGTGGAAGGACGAGACACTTCTGTGTCCTAGAATTATTGTAGCCGAAAGCAGAAACGGTTTAAAGGGCGACGCCGCTTCTACCAACATGTCACATACTGGGAACACCCTTACATTATATACTGTACCTTGCTTAACCTGAGGCAGTTCTAGCACTTTATATAATAACTACCTTTCCATGGAAGAGCCGTACATCACCAAGCACAATGCTGAGCATCAGATGGAGTGGCGTAAAGCCGCTGTCACTAGACTCTGGAGGAGACGTGTTCTGTGCAGTGATGGATCGCACTACTCTATCTGTGTCTGATGGAGGAGTCTGGGTCTGGAGATTCCAGGAGGATGTTACCCCCTGACTACATTGTGCCCCCTGTACAGATGGTGCAGGAGGATAATGCTATGGGCTGTTATCAGGGGTCGGCATTGGGCCCTCAGCTCCAGTGATGGGAAATCTTCATCTTCAGCACAAGACATTGTGGACAATTGTAGCTTCAGCTTTGTGGGAACAGTTTAGGGAAGACCCTTATCTGCCCCCCATGATTGTGCCCAGCGCACAAGCTCCATACAGACATGGGGGGAGGACATGAGCGGCCGACAGAGCCCGGACCTCAGCCCCATCCTGTAATTTGTGCTGACAGATCCCCTTTAGAGACCACCTGAGGCCAAAAATGATGTCTGTTGGGCAAATAGTTTTCACAATGGTTAACCTTATAGATCCCTTTAAATTCTGTCCTTCACCCTTGCAGTGATGATCCGTGACCATTCTTGTTATCGTTATTTGTTGCACTTCTTATCATTTGCGTTCCGCTCTGTCTCTGCAGGGACGGCCGGAGTTCTCAGAAGTTGTGTCCAAGTTAGAAGACTGTCTCTGCAACATCGAGGTAATTGTGCCCCTTCTAGGAGCATTAAAGGGGTTTTCTTTCCCAAAGTTCCACAAACTGTATAAACTTTTAATATAAAGTTTTTAATCCAAAGGTCAGAGGTTGTTACTCCAGTCCCATCATAAGGTGGCAGATGACATTTCCCATTCTGTCTTATACGGTGGGTCATGGTGGAAGCTATTGGGGGATATTCAGTATTAGATCCACTGAGGCCCACAAGGTAGATGAAGAACCTTCTGCACTTGCACAGGCAGCAGCGCAGAAGAGTCAAATGTGCCTGCCGCCCTGCGCTGCTGGACGGGAACGTGTTTGCTCTTGTTCCCCTGTGAACGCTGTCCTAACAACTCCCTGCCCGGCCCTCAGTTGGCTCTCTTACTCCTTTTCCCTCCAGTCTTATTTCCGCTTTATAGTCTGTTTCACTCCCACCATTGGAGGGTGCAAAAAAGTAAAAACGGTAGAAAAGATGGGAGCCGCAGGTGCAAAGTGATCCACCGGGAGACCTGCAGGGCCAGGACTGGTATGGGTCAAGTGACTAATGATTTTTAAAATTTTTAACCCTCCCAGCAGGCCACCATTTTGCTTGATTTGAGTAAATCGAATTGCAAGCTAATTCCAATTCTGGTCAATCTGAATTTTTAGTAAAATTCAAAGAAAAATCAATTAGCTTCAAATCCATTTGCTTACTTCTATAAGATGTACATTTATTAGTGGAGGTACCCCTTTAGGATCATGAGGTTTTTTTTAGAGCCAATATCTGCTATTGATTATTATTACTATTTAATAAATCTTTATAGAGGTGCAGGAATAACTGTCTCTGATAAGAAAAAAAAATTCTGTTAAATGATAAAATACTGCCTGTCTCCAGCCACCACTAGGGGGAGCTCTCTGCGTACTGTTCTGATGTTGAGTCTTGTGTATACACCGTTAGCTCCTGAGCTCCCCCTGGTGGTGGCTGCAGGCACTCAGAATGTGATCATCATGTCTGTCCAGTGATTTCTATCCGCACAAGTCTCATTGCTATGAAGATATTTTAAGTCATTTATTAGCAGAGAATTTTAGTCTTTAGATTTAGTGTTAGATGTCAGCTTTGAGGTCACCACAGGCCATCACTAGGGTCCCACTTTTTTATACGTAGACTTTTTTCAGATAAATTCCAACATAACGAGTGAAAAAAAATTATTTTCTTTCTTCCTGTATTATCCGCATTATCGAAAGTTGTTTGTTTGAAACATCTCAAAATTGACAGCAGAAGCAGAAAATCCAGCCGCGGCGCGATGTCACGGCAGATAAATAATCAGGTGGAAATTCGCTGTTTGCAGGGGATTGGGTGTTTTGTTAGTGTCTGCGCCGCCGTGTGATGAATATAGTCTGAGGTCTCTGCACAAGCCACATATATCAAGCGTTAGGACAGCGGGATATTAACCATTGCTGTGACTACTCTCCAGCCGTCATTGTACTAGATGCAAAAAATAATAATAAGCGGGGTGCTCACTGTTTTATATTTGGTGCTCAGAGGTAAAATTCAATACTAAATATAATGCAAAAACCTCGGCACACAATCAAATGAAACTCAGATGAATATGAATATAGACCAAAGTTTATTGATTCCAAAATATCATAAAGACCAATATTCCACAGGAAAAAATTCCACAGAAAAAAAATTCAACGTTTCGGCTATAGCGCCTTTTTCAAGAACTTATCTGTGGAAATAATAATCCATGGACATCAGAGTCAAATTCATCATATATGTCACTTAGGTGTGGAATGCCTAGTTCAAAGTCCGTAGATTGCATGCACGTGCTCCATGGTGATCCGTGCGGTATGGCCATGGATTATTTCCACAGATAAGTTCTTGAAAAAGGCGCTATAGCCGAAACGTTGAATTTTTTTTCTGTGGAATTTTTTCCTGTGGAATATTGGTCTTTATGATATTTTGGAATCAATAAACTTTGGTCTATATTCATATTCATCTGAGTTTCATTTGATTGTGTGCCGAGGTTTTTGCATTGTACTAGATGCAGTCATTATACATGGAGGCAGGAGGTGTGCCGGTCCTTATGGCATCCAATATACAAGGAGAAAACCATTCCATATCTCATCTCATTAGCTCCAACTACTTCATATCGGTGTCCTTACCTTACATGGCCGAGTGTCAGACAAGCCCATAATATACAGCAATATGGAGACAAGAGGACCGGTCACTTGCCATAAATATATATTTTTCTTACCCGGTGTAAACGCCGCTGTTCTCCTGAATCCGGCTACGTTTTTCTTTTCTTCCTGCGCCTCTCCGTTCCGGAGATATGGCCTCCTCTTCCCTTTATATAAATCTAATCCTGTTAGCCAAGTAGGCGTGGTTCTTGTTTTTGTCCTTTGGGACCACGCCTACTTGGATAATAAGATTAGATTTATATACAGGGAAGAAAGGGTCGTCTCTCGGGAATGGAGAGGCGTAGGAAGAAAAGAAAAACATCACCGGATTCAAGAGAACAGCGGCGTTTACACCAGGCAAGAAACATTACGTGTTTCTGGCTTTAACCCTAGTCACCCCATCACTATAGCTGGCACATGTAGCTAGCTTCGATCACGTCAGTTTAATCTCTTAAGTGCTCCTGTCAAGCATGACAACGGTATATAAAAGACCTCCAATATGACCGCTATCAGACCGGAGCCCATGGGTCCCCTATAAGGTCACGGGGGGTGCCGAGGGGCGGCCATCACAGCCGCAGAAAGGCTCTGCATCTGCGATGATATTATTCGTATGAAGCCCAATTCATAGGAGACCGTGACTATTACTATACACTGCAATACTGTAGTATTTCACAGCATTGTTTAGCTAATCGAGACATCACAAGTTCAAATCCACTAAGGGAACCAACAAAATATTTTTAAAAATTATAAAAAAAAATATATAAAAAAGTTTATATTACTTCTCTATTTCTCAAATGAAAATAGCAACATGTAAGAAATTAAGAGTCACATATTGTCCAAACTAATAGTAACAGAGTATAAAAATATAAGAGGAACTTAAAAAGGCAAAAAAAAAAAAAGAAAATCAAATCGTAAGAATAATTGCCATTTTTTGTCGTCACACATTCCTCAAAAAAATACAGTAAAAAGCTGCAAAAACGGTATATATACATAAACAGATGAATGGGGCCGCTAAAAACTAAAGCTCGCCATGAAAAGAAAGAAACTCGAGCACACCTGCACCGACGGAGAAGGAAGCCGGCGGGGCGTCTACACGCGGAGTCTTTTTGCAAAGTTTTCGGAGTAAATGCAAAACGGATCCACCAAGATTTGAGGAGGATCTGGAAAGTTTATGTTTAAGTTGCTACTCCAAAACCTCCTAAAAAAGAAAAAAAAAACCTCAGAGCGCACAGAGCCTTACAGATCTCTAGCAAATGACAACCAAAGCAAAATTATTTTCGCAAAGTTCAGAATTCTTTAAGCCATTAAAATATTTTTTTTTTTAAAAATTATTAAAACTCGATAAGTTTAGGAATTGTGGTGATTGTAGTGACTCGGAGAATCTCGTGGCCAGATCGTCCTGAAAACAAAACCCCTCCAAAAAAAAACCTCTGCAGTTTTTTTGTTTTTCATTTTCAATACATTTTAAGTAAAAAAAAAAAAAAAAGAAAGAAAAAAAAAAAGAGGTATGGCGCCTGGAAGGAACGAACAAGAAGATGCAAAAAGGAAAATCGGTCTGGTCCTTAAGGGGTTAAGAATACTCCATTTAGATGTTAATAATCTACAGATAATTGCAATGAAAAAAATAAAAAGGAAGATAGTATATAAAAGCCTCTACACCATAAAGGTAGCCCAGAGCTGACACATAATAAGGAATGGTCGTAAAGGGGTTAAACATGATAATATTAATATACATAGATGTAGCAATCATTTATAAGACCCCTAAATGTTACATAAAATATAAGACTCCTCTCCGCGGAAGGAAACAATAAAAGAACCTAGCAGCAGGAAGATTCACCTGATCAACAGCGACATCGAGATCCATTATTGCAGCCGGCTGTGATTTATAACCGTCATCGTGCGCCGTCCCTGGTGTGAACGGAGCTCAGCCATAAAAATGAATGGCTGTCTCTTATATGAAGAGCGGGAGCGGCCATGTTAAATTAATGGCGCCAGAGATTGCTTCACGGTCAAATTAGGTGAACTGAAAAATCTCTCTAATTTTCCCGCTCGTTTTTCACGGCCGCCTCTTCTTTCCGGATAGATTTTAGTCTCCTTCTTGTTACCCGGATTTTGTGTATTTTGGGCGGCTGATCGTTAGATAATGGTACTCTGCCGCCATTCTGATCATTACTCTATCAGGCGCAGAGCGTCAGCCGTACGACCCGACGCCGGAGACTCATCTGTGCTCAGCGCACGCAGTAAAGCTCTTAAAGGGATCCATTCTCTATTCTGTTTAGAGCTTCTTCTGTTCCGGGATGAGCATTGGCGGCTTTCGATTTTTGCAAATTTTGTGCTCCAAAAATCGGAGAATTGAAAACATAAAAGAAAGACGGACATGAGACCTCGTACAGAGGCGCAGCCACGAGCTCCTGGGCGCCAGCGCCACGTCAGTAACGGGTCACCAGCGCTGCACTGTATATAGGGGACTGTGACCTCCATTCACCAGTTCTCTTCAGAATTCTATAAATGTTGCCGTTTTTTTCGTACCACTCTTGGGGTCTGTGCCCACATAAAGTATTTTCAGCAGAAACTTCTTCACTATTTTCTCTGGGCAGGAAAAACGCAGAATAAAATAAGCCGCATTTTTGTTGCATTTTTTTTTCATGTTTTTTTAATTTGAGTTTTTGTTACAGATTTTTTCTTATTCATTTGTGTAAGTGAAAACTTCAGGAAAAACGCTGAAAGAATCGACATCCTGCAGATTGAAATCTGCACCACACCTGCCAGTAAAAATAAGCAGCATGTGCATGAGACTTCAGGGATCTGATTGCCAGGATTAGGAAATCAATCAGCTTTTGTGACAAATCTGCGCAGAAAAAAAAACCGTAATGTGTGCAATGCGGTGTAAAAGTTTAGCAAATGTTGGAATTGTTACATTTTGGAACGTGAGCGGAGCTTTAGGCAGCAATAACCCGAGGAGTCGGAAATCCTCCCCTAATTAATTCTCCTTTCTTCTGATGGCAGTTGATGTCTCCAGGATCCAGTAACAGCAGCGGTTCCCTTTCCCCGTCGGCCTCATCAGATTGCCTGGTTGCCCGCGGTGGCCCTGGTCGTAGCCATGTGGCGGCTCTTCGTACTCGCTTTGAGTTAGAGTATGCCTTAAATTCGAGGGCTTACTCGGGCTGGCCTCAGAGGTGAGTGGACTGGGACATCGGTCTGGGGTTCCGCGGACAATCCTTCTACGGTGTGTCATAGCCGATCTCAGCGGTGACTGGCTGCAGCGGTCACGTGTGGTATATGGGGTGAGACATTTATACATGCATAGATGGGAGAGAACCATATGATCGCTGATGGTTAGGATGAAATCAAATCATTATTTTTCATATGGCATTAATTGTCAGGGGGGAGGTAAGCTGCCGCCAGAGGTGTCTGACAGTGACCAGCTCCCCTCTCCCCATTAAGAACACATGCTCTATTGTCCGATCCTTGCAGCCATGTGTATCGTGCAGTCTGCAAATATCCGATTCAGTCGGCAGCAGCAATACTGGGTCCATGCAGAACCCCAATAAAATATCCTGCCCATAAAATGCATTGACTAATATTGTCACATTATCGGAACGCATCGCAATAAGTCCATTACTCTTGGGTTTTGTAGACCGCAAGGTGTAAAGTTCTAGTCTGCCACTATTGAGTTCTTCCGCGCATCATTATTGTATATGGGATGGAAAGAAACCATTCTGTGCAATGTACAGATAATGCACATTCTTCCCTCCCCACAGCGCGCCGTGTGGCCTGGCATGGTACTGCAAGTGAAAAAAAAATCAAAGTATTGGACATATCAGTAAATAGTATAAAATTACAGATTTCCTTAATGTTCCATAGCGGCTTGATGTGCTCTACAAGTATGTGTGTGTATACATATATATATATATTTGCGGGGATTATTTAATACATGATCTTATTATTTTTTAATTATTACTCATTTTTCTACACTCAACCACGGCAAAGATCAAACAGCCAGAGCGAAGTGTAAGGCTGCGGTGTACGTAGAGGAAGCGCAGGGTTATTTGGAGGTAACGTCTCGGGGGTCACTCAATTCTCGATGAATAATCCCGTTAATAATTCCTACCTGCAGAGTTTTGGTATTCATATAATATCAATTATTCACGTTGTTCTTTCTGTTGCTTCTGTTTATTCTCACCACATAATTAAAAATGAAATTCCCCAGACGGTTCCTGTTTTCATCTCTCTCTAAAAAAAAAAAAAAAAAAAAAAAGCCCTTTATGCCAGAACAGAGCGGCCTGACACCGGGATGATTACTGTACTAATTTATCAGCCCATCGCGTGACAGCACAACACGGATTCTCATTCCTCGCCATCGCCGTCTCTCCATATTTCTCTCTGTCTAGACACTTTATCAGTGTGTCATATTTTATGTTTTGTTTTGTGCCGCTGCATTATCAGATTTTTCTTTTTTTTTTTTGTTACAATTCTCACTTCTATGAATTTATCTGTATTTTTAATTGCATTTAATATAACTCCTGGCAAGGATGTAAGTACATGGGGCCGCTACAGGCCCCTAACAATACACCTAAGAAGGACTTAAAGAGAACCTGTTACCAAAACGAAAGTGTCCAGTTGTTCCCTGTATTTTATTCCCGCTGCTCCCCTGAGTAATCCGCTTTTTGTCTTTTAGAAATCCACCTTACGGTTCCAGAGATCTGGGCCTTTTTATTCAGTACTAATTTTGATGGTCTATCATAAGGGGTGTGGCTCACATGATTATGCAGATTAGCCTTAAGACACGCCCCTGAGGATCCTGTGAGCCAAGCACTAAATAAAAAGGCCCATAACTCTGAAACCGCATGGCGGATTTATATAAAACAAAAAACAGATTACTGAGAGGATCAATGGGAATAAAATAAGAGCAAAAACTGTCCACTTCTCACCTGGTGACAGGCCCTACATAAATTGAGCCTGTCAGTACTTTTTTTTACATATGGAAGTACAATGTTTAGCAAAGACCACGCGTATAGACTGAGATGGGGAACACCTCTAACGGAGAGACTTCTGGGCACAGAAATATCTCGGGCCAAAGGTGCTCTATTCTACGGATCAGTCCTCAGCTTGTCGCCATGCATACGTTTGTGGATTGCCTTGTAGTAAACATTTGGCTGCAGTGTTACATCAGACTGCCCTTCCCCCTATAAAAATGTCTGAGCATGGGACTGCAGCGAGAGGTCACCACCAGAAGAGAGAGCGAGCATTCTGTAGCTGCTGAGAGCGGGGAGGGTCACATCCGTGATGTAGAGTTGTGGAGACACAAAGAGTTGATTGAGCTAATGTCCATGGCACACACCCAGACGGTGGCCTGTCGAGGATCAACTACATCTCTCAGGTGGCGGCCTGCGACGGTTGAGTCTGGTGGAATGGTTGGTTGAGCGGCCTGGATGGATCTAGATGGAATCATGTGGAAGCTGTTCCCTGCGATGAGTCTCCTGGTGGAAGAGTCAAGCGCACAACTCCATGGACTGTTGTTTTTTACGTAGTTTCGTGTTGGGGTTCCCAGTGTTGTTTTCTGTCCTCACTATCGAGAGCGTTTCATCATCCAGCATTCCCCATTACACCCCATTGGCGGTGAACACAATTTATCACCTATCCAAATGGTCCATGATAAGTTATTGACTGGTGGGGGTCTGACTACCGGGACCCACGCCGATCTGCAGAAGGGAGCAGCAGGGAATATGCTCCACCTCCACTGCATTCATTCCCGGCTTTTTTTTTTTTTTGACAACCCCATAGGCAATGAATGGAACAGCTGTCAGACATCTGACCAACAACTCTATTTTGTAATGGGGAAAAATCTCCATTTTGCTGATTGCTGCTGGTCCCAGCAGTGCGACACCCAACGATCTGCCAGTTATCACCTACCCTGTAGATAAGTGGTCACTTGTTTTCACCAGGCGTCCCATTTAATGTAATCTGTATACAGCACTGTGGAGCACAGGTTTTCTCTTTTCCCTTTTGCATTTTTCTTAGTTTTTCCTAACTTTCATAGATTGTCAGTAAAGTTGGAAAATAATAAATAAATAAATAAAACAACTTCTCAAACTTCATCCAAAACATTTTCTGAATGTATCAAAATAAGCAAAGTCCAGAAAGTTTATAAACGACCCCAAACTTTTTTTTATTTTATTTTTAAGGCGCGAGAATCAGCGAGGAGGTTTCTAGATAATTGGAATAGATTCTCTGCCACAGAAAATAAAGAAAAATAAAGATGAGGAGGCTCCGAGCATCTAATTGTATTATTATATGAAGCAGACAATTGACAATACGTTACCTGGGCTTATAAAGAAGCAGAATAGAGACATTAGCATAGTAATAGCAGGAAAGAAAGAACCGTAGATAGCCCGGAGGAATGTTTCAGCGCCTTTCATCAACGTCTTTTGCGCTTTCATATTATAAATACCGTCCGTAATTTATTGAAACCCTCGGTATTTCTACTGTAAAAAAAAAAAAAAAAGAATAGTAGAGAATGTGACATGTTGAGCTGGTTACACGGGAGCGGCTCCTGGCCGGCGGGTAGGAGGCTACATCACTGAATTCTGATCTCTCTGCAGATTATTACAGGAGAGCTCTAGATGTAACGTATCCTCTGAGGTTACTCAGTCTCAAGGGAATATTAGCTGCCAAGTTGGTTCTATGAGGAGCAGCTCCTCTACGAAATCCTCTACGAAAGATTTTGAAATAAATAAGTGAAGCGAATCCTAAAGGAAACCTCCCAAACTAAAAAACCTTCTAAAACTCTTCAATACTTCTTCAGGAAAAGAAAAACTTCTGTAAATTTGAAAAAATTGTGTTTATTGGAACGCCTGAAAAAAACTTGGTGTGAACATGGCTTTAGGAGGGATTTTTATTTCTGCATTTTATAGCTCATGTCCAAGGTTGCAGGCCACCTCTGCAATATATCTGAGGTGTCTGGATTCCTAGGCAAGTAGTGCAGAGCGCTTACAAGCTGCTTGTTATAGAGCTTGCAAACACTGCTCAGAAGCTGGCCAGATCACTGGATTCCCCTGTGCTCCTCCTCCGATGCTACAGAGGCTACAGATGACAACCGACTGCAGTGCGATCTTTTGTTCGCCGTGAGAGAGACACTGCGTACGATTTGCAGATCTGCTCCGCCTCGTTGAATCAAGATTTTCTCGCACTGCACTCCTCCGTGTTATACATCAGTGTGAGCGCGCCCTTAGTCTGAAATGTGTAGGATTTAGTCTTACAGTTTTGTTCTACCGATGGCTCCTATTTTTAATGTTTTGGATTAAACCTATTTGCATATTTTTATCCGGAAATTCACCAGATTTCTCCTTTGTTTACACTTTGAGATACTTTTTACAGAGGGTGAAATTAAAACCGCAACAAAGTGATTTTATTAGTATTACTGTAGTAACAATTATTATTGTTATTTTCTGGACTATTGTAACTCTCTTGTAATCAGTCTCTCTCTTACCAAACTCTCCCCTCTCCAATCTGTCCTGAATGCTGCAGCCAGGATCATATTCCTCACCAATCGTTACACCGATGCTCCTACCTTGTGCCAGTCATTACACTGGCTACCCATCCACTCCAGAATCCAGTATAAACTTATTACCCTCACCCACAAAGCTCTTCATGGCTCAGCACCATCCTACATCTCCTCCATCCTCTCAGTCTACCACCCTACCTGTTCCCTCCGTTCTGCTGATAACCTGAGGTTAGCATCCACAATAATCAGAACCTCCCACTCCCGTCTCCAAGACTATACACGTGCTGCGCCAATTCTTTGGAATGCACTACCCAGGCTAATACGATTAGTACCCAATCCCTACAATTTTAAGTGTGCCCTAAAAACGCATTGTTCAGACTGGCCTACCGCCTCAGCGCATTAACCTAACGATCCCTGTGTGGCACAGCCAAAATTTTTTTTACCATAATCAGGTTCCTCGCATCATGTTCTCACATGCTTTTTGCATTTAATAGCCCTCTGTGTCTGTACTGTTGCACACTTAGACTGTTAACTGGTTCATACAGAATTACATGAACACCCGATTCTTACACTATGGCTGGTCCGAACAATCAGGGCAACTGTTACCACCCACCTTTCGTGTCTCCCTCTTTCCACATAGACTGTAAGCTTGCGAGCAGGGCCCTCATTCCTCTTGGTATCTGTTATGACCTATGTGATTATTGTTATGCTGTAATGTCTATTGTCTGTACAAATCCCCTCTGAAATGTAAAGTGCTGCGGAATATGTTGGCGCTGTAGAAATAAAATTATTATTATTTTTACAGCGTGCACTTTACAGAATAAGCAAAATAAAATGAATTTTATTCTGCAGGTCATATAAGGAATTTTTTTAGCGTTTTTTTTTTGCATTTCAGGTTTTTGGAAAATGTCACTGAAGAAGATCCTTATGGAATCTGCTCCAATCTAAGCACTGTCCAAACAAAAGGCTGCAAAAAAAATATTTCGAAAAAAAAGAAAAACTCCCCACCTTCGCTCCTCCCCCCCAAAAAAGCATCTCAGGAGAAGTTATTGGCTGAAAACTTTTTGTACACCTCAGAAATTCTGTTTGGCCATAAAAAAATAAAAAATGGAAATAAACTGCTGCATCGAAAAAATGCAATAATCAGCGCTGCTTACTGTTCCATATTTTGATGCAGCACGTGCAGGAAGAATTGCAGCGTTTTTGCACATGGGAACGTGGCCTTACCATCATCTGATTTCCCTCATCTCTTCTCTTTCCATCCTCAGAGCTCGTCTTCTCCCTCACAATGGATATATTACGTCTATTTGTAAGGATATGAAATTTTCATTACACAGAATATTAGGCAGAAAATGAGGCAGAATGATTCCGCTTCTTCCCATTACACATAAACAATCTCTATAAATTTGTCTCGTATTATTTCAAATTATCCAACTTATTAAAGTTTCCTGAGAAATTTCACTTTTGCTTTAAAAGGGGGTCTTCTATTTATTTTATGATTTCATTTATTTTCGTGTCTAGAGTAGGACGTCTTACGCTCTTTAACCCTTCAATGGCTCGGTTCTGTTCTTTTCAAATACTTTTATTTTGGAAACTGCACTGTGAAGGTGATTATCATGGGATGTTGAGTCATGGCCAAAAGTTTTGAGACTGACAAGTTTTGGTTTTCGCTCTTTTAGTCGGACCTTTCTATGGCTACTGACAATTATAAACATTCCGAACGTTGTTACGTGTGTTTGAGAGACCCATGAAGTTTCTGTGACGCCTCAATATTCCCAGCTCCGCCCCTTTTTCTCCAGACTTTCGCCCGGATGGATATCGGCTTCTTTTTCTTTAACTTTTTTACAAAGTTTTGAATTTATTTTCAGCACATAAATAATATTAATAACAATAAAATAATAAATGAACATCTACAAGTTTGGTCTCTCCATAATTGTATTAATCTGTAGATTCATGTTCCCAGGTCAATCTTACCACATACTGAATGCCATAAAAACAAAACCCAAAAACAATGGAAAGTTCCCCTCCCCCTTCACTTTGAATTTTTTTTCTCATTTTCCAGTCCATTTTATAGTACTGTAAAATGAAAGGTGAAGAAAAAATGAAAGCGCTAAAAATTAAAATTCGCCAGGTCACTAAGGGGTATCGTGCTGTAAAGCGATAATTAGCTTTTCTGGGGTTCAGATCTGCTTGGCTGCTGTGTCATCTCCGCCTGAGTCTGCGCCCCTTTCTCTATAGGGGGGACCCCTACCTATCCGGCCTTTATGGTAGAACCCCTTTAAGTGGTAATGGCGGAGCATCGGCCGCTCCCGGCACGTTCCCAGACTCGCGGTGTTTCTTCCGCTGCTTCGTTTTGCTCTTCCCCCGCCAGGTCGGAGTGATTTACATTTTAGTCAGTGGAAATTAATGAATCTTTAATCTTGTGGAGCAGAAGGAGAGCGGCTTCACACCAAGCAACGCACGAGCCTGAGAAGGAGAGATAACTCCGCCGCGCACCTCAGCCGCTTAATAATATACATCGCCGGGTTGATTACTTCGTAAACTGAGACCATTAGACTTATTTTATTTTATAGGGCGAAGGCAACAAAGACATTACTCTGCCGGACAAAGAAAAATCTGCGCTGTATATTCAGGGCAAGAATACATCAATAATGACCGAGAGATGTGTCCGAAATGTACTGAAGCAGGAAAAATCCAGACTTTATTATTATCTTGGAAAATGAGATACAAGTAAAGGAATATTCCGGGTGGAAGAACTTATCACCTATATGATGGCTGATAATTCATTGGTGGCCCGACCGCTGGGATCTGCACCGATCACCCGAATGGGGCACTTTTTTCCCTGTTAGGATCAGGCGGCTGTGCACACGCTCAAAGGTGCCAGTGCCGCTCCAATAATATTCTATAGGGCTGCAGAGCGCTAGAGCGGCGATCAAGCATGTACATGGCTGCTCTATTGGTACTCTAGAGGGCTGCCGAGCGCTGGAGCGGTAAACGAGCATGTACATGGCTGCCGAGCACTGGAGCGGCAAACGAGCGTGTACATGGCTGCCGAGCGCTGGAACGGCAAACGAGCATGTACATGGCTGCCGAGTGCTGGAGCGGCAAACGAGCGTGTACATGGCTGCCGAGCGCTGGAGCGGTAAACGAGCGTGTACATGGCTGCCGAGCGCTGGAACGGCAAACGAGCATGTACATGGCTGCCGAGTGCTGGAGCGGCAAACGAGCGTGTACATGGCTGCCGAGCACTGGAGCGGCAAACGAGCGTGTACATGGCTGCCGAGCGCTGGAACGGCAAACGAGCATGTACATGGCTGCCGAGTGCTGGAGCGGCAAACGAGCATGTACATGGCTGCCGAGCGCTGGAGCGGTAAACGAGCATGTACATGGCTGCCGAGTGCTGGAGCGGCAAACGAGCGTGTACATGGCTGCCGAGCGCTGGAGCGGCAAACGAGCATGTACATGGCTGCCAAGCGCTGGAGCGGCAAACGAGCGTGTACATGGCTGCCGAGTGCTGGTGCGGCAAACGAGCGTGTACATGGCTGCAGAGTGCTGTACATGGCTAACGAGCGCTGGAGAGGCAAACGAGCATGTACATGGCTGCCGAGCGCTGGAGCGGTAAACGAGCATGTGCATGGCTGCCGAGCACTGGAGCGGCAAACGAGCATGTGCATGGCTGCCGAGCGCTGGAGCGGCAAACGAGCGTGTACATGGCTGCCGAGCGCTGGAACGGCAAACGAGCATGTACATGGCTGCCGAGTGCTGGAGCGGCAAACGAGCGTGTACATGGCTGCCAAGCGCTGGAGCGGCAAACGAGCGTGTACATGGCTGCCGAGTGCTGGTGCGGCAAACGAGCGTGTACATGGCTGCAGAGTGCTGTACATGGCTAACGAGCGCTGGAGAGGCAAACGAGCATGTACATGGCTGCCGAGCGCTGGAGCGGTAAACGAGCATGTGCATGGCTGCCGAGCACTGGAGCGGCAAACGAGCATGTGCATGGCTGCCGAGCGCTGGAGCGGCAAACGAGCGTGTACATGGCTGCCGAGCGCTGGAACGGCAAACGAGCATGTACATGGCTGCCGAGTGCTGGAGCGGCAAACGAGCGTGTACATGGCTGCCGAGCGCTGGAGCGGTAAACGAGCGTGTACATGGCTGCCGAGCGCTGGAACGGCAAACGAGCATGTACATGGCTGCCGAGTGCTGGAGCGGCAAACGAGCGTGTACATGGCTGCCGAGCACTGGAGCGGCAAACGAGCGTGTACATGGCTGCCGAGCGCTGGAACGGCAAACGAGCATGTACATGGCTGCCGAGTGCTGGAGCGGCAAACGAGCATGTACATGGCTGCCGAGCGCTGGAGCGGTAAACGAGCATGTACATGGCTGCCGAGTGCTGGAGCGGCAAACGAGCGTGTACATGGCTGCCGAGCGCTGGAGCGGCAAACGAGCATGTACATGGCTGCCAAGCGCTGGAGCGGCAAACGAGCGTGTACATGGCTGCCGAGTGCTGGTGCGGCAAACGAGCGTGTACATGGCTGCAGAGTGCTGTACATGGCTAACGAGCGCTGGAGAGGCAAACGAGCATGTACATGGCTGCCGAGCGCTGGAGCGGTAAACGAGCATGTGCATGGCTGCCGAGCACTGGAGCGGCAAACGAGCATGTGCATGGCTGCCGAGCGCTGGAGTGGCAAACGAGCGTGTACATGGCTGCAGAGTGCTGTACATGGCTAACGAGCATGTGCATGACTGCCGAGCGCTGGAGCGGCAAACGAGCGTGTACATGGCTGCAGAGTGCTGTACATGGCTAACGAGCATGTGCATGACTGCCGAGCGCTGGAGCGGCAAACGAGCGTGTACATGGCTGCCGAGCGCTGGAGCGGCAAACGAGCGTGTACATGGCTGCCGAGCGCTGGAGCGGCAAACGAGCGTGTACATGGCTGCCAAGCGCTGGAGCGGCAAACGCGCGTGTACATGGCTGCCGAGTGCTGGAGCGGCAACCGAGCGTGTACATGGCTGCAGAGTGCTGTACATGGCTAACGAGCGCTGGAGAGGCAAACGAGCATGTACATGGCTGCCGAGCGCTGGAGCGGTAAACGAGCATGTGCATGGCTGCCGAGCACTGGAGCGGCAAACGAGCATGTGCATGGCTGCCGAGCACTGGAGTGGCAAACGAGCGTGTACATGGCTGCAGAGTGCTGTACATGGCTAACGAGCATGTGCATGACTGCCGAGCGCTGGAGCGGCAAACGAGCGTGTACATGGCTGCCGAGCGCTGGAGCGGCAAACGAGCGTGTACATGGCTGCAGAGTGCTGTACGTGGCTAACGAGCATGTACATGGCTGCCGAGTGCTGGAGCGGTAAACGAGCGTTTGCATGGCTGCTGAACGCTGGAGCGGCAAACGAGCATGTACATGGCTGCCGAGCGCTGGAGCGGCAAACGAGCGTGTACATAGCTGCCGAGCGCTGGAGCGGCAAACGAGCGTGTACATGGCTGCAGAATGCTGTACATGGCTAACGAGCATGTGCATGGCTGCCGAGCGCTGGAGCGGCAAACGAGCGTGTACATGGCTGCCGAGCGCTGGAGCGGCAAACGAGCGTGTACATGGCTGCAGAGTGCTGTACGTGGCTAACGAGCATGTACATGGCTGCCGATTGCTGGAGCGGTAAACGAGCGTGTGCATGGCTGCTGAACGCTGGAGCGGCAAACGAGCATGTACATGGCTGCCGAGCGCTAGAGCGGCAAACGAGCGTGTACATGGCTGCCGAGCGCTGGAGCGGCAAACGAGCGTGTACATGGCTGCAGAGTGCTGTACATGGCTAACGAGCATGTACATGGCTGCCGAGCGCTAGAGCGGTAAACGAGCATGTGCATGGCTGCCGAGCACTGGAGCGGCAAACGAGCATGTGCATGGCTGCCGAGCGCTGGAGCGGCAAACGAGCGTGTACATGGCTGCAGAGTGCTGTACATGGCTAACGAGCATGAGCATGACTGCCGAGCGCTGGAGCGGCAAACGAGCGTGTACATGGCTGCCGAGCGCTGGAGCGGCAAACGAGCATGTACATGGCTGCCAAGCGCTGGAGCGGCAAACGCGCGTGTACATGGCTGCCGAGTGCTGGAGCGGCAAACGAGCGTGTACATGGCTGCAGAGTGCTGTACATGGCTAACGAGCGCTGGAGAGGCAAACGAGCATGTACATGGCTGCCGAGCGCTGGAGCGGTAAATGAGCATGTGCATGGCTGCCGAGCACTGGAGCGGCAAACGAGCATGTGCATGGCTGCCGAGCGCTGGAGCGGCAAACGAGCGTGTACATGGCTGCAGAGTGCTGTACATGGCTAACGAGCATGTGCATGACTGCCGAGCGCTGGAGCGGCAAACGAGCGTGTACATGGCTGCCGAGCGCTGGAGCGGCAAACGAGCGTGTACATGGCTGCCAAGCGCTGGAGCGGCAAACGCGCGTGTACATGGCTGCCGAGTGCTGGAGCGGCAAACGAGCGTGTACATGGCTGCAGAGTGCTGTACATGGCTAACGAGCGCTGGAGAGGCAAACGAGCATGTACATGGCTGCCGAGCGCTGGAGCGGTAAACGAGCATGTGCATGGCTGCCGAGCACTGGAGCGGCAAACGAGCATGTGCATGGCTGCCGAGCGCTGGAGCGGCAAACGAGCGTGTACATGGCTGCAGAGTGCTGTACATGGCTAACGAGCATGTGCATGACTGCCGAGCGCTGGAGCGGCAAACGAGCGTGTACATGGCTGCCGAGCGCTGGAGCGGCAAACGAGCGTGTACATGGCTGCAGAGTGCTGTACGTGGCTAACGAGCATGTACATGGCTGCCGAGTGCTGGAGCGGTAAACGAGCGTTTGCATGGCTGCTGAACGCTGGAGCGGCAAACGAGCATGTACATGGCTGCCGAGCGCTGGAGCGGCAAACGAGCGTGTACATAGCTGCCGAGCGCTGGAGCGGCAAACGAGCGTGTACATGGCTGCAGAGTGCTGTACATGGCTAACGAGCATGTGCATGGCTGCCGAGCGCTGGAGCGGCAAACGAGCGTGTACATGGCTGCCGAGCGATGGAGCGGCAAACGAGCGTGTACATGGCTGCAGAGTGCTGTACGTGGCTAACGAGCATGTACATGGCTGCCGATTGCTGGAGCGGTAAACGAGCGTGTGCATGGCTGCTGAACGCTGGAGCGGCAAACGAGCATGTACATGGCTGCCGAGCGCTGGAGCGGCAAACGAGCGTGTACATGGCTGCAGAGTGCTGTACATGACTAACGAGCATGTACATGGCTGCCGAGCGCTAGAGCGGTAAACGAGCATGTGCATGGCTGCCGAGCACTGGAGCGGCAAACGAGCATGTGCATGGCTGCCGAGCGCTGGAGCGGCAAACGAGCGTGTACATGGCTGCAGAGTGCTGTACATGGCTAACGAGCATGTGCATGACTGCCGAGCGCTGGAGCGGCAAACGAGCGTGTACATGGCTGCCGAGTGCTGGAGCGGTAAATGAGCATGTGCATGGCTGCCGAGCGCTGGAGCGGCAAACGAGCGTGTACATGGCTGCAGAGTGCTGTACATGGCTAACGAGCATGTGCATGGCTGCCGAGCGCTGGAGCGGCAAACGAGCGTGTACATGGCTGCCGAGCGCTGGAGAGGCAAACTAGCGTGTACATGGCTGCAGAGCGCTGTATATGGCTAACCAGCATGTACATGGCTGCCAAGCGCTGGAGAGGCAAATGAGCATGTGCATGGCTGCAGAGTGCTGTACATGGCTAACCAACATGTACATAGCTGCCGAGTGCTGGAGAGGCAAATGAGCATGTACATGGCTGCCAAGCGCTGGAGAGGCAAACGAGCATGTACATGGCTGCCAAGCACTGGACCAGTAAACGAGTGTGTTCATGGCTGCCAAGCGCTGGAAGAGTAAATGAGCGTGTACATGGCTGCCAAGCGCTGGAGCGGCAAACGAGCGTGTACATGGCTGCAGAGTGCTGTACGTGGCTAACAAGCATGTACATGGCTGCCGAGTGCTGGAGCGGTAAACGAGCGTGTGCATGGCTGCTGAACGCTGGAGCGGCAAACGAGCATGTACATGGCTGCAGAGCGCTGTACATGGCTAACCAGCATGTACATAGCTGCCGAGTGCTGGAGAGGCAAATGAGCATGTACATGGCTGCCAAGCGCTGGAGAGGCAAACGAGCATGTACATGGCTGCCAAGCACTGGACCAGTAAACGAGTGTGTTCATGGCTGCCAAGCGCTGGAAGAGTAAACGAGCGTGTACATGGCTGCCGAGCGCTGGAGCGGCAAACGAGCGTGTACATGGCTGCAGAGTGCTGTACGTGGCTAACGAGCATGTACATGGCTGCCGATTGCTGGAGCGGTAAACGAGCGTGTGCATGGCTGCTGAACGCTGGAGCGGCAAACGAGCATGTACATGGCTGCCGAGCGCTGGAGCGGCAAACGAGCGTGTACATGGCTGCCGAGCGCTGGAGCGGCAAACGAGCGTGTACATGGCTGCAGAGTGCTGTACATGGCTAACGAGCATGTACATGGCTGCCGAGCGCTAGAGCGGTAAACGAGCATGTGCATGGCTGCCGAGCACTGGAGCGGCAAACGAGCATGTGCATGGCTGCCGAGCGCTGGAGCGGCAAACGAGCGTGTACATGGCTGCAGAGTGCTGTACATGGCTAACGAGCATGTGCATGACTGCCGAGCGCTGGAGCGGCAAACGAGCGTGTACATGGCTGCCGAGCGCTGGAGCGGCAAACGAGCGTGTACATGGCTGCAGAGTGCTGTACGTGGCTAACGAGCATGTACATGGCTGCCAAGCACTGGACCAGTAAACGAGTGTGTTCATGGCTGCCAAGCGCTGGAAGAGTAAACGAGCGTGTACATGGCTGCCAAGCGCTGGAGCGGCAAACGAGCGTGTACATGGCTGCAGAGTGCTGTACGTGGCTAACAAGCATGTACATGGCTGCCGAGTTCTGGAGCGGTAAACGAGCGTGTGCATGGCTGCTGAACGCTGGAGCGGCAAACGAGCATGTACATGGCTGCAGAGCGCTGTACATGGCTAACCAGCATGTACATAGCTGCCGAGTGCTGGAGCGGTAAATGAGCATGTGCATGGCTGCCGAGCGCTGGAGCGGCAAACGAGCGTGTACATGGCTGCAGAGTGCTGTACATGGCTAACGAGCATGTGCATGGCTGCCGAGCGCTGGAGTGGCAAACGAGCGTTTACATGGCTGCCGAGCGCTGGAGAGGCAAACTAGCGTGTACATGGCTGCAGAGCGCTGTATATGGCTAACCAGCATGTACATGGCTGCCAAGCGCTGGAGAGGCAAATGAGCATGTGCATGGCTGCAGAGTGCTGTACATGGCTAACCAGCATGTACATAGCTGCCGAGTGCTGGAGAGGCAAATGAGCATGTACATGGCTGCCAAGCGCTGGAGAGGCAAACGAGCATGTACATGGCTGCTAAGCACTGGACCAGTAAACGAGTGTGTTCATGGCTGCCAAGCGCTGGAAGAGTAAACGAGCGTGTACATGGCTGCCGAGCGCTGGAGCGGCAAACGAGCGTGTACATGGCTGCAGAGTGCTGTACGTGGCTAACAAGCATGTACATGGCTGACGAGTTCTGGAGCGGTAAACGAGCGTGTGCATGGCTGCTGAACGCTGGAGCGGCAAACGAGCATGTACATGGCTGCAGAGCGCTGTACATGGCTAACCAGCATGTACATAGCTGCCGAGTGCTGGAGCGGTAAATGAGCATGTGCATGGCTGCCGAGCGCTGGAGCGGCAAACGAGCATGCACATGGCTGCAGAGTGCTGTACATGGCTAACGAGCATGTGCGTGGTTGCCGAGCGCTGGAGCGGCAAACGAGCGTGTACATGGCTGCCGAGCGCTGGAGAGGCAAACTAGCGTGTACATGGCTGCAGAGCGCTGTATATGGCTAACCAGCATGTACATGGCTGCCAAGCGCTGGAAAGGCAAATGAGCATGTGCATGGCTGCAGAGTGCTGTACATGGCTAACCAGCATGTACATAGCTGCCGAGTGCTGGAGAGGCAAATGAGCATGTACATGGCTGCCAAGCGCTGGAGAGGCAAACGAGCATGTACATGGCTGCCAAGCACTGGACCAGTAAACGAGTGTGTTCATGGCTGCCAAGCGCTGGAAGAGTAAACGAGCATGTGCATGGCTGCCAAGCGCTGGAGCGGCAAATGAGCATGTACATGGCTGCCGAGCGCTGGAGCGGCAAACGAGAGTGTACATGGCTGCCAAGCGCTGGAGCGGCAAACAAGCATGTACATGGCTGCCAAGCACTGGAGCGGTAAACGAGCATGTACATGGCTGCCAAGTGCTGTACATGGCTAACGAGCATCTTCTACGTGGCACTGGAGCGGCAAATGAGCATGTGCATGGCTGCCGAGCGCTAGTACAGTGATTGAGCATGTGCATTGCTGCTCCATTCATTCCCTAGAGGGCTGCTGAGCGCTGGAGCGGCCAATGAGAATGTACACAGCAAACGAGCGCTGGTGCGGTGATCAGCGGGCAATGACTGCTGACCTTGAGGAAGACACATTAGGCGTCGATGCGCGTGGGTCTAAGCACCCACACAGTCTGGCTCATGTCTCACCTACTCTATTGTGTATCTGACTTAGTGACGACTGACCTAGCAGTCGTGGGGTAAAGTATAGAGAACTGCTGTGGGGCCTCTGGAGTATTTATGGCTCACTATTATTGGATCACTTTCCTTTTTGCACCTTACTGATTTGTTGTTCCATTGGAACTTGATATCTAACGCTGTAAAGTGTATATGATATTGGATTCTGAATTTGGTGTGCATCAGGATCTGTATCTAGTCTGTCAAACAGCATGCATATATGGTATATATATCATTTGACTGTGTGACACTTGTGCCGTCAGATTAGACTGTGTGGGATCTTTTCTGAGTATTTTACTCTTGTATTCTTTGGACCCAAATCCTCGGTCGTTTTTTTGCTTGGGATTTTAAATGGTTTTTAACAATCTGTATGTGGTGTGTACAATAAAAATTATTTTTGAATCAAATTATTAATGTGGTGAATCCCAGTCCTGTGATGCATGTACTTTTTTTCTGGTTTGATCAGCAGGCAATGCACATTGCTGCTCCAGTCGATCTCCAGACAGCTGCTGAGTGCTGCTGCCGCCTTCACAGGGACACAACGATGTCATTGTCAGGGGCCTTCGGGAGGCCGATGGCTGTCAGACAGGCCAGTGGGTGCCCAAACAGACGCCAATGCGGATCGCAGTCATTCACATGCTGCTCTTAGAGATTCACAGCAGCATTTCAGTGGTTAAACAGCAGTGATAAGCGGTAGATGCGCTCTGTATAACACAGCCGGCACCCACTGTGTACGGTGCAGGCTCAGCTCCTGTGGCCGCACCATACACGCAAGAGTTTAATAAAAGAAAAAGGGCTGCAAAACCCGATAAACCCTTTTAATACAACAATAAAAAAAAAACTACGAAAACTAATATGGAATCACGCTCTGATGTCGCATGCAGATTAGCTTCTCAGCGCTGACACGTCGGATCACTGCAGGTGGGGTGTCGTGTTTATTGTCCTGCGACCTGTACCGGGGGACGGGCGGGTTCTCTACGTCCCCCTGTTCTCGCTGCGTTCAGCTCCGCAGCCGTGCATGTATTGTTTTCTCATCTCCCCATCATTATATCTATTCCCGGAGATTATGGCTTCCATCCCGCTGTAAATATTAATGTGTCGTCTCAGCCGCTGAGTGCGGCGTTACTGTGTATAATTTTATTATAACATGAAGCAATTTCCCAACTGGCAGATGTGTCATTTTGGATTCTGGCAAAGTGGCGCGTCAGAGGCAGATTGTGCTGTCGATTATTCTGAGCAGTCTGTGATATCCCGCCAGGCCGACGTGCCCAGAAGAGGGATGGAGACGTTCCGAATAGCGACACTGGAATACATCAATATTTACCCACTGATTATTGAAATAAGTGATTGTTTATCACAATGGAGTTCTGGAACGCACAAGAACGCTGCCGTGTGTGGCGACACCGACGGTCCCAAGTATTCTCCACTTCCCATTTTTTTTTACACTTAAAGGGATCCAGTCAGCACATTGTTACATATGTACATACCGGTACGGCTGAGTAGCTGCTTCTTATCCAATCAAAATGACACCTATTTTGTAGAGATCCGATGTGCAAATCATGAGAAATCACCTGGAAATGCACTGGGGGCGTGTCCGAGTACCCTGACTGTGTCTTAGTGACACGCCCCTCGATGCACTCCAAGCCTCATCTGCATATGAATTCTACACTAGATTTCTCATGATTGGAGCATTGGATCTCTACAAAATAGGTGTCATTTCAATTGGGGAAGAAGCAGCTCCTCATCTTTGCCAAATTTCCCATGTGTAAAAATGTGCTAGTAGGTTCCCTTTAAGCCCCAAATGTATCATATAGCCTTATATTTCAGGCATATTTTCCTACTCCTAGAAGTAATGAGGGAATATATTCTCTTGTCTGGCATTATCTGGGGTCTGATATTAACATGAAAGGTGAAAATATATTTAGGGGGTCTGGTCTAGAGTCTGAATAAGTTCTGGGGTCTGTTGTAAGATATTAACCCCTTCTTGACATTCATAATATACAGGTTGGGTGTGCAAAGTAAAGAGCGGGCTCAGGAGTTTAGCTAGCCCCTTGCAGAGCGGGGGCTGGGTCCGTTATACCGTTAAGCTGTGATCGCTGCCGTTTAACCACTTCAAAGGCAGGCGTCCGTACCGAACAACAGCATTTATGCGGTGCAATCCGGTGTCGGTCTGTGCCGATGTCCACCAGCCTTATCCCTTGTAAAGCGATGGCTACAGCGCTGACATTACATCAATAGCGTGGCAGCCAATCATTGAGCTCGGCAGCTCTGAGCGGGGTGTTCCGTCTACACTGGCAGAGCAGAGGAGCTCGCTGATTGGCTGTTGCACTCTCAATGTGATGTGAGATATTGTGAGACATCCGGAGCAGCGGCGGAGACAGCGGACCTAGGGACGTTTTTCTTTCATACCAATCTGTGTCCAGGGACAGACATTTACTGAAAAGGAACAACTCCTTTAATTAAACTCTTTACTATAATTTAGTAATATTGCAATACATAATGCAAAAACTCAAAAAATCTCCCTTGGGAGACTAGTATAAAAAAGAATAAAGGTAAAAAAAAGTTAAAAATTGTGAAAAACCATAAGTTTGAATTACCCCCCCCCCTTTCCCCCATTCGAAGATGAGCTTACAAAATTATAATGCCACATACAAAAAATGAAATCAAAATATATATTTCAGCAGCACCGTAAAGGCTGTAGAGAAAAAAAAAATAGAAACAGAGAAATTGCTATATCTCTAAAAAAAAAAAAAAAAAAAAAAAAAAAAAAAAAAGGCAGAAAAACAAGCCCTGACTCTTCTCTGTCAATTAAAAACTAATCCATTTTTTGATTTTTTTTGCAGTAAATTTGGTATCAGACTTACAGTACTGACGCGTAACACAATGTTACCTGGTAAACTAAAATAAAAATAAGGAAAACTTCATAAGAGAACCCGGGACAACAAGACGGAATGTGCCGAGTAATTGCACCATGTAATCGCTGCTGCCAGAAACTGCATAAAATAATTACACAGCAGCGATGGGAGCTCAGCTCTGGTCACTGTTGTTATAGTCCGTTTCCGGCACTTGCCCGGTGTAGCGTAAGATGCGCCAGTAAGGGGTTAACCCCAGCACATGTTGGTCCCTGGAATGGTGGGTTCCTGTATTTGAGAGAGATCTTGGAATTTGGATACATAGAATCGAGCGTGCGGAGATCTCTGGCGTGTCTCGAGGGCATCGTGTCCCGTCCTGCAGACCCAATAAAGCATCTTGTGGCCCCGTCCGGTCCGGCTGGCAATATGGTGCGGGGTCGGTCTGCCCTGTCTCGCTGTTGTGCCGTTGCGTTCTGTAAACTTATGTTGATTATTCCGGCTTTTTTTTATTAAAATCTGCAATGAGTATTAGGACGGTAAAACCATGACTAATGGCGCTCTACTCCGAAGCTCCGCAAGGTTAATGTCCGCATTATCGGAGGAGGCATCCGCAAGAAGCGCAATATTCACATCAGCTTTATGGAGCATTAAAGTCAATAGCCCTCGGTATCCGTCCTAACAAAAAGAGCCGCGCATGGTCTGATGGAGCGGCCGCGAGACGGCGTTCCTCACGCCCTAATAAAAGCATCGCTCTCATTTATTGCAATGTTTTTTTTCTCTCTTCCTTTTGACGTTGTGGAAATATTTCGTTTGCAAAAGTATCAAGAGCTGGGAAGCAAAAGTGTCCCGGAGGAGCCATCGGCATTAACACAGCGGAACTGTAAATGTGAAAATGCTAATTTGTAGCTGAACGCAAACAATGGCATCGCTCCTCGGTAATTGGGGGATACAGTGTATAACCAGCACTACAGGCAGTGAGCCGCGCCGGAGCCGCACTAAGCAACCGGACCCTAATAGGGTTACACCCCTCCTACCAAAAGATGAACACCCGCCAGTGACCCGGTACACGTATGATCAGACACCGTGTGCAGCCTCTTCACTGTGCAATTATCCGAACACACTCCAGAAGTCTATATTCTCTTTCCATACCTGAAGTAGTTGGTTTCCAATCCCACCCGTCAGACCCGAAGCAAACCCAAAACCAGGAGTCTAGATCCTGAGGACGGGAAAATGTGCAGACACTCAACCTCATAGACCCATCATCGTGTTGACCCCCATAGACCCATCATCGTGCTGAGCCCCATAGACACCATCATCGTGCTGAGCCCCATAGACCCCATCATCATGCTGAGCCCCATAGACACCATCATCCTGCAGACCCCCATAGACCCCATCATCGTGCTGGCCCCCATAGACCCCATCATCCTGCTGGCCCCCATAGACCCATCATCGTCCTGAGCCCCGTAGACCCCATCATCATGCTGAGCCCCATAGACACCATCATCCTGCCAGACCCCCATAGACCCCATAATTGTGCTGGTCCCCATAGACCCCATCATCCTGCTGGCCCCCATAGACCCCATCATCCTGCTGGCCCGCATAGACCCCATCATCGTGCTGGCCCGCATAGACCCCATCATCGTGCTGGCCCCCATAGACCCCATCATCGTGCTGGCCCCCATAGACCCCATCATCCTGCTGGCCCCCATAGACCCATCATCGTGCTGAGCCCCGTAAACCCCATCATCATGCTGAGCCCCATAGACACCATCATCCTGCAGACCCCCATAGACCCCATCATCGTGCTGGTCCCCATAGACCCCATCATCCTGCTGGCCCCCATAGTACCCCATCATCGTGCTGACCCCCATAGACCCTATCATCCTGCTGACCCGCATAGACCCCATCATCGTGCTGACACCCATAGACCCCATCATCGTGCTGACCCCCATAGACCCCATCATCGTGCTGACCCCCATAGACCCTATCATCCTGCTTGCACCCATAAACCCCATCATCCTGCTGGCCCCCGTAGATCCCATCATCACCCTGCTGGCCCCCGTAGACCCTATTATCCTGCTAACTTTAATGGACTCGATTATCCCGGTATAAAGGATTATCTTGGTGGATCTAATAGACCCTATTTTTCTTCTGGTCCCTATAGACATCATTATCCTGCTGATCAATATAGACCCCATTATTCTGCTTATTCCTATAGACTCCAATATCCTTCTGATCCCTATAGACCCCAGTATACTATTGGTCCCCATAGATCATTATCCTGCTGACCCCTATAGACCCCATTATTCAGCTGACCCCTATAGACCCCATTATCCTGCTGGTCCTTATAGACCCCATTATTCTGCTGGTCCCAATAGACCCCATTATCCTGCTGGCTCCTATAGACCCCATTAATATGCTGGTCCCTATAGACGCCATTATTTTTGATGGTCCATATAGTCCCCATTAATCTGCTGGTCCATATAGATCCCATTATTCTGCTGGTCCCAATAGACCCCATTAATCTGCTGGTCCCTATAGACCCCAATATTCTGCTGGTCTGTATGTACCCCATATCCTGCTGGACCTCATTATACTGCTCATCCCCACAAACCTTTCCAACCTAGAACATCATCCAGCCACATTTTGGTACTAATTGTTCTGCCATTTTATTACTTAAAGGGGGTCTCTCTCAATGACCACCCCATTCCAAATGTTATATTAGCGCATATGACTGGCATAAAGGGGGCGCTCGCTCGGGACCCTCCTATATGAGCTACAGTATTGAGTTGCTAAGAAGTGGCGGCCACTCACTAGAGCGGGGGTCGCGCAGCGTTGCATTTCCTTACGACGGCCCCCTTATTACGTCTTCTGCTTCATTTCTGTATAATTCGAGACTCCGTCACATTCCCGTCCTTGGGTTTAATTCCTCCCCACACTCTGGTTGCTGTCAGGAAATGAGATCCTTTCTGGTAACACCAATAACATGAGGCCGCTGCTTTTTGTCTGTTTTCTTTTTGCTGCTGTCAGAACCGCGACATTTTACCATATTTTGGAGAATCACACAAAACGATGCGTTACTGCCGCCAAAATAAACCCCCCAATGGCTGCAAGGAGGTCACACCGCTGTTCTGATACTTTGCTACAATGTATCAGTGTGTAGGAAATGTCTGTTTAGATAGATAGGGGGAGATAGGAGACTGCATACAATTGTAACAAACCCGCAGCTGTGACATACATGAGATCCATACAGGTCGTCAGCTGCTGGACAAATGCACTCAGTCACTCACTGCTATCAATCATCTGGAGAATGGCGAAATATCCAAGTATAAGTTATACTATAAAGTTTCAGAACTTCCCAATATGCAAAGAAAACCAGGAATGCCCCTTTAAATGTTAAAATCTCCAATTATCTGAGCCCCAGATTAATATGAGCCGGACTCACCTTCCATGTGCCGGAGAATTACATCCCAAGGATTGACAAGCTTATATGGCCAGATGGGAGCAGACCTGAGCGAGGAGCCTGCAGGATGCGCCGAGCGGCTCCTCTCCTTATATACCCGGATGATGTCCTGCTATCTGAGAGGGGAAGGAGGAATCAAGACTAAGGTTTGTCTTACCTGGAAAAAGCAGATAAACCTTCTAGAAGACGAGAGCGACACTTGTGCACGGCGAGGCCGCCCGCCCTCTGGCCATAAGGAGTCTGCACGGAACCTGATAGTGGAGCAGCCCATCAAATATTTATACGTGAAGGACAAAGGCGCCACGTGTCCGGGGGCTGCGGCGGATACAGACAGGTCCTACGTGCACCCTCCATGTATACAGCCAAGACTGTGCAATAGTATTAAGTTACGTACCGGTAACGGTATTTTTCGGAAGCCCATGACAGCACCACGAGAGAGGGGATCCGCCCTTCGGGAACAGGAAACCTACAGATACAAAAGGGCGACACCTCTCCCACGCATCAGTTGGATTACAGAGCTTGAGAGGCTACCATGGTTAGTACACCGCATATACACAATATATACAACCTATCCTATTTACAATTCTTTAAACCATCTCCCACATAAGGTAAATTCGTGAAACAATACTTAAAAGGGGTAAACCCTTATACGTGAACAAGGGAGGGAACTAAGGGTGCTATCATGGGCTTCCGAAAAATACCATTACCGGTACGTAACTTAATACTTTATTCGGACTCCCATGAGAGCACCACGAGAGAATTACAGAGATGTAAACTAACTTAGGGAGGGACTACAGCCTGCAGCACCCTTAGCCCGAAGGTGAGATCTGAGGAGGCACCCATGTCTAACCGATAGTGGTTAAAAAAGGTGGAAGGAGATGACCAGGTGGCCGCCTTACATATCTGGTCAATTGATACTCCCGATCTCTCTGCCCATGGCACGAGTGGAATGCGCCCTCAGGTTCTGTGGAGCCGGACCGCCACCTGCTGTGTAGGCAAGAAAGATAACCTCCCTAATCCACCTCGCTAACGTGCACTTTGACACTCTACATCCTTTCCTGGGGCCTTGAAAGGATAAAAATAATGCGTTCTCCTTCCTCCAGGGATCCGTGGCTGCTAAATATTTAAGTAGGCACATCTTAACATCTAGAGCCTGGAGTTTTTGTTCTTTAGGATTGGTTGGATTAGGGAGGAAGGAAGGCAGAACTATCTCTTGTGTCCTATGAAAATGAGATGCTACCTTGGGAAGGTATGCCGGGTATGGCCTTAGGATTACTCTATCCCGTAAGAATTCTGTGTAAGGGGGCAATCTGGAAAGTGCCTGTATGTCACCTATTCTACGTGCAGATGTTATTGCTACCAAAAATGCTGTTTTAAGTGATATCATCTTTAGTGAAGCAGAGTCCAGAGGTTCAAACGGTTTCTCTGTCATGGCTGTCAGGACTAAATTTAAGTCCCAAGGCATACACCTATCTTTGAGTATGGGTCTAGATCTGGTAACTGCCTTAATGAATCTCGCCACCCAATGGTTGCCGGCAATGTCGCATGCAAATAGGGCCCCTAAAGCTGAAACCTGTACTTTTAATGTACTAGTGGAAAGGCCCAACTCGAGACCCTTCTGGAGGAATTCCAGAATCTGTTTTATGGGTATTCCATCCCTGATATTAAACTCAAAGGTGGACAGGAATTGCCTCCAGGTTCTAGCATAGATGTCTGTGGTGGTTTGTTTCCTACTTTTTAGGAGAGTATCGATTACACTTTTTGAGAAACCTCTATCCTTCAATATTGTCCTCTCAAACACCATGCCGTCAAACGGAGTCCCGCTACTTGTGGGTGGTTGACTGGCCCCTGGTAGAGGAGATCTGGAAGGTTCGGCAGTACCCAGGGATCGCTCACTGACATGGTCCTCAACCATGCAAACCAGGTCCTTCTGGGCCAGAAGGGGGCAATCAATATGACTTTTGCCCCGTCTTCCCTGATCTTCCTCACTACCAGAGGTAGAAGGTTCAAAGGTGGAAAAGCATAAGCCAGCGAGAAGTTCCATTTTATTAGGAGGGCGTCCACGGCCAGTGGATTTTCCCTGGGATTTAGGGAGCAGAAAGTTTTTTCCTTCCTGTTTTCTCTGGTGGCAAAGAGGTCCACCTCCGGTTGACCCCATTTGTGGACAATCTGGTTGTAGATGTCTAAGTTTAAAGCCCATTCTCCCTGCTTTAGGGCCCTGCGGCTTAGAAAGTCTGCCTTCATGTTGTCTTTCCCCCTGATGTGGAGCGCGGTCAAAGATAAAAAAAAATTTTCGGCTATTTGAAGGAGACGTTGGAGCTGGTTCCACCTTGGTGATTGACATAGGCTACCGCTACCTGGTTGTCTGAGAGTATCCTCACGTGATGGCCCTGTAGATACATAATGAGTTTTTTAACAGCCAACTCAATTGCCAGCAGCTCCCTCTGGTTAGATGAGGTCTCAGTATCGGAGTCCCACTGTCCCTGAACCACTATGTCCTCCATATGGGCCCCCCAACCCCAAGGACTGGCGTCTGTGGTAATTACACGGGATATCTGCATCACCCAGGGCACCCCCGAGGCTAAGTTTCCGTCATCGAGCCACCACTTAAGAGATGTAATAGTTGAGGGGCTTAGCAATACTTGACCCTGCAAGGAGCCCTCTAAGGTCCTGCTATTAACCAGGACATCTTTCTGAAGGGCACTAGTGTGGAATTGTGCCCTCTTGACCGCTGGGATACACGAGGTTAGGGAGCCTAACAGGGACATGGCCTGCCTGAGGGTCATGGAGGGTTTATTGATTGCCCGAAGAACCTGCTGCTGTATCTGCCGTAATTTCTCTACTGGTAACAGACACTGCTGAGTTTCTGAATTTAACAGCAAGCCCAGAAACCTCTGGACCCTTAAGGGCTGAAATCGGGATTTCTCGTAATTTATAATCCATCCCAGGTTCTCTAATCTGGACTTAGCTTCCTCTATCTGAGATAGACAATGGCCCACTGAATTTCCCACGATCAAGAAATCATCTAAGTATGGGACAATTAAGATGTCAACTTCATGTAAATGAGCCATAACATCGGCCACTATTTTTGTAAATACCCGGGGCGCTGCTGAGAGACCAAAGGGAAGAGCTCTATATTGATAATGACGGATTACACCATCTATTGATACCGCCACCCTCAGGAACTGCTGGAAATCTGCGTGTATAGGTACATGATAGTACGCGTCTTTCAAGTCCACGACTGCCATAAAACACCCTTCATACAGCATCTTTATTGTCGAATTGATGGACTCCATTTTAAAGGTGCGATTAACCAAAAATTCATTAAGGAAACGTAAATTAATAATTGTTCTAAATGTTTTATCCGGCTTTTGGATTAGGAATAAGGGAGAGTAGAAACCTTTTCCTCTCTCAGATTCTGGAACCTCTATCAGGACATTTTTCAGGCACAGGTTCAAGACCACTGCTTCTAAGGCCGCTTGTTCAAGGGGTGAAGATCTTAAAGGTGTTGGTTTAAAGGTATCCTGTGGGACCTGAGTGAATTCCAACCTGAGCCCGGTGGATATCACCTTCCGCACCCAGTCACTATTGGTGACCTGTAACCATGCTGGGAGGAAGGATGACAGTCTACCCCCCACGGGAATTGCTAGTCATTGGTTCTGTCTTTTTCGTTCTCTCGATGAGCGCCTGAACATGAAACCCGTACCTCTTCTCCTTCTATCCTCCCATCTGGGACGGTCTCTATTAGGTGAAGGGTTGCGCCGTCTCCCTTGACCGAATCTCCTCCTATTAAATGGACGTCGGTAAGGTGCGGACCAAAGGTTTGGGAATTTTTTCTTATCATCCCCGGCCTTCTCCAGCAGTTCGGCCAGGACTGCTCCAAATAAATACTCCCCTTCACATGGCATAGTGCAGAGTTTCGCCCTGGACTGAATATCTCCAGGCCAACACTTTAGCCACAGGGCTCTCCGAGCTGCATTAGAGAGCCCTGCCGCCCTGGCGGCCATTCTGACTGCATCAGCTGAGGCATCTGCTAGGAAGGCTGCGCCATCCTGGATTATCGGTAGGGCCCCAAGGATCGCCTGTCTAGATGTTCCTTGTTTTAATTGTGATTCTAACTGGTCCAACCAGACCATCATGGACCTGGCCGTGCATGTTGATGCTACTGCTGGTCTTAAGGAACCGGCTGCCATCTCCCAGGTATTTTTAAGGAAGGTATCTGGCTTCCTGTCTAGAGGATCTTTAAGGGACCCCATGTCCTCAAAGGGTAATGAGGATCTTTTTGATGCATTCGCAATAGCTATATGTAATTTGGGGGCCTTGTCCCAAGTATTTATTGTTGAATCGTCAAAGGGATATCTCCGCTTGAGGGCTGGTGGTAGCGGCCCTCTTTTATCTGGTTTTTTCCACTCCCTGCGGATCAGATCCTGAATCTTTTCGTTTAGGGGGAAGACTCTACGCTTCCTCTGCTCCAGTCCCCCGAACATGACATCCTGCATGGATAATTGAGGCTTTGGCTCCTCCACCTCCATTGTCCCTCTGACTGCCTTCACTAACTTGTCTACTCGGTCAAGTGGCAGGCAAAACCGACCAGAGTCCTCTTCTTCGGAGGAGGACGAGAGAGATGAAACCTGGGAGTCCTTGCTTCTCCTCCACTCTGTCGAGGAATTCGACTCCACCGGGTCCTCACCCCTTAAACTTTCTGGCTGGGACAGGGATTTTAGGGTTTCTTTCATCTCTGCCCTAACTATATCCCTTAAACATGCTGCTACTGCGGGCGACTCCTCCACAACTTTTTGGGGCATGAGTCTGGTAACGGGCATGCACAGAGTGCGCATTCCCTGTGTTTGGTTTTACTCATAGCTTTCTTCCCCTAGAATAAAACACAGAAGGAGGCCCCGTCACTGAGTGAACATTCACGAAGATCACTTACCAGTGCCACAATCAAGTACCGGAGAATGAGGAGGATTTTTCTCAGTCGATGCTCCTGTCAGCCTAGAGGAGCCTTTATGACTGGATTGGTCACTTCGTCCCGGACGCTCCTTACTGTCATGGGACTCTTTCTTCTTCTGTTTGACCTGCCTAAGGTCATCCAGGGGCGGCAATGAAGATTGTCGGTGTTGCCGCCGTTGCTGCTGCTTTTGCTGCTGCTCCTTTTGTTGCTGCTGCTGCTCGCTCTCCATTACTGCACGCAATAATGTGGCCCAGGCAAGGCACCCATCCAGGGTCCTGCCTATATACCCCTCCTCCTCCGGACAGCAGATTTCCTTCCCTTGCCGCGCCCCCCCCAATCGGGCCTCCCTCCCCAGCTGGCGCTGCTCCGGTCAGGAGAACCGGCGCTTACCGGCGTCCTCCCGATAGGCGCCGCCATCTTGGGTCCCTGCGCCGCCGACCCGGAAGCGCCCCCCGGCTCCGCCTCCTGATGTCACCGCGACTCCGGCGTGACCGGAAGTCACGCGGGACGCCCGGGCACTGCACTATGAAGCGCTCCCCGGCCCCAACGCCCTGCAGCCGCCCCCGACCACCGCGATCGCGCCGCTGGAGTTGGGAGTCCCCGGGGGGCATACTCACCGGCGCGGTCTGCTTATGGAGACGGACCTCCTCCGGACGCCACTCCCTGCTGTCTACGCCACCGCCGTGCCACCCATCCTGGGCCACCGTGGCGTCTTCCAGGAGCTCCGCACCAGGCCGAGGTAGGAGACCCCTCGCTACCTGTACCGGCCGGCCGGCCTGGGATCCGGTCATCTGCAGGATCCCGTCCCCTCAGGAACAGGAAACCAACTGATGCGTGGGAGAGGTGCCGCCCTTTTGTATCTGTAGGTTTCCTGTTCCCGAAGGGCGGATCCCCTCTCTCGTGGTGCTGTCATGGGAGTCCGAATAAAAGACGCTGTTCACACGGAGCGTTATCACTGACCCTGCGGGGTCCTCACCGTCTGTAAGGGAAGTCAGAGAATTCTTAGCAGGAAAGAGGAGTGAGACGGGGGAGTGCACAGAAAGCAGAGGATCTGCACGCCATCTAAGAGGGTCTCCGGTGAAAAGACGAGATCACCTATCCATAGAGCAGGTGATCACTTGTGCATTGGGGGAGCTCCGACCACTGGGGGCCGCACCGATCAGCAGAATGGGGCAATAATATCCCCGTCAGTGCACATGTCCGACCGCCGCTCCATTCTTTAGCTCCGCTTTTTCTAGCAGACCTCATAGAGAATTGATGGAGCAGCGGCCCAACAGGTGCGCTGTCACGTCATTCTAATGGGGATACAAGTGCCCCCTTCTGCCAGGCAGCCGGACCCCCAATGGATCAATAAGTTGTCACCGATCCTGTGGACAGAAGATAAGTTGTTTTCACTGGACAACCCCTTTAAGGCTGCAATATGCGTTCCAAAAATTATCCCTTTCCAAAAACGTGGCACGATTCAGCCGCCCATCTAACGTGTATAGGGGCCCCCTACCTCTCCCTGAAGGATGATGTCAGAGGGCACACCCCCCCCCCATTCTCCGGGGAGGAACCTAGCAGCAGCCAATTCCACATATACAGCACGGTGGCTCAGTGGTTAGTACTGTAGACTTGCAGCGCTGGGGTCCTGGGTTCAAATCACACCAAAGACAACATCTGCATGGAGTTTGTATGTTCTCCCCGTGTTTGCATGGGTTTCCTCCGGGTTCTCCAGTTTCCTCCCACATTCCAAAGACCGATAGGGAATGTACATTATGAGCCCCATCGGGGACAGCGATGATTATGTCTGTAAAGTGCTGTGGAATTAATGGCGCTATATAAATGTGTAAAATAAATAAATACAGCACATGTGCACGCTCATCCTAACCTAGCATGCATGTTTAGCTACTGTGATTGTGATTGGATTGGAGGGGGTCTCCATGAATAGGAGCAGAGCTGCAGTACCCAGGAGCGGCCACTACACGGTGTTGAGAGTTGTGCTGTTTCGATCCTTGTAGTGTTTATATCCAGCTGGAGCTTGTAACCGCTGATCAGTGGGGGCACCGGGTGTCGGACCCCATCTATCTGACATTGATGGATAGCTTATCAGTATCCTAATCCTGGAAACTCCCTCTAGTATCACTCCAAGAGTCAGAGATACTTGAAGCAGATCTGTCACCGCTGCAGACAATATGATATATTTCTATGTTTGGCTGCAGATTAGGAGCAAGAAAACCAGATGCAATTTTTCAAGACAAAATTGCCACAAATTTGCACAGGATTGTCGTGTGGGTTTTGCAGCAAACATTGTTAGGGTGTATGCACACTCTGCGGATCCACAGCAGAATTAGCTGCGTTGTACAGTACCACTATATTCTATGAAAAACAAAAAACGCTGTACACATGCTGCAGATTTTTCCACGCGGATTAAAATCTGCAGCATGTCAATTGTTTGTGCGGAATCCGCAGCGGTTTCACACCTTCAACATTGTAGAGGTGTGAAACCGCAGGGCTAATCCGCAGATAAACTGCAGGTCTTTTGGCCTGTGGATTTACCTGCGGATTTTCCCAAATCCGTGCGGAAAAATCTGCAGCCCAATCCGCAACGTGTGCACACAGCCTTAGAGAATTGCTGCAGACTTTGCCCGGCGCATTATAAGGCTATGTGCACACGTTGCAGATTCTGCTGTGGAATTTTCCGCGCAGATTTTGCTAAATCTGCAGGTAAAATGACCTGCGTTTTACCTGCAGATTTAGTGTAGATTTAGTGCAGTTTTTGTGCGGATTTCCCCTGCAGTTCTACACCTGTGGATTTCTATAATGGAGCAGATGTAAAACTGCAGCAGAACTGCACAAAAGAAGCGACATGCTGCAGTTTTAAATCTGCGCAGAAAAATCTGCAGCATGTGCACAGTGTTTTTTGTTTTACATAGCCTTAAATGGTACTGTACATCACGTGCCGTTCTGCAGGGCCAAATCTGCTGCAGAACTGTAGAAGAATCCGCACCGTGCGCACAGACCCTGACGGCGACGTCCGCACACAATTCCACCATCCAATTAGCATGCTGCGGGTTTGCGAGTCGGCAATTTACGTACAGATAATATCCAAGTCCTGATACACGACATCAATACTGAATTCCGCTACACAATCTACACGGGAAATCTGCAGGTAATAACCTCCGTGTGTACTGAGCCTTCCAGCCGAGGAGGCAGAGAACGCAGCGCAATGCGGCAGCTGGGAGGATTGATGTCTGGCTGAATCCACAGAGGGTCAATTCTTTACTTGCAATGAGAAGGACAAAATTTGCATCAAATCCACTGTAGATTTTGCTGCAGAAAAGCTGCAAAGTGTGAACCGTTCACTGTGGCCCTAAAGCAGAAGTGCAATTAATAGACACATACCCTCAATGGAAAAAATGAATAAATGAGCTACAAACACATCGCAGACGGGGAACAGATCGCTACAGAACCCAATTTAGGCTCCTGAAGATGAAAGGGACGCCCCGCACGGAGCCGCTTTACATTTGTGAGTGTTTTTCTAACCTGATTACAACCAATGACATTTCCGTCACTGTTTTCTATGATGTGTTCATTATTATTAGCGTCGCCGCTCATTATTACAAGTGACTTCAGTTCCTGAGCCTGATTAATTAATCACCGAAGATATTTTAAGATCCTTATGATAATTTACTTTCCTTTTGATTTGCAAATAATAAAAACATTTCTGCTTCTGCTGACAGATCCTCGCAGGTTACGGTAATTATGTCCATGATTGGGGAACCAATTAAAAAAAGTACAAAGAGGAAAATAAAAAGAGAAAAGTCATTTCTGACTTTACAAAAGGCTGTGTATGATAAAAACATAAAAAGTTTCACTTTATAATCTCAATCTGCAGCGCGTCTGTCCACGGGCCTAATACTGAGATCAGTAATGTAATGTATGTACACAGTGACTGCACCAGCAGAATAGTGAGTGCAGCTCTGGAGTATAATACAGGATGTAACTCAGGATCAGTAATGTAATGTATGTACACAGTGACTGCACCAGCAGAATAGTGAGTGCAGCTCTGGGGTATAATACAGGATGTAACCCAGGATCAGTAATGTAATGTATGTACACAGTGACTGCACCAGCAGAATAGTGAGTGCAGCTCTGGGGTATAATACAGGATGTAACCCAGGAGCAGTAATGTAATGTATGTACAAAGTGACTGCACCAGCAGAATAGTGAGTGCAGCTCTGGGGTATAATACAGGATGTAACTCAGGATCAGTAATGTATGTACACAGTGACTGCACCAGCAGAATAGTGAGTGCAGCTCTGGAGTATAATACAGGATGTAACTCAGGAGCAGTAATGTAATGTATGTACACAGTGACTGCACCAGCAGAATAGTGAGTGCAGCTCTGGGGTATAATACAGGATGTAACCCAGGATCAGTAATGTAATGTATGTACACAGTGACTGCACCAGCAGAATAGTGAGTGCAGCTCTGGGGTATAATACAGGATGTAACCCAGGAGCAGTAATGTAATGTATGTACAAAGTGACTGCACCAGCAGAATAGTGAGTGAAGCTCTGGGGTATAATACAGGATGTAACCCAGGATCAGTAATGTAATGTATGTACACAGTGACTGCACCAGCAGAATAGTGAGTGCAGCTCTGGAGTATAATACAGGATGTAACTCAGGAGCAGTAATGTAATGTATGTACACAGTGACTGCACCAGCAGAATAGTGAGTGCAGCTCTGGGGTATAATACAGGATGTAACTCAGGAGCAGTAATGTAATGTATGTACACAGTGACTGCACCAGCAGAATAGTGAGTGCAGCTCTGGAGTATAATACAGGATGTAACTCAGGAGCAGTAATGTAATGTATGTACACAGTGACTGCACCAGCAGAATAGTGAGTGGAGCTCTGGGGTATAATGCAGGATGTAACCCAGGATCAGTAATGTAATGTATGTACACAGTGACTGCACCAGCAGAATAGTGAGTGCAGCTCTGGGGTATAATACAGGATGTAACCCAGGATCAGTAATGTAATGTATGTACACAGTGACTGCACCAGCAGAATAGTGAGTGCAGCTCTGGGGTATAGTACAGGATGTAACTCAGGATCAGTAATGTAATGTATGTACACAGTGACTGCACCAGCAGAATAGTGAGTGCAGCTCTGGGGTATAGTACAGGATGTAACTCAGGATCAGTGATGTAATGTATGTACACAGTGACTGCACCAGCAGAATAGTGAGTGCAGCTCTGGAGTATAATACAGGATGTAACTCAGGATCAGTAATGTAATGTATGTACACAGTGACTGCACCAGCAGAATAGTGAGCGCAGCTCTGGAGTATAATACAGGATGTAACTCAGGATCAGTAATGTAATGTATGTGCACAGTGACTGCACCAGCAGAATAGTGAGTGCAGCTCTGGAGTATAATACAGGATGTAACTCAGGATCAGTAATGTAATGTATGTACACAGTGACTGCACCAGCAGAATAGTGAGTGCAGCTCTGGAGTATAATACAGGATGTAACTCAGGATCAGTAATGTAATGTATGTACACAGTGACTGCACCAGCAGAACAGTGACTGCAGCTGGAGTATAATACAGGATGTAACTCAGGATCAGTAATGTAATGTATGTACACAGTGACTGCACCAGCAGAATAGTGAGTGTAGCTCTGGGGTATAATACAGGATGTAACTCAGGATCAGTAATGTAATGTATGTACACAGTGACTGCACCAGCAGAACAGTGACTGCAGCTGGAGTATAATACAGGATGTAACTCAGGATCAGTAATGTAATGTATGTACACAGTGACTGCACCAGCAGAATAGTGAGCGCAGCTCTGGGGTATAATACAGGATGTAACTCAGGATCAGTAATGTAATGTATGTACACAGTGACTGCACCAGCAGAATAGTGAGCGCAGCTCTGGGGTGTTGTGAGCTCATTTTCTCGTTCACGTTTGATGTCCGATGAACTCCCTCTGCTGGTGAAAGGAGGTGGTGAAACTGATTTGGATGGGAGAAACCTGTCACCTGAACAGGTGGATTGCGATTGGACATCCGGAATCTGAGTGGATATAAGGCAGCCGACGCCCTGTAGGGTTGCTGGTGATTTCTCTGCTCTGAGCTCTGGCCTCCAGTTCAGTTCCTGTCTTCTAAAGCTAAGTTTTGCTCTGTTATTGTTCCATGAGATTTTGTCTGATTTGCTTAGTTTTGTGTTCTGCCAGCCCCGGCTGGGGCTCTGCTGAATTTCCATTTTTGTCCCTGATCAGTTAAATCTCTTTTGCTCTGTCTTCAGAATATATCGGAGTGCTGATATAGGGATTTTGAAGTCTAGTGACTTCAGGGCCGTTTTTCCTATCAGACGTGTTGGGACATTTTTGGTAGGGTTTTTGCGGATTGCAGCCAGCATCTTTTCTGTCCTTTCCTATCTAGTTAGTTGGGCCCCATCGTTTGCTCTGCCTGTCTTTCTGTCTGTGTTTCTGTTGTCATCTGTTTTCACCGACAATACATGTTGGGGGCTGTCTATTGCTTTGGGGTCTGCTCTGGGGCAGTTTAGATTTCCCCTTTCTTTAGGCTTATTTAGTTCTCCAGCTGTGAAGAGGCGTCTAGGACCACCGTAGGAACGCTCCACGGCTACTGTTAGTTCTTGTGAATAGGATCAGGCGTCTGCAATCCGCTAGCTACCAACCTCTCCTCTTTTCTGGACTTAGCTTGCATTTTTGTTTTTTCCTCCTCCGGTGACTCATTCATAACACTGGGGTATAATACAGGATGTAACTCAGGATCAGAAATGTAATGTATGTACACAGTGACTGCACCAGCAGAATAGTGAGTGCAGCAATGGAGTATAATACAGGATGTAACTCAGGATCAGAAATGTAATGTGTGCACACAGTGACTGCACCAGCAGAATAGTGCGTGCAGCTCTGGGGTATAATACAAGGATGTAACTCAGGATCAGTAATGTTATGTATGTACACAGTGACTGCACCAGCAGAATAGTGAGTGCAGCTCTGGGGTATAATACAGGATGTAACTCTGGATCAGTAATGTAATGTATGTACACAGTGACTGTACCAGCAGAATAGTGAGTGCAGCTCTGGAGTATAATACAGGATGTAACTCAGGATCAGAAATGTAATGTATGTACACAGTGACTGCACCAGCAGAATAGTGAGTGCAGCTCTGGAGTATAATACAGGATGTAACTCAGGATCAGTAATGTAATGTATGTACACAGTGACTGCACCAGCAGAATAGTGAGCGCAGCTCTGGAGTATAATACAGGATGTAACTCAGGATCAGTAATGTAATGTATGTGCACAGTGACTGCACCAGCAGAATAGTGAGTGCAGCTCTGGAGTATAATACAGGATGTAACTCAGGATCAGTAATGTAATGTATGTGCACAGTGACTGCACCAGCAGTATAGTGAGTGCAGCTCTGGAGTATAATACAGGATATAACTCAGGATCAGTAATGTAATGTATGTACACAGTGACTGCACCAGCAGAACAGTGACTGCAGCTGGAGTATAATACAGGATGTAACTCAGGATCAGTAATGTAATGTATGTACACAGTGACTGCACCAGCAGAATAGTGAGCGCAGCTCTGGGGTATAATACAGGATGTAACTCAGGATCAGTAATGTAATGTATGTACACAGTGACTGCACCAGCAGAACAGTGACTGCAGCTGGAGTATAATACAGGATGTAACTCAGGATCAGTAATGTAATGTATGTACACAGTGACTGCACCAGCAGAATAGTGAGCGCAGCTCTGGGGTATAATACAGGATGTAACTCAGGATCAGTAATGTAATGTATGTACACAGTGACTGCACCAGCAGAATAGTGAGCGCAGCTCTGGGGTGTTGTGAGCTCATTTTCTCGTTCACCTTTGATGTCCGATGAACTCCCTCTGCTGGTGAAAGGAGGTGGTGAAACTGATTTGGATGGGAGAAACCTGTCACCTGAACAGGTGGATTGCGATTGGACATCCGGAATCTCTGAGTGGATATAAGGCAGCCGACGCCCTGTAGGGTTGCTGGTGATTTCTCTGCTCTGAGCTCTGGCCTCCAGTTCAGTTCCTGTCTTCTAAAGCTAAGTTTTGCTCTGTTATTGTTCCATGAGATTTTGTCTGATTTGCTTAGTTTTGTGTTCTGCCAGCCCCGGCTGGGGCTCTGCTGAATTTCCATTTTTGTCCCTGATCGGTTAAATCTCTTTTGCTCTGTCTTCAGAATATATCGGAGTGCTGATATAGGGATTTTGAAGTCTAGTGACTTCAGGGCCGTTTTTCCTATCAGACGTGTTGGGACATTTTTGGTAGGGTTTTTGCGGATTGCAGCCAGCATCTTTTCTGTCCTTTCCTATCTAGTTAGTTGGGCCCCATCGTTTGCTCTGCCTGTCTTTCTGTCTGTGTTTCTGTTGTCATCTGTTTTCACCGACAATACATGTTGGGGGCTGTCTATTGCTTTGGGGTCTGCTCTGGGGCAGTTTAGATTTCCCCTTTCTTTAGGCTTATTTAGTTCTCCAGCTGTGAAGAGGCGTCTAGGACCACCGTAGGAACGCTCCACGGCTACTGTTAGTTCTTGTGAATAGGATCAGGCGTCTGCAATCCGCTAGCTACCAACCTCTCCTCTTTTCTGGACTTAGCTTGCATTTTTGTTTTTTCCTCCTCCGGTGACTCATTCATAACACTGGGGTATAATACAGGATGTAACTCAGGATCAGAAATGTAATGTATGTACACAGTGACTGCACCAGCAGAATAGTGAGTGCAGCAATGGAGTATAATACAGGATGTAACTCAGGATCAGAAATGTAATGTATGTACACAGTGACTGCACCAGCAGAATAGTGACTGCAGCAATGGAGTATAATACAGGATGTATCTCAGGATCAGAAATGTATGTACACAGTGACTGCACCAGCAGAATAGTGAGTGCAGCTCTGGGGTATAATACAGGATGTAACTCAGGATCAGTAATATATGTACACAGTGACTGCACCAGCAGAATAGTGAGTGCAGCTCTGGGGTATAATACAGGCTGTAACTCAGGATCAGTAATGTATTGTATGTACACAGTGACTGCACCAGCAGAATAGTGAGTGCAGCTCTGGAGTATAATACAGGATGTAACTCAGGATCAGTAATGTAATGTATGTACACAGTGACTGCACCAGCAGAATAGTAAGTGCAGCTCTGGAGTATAATACAGGAGGTAACTCAGGATCAGTAATGTATGTACACAGTGACTGCACCAGCAGAATAGTGAGTGCAGCTCTGGGGTATAATACAGGATGTAACTCAGGATCAGAAATGTAATGTGTGCACACAGTGACTGCACCAGCAGAATAGTGAGTGCAGCTCTGAGGTATAATACAAGGATGTAACTCAGGATCAGTAATGTAATGTACTGTATGTACACAGTGACTGCACCAGCAGAATAGTGAGTGCAGCAATGGAGTATAATACAGGATGTATCTCAGGATCAGAAATGTAATGTACTGTATGTACACAGTGACTGCACCAGCAGAATAGTGAGTGCAGCTCTGGAGTATAATACAGGATGTAACTCAGGATCAGTAATATATGTACACAGTGACTGCACCAGCAGAATAGTGAGTGCAGCTTTGGGGTATAATACAGGAGGTAACTCAGGATCAGTATTGTATTGTATGTACACAGTGACTGCACCAGCAGAATAGTGAGTGCAGCTCTGGAGTATAATACAGGATGTAACTCAGGATCAGTAATGTAATGTATGTACACAGTGACTGCACCAGCAGAATAGTAAGTGCAGCTCTGGAGTATAATACAGGAGGTAACTCAGGATCAGTAATGTATGTACACAGTGACTGCACCAGCAGAATAGTGAGTGCAGCTCTGGGGTATAATACAGGATGTAACTCAGGATCAGAAATGTAATGTATGTACACAGTGACTGCACCAGCAGAATAGTGAGTGCAGCAATGGAGTATAATACAGGATGTAACTCAGGATCAGTAATGTAATGTATGTACACAGTGTACACAGTGACTGCACCAGCAGAATAGTGAGTGCAGCTCTGGAGTATAATACAGAATGTAACTCAGGATCAGAAATGTAATGTGTGCACACAGTGACTGCACCAGCAGAATAGTGAGTGCAGCTCTGAGGTATAATACAAGGATGTAACTCAGGATCAGTAATGTAATGTATGTACACAGTGACTGCACCAGCAGAATAGTGAGTGCAGCAATGGAGTATAATGCAGGATGTATCTCAGGATCAGAAATGTAATGTACTGTATGTACACAGTGACTGCACCAGCAGAATAGTGAGTGCAGCTCTGGGGTATAATACAGGATGTAACTCAGGATCAGTAATATATGTACACAGTGACTGCACCAGCAGAATAGTGAGTGCAGCTTTGGGGTATAATACAGGAGGTAACTCAGGATCAGTATTGTATTGTATGTACACAGTGACTGCACCAGCAGAATAGTGAGTGCAGCTCTGGAGTATAATACAGGATGTAACTCAGGATCAGTAATGTAATGTATGTACACAGTGACTGCACCAGCAGAATAGTAAGTGCAGCTCTGGAGTATAATACAGGAGGTAACTCAGGATCAGTAATGTATGTACACAGTGACTGCACCAGCAGAATAGTGAGTGCAGCTCTGGGGTATAATACAGGATGTAACTCAGGATCAGAAATGTAATGTATGTACACAGTGACTGCACCAGCAGAATAGTGAGTGCAGCTCTGGGGTATAATACAGGATGTAACTCAGGATCAGTAATATATGTACACAGTGACTGCACCAGCAGAATAGTGAGTGCAGCTTTGGGGTATAATACAGGAGGTAACTCAGGATCAGTATTGTATTGTATGTACACAGTGACTGCACCAGCAGAATAGTGAGTGCAGCTCTGGGGTATAATACAGGAGGTAACTCAGGATCAGGATTGTATTGTATGTACACAGTGACTGCACCAGCAGAATAGTGAGTGCAGCTCTGGAGTATAATACAGGATGTAACTCAGGATCAGTAATGTAATGTATGTACACAGTGACTGCACCAGCAGAATAGTGAGTGCAGCTTTGGGGTATAATACAGGAGGTAACTCAGGATCAGTATTGTATTGTATGTACACAGTGACTGCACCAGCAGAATAGTGAGTGCAGCTCTGGGGTATAATACAGGATGTAACTCAGGATCAGTAATGTAATGTATGTACACAGTGACTGCACCAGCAGAATAGTGAGTGCAGCTCTGGGGTATAATACAGGAGGTAACTCAGGATCAGTAATGTATGTACACAGTGACTGCACCAGCAGAATAGTGAGTGCAGCTCTGGGGTATAATACAGGATGTAAATCAGGATCAGTACATATCATATAATGTATTTACAAGGCAAATCAGCTCTTTATGCAGATTATATTGCTGAAAGGTGAATGTGCCATTAAAAAGCCTTTGAGAAGTATTTATGCATATAAGATAACATTTTAGGTTTTTTTGACTCCTCTTGGTATTTGCAGCACAGATGCTGTCCCCGGACGGGGTCTAAGCTTAGAAGAAATGAAGAAAAGTTTCCAGTACCCCCCAGTAGACAAGAATGGTAAGTACAGATGTCTCCCCACCCGTAATCACCGAGTTGGTCTTCGTTGCAAGATGCTGAAAATCTGAACATTTACTTTAAGACAAGTGGAGCGTGTGATTTCTGGCGGAAGCCTGGACTCTTAACTCTTAAATACATTGCTTCAAGCTGTTATGTGGTAGTTTGTTTTTTTAAGACATAGATAGATAGATATGAGGAAGTACTACTGACTTCTAGAAGGTATTTATCACTGTTAAGATCCCCCTAAGATAAAGAGACCCGGGGTCCCTCTGCTGAGATCAGTTGCAGTCATGGAGAATGTGGAAACTTCCTGCAGTGCCCCCACAGGGGGAATAAAGCATTACATTAGTGCAGATTCCCAGTCATCGATGGACTGGACCCACCTCTATAACATAAAACGTTTGTTCGTCTGGTGAAATGATTTTTACGTTTACGTTTTTATAAACCATGATTCTCTGCAGCACATAGTGTTGTGTAAACAGGCGATGACTATGATATCCTGTGTCGACAGAACGAGCGTATTCCTGATCATACTGTCCACCGTGACATGTAGCGGCCGGCGGACATTTAATAGCCTAGTTATACAGAATGATTGATGATACAAAGAAAGCCATTGTTCTCAGCAGCACATGTCAATACGCAGTGATGTGCTGCCGAGAACAATGATTCTTAAGCGTAAAAATCATTTCACCTGACAACGATCGCCTTGATCGTCGGGTGATGGGCCGCCTGTTTAGACAGACCGATAATCGTGACACTAGCAGTCCCACTTTTCGTCACGCACACCATCAGTCGCCGTGTAAAGCAGACTGCTGCTTGGTGGTGAATCCACGGTGATGGGAGATGGACGCTCTCTCACGTGTCGTGGACGTGACGCACCGCCGCCGTTGCATTTACCTTCTCTCCCTTCGTTTCGCAGGTTATGTGTCCGATCCCATGAGCACAATGCGATTTCATTCTTGCTGCAGGAGCAGCAGCTTCGAAGACGGCAACTGACAGATGGAGCCGTTACCGCCTGTGACGATATCCCGGTGAAAAGGGCGAGCGCGCCGCCACCTGACAGCCCGGAGGGAAGTGTTTACCCACCGCCGTCATCTTTATTTCTCATTGATGTGGGATCAATCATCTTTATCGCTTTGTTTTGCTCTTGTTTCATTACATGGCTCGGCTGTGAGTTTATATCCGATGTAACCTGGCACCAAACCACCAGATCCCGGTAACGTTACCGACCTCGAGCCGCGCTCTCGTCCCGCTGAGTCGTCACTTTCTTAGCTGTTATCTACAGAAGGTTTTTGCTAAATCATTAATATATTAAAAATATAAAACATCGCTATATCTTCTGTTTTATGTCCTTTACTCCCCTGTGATAAACTACTTCACCTGTTCATAAAGGACACATTAAGCTTTGTAACATTTCTCACAAGTCATGGGATTTGCCATTCTGGGGTCTGGGAAAGCCGGCTGATACTTCTAGCGTCTACATTATAACTGCAGTCCTTAGGTCTGCAGCTTTCTAAGTAGCAGAGACTATCGATAAGTGATTGAATATAACATTTCTTTCTTTCTAGAATTTGGCAGGATCACCAATGAAGTTACTGGTAGAATAAAATATGTAAAAAGTCAATAATGTTTTTAGATTTAATTACTACCCAGGCTTTGCATAGTTATGATTTTTTTTGTAATATACCTCATGATCTTTATTAAAAAAAATGTTTAACTTTACAGTTTTCATAATGGCTCCCAGTGCTATTATAGATGCCTACTTCCTGTCCTTTCAAGAAGAGTTTGCAGCAGTCTCATTATCATCAGAGGCAGGAATACACAGGTGATAACTAGACATTAGCGAATATGTGCGGAATTGGTTGTCAAATCTGAATTTGCCATTTTTATGCCATATTGGTACCCTGTTCGTGATGAATTTATGTTTGACCATCGATTCTGAACATATTCAGTAATTTCTACTCCCATTGACTCCAATGTCGTTCGGCTGTGTTCAGCGAATATTGTAAATACAATATTCACCGCTGATTGTAATTGGAACCGAATTTTGAAAAACTTGTCCAACTCTACTGATGCCACAAAATCCACCCATCACAATACGTGATGTCACAGCTCACCTCCTCCTCCTGTACAATGACTGGTAACTTCTCTATGTAAAGCACAAAACACAGGTTCCACCATTCACAATAGATGATATCACCGCTCACCTTCTCCTCCTAGACAATGACTGATAATACCTCTATATACATTAGGTAACACAGGTTCCACCATTCACAATAGATGATATCACAGCTCACCTTCTCCTCCTAGACAATGACTGATAATACCTCTATATACAGTAGGTAACACAGGTTCCACCATTCACAATAGATGATATCACAGCTCACCTCCTCCTCTTAGACAATGACTGATAACTAGTGTTGAGCATTCCGATACCGCAAGTATCGGGTATCGGCCGATACTTGCTGTATCGGAATTCCGATACCGACTTCCGATATTTTTTCAATATCGGAATTCGGCATCGGAATCGGAAGTTCAGTTGATTGACGGCCTGACGTCATCATGATGCGCGGTGTGTGCGCATCATGATGCGCCGTCATTTCGGGCCTTCCGGGGGTCTCTGCCGGCCTGCCGGGGGGCTGTGCCGGCCTGCCGGGGGGCTGTGTGGACTGCCCGGGGTCTGTACCGGCCTGCCGGGGGGCTGTGCCGGCCTGCCGGTGGTCTGTGCACCCTGTGGGGGTCTGTACCGGCCTGCCGGGGGGCTGTGCCGGCCTGCCGGGGGGCTGTGCTGATGTCCGGGGGTCTGTGCAAGCATCGTCCGATGGGACTACAAGTCCCATCGGGCGATGCCTGCTACCATGACAGTGATTGACACATTAGCCAATGATGGGACAGTAGTAGTCCCATCATCCGGCTAATGTGTTAAATGTTAAAAAAAAAAAAAAAAAAAAAAAAAAAATACTACATACATACTACATGCTACATACATACTACATATATACTACATGCATGCTACATACATACTACATGCTACATGCATGCTACATACATACTACATACATACTACATACATACTACATACATACAATACATTCATACAATACATACATAGACATACAGTACATATAACATAGAGTAACATACTTACCAATACTTGTCACATTGTTCCCCGAAGCCATTGTCTTTCCGGAATAAATATTAACATAACAAACCACAAAAATACTCACCCACGATCCGAAGCAGTCCACGAGTGTGTCCCACGACGATCTTGGGTGGAGAACTGCAGCATCAGATGATGCTGCCGTTCTCTACGGGCTGCAGGAATCCAATGACGGAAGGTAGGTATCCTTCCGCACTGTATTCCTCCGCCACTTAAAAAAAAAAAGTCCCTAGTCTCACTTTATGCCATTGCTGTGTGGGAAATTCCCACACAGCAATGGCATAAAGTGAGACTAGGGACTTTTTTTTTTTTTAAGTGGCGGAGGAATACAGTGCGGAAGGATACCTACCTTCCGTCATTGGATTCCTGCAGCCCGTAGAGAACGGCAGCAACAGCTGATGCTGCAGTTCTCTACCCAAGATCGTCGTGGGACACACTCGTGGACTGCTTCGGATCGTGGGTGAGTATTTTTGTGGTTTGTTATGTTAATATTTATTCCGTAGACGACAATGGCTTCGGGGAACAATGTGACAAGTATTGGTAAGTATGTTACTCTATGTTATATGTACTGTATGTCTATGTATGTATTGTATGAATGTATTGTATGTATGTAGTATATATGTGGTATGTATGTAGCATGTAGTATGCAGTATGTATGTAGCATGCATGTAGTATATATGTAGTATGTATGTTGCATGTAGTATGAATGTAGCATGTATGTAGTATGTAGTATGAATGTAGCATGTATGTAGTATGCATGTTGTATGTATGTAGCATGTAATTTTTTTATTTTTTTTTTACATTTAACACATTAGCCGGATGATGGGACTACTACTGTCCCATCATTGGCTAATGTGTCAATCACTGTCATGGTAGCAGGCATCGCCCGATGGGACTTGTAGTCCCATCGGACGATGCCTGCACAGACCCCCGGCAGGCCGGCACAGCCCCCCGGCAGGCCGGCACAGCCCCCCGGAGCCTGCACAGCCCCCCGGCAGGCCGGCACAGCCCCCCGGAGCCTGCACAGACCACCGGCAGGCCGGCACAGACCACCGGAGCCTGCACAGACCCCCTGGCAGGCCGGCACAGCCCCCCGAAAGGCCCGTACAGACCCCAGAGAGGCTGTACAAGGGCAGGAAAGGGTTTTTCTTATTCCGATACCGGAAGTCCCATAGACTTGAATGGGACTTCCGGTATCGGAATCGGCGATACCGATACTTTTTTTAAAGATCGGCCGATACCATCCGATACGATACTTTGAAGTATCGGATGGTATCGCTCAACTCTACTGATAACACCTCTATATACAATAGCTAGCACAGGATCTACGATTTACAATAGGAGATGTCACAGCTCACCTCCTCCTCCTCCTGGACGACTGATAAAACCTTCAATATGCAGTAGACAATGCAGGATCCACCATTCACAATAGCTGTTATCACACCTAACCTCCTCCCTCTCCCTTCACAATGACGTTTGCACACGCTCATTAGATGATTTTATATAAAAGAGACGGGCAGGATCTGTACATTGCAGCTAATGTTTATGTGGATTTCCAAGAAAGAACAGGAAGTTAGTCTAAATTATCCCCAATGGTTAAAGGGAACCAGTCAGGGCCCCCATGCCTCCTACCCAGCAGCATTCACTTATTTCTGAGTAAATTCCCTGCCTAACATCCCTGTATTATGCTTTTCTGTATATAGAAAGAGGGCTGACTAGTCTGAGGAACTAGCATCCCATCGACTAGTCAGTGTACGATTCTCTGAATGTAGCTGGTTCCCGGACATGGCCAGCGGAGCGCCGTATACTACACTTCTGCCTACTCCGGCATCGGGCAAAGCACGTGATACATGGTTTTTCCATCCTACATGACGGCACCACGAGAGAGGGGATCTGCCCAGCGAGGACAGGAAACCTTCAAGATAAAAGGGGCGGCTCCTCTCTCCGCATCAGTTGGTTTCCTGTCCTCGATGGGGAATCATCAAGATGAAAACCTCTTGAAGAAAGAAGAGGATGCCTGGGCCTGGCTCGGGTGATTAATGGCAGGTACCGGTAGTCGCCTCGGGGGCCATATATTCCTATGTCCCCCCTGAGCGAGTGCATGGCCACAGCCTGTGAGGCAGATTGCCCGGGTGAAGTTGGATGCCTTGGAGACCACATGCGGTGTACCCTCTCAGACTTTGATATTCCCTGTAAAAAGTCCACGGAGGCCACTTTCTGTGTTCCCTCCCTGTCGACGTACAATGGCCATGCAGCCCGTGTGGCACATCGGTGCCCGGGCAGAAGCAATGCTCCTTGGAGGCCACATATGTGTACCCTCCCTGTTGAGGCCAGACACCAGACCCTCTGGATGAACCCTGGAAGCAAGTAACTGTGAGCAGTGGTGGTCAGGGTGATGTCCATATTCCCTCAGGTGACAGCCAGTTGGCAGGGGTCCGGAGGAAGCCGGTATGAGGGCGCAGGTGTCATGGCAGCCAAGGGCGTGGGAACGCCGCAAGAGTCCCGGGCGCGCACCGGAAGGGAAGCCGGGTACGCGCTGCTGAGGGGGACGCTTGGCGCAGGGGTCGACAAGGCGCGCGCACTGTGAGCGCGCATGACGGGGCCAGAGCTGCGAAGAGGCCGGGTACGCCCACCTAGCGACCGGAAGTAGTTGTGGGCGACCCGGCAGGCTAGCCATCGAAAGGGTGCTGGAAGGATTGTTGACACACCTAAGAGAACATCATGTGAGAGTCCTGTCAGACAACCGTACAGCAGTCGCATATGTGAACCACCAGGGGGGCACCCGTTCTCGGTCCCTGATGCGAATAGCAGGAAGGATCATGGCCCTAGCAGAACACCAGTTCCTTCCATTATCGGCCCTGCATATTCGAGGCATAGACAACCTGAAGGCAGACTTTCTGAGCAGGAACCACCTGAGGCAAGGAGAATGGTGCCTAAAAGAGTCCATTTTTCAACGGATTGTGCATATGTGGGGGAAACCCATCATAGATCTCTTCGCCTCAAAAACCAACAAGAAGGTTCAAAATTTCTGCTCCCTAAGTCCAGCAGACAGGCCGTTGGCAGTAGACGCTTTCAGGATAAAGTGGACACCAGGTCTCATGTACGCCTTCCCTCCAATATGCCTCATTCCAGCAGTTCTGAGGAAGATCAGGGAGGACGAAGCCAGAGTAATTATGATAGCTCCTTTTTGGTCGAAAAGACCATGGTTCTACTGGTTGAGAGTGATGTCAGTGACGGACCCATGGGTGCTCCCAGAAGATCACGACCTGCTAACACATGGTCCCTTCAATCACCCTCCGAAGTCCAGGCTGCATTTGACAGCCTGGAATTTGAAAGGTCACTGTTAGAGGAAAAAAAAGGTTTCTCAGCAGGGTTAGTATCCACCTTACTCAATAGCAGAAAACCAGTGACTCCGAAAATTTATGGAAGGTTATGGAGGAAATTTTTATCTACCTCGGGCCCGATACGGGAGGGAGAAGTACCGGTAGGGGCAGTACTGGAGTTTCTGCAGAAGGCTTTAGAATTGGGGTTAGCGGTCAGCACCCTCAAAGTTCACATCTCAGCCCTGGCAGCATTATTTAACTATGACCTGGAAAACAATAGATGGGTGACCAGGTTTAACCGTGCCTGTACTAGAGCGGACTCTGTCCCGTCTCCTAGGCCTCCTCCCTGGGATCTAAAATTTAGTCCTATCGTCTCTGGTAGAAAGTCCATTTGAACCGCTAAATGCAGCATCAGATAAAGTGTTAACTTTAAAGACAGCCTTATTAGTGGCACTCACATCGGCCCGTGGGGTCGGAGACTTACACGCAGACCCGCCATACACTCAGGTCATGGACGATAGGGTTGTGTTAAAATTAGACCCAGCATACCTCCCTAAGGTAGTGTCAAAATTCCACAGGGCTCAGGAGATAGTCTTACCATCCTTTTGTCCTAACCCCGGTAACCAGAAGGAGGAGAGACTTCATTGCTTAGATGTTAGATGTATCCTACAGTATTTAGAGATGACAAAACCTTGGAGAAAACAGAGGGCCTTATTTGTCTCATACCAGGGGGCAAGAAAAGGCCTTAAAGCCTCTAAGCGGACTATAGCTAGATGGGTGAGAGAGGCCATCATGCTAGTATATAGTAGTGCAGGCAGGGCTGTTCCAGAAGGCCTAAAAGCCCACTCCACGAGGGCCATGGCGACGTTCTGGGCGGAGAGGGCTGATGCCCCCATTGACCAAATCTGTAAGGCGCCCACTTGGTCCTCTCCGGCTACCTTTTTCAAACATTACAGATTAGACCTATCTGCTACCTCTGATCTCACATTCGGGAGAAGAGTGTTACAAGCAGTGATCCCTCCCTAAGAGAATACAAATCTCTGTAACTCTCTCGTGGTGCCGTTATGTAGGATGGAAAAACACGGGTATTACATACCTGGTAATGTGCTTTTTCATGAGACATGACGGCACCCTTATATTCCCTCCCTATTGGTCACGTCATTAGTTGGGTGCATTATTAGCATTTTACATTCCCTTTGGTGTTTGAAATTTAGTAGTGTAAGGGATGTATTATTTATGTGTACACTAACCTGCGGAGTTCCTCTCGTGCTCTGTAAAACAACTGATGCGGAGAGCGGAGCCGCCCCTTTTATCTTGAAGGTTTCCTGTCCTCGCTGGGCGGATCCCCTCTCTCGTGGTGCCGTCATGTCTCATGAAAAAACACATTACCAGGTATGTAATACCCGTGTTTTCCGGCCAGACGTGTTCCGTGGGATCGGGTTCTCACACTATATTGATGTCACCACAGAGGGACGTACATTGTTCTAAACATGAAATCCAGTGCAGATCGTTATGTTCTTACTCATCCTCCCATGTAAAATAAAAGAAGACGAAGTCTGAAGTAAAGAAAAGTAATGATCCGATAAACCCTGCCTGGCACGTCCATAAAACCATTCCCCTGCCGATGGCGGCTGACACAAATTATCTCCCAGACAATAACATACACTTCATGGGATTTCATCTGCTTGGTCGTGTTAGAGAGACTGTGTATGGATTACTGCTAGAGCGGATGTGAGCGGTCTGACCCCATTGTGGGGCAGGACGTGAAAAACAGCTTTAAATGATGCAGAAATTGGCGGTGTGGCTCCTTCACTGGTCTTGGACTCGGCTACCAGTCAGATAATGGCTCATCATGGAAAGTGTAATGAGCATGCTCTGTGATATGTGCAGAGGTCACTGTGCAGAGAGGGAGGAGGATCTGAGCAGTCCTCATTTACTTGCTGATAGATTCATCAAAGGGAACATTCAGTTTGCGGACTTACCCATACCTACTGTTATGGGTTCACCTAGTGAGGTGGATTCCCTAAGCCCCCAGTCAGGGTGAGCAGCACAGGAGGCATTCATGCATTATGCTGAACCAACATGATGGCATGTGAAACACGTGAGAACCAGTAGAGCTCGATATGAAGAACAGCACATGGATCAGCAGAACTGGAAGTGCAAGAAGCAGCAGAGCTGAGTGTGCAGACAGTACACCTTGAATCAGCAGAGTCGAGTAGGCAGGCCGATAATTTGATGCACACAATTGCACTTTGAATCAGCAAAGACAAAAAAGGCAATCAAGCACCCTGTTGTAGCGGGGTGGGATTTGTGGATAGCACTCAGGAACAGCAGAGCTGAGTACACAATCGGGCACTTTATTGTAGCAGAGCTTGATGTGTGGTTATCACTCAGGGACAGCAGAGCCAAGTCAGTAATCAGGCACCTTATAGCTGGGCAGGAAACAAAGCCTAGTGCTGGAGCCAGGACAGGCATGACACCGCGCTTGTGTAAGGGTACAGACATTTAGGCCCTGCCCGCAGTTTAAGCCCTGCCCGCAGTTCTACCCAGCAATGAGCAAAAGGCGAACCTGTGCACCCACTTCTGGGCAGAGTTCACATAAGCCGAAACCTTCCCAGACCCGAATTTGCCAAGGTTGTTTCAAAAGCAAATTGCGAAGTGTTCGTTAAATCTGCACAATTTCTGTACCTTTCTTTTCCTCCTGGTCGGTCCGGTGGGCTCGGACCCTCACTTCTTCTTTTACAAGAAGCCTCATTTGTCTCCTAAGTTGCCGCCGCACCGCTATCTACACAGACACATTTACTGTACATGATTGATTTGCCCATCAAAAACAGACTGCGCTACATAACATAAAAGCCGCGCGACAAACGCCCCAGAATTCTTTTTCTTTTTTTCTTTCCTGTCTGTTATTATCATTCACATTTAATTAACAGACGGGAAGAGGCTCCGAGTGTCGCTCACAGCAATAGCGCCCTCTAGGCTCCTGAAATGGTGACGCATGTGCAAACAATGCCCAGAGCAATCTCTGCGAAGTGCTTTATCCCGCGTGGACAGAAATTTGGATGTTTTATTTTTATCCAAGCGGAAAACTTGTACTTTTATTTTTTCACTCAGTGCAGCTGTGCGAGGGCTTGTTATATCGCATTTATTAATAACACCACTTCATGGTGCAAGTAACGGTTATATTATATGGCATATGTTAACGTTTTAACGGGGGTGTAAAAAAAAAAATCAGCAATTCCACCAGTGTTGCTTGTGATTTAAGTTTACACCATTCAGCATGCAGGGGGAGGGCTGGGAATTTAGGGAGGCCCAGTGTGCCCTGGACTGGCACCACTCCGGCGCCGCTGGCTCTGTCTCCCATCAGGCACGTGACATTATTATGATACAAGGCCGATACAGCCAATCAGCTGTCTGAGATTGGTTGCAGCGGTCTCATTACATAACAATTTCACATAGGACACAGGAGCGCTGGCGACTGTCCATTGATCAGCAGCAGCCTTCAGTATTCCATGAGGGCTTGTTACAATGTAGCAAAGCAGCAGTACTACAATCTGCGCCACCGTGCTGCCCACAAGAAGGGGCTGTCCAGTGGTAGACAACCTCGATGAAGTAAAATGTGCATATATATGTTCAGTGTATGTGTAATGTGCACATGTTTGCATGTTTTGCATTTTGTAGATGTACAGCATGTGTAATGTGTCGATGAATGCATGGGATGTGTACATGTGGAACGCGAATGTGCATGTGTTATGTATGTACAGAATGTGTGCATAACACGTACCGGCTATAATATTGTGAGCTATAGATAATGTAGTGACGAAAAAAACTGTATGATTGGTGGAGAAAGGTTTAATTTGATGGACCGGGGTCTTTTTCAACCTATGTAACTATATAATATGAATATTCTTGTGTATGTGTGCATTTTATATACGCACGTGTAAGGCTAGTTTCACATTACCGTTTTTTTAGCGCTGCGCTTCGTGCGCAGTAGAAACGCATGCAAAAAAAAATTGCATCATGCGTTTTGCCTGCGTTTGTGTATTTTTTAGGCGCATGCGTTTTAACCAGTTTCTAGCCATATTAGCTCTTAAAACGCAGGACATGACTAAGTATGGAATGGACAAGGCAACTGTTAGGTGGATTCATAACTGGCTTAGTGATCGGACCCAAAGAGTGGTCGTAAATGGCTGCACATCCAGCTGGAAGAATGTCTCAAGTGGGGTACCACAGGGCTCTGTCCTGGGCCCTGTATTGTTCAACATCTTTATCAACGATTTAGATGAAGGAATTGAGGGTAAACTGATAAAATTTGCTGATGACACAAAGCTAGGAGGGATAGCTAATACTAGAGAAGAGAGAGAGGATTCAAAAAGATTTAAATAAACTGGAGAAGTGGGCAGCAACTAACAGAATGGTTTTTAACAGGGAGAAATGCAAAGTACTACATCTGGGCAATAAAAATGAAAAAAGCATATATAGAATGGGAGGAATAGGGCTAAGTGACAGCACATGTGAAAGACTTGGGTATACTAATAGATCACAGACTGAATATGAGTCAACAGTGTGATGCAGCAGCAAAAAAGGCAAAGGCAAATACAGAAGCATACAGTCTAGATCACGTGAAGTCATTATTTCCCTCTACTCCTCTTTGGTCAGACCTCATCTGGAATATTGTGTCCAGTTTTGGGCACCACATTTTAAAAAAGACATCAACAAACTGGAGCAAGTTCAGAAAAGAGCGACCAGAATGGTGACCGGTCTGCAAACCCTGTCTTATGAGGAAAGGTTGCAGGATTTGGGAATGTTTAGTTTGCAAAAGAGAAGACTGAGAGGAGACTTAATAGCTGTCTACAAATATCTAAAGGGCTGTCACATTGTAGAAGGTTCAACTTTATTCTCATTTGCACAAGGAAAGACTAGAAGCAATGGGATGAAACTGAATGGGAGGAGACACAGATTAGATATTAGAAAAAACTTTTTGACAGTTAGAGTGATCAATTAGTGGAACAGGCTGCCTCGAGAAGTTGTGAGTTCTCCTTCAATGGAAGTCTTCAAACAGAGGCTGGACAGACATCTGACTGGGATGATTTAGCGAATCCTGCTTTGAGCAGGGGGTTGGACCAGATGGCCCAGGAGGTCCCTTCCAACTCTACGATTCTATGATTCTACGCCTGCACTCCCATAGACTGTAATGTGTTATTTTTGTGCATTCCATGCGCAAGCGTGCGTATGCGTTTTTTTGACGCCGTTGGACGGACCCAAAAATGCAACAGGCTGCGTCCGGCGCACCGAGGCGCACACTACAAAAAACCACATGCGCGCGAAAACGCATTTGAACGCGTGCAAACGCTAGACCATGCGCCCGCCGTGTTAAACATAGGGGCGCATGGACGCACAAGATGCGCTGCGCTAAAAAACGCTAATGTGAAACCAGCCTAATATGTATATTATATGTTTGTGTCCATTTGCTAAATATATCTGTAATGTGTTTATGTATCTGTACATATCATATATGCATGAGTAAATTCTATATGAATGTGTATGAATATTTTTACTCTAAGTAGTGTATGTAATGTGTGCACATTATATATAATGTGTATATGCATGTACTTTTTAACTATGTATGTTTAATGTGTATATGCATGTGTGCATTTTACTATATATATGAATGTGTATCTACATATTTTGTACTGTATGTGTAGTTGTAATGTATGTGTGCATTTTATACATGTATGTGTAATGTGCATATGAATGTGTATTTACATAGACTGTATAAGTAGTGTGTGTAATGTGTATATGTATGTTTAATGTGCTTTTATAATTTGAAAGTGTATGTACTGTATATATTTTGCAGTGTATATGTACAGTATGTCTAATGTGTGTGCGTTTTATATATATATGTGAACGTACATATGTTATACTGTATCAGTAGTGAATGTGTATATGTTTTTTATATATGTATGTTTATATCTGAATGTGTATGTATTTCTAATGTGTGTGTGCGTTTTATATATGTATGTGTAGTGTTTGTGTAATGTGTATGTGTGCATTATTTTATATACGTGCATATGATTGTGGTTGTACATATTTTATGAATGTGTGCATAGTGTATGTGCGTACTTTACAAGTATGTGTCTTTGCATGTGTAATGTGAACATGCATGTAAATGAGTTTGGGTATATTTTATATAACTATGTATCTGTATAGGGGGCCCAGACATACTTCAGAAGCCTTTTGCTGTCAGTTTTTGCCTCTGTACCTAATATGTATGTTTCTTTTCACGTTTAACTACTTTTTCACAAAAAGTTTTTTTTTTTTATTATTATTATTATTATTTTTCTATCATTTTTGGTTTCATACAAATTATTGCTTGTGAAACAAAAAGTGGTTTTGAAGTTTTTTTTGGACAAGATTTTATAAAACCCCAGAGAAAAAGTTGCATAAATAATGAGGCGGCTTTCAAAATTAGACGTGATTACTTGACACTTCTACTGAACACTACAATATGTTCTCCTACGCGTCCTCCTACGCACACATATGCCAAAATATATCGAGAAAAAGTAATTAATCAGATATCTTCAGGCTGACAGCGTGCAAAGAAACACAACAAACCGAATATAGAAAAATCAAATATTATTCATCAGTAACATGCTTACAGCAGACCGCTGCACCCCACTTACTGAGACGTCTTCACCCCAGAGTTACCTTCTGTTATCGCAGCAGAACCAAAGCTGCAGGGTAAAGCATGGTAAAAAAAAAAAAAAAAAAAACAGATCAGAAACCCACAATTTTAAGAGAGCAGGAAACGGTTTTCAGAGTACCGATGACTCCCGTAGACAATGCAGCTGGAGTCACTGCTCATAGCTGAGTATTAAAGCTGTAAAACAACCGAGGACTGAAGAAAACAACCAGCAGAAAAGCTGCAAAATGGGTCAATTATCGGCTGCGGGAAGATGCAATTTGGTGACACTTGAAGCCACTAAACTGTACAAGCAGGTTCCTACTAGACCATCCCAGTACCAGAGATTGTAATGGGAGGTAACTCTGATCTTGGCTGATTAACCCCTTAGGTGGCGCAGTCAACAGCGAAGCACAGCACCTAGGCGGTTAGACAGAATGTGCAGCTTTGTCAGCCCATCAGTGGCCCCGGACACGATCGAGGGGAGCCAATGTGTCACCCAGAGTCCCAGTGGCCTAAAGCTACATTCACATGTCATTTTTTGAGACATTCTAAAATGACAAATTTTCAAGTGGAAATCTCTTCAGGAAACACTTCTTTTTTGGGGTGACTTTTTCATTTCCTGAAAAAGCTTTTTGAAGACTTTTTATTTCCTAAAGTGCTTTTTTTCCTGGAGTTTTTAGGGTCGTTGTCTTGGTGAAACCCTCGTTTCAAGGGCATATCCTCTTCAGCGTAAGGCAACACTTCAAGTATTTTAATATCTGTAAACTGGTCCATGATCCCTGGTGTGTGTGGTAAATAGGTCTGGCACTATAGTAAGAGAAACATGCCCATCTCATGATGCTCCCACCATGCTTCACTGTCTGCAGAGGCTACTGGGGCTGAATGCAGACTTTGGGGGTCGTCTGACGAACTGTCTGCGACCATTGGACCCAAAAAGAATAATTGTACATTCATCAGGCCACAGAATGTTTCTCCATTTCTCTTTAGGACAGTTGTGTTCTTTGGCACATTGTACCTGCTTCAGTACATGTTTTTTTTTGTAATAGTGGGACTTTGTGGGGACTTCTTGCTCAGAGATTAGCGTCACACAGGCGTCTTCTATCTGTCACAGGAAACGTGAGACCGTCTGTGATCATCCTGGAGCCGATCACAGGTAACATGAGACTGTCTGTGATCATCCTGGAGCCGATCATTGGTATTGTGAGACTGTCTGTGATCATCCTGGAGCCGATCACAGGTAACATGAGACTGTCTGTGATCATCCTAGAGCCGATCATTGGTAACGTGAGACTGTCTGTGATCATCCTGGAGCCGATCATTGGTAACGTGTGACTGTCTGTGATCATCCTGGAGCCGAGCATTGGTGACATGGGACTGTCTGTAATCATCCTGGAGCCGATCACTGGTAACGTGAGATTATGATCATCCTGGAGCCGATCATTGGTAACGTGAGACCGTCTGTGATCATCCTGGAGCCGATCATTGGTAACGTGAGATTATGATCATCCTGGAGCCGATCATTGGTAACGTGAGATTATGATCATCCTGGAGCCGATCATTGGTAACGTGAGATTATGATCATCCTGGAGCCGTTCATTGGTAATATGAGACTGTCTGTGATCATCCTGGAGCCGATCACTGGTAACGTGAGATTATGATCATCCTGGAGCCGATCATTGGTAACGTGAGATTATGATCATCCTGGAGCCGATCATTGGTATTGTGAGACTGTCTGTGATCATCCTGGAACCGATCATTGGTAATGTGAGACTGTCTGTGATCATCCTGGAGCCGATCATTGGTAACGTGAGACTGTCTGTGATCATCCTGGAACCGATCATTGGTAATGTGAGACTGTCTGTGATCATCCTAGAGCCGATCATTGGTAATGTGTGACTGTCTATGATCATCCTGGAGCCGATCATTGGTAACATGAGATTGTGATCATCCTGGAGCCGATCACTGGTGACATGGGACTGTCTGTAATCATCCTGGAGCCGATCAATGGTAACGTGAGATTATGATCATCCTGGAGCCGATCATTGGTAATGTCAGACTGTCTGTCTGTGATCATCCTGGAGCCGATCATTAGTAATGTGAGACTGTCTGTGATCATCCTGGAGCCGATCATTGGCTGAGCCTTTGCCATTCTTCCATCCATTAGAATGGTCGTCTTCCGCTTTCTTCCCCGTCTCTCCGGTTTGGATTTCCATTATAAAGCATTGGAGATCATTGTAGCTGATCAGCCGATCATCGTTGCTCTTCTTTAGAAGTTTTATCCTCTCCAATCATCTTATTAATCACAGTCCGCTGCTCTTCTGAACAATGTCTGGAATGACCAATAGTTCTCAAGATTTCCAGGAGAAATGTACAGCATGTCCTGGCTTCACCCTTAGATAAGGCCCACCGGATTCACACCTGTCTCTTCACAGAACGATTGACCTCACTGATTGATCTCCACACTGCTGTTATTGTGAACACATCGCCTTACAATTATTCTAAGGCCGGAGTCACACTTAACGTATGGAAAATCGCTCCGAGTCTCCCTGTCGAGAGTCGCACAAGTGCTCTCCGTATGGTCATCTGTGTGTAATGTGTTTGCAATGCGATGATGCGATGATTTTCTCCCACCCATGTATCTGTATGACATCCGTATGGCTGTACATTTCTCACTGATTTTCCCCATTGAATTTAATGGCTCACTGCAATGAGGAAAATGTCTGCGTATTTGTCGCAAGCTAGATGAATGGTCTGTGTGACGTCCGAGTTTTTCTCGCACCCATAGGCTCACATTGCCGTGTCTCGGTGACAGTCGGAGCATGCTGCGATTTTACACGCATGTCGAATGCGCCTGAGAAACACTACGGTGATGTGATCTGCCCCATAGATTCACACTGGGCCGATGTTTTCTCACATAGCACTCGTCCGTATTCCACGGTAGTGTGACCCCGGCCCTATACACAGACCACACGATCACCACGACATGTCCCACCTCCTCACATCTGAGAACCGTCATAAACATTTATGGACATCAACGAGATAATGTTACAAACTGAACTTTCATAGAATTCGCTTCAGGTGCAGCGGCCCTTTAAGAGCTTCACGCACGGATCTTCTGTTCTGCATGGACCTAATTTTTAATTACTCTAAAAGAAAACAATTTATATAAAGTTGGAAATTATTTTTGGAGCTTTATGTTAAACAAACAACAGAAGATTGGACCCAGTCCAAGATATAAAGCAGTGACAGCTGCTAATGAATATGCCGGGGATGGATGGCACTTCACATTATCGTATACAAAGTGACAGCACGGCGGCTCCAGCAAACGCTTGTTTATTATAATTAAGAAATAAAACATAAGTGTCAAAAATGTCCTGTGCGCCCGCAGCAAGGGGGAAAGTCAAGGAAGGTCAACCAGGAAAACTCCACGAGCTTCAAATGTGTCCTGATAATATCCGAAGAGGACAACATGTAGGAGTTATATTCTTGTACATAGGGGGCAGTATTATAGTAGTTATATTCTTGTACATAGTGGCAGTATTATAGTAGTTATATTCTTGTACATAGGGGCAGTATTATAGTAGTTATATTCTTGTACATAGGGGCAGTATTATAGTAGTTTTATTCTTGTACATAGGAGCAGTATTATAGTAGTTATATTCTTGTATATAGGGAGCAGTATTATAGTAGTTATATTCTTGTACATAGGAGCAGTATTATAGTAGTTATATTCTTGTACATAGGGGCAGTATTAAAGTAGTTATATTCTTGTACATAGGGGCAGTATTAAAGTAGTTATATTCTTGTACATAGGGGCAATTTTTATTATAAACCAAACATAAATACAATTATAATAAAACAAAAATCATCCAGTATTACAAAACACAAACCACTTAGGTAATATATACACAGCACTACCTCCCAGATCTTCCTCCCTCCCCAGCAATCACATATAAAGTGTTCCATAGTTTCCTCCTGCTGACAACCAAGGGGAAAATTCTGATCAGAGACACACAGATGTTTCAGGTTCCCTCTGACAAAGAGCCGACTATGCAGTGAAAGCCAAGTGACATCAAACAGTTTAGGAGGTAGCCGTTTCCCGTTTAGAAACCTAAGGCTTTCCTGCAGGGTGGTGGTGACACAATCTCTCAGGGCCAGTGGAGAGTAGAAGAAAGTCCTACATACACGAGCATACAGGTCTCTTCTGGTATTGCTCTCAATGTAAGACTTCTCCAGTCCCCACCTCCTAACACACTTCAGGACATAGTCCAGATACTGTGGGAGGTGGTCACCTGTCCATCTCCTCCTCTTGAGACTGCCGCCTCGCACCCAAGATTCTGCAAAAGGCAATATCCAGTACCTGATACTATTTACCCACAGGGAGCTACTGTTTGAGTCCATGTTCCCAAAATTCACCTTTAGAAACAAGGAGTCAAAGAAAACCCTTGGATTCAACATATCCAGCCCACCCTCTCTCCGCCGTAGGTACGTTATTCCCCTCTTTATTAGGTTCAACCTATTCCCGCACAAGAGCTGGAAGAACAGGCTGAAGAGCCTCGCTGAGAAAGATTCTGGCAAAGGGAAAGCGACAGAGACATACAAGAAAACGGGGACCAGGTACGTCTTCAACATTGTGACCCTTTCTCTGTAGGTCAGCCTCCAGTTCTTCCATCGCTGAACCTTTGCATTTCCGGTTTTCAATTTCTCCTCCCAATTTAGAGTGGCATTATCATCCCTCCCAAATTTAACCCCTAGGACCTTAATATGGGTGGAGGCTTTGGAAAACTGCGGCAGATCAAAGCTGGGCTCAGTATCTAATGTCCACAGAGCTTGACTCTTTTCAAGGTTGACAAGAGACCCGGAGGCCTCTGAGTAGCTTCTGATGGACGCAGGTAACATCTGCACCTCACGAGGATTGGAGATCACCAGCGTCACATCATCCGCATAGGCAACAACATTCAGAGGCGGGCAGTGGGGGACCGGCACCCCCTGAAAATCGCACTCCTGCAGTGACCTCAGAAACGGGTCTAGGGCAAAAACATACAGGAGCAGACTCATTGGGCAGCCCTGTCTCACCCCCGCCCCAACTCCAAAAGTGTCACCCTGCCAACCATTAATCAGAGGAAAGCTCACCGCCTCTCTGTGCAACGTCTTCAGCCAATCCACAAATTGTCCCGGAATACCGTACCTTGACAAAGTGGCCCACAGATAGTCGTGATCAACCCTGTCAAAGGCTTTAGCCTGGTCCAGACTAACAACATATCTCCCACACCGCAGAGCTCTACATCTCTCAAACATCTCTCGTATCGAGATGACTGCTCCAGAGATGTTCCGCCCTTTTACTGTGCCAAACTGAGAGCCTACCAACAGTGCCGGGGACAAACAGACTAATCTAGAAAATAGGATCTTTGCTAGAATCTTCCTGTCCACATTAAAGAGGGCAATCGGCCTCCAGTTCTTGATGTCGCTCGGCTCTTTACCTTTAGACAGCAGAATTAACGAGGACACTCTCATGGATGGAGGCATCAGGTGATTTTCTAGACAATTTCTATACACATCCACGGGAACTGGAGCCAGGAGGTCTCTGAATTTCTTATAAAATTCTGCCGTTATACCATCTGGACCTGGTGCCTTCTTCATATATAACTTATCAATAGCCTCCGTAACTTACTCCACCGTTAATTCTGCTGTCAAAGGAGAGAAGTCCAGATCATTAGTATCAGGCGCTGGAGTTGCCTCCAAGAATTGAGTCATCTTATCTTTATCCAAAACTTCCCTCTGAAACAAGTCAGCATAGTAAGATCTCACCACCTCCAGGATACCCTCCCGTGAATCCTGCAATACACCCTGGGAGTCGGTGAGACCCGTGACCATTTTTTTGGCCACCCTCTCCCTGCAATTCTCAAAGGGATCAGGGGCCCCTAAGGACCCATAATCCCGTTCAAGAACCAGGGAGGTATATCTGCTATACTGATACTGCTTTATCTCAGATTTCAGCCGGTCGATCTTCACTTTGTCATCCCCGCCCGCCGAATACAGTGACTCCAAATTCTTTGCGCAGCTTTAGGTACTGGCTGTACGTATTCCTCCCTTTATTAACTGACAGTCTCTTTAAGAGGGATCTGATATCCTCCTTGACGTCCTCCCACCAGTCGGTCATGTTGTCAGTCATGTTGTCATAGAAGTCAACCCTGTCTAGATGAAGCTGGATAAGGGAGTGAACACGGCTCTGAACATAGGCATCATCCAGGAGACTGGAACTGAGCTTCCACAACCCTCTACCAATGTCCGGACGGTTAGAGGAACCCAAAGAGAAGCACAAGGCGAGGTGATCAGAGTAAGGGACGACCTTCTCACTCAGGGCGCCGACAGCCTCAGTAGGACTGACAAAAGCAAAATCTATCCTACTGCTCCTGTTGGAACATGAATATGTGAATTTTGGCTGTCGCCCACCCTGTGTGAAAACGTCAGTCAGTCCTGCCTGCATTATGACGTTATGTAGGACCCTACCGTCCCTGGTCACTGCCCTGCCTGAGGAGCTGTCACCTGATGCCATTATGGCATTAAAGTCCCCCGCCATCACCACTGGAAGAGAAGTGAAGAGGTAAGGCTTGACGTCATTAAACAGCTGGATCCTGTCAGTCACTGTCTGTGGCCCATAGATGTTAATAAGCCGGAGTCGCCTCCCAAGGATAGTGACTTCTAGGACCAGACATCTTCCCATGACCACCTCCGTCATCCTATGCACAGTCACATCATTGGTGTTAAACAGGACAGCGACCCCGGCGTAAGGCTCCACAGCCAGTGACCAGAAAGAAGGACCGGACCGCCATTCCCTCTCAGCCTCGCTCATAAGCCCCAGAGATGTCAGTCGTGTCTCCTGCAGGAAGATGACATCTGTGTCCAGATATTTGAGATGTTCATACACCGCGTGTCTAGTTCTCCTCAGCTTAATGCTATTCACATTGCTCGAGGTCACTGTCAATGAGAACCCCGCCATCACAACACAATATAGAAAGAGCAGCGTAACAGCCATCATCATGAGTCAGAGATGTTCTGTCCACCACTGGTGTCCATGTCAGACTCTACCTGACGGTCCACAGATAAGGGCTTCCGCTTTGGCGGGGGATGGTCCTTTATGTCCCTGTCACACTCATCATCAACTTTCCTCAACTCTTCCTCATAATCGTCACCATTGGAGTCAAATAAAACTCCATACTTGTTGGACACAACCATCACTCCTGCAGAATTCTGAACCTTCTTACTAGCAGTCTGACCAGTGTCATATTCTGCCTCAGGTTTACGGGAGGATGTGTTCTTTTTCTTCCTTTTATTATTATTAATGCTCCAATCATCAGATACAGACAGCGATGCTGAAGGGGGGGCTATCTGAGGCTGCTGGACCTGATGGATGACCTCCATGTTCCCCTCTGCACCCTGCTTCTCTGGTGCTGCCTGAGTGGACTCCTGGTGGGCATCTGAGCTGGTCAACATCTCTCCTGACATTAAACACTCCTCCTCATGTGTCCCTGCCACCACATCCTCATCCTCCTGAGCCTCTGCCCCTGCCATCACTAACTCATCAGGGAAGACTCTGCAGATGTTGTGCCAGGCGTCTGGACAGTCTCTGTGAGGGTGGCCCATCCTACCACAGAGGTTGCACCTGACGTCCCGGCAGTCTGCAGCGACATGGCCGATTGCCCCACACAGACTGCACTTCACCACAGTACAGGCGTTAGCCAGATGACCTTTCCCACCACATTTGAAACACTTTCTGGGTTGCCCGGGATAATAACACCTTCCCTCCTCCCTCCCAATGAAGAAGGAGTTGGGTAAGTGGGCAGTGATGTTATCACATTGCCGTAATTTTACCAAGACCCGCCACCCCATTGTCCAGATACCATCCTCATCTCTGACCTTGGTGAGTCCAGAGACGAGGTCACAGTGTCTCCGGAGCCACACCTCGATGTCCTGTGGAGGAACGGCCTCATTCCAGAACGTGATGTTTACTGTGACAGTGTCTGGCCTGGAGATAAGAACCAACACAAACTTATTCCAGCCCTCAGCATCTCTGAACTTGGGGTAATTGGCCCAGAATCTATCCAGGTCAGACATGAGCTTGAAGCTGACCTCGTAGCCCTGCCTGTCCTGAAGATTAGACACTGCCAGTATTTCCTTTGCTACAAACCCCATCTGGCCGCAGAGCAGCTCTCTCACCACATACCTGCGTTGTGGCAGATCCTCCTTGGCACCTATGTATTTAAACCGCACCACATTAATGCGTTTGAATGTCTGGCCGGTGTACCTGGCGCTGGAAGTGAAGGATGGGGCGCCGCGGCTCCAGGCATTCCTGGGGGGCACCTGCCGGGTCACACTGGGCTGACTGACAGGGAGAGGGCCTGCAGCAGGGGGGGCTGTCACACCTTGTGGACTAGATGGCAAAGGGGGATAGTCACACATATCATGCACATTATCATGAGCAGCATCATTATTATCAGACAGTGCGACGTCCATTACAGAGTGTGAAACCCCTCCAACCCCCGACCCCATGGGCACAGCATCCCCAGCCACAGTCTGTGCTTCAGCCTCAGCCTCGGCCTCATCAGCACAACCAGTCTCACGTACACTGTCCTGCTCCTGTGTGGGGCATTCTGGGACCTGTGGTGCCTCTGCTGGAGTCTGCAGTGTGTGCTCCTGTTCACACTCGGCTGCCTCAGCCTCATCAACACAAACAGTCTCACATACACTGCCCTGCTCCTGTGTGGGGCATTCTGGGACCTGTGGTGCCTCTGCTGGAGTCTGCAGTGTGTGCTCCTGCTCACACTCAGCTGCCTCAGCCTCATCAGCACAAACAGTCTCACATACACTGTCCTGCTCCTGTGTGGGGCATTCTGGGACCTGTGGTGCCTCTGCTGGAGTCTGCAGTGTGTGCTCCTGTTCACACTCGACTGCCTCAGCCTCATCAGCACAAACAGTCTCACATACACTGTCCTGCTCCTGTGTGGGGCATTCTGGGACCTGTGGTGCCTCTGCTGCAGTCTGAAGTGTATGCTCCTGTTCACACTGAGCTGCCGGCTGCTGCAGCTGTTTTCCCTCCTGGAAGCAGAAGCGGGCAGCCTGTAACACTGGCCGTGTCCGCTGCTGGGGGGTCCCGTCGTGAACATCAGGGGTCCTGGCCTCTACAGCACAGCCCTGCTTATAGGAGGTGAACCGCTTGCGGTTCCTGTAGCTCTCTGCCAGGGGCCCCATGCTCTCCAGCACAGATTCAGTGTCCTGCACAACACTCGCCAGCTGTACACCCAGTGTGTTCAGTCTCAGGTCATATGCGTCATTACTGGCAGGATTAGTGGTCTTTAGGCTATAGATGAAGTCTTCTTCCATTTGCAGCGCTTTTTTTTGCTGCTGTAACTCACCCAGTTTTCGGACAAGTCCCAGTATCTCATCCGCTAGCTGCAGCTCGGGTGCACGCGCCGGCCCCACAGGTTTAGTCTTGACCACGGGTACAGGGGTTTTGAAGACAGTCTTGTGCGGGTCCACCATAGATGGTTTTGTGGCCCCTTGGCTGGATGCAGGCTCCGCAGCAGGTTTATCGCTGCCACCTGACTGTGACCGTGTGCGTCCTGACCGCGCCATACTGCCATGCTGCTGTAGGTTCTCCTGGATTGTCTGCCTTTCCAAAGACGTCCGTCTCTGCCTGGAAGCAGGAGAGGTGATCTGCACAGCTGGGGCCGATCTCACCTGTGCACCTGGCAGGAGCTGCTTACTGACTGGGGAGCTACAAGACTTCACATTCAGCTGGTTTCCATCACTCACAGAGACTTTTCCTTCTTGCTTCTTTGCTGGAACTGGAGAAGGTTTTCCTCCCAAAACTTTAGTCACAACCTTTTCCTCCTTCACCGAACTGCTGCAGCTTTGACTCGCTGCATTCACTGGACTCACAGTGGCTTTGGGATTAACATTCCCATTAGTAGAAGCCTGGGAGGCTTGTCCCAGTGTAGGCCGGGAAGCCTGGGCCTTGCCAGGGGAGCTTCCCCGCCCAGGGTGGCCCCTCCCCGGGCTTGCTCCAGACATGAGGAGAACCACTGACACACAACCTCACAGCCAGGAGGCAGTATTATAGTAGCTATATTCTTGTACATAGGGGCAGTATTATAGTAGTTATATTCTTGTACATAGGGGAAGTATTATAGTATTTATATTCTTGTACATAGGGGCAGTATTATAGTAGTTATATTCTTGTACATAGGGGAAGTATTATAGTATTTATATTCTTGTACATAGGGGCAGTATTATAGTAGTTATATTCTTGTACATAGGGGCAGTATTATAGTAGTTATATTCTTGTCCATAGGGACAGTATTATAGTAGTTATATTCTTGTACATAGGAGCAGTATTATAGTAGTTATATTCTTGTACATAGGGGCAGTATTATAGTAGTTATATTCTTGTACATAGGGGCAGTATTATAGTAGTTATATTCTTGTACATAGGGGCAGTATTATAGTAGTTATATTCTTGTACATAGGAGCAGTATTATAGTAGTTATATTCTTGTACATAGGGGGAGTATTATAGTAGTTATATTCTTGTACATAGGGGCAGTATTATTGTAGTTATATTCTTGTACATAGGGGGCAGTATTATAGAAGTTATATTCTTGTACATAGGGGGCAGTATTATAGTAGTTATATTCTTGTACATAGGGAGCAGTATTATAGTAGTTATATTCTTGTACATAGGAAGCAGTATTATAGTAGTTATAGTCTTGTACATAGGGAGCAGTATTATAGTAGTTATATTCTTGTACATGGGAGGCAGTATTATAGTAGTTATATTCTTGTACATAGGAGCAGTATTATAGTAGTTATATTCTTGTACATAGGGAACAGTATTATAGTTATATTTTTGTACATAGGGGGCAGTATTATAGAAGTTATATTCTTGTACATAGGGGGCAGTATTATAGAAGTAATATTCTTGTACATAGGGGGCAGTATTATAGTAGTTATATTCTTATACATAGGTGGCAGTATTATAGTAGTTATATTCTTGTACATAGGGGCCAGTATTACAGTAGTTATATTGTTGTACATAGGGGCTAGTATTATAGTAGTTATATTCTTATACATAGGGGGCAGTATTATAGTAGTTAGATTCTTGTACATAGGTGACAGTATTATAGTAGTTATATTCTTATACATAGGGGGCAGTATTATAGTAGTTAGATTCTTGTACATAGGTGACAGTATTATAGTAGTTATATTCTTGTACATAGGGGCAATATTATAGTAGTTATATTCTTTTACATAGGAGCAGTATTATAGTAGTTATATTCTTGTACATAGGAAGCAGTATTATAGTAGTTATATTCTTGTACATAAGGAGCAGTATTATAGTAGTTATATTCTTGTACATGGGAGGCAGTATTATAATAGTTATATTCTTGTACATAGGAGCAGTATTATAGTAGTTATATTTTTGTACATAGGGGCCAGTATTATAGTAGTTATATTCTTGTACATAAGAGCAGTATTATAGTAGTTATATTCTTGTACATAGGAGCAGTATTATAGTAGTTATATTCTTGTACATAGGAGCAGTATTATAGTAGTTATATTCTTGTAGATAGGGGCAGTATTATAGTAGTTATATTCTCGTACATAGGGGGCAGTATTATAGTAGTTATATTCTTGTACATAGGGGCAGTGTTATAGTAGTTATATTCTTGTACATAGGGGCAGTATTATCGTAGTTATATTCTTGTACATAGGAGCAGTATTATAGTAGTCATATTCTTGTACATAGGGGGCAATATTATAGTAGTTATACTCTTGTATATAGGGGGCAGTATTATAGTAGTTATATTCTTGTACATAGTGGCAGTATTATAGTAGTTATATTCTTGTACATAGGGGCAGCATTATAGTAGTTATATTCTTGTACATAGGGAGCAGTATTATCGTAGTTATATTCTTGTACATAGGGGCAGTATTATAGCAGTTATATTCTTGTACATAGGAGCAGTATTATAGTAGTTATATTCTTGTACATAGGGGCAATTTTTATTGTATAAAACCAACAAATACAATTAAAATAAACAGAATTCTTCCTTAATACAAAACATAAATTCTCATGAATGCATCAGACAATAATTATAGAACTAAATTAATACATTAGGAATAAAGGTAACTAAGGCTATGTGCACACGTAGCGATTTTTAAGCGTTTTTGCCGCGATTTTCGGCCCGAAAACGCTTAAAAATCGTGTACAGAACGCCCACCATGCATTCCTATGGTATTCCGCACATGTTGTGCTAATGCTGCGCTTTTTTCCGCGGCGGAATCGCATCGCGGAAAAAATCGCAGCATGCTCATTCTTTTGTGCGGAATCGCAAAGAATTGCCGCGATTCCGCACCCATAGGAATGCATGAGAATCGCTTACTTCCCGCATGTGGCTATGCCCACCATGCGGGAAGTTAAGCGTCTCATGTGCGGTTGGTACCCACGGTGTGGAGGAGAGGAGACTGTCCTCCAGGCCCTGGGTACCATACCCCTGTAAAAAAATAAAAAATCGGGGTATATTTACCTTCCGACGTCCCGCGCTGCATTCCCGGCCTCAGCGTTCCCAGTAATGCCTTGCGGCAAGGCCCTGTAATGACGTAGTCTCGCGTGACTCTAGCGGTCTCGCGAGATCGCTATAGCAACGCGAGACTACGTCATCACAGGTCTCGCAAGGCATCGCTGGGAACGCTGAGGCCCAGGAATGCATCGCGGGACGCCGGAAGGTAAATATACCCCGATTTTTTTATTTTTTTAGCATTTTTAACATCCTGTCTTTTACTATTGATGCCGCATAGGCGGCCTCAATAGTAAAAACCTGGTCACACTTGTCAAACACTATGTTTGACGAGTGTGACCAACCTGTCAATCACTTTCCAAGCGATGCTTCAAATCGCTTGGAAAGTGCTTGATATCGCAAGCGAAAATCGCGGCAAAATCGCGATCATAATCGCGGTAAAATCGCGGTGAAATCGCGCGGAAAAAAACGCGCAATTTCTGGGAAGGAGTCCGGTTTTTAGTGAGCGTTTTAAAACGCTACGTGTGCCCACAGCCTTAGAGTTCACTCCTGTGGAAGGAAGAATATGAAATAAACACTTTTAGTAACACGATCACGTTATTATCCCACAGACACATTCCTCCATAGTTTCTCATTACTCTGACTTTTCTTTATCTCTAACGCTCTTATCCATCTGAGCTCGGACAGTATCTTTGTGGCTGCGGTGACGGGATGGAAGGGCTCGCTGTGGAGGGACACTCGGGTTCTCACGTGCCAGTGGTAATACTTAATGGTGGTAATGATCAGGTACATTGTCCCCCTGTCGATGTTACCGTCAGTGGATGGGACTCCATAGATAATGTCAGGGTAATTCAGGGACAGCAGTCTGGGGATTTTCAGCTTGGTCGATACTTCCGTCCATATTTCCCTACCTCCCCAGCAATCACAAATAAAATGCTCCATGGTTTCCTCCTGCTGACAACCAAGGGGACAGTTCCGATCCGAAACACTTAAATATTTTAAGTCCCCCCTCACAAAGAGCTTCCCATGTAGCGACAGCCAAGCAATGTTAAAAAACTTTGCTGGAAGTCGCCTCCCGTTGAGGAATCGGAGAATGTCCTGAAGAGTCCTGGTGGCACAATCTCTTAGGGCCAGTGGAGAGTAAAAGAAAGTCCTATGTATATGAGCACACAGATCATTCCACGTATTACTCTCAATGTAGGACGTCTCCAGTCCCCACTTCCTGACACACTTCAGACCATATTCCAGATACTCGGGGAGGTGGTCACCTGTCCATCTCCTCCTCTTGAGACTGCCACCTCGCACCCAAGATTCCACAAAAGGCAATATCCAATACCTGATACTATTCGCCCACAGGGAGCTACTGTTTGAATCCATGCTCCCAAAATTTACTTTCAGAAACAAGGATTCAAAGAAAACCCTTGGATTTAACATATCCAGCCCGCCCTCACTCCGCTGTAGGTACGTTATTCCCCTCTTTATCAGGTTCATCCTGTTCGCCCACAAGAGCTGGAAGAACAGGCTGAGGAGCCTCGCCGAGAAGGATTCTGGCAAAGGAAAAGCGACAGAGACATACAAAAAGATGGGGACCTGGTAAGTCTTCAACATAGCAACCCTTTCTCTGTAAGTCAGCCTCCAGTTCTTCCATCGCTGAACCTTTGCATTTCCGGTCTGCAATTTTTCCTCCCAATTTAGGCTGGCATTATCTTCCCTCCCAAATGTAACCCCTAAGATCTTAATATGGGTGGAGGCCTTAACAAACTGTGGCAGATCAAAGTCTGGGTCAGATTGCAATGTCCACAGAGCTTGACTCTTCTCAAGGTTGACCAGAGACCCGGAGGCCTCTGAGTAACTTCTGATGGCCGCAGACAACATCTGCACCTCATGAGGATTAGATATCACCAGCGTCACATCATCCGCGTAGGCAACCGCCTTCAGAGGCAAGCAGTGGGGGACTGGCACCCCCCAAAAGTTACACTCCTGCAGTGACCTCAAAAATGGGTCTATGGCAAAAACATACAGGAGTGGACTCAGCGGGCAACCCTGTCTCACCCCCACCTCAACTCCAAAAGTGCCACCCTGCCAACCATTAATCAGAGGAAAGCTCACCGCCTCTCTGTACAAAGTCTTCAGCCAATCCACAAATTGTCCTGGAATACCGTACTTTGACAAAGTGGCCCACAGATAATCATGATCAACTCCGTCAAAGGCTTTAGCCTGGTCCAGACTGACAACATATCTCCCACACCGCATAGCTTTACATCTCTCAAACATCTCCTGTATCGAGATGACCGCTCCAGAGATGTTCCTCCCTTTTACTGTGCCAAACTGAGAGCCTACCAACAGTGCCGGGGACAAACAGACTAATCTAGAAAACAGGATCTTTGCTAGAATCTTCCTGTCCACATTCAAGAGGGCAATCGGCCTCCAGTTCTTGATGTCGCTCGGCTCCTTACCTTTAGACAGCAGAATTAATGAGGACACTCTCATGGATGGAGGCATCAGGTCATTTTCTAGACAATTTTTGTAAACATCCGCGAGAATTGGAGCCAGGAGGTCTCTGAATTTCTTATAAAATTCTGCTGTTATACCATCCGGACCTGGTGCCTTCTTCAGATGTAACTTATCAATGGCCTCCTTAACCTCCTCCACCGTTAATTCTGCTGTCAAAGGAGAAAAGTCCAGATCATTAGTATCAGGCGTTGGAGTTGCCTCCAAGAATTGAGTCATTTTATGTTTATCCAAAGCCTTCCTCTGAAACAAGTCAGTATAATAAGATTTCACAACCCCCAGGATACCCTCCCGAGATTCCTGCAATACACCCTGGGAGTCAGGGTGGATAAAAATCAATGGTTTTTTTTAAAAAATCAAAAAAATCGGATTTTTTTGATTTAAATCGGATTTTTTTTATTTAAATCGGATTTTTTCCAATAAACTGCTTTTTGAGGAAAATATTTTACCATCCAAAGGTTCTTCCATCATGAGATAAAGCTGAGTTGTTTAACTCAGTAGAATAAAGGCTATATATGTGTAACATTCACAATGCCATGCTCTTCCAGAGGTTTCTGTAGGATTAGTGGGCAGTTTCTCTCCTATATTATCACAGACGCTCGCTTTACTTACGCAGTTCTCAAAACTGAATTTGACTCCGCAGAGGTCCCAGCCTCTTCTTCACGGCAAAAATGTTACAACATGAACAGAGTTGAGAAAAAGACCTTAATCCTATTGTTCTACAAACCTATGAATACAGAATCAACCCCTTCAGTGCCAAGTCCAAGAAGTTAGACAATATGTTTCTGATTGTTTGGAGTGGAATAGATCTGCACAACACAAGAAGAATGTGAATCTAAGTGTGAGGAGGAGGAAGGGCAAGCAGACAAGAAAATGAAAGTGAAACTTTGAGCATAATACTGCAGCATAGCCACAGACAGACAAGTCTGGATCTGTTTGTGTGTACGATCTGAGGTTTATTACATTCTTTCCTTATAATGGCAGCAGGCCGTAAAAGAGACCCAGTTTGGGAATATTTTAATGAAGCTCCTTCGCCTATCGGTAAGGCAGGCATGCGTGCAAAATGCATACGATGCAACAAAGAGATGCAAGGCCTGGTGGCGCGAATGAGGCAACATCATGAGAAGTGCGGTGATGAAGATGACCAAAGAAACACTTCTGAACAGGCAGGATCTTCAGGTTGGTAAACATTTTTATTGAATCCTATTTCTAAAGACTGAACTGTCATGTGTGAGAAAAATTATATTTCTTATTATTACTGCATGTTACTGTCATTTGGTACAGTTATGAAGAAAAACAAATATTCCTTTTGGGGCAGGGGCAGTGATGTGTTGTGTACAATAAGCAGAAATTGTATAAACAATAAAATAACAGCATTGACTTTTTTTGTTTAGGGGAATTCATGGATTCTGGAAACTATCCACCTCCAAGATCACCATCATCCTGTTCTACAGTTTCAGAGTTATCCATCCAGGATAGTGCTTCATTAGCAGCAGCAGCATCATCATCAGACACCCACAGCCACATATCACCATCACCCAAAAGGAAGAAAAAACCTTTACCTCCTGGAACCACCATAGATAGGTTTGTGATAAGAACTAGCAGATTAGAAAAAGAGTTGATTGATGAAAAAATTGCCCAGTTTATTTATGCAACGAACTCTTCTTTCCGTCTGACTGAGAACCCACATTTCATTAATATGGTTCAGTCACTGAGACCAGGATACAGTCCACCCAGCAGAGCTGATGTTGCAGGGAAACTGCTGGATCAAGTGTATGACAGAGAAATGGAGCAATGTGCAACAGCTCTGGAGGGTAAAATTGTTAACCTAAGTATTGATGGGTGGAGTAATGTCCACAATGATCCTATTGTATGTGCTTGTGTAACAACAGAAGAAGGTAAAGTCTTCCTTGCACAAACAACTGATACGTCAGGAAATGCACACACAGCAGAATACTTACAAGAATTGGCAGTAAAAGCTATAACGACATGTGAACAAAAATTCAAATGTCTAGTACGCAGTTTGGTCACTGACAATGCTGCAAACGTATCCAAGATGAGAAGAGATTTAGAAGAGCAGGGAGGGAATACAAAGCTGCTAATAACATATGGTTGCAGCGCTCATTTGCTGCACCTCTTAGCCAAAGACTTAAGTGTTCCAGAAATAAAGGCTAATGTTGTTGAAATTGCTAAATACTTCCGTAATAATCATTTTGCTGCAGCAGCTCTGAAAAGGATGGTTGGAACCAAGCTAACGCTCCCACAAGATGTTAGATGGAACTCTGTGGTGGACTGTTTTGAGCAGTATATCAAAAACTGGCCTATTCTGATGACACTTTGTGAAGAAAATCGAGATAAAATAGATGGCACTGTCACGGCCAAAATCCTCAACATTGGGCTTAAGAGAAATGTTGAACATATGCTGAGCTTCCTGAAACCCATCTCTCAAGCTTTAAACAAAATACAGAAAAATAGCTGTTTTATTGCAGATGCTGTTGAAATTTGGAAGGAACTGAGTGAACACTTAAAAACAGAACTACACATGGACAGAATTAAATTACAAGCAGTAAACAAATGAATGGGACAAGCACTGACTCCAGCTCATTTTTTGGCAAATATTGTCAATATCCAATATCAGGGTCAAAACCTAAGTGCTGAGGAAGAGGAGTTAGCTATGACATGGGTATCCAGCAATCAGCCATCTTTAATGCCAACTATAATAAACTTCAGAGCTAAGGGGGAACCATTCAAGAAATATATGTTTGCTGAAGATATTTTAAGGAAGATCACACCAGTAAACTGGTGGAAGTCACTTAAGCGCTTGGATTTAGAGACTGTTCAAGTAATGATTTCACTTTTAACAGCAGTAGCTTCTTCTGCAGGCGTTGAAAGAATATTCTCTTCCTTTGGATTCATTCATTCTAAATTGAGAAATCGGTTGGGACCCAATAAAGCAGGAAAGCTTGTTTTTCTTTTCCAGATTATGAATAGGAACAAAGAAGAAGATGATGATGAAGATGACGACAAGTGAGCTACAGAGGACAGCAGGGACAGTAGTATTTAAGTTTTTCATGTGTCGGCTGGGCTGACAGTCTAAGTTTCTTAATATATATATATATTTTGTTTAGCCAAATTAGTTAACAAACATGGATGTTTGTTTAAGCAAATAACTTATGCTGTAATGTTGTTATTGTTTCAGTTGAATAAATCTATTTAAATTGTTATTAAGGTCAGGATTATTTTTCTCCTTCCTAAGTACAACAGAACAGTGGTGTCCAAATATGAATGATTAACCCATTAAACTGGGGAGAAAAAAGTAATCTAAAAAGTGATTCTAAAAATCTTCACCTACTTGCATGTTAAAGTAGCAAGAACTAGTTTAGGTAGAAACTTTGATTTAAATCACTGATATAAATCAAGCCTTACTGACTAGAGATTTAAATCGTGATTTAAATCGTGATTTAAATCAGTTAGATTTAAATCAAATCCACCCTGCTGGGAGTCAATGAGACCTGTGACCAATTTACTGGCCACCCGCTCCCGGCAATTCTCGAAGGGATCAGGTGCCCTAAGATCCCATAATCCCGTTCGAGAACCAAGGAGGTATACCTGCTGTACTGATACTGTCTTATCTCAGATTTCAGCCGGTCGATCTTCTCTTTGTTACCCCCGCCCTCAGAATAGAGTGACTCCAATTCTTTGCGCAGCCTTAGGTACTGGCTATACTTACTCCTGCCTTTCTTAACTGACAGTCTGCCATGTTGTCATAGAAGTCCGCTCTCTGTAGATGACCCTGCAAAAGGGAGTGGACGCAACTCTGGACAGAGACATCATGGAGGAGGCTAGAATTGAGTCTCCATAACCCCCTACCAACATCAGCTCGCTTAGTGGCCCCCAGGCAGAAATATAGGGCAAGATGGTCTGAGTATGGGACGACTCTCTCACTCATGGCACCAATGACTTCCATGGGACTTACAAAAGCCAGATCTATTCTACTGCCTCTATTGGAGCAGGAATAGGTTAATTTTGGCTTTCTTCCCGTTTAAAGATGTCACCTAATCCGGCCTGCAGGACTATGTTATTCAAGATCCTACCATTCCTCGTCACGGTTCTACCTGAGGAGCTGTCACCTGATGTCAGTATGGCATTAAAGTCCCCCACCATTATCACTGGAAGAGAGGTGAACACATAAGGCTTGACATCATTAAATAACTGTATCCTGTCAGTCACCGTCTGTAGCCCATAGATGTTAATAAGCCGGAGTCGCCTTCCATAGACAGTGACTTCCAGCACCAGATACCTTCCCATAACCACCTCCGTCATCCTATGTACTGTCACATCCCTGGTGTTAAACAGAATGGCGACCCCGGCGTACGGCTCCACAGCCAGTGACCAAAAGGAGGGACGAGACCGCCATTCCCTCTCAGCCTCCCTCATGAGCCCCTGAGTCGTCAGCCGCGTCTCCTGCAGAAAGATGACATCTGCGTCCAGGTATCCGAGATGGTCATAGATAGCGTGCCTCGTCCTCCTCACCTTAATGCTGTTCACATTACTGGATGTTATTTTTAATGAGAAATCTGCCATCACAATACCACAACAGAGGAGCAGAGATGTAAAAGCCGCCATCATAAGTCTGGGTCACAGATGTTCTGACTACCACCGGTCTCCATATCAGACTGTATCTCAGTGTCAGCAGGTACGGGCTTCCGTTTTGTAAGGGGATGGTCCGCTACGTCCCTGTCATACTCAGTCTCTATTCTTTTTATCTCTTCCTCCAAGTCCCCATCAGACTCAGACAAAACATCAAACTTATTGGACACGACCATCACACCTGCCGAGCTCTGGACTTTTTTCCTACCACCCTGGCTAGTGACATACTTCTCCTCAGGTTTACGGGAGGCCTTGTCCTTTTTTATCCTTTTTACCTGATTACAGCCACTTTCTTCAGCTAGAGATGGTGATACTGAAGTGGTGGCTACATGTGGCTGCTGGACCTGAGGGGCGACCTCCATGCTCCCCTCTGTCCCCTCTCTGCAAAGCTGCTCTGATGTTACCTGAGCGGACCCCTGGTGGACCTCTGACCTGGTCAGTACTGTCCCTGACATTAAAGCCTCCTCCTCCTGAGCCTCTGTCACTAACTCCTCATCAGGAAGGAGCTTGCATATATTGTGCCAGGCATCTGGACAGTCCCTGTGAGGGTGGCCGATCTCCCCACAGAGGTTACACTTGATGATCTGGCAATCTGTCGCTAAGTGGCCGACTTCCCCGCACAGGCTGCACTTTACCACGGTACAGGTGTTTGCCAGGTGACCCACTTTACCACACTTAAAACACTTTCGTGGCTGCCCAGGGTAGAAGCAAACCCCCTTCTCCCTCCCGATAAAGAAGGAGTTTGGAAAGTGAGCCGTGATATTGTTGTGCTGGTGCAGTTTCACCAGCACCTTCCATCCACCGGTCCATATACCGTCCTCATCCCTGTTTTTGGTGAGGTCGGAGACAAGGTCACAATGCCTCCGGAGCCACACCACAATGTCCTGCGGGGGAACAGCCTCATTCCAAAAGATGATATTAACCGTGGCGGTATCTGGCTTAGATATTGGAATGAAGCTGAACTTATTCCAGCCATCAGCGTCCCTGAACTTGGGGAAATTGGCCCAGAATCTGTCCAGATCAGACATGAGCTTAAAACTGATGTCATAGCCCTGTCTGTCTGGCAGATTGATGACCGCCAAGATATTAACCGGCTCAAACCCCATCTGGCGGCACAGGAGCTCCCTGACCACCAGCCTCCTGTCCGGCAGGTCCTCCTTGGCACCTCTGTGCCTGAACCGCACCACATTCCTCCTTTTGAAAGCCTGCCCGGTGTAATTGGCACCGGAGGTAAAGGACGGAGCGCCGCGGCTCCAAATATTACTGGGAGGGACCTGTGGGGCCACACTGGGCTGACTGACAGGGCGAGGGTCTGCAGCGGAGGGGCCTCTTGCACCGTGTGTGCTGGAAACCAAAGGGGGGAAATCACAGACATTTTGCACATTATTATCATCATCATCATCAATCTCAATAGCGTCATCAGGATGCGCAATGTCCACCACAGTCTCTGTACCCCCTTCAGCCCCCAAGCCCACATAAACAGTATCAATATCCCCAGAATTAGTGCTCTCCCGGACGCCAACAGTAGATGTAGTCTCATGTCCACTGTCTTGCTGTTGTGCTGGGTATGCTGGGACTTGTGGTACCGTTGGGATCTGAGCCTCTTGCTCCTGCTTGGGGTCTGCCGCAGGTAGTTGCAGCTGCTGGTGCAGTATCTTACCCTCCTTGAAACAGAAGCTAGCGGGCTGCAGCACTGGCCGTACCTGCTGCCGGGTCCCACCTGGGGCAATGTCTGTGTGGGAGCCAGCAGAGTCCTGCGTGTAGGACCTAAACCGCTCCTGGTTCCTATATGTCTCTGCCAGGGGCCCCATCCTCGCCAGCACACAGTCGCCAGCTCTACCCCCAGTGCATTCAGTATCTGGTTATATACAGAGTGATCCCCAGGATTAGCAGCCTTCACCTGGTAAATGCAGTCAATTTCCATTTTCAGAAGATTCCTCTGCTGCTGCAACTCACCAAACCTTCTGACCAGTCCTGGTATCTCCTCTGCCAGCTGTAGCTCTGGGGCTCGCGGCGGCTCCTTCTGGGGTCTTGCTTTAGGGGGTGACACCTTGTTTTTTAATGTCGCTGGTTTTGTGGCTCCAGCCTCCGCAACACTTTTACCGCTGCCACCAGCCTGCAATCTCGTGCGTCCAGAGCTCACCATGCTGGTCACCACATGTCTCAGCTGAAGGTTCTCCTGGAGTGTTTGCTTCTCCAGAGATGTCCGTCTCTGTCTGCCTGGAGTGAGCTGCACACCAGAGGCTGGTAATGGACTGTGCCTCACCTTCTGTGCAGCCACCTGCCCTCCAGCCCTCAGGGTCTCAGCAGAAGATGCCTTCTGGGATATCCTTCCAGGCTCTGGACACTGTTTGCCTTGACTGGCCGACTGTTTAACTGCAACATCCTTGCACACAAACAAAACTTTCTCCTGTTTCTTTCCCGTACTGAGCTTCAACGCATGATCTTTCTCCATGCTGCTGGGACTTTCATTCTGAGGTTTATTTTCCCCAGAGGCAACTCGAGGATTTCCATCCACATGAGAAGGTTGGGAGTTTCCTCCCAGTGTAGGCCTGGAAGCCAGGGTCTTGCTTGGGGAGCTTCCACGCCCAGGGTGGCCCCTCCCTGGGCTTGCTCCAGACATGAGGAGAACCACAGACACACAACCTCACAGCTAGGAGGCAGCATTATAGTAGTTATATTCTTGTACATAAGGGCAGTATTATAGTAGTTATATTCTTGTACATAGGAGCAGTATTAGAGCAGTTATATTCATGTACATAGAGGCAGTATCATAGTAGTTATATTCTTGTACATGGGGGCATTATTATAGTAGTTATATTCTTGTACATAGGGGCAGTATTATAGTAGTTATATTCTTGTACATACAGTGGCGTAGCGTGGGGGGGGCGGGGGGGGCGGTCCGCCCCAGGCGGCACGTGTGTGGGGGCGGCGCGGCAGCAGAAACAATTCCTCTCCTCTGTGGGAGAAGCGCGGAGCCTGGACTCACTGACTGTACATTTCGGCCTGCGGGGCTGTGCAGTGAGGGGGTAATGTAATGCAGCCTCTTCCCACCCTTCCTCCATCCTTCTCCTCCGCCTATCGGGAGTCTCTGTACCCCTGCTACCTAGCAGCTTCTCCCTCCTCTCCGCCTGGACCCTCAGTGAGCAGCGCTGCGCTGGGCAGAGGCAGTGCTGACTTCAGCCCCGCTGCACTGGAGGACTGTCATGGTGGGATGGTCGCGACTGCCAGGAATGTGATGCACACAAGGAGCCATGTTAGGAAGAGCCGAGCAGTGAGCTGGTGAGTGCGGGGCTGGGGTAAGGTGGTCTGCGGCTGCCCCCGGCGGCCCTGTGTGCAGGCAGCTGTCATCCTCATCACAGGCTGCGCTGGGTGTGTGTCTGCCTCCATTGTGTGCAGTTATGTGCCACCAACACCGCTGCCTGTGTCTCACCATGTGCAGCAGCGAAAGGATCTGTGCATGCAGCCACACTGTGTGTGTGTGTATGTACACTTATGTGTGTGTGTGTGTATGTACACCTGTGTGTGTGTGTGTGTGTATGTACACCTGTGTGTGTGTGTGTGTGTATGTACACCTGTGTGTGTGTGTATGTACACCTGTGTGTGTGTGTGTATGTACACCTGTGTGTGTGTGTGTATGTACACCTGTGTGTGTGTATGTCTGTGTGTGTATGTATACACCTGTGTGTGTGTGTGTACACCTGTGTGTGTATCCACCTATGTGTGTGTACACCTGTGTGTGTGTATGTCTGTGTGTGTATGTATACACCTGTGTGTGTGTGTGTACACCTGTGTGTGTATCCACCTATGTGTGTGTACACCTGTGTGTGTGTGTCTGTGTGTCTGTGTGTGTGTGTGTACACCTGTGTGTGTGTATCCACCTATGTGTGTGTACACCTGTATTTGTGTATGCCTGTGTGTCTGTGTGTGTGTGTGTGTACGCCTGTGTGTGTGTCTGTGTATATACACCTATGTGTGTGTGTATGCCTGTGTTTGTGTATGCCTGTGTGTGTGTATACACCTGTGTGTGTGTGTGTGTACGACCGTGTGTGTGTATCCACCTATGTGTGTGTACACCTGTATTTGTGTATGCCTGTGTGTCTGTGTGTGTGTGTGTGTACGCCTGTGTGTGTGTCTGTGTATATACACCTATGTGTGTGTGTATGCCTGTGTTTGTGTATGCCTGTGTGTGTGTATACACCTGTGTGTGTGTGTGTGTACGACCGTGTGTGTGTATCCACCTATGTGTGTGTACACCTGTGTTTGTGTATGCCTGTGTGTGTGTCTGTGTGTGTGTGTGTATACACCTGTGTGTGTGTCTGTGTGTGTGTATATACACCTATGTGTGTGTGTGTGTACGCCTGTGTGTGTGTCTGTGTGTGTGTATACACCTGTGTGTGTGTGTACGCCTGTGTGTGTGTGTCTGTGTATATACACCTATGTGTGTGTATGCCTGTGTGTGTGTCTGTGTGTGTGTGTATACACCTGTGTGTGTATACACCTGTGTGTGTGTACGCCTGTGTGTGTGTGTCTGTGTATATACACATATGTGTGTGTGTATGCCTGTGTTTGTGTATGCCTGTGTTTGTGTATGCCTGTGTGTGTGTGTCTGTGTGTGTGTATACACCTGTGTGTGTACACTCTGCGCATGTGTCAGCACAGCAGCAGCTCTGCTTTCCTAGGTTTTCTGTCCCGTCCTGGCACCGTAGCAGCTGCAGAGGCTCCGCCCTATTGATGCTCCCGGGAGGAGGAAAGAATATGGCGGTGCTGCTGCCCCGGCTGGGAGCGAGAGGAAAAGGGTAGGACAGTACTGCACGGGGTGAGGTGGGATACTGGGGAGCATGGTATGGGGGCGATTTGTGGGAGAGGCTGCTGGGTGCACCGCGGCCATTACCGGAGAATGCACCACCAACATCTGTACGGGAGAAGCCACAGACAGCTGTCACATGCCACATAGACATCACACCACAGGTGTCCTAATACAATAATCATCCCCCATATAAGTGTTCTCGTACATCCCCCTATACGTGTCCTCGTACATCCCCCTATACGTGTCCTCGTACATCCCCCCATATACGTGTCCTCGTACATCTCCTCCCCATATATTTTCTGTTTTTTTCTGTCACATTATTAAAAATTATTATTAAAAAAAGCCATTAGGTCTTCATCCAGCATCATCAAGCTAATACATACATATATATATAGAGAGAGAACTGCAAGAAGATGAAAGTCTAGAAATGTAGAAATAATAACAGCAGAGTTAGTAGCAGACTAAAAATTAGATCTTTGAGTGTAGTGTGGGCTCTTCGGATGCTTCCGGATTATCATCGACCAAAGGGGCGGCAAATTTTTCGACCGCCCCGGGCGCCACAAACAGTTGCTACGCCACTGTGTACATAGGAGCAGTATTATAGTAGTTATATTCTTGTACATAGGAGCAGTATTATAGTAGTTATAGTCTTGTACATAGGAGCAGTATTATAGTAGTTATATTCTTGTATATAGAGGCAGTATTATAGTAGTTATATTCTTGTACATAGGAGCAGTATTATAGTAGTTATATTCTTGTACATAGGAGCAGTATTAGAGTAGTTATATTCTTGTACATAGGAGCAGTATTATAGTAGTTATATTCTTGTACATAAGGGCAGTATTATAGTAGTTATATTCTTGTACATAGGAGCAGTATTATAGTAGCTATATTCTTGTACATAGGGGCAGTATTATAGTAGTTATATTCTTGCACATAGGGGCAGTATTATAGTAGTTATATTCTTGTACATAGGAGCAATATTATAGTAGTTATATTCTTGTACATAGGGGCAGTATTATAGTCGTTATATTCTTGTACATAGGGGCAGTATTATAGTAGTTATATTCTTGTACATAGGGGGCAGTATTATAGTAGTTATATTCTTGTACATAGGGAGCAGTATTATAGTAGTTATATTCTTGTACATAGGGGCAGTATTATAGTCGTTATATTCTTGCACATAGGGGCAGTATTATAGTCGTTATATTCTTGTACATAGGGGCAGTATTATAGTCGTTATATTCTTGTACATAGGGGCAGTATTATAGTAGTTATATTCTTGTACATAGGGGGCAGTATTATAGTAGTTATATTCTTGTACATAGGGAGCAGTATTATAGTAGTTATATTCTTGTACATAGGGGGCAGTATTATAGTAGTTATATTCTTGTACATAGGGGCAGTATTATAGTAGTTATATTCTTGCACATAGGGGCAGTATTATAGTAGTTATATTCTTGTACATAGGGGCAGTATTATAGTAGTTATATTCTTGTACATAGGGAGCAGTATTATAGTAGTTATATTCTTGCACATAGGGGGCAGTATTATAGTAGTTATATTCTTGTACATAGGGGGCAGTATTATGGTAGTTATATTCTTGTATATAGGGGGCAGTATTATAGTAGTTATATTCTTGTACATAGGGGCAGTATTATAGTAGTTATATTCTTGTACATAGGGAGCAGTATTATACTAGTTATATTCTTGTACACAGGGGCATTATTATAGTAGTTATATTCTTGTACATAGGGGCAGTATTATAGTAGTTATATTCTTGTACATAGGGAGCAGTATTATACTAGTTATATTCTTGTACATAGGGGCAGTATTATAGTAGTTATATTCTTGTACATAGGGAGCAGTATTATAGTAGTTATATTCTTGCACATAGGGGGCAGTATTATAGTAGTTATATTCTTGTACATAGGGGGCAGTATTATAGTAGTTATATTCTTGTACATAGGGGCAGTATTATAGTAGTTATATTCTTGTACATAGGGAGCAGTATTATACTAGTTATATTCTTGTACACAGGGGCACTATTATAGTAGTTATATTCTTGTACATAAGAGGCAGTATTATAGTAGTTATATTCTTGTACATAGGGGCAGTATTATAGTTATATTTTTGTACATAGGGGCAGTATTATAGTAGTTATATTCTTGTACACAGGGGCAGTATTACAGTAGTTATATTCTTGTACATAAGAGCAGTATTATAGTAGTTATATTCTTGTACATAGGGGCAGTATTATAGCAGTTATATTCTTGTACATAGGAGCAGTATTATAGTAGTTATATTCTTGTACATAGGGGGCAGTATTATAGTAGTTATATTCTTGTACATAGGAGCAGTATTATAGTAGCTATATTCTTGTACATAGGGGCAGTATTATAGTAGTTATATTCTTGTACATAGGGGGCAGTATTATAGTAGTTATATTCTTGCACATAGGGGCAGTATTATAGTAGTTATATTCTTGTACATAGGGGCAGTATTATAGTAGTTATATTCTTGTACATAGGGGCAGTATTATAGTAGTTATATTCTTGTACATAGGGAGCAGTATTATAGTAGTTATATTCTTGCACATAGGGGGCAGTATTATAGTAGTTATATTCTTGTACATAGGGGGCAGTATTATGGTAGTTATATTCTTGTATATAGGGGGCAGTATTATAGTAGTTATATTCTTGTACATAGGGGCAGTATTATAGTAGTTATATTCTTGTACATAGGGAGCAGTATTATACTAGTTATATTCTTGTACACAGGGGCATTATTATAGTAGTTATATTCTTGTACATAGGGGCAGTATTATAGTTATATTTTAGTACATAGGGGCAGTATTATAGTAGTTATATTCTTGTACACAGGGGCAGTATTACAGTAGTTATATTCTTGTACATAAGAGCAGTATTATAGTAGTTATATTCTTGTACATAGGGGCAGTATTATAGTAGTTATATTCTTGTACATAGGGGCAGTATTATAGTAGTTATATTCTTGTACATAGCAGCAGTATTATAGTAGTTATATTCTTGTACATTGGGGCAGTATTATAGTAGTTATATTCTTGTACATAGGAGCAGTATTATAGTAGTTATATTCTTGTACATAAGGGGCAGTATTATAGTAGTTATATTGCTGTACATAGGGGAAGTATTATAGTAGTTATATTCTTGTACATAGGGGCAGTATTACAGTAGTTATATTCTTGTACATAGGGGAAGTATTATAGTAGTTATATTCTTGTACATAGGGGCAGTATTACAGTAGTTATATTCTTGTACATAGGAGCAGTATTATAGTAGTTATATTCTTGTACATAGGAGCAGTATTATAGTAGTTATATTCTTGTACATAAGGGGCAGTATTATAGTAGTTATATTCTTGTACATAGGGAGGCAGTATTATAGTAGTTATATTCTTGTAGATAGGAGCAGTATTATAGTAGTTATATTCTTGTACATAGGGGTAGTATTATAGTAGTTATATTCCTGTACATAGTGGCAGTATTATAGTAGTTATATTCTTGTACATAGGAGCACTATTATAGTAGTTATCTTCCTGTACATAGGGAGGCAGTATTATAGTAGTTATATTCTTGTAGATAGGAGCAGTATTATATTAGTTACATTCTTGTACATAGGGGCAGTATTATAGTAGTTATATTCCTGTACATAGTGGCAGTATTATAGTAGTTATATTCTTGTACATAGGAGCAGTATTATAGTAGTTATATTCTTGTACATAGGGGCAGTATTATAGTAGTTGTATTCCTGTACATAGGGAGGCAGTATTATAGTAGTTATATTCTTGTAGATAGGAGCAGTATTATAGTAGTTATATTCCTGTACATAGTGGCAGTATTATAGTAGTTATATTCTTGTACATAGGGGCAGTATTATAGTAGTTATATTCTTGTACATAGGGGCAGTATTATAGTAGTTATATTCTTGTACATTGGAGCAGTATTATAGTAGTTACATTCTTGTACATAGGAGCAGTATTATAGTAGTTATATTCTTGTACATAGTGGCAGTATTATAGTAGTTATAGTCTTGTACATAGGGGCAGTATTATAGTAGTTATATTCTTGTACATAGGGGTAGTATTATAGTAGTTATATTCTTGTACATAGGAGCAGTATTATAGTAGTTACATTCTTGTACATTGGGCAGTATTATAGTAGTTATATTCTTGTACATAGTGGCAGTATTATAGTAGTTATAGTCTTGTACATGCCAATATTAAGAAGATAGGATAAAAAATATATTTGCATTTCTCTTCTACTCAGACAGATTACCCATCCATCGCTACAATACATCTTATATCCATGTGTCCCAGTTCTGAAAAAAATAAAATCCTCCAAAAAATAAATAAATTATGAGAAGTGTTGGCTAAGAGCGCTGAACAAAATGATTAAAGTTCCCTGGAGGCGGTGATCTGGGAGAAAACCCAAGCTGTGACACGTTGTGGTGTTATATGGCGGTGTCAGCTACCGCGGTGATTTACCAGTGGAACCATCTGATTTATTTTCTATTCTGTCTAGGACGGCAGAAAATTTCATAAAACGTCCTTGCACAGTAACATGAAGATTACCATGGTTTACCGGGGAAATAACGTACATTTATCACACGAAAGTGGTGACTACAAACAAGGACGAGATAGAAGTCTTCCAGCAACAATGTGGGTGCGAGCGATACATTCGTGGTCTGAAGTATTACTTGAGTACGGTAACTTTTGTTGTTCTGCCAATTAAAGTTTTAGGTCACCATTAGTGATGAGCGAGGGTGCTAGAGTGCTAGTAGAGCATTTCCAGCATGATGAAATACTACGCTCGAGTCTCCGCGGCTGCATGTCTCGTAGCTATTGAACAGCCGCTACACAAGCAGGGATTGCCTAGCAAACAGGCTATGCATACATGTATTTGAGCTGTCGAACAGCCACGAGACCTGCAGCCGCCGCGGCTTGATCTTAGTATTTGAACACGCCAAAAATGCTCTACTAGCAATCGAGCTCATCACTGATCACCATAACTCCGCGACCTGCCTAACAACTGGCTGCATCTGCTGTTCTGTTTCTTTGCACTTCAGCTCTCCTTTTTCTCATAAGCTGCTGTTTTCAAGCACAAGCCCACCACAATATCACTAAGGTGTTGAATGAAGAGTATGTGCTGTTGGCCATCAATGCTGCCAAGCTGTCCCCCGATATCGTAGAATAATGTGGTGGAGCATCATATCACATATTGTATTCTCATTCCATTAATCTATGATGCCTGATACAATGTGACTTGCATAGATTTACACTGCAGATGTGCCGGCAGATGTGGGGATTATATTCTAAGAGACCGTGTGACTTTTTGATCTTCTGAAAAACACTGATTATTCCATTTTATTGTGGTTTACTGTTCACGTTCAATGTGTGAAGTGCTTGTTATAGTAAGCGCTGACCCTGGGACTTCCCTTAGAGCCTTATTGACCCGACACTTATGTGCTGTCTGTGGGCTCTCCGCTTGTATCTACTGACCACCATCTGAGGAGGTGACCCCTTTGTGGAGTCGATTGGGCTTTAGTGTCAATCATTCTACAGTGATGATGATTATGCACAAGTGGAATATTATAAGGCTGTGCGCACACGTTGCGGATTCTGCTGCGTTTCCGCAGGCATGGTACAGTACCATGTAAGCCTATGGCATTTCAAAACCGCTGTGCTCACGCTGCTGTTTTTTCGCACGGTTTTGCTGCGGTTTACAAACCGCAGTATGTCAATTGTTTGGGTGGTTTTTGCAGCAGTCTCACACCTTTAACCTAGTAGGGGTGTGAAACCACAGGGCTAAACCGCAGGAAAACCGCAGGTCACTTTACCTGCGGTTTTACCTGCGGATCCGCGTGGAAAAAACCACAGGTGAATCTGCAACGTGTGCACATAGCCTTAAAGCTGACAATGTGTTTGTTATTATGCTCTGAAGAAAACAAAGAATTAATTTACAATTTGGATGAAGTCCAAGGGTGAACGTTTCATAGAGACAAACCATGCGGCTGCTATAAGGCGCTGGGAAAGAGGGGGCCACAGTTTAGGTGGGCAGAGGCGGCTGTAATAACATGTCTGGGTTGGATGATAGTAATCTGGGCAGGAATCATCTCTAGCTTTTCCCTACAAAGTAAAACCATATTAAAACCGCTTTTGGTTTTCCTTCACTTTTTCATGTTTTTTTTCTTACCTTTTCCAGATAAAACACAATGGGTTACATATATGAAGACTCATTCATGTGACCAGCACCTCAAAACATCTCTAGAATTCAACCTTTTCTTACATTTAACTCTACAAAAAAACTTAATGTCACTCTGATTCTCTTTCTCCTGGACTCCTACAATTCTCAGCTGATCAGTCTCCCTCTTACTAAAGTCTCTCCACTCCAATCTATCACAAATGCAGCAGCCAGGACCATGTTTCTGTTCAGCTGCTACACCGATGCCTCTACCCTGTGACAGACATTGCACTGGTTGCCCATCCACTATAGAATTCATTATAAACGTATCTGTTTTACACACAAAGCCCTCCACAGTGCTGTCCCACCCATGTATCTCCTCCTCATCTCTACCACTCTACCTGTCCTCTCCACTGTGCTGTACCACCCTATATCTCATCCTCATCTCTACCACACTACCTGTCCTCTCAACAGTGCTGCACCACCCTACATCTCCTCCTCATCTCTGTCTATCACCCTACCCATCCTGTTTGCTCTGCTAATTACATAAGACTAACATACTTTATAATCCGAAGCTCCCACTCCCATCTCCAGGACGTCTCTCGTGCTGCCCCAGTTTTCTGGAATGCACCCCAATCTGGTGAATTCCCAGTAGCCACAATTTCAAACATTCCCTAAAACACATTTCGCTAGACTGACCTATGACTAATCTAACTAACTATCCCGTGTTCACTCTTCTCTCTTGGTAGCACTTTGTAGTTGTACTTGTACAGATATTGGCCAGTGACCGGTTCATGCAGCGTTATTTGAATTCCCCTATTTAGTTTACTAATGACTGGACCTTAATAATAATAATCTTTATTTTTATATAGCGCTAACATATCCCGCAGCGCTTTACAGTTTGCACACATTGTCAGCACTGTCCCCGATGGGGCTCACAATCTAAATTCCCTATCAGTATGTCTTTGGAGTGTGGGAGGAAACTGGAGAACCCGGAGGAAACCCACGCAAACACAGGGAGAACATACAAACTCCTTTGCAGATGTTGTCCTTGGTGGGATTCAAACCCAGGACTCCAGCGCTGCAAGGCTGCAATGCTAACCACTGAGCCACCATTCTGCCCATAACACAGAACAGTGAACACAGAAAGCTGCCAATCAGTGGTGGAGCGGGGTTATACAGGGTTCAGCATTCAGAGAACTTCAAGATTTACAGGAGGCAGGAGATAAGAGTGACTGAATAAAAATGGCAAGCAAGTGAAATTGCTCGAATCAGAGCCTATGCCCCTACATCATAATACTCAGATTACACAGTAAAAACCTGCCGATAGATTCACTTCAAGATCTGGATGACATGTAGATTTCTCTGTTTATTCCAGAGCAAAAGTTAGCCAAAAGACAAACAGTATTTGTTCAGTTTTTTGCCTAAGTATTTGTAAGCCAAAACCAGGAGTGGGTAAAACATGCAGAAGAGGTGCAAATGTTTCTCTTACACGACAAGCACTTTACATTTATCTTTTGTGTTACCCCTTTGTCCTCACAAGAACTTACAATTTATGAGGACAAAGGGGTAACACAAAAGATAAATGTAAAGTGCTTGTCGTGTAAAAACACAGCAATTTACAGTAAAACCACGTACATTTTATAATAACCATCAATATAATGTCCAATAAATATACGAAAAAATGGCACTTCACCACCAATTAAATACTCAAATCCAAACTTATGATAAAGAAGGAAAAACTGAAGAGATACATAAAACAATCATTTTTATTTAAATATGAATATAAAAACCAAAGAAATAACAAGTAAAAAAGCAGAATGCCTCAATAGAAGGACGAACCAGCTATCACACAAATAGACCAAAAAAAAGAAAAATAATCCATATGAAAAAATACTTAAATACTCCTAAAAGTTGATACACCCTTAATTAGACTATAGCCTTAAATTATGCCATATAATTATACCCAATAAACAGAAATCAATAAAGTGCATAGTGCAAACAGAAATCTCATAGGCATAAAAATGGGCAAAATACTAAAGTCAGTACTGGGATAAAAGCCAAGGTAAGCCCTCACTTTGGGAGACAAATATTGCACATCATATAAAAAAAATAGGTCAAAAGCTATAATAAGCTAGACAGGTAAATCACCGATATGTGCCATTAGACTTATAATGCATACATGAAAAAAGCCCTCAATGTAGGGTAACGATTCACCTTTTTGTGGAGCTGGGCTAAACGTCCATATACCCCGACGCGCATTTCACCGCTAGGCTTCTTCCTTTGTCTCCCAAAGTGAGGGCTTTTTTAATTGTTATTTCTTTGGTTTTTATGTTGAATCTATTTTATTGAGAAAAATTTGACATATAACATACAAGACATAAGATTATACACCAAGCCGTACTAGATTACGGCATCAATGGTTCATGTTCAACAACAATTTGCACGTAACCTGTGGAGGTGTATTTCAAATAACAAAGATAGAAAGAAATTAGAGTAGGAGGACTCACAGGAAGTATAGAAAGAAAAGAGAAAAGGGGGGGAGGGTGAGGGAAAAGGGGAGAAGTGAAAAGGAGACGGTCTTCAGATCTCCGAGCCGGCTCCTAAGAAGCGTCTTCGACCAATCGAAGTAATCCAGGAGTTTCCCTGAACACGATTCAAGGCTGCCATATTCGGATCAAACGGGAGTTATCTCCCTCCAGTTCAGCCATCAACTCCTCCATACGAAAAATGTCTGTAAATTCTGATAACCATTCTGCCATAGTTGGCAGTGTCGTCGTACGCCAGTGGCGTGGGATCACCATCCGTGCCGCAGTAATACAAAACCGGAGAAGGCTCTTCTTTTGAGTGGATATGGAACCCGGGAGAATTGATAGGATGGCAATTTGTGGGGAGGGAGGGACATATTTTCCAGAGATCTTTGGGTAGGCCCGAAACACCCTTTCCCAGAAGGGTCGCACAGCAGGGCATTGCCACCAAATGTGGAATAGCGTGCCTCTCTCCACTGTACAGAGCCAGCATGTATCATCTACTGTCGGGAAAATGGACTTCAATCTAACGGGGGACAGATACCACCTGGTCAGTATCTTAAAATTTTTCTCCTGTGCGCCCCCAGCCGGAGACATTTTATGTGTAAAGAGAAATGCTTTGTCAAGGTCTTCCGCTGAAAATTTACAACCCATCTCTTCCTCCCACGCACGGACGTAACTTGGAGCCATGTCCGAGTCTCCTGAATGAAGTTCCTTATATAAAAGAGAAATCAGATGAGAGGGAGGGTCCTGCAGTTGTAATAAAGCTTCCAACCGTGTCGTGGGGGGGCGAGAAGTACGGTCGACCGAACGTCCCCGTATAAACGATCTCAGCTGATTATATTCCATCCAGGAAAGTGACCTATTGGGAAACTTTACCCATAAAGCATCCCATGTCGGAAAATTTCCGTCCACCAGTACCTGTCCCAGTCGTAAGTCAGAACTCCTATGCCAACCTAAAAATTGGTCTCTGTGACATCCTGGAGGAAAATCCGGGTTACCAAATATTGGTGACAGCAGATTCAGAGTGCTGATCAATTTCTTTTTATGTTTAACACGATTCCAGATCTGTAAAACTTCTCGGGTCAAGAAACCTGTTGGTCCCTTAAAGTCGTTTGCAACCGGTTCAGTGCGTCGGATCCATGGAAGATGGCGCAATGGGACACCAAAAGATGTCTGTTCCAAATGAACCCATTGTTTAGAACGGTGGCCGAATTGCCAGTCAAACAAACATGCAAGTAGGGAAGCTCTATGATAGAGTTCCAGGTCGGGAAGGCCCGCACCACCTCTGGGCTTCGGGGCGGTTAGAATAATGTATTTGAGACGAGGTTTAGATGTCTGCCAGATGAAGCGGATTAACGCAGATCTAATGGTCTGGAAGAATGTCTTCGGTGGTACAATCGGAACCGCATGGAATAGGTATAAGAACCTGGGAAGAATATCCATTTTAAATGAATTCATCCTGCCAAACCACGAGATGCTCTTCCGTCCGTATTCCCTCAACCGTTTCAGAGTCGACTCCAACAGGGGAACATAGTTTAGTTTATATAGGTCAGTCGTGTCAGTAGGGATCTGAACGCCCAAATATTGAATGGCCCCGGTTTTCCACCGAAAGGGGAAATTTCCCATAATTCTTGTGAGTTTTGTCTGTCCTAGGGATATGTTAAGGGCTTCAGTTTTCTGAAAGTTAATTTTAAAATTACTGACTGCTCCATATTTTTGGAACTTTTCCATTAATGATGGGAGGGTAATATGTGGCTGGGATATATACAGTAGGAGGTCATCCGCATAAAGAGGACATTATAATGAACACTGTCTACCCATAGACCGTGCACACTGGGGTTCATCCTGATCGCCACCGCCAAATGTTCCATAACTATTGCATATAAAAGGGGCGACAAAGGGCACCCCTGCCTGGTCCCATTCCCAATGGTCATAGAGTCCAACATTGCTCCGTTAACCTTAACCCTTGGCGAAGGCCCAGAGTATAGGGCTGCAACCCTATGCAAGAAGCGGTTTCCCAGGCCCATCTGTCGTAGGGTCGAGAACATGAAGCCCCAGTGTACACAGTCAATGGTCTTCTCCGCATCCATCGACAGCACAACCAACGGCTTACATTTTGATTTAGCATATGCAGTCAAGATGAGAGTCTTACCTATGCCGTCTCTCGCCTCCCTTCCCCGCACGAACCCCACCTGGTCTGAATGTATTACTGAGGGCAAGAGAGGAGCCAGTCGGTTCGCTAGGATTTTTGCATATAGTTTTACGTCAACATTAATGAGAGATATTGGGCGGTAGTTTGTTACTATTTTAGGGTCCCTCCCTGGCTTCGGTATTACTGTAATAAAAGCCTCCAGAGATTGTGGAACGAACGGAGACTCAACTGTGATGGAGTCAAACACCCATGTCATAATGGGGCTAAGTTGTTCTCGAAACATCTTATAAAAATGAGGGGAAAACCCATCCAGTCCCGAGCTTTTACCAGCCGGGGCATTTTGGATGGCTTCATCAATCTATTTGGTCATAAAGTCCGAGTCTAATGGAGTAGTTGAATCTGAGGCCAATGTAGGAAGGGCAGTGTCACGTATATAAGATTCTATGTGTGGTTGAGGATCTAAGGGTGATTGAGGGGGACAATCTCCGTTGATGTTATATAATGTATGATAATAACGCCGCATTATGTCCAAAATTTCTGTCGGGTTTGACGTCGTTCGGCCCCCGTTCTGCTGGAGAGATGAAATGTATGTGGTCTGATTACGTGGGTGTAAAAATCTAGCCAACAGACGTCCACATTTGTTAGCTTGACAGTATAACATACTTTTAAAGCGGTTTCTGTGGTGTCGGTATTTTTCATTTAGTAGGGACTTCAGATCGTCCCTGCATTTAATCAGGTCAATCAACGTTTCCGCCTCCTTGTTCGTCTTATGCTTCATCTCTAATGTCAATATTTTTTCCGTCAAGTTTATAATTTCTTTACTTTTTATTTGTTTCAAACGAGATCCATGTTTAATGAGAACCCCTCTAAGGATGCATTTAAGGGCTTCCCATTTAATAGGCATGGCAGTAGTATCATGTGCATGGTCTTGTAGAAATTCTGCTATGGTAGACTTAATGTCGGCCACACAAGTATTATCTTTTAAAAGATTATCGTTTAATCTCCATGTCCACTGTCGCATCACTGAGTCAGGAGGACTAATGTCCAGAAACACTGGAGCATGATCCAACCACAGAAAACTCCCGATAGAAGGTCTTGGGTTCCAGGCCAGCGCACAATGACTAAGGAGAAAGAAATCTATCCTACCATATGAGTTATGTGGTGTGGAAAAGAACGTATAGTTTATCTCATTTGGATTACAGAGTCTCCAGACGTCAGTGAGCCGTAAATCTTGGAGGTCCCTTTTCAAAGAGGACAGCTGACGAAGAGATAAGTAAAGGCCCCGTCACACATAGCGACTTACCAGCGATCCCGACAACGATATCAACGTGTCAGGATCGCTGGTGAATCGCTATGTGATCGCTGGTGAGCTGACAAACAGACAGCTTCACCAGCGATTAGCACAGCGACGCCGTGCGTGCGGCATCGCTGTGTTCAGAGCTGATGCATGTCAAAAATAGAATTAAAATAAAAAATATTGTTATTCTCACCTTCCGACGTCCCGCGCAGCCTTCCCGCCTCTCTCCACGCTCCGGTCCCAGTAATCCTTTGCGAGAATTACCGCGATGACGTCCGTTCTCACGGGATCGCGAAGTCTCGCGGTCATTCTTGCAAAGGATTACTGGGACCGGAGCGTGGAGAGAGGCGGGAATGCTGCGCGGGATGTCGGAAGATGAGAATAGTAATATTTTTTTATTTTTTTTTTATTATTTTATCGCTGATCGCTGGTCTCCCGCCTGTCACACACAGCGATGCGTGCTGGCCAGCGGGAGATCAGCGACGAAAGAAATGTTCAGAGATTTCCCAGAACGATCAGCGATACCGGCAGGGGGGCCGGTCGCTGATCGCTGTCACACACAGCGATCTCGCTGGTGAGATTGCTGTTGTGTCACAAAACTTGTGACTCAGCAGCGATCTCGCTAGCGAGATCGCTATGTGTGACGGGGCTTTAAGACTTTGCTGCCGTGGAGTCTAGAGTCGGGTTAAGAGTCATGTTAAAGTCACCTCCCAGTATAACCACCCCTTCAGCAAACAGCCACGGTCTTCAAGAAAGATCTAGCAGCTCGTATTTGGTCTCGGCTGGGGGCGTACCAACCCGCTATAGTATATGTGGTTGAAAAAAATCTGAATTTTCAAGATCACGTATCTGCCCTCCGCATCGACCAATGTGTCCAATATGGTATGTTGGAGGGATTTATGGAGCGCTATAGACACCCCACGGGATCGTGAATTCGGGTTAGCACTATGGAACCAGGTTGTGTAATATCGATCGTGAATATTAGGAATATGTCCGACTTTAAAATGTGTCTCTTGTAAAATTAACACATTTACTCTTTTCTTGTGCATGCCATATAAAATATGTGACCGCTTCTGCGGGGTATTAAAGCCTCTAGTATTCAAGGAGCCCAGTGTTATCTTTTGTGCAGCGGTCTTACCCGGCAGTATATCTGTAGTTCGAGGTCGAGGATGTAAGTTTCGGCTACAGGGATGGATCGGCTTCGCAGTCCAAAGCCCGCTGTTGAAGAGGGAGAGAAAGCTAACAAGGGAGGTGGGTATAGACAAAGAAAGTAGATAAAAAGTTAAAAGAAGACAAAGGTAAAGGAAATTTAACGAGTGTGGATAGACACACTCCAATGGACAATTTAACCTGTTGGAAGTAAACGTTAATAGCTGCGTGCCTCGGTGGCAAAACAGCGCCTCCAGGGCTTAAGTGTACAGCAAAAGAGTAGTCGGAGACACCGTCTCCCCCGGTTCCCAACCCCGTAATGATCTAACAGTCGTATTCCCTTTATATTGAAAACTTAACAGGTAAAGACCATGTATATTTTATCTTAATTATAAACGAGTGAAACATACCCCATGTCTTAACCAGTTTCGTTATTGTAATGTCCACACGTTATGAAGAATTCAAGGTATTAAACTTTAGATATCTTTTATTCTTCGTCCTCCAGCACACAGCATAACAGTTGCATTACCATGCTACACAGAAGTGAAACTGAAACTTCCCTTCTCATCCCTCTTGTCTCCACCCCCCAAGTCCCATAAGTCTGGCTTGCTTAAAGAGACAGATCTAATTATTATACATTACATCATCCCCTTTTTTTTTTTTTTTTTCTATAAATAACCCATATTACTGATAAATGCAACAACATGAAAACGTCCAAAGAAATCATGTGTCCGTTTAGTCTTATTTGTTCAATTCCAAGACCAGAGAAACAAACAAAAAAAAAAACAACAAAACTGTAGTTACACTTCTTCAATAAGCCTCGATGGAGCTCTTCTCTCTCGTGTAGGATAACGTCTGGGCTCATTGAGAGGGTTCATTATTGATGGACCAGCTACCTCTTGTTGGTCCTCTCCACCATCAGATACCAAATCTTCCACCAAAGAGAGTTCATTGTCATCATTCTGCGGTATGATTTTAAAATATGAAGAATTTCGCGTTATGGAGTGTCCATCTCGTTCAGCTGTGATCATGCTGCCTTTCCTTTTAGTAACATAATATTTTGCAGGACCATATACAGGTGAGGTCTTGTTGGTTGGTCTTTGACGTACCACCACGACATCCCCTCTTTCGATGGCACTTGACTGTGTCCTTCGCCTTCTGTCTGCATAACGTTTCATGGCTTGTTTGTTGGAGAAATCTGTGGATCTCACTGAGGAGTCACTCGGTCGGGGATGGCTGGTCACATCAGGGAGACGTATACGCAGGGTTCTGCTGAACATTAAACGAGCTGGAGCAGCATTAGTAGTGGAGTGTGGCGTATTGCGGTAATTACGCATGAATTTGTATAATGACTGTTTCAGTGGGATGTGCTCCAGGCTCGCTGCCTTGATAAGTTTCCCCAGAGTGCGCATAAAACGTTCCACAATTCCATTGGCTTGCAGCCAGCAAGGTGTGATTTTCCTTTGATTGAATCCCAAGTATTCAGAAAATTGTGTAAACACATGTCCATTGAAGGGAGGTCCATTGTCTGTTTTGACCACTCTTGGAATACCATATGCCGAGAAAATGTCGTCCAGCTCCGGTATGACATTATTAGCAGATGTTGAAGAGATAAATGAAATGACAGGGTATCGAGAATATTCATCAATTGTTACGAGAATGTATTGGCCATTTGGCAATGGTCCATATATATCGACTGCCACTTCCTCCCAGACAGCAGTGGGTAACGGAGACATTTGTAATGGCTCTAAGGTTGATGATGGAGTGATTAATTGACAAGTAGAACAGCGTCTAATCTTTTCTTCCACCAAGTGATCCATATTTGGGAACCACACTTTTTCTCTGAGTAACTTCTTTGTGCCAACAATTCCTAAATGACCTTCATGTGCTATCTGTATGACTAAGTTACGCAAAGTCTTAGGTACAACTAGTTTGGTACCTCGAAGAATGAGGTGTTCTTCAGTGACTGATAATTCCTCACGTACGTTTGAGAATAGTTTTAACTCTTTCAGATCAATCTCAGAATCAGGAAATTTTTCCTTTTGAATTTCATGCCACCTTCGATTTTGGATGATTTGTATTAGGGCACAGAGTGTCTTGTCTTTTGTTGTTTCATTTATAAATTGATCAAGAGAAAGTGCTTTTGGCACGGCATGATCTGTAACAAAACGTAGGTATTCTTCAATGGAGGAATGCACAGGTATATCATCATTAGTAGGATGTCTTGAAAGATAATCAGCCGGATTACTGTATTTTCCAGGTTTGTGAACAATTTTATAGTTGTAGTCCTGTAGACGTAGGCCCCATCGTTCAATTCGTGCAGGCATTTTTGCTCTGGGATTTCCAAAAATTGTAAGAAGTGCTTGATGATCTGTGACAATGGTGAAGGGAGCTCCATAGAGAAATAAGTGAAAGTGTTCACATCCCCAGACAACTGCCAAGCTTTCTTTTTCAGGTTGAGAATATTTTCTTTCAGTGTTTGTTAAGCTCTTACTTGCATAAGAAATGATGTGAGGATTTTGATTGTTATCCTTGTACTGTGCTAGAATAGCACCCAGTCCCACGGGACTGGCGTCCACAATCAGTTCAGTTCGAAGAGCTGGATCAAAATAAGCCATAGTGGTTGTCGAGCAGAGTTCATTTTTAATTGTTTCAATAGAGGCCTGACAGTCTTGAGACCATTGAAAAATACAACTTTGTTTTGTAAGTTCCCGTAGTGGATTGCTGATTGTTGAAAAATTCAGAATATATCTAGCACAGTAACTTGCCATTCCAAGGAAAGAACGCACTTCACTAGCATCCTGTGGAATTGAGGCTGTTCTAATAGCTTCCACTTTCTTGGGGTCTGGTTGTACTCCTTTTGCCAAGAAGATGTGACCATAGAATTCTAATGAACCCTTGTCCAACTCGCACTTCTCTTTGTTTAAAGTGAGTCCAGCAGAAAGCAGACATTCGAAGATAGCATATAGAGCACGATTATGCTCAGCTTGAGTTTTACCAAAAACCAATATGTCATCACTGTAATTAAAGGCATTTGGGATGTGTTGAATGACACTCCTTATTGCATCCTGAAAAATTTCTGCTGCTGAGCAGACTCCAAAAGTCAATCTTTTGTATCTTCTGAGGCCCACATGGGTGGAAAATGTGGTCAAGTATCGGGACTCTGGACTCAGTTCTAATTGATGATATCCCTTATTGAGGTCGAGCTTTGAGAAGACGGTGGCTCCATTTAATAAATGAATAATGTCATCAATCGTAGGTGAGATATGTCTTTCCCTCTGAATAGCGGTGTTGGGCAGGCGCATGTCAACACACAGTCTCACTTGATCAGGAGTCTTTGGTTTTGGAACTACCACAAGTGGAGAGACCCACGGAGTGGGACCAGTAACAGTTTCAATAACGTCCTCATCCATGAGCAATTGGAGTTCCTTTTCTACCTTCTGTCTCAGGTGAAATGGAATACGCCTGTGAGGCTGGGCTACTGGACGAACATTGTCATCCACATGAAGGTGTACTTGAGAGTCCTTTAGTTTTCCCAAACCACTAAATAGGGAGGGAAAGCTGTTCACCATAGTTTGTACATCCATATCCGCAGGGTCAGTTATGGTATGAATAATCTGGATGAGCCCTAGCTCCAAGGCAGTGTGATAGCTGAGAAGACATCCTCCCGATCCTTGTAATGTGTGGAAAGTGGTTTTCTGCCTGTTTTCTTTATATCTAATTTCAGCATCAAATTGTCCCATTATAGCTAGAGGTGTTTTAGATCCATAAGGAAAGATTTTAGTCTGCACTTGTTGTAAGACTGGCCTTGTTTTCAATTGTTCATATGTAGTGCCATCTATGATATCCACTGAAGCTCCTGTATCTATTGTAAAGGTAATGTCAGTGTTGCAGATTGAGAGTGTAACACAGGGAGACTGTACTGAACCAGTGACAGAGGTAGTGAACACATAGTTCTCAGTCGCAGACATTTCTTCTGTGTCCTGATTTATCACTTTTACATCTGCAGATTTTGTCATAGGCAGCGGAGGCTTGTAGTGCGCTGATTTGCAAACAGCTGCAAAATGATTCCCTTTTCCACATTTACTGCAGGTTTGTCCCATAGCTGGACATTTGTTCTGGTGGTGAGGGAAATCCTGTCCACATCTATAACATTTCTTCTGTTTCTGGGCTTGTTTGTCTGGTAAACTTTTCTGTTTGAGATTATGCACATGTAATTTATCCCCATTCTCCATTACAGTAGCCTGATGATCTGCTATTTCTATAGCACGGGCCATTTTGAGCAAATCATGTAGAGAGATATCCTGCTGCAGAGCCTTACGCCTTAGGTTATTAGACGAGCAGGTGACAATTATTTGAGTTAGGATTTCATCATCTACATCTGTAAAGGCACATCCATGTGCTAACTCTTTCAGCCGTGTGACATAAGTGTCTATGGACTCTTCTGGAAGCTGCTTGGCAATCCTGAATTTATATCTTTCATATCTGATGTTCTGTTTGGGGTTGAAGTAGCCAGTGATAGCTTTAGTGCAGTTGTTGTATGTGTCTGTTTCTGCTGCAGGTAACGTACTGTATATGTCATAGACTCCTGTGCCTGCACAATGCAGGAGCAAAGCTCTCTTTCTTTTCTCCTCCTTTATGTCCATGGCTTCTAGGAAATTCTCAAATCTGTTTAGCCATTTTCTCCAGTTATGGGAGAGATTAATGACATCAGTCATATCAAACTGTGGGAATGTGTGCAAGTAGTCAGCCATGATAGAGTCTCTCAGTGGTGCTGGCGTGTGAAGCGGTAAAATAGAGTCCGTGCTCACAGCAGTAGGTGATTATATCCCATCCTCGTCGCCAGTTGTAATGTCCACACGTTATGAAGAATTCAAGGTATTAAACTTTAGATATGTTTTATTCTTCGTCCTCCAGCACACAGCATAACACTTGCATTCCCATGCTACACAGAAGTGAAACTGAAACTTCCCTTCTCATCCCTCTTGTCTCCACCCTCCAAGTCCCATAAGTCTGGCTTGCTTAAAGAGACAGATCTAATTATTATACATTACAGTTATCAACAACACTGATATTATTTTAGGCACCCCATTCTGTAGCTCTGAACCAGTATAATCTTTTAGACAATGAGTTATCCCTCAAAATATGACACCACAAAACAATCTCCAGTTCAGGACAAATCAGTCAGCCTCTCCTTCTGCCAGTTGTATGTGCCCCGGACCGTTGGGCCGTCCCCCGCAATGACGCTGCTGCTGAGGGTTCTGGCCTCTTCGGGGATCCTCTATTCTATAAAATGATGGTAAGGATGGCCAATCAGGAATATCCACTTCAGTTACATCCAAGGCGGCCGAGAATGCCAGAACTCCTAGGATGACTTAAACGATGCACTCTGCCTCTCCTCCGAACCCGGAGACAAAACGGGAATCCCCAAGTGTAAGGAAGGTCGTGCCGCTGCAGCTCGTCCAAGAGAGGGCGAAGAGCTCTGCGTCTCTGTAGGGTCCATCTTGGCAAATCTGGGAAGAGCTGTATACGAGATCCCGAGTGGTTTATGGGTTTTACTCTCCTGGCTGCTCCCATGACCGCATCTTTAAGTTGGTACTTGTAAACCCGGCATATCACATCTCTCGGTGGGTCTTGCTCGCCGGGACGTGGGCCCAGGGACCTATGGGCGCGATCCAGTTCCAATGGGGCATCCTGAGGCCTATCTAGTACCGAGATAAAAATGCCTCTCAAAGTGGTGTTCAACTCCTGGGGGGGTAAAGATTCGGGCAATCCCCTTACTCTTATACTATTTCTGCATCCCCTGTTCTCAGAATCATCCAGCATTTCTGCTAGAGTTTGCAACTGTCTAGCTTGAGCGGCTGTGACAGATTCCTGAGCCTCTATTCTTTCGTTCAAAGAGGCTAAAAGCTGGTCATGGGATTCCACTTTCTCACCACATTGTTGGATATCATCCATCTTTTAGTATGGAAAATTCATCCTTATAGGAGGATTCCAAACGGGCAATGTACTGCTCCATATCCTGCTTCGTCGGGATATCTTTTATCGTATTGTATAATATATTGAAATCAGCTCCCATGGGTGCTGCGGAGTGTCCTGTCAAAAAAGAGGACATCTTCCCACACTGCGGTGTCAGGGATGCCTCTGGCCGATGGAAAGGTAGAGGAGCTGCCATAATATATGGCAGGCCTCTTTGAGGAGCAGGGGATACTGTGGTATCTGCCTGTCCTTTCGTCATGGGGTCTGCTCCCCCTGTTGCTGCAGAGTCATCTGCGGTATCCATGTCGGCGTCTGGGGGGACACTGCCACCTCCCTGTGGTGTGGGGGGTTCCGCATTCATCTCCCCCGGGTTCCTGCCCGGCCCACCGACTTGTGGTTGCGCTGGCCCGTCCGCGGGGCTCCCCTGTGAATGATGGGTCTCCCGGGGCCCAGTGGATTTATTCTGGGGAGAGCGCCTCACTGTCTGCGGGGCTCCTGCGGTCGTGTCACCAGTTCTCCCAGGGGGCCCCCCTACAGTCTTGTCTCCCCGGACTGTTCTCCCACCACCTGCATCTTACTTCCTGTTGGCGGTGGGGCCTGCTACGCTCTGCTCGCCGCATCTGTCATGGCGCCCGCGGCCTCCCTTCTTCCCGCTCCTGTAAAGTAGCGGGAAATGCCTTGGGGAGCACTGTCGGGTGCAGAAGGGCCTGCGGATGTGCTCCCCCTGGTCCTCCTAGCAGACACCTGTGCATGGGGTATGTATTTCGGGCTCTGTTCGGGTCGGTCACCGGTGTGGGAGTGGGAGCTCTCCTAAGTGCGTCCTCACTCCTTTCCCGCCATGCCACGCCCTCTTTCTTTGGTTTTTATATTCAGATTTAAATAAAGATGATTGTTTTATGGATCTCTTCAGTTTTCCCTTCTTTATCATAAGTTAGGATTTGAGTATTTGTACATTTTCTAATGCAGTTTTTAACCATGCAGTCAAAATGTCTCATTAAAGTACCTTTAGTAAATCAGGGTGCGGGGAGTCCACGCTGGGATCATAATAGCCAAATTTGCTACAAACACGATCCCACACTGATAATATTAGTATTCTGGCATATTCTAATAATGTTAAATCTAATCTTGTTTGCTATCCTTAAGTACAGAATAGCAATACAACAGTCTAAAGATAAGAAGCAAGTGACCTGACACTCGCTAATGATCATATTGATAAGTGAGAGCTGAGTCAATGAGTTATGGTATATATTGGGTGATGTGAATGCAAAATATACAATAAGAGGATTTTTCACAGAAGATTTCAGCATCTCCATATATTAGTCCTTTATTACCATCCGATGTGAGAGGCCAATACGGCGCCTTCTGCTTTAAACTGAAATGAACCTCAAGTCTTTTAAAATATAGTTTTTTTTCTGCGTGTTTTTCCCCACAGACTTTGATGAAGATTTTGAAGTTGAGGAATACAAACCTGATGAGAAACATAATGAGGGAGGACGGGAAGATGATCAAGTGAAAGAAAAGTCAAAGTTCCCTCTCGGATGATGAAAAAGAAGATATGAACCAGGGATGGAGAAGTAGTGCGGCATCAAACGCTGCACCAGAGGCTTCTGACAGCGCGGGAGATGAAAGGGATGGGCGCTGTGACAGCGACTGCGGGTATAAACACAGTTAGTTACTTTCTTACTATTTAACATTTCATTACTAAGATTGCCTTCTCTACATTCATCCTTGCATTGCAATGTTGTTTACTATAAGGCGCCATCATTTTCAGGTCTAAAGTTCACTGCACAGTGCATTTCCCAATAGATCTGTATAATAACATCATGTTCCGGATACAGAGCTTCAAATCCTCTGCATCGTGCGAGTAGATTGATACAATATTGACCTCTCGCAGTCACCACTAGGGGGAGCTCACTGCATACTCTGTTATTGTTTATTTCAAAGTATATATAAGGTAATATATAGTCATTTTATCTTAACTTCCTCTATTGACTGCAGGAAATCAGATTTTTCATTTAAGTTAGGTCCTCCAATACTTAAGTTCTGCTACTCAGCTCTGCTACATCCAGGCTTCCACTACTCCAGTTCTGCTACTCAGCTCTGCTACATCCAGGCTTCCACTACTCCATTTCTGCTACTCAGCTCTGCTACATCCAGGCTTTCCCTACTCCATTTCTGCTACTCAGCTCTGCTACATCCAGGCTTCCACTACTCCAGTTCTGCTACTCAGCTCTACTACATCCAGGCTTCCACTAGTCCAGTTCTGCTACTCAGCTCTGCTACATCCAGGCTTCCACTACTCCATTTCTGTTACTCAGTTCTGCTACATCCAGGCTTCCACTACTCCAGTTCTGCTACTCTGTTCTGCTACATCCAGGCTTCCACTACTCCATTTCTGCTAGTCAGCTCTGCTACATCCAGGCTTCCACTACTCCAGTTCTGCTACTCTGTTCTGCTACATCCACGCTTCCACTACTCTATTTCTGCTACTCTGTTCTGCCACATCCACGCTTCCACTACTCTATTTCTGCTACTCAGCTCTGCAACATCCAGGCTTCCACTAGTCCAATTCTGCTACTCAGCTCTGCTACATCCAGGCTTCCACTAGTCCAGTTCTGCTACTCAGCTCTGCTACATCCAGGCTTCCGCTACTCCAGTTCTGCTACTCAGCTGTGCTACATCCAGGTCTCCATTACTTAAATTCTAATGATCAATTCTGCTGCATCCAAGTCTCCTTTTTCTCCAGTATTTCTACAATGCTCTACTACATACTGGCTTTCATCACTCTAGATCTGTTGCTCAGCTCTGCTATATCCAAGTCTCCTGCTCCACTTTCACCACTCAGCTCTGCTACATCCAAGTCTCCACTACTCAAGCTCTGCTACTCAGCTCTACTTCATCCAAGTCTCCTTTCCTCCAGTACTCTTATGCTCTGCTGCATACTGGCTTCCACCACTACAGATCAGCCGGTTCAGGTTCAGCACACCAGCGCAGCACAGCTACATATCAGGCACTGTGGGAGATGTGTGTCGAGTGTCGGCTCACCAGGGCGGTATAAATGTGTGTGCACATCAGTATAATACTGTACCTGTTGTAAATAGGCAATTTGTGGTAATGTTGTTGTTGCCTGAGCATTACTGAAAGACTAAGATACAGAATGTCAGAGGTGGAGCTGCCATCAATCTGAGGTGATGTGAAACACAGGAAGAGGACGTGCGGCCATACTAAGGACAGACTGAGAACAGGGAGAGGACATGAGAATCCAATGACATCCTCTCATGGAAGCATCTCACAGAGAGCAGAGCAGCGGCAGCGTGGAGCTGATGGTGTCCATGATCAGAACCTGTCCAGATGTGTGGACGTTTCTACCAGGATCGCTGCTGAGAGACGGAAAAGGCCAGGACCTAATGTCAGAGTTGTTAGACGCCCCAGAGGGGTTAAGTCACAGTCAATGGATACCGTTCACCTGCTGCATCCATCCATATACACCAATTATTTGTCCAGAGCAAACCTGGGTCAATAAGAAAGCTACGACCCACTGAGGTTGACCCAGTGAGTACCCGCAATCACACCTCACTACATTCTGGTGCCAAAATACTCAAGACTCAGATAGGGCCTAAAGTTAGACAGTCAATATGCCTAGCTCTATCCATCTGTCTATTACCGGGAAAATAGTGACATTAACGCCAGAAGTCGCACTGCTGAATTTCCCCATATACCATGAGAAGAAGACTACCTCTGTCCTTGCCCTCAATATAATTGCCGCAGCCAAACTTCTCATCCCTACTTACTGGAGATCAATCCTAATTCCCCTGCTTCAGCAATTATTGACAAAATAGACCAATTATACCATATGGCCGAAGTTATAGCCTTAGTGAATCATACACAGGCGTCCTTTGAAGAGACCTGGAGCCCATGGAATCTTTTCAGATCTAGTCCTTGCCTTCATCAAGTGTGCAACCATAGCTAAAAATAATTTCATTCTGAAGTGATGTCAGACCTCCCCCCTCCTCTTTCTTCTTTTTTACTCTTCGCCCCTCTTGTTTTCTATCCCCAACTCTAATACTGTTATATTTATTTTTGCTTGTACATTAAGTGTTATACATTATACCCTCATGGGTTTCTTTAATTGACTAAGAATTTTCTTGTTAATGTCATTGTACCTTCAATATTTAATAACAAGACAATTGAAAAGATAAGATAGGCATATTGACTGTTTCAGGCCACGTTTATTGCCAAAATCAGTGTCCGGAACTTCCAGATTTGCTGCCACATTTTCTGTTTGTTCTGTAATTAAGAATTCTAATCCACGTCTAGGTGTTGACACGGCTCGCAACGGACTTCAGACCAAATTTTAATTTCTTTTTGTTTCAGGAGAGAGTTTCTGAGGAACATTATAGTACGGGATAATTTCTCATCATCGATAGATCTTACACGGCTAAATGGCCATTGCAGTTGGTTCACTGTTAGGGTATTTTCGGTATAGTTGAGGACAGACTATTCCTCGGGACGGGAGAGGAATATTGGTTCAGGAGATACAGGTAATTGATTGTAAACTGTTGTGCTGTACAGCAGGTGAGCCCGTACACTACACTCATATAAATCTCCCAGTTATCAGGGTGTGGACAGGTAACCAGTTTTGACCAGCTTGCCAGTAGGTAGATTTATAGAAAATATAGTAGGTACAGATTGGGTGCCACTCTCTACAGCACGAGGGTCTGTATAATGTTTTGAATGTTTTCCATTTTCTGGTTGAATCATCAACATGTAAAATAATTACGGTGAGTGAACTGTGTAGGAGTCGGTGTTTTCGCGCAAGACTTCAATGTATCCTGAGGAACACACCTTACAACTATGACTTACAACCGCACCATTAGAGACGCATCTACACTGCTGCATTAGGGCCACCTGTCCATGATTCATAAGGATACAGCCAGGTGGTGCTACGGTGGTGAGGTGGCAGTGTAGCCGAAGCTCTGTCCACCAACAGCCACATGTTGGGAAACAAAGTTGTGCAACAATTGGCCACCATAGCAGAATTTCAGCAGTATTCGGTTTGAGTCTGCATAAAACCTGGTCATCCGGACTAGAGGCTTCAAGAACCCATCTTATCAGTCTGCACGTGACACTACACCGAGCATCTTCCTTACTTTGGAGGACGCAGTATGTTGTGGTATTACACATGGTGCTGCATGTATTTCAAAGGAAGCCATGTCATCATAAAATAATGGCCAAGCCAACTGGTGGCTTCCTACATTGGTGACAACTATTGGTGGGTCAAGGGGAGAGGGTTCCTGCTGCAGCTTGTTAGGAGTCAACGCTAATGAAAAAAGTCTCTAAACCAACCATCATCCATAATAAATGACATAAAACCAGTTCAATGTTCTATATGCAGATTTAATATGCAAATAAAGTCTGTGGAGCCTCATTTAAGAGTCTCAAACATGGGACTAGCCAGGTCTTCCTCCAGGGAAGGACCCAGCCAAGGAGTGGCTCCTTTCGGAAACCACCATTACCACCATATTAAGTGGCCCTTTAAATCAATATCCAGCTCTTTACGAGTTTACAGATATGACAAGGGAAATACCAAGGCCAGGTACCCATCCACAGACAGCTGTTTTGGGGTGTTGCCCCTCATCAGTGTGGAGTAGGATTCTGGCTAGGTGGAAGCAATGCCTAGTAGACCAACATCACGAAACAATCACTGATCTCAGGGAGACCAGTCAAAGAAAACACTGCGGCAGCCGGCAAAGGCGCTCAAACACGGGACTAACCAGATCTTCCTCCAGGGAAAGACCCAGCCAAGGAGTGGCTCCTTTCGGAAAACACCATTACCACCATATTAAGTGGCCCTTTAAGTCAATATCCAGACTCTTAAATGAGGCTCCACAGACTTTATTTGCATATTTGTATTTCCCAGGGAGCATTGCACCTAGGATTTCACTGATTGAGCGCCTTTGCCGGCTGCCGCAGTGTTTTCTTTGACTGGTCTCCCTGAGGTCAGTAATTGTTTCGTGATATATACAGATTTAATGGAGGCCATTTATGCACTGGTCCAATGAGTAAAGTACCGCCATTGCGAGCTGCTGGGGCAATATATACAGAGCCATGAATGGCAGCAGAACGCGGCTTATATAAGTTATTGGCACTTTTCAGATCCATTCTAGTTTGTTACACTGCCCAGTACCTCAGCAGTCGTCTGTATATTCCACATATTTTCCCATTTGCATCTCTTTACCATATTTATTGCAATCCTCAAGGCTCAGTATTGACACATAGAATAATGAAGGATTCACAGACGGCTCAGTTTTTTTTTCATTACCTCCTTACTGAAATTCTCTTTCCTTTGATCTCGGCGGCTCCTTTGATATTGTATTTTCCATATTGAATAGGAAAACATAGAGCAGCTGACGAGAAAATGAACTCAGCTACGAGGAAAACCCAGAACGTCTACAGAGAACCTAGAGTACTGCGGCAGAACGGTCGGACGGAGGAAGGTTTGGAATCAGAAATCACACGGTAGACACCACTTTTGATTAGGTTCAATAATTGACTTGGCGTTTTTTGGGGGGAGCAATTTCACCATTTTTCCTAAATTTTTGATCGAAGGTGAATAAATCTGCATGTTCTACAATTGATTATTTATGCAGTCAGGCAGTCAGCACCTAAACACAACTACACTGGGTGCAGAATTATTAGGCAAATGAGTGTTTTGATCACATCATCCTTTTTATACATGTTGTCTTACTGCAAGCTGTATAGGCTTGAAAGCCAACTGCCAATTATGTAAATCAGGTGATTTGCATCTCTGTAATGAGGGGTGTGGTCTAATGACATCAACACCCTATATAAGGTGTGCTTAATTATTAGGCAACTTACTTTCCTTTGGCAAAATGGGTCCGAAGAAAGACTTGACGGACTCTGAAAAGTCAAAAATTGAGCGATGTCTTGCAGAGGGATGCAGCAGTCTTGAAATTGCCAAACTTTTGAAGTGTGATCACCGAACAATCAAGCGTTTCATGGCAAATATCCAACAGGGTCACAAGAAGCGTGTTGATAAAAAAAGGCGCAAAATAACTGCCCATGAATTGAGGAAAATCAAGCGTGAAGCTGCCAAGATGCCATTTGCCACCAGTTTTGCCATATTTCAGAGCTGCAACGTCACTGGAGTATCAGAAAGCTCAAGGTGTGCCATACTCAGGGACATGGCCAAGGTAAGGAAGGCTGAAAAATGACCACCTTTCAACAAGAAACATAAGATAAAGCGTCAAGACTGGGCCAAGAAATATCTTAAGACTGATTTTTCTAAGGTTTTATGGACTGATGAAATGAGAGCGACTCTTGATGGGCCAGATGGATGGGCCCGAGGCTGGATCAGTAAAGGGCAGAGAGCGCCACTCCGACTCAGACGCCAGCAAGGTGGAGGTGGGGTACTGGTATGGGCTGGTATCATCAAAGATGAACTTGTGGGACCTTTTCGGGTTGAGGATGGAGTGAAGCTCAACTCCCAGACCTACTGCCAGTTTCTGGAAGACACCTTCTTCAGGCAGTGGTGCAGGAAGAAGTCGGTATTGTTCAAGGAAACCATGATTTTCATGCAGGACAATGCTCCATCACATGCATCCAAATACTCCACAGTGTGGCTGCCCAGTAAAGGTCTAAAATAAGAAAAAATAATGACATGGCCCCCTTGTTCACCTGATCTGAACCCCATAGAGAACCTGTGGTCCCTCATAAAATGTGAGATCTACAGGAAGGGAAAACAGTACACCTCTCCGAACAGTATCTGGGAGGCTGTGGTGGCTGCGGCACATTGCAATGTGGATCGTAAAGAGATCAAGCAACTGACAGAATCTATGGATGGAAGGAAGGTGAGTGTCATCGTAAAGAAAGGTGAAAGCTATATTGGTCATTGATTTTTTTTTTGTTTTGTTTTTGAATGTCAGAAATGTTTATTTCTAAATTTTGTGTTGTTATATTGGTTTACCTGGTGAAAATAAACAAGTGAGATGGGTATAGATTGGGTTTTTATTAAGTTGCCTAGTAATTCTGCACTGTAATAGTTACCTGAAAAAACAGATATCCTCCTAAGGCTGGTTTCACATTAGCGCATTTTCAGCGCGCGCACGGCCGGGGGTAGCTCCGCCCCCGAGCCGGCTCTCTGCCCGGCGTGCCCGCCCCTTGCTTGTAGCGCCGCCTACTAGCGGACAGCGGCGCCTGCGATCGGCGCACCCTATCTTTAGCATAGGGTGCGCAGATCGTGCGCAGGCCGTGCGCTAGTTGCGCTTTGACCTGCGCTGCACACTTTTGACGGTGCGCCGTGCGCGCCAAAATCCGAAAAGTTTGATTTTGGCGCGCACGGCGCACCGTCAAAAGTGCGCAGCACAGGTCAAAGCGCAACTAGCGCACGGCCTGCGCACGATCTGCGCACCCTATGCTAAAGATAGGGTGCGCCGATCGCAGGCGCCGCTGTCCGCTAGTAGGCGGCGCTACAAGCAAGGGGCGGGCACGCCGGGCAGAGAGCCGGCTCGGGGGCGGAGCTACCCCAGGCCGTGCGCGCGCTGAAAATGCGCTAATGTGAAACCAGCCTTAGATAGCCAAATCTAAAAAAAAAACCCATTCCAACTTCCAAAAATATTAAGCTTTGATATTTATGAGTCTTTTGGGTTGATTGAGAACATAGTTGTTAATAATAAAAAGAATCCTCTCAAATACAACTTGCCTAATAATTCGGCACACGGTGTAAGGGCCAGAAAATTGCAAGTGGCTCAAAGCAACACTGTTCCTGAAAAATTAAAGATTGTTTTCTTAAAAACAATCTTTTTTTATACATAACTAGCTTTGCCCATGATAAATTTTCACACATTGGTCGTCGGGGGCGCAGGCAATTTCAGAAAAAGCAAGCTGGTCATATGTAAATGTATTTCATGAGATGATGAACACAGACAGGTATTTATATATGTAGATTGGTAATACAATAAATTGCTTTGATAAGCAGAGGCCAAAAAATGTTTTCCGGTTGAGGTGCCACCTGCAGGTCATTGTGTCTTTCTGCAGGTTTATGAAAATGAATATTTAAACTATTTAGTGTCAAAATTGTGAGTGTGTGGGTTGTTTGGCTCTTTTCTTGCTGAAGGGAGCAAGTTTACCTGTCAAATGGTATATCATGTGTGTTTGTGGGGCGAAGTAATCCGCAAAAAAGCAGTGCATGTTTACACATGTGTTGGTAGTGTGCTTTGGGGTACTGTGGTGCCACCTGCAGGTCATTTTTCCTTACTGCAGGTTTATGAAAATTAATGTTTAAACTGTATTTTGTGATAAAACTGTGGATGTGTGGTTTGTTTGGCTATTTTGTTGCTGAAGGGGGCAAGTTTACCTTTCAAATGGTGTATCATGTGTGTGTGGGTGCAGTATGAACGGAGTTACAAAGGACTCACCGAAAAACAGTGTTTAGAAATAAGAGAATAAATTCTGGACCATGATTTTAGCGCTAACTATTGAGAACATAACGTAGAGAATATGGTCAGAAGATGTACAAATTGTAAAAAAAAAAGGGTTTGTCCAAAATGGTCACACTAAAACAAAAGTAATACAGTCAGATGATTAAGCAGGGTCAGGTCATGTATGACCCCAAAGAATGTGAACAGTAGTTATTATCTATCCACAAGAAAGTGATAAGTGTATGATCACTGGGGGGGACCAACAATTGGAACCAAATAATGGGGTCCCGCTGGTGAAGTGAATGCTTGTTTATGGCTCTATTCACTTCAGGGAGAATGAAGGATCCCCTATCTCCATCATGACCATAGAAGTGAATGGATTTGTGCTAGAGCATGCAAACTATCGCTCCATGCACACATGGGATTTTGTAACCCTCTTTATAGGGATTAGTGGGCGACCCAGTGGTTGTAGTCCCAGCTATCATACATTTATGATATCACTTATCCTATGGATACACAAGGAAAGTATGTAGTGGGTAAACCCTTATAAGGTGGCACTCACACTGACATAACTCAGAAGTAATTGTATATTATGTGACCCAAGAGGTTCCAAGATTCAGATCTTCGACACATTTTGGTGTATCGGTTCTGATTTGCAAATTAAGATTTCACAATTCCACAATGTAGATCAAAAAAGCAAAGAATCCTTTTCATCTAGCAGTTCAGTAGATTGTTCCTCAAGCAAAGATGACTCGAATCAGAACGAAAAGGCATTGACCAGAAAATAAAACTAATAAGTACATGGGCAACCATAACTTAGACAAGGATTTGAGTTGGAAGAGCCAGAAGAGGAAGACAAGGAGGTGCTGGAGACACATCGTGAGGAACACGAGACCATTGTTGATGAGAACATCAAAGGTTATAATGATGTAGATGAACCACAGTCTGGCAGACCGGAAGAGGACAGAAAAACTGTCTGATTCTTGATAACGAGCAGGTAAATGATCCTAGAACCTTAGGTCACATGGATGAGAAGGACCAGACTGAGGTGGACGATGAGCTATAGAGTAAGCTCATGACTGATAAGTATAGAAGGCAACCTACGTTGTGAGATCCTGTATGCCACATGTGCCATGATACCTGTGTATTTACCCCTCAACCCAGATGTTACCTCCAGTACAGAGTATGAAGGGAATTCTTCTAATAGCTCCAGATAAGGCTACTGTATGTTCACATCGGACACCAAGGCCCCACTGACTTCCAACCAGTGAGGTGTCCATTGTTTTGCTGCTCTTGAAGTGTGATCTTTACTGGGACTCAATCTCACACTTTGTAGTATGGCAGATAGAGACTTTAGCAGTGATCCTAAGTCCGCACTGCTAAGTGTTATGAATGAGTCACCGGAGGAGGAAAAAACAAAAATGCAAGCTAAGTCCAGAAAACCGGAGAGGTTGGTAGCTAGCGGATTGCAGACCCCTGATCCTATTCACAACAACTAACAGTAGCCGTGGAGCGTTCCTACGGTGGTCCTAGACGCCTCTTCACAGCCGGAGAACTAAATAAGCCTAAAGAAAGAAAGGGGAAATCTAAACTGCCCCAGAGCAGACCCCAAAGCAATAGACAGCCCCCAACATGTATTGTCGGTGAAAACAGATGACAACAGAAACACAAACAGAAAGACAGGCAGAGCAAGCGATGGGGCCCAACTAACTAGATAGGAAAGGACAGAAAAGATGCTGGCTGCAATCCACAAAAACCCTACCAAAAATGTCCCAACACGTCTGATAGGAAAAACGGCCCTGAAGTCACTAGACTTCAAAATCCCTATATTAGCACTCCGATATATTCTGAAGACAGAGCAAAAGAGATTTAACAGATCAGGGACAAAAATGGAAATTCAGCAAAGCCCCAGCTGGGGCTGGCAGAACACAAAACTAAGCAAATCAGACAAAATCTCATGGAACAATAACAGAGCAAAACTTAGGTTTAGAAGACAGGAACTGAACTGGAGGCCAGAGCTCAGAGCAGATAAATCACCAGCAACCCTACAGGGCGTCGGCTGCCTTATATCCACTCAGAGATTCCAGATGTCCAATCTGTTAGGCGTTGGATTCCGGACACTGCACAGCGGGAATCCAGAGCCAGACATCCAGCGGTCTCTCACTCTCCTCCGACCGCTCTGGGTGCTGCTCAGCAATCACGGCGAGCCAGGCGTGCTACTCAGACTTGCTCTGACAGCCTGGATGTTGCTGCCACCTCTGGTGCAGCAATGGTAGCGCATCCTGTTCTGCAGGGAACTGCTCCAGAGGCTAAGTCCTCATGCCGTGCTACTGGGCATGCCCGCAAGGTGACCTCTCACTGGAGAGCAGGGGTCACATGCTCAGGTCCTGCATCGGATCTGATTCGTCCTTTCCAGGGTACTGGAAGGTCCCAGAAGTGCATGGCTATAAAAAGCCCGCATGGCGGCTTGGCCATGCGCTAGTGTAGCATATTATGCTGTGTGTGTATGGTGACGGATGTGTGGACTGGTGACTGACTTATTATGAAACCCCTTCCCTTGGATAATACGACTGGTGACTGTGTGTTGGGTTAGTCAGCTCCAGGTTGTGGCAAGCGACATGCCATTGTGCGATCCACGCCTACACTAGCGTCCGTCGGTGCCCGGTTCTCTGCGCTGACGCTTGCGGCTTTAGCTGCCACTGCGCTGCAATACCAGCAGCTATTGGTGTTCGCGGCTGCAACGCCACACGTCGGCTCCTGTGACGTTAACAGTGCCAGCGCCTTTGCATATACTTTTGCCAAGCGACTCTGTGTCTCAACAGAGCCGCTCCTAGCGTTCGGGTGACGTTAACCTGTGCGCACTATGGCACCTTCTGGTGCATCTGCCATTGTCCAGCAGCGGTCTAGTCACCTACCGCACGGTGGACCCCGGGCGGCGAACGCGCCTCCTATTATTTATATTTGGTGCGTTCCGCCGACCCTAACACAATCACAATCCACCTGTTCAGGTGACAGGTCTCTCCCATCCAAATCAATTTCACCACCTCCCTTCACCAGCAGAGGGAGTTCATCGGTCATCAAAGGTGAAAAAGAAAATGAGCTCACAACAGCTAAGTATAGGAGGATTTTCTCAGTCTAAAGATGTAAATAGCATCCTTCATCTTTACATGCACATTGTTCTGGTGCATAGAGAAATATCTCTATATGGCCGGGGTCATACTTGCGAGTGTGATGCGAGAAACTCGCACAAGTCTCGCATCAATACCCGGCGCTGCCGCCGACACTCGGGACCGGAGTGTGCGGCTGTATGTATTTCTGTGTATTTCTATGCAGCGGCACACTCCGGTCCCGAGTGCCAGTGGCAGTGCTGAGTATTGATGCGATTTTCTCGCATCACACTCGCAAGTGTGACCCCGGCCTATATCACAACATCTCCATATTCTTTTATATTATAAGTTAAATAGTCTGAACTTATCTTTCCTATATAATTGATAAAACAATGAAAAACAATTACAATTATTAGATTTTTAATACACATTTTAAAATTAAAATATTAAATATTAAAACCGAATGAATAACATGGATAGATGTCTTATCTCTGTAAACATATAACCCATATAATGCAGTGAACAGATTATTTATGGTGATTTATAAATGGTATAAAAACGCGGTTTGATTTTTTTTTTCTCCATTAAACCCATAAGAGATTTAACACGAATGTAACAATCACGTACGTGTTTGGCAAAGTAGCATTTAAAATAACTAAGCTTGGTCTCTCCATAAAATTAGACTTCATACAGTGAAATTTACGTAAAAATAAACAATATTATGGCTGTTACAACTATGAACCAATGGGTTTTACTTTTTGCAACTTGCTTGTGATGGCAGCATGGGTGATTCAATACGACCCTATTCACCTGCAATTTGCTGCAAAAGTAACAGCGGCTGCGGCACAAAGCAAATTTTTGGCTGCTTCGCTGACAAAATCATCATCTAGCCTCAGCCTTATGCACTCGGACTAAGACGAGGGTCACAAGGGCGATTTTCTCTCCTCCTAGAACATCGGTCTGATTATGCTAATCTCGTTATGATCAGAGTTTTATCACAGTGTGATCCGATTTTCTTGGGTGCGGAAAAGAAAATAAATTAACTTCTACAGTCCACGTAAAGCGACTGCACGTCATCCGAGGACTGCCCGATTTTTTTTCTACAGACCCATAGACGTGGATGGCCGAGTGTGAGATGATAATCGGATGGAACTTGTGCATGTATTCATTTTTCCCTTGGATTGAATCAGTCTGAATAGAAAATCGGACACGTGCACGGCGTCGTAGAATAAGGCCTCTTTCACACTTCAGTTATTTGCATCAGTTAAAATCCGTCAAAAAGGCAGACAAGCGGATCCGTTCTCAACTGATGTGAACGGATGGCACAGGATCCGTTTTTAGACGGATCCTGAAAATGAGGAAATTTAAAGGAACCGCTGGCCGAGAGAGAGAGATTTGATAAAAATCCTTTAAAAATGTTTCATGTGTTTCCCCAAGTAATAATTCCGCCACATTCGGTGTTGTCACTTCTTAGCACGTCGCAGTTGCAGGTTATAACTTGCTCCGCGCAGTCCTGCAATCAGCAGCTTTGTGTTGTTGCTGCTACTTTGTATCGCTTCTCCTTGGTTTTTTTTTTGCTCTTTTGTGTTGTATTGTTCTCGCAGCGTTTCTGAATTAGTACGGCATGTGCAGAATTAATTATTGAGCGTCGTGCCATTTCCTTGCCTTTGGTTTCTCAGATTACGCGTTCCGTGTTCTGCTTTCCTTTGTTCAGCAGCAATGGAAGTTGTTCAACATTTTCCTGGGGTTTTAAATAAGTAAATAACAAAATGGAAAAGAAAAAAATTGTAAAAAAAAAAAATAAAAATATTAGGATACAAAAATGGCATCGAGATAATGTGTACACTGAACCAGTCAGCATGGTGTTACATATGGACGCAGTGGTATGGCTATAGAGGCTTTTTTTCATCATTAAGAATGACACTTTTTCTGTAGAGAGCTGATTTGACGACAATCATGAGAAATCTAATGAAGAATCTACATGCAATGCACTGGGGGCGTGTCAATGAACTTAAAAGATGTGTTCCAAGTGCATAGACACGCCCCCAGTGCATTTCAAGCCTGATTTGCATATGGGCACAATGGATATTTACAATAAAGGTGTTATTTGTATCAGGAAACAAGTGCATATGCACCAATGCAATTATTTCCATGTGCTGACAGGTTCCCTTTAAGAATACAATTATCTCTAATTAGAACGATTCTTAGAAGTCTTCCTTTAGGCAATCTCATTAAACCCTGAATTTTTAAATGATTCTTTGAAACAATGTTATATTGCAGAATTTGCCAACTAAATAAACACATAAAAGATGCAACACGTTGTACACAAATGAAACCCTAGTAATAGAACTTATAGGAAAAAAGCGCAAAAGTTCTGTTGCGGTATTTCCTGAAGAAGGAATCACATGGACTCTGGAACGCGTTGGATAAACCACTATTCATGTATTTACTACGTCTGGTTTTGAATTAGCTGGCAACGCAGATTACAATCCACAAATCTTCCTATATAACAAATGAAACCCTAAAATACCGTGAAAAACTTAAAAATAAGAAGATATTGTGATAAGGATTGTCGCTAAACTGCCAGGCAGCACTCAGACGTCCATTTTTCACATACAGAACGTCTTTCTACACTTGTCTATAGGGCTGTTCTCATGTCTGATTTTTATTTATTTTTTTTTTTGTGGAACGATTTTCCCCCAAAAGACAAAAAAAAAAAAAAATTCAAATTTGTGGATCAAACTTTAAATAATTGAATCAGTAAAAAAAAAAATGAAGAAAGAAAATGGATGAAAATCAAATCAAGCACAGAAGAAAAAGAATCTGTTTCTCCTTCCATACATCTGAATTTGGGCTTAAACGCGAAGATTTTTGTTTCTCATAATCGTCATCTTGCAGCTCAGATTAACGCAATATCCTAAAATGATATCGTGCATTTAATGTACATTATGTTCTGATTGTCATTTGCGTCCTGAATTTTGCACCATTTGGGAAAACCTCTTACACAATTTAATACACCATTTTTGGTATCAATGATAAAACTTGAAAAAGGAGCATGAAGCAATAGAAAAAACGCCAGCATCTGAGTTTAGCTTTATTCCCTCATTTTAAAAGCAGGAGCCATACCATATAAAAAAGGCAGAGGCCACCATGTAACGCATTTCAGGGCAACATGGTCTTAACGGTTACAACTAATTACGAAAGAAGATGCACCAAATAATGCCTGCTGAAAACCAAGCTGCACTTAGTCATGTATCTGCTGAAAACCAAGCTGCACTTGGTGATGTATCTGCTGAAAACCAAGCTGCACGTGGTCATGTATCTGCTGAAAACCAAGCTGCGCTTGGTCATGTACCTGCTGAAAACCAAGCTGCACTTAGTCATGTATCTGCTGAAAACCAAGCTGCACTTAGTCATGTATCTGCTGAAAATCAAGCTGCACTTGGTCATGTACCTGCTGAAAACCAAGCTGCACTTGGTGATATATCTGCTGAAAACCAAGCTGCGCTTGGTCATATACCTGCTGAAAACCAGGCTGCGCTTGGTCATGTACCTGCTGAAAACCAAGCTGTGCTTGGTCATATACCTGCTGAAAACCAGGCTGCGCTTGGTCATGTACCTGCTGAAAACCAAGCTGCGCTTGGTCATGTACCTGCTGAAAACCAAGCTGCGCTTGGTCATGTACCTGCTGAAAACCAAGCTGCGCTTGGTCATGTACCTGCTGAAAACCAAGCTGCGCTTGGTCATGTACCTGCTGAAAACCAAGCTGCGCTTGGTCATGTACCTGCTGAAAACCAAGCTGCGCTTGGTCATGTACCTGCTGAAAACTAAGCTGCGCTTGGTCATGTACCTGTTGAAAACCAAGCTGCGCTTGGTCATGTACCTGCTGAAAACCAAGCTGCGCTTGGTCATGTACCTGCTGAAAACCAAGCTGCGCTTGGTCATGTATCTGCTGAAAATCAAGCTGCGGTTGGTCATGTACCTGCTGAAAACCAAGCTGCGCTTGGTCATGTACCTGCTGAAAACCAAGCTGCGCTTGGTCATGTACCTGCTGAAAACCAAGCTGCGCTTGGTCATGTACCTGCTGAAAACCAAGCTGCGCTTGGTCATGTACCTGCTGAAAACCAAGCTGCGCTTGGTCATGTACCTGCTGAAAACCAAGCTGCGCTTAGTGATGTATCTGCTTAAAACCAAGCTGCGCTTGGTCATGTATCTGCTGAAAATCAAGCTGCGCTTGGTCATGTATCTGCTGAAAACCAAGCTGCGCTTGGTCATGTATCTGCTGAAAATCAAGCTGCGCTTGGTCATGTATCTGCTGAAAACCAAGCTGCGCTTGGTCATGTATCTGCTAAAAATCAAGCTGCACTTGGTGATGTATCTGCTGAAAACCAAGCTGCGCTTGGTGATGTATCTGCTGAAAACCAAGCTGCGCTTGGTCATGTATCTGCTGAAAACCAAGCTGCGCTTGGTCATGTATCTGCTGAAAATCAAGCTGCACTTAGTCATGTATCTGCTGAAAACCAAGCTGCGCTTGGTCATGTATCTGCTAAAAATCAAGCTGCACTTGGTGATGTATCTGCTGAAAACCAAGCTGCGCTTGGTGATGTATCTGCTGAAAACCAAGCTGCGCTTGGTCATGTATCTGCTGAAAATCAAGCTGCACTTGGTCATGTATCTGCTGAAAACCAAGCTGCGCTTGGTCATGTATCTGCTGAAAACCAAGCTGCGCTTGGTCACGTATCTGCTGAAAATCAAGCTGCACTTGGTCATGTATCTGCTGAAAACCAAGCTGCACTTAGTGATGTATCTGCTGAGAACTTTGTGAACTAGTGATTTTGGGAATGAGTTAGTAATTCCCTTGTGCTGTACATGAGAAGGGGCTACATACAAAACACAAATCAAATAATGGCTGCTGAAAATGAAGCTGCACATAGTGCTGGACCTGCTGAAAATGAAATCCCCCCTGTTGCGCCGGCTAAAATGTAAAGTGCACCTTCTGGTTTACCTGCTGAGAAGGGATGTGCATCTGGAGATCTTCCTGCAGTGAAGGGTTTGTTTTCTAATTCACCCCATAAAAATTGTGAGAGGAAAAACATAATATTAGCAGATAAATGAATAAATAAGGGGCTGCAATAACAAGTACAATTAATAATTGAATGAGTGAATAAGATGGGTAAAAACAAATAAAAGCTGAATAGAAGGACAGAAGTATACACATATATGAAATAGAGGCAAATAAGGCAGGACATGAGGAGGATGAAAATGATGTAGTTTCGTACTGTAATGTTGCTGTTTGGGCACAAGATGTCCCCAGTGTTCTTCTGTATGAGAACCAATAGGGAGTTCCTGCAGGTTTCATATTTGGTCACTAGATGTCCTGCGATCCTGTGTGAGATTCAAGTTGTCACTCAGAGAATCATTTCTGAGATCTCATCAAAGTCCAGAAGATTTATAATCGTCACGATTTACAATAAACAGCATCACATTTACTCTTCTCACTTTTCATCAGCCCAAAGTTTCAATAATATTTATGAATAATATTTAACCTCGTGGCGACATCTGCCGTATATGGAAGTGTGAACATGATGGAGTGGGCTCAGGAGTTGAATCCCCCCATTCCCTGCACAGCAAAAGTGTATCCCCTTATGTATCACGGGTCAATAGCAAATGCTTAATCAAGGTATTTTAACAAAGAGGTACCTATTATGATTAGGTAACTGAGGAGGATAGCCGGGGCATAGGCTCGGCAACCAGATACCCAGAGAGGTTGGTAACTTAGCGGATTGCAGACCCCTAAACTGACAACACAGCTAGAATTAGCCGTGGGACGTACCTACGATGCCCTAGACGCCTCGGCACAGCCACAGAATTACCTAAGCCTAAAGAGAGAAAGGGGAAAGCTAAACTGCCCTGGAGCAGAACCCCAAAGGAATAGACAGCCCCCAAACATATATTGCCGGTGAGACAAGATGAGGCACAAACACAGACCGAAAATAGAGTGAGAAAATGATGGGGCCCAAACTGTCTAGATAGGACAAGACAGGAAAGATACTGTCTGCAATCACGCAAAAAACCCTAAGAAAAATCCAACACGTCTGATATGAAAAAATACTGAGGCCACACGACCTCTCCCCCACTAGATCAGAACTCTGGTGTGAACTGGACGCAAATCAAAAGATACTGATATAACAGGGGATTAGAAATACTGAAAAGACTGACATGAGCTGTGGCGTATGGAACAGAGTTCAGCACAGATCCCAGCAGGGAACAAGGCTGGACTCACACCAGCAAAGCAGCAATCAGAGAAAAGCAAAAAATGGATTAAATGCAAAAAGATTCAAGCAAATGACTTATCTGAAAGACGCAGGACAAAGCAGGAGGCAAGCAGACTTCCAAAATGCACAGGAAGAAAACAAAATCACCGCAACCACTGAGGGAAGGTTGCTCACTTAAATCTCTCCAGTCTGTAACACCTGACCTCCAATCATCCTCCTCAGGTGATTGACTTCTGTCAGCAAGACCAGTTCCATTACCAGCAGCAACCACCGGAGGGAGCCCAAACTCAGAAGCCAGATCAAAAGTGTTCACAACAGGTACCTGTACCTGTGTCTCCCAATAACATAGGCTGGATGTGAGCTCTGTGTGTCTCTCCCAGTAATATAGGCTGTATGTGAGGTCTGTCTATCCCTCTCAGTAATATGGGCTGGATGTGAGGTCTGTGTGTCTCTCCCTGTAATATAGGCTTGACGTGAGCTCTGGGTATTTCTCCCAGTAATATAGGCTGGATGAGAGTTCTGTGTCCTCCCAATAATATAGGCTGGATGTGACCTTGTTGTCTCTCTCAGTACTATGGGCTGGATTAGATAGAGGTCTGTGTGTTTCTCCCAGTAATATAGGCTGGATGTGAGATCTGTGTGTCTTCCAGAAATATAGACTGGATGTGTGATCTGTGTGTCTCTCCCAGTAATATAGGCTGGATGTGAGGTCTGTGTATCTTTCCCAGTAATACAGGCTGGATGTGAGCTCTGTGTGTCTCTCCCAGTAATATAGGCTGGATGTGAGGTCTGTGTATCTTTCCCAGTAATACAGGCTGGATGTGAGGTCTGTGTCTCTCCCAGTGATATAGGCTGGATGTGAGGTCTGTGTGTGTCTCTCCCAGTAATATAGGCTGGATGTGAGCTCTGTGTGTCTCTCCCAGTGATATAGGCTGGATGTGAGGTCTGTGTGTGTCTCTCCCAGTAATATAGGCTGGATGTGAGGTCTGTGTGTGTCTCTCCCAGTAATATAGGCTGGATGTGAGGTCTGTGTGTGTCTCTCCCAGTAATATAGGCTGGATGTGAGATCTGTGTGTCTTCCAGAAATATAGACTGGATGTGAGGTCTGTGTGTCTCTCCCAGTAATATAGGCTGGATGTGAGGTCTGTGTATCTTTCCCAGTAATACAGGCTGGATGTGAGCTCTGTGTGTCTCTCCCAGTAATATAGGCTGGATGTGAGGTCTGTGTATCTTTCCCAGTAATACAGGCTGGATGTGAGGTCTGTGTCTCTCCCAGTGATATAGGCTGGATGTGAGGTCTGTGTGTGTCTCTCCCAGTAATATAGGCTGGATGTGAGCTCTGTGTGTCTCTCCCAGTGATATAGGCTGGATGTGAGGTCTGTGTGTGTCTCTCCCAGTAATATAGGCTGGATGTGAGGTCTGTGTGTGTCTCTCCCAGTAATATAGGCTGGATGTGAGGTCTGTGTATCTTTCCCAGTAATACAGGCTGGATGTGAGCTCTGTGTGTCTATCCCAGTAATATAGGCTGGATGTGAGGTCTGTGTGTCTCTCCCAGTAATATAGGCTGGATGTGAGGTCTGTGTGTCGCACCCCACAATATACAAAATACAGGAAAGAGTCAGCTAACCAGTATTCCCAATCAGACTGGCATATTCAATCAGGTCCAGTGAACAGAAGCTTGAAGTATGGCAAGGGAAAAGGTATAATTGAAGATCCTTTTTTATCCCCACAGCTATATTAAGACTTGTTGCTTTTAGCGTGATGAGTTGTAGTTTTGAATTACACCATTCACTTTACTATATAACGTACTCGAACTGTGTTTGGGGGCATAAGGATGCTGTGTATGGGAGATTGTGGGGGCCATCAAACAGTGCGTGGGGTTATAATACTTTGAGGAGGGCATAATTGAATCGTAATAGTGTGTGTGGGAGACTGTGGAGGCCATCATATGATTCAGTGTAGTGGGGCCATCATATTGTGAGAGGGGTTGTGTGGGTCATCCAACTGTTTGTAAATGTCTGTGGGAGCCAGCATACTGGTTGTGAGCAGCTGAGGGCCCAAATACCGTGTGTGGGTGGTAGTGGGGGCTCATCATTCTGTGTGCAGGGGGACTGCTCAATGTTCATTCAGTGTTGGGAAGCTTTAGTGGTCATCCTTTTATGGGGAGCTGTGTGGGTCATCATACTGTGTATGGGACATTTTGGGGGGCATAATATTCTATGAGAGCCATGACCGGGTATTGTTGTGGGTGGGAACAGTACGGGGTTTCATTAAGGGCACAACAGTACATATCCCTCTCCCGATCTATACAAGTTGGGAGGTACGGTCTTCTGGGACTGTGACTTTGCGCTGTGAGCCCAATTACTCTGCTAATATTTATTTTTAGCGGGTGGAACAAAGACGGGGGGGTCCTAATGAGGACTTTTGCTATGGGTCCCCATGATCTTTATGTGCACTACTGGTGGAGGCATCACGTTATGTGGGGAGTTATACTTCTTGGGGGAATATAATGGGTATTACATAGTGTGGATGCGGCTAGTGAGAGTTACCATCCAACGTGTCAGGGAAAGTGTGTGATGCCAGGGAGCACTTACTTACCCTATGCTTCCTAATAGTGTGGCATAATGTGCACTCCAAATAGTCCAGAAAACAGGACACGGACAGCTGCAAACATTTACTATCCAGCAAGTTGTCATTTTCTCTAGTGATGTTATTTAGCTCCTCTCATCTGCAGGTGAGCACCATCAATGTCCACAACGGTCTGCAACCAAGACCCCGACTCCTGACTATCGGGGACCTGTGGCCTCTCTCTTACCTTCATCTCCTTTGCATCCGCACAGCTGGAAATCAGAGCAGATATATTGTATCCTCAGCTCCTGGGACCACACGCCTGATACTCAACCACAGGAAGACTCCACACCCTGACTCCTTACACCTAAAGGAAATCCTTCAGAAGATTTACGCATGGAATTCGTGAGCAGCAAAATATAGGACAATAATTCCAGCGATGTATCACTTACTGTGCTGCTTGGTGCAGCTTTGATAGAATTCCTGTATTATCTGCTGTAGTTATATTCTTGTACATAGGAGCAGTATTATAGTAGTTGTATTCTTGTACATAGGGGGCAGTATTATAGTAGTTATATTCTTGTACATAGGGGGGCAGTATTATAGTAGTTATATTCTTGTACATAGGGGGGCAGTATTATAGCAGTTATATTCTTGTACATAGGAGCAGTATTACAGTAGTTATATTCTTGTACATAGGGGCAGTATTACAGTAGTTATAGTCTTGTACATAGGATCAGTATTATAGTAGTTATATTCTTGTACATAGGGGCAGTATTACAGTAGTTATATTCTTGTACATAGGGGGGCAGTATTATAGTAGTTATATTCTTGTACATAGGGGGGCAGTATTATAGTAGTTATATTCTTGTACATAGGGGGGCAGTATTATAGTAGTTATATTCTTGTACATAGGAGCAGTATTATAGTAGTTATATTCTTGTACATAAGAGCAGTAATATATTAGTTATATTCTTGTACATAGGAGCAGTATTATAGTAGTTATATTCTTGTACATAGGTGCAGTATTATAGTAGTTATATTCTTGTACATAGCGGCAGTATTATAGTAGTTATATTCTTGTACATAGGAGCAGTATTATAGTAGTTATATTCTTGTATATAGGGGCAGTATTATAGTAGTTATATTCTTGTACATAGGAGCAGTATTATAGTAGTTATATTCTTGTTCATAGGAGCAGTATTATAGTAGTTATATTCTTGTATATAGGGGCAGTATTATAGTAATTATATTCTTGCACATAGGGGCAGTATTATAGTAGTTATATTCTTGTACATAGGGGCAGTATTATAGTAGTTATATTCTTGTACATAGGAGCAGTATTATAGTAGTTATATTCTTGTACATAGGAGCAGTATTATAGTAGTTATATTCTTGTACATAGGGGCAGTATTATAGTAGTTATATTCTTGTACATAGGAGCAGTATTATAGTAGTTATATTCTTGTACATAGGAGCAGTATTCTAGCAGTTATATTCTTGTACATAAGAGCAGTAATATATTAGTTATATTCTTGTACATAGGAGCAGTATTATAGTAGTTATATTCTTGTACATAGGTGCAGTATTATAGTAGTTATATTCTTGTACATAGCGGCAGTATTATAGTAGTTATATTCTTGTACATAGGAGCAGTATTATAGTAGTTATATTCTTGTATATAGGGGCAGTATTATAGTAGTTATATTCTTGTACATAGGAGCAGTATTATAGTAGTTATATTCTTGTTCATAGGAGCAGTATTATAGTAGTTATATTCTTGTATATAGGGGCAGTATTATAGTAATTATATTCTTGCACATAGGGGCAGTATTATAGTAGTTATATTCTTGTACATAGGGGCAGTATTATAGTAGTTATATTCTTGTACATAGGAGCAGTATTATAGTAGTTATATTCTTGTACATAGGAGCAGTATTATAGTAGTTATATTCTTGTACATAGGGGCAGTATTATAGTAGTTATATTCTTGTACATAGGAGCAGTATTATAGTAGTTATATTCTTGTACATAGGGGCAGTATTATAGTATATTCTTGTATATAGGGGCAGTATTATAGTAGTTATATTCTTGTATATAGGGGCAGTATTATAGTAGTTATATTCTTGTACATAGGAGCAGAATTATAGTAGTTATATTCTTGTACATAGGGGCAGTATTATAGTAGTTATATTCTTGTACATAGCGGCAGTATTATAGTAGTTATATTCTTGTACATAGCGGCAGTATTATAGTATATTCTTGTACATAGGAGCAGAATTATAGTACTTATATTCTTGTACAGAGGAGCAGTATTATAGTAGTTATATTCTTGTACATCGGGGCAGTATTATAGTAGTTATATTCTTGTACATAGCGGCAGTATTATAGTAGTTATATTCTTGTACATAGCGGCAGTATTATAGTAGTTATATTCTTGTACATAGGAGCAGAATTATAGTAGCTATATTCTTGTACATAGGGGCAGTATTATAGTAGTTATATTCTTGTACATAGGAGCAGAATTATAGTAGTTATATTCTTGTACATAGGGGCAGTATTATAGTAGTTATATTCTTGTACATAGGGGCAGTATTATAGTAGTTATATTCTTGTACATAGGGGCAGTATTATAGTAGTTATATTCTTGTACATAGGGGCAGTATTATAGTAGTTATATTCTTGTACATAGGGGCAGTATTATAGTAGTTATATTCTTGTATATAGGGGTAGTATTATAGTAGTTATATTCTTGTACATAGGGAGCAGTATTATAGTAGTTATATTCTTGTACATAGGGGCAGTATTATAGTAGTTATATTCTTGTACATAGGGGCAGTATTATAGTAGTTATATTCTTGTACATAGGGGCAGTATTATAGTAGTTATATTCTTGTACATAGGAGCAGTATTATAGTAGTTATATTCTTGTATATAGGGGTAGTATTATAGTAGTTATATTCTTGTATATAGGGGTAGTATTATAGTAGTTATATTCTTGTACATAGGGAGCAGTATTATAGTAGTTATATTCTTGTACATAGGAGCAGTATTATAGTAGTTATATTCTTGTATATAGGGGTAGTATTATAGTAGTTATATTCTTGTACATAGGGGCAGTATTATAGTAGTTATATTCTTGTACATCGGGGCAGTATTATAGTAGTTATATTCTTGTATATAGGGGCAGTATTATAGTAGTTATATTCTTGTACATAGGGGCAGTATTATAGTAGTTATATTCTTGTACATAGGGGCAGTATTATAGTAGTTATATTCTTGTACATAGGAGCAGTATTATAGTAGTTATATTCTTGTATATAGGGGCAGTATTATAGTAGTTATATTCTTGTATATAGGGGTAGTATTATAGTAGTTATATTCTTGTACATAGGGAGCAGTATTATAGTAGTTATATTCTTGTACATAGGAGCAGTATTATAGTAGTTATATTCTTGTATATAGGGGTAGTATTATAGTAGTTATATTCTTGTACATAGGGGCAGTATTATAGTAGTTATATTCTTGTACATCGGGGCAGTATTATAGTAGTTATATTCTTGTATATAGGGGCAGTATTATAGTAGTTATATTCTTGTACATAGCGGCAGTATTATAGTAGTTATATTCTTGTACATAGCGGCAGTATTATAGTAGTTATATTCTTGTACATAGGAGCAGAATTATAGTACTTATATTCTTGTACAGAGGAGCAGTATTATAGTAGTTATATTCTTGTACATCGGGGCAGTATTATAGTAGTTATATTCTTGTACATAGCGGCAGTATTATAGTAGTTATATTCTTGTACATCGGGGCAGTATTATAGTAGTTATATTCTTGTATATAGGGGCAGTATTATAGTAGTTATATTCTTGTACATAGCGGCAGTATTATAGTAGTTATATTCTTGTACATAGCGGCAGTATTATAGTAGTTATATTCTTGTACATAGCGGCAGTATTATAGTAGTTATATTCTTGTACATAGGAGCAGAATTATAGTACTTATATTCTTGTACAGAGGAGCAGTATTATAGTAGTTATATTCTTGTACATCGGGGCAGTATTATAGTAGTTATATTCTTGTACATAGCGGCAGTATTATAGTAGTTATATTCTTGTACATAGGAGCAGAATTATAGTAGCTATATTCTTGTACATAGGGGCAGTATTATAGTAGTTATATTCTTGTACATAGGAGCAGAATTATAGTAGTTATATTCTTGTACATAGGGGCAGTATTATAGTAGTTATATTCTTGTACATAGGGGCAGTATTATAGTAGTTATATTCTTGTACATAGGAGAATTATTATAGTAGTTATATTCTTGTACATAGGGGCAGTATTATAGTAGTTATATTCTTGTACATAGGGGCAGTATTATAGTAGTTATATTCTTGTACATAGGGGCAGTATTATAGTAGTTATATTCTTGTACATAGGAGAATTATTATAGTAGTTATATTCTTGTACATAGGGAGCAGTATTATAGTAGTTATATTCTTGTACATAGGAGAATTATTATAGTAGTTATATTCTTGTACATAGGAGCAGTATTATAGTAGTTCTTATCCACAAGGTGAAGTGTTGAAGTAATTATATTATTTTCAAACATGCTCAGCTTTTAATATTGTTAGTATAGCCACAGTTAAGAGTGTAATGAATCCTTCAGGAAGAAAGCGCAAAATAAAATGTGTACACCAATACTACTAGTATAATATCATCTTTTAATCAGAGCCATTTCCTTTTGGACTGCTTCTTCTGATTTTATAAAACTTCAGATATTTGCTGGAAACAGACACTGCATTATCTGACTTTTGGGATTATTCATTTTAAATACAAGGACATATTATTCAGAATAGAGAGACTATAATATCCATTCATTGAAAATAATGCATTTATTCCTTTATTTATTTTTTTTTATTTGACCCGGATATAGATTCATTATAGAAAAACACATGAGGATTTGTAAACATATAGAAAGTGCGTTGCTTTGAGGCTGTGGTTTCATACAAAGAAAGCTGAATTTAAATATATAATTTCTTGGATTCCCTGTAAAGACATAGTAAAAATAGACATTTTCCTGGTTGTACTTTTACCATCTGCATAGTATAATCTGAGTTTACAAAAAATGTCAAATGAAGATCCCTCGTTCTTCTGTATCTTAATTCTGATGGTTTTGCTCTTTTAACTGCAGATAAAATAATAATATTTTTAGACACATTTTTAATAGCAATAAGGCAGCAAAATATAAAATACAATAAATAAAAGGCCTTTTCTCTATTTTAAATAATTGGTTTTGTTTATGCAAATAGTGTAATTATATTCATGAACATAAGATGAATGATGACATTCTGGCTATCTTCTGCCGCCACTAGAGGGAGCTAACTGCATACTGTTACATTATAGATCTGCCCCATGCTCCCACTAGTGGGGGCTGAAGATTCCCTGATTTTAATAGCTCTTTTATGGGGATTTGAGTAAATTAAAGGGGTGTCCACTTCATTTATATTTAGGACCTGGTTATCAATATCAGATAGCTATGGGTCTGACATCCCTTATTATTAGCTGTTATCATCTGTGGTGTTGGCCAGTTGTAAACTGTGTATAAAGCTGGGACAGCACAGCGGTCGTTCCCAGATACTGCAACTCAGATCCTATTCACTATACAGGACTAGATCACTAGTAAGACAATATTGCTGCATACTTTAATGAATGCAATAGTAAAAGTTAGGTTTGGGATTTAAGACATTTGATCATCTGCGAGTAATGGTAAACTAATGGCATTACCATGTCTCTCCTCAAGGTTTTTCTATCAAAAGTTTCACGATAGCACAAAGTTATCTGTAGGTTATGCGTAATCTGCAGTAATGCTGATATTTTGCGGAGCTTCAACTATTTCATGAAGCTCCAACATAAATACCATGTAGGTTGTGGTTTAAGAATGATAATTAGCGAGTGCCAGTAGGAGCGATCCCCTAATTAATACAATGGACTCACAAATTGTGTGTCTACTTATTCTATGATTGCTTCATTTGGTTAAATGGCACAACGCGTTTGGCTATCGGGAAAGGGGACCTGTCCTCAAACTGTGCCGATGACAGATACTAATCCGGTGACAGATCTACTGTAAAGGGTTATTCCCATCTTCAGCATTTATCACATCAGCAGCGTATGCTCTGTCTGCGGATAGGTGTTCACCATCCCTCTGAAGTTCTCCTCTATCTAGAAAATGGGGGGCACTGAGTAACCTTTGGTAATGCCTGTCCTTTGCATATTCAATGGCCTTTCTGTTGAACTCATTGGAAGTCTGTGGGAATCATAAAAAGAGCAGAGTTGCTACTTGCTCAGGTTTTTCAATAACTTCTGTTAACAACCATTGAGCGGGCCAAGTGTAAGAGGGAGTTGCAGTGGTTCCTACAGGAACATCTCTAACCGGGATTGTGGTAATGGACAACCCTATAGCATCGCTGATTGTAGATACCTAAATACTCACTTTCTTCACACCTTGTGGTCTTCTCCATTTTTGATCATCCCCCGATTTGTTCTACCTTAGTCATTTCTTCTCCAGATCCGGCCAGGACAGGAAGAATTTCAGTACCAGATTCTTCCACCACATGGTGCTTACTAATGTCGGTTTCATTGGGCAATGTCTCCTCCGGCTCCTTCGGGGATAGTGATATGAACTCCTCAACTTTATCTATCGTCTCCTTTTGAGATACATCTTGTGGCTTATTATCTTCATCCAGCTCTTTGGTACTGTTATCTTCTATTCCTATAAGTTCTTGAGCTCCCTCTTCATTTCTCACTTCAGCAGGTCTACTGTTTGGTTGTGCATCGTCATCTTCATTACTTATAGGTTCCACTAAGGTGACCGTGTGCTCAACGCCAACATCATCCTTGTTTCCACCATCATCACAAGGCTTAACATAGTTTTGCTCAGTCTGCACTTCATTCTCGCTCTTGGTGTTCACATCACCTGAAGGGTTTTGATTACCCTCCGAGGAATCTTCTCCAACCAGACTTACTACATCACTTGTGTCTTCATTTTCGGTACCAGTTGGACCTACTTTCTCTATAGATGAAGAACTTGGAGAATTTTCAAGGTTTAATGCTCCAGAAACATCTTCATGGTCCACATTGATACCAACAGACAAATCATCATTTTCAGTTGGGACATCATCAGGTGCTTTTTCATTATCAGCAGTCTCATCACTAGTTGCACCATCATGGACAACAGTCCCATTACCAGGAGTATCTTCATTCTCAGCAGCAATATTACTAGATGCACCATCATTCTCAACAGACACATGATGTGGTGAATCTTTATTCTCAGCAGGTATAGCACCAGATGCATCTTCATTTTCAGCAGTCTCATTACTAGGCACGTCTGCATTTTCAGGAGAAATACCATTTGCTGCATCTTCATTCTTTGCAGATACATCACTAGTTGCTTTTACATTATCAGCAGTCTCATCAATGGGTACATTTTCTTTCTCAGCAGTCCCATCACTATTTGCAATGTCTTGTTCAACAGTCCCATCACCAGGTGTATCTCCAGTCTCAGCAGCAACATCACTAGATGCACCTTCATTCTCAGCGGACACATCATTTGGTGCATCTTCATTCCCAGCAGGTACATCACTAGGTCCATCTTTATTTTCAGCAGTCTCCTCATTACATGCTTCTGCATTCTCAGTTACATCAGTTGCTGCATCTTCATTCTCTGCAGGTCCATCACTAGGTGCACCTTCATCCTTGGCAGTGGTATTGTCAAGTGCAACTTTATTCTCAACAGCTAAATCACCAGGTTCATCTTTCTCAGCAGCCCCTTCACCGGGTGCATCTTTTTCACCAGTCTCATCTCCAAGCAAATCTTGTTTATCAGCAGTCCCATCACTGGGTGCATCTTCATTCTCTGCAGTCACATTGTCAGGTGCATGTTCTTTCACAGCAATCCGATCACCAGGTGCATCTTCTGTCTCAGCAGTTCCATCAATGGCTGCAATTTCATTCTCCTGAGTCTCATCACCAGGTACATCATCTTCCTCTGCAGTCCCATCACTGGGGGCATCTTCTTTCTCAGCAGTCTCATCATCAGGTGCATCTTTCTCAGTAGTCACATCACCAGGTGCATCTTCTTTCTCAGTAGTCCCATCACCAGGTGCATCTTCTTTCACAGCAGTCCCATCACCAGGTGCATCTTCTTTCTCAGTTGTCCCATCAATAGGTGTATCTTCTTTCTCAGCAGTCCCATCATCAGGTGCATCTTCTTTCTCAGTAGTCCCATCACCAGGTGCATCTTCTTTCTCAGTAGTCCCATCACCAGGTGCATCTTCTTTCACAGCAGTCCCATCATCAGGCGCATCTTCTTTCACAGCAGTCCCATCATCAGGTGCATCTTCTTTCACAGCAGCTCCATCACCAGGTGCATCTTTTTTAGTACCAGTCCCATCATCAGGTGCATCTTCTTTCTCAGCAATCCCATCATCAGGCGCATCTTCTTTCACAGTAGTCCCATCACCAGGTGCATCTTCTTTAGTAGCAGCCCCATCACCAGGTGCATCTTCTTTAGTAGCAGTCCCATCACCAGGTGCATCTTCTTTAGTAGCAGTCCCATCACCAGGTGCATCTTCTTTAGTAGCAGTCCCATCATCAGGTGCATCTTCTTTCTCAGCAATCCCATCATCAGGCGCATCTTCTTTCACAGCAGTCTCATCACCAGGTGCATCTTCTTTCTCAGCAGTCCCATCACCAAGTGCATCTTCTTTCTCAGTAGTCCCATCACCAGGTGCATCTTCTTTAGTAGCAGTCCCATCACCAGGTGCATCTTCTTTAGTAGCAGTCCCATCAACAGGTGCATCTTCTTTAGTAGCAGTCCCATCACCAGGTGCATCTTCTTTCTCAGCAGTCCCATCACCAGGTGCATCTTCTTTAGTAGCAGTCCCATCACCAGGTGCATCTTCTTTAGTAGCAGTCCCATCACCAGGTGCATCTTCTTTAGTAGCAGTCCCATCACCAGGTGCATCTTCTTTAGTAGCAGTCTCATCACCAGGTGCATCTTCTTTCACAGCAGTCTCATCACCAGGTGCATCTTCTTTCACAGCAGTCCCATCACCAGGTGCATCTTCTTTCTCAGTAGTCCCATCACCAGGTGCATCTTCTTTCTCAGTAGTCCCATCACCAGGTGCATCTTCTTTCACAGCAGTCTCATCACCAGGTGCATCATCTTTCTCAGCAGTCCCATCACCAGGTGCATCTTCTTTAGTAGCAGTCCCATCACCAGGTGCATCTTCTTTCTCAGCAGTCCCATCACCAGGTGCATCTTCTTTAGTAGCAGTCCCATCACCAGGTGCATCTTCTTTCTCAGCAGTCCCATCACCAGGTGCATCTTTCTCAGCAGTCCCATCACCAGGTGCATCTTCTTTCTCAGCAGTCCCATCACCAGGTGCATCTTCTTTCTCAGCAGTCCCATCACCAGGTGCATCTTCTTTCTCAGCAGTCCCATCACCAGGTGCATCTTTCTCAGCAGTCCCATCACCAGGTGCATCTTCTTTCTCAGCAGTCCCATCACCAGGTGCATCTTCTTTCTCAGCAGTCCCATCACCAGGTGCATCTTCTTTCTCAGCAGTCCCATCACCAGGTGCATCTTCTTTCTCAGCAGTTATACCTTCAAATTCACATATCTCCTCAACAATCCCATCACGTGATTCCTCTTCACACACAGCATTTCTTTCATCAGGTTCATTGTTAGGGTTTTCTCCCTCCACTGCCTTGGATCTACTTTCAGTCAGTATCTCTACAAGTGTTGAGGAATCCAACATGACTTCTGTGTCATTTCCCAGTTGCTTTGGTTCATGATGAAGAGCTCCACCAGGCGAATCATGTAGCGTAGTGCCCACCAAGTCTGCAAAATACAGATCACATCATTACTTTGCATATCAATAAAGACGATTCCTGTCCACTCCACACCAGCAAAATGGGCAACTTCCCTGGGGGATAACTATAGCCCCATATTGGGGTATATCCAAGGACAACATCCTTAGAAGGAACACTAGAGTATGTAGGCTATTACTGTCCTGAACCGTCATTGGTTTTACCATTAACTACTAAAGACCACCATGAACTTTTTCACTTCTTAGACATTGTATGGTCATATTTTAGGGGTATTGGATAGCAGTTTTAAGTGGGCTTATAGCGACACTGTACAACATTGGTATGGGGATGAAGAACACCAAAACTTAATATAAAACACTGGATCTTACCTGTCAAATTGCCTTTATAATGGTCCTCTTCATCTGTACTGGAGTCGCTGGGTTCGGGCTCAGAATCCAGACTCGGTTTATTGTCAATGGCCTCTGCTATCTTTTCCTGGACTGATTTGCAGTCTTTAAGAAAAAATAGCAAATTCACAGGAGGCAAAAAGATGAGAAGTGGTCAAGAGTAAATGCACATAATGCATACAGCCAGAAGCGCAGACGCAGACCTGCGGGGGACATGCATCCATGCAGGGGACGAAGCAAAAGCAAGATCATGCACAAACCATGCGTGAGAAGCTCCAGGATCATCGCCTTTCCCCCGGGACGGCCTCCTGATTCATATGATTGACTATTTTTTAAAATTGTAATAAGATTTGGTGTATAAAAGAGGTCTGGGAGTCTGCCCCTTCTATAGGGTTATCAGTGGGCACATAGAAAAAACTGTGAAGAGAAAGTCAATTTAATAATGTGGGTGACGAATATGTAACTCAGAACGGGTTATCCAGAACATGTAAGAAGGTTTCCCTAAAATAAGCTACTTCCAGACTGTCTGATCCTTTAGATCCCCAGCGATCAGCTATGATCTGTGGAAGAAACAGCCGGTAAGTGTTCAGTTTCCCTGCAGCTCCCCCAGAGGTGAAGTGAAGCATTACACTGTACTAGTAAAATCAGTGATCCGTTCCTGTAATGCAGGAGTGGGAAATCTTTTTTCCACCAAGGGCCACTTAGATATTTATACCATTCTTTGGGGGGCCGTACAAATTGTGTGCTACCTCCGCCCATGAATCGGCCCGTGGGCCTGAGGTTCCCCACCCCTGCTAATGCTTATGCAATTTCTCTAGAGAATTGATAAACTACCAATAAAAGTGAGGCCACGTTTAACTAAACATCTCCTACGCTTTTGTGTACACAGCTCCTACGCAGACCTATGTGTCTCAGTGGTTCCAGACTACAAACAAACCTCATGTAGTCTGATCCTGCAGCGACTCGTTACCGTCACTCTGCCTTTACTTTTTGGTAAACTGGAAAAATATGAAAGAGCAACACAGGACGGAGGAATTCGACTACATGCAGGGGCTCACAGCCTGGAACCACGGAAACTCATAGGTCCGCAGAGGTGCCGTACAAGCAAGACGGAAAAAGATTTTTAAACAGTGACAAAAAAAGAAAATCAATTCACTTTTTTATAAAGTTTCGATGCATTGGATCAATACAAAAGATTGTTCCAAAAGTTTTCATGCCCTTTAATTTAATATTAACCCATAAAATTTTATAATTTAGAAACTTACTGTAAAAATAGTGTCCGGTAAATAATATCGCAGTGATTTTCACAGCCTTGATAAAACGCTCGTGCACTTAGACGCTTTTATTTCATTGACTTTTTAGTAATTCAGGGTCAGCGCCGACATAGTTACAAAATTTTCGCTCCAGTTTTATCTATTATCCTTCTCCAAAAGCCGCGTCCTAGGCAGAAGCCTTTTCGCCAAGTACATAATTGCCAGTTCTATAGGTCCTAGTTTACAGACATCTCTATGAAGGATAAACGACTGTATGGGACTGAATCGTCCGTTACCTGCAGTCCTTTGTAAATCCATAGATAGTGAGAGGAGATGGTCTTGTTCTAAAGACTATTGAACCAATGGAGGTAGAGCAGAATCCGTGGCTCTAAGGGATGCAGACTTTTTCCAGCACGGAGCACCGGATACGCTGATCTTAATTGTGTTCGATTAGAGATTTGCATTCTCGTCAGTTCAGCCTCAGGAATCAAATATTCTATTCAGTGACAGTAAGCAGAGCAACACGTGCAGGTTGGATCTTATGCATACATGAGGCCAGACCCAAGATTGGTAATCAAGGAAAGCAATCATCCTGCCCATTCATGGGGTTCGTCCCAGGGAGGGAGAACAATAAGCCAAATGTTTAGTGAGGGAGTTGCTGCAGTGATTTCAATCAGCGAGGATCTATTACTGAGGTTCTGGTACCTCTGTATGGATGGCCTAAGGAGACTGGCAGCCGGCTGAGCTGGATACACGTGCTATGGTCGTGGGATCTGTTGTTTGGATTTGAGGAACTATCTTAAGGACTGTTGCTGCTGGATACATGTGCTACGGTCGTGTTATCGTCTGGAGGAGCGTGGACTGTGACCACAGACTATACTGGACACAAAATCTGCGTGCCAACCAAAAGTGGGAGACAGCATCGCCTGCTATGGGGGCAGTTGAACTACTGGTACCAGGGAAGGGATCTTGTGGACTGGAGGTAATGTATTTTGGCCCATCTACCTGGAGTTGTTGTAAAACCATGGACGTATGGAAAAAAATATAGTTGCATAGTTAACCTGCCTAGGAGATTATTACAACCAGCAACCTCATATAGTCACAGATGTCATCACATCATGATAATATACAGTATATTATCATACAGCAGTATACGGACAGAGCAGTGTTGATTGACAAGTCATTATATCGTGACCATTCACATGTTCAGGTACTCACATTACATATCAAAACTGTAGGAAAAAAGCGGCCAGCAGATGTTAAACCCCCCCTTATTTCTAGGCAGACTAAGTATTACACAGAATGAAATCCATTTTGCTGAAGTGCTACTAGGAGTAGTGATGAGCGAGCATGCTCGGGTGGTCTTTGAGTATTTTGACGTGCTCGGAGATTTAGTTTTTGCCGACGCAGCTGCATGATTTGCAGGGATTGCCTGTTTGTTAGGGAATCCCGACATGTATTCAGGCTGTGTAGCAGCCGCAAATCATGCAGCTGCGTCAACAATTTGATAAATCTCCAAGCATGCCAAAATACTCGGAGGACACCCGAGCATGCTCGAGAAAACCCGTGCAACGAGTATACTCACTCATCACTAACTAGGAGGCATCCGCATGAATGTTAATTCAACCTGGGTGTAGTCAGATATTGAACATTTGGGTTATTCTCTTTCTGATGCCCTCACTATTTTACCCTCTGTATAAGGGCAGCAAGAATGGAGGGACATAAGTGCAGGATCAGGCTACACACAAGACACAGATAGAATTATCTGCATAAGAGCTATATACACAAAACAGTGGGAAAGTTCTATTTTTTTTATTTTTTGCAAAGTTGCGTCATTTGTTATATCCTTTAAATGCAAAAATGTCAAAAGGCTGTATATTATTAATGGAGCATCCACAGGTGCTAATTCTGATAACATTATATTAGGTCATTGCTATTTAGGCAGTTTTTTGCGCTTAGTGGCAAACTAGTTTCAGTAAAATGAATTAAAAATACAAAAATTACTTTTTTTCCTCTCCTTTTTAACTTTAATTTAGCAAAGTGCAAATCCTTGCAACAATAATCCAGCCAATGTCTTTGTAATTAATTAATTTAGTAAGAAATATTTCAGAGTTTCCTTTGTGCGCAACTTGCAGCATCCGTTAGGGTAAGTACCAATGTTGCAGATTTGATGAGGATTTTTCCAACGCCTTAAAATCTGCGCTGGTTACTTGCAGATTTTGTTGCAGACGTGCTTCAGATTAACCCCTTTTATTCACATGCTGCAGATTTCAGCACATACATTTTCAATAACATGTAGAGGAGATTGGTATAAACCTACACGCTGTGGCTTCCTCAGGGGTTACCCTGGCAGAAACACAAAAGGAACAGTTATCAGAAGAACTAGATGCACAGCTGGACGCCTACAATGTCAGAGTGGACACCACCTAATCCTTCCCCGTGTTCCTGTGTCACAGTTCTTTTTGTTCAACCTGTTTTCTTTTTGTTTCTAATGAGTTTACAACCTATGTACCCCCTGATGAAGCCACAACACTGGTGGTGATACGCATGAGGTTTTCCCTCCACTATATTTTTATGCTCAAACTTTTTGTTGTCTATTTCATGCTCAATTCTTAGCTTTACAAGCGTGCAGATGTGCTACCTACGCAATATATTATCTTATGTCCAGGGCTTCAGACTTTGGCTGGCATTAGAAGTTTGACATTAGCGTCATTATGGCATGTCGCGATGTGCGCATGTAGCCCCTTTGGCCGTTTTAATTGCTTTTCATTTTGTATGTGGTCTGTCTTTCGTCTAGAAATGTATTAATAGTGTATTTTTAAGGTGATCCCTTTCTTTTGGAATGCTTTTTTTACTCCCACATTTCTGATTTTGTCTGTCATGCTTTAGGCAGATGTCCGTTCATCTGGCGGTGCCCTCCTTGGTACATTCTTATTTCTTTTTTTATTGGTTGGCCCCTCACCGATTTAGTAGTTATCACCTATTCCTATTCTAGTAATAACCCTATAAGGAATCAATGCTCTGGGTTTAATGAGTTAACAAGAGAGAAGATGACTGGCAAGCATCACTGTAACTAATGATTTATTTTATACTTAAATATATCATCACATATTGATAAGTTATTATGGGCAGAATGTAATAAGTCTAGAATACAATTTGGGGGGAATCTTTAACATTTTTATAGAACATTGAATGTGTTACTTGAAGAACTGATGGCAAAAGAATGGCAGGACACTCAATTTATTCTGTACATGCTATACTAATTCAAACAAGAACAATAAGACACAAAAGAGCAAAGAAAAGGAGAAGAGATACAAAGCAGCAACAACAACACAAAGCTGCTGATTACATGACATCTGCACAGAATTCAGAAACGGTGAATATGCGAACAAGCGACGAATCCTAATTGGAAGATTATTTGGGAGAAAAAAACCTTAAACATTCTTAAAGAATATTTTTTTTTCAAAGCGCTTACAATCTACAGTAAATACAAACCATATTTGCCTACTCTGTAGTAAAGGGAAAGCGTACTGTGAATTAACATTAGCTCCATAGTAAGAATCTTCTACTTTACCTTTATTACATTTTTGTTGTTTTCCCTTATTTTTCAATTGTAAAAACTCTCTTTAATGTCTAAATGTGAGCACATTTTTTGAAATTTGAATTTGCCAAGATTGCCACATTAAGCCAGCAGCTTCAATTCATCAAAAAAAACAAAAACAAAACGTACTCCAAAGCCTCCAAATGCCCTGAAAAACATGGGTGTAACTTTCACACTTGCGTTTTTTTGCTGCGTGTTTTTTGCGCACACAAACGCATGAAAAAAACGCATCATGCATTTGTGTGCGTTTTTTGGTGCATTTTTTTTTTTAAAACGCATGCTTTTTTTGCGCATACGTGCACATTACAATGCGCACCCATAAACTTTAATGGGTGTTTTGCTGTAAAAAAAAAAAAAAAAAACGCATTGCGTGGGCATGCGTTTTTTGGTGGCAAGTCGGACGCACAAAAAATGCAACAGGATGCATTTTGTGCGCCCGAGTGCACACTACAAAAAAACGCATGCGCATACAAACGCGTACAAACACATGTGTATGCGCTCATATGCGCACCCATGTTAAAGTATAGGGAAAAAAACGCAAGTGTGAAACCAGCCTAACGCTCATAGGACTGTATCCCACCCCTATCAAGCTTGTTGATGCAAGCACGGCCTATAGGCTTCAATCAAACCTCTGATTTTTCCACGTACGAGAAAAACAGATTATTCTGATTAGACTTTGATCAGATTTTGTGCTGTAAAAATCATCTTTTATCACTTTATGTTAATTAGACCTTCCAGGCTATGGGGTTTACTGCCTCCTCTCTTCATTATACCAGACTTCTTCCTGGTCTTTACAGTGTGCCTTTGACGTCAGGAGCACGTGCCGAAATCTCACGTCTGTGCTTTCTGCATTCTGCCTGTCGCTCCTCTGCACTGTTCCGCCCTTCTGTGGGCGCAGGAGAGTCACCAACTTCCAGCTTCAGTGTTCTCCGGCAAGCAGAAAAGGTGCACACCCGACTTCCTTCCTCCTGCCCTGCATAGTAAGCATGTCATTTCCGATGCCCTTTATAATAAAGTCGTGCCAGGCAACTCTCACAATTAAGAGTGCTGCTTGGCATGACTCCAATACACTGCGACGTCGGAAATGTGCACCTTTTTTGCAAGCCGGACAACACTGGGACCGGAAGCTGTGAAGTCCTCTAACTATCCAGATTCACCATAAATTGGCTGCTGCGTTCCCTGCCTCTGCTTTTATAAAGGCTAAAATAGTCCCTCCTAATTGGCTATGCTATAGCATGTGTTGTGATATCTGCAAGGAATTATGGGAAAGCACGCCCGGGTGCAAAGCCAGACGCCACGTGAAACTTGTCTGGTTGGTGCAACCTTCCGCAATGTGCAAAATGGAAGTTAGCTTTTAAGGCGATTCATGATAATCTCTAAAAATTCAACATGAATTCGATTTGCATTGAATTTATTCATCTTTACTGGAGACCATCAACAAGTTGACACTAATGGATGATGAATGGCAGATTCAGTTCAGTTACTGACACCTGCAGAAATAAAAGGGGCTTGGAAATTATTTTTATTATGGATTTTTAGAAAATTAAAAAAAAAGCCTTTATAAGATTCGATGACAGCATGACGGCTTGTTGATGGTTTCTGTAATTTATTGTAAACGTGCATGGAATAAAAACCTACTAAAAAATTACCAAAAACAGCAAGATATGCAATGAAAGTCAAACTTTCACTTCCAATGCTGGATTATATATTATATTTTGGATTATGTATGATATATTATATATCTTTGCGTCTAAATTGAAGGTTTCCTCTGTGCATGCTTCTTTTAATTTGATGGTAAAATACAGACACCATCAAAAGACAGAAACCTTCAGTGTAAAACTCCAGAACCCCATCAGGACTCGGACCCCGCTGATAGCTGGTGTGAACAGAGCCTTATTTGGCAAACTTAGAACTCCTTTTCCTACTGTGTCAGAGGTAACTTCTACGCTTACATGGCATTTCTAGGTGAATTTTTTCTATAGCAGAAACAGAAGGGAGTTGTCCACTTTAGACTTGGAGTGTTTTCTAAGGATAAGATGACCATGGGAAAGAGTTATCCTACGGGAACCCTCAGCGATCCGCTCTATGGTGGATCTAATAACAAGTGTTCAGTTTACCTGCAGCGCCACCACAGGGGAAATGAAGTATCACACACTTCTCATTAATATCAATGGATTGTCTGTGTGACACAAGGCTATGCTTTTTGTAGTCACTCTTCTTTGGCTGACAAGGGTGGTCTACCTATTTGGGTCCCTCATTTGTTAACTCAGAATTCACTAAAAGCATATTTGAAAATGGGTTTTCTAATTCTGACAGCCCTTTGAACGTCTGTTTTTCCATACTATGAATTATTGTATATTTCTTACAAATAAGAGTAGAGAAAGAATGATATTATGCATGCTTGGTTGGGTAGACACACTGGTATCACGGCACAGGTGGCATGCAGGTCAGGTGCAAACCGCAGGTCTCTTCCTGTACTCACCACCCTCCTCATCACTCGTGAGCTTACTCTCTAAGTCATCTTCTGCCTCAGACTTGTCCTCCTCATCCATAAGACCTAATGTTCCACCATCATTTACCTGCTCGCTGTCAGGACTCACACAGTCTGATTTTCTGTCACCTTCTGGTCTATCTGACAGGGGTTCATCTACATCATCATGACCTTCAATATTCCCATGTTCCTCACTAAGTGTTTCCCGCATCTCCTTGTCTTCCTCTTCTGGTTCTTCCAGCTCAAGGTCCTTGTCTAAGTCATGGTTGTCTGCGTCCTGATTAGTTTTGTTCATTTCCTTCTCCTGGTCCATTTCTGCCTCATGGTCTCCATTTCTTTGATTGTCGTCAAGGTCGGAGTCATCTTCACTTGAGGAACCATCTACTGAACTGCTAGATGAGAATGACTCTTTGTGTTCCCTATCTACAACAGGAAGAAAAAATGTCAAATCTTAATGGGCGCTCAACCAATGCACCAAAATGGGTCAAAGATCTGTAAAATGGAAACTCTTGGGTCACATTACATATATAATCATTTCTGATTTGGGTCCAGTTTGAGAGCCATCTTTAAGGGGTCTTCCCACTAAATGCATTCATCATCTATCCATCAGATATGTGATAAATGTATGACCCTCTAAGTTCTTATTGCTGAAATACTGACTGATCTCAAGATCTGGGTGAGTATGCTCAACCGCCACTCCACCCTTTAGGAATGAGAGAGGTAGCCAACCTGTCCATCCCAAAGGTATGATTGATGCACTTGATAAATATGATCACCACTGCATCAAAATATAAAAATAAAGCAAATAAAAAACAATAAAGGCAGAACTGGCGAACTGTCTTTTCCCAAGTGTTAGATTTGCGAGGGCGGAGCAAGGCTCTTTGTTGCTCTATGTCTTGCTCCGCCCATGAGGCCCTTTTTTAGGCTTATCACAGTATATCGGCTTCATTACAATTTTTTTCCTGTAACTTACCTTAAATAGTCAATCAAAGAAAGGATGTCAGGGTATAGTAAATGCATAGAAGCATAAATTACACCGGTACTAGTTCTCAGTGCCATTTCTCGTATGCCATTTCCAGCTATGATGGGGCATTTAATTAACTGAATAATTAAAGCAAGGGAATATTGATCACATAGAAATTCTGATTGTAGAACATGCAGATTTAGTCATCGCAGATCAGAAATTTAGGAAAATTAAGAGATTGGCCCCCAAACTCCAAGTCAATTAGATAATACAATCAAAGGCGAATTCTGCATCTTGATGTATAATTTCAAACCTTTCTTCATCCGACCGTTCTGTTGCAGAACTCTATGTTCTCTATAAAGGTTCTGGATTTTTCTAGCAGCCGAGTTCATTTCCTCGTCAGCTGCGCTATGTTTCCCTATTCAATATGGAAAATACAATATCAAAGGAGCCGCCGAGTTCAAAGGAAAGAATTTCCGTAAGGAGGTAATGAAAGAAAAATGGGTGGTCTGTGAACCCTTCATTATTTGATGTGTCAATAGTGAACCTTGACGATTGCAATAAATATGATAATAAGGATGAGAATACAGACAAATGATGCTACGATACACTGCATCCTCCAAAATAAGAGCTGCTCAGCGTAGCGGCACACACAGACTGATATACCGGCTCTAAATGATCGAGCCTCCCAAATTACATCAATATACCATGATACTGCATAAAGGGTTCGAATTAAACAGAAAACCCCTCTAACTGACATCACTGTCATGATGACATCATTAATTCTTCTCCTAGCACCCCGGGACTCATCAGATCAACCTTTCTCATTATTTACCCCCTTGCAGATAATTTATTTCATTTTTTTTCCTACCATCAACACAATTTTTTTCCATCCATATAGCGGTACGAGGGCCTGTTTTTTTGCGAGAGAAGTTGTAGTTTGGAATGATGCCATTTACTTTACTATATGGAATTTTGAAAAACAGAAAAAAAAAAAAAAAAAAATGCAGATTTGGAGAAATGGCAAAAAAAAATAAAATACAAAAAATAAAACAATTCTGCCATTCTCTTTTTTTTGGTGGGGGGGGGGGGGTTATCGTTAATGGTGTTCAATATGTGGACAAAATGATTCGGTGGATTATTGCGATACCAACATTGTAAAGATATTTTTATATTTGATAAAGGTTAAAAAAAAATTCTGAACTTTTTTTTTTCTTACAAAGTGGTTTGCGTTCCCTACATAAGTCCTTTTTTAATAACTCCAATACAGGTATCTCCATTACCCCCACCAAAGTCTAACTGTAGGAGACAATTAACCATGAGAAACAAGCGACAGAATAAATAGTAAGATAGTAACGAACCTTGTTTATCCTCGTAGTCGCTGTCCCTTTCATCTACCGCTCTGTCAGAAGCCTCTTGCACGGCGGCGTTTGATGGCGCGCTACTTCTCCATTCCTGGTTTATATCGTCTTTCTCACCATCCCAGGGGGACTTTGACATTTCCTTCTCTTCATCATCCAACCTTCCGTCTTCATTATATTTCTCAACAGATTTGTTTTCCTCAACTTCAAAATCTTCATCATAGTCTACAGGAAAAACAAGCAAAAAAAAAAATCCTATATTTTACATGGTTTGAGGTTGATTTGAGTTCACAGCAGGAGCCGTACCTGCCTCTCGTTTAGGACCGTAATAAAGGACTAATATATGTAGATACTGAAATTATCTATTAAGTATTCTTGTCATATTCTCAATAGCATACAATATATACCATACCCTGAGCTCACGTATTAATAAGATCATTATCGAGCGCCAGGTCACTTGCTCCTTATCTTCAGGCTGATATGTTGCTAGGATGTACTGTACAATTGCAATTATCACCATAAAAGGCTTTAATGCTGAATATCAGTAATATCAATGGGGGAAAGCATATATAGAGGAAGGGGGCCCCCATAGCAAGGATTATAACAGAGCAACCTGGGTGGGGACATGAACGGTTATAGAATGCACGGGAGATCATTACCTTAGGCCATAACACTGTGATCAGTCGGGTCCCTACCAGTGAAGGTGAGACACACCTGGTTACCTGCGCATGGCGTGCAGAAAAAGACTAGCTAACACTGCAGCCTTATAAAGGATCTGAGGGGGTCCGACTGCCTTAAAATTAAGTGATAACACGTCGTAGTGATGAAAACCCACCACAGATTGTCGATGTTTTTTTTGCAACCGTATTCATTTTCAGAAAATATTTTTGGCTGCATGAACAAAAACCACATCAGAAACCTTTACACAGTTTTTCCATTAATTTCTGTGGTTTTGAGATTGCGATTTTACAGGTAAAACGCGAAACAAATGGGCCGAAATTATCAATATTGTCTAAACAGATAGTGGCTCAGTTGCCGGTAGCAACCAATCAGAGCTCGGCCTTCATTTCCTAAACTGCTGTGGTAAAATGAAAGCTGCGCTGCGATTGGTTGCTATGGGCCGCAGATTTGATAAATGAGGCCTAGCAGAGTAAATTTATAAAGCCTGTCGCTTTGTTGTCCATAACGACCAATCACAGCGTGGCATCCAATCTAAAACAGCAATTTAAAAAATGAAAGCTGAGCTCTGATTGGTTACTAGGGTCAGATTAGACAGTCTTCCTAAATAGACCCCAATGTCGCTGTATAAGAAAACTGTGGCAAAATGATGATAAAATGATTTTTTTTTATTTTTTACAATTTGGTCGGAAATAATTCTAGTAAATGAAGTCAGTTATTTAGTAAGGCCAGTGTATAGATGATTTCAGCTCCTGTTTTTGCCATCCTGTCAAATAAGTGATAGCCCCACACTGGGCTGGGGCCTCGGCCTTCCATGGCCTCATCCGCAAAAGCGATCATTTACATTTGTGGTAGATACGATCACTTTGAAGGATTTCCTCCTCTAACGAGGTTCTTCTTCAATTCCCTTGAAGCTCCTGGGCCCCAATGCAAACTCCATAATAGGGCCCCTCCTCCTATATGCATACATACACGTCGTTGAGACAAATATATATATATATATATATATATATACACACACACAAGTCACTGAGACACATATATATATATTTATATTTCACAGAGTTCTTCATAGCAGAATAGCCGCTAATTCAATTGCCGGCTTCTGTCAAATCATTCCCCAACCCGACATGAAATGACACATGGTTACATACAGTAAAGCATTTCACTTCATGTTTTTTTAATATGCCCCTGACTAATAATTAGATGAGGGTTTGTGTGCAAAATTTGGGAGGTGTAGGTGTTATTTTAAGGGGTTAATTCGTTGTAGAAAAATGTGTGGGCTCTCACTCACCTGCTTTACCTCTCTGGTTGACAAATTACCGCGGGAGCCCACGCATTTTTTTTACAACGAATTAACCCCTTAAAATAACACCTACACCTCCCAAATTTTGCACACAATCCCTCATCTAATTATTAGTCAGGGACATATAAAAAAACATGAAATGAAATGGTTTACTGTATGCAACCATGTGTCATTTCATGTCGGGTTGGGGAATGATTTGATAGAAGCCGGCAATTGAATTAGCGGCTATTCTGCTATGAAGAACTCTGTGAAATAAATATATATATGTATATTTGTCTCAATGACGAGTATATATATATATATATATATATATATATTATATATATACACACATATATATATATATATATATATATATATATATATATATTTTCTATGTGTCTAGATCTATTCTTTTGTTCCTGGTTAGAAACCCTGTCATAGGGCTCCATTATATGTCCATTTTGCAAGGCGGCGAGAAAATCTTGGCATACGGATTACATACGGATGCAGACATGCGCAAAATACGCGACCACACCTTGCTTACGGATGACATATGGAGCACTATTTAGGGGTCATTCATCCGTATTACGCATGTAAAATACGGACCGTATTTTGCGTCGGTTAGTGTGACCCCGGCCTTACAATGACACTGTGCAGAATACACGGGGAAGTCTTGCAGATTAATGGGATTTTTTTGTAAATAAACAAATAGATTATGAGCTGCAGCGCCCGACATCAGCCAGAACACGATATATGACTACGTGCTGTTCTGGCGCCATTTATTGTTTATATCCAGCCGCTAAAACAGCAGAGTTCGTCGGATGTCAGATTGTCTGATATTCAGGACTTAAGGCCAATCGATATTAAAAGCCCTGAAGACTCCCTTAAGGAATAGATCCACCTTTATTCACCCTTTTATTGTATATGTATTATACTCCAGAGCAGAATTCATGATTATTCTACATAGCATAGAAAGCAGTGAACAACATTGCCATCATGTAACTCAGGATCAGTAATGTAATGTATGTACACAGTGACTGCACCAGCAGAATAGTGAGTGCAGCTCTGGAGTATAATACAGGATGTAACTCAGGATCAGTAATGTAATGTATGTACACAGTGACTGCACCAGAATAGTGAGTGCAGCTCTGGGGTATAATACAGGATGTAACTCAGGATCAGTAATGTAATGTATGTACACAGTGACTGCACCAGCAGAATAGTGAGTGCAGCTCTGGAGTATAATACAGGAGGTAACTCAGGATCAGTAATGTATGTACATAGTGACTGCACCAGCAGAATAGTGAGTGCAGCTCTGGGGTATAATACAGGCTGTAACTCAGGATCAGTAATGTAATGTATGTACATAGTGACTGCACCAGCAGAATAGTGAGTGCAGCTCTGGGGTATAATACAGGATGTAACTCAGGATCAGTAATGTAATGTATGTACACAGTGACTCCACCAGCAGAATAGTGAGTGCAGCTCTGGAGCATAATACAGAATGTGCAACAGTGACTCCACCAGCAGAATAGTGAGTGCAGCTCTGGAGCATAATACAGAATGTGCAATATAAGTAATGTAATCTGTTTACATAGTGAGTAAACTTTTTTTGAAAAATATAAAATGTTGCAGAAAGGTGAAGAAGTTGTTTAGACAGTTGTGTAGCAATAAGGCATGTATACCGTGAAACAATAAAACATATACGTAGACTTGTAAAGATATATGAACATTTCATCTCCTGCACAATTTACCATCCTTATCTTCATCATCAGCTTCATATTCATCCGTCTTGTAGTCCTTATTCTCTTCTCCTTCCTCCTCATAGTCCATGATTGACTTTTCCTCAGGCTTCTGGTCGTCCTCTTCACCTTCTTCGTCACATACTGGGCTCCTCTTTTCTTTCTCATTGCTGTCCTCCTCTTGTTTTTTTTTGTCGTTATGGTCTTCATCACCATCCTCGTCACTGTCCTTCTTGTCTTTTTCCTTTGTCTTACTCTTTGGTGGAGGAGATGGCTTTTTATCCAGACCCATTGAAATGATGCACCTAGGAAGGGAAATCATTAGGACAACATAAATGCAGCAGAGTTCTGGCCTAATAACATGCTTTCCACCGCATTGGTATTTGCTGAGTTTGGATGTCAGGAGCTCTATGGATAATACCTGTAACATGGAGAAGCTCCCTCAATATTGATGAATCCAAAATATCCATTTTTGCCCCCGAGCCGCGCTCCCTTGCGATGTTTATATTCACAGCAAGAGCTAAGCCGGTCCACCTGGATCCCATTAATGTAAAACGTGAGGCTGAACGGAAAACCGTGGTGACGTCTAGAGACCAAACTGAAGCTGTCTGCAACAAACCCAGCAAAAAAAAACAGTAACAGCAGATCTACTAGGAGACTAATTATACAGTTTACACATTTCCACAGTTTCAGACACTAATAATTCATTAAAAGAGACCTGTAGGATACAGGCATATTCCAGAATTTGATGGAATAACAATTGTCTAATACACTGGGGCAGGTTTTTCAATGATGTTTCGAACTTATATTAATAAATCTTCAATGTAAATTTTCAGAAGTTCACCCTTTAGCTATGAAGGTACTTGGATGACTTGCAGACCTATTACAATACTCTTTAAGGACAGTTTAGTTCAGATTTCCAAGAAACCACTTGACTTTCTGTTTTTATTACCTCCTTCCGAACATGTACTCATTTAGCCACAGGAACTTCTGTCCGTTGTATAGGAGGCTCCATCACCCTCTAACTCGCTTGTTTTAGGTCCCTCTCACTTACCTAATTACTGAATGTGACATATAGGACACAAGAACATTCTAGAAATAGCTGGAATTATAATTGTCTAATACTTTAGAATGGGATTATAAATGATTGTACACTGCATGTACATTATTACATTTCCCTTAATGTTATCACCAGAACAGCACCCTTTAGCTGTGAGGTTACTTAGAGGTACATCTAATAAAACACTCTTTATTAAAAAAAAAAAAAAAAAAGTTAGTTTATTTAGTTAGTTCTGATTTCTTAGCAACTACCTGATTTTCTGTACGGCTTGAAAATATTTGCTCATTTTGTCACACTAACTTCCGACTGCTGTACAGACGACTCCCATCTCTTTCACTAGATTATTTTCGGTCGCTCCCTACTTATACAGCAGGAAACATGAGAATAATGAAACGTATAGGCTTAACATGGTAAATAATGAATTTTGCATTAGTCGTCTTCAGATATGATGCTGTTAGCACACAGTCACAAAACTTCCCTGACAACTATTGTTATCACTAAGTAATGTGATGCTACATGAATTTTGCACAGTGATAAGAGTCTCTGGAAATCCCTGGTCACCGGCAGAACAGGAACTGTGTCAACCGGTGCCTAAAGGAAATCAGATCTCCTTTCACCGACTACGGAGATTGTGGAGGGGCTTGTGCTTGTACACAACAGTCAATCAGAACACGATGAGCTGCAGTTAAAAGAGGCCACAGCTTCAGCCAGGGAGTATACTTTACTCTTCCTAAACCTGCAAGAGATACATTATTTAAGCTAGAGTTAGTGGTCTTAGGTGATCCCTAGTAGTTCGGACCTGGAAACCAACCAACTCAAAAGCTAGACAAGATACTTCTTATTCTAGTTATTCGGTTCAGCTGCACTGCGGCCAGTGGGGGAAGACAGTGCAGTGTTTTCCAGAATTCTCTATAGATTTCTTCACATAGTTAGTCAATTGTCATCTTCTTACTTATAGCTTGTCACTACTGGGATTCAAGCTCAGGAACTGTGGTACGAAAGGCAGAAACTCAAACAGTGAGCCAAAGGCTGCATCGTCGTGCATGGGAGGATTCTCTCTGCCTAAAAACCATCATTTTCTTTTGTTCAGGCATAATCTGCTACAACATACAGATATCTCTCTATTTGCCAGTATATTCTAAAGTTTTGAAAAGTAAAAAAGAAAAATAATGATGCAACAAAACAAATTACAATAAACACATTTTTGTAATACACTTGTTTAAATTACTGTCACAAACCAGTAAAGAACGTGGACACATCAGTTATAACAACCCGTACAATATAGCGAACACTTAACGTACTATGTATAAGCATGTGTGTATGCAGGGGGGTCATGTCACAAACGCTCCCATGTTTTAGGTCTCATCCTTCCCTCACCTTCTTCCAGGAGTTTTCCATTAAAGACGCAGAGGTTCTCGCCCCCGCAGTGTTGCTGGAAGACTTTTATCTCGTCCTTGTAGTCGTCAACCTCGTGTGATAAATGCACGTTTTTTCCCCGGTAAACCATGGTAATCTTCACGTTACTGTGCAAGGACGTTTTATGAAATTTTCCGGTGTCCTGGAGAGAACGAGAAATAAATCAGATGATTCCTCCGGTAAATCACCGCGGTAGTCGACACCGCCGTATAACACCATAACATATCACACGCCGCGGCCTGTCCCTGATCATCGCCTCCGGGGAACTTTAATAATCTTGTTCAGTTCTTGTCATACAATTCTTTTTATTTATTTTTGAAAGGTTTTTGCTTTTTTAAATTGAAAGGGGGGAAGCTCGAAAAACAGCTGCACTGGGGAAAAAGAAGTGGCGGTATTTTAGTTGTAAATATCAAAAGGTATAAATGAATAGAACTAAGCATTAAATGGTGAAAAAAAAAAAAAACATTCTACCATTTTTGCTCAGGTTTCATTTTAAGAAAAATTAGAGAAAAATAGAGATGTGGTCCTCCTGGGCATAACCACTTAAAGGGAATCTGTCACCGGAAATTTGCGGGCTATGTAAATGGCCTGTGTCTGGTCCGATGGGAGGTGTTTCTTCTTCTTTTCTCCACCCCATCCGTGGAGGACGTCCGCGATATTTTCCGTAATTAGAGTGGTTCTCCATATTTCACGCGTGCACAAAGCAATCTTGCCTCGCGCACGCACAGTATGCTTTGCCCAACTGCTGGCAAACCCGAAAATCATTACTGCGCATGCGCCGGTACACTATGTCCCAGAAGTATTTTGCTGTGTTCCGGGACATAGTGCACCGGCGCATGCGCAGTAATGATTTTCGGCTTTGCCCGCAGTTGGGCTAAGCATACTGTGCATGCGCGAGGCAAGATTGCTTTGTGCACGCGTGAAATATGGAGAACTACTCTAATTACTGAAAATATCGCGGATGTCGGCCACGGATGGGATGGAGAAAAGAAGAATAAACACCGCCCATTGTACCGGACACAGGGCATGTACATAGCCCGCAAATTTCCGGTGACAGATTCCCTTTTAGTCACAATTGACCAAAGAATCTAACGACTGGTCGGAGCTCTTCGAGACACTACATACTTCAGCCCCCAAACATGCTGTACATGGAGGGACTGACCTATCGTTGTAGGGTCAGTGCGACATTTACTCTACATAGAGATGAGGTTCCTGCATTCTTCTTTCATTTTCTTCTCACCTTTGCAGGGGCGTCAGGCCCATTTGCGGTGGTGGTGGGCCGGTATCGCCTCCCTCTAGAGGTTGAGCTCATTGTCAGTTTAGGGTGCTTTTGGGGCGGTGGTGGAACCGGCGTCACAAAATTGTTAATGATAGGAAGTCGATAAGGCGATATCCCGGTCGTATGCTCGGTGCTGTGCAGGATTCTCAGGATCTCCTTGTCTGTCTGGAAGAATGAAGCGGAAAAAAACAGCTAAGAAACGTTCAGAAACCGTCAGCAATTTGCTGTTGGTGGATCTGCTTCCTTATTATGTTAGCTTTATATTAGATATATAGTATTCAACTATGTCTTATGTCAATCTATTCAGTACTGCAGGCTCGCACTGGCCCAATGGGGAACAGGTGAATCCCCTGGTGGCCCCCCCCCAGATGAGCACAGTACACTATATACAGACAAAGTCAGCAGAAAGCATTTCATTTATTTAACAAACTGGATATTTCATTATTTTATGGAATTATCAGCTGAAATTACAAAAAAATGAGCAAATCACATTGTATCCTCCATCCACAGCCAATAATGTTTGCATGTAGCTGAAGACTGGGCCCCAAGATCAAAATTATTGGAGAGCCCCTGATAGATACTAGATAAATGGAAAGATGCTATCGCAGATTGGTCTCACCGTACGGGCGCAGCGTTGATCGTCCTCATCAGCCGAGTGTTTCTGCCGGGGAGCTGTGGACATTTTGGGTGCATTACCAGAAGAGGAGTTCACTGGCAGCGGCTGGAGACGGACGGGACGCTGCATATTACCGGGGGCGGTGTTTGGGCGAAGAGATGAAGACTTTAGAGTTGTAAAGAAAGAATTATTGTTATTTATACATACATTCAGCATTAATACACAATGTAGAATTTGTTTTCATACGTACAGTGACATGTAAAAGTTTGGGTGTTCCTGGTCAAAATTACTGTTAAAGGGCTAAGGTTAAAGATGACACATTTCCTATGCATGTTAGGCAAAAATATCTATATTTTCATCTTCTACATTTTAAAAATGACACAAAGGAAAATGGGACGATGCAAAAGTTTGAGCACTCTTGGAGATTTGTGTGCTCAGACAACTTTGGCCAAGTTTTCATACCTTAACAAGTCTGTTAGGGTTATGGCTTGTTCACCATCATCGTTAGGAAAGGTCAGATGATGCAAATTTCCCATCTTTATAAAGACATAGCCTCCTCTATCCTTGTGCTAAAAAACAGCAGCCATGGGTTCTTCTAAGCAGCTGCCTAGCACTCTGAAAATGTTGGAGGCCGCAAAAAGCAGGAGAAGACTATAAGAAGATAGCAAAGCATTTTTAAGTTGCCGTTTCCTCAGTTCGAAATATAATTAAGAAAAGGCAGTTACCTGGGACAGTGGAGGTCAAGATAAGTTCTTGAAGACCAAGCAAAATGTCAGTGAGAACTGCTCATAGGATTGTTAGAGAAGCAAATCACAACCCCTTGCTTGACTGCATAAGACTTTCAGAAAGATTTAGCAGACTCTGGAGTTGTGGTACATTGTTCTACTTTTCAGAGACACCTGCACAAATATAGCCGTCATGAAAGAGTCATCAGAAGAAAGCCTCTCCTGCATCCTCACCATAAAATTCAGTGTCAGAAATATGCAAAACAACATCTAATCAAGCCTGATGCATTTTGGAAACAAGTCCTGTGGAGCAATGAGGATAATATAGATCTCTCTTGCCACAATTATCAAAGGAATCTGTGGAGAAAAAAGGGCACAGAATTTCAGGAAAAGAACATCTCGTCAACCATTAAGCATGAGAGTGGATCAATCATGCTTTGCGGTTGTGTTGCAGCCAATGGCACTGGCAACATTTCACGGGTAGAAGGAAGAATGGATTCAATGAAATTTCAAAAAATTCTTGATGCAAACATATCACCATCTGTAAAAAAGCTGAAAGTGAAAAGAGGAAGAGGATGGCTTCTATGAAAGGATAATGATCCTAATCACACGTCACAATCCACAATAGACGACCTCAAAAGGCGCAAGATGAAGGTTTTACAATGGCCCTCACAGTCCCCTGATCTGAACATCATTGAAAATCTGTGGCTAAACCTCAAAAAAGCAAAAGATGCAAGACGGCCCAGGAATCTCACAGAACTGGAGGAATTCTCCAAGGAAGAATAGAGGAAAATCCCTCAAACAAGAATTAAAAGACTCTTGTCTGGCTACAAAAAGGGTTTACAAGCTGTAATGGGGTGCTACTAGGTACTAACCATGCAGGGTGCACAAACTTTTGCATCAACCCATTTTCCTTTTTGCAATTTTCAAAACGGGAATTTTTTTTTTTTGCCTAAAATACAAAGTATGTGTGTCATCCGTTAGGCCTTTTAGACATCATTTCATTTTTAAGTTGCTTAACTGTTCACAATAACAATAATTTTGACCAGGGGTGCCCAAACTTACTGAATATGTATAGATAATGTTTGCAGCCAACATACCGGTATATTCCATTATGACCACTAAGAGACCATGAACAGAACAACTTTTCTATCTCCTGATAAAAACATCACAGAACAGTTGTGGACCCCGGGGGTTGGGGGCGAGCTCTGTGATATTGCTCTATAGTAGCTGGCGGCATGGAAATCTTCCCAGCACATTATGGCGGTAGGTTGGGGATGTGAATATTTGTCCGCGGTGTTATTGTATAATGCTGCTTATTGGAATAATCGCTGTGTTGACATTGTGCGATTATTACTATTATGTTGTGGACTCGTCACAGTTCGTTCCCTTTCGGACTCGCAGGAGAGCAGTAAATATTTATTTGGGTATTGTTGTGAATGTGAACAGGCCGAGGTCAGAGGACATAATGTATGAGGGAAGAGGCCGGGACACGGAGATTGTTGCTGTTTGTGAAGCTTTTTATCGTCGCGCTCTGATGGGAGTAATCACAAACAATAATAAACTGGCGCCGACTGTCTCCAACCTCCGCTGCTCCGCAACAAGAGCAAGGGACGGTAAATTCCAAGAGTTTGGCACGAGAAGCAATGAATCTGGTCACAAATCACATGGAGACATCGGAAGAAAGACTGGAGGTAACGATGAGGACATGCATAGAGCGGTACAATGCAATGCCGTCATAGGGCGCCCGCCGCCGTGCATGGGGTCTCATTATACCGCGCTATACCTCTGCTGTCACAGGCAAGTCATCTTACAGAACGTAGGAGTAATATCGAGCCTCAATGGGTATCAGCATTCATACCATGGATACATGCGGCACAAGAAGCACTCACAGGATACATTCTGCACACGAGCCCTCAGTACGTATACCCAAAACCCCTCATGCCGCACGCACACCATCATACTGGACACATCCCAAACACTGACCACTCACAAGCTGGACTAATGTCACATACCCACTACCTACATGCTGGACACACATTTGCATAACAGATGCACCACTCATACTGGACTGTTCACACATGAGATATACAGCGCACATGCAACACACACACCGGATACATTATTATTATTATAGCGCCATTTATTCCATGCCGCTTTACATGTGAGGAGGGGTGTACATAATACATACAAGTACAGTAATCTTAAACAAAACAAGTCACGACTGGTCCAGGAGAAGAGAGGACCCTGCCCACGAGGGCTCACAACCTACAAGGGATGGGTGATAATACAGTAGGCGAGGGTAGAGCTGGTCGTGCAGCGGTTTGGTGGATCGGTGGTTACTGCAGGTTATAGGCTTGTCGGAAGAGGTCGGTCTTCAGGTTCTTTTTGAAGGTTTCCATGGTAGGCGAGAGTCTGATATGTTGTGGTAGAGAGTTCCAGAGTATGGGGGATGCGTGGGAGAAATCTTGTATGTGATTGTGGGAAGAGGAGATAAGAGGGGAGCAGAGAAGGAGATCTTGTGAGGATCGGAGGTTGCGTGCAGGTAAGTACCGGGAGACGAGGACACAGATATATGGAGGACTCAGGTTGTGGATGGCTTTGTATGTCATGGTTAGGGTTTTGTAATGGAGTCTTAGCTAACCTAAATGAATTCAAGTCTCCAGGTCCAGATGAATTACACCCCAGAGTACTGAAGGAGATAGCAGAAGATATTTTTGAACCCCTCTCCATAATCTTTGAAAATTCTTGGAGAACAGGAGAAGTGCCAGAAGACTGGAGAAGAGCAAATGTTGTTCCTATCTTCAAAAAGGGGAAGAAGGTGGACCCAGGCAACTATAGGCCGGTGAGTCTGACTTCTATACCAGGAAAGATCTTTGAACAAATTATTAAACAACATGTATGTCAGTACCTGGATAAGAATGAAGTGATTAAACAGAGTCAGCATGGGTTTGTAACTAATAAGTCATGTCAGACTAACTTAATTTCCTTCTATGACGGAATCACTGATTGGGTGGATCAAGGAAATGCTGTAGATATAGTATATCTTGACTTCAGCAAAGCATTTGACAAAGTCTCTCATACAATCCTTATTGAAAAAATGGCTAAGTATGGAATGGACAAGGCAACTGTTAGGTGGATTCATAACTGGCTTAGTGTTCGGACCCAAAGAGTGGTCGTAAATGGCTGCACATCCAGTTGGAAGAATGTCTCAAGTGGGGTACCACAGGGCTCTGTCCTGGGCCCTGTATTGTTCAACATCTTTATCAACGATTTAGATGAAGGAATTGAGGGTAAACTGATTAAATTTGCTGATGACACAAAGCTAGGAGGGATAGCTAATACTAGAGAAGAGAGAGAGAGGATTCAAAAAGATATAAATAAACTGGAGAAGTGGGCAGCAACTAATCGAATGGTTTTTAACAGGGAGAAATGCAAAGTACTACATCTGGGCAATAAAAATGAAAAAAGCATATACAGAATGGGAGGAATAGGGCTAAGTGACAGCACATGTGAAAAAGACTTGGGTATACTAATAGATCACAGACTGAATATGAGTCAACAGTGTGATGCAGCAGCAAAAAAGGCAAATGCAATTCTAGGATGTATTAACAGAAGCATACAGTCTAGATCACGTGAAGTCATTATTTCCCTCTACTCCTCTTTGGTCAGACCTCATCTGGAATATTGTGTCCAGTTTTGGGCACCACATTTTAAAAAAGACATCAACAAACTGGAGCAAGTTCAGAAAAGAGCGACCAGAATGGTGACCGGTCTGCAAACCCTGTCTTATGAGGAAAGGTTGCAGGATTTGGGAATGTTTAGTTTGCAAAAGTGAAGACTGAGAGGAGACTTAATAGCTGTCTACAAATATCTAAAGGGCTGTCACATTGTAGAAGGATCATCTTTATTCTCATTTGCACAAGGAAAGACTAGAAGCAATGGGATGAAACTGAAGGGGAGGAGACACAGATTAGATATTAGAAAAAACTTTTTGACAGTTAGAGTGATCAATGAGTGGAACACGCTGCCACGAGAAGTGGTGAGTTCTCCTTCAATGGAAGTCTTCAAACAGAGGCTGGACAGACATCTGTCTGGGATGATTTAGCGAATCCTGCTTTGAGCAGGGGGTTGGACCAGATGGCCCAGGAGGTCCCTTCCAACTCTACGATTCTATGATTCTATAATGGGGAGCCAGTGCAGGGATTGACAGAGGGGAAAGGCCGGGGAATAGCGGGGGGACAGGTGGATTAGTCAGGCAGCAGAGTTTAGAATAGATTGGAGGGGTGCGAGAGTGTTAGAGGGGAGGCCACAGAGCAGGAGGTTGCAGTAGTCAAGGTGGGAGTTGATGAGGGCATGGACTAGGGTTTTTGCAGATTCTTGGTTGAGGAATGTACGGATCTGTGAAATATTTTTGAGTTGAAGTCGGCAGGAAGTGGAAAGGGCTTGGATATGTGGTTTGAAAGAGAGATCAGTGTCAAGGATAACCCCGAGGCAGCGAGCTTGTGGGACATGTTTCTCATCCACCATTCAATGCTAGACACATACTAAACACAAGTCACATGCCGGATGATCACTACTTCCACTGGACTCCGACTGCACATGCAGCACTCATACTGGGCATGTGCCAAGTTCACACTTCTCATATACTGGACACATGAATTGTTCTCATGCTCAGTGTATGCTGCCCGCATACGTGTCCTGCACATCATACATGCCGCACATGCACCATTAACATAGCGGATATGTGGCACATAAGCACCATCATCCTGAACACTGACCATTCACATGCTGGACACATGCAGCGCTTATAATGAGCACATCCCAAATACTGAGCACTCACAGACCTGGGGAAGATCTGATAAGTGCTGACACTGTGCTGATGATCACGGCTTATAGTCAGATTCTCACTTACAGATTCAGAGGAATCCGAACGTTCATGATTCCCCAGACGTCTGTTGGTGCCACTCTTAGGTCCTGTAGGAGGGTGAGGGGAGAAGGCTGGAAAGGTTTCTCCTTCAGGCCTTTTGGGATGATCCACCTGTAACACCGATGTAACAGAAACGTAACAGAAACATAACAGAAAGGTGACAAATGTAACAGAAACGTAACAGAAACGTGACACTTTCAGCATCAACTGTGTTATCTGCTCAGAAAAAGTTGTCAGTGAAAATTGTTACAGGAAAAATCTATATCTTTGTACCCTTATCGCCAGTAGCAAGAAAAATATTTAGATCTTAGAGTCCTCAGTGGTTGACAACTATTATTGGCCAAATGAAAATTTGGTAACACATTGCAGCTTTTGAGACTCCTCCGGTCTCTCCATCAGGCAGAGAATAAGAGAATAACACAATATCTGAAAAGTCACATTTTATGCACAAGAGGACACAGGAGTGACCCGATAGATGAGACAAGTGACGTGAAGCAGAACTACAGATGTGGGGCAGGGAGAAGACAATTGTGGTCATAAATATTGGAACAGTTCATCTATAAAGGAAAGTGAAAATGTTATTGTCCTGTGATTGAGGTCTGGTCAATGATTGTGATGTCCCCTAAAGGTCTGAGGAGCAGATTCCTTAGGTGATGCAAAAAGAGATCAATCCTGACATAAAGACATAGTTCTGCTTCACGTCACTTGTCTTATCTATTGTGTTATTTCTGTGCTGTGTATAAATATGTGATTCTTCAGATTTTGCATTAGTCAATGCCTGATGAAGAGACCTGAGGAGTCTCCACAGCTGCGATTTGTTACCATCTTCTCAGTTCGCCATTAAAAGGTATCAGCCACAAAAAACTCAGTGAAAATTGCAACTTTTTGGTTTATGTGTGGCAAGAGAGCCCCCTAGTGGAAGTATGTGGGATTACCTGCAGACAGACAGGGAGGAGAACAAGACATTTTAGATGAAAACTGTTTATTGGCATGTTTTATGGGTATGAAGACAATTCCTATTATTCTACAGATCGATGCCTTTCTTTACTAAATGTTATAAAGGCAGCCCAGATAGTGATTATGGGTCTGTGGAAGGGGAACAAGAGTGACCCCAATCCACACTATCAGCAATGTTAGGGACTGATAGAAGGATGGAGACTTCAACACCCGAGGCTTTACTACAACTGCAACATGAACTTAACATTTTGTTATGTAAAAAGCAAAGTAACAGGAGACTTGACAGCTGCAAAAATCTCAATTTTTTTTTTTTTTTTTTTTTTTACAAGTCAAAGAATGACAAATTGAGCTTGCATCCTTATACTGCAACTTTCAATTGGATAAAGCACCATTTCAGCAGGGAGGGTTCAGTGCTGGAATGGTGCTTTAAATCTAAGCCCCTGGTCATAAACCCACCCTCGAGTATCTTCACCGGTTTTGGTGCCGCTCCGGTCCTGTGACGCCATCTTGTGAGCTCAGTTTCTGGCGGAACTCAGACGATATGTCCAAGCTTTCAATGGAAGTCTATGAGAGCCGGAACGAGGCCGGAACGAGGCAGGAACGAGGCTCTCATAGACTTGTATTGAAAAGTGACCTCGGCGCCGCTCCATGAAACACTGAAGCTGGAGGCAGGTCACCGCCGGGAGCAATGCCAGAAAACGATGAAGATGGCGGCAGGTGGGCTATGAGATAGAGGGCAACAACATTTAAGCTTTTATTAAACTTTTAACCAGAAAATGTTGCAATTTTTTGGCACAAATCTGCAGCTGCTCATAAAGGGAATTTCTCATCAGGCTTTGGCCATGTAATCCGACAGCATCATTATGTAGGGGCTTATAGCCTGACTCCAGCAATGTGTTGCTTTCTGGGCGGTGCGTTGTCTCAATATTAAGTATTGTTGTGTATAGCAATTATTACCTTAAGTCTTTGCACTCGTTCTTTCCTGGCGAATGTTTCCAGTTTTCTCTTTATGTCAATTTGGTGACGTCGCTAGGAAGACAAAAAGATATAAAATAATGTCAGTTTAACGGTTGTAGCAAAAAAAAAACAAAAAAAAAAACTTTACGTCGGTGAAATTTTGTGACTGCTGCATGGAAATCATTTTGCAAATCAAATGCAATACCGCTTTTTACCACCAGTGGCAGTAAGAGACAAGGATGCAGAACTGATCTGATCGGTGATTGAGGCTGAACACTGATATGTAAAATGCGCCATCCTCACAATGCGGCCCCTCCCAGACAGGATTAACCCATTGCTGTAATCAGCATCGTCAGCGCTATAAAGTCTGGTAATGTGGAATACAATCGCTGCAACTCCTTTAAGTTCCCTTACGAATAATTTTTACATAAGTTCCAAGTATCAAATTATCTTGAGATGTGAATCAGGTGTAGTAAGATCGAAGTGGAGTGATGGTTTCCAGCAATGTATTATTCACTACGGGCCAGTAATAGATCCTGTTTAGAGGAAGAACAAACGCTCAGTGACGGACGTGATAATGAGGATTCACCGAGCGCTCGCTGACTGCGGAGTAAAGTTACGCTTCATTCCTGTCTCACATCACAAGCTGCAAAGTCTCGTGTCCGAGGAGAGGAAGGTAACAGGCTGCACAGCACAATATCCGTGTGTTCAGCCCCTACTAGTAAATAACATCCCTGTACTGGTAACGACCGTGGCATTTATTTATTGTACTTCTATAGCGCCATCATATTGCAGAGCGCGGTACAAACACCATCATTACGGACTTCTTCTCGCTTTATATAAAAAAAGTTAGAAAGTGTCTTCAGCCAAGCTTATATGTTGATGGTGGGCTTGGGAAGATTTCCTTGGCGGTTTGGCCGGCAGCGCTCATGTTATGACCTGTCTGAGTGACAGTACTAAGGGTTTCCTAATCTATACCGGAGGATTGCAGTCCAGCAGAGAACCTGCCCCTGTGAGGCATGTCGTATGGATGTGTTGGATGAGGAGGTGCATGTGGTGCAGGAAAGTGGAAACAAGCACATCAATGGGCCGGACACATGGCCGCTATTGGCCTCGCCCCTGAGGAGAGGGTAAGGTGCTCACCTCCAGATCAAGGACCTTGTGAAATATCGCCTGGGCCAGACATTCCCGGATGTACTTCTGATGGTCTCGTCTCATGGCATTGATCCGGTATTCTTTTTCCGTCAGTATTCTCCCGCTCCTTGTGATCTGGAATATAAACTCAGGGTAAAGCAACAGTTGCAGAATTGATTCTCGTTTTTAGGGGGAATGTGAGTGAAATAAGTGAGTCCCATCGACACAGATTAATATAGAGATCACAAACTCATCGACAGTCTCAGAGCTGAAATCTGGTCTCCGTAACCTCCCTAATATACTGACCACATCATTCTGACCCCCAGGCTCTACCGCTTTCTCTCTACTGTCCCTTTTAATCAGTTAGATTGGTCTTCCGACGCAGTAAACTTTATTTGTGAGTCCTATTGGGGGCGCTGGGACACATTTTCCGAGAGCCAGAGAGCAGCAAACTCCGCAAATTTGTAGGAATGACTACGATCCCCAAACAAAAGAAGAGAGAAAATAATGTTTTATAATACCCAAACTTGTGAGGAAGATCCCAGCAGGGCACTACCTAGATATTGTACTATTAAAACATTTTACACAAATCTGAAGAACTTGTCAAATCCAATAATTTCTGCAGCACCAGCGATCTCATGTGTCCGCCTGTTGGCAGATGTCAGAATGGATCACTACGGGCACGCTCAGCACAAACACCCAGAGCTTCTCTCTGCTATCTGATCAATTGTATCAAACTGAGTATTTTCTTAGGATAACATTCTAATTACTGTTATTTATCTTCTTACTTTCTTCTTCAGATTATCGACATGTCATGAAAAATTACACTTACCATAATTGTTACACTTTAGTACATAAAGGTCTCTTACCAGTCCAGCTCTCTGAAGCTGTTTCCTTATCCTGGTATTGTTAAAATATCCTGTTAGATGTTTATCTGTGAGGCTGTTATACCCGGACAAAGGTCTGTAAGAGATAGAAATCATGGAGAGGAAAAATCACTAAATCATATGGGGGCAGTATTATAGTAGTTATATTCTTGTACATAGGGGCAGTATTATAGTAGTTATATTCTTGTACATAGGGGCAGTATTATAGTAGTTATATTCTTGTACATAGGGGCAGTATTATATTAGTTATATTCTTGTACATAGTAGCAGTATTATAGTAGTTATATTCTTCTACATAGGGGCAGTATTATAGTAGTTATATTCTTCTACATAGGGGCAGTATTATAGTAGTTATATTCTTGTACATAGGGGGCAGTATTATAGTAGTTATATTCTTGTACATAGGGAGCAGTATTATAGTAGTTATATTCTTGTACATAGGAGCAGTATTATAGTAGTTATATTCTTGTACATAGGAGCAGTATTATAGTAGTTATATTCTTGTACATAGGGGCAGTATTATAGTAGTTATATTCTTGTACATAGGGGCAGTATTATAGTAGTTATATTCTTGTACATAGGAGCAGTATTATAGTAGTTATATTCTTGTACATAGGAGCAGTATTATAGTAGTTATATTCTTGTACATAGGAGCAGTATTATAGTAGTTATATTCTTGTACATAGGAGCAGTATTATAGTAGTTATATTCTTGTACATAGGAGCAGTATTATAGCAATTATATTCTTGTACATAGGGGCAGTATTATAGCAGTTATATTCTTGTACATAGGGGCAGTATTATAGTAGTTATATTCTTGTACATAGGATCAGTATTATAGTAGTTATATTCTTGTACATAGGATCAGTATTATAGTAGTTATATTCTTGTACATAGGAGCAGTATTATAGTAGTTATATTCTTGTACATAGGAGCAGTATTATAGTAGTTATATTCTTGTACATAGGAGCAGTATTATAGTAGTTATATTCTTGTACATAGGAGCAGTATTATAGTAGTTATATTCTTGTACATAGGAGCAGTATTATAGTAGTTATATTCTTGTACATAGGAGCAGTATTATAGTAGTTATATTCTTGTACATAGGAGCAGTATTATAGTAGTTATATTCTTGTACATAGGGGCAGTATTATAGTAGTTATATTCTTGTACATAGGAGCAGTATTATAGTAGTTATATTCTTGTACATAGGAGCAGTATTATAGTAGTTATATTCTTGTACATAGGAGCAGTATTATAGTAGTTATATTCTTGTACATAGGGGTCAGTATTATAGTAGTTATATTCTTGTACATAGGGGCAGTATTATAGTAGTTATATTCTTGTACATAGGGGCAGTATTATAGTAGTTATATTCTTATACATAGGGGCAGCATTGTAGTAGTTATATTCTTGTACATAGGAGCAGTATTATAGTAGTTATATTCTTGTACATAGGGGCAGTATTACAGTAGTTATATTCTTGTACATAGGGGTCAGTATTATAGTAGTTATATTCTTGTACATAGGAGCAGTATTATAGAAGTTATATTCTTGTACATAGGGAGCAGTATTATAGTAGTTATATTCTTGTATATAGGAGCAGTATTATAGTAGGTATATTCTTGTACATAGGGGGCAGTATTATAGTAGTTATATTCTTATACATAGGGGCAGTATTAGTTATATTCTTGTACATAGAGGGCAGTATTATAGTAGTTATATTCTTGTACATAGGGGCAGTATTATAGTAGTTATATTCTTGCACATAGGGGGCAGCATTATAGTAGTTATATTCTTGCACATAGGGGGCAGCATTATAGTAGTTATATTCTTTTACATAGAGGGCAGTATTATAGTAGTTATATTCTTGTGGATAGGGGGCAGTATTATAGTAGTTATATTCTTGTACATAGGAGCAGTATTATAGTAGTTATATTCTTGTACATAGAGGGCAATATTATAGTAGTTATATTCTTGTACATAGGAGCAGTATTATAGTAGTTATATTCTTGTACATAGGAGCAGTATTATAGTAGTTATATTCTTGTACATAGGAGCAGTATTATAGTAGTTATATTCTTGTACATAGGAGCAGTATTATAGTAGTTATATTCTTGTACATAGGAGCAGTATTATAGTAGTTATATTCTTGTACATAGGGGCAGTAATACAGTAGTTATATTCTTGTACATAGGGGTCAGTATTATAGTAGTTATATTCTTGTACATAGGAGCAGTATTATAGAAGTTATATTCTTGTACATAGGGAGCAGTATTATAGTAGTTATATTCTTATACATAGGGGCAGTATTATAGTAGTTATATTCTTGTACATAGGGGCAGTATTATAGTAGTTATATTCTTGTACATAGGGGTCAGTATTATAGTAGTTATATTCTTATACATAGGAGCAGTATTATAGTAGTTATATTCTTGTACATAGGGGGCAGTATTATAGTAGTTATATTCTTATACATAGGGGCAGTATTAGTTATATTCTTGTACATAGAGGGCAGTATTATAGTAGTTATATTCTTGTACATAGGGGCAGTATTATAGTAGTTATATTCTTGTACATAGGGGGCAGTATTATAGTAGTTATATTCTTGTACATAGGGGGCAGTATTATAGTAGTTATATTCTTGTACATAGGAGCAGTATTATAATAGTTATATTCTTGTACATAGAAACAGTATTATAGTAGTTTTATTCTTGTACATAGGGGCAGTATTATAGTAGTTATATTCTTGTACATAGGGGCAGTATTATAGTAGTTATATTCTTGTACATAGGAGCAGTATTATAGTAGTTATATTCTTGTACATAGAGGCAGTATTATAGTAGTTATATTCTTGTACATAGGGGGCAGTATTATAGTAGTTATATTCTTGTACATAGAGGCAGTATTATAGTAGTTATATTCTTGTACATAGGAGCAGTATTATAGTAGTTATATTCTTGTACATAGCGGCAGTATTATAGTAGTTATATTCTTCTACATAGGGGCAGTATTATAGTAGTTATATTCTTCTACATAGGAGGCAGTATTATAGTAGTTATATTCTTGTACATAGGAGGCAGTATTATAGTAGTTTTATACTTGTGCATATGGGCAGTATTATAGCATGCGTTAGCCTGGCACGTGCAGAATTTTATTTTTCATACGTTCTGATGTTTCTTCTGAGAACAAGAGTCATCAGTTCATTTAGACAATCGTGAGCCAGGAATGTGGAGGTGGGATATAATCTGCCTTGTTATCATTGACGCAATGAAGGTTATTTTAGGCAATCACGATTTCTGGAAAGCTAGAGGACATGATATTTTCAAGGTACAGCTTGACAGAAAACATTATGTAACATGTGTCAGATACATTTGCCTGTATCAGGATTCTCCTGTGCATTTGCATCACTCCACATTGGCTTGTAGGATTCTCATGTTCAGAAAATGTCTAACTCCAACTTTACATGATGTGATGTAACAGGAGTGGTATGGAGGAGGATCAGTAAAGGGGTATTATTATTATTTTTAGGGGAGAGGGGGCATGCAGGGGTGTTTTTAGAAAAATAATGTACTACACAATATGAATGTCCCTACATGAAAAATGTTCCATTCACTGAAAACAAGCAAAGACATAAAATAAAATGAGGAATTGAAACTTGAAAGTTGGTGAACTTTTCATTATATAATTATTAAGTTTTATCTTCATGAAATGGAATGATCCCTTTAAATTAGTGCTGCAGTAAAGATCTGATCAGTCATCTGCTCCAATAACCACGGATTGTATCAGAGTGAATATGTCATTCCCCCTGAGATTGTTTTCCTTCTGCTTTGACAGTGACCTGGCTGGATGGGGTGTATCATGGATCGTGTCAGGAGTCCGCGTCCTGTGTGTCTGTGACCTTATCCTCTCCTTTAATAATACACAATGTTTGCTCTGCATTGTGAATCTATCGCTCATACACTATAGCAACAGTATAGAGTTTCCTTGGAGCCTGTTTGCAGGTTGCTGGGAATTTACCAATCTGTTTACAATGTATCTAATTAAACAAGACACAATTCTAGCAAAGCATGGCAGTAATTCTCTACACAGAACTTCAGGGCTCATAGTGCAGAGGTAATCCCATCATTGCCAGCATGGCATGATCCCGTGCAGCGTCGGACTGGAACACCTTGGGCCCACCAGAGAAAATCATTCTTGAGGCCCACTATGTAGCTGCATAGAGTTAAATACCAGACCACCAATTGTGCGGTAAAACACGCTAATATCTATAATAATCTATTATATCTATAATATAAGGTTGTACATGTCTTAATTATGTAGCAGGAGTTGGGGTAGCCCCCTCATAGAATATAAAGCAGCCCCCTCATAGAATATAATGCAGCCATCTCATAGAATATAATACTGCCCCCCTCATAGGGTATAATGCACCCCCTCATAGGGTATAATACTGCCCCCCTCATAGGGTATAATACTGCCCCCCTCATAGGGTATAATACTGCCCCCCTCATAGGGTATAATTCACCCCCTCATAGGGTATAATGCACCCCCTCATAGGGTATAATACTGCCCCCCTCATAGGGTATAATACTGCCCCCCTCATAGGGTATAATACTGCCCCCCTCATAGGGTATAATGCACCCCCTCATAGGGTATAATGCACCCCCTCATAGGGTATAATACTGCCCCCCTCATAGGGAATAATGCTATATAGATATATAGATATAGAGTTAGATAGATATAGATAGAAAGATAGATGTAGAAATAGATATAGAGATAGATAGTAGATAATGGATAGAAAGTAGATAATGGATAGATATAGATAGAAAGATTCATAGAGATAGATAGAGATAGATAGAGATAGATAGAGATAGATATAAAGATAGATATAGAAAGAAATATAGATAGATAGATCGATAGGTAGATAGATATAGAGATAGATAGAAAATAGATAATGGATAGATAGAAAGATATAGAGATAGATAGATATATAGATAGAGATAGATAATAGATAGAGATAGATAATAGATAGAGATATAATAATAATATAGACATATATAGATAGATATAGAGATAAATATATATAGATGGCTATAAATAAAAATAGATATAGAGATATATATAGAGATAGATATAGAGATAGATAGATAGATAGATATAGAGATAGATATAGAGACAGATAGATATAGAGAGATAGATATAGAGATATGTATAGAGATAGATAGATATAGAGTTAGAAAGATAGATAGATATAGAGAGAGATATAGAGATAGATAGATAGAGATAGCTAGATAGATAGATGGATAGATAGATATAGATGATAGATATAATAGATATAGAGATAGATATAGAGATAGATGGATAGATCAATAGATAGATAGATAAAGAGAGATAGAGATAGATAGATAATGAGATATAGAGATAGATATAGAGATATAGTGTTAGATAGAAAGATAGATATAGAGATAGATAGATAGATATAGAGATAGATAGATAGATAGATATAGAGATAATAAATAGATAGCTATAGAGAGATATAGAGATAGATATAGAGAGAAACAGATATAGATATAGAGATAGATATAGAGATACAGTAGGTAGATAGATATAGAGATAATATATATAGAGATAGATAGATATAGATATAAAGATAGATAGAGAGCGGTAGATAGAGAGAGATAGATATAGAGAGAGATAGATACAGAGATCGATAAATAGATAGAGAGATAGATATAGATAATAGATAGAGATAGATAGATAAAGATAGATAATATATATAGAGATAACAGATAGATAGAAAGATATAGAGATAGGTAGATATAGATAATAGAGATAGCTAGATAGATAGACATAATAGATAGATATAGATATAGATAGATATAGAGATAGATAGAAAGATAGATATAGAGATAGAAAGATAGATATAGAGATAGAAAGATAGATATAGAGATAGAAAGATAGATATAGAGATAGAGCAAGATAGATATAGAGATAGATATAGAGATAGAAAGATAGATAGAAAAACAGAGAGATAGATATAGAGATAGAGATAAATAAATAGATAGATATAGAGAGAGATATAGAGAGAAATAGATATAGAGATAGATAGATATAGATATAGAGAGATAGATAGAGAGAAAAGATATAGAGATAAATAGATAGAGAAAGATAGATATATAGATATAGAGATAGAAAGATAGATATAGAGATAGAGCGATAGATAGATATACAGAGAGAGATATAGAGATATAGAGAGAAATAGATATAGATATAGAGATAGATATAGGGATAGATAGAGATAGATATATAGATATAGAGATAGATATAGAGATAGTGCGATAGATAGCGAGAGATATAGATATAGAGATAGATAGATACAGAGAAAAGATATAGAGATAGATAACGGATAGATAAATAGATAGATAGGTATAGAGATAGATATAGATATTAGATAGAGATATATATAGATAAAGATAGATAGATATAGATGGTAGCTAGATAGATAATAAATATAGAGATAATAGATATAGAGATAGATAGATAGATATAATAGATAGATATAGAGATATATATAGAAAGATATAGAGATAGATAGATATAGAGATAGATGTAGAGATAGAAAGATAGATATAAAGATAGAGCGATAGATAGAGATAGATATAGAAATAGATAGATATAGATAGAAAGATAGATAGATATAAGAGAGATAGATAGATAGATAGATAGAGAGAGAGACAGATAGAGAGAGAGTGCGAGAGAGATATAAAAAACAAAACAAAACACAATACTCACCTCTCCTCCTCGCTCCCACCTGATCCCGGCTTCAGTGTCAGGAGCTGCCCCCTCTGCCAGACACACAGCGGGTGTGTGATGTAGTGACGTCATCGCGCACTGGCTGTGAGTCAGGAGCAGAGAGGACTGAGGGCGGCGCCGGCCCTGATGCAGAGCGGCTTACTGGGCTGGGGGCGGGGCCTCTGGGGGTGGAGACCTGAAATGAGATTCACTGCTCCGCAGTGAATATTCATTTCTCTTTAGCAGCGGGGACAGGGGCTCCTGCCTCCTGACACCCGCTGCTGCTCCACTGGCAGGGGCCCCCATAGCAGCTGCATGGTGTGCGACACACGACTGGCTGGGGGCCCCTGGAACAGCCGGGGCCCTAGGCAACTGCTGGCCCTGTATGCCAGCAGGTGCCAGGGCCCACCAGATGCCAGGGCCCACCGGAGAATCCACCGGTTCCCGGTGGGCCAGTCCGACGCTGATCCCGTGTGCTAAGAACATTTCATATAGCCGAGAACCCAGTCAGTCTCTGTAGTCCGGTAGATAAATATACTGTGCAAACAAAAGCTAAGAATATTGCATCCAATTCTTGTTTGTAGCTCTAGTATTATAGAAGTCATAAACAAGTAAATAGGAAGCATTATTGAAGTAGTTTTATTCTTGTACATAGAGGGCAGTATTATAGTAGTTATATTCTTGTACATAGGGGCAGTATTATAGTAGTTATATTCTTGTACATAGGGGCAGTATTATAGTAGTTATATTCTTGTACATAGGGGCAGTATTATAGTAGTTATATTCTTGTACATAGGGGCAGTATTATAGTAGTTATATTCTTGTACATAGGGGCAGTATTATAGTAGTTATATTCTTGTACATAGGGGCAGTATTATAGTAGTTATATTCTTGTACATAGGGGCAGTATTATAGTAGGTATATTCTTGTACATAGGGGCAGTATTATAGTAGTTATATTCTTGTACATAGGGGCAGTATTATAGTAGTTATATTCTTGCACATAGGGGCAGTATTATAGTAGTTATATTCTTGTACATAGGGGCAGTATTATAGTAGTTATATTCTTGTACATAGGGGCAGTATTATAGTAGTTATATTCTTGTACATAGGGGCAGTATTATAGTAGTTATATTCTTGTACATAGGGGCAGTATTATAGTAGTTATATTCTTGTACATAGGGGCAGTATTATAGTAGTTATATTCTTGCACATAGGGGCAGTATTATAGTAGTTATATTCTTGCACATAGGGGCAGTATTATAGTAGTTATATTCTTGCACATAGGGGCAGTATTATAGTAGTTATATTCTTGTACATAGGGGCAGTATTATAGTAGTTATATTCTTGTACATAGGGGCAGTATTATAGTAGTTATATTCTTGTACATAGGGGCAGTATTATAGTAGTTATATTCTTGCACATAGGGGCAGTATTATAGTAGTTATATTCTTGCACATAGGGGCAGTATTATAGTAGTTATATTCTTGCACATAGGAGGCAGTATTATAGTAGTTATATTCTTGCACATAGGGGCAGTATTATAGTAGTTATATTCTTGCACATAGGGGCAGTATTATAGTAGTTATATTCTTGCACATAGGGGCAGTATTATAGTAGTTATATTCTTGCACATAGGGGCAGTATTATAGTAGTTATATTCTTGCACATAGGGGCAGTATTATAGTAGTTATATTCTTGTACATAGGGGCAGTATTATAGTAGTTATATTCTTGTACATAGGGGCAGTATTATAGTAGTTATATTCTTGTACATAGGGGCAGTATTATAGTAGTTATATTCTTGTACATAGGGGCAGTATTATAGTAGTTATATTCTTGTACATAGGGGCAGTATTATAGTAGTTATATTCTTGCACATAGGAGGCAGTATTATAGTAGTTATATTCTTGCACATAGGAGGCAGTATTATAGTAGTTATATTCTTGTACATAGAGGGCAGTATTATAGTAGGTATATTCTTGCACATAGGGGCAGTATTATAGTAGTTATATTCTTGTACATAGAGGGCAGTATTATAGTAGTTATATTCTTGTACATAGAGGGCAGTATTATAGTAGTTATATTCTTGTACATAGAGGGCAGTATTATAGTAGTTATATTCTTGTACATAGAGGGCAGTATTATAGTAGTTATATTCTTGTACATAGGGGCAGTATTATAGTAGTTATATTCTTGCACATAGGGGCAGTATTATAGTAGTTATATTCTTGCACATAGGGGCAGTATTATAGTAGTTATATTCTTGCACATAGGGGCAGTATTATAGTAGTTATATTCTTGCACATAGGGGCAGTATTATAGTAGTTATATTCTTGCACATAGGGGCAGTATTATAGTAGTTATATTCTTGCACATAGGGGCAGTATTATAGTAGTTATATTCTTGCACATAGGGGCAGTATTATAGTAGTTATATTCTTGTACATAAAGGCAGTATTATAGTAGTTATATTCTTGTACATAGGGGCAGTATTATAGTAGTTATATTCTTGCACATAGGAGGCAGTATTATAGTAATTATATTCTTGTACATAGGAGCGGTATTATTGTAGTTATATACTTGTACATAGGAGCAGTATTATAGTAGTTATATTCTTGTACATAGGGGCAGTATTATAGTAGTTATATTCTTGTACATAGGGGCAGTATTATAGTAATTATATTCTTGTACATAGGAGCGGTATTATTGTAGTTATATACTTGTACATAGGAGCAGTATTATAGTAGCTATATTCTTGTACATAGGATATTTTCATACATGGGAAAAGTACTTTAAGTATTTGAACAGAATGTCTTTTAAACTCTTTGTATGTACAGGTTTTGGGTTTATTGTTTATTATAGAAGGATTATCTAATACAATGGATGGACAACGTTAAGTAATAGCAGCGATTAATAACAATAATTACAGATAATTAAACTTCTTTCCTGCTGCAGAATTGAGTGCAGAACAAAAAGTCATGAATATGTTTTGTGTGTACGGGATGGCGCCACCTTTCTATAGTGTACATGGCGGAGGTCCAATCAAGGCGAGATTTACAGCATAGATCCTGGTCTCATTCAAGCACAGGTACAATAACTGATAAATATTTGTTTTATTATTTTTAAATGAGGGGTGGGGCAATTTGCACTGTGACAATGCATCTAGTGCCAGGTATGGCCTAAAAATTTAAAGGCACCACCCTTTATTAATTAAGTATAGAGATAATTAGCTAATTGAAATTTGTTAATTTATAAGTGTCAAGGCTGTAATCTCTCTTGCTAGTATTTAGGTCTATTACTAATCCAATACAGACATTAATGGGGCATCAGTTTTCGATTTTTGAGCTAATAAAGAGTGCTCTCCCTTTCAGAAGCCTCGCCTATTAACAGCTTTCTCTGGGGGACCCTTTGAGTGAGAATTGTGTAATTCTTCAATTCTCCTGCGGGGGCACTACAGAGAAAGGTAACACTTACTGTCACATTCTCCCACAGATTACAGTTTATTATTAGACTTAACAGCAGAACAACATTTTGGTGGGGTTTTTTTTCCAGTTCAAAAGGGGATTATCCAAAGTGGACAACCCCTTTAATTATTAAGTACAGTCACAAAACTGGTCTAACAGTGTCTAAGAAGTGCGGTTTGAAAGGAGGTATAATCTGGTGATGAGCCTTATTTTTAGGATATAAGTAACGTGGAAAGTCTATCGTAAAGTTGTGTGATAAGACCAATTTGACGGCTTTCTGCAGCCAGGATTGAAGATCGATTCTGCCCCACACAAGCGATCGATCGCACAGGCTCCTTACAGTCCCAGAGGGGGAACCCTGACATGGACAGAGATGGGCCCATCATGTTTATTTCCACCTTTAATCATCAATGGGAGGGGATGAGGCAGATTCTTATCAAACATTGGCCGATATTAAGTACCGAGCCCTCCCTGGGTGCTTCCCTGGGTAAATATCCTTCCATGACCTCAAGGAGGTCCAAAAACCTTAATGACCTTCTTGTTAAGAGTCACTACGCACCTACCCCTCCAAACCCCTTTAGCTCCAGGGGCCCTACATTTGGATCTATATCATGCGGCCACTGTCTGGCATGCACAAATGTCCTGCGCTGTACCACCATTAGCTCTTTCCCACGCCATTTCAGGCAATTTCATAACTGTGATCCTGCTTCCCTTCAAGTTAGAGGGATTGACCAAATCCATCTTGGTATTAGAGGTGGTGATTATAAAAAAAAAAAATGGCTCAAGTTGAAGCCAAATGGATTACAATACTGGATACATTGACACCTAAGGTCTTAAATGAGTCCTTGTCATTTTCTTCCTATCTGTAGGATCAATTCCGGGTGATATGTTTATTGCGAGCTGATACTGAATCTATGCTCTCTTTCCCTTTTATTGTCCTTCCCTCTATGTCCCCCATATTCCGGGGGGTCTGTTTGGGGGTGACTTTTGTTTTTAACCTTTGATATGAATTTTGTATTTTTTTTAATTTGTGACATTTTCTCCTATTGTAGTTCTAGTGGGACCCTCTCCCTTTCTTCCTTGGACGTGAGCTCTACATTTCCGCTGATTCACCTGTTTGATAGTGACCTGCATTATAAACATATATATGTACTTCAACATTACTGTATACTTATGTGACTTTCTTTGTATGCATATGTATGGAGATCTGTATCTTATGTATTTTCAAGCGTATACATGTATTCTAATTCTGGTGTACATTTACATGACTCCCTTTACATATACTAAAGCTGGAGTCACACATAGTGACTTACCAGCGATCCCGACAACAATATCAAGGTGTCAGGATCGCTGGTAAGTCGCTATGTGATCGCTGGTGAGCTGTCACACAGACAGCTTCACCAGAGATCAGCACGCCGAGGTGAGGAGCGAGCCCGGGAGCAGCGGACAAGTGTGCCTGCTGTTCCAGTCCTCCACCAGCAGAGGGCGCGCCTGCATCCCCGGCCTCTCCTGGCGACGTCCTGCTGTCTCCTGGTCCCCAGCGTGCGGCGGCGGCACCTCTAACTCGCTGGTAACTATCGTACACATCGGGTATCCAAGGGACGCGCATCCCTTGGATACCTGATGCGTACGTTAGTTACCAGCTGATTGCCGGTCTCCCGCCTGTCACACGCAGCGATGCGTGCTGGCCAGCGGGAGATCAGCGACTAAAAAAAATGTCCAGAGGTTTCTTGCAGCGATCAGTGATACCGGCAGGGGGGCCGGTCGCTGATCGCTGTCACACACACACACTCAGCAGGAATCTCGCTAGTGCGTTGCGCGCGTGCACTCTGCGCTCCCATGCTGCTGGCAATCGGGGGGGCGTCGGGGTGCCTTCTCCGGACACTCGAGGACATTCACGCTTTTCCCCGCACGCCCGTGGTAACGCATGACGCTTTCCCTGTATTGGCCGACACTTGGGATGTGCGGTGCGCATGCGCCGCCTAGAACCACAATGATTGGCTCACTGGCCACCATGTGACTGATCACATGGGGCTTAAGAAGGTCCTGCTGATACCAGTCTTACACTTCCCTTGAGAAAGCGTGCTGTGTGACACGCGAAACGCGCGTCGGGCCCTCTCACCCCTGGCCCAGGGTTCATTTTGCCTCTGCGATCGGTAAGATATTCCCCCTCTCTTGAATGTTTGGACCGCTTCAACTTTCTCTATGCACTTGCTGTATGGGGGTCTCTCTACCGTGGTACATGATTTTACATCATTGCGTAATACGCACTGGCTATCTGCTGTGACATCACTCTGTACATCGTGCACCTGTGTGCAGTTTGACAATTTTGTATACCTTGTGGTCTCCTGCTTTCACCCTGCGGTGTTGTCATATTTATTAAGCTATTGTTACCTTGATGTTATTTTTAATGTACTAAATAAAGATGAAATTTCTATATTATCCACCTATTTACTCCTGTTTCTCTTGGTGTATCCATACAGACGTTCAGCTCGTGCATACCAGGACGTCACTATATATTAAGCAGTAAGAAAAGCAAAACTCCCAGGTCCGTGAACAGCACCTTGTTGACTGTTTCCAGGTAACAATAATACATTTTTTTGCATTTAAAACAGCAGAAAAGGCAATAAAAATATGTTATAAAATGTTGGATTTTATATTTGTTGCCTACAGACGATAATGTGTCTACAAGTATTTACAAATAATAAAAGAACAAACAAACATCAAAGCCGTCGTTAAATAGTCTTCATGGTTAGCTCTAATGAACGGGTCCATTATATATTTATATTTGCCGATACTTCCTTTGCTACAAGTTTAATGAACCTATTGGAAGAGGTACAAGAGCCGTACGGGAAGAGAACGTATAATTACCATCCTGATGTCACCGGTATCGCCTTACTGATTAATAGGTTGATCGAGTGACACCTGAGTGCGGCTTTCCAGGTAGTTGTGTCCCCTGTAGTATTTCATGGAGACGAGCCCTGATGTACGAATTTAAGATCAAATGTCCAGAAGTGCCCTAAATATCATGTGCAAATCACCGCCAACCACTCCTGTCGGAACAGAGACGGTTTCTTTTCTGTCTCTCCTCCATACTTTATACTGCAGCTCAATCTGCTCAAATAACGTCTGTGTATATGCCCCACCTCTTTCTCGATGGACGTTGGCCCCTAGAGATTTCTACTCCATAGAAAACATGGACTGGAGATGGAGACTGTGGCAGAAGTGGATTGCCAGCACCCAAAGCCAAGGCAAACACTTCATCCCCTAACCCAGCAACAATGCCCGCCAAGTTTCCTTTAAAACAACAGAGTGCCGCCTTAAGCTTCATTGACCCGCTAAGGCTACTTTCACATTAGCGGTTTTTAGCGATGCGCTTCGTGCGCAATAGAAACGCATGAGCTGAGCTGCCCCCCGTTATATAACGTGGCGCTGCTGTAACGGTAATAGCTGATGACTCGGAGCAAACACCGAGATCACGGATATACAATACATGCTGCAATATAGAGACGAAAGCTCTGGCACCGCCTCTCTGCTGCCCACCTCACTACTAACCCCCATAAGGCTCTGCAGGAACTTGATCGGTCGCGCATTCATGCCACCAAAATTGGAAGCTCCTACATCACGAAAAGCTGCAGCGTTAATTGTCCAGGATTACAAAAATATAGCTTATTTGTTCTGCAAACAGCACCCCCACCTGTCTTCAGGTTGTATGTGGTATTACAGGTCAGCTCCATTCACATCATGGAAACTGAGCTACAAAACCCAATACACCTTAACAGACAGAGTGGTGCTATTTATGGAAGAAAGAAGCCATGTTTTTCTTATCCTTGGTAAACCCTTTAAAGGGGGTTATCTAATTTAATTGAAAAAAAAAAAATGTGATTCTGGACCGAACAGCTTAAAAACGAGAGCGGCAACAAGCAGCTTCTCTTACACTGGAGGACCCGACCTGACTGCTTATTACACAGACAGCCCATTGATTTCTATAGCCACCTTGTAATTCCTTATATTCCCTGCGGAGGCGCTGTGGGGGAACTGAACACCTGCTGCTGGGTTGATCACTGAGGGTCCCAGTCCAAAGTTACCACGTGATCTGCCTGTTCCTCATAAAGCCATTTTTCCGTCTTTTTTCAGACTTTGATGGACTTATTAGAGCAGACAGGTCCGGTTCTGTGACGCGCTGGTGTCTGCAGCTTAGTAACTGACAAGCAGCAATAAAGGAAAGAGGATAAGCGGCGATCACGAAGTTGCGATGCCGCTTATCTCCTTTGGTAACAGGAGACGATCTAATCCGTTATACACAGAACATAAAACTCAAACAAACGCCAGAAGTGATGTAATGTAATGTGTACGGTGACCTGCGCCGTCTGTGCACCGCTCATGGGTATACCGATAACGGATCCTCTAAATATCAGCGCACGGAACAAAGGGAGGTGTCACCCGACACATGTAACTAAAACATATCGACCCTCGGTCTCCAGACTGATAATGAGAAATGACCACACAAGAAGAAAGTAACTGCAGCCATTATCTACAGGCTTCTGGCTCTGGCGATGGGGGGCAATGGTCTCTCCCGGATTACATAAGCTGCACAGAAGCTCTTTTTTTATTATCTCGTCATCTGTAGATCCAAAATTCTTTGCAAATAGATGATTCAATATATTTGTATAACTGTCAGAACTCCAAATCCTCTGCATAGGCAAAAAAATGTATCTCATTCTGCCTACCTGCAGGCACCACTAGAGGGAGATCAGGAGCACACTGCATACAGAGCTGCTATTGAGCTCAGTGTATGCTCAGTATACATAGCGGTGACTGCAGACTGTCAGCATGTTATTTCTTAAAGGGGAACCCCTCATGTTAAACATTGTATCTGACGTACAGGAAGCAGATTGGAGAGCAGGAGGAGCGGGCCAGATTGAGATCTTGGTTTTTGGAAAGATATTCAGTAAAACTTGCAATTTTTCTCATTTAAACCTTTGCTCATTCTAGACGTAAGAATCCGGCGGGCGGCCCTACTGCCTGCATAAGTGTGCCAGCTAGTGAGTAGGACCGCCCACTGGACTCTTAAGCCTAGATTGAGCGGAGATTTTGAAAATAACAAAAGTCAACTAAACAAGGCTCCTTTTCAGTGAAAAGAAGTTAACACAACCCCTATAGAACAAACAAAGCCGCAGTCCAGGCTTAAACTTAAAGGATTTTCCATTCCTGGACTCTAATAAATTAAGACTTAATGGGGAATCGGTCATTTAATTCAAGCGGCCCCAACCGCCAGCAGCACAAGTCAGACACCGGCTGCGTTATTCCTGCTGTGTACGTTATACTCTGCTGCGGCACACAAAGCTTAATAACACGGCCCACACAGTTCCCCTCAAAGTGTAATGCCTCCACAGTGTCCCCCACACAGTATCACACCCACACCGTGCCCCCTACACAGTGTAGTGCGTCCACAGTGCTCCACACACTATGATACCCCCACAGTGTCCCCCACACAGTATCACACCCACACCGTGCCCCCTACACAGTGTAGTGCGTCCACAGTGCTCCACACACTATGATACCCCCACAGTGTCCCCCACACAGTATCACACCGACACCGTGCCCCCTACACAGTGTAGTGCGTCCACAGTGCTCCACACACTATGATACCCCCACAGTGTCCCCCACACAGTATCACACCCACACCGTGCCCCCTACACAGTGTAGTGCGTCCACAGTGCTCCACACACTATGATACCCCCACAGTGTCCCCCACACAGTATCACACCGACACCGTGCCCCCTACACAGTGTAGTGCGTCCACAGTGCTCCACACACTATGATACCCCCACAGTGTCCCCCACACAGTATCACACCCACACCGTGCCCCCTACACAGTGTAGTGCGTCCACAGTGCTCCACACACTATGATACCCCCACAGTGTCCCACACAAAATGTAATGCCTCCACAGTGCCCCACCCCCACAGTGCCATGCCCCTAAAATGCCCTCCACACATACCGTATGATGACCACACAGTGCCCCCCCAAAGCATAATGCCTTCACACAGCAAGGTACCCTCTCTCACAGTGTAATGCTTCCACACAGTATGGTGCCCCCTGCCTAGTGTAGTCCCCACACACAGTATGCCCAAAGTGCCCTCTACACTCAGTTACGTCCCCACTGTGCCCCCTGTATAATATGAGGTTCCTCCCTCCTCCCCCTAGAAAATCACTGGCTAAGAAAGAAAAGCTACAAAATCCCCACATTCCCAGCCGTGCGCCCACCATGATCTGCCCCAGTGACACCATCGCACCCGCTGGGCACAGACTCAGGGGCACAGGCAGGACGGAGGAGCACAGAGCTGGCGACACCTCGCTCCACCATTGAAATCAGGCCATACCCCGACTCCGGGCCCCGCTGCCCAGGGTACACCACATCACAATACCGCCAGGGGGAACAGCGGAGTCCCCCCCCCACATAACTAATTCCCGCTGTAGTGAGTTGTGCGGGATCCCGGACACGGCCACCACCAGTGAGAAGACCGCACCGCGTCCATTACCACACCAGTGTGAACGGGCCCGGGACACAGGCAGGGCTTACATTTATGGTTTAGAGGTTTGTGCTGTAAAATATTAAGGGGACCCCGAAAAACCAGCACAATTCTCAGCGTTCACACAGAATAAATATGGAAATGACAGGTCGCCGTCTGAATAAAGCAAATGACGTGAACGGAGAATCCGCAGTGTGACCCGGCCCTGCTCGCTACGTGATACAAAGTGTCATTTATTTATTAGCAGCGGCACAAGGCCGCGCTACACCGGCGATCACTGCTCACAGGATACCTGAGAGTGCGGCTGCGAATCCGAATCAGAGACTACACTAGTCCTCCCAAAAAGAAACGGGAGACGCCATGGTCGCCCCGTGTGCCACGAAGCTCCAGAATCCAACACCCCTGACATCCGAGACCCCCACCAGTGTCGGGAACATCGGCAGTGCAAATCAGGGAGCGTTACTGAACCGTGCCGGGCGCAGTTACTGAGACGCGCGGCTCGTCTGCTCTGCTGCTATGTTCACGCGTTGCAGATTTGGTGCGGATTTTACGGTACCAGCAAAGTGAGCGAGAGTAATCTCATCCGCAGTCTGATTCTGGCTTCATTGCGGAATCTGCACAAGAGTTGTTCTGTTGTTTGTTTTTATTAATTCACGGTGTGTCAATTCTGTGGATTCTGCACCAAATTTGCTGCAAAATCCATATGTAAGTGTGTAGAATATTGGCAGACGCTCCAGGGGCATGTATCTATATATACATCTATCTCCAGGGGCATGTATCTATATATACACATCTATCTCCAGGGGCATGTATCTATACATACATCTATCTCCAGGGGCATGTATCTGTACATACATCTATCTCCAGGGGCATGTATCTATATATACATCTATCTCCAGGGGCATGTATCTATATATACATCTATCTCCAGGGGCATGTATCTATATATACATCTATCTCCAGGGGCATGTATCTATATATACATCTATCTCCAGGGGCATGTATCTAAATATACATCTATCTCCAGGGGCATGTATCTATATATACATCTATCTCCAGGGGCAAGTATCTATATATACATCTATCTCCAGGGGCAAGTATCTATATATACATCTATCTCCAGGGGCAAGTATCTATATATACATCTATCTCCAGGGGCATGTATCTATATATACACATCTATCTCCAGGGGCAAGTATCTATATATACATCTATCTCCAGGGGCAAGTATCTACACATCTATCTCCAGGGGCATGTATCTACACATCTATCTCCAGAGGCATGTATCTACACATCTATCTCCGGGGGTATGTATCTATACATCTATCTCCAGGGGCATGTATCTATACATCTATCTCCAGGGGCATGTATCTATACATCTATCTCCAGGGGCATGTATCTATACATCTATCTCCAGGGGCATGTATCTATAGATGTGTATATATCTCCAGGGGTATGTATCTATATATACACATCTATCCCCAGGGGTATGTATCTACACATCTATCTCCAGGGGCATGTATCTACACATCTATCTCCGGGGCTCTGTATATACACATCTATCTCCGGGGCTCTGTTTCTACACATCTATCTACGGGGGTATGAATCTATACATCTATCTACGGGGGTATGTCTCTATACATCCATCTCCAGGGGTATGTATCTATGTATCTTTCTCCAGGGGTATGTATCTACACATCTTTCTCTGGGGGTATGGGCACAGGAGGTGTTTAAGTCTGATGCCACCAAATTTTTCTATCAAAGCTGATTCAGCAAAAAGCCGGCATGTTTTTTTCCTGAAGTGGATTTGCCGGTAGTTTTGCGGTTGTTTTTTCAGCAGCTCATCAGACACCAACATTTTTTTTTTCTATATCCTCTATAGAGAGTGGGCAGATTTTAAAAAAAGCTGCCTGATGAATGAGCGGGTCACTTCTTTTAACCACTTCTGAGTTTCCAAATCTTTGGAAATTTCTCAGAAAGCAACAACAAAAAAAAAAAAAAAAAAGGAAAAACTTACATAGTTTCCCGAAGAGTTTTCTGCTTGAAAAACTCATTTAAACCACTGTGTGCACATAACCGCTGAGCAGAACATTTGGAGAGTTTCTGCTCCGAAAACCTGAGTGCACGCACCCTTAGGAAAAATAATAACCCACAGGTACAGTGCGAGGCCAGCCTGCAGGAACGGGTGAATAGCGCTCAGCACCATGATGTGCTTCATGCTCTTGACTATCAATCTGTAAATCTGATGCGGATTTATCCACAGTGAATCTACAGCTTTTCTGCGCACTCTGCTGATTTTGCAGCGGATTTGGTGCAGATTTCAACCTTTCTTTCCAAACAAAGAATTTACACTGTGTTCCAAATTATTATGCAAATTGGATTTAAGTGTCCTAAAGATGTAATTTTTTGTTTTTCAAATAAACTCATAGATGGTATTGTGTATCAGGGCTCTTTGGATCACTGAAGTCAATCTCAAACGCCTGTGATAATTAGTTTACAAGATGAGCTCAATTAAAGGAAAACTACTTAAGAATGATGTTCCACAGGTTTCAAGAAATTTAGGAAAGAAAAAGGATCTCTCTGCTGCTGAAAAGCATCAAATAGTGCAATGCCTTGGTCAAGAGATGAAAACATTAGATATTTCCCAAAAACTTAAACGTGATCATCGTACTGTTAAGAGATTTGTGGTTGATTCTGAGCACAGACATGTTTGTGCTGATAAAGGCAGAATGAGGAAGGTTTCTGCCAGGCAAGTTCATTGGATCAAGAGAGCGGCTGCTAAAAAGCCATTACAAACCAGCAAACAGATATTTAAAGCTGCTGGTGCCTCTGGAGTCCCTCGAACCTCAAGGTGTAGGATCCTTCAAAGGCTTGCTGTGGTGCATAAACCTACTATTCGGCCACCCCTAAAAAGTGTTCACAAGCAGAAATGGTTGCAGTGGCCCCAGACATACATGAAGACTAATTTTCAAACAGTTTTGTTTACTAATGAGTGTCGAGCAACCCTGGATGGTCCAGATGGATGGAGTAGTGGATGGTTGGTGGATGGCCACCATGTCCCAACAAAGCTGTGACGTCAGCAAGGAGGTGGAGGAGTCATGTTTTGGCCCGGAATCATGGGGAAACAGCTGGTAGGGCTCTTTAAGGTTCCTGAAGGTGTGAAAATGACCTCTGCAAAGTATATAGGGGTTTCTGACTGACAGCTGTCTTCCATGGTATAAAAAGCAGAAATGTGCCTTCAGGAGCAAAATCATCTTCATGCATGACAATGCACCATCTCATGCTGCAAAGAAGACCTCCGAGTCATTGACTGCTATAGGCATAAAAGGAGATAAACTCATGGTGTGGCCACCATCTTCCCCTGACCTCAACCCTATAGAGAACCTTTGGAGTATCATCAAGCAAAAGATCTATGAGGGTGGGAGGCAGTTCACATCAAAACAGCAACTCCGAGAGGCTATTCTGACTTCATGCAAAGAAATACAAGCAGAAACTCTCCAAAAACTCACAATTTCAATGGATGCAAGAATTGTGAAGGTGATGTCACAGAAGGGTTCCTATGTTACCATGTAACTTGGCCTGATAGGATGTTTTGAAGTTAAATATCCTTTTTGTTCAGTGAATGTGACCTCCTAATGCTGCAAATTCCACAAATGAACATTTTCAGTTCTTTAAAACAGATCAAATGTTTAGAAATGCTACTGTGCCTAATAATTTGGAACAGTGCAATTTGAGTTTTTATTCATTTTGGAGATTATACTGTTATTATTGGGAGGTTTCTTCAATAAAATTTGATGTATATTCTAACGAGTGATGACTTTTATTAGACTGACTGTCATTTGTACCGACTATTTAGGAAAATCAGAGAAAAATATCATTTGCTTAATAATTTGGAACACAGTGTAAAAAGCTACAGATTTAAAAATCAGCACCGCAGCACAATGTCCAAGCCCAAAATATCTACAATGTGCAGAGGAGATCTTCTCAAATCTCAGCACTGTGGGAGGTGAAATACGCTGAGGCCAAATATGCAACTTGTGATGTCAGCCCAAAATGAAGACAAAATGACACCGGCTATGAGCAAAAGCTGCAATTTTCTCCTATATTTCTGTGGAAGTTTGATCTAAACTTCGTCTGTTCTGTAAACTCATGAAATAAAGTCGCAAATTTCATTGCTAAGATATCACAACTTCACAAGTCATCAACGACATCTGAACCCCGACGCACGTTCATCCATATTGCATTAAAAGAAAACCTAAAAGAAATATCTGTAAAGTGCAGACAAACAGAAAAGTATAAAAATAAAAAATCATTGCTAAAGCGATAAACAATTGAAGGGATACAATCGCAATAGGATTTTGGAGCCCAGGAGGAGTTTGCAGGCTCCCAGCTGTGCAGGGAAACGCACTCGCTCCCATTCATCTCAATGGATCCACGCTGCAGTTCCTGACACGATGTCTGGGGGCGCCGCTGTGCATGGAAGTCATCGCTGCAGCCCCTTATTCTTAAGGGCTGAGACCCCCAGTAATTGTAAAGTGATGCCATATCTTAGCAATATGACAATATTGGGAATAATTCGTTTGTACCTGGGGAGAAATCCGGTGCCGAAACTCACTGTATTTTATGTGGAGTTTTCGGATCAGAAACTTGGCACAATCTCTCCAAATCAATCTCAAACATTTGGAGGTTCTACTCCAAAAACTCAGTAAAAAGGCTCAGTGTGCACATCCCCTAAATGTCCGGGGGTAGGGGAGTAGTGTAAAGGGAGAAGCAGCAGGTGGTGTATGGAAGGCAAATGCTTAAATATCAATTACCTACTATAGTATTATTTAAGCAAATCCAACAAAATTACGACCGTGTTATTGATGCCTCCTGTACAACCTGTGGCGCTCCGGCTGCTGGGAGTTGTAGGTTCATTTATTAATTTATCACACTCCGATCCCATCTATACTGCCAGTATTATGGGATCTCTCACATTTCACTATCTCCGGGAATTGGTATATAAGCAATTTCCTGATACATTCTGCAATGTAGTCTAGGGCTCTGTTCCCATGATGAGGTTTTGATGCAGCAGATTTCTGCACCCATTAAGTAAAATAGGAGAATTCCATTTTTGTCAAAAACTCAGCAAAACCTCATCGTGGGAACGGAGCCTAAGGCTGTGTGCACACGCTGCGGTTCCGCTGCAGTTCCGCAGACATGGTACAGTACCATGTTACCCTATGGGTTTTAATAACTGCTGTGCTCACGCTGCGTTTTTTTCCGCGCGGTTTATAAATCACAGCATGTCAATTGTTTCTGCGGATTCCGCTGCGGTTTCACACCTTTAACATAGTAGAAACCGCAAGGGAAAACTGCAGGAAAACCCGCAGGTGAATCCGCAGCGTGTGCACACAGCCTTAAAGTGAACCTTTCAATACCCTGATCCGTCAGTGATCACCCAGCAATCCGGCAGGAGCCGCCATGTCAGCTTCTCTTTCGCACCTTTCCAATTTAGTCAATAAAAATTGGCGGCACTGGTTCGCAGAAAAAAATAAAAAGTAAAGCAAAAATGTACACGGGAGCGTAAGAGGTTTACACGACACCGACAGCGACCGGAGCAATCATTTAAAGGGATGAACGCAGGTAAAGGTGCAGGATCCAATGGGGTCTCCAAAGGCAAAAATGAGCGCTGTCGCTTCACCGCAGTCTCAGAGATGATCAGCCCCTAACTGGCACCAGAACAGACAGTGACAGAATTTCTGATTAATTACACTCTGCGGGCATGATGGGTGTTGTAGTTCTTCTGAGCTGCGCGCTACATCATTAGTGACCTTGGAATAATTGCCTGCAGGATATACCGGGGTCTGCAGGAGGAGACCCCACTCTCCGCACAGATGGGGGTCCTCACTTACCCGGGGTACGGGCGGCTCATGGTGCAGGCGGCCGGCTCCCTCCCTGGCTCGGCACGGATGGCTCCCGGTTGCTAGGCTCACACACATCACGGTGCTGGCGCACAAGGCGGGCAGGAGAGCGCCCGACCAATCCCGGGGTAACCCGCCCTCTGCTGCGGCCTCTGGGCTGAGCCGCCGTCATCCCTGTTCCCTAGGAGCCGGCAGTCACAACAATGGCGGCTACACCCCGAGATCCCGGCGGGAGGACGGAGCAAATGCAAAAAAAAAGGAGACGTGTCCGACTCTCAGTGATAGTTTTCCTTATTTTTGGATCCGTCTCTCACTTTCATTAAAAAAAAAAAAATCTTCCCCGGCACCGGCGGCTCCGCCCGTGTTCACACCTTCAGTATTCAGTCCGTATTTGTAGGCGCACCTCACCCCATCAGTATTTGGTCTGTAGGAGGGTGATGGATCCAGAAGCTGTGACGAGTTTCTCTTCTGCTTTTCCTCTGATTGTTCCTCTCCTGATTTTGGCTACAAATACTGAGCGGATACTGACCGTGTGACCGCGGCCTCACCCCCGGCTCTATGGGCGCGTGCAGTGTAGTTGTGGTGCTCCTCTGCGCTTTATTTGAGAAATAATTAAAACACGGTTTGGTTGAGTCTTCTTCTCATTTTCACAAAACATCAGAGAAAGTTTCCATTCTTGTTAATTTATTTAATCCAACAACAAAAACAAAATCCACCACAGAAACGTCCTGATCACTGAACTCTGTTTAATCAGTTTTATAGCTTCCAGCCCCTCCATCACCCCCGGTGTATAACATCCGGCCCCTCCATCACCCCCGGTGTATAACATCCGGCCCCTCCATCACCCCCGGTGTATAACATCCGGCCCCTCCATCACCCCCGGTGTATAACATCCGGCCCCTCCATCACCCCCGGTGTATAACATCCGGCCCCTCCATCACCCCCGGTGTATAACATCCGGCCCCTCCATCACCCCCGGTGTATAACATCCAGCCCCTCCATCACCCCCGGTGTATAACATCCGGCCCCTCCATCACTCCCGGTGTATAACATCCGGCCCCTCCATCACCCCCGGTGTATAACATCCGGCCCCTCCATCACTCCCGGTGTATAACATCCGGCCCCTCCATCACCCCCGGTGTATAACATCCAGCCCCTCCATCACCCCCGGTGTATAACATCCGGCCCCTCCATCACCCCCGGTGTATAACATCCGGCCCCTCCATCACCCCCGGTGTATAACATCCGGCCCCTCCATCACCCCCGGTGTATAACATCCGGCCCCTCCATTGCCCCCAGTGTATAACATCCGTCCCCTCCATCACCCCTGGTGAATAACATCCAGCCCCTCCATTGCCCCCGGTGTATAACATCTGGCCCCCTCCATCACCCCCCCCGGTGTATAACATCCGGCCCCTCCATCGCCCCCGGTGTATAACATCCGGCCCCTCCAACACCCCGGTGTATAACATCCGGCCCCTCCAACGCCCCGGTGTATAACATCCGGCCCCTCCATCGCCCCCCGTGTATAACATCCGGCCCCTCCATCGCCCCCGGTGTATAACATCCGGCCCCTCCATCACCCCCGGTGTATAACATCCGGCCCCTCCATCACCCCCGGTGTATAACATCCGTCCCCTCCATCACCCCCGGTGTATAACATCCGTCCCCTCCATTGCCAACAGTATAACATCCGGCCCCTCCATCGCCCCCCGTGTATAACATCCGGCCCCTCCATTGCCCGCCAATGTATAACATTCGGCCCCTCCATCACCCCTAGCGAATAACATCCGGCCCCTCCATTGCCCCGAGTGTATAACATCCGGCCCCTCCATCACCCCTGGTAAATAACATCCGGCCCCTCTATTGCCCCCAGTGAATAACATCCGGCCACTCCATTGCCCCCAGTGTATAACATCTGGCCCCTCCATCACCCCTGGCGAATAACATCCGGCCCCTCCATTGCCCCCAGTGTATAAAATCCAGCCCCTCCATCACCCCTGGTGAATAACATCCGGCCCCTCCATTACCACTAGTGTATAACATCCGTCCCCTCCATCACCCCTGGTGAATAACATCCGGCCCCTCCATTGCCCCCCAGTGTATAACATCCGGCCCCTCTATCATCCCTGGCGAATAACATCCGGCCCCTCCATTGCCCCTGGGGTAAAACATCCGGCCCCTCCATTGCCCCCGGTGTATAACATCCGGCCACTCCATGCCCCCAGTGTATAACATCCGGCCCCTCTATCATCCCTGGCGAATAACATCCGGCCCCTCCATTGCCCCTGGGGTAAAACATCCGGCCCCTCCATTGCCCCCAGTGTATAACATCCGGCCACTCCATGCCCCCAGTGTATAACATCCGGCCCCTCCATCATCCCTGGCGAATAACATCCGGCCCCTCCATTGCCCCCAGTGTATAACATCCGGCCCCTCCATCAACCCTGGTGAATAACATCTGGCCCCTCCATCACCCCTGGTGAATAACATCCAGCCCCTCCATTGCCCCTGGGGTAAAACATCCGGCCCCTCCATCACCCCTGGCGAATAACATCCGACCCCTCCATTGCCCCCAGTGTATAACATCCGGCCCCTCCATCACCCCTGGTGAATAACATCCGACCCCTCCATTGCCCCTGGGGTAAAACATCCGGTCCCTCCATGGCCACCAGTGTACAACATCCGGCCCCTCCATCACCCCTGGTGAATAACATCCGGCCCCTTCATCACCCCTGGCGAATAACATCTGGCCCCTCCATTGCCCCCAGTGTATAACATCCGGCCCCTCCATCACCCCTGGTGAATAACATCCAGCCCCTCCATCACCTCTGGTGAATAACATCCGGCCCCTCCATTGCCCCCAGTGTATAAAATCCGGTCCCTCCATTGCCCCCAGTGTATAACATCCGGCCTCTCTATTGCCTCCAGTATATAACATTCGGACCCTCCATTGCCCCTGGTGTCTAACCTCTAGCCCCACAATGCTATTTGCCTTTATTACCATGTGACAGATCGTCCGGTGGGGCTAGAGGTTAGACACTCAGCCACAAAGTGGAGACCCTGTAATGTTACAGAGTGAGGGGTCGAGTGCCGAGGAGCAGAGTGCTGGAAATTCACCACCGCTCTGCTGACCCCATAACTGCAGAGTCCAGACGTCCTATGGTATCAGCACAGACACTGCGCCCCCACTGGGAGCTTCATGGCTAAGAATCTACATGCAACCATACATCACCAAGCACAATGCAAGTGTCTGGTGGAGTGGTGTAAAGCCGCCACCACTGGACTCTGCAGGAGACGTGTTCTGTGCAGTGATGGATCGCACTTCTCTCTCTGTGTCTAATGGAGGAGTCTGGGTTTGGTGATTCCAGGAGGACAATACCCCCTGACTGCATTGTGCCCCCTGTACAGATGGTGGAGGAGGATAATGCTATGGGCTGTTATCAGGGGGCGGTGTTAGACCCTCAGCTCCAGTGATGGGAAATCGTATTCTTCAGCACAAGACATTGTGGACAATTGTAGCTTCAGCTTTGTGGGAACAGCTTGGGGAAGACCCTTATCTGCCCCCCATGACTGTGCCCAGTACACAAGCTCCATACAGACATGGGGGGGACATGAGCGGCCGCACAGATTCTGGACCTCAGCCCCATCCAACACCACGAGCATGAACTAGCACACAGACTGCCCCAACATCCCCCAAAATCCTTCCCAGAAGAGCAGAGCCATTACATCTGCAGCGGTGAGAATCCAACTTAATATCTATGGATGTAGGATGGGAGGTCAGAAAAGCTCTTGGAGGTGGATGTGGGGGGCACATACTTTTCTCCATATAGTGTATACAGTGTGCAGTGACTGATCCCCCTCCTCATGCTCATCCTCTGTTTTCAGGAATCGTAAGTGATTAGGTTTTCAGATCAGGGATTAATAATCTCATTCAATCAGATCACAAGCACCATTTTGCCGGTGGCGCCGCTGCTCTGGATGATGTCCTCGTGGGCCTGAGCTGCTTCCTCCAGTGGATACTCTGGACCAATCAGTGGCCTCAGCCATCCGCTCTCCATGCCCGCGAGGAGCGCGGCTCCAGCCTCCTTCCATTCATCCTAAAACCAGACAAGATCTTTATTATTAATACTCAGGACCCGATTCATCAAAACCGGCCTGATGATGACGGCGCCGTGCTGGAGTCAGTGGTGCGCACCTCTTCATGAATCTGGAGCATCTGAAGGGGACTGGAGTGAGATTTCTGGTGTAGAGAATGCCACAGCTGTGGTCCCATCTCATCCCCAACCCGGAGCGTCCCCGTCTCACCCCAACGTCGTCCATTTCAGTGGAGCTGGGGAAACTGTCATGAAGACGCCAAAAGTCACAACATTTTGCAGCAGCTACAAATTGTGCTTAAACTTTGTGACTTTTAAGAGTTCTTACTCCAGAATTCTGTTGAGAAAGCTTTCAAAAATCCAGCCCTGAATTGTCTCCAACTTAAAGGGAATCCATCGTCAAAAAATAACCTATTGTTTAAATGAGGTTTTGTGTTAAATGTATTTGTTTAAGTTTGACAAAAAAAAATATTTCCATGTCATAATCTGTAATAAAAACTAAAAAAAAAAAGAATCTCACAATTTTCACACTGGTCACTGGGGCTTAGAAGAGGAGATTCAATTCTAGAAAAGGCACAGTAGCTAGTGTGAAAACTGTGAGATTTATTTTTTTTTTTAAATAAAAAAAACACTGACAAATATTTTTTATATATATATGAAAAATGTTTAAATAGCAATTCCACAATCTAATTGTATAACTGACGTCACTGTGGTCATCTCAATCTACTGCACACAATTCTATAGGCAACAAATAGGAGAACATTTACAGAAGAACACCAGAAACAGGGAGGAAGCACTATCTGAATGGACAGGAAGAGACATACAGGCAGCACTATCTGAGCCAATGAAATTTACAGGGAGGCAGCACTATCTGAATGGAAAGGGAGAGACGGTGAGGCAGTACTATTTGAACCGACATTTACAGGGAGAAACAGGGAAGCAGCACTATCTGGACCTACATCATTTACAGGAAGAGATGAGTGAACTGTCCCTGATCTCAGATACATTCTCAGCTTGTTTCCCCTATCTTCAAAAAGGGGAAGAAGGTGGACCCAGGCAACTATAGGCCGGTGAGTCTGACTTCTATACCAGAAAAGATCTTTGAACAAATTATTAAACAACATGTATGTCAATACCTGGATAAGAATGAAGTGACTAAACAGAGTCAGCATGGGTTTGTAACTAATAAGTCATGTCAGACTAACTTAATTTCCTTCTATGACGGAATCACTGATTGGGTGGATCAAGGAAATGCTGTAGATATAGTATATCTTGACTTCAGCAAAGCATTTGACAAAGTCTCTCATACAATCCTTATTGAAAAAATGACTAAGTATGGAATGGACAAGGCAACTGTTAGGTGGATTCATAACTGGCTTAGTGATCGGACCCAAAGAGTGGTCGTAAATGGCTGCACATCCGGTTGGAAGAATGTCTCAAGTGGGGTACCACAGGGCTCTGTCCTGGGCCCTGTATTGTTCAACATCTTTATCAACGATTTAGATGAAGGAATTGAGGGTAAACTGATTAAATTTGCTGATGACACAAAGCTAGGAGGGATAGCTAATACTAGAGAAGAGAGAGAGGATTCAAAAAGATTTAAATAAACTGGAGAAGTGGGCAGCAACTAACAGAATGGTTTTTAACAGGGAGAAATGCAAAGTACTACATCTGGGCAATAAAAATGAAAAAAGCAGATATAGAATGGGAGGAATAGGGCTAAGTGACAGCACATGTGAAAAAGACTTGGGTATACTAATAGATCACAGACTGAATATGAGTCAACAGTGTGATGCAGCAGCAAAAAAGGCAAATGCAATTCTAGGATGTATTAACAGAAGCATACAGTCTAGATCACGTGAAGTCATTATTTCCCTCTACTCCTCTTTGGTCAGACCTCATCTGGAATATTGTGTCCAGTTTTGGGCACCACATTTTAAAAAAAGACATCAACAAACTGGAGCAAGTTCAGAAAAGAGCGACCAGAATGGTGACCGGTCTGCAAACCCTGTCTTATGAGGAAAGGTTGCAGGATTTGGGAATGTTTAGTTTGCAAAAGAGAAGACTGAGAGGAGACTTAATAGCTGTCTACAAATATCTAAAGGGCTGTCACATTGTAGAAGGATCAACTTTATTCTCATTTGCACAAGGAAAGACTAGAAGCAATGGGATGAAACTGAATGGGAGGAGACACAGATTAGATATTAGAAAAAACTTTTTGACAGAGTGATCAATGAGTGGAACAGTCTGCCACGAGAAGTGGTGAGTTCTCCTTCAATGGAAGTCTTCAAACAGAGGCTGGACAGACATCTGACTGGGATGATTTAGCGAATCCTGCTTTGAGCAGGGGGTTGGACCAGATGGCCCAGGAGGTCCCTTCCAACTCTACGATTCTATGATTCTATGATTCTATGATTCTATATATATGTCACTCTGCATTTCATACAACTTTGTGATATCGCTCCATCTTGTTACCTTAGTGGATAGGTAAAGTCCAACTCCGGTGACACTGGACGCCTTCATCATTGTGTCTCTAGGGTTTATCACGATGGGACCTCGGCATCCAACTATCTTGAATAAGAGAACACAGCGCTCTGTTAGAACTGTGCTTTGGAGAAGATGAATGTTGAGGTCAGTAAATTCTTATTTTCTGGAGTGTTTAGCTGCTGTTTACTGATCCTGGCTCCTTTCATGTTGACTATAGGGAGCGACCCTCTTTCTGTACATGGCTTAGCCATTGGTGTGAGCAGCCAGCCCCCATCACACACAGCACTGGAGACCTGCCAGCCCCCATCACACACAGCACTGGAGACCTGCCAGCTCCCATCACACACACAGCACTGGAGACCTGCCAGCCCCATCACACACACAGCACTGGAGACCTGCCAGCCCCCATCACACACAGCACTGGAGACCTGCCAGCCCCCATCACACACAGCACTGGAGACCTGCCAGCTCCCATCACACACAAAGCACTGGAGACCTGCCAGCCCCCATCACACACACAGCACTGGAGACCTGCCAGCCCCCATCACACACAGCACTGGAGACCTGCCAGCTCCCATCACACACAGCACTGGAGACCTGCCAGCTCCCATCACACACAGCACTGGAGACCTGCCAGCCCCCATCACACAGCACTGGAGACCTGCCAGCTCCCATCACACACACAGCACTGGAGACCTGCCAGCCCCCATCACACAGCACTGGAGACCTGCCAGCTCCCATCACACACACAGCACTGGAGACCTGCCAGCCCCCATCACACACAGCACTGGAGACCTGCCTGCTCCCATCACACAAACAGCACTGGAGACCTGCCAGCCCCATCACACAGCACTGGAAACCGGCCAGCCCCCATCACACACAGCACTGGAGACCTGCCAGCCCCCATCACACACAGCACTGGAGACCTGCCAGCCCCATCACACAGCACTGGAGACCTGCCAGCTCCCATCACACACACAGCACTGGAGACCTGCCAGCTCCCATCACACACACAGCACTGGAGACCTGCCAGCCCCATCACACACAACACTGGAGACCTGCCAGCTCCCATCACACAGCACTGGAAACCTGCCAGCCATCACACATAGCACTGGAGACCTGCCAGCTCCCATCACACACACAGCACTGGAGACCTGCCAGCTCCCATCACACACAGCACTGGAGACCTGCCAGCTCCCATCACACACAGCACTGGAGACCTGCCAGCCCCCATCACACACAGCACTGGAGACCTGCAAGCCCCCATCACACACAGCACTGGAGACCTGCCAGCCCCATCACACAGCACTGGAGACCTGCCAGCTCCCATCACACACAGCACTGGAGACCTGCCAGCTCCCATCACACACAGCACTGGAGACCTGCCAGCCCCCATCACACAGCACTGGAGACCTGCCAGCTCCCATCACACACACAGCACTGGAGACCTGCCAGCCCCCATCACACACAGCACTGGAGACCTGCCAGCCCCATCACACACAGCACTGGAGACCTGCCAGCTCCCATCACACAGCACTGGAAACCTGCCAGCCATCACACATAGCACTGGAGACCTGCCAGCTCCCATCACACACACAGCACTGGAGACCTGCCAGCTCCCATCACACACAGCACTGGAGACCTGCCAGCCCCATCACACACAGCACTGGAGACCTGCCAGCTCCCATCACACAGCACTGGAAACCTGCCAGCCATCACACATAGCACTGGAGACCTGCCAGCTCCCATCACACACACAGCACTGGAGACCAGCCAGCTCCCATCACACACAGCACTGGAGACCTGCCAGCTCCCATCACACACAGCACTGGAGACCTGCCAGCCCCCATCACACATAGCACTGGAGACCTGCCAGCTCCCATCACACACACAGCACTGGAGACCTGCCATCCCCATCACACATAGCACTGGAGACCTGCCAGCTCCCATCACACACACAGCACTGGAGACCTGCCAGCTCCCATCACACATAGCACTGGAGACCTGCCAGCTCCCATCACACACACAGCACTGGAGACCTGCCAGCCCCCATCACACACAGCACTGGAGACCTGCCAGCCCCCATCACACACAGCACTGGAGACCTGCCAGCTCCCATCACACAGCACTGGAAACCTGCCAGCCATCACACATAGCACTGGAGACCTGCCAGCTCCCATCACACACACAGCACTGGAGACCTGCCAGCCCCATCACACATAGCACTGGAGACCTGCCAGCCCCATCACACACACAGCACTGGAGACCTGACAGCTCCCATCACACACAGCACTGGAGACCTGCCAGCTCCCATCACACACAGCACTGGAGACCTGCCAGCCCCCATCACACATAGCACTGGAGACCTGCCAGCTCCCATCACACACACAGCACTGGAGACCTGCCAGCCCCCATCACACACAGCACTGGAAACCTGCCAGCCCCCATCACACACAGCACTGGAGACCTGCCAGCCCCCATCACACACAGCACTGGAGACCTGCCAGCCCCCATCACACACACAGCACTGGAGACCTGCCAGCTCCCATCACACACACAGCACTGGAGACCTGCCAGCTCCCATCACACACACAGCACTGGAGACCTGCCAGCCCCCATCACACACACAGCACTGGAGACCTGCCAGCCCCCATCACACACAGCACTGGAGACCTGCCATCCCCATCACACAGCACTGGAAACCTGCCAGCCCCCATCACACATAGCACTGGAGACCTGCCAGCTCCCATCACACAGCACTGGAAACCTGCCAGCTCCCATCACACAGCACTGGAGACCTGCCAGCTCCCATCACACAGCACTGGAGACCTGCCAGCTCCCATCACACTCAGCACTGGTGCAAGCATTTTGTCCCCATCACACACAGCACTGATGCAAGCATTTTGTCCCCCAGGCCAGCAGCGTTACACCCTTTATTTCTCAAATACATGTCTTCAGGAACATACTGCTGTAATTACAGTTTCCCTTTGATCCTCTAGTTCTTTTCTGCTTTGTGCCGGTATGATTGGGGCATTTCCTGAACAGCACCGTACACCATCTAGTGGCTGTTCTCGGTACTGCAGCTTAGCTCCTATAGAAGTAAATGTGTTCTGAGCTGCAGTACTAAGAACGGCCACTACACCGTGCACAGAGCGGCGCTGGCACAGCTCCGTACACTGTATACTGCGGGCACACAGGACCTGGAAGTTGCTAATCAGTGGGGGGTGCTGGACCCTCACTAATGTGGTATAGACAATGGATCCTAAACATGTGCCATCGATAACCTAGAAAACCCTTAAGGCCAGGGTCACACTTGCGAGAAACTCGCACGAGTCTCGCGTCTCAATACCCGGCACTGCCACCGGCACTCGGGACCAGAGTCTTCGGCTGCATGTATTTCTATGCAGCTGAGCGCTCCGGTCCCGAGTGCCGGCGGCACTGCCGGATATTGAGACGCGAGACTCGTGCGAGTTTCTTGCAAGTGTGACCCTGACCTTATAGGAGAAAAAGCCGTATGGAGGGAGAGAAATGACGGAGGGGACCAGTGTACAGACAGGATACAGACACTCACCATCACTCGGCCGCCGGATGAGAGGAGTTTCAGGTCATTGCTCAGGTTCACATTGGACAACATCTCCAGGATGACATTAACCCCTTCTTCTCCAGCAGCCTCCTACATATTAGAAAGCACAATACATTCTTTAATAAATAGGGACATTATGTTCCCGGACATCACTTACACCGGGGGGATAGTATAATGTACGTCTAACATTAGAGTATATGGCGGTCACAATGCGGACACTGACCCGGATCTTCTCGATGTAATCCTTCTCCCTGTGGTTGAACACCTTGTGGGCTCCATTTTGTAAAACCAGATTTAACCCCTCGGGGCTGCCGGCGGTCCCGAATACCTTGAATCCATGGGCTCTGCCGATCTAACAAGCCGCTATTCCCACCTATAGGGGAGAGGAGAGGTAAGCGGAGCAGCGCGGACCACGCCAACATCAAGGCTGACTGTTCACTGATTGACCCACGGAGATACTTGGTTTTTATCATTTCCCTCTCTACCGTAGAGGCGCCGTCGTCTTTGTGGTTGCAGTCACTTTATGTAGTGAACGAGCTTAATGGTTACAGTCTGGGGGGTACAAGGTTTAGTTATCACCCTCATCCTGGGTGGGCACAGTCTCACCTATGTGGCGGTACTAAATATGTTACCTTCTTTTATTTTATAGATTTCTCTGTTTGGCTTATGGAAACTGGGGTGATGTCGAGTTTTATATTTTTTACAGTTTTTGTTTTTACATTTTTTACTAACAGACTTAACCCTGTGATAGCCTGCTTGGCTATACAATAAACTGAAGTAAAAAAAAAAATTCTGGCACCCAAAACCGTTTCTAAAAAAACCCCCTGAAAATAAAATAAAAAACGTCACAGGAATAAAAATGCGTCTTGTACACACACGACCTTAGTGCACATTAGATACGGCATTTTTTTAGAATCATTGTGAAAAAAACAATTGACATTTTGTGTTTTTAACAGACTCCTGAATGTCTACAGGGAATAAAACACCAAAATAATGTCCAGGCGCCGGAGTTTTCATCACATCGACTTTAATTCAACTGTTAAATGCAGCAAATTTTCGGCACAATAAAAGATGCAGGGTTTTTTCTACATGGGAACACGACCTAAGGATTTTCAATGTGTATTCGGTCCGGCAATATGGATTCTTATTGTGGATTTGTTACAGATTTTATTGTTCAATGCCAAAAGCTGAAAATCCGCAGCAAACTTACACTTTTTCTGCAAGTCCTGGAGAAACAAAAAAAAACACAAATTTTCACATTTTTTTCCCCGTATGTTTCTCCTCTGCTCGTCTGTTGGTCTTTGTATGCCTCCGTTCTCCTGCAGCGACAGCTTGTCCCATGTGACCGCTGCAGACGATCACTGATTGCCGCTACCTGGATGCATTTTATAGGCCCTAAAATGAGCTATTATCACAGCAAGATGCCCTCTTATCACAGGCTACAAGGTCATATTACTCACTCCGCCACTGGCGCCGTGTACGAGGACCACCTCCCCGGGTTTGCCGTGTGTCCTATGTAACAAAAGAGAAAGATGCCTTAGAATCTAAGGCTTAGATGCTAAGTCGATAATGACCACAACATCTACGGGGCTCAGGGCTGATTCAGCCCTAATAGGAGGCCTGTGAGGTATATATTGCCAGAAGAAACGCACTGCGTTATGCAAGCGATCAAAGGTCCATGTACAAGTCTACTTGTGGGATTAATAAATGTTGAAAATAAAATTTTAATCAAGTCTTATGACAAAAAGTCCAAAGTTAAAAAAAAAAGTGTTACAAAACAATTAAAAAAAGAACAAGAAGCAAAACAAAAAACGATGTATCGGTATCACCGCATTTGTAACAGCCTAAATTTTTAACAATTGAATTACGGTAATTATCCTGCACCGTGAACACCGGAAAGTAAAAACTAAAAGAACCGATGTCACATTTGCCCTTATTGATTGTTCATCCGTATCCTACAGAAGATTAGAAATGAACTACTCATCCCGCAAAAAAACAACATTGTGTTTATGACTCTTCAGAGTTACAGGCCTTGAGGCGACACAAACACAACTTTTCTTTTATTGTTCAAAAGTTTCAATAATTTAAAACAATAAACAAATAAAATAATATATATATTGGCCTCGCTGCCCTTCTATCGACCCAAAGAATAAATGTATCATGTCATTAAACCAAAACATTGAATGCTACAAAAAGAAAACCCCAAAAATACAATGGCACATCTGCCGCTTTTTTTCATACCCCTCCTTTAAAAAAAGTAAATGGCTTTGTTAGAGAAAAATTGCAAAAAAGAAAGCAAAAAAAAAACAAGCCCCATATGGCTAAAATGGTGAAAAAATATGAATATGAAATTAGGACTTGACAGGGAAAAAAAAATGCTTGGTCATTTGGGCTTGAAAAAGACTGGTCATTAAGAGGCTAAATAAAAACAAATAATGTGGAAACACAACATTGTATCTTAAATAACCAGACAACTATTTTTAGCAAACCAAGAAGAATAGACTGTTATCTGTATGTTGACTTTTGAATTTATGTGTTGGTCAAGATAGCAGACTTTTGCTTGTGTAAGCCTGTAATATTGACATTTCATACAACATATTGTGCTCTTATCCTTAATGACTAGTGATGTTTACTGATATGCTAATTATGCATTGTGTTAAGCCAGATAGTTTGGTGACTTGGAAAACAGGAGGAAAAACTAGGCAAATAGATGGAATAATCAAGTAATGCTACTTGATCTTATCTCCATTCTTACCCTTTATGTCAATACTGAATGAAGGACACATGTTAAGTATAAAAATAGGTTACATGCCTCTGTATACAGAGACTGAGAGACAGCCAGAGATTCTGCCAAGACATCCAACCATCCAGGGGACCCTACAGGACTGCTGCCAATTCATCATGGCTCCATCATGAGGGACATAGATCTATCATTCTACAGGAAACAACCTAGGGGACTTCGGCCCCTGCTGGAAGAATACAGATCTGCTCCATTGCTGATCTGATCTCTGAACCATGGATATGTTTGGAGAAAAACAGGATTGGGACCCGCTGGTCGCCTTGGCTCCATGGAGATGTTTGGAGAAGTCAGGTTGTGACCCTCAGGTCACCTGGCCTTGTACATCAATGGACTGTCATCTTCCAAAGCTTGTCGTTACCTCCTCTCTGTGTGTGTGCCACAGGTGGGGTTGTCAGCCCTGGAAGCTCTGAAGTAACAGCTGCCATTATCCCGGCGAGTCAGCGGAAGGGTGAGACTCTGTAATGTGCACCATCTTGGGGTATTTTGCTGGGACTGTCCAATGTGTTATCTGCCTGTTTTGTGGTTCAATAAAGCATTGCCACACTGTTGTACCCTCACCCTGAGCTATCTGAGTAGCGTTATGCCCACGATAAAAGGAGAGCGGGTGTTCGGCGTGACGTTCCCTGGTCCATGCGGTTTCGGCTAGCGGACTGGGGCGCCTGCCGCCCCCCCGTGTCTCCACATAATAATATTCTTATTCAAGCAGCAATGTCGGGAGATATTTATGCTATACGTGTCTGTATACGCCCGCCCAGTGGTTGTGATGTGCATTGCAACCTGTTCAGAGTGTTGTTTGCTGGTCACGATCCTGTAGAGTCCTTTCTACCCTTAGTGTGGCCAATCCGTGCAGACGCCTATGGCACTTACTTTTGGAATAGAGCCCTGTAGGCAGTGAAGTATGGAATAGCAATGGCCGCTCCTTGCTTGAAGTTCAGCTGCTCGGGAAGTGGGTAGACCGTATCTTCGAAAGCGACTGCGTACTCTGCATATCCTCCTGTGATTGTTCCAGTGGTGAACACACGATCTCCTTTGTGTACAAGGTTTAAAATAAAAAATTATAATAAAAATAAAAGAGCATCCTGAACAACGCTGATAACATTGTACAATGCACGGCCTGCTGTGCCTGGTTCTGAGGCTCAGTCCTAATCAAGAAACTGGCACAAAGCTGCAGAATCAGTTACATTTGGCATACGGTTGTGGCTGTGCCTACACAAAGCTGCAGAATCAGTTACATTTGGCATACGGTTGTGGCTGTGCCTACACAAAGCTGCAGAATCAGTTACATTTGGCATATGGTTGTGGCTGTGGCACCTACAGCCACAACCGTATGCCAAATGTAACTGAACTAGCACAGGTATGCAAGATTTGGGTTTATGAAAATGGTTTCAAATCCAATGGCTGATTCTTATGTTTCCTTATGCCCTGATTTTAAAAAAACATCGTTCCATCACCTTGATATCTTTGTTCCATCTTTTTGATGTAGTCGTTCCATCTCCTTGATGTCGTCGTTCCATCTCCTTGATATCCTGGTGAAATCTTTGTCCTTGCTCTTTGCTAACAGCTCCGAAGTTTTCAGGAAAGTCATCAAATGGGAATGTACAAAAAGGTAACTTCAGACTCATCAGACAACCGTAGGCTCTGAAACTTTTCAGCATGTTCTCCACCATGGAATTAATGGATCTTTGTTGTCACTTAGCAATTTCTGCACAATCTCTTAAAAGAATCCCAAGCCTTTTTCTCAACAGCTTTCATTTTTGTTTCAAACACGTCGTCCTTCATGAGTTTCTGAATATCTGGACCCACAAAAATGCCTGCCTTCAGTTTTGCTTCAGACAGTTCCTGAAACTTGATACACAGGTACTTAATAGTCTCTCCTTCTATCGGTAGACATTTCACAAACAGCTTCATCAGTCCAAGCCTAATGTGGAGCGGTGGCAGAACTTCAGTGGGGTCAACTAAACTTTCCGCAACTATGTTCTTGAGTCCAGGTTGCAAACATGTCTTCGTTGGCCAACTTTTTTGGCTCCAGTGATGAGTCCTATCCCGGCCGTCCCATTCACACAATAACCATGGCTACTTCATGTATCTTCCTTGCTGCCCAAGGAGTAAAGAGAGAGCTTTCCGATCACCAAATATTGACCACCCTTGATCCACGTAGTTAAGTTTCTCGAGAATAAAGTCTAAATTCTCCTAGCTTTCCTACAAGTGACTGTAACTAAAAAAAAAATCTGTCTTTGCTGCCTATAACAACCAATCACAACGCAGCTTTCATTTCTTATACTGCTGAGGTTCAATGCAAGCTGTGCTCTGATTGGATGCTATGGACACCACCACACTATTTGGGAGCCGGGTTAAGGAAATCTTCTCTGTTCACAGCAGCCAATCGCAGCACAGTGCCAATTAATTTCTAACCAATGTAATGACTCCAGAATCATCCACCAAAGGTCACACAAAGGGGCCAAAGTACGTTACAAGAAAAAACCTATATGGGGTCCGTGTTTGTGAAAAAACTGCACGTGATGGAATTTTTTTGATACTTTTACGGAGTATCGGAGGTATATAAAGATCACCTCTTACTTTTCAAACTACTTTCCCATGGCAGACCTGTGTAATTAAAGGGACGTAATGCTCATAGAAAGTGCTGATTGCAGGAGTCCTTTCTAGTAGGCACCAAGGGGCACAAGGGTGAACGCCACATAATATGGCACTATTACGATACACTATTGGGGATTAATACGGGGCACTGTATGGCAGGATTATTTTTGAGGCGCTATCTATATGGCATTATCGTTTTCAGGATGTTGTCTGTTTGGCATTAGATGTTGGGAAGTAATTACAGTAATGACATCACAATTTCTGAAGTATAGTTTTTAGGGGCATAGGTGCGAGAAACTCTGCCGACGAGACGGTGCTGGGAGAAGTTGTCATGGAGGTCTGGGTCAGGAGGAGAAGAAAGGAAACACTAAAGACTGCAATCAGAGAGATCTGCAGGACTGGTGTCTAACACTATATGGGCACTACATGGCGGTAATATATAGCGTCTCATATTCAGTGCTGACATTATCGTCTGGCGAGGTGCCCACTATATAATTGTGGAACGCCTGTGTAGTGAAGTTGACCCGCCGTCATAAAGATCATCACCATCAGTATCACTACAGGAATAGTCGCGCTGCTATGACTTAGCGCATTAAATATGGCGACACTTGTATGACGAATGCCCCGATGGAAATCTCCATAAATGATTCAGCGGAAAGTTTATTCAGTTCCACTATAGGAAATATAGAAAACATAACTAATAGCGCCACCAAATGGCCAAATAAGCATAAAAAAGGCATAGAAAAACACTTCAATTACCTTAAATGCCGTCACCTTCGTGCCAACATCCACCACCAGCCCCGAGGTGTCAGACCCGGGGGTGTAGGGTAAGCTCGGCTTCCATTCAAAGCTGCCAGATCTGATATCGGTCTCCACTGGGTTAATTCCGCATGCGAGCACTCGGATCAGAACCTTTAATGAAAGACGGGAAAAAAGATACAAAGCAAAAAGTCTGATCGATTAGTACATTCTCGCCTTTTTTTCTACAGTTTTTGGTGTTTTTGTGCCACGTTCTTTTCATTTGCACCTTTGGCTTTTATGTTTTTGCCTGCTTTTTGCTATGTTCTTGGTGTTTGCGTGCTTTTGGGTTTCCAGATATTTGCAGCCGATTCATCAAGTGCAACTTTTTAAGAATTCCCAACATTTTTGCGCCATTGTGAATCCCATTTTCCTCTGGAGTGATCTTCTGAATTTTTTTGTTCACCAAACATTTTGCGACATTTTAGCAGAACCTGCACATTGAAATCGCAGGACATTTTAAAGGGCAAAGGAGCATTTTTTGCTTTTGCACAATATTCTTGAATTGTGTGCGCCAGTTTTGAAGAGTTTAAATTTCTATTTCATGAGTGGACTTGCATTTTAAGCAATTCTCCACCATTCTCTAAACTGCAGCTTTGCTCTATGCAAACATGTGTACCTGGTTCTCTCCCAGTGAAGGCACTGGGACGTCTGTATGGAGCTTCAGAACCTCCGGTTTCCCAAACTCTGAGACCCGAATTGCTCGCATGAACCTTGTAGAAGCCATACTGGTCTGAAACACATAAATATATGTATACACCTACAATACAGGCGTCACACACAGCACGAGGAGCACAGGGTACAAGAGCAGACCCCGACTGTATGCTGTAAAGCCCCCCGGACTTTCCCATTATTGACCAAATGTCCCATAAAGTGCAGTCCAGATTCTCCCCAATCCACAAGAACCTGGTAATGGCGCAAGATCTGATCCAAATCATATCATGGGTGGCAGGAAGATTCCAGAATGACAAAATGTGTCACCGGATTAACTCATCTTTAAAAAATGGAAGCGATTGTCAGAAAATGGCCTAGGGTGAATGGTGGATCCTGTGTTATCTTCTGCATATAGAGGTGTTACCAGTCATTGTACAGGAGGGGAGGAGGTGACCTGTGACATCACCTATAGTGAATGGTGGATCCTGTGTTATCTTCTGCATATAGAGGTGTTACCAGTCATTGTACAGGAGGAGGTGAGCTGTGACATCACCTATAGTGAATGGTGGATCTTGTGTTCTCTACTGTATATAGAGGTGTTACCAGTCATTGTACAGGAGGAGGTGAGCTGTGACACCACCTATAGTGAATGGTGGATCTTGTGTTCTCTACTGTATATAGAGGTAACATAGTAACATAGTACATAGTTTTGAAGGCTGAAGGAAGACCTTATGTCCATCTAGTTCAGCCTATTTTTAGTGCAGCTGTTGATCCTGGGGAAGGCAAAAAACCCACAGAGTAGAAGCCAATTTTCTCCATAGGGAAAAAAATTCCCTCCCCTAAGCTGGGTCAACCATCTACCTATAATATTCTGTTATTCGTAACCTTCTATACTGTTACTCACAAGAAAAGCCTCCATTCCTTTCTTACATTCATTCAGTGAGTTGGCCATCACCACTTCCTCAGGAAGAGAATTCCAGAGCCTCACTGCTCTTACCGTGAAGAACCCTCTTCTATGCTGGTGCAGAAATTGTCTTTCCTCCAAACGAAGAGAATGCCCCCTTATCAGTCATTGTACAGGAAGAGGTGAGCTGTGACACCACCTATAGTGAATGGTGGATCCTGTGTTCTCTGCTGTATATAGAGGTGTTACCAGTCATTGTACAGGAGGAGGTGAGCTGTGACACCACCTATAGTGAATGGTGGATCTTGTGTTATCTACTGTATATAGAGGTGTTATCAGTCATTGTACAGGAGGAGGTGAGCTGTGACACCACCTATAGTGAATGGTGGATCTTGTGTTATCTACTGTATATAGAGGTGTTATCAGTCATTGTACAGGAGGTGAGCTGTGACATCACCTATTGTGAATGGTGGATCCTGTGTTATCGACTGTATATAGAGGTGTTATCAGTCATTGTACAGGAGGTGAGCTGTGACATCACCTATTGTGAATGGTGGATCCTGTGTTATCGACTGTATATAGAGGTGTTATAATGTGATTGTGAATGGTGATAAGGAAACTGGTAAAAAAGTGTGATTTAAGCAAGTTTTTGATGCTAGCTTCCATTTAACATTTTTTTTTCAGTTGCCTGATAGAAAACAAGCAGTGAAACCATTGACATCAATTAAGCAAAATACAAAAATAAATAAATCCACATATAATGGAATGGGGAAGCCTCAGACCCTGTACTTTCCCTTCTTCTCTGGATAGAAGACGTGTCCTCAGCACGTCGGGCTCCTGCGCCCCTCAGTACCGTATAACCGGTTCTTTGCTGTCCTGCGAACAAGGCCAAGTGTTGGGTAGGAGACGGCAGAGTTACTGACATCCGTCCTGCCGTGATACAATAGAGATCATCGTCCTACTCTGTGCAGACTTATATTCCAATAGTAAGTCAGGTGCGTCTTTCCCAAGATTCGGCGAGCCCACCTGCTCCACGGCTGTATATCGATGCCGTCAGGTACAGAGAGCCTGGGGCTGGATTACGCTGCCCCATTGGTGCACTTTCAGCACCCTGTACGGACACTCATACTCGTTTTTTATTTTTACGGAAATACAATTTACTCTAAAAAATATTTTTCTTTTCATTAAAAATGTTGCTCCATTTGCTTTCTATATTCCTTGTGCTGCACTAACCATTGCTGGCTGTAGAATGAGTTAACTGAGACTACATCAGTGAGCTCTTTCTGATGTTCTAATGGAGAGTTTGTAACTTTGTAACTTTTTTCTAAGATTTATAACCAGAGACCACAACAAAGTTAAATGTGCAGAGAAACTAAGAGCCTGTAAATGAGAAATGGGGCCGAATTATTAATGCAACCCAAATGCAAAAATTCTCTCTAGCCCCAAATGCATGCATTTATGCAGAAAAAATGTGTCCCCAAAGGTTGAGAAGAACCCCTTTAAGCTTAGAGGTCTTTACCTGGGATTAGCTGTTTCTTCTCTATCTCTTTTCAGATGTCTAACTCATAAAACAGAAAAAAAAAGTCCGGGCCTCTTCCAGATGATCATGGAGGAGATATCTGCACTCTCCTCTCTTCTCCAGAAGTTGCTCCTTCCCTCCGGTCTGAAGTGCGCTCCTTCTTACACTTGTTCTATGGGCAACTTTCCAAGATTCTCCAGGAGGCGGATGAAGTATCTCTGCATATTCTTCTATCCTTCCCCAGCTCATCTTCCGTACTCCAATGAGTACATACAGATGTCAGTGAAGCTGCAGGCACCAAATAGACGGGGGAAAGCCGGGCGGAAGCCGCTAATGTGAAATTTTATTTTACATGAAAATTAAGACAAATCACCCTCATACAGTGAAATGCAAAGTTAAATAACTTTCCATGCCAGGCAGAATAAGTCCAACGACCCTTTAATAATTTTGTCTTCTGCCTCTAGTAGGGGTTTCAATAACACAGAATTCACACACTGAGGTCAACTCTGACACATGGTAAGGTTTTTAATATTAGACAGTGTAGGAGCGCTCCGATCAGAGTCACCTTGTCGACAGTGGGACGGCTTTTATGCTATTTTTTATCAAACACAGTATTACTAAGAACTCTATTATTTAGATGCACTTTTGCTTTTTACTTATTTAGTTACAGCAGTTTTTGCTCATTTTGTCTCTTTTAGGTTTTATCCTATCATAGCTGTGATACTCTGTGTGTCCTGACACTGTTCTATCATAGATGCGATGCTCTGCATGTCCTGACTCCTTTCTATCATAGCTGCGATGCTCTGCATGTCCTGACACCTTTCTATCATAGCTGCGATGCTCTGCATGTCCTGACACCTTTCTATCATAGCTGCGATGCTTTGCATGTCCTGACTCCATTCTATCATAGATGCGATGCTCTGAATGTCCTGACTCCTATCATAGCTGCGATGCTCTGCATGTCCTGACTCCTTTCTATCATAGCTGCGATGCTCTGCATGTCCTGACACCTTTCTATCATAGCTGCGATGCTCTGCATGTCCTGACACATTTCTATCATAGCTGTGATGCTCTGCATGTCCTGACACCTTTCTATCATAGCTGCGATGCTCTGCATGTCCTGACACCTTTCTATCATAGCTGCGATGCTTTGCATGTCCTGACTCCATTCTATCATAGCTGTGATGCTCTGCATGTCCTGACACCTTTCTATCATAGCTGTGATGCTCTGCATGTCCTGACACCTTTCAATCATAGCTGCGATGCTCTGCATGTCCTGACACCATTCTATCATAGCTGTGAAGCTCTGCGTGTCCTGACTCCTTTCTATCATAGCTGTGAAGCTCTGCATGTCCTGACTCCTTTCTATCATAGCTGCGATGCTTTGCATGTCCTGACACCTTTCTATCATAGCTGCGATGCTCTGCATGTCCTGACACCTTTCTATCATAGCTGCGATGCTCTGCATGTCCTGAATCCTTTCTAACATAGCTGTGATGCTCTGCGTGTCCTGACTCCTTTCTAACATAGCTGTGATGCTCTGCGTGTCCTGACTCCTTTCTAACATAGCTGCGATGCTTTGCATGTCCTGACTCCATTCTATCATAGCTGCGATGCTCTGCATGTCCTGACACCTTTCTATCATGGCTGCGATGCTCTGCATGTCCTGACACCTTTCTATCATAGCTGCGATGCTCTGCATGTCCTGACTCCTTTCTAACATAGCTGTGATGCTCTGCGTGTCCTGACTCCTTTCTAACATAGCTGTGATGCTCTGCATGTCCTGACACCTTTCTATCATAATATACCAAATTCCCTTTATCAAGACAATTATGCAAGAACTAGGGATTCAAAGAGTTTTTGCAAAAACCAAATAAATTTTATTACAAAAGAATTAAAAAACAGAGTATCATTGCTAATGCAGGCATACACAGGCATAAGTAACAACAACTGCACCTTAACAGATGTAAACAATGAATAAAAAATCTTATTGTGGCACAAAAATCGCCTATTTAATATTATAACCTACTCTAGGCAATTTTAACAATAAATGAAAGACAGGGGATTACCCACCATCAAAAGCATAAAGTGCATTGAAAAAGTCAGATAATTTAAGGTGCTAAAGTAACTTACACGAAGTAACGGAGAGTGCTGACCCAGCCTGCCGCCCCTACGCGCGTTACGCCGTAGCTTCTTCAGGAGGCGTTATGCTTTTGATGGTGGGTAATCCCCACTATGTTGTGCACTTTCTGTTTACGGCATTTATGCCTTTACATCTATTGTGTGCACTCTTTACTTATGCAAATTTTGTTAATTAGCGAGCTACATATGTAGCAGAGCATGTGATGCACTTTATTTAGCACTAGTACATTTCATCCCGTCTTTCATTTATTGTTAAAATTGCCTATAGTAGGTTATAATATTAAATAGGGGATTTTTTATTTTTGTGCCACAATAAGATTTTTTATTCATTGTTTACATGTGTTAAGGTGTAGTTGTTGTTACTTATGCCTGTGTGTGCCTGCATTAGCAATGATGCTGTTTTTTAATTCTTTTGTAATAAAATTTATTTGGTTTTTGCAAAAACTCTTCGAATCCCTAGTTCTTGCATAATTGTCTTGATAAAGGGAATTTGGTATGTTATGTTGAATTTTGAGTTGTGCTATAAATTTTGGTTCCCATGATTGGGGGATATTTTTGTTTAACCTTTCTATCATAACTGCGATGCTGTGTGTCCTGACACCTATCATAGCTGCGATGCTCTGCATATCCTGACACCTTTCTATCATAGCTGTGATGCTCTGCATGTCCTGACTTCTTTCTATCATAGCTGTGATGCTCTGCGTGTCCCGACACCTTTCTATCATAGCTATGATGCTCTGCGTGTCCCGACACCTTTCTATCATAGCTGCGATGCTCTGCATGTCCTCCTTTCTAATATAGCTGCGATGCTCTTCGTGCCTTGACTCTTTTCTATCATAGCTGTGATGCTCTGCGTGCCGACTTCTTTCTATCATAGCTGCGATGCTCTTCGTGCCTTGACTCCTTTCTATCATAGCTGCGATGCTCTGCGTGCCTTGACTCCTTTCTATCTTAGCTGCGATGCTCTGTGTGCCTTGACTCCTTTCTGTCATAGCTGTGATGCTCTGCGTGTCCTGGCACCTTTCTATCATAGGTCTGTTTCTGTATTTACTAACCTGAGCAGGACCATGCTCCTAATAATTTCAGCACTTGCACTTTATAATCTACTATATAACGGAACATTCTTATATCTTCGGAGCAACTATATGGACTCTTGTAGACTAAAATATTGTGAAACCATGAGGTGTCATGTACATGTTTGATCTCTAGGTGGAGACATTATATGATCTGTTCAAGGTAATATCATGTTTCAGTATTTTTCTGACTGATTTTTGTCCATATGGGTCATCTATTATTGGCATTATATGGCAGCATGGTGGCTCAGTAGTTAGCACTGCAGCGCTGGGGTCTTGGGTTCAAATCCCACAAAGGACATCTGCCAGGAGATGGTATGTTCTCCCTGTGTTCGAGTGGGTTTCCTTCCATAATCCAAAGACATACTGATAGGGAATGTAGATTGTGAACCCCAATGGGGACAGTGCCGGTAATATCTGTTAAGTGCTGTGGAATGAATGGTGCTATATAAGTGAGATAAAAATAAACATGTTAGGCCGGTTTCACTTTTGCGCTTCAGGGTGCAGCGACGGCCTGCGCACGGCCGCCGGTAGCTCCGCCTCCGGGCACATGACGCTGCATGCGTCATGTGTCCCCTATCTTTATCACTGAGGACGCAGGCCGTGCGCAGTATGAGTTTTTGCGGCGCCTGTGTCCTTTTGACGGTGCGCCGACCAGTGCCAAACGCAACCTGTGGCAATTTGGTTGCGCTCGGCGCACCATCAAAAGGACGTAGGCGCCGCCAAACGCATACTGCACACGGCCTTTGTCCTCAGTGATAAAGACAGGGGACGCATGACGCATGCAGCGTCATGCGCCCGGAGGCGGAGCTACCGGTGGAGGCGCGGCAGGGGGTGGGGCTTAGCTGCGGCCGTGCGCAGGCCGTCGCTGCGCCCTGAAGCGCAAATGTGAAACCGGCCTTACATTGATTTACACTTTCTAGGACTAACATAAAAATTCTTACTTGTAATCGCTGCAGCTTAACTCCATTAAATTGTTTTTAACATATACTGTTGTTTATTTGTATACTCTAATAATGATTGATTTTTCTTGAACATGGGAATTCTTTTGTTGGCTATAATCCTTTCTCTCATAGCTGCGATGTTCTGCATGTCCTGACTCCTATCATAGCTGCGATGCTCTGCGCGTCCTGACTTTCTATCATAGCTGCGATGCTCTGCTTGTCCAGACACCTATCATAGCTGCGATGCTCTGCGTGTCCTGACACCTTTCTATCATAGCTGTGATGCTCTGCGTGTCCAGACTCCTATCATAGCTGCGATGATCTGCGGTCCCGACTCTTTTCTATCATAGCTGTGATGCTTTGTGGGTCCTGCCACCTTTCTATCATAGCTGTGATGCTCTGCGGGTCCTGCCACCTTTCTATCATAGCTGTAATGCTTTGCGGGTCCTGACACCGTTCTACCATAGCTGTAATGCTTTGCGGGTCCTGACACCGTTCTACCATTGCTGTAATGCTCTGCATGTCCTGACACTGTTCTATCACAGTTATACAATATACAGGAATACAGTTAGGTCCATATATATTTGGACAGAGACAACATTTTTCTAATTTTGGTTCTAGACATTACCACAATGAATTTTGAGCAAAACAATTCAGATGCAGTTGAAGTTCAGACTTTCATCTTTCATTTGAGGGTATCCACATTAAAATTGGATGAAGGGTTTAGGAGTTTCAGCTCCTTAACATGTGCCACCCTGTTTTTAAAGGGACCAAAAGTAATTGGACAATTGACTCCAAGGCTATTTCATGGACAGGTGTGGGCAATCCCTTCGTTATGTCATTCTCAATTAAGCAGATAAAAGGCCTGGAAGTCTGAACTTCAACTGCATCTGAATTGTTTTGTTTAAAATTCATTGTGGTAATGGCGAGAACCAAAATTAGAAAAATGTTGTCTCTGTCCAAATATATATGGACCTAACTGTATATAAAAAGGAAAAAGTTCAGCTCCCCCCATTATGTCCAGGTTCCTTGGCTGGGCATTGGCGCACGGGGCCGTCCTGGTCCCTGTGGTATGGAAATCCAATGTACAAGAAAAGTTGACTCCAGCGACCACATGAAATATGATTCTTAAAACTTAACGTTTATTTGATCATCATATTAAAAAGTACAGATATGGGCAATCCCAGTGCAAGGAAAATCTTACGTTTCAACCTACATGGTCTTAATCATGGATTCATTAAGACCGTGTAGGTTGAAACATGTAGAATTTTCCTTGCACTGGGATTGCCCATATCTGCATATCTGGGCTTTTTAACGATGATCAAATAAACGTCAAGTTTTAAGAATCATATTTCATGTGGTCGCTGTAGACTTTTCTTGTACATTGGAGTTTTATCATAGCTGTGATGCTCTGTGTGTCCTGACACTGTTCTATCATAGCTGTGATGCTCAGCGTGTCTTGACTGTGCTACCATAGCTGTGATGCTCTGCGTGTCCTGACACTGTTCTATCATAGCTGTGAAGCTCTGCGTGTCTTGACACTGTTCTATCATAGCTGTGATGCTCTGCGTGTCCTGACACTGTTCTATCATAGCTGTGATGCTCTGCGTGTCCTGACACTGTTCTATCATAGCTGTGATGCTCTGCGTGTCCTGACACTGTTCTATCATAGCTGTGATGCTCTGCGTGTCCTGACACCGTTCTATCATAGCTGTGATGCTCTGCGTGTCCTGACACCGTTCTATCATAGCTGTGATGCTCTGTGTGTCCTGACACTGTTCTATCATAGCTGTGATGCTCAGCGTGTCTTGACTGTTCTACTATAGCTGTGATGCTCTGCGTGTCCTGACACTGTTCTATCATAGCTGTGAAGCTCTGCGTGTCTTGACACTGTTCTATCATAGCTGTGAAGCTCTGCGTGTCTTGACACTGTTCTATCATAGCTGTGAAGCTCTGCGTGTCTTGACACTGTTCTATCATAGCTGTGATGCTCTGCGTGTCCTGACACTGTTCTATCATAGCTGTGATGCTCTGCGTGTCCTGACACTGTTCTAACATAGCTGTGATGCTCTGGGTGTCCTGACACCGTTCTAACATAGCTGTGATGCTCTGCGTGTCCTGACACCGTTCTATCATAGCTGTGATGCTCTGCGTGTCCTGACACTGTTCTATCATAGCTGTGATGCTCTGCGTGTCCTGACTCCTTTCTATCATAGCTGTGATTCTCTGCGTGTCCTGACTCCTTTCTATCATAGCTGTGATGCTCTGCGTGTCCTGACACTGTTCTATCATAGCTGTGAAGCTCTGCGTGTCTTGACACTGTTCTATCATAGCTGTGATGCTCTGCGTGTCCTGACACTGTTCTATCGTAGCTGTGATGCTCTGCGTGTTCTGACACTGTTCTATCATAGCTGTGATGCTCTGCGTGTCCTGACACTGTTCTATCATAGCTGTGATGCTCTGCGTGTCCTGACTCCTTTCTATCATAGCGGTGATGCTCTGCATTCTATGATTTTTTTTTTTCCCCATGAAATGTTACAATTAGGCAAAAATATGTAAATATGTGGTGCAGATTATTAATCTTTAACATTGAGATCCCTTTTAATGGAATCATGAAAAACGTCTTTGCTGCAGTTTTCAGTCAAAAGGTTGCAAATTTTTGCCTTTTTTCCAGAACTTTAGTTTTCACTTCTTTTATAAAGCCCCAAGATGAGGGTTGGTAAAGATCTATGCCAGCCTGAGATGCAGCCGTCCCTGTCATGTGTCCCAGGTTGGACACCACGGCCCGGAACCATGCACAGGACGGCCAACACTGCCCGGCCTCTTTGCACAGGGTTTCTGTGGTCACACCACCTAGCAGCCGCCATAATGTATTTTTTCCTGTTGTGGAAAGTTTTTCTTTTTTTCTGAATTGTTTGTAAGTAATACTGAAGATTCACCATAAAGTGCAAACATGGAGGGAAGCTGCAGTGTCAGTATCTTTATTATAGTGCTGATTGACATGTAATCCTGTGCTAATCCTGTCCCCCTGGTCGCCCCTGCAGCGTGGACGGCTCTTGTACGTAGAATAGGGATTTCACACAAAATATTCTTATTTGCTGTAAGGCGGTCACCTATGTTGGCAGCTACGAGCGCACGCGAGGGTGGCGGGGCTTATTCTAAAGGGCTAGAAAAAACATGGCACCGGAGAATCAATATTGATTCTGCAATCTGGATCAAGTTTAGTGGTGTTCCGACTCCCAGCACCACACCGTTCAGTTTATTTTAGGCAGGGCAGGGTCAGACAAGACCAGGTACAACCAAAAAAACTGTACCAGCTAAAAGATGAGGGGGACACAAAGTGCCTCGCCCCTGATATATTGCAGACCCCCTCTGCCCCCAAAGTCTCACAAAACTCCCCCCAGCTGCCATAAAGGGACATAGCGGGGTGTGGGTGATGGCTGCAGCCACCCGCCTTTGTTTTAAAGGTTTCTCTGTAACATGTAAAATCCAGTGATGAGGAACCAGGCAGTGATCAATTACCCCCCCCTCCCCCCCCAAGAATCATAAGTGAACAGGGATCTATAATCACAGCCAATCAGAGACAGGCTCAGATCACAAGCACCATCTTGCCGGTGGCACCGCTGCTCTGGATGATGTCCTCGTGGGCCTGAGCTGCTTTCTCCAGTGGATACTCAGGACCAATCAGTGGCCTCAGCCATCCGCTCTCCATGCCCCCGAGGAGCACGGCTCCGGCCTCCTTCCAATCCGCCTAAAATCAAAAAACATCTTTAATATAGTTAATTTACAAGGACACAGATGGCCACCAGCCCCATGTACATGAATGGACATATGATCCCAATGGGGAGAGGATATTCACTTCTGCCCCCTCCAGCAGCAGCTTATGGTCCAGGGAACCACAGGCCGGACCCACTGCTGCAGACTATTCCTCCCACCAGCGGAGACTCATGGCAGAGCCCGTGATGCAGATATGAAGGTAGACTTCACTGTGATGTGTAATCCTAACAGGAAGGCAGCACTATCTGTGCCTACAACACGCACAGTAGGACAACGGGGAGGCAGTATTAACCGTTTCAACTTTATGTGAAGAAACAGGGTAGTACTGTCTGTACTGATCAAAGCAAATACTGTTTTACTTATACTAGTTACAAGGGAGAAACAGGAAGCAGTACTACCTGTGTATATCATTTAGACAAGGATCACACATGCAAGCAACACGGGCGAGTCTCGCATGTTAATACCCGGCACTGCGATCAGAGCGAGCCGCTGCATAGCAATACATGGAGCCGCAGGCTCCGCTTCCTAGTGCCGGGTATTAACATGCGAGACTCAGCCGTGTTTCTCGAGTCTGTGATCCCGGTCTTACAACGAGAGACAGGAAAGCAATACTACCTGTGCCTGCATCATTTACAGAATAGCACTGTCTTGATTTTTTTTCTGTGTCTAAATAATCTACAAGGAGACGGTAAGATCTGTACCCACATTATTCACAATGAGAAACAGTACTACAGCATTTATAAAGTACTAGCTATACCTAAGACTGTAATGGAAAGACAGGAAGGTGGCAATATCTGCCTACATCTTTTACCATTTACATTATTCATAGAGAGGGGAAGGCAGTACTGTTATCATTTACAAGGCAGCAGTACTATCTGTACCTTCATTATTCACAGGGAGACACAGGAAGGCAGTACTATCTGTCCTGACATCATTTTCAGGCTGATCTCGGCTTTTCTCTCCGTTTCATACGTGGATACAAGATGCTACGTACAGATCTGAGTGTGCGGACGCCGATTACTTTGTGCCGTTACCTTGGTGGAGCTGAACAGTGCAACTCCGGTGATGCTGGACTCCTTCATCATTGTGTCTCTGGGGTTTATCTCGATAGGACCGCGGCAGCCGATTATCTAGAAGAACACAGCCGCTATTAGACAGAACCATGTTGTGGGGTAAATAATCGTTGCAGTCAGTGAAAACCTGATTTTCTGGTCTTTTTAGGGGTAATTATCAGAGCAGCCAGCACCCCCAAAATTCACCTTACAGAGGGGACAAGGCCGCACTGGAGCAGGACTAGTACAGCACGGAGAAGTACCAGTGTCATGGACCCAATGGTGTAGGACTACTACCTCCATCCGGTGGCATTACCCTCTTTTTGTTTCCTCCCTGGAGAGCTCATGTGCATGTTTATCCCCATGAAATATTACCAGCAAGTCTCCGTACACATCATGTCTCCTGTAGAGCAGGTCCCTCTCCCCAAAATCAGCCAATTACAGACCCTATTTTCCCAGTCATGTCAGGATTGGGGACACTCACCGTCACTCGGCCACCGTATGAGAGGAGTTTCAGGTCATTGCTCAGGTTCACATTGGACAACATCTCCAGGATGACATTAACCCCATCCTCTCCGGCAGACTCCTAAATATTAGAAAGCACAATACATTCTTTAATAAATAGGGACATTATGTTCCCGGACATCACTTACACCGGGGGATAGTATAATGTATGTCTAACATAAGAGTATATGGCGGTCACAATGCGGACACTGACCCGGATCTTCTCGATGTAATCCTTCTCTCTGTGGTTGAACACCTTGTGGGCTCCATTTTGTAATACCAGATTTAACCCCTCGGGGCTGCCGGCGGTTCCAAACACTGTGAATCCATGGGCTCTGGCAATCTGACAAGCCGCTATTCCCACCTATAGGGGAGAGAGGTAAGCGGAGCAGCGCAAACCACACCGATATCTAGAAAAAAAAAACCACCTACTTACCTGACTAAGAAGGACTGAAGTCTTACAATCCACATCTCCATTAACCACCAACTACTGTGCACCATCAAGGCCGCTGGCACTAACTTCTTCACTACTCTAGACTGGTCCTAAACCATCACAGCTGGTATTAACCCATCATTGCCATAGAACACCAGGAAAGAAGTAGTAACCCTTTCCATCGCACTAGACCAGCACAAACAGGCCACCGGGGATGAGGCCACTCAAACCCGACCCCTCAACGCTTTCTTCTGAATTCCCACCTATTTTCTCATGTACATTTGGGTGCCTACTATAGCTCCGTCCTCTTACCACAGAGCACCACATGACAATCCTAACCCCTCAAACCCACCCACTATGCATCCACTATCGCAGCTCGTACTTCTTAAGAGTAGAAAATGAAGAAAGGCAAAACAGATAATGCAATATTAAGCTCCTCGGTTGAAGAGGACAACTTCCAACATCCACTGGTCACATTACTCACTCCGCCACTGGCGCCATGTACGAGGACCACCTCCCCGGGTCTGCCGTGTGCCCTATGTAACAAAAGAAAGTTGTGAAGTTCTGCCGACTGACTGCACACTACGGTGTTAAAAAGTATTGCAAAGTTTCAGAACTTTTCTCGCTCCATACTTGACCCATGTCTCTCACTTTGTGATCAGCGCTCTATAGGCAGTGAAATACGGAACGGAGATGGCGGCTCCTTGCTTGAAGCTCAGCTGCTCAGGAAGAGAGTACACGGCATCCTCAGAGGCGACTGCGTACTCCGCGTATCCCCCTGTGATTGTACCAGTGGTGAACACGCGATCTCCTTTCTGCACAACACAAAAAAAAGGAAATAAATATTAATAAAATGGGACCAAGAGGTTAGGGGGCTACATGAGCTATCTGGGGCAGCGCCTCCATACAGGTGGCAGTGTCCGATGCTGCAGCTCAGGCCTCAGTGAATGGTGCCGAGGAGCAGTACCAGGCACTGACATAGCTATGTGTGGCGCTAGAGGAGATGTGGTCCTTCCAGGAGATAATCGTCCCTGGATTTTGACCCCCCCCCCACCCCAATTTTTAATGGGCTGATGCACATGACATCAATATTAAAATCATGTAAAATCCCTTTAAAAGGGTCGGGTTGTCCAACACACGCATGTCCGCATTGGAAAGTGACCAGCTTATCATCAAGGAAGACTGTCAAAGCAGAAAGTCCCTTTAAGAAAAATCAGTCAGTTACCTTAAATGTGGTCACGTTTCTTCCGACATCCTCCACCACCCCCGATACGTCAGAGCCGGGGATGTAGGGCAAGTTTGGTTTCCGGGCGTAGGTGCCAGCTCTGATGTACGTCTCCACAGGGTTAATTCCACAGGCGTGCACGCGGATTAAAACCTTTTATTGAAGTGACAAAAAAAAAAAAGTAAAAGAAATAATGGACAAGGACAGGGTCTCCGTCAGGGGCCATGTTCTTCTGTCCTGGCATCTCATGCACAGTGTGACTGACAACTCTGGGGGACCCGACTACTTAAAAAGGGTTCAGGATTTAGATAACGACCAATTTTTAGCAGAGGTCTGGCACCTACCACACATCAGCTGTTTGCTGCTTCAATGGGGGCTGGATGTAAACAATGAATGGAGCAGAAACATCACAGCGCCAATCAGTGGCCGCTCTCAGGTACTGCAGCTCAGCTCCTATCAGAGTAGGACAGAGCTGCAATTCTAGGCAGGGCTGTGGAGTCGGTAAGCCAAACCTGCGACTGACTCCTCAATTTCCCTTACACCGACTCCAACTCCAACTGACTCCACGACTCCGACTCCCACATATATTGCTTATATTTAAGTGAAAAATTTATTGTAGTACAATGTGAACATCAGACATTTAATCATTTTTATGATATAATAATCAAGATATTTAGATAGAACATAATATCTATTTATTGGAATACAACTTTAGAACACAAAAAACTGTAATAAATTGTAAATATGTAATACACTGTATAATATCGATTACATATATAACACTATGTAATAAACTATGTAAGTGTAAGAAAACACCGGCGATTGTCTAAACGCTGTGTCTAACATCATGTCCTCACTATATCTGAAACTGAACCTGTCAAAGACTGAACTCCTTGTGTTTCCTCCCTCTACTAATGCACCTATACCAGACATTGCCATTTCTGTGTGTGGTTCCACTATTACTCCCCAGCAACATGCCCGCTGTCTTGGGGTCATACTTGACTCCGAGCTTTCCTTTGCCCCCCACATTCGATCACTGGCTCGCTCTTGTTATCTGCACCTCAAAAACATTTCTAGAATTCGACCTTTTCTTACTTTTGACTCCGCAAAAACTCTTACCGTTTCTCTTATTCATTCTCGTCTGGACTATTGTAACTCTCTTCTAATCGATCTCCCTCTTACCAAACTCTCCCCCCTCCAATCTGTCTTGAATGCTGCAGCCAGGATCATATTCCTCGCCAATCGTTACACCGATGCCTCTACTTTGTGCCAGTCATTACACTGGCTACTCATCCACTCCAGAATTCAGTATAAACTTATTACCCTCACCCACAAAGCCCTCCATGGCTCAGCACCACCCTACATCTCCTCCCTTGTTTCAGTATACCACCCTACCCACGCCCTCCATTCTGCTGATGACCTGAGGTTAGCATCCTCAATAATAAGAACCTCCCACTCTCGTCTCCAAGACTTTACACGTGCTGCGCCAGTTCTTTGGAATGCACTTCCCAGGTCAATACGATTAGTCCCCAATCCCCACAATTTTAAGCGTGCCCTGAAAACGCACTTATTCAGACTGGCCTATCGCCTCAACACATTAACCTAATCTATCCCTGGGTGGCACAGCCAAAAGTTTTACCATAACCAGGTTCCCCGCATCATGTTCCCACATGCTTTATGCATCCATTAGCCCTCTGTATCTGTACTGCTACACACTTAACATTATGGCTGGTCCATACAATCAGGGCAACTGTTACCACCCACCTCTCGTTTCTCCCTATTTCCTCATAGACTGTAAGCTTGCGAGCAGGGCCCTCATTCCTCTTGGTATTTGTTATAATCTACTGTATGTGATTATTGTTATGCTGTAATGTCTATTGTCTGTACAAATCCCCTCTGAAATGTAAAGTGCTGCGGAATATGTCGGCGCTATAGAAATAAAATTATTATAAGTGGCAAAAAACAGTTTTCAACAAAAACATACTAAATAACATTTGTGCAGCTATGAATTTGTTCTAAGAAATAAAATTGCCTCCATCAGATCCTCCTTCATAGATGACCTCACATCTGACCTAATAATTTGTAAGGCTAGAGAACAACCTCTCTACACTAACTTGGGTTGGAGACAAGCCGTAACCACATGGGAACATCTCTAACAATTTCCGGCTATAAAGGAATTGCCTCATGCACAGACAGTTTTGATGAACGGTTGAATTTTTCTATTTCTTTGAGAGCAAGTGAAACATTTTGCTGAAATATGGTCAATCTGCTGCTATAGGAGACGGAGTGAAATCTTTTTCCTTGCAGCAACGCTTTGCCTGCTCCATGTCATCCAAATACTTGTCAAAGTTAAACTCCTCATCTGATGAGGATGAAGATATGGCAGCAGTAGCGCTGTCAGGACCAGAGTCCTCTTGCGCCTGGAAGTCCTCCTGTAGGCCACTCATCTTAACTGCTACCTCAGTCAGAGCTTCTTTTCCTTTAGTAAGCTGTTGATCATCAAGCAATATACGATGACTTGGATCCACATAAACAGCTGCCAGAAAATTTTTATTTTCCAATAGCTTTGTCTCTCCGTTTCATTGAAGCGGCAATGCCATCTGCGATTAAACTTCCTCTTTGGGACAGGCAAAATAGCAAGTTCTTCCACTCCGTTATGAAAATGCCAGGAGTTAAATCCTCAGCTTGTAATTTTTTAGTCATGGTAAATAGGTGATTAAGCAATTCCTTCAATTCAGCCACCTGTGTCCATTGACCTTCATTTAGGGTTACCTGAGGGTTCACCATATCTATAAGAATCGGTTTTAGTTCAAGCAATCGCTCAATCATTAAGTAAGTGCTGCCCCACCGAGTGGCTTGATCTACAATTGCCCCTTTCCCAGCACGTCCCTCTTGCAGACTCTCTTATTGCCAGCTGCAGTGTGTGCACAACTTTCTCCAGCTCCGGTGCCCAGGAATCGGATCCTGTGCAGGGCAGGCACCCCTCCCCCTCCTCTCTCTGGTGAAGACGGCAGAAGACAGGACAGAGGAGGGGAGATTTCACCCTGCAGTCTGGAGCCGGTGCAGGACGGGAGCACTACAGCATACAAGTGAGTTTTGATAGGTGCGTGCCCCTGCTTCTAAGGGGGCAGCTGCCCCCCCTGCCCCTCGCTGGGTACGTCCATGATTCACACAGCGTTCTAGCGGATCCGTTCTTTGCAGTAAAGTGCAGTGACTCTGGGAATCCCAGCAAAGTCAATGGGTTTCAAGATATGACAATTCAGACACATTGTTTTGTAAGGATCCGTTTTTGGGCTCAAAAACAGATCCTCACAAAGAATGAGCATGTCAGTTTGTGCGGCGTTTTTCTAATCTGCTTTTGCTATTGAAAACATTATCTATGAGCTCAAAAACCCTTTCAGGTGATGCGGTTTTTTAAAAAGCTGATCTGCTTTTGCAGCTGAAAAACGTATCCTCAAAAAACGCAGGAAAAACGCTGTGTATGAATGTAGCCTTAGATCAGAAATAGAACAGCCATTTATAGGACATTTCATAACTTTCCCAAATTCCTAAGAAAAAATATTCAGCACATTCTGCATTGAACTACTGTACCCAATTTATTATATATTTTGGGAGTCGGTCCATTTTATACCGACTCCACCAAAATGAGCACTGACTCCACAGCCCTGATTCTAAGTACAGACTCTTAAAAAGCACTTTAAGAAGCTGTTCAGTGAAGGTGCCAGGAGTAGGACCACCACCTTCTGACACATCAAAGACCTAGAAATAGCTTTTGGCCAGGGTCACACTTGCGAGTACAATGCAAGTCTCTTGCATAAATACCCAGCACTGCCACCAGCACTCTGACCAGAGTGTGCAGCTGCATTTATTTCTATGCAGCCACACACTCCGGTCCCGAGTATTGATGCGCGAGTTTCTCACATTGTACTCGCAAGTCTGACCCCGGCCTTTAAGAAAGTCTCCACTGTTCTCCAAACTTCAGCATTGTGCCAGGAAAGACATCTTTACCTGCTTCTCGCCTGGTGAAGGCACCGGGACATCAGTGAGGAGCTTCAGAACCTCCGGTTTCCCAAACTCCGAGACCCGAATCACCCGCATGAGTCTTCCCATAGAAGCCATACTGGTCTGAAAGACAAATCTATAGGTTATAGAAAATACTGAGATCTCTGAAGCCACTAGTGAGGGGGACAGTCACCCCCCCTCCCTCCGCCTCTCTTTTGCAGGGGTAAAGAGAGCTCGTATTCTAAGTCTCTCTGAGTAGATGAATTACTGAGTTTAACATATGGAAAATCAGAGACTGAGATTTATAGAAAGGAGAGAAAAAAGCCACAGAACAAATTACAATTCCTTTAAAAGTCCAGGCTCCCTGGTGGGGACAGGCAATTAAGACAGGATGCTAGAAAAGAGAATGGACAGCACCTCCAAAAGCCACACATTGATCTAATGCCGCCAAGCAAAATTTTACATAACTGAACGTGAGGTTCTTAGTTTAACATTCTGATCAGACGGTATGAAGCCCACTGCCACGTCACTGCAAACCTCTCCTTGGGTCCCCATCGCCTTAACGGTGCGGAGGAGTGTGTTGACCACCACCGCAGCGACAATGCACCAGCAGGGCAGACGGCCTGGTGCCTCACAGCACACATGCTGCAAGACTGAGTCCCCATGACTCTGGACGGCACTGTCCCACCAGCACAAAACCACAGCAACAATGGCTGCCACACAGCACCAAACGAAAGGAGCATTGAAACTCACCTTCCTCAAACTCTCATTTGAGAGCAGAAATGGGCTAGACCCCTTTCTATGCAGTCTCCTGCAAATTTAAAATCACCTGTGCCAAATGGGAGGAGTGCACATCCGAAAAAAATAAAAAAAAAGGGACAGATCATGCAATATGCTACAAAACCCAGTGAGAGGTTCGCCGTGACAGTGGGCTTCATACGGTCCGATCAGAATGTTACACTAGGAGCCTCATGTTCAGTAATATTTATTTTACCGAGCGGCATTACATCAACGTATCAATTGTTGGAGGTGCTGTACATGATTTTTTTTTTTTTTTTTTTTGGGGGGGGAGAATTAAGACAGGATACCTATTGTGAAAAATGTTGGCGTATACAAATAGATCGAAAACTGGGAGTCTCCTTTGTCCCCAGGAAACACATCTGGAGGTGAAAAGAAGCTTCTGTTCCCTCAGCCTAGCTCCGGAGAGAAATACTGGAGTCTGTATACATCCGATAGTGATGGGACATTTTCAAGTTTAGGGCTAATCGGGGAAAATTATGAATGTTTTCTCATAACTAACATCTACCTATAAGCCCCAAATCAATAGTGGCCAGATAACAGATGCCAGCCATGTCATCCTTACGGTCTACGGAAAGGTAAAATCCCAATAAAAAAATACATGGCGGCAATCTCAAACGTCTGCGATCATCAGGAGTAAAGTAATTTTGGGAATTTCATAAAATCTTGAAGGGCTGAGGACATCCCACAACACCAAGTGAGGTCATCATGGGGAGGCGGTGAGGGAGAAACTCTGGGGCTCATACATAAAAGGTCAAGGCAAATTATGATCTGTGTTCCTGGAGAGAGATAGACATTGTGTATGCAATTGAAGTGTTCTCCTTCGCTAAACTGAATCATCTCTGATCGATGTAGTAAGTTCTTTTGTTAATCCTGTTTTATTTTGTGAGACTATAAATGCTGTATTGTTTTGTCCTATTTGTACAATCTTTTGTATATTTTTTTTTTTTTTTTTATTAACACTGCCTACAGTTCTGGATTAAAATGAAAATGTAATAGTTCTGTTCCTTTTGTTCTGTGAACCACACTCCTGAAAGCCACACGCTACCTACCAGGCCTCCAGTCAGCTTGTATAAATGACTGGTGGTGGCAGTGAGTAGTCTTGGGTTATCATGGAGTGAGCAGTGAATGTACCGGAGGGGGAGGGTATATACACATATCTCGTGCGTTGGAATAGGAGGTGTATATACCATACACTCCCTGTTCGTTTCCAGATAACCGCCAGCCTATTAGTGGACACAGCTTGCGGCCTCCTCTGTTAATCGCGTAATTGTCCGGACGATAGAGGGCTGTTCGTGGCAAAAAGATAACAGCGGGTTGGATCTGAGATACAACCCCCCCAGCTGCAATCTATGACACTAACATCCTCCTATATACTGCACTGATGTACAGACGTTAAGAATGTAATAACACTACAGGCTGCAATCTCAGATATTTTCTTTTTGGCGATTTGTCTGGCTGAAAACTCTTCATCTACAAAACAGCTTTGAAAACCAATACCTTTTCATGAGGTATTGGATGACAGTTTGCTTTGTTTAGATAGAGGCAGATTGCTGCCGCAAAAAAAAAAAAAAAAAAAAAAAAAGCACTTTCCACATGGAAACCGCACTGTGAATGTGACTTTTGAGCTACAGACTCACCCCCCCTCCTCCCCCATTTAAAGCAAGGGATCGTTTGTTACAAGCAGATCTGAGGGGCATATGAGGATTTTGGCGCAGAATCCACAACAAATGATGCCTCCGAAGAGCCCTTAAGAGCGTCCCCCGAGCCTGCACTCACCTCTGTCATGCATGTCCCTGTTTTTTTGTTTTTTTTTGTTTTTTTTTTACTTGACGCCGGGCCAACACCCGGACCAGAGTCTCTCCGATCTGTAAATGCCCAACTAAGAGGAAACTGACTGGGGTCACCAGTTCAAGGGTGGGTTGCAGCACCACTGGGGGTTCATAAGTTTTTAAACATACGACAGTCCATGGCGCTCCACTCTGCTGCGTCCCAGCACACACAGGGCTCGCGGCTCTGCTACGTCCCAGCGCACACGGGGCGCCCGGCTCTGCTACGTCCCAGTGCACACGGGGCATCTTCCATGGCGCTCGGCTCTGCTACATCCCAGCGCACACGGGGCATCTTCCATGGCGCTCGGCTCTGCTACATCCCAGCGCACACGGGGCGCCCGGCTCTGCTACATCCCAGTGCACACGGGGCATCTTCCATGGCGCTCGGCTCTGCTACATCCCAGCGCACACGGGGCGCCCGGCTCTGCTACGTCCCAGCGCACACGGGGCGCCCGGCTCTGCTACGTCCCAGCGCACACGGGGCGCCCGGCTCTGCTACGTCCCAGTGCACACGGGGCGTCTTCCATGGCACTCGGCTCTGCCATGTTCCAGCGCACATGGGGCGTCTTCCATGCCGCTCCACTCTGCTGCATCCCCATGCACACGGGGCTCCCGGCTCTACTGAGCCCCAGGAGGCTCGGCTCTGCTACGTCCCAGCGCACACGGGGCGTCTTCCGTGGCGCTCGGCTCTGCTACGTCCCAGCGCACACGGGGCGTCTTCCGTGGCGCTCGGCTCTGCTACGTCCCAGCGCACACGGGGCGTCTTCCGTGGCGCTCGGCTCTGCTACGTCCCAGCGCACACGGGGCGTCTTCCGTGGCGCTCGGCTCTGCTACGTCCCAGCGCACACGGGGCGTCTTCCGTGGCGCTCGGCTCTGCTACGTCCCAGCGCACACGGGGCGTCTTCCGTGGCGCTCGGCTCTGCTACGTCCCAGCGCACACGGGGCGTCTTCCGTGGCGCTCGGCTCTGCTACGTCCCAGCGCACACGGGGCGTCTTCCGTGGCGCTCGGCTCTGCTACGTCCCAGCGCACACAGGGCGTCTTCCGTGGCGCTCGGCTCTGCTACGTCCCAGCGCACACGGGGCGTCTTCCGTGGCGCTCGGCTCTGCTACGTCCCAGCGCACACGGGGCGTCTTCCGTGGCGCTCGGCTCTGCTACGTCCGTCCATCAATCAGTTACTTGCTCGCACACACGACCTTTACTCCGCACCTGGCCGCCCCGTCTGTCCGCCATTTCTCTCTGGACCTGGGAAGAAGAATCCCAGGAGTTTCCTCCATGCCTGCAGCTCAGATATAGTCCTGTATGTGCAGTCTGCATTACATGCCTGCTGATTCTTGTAGTTCTACACATACATACACGGGCACACTATATCCTATCAGTATAAGGCTCCATGCGTGCATGTGTAGAGCACTACAAGTCGCAGCAGCTTAGCCTCCTCTCAGTCTCTCCCCCCCGGCCGCTCACCTGCAGCTGTCACCTCCGAGTCCCAGACTCCCTGACCCCGTCAGTGTCCTGTCAGCTTTTATACTATGCCCGGGGGGCGTGTCCTCTGGTGTCAGGTGACCGCACGCACCGACGCGTCGCCATGTTTCTTGAGGGAAACGTAGCCTCATCGTGCTGCCGTCACGTGGTCCACGCACACCCTCAATGATAGCGGAATGGAGATATTTTGACCCAGCCGGAGCTTCCGTAGCTAACATGGCGGCCTCCAGGGGGTGTTACGTGTTGATGTTGCAGTTCTAAAGAAGAAAGAAGCCTGAGATGTGAGAGCTGCTGCCCTCAGGACTGAGCAGGGGATAAACGTGCCTGGCTAACTATATGGGGACAGAAGCCCCTGATCAATGGACCCTGCTCTGGATGAAGACCTGCTGTGAAGGATCCGGTGACCCCAGTCCCATCATGTCACCCTGCTTAGTTCTTACAGGGACCACAGTAGACTTGTGACAGACACTGCTGCAGGGGGACGTATAGGACCAGTACCGGCCGCTGGGTCCTCGTCAGCCCCCTATAATCTGTGTTGTGGAGATTTCCACCTGATGTGAAGAGATCCCTCAGTATGGAGGAGGTAACGACTGATCACCAGGAGGATCCGCAGCCTCCGTCCTCTGGCTCCTGGGGACTGTTCACACACTGGAAGCAGCAGGCCTCGCGTAAGGCCGACCTCAGTAAGAAGGGCAGTGTGGACGCGGACATAGAGGAGATCGTGCGGGACCTCAACCGGCAGAACTGCTACTTCACCACCAGCTCCTGCTCCGGGAGGATCATCCTCATAGACGAGGTGAAGGCTCCGACGTCTTATGACCCCGGCGGCATCCACGGAGGCTGCCCCAGGTCCGACAGATTATCTGTTCTGTCAGCTGTGTGGAGTACAGGAGTACAGTCTCCTTACAGATGTGTCCTGCAATAAATGCTCAGTGCATATATCAGAGGTGTAATAACTACTGCTGCCCTGCAAAAATGGGGAGATGGCACTTACCGTCTGCTGGCTTCCCTTTGTTCCTGGCGTTTTCCATCTACCTTTTCTTGGTGTTGACACAGTCGCTGTCTGCCCAACCTGCACATGCTGCATCCTCAAGGGGCTGGGATCTGAGGGCGAGCCGCCCTGGGTTCAGTCCGTACTACAGAAGTCACTTTATTCCACAGTACTTTCTGCATCCAGTGAGCTGTTTTTCTAAACATAAACTTTTCTGATGACTCTGATCTCTGGAGGTTTCATAGAGTGATGCAGTCTTTGTCCAGTGATCATTCTATGGCTGCTTGTTTTGTTCTCACTCTGTTCTACAGGTAGAAAGTTTCCATCAGGAAATAATCATGATTCCTGAAGGAATGAATGGAACAGCTAGAATCTGACAGCTGCTGTACGATCAGATGGTTTGTCGCGTGCCGGCTGCTCTTGCGGGACCGGTTGCCGCGTGGCGGCTGTCACGTACCGGCTGCTCTAGCGGGACCAGCTGTTGTGTGCCGGCTGCTCTTGTGGGACCGGCTGTTACGTGCCGGCTGCTCTTGCGGGACCGGCTGTCGCCTGACGTGCATGTTTTATTGATTGACCTATTTAGCTCTTGTTTATGACTTTCTATTTTCTTTACATTTTGATTATTGTACATTTTTCCATTAAATTCCCACAGAATCCTGATGTGTCCTCAGTTCAGAAGCAGAACTGCTCGTGGCTCTTTGTAACTCATGATTTCTGCATGAGAGAAGATGTGGTGAGTGTGCGCCGAGCAGTACGGGGCAGGGAGTATATGATCTGTGCTGGTGACCATTTTAGAAATTTGTCATCATGGATTCTGGGAGTTCAACTTCCAAAGCCTTCACCATCCTAATATTAGTGCTACAGCTCCTTCACAGTATTCCTTGCAGAGTAGTTCTCTCGTATACTCGCTCTGCAGGGCACTGCAGCTCTGCTCCATTCACATTAATGGGACTGTGTTGTAGTTCTCGTCAGTGTTATACTGACCCCTGGTATGTACATTGATTGTTAGGCTATGTGCACACATTGCGGATTGGGCTGCGGATTTTTCAGCGCGGATTTGGCAAAATCCACAGGTAAATCCGCAGGTCAAAAGACCTGCGGTTTATCTGCAGTTTAGCCTGCGGTTTCACACCTCTACAATGTTAAAGGTGTGAAACCGCTGCGGATTCCGCACAAACAATTGACATGCTTCGGATTGTAATCCGCAGCAACCAAATCCGCGCAGAAAAATCCGCACCATGTGCACAGCGGATTTTAAAAGCCATAGGCTTACATGGTACTGTACCATGTCAGCAGAACTGCTGCGGATCCGCAGGGCTAAATCTGCTGCGGATCCGCAGCAGAATCCGCAACGTGTGCACATAGCCTTAGAGGATTGGTCCTGAGTCTGGGTAGATCACAGCTGCTTCCTGCTGATTGACAGGTGTCCTGGAATTGGGCCGCTGTGATAGGATTTACTTTCATAAATCTAATCCCCATTTGTGTTCAGATTTCAGGTCTTCAGAAGGCAACAGGAGATGCGGTGCTGAAATTTGAACCCTTCGTTCTCCATGTACAGTGTCGTGAACTGCAAGATGCACAGTTACTGGTAATTACAGGTGCACATGGTCAGATGTAGCAGAGCAGAGTTTGCACTTTTACACTGTTATGATCTAGTAACTTCCATTTCTATTATTGAATTTAAAAGATTAAAAAATAACATTGCCACATCCTTCCCTGCAGAGAAACAAACCTGTCCTCGGGTTATAAGTGGTATTACAGGACAGGTCTACTCATGTTAATGGAGCTCTGTGGACCGAGCTGCAGCTGTGACTAAAAGAAAGCAGCTGTGCCTTTCTAAAAGCTAATACACACAACCATATATATCGGCTGCTAGTTTGGGGGAGGAGATCTTTGGCCGGGCTAGACAGAAAAATATGTCCACTACAGTCTTGTGAACTGGCCCTTTTCCTAGACGATCCCTTTAACTTACTGAAAAGTCAGTGTTTCTATGACAAGCACAGCTCTGCTACATCTGTAATTCACCTTATATAAGCCTTTGGGCTTGTGTTAGATTTAGAGAAACGCTACTACAGACAGCAACCAATGCAAATTATGGTACGGACCAGTTTAATTAAAACTTAACTTTTAATCAACCTTTAAAAACATATATCAACAAAAAGTGCCATACAAAGTGCTCGTGCTGAAGTGAATAAAAATTGTTCAATGCCGCCTGAAATAAACCATATAGGACCATAGGGCACTCGTTATATCATTTACAGCAGCCTCTTAAGTGTTGCATACCTGTAGGGCCTCAGTCCCTCAACCCAGATATGACGTAGAATAGCCTATAGCTCCACATATAAGTTGCCCTTTTATGGTTATTACTGTTTTCTAGGCTCCAATATAGTCCGTAAAGGACATTAATAAACCAAAAAGTGAGCCACTGTACAAATATCCAACACCCTCAGAAAGAGATTATAAAAAGTCTCCTTTAAATTACTGACCACATATCTCCTTTCTAGTGTATAAATAGATCATGTACTTATCTCAGATATCGTTGTTTTTCATAGCGATACCCGAATACTGCTCACAGCAAGGGGGCTCCACATGTCAGCGAATCGTTGGGTAGCTCGATTCCCTCTGTATATCTCCCAACGCGTTTCATCTACCACAAATTCATCAGGGGAGTAGTGGCATTTGTGTCCGGTGGCATTGCGCGCCATATCGCGCTCTCATTATCCTTTATGTACATTCAGAAGTCCCGCTGTCTATCCCCATTTCCGGACGCCGGGGCTGGCACTTCCGGTTTTCATCTTACTTAGACCCCTAGACTCCTCTCCTGCCCCACTTCCTGGCATGTCTAAGGGCCGAAGACGTCACATCCGGTGACGCGTATTAGCCGGATCATCTGCCCCACTTCCTGGGTTCGTCTGAGTATCGGCGGCGTCACATCCGGTATAAACAGCGATGTAAACACATCGCGTTCATGTGACTCGCCCGTGCCCATGGCAACCAGACGCTGTTGTGCATATCTACTTAAAGCGTTAAGCGTCTCGTTCCCTAGAGAGGGGCTCGGGCCGGAAAAATTATACACCTATTCCCATATCAATATAACAAATATCGGTGGCTTGGAGAAGTGTATAATTAGAAGAAATCAGCAAAACTCTTTTCTATCTTTTGCTGATAAACCCAAATAGGGGACATTTTCATTGCATTCCTAGATCCCAAAAATTTTTTTACACCATAATCAAGATACAAAACGTATAGTTCAACTTTCCAGAGGAAAAAATATCTACCAGATAATAATTAAAATGTTATGTTGGTTAATAGATGTTGCATGATATATACTGGGCACCACGGACCTTTTTGGGAAGGATAGAGAAGGGTGCTCACTAGATCTTACCCTATTATGCCCTCTCTGTATGTCACCTACCTAATGCGGAGGTTGGCACCCTAATTCCTGCGCAAGTGGCGCCCCCACTCAACGGCGGCTCTCCCTATACTTTGATGGCCCTATTAAAGTCCTCCCTACAAGAAGGAAGAATAGGTGAGAAGTTCATTAAGTCCCTTAAGATGTACTGTTCGTAGTGAGAAGATCCAGAAAGTTTCTCTCTGAAGGATTCGCTTATCCCAATCTCCTCCTCTTTGATTTTTTGGGACTTTTTCAATGCCCATGAAACTGACAGCCTTAACATCCCCATTGTGGGCCTGGTTGATGTGATTCGCCACTGGTGTGTCTCGTTTGTTTATGATGTCTCTGTGGTGCTCTCTCACTCTCACTCTGAGCTCTCTCTTGGTTTTACCAACATATTCTAAACTACATCTACATGTAATCTTATATACAACTCCAACCGATCTGCAATTGATAAACTGCTGTATAGGAAAAGTTCTTCTTGTGACATTACTATGGAAAATAGTGTCCTGTGTAATTGATGCACAGTATTTACAGTTGCCACACTTATAACACCCTTTGGGTTGGATACCCAACCAGGTAGGCCTACTATTAGTGTTTAAGGAAAAATGGCTACGGACTAATCTATCCTTGATGGAACGACCTTTTCTAAACGTAATTTGTGGGGTACCAGATATAGTCCCTAGAAGGTCTTGATCCATGAGGAGAATTGGCCAATGCCGTTTCATAATTTCCCTCAGGTCATTGGCTCCATTGGAGTATTTTGTTATAAATCTGATCGTTCCTTCGTCTGTGTTTTTCTGTTTTGGGATTAAAAGCTCTTTTCTGTCTCTGACTGCAGTGGTCTTATATGCCTTCTTGAGGATATCATCCGAATATCCACGCTCCAAAAACCGAGATCTCAAATCATCGGTTTGTTCCCTGAAGTCTCTGTGATTAGAGCAGTTCCTTTTCATTCGTAGGTACTGTCCCTTTGGAATGCCTCTTCTGAGTGGGGCCGGGTGACTAGAGTTCCATCTCAGCAGAGAATTAGAGGAGGTCGGTTTTCTAAAGGTTTTGGTTATTAAACGGCCATTCTCTCCTCTTTCAATGCTGATATCTAGGAATGATAGTTTATGTCTATCAGCCTCAAAAGTGAATTGAAGGCCCAGATCATTCTTATTCAATCCTCTTACAAAATTACCAAACCCTTCCTTGTCTCCTTTCCAAATTATGAACACATCGTCAATGTAGCGGAGCCAGAGCACAATCCTGTCCTCCGCCACATCCGTGTGCTCTCCAAATACGATGTTTTCCTCCCACCAACCCAGGAGCAAGTTTGCATACGATGGCGCACATGGGCTGCCCATCGCGGTGCCCCTGAGCTGGTGGAAGTACTCTCCATTGAATAGGAAAAAGTTCCTGGTGAGACAAAATTCAAGGGCCTTGATGACAAACTGATTATGTTCAGAATACTGGATACCCCTAGTTTTTAAATAGTAGTCCGCAGCCATTAGACCTTTTATGTGGGGGGAATGGATGAATATAAGGCCTCTACATCGATTGAACCCAATATCATATTGGTGTCCAAATCAATGTTGTCAAGTTTCACTAAAAGGTCCGTGGTGTCTCGGATGTATGAACTTAGGGAAATGACAAATGGGCTTAAAATTTGGTCCATGTATAGTCCTAAATTTTGTGTTAGACTCCCGATCCCAGAGACGATTGGTCTTCCCTTTAGGGGGACTAGACCCTTATGCACTTTTGGTAAAGCATAAAAGGTTGCAACAACTGGATGCATTGGTGTCAAAAATTCTCTCTCATTTTTATCAATGATTTTAGAGTGAAAAGCTCCATCAATTAATCCTTTCAATTCTTTCACGTAGGATTCTGTAGGGTTACCCTTAAGCCTTTCATAACCCATGGATCTCTGTAATAGGGAGTAACAAAGTGTTTTGTACTGGGCCACGTCCATCACCACTATGTTACCCCCTTTGTCTGATGGTTTTATTATTATAGACTTATCTCTTTCTAGATCTAACAACCCATCCATTTCTTTTTTGGAAAGGTTGTGAAATCTACGTTTTTTATTCTTCTCTAGTTCCATCAAATCCCTAGAGACCAGGTTCAGAAAGACATCTATAGCACCAGCATCACTGCTGGTAGGTGGCATGCGTATGCTCTTATTCTTTAGTGCTGTAAAGGGTCCTTTACCCTGTTCATTAGGGTCCACATCCCCCAGATGATACAGAAATCTAACATCATTTAACAGATCTTCATTGATCCCCAATTCAGCGCAGCTTTTTTTATCAGCATTAATGAAGTGCTTTTTCCACTTTAATTTCCGGGCGAATAAATTGAGGTCTTTGGTAGTTTCAAAACATTCAAAGTCAGAGGTAGGCACAAATGACATTCCTTTACTTAGGACCGCCATCTGTTCACTACTAAGGGATTTTGAGGATAGATTGATAATATGATTGTTCAATTGGGGATCCGGCTGTTGAATCTGCTCCTTAAAGGGTAGTTGGAGTCTAAAAAATGCTCACTCTGTGGTGAGCCTCGACCCACTCCCCTCCCACCGCGTGAGCCACCTCTCCCTCTGGCTCTTCCTCTACCGTGTTTAAATCTAACTTCGGAGTCAGAATATTCTGCCTCCGAGGAAGATATATCGGTATCTTGTGTACGGTTAGTTTTAGTAACTGTATAGGCTTTGTTTTCACAGAACTCCTGTAAATCTCGAATAAAAAACTTGTGTTTCCTCTCCTTTAAATGATATTGAAATTTCTCTATTATGCCCTTCCTAGATATCAGCATTGAAAGAGGAGAGAATGGCCGTTTAATAACCAAAACCTTTAGAAAACCGACCTCCTCTAATTCTCTGCTGAGATGGGACTCTAGTCACCCGGCCCCACTCAGAAGAGGCATTCCAAAGGGACAGTACCTACGAATGAAAAGGAACTGCTCTAATCACAGAGACTTCAGGGAACAAGCCGATGATTTGAGATCTCGGTTTTTGGAGCGTGGATATCCGGATGATATCCTCAAGAAGGCATATAAGACCACTGCAGTCAGAGACAGAAAAGAGCTTTTAATCCCAAAACAGAAAAACACAGACGAAGGAACGATCAGATTTATAACAAAATACTCCAATGGAGCCAATGACCTGAGGGAAATTATGAAACGGCATTGGCCAATTCTCCTCATGGATCAAGACCTTCTAGGGACTATATCTGGTACCCCACAAATTACGTTTAGAAAAGGTCGTTCCATCAAGGATAGATTAGTCCGTAGCCATTTTTCCTTAAACACTAATAGTAGGCCTACCTGGTTGGGTATCCAACCCAAAGGGTGCTATAAGTGTGGCAACTGCAAATACTGTGCATCAATTACACAGGACACTATTTTCCGCAGTAGTGTCACAAGAAGAACTTTTCCTATACAGCAGTTTATCAATTGCAGATCGGTTGGAGTTGTATATAAGATTACATGTAGATGTAGTTTAGAATATGTTGGTAAAACCAAGAGAGAGCTCAGAGTGAGAGAGCACCACAGAGACATCATAAACAAACGAGACACACCAGTGGCGAATCACATCAACCAGGCCCACAATGGGGATGCTAAGGCCGTCAGTTTCATAGGCATTGAAAAAGTCCCAAAAAATCAAAGAGGAGGAGATTGGGATAAGCGAATCCTTCAGAGAGAAACTTTCTGGATCTTCTCACTACGAACAGTACATCTTAAGGGACTTAATGAACTTCTCACCTATTCTTCCTTCTTGTAGGGAGGACTTTAATAGGGCCATCAAAGTATAGGGAGAGCCGCCGTTGAGTGGGGGCGCCACTTGCGCAGGAATTAGGGTGCCAACCTCCGCATTAGGTAGGTGACATACAGAGAGGGCATAATAGGGTAAGATCTAGTGAGCACCCTTCTCTATCCTTCCCAAAAAGGTCCGTGGTGCCCAGTATATATCATGCAACATCTATTAACCAACATAACATTTTAATTATTATCTGGTAGATATTTTTTCCTCTGGAAAGTTGAACTATACGTTTTGTATCTTGATTATGGTGTAAAAAAATTTTTGGGATCTAGGAATGCAATGAAAATGTCCCCTATTTGGGTTTATCAGCAAAAGATAGAAAAGAGTTTTGCTGATTTCTTCTAATTATACACTTCTCCAAGCCACCGATATTTGTTATATTGATATGGGAATAGGTGTATAATTTTTCCGGCCCGAGCCCCTCTCTAGGGAACGAGATGCTTAACGCTTTAAGTAGATATGCACAACAGCGTCTGGCTGCCATGGGCACGGGCGAGTCACATGAACGCGATGTGTTTACATCGCTGTTTATACCGGATGTGACGCCGCCGATACTCAGACGAACCCAGGAAGTGGGGCAGATGATCCAGCTAATACGCGTCACCGGATGTGACGTCTTCGGCCCTTAGACATGCCAGGAAGTGGGGCAGGAGAGGAGTCTAGGGGTCTAAGTAAGATGAAAACCGGAAGTGCCAGCCCCGGCGTCCGGAAATGGGGATAGACCGCGGGACTTCTGAATGTACATAAAGGATAATGAGAGCGCGATATGGCGCGCAATGCCACCGGACACAAATGCCACTACTCCCCTGATGAATTTGTGGTAGATGAAACGCGTTGGGAGATATACAGAGGGAATCGAGCTACCCAGCGATTCGCTGACATGTGGAGCCCCCTTGCTGTGAGCAGTATTCGGGTATCGCTATGAAAAACAACGATATCTGAGATAAGTACATGATCTATTTATACACTAGAAAGGAGATATGTGGTCAGTAATTTAAAGGAGACTTTTTATAATCTCTTTCTGAGGGTGTTGGATATTTGTACAGTGGCTCACTTTTTGGTTTATTAATGTCCTTTACGGACTATATTGGAGCCTAGAAAACAATAATAACCATAAAAGGGCAACTTATATGTGGAGCTATAGGCTATTCTACGTCATATCTGGGTTGAGGGACTGAGGCCCTACAGGTATGCAACACTAAGAGGCTGCTGTAAATGATATAACGAGTGCCCTATGGTCCTATATGGTTTATTTCAGGCGGCATTGAACAATTTTTATTCACTTCAGCACGAGCACTTTGTATGGCACTTTTTGTTGATATATGTTTTTAAAGGTTGATTAAAAGTTAAGTTTTAATTAAACTGGTCCGTACCAATCTGCTACAAAATACACATCTCGTTATTGGTAGAGATACCCCTGCTATATTTATTTTTTTTTTTTTTCAATGCAAATTATGGCATGAATAATTTCTGATATTAACACTGTGTCTCGCACTCCCTACAGTACGGGGTCGCCATTGATTCGGGGTTCAGGAATTCTGGAATAACGGTCGGCAAGAAAGGGAAAATTATAATGGTAAGTATCTGTCTCTGCAGTGATACACTGGAGAAGAACTGGAGAAATCCAGCATCAGATGAGGAATAAAAACGTCATCTTTAGGCCGGGGCTGCAATTTGATAATGCCAAATATGAGGCTGTGCCGCTGCTAAATCACCGCATGATGTAGGTGAATGTTATCTCATTGTTACCAGCAAGTTGCATTTGTATGTTTTGCTATCTGTATGACGTGGCTGCAGCAGTTTAACACATAGTACTAATATTGGTTTTTGCTCAGAGCTTTCCTTTCAAAGAGTTGTCCACTAGCAAAATAGCTTGTAGAGATGGGAACATGGCGGTTCTAAAATAAAACAAACCCACCCAGCCCCTGCATCGTCATCTTAATGCTACTGGTGTGATCCCTGTCGTTTTCCTGGCTTCCTCTTCTGGTTGTGGGGGTGTCGGCTACTGAGGTTACGGTCTGGCTGACCAGATAAATGGTCCTTTGACCCTGGACGTTTGGTTACAGAGATCACCTGACGCCCCCCACTGTAAGTCAACATACCAGAAGAGGCCCTGCCTTTATAGTGGGTGAATAATTGCAGAGCAGCTGAATCTCCCAGGATCTTGTGACTCCGAGGTGCGTTCACATGTGATGGAGAAAATCTGCTCCATGTTTCGCCTTGTGCATTTCAAGTGTGTAGAGAGGTTCATTGTTGACGCTGCTGTAATCGGTTTTTCGCCTTTAAATCCAATTTGGCTGAGAGTTCCTCTTGTATCGCAGGCCGTGCGGAGCACACATTGTCTGGAGGTGCCCTTGAGTCACAAGGCGAAGTGTCTGGTGAGCGAGGAATACATCGACTTCTTAGTGCAAACTGCAAATCAGAAGATGGAAGAGAACAAGAAGAGGATTGTCAGGTGTGGCTCAGTGTGGATGTGGGATCTATACATCGTATATCAGGGCAGAGTGACGGACAATGGGATGGCGTGTGGTCAGCGGGATGGAGTGTGAGTCGCTGTGGTGGTCAGCGGGATGGAGTGTGAGTCGCCGAGGTGTTTAGCTGGATGGAGTGTGAATCGCCGTGGTGATCTGGAGGATGGAGTGTGTCGCCGCACGGTCAGCACTCAGCCCCTTTGTCTTCACAGCGGTACCTCAATCAACTGCAGCACGGCTCTATTCAAGTTAAAGAGGGTGTCCTCTTTACTTTACACTGACCTATCTTTAGGATAGGTGATCAATGTCTGGTCGGCCAGGGTCCGACACACAGCACCCCCGCTGATCAGCTGTTACTGCCGTCGGCTGGAAGTACTCCCTTACAGAGCTGCTCAGTCTGCTTGTAGTGGCCAGGGCTTGGTATTACACATCCGCTTATTATTGTTTTGAATAGGAGGCGGATGTGCAGTACTCTGTGGCAGCCACTACAAGTAGACGGAGCAGCTCTGTAAGAGAGTACTTCCAGCCGGCGGCAGTAACAGCTGATCGGCGGGGGTGCCGGGTGTCGGACCCTGGCCTATCAGACATTGATCACCTATCCTAAGGATAGGGCAATTTAAAAATCAGTAACCGCCTCTTTAATGAGCCCAGCTGCAACCACCTCATTCTGAGGATTGACGGGGTCTTGGATGTCGGATCCCACTGATCATACAATGAGGCGTTTGCTAAATGAGATATACATAATCCTATTTTTGGTTGTAAGCGTCTGACCAAAGCACGATAATTTTAGGGAGGCACAGTGTTCAGGTCCTGCTGACCTTATTGTTATTATACGTGGGGTCCTTTCACTGCAAGGAACTGATCATGGGGTAAGGATTACAGCTAGAAAGTAAGATAATTTTTGGCCATTTGTTTTCCTCGTACACTATGAAAGAGGAGGGAACGGGGCTTTTTAGGATTATTTTTTTTTTTTTTTTTTTTTGTAATTGTTTTCATCGTTCCATACATTATAGTAAATTGAATGGTCTTGCTTAACACTTCAACTCGTCCTAGAAAGTACAAACCTTCCATGTGCCTGTGGACGAAAAAAATAAATAAAGTTCTTGCTTTTGGAAAAAGGGGAAAAAAATCAAACGGGTACAAATGACAAATCGCCGGTTGCGATGGGTTAGAATGAATTGACATTGTGCTGTATCCCACAAACATCTCTGATCTGTTCTCTATTTCTGCAGATTTTACCGCTGCCTTCAGAAGGCTTTACATCAGAGGAACCATATAAGGGACACAGACGGTGAGCAGAAGTCTGAGCGGCCGGTGTATAGTCGCCGACGGAGGAGACGGAACGGAAGCAAGACCAGCAGCCAGTGTGAGGAGTCTGTGGACGATGAGGGGAGCAGTGTCTCGTTATTTCATGATCTGACACTACAGGATTTGTGAGAATAAGGGAACAAGTCGTAAACTGAGCAAAGACCTGAGCGATCCAGGATCCGTGGTGCAGGGCTGCGTTATCAATAATACATCCCATCCCCAGCAGGTGGCGCTGTCCACAGGATGATATAAGGCAGGTGACAGTGCTGCTTGTGGGTACCGATGTAGCCGAGCTGAGGTCGCCCTTGGGGCGCAAATCTGGTGAATTGGATACATTGATTTCTAAGTCTACACTTTTTATCGGCTGTTGTCAGGAAATGTGTATGATACGACCAGCAGCCGGACGGGAAAAAGAAAAATCTACGTTTTTATTCGTGTAAATCTTTATTTGTAGAACAGGACTAAATCTTTTGTTTTTAATGTTATCCAATCCTTTGTTTCTTCAGAGGTGAATGGATCCTAAGCGTGTGTGGAGGCCGCTTATCCCCATCTCCTCCTAGAACTGTCAGCACATTTGGCTTCAGTCGCGTGCTGCAGTCTGGGCTGAAAATCTCCGCAGTCTGCCCGGTCTGTGGCCAGATCTAGCCACGGATTTTACTGACATGCTCTTTCTGTGGCCACTAGGTGGCGCTGCTCCACTTATTGTGATGAGATTCGAGCCCTGATTCTTCAGTTGCAGTCTTTGTCATCCTTGTCTTTCCTTGTGTGCTGTCACATTTTGTACTAATTTTGCACTAAAATGGTGCACGATGCTTGATAAATTTGGCACAAGGTCAAAGGTGTATACAGATTTAGTACGCCACGACCATTGTGCACAAATTTTGTTGAGCAAACCCACCCATGCTGTCTGTCTTTACTACCATGTGACAGAACGGCCGGTGAGGGCGGGTACCAGTGCCCTCAACATCACCAAGCACAATGGCAAGCGTTGGATGGAGTGGTGTAAAGCCGCCACCACTGGACTCTGCAGGAGACGTGTTCTGTGCAGTGATGGATCGCACTTCTCTCTCTGTGGCTGATGGAGGATCTGGGTTTGGTGATTCCAGGAGGACGTTACCCCCTGACTGCATTGTGCCCCCTGTACAGATGGTGGAGGAGGATAATGCTATGGGCTGTTATTAGGGAGCGGCCGAAGACCCTCAGCTCCGGTGATGGTAAATCTTCATCTTCAGCACAAGACATTGTGGACAATTGTAGCTTCAGCTTTGTGGGAATAGTTTGGGGAAGACCCTTGTGTGTCCCCCATGGCTGTGCCCAGTACACAAGCTCCATACAGACATGGGGGGGAGGGGGGGGACATGAGATGTGTAACAGAGCCCGGACCTCAGCCCCATCAAAGAATGGAGACTGTGAGCCCGGCCTCCCCCAACATCAGGGTCTGACCTCACAAATTCTTTGGATGAAGGGGTAAAAATCCCCACAGACGCCTCCAAAATCTTATGGAAATCCTTCTCATTTAGAGTTGGAGCAATTATATCTGCAGAGGAGCGACTCCATATTATTGTCTATGGATGGCGGGTCAGCAAAGCTCCTGGGGGGATGTGGAGGGGGCACATACTTTTGTACATGGAATGTATATTAATCCTGTATACTCCAAAAAATATAAAGTGGAAATAACCAATGATGAAACATTAAATGCAAGTGATCCATACTGTCCGATAATCCAGACTGTCCTTCGCTGCGGCATATATTACTGGGGAGTTTACCTTGAGTTTGTGACCCCTCCTGGACGTGGGGGCATCGCTGGCCCTTATCTTTCGGTGGGCACCCATCTGTTGATCTTGGTGACATTGTGAAGCGGGGTCGGCTGTTCACTCCTCTCCGCCATGTTCGGCCGTGTCCTTTCTCTAATCTCATGATTTGTTGATCGTTTCCACCTATTTTGCGGCACCTGATGTAAATCTTACTCAGGTTAGGAGATGATAATGTGGGGGGGGGGGGGTCACTTACTTTTTCAGGCCGAGCTAATGACATTTCTTCAGAATAAATAATTGCAGCGTGCGCTCCGTGTACGGGAGATTAGGTCACCTTCATCCACTGATTGCACAGAGAGGAGGGTCACGTACCGCCACAGCTGAACCCACTAGGAGCGACACTCGCCCTGTAGCGGCTCCCGTCAGGATGTGGACAGGATCACGATCTGTGCCGGCTACCAGCCTGACGCGGCTGCCCGAGATCCAGCACCGATTCACAGAATATTTTTATTAAGATTATTAAAATTAAAAATGTTCTTGGTCGTCATTAAAGTTCTTCTACCGTTCTGTGTATGCAGCTCCTGTGCAGACCTATGCGTCTCCAGGGTTACAGGCTACAATCAATACTTGTGTGTAGTCTGATCCTGCAGTCTAGGGTGTCGTCCGGACGTCAGTATATCGCGAGCCATGGCTTTAGGACTGACTGAACACGAAAGTCCCATCAGACTGCTGAATTCAGCTCCAGAAACCACAGGCAGCACTCGGTTCGCGATAATCTAACATCTGAATGAGGCCTTACACGGAGGAGGCAGCAGCCATCTTGGTTTCTATGGTGACAGCTTAGGCCTCAGTATCTGCCCAATCAGCCGCTCCACACTGTTCTTGTAGGCCGGCAGCCGCCTCGACGATGCGGCTCCTACTGGTCGTAACTAGTGTTGAGCATTCCGATACCGCAAGTATCGGGTATCGGCCGAAACTTGCTGTATCGGAATTCCGATACCGACTTCCGATATTTTTTCAATATCGGAATTCGGCATCGGAATCGGAAGTTCAGTTGATTGACGGCCTGACGTCATCATGATGCGCGGTGTGTGCGCATCATGATGCGCCGTCATTTCGGGCCTTCCGGGGGTCTCTGCCGGCCTGCCGGGGGGCTGTGTGGACTGCCCGGGGTCTGTACCGGCCTGCCGGGGGGGCTGTGCCGGCCTGCCGGTGGTCTGTGCACCCTGTGGGGGTCTGTACCGGCCTGCCGGGGGGCTGTGCTGATGTCCGGGGGTCTGTGCAAGCATCGTCCGATGGGACTACAAGTCCCATCGGGCGATGCCTGCTACCATGACAGTGATTGACACATTAGCCAATGATGGGACAGTAGTAGTCCCATCATCCGGCTAATGTGTTAAATGTTAAAAAAAAAAAAAATACTACATACATACTACATACATGCTACATACATACTACATGCATGCTACATACATACTACATGCTACATACATACTACATGCATGCTACATACATACTACATATATACTACATACATGCTACATACATACTGCATGCTACATACATACTACATACATACTACATACATACTACATGCATGCTACATACATACTACATATATACTACATGCATGCTACATACATACTACATGCTACATACATACTACATACATACTACATACATGCTACATACATACTACATGCATGCTACATACATACTACATGCATGCTACATACATACTACATGCATGCTACATACATACTACATGCATGCTACATGCATGCTACATACATACTACATGCTACATACATACCACATACATACTACATACATACTACATACTACATATATACTACATGCATGCTACATACATACTACATGCCACATACATACCACATACATACTACATACATACTACATACATACTACATGCTACATGCATACTACATGCATGCTACATACATACTACATGCTACATACATACCACATACATACTACATACATACTACATGCTACATACATACTACATATATACTACATGCATGCTACATACATACTACATGCTACATACATACCACATACATACTACATACATACTACATGCTACATACATACTACATATATACTACATGCATGCTACATACATACTACATGCTACATACATACCACATACTACATACATACTACATGCTACATACATACTGCATACATACTACATGCTACATACATACTACATATATACTACATGCTACATACATACTACATGCTACATACATACCACATACATACTACATACATGCTACATATATACTACATGCATGCTACATACATACTACATATATACTACATGCATGCTACATACATACTACATATATACTACATGCATGCTACATACATACTACATACATACTACATGCTACATACATACCACATATATACTACATACATACAATACATTCATACAATACATACATAGACATACAGAAAAAAAGAGGGGGAGAAGCCAGCGCTGCTTGTGGTCAGAACGTAATACAAGAAGTGTGAAAACACACATTGGTTTCTATCTGTATTCAAAAATGAGACATTTAGCAAAAAATTGATCAATTGTTTGAGCTACCCCGCCACGTCAAGGCAGTCTCGTATGGGGAGTCCTACTCTACGTTTTTTATATTCGCTGTGCCATTACGGCCTCCTAAATGTATAAAAGCAAGACCTCATTACATGCACACTGTACCTCAAGCATTTCAGAATCGCTCCTATGGCACCAGAGAGGACAAGCGCAGATAAAGGTTAGCCAGGTCCATGCAGACATTTCAGGTCCAACCTCCACACTGCCTGTCCAGCACCACATGATAAAGGACGATCCAGGCCCAGATACAGGTGCGTAATCAAATAAAGCCTAGGGCAGGGCAGGGCTGCCGTTTAATGTGAACAGCAGCCTAGATCAATCACTGAGAAAACAGAAAGAATGGCGTACATGACCCAGCGCGCACGGCTACAGTGGTGGTCAGCCACAAAACCAATATCAAGAAAAAAAGAGGGGGAGAAGCCAGCGCTGCTTGTGGTCAGAACGTAATACAAGAAGTGTGAAAACACACATAGGTTTCAATCTGTATTCAAAAATGAGACATTTAGCAAAAAATTGATCAATTGTTTGAGCTACCCCGCCACGTCAAGGCAGTCTCGTATGGGGAGTCCTACTCTACGTTTTTTATATTCGCTGTGCCATTACGGCCTCCTAAATGTATAAAAGCAAGACCTCATTACATGCACACTGTACCTCAAGCATTTCAGAATCGCTCCTATGGCACCAGAGAGGACAAGCGCAGATAAAGATTAGCCAGGTCCATGCAGACATTTCAGGTCCAACCTCCACACTGCCTGTCCAGCACCACATGATAAAGGACGATCCAGGCCCAGATACAGGTGCGTAATCAAATAAAGCCTAGGGCAGGGCAGGGCTGCCGTTTAATGTGAACAGCAGCCTAGATCAATCACTGAGAAAACAGAAAGAATGGCGTACATGACCCAGCGCGCACGGCTACAGTGGTGGTCAGCCACAAAACCAATATCAAGAAAAAAAGAGGGGGAGAAGCCAGCGCTGCTTGTGGTCAGAACGTAATACAAGAAGTGTGAAAACACACATAGGTTTCAATCTGTATTCAAAAATGAGACATTTAGCAAAAAATTGATCAATTGTTTGAGCTACCCCGCCACGTCAAGGCAGTCTCGTATGGGGAGTCCTACTCTACGTTTTTTATATTCGCTGTGCCATTACGGCCTCCTAAATGTATAAAAGCAAGACCTCATTACATGCACACTGTACCTCAAGCATTTCAGAATCGCTCCTATGGCACCAGAGAGGACAAGCGCAGATAAAGGTTAGCCAGGTCCATGCAGACATTTCAGGTCCAACCTCCACACTGCCTGTCCAGCACCACATGATAAAGGACGATCCAGGCCCAGATACAGGTGCGTAATCAAATAAAGCCTAGGGCAGGGCAGGGCTGCCGTTTAATGTGAACAGCAGCCTAGATCAATCACTGAGAAAACAGAAAGAATGGCGTACATGACCCAGCGCGCACGGCTACAGTGGTGGTCAGCCACAAAACCAATATCAAGAAAAAAAGAGGGGGAGAAGCCAGCGCTGCTTGTGGTCAGAACGTAATACAAGAAGTGTGAAAACACACATAGGTTTCAATCTGTATTCAAAAATGAGACATTTAGCAAAAAATTGATCAATTGTTTGAGCTACCCCGCCACGTCAAGGCAGTCTCGTATGGGGAGTCCTACTCTACGTTTTTTATATTCGCTGTGCCATTACGGCCTCCTAAATGTATAAAAGCAAGACCTCATTACATGCACACTGTACCTCAAGCATTTCAGAATCGCTCCTATGGCACCAGAGAGGACAAGCGCAGATAAAGGTTAGCCAGGTCCCCTCTTTTTTCTTGATATTGGTTTTGTGGCTGACCACCACTGTAGCCGTGCGCGCTGGGTCATGTACGCTATTCTTTCTGTTTTCTTAGTGATTGATCTAGGCTGCTGTTCACATTAACAGCGGCCCTGCCCTGCCCTAGGCTTTATTTGATTACGCACCTGTATCTGGGCCTGGATCGTCCTTTATCTGTGGTGCTGGTCAGGCAGTGTGGAGGTTGGACCTGAAATGTCTGCATGGACCTGGCTAACCTTTATCTGCGCTTGTCCTCTGGTGCCATAGGAACGATTTTGAAATGCTTGAGGTACAGTGTGCATGTAATGAGGTCTTGCTTTTATACATTTAGGAGGCCGCAATGGCACAGCGAACATAAAAAACGTAGAGTAGGACTCCCCATACGAGACTGCCTTGACGTGGCGGGGTAGCTCAAACAATTGATCAATTTTTTGCTAAATGTCTCATTTTTGAATACAGATAGAAACCAATGTGTGTTTTCACACTTTATGTATTACGTTCTGACCACAAGCAGCGCTGGCTTCTCCCCCTCTTTTTTCTTGATATTGGTTTTGTGGCTGACCACCACTGTAGCCGTGCGCGCTGGGTCATGTACGCTATTCTTTCTGTTTTCTTAGTGATTGATCTAGGCTGCTGTTCACATTAACAGCGGCCCTGCCCTGCCCTAGGCTTTATTTGATTACGCACCTGTATCTGGGCCTGGATCGTCCTTTATCTGTGGTGCTGGTCAGGCAGTGTGGAGGTTGGACCTGAAATGTCTGCATGGACCTGGTAACCTTTATCTGCGCTTGTCCTCTGGTGCCATAGGAACGATTTTGAAATGCTTGAGGTACAGTGTGCATGTAATGAGGTCTTGCTTTTATACATTTAGGAGGCCGCAATGGCACAGCGAACATAAAAAACGTAGAGTAGGACTCCCCATACGAGACTGCCTTGACGTGGCGGGGTAGCTCAAACAATTGATCAATTTTTTGCTAAATGTCTCATTTTTGAATACAGATAGAAACCAATGTGTGTTTTCACACTTTATGTATTACGTTCTGACCACAAGCAGCGCTGGCTTCTCCCCCTCTTTTTTCTTGATATTGGTTTTGTGGCTGACCACCACTGTAGCCGTGCGCGCTGGGTCATGTACGCTATTCTTTCTGTTTTCTTAGTGATTGATCTAGGCTGCTGTTCACATTAACAGCGGCCCTGCCCTGCCCTAGGCTTTATTTGATTACGCACCTGTATCTGGGCCTGGATCGTCCTTTATCTGTGGTGCTGGTCAGGCAGTGTGGAGGTTGGACCTGAAATGTCTGCATGGACCTGGCTAACCTTTATCTGCGCTTGTCCTCTGGTGCCATAGGAACGATTTTGAAATGCTTGAGGTACAGTGTGCATGTAATGAGGTCTTGCTTTTATACATTTAGGAGGCCGCAATGGCACAGCGAACATAAAAAACGTAGAGTAGGACTCCCCATACGAGACTGCCTTGACGTGGCGGGGTAGCTCAAACAATTGATCAATTTTTTGCTAAATGTCTCATTTTTGAATACAGATAGAAACCAATGTGTGTTTTCACACTTTATGTATTACGTTCTGACCACAAGCAGCGCTGGCTTCTCCCCCTCTTTTTTCTTGATATTGGTTTTGTGGCTGACCACCACTGTAGCCGTGCGCGCTGGGTCATGTACGCTATTCTTTCTGTTTTCTTAGTGATTGATCTAGGCTGCTGTTCACATTAACAGCGGCCCTGCCCTGCCCTAGGCTTTATTTGATTACGCACCTGTATCTGGGCCTGGATCGTCCTTTATCTGTGGTGCTGGTCAGGCAGTGTGGAGGTTGGACCTGAAATGTCTGCATGGACCTGGCTAACCTTTATCTGCGCTTGTCCTCTGGTGCCATAGGAACGATTTTGAAATGCTTGAGGTACAGTGTGCATGTAATGAGGTCTTGCTTTTATACATTTAGGAGGCCGCAATGGCACAGCGAACATAAAAAACGTAGAGTAGGACTCCCCATACGAGACTGCCTTGACGTGGCGGGGTAGCTCAAACAATTGATCAATTTTTTGCTAAATGTCTCATTTTTGAATACAGATAGAAACCAATGTGTGTTTTCACACTTTATGTATTACGTTCTGACCACAAGCAGCGCTGGCTTCTCCCCCTCTTTTTTCTTCATACATAGACATACAGTACATATAACATAGAGTAACATACTTACCAATACTTGTCACATTGTTCCCCGAAGCCATTGTCTTTTCCGGAATAAATATTAACATAACAAACCACAAAAATACTCACCCACGATCCGAAGCAGTCCACGAGTGTGTCCCACGACGATCTTGGGTAGAGAACTGCAGCATCAGATGATGCTGCCGTTCTCTACGGGCTGCAGGAATCCAATGACGGAAGGTAGGTATCCTTCCGCACTGTATTCCTCCGCCACTTAAAAAAAAAAAGTCCCTAGTCTCACTTTATGCCATTGCTGTGTGGGAATTTCCCACACAGCAATGGCATAAAGTGAGACTAGGGACTTTTTTTTTTTTTAAGTGGTGGAGGAATACAGTGCGGAAGGATACCTACCTTCCGTCATTGGATTCCTGCAGCCCGTAGAGAACGGCAGCAACAGCTGATGCTGCAGTTCTCTACCCAAGATCGTCGTGGGACACACTCGTGGACTGCTTCGGATCATGGGTGAGTATTTTTGTGGTTTGTTATGTTAATATTTATTCCGGAAAAGACAATGGCTTCGGGGAACAATGTGACAAGTATTGGTAAGTATGTTACTCTATGTTATATGTACTGTATGTCTATGTATGTATTGTATGAATGTATTGTATGTAGTATATATGTGGTATGTATGTAGCATGTAGTATGTATGTAGTATGTATGTAGCATGCATGTAGCATGTAGTATGTATGTAGCATGCATGTAGCATGCAGTATGTATGTAGCATGCATGTAGCATGCAGTATGTATGTAGCATGCATGTAGCATGCAGTATGTATGTAGCATGCATGTAGCATGCAGTATGTATGTAGCATGCATGTAGTATATATGTAGTATGTATGTGGTATGTATGTAGCATGTAGTATGTATGTAGCATGCATGTAGTATATATGTAGTATGTATGTAGCATGTATGTATGTATGTAGTATGTATGTAGCATGTAGTATGTATGTAGTATGTATGTAGCATGTAGTATGTATGTAGCATGTAGTATGTATGTAGTATGTATGTAGCATGCATGTAGCATGCAGTATGTATGTAGCATGCATGTAGTATATATGTAGTATGTATGTAGCATGTAGTATGTAGCATGCATGTAGTATATATGTAGTATGTAGCATGTAGTATGTATGTAGCATGCATGTAGTATATATGTGTTATGTATGTAGCATGCATGTAGTATGTATGTAGCATGCATGTAGTATATATGTAGTATATATGTAGTATGTATGTAGCATGTAGTATGTAGCATGCATGTAGTATATATGTAGTATGTAGCATGTAGTATGTATGTAGTATGTATGTAGTATGTAGTATGTATGTAGCATGCATGTAGTATGTATGTAGCATGCATGTAGTATATATGTTATGTATGTAGCATGCATGTAGTATATATGTAGTATGTATGTAGCATGCATGTAGCATGCAGTATGTATGTAGCATGCATGTAGTATATATGTAGTATGTATGTTGCATGTAGTATTTATGTAGTATGAATGTAGCATGTATGTAGTATGTAGTATGAATGTAGCATGTATGTAGTATGCATGTTGTATGTATGTAGCATGTAAATTTTTTTTTTTTATTTTTTTTTTTACATTTAACACATTAGCCGGATGATGGGACTACTACTGTCCCATCATTGGCTAATGTGTCAATCACTGTCATGGTAGCAGGCATCGCCCGATGGGACTTGTAGTCCCATCGGACGATGCCTGCACAGACCCCCGGAGCCTGCACAGCCCCCCGGCAGGCCGGCACAGCCCCCCGGCAGGCCGGCACAGCCCCCCGGCAGGCCGGCACAGCCCCCCGGAGCCTGCACAGCCCCCCGGCAGGCCGGCACAGCCCCCCGGCAGGCCGGCACAGCCCCCCGGAGCCTGCACAGACCACCGGCAGGCCGGCACAGACCACCGGAGCCTGCACAGACCCCCTGGCAAGCCGGCACAGCCCCCCGAAAGGCCCGTACAGACCCCAGAGAGGCTGTACAAGGGCAGGAAAGGGTTTTTCTTATTCCGATACCGGAAGTCCCATAGACTTGAATGGGACTTCCGGTATCGGAATCGGCGATACCGATACTTTTTTTAAAGATCGGCCGATACCATCCGATATGATACTTTGAAGTATCGGACGGTATCGCTCAACTCTAGTCGTAACAGATTTCCATAGACCTCTTGGCATCTGCATTTCTAGGAAGCCTGGGTGACTCTGTGACCAAATAAGACCAACATTAATGTTCAAAATGGCCGCTCCTGTTGCGATACTTCCAGGACCTAACTGGAAAAGAAAGTAGTGATTAGCGGAGGGTAGAGCAGCCCAGCCTTGGGTTACCCCGTACTTGCTACCCAGGAATGCCCACTTTTAGGCAGGGTTTACATAAGAGCCACTCGCGCATGGCTTACATAATGACCACTTTTGGGTGGGATTTCCATAGTCCTCTCATTTGGCCATACTTTATGTAAAACCTATTTTTGGATAACATTCACATAATTCCTACTTTTAGGAATGTTTTATATAATGCCCATGTGACGGGGTCCTTCTCTGGTATCACACAACAGAGCAAGCGAAGAGTGAACAATTCCAAGACCTTTATTCAGGCAAAAATACGAAAAGGTCCATGTTCAGTCCACCTCACAAAGGATAAGATAGTCCAGAATAAGAATGCAGTCCAGTATCAGGATAAAATGTCCAGGGAAACGAGATTCCAAAACTCTAGCACCAGAGGATAAAATGGGTCCTTCTCTCTGAAATGCAGTCTTTACACGATCCCGTCCACACCGGAACTGACTGTCCAGCTGCTGTTCTCCCCCCCCCCACCCCCTTCCTTGTCCAGGGGTAGTCAAACCAGTTGGGGCGGTTTCCAGGCCTCCCAGAGGAGAACAAAGGGCCTTAGGGATTAATGCACTACAGGGGGTCATCAAGAGACAGATACAGGGGGTCATCAAGAGACAGATACAGTGAGGCTGTAGACTTACAATGTAATAAGAAAAACACTATGAAAATAACTGGAATTGTTAAAAATAGGAATATACAAAAAATGATATCCACATAACATATCACACCATCACAACCTCTCCCCCCCGTAATAAGTGAGCATGCCATGAGGTCTACACAGACCTCTGGCCTGCTCACTTTAGTCCACATTGCTCAGTTATTTATAATTCCTTGTACGTGGCAGGGGTAGGTCGGCCTGGGGAGCCTATGGTTCTTCTTGTCGAGACAGTCCATTGGCGTTCTGGTGTTGGCTTCCCCGCTTGTATTGGATGGAGAAGCTGTAGGGTTGTAAGGACAAGCTCCACCGCAGCAATCTTCCATTGTCCCCTGATACGCGATTCAGCCATGTGAGGGGGTTGTGGTCTGTAACGATTGTAAAGTCTCTGCCATACAAGTAGGGCTGCAATTTTTTTAGCGCCCATACGATGGCAAGGCACTCCTTTTCAATAGTGGCATAGGCAACTTCCCGATCCAGTAGTTTCCGACTGGCAAAAGCAACAGGATGTTCTTCTCCGGCGGCGTTCACTTGGCTAAGTACTGCCCCAATCCCAAAGGTGGATGCATCTGTCTGCACGAGGAACCTGCGTTTATAATCCGGGGCAGCCAAGACAGGAGCAGTGACGAGGGCAGTCTTTAACGCTGAAAAGGCATCCTCGCATGCCGTCGTCCACGTCACATTCCTAGGCATGTTCTTGCGGGTCAGGTCGGTTAGGGGCTTGGCCAAGGTGCTGAAGTTAGAAACAAATTTGCGATAGTAACCAGCAGTTCCTAAAAATGCAAGTACCTGCTTTTTAGTCTGGGGTCTACACCAGTTGCTAATGGCTTCCACCTTGGCAGGCTCAGGCCTTAGTGTCCCACCCCCTACTCTATGCCCGAGGTACTGCACCTCAGCCATCCCTCTTTGGCACTTATCAGGTCGAATGGTCAGTCCTGCAGTAAGGATACAGTCCAGCACTATGCCCAAGTGTTTAAGATGTTCCTCCCAGGTTGTGCTAAAAATGGCGATGTCGTCTAAGTAAGCACAGGCAAAGTCCTGACATTGTTGTAACAGTCGATCCACCAGTCTCTGGAAAGTAGCGGGGCAGTTTTCATCCCAAAGGGCATTCCCAGGAACTCATAAAGCCCAAATGGAGTAATGAAGGCTGAGCGCTCCCGAGCGTCCTCCGTTAGGGGTATCTGCCAGTACCCCTTGCTCAAGTCTAACGTGGTCACAAATTGGGCACTGGCCAGACGATCCAATAGATCATCAATCCTGGGCATGGGATAAGCATCACTCTTGGTGGCATCATTTAGTCGTCTGTAATCAACGCAGAATCGTGTTGTACCATCCTTCTTGGGGACCAGGACGACAGGAGAGGCCCAAGAACTGTGAGATGGCTGAATAACTCCCAGTCGTTTCATCTCCTCCAGTTCGTTCTTTATCATGCCTTGAATAGCCTCTGGAACCCGGTAGGCAGCCTGCTGGATGGGGCGTTGTCCGGGGGTTTCCACATGGTGGCTGGTGAGAGTAGTCTTCCCCGGCTTTGAGGAGAAAGCAGCAGCCCTCGGCCTTAGTACGGCGACAATATCGTCCTTTTGTATATCCGATAAATGGGAGCCCAGGGGCACTTGTTCCAGTGATCCTCCCGCTTGGGCAACCTGGAGGAGATCTGGGAGATACTCGTCGGCGGTGGTATCACTAGGGGGGTGGCAGACTGCTAGAACAGGCAGAGATCGGTCGTGGTAGTCTTTCAGCATGTTAATGTGGACGGTTTTCTGTCGTCTACCGCTAGAGTCCAGGGCAATAACATAGTGTCATTAATTTTCTTGACAACCTGATAAGGGCCTTCCCACACTGCTTGAAGCTTGTTGGCAGGGGAAGCAGTAATCATGAGCACTTGCTGTCCTTCCATAAATTCCCGGTTCCTGGCATTACGGTCATACCAGGTTTTTTGTCTGGACTGGGCCATTCGCTGATGTTCTTTAGCGAAGGTAGCTAGCTGGGCGAGACGGTCTCTGAGCTCTAGAACATAGGGAACGATGGGCATTCCGGTATCTGAGATGTCTCCCTCCAAATGTTCTTTCAGAAGAGTGAGAGGCCCATGGACCTTCTGGCTAAACAGTAGTTTGAAGGGAGAGAACCCTGTGGACTCTTGGGGAACCCCCCGATAGGCGAAGAGGAGATGTGGCAGGTACTTTTCCCAGTCTTTTTCAATGTCAACAAAAGCCCTCAGCATATTTTTTAGGGTTCCATTAAAGCGTTCACACAGTCCGTTGGTATGGGGTGGTGCGAATGGCTCGAACACCACAGGTATGCCATAGGGACTGGACCAGATCTGACATGCACTGAGTGCCTTGATCCGACAATATTTCACTAGGAAACCCTACCCGGGTAAAGATGGTAACAAGGGCCTCGGCTACCTTTACTGCTGTAATACTGGACAGCGCCACAGCTTCAGGATACCTAGTGGCATAGTCCACCACGGTCAGGATATATTTTTTCCCCGACCTGCTGGGGTGGGCCAGAGGACCTATGATGTCGACGGCTACACGTTGAAATGGTTCCTCAATTATGGGCAGGGATTGCAGGGGTACTTTATGTCGAGCTCCTGGATGCCGCATTCGCTGGCACACATCGCAGGTGCGGCAATAATGGGCTACCGACTGCGAGACGCCCGGCCAGTAAAAACTTTGGGTGAGTCTCTTTTCAGTCCTTTTTCTCCCTTGATGCCCAGCCAAGGGGATGTCATGGACCAGTTGAAGTAGCTGTGCCCTGTACTTCTGAGGGACAGTGAGTTGCCTGGTCATTGCGTCAGGGTTGCCCTGGTCACTGCCCTTTGTTACACGATAATACAGTCCGTTTTCTCGAGTGAAGCCATCCCCATTATCTCCCATGTGCCCAGTTTCTGCCTTTCGCCTAAGGGCTGCTAAGGTAGAGTCACCCTCTATTTCTCTCCTAAACTCCTCTCTGTCCCAAGACTCTCCCAATGTAGTAGCAGCAAAAGTATTGCTTACCGACTCTGATGCGGTTCGTGGTGGTTGCTCCCCGGTGGGGTCCGGATGACTTAGTGCTTGAAGGGCCTGTAGTCGGGTGACTGCTCCCACAAATTGGCACTGTAACTCCCCAATGTCGTTCCCAAGGAGGATATCTGCAGGAAGTCCTCCCATAACTCCAATCCAACACAGTTTTTCTCCACAACCATAATGCAAATGCACAGAAGCTCGCTGTATATATTTGCGGGCACCGCCCGCCAGGACAATGGGAATTCCCGGACCCTGGTAAATTGCCTCGGGTCGAGCCACACGGGGGTCAACGATAGTCAAGAGTGCCCCCGTGTCTCTAAATCCTGCCACTTTGTATCCATCAGTAAAGACATCCTGCAGGTGACGTTGCCGTTGCTCTGAGTAGCTAAAGGACAGAGGCCGGAGTCCGTACACTCCAGGAGGGGTATCTATGGTGCCGTGGTCGGTGGTCCACTCTGGTGGGGGTGGTGGTAGCTCTTCCTCAGGTGTGGTGGAGTGTACAAGATGCACTGGACGAGGTGGGGCTGCGTGGGGCTCCCTCCGAATCCTGGAGGGACAGCCAGACTGCAAATGTCCAGGTTGCCCACACCCATAACACCTCCTCTCTGTGATACCCCCAGGTCGTGGTCGGAACTGTTGGGGCCTAGGATTGTGAGGCGTGATTGTCATCGGCTTGCGACTAGGTGGAAGGGCAGATATAATTGGAGGGGGACGGGGCGCGGGAGCAGGCCGTGGTTCATTGTCCAGAAGCCTCCTCCATTGCGGCCGGATAGTAAGGGCTTCATTGGCCAGGGCTGCAGCTCTATCCACGGTACATGGCGTGCGCTCCCGGACCCATTCCCATACCTCTGCAGGGCACTTGGCAAGAAATTGTTCTATAAGGAACGCCTGTATAACATCTTCCACAGTAAAGGCGTTTTCTGCTTCCAGCCATCTCCGACATGCCTCGGACATCTTATGTGCATACATCCTAAACGATCCCCCCGTGGTGCATGGGAGGTCTCGGAACTTGGCCCTATATGACTGGGGTGATAGCATGGTAATCCAGGATAGTCCGCTTTACAATATTATAATCCCAGTTCCGCAGTGCATCAATGGTTCGGTAAGCCTCCGCCATGCTTCCGTTCAGGAGCCCCACTAACAAACGCATCCAGCTAGAGTGGGGCACCTCCATCACAGCACACTGCTGCTCAAAGACTTTGAAGAACCCTTCCACATCTCCAGAAGCCTCATCAAATGGCTTAAACTGTCCGGGTGATCCGTACAGGCTCCCGGATTGTTGGGGTTACACTCCACATTGCGTTACTCCCTTTTTCAAGCTCCATTGTTTCCTGTCTCCGCTGTGCTCGGCGGGCAGCCTCTTCCTTGTACTCCTGAGAGACGCCGGGGCCCAGAACCGCCATCTCTTCTTCGTACCACACCAACCACTGGCTTTTCTGGAAGGGGATCCCTGTCTCCAGTGCTCGTCCTTCAGACATCTGGGAGGAGGTGGCCGGGCTAGCGCCCACCAGTAGATCGATTAAGGACTCTTTAGTCAGTCCCTGGTAGCTCAGGCCCAGGTCTCTGGCTCTCTCCTGTAAACTGCATACAGTTCAATTTCTGTACTCACTCTGTGGGTGGTTCTCCATTGGGTTACGCTCTGTTGATCCCACCGCTGCCACCAGTTGTCACGGGTCCTTCTCTGGTATCACACAATCAACAGAGCAAGCGAAGAGTGAACAATTCCAAGACCTTTATTCAGGCAAAAATGCGAAAAGGTCCATATTCAGTCCACCACACAAAGGATAAGATAGTCCAGAATAAGAATGCAGTCCAGTAGCAAGATAAAATGTCCAGGGAAACGAGATTCCAAAACTCTAGCACTAGAGGATAAAATGGGTCCTTCTCTCTGAAATGCAGTCTTTACACGATCCTGTCCACACCGGAACTGACAGTCCAGCTGCTGTTCTTCCCCCCACCCCCTTCCTTGTCCAGGGGTAGTCAAACCAGTTGGGGCGGTTTCCAGGCCTCCCAGAGGAGAACAAAGGGCCTTAAGGATTAATGCACTACATGGGGTCATCAAGAGACAGATACAGTGAGGCTGTAGACTTACAATGTAATAAGAAAAACACTATGAAAATAACTGGAATTGTTAAAAATAGGAATATACAAAAAATGATATCCACATAACATATCACACCATCACAGCCCACTTTTAGGTGGGATTTACATACGTGCGGCCTCCTGTTTGGTCCAGGAGTCCTGGGATATCCGGGACAGTTGGAAAGTTTAACCCTTCCGGCTGCACACCATGATACATAGGGGTTTGTGGTTAGTCATATTGGTCCCCCATTATCGTGTCCGGCCGTGTGGTTTCCTGTTGTGAGTTCATTTTCCCCTTCACTACTGAGGCCCGATGAACTCCCTCTTCTGGTAAAGAAAGGTAGTGAGCCTGATTATCAAACACCTGAGCCTAATGATGATGACTGGCTGAGTGGAGTGACTGACTGGATATAAGGCCGCCGACGCCCTTCTGCCCTGCGGGTGATTTCTCTGTGGGATCCTTGGAGACCAGTCTGAATTCCTGCTCTTCTAAAGCTAAGTTTTCTGCTCTGCCTTTTGCATTTGTGCTTTGACTTTGTTTTGCTTTGTTTTTCTGGATTCCTGCCATTCCCTGCTGGGGTGAGCTGAATTCCTTTAGCTCTGTCTTCAGAAAGTACCTGAGTGCTGATATAGCTTTTGAAGCCTAGCTGCTTCAGGGTCTTTTTCCATATCAGCCTGTTGGCTTATGTCTTTGATAGGGTTTTGGCAGATTGCAGACAGCAACCTTCCTTTCCTGTCCTGTGTAGTTAGTTTGGGCCCCATCGTTTGCTCAGCCTATCTTTCTGTCTGTGTGAGTGTTTTTTCATCTTGCTTCACCGTCATTATATGTTGGGGACTGCCTTTTACTTTGGGGTCTGCTCTGGGGCAGTTTAGATTTCCTTTTCTGTCTTTAGGCTATTTAGCTCTCCGGCTGTGATCGAGGGGTCTAGGGCACCGTAGGAACCCCCCACGGCTACTGCTAGTTGTGTTGATAGGTTCAGGGGTCTGCAATCTGATAGTTGCCAACTTCTCTGGTTTTCTGGACGTAGCTTCTATTTTTGTGTCTGCCTCCTACGGTGACTCATTCATAACAGTTTCCCATGGCAGCCAACGGCCTCCGAGAAGCCCCCAAGTCAGCATGGATGTCTCTATGAGGCCCGTTACAGACATTGTACACTGATCCTGAAGTCCTGCAGTATATTCTAGAAACGATCACGGTAACCAAAACATTTCTTCCTCCCAATACAAAGTGTTTTATTAAATGTTGTATGGCCACACACGTAAAGACCGAAGCTGTAAAATGATCTTGATATTTAACCTCCACGGTGAACCCTGTAAAAAGAAACATCTTAAATCCACCAGAATTGCTGTTTTTGGCTCGTTTCTCCTCCATCATTGAAAAAGGGAATAAAAAATGATCAAAAAGCAAATTACAGCTTTTCTCAGAAAAAGAAAACTAGCCCTGGCACAAAAACTAGCCCTGGCAGAAAGGGTTCATTCTAAAAATAAACAATGCACCTTATCTTGGAATATGGCAGCGACATAAAAACAAATATAGATATTTTTTTTTAGAAAATAGTTTTTATTCTGCAACATTACTAAAACATAAAAAATGTACAATACATCAACCCCAAAACTCTGCCGATTTAAAAAAAAAAAAAAAAATCCCCCCAAAACAAGTCATTCTCGCAGCGACATCGAAAGGAAAATCAAAAAATTTATGGTTTTATAAATGAAGGGATTGAGAAACATAAAACTTGCTGAGCCAGACTGTGCGGGGTTAATGACTAGGAGCCGAGACGTGTAATGTGTTTTTTATATATATATATCGAGAGTTCGCTGGAGTTAAAAGTAAAATGTGTCCGCAGCGATCACAGCCCACGGCGGGCCAAAAGAACATGGAGTCCAATGGAGACGCGATCCGCTGCCACCGCCGAGATGTGACACTGCTGTGTAACTGCTGCCCATCTATAATATGGCCTCATTTTACAGCTCGGACACAGAGGTAACACCCGGAGCCACCGCCTGAAGTCAACCTGGGTCACCATAGGGGTCTGTGAAAGGCATGCGCCATTTTTGGTGTAAAGTATTTTCACATGCGGTGATCGGGGCCATTATCCAGACATTACCTCTTCAGCTCCAGGGTTATACGGGTCCTTGGGCGACACAGTCCCAGTGGGCTCCTTCTCTTTAGATTTACATTTTCCTCCTCATGTTCCAAGAGTATAACTTTTCTACTTTTCATGTATCAGGGCTTTTTTTTGCAGCTCGAGCCGTTGATTTTTATCGTTACCCTTTTGGGGTCCATATGACTTTCTGGTCTTTTTTTTTTTATCCAATTTTTAAAGAAAGCAAAGGGAGCAAAAAACAGCAATTCTGTCATTTCGATTTTTACATTTTATTTTGACATTTACCGTACCAGATTAATATTATGCATGCGTCAATACCAATTATGGTAAATAAAAAAAAAATAATAATGTTAGGTTTATGGTTAGAGTTCTACTATATAGGGTCATTTTTGTAAATTTTTAAAAATATTTTTCTTTTTATTTTATAATTTTTTTTATTGGTTTCCCTAGGGGAGCTGAACCTGCAATTACTTTCAGACTAACGCCTATATTATAGGTGTACAAACATGGCAGAAATGGAGGTCTTCAGTAGCCCATCAACTGTCATGACCATGGAAATGGGGGTCTTCAGTTGCCCATCAACTGTCTTGACCATGGAAATGGGGGTCTTCAGTTGCCCATCAACTGTCTTGACCATGGAAATGGGGGTCTTCAGTTGCCCATCAACTGTCATGACCATGGAAATGGGGGTCTTCAGTTGCCCATCAACTGTCATGACTATGGAAATGGGGGTCTTCAGTAGCCCATCAACTGTCGTGACCATGGAAATGGGGTCTTCAGTTGCTCATCAACTGTCATGACCATGGAAATGGGGGCCTTCAGTTGTCCATCAACTGTCATGACCATGGAAATGGGGGTCATCAGTAGCCCATCAACTGTCTTGACCATGGAAATGGGGGTCTTCAGTTGCCCATCAACTGTCATGACTATGGAAATGGGGGTCTTCAGTTGCCCATCAACAGTCATGACCATGGAAATGGGGGTCTTCAGTTGCCCATCAACAGTCATGACTATGGAAATGGGGGTCTTCAGTAGCCCATCAACTGTCGTGACCATGGAAATGGGGGTCTTCAGTTGCTCATCAACTGTCATGACCATGGAAATGGGGGCCTTCAGTTGTCCATCAACTGTCATGACCATGGAAATGGGGGTCATCAGTAGCCCATCAACTGTCATGACCATGGAAATGGGGGTCTTCAGTAGCCCATCAACTGTCTTGACCATAGATATGGGGGTCTTCTCTTGCCCATCGACTGTCATGACCATGGAAATGGGGGTCTTCAGTAGCCCATCAACTGTCTTGACCATGGAAATGGGGGTCTTCACTTGCCCATCAACTGTCATGACCATGGAAATGGGGGTCTTCAGTAGCCCATCAACTGTCATGACCATGGAAATGGGAGTCTTCAGTTGGCCATCAACTGTCATGACCATGGAAATGGGGGTCTTCAGTTGCTCATCAGAAGAGTCACTTACCTCCATTCCATTTCCAACATCTTACCTTCTGCTGTTGGAATAGTCAGAGGTTACACTGTTGCAGTCAGACTCAGGTGCCATCTGTATAACACAGCCGGCACCCATGCTGCACTGTGCACATATGTCATGCATAAATGGGCGTATGTTGTAAATTGTAGCGCGGGGTTGGATGGCTGCCAGTGCCAGCTGTATCTGCCACTGTGGCACCAAAATAGATTACAAGTCACTAAAACCAAAAACACATTTTTCTTGATGTTCCCCATCCCTTTATATGTGCCCCACACCCCTCAGTACCCATGGCACCAATGCCTCGGTAGTGCACATGAACTTTTCATCAACTTAATTTTCCCTTTAGGTCATAAAACTGAATTCAAATGACAGATAAGAGATCACTGTAGACGAGCTGCCACCAGTCGGGGAGAACACAATGCAAGTGTTTTTTTTGTTTTTTTTTTGCACTGTGCATGCTAGTGAAAGTTGCCGAAACTAAAGTTTAAATAAATCCCCCATTTTCAGAAAAAAAAAAAAACAAACAAAAAACTTTAGGAACTATTGACATAGTACAAAAAGTTCCTAATCCGCAGTTCCGCAGTCCACCACCAGGTGGCACAGTGTAACAGGTTTTCAGCCTCCGGACGCGATTAACCGTTGCCGCTGTGTTCATTTGCTGCCCGTAATAAACGTTTAATGGCGGCCTTGTTTGTGTTATGGCGTATACTGATTAAATTAAAGATTGCAGATGCATATACAAGCCTGCGGTGTCGCCTTACAGAGGGAAAGTGTTTAACTTAAATATAGCCGGCATGTTTTTTTGTTTTTTTTTTGAGGATCTAAATGATAGGCCAGGAATGTGAGCGCCATATGTATGTATGGAGCTAATCATAGAGATCACGTGCGCTCCGCCGTGGACGTCTGCGGAGGGAGAGGGCCCGTCCTGACCCTTCTGAAGTGGAACTTATGAAATCTAATAACTCAACATTTGATTAACATGTTCAATTAGCGTTGGCCGTAATCTGCTGTCGGAGTACAGAACACGACGGCGACTTTAAGACCATGTAATAAGTTGCATGTGTGTTTGGATACTCGGGCATTCGACGTCCCGAAATATGCGCCTGTAGATTTCCTCCTCGGCGGGATCTGGAACCACTAAAGCCCCGGCCGTATAGATTGTGTATATTTCTATATTTCTTGTTTAGCAGCCGTTTTTGTACAATAAGTTCCCAGAACACAAACATTTATTTAGTGTTTGCAGATTACTTTCGTGGTCTGTTCCACTTGTTTATTTGGCTTTATCTTTCTCCGTTTAGTTAAGGGCTCCCTGGTTAACGTAGACTTTTTTTTTTTTTTTTTTTTTTTGCTTGATACATTTTCATCCTGACTCGGGATCGGGAAGATTAGATAGGGTCCATTAAGTAAAAATAATACATAAAGGTGCAACCAAGCGAAAAGTGCAGTGGACGAGACGTGGCGGTCTGGGCCGGAGGGAGGAGAGGTGTCCAGGATTGTTCCGTTCACTTTTAGTAGGAGACAGCAGCTGACGACTTGGTCTGGATGCCGATTTGTCAAATTTCCTCCTGCTACAGTGTAACCGTGAACTTTGTAAAAAAAAAATAAAAATAAAAAAAAATTGTTTTATGGGTTAAAAAATTAAAGCTGATCAATAATATGTATCACGTCGCATTTACTATTGTATCTCCCTTATTATATTCTATTTTTATCTTATTGCGGTTAGTAATTCCATAACATAATATCCCATTAGCTTAAAAAAAAAAAAAAAAATCTGCCTCTAAATTTACATAATTTTCCCTAAAAAAATCAGAATATAGACAATCAGATGAAATATATCACCTCCTAACCGGAAGGAGGAAAGACACAGGGGCAGGCGGAAGGCCGAGCGCTGCAGGGTTTTATTTTTTAGGATAATTATCGTCACAAGGTGACTTGTTTAAAACTGATTTTAGATGAAATTTTTGATAATTTTATTTTTTTTGCATTGTTATAAAAAAAAGTTTTAATGTATGCACTTATATTAAAATGTAAGTTCAAATATTCAGTTGTTATTTTATTTATTTTTTTCAGGCCTTTTTCTTTTCAAAATGATGTCACTCTTGTCCCTCCTACCCCCCCCAAGGGGTTCTCCACCTTTGGAGACGATTATTTCTTTTTACTTTAATCCATGTAAAATCATCACTTTTGCAATTGGTTTTCATGAAATATTTTTCATTGATTCTCTTCTTTGTTGTACAGTTTACTGCTGGTTGCAGAATGAGTTAACTGAGAAACCATCAGTGAGCTCGTTCTGACGCTTTTAATAGAACGTTGGTATCTCTTTTATCTGTCTTCTTCTGAGCTCCTCACAGACCGCATCAAAAGTTGACTGTGCAGAGAAACAAAGAGCTTGTAAAAGACAAAGCGTGCAAGATTTTTAATGAATACTTTTTGCAAAAGTTATTTTTAACCCCAAATAAATGCATTTAAGTTAAAAACAATATATATATATATATTTATTAACACTGCAAGTATATTGCATAAGTCGATGATCCATAGCTGATTGACTCTTTCCTGATAAGTTTAGTTATACCGTCACCCCCCCCCATGCTCTGCCATTATGTTTATCTTCTACATGTGTTGGGTGACAGTTTTACCCTACAGGGTTAATCACAGATAAGACGCTCCTTAAAATTACTCATATATGACAAATATTTAGCATCTAAAATAAATGATCCCCCAAAAATGCCTTTTTGATTTATTCAATATCTGCTTTACTGTGTATACTTTGTTTTTTTGTTTATTTTTATTATTTTTTTTTTCCATGAGCTTTGAGGGGCTACCCATAAGATCTACTGAAGTGTCAAAGTAAAAAAAAAAAAAAAAAAGTGAAATTGAGTTATCTGAGCGCCGGTCTCCAGCTGAGCGCTGGGATTTGGAGCAGGTCCTTGAATTGTGAAGGATTTTTAAATATAAAGCTATATGTATAAAAGGAGAGCGCCGGGAAAATGTATCTATCTCCCTGATATCTACACAATGAGCTGAACTCCCGCAACAACCCAAGAAAGAAGAGCAAACGCGCCTTCCTTAGAACCACTTGGATTTGCTGCAACTTTTTTTATTTTGTAATTTGTATTTTTTTTTTTTTTTTTTTTTCTTTTTTAGAGTTTTGCATAATTTTTCCATTTTTTTTTCTGCTTTTGCCATTATGTCTTCCGCACAATCGATCCTCAGGTAAGTGTAACTTTTTTTTGCAGAATTTTTCACATTTTTTTTTTTTTTATAAATTGTTAAATATTATCATCTCAAGAAACCTAATCCTAAAATTCAATTATATAAACCCCGCGCTCAGTGCTGAAAATGTATAATTCCAAGAAGCTAAAATGTGCCGTGATTTATGCAAATTAATTTAATTAATTCATGATGATTTTTTTTTTTTTTCTTTTCCTTCCACGTGCAATACACTTGTATTTGCAAATTAGTCTTTGCCTGCGTTAAATAACAGAAATCACCGGTTCAATGTGAGACGCTTTTCTGAAAGAATATTTTAATTTTTCTATTTTTCTTTCTTTTTTTTTCCTGCTTGATTGTGGTTTTTTTATATTTTTTATTTTTTCCTGCTTGTTTTAGCTGCAGTTTTTTTTTTTTTTTTTTTTCAGTTTCTGGAAATGTTTGAGAATTTAATATTGAATTTAATCTGTGGCAGTAATATTATAACAGTGAAAACAGACTGATATCCAGCATTGCTACATTTTATGTAGCCAAATAATATATGGTATGTATATTATGTGTGTGTGTAAAAATCACCTTGTATGTTACATCTTTTTTTCTATATGTATTCCATATATATAAATGCTTTGATATAAGATGCATGTGTATGTATGTGCGTATGTATGTGTATATATATATATATATATATATATATATATATATATATATATATATATAACATACACATTATAAATCATAGCAAATTATTAGTACATTAAAAAACAACTGGAAATCTGATATATTTTATTTTTATATAACGCGAGCATATTCTGCACAGCTTTACAGTTTGCACACATTATCATATATATATATATATATTTTTTTTATATTTTGTATTTATAAATTAGATTTTTTTTCTAATATCTGTGTATATATTTTTTTAAACGTATGCTTATAATTTAGATATAATTATTATAACCAGTTATATATAACTATTATACTTTCTATATACATACGGTACATCATGTGTTAAAAAATACATTTAGAATTATATATACAATTATATAATTATTATAACCATAATTGTGGGTATGTGTATATATATATATATATATATATATATATATATATATATATATATATATATATATATATATATATATATATATATATACATTTAAAAAGTTAAATAATTTTCACGAATGTGACAACAGAAAAAAAAAAAGCGAAATTAACAGCAGGCCCCCTCTGGCTCGCACAGCAGCAGAACGTCACGACGTGCTTTATCGGCCTCTATGTGGCTCTGAGCTCTCTGTCTCCTCGAGCCTTGAGGTCTACCGGTTGCCCCATGTGTCAGACGTGATTGAACTTGCAGTTCATTCTGCCATTTATTTTCTGTCGTTTCTTTTCTCTTTATGTTTTACTCTTCATGCCCGTCTTCCTGACGTGTCCGGCTCTTCTCCGGCAGCATGTTGCAGGCACATGGAGTTATTACAAGCAATTGAAGGCATTTAGGATAACTGCGCGGTGGCGTTTGTCTGTTCCGGTGCGAGCAGATGAGCTGTCGCTGTTTACCCAATTTATTTGTCACCAGCGTTTAATTCCAGTCTGGTCTGATTAGTGGCAGCCTGCGCTCCGCACGCCCGCCTGCATTTAGTGCGGTTACTTACTTTGCTGCTATTTTGTCTCATCCAATTTACAGCTGAAAGTAAAAAAAAAATACCCATGATGACAAAACACAGGGGGATAACCCAATAATAGAACCGAAAACAAACATTCCTCCTAGAAGTTTGCTGTTCTCTTCCAGCATTTAGTTTACATTTCCGATCACCACTACTAAAAATTGTGCAAAAACAAATATATATATTTTTTGCGCTTCTTTGCTAGTTTCGGATTTATAAAATTATTATTTTTTGGTGCGAATTTGTGATCTATTAAAACTTTCCTGCAGTTTCAGTTTTTTTTTTGGTGAGGCTATTATAAATACATTATCATCCTAATTTCCCCAGAACTGACTTTCAAAATGTTTAGATTTTCTCCAATTTGACCTGTAATTGGGCAAATCCATGGGATAAGGGGGTCAAGATCAACACCCGACTCCTTAAAATGTTGCAAAAACAAAATGTGAAAGCGTTGTTGTGTTTAGGTGTTTACAAGACAAAAAGTCTTTACTTAAAAATGAAATAAAAATATTTGAGATAAACCTTAATTCGTGTATTTTAAATGGCTGAATATGCTTCGGAAAGCGGTGGCCGACCGGCATTCTCCGTGTATAACATGAAGCATTACATGGCGGCCGATCAGATGAATGACAGTACGTGTGATGTGAGGGCAGATCGAGGCTTCCGGAATAGGAACCATTTGTACAAAGCTACTTCTGGCTCATAGAAGGGGACTTCCCGAGCAGAGGACCTTTCTCTGTGATACCTATATACCCTAAATCATCTGATCGCAGGGGCGGTGATCTGTAGAGGTCGCACGCCCCTTTAATAGCCCTTCGAATTGTTGCTGCCGTTCTTTCTGACACTTAAGCTCTTAGTTTCGGGCATTTGTCCTATTCCCATTATAAGAATTTATTTCCATAAGCTCTAGATCCATTTTGGGGGAAGTTGCAGTCGTTTCCTTACTTGGATGCGGCCAAGTCCCGGAGGTTACATCCATAAGGGATCGTACTGGTGTCCTCGGTGACCTGGCTGTCTGCGATGTCTCCTGGCAATCGAGGCCGTAGATATTTCTGAAATAGGATTTTAGGGGTTTTGTTAGGGTTGGTGATTATTTTTATTCACATCCGACCAGTCTGGGGACACTGAGTCTTCTCCTGCTCAGAAAGAACCTTCATTTATTTAACCAAGTGGGCATGTGCTTTATGGAAGCTGGGGACAATCAGTTTGGGTATAACGGCCCCCCTGAAAATAGGATGAATTTTGGCTATCCTGGGGAGACCCTCAGCGATCAACTGTAATCTGTTGGAGAACCCAGGGACAAGTGATCAGTTTCCCTGCAGCGCCTCCTCAGGGGAAACTAAGGATTGCAATGCACAGGCATCTCTGGTCCTCCAGTGAGAGGCGATCTTTGTATCTGAGGGTAATGCATAAAAGTTACAGATGAAGCTTCCCTCAATATTAACTTTTTAAAACAAAATGGAATTTTCGAAGCCGGACGACCCCGTTAATCATCTGAAAGTTACCTATGTTAGGTGATGTGTACGATCAGTCACTTGAGCCACTGGCTGTTCTAATCAGAGACGTATATTTCTGCACGTATCACATTAAGGATGTGGTCCTAGAGCAAGAAGGAAAAATAAAAATTTAAGTCACAAATAAAGTGATGTTAGTAGTTGATTTTCTAGAACACTGGGGTGCAGACACTTGATGTTCTAGAATACTGGGGTGTGGCTACTCGATATAGAATATTGGATGCCGCTACTCGTGTTCTAGGACACTGGGGTGCAGCTACTCAATGTTCTAGGACACTGGGGTGCGGCTACTCAATGTTCTAGGACACCGGGGTGCAGCCACTCAATTTTCTAGACCCTGGGGTGCAGCCACTCAATGTTCTAGGACAACTGGTGTGTGCGTCCATTATGTTCCAGTACACTGGGGTGCTGGCACTTGACATAGAACACTGGGTGCGAGCACTTGAATTAGTATACTGGGGTGCGGCTACTCAATGATCTAGGACACTGGGGTGCGGGCACTCGATCTAGAACAACTGGTGTGTGGGCCCTTTTATGTTCTAGAACACTGGGGTGCTGGCACTTGAATTAGTATACTGGGGTGCGGCTACTCAATGATCTAGGACACTGGGGTGCGGGCACTCGATCTAGAACAACTGGTGTTTGGGCCCTTTTATGTTCTAGAACACTGGAGTGCGGCCAAAGATCATTGTCGTAAAATCTGCTAAATATTTCCAATTCCATTTTCTGAGTTTGGCGCACTGTTAGAATGTCCTAAAGTTAGAAAATGAAGTAGGGAAAATTAATCAGGACTAGTGTTTCATTCGGAAGCTTACATTTCTGCTGTTATTATCGGCACTTTTGTAGTGTAAATTCTAGTGGACCTGTCAGCAGTGCCGGGCTGTGCCCCCTTCAGCTGGACGTCATCTACTTTTACAAAAAGTTGACAGAGTTGTCACAATATATTTGCACAACTAGGCTCAAATATTTGCTATTTTTTTTAAAAGGAAGTAATCATCAGAAAGCGACCTATGGTTTAAGGCTATGTGCACACGCTGCGGTTTTTGCTGTGGTTCCGCTGTGGTTTTGGCCCTGCGGAACCGCAGCAGTTCCGCAGACATGGTACAGTACCATGTAACCCTAAGGGTTTTCAAAAATGCTGTGCTCACGCTGCGGTTTTTTCTGCGCAGTTTTGCTGCGGTTTATAAACCGCAGCATGTCATTGCTTCTGCGGATTCCGCTACGGTTTCACACCTTTAACATAGTAGAGGTGTGAAACCGCAGGGCAAAACCGCAGGTCACTTTACCTGCGGTTCCGTGGGGAAAAACACACAGGTGAATCCGCAGCGTGTGCACATAGCCTTAATCAGATTTTTGAGTTCCATGTATTTTAAAAAGGATTGGCAATTATTTTTTATTTTATATCACAATCTTTATTAAAGAAAATAAACATAATAATGATATTGCAATTTCCACACTGGCCACTGGGGCTTTGTTAGACTCAGACTTTAGATTTTAGCAAGTACTTATCATCAGAAGCAAGATTACATTGACCTTCATATACAGGTGATAACACAGGATCCACTATTCTCAATAGGTAATGTCACAGCTCACCTCCTCCTTCTCCTCCTGTACAATGACTGATAACACCTCTATATACAGCTGATAACACAGGATCCACCATTCACAATAGGTGTTACAGTTCACCTCCTCCCCCTCCCTTCGCAATGACCGTTGTGCAAGCTTATTAGATGCCTCAATATAAATGATAGGGTCTAGTTCTTTTTGTTGCTGCTAATGTACATGTGGATTTCCTGAAACAAGAAGTTAGAGTCTAAAGCCCCAATTCCCAATGTGAAAAAATTGCCAGATTTCTCTTTTTTTTTTTTTTTTGTAATATTGATTGCGATCTGTAAAAAGAAAAAAGTACTTTTCACCCAAAAACCTATCTGCATCGGGAACCCGGATACCTGCAGCGCTCCCGATGGTCAGCTGTTCGGCACTGCAGCTGCATGTGTCGCGGCTGTGTGACTGTGCCTGCTTGTTGGGCTCTTCATGTATGTGTTGTGACTGTCACACAGCCGCTACACACGCAGCTGCGGCGCCAAACAGCTGATCATCGGGCGCGCTGCAGGTATCCGGGTTCCCGATGCAGATATTCGGGAAGCGCTATAGCTATTCCGATAAGCTCTTATCTGAAGCTTTTCGATAAACCCTATTTATAAGTCATCATCCGCCGCCTCCATTACACCACATCCCCAATTTTTAAACTTTTAGTGCTCATGGTAAAGAAATAAAAAATATATATATATTTGCAAGTTTTTGAACAAATTATGACTTTTTAGCCCTTCGTTCACACCCAGACCTGTCATATAGTACTTGGGAAATGTGGACTAATAATGTCACTAAAGCTTTGGAGGCCACGTATTTAGGCTGGCCGTTTTAATAATGGGTGAACTGGAGTAAGATGAGCACAAACTTCTGCTGGGATTGAGCCAGAACATTACATTTAAATGATAGAGATTTGCACTCAGATTCATTTTCTCGGCCGTGTGTCCCTGCCCTTTCCACTGGACCCCAACCATTTTTCCTTTATCAGGTGCCCTGAGGATGGTTTAAAAGAAAGATAGTAAAATATGGCGCACTTATAGCATGCGCCAAAGCGTCAACTTAGGGGGATGAAGAATCTCTAGAACAATAGTCCACTGATACACGGTGTTCTAGTACAATCGCGCACCCGGTGATTCGGATCAATATCTCATGGGGTGTTCTAAGGAAAATAAATGCAGATTTGCTGTTGAAATTCTAGGGGGTTGGCTCATCTTATTAACCCCTTAGTGCCTAGCCCCATTTTTACAATCTGGCATGTGTCACTTTATGTGGTAATAACGCTACACATTCTTCTACATATTTCACTGATCCTGAGACTATTTTTTTGTCGCACATTGCACTTTATGCACCTGTAAAATGTAAGTCGATATGTTTTGAGTATATTAAATATTGGAAATTTGATGAATTGAGAACATTTGCACATTTTAAACTTTGAATGTTTGAAACCAGAGAGCCGCCCCATGCACAAAAGCTAACAAATAACATTTCACTATGACATCATTTTGAAACGTACTTTTATGTTTCTTATTGCTTCTTAAGGTGCTTTCATATTGCATTTTGTCACATATTCGTTGGTCCCGACGGGGCTTAGGTCCGGACCCCCCTGAAAAATGGGATTCAGGCGTATGCGCCGATGTTGCAATAGACTGTAATGGTGCCGACAGAGTGACAGTGCGCTCTAACGTGTGTCGTTTTCGGGCATTTACGCCTACTGGAGACGACACCCCAATGCAGTCTACTACATCTGAGTGTCCACCTCCAGTAGGCATATATGCCCGAAAACAATGCACATCAGCGCGCATGTTCACTCATGTCAGTAAAACGTTTTATTGGCAGTCAATAAGGATGAGTAAAATTGCAAAGATCTTGTAAAAAGCAAACAATTCTGCAATTTACTTCCTATTGAAATTTGTCAAGAACGGGGGGGGATTTTTAATTCTGAAGCATCATCTTGCAAGATGTTTGCTGTCCAGTTTTGAAGCACTGCTCTGAAGTTGGCCGGATCACTGCTCCGATGCTGCAAAAGCAAATCTGTCTGCTGGTTGCATCGGAGAGCACAGAATTCAGCTGGCATCTTGACTATGTGACTGGCCTGAACTGTCAATCATCAGTAGTGCACCACCCCTGGTAAGCATTCAGCCCTGCTATGTGTGTCAAAAATCATTATATGAGCTCTGCAATGACAGTCGAGGGGGTAGCTCTGTTATTCCAACCCATCACGTGACAGAGGTACCAATGGACGGGTTTTATGATGTTCTTCCGGCGCGCTTGTGTTAAATGCCACTGTCAGTGATTATTTAATATGTTATCAGCCGCGGGTGGATCATGATTCCACCTGCGGCTGGTAAGGGCATATGACATGATTTAATCAGCTGTCATGTGTCGGGAAAGATGTGGCCTCAGTGTCGGAGCCCACATCAAAGGGGAGTAGATGACATTGGACGTACATGTATGTCTAAGGTCGTAAAGAGGTTAAAATCCCCTTCCCATGAATCTCAGTGGTCTCTCTGTGTCATGGATGGGCAAGTCGAGTTTGGCGGACGAGGGGATGTGCTTTGTAGAAGGGACTCCTCTCTAACACCAGCACCTTAACTCCTACTTGCCTACTTTTGCAAGTATCCAGAAGGAGGCTTCATTAACATTAGTTTCGGCAATATCTATGCCCTTTCTGAAGCCATGCCACCTCTACGCCCATCCCCTGCCTTCCTGACTGGAGAACCTCCCCCCAGAATCCCTGGTTTCCAGAAGGTTTGGGGCAGGTTTTGCTAGTAAGAGGAGACTTGATGACTCATCCAAGGATCCAGGAGTTCTACCGTTAACCCAGGAGCCTTCTGACGGTTTCACAAATGTGTTTTTGCTGTCATGCCTCCGCCACCTCCATAAATCAAGGATTTGAGCTGAGCTGATTGAAGAACATATATATGTCCCAAAACCGATCCAAATCTGCAGGAAATTTGTCTTCTTCCAAATCCCTTTATTGATACTGACCTTTTAGATGTTTTTTGTAGAGAACAGCTTGGGATGATTAAAAATACCCCAAAAAGCCAAACTCACCTTACCAATCCCCTCTCCATTTTGGTTCTATTGTTTTTCCTGGTTCCCGACCGGTCTCTTCTTCCTGTTCCTGCAATGATGTCCAGACATGTGCCTGCCGCAGCAAATCATTGATTGTACAGGATCACAAGGTTTTGCAGCTGTCCTACTTTCTGAAGTTTTGCTCAGGCCTATGTTCCTCTTTTGGGATCCCCCCTCTATGCTTCGGAATTGGAAGCCTCGCATGCAGGAGTGGTCCATAGCTCATCATAGTCGGCCAGACATGGCGGCCCCTGCTGATAACAGAGGATCACCAGAGGTTACAGGAGACGGATCTCTGATCTGTGACGATCAACTGATTTCCCAACAACTTCTGTTTAAAGTTTTTATTATTTCACATTTTTCAGTTGCTTTTTTTTTTCCCCTTTTCTAACACTTTTACAAAAAGTCGCCATTCAGGTCTTAGGTTTGAAATGCAAATTTTTATCTATAGACCAACAGGAAAAGAAGGCACTTAATAAGTGTTAAACAATTTGATGACTTTATGTGGGTTTTCTTTTCTTTTTACTAAATGTTCCTCCTAAGTACTCCTGGCACAAATATATAGAGGGATTGGAGGAAGGTCAGAGGCCGAAACACATGAACAAGGTCACACAAGGCTTCCTAATAATCCTCTAATTTCCATGGCTTCCTTTACTTAACCCCAGAAAACCAAAAGCAAAAACAATCTTGAAGGATCTGTATCACAACACAAAAAGAAATCAATTAAAAAAGAAAATACCGAACTTTTTTTTTTTTTTTTTTAGCAATTAATTTTGCATGCGCATAAACCGAATATAGATTTTTTTAATGTACATTTTCTAACACTTTTTTTTTATTTTCAAGGATTTTTATAAATTGCTAAATTGACAATTTAAAAAGAAAAAATTCTCAAAATCAAAAAGTGAAAAATGATTTACATTGCTAATAAAAAAAAAAAATGGTTAGATCAGGATCTTATTAATCAGTTCTATAAAGTTAATATATATTTCTATTGATTTTAAAAATGAAACATTTGCTTCGTTGTTCCGGCATCGTCTTCTAATATGACCCATTTCACCCATAAACACAACATCCTTTTATAAAAAAAAAAAGCTACAATTAAATATTTAACATTTTGGACATTTTATATAAAGACTTTCCAGCTACATAAATCAGAACAATGCAGATGTGAAGAAAAAAACAAAACTAAAAAAACAAAACGCAACAAATGTTTTTAAATAGCAATAGTACAATAAATGACAACATTTTTGAAAATAAGAAGCAATGTTTTGGTTTAAAAATGATACAAACAATTTAATTGCAAATATTATCTGATCTGATAATGACAAATTTACACTTCATAGTTTATGCGCTACTTATTTGTGGATTGTATCTGTCAAGTCCAGATCTTTCCCCTATTTTTTTTTTTTTTTTTTTTTTTTTTAGCACTTACCTGAATTTTTCATTAATATGCCATGATCTAAAAATGAAGGTATTAAGTATGTAAAGGAATAAAGAGAAGAAACGCCTCACAAGCAGAAACGGCTTCTCTATCTCTCGCTCTCTCTGCCCCATAAAATAATAACCATTTGCTAAATTGTTGGGAAGTTGTTATAATTCCTTCTCCAAATTATTACTCGCCCTTCAGATTAGAAATGGGGCCAGGGTTAGCAATCAGCCTTCAATGGTAGGATTTTTAAAGTAAGAATCACTTGTCTGATTGTGAAGTGGAGGCCATTATAGTCTTGATTGTGTCCTTTTTTTTTTTTTCCTTTTTCTTTTTTCTTTTTTTTTTTTTTTTTTGTAGCCGAGGGGCTTGATTTGCAGTCGAAAGAACATATTCACTACTGTATTCCAAGCAATCAGTGATTTCCTCACTATTTCTCCTACTTAACGATTTAGGGTCCACTACTTAGTTTTGCAGCTGCCGCCTTTCATCTCCCATCATTAAATACATTTTTAAAATGTGGCCTTTGTTTTCTTTATCGAGCGACGAACGTTAAAATTCACCACGCGGAATTTTGATGAGTTAACGAATGTAACGTAGATATCGCAGAGCGGCGGCCGATGTTTGGGAGGGAGGTGTGCGGCCTTTTTATTTGTTTGCTCTGGGATACATCACCTTAATACGGTCACATAACTAATTGGATTGAAGTATCGAAACTATTGCAGCTTAATTTCATTCTAATCATGTTTATTGTATTAATAGTCATATAATAGTAATCATATATGACATCATATAATAATGCATATCATGTATACAGCATTCTCAACATTTGCATTAATATATAATTATATTTATCATTCTTTTATTATTGTATAGCAATGATTGAAATAATGACTATAATATATAACTGTGTATGTCTGTATGTGGTATATATTGTGCTTATAATATATATATATATGTGTGTGTGTGTTAAAAATTATATACATCTGTAAAAAATAAACCTAAAATGTAAATTAAATCTACTGTATATATATATTATTTTCTTATATTATTAATTTGAGCAAATTATTAATTCTCTCCTTCAAATATTATTTTTTTTCCTCCTCTTTTCGCAAGAGACACTTATTTTTTTTATTTTGACACAGCCATATTGAAGGTTTTTTAGTTTTGTGCGGAATGAGATATTTTACATGACATTTTACCATTTAATGTACTGGAAAAAAATTCTAAGTGGGGTGAAATGGTAAAAATAATTATATTTCCACTATTATCTTTTGGGTTTTATTTTTTTTTTTACAGCGTTCGTTGTGCGGTAACGGTGATCTGGTCCCATGATTCTTCAGGTCCGTACTATTACAGTGATACCAAATTTATACTTTTTTTTTTATTTTAGTGGTTAAAAAATTTGTTTTATTTTTGTCGCCATCTTCTGAGACCCGTTATTTATGGTCCATCTAAGAACCTGCACGGGTTCTTGTGTTTTTAAGCGATGACCTGGTGTTTTCATTGCAACCATTTTGGGGTAGATTTACCGTTTTGATGACTTTTTATTTATTTTTTTAACTAAAGAAAACAATACTTCAAGCTTTTCAATTATTTTTATCTTACTTTGTTTCTGTAAGGGTTAGTTTGAAATTTTCGTAGATCGGATATGAAAGAAACAGCATTTAAAGATGAGTGGATGGATTTGCGAGACTCTGGTCCAGTGTCCAGGTCAATGGTACTCAGCAGCCATACGGGAGGCTTGTGAATCTCTTACCTTCTATAATCCACCGGCGCGGCTCTTGATTAGAGCTGGTGGCATGTCATCTGTGCAATGTGGCACACAGATGACGTCATACCATCCCTGACAAATCAAATGTCGCGCCGGGGACGGCAGAAGGTAAGAGATTCGCAGGCCAAACATCACCAACCTGGACGCCTGACCAGAGTTCGGTGAATTCATCCGCTCGTCTTTAGTGGCGATACCAAATATGCTTGATTGTTTGCCTATCTTTTCTACTTCTTCATTTGTGAATGGGGAAAGGGATATAAGTTAAACTTTTAGGCTAAGTGCACACGTTGCAGAATTCCCGCGGAAGTTACCGCGGGAATTCCAGAATTACATTCCATGGGAAAACCGCACTTTAAATTCCCACGATTAGCTTGCAGAATGCTAGCGTTTTCCAAGCGATCTGTAGCATCGCTTGGAGAACTGATTGACAGGTTGGTCACACTCGTCAAACATAGTGTTTGACAAGTGTGACCATCTTTTTACTATTGAGGCGGCCTATGCGGCATCAGCAGTAAAAAGATCTAATGTTAAAAAAAATAAAAAATCGTGTTTTTCTCACCTTCCGGCATCCCGCGCAGCATCCCCCAACATCGCGATGCTCCGGCAGGTCCCGTTCCCAGCGATGCCTTGCGACAATGAACTTTGATGACGTCGCGGTCCCGCGAGACAGCTACGGTATCGCGTGATGCTACGTCATCACAGGTCATTGCCGCAATGCATCACTGGGAACGGGACTTGCCGGCAGCATCGCTGAAGCCTGGTGACGCTGCGAGGGACATCGGAAGGTGAGAATATGATGGTTTTTTTATTTTAATTCTATTTTTTACAGGGATATTGTACCCAGAGCCCAGAGGACAGTCTCCTTTCCTCCGGACCATGGGTACCATCCGCAAATGTTCTGCTTACTTTTCGCACGGTGGGCACAGCCACATGCGGAAAGTAAGCAGAACAATGCATTTCTATGTGGGCGGAATCGCCGCGATTCTGCAAATTAATGAGCATGCTGCGTATTTTTCCGCGATGCGATTCTGCCGTGGGAAAAGCCGCAGCATTAGCACAGCATTGCAGAATCCCATAGGATCGCATGGGATGCTGTTTTTTTGCGTTTTTGCGGCAAAATCACGCGTTAAAAACCGCCACGAAAACGCAAAAAAACGCAACATGTGAACGCAGCCTTATACTTTTTTGCATATTTCTTTTAATTAATTATAATTTTTTTTTAGTCCCCATAGGGGACTTGAACCAGCAATCGTTTGATAGTTTGCACTAAGTATTGTAAAGCTGCAGAATTGCAGTACATAGCAAATATGATGGTCTCCTATAAAGCCCAGCCATAGGCTAGGCATAATAATGACAGCGATGGAGGTGTTAAATAGAGACTGACGGTGAAGATTCTATAGGGATTGATGGCGGTATGTAAATAGTTAAACTGCAGCAATCAGAGGCAGCGCCGGTCGCTGCTGTAAGACCCAGATGCTGGCTGTGTAATGCAACTGTCACTTTGAGCCCGTTCCATACACCAGCATCCAACGTAGAACGTGCCGATATGTCAGGAAGGGTTTAATGCTATTCTGTATTACAAAAATAATATAATATCAGGTAAAGGGTAAATTATATAGGACAATATTTATTTAAATTGATTATATATTTATTGTATAATGATACAGATTAATTTGGAGCTAATCACATAATAAACCTGTAAGTAATGATAACATCTCTCTAAATGATTGCATATAGTTATTCATAGTAATAATTTTGGGTAATATATTATATTTAATTATTGGTTATGCAATAATTTTTAAATTATTATATAAATAAACAATCTATAATATTAATAATTAATGATGGCAATAATTAAAATAATCTGCAAAGAAGCAATACTCAATAATAGATTAAATAATTGTCAACCATAATAATATTCAATTACATTAATATAAATGATAGTTATAATTATGAGTAATAATAAAACTAAACCTCAAAATACTAAATAATATAAAAAGAATAGCAGTAATTAAAATAAGTATAATAAATAATAGAAGTGAATTTTAATAATAGAATATATAACAGAATAATTAATATTCATAAAATAATAACAATGATAAACATTAACATGATTTAAACATTCAGAAAACTATTGCCACCTATAAAATAAGGAGCTAAGAAAACTTGATTTTCTGGACTTTTTAATGTGTTTTATTGGATCTTTAATATGTGATCTTCTGATTAAATCAAGACAATGATAACAGATATCGAGAATGTAGCGTAGAAAAAAATAATCTGTGATCTGGGAGGACTGATTTGCATAACTTTTTGAGAGGATGGCTCCCGTCACTTTTTGATTTCAATTACTCCGAGTGTAATTTGAATACAGAATGTGAGGAAATGGATGTCACGGGGTTAAGTATCGACATCACGGAGCAATAATTGCCAAGGTGTAGATGAAGTGAGCAAGTGATGACACAGAGGCTCGGGGCGGTGGTGGTGGAGGGGGTCGGTGTCGTTACTACAATCCACATTGAGGAAACTGGAAAAAAAAAAAGACAATTTGGGGTATCCAGTCCAAGCCTGAGATAAAGCAGAGCGTTAGACGACCTTCTACTGTCACTGAGTGCGGTACATTGACAGTACAGCATGAGTTCTCATAGCTGGTGAGACCCCCGCCAATCACCAGCGTGTACGGCACCAGTCACTTGCTCGTGCCGCCTCTCCATTGTGTACAATCTCGAGTACCTCCAGCAGGTCTATAGAGACTGAATGGACATCAGCCAGAACTTCATTCAGAAGGGTGGACCAAAGTGATGACTTCTGGCAATTAGTGGTAGTCTAAAGTTAATAGTCATCACTTTCTTATGGATTGATATATTTGAAGTCAAATACCCAATCAAGCTGGTCATACAGATGCAGCAACTATCATCAGAGTATAATAAATGCAAACTGGGCAGGCGCCCAAGGCAACCGGATAAGCCATGACTAGATTGCCACAATTATAATTCAAAGTATCACCCTTGGGGACTACGTAATTTACATTTTTCTAGGTAGGTGAAAACTGGCTAATATAATTCTAGTTAGTAGGGGTTGAACATTGGCTTAGTAACATAAATTTTTTATATTTTGCAAAATTTTCATTATATATTAATGGTGTTTATATATAGCCTCATCTCTTATTACATACAATTGCTCCTTTATTATATATAGTGCAGTCCCTGTTTTACATATTACCTTCCTTATTATATATAGTGTCGTCCCTTATCATACAGTTTCTTTATATACATAGCGCAGTTTATTATCACATAGTGTCGTCCCTTATTATATATCGCACCGTCCATTATTACATAATGTCCTCCCTTACTATGTACAATAACAATACCTCTGTGTGTGGTTTTATTGTTCTAAGGTGTGGTCTGATTCCGAAGGTAGAGCAATGCATTAGGTGGTAAAATTAGTCACTCTTTTATTGTCTTTCAAAGGTGCACTAGAGCAACTGTGTACTCTACACATTCTGTTACACGTGACTTTCTTGTCATGTTGCCTGCTACATGACACATCAAGCGAATGGAGCGGTACACAGTCTGAAATGCCCGGGGCCCTGGCTGGCCTTAACCTGCCTCCGGCTATCACTTCGACCAGGGTTTCGAAGTCTCCAGTCCTCATGGCCGCAAACAGATCCTATTTTCAGGATCTTCTTAATATTGCACAGAAGCTGTGGCAATTTCTACAGCGTTGATAATAATTCCATCACTTGTGCAATACTAGAGAAATCCAGAAAACATGATCTATTGGGAGACTGAAGTTTCAGAAACACTGATTTAGACCATCATTTGGCTAACAGGTATTTCACCAGACTCTACCATACTCATGCATGCTCAAATTGGTGTAATGTGCATGCTTATTTCAATTAAGAGAGGGGAAGACGTTAGTGCCATGTGTTTACCGCAACATAGAGGGGCTAGAAGTCTGTGGTGTCTAATTTCTTGTTCTCTTGCACTGACTCGAAGCACTTAACCTTAATTTTAAAAAGTGCAGGTTTCTGCTAGCAGTGCAGGGGTTAATCTGTTCAGTTGATAGCCCCTAGAAGCTTTCCTGCTTTGATGTTCTCAGCTGTTCAGTGTTGGCCACTCCCCTCTTCTTTATTTACTTTCCTCTGGCAAAAAGGGATTGTCAGTGCTAATTTTATACTGCCTGGTTCTGGCGTTGCCAAGAAAAAGGAGGAAAGCGCACCTTGTGTGGATCAAAAAGGAAGAAGAGCTGATGTGAGGTTAGAGAGGTGCTCTCACCTATAGTGGATATGCAGCTGAGGTATAACACTCATTAAAGATGGATGAGGGCTCTGCTAGCTGCTGGTCCACTTGCAGGATCCAGATGAGGTCCAGAATCAGAATTGTATAGGAATGGATAGTTTCAGGTGATACATAAAGCATTGCCCAGAGTCCTCTAGTATCCAAAGAGAAATAGAAACTTGAGTATTTTAAATTTTTGTTTTAATTTATTGCTGCACATTTTGCATCAGTACTTGTTCCTTCTTCAGGCAAAATATAAATATGTCATATACAATGAACCTAGGTCATTACATACACACTTGTGGGTGTCACATGAAAAATCAGATGTTAAGACATTCAGGTGGTAATTAGATTATCAGGGGGAGTGTGTTTTCTGTGGTGAAAGGATCATTTTGTGGGTGCTTGTCCTTCCCTACCACACCGTAAACAGCTGCCAAAAAACTAAGGAGCCCGGGTTGCGGCAAGGTTGGCAATTGGGATTTACATATTTTTGTGGGTAGGTCACAATTTTTTTTACCAGCTGAGATCCATCTGGGCAAACATAAGGTGGTTATTTCAAACTTGCTAGACAGTGGGGTGGAGTTTAACTTGATCGACGCTATATTAGTCCAGGTCCACTGCCTCAAACCACGCACACTGTCTAGACCAGGGGTCTCAAACACGGCAGAGTAAATTGGCCGCACGTAAAAAAAATTTTGAGCTGGCGGGCCGCATTCCTTTCAGACTTAATACACCTCGTACACACACGGCTCTGCTCTGTACACCTCGTACACACGCGGCTTCTCTCTGTACACTTCATACACACGCGGCTCCGCTTCATACACCCCGCTCTGTACACTTCATACACACACAGCTCCACACACCTCGTACACACATGGATGCGCTCCATACACACACGGCACTGCTACATCCACCCTATAAACCACCTGCTGACCCCACACATAAACTTACCTTCATCCAGCACCATGACAACCAGCACAGACAGCAGCGTCCTGCATAGCCATACATGGAGTCTCCTGATCATGTGACCCCTGACTCCTCCCCCTCCTGTGACCTCATCCCAGGTCCTGTGCACACAGAACAGCCATTGCGCGCTCCTGACTGCGCGCCTTCCACCTGCCTGAGACATTTGGTGCATCGCAGGCCGCAGATGCCTGCCTCAGGGGCCGCATGCGGCCAACGGGCCGCGTGTTTGAGACCTCTGGTCTAGACCAATACCCGGAATCGCCAATGACTCTGTACCCTTGAGCCAGAGGTATTTTACTCAGTTTATCCAAGGGGCACATCTACCGGTAGGGGCCATACACTCAGAATGTATTGACTGTTATGTGCTAGAGGGTCTGTCCTCTCCTGTGGTTCTTGGGCTACCTTGGCTTGTGGTAGATTGGCAGACTCAGGAAGTGGTAAAGTGGAGCGAGTTTTGTCAAGTACGCTGCTTGGGCATTCGGCTGGCCAGGGTGGGTACCCAATCTTTGCCTGAATACCTATCTGACTTTGGGGATGTGTTTTCGGGACAGGAGTGCCAAGAACTTCCTCCCCATTGTCCCTATGATTGCTCAATTCACCTTATTCCTGGGGCTAAGCTGCCAAAGCGCAGACTATATAATATCTTTGGTCGAGAGAGGCAGGCCATGCAGGACTATATAGCTGAAAGTCTGGCAAAGAGTCCTACCAGGCCATCCTCATCTCCAATTGCTGCAGGTTTTTTCTAAGAAAAGATACGGGGGGTTATGCCCCTGCCTAGATTTCCTTGAACTTAATTGGATCACAGTCCGGGATCCCTATCCTCTCCCTCTCATCCCGGACTTCTTTAGCCAGATTGTAACTTATATAATCTCATTCAAATTAAGGAGGGCAATGAGTGAATCATAGAATCATAGAATCGTAGAGTTGGAAGGGACCTCCTGGGCCATCTGGTCCAACCCCCTGCTCAAAGCAGGATTCGCTAAATCATCCCAGTCAGATGTCTGTCCAGCCTCTGTTTGAAGACTTCCATTGAAGGAGAACTCACCACTTCTCGTGGCAGCCTGTTCCACTCATTGATCACTCTAACTGTCAAAAAGTTTTTTCTAATATCTAATCTGTGTCTCCTCCCATTCAGTTTCATCCCATTGCTTCTAGTCTTTCCTTGTGCAAATGAGAATAAAGTTGATCCTTCTACAATGTGACAGCCCTTTAGATATTTGTAGACAGCTATTAAGTCTCCTCTCGGTCTTCTCTTTTGCAGCTAAACATTCCCAGATCCTGCAACCTTTCCTCATAAGACAGGGTTTGCAGACCGGTCACCATTCTGGTCGCTCTTTTCTGAACTTGCTCCAGTTTGTTGATGTCTTTTTTAAAATGTGGTGCCCAAAACTGGACACAATATTCCAGATGAGGTCTGACCAAAGAGGAGTAGAGGGAAATAATGACTTCACGTGATCTAGACTGTATGCTTCTGTTAATACATCCTAGAATTGCATTTGCCTTTTTTGCTGCTGCATCACACTGTTGACTCATATTCAGTCTGTGATCTATTAGTATACCCAAGTCTTTTTCACATGTGCTGTCACTTAGCCCTATTCCTCCCATTCTATATATGCTTTTTTCATTTTTATTGCCCAGATGTAGTACTTTGCATTTCTCCCTGTTAAAAACCATTCTGTTAGTTGCTGCCCACTTCTCCAGTTTATTTAAATCATTTTGAATCCTCTCTCCTCTAGTATTAGCTATCCCTCCTAGCTTTGTGTCATCAGCAAATTTAATCAGTTTACCCTCAATTCCTTCATCTAAATCGTTGATAAAGATGTTGAACAATACAGGGCCCAGGACAGAGCCCTGTGGTACCCCACTTGAGACATTCTTCCAACTGGATGTGCAGCCATTTACGACCACTCTTTGGGTCCGATCACTAAGCCAGTTATGAATCCACCTAACAGTTGCCTTGTCCATTCCATACTTAGTCATTTTTTCAATAAGGATTGTATGAGAGACTTTGTCAAATGCTTTGCTGAAATCAAGATATACTATATCTACAGCATTTCATTGATCCACCCAATCAGTGATTCCGTCATAGAAGGAAATTAAGTTAGTCTGACATGACTTATTAGTTACAAACCCATGCTGACTCTGTTTAATCACTTCATTCTTATCCAGGTACTGACATACATGTTGTTTAATAATTTGTTCAAAGATCTTTCCTGGTATAGAAGTCAGACTCACCGGCCTATAGTTGCTGACAAGTGGAAGACAGCCTTCAATACACCTGAGGGACACTATGGAAACCTTGTGATGCCATTTGGGTTGACTAATGTTCTTGCCATCTTTAAGCACTTTTTAACTTAAATTTTAGTCATCTGGCAGGTAGATTTGTTGTGATTTATCATGTTGACATATTAATTTATTCACCTGACCTCTAGTCGCATCAGGTACATGTCAGGCAGGTCTTACAGATAGTCAGAGACAATAAATTATTTGTCAAACCAGAGAAATGTATGATCTCAGTTTCGCATGGATCCGGCGGAAGTCCGGGTTGCACTGGATTGGGATTATCCTGAGGACTTAAGGGCATTGTACAGGTTTTTGGGTTTCACAAACTAATACCATAAATTCATCAAAAACTTTTCAGTAGTTGCCAACCTCTAACTGATATGACCAGGAAACGGACAGACTTTTCCAAATGGTCCAGTTTGGCCAGGGAGGCATTTGATATCTTGAAAAAGTGTTTTGCATCTTCACCGATTCTCCTACAGCCTGACATCACTCCGCCATTTATTGTAGAAGTTGAAGCGTCTGAGGTGGGGGCTGTATTATCGCAGGGCACATCTCCTGTTAAATGGCATCTGTGTGTATATTTTTGTAAGAAACTATTGCCCGCTCAGAAAAACTATGATATTGATAATGGGGAACTCTTGGCAATTAAGTGGGCTTTTGAAGAGTAGTATTGTTTTCTGGAAGGGGCAGTTCATCTGCTTATGGTAATCATTGATCATAAAAATCTTTTATATTTAGAAGCTGCGACGCGTCTGATGCCCAGACAGGCAAGATGGTTGTTGTTCTTCACCACACTTAACTTTTTTGTAACAAATAGGCCGGGGAACAAGAACATTAAGGCGGATGCTTTATCTAGTTGCTTTCCTGGGGGTGGAGATCATTTTGAACCGATTCCTATGCTACAAAAAGGAGTGGTTAATGCATCTATTTGCTTTGATCTTGAGAAAGAGGTTCTTGAGGTCCGGGGGACGCTCCTGCTGCCTGTCCACTAGGTAAACTGTTCGTACCTCTGAAACTAAGTTTTAAGTGAACATCATGATTTGGTCTTGGCCAGACATCTTGGTAGTAAAGCCACCGCAGATCTTAATCATAGTTTTGGTGGTCTGTGGTACACGAGGTTGCTCGGGAGTATGTAGCTGCCTGCCTGTTTGTGCGTGTTTAAAACTTTTGATACTCATATGTCTGGGTATCTCTAACCACTGGCAATTCCCAGTATACCTTGGACTTGTTTGTTGGTAGATGTCATCACTGATATACCCGTATCTGCAGGTAATACAGTAATTTTGGTGGTGGTGGACAGATTCAGCAAGATGTCTCATTGCATTGCACTACCTGCTTTACCCAACGCCAAAACTTTTGCACAAATTTTCGTCAAAGATATCGTAAAATTACATACGGATTCCTACTGATGTTGTTTCTGATTGGGGGGGTGCATTTTATTTCCAAATTTTAGAAAGCATTTTGCGATCGTTTGGTGATCCATCTGTCATTTTCTTCAGCCTTTCATCCACAAGTTTAATGTGCAAACTGAATGTGTTAACCAGAATCTCGAGACTTATCTTAGGTGTTTTGTGTCTGAGAATCAGGAGGATTGGATTACTTACCTCTGGCTAAATTTGTGATGAATAACCATTGTCATGAGTCTACTGGTAAGTCCCCATTCTTCGGAGTATATGGGTTTTATCCTCTGTTTTGCTTTTTTAATAGGAATCGTTCTTTAGGAGTAATGTGTTTCACCAGTCTCTACTCAAAAAATACGTTGTGTCCTCCCAACAATCACCAGCACCTCCACCCATGGTCCTTGTCGATCGGAAATTGTTTTTTTCAGATAGGTAAGATTGTTGATTCTCACTTGGTTTATCAGTTGCTTCAGTATCTGGTACATTGGAAGGGTTACGGTCCTAAAGAGAGAATGTGGGTACCAGCATCTGATATCCATGTGGTAAGGTTGATCCAGTCTTTTCACACGGCACACCATGATAGCCCCGGCCCTGAGGTTCTGGAGGTCCCTTGTGGAAAGGGTGGTACTGTCATAGGTTTACCACTACAGAAAGGTGCTAGAAGACGGCAGTGTCTGATTTCTTGTACTCCTGCACTGATTAGAAGCACTTTATCTTCGTATTAAACAGTGCAGGTTTCTGCTAGCAGTGCAGTGGTTAATCTGTTCAGTTAAGCGCTCCTGGAACTTTCCTGCTTTGATGGTCTCAGCTGTTCAGTGTTGACCACTCGCTTCTGGCAATCGAGGATTGTCAGATAGTCAAACTGTACAAATCGATAGGCGGAAAAAAATTCAGCTTGAGAAAGGTTCTAGGTTGAATTGAAAAGTTGCTGCATCATGTCATGATTACATAAAGGTATCATCACTTTTTTGCATTTAAATTTTAGAATGCTGCAACTTTTTGAGCAAGAGATGGATGGACGTTGTCTATGTGGAGGAGACGAATCAGGAGATGGTTGAAGCATGTATTGTATGCCTTGGGTTTTGCAGCCCATAGGGTTTGTTCAGCGTCACTAGCAACGTTGGGCCATCCACAGGGTGAGTTTAGGAGAAAGACATGGTTATGTCTAAGAAACGAGTTCAGGGTCATTCACAAAATCATATCTGTAATGTAGATGTAACTGGACTCGTCCTGATATCTCAGCGTCTTCCGCGTACTATTTCAGTCTGGGTTCACATCAGTATCTGAGATTTTGTTGCATTTCATTACCAAAATAGAAGAAAATTCATGCCACATATTATTTCCATCCATCTAACCAGCTGTCATAGGATCCCGGAGCTGATGTTTTGGCAGGTTTTTTTCATGAGTTTTTTTTTTTTTTTTAAGTTCTGAAAAATCACATTACAGAAAAGCTTGACTATGAAGGCTAATTCAGACAGTGAGCGAAGCACTCGGGTCATAGTGACGGCCGGTGAGGGGCAGAGAGTCCGTCTCACAAGCAGAAGCCTAAGACCTCGCGGCTGCACACGCACACATGCTATCAATCCGGCTCTAGCATACCTGACTGAGCGATGGTGATCTCACCCACAGCTACACACGGGGGAATGTTTGCCGAAAACTAATACTAGACCAAGGGGAAAAGAAATCATTGTGTTGACTTATTTTGACAGTTGGACTGTGTGGTTCTAGTCACAAAAGTACGGTGTGCAGTAAATATCATAAAACATGTCAATCATTGCGGAAAAGTCTAGAAATCAACAGCAGCTGCTCTGTAAATCAGGCTACGACACAACGACAGCCATAACTTCCTCCATAGCTTTCACCTGCATGTCATAAGGTCAATATGAGATAATTGTATATCTGCATCATTGTGCATATGTGTGTATATGTAATATATAGCAAAGCCAAAGGAATGAGCCAGATGATAAGCAGGTATATGTGTAATGTGTAGGAGCGCGTTCACACTGTGGCCTGTTCACAGACAAAACCCTAGAAAAAAGAAACAAAATGAGCAGATTTCCTGCAGTAAGTAAATAGTAATAGTACATTGTAGATATCAGGGGACATGGCTAACATGATCTGATCAAAAGAAGCCGTTCCACCACGACAAGGTGTATCCGTCGGGACGGTCCTATCCTACTTCAGGTATTAAAACCTCACCTTGTGTCGGCTGACATCAGTGTGGACAAGGTCAGAGCAGGACAGGGGCCGACTGTTCAGACACCCATCCATGGGAAGCTAGATAGATGAAATGCCTAGCTCAGAAAAAAATAAGCATAAAAAATATATATTTAATTGAAAAAAAATTAAATGGACTTTGTTTCCTTTGGCATTGAAGAGGTTAACGACTTTGTATGCTGGTTAGAGACATACAGCTCCATCTCACAGCTGCTCCTGACCTGCTCATTTTCTCTCTATAAAACCTGGTCAGACCTTCTCATCCCTGCCTGTGAAAGTTTTACTTCCTGGCTTGCTGTAGTTGGTGTGCTGAAGTTGGAGTTTGTAGTTGCTGCTGGAGATTGTTGCGGGCTGTTTTTGGGTGTATGCTTTCTCCATTATCCTATTCCTATTTGGTTTGTATCTTCCTATCCTTCCCTATATTCCTCTCTACCATTGGTGAGTGTGTTTGTATGTAAGTTGCTTTTTGTTATCCCTGTTTGTCTTACGGGAACATACACTAACATATCTGACCCAGGCCTCATGGGGGAGGGGACAGCTTAGGACATTAACAGGAGCATAGTAAAGTCAGAGCCTCGGGCATCTCTGACTTCCAGGGTACCCCCGGGACAGGGATAGTTAGGGTCCCAGTTCCAGGGACAGTTTGAATCCCCCTTTGCTTACCAAAGACCGTCATAGTGTGACAACAGTGCCCAAATGATAGATAATGAGATTCCACTAAGAAAGTGGGTTTGACCCTAAAGTAATGTGAGCACCTCTGCTCTATTCAAAATAGGCTCTTGTGGGGGTCCCAGCAATCAGACCTCCCAGGAATAGGGTAAAAGGATAACTTTACGGATAACTAAGGAGCAGCTTGGTGTCTCGGTGGTTAGCACTGCAGCCTTGCATCACTGGGGTCCTGGGTTCAAATCCCACCAAGGACAACATCTGTAAGGAGTTTGTATGTTCTCCCTGTGTTTGCGTGGGTTTCCTCCAGGTTCTCTGGTTTTCTCCCACATTCGAATGTGTCTGTAGTTTGAGAGCCCCAGTGATGATAATGTCTGTAAAGCGCTGTGGAATAATAAAATAAACTTATGTTGCATTGTTATGAGTTACCCTATACATTCTCACACTATAGTCAACTTTTATGGAGGGGTCACTTAAACAGGGTTTTTCCATCTGAGCAAACAATTTTAATACCAACCAACCACCCGTTTGCAGATGAAATTGCCGGCCAGTGCTGACATCTCCTACATCGGCTTCTGCCATTCTTGCTATTACAAGGTGTCTATTTAAATGAATGTAACACATTCGTTCTCCAGAACGAGAGGAGCCTTCTCCTTGTCTTTTCTACTCTTCTAAGTAGTGGCTTACTTTAATGATGTCCATATATCCTAATAGAAGAACCACTATGAAAAAAAAAACTCACTGTAGATGTTTAAGGTTCATAGAGCTAAATCGTGCTAAAAACTCATGAGGTCCCAATGAGGGTAACAGAAAATTAGTGTTTAGTTTTGATTGTGGGTTTTACCCACATTTATTTTTATTTAGCATTTTTCAGTTTTGTTCTTCATTTTAAATATTTTCTTAATTCCATAGAAAATCAGAATATCTTAAAGCGGTTTTCCAGGTTTCAGAAAAGTTGTGACCTCAGGCTCAGTTTGCTATAAAGAAAAACAAACTAGTTTCTGACCTCTGTGATTGGCTGCAGTGCTGTTTATGTGACTTCAGCGCTGCATACAAACAACAGAGACTGGTGCAGCGATGGAGCCTCATCGCTGAACCTGTGGAGGGTGAGCAAAGCAAAATGTTTTGTTTGTTTTTTTTTTATAGAGAAAACTGCCCCTGACAACACAACTTTTCTGAAGCTGGAAAAACCCTTGAACCCGGGTGGCCGGCGCTTCCATTTACACCAGCCCTTTCAGTACTGGAAGTAGCTGTATACATTTTGACACATGAACTTCAGCTATTCTGGTTTCCAGACACAAAATGACAGATTCCGAATTGCTTTAATAAATTGTTTATGGGGAATGTGCTTGTAATGGTCACATAGCAGTGAGATCCGAGAGCATCGTACGCTCTCTGTGTATTTATCATCAGTCCTAGAGACTTAGCACTTCACCGAACAGATGGGTGATCGTCCGCTGCCAAGAACAATCGCCTCCTCAGATGAAATGAGGTCACAACACAACCTAATACCATTAGCCCCATTTATAATATTTCACTGCTTTGATACTTTGTAAACTTTTTACAAATTAAAAAAAATGTTTTGGCTCCATGATAAAATGAGATTTACTCCTCCGATTATTTGTAAAATTTATAAATAATTGAGTCAAATTGATCTCAAGATTTCGCCACACAACTCGTAAATGTTTAGCATATGTAGCGCAGCATCGAGAGCATGTAATGTCAGCAGGAGATAAAGGGGCAACATCAGTTCAGCGCTGATATTTGTTATAAGACTTAGAGTAGATAGCAACCGTCCCTTATCATGGGCATATAAGAGCGGTATAGTAATAGATATTGTACATAGGGGCAGTATTATAGTAGTTATATTCCTGTACATAGGGGCAGTATTATAGTAGTTATATTCCTGTACATAGGGGCAGTATTATAGTAGTTATATTCTTGTACATAGGGGCAGTATTACAGTAGTTATATTCTTGTACATAGAGGGCAGTATTATAGTAGTTATATTCTTGTACATAGGAGGCAGTATTATAGTAGTTATATTCTTGTACATAGGGGGCAGTATTATAGTAGTTATATTCTTGTACATAGGAGCAGTATTATAGTAGTTATAGTCTTGTATATAGGGGCAGTATTATAGTAGTTATATTCTTGTACATAGGGGCAGTATTATAGTAGTTATATTCTTGTACATGGGAGCAGTATTATAGTAGTTATATTCTTGTACATAGGAGCAGTATTATAGTAGTTATATTCTTGTACATAGGGGACAGTATTATAGTAGTTATATTCTTGTACATAGGGGACAGTATTATAGTAGTTATATTCTTGTACATAGGGGCAGTATTATAGTAGTTATATTCTTGTACATAGGGGCAGTATTATAGTAGTTATATTCTTGTACATAGGGGCAGTATTATAGTAGTTATATTCTTGTACATAGGAGCAGTATTATAGTAGTTATATTCTTGTACATAGGAGCAGTATTATAGTAGTTATATTCTTGTACATAGGGGCAGTATTATAGTAGTTATATTCTTGTACATAGGGGCAGTATTATAGTAGTTATATTCTTGTACATAGGGGCAGTATTATAGTAGTTATATTCTTGTACATAGGGGCAGTATTATAGTAGTTATATTCTTGTACATAGGGGCAGTATTATAGTAGTTATATTCTTGTACATAGAGAGCAGTATTATAGTAGTTACCATATATACTCGAATATAAGTCGAGATTTTCAGCCCAAAAAATTGGGCTGAAAGTCCCCCTCTCGACTTATATTCGAGTCATATACAAAGGGGTCGGAGGGGGCGGATGTGTCAGGTCATACTTACCCGTCCTGACGCTGTGTCTTGAGCCCCCAGCTTCTCCGCGCTCTCTCTTCCTGCCTTCAGCGGTCACGTGGTGCCGCTCATTAAAACTCATCAATATGCGCATATTGATGAGTTTTAATGAGCGGCACCACGTGACCGCTGAAGGCAGGAAGAGAGAGCGCGGAGAAGCTGGGGGCTCAAGACAGCGTCAGGACGGGTAAGTACAGCGATACTCACCTGTCCTGCGTCCATGACTGCTTGCTGCTGTCTGTCATCGGTCAGTGACTTCAGACAGCAGAGGGCGCGGTGACGTGGTTAATGCGCGCCGCGCCCCCTGCAGTCTGAACGTCACTGACTGATGACGTGCAGATAGCGGTGAGCAGCCATGGACGCAGGACAGGTGAGAATCTGACACCCAGCGACGGAGAGGTGAGTATGTCATTTTTTTTATTTTTACATGCAGCAGCAGCAGCGGCAGCACATGGGGGAATAATCTAAGGAGCTTCTTATGGGGGCAGCATATGAGGGAACAATATATGGAGCTTCTTATGGGGGGCAGCATATGGGGGAATAATCTGGAGCTTCTTGTGGGGGCAGCATATGGGGTAATAATCTGGAGCTTCTTGTGGGAGCAGCATATGGGGGAATAATCTATGGAGCATTTCCCACCCTAGACTTATACTCGAGTCAATAAGTTCTCCCAGTTTTTTGTGGCAAAATTAGGGGGGTCGACTTATACTCGGATCGACTTATACTCGAGTATATATGGTATATTCTTGTACATAGGGGAAGTATTATAGTAGTTATATTCTTGTACATAGGGGCAGTATTATAGTAGTTATATTCTTGTATATAGGGGCAGTATTATAGTAGTTCTATTCTTGTACATAGGGGCAGTATTATAGTAGTTATATTCTTGTACATAGGGGCAGTATTATAGTAGCTATATTCTTGTACATAGGAGGCAGTATTATAGTAGTTGTATTCTTGTACATAGGAGCAGTATTATAGTAGTTATATTCTTGTACATAGGAGCAGTATTATAGTAGTTATATTCTTGTACATAGGGGCAGTATTATAGTAGTTATATTCTTGTACATAGGGGCAGTATTATAGTAGTTATATTCTTGTACATAGGAGCAGTATTATAGTAGTTATATTCTTGTACATAGGGGCAGTATTATAGTAGTTATATTCTTGTACATAGGGGAAGTATTATAGTAGTTATATTCTTTTACATAGGGGCAGTATTATAGTAGTTATATTCTTGTATATAGGGGCAGTATTATAGTAGTTCTATTCTTGTACATAGGGGCAGTATTATAGTAGTTATATTCTTGTACATAGGAGCAGTATTATAGTAGTTATATTCTTGTACATAGGGGCAGTATTATAGTAGTTATATTCTTGTACATAGGGGCAGTATTATAGTAGTTATATTCTTGTACATAGGAGCAGTATTATAGTAGTTATATTCTTGTACATAGGGGCAGTATTATAGTAGTTATATTCTTGTACATAGGGGCAGTATTATAGTAGTTATATTCTTGTACATAGGGGCAGTATTATAGTAGTTATATTCTTGTACATAGGGGCAGTATTATAGTAGTTATATTCTTGTACATAGGAGCAGTATTATAGTAGTTATATTCTTGTACATAGGGGCAGTATTATAGTAGTTATATTCTTGTACATAGGGGCAGTATTATAGTAGTTATATTCTTGTACATAGGGGCAGTATTATAGTAGATATATTCTTGTACATAGGAGCAGTATTATAGTAGTTATATTCTTGTACATAGGAGCAGTATTATAGTAGTTATATTCTTGTACATAGGGGCAGTATTATAGTAGGTATATTCTTGTACATAGGGGGCAGTATTATAGTAGTTATATTCTTGTACATAGGGGGCAGTATTATAGTAGTTATATTCTTGTATATAGGGGCAGTATTATAGTAGTTATATTCTTGTATATAGGGGAAGTATTATAGTAGTTATATTCTTGTACATAGGAGCAGTATTATAGTAGTTATATTCTTGTATATAGGGGAAGTATTATAGTAGTTATATTCTTGTATATAGGGGCAGTATTATAGTAGTTATATTCTTGTATATAGGGAGCAGTATTATAGTAGTTATATTCTTGTACATAGGAGCAGTATTATAGTAGTTATATTCTTGTACATAGGGGGCAATATTATAGTAGTTATATTCTTGTACATAGGGGGCAGTATTATAGTAGTTATATTCTTGTATATAGGGGCAGTATTATAGTAGTTATATTCTTGTACATAGGAGCAGTATTATAGTACTTATATTCTTGTACATAGGGGACAGTTTTATAGCAGTTATACTCTTGTACATAGGGGCAGTATTATAGTAGTTATATTCTTGTACATAGGGTCAGTATTATAGTAGTTATATTCTTGTACATAGGGGCAGTATTATTGTAGTTATATTCTTGTACATAGGGGCAGTATTATAGTAGTTATATTCTTGTACATAGGAGCAGTATTATAGTGGTTGTATTCTTGTACATAGGGGCAGTATTATAGTAGTTATATTCTTGTACATAGGAGCCAGATCTGCCACTTAGCCTCGCTCTTCCCTCTTGCCCTGGTGCGGTGGCAAGTGGGGTGATAGTATTGGGGTTGATGTTACTGAATATGTTGCGGCTATAATAATAAAGTTATTATTATTATTACTTTTGTATTGTCAGGTGACAATACCCAGGGGTTAGTAATGGAGAGGTGTCTATTACTAACCCCATAGTCAGATTGTAAAAAAATAACATCCTGAATAAAGTCCTTTATTTGAACAAATGACACAGACTCCTTTATTGACTCTAAATGAACCAAAAACACTTATAATAACCTTACACCCAATCCACTGAAGCCAATGCCCCCTGTAAAGGAATTAATGCAATAAACAACCATATTCCTCACCTGTCCAATGAGAAGATAATCCAATTGGCCCATGACGCATCTAGCTCTGATGCATCTAGATGGCAGGCTGCATTGTTGAATGATGCGACTATACAGCCTGCCATCCAGCATAGACACTGAGCTGGGTGTGCTTACTCAACTCAGTGCCTCAGAGTTCGGCGCTTGTGCTATCATTATTGAGTTGAACTGAGTTTGTTGGCTCTGAACTCTGATGACCTTTCTGATGGCACCACGAGTGTGAGCATTTTCTCACGCTCGCGGTGACATCAGTGAGGTGAAATGAGTTAATTTGATATGAACTCCACTCAGCTTTATCATGGCACCGTGAGGCGCTGAGATGAGCAAGCACACGCAGCTCAGTGTATCTTCTGGATGGCAGGCTGTATAGTCGCATCATGCAACAATGCAGCCTGCCAACTAGATGTAGCAGAGCTAGACACGTTGTGGGCCAATTGGATTATTATCTTGTCATTGGACAGGTGAGACATATGGTTGTTTATTATTTTAATTATTTTACAGTGGACATTGGCTTCAGTGGATTGGGTGTAAGGTGATATAAGTATAAGACGCCTCTCCATTAGTAAACCCCTGGGCTTGATGTCACCTGACAATACAAAGGTGACATCAACTCCCCCAACTATCACCCCACTTGCCACCGCACAAGGGCAAGTGGGAAGAGTGAGGCTCAATGCCAGATTTGGCGCATCTTATGGATGCGCTATTTCTGGGGTGGCTGAGAGCTGATGGTTATTAGTCTAGGACAGGGCTAATATCCATGGCCCCTTTCTAGGCTATTAATGTCATCCCTCAGCTGTCTGCCTAGCCTTTGATGGTTATTAATTATAGGGGCACCCTATGTTATTTTTTTGGAGGGCCCCCCTTTTAATAACCAGTAAAGGCTAAGTATACAACTGTAAGCTGATATTATTAGCTTGGGAAGCTCCATGGGTATTACCCCCTTCCCAGTCTATAAACATCTGCCCCCAGCTGTCCGCTTTCTCTTTGCTGGTCAATAAAATTTTGAAGGACCCCAAGGCAGTTTTTTCAGAAAATTATTTATTAGTAAAATACATGTACAGTAAACTATTGTCATGGTTTATTGAGATTTCAGGGTTGGATCATTAAGAGTTAACTTGTAAAGCCTCTCTGTGGGTCCAGGGAGGGTTTTTATAGCCTCATGGTAGAGCCGTCCCCTGTCGTTTATACTCCTAGTTGAGTGTGCCTGACCCTGTTCTGCCTGTGCTTCATGCCAATCATTGTCTGTCTGGTGTTTGATTTGGTCCTTTTCTGGTTTAAGTCTCTGGCCTGCCGAGTTTGTACTTTGCTGACTATCCTGTGTATGACCCCTGGCTATGTTTCTGACCTCTCTTGAGAATACCCCTCCTGTACCGCATTGCTCGTTCTGTGTATGACCCTTGGCTACGTTATTTGACCTTCCTCTGTACATCCCTCCTGTACCTCGCCGCCCGCCCCGTGTATGACCTGATTGCCTGTTTGACCATTGTAATATTCTGAGCCACGTTATCCCCTGTATAACTGTTAGCGTTCCTGAAGCTTGCCTGTTGCCCCGCCCACCTTCTCTGACACGGGGTCATGTGACCGCAGGTCCTGCGGACCCCGGGCGTCTCACCAGCGCTCCGCCCTCCCCGCAGGTCCTGGAGCCGGTCTATCGTTACCAGCGCTGCGCTCCAGGCTCTCACCGCGGTGAGTAGATATTCTCCTGTCTGGTAACCAGCCCTGGTCACCCGTGTGACAGTGTTATCTAGCTGTCAGGTTGACAACTATATACACAAAGCACAGATTATATATCCCACTCACATATTTCTGTCTACCTATCTATCTATCTGTGAAGGATGGGGTTAAGGTAATAAATCTGTCAACACATACACTGACGGAAGTTCAGGAGAATGCATTGCATAAGGGACTGACTTTTTCTCCATCATCTGATTTAGACCGATTCACAGTCGTGAAAGATCTTCACCTCTTTTCGAGGAAGTTAGTCCTGAAAAGGCAACATTATAAAGGTGAAGGTGATGGAGAATGGCCAAATAATGATGAACAGCAGGCTTTGGAAATTTTGGAGCCATTGATTGAGGAAAATGCTTCTACTTTGACAGTAAGTAATAATTTTCTAATGACAGTGATAAATAAATCAAAAAAATTCCCCCCACTGTCAACAGTCCCTGCTGTAGATACCTTTACTAAAATTGTATCTCTGGAGGTAGAGGAGTCGAGGAAGTCCAAAAATACAGAGTTCAACAATTTGACAAAAACAGAGAGGGAGGCTTTGCAGCAACTAAAGGAATGGGATGATGTTGTCTTCAAAATGGCCGACAAAGGGGGTAACATAGTTATATGGCCCAAAACTATGTATGAGGCTCAGGCATACAAGCTGTTGAATAACTCCATTGAATATAAGTTGCTTGTGTAGCGCCCCCAGGAGTATGGCCGCCACAGTGGCTTTGCCTTCCTCCAGGGAGGGTAATGCCAGGCTTGGAAGCAGTGAAGGGTCTCTCTCGCAGTTAACCTATACATGCAACACAGTTCCACTCCAGGACAGCAGGGGGGACACTGAACCGGAATTGAAGGGAGGCGTGCTCTCTGAGGGCCAAGAGGAAGGAGTGGTCAGTTAGTGTGAGGAGGTCCACGTGTGCAGACGTGTGGAGAGAAGCTGGAGGTTGAGCTGAGGAAAGAGAGCTCCCTCCCAGTGAGAACGCATGAACTGGAGCCTGGTCTCCACGGTTGTACGGATACTAACGGTCCTGCAACAGATACCAGAGGAGTAGGAGGCTGTAAATGCCCTACTCCCATCTATCAATACAAAAAATGGTGGGGGGAACAAGAGGCGCAATAGTGCCCTATCACTAGTGACACTTGAAGTATGAGCGGTATAATACAGTTCCACTCACCTATATCAGTTGTGTCACCCACAACTGGCTTGAGAGCATATCACAGAATCAGCTGCTGCAGGACGTCCACCAACCACTCACACGTGGAAAAACCTTCAGAAAGTTGTGGGAAGCAGGGTGTATTGCAGTCCGTGCTGCCGAGATTGACAAATCACCTGGGAAACAAGATGTTGTAGCAGTGTACTCCTTTATTTCCTCCTACGCGTTTCGGCGCCCTTCCTGGCACCTTCCTCAGGGACAACTCCCATCTAAGACTTGGAGGCACAACAGCACGGAGTGAGCCAAGGGAGGAATACGGCTACAGCTGTCTGCCGTACAAGGTAGTTCTAAGAGACAATAAGAGAAGTAGGAAGAACTTCAGTGTAACTCAGTACTAGGAGTACTTCACTCAAATAAGCGCTAAGAAGGAGACTGCACAGCCCATCTGCTGAGAGAGAATCCTGAGCTGCTTCCAGGCTAGCCTGCTCCAGTACCATCTGTAATCAGGACCCTGGACGGCATTTATCAAGTAAAGGTACAGAAATTGCACCCTGCTGTGTCTTGTCTGCTTCCTACCCTTCCGGCACTGCTACATCCCCGTGCCAACCACATCTACACTGCCCTGGGACTACAGCTTCACCTGTGGGGAGCTTTCACATCTTGGCTGCACCATACCATCAGTCCCAGTGGAACTGCATGCAGCGTCGGCTTAACATCTTACTTGCCGAACACCACGGGTGGTGTCACGAACTATTCCATTAACTACATTCCACCATTTCAATTCCCCCATTACTTGGGTGCCCAGAGCCACGGACCAGGTCACCGCTGCTGTGACACATCCCGCTGACACCGGCCCGGTACCGAGTACCCCACAGCCCTGGGAGGGCGACCCAACTTGGCGTCACAAACAGGATTACGAAGCCCGGTATCCCGGGTCCTGTGTGCCATAGACTGTGTTTGTGTAAAAGACTGTGTGTGAAATTGGTGCCAATTGCCGCGCTGCTTGGCGCGCGCAGGAACCAAAAAAGGCGGGCCTTCGTGGGCGGAGCCTGCCACAGAGCGCGAAGAAGTGAAGTGCCGCGCGGGAAGAGAGGACAACGCGCAAGAAGGGAAGGAGCTGAGGCCTACAGCCCGGAGCGTCAGGCCTGCGAAGCGGCCGCCGGTGAGCTCACACAACCCCCGGCCCTGGCTAACGTTAACTAGGGGGGGAAGAGAATGTCTGTGCCGAGCAACAATGCAGCGGCGGACGCCGTCGTCAACCCTGTAGCGCCGCAAGGAGTAGCGCCCGCCGCAGCGGTCCCCATAATGCCGCTGCCTATGCCCTACCTCCCGGGAGCAGCCTGGCTACCGCAGTAATCGGGTGAGTCACATACCCTGAGTGAATTTAAAGAGAGACTGTGCAGTTTGTTTTAAGTATACCCTCTGTCTGAAAGCCAGAAAGTGAACATCCTCATTGGACAGCTAACGGGTGCAGCACAGAGAGAGGTGAAAACCTGGCAGGACACTGATAAAGAGACTGTTAAAAAGATTCTAGCCAAGCTGAGAAGCACCTTTGACACTCGCACTGCAGCTGAAATCAAGATGTGACTCTTTGGATGTAAGCAGAGAACGCAGGACAGTATAAGGGACTATGCTCTTAACCTGCAGGAGGCGCTGCGAGCAGTTAAGCAAGTTGATCCTGACCGTGTGAAGGAGGAAGATAAACTGTTAAAGGAGCAGTTCTTTGAAGGACTCCTATCCAGTACCCACAGAGGACAGTTGCGCATTATAACCCTGCAAAACCCTGATCTGGACTTTGCTGATTTTAAGGACAGGGCTATTCGGGTCCTGCAGGAATCAATTGACAGCCGTCCAGCGCCCCCTAGGCGCCCAGCGATCACCTACCACCAGGAAGCATCATCTTTCCCTTCCATCCCAGTGGAGGCTGATGCACAGACTCTGGATAAAGATCCTACAGAAGAACTGCGTCTTCAGGTCCAGGAGTTGACCAAAGGGATGGCTGCACTTACTAAAACCATGCAGTCCCTGCAGGTGTCTTCCAAAGAGAAGATCCAGCTTGCTTCCAGTCCAGAGGATGTCCCGTGGCTCCGGAGGAGGAGAACCCCGCCACTCCGAGGAAGGAACAACGATCGCTATGACCAGGACGGATGTCCCATCTGTCGTCGCTGCTACAAGGCTGGTCATCTTGCAAGATTTTGTCCTTTAAACGAGCAACCCGTGGGGCAGAGGGCCAACCCCCCAGGAGTAGGATCACAAGGCCCAAGGAACTGGCGAGCCAAGTATGTGAGAGGGAGACCGATCCTTCCTGTGGTGATTGACGGCATCCCCATGAATGCTTTGCTGGACACTGGCTCCCAGGTGACCACTATGCCCTATATCCTCTACAAGCGGTATTGGGCTGATTCTGAACTCACCCGTGGCCCAACTGATGAACTAACAGTAGTTGCCAGTAATGGTCAGTCTTTACCACAGATAGGATGTAAAGAGATTACTGTTAAAGTGGGGAGGGTGGAGTTAAAATCTCAAGGTCTGATAGTTGTGGATATTGATCGATGTGAATGTAATCCCATGATGACTCTTGGTACAAATGTAATTGAAAATTGTCTTTCCGAAGTTATTGTCTTGTTGCAACAGGTGGCTGAGACTGCTGGGTCCAGTGAACAACGTGTCCTGCAGAAGGAGATCAAGGCCCTGATGCAAAGACAACAGGTAGAACTGTCTGGCAGAGAAATTGGTATTGTCAGAGTGAGTGATGCTTTCCCCATTGCAATATCCCCCAGATGTGAAATGTTGGTTTGGTGTCGGGTAGCTATAGGTCTTAGAGGGAGAGATTACCAGGCATTGGTAGAACCAGTATATTCTGATAGCAGGCCCACTGTCCTGACAGCCAGAGGGGTGGTTGATGTACGTAAAGGGACAGTACCTGTACGCCTTTTGAATTGTGGGGAGGAGGAGGCCACAATACCTCGGTACGCCACAGTTGCTAAGCTGCTCACTGTTAATAACTCTTTGCAGGCAGCAGAGCCCTTGGTCTCATCCGATCAGGTGGAGGACAATGGCTCTGTGAAACAGATGGAGGAGTGGTGCCAGCAACTGCAGGTGGTGACTGACTCTACACCTTCATACCAGAAAAATGGGGTTTACAGAGTGACACAAGAATATGAGCGGATATTCAGTAAGCACCCATTAGATTTTGGGCAGGCAGAAGGGGTTCAACATCATATCCCCACTGGAGATCATCCACCCATTAAAGAAAGGTACCGGCCTATACCCCCAACACAATACCAATGTGCAAAAGGGATGTTGAGAGAGATGAAGGAGGCTGGGGTTATCAGAGACAGTTGTAGCCCCTGGGCAGCTCCAATAGTTTTTGTAAAGAAAAAGGATGGTACCATGAGAATGTGTGTTGATTACAGGAAAATTAACAGCATTACACATAAAGATGCCTACCCATTACCCAGAATTGAAGAATCATTAGCTGCACTTAAAACTGCTAACTACTTTTCCACCTTGGATCTCACCAGTGGGTATTTGAAGGTTCCCGTGGCAGAGGCAGACAAGGAGAAAACAGCATTTACCACTCCAATGGGTCTCTGTGAGTTCAATTATATGCCATTTGGGCTCTGCACTGCCCCAGGAACATTTAAACAGCTGATGGAGTGCTGCTTGGGACACATGAACTTTAAGACAGTCCTGTTGTACCTTGATGTTGTCATTGTTTTCTCCAAGACTTATGAAGACCATCTGGAGCACCTGGCTGAGGTGTTTGAAGCCTTGTCCAATTTTGGCCTAAAGGTGAAGCCTTCCAAATGCCACCTCCTGAAGCCCAAGGTACAGTACCTCGGTCATGTAGTGAGTGCAGAAGGTGTGGCACCAGATCCTGACAAAGTCACAGTCATCCGGGACTGGCCAAAGCCCAGCACCCTCCATGAAGTACGCCAATTCCTAGGGTTGGTAGGCTACACCCGAAGGTTCATCAAAGGCTTCACTGAAATAGCCACTCCTATGCAAAATCTCCTGGTGGGGCAGTCCAAGAAAGCCAAACAGAAAAGTTCCACATTTGAATGGACTGAGGAGTTGGAGAGGTCCTTCACCAGACTGAAGATGTCTCTCACAGGAGATGAAGTACTGGCCTACCCAGATTATGACAAGCCATTTGTGTTGTATACGGATGCCAGCAACGTGGGACTGGGAGCAGTACTGTCGCAGGTACAGAATGGCAAAGAAAGAGTGATCTCCTACACCAGCAGGAAGCTTCATCCCACTGAAAGGAACCCAGACAACTACAGTTTCTTCAAGCTGGAGTTCCTCGTCATAGTCTGGGCTGTGACTGAAAGGTTCAAGCATTACCTAGCTTCAACCAAGTTTACCATCTTCACGGACAACAACCCGTTGACTTACTTGGACACTGCAAAACTAGGTGCACTGGAACAGCGATGGATGGCTCGGCTGTCTAACTATGAGTTTACCATCAAGTACCGGGCAGGGCACAAGAATGCCAATGCTGATGCGCTGACCAGAATGCCTAATCTGCCAGATGCAGGAGAAGACCCTGAGGCTCTTGAAGAAATAGAGTTGCCTCCCTTCTACCGGCCACTTGCGGCCCAATGTGCTCAAGGAGTGAGAAACAGATGGCCTGGCTTGAAAGAGGTCACCCTAAACCCATTTCCCCATCATGACTGGGCAGAAACTCAGGAAGGACCCCGCAGTCCGCCTGGTGAAGAAGCTACTGTCGCAAGCTGACTCACGCCCAGAGTCGAATGCTCCTGAAGGAACCCAGCAGTTGTGGAAGGAAAGAGGTCGGCTGTTCATTTATGAAGGAAAGCTGTGTCGGAGTAGTATCAATGCCCGCGCTCATAAGCTGGTTTGGCAGGTGATAGTCCCAAAGAGTGAGGCATCAATGGTCCTGGAAGCATACCACAATGGAGCTGGACACTTCGGATGGAAGAAGTTGGAAGCCTTGCTCCGGGAGAGGTTCTACTGGGCTGGTATGAGGAAAGCCATTGAGAGGTGGTGCCGGGAGTGTGGACAATGTAACCTGCGCAGAAAGGATCGAGACAGCCAGAGAGCTTCTCTACAGCCGATCATCACTAAACAGCCACTTGAGTTGGTAGCCCTCGACCATCTGAAGCTGGTTCCAAGCCGGTCAGGCTACATCTATGCTCTTATCATTGTGGACCACTACTCAAGATTCCTGGTAGTTGTGCCTGTTAAAGATCAAACAGCCAGGACAGCAGCCAGAGCATTCCAACAGCACTTCTGTAGACCACATGGATATCCTGAGCAGGTGCTTACAGATCAAGGTCCCGCCTTTGAGGCAGAAGTGTTCCAGGAATTCTGTAACTTGTATGGTTGTAAGAAGATCCGGACAACACCATACCATCCACAGACCAATGGCATATGTGAGAAGATGAACCAGGTAGTGATTGATCTACTGAAGATCTTGCCTTTGGAGGAGAGGAATCTGTGGCCAGAAAAGTTGCCAGATCTGGTAGACCTCTACAACCACATTCCTGTGAATTCCACCAACTGCACTCCAGCCTACCTAATGAGAGCGAGGCCTGGTAAACTGCCTATTGATTTGGACATGGGAGTCCTTACCCCTGAGGTGCCGTCACCAAATGCTGACTGGGACACAGAGAGGCAGCAACAGTACAGAAGAGTACAAGAGTGTGTGGAGAAGAGTCTAGCTCAGGCATGACAAAAACAAGAGAGGAACTACAATCAGCATGCACCCGCAGTTCCCTTGTCACCAGGAGAACAAGTCCTCAAGAGGAAAAGAAGACTGCATAAGCTGGATGATCAATGGGAAGCTGAACCCTACACCGTTCTACCCTCAAATTTTGACAATACCAAGGTGTGTCTTATTAGCAAAGATGGAGGAGAAACCTCAGCAGCAATATCAAGGGATCATTTGAAATTATGTCCTGACCAGTAAAAAGAAAGAATGGAAGAACAAGATAACATCCAACCCACAGAAGAAGAGAAGGTCGGCACCATACTTGGAGAATTCCTTCAAATTGGACTAAAGTAAATGATGCAATAGTGGTGCCAGTGTTGACCTTTCCCCAATTGATAGCACAGGAAGAAGTGACTCAAGAAAATCCTGAAGATCAGGAAAATCAGGCAGCATATGCCACACCAGCAGTGGAGCCAGAGAACCCTCGCCCTGCCAATGGTGAACCTGTTGTGCCCCTGGTGAGTCTAAGAGTTCACAGGCAATCTAGTATCCCTGTGCCATGTAGAACCACCAGTAGTGTATCCAGTACATTACACGCTACACCAGTAATACGCAGGTCTACCCGTACTACACAAGGTATACCACCCATCAGATATCGTATATAGCTAAGCAAATGTAAATGTTGAAATTGTGTATATATGTAACTGTTTTCACGTTTTGCGCCTACAGGCAATCTGTAAGAATTTCCTTTGAATTTGCCAGAATTTGAACTTTCTTTGTAATTAGTTCACCATTTGCCAAGGAATGGACCATGGACATTGATGCTTGGACTTGTCATCATAGGACTGTTTTTGGAGCTTGTGGTTTTTGTACATTTTTCATTTTTTCAAAATCTTGTACAACTATGTTTGTTATATGTTTTTTATGTTTTGTTCAGCCCAGGAGTGCTGACTTGCACTAGGTGGGAATGTGGCGCCCCCAGGAGTTTGGCCTCCACAGTGGCTTTGCCTTCCTCCAGGGAGGGTAATGCCAGGCTTGGAAGCAGTGAAGGGTCTCTCTCGCAGTTAACCTATACATGTAACACAGTTCCACTTTGTGGGCCAAGAGGAAGGAGTGGTCAGTTAGTGTGAGGAGGTCCACGTGTGCAGACATGTGGAGAGAAGCTGGAGGTTGAGCTGAGGAAAGAGAGCTCCCTCACTGTGAGAGCGCATGAACTGGAGCCTGGTCTCCACGGTTGTACGGATACTAACGGTCCTGCAACAGATACCCGAGGAGTAGAAGGCTGTAAATGCCCAAATCCCATCTAAGACTTGGAGGCACAACAGCACGGAGTGAGCCAAGGGAGGAATATGGCTACAGCTGTCTGCTGTACAAGGTAGTTCTAAGAGACAATAAGAGAAGTAGGAAGAACTTCAGTGTAACTCAGTACTAGGAGTACTTCACTCAAATAAGCGCTAAGAAGGAGACTGCACAGCCCATCTGCTGAGAGAGAATCCCTGAGCTGCTTCCAGGCTAGCCTGCTCCAGTACCATCTCTAATCAGGACCCTGGACTGCATTTATCAAGTAAAGGTACAGAAATTGCACCCCGCTGTGTCTTTGTCTGCTTCCTACCCTTCCGGCACTGCTACATCCCCGTGCCAACCACATCTACACTGCCCTGGGACTACAGCTTCACCTGTGGGGAGCTTTCACATCTTGGCTGCACCATACCATCAGTCCCAGTGGAGATCTGCATGCAGCGTCGGCTTAACATCTCACTTCCCGAACACCACGGGTGGCGTCACGAACTATTCCATTAACTACATTCCATCATTTCAATTCCCCCATTACTTGGGCGCCCAGGGCCATGGACTGGGTCACCGCTGCTGTGACACATCCCGCTGATACCGGCCCGGTACCGAGTACCCCACAGCCCTGGGAGGGCGACCCACTTGCCTATAACCCTTTGTCTAAATTTAAGATGGAATTGGTTGATATACTTGCTAAGGCCTTTGAAGACAACATCATTACAAAAAAATTCCTGGAAATTTATGAAAAGTGTAATCCCAGGCTAGCTGCATTTTATTTAATCCCGAAAGTGCACAAAGACACCTTGAAGGATACTACCGCAGCCCTGGGCCACTTGGAAAACATCCAGCTAACGGAAGAAATGGTGTTAGTAACTGCTGATGTGGAGGCATTGTATTCCTCCATTGGTCATACTGATGGACTTAATGCAGTTGAAAAGTATTTACGCCATAGCAATTTGAGTGGGGCGATGTCATCGTTTATCTTTACTTTATTGAGATTTATTTTAACGCACAACGCCTTCACTTTTGATGGCAAAATATTTTTGCAACAGAGGGGCACTGCAATGGGGGCTTCTTGTGCCCCCTCCTATGCCAATCTTTTTATGGGGGCATGGGAGTGGTCCATCTTTCAGGGGGAAGGCATCCCAAATGTTGACTGGGTCCACAATTGGATCCGCTTCATTGATGATATACTATTCATCTGGGAGGGACCAATTGTGGACCTGGAGTCGTTCATGGATTAACTTAATAAAAATTACCAGAATAAAGGATTAACATACAAATTTGGACGCAACATCAATTTTTTGGATTTATCCATTTCAGCTCTCCCAGATGGGCACTTATCGACTACAATCGAAAACCCACATCATCCAATTTACTACTACATGCTGCCTCTGCCCACCCGAAATCAATGATTCAGGGTATACCGATTGGGCAATTTTTGCACGTCAAGAGGATTTGTTCTGAAGAGTCGCAATTTGAAGAACAATCTAGAATTTTAAGAAGGCGTTTTCAAGATCGCGGATATGGCCATCGTGCTATTCAAAGGGGTTATAGGAGAACAAAAAATTCCCCAAGAGACCAACTCTTGCATAAAAACAAGCCCATCATACAATAGGATGAGGGCAATAAGCAGGTAAGATTCATCACAAATTACAACAGTAGGTGGTCTGACCTTAGGAAGATTATTGAAAAACATTGGAAAATACTTCTGGTAGACCCCATTTTAAAACAATGTTTGCCTGCTACTCCTTCTTTTCTGGCAAAATGGGATCCAAACCTGCGGGACATTTTGGTACACAGTTCATATGATCCCAAAGGAAAGGAGAGGAGTAAAAGAAATTCTGAACGGAAAGGGTTTTTCCCGTGTGGTTTTTGCAAGGGTTGTGTGAATATGAGAAAGGGGTCGTTCTTCCATAATTTTGATCATTCTAGGAAATTTGATATCAGGGCCCATATCACATGCTCGTCTAAGGGGGTTGTCTATTATGCAGAATGCCCTTGTGACAAGATGACGAGTTGTGAGCTCAAAGTAAGGGTCCGTGAACATTACCTAGACATAGAGAAAGCAAAAACTGTCACAGACATTTCTGCCTTGAAGACCCTTCCCAGGCACTTTAGGAAGTTTCATCAATGCAATCCTAGGTTACTTACCATCAAAGGGATTGATATTGTAGACCTTGGTCTCAGAGGGGGAGACGTGTCTAGGGTACTAGCAAAAAAAGAGTGTCAATGGATTTACAGATTGGGGACACTCACCCCCCAGGGATTGAATGAGAGTTTTGGTTTTGGTGCATATCTTTGATAACCATAGAAAAATTGGGGTAGGGGGTTTGATATTTTGATTTTAATTTCATTACTTCTTTTTTTCTGGTTTTAATTCAACTTTTTTTATTTTAGCTATTTCTACATCTTCATTGTTATGAGGTGTACACTCGTATTCCTTTTAAGCCAAGGACTATTGGAGGAAGAGGACTATTCTTCATGTCTGGATGCCTGCTGTGATGTCATATCAAAGAAAGAAATCAATTGTCCTTTTTTCCCCTTTGGGGGGGGATTTTTATGGGATTATTAATATTCACTTTTTTTATATTGAATATGGATTGTTGTATGCAATCACATATTTTGTAAATATGCTGTTGTATATGTACACAATAATAGTCAACGTTTTTTATGCACTACTTAGCACTTTATATTATAGTTCATTATTGTATATGTACTTTATAGCACACTATTGGTGCTTTTGATGGTAGCAATTTAATTAATAGAGATATTATATAAAAAATTGTTCTTGGTAGATATGGATATATGTTAATTTTACTGTTATGATTTTTTTTCCATGACATAAATATGTGTTATAGTCTTTATGATTAACACAATAGACACAGTTAATGTTGCACACATTTTAGCTATATTTTAACATGAGTATCTATATTTTAGTCCTCCCGGGTATGGTGGTGCGCATGCGGAGGATTTTGAGCCGCCGGTATGCATGATGAGGTCTATTGTGATTAAGGAGCGCATAACTCCTCTCGAGGACCTGGCGTTACCAGACTATATGACCGCCGATTAGCATTCCTATTGGATGGCAGGACTCATGAAACCTCACGCATGCGCCGTGTATGCCTGATCTTGGAATAGGACCTTCTGCTGTTGCCGCGCAGGCGCCGTCATTAGTAGAATTCCCCTGGCAATATTTACACAGGTTAAGGTAATTACTCATTCTCCGCGTAAGCGGGAGCTTTATTTAAACCGGATCGCCCCCTGCCCTGACACGCCTCCCGAAGAAGCTGTGCGAAACACGCGTCGGGGCAGAGGTGACGGACAGGACTCCCCCACCAGCACATAATGGTATGTAACCATATAAGCACTTTTACATGCTTTGTCCACTTTGTCCGAGGTAACACCTGTCATGAGGGCTAGAGTTAGTCCATGACACATTTTACATTTCTAGAGCATTGTATGTATACCCGTTGTTACGGCGGCGGAACACGCTTAAAAAATATAAATAAACGTGTTCGCCGCCCGGGGTCCACCGTGCGGCAGATGGAAAAACCGCAGCTAGAAGACACAGAGCACTGTGGCGGTAATGTGCACGGGGTTCTATATTACCCAGGTGCAAACAAGCAGTCTCTGTTAAGTGCACAGAGCTGCTCCAGGAAAAAATAGAAAAGTAACGCTGAGCCTGCTGGTAACAAAGGGACTCAGCGGCACACATGCGGTAGGCAAAACCCGGAGTAGTTAAAACGTCACTACGTCCGACACCTACCGTGATAACAAGTGTGCTGGCGTCGCAACCGCGGACGCAGAAATAAGCTGCAACTGCAGCGCGGCGTGAACAGAGCCGCAAGCAAGGCGCTGCAAAGACGCTGGCGCAATGCTGGACGCTTAGCTGCTGCAAAAGGGATGGCTTGAGCGCGCTGGCGCTAGCGCTGCTACTGGCGGCTGCCCAATCACTCACACAATCGTAATATCAGAGGGAAGGGGTTTCATAATAAGTCATCCACCAGTCCAAGCATCCATTACCATACACACAGCAGCAGTATGAAAAATACTAACGCATGGCGGAACAGCCATGCGCACTTTTTATAGTGTACGGGACCTTCCGGAAGTCTCCATAACCCTGAGCTGGACCAATGGAATCAGGAGCAGGACCTGAGCACCTGACTCCTGAGCTCCAATGGGAGGTTGTCCCAGGAGCATGCTCAGAGTATGGGGTGAAGGACTTGGCCTCCGGAGAGAGTTGCTGAAAAGCAAACTCTTCTGCAATCTCTCCTGCAGTGGACGGATAGCAGGAGAGTGCAGGATGTAAGGGTCCAGATCTCTGCATAGCCAGGGCAGAAATCTGACTCCTAACACCCGTTATGGGCACATGGCTTATCTAAGTATATATTTGGCGGTAAAACTTTTTGCCCTGTACTATTAGTGGATTTGTCATTTTTGTATTGGTATATGGATTACATCAGACATATTTTGCTGTGTTGTGGTGGGAGGTTTCATGGCCTACATACAGTCCCTCTTTTATTCCAGTACCTTTTTTGTGCACTTTGTTTTAAGAACTTCAATAAAGTATGATTATTTTTATTGATACGTCATTGTGTGGTATTGAATTTTGTTTGGTACGTATTTTTTCGTTACCGCAATAGTGTTATTCATGTTCTGTGGAGTATCACCCGTTTAGGGATATAAATTTACAGTTGAGGCATATTTTTGTGATTTAACTATCTATCTCCCTGAATTCTATCTAATATATATATATACTTTGATGCTTATCAGAACCCGTTCCTTCCGCTGTACCTTTGCCCACCACATACCCTGCTGCTGCCATGTAGAGTTATCACTGAGATCAGTGTAGCATTAGTCCAGTCTTATAAATGGCGCCATTTCCTGGAGCTACAGGGGTGGTAGCATGTCATGTGGGTGAGTAACGGAGAGCGATAGCCATCTCTGACATGTATGAATTGATTACATTAGTGACCAGTGGTGGTCCTCTCGTGCGTCCCCCCCCCCGTTGCTCTTTTTTCTATTTTGTTACTGTAAATCCCCCCGCATCGGTTTACAATTAGGACAATAATAACTGAAATCTGCTTTCATCTGTGCTCACAATTACGCTGAGCTACATGCCTTAATAGGATTGCAAGGAATCCGAGTCTGACCCATACGGAAAAAAAATAAGTAAACATTCCCATTCTGGATACTATATCATTATCACAACAAAGCCGAACTGCTGAAATCTGAGGATTTCACCATCTGGAGAATGTTAATCACTCCAAAATGACGGATGTTTTTTATTTCAGCTTGTGACAGACACACTCCGCTCCTAGATAGATGATTATTTGTATAAATGACATCATCAATGTGGAATATATATGGTGTGTCGGGCGGTATATAGCGGATGGACGTATAGAATATCGTGTGCTGCAGAGCGGACGTGCGCAGATAGAACGCTTTGTGCCTTTAATGCCCCTTTGTTTCCACCAACCTGCCGCTAATGGCATTATATTCATGAAATATGAAATAACTTGCTGATCGCTGGGGGTCTGACTGCAGGGTCCGAACCCGAGGCCGAGAGCACGACTCTCAAATGCCACTATAATATGGAGCATTTACCCTGACGCTCCGTTCATTATCCTTGTGACTGCCGGAGAAAGGCCTGTGCTGTACTCGGAAGTATCCGACAGCCCCATAGGCAATGGATGGTGCGCGTATGCTGCCATCACTCGATTCTACCAGGGTATTTCACAGCCTCTCCTCTGGATCAGTGAGTGCCTGTAGTCTGCTAATGCAGGATTTTTGCATTTATGGCCCATTTTTATGTTGATGGGTTTAGCATATACAATTATTGAACCAGTGGCCATTCGCATGCACAACCAGCAATCTGTTATAATGGAGCTTTTCATGACTCCATGGTGGGAGTCCAATAGACAATTCTTGGACCAGAGACCACACATATGAAGCCCCCAATCCATTCTAGCACAACATTTCAGGGCCCCGTGGTGGGAGCCCCATGCACAATAATTATAGCATTGGCCGAGCATGTGCAGCCATCTCTGCAGCTCAGTATTTCAGGACACCAGGATGGAGGTTGCATAGACAATAGAGCAGAGGTGCACGAGGTGGGGTCCATTAGTCTATTAATGGAGCAGGGGCAGAGGTGCACGTGTGTGGCCCTTCCATCTGGTGGGGTCCAGTAGTCTATTGATGGAGCAGGGGCAGAGGTGCACGTGTGTGGCCCTTCCATCTGGTGGGGTCCAGTAGTCTATTGATGGAGCAGGGGCAGAGGTGCACGTGTGTGGCCCTTCCATCTATTGGGGTCCAGTAGTCTATTAATGCACCAGGGGCAGAGGTGCACGTGTGTGGCCCTTCCATCTGGTGGGGTCCAGTAGTCTATTGATGGAGCAGGGGCAGAGGTGCACGTGTGTGGCCCTTCCATCTGGTGGGGTCCAGTAGTCTACTGATGGAGCAGGGGCAGAGGTGCACGTGCGTGGCCCTTCCATCTGGTGGGGTCCAGTAGTCTATTATTGCAGCAGGGGCAGAGGTGCACGTGTGTGGCCCTTCCATCTGGTGGGGTCCAGTAGTCTATTGATGGAGCAGGGGCAGAGGTGCACGTGTGTGGCCCTTCCATCTGGTGGGGTCCAGTAGTCTATTAATGCAGCAGGGGCAGAGGTGCACGTGTGTGGCCCTTCCATCTGGTGGGGTCCATTAGACTATTGATGGAGCAGGGGCAGAGGTGCACGTGTGTGGCCCTTCCATCTGGTGGGGTCCAGTAGTCTATTGATGGAGCAGGGGCAGAGGTGTACGTGTGTGGCCCTTCCATCTGGTGGGGTCCAATAGACTATTAATGGCGCAGAGGCAGAGGTGCACATGTGTGGCCCTTCCATCTGGTGGGGTCCAGTAGTCTATTGATGGAGCAGGGGCAGAGGTGTACGTGTGTGGCCCTTCCATCTGGTGGGGTCCAATAGACTATTAATGGCGCAGGGGCAGAGGTGCACATGTGTGGCCCTTCCATCTGGTGGGGTCCAGTAGTCTATTGATGGAGCAGGGGCAGAGGTGTACGTGTGTGGCCCTTCCATCTATTGGGGTCCAATAGACTATTAATGGCGCAGGGGCAGAGGTGCACATGTGTGGCCCTTCCATCTGGTGGGGTCCAGTAGTCTATTGATGGAGCAGGGGCAGAGGTGTACGTGTGTGGCCCTTCCATCTGGTGGGGTCCAATAGACTATTAATGGCGCAGGGGCAGAGGTGCACATGTGTGGCCCTTCCATCTGGTGGGGTCCAGTAGTCTATTGATGGAGCAGGGGCAGAGGTGTACGTGTGTGGCCCTTCCATCTGGTGGGGTCCAATAGACTATTAATGGCGCAGGGGCAGAGGTGCACATGTGTGGCCCTTCCATCTGGTGGGGTCCAGTAGTCTATTGATGGAGCAGGGGCAGAGGTGTACGTGTGTGGCCCTTCCATCTATTGGGGTCCAGTAGTCTATTGATGGAGCAGGGGCAGAGGTGCACGTGTGTGGCCCTTCCATCTGGTGGGGTCCAATAGACTATTGATGGAGCAGGGGCAGAGGTGCACATGTGTGGCCCTTCCATCTGGTGGGGTCCAGTAGTCTATTGATGGAGCAGGGGCAGAGGTGTACGTGTGTGGCCCTTCCATCTGGTGGGGTCCAATAGACTATTAATGGCGCAGGGGCAGAGGTGCACATGTGTGGCCCTTCCATCTGGTGGGGTCCAGTAGTCTATTGATGGAGCAGGGGCAGAGGTGTACGTGTGTGGCCCTTCCATCTGGTGGGGTCCAATAGACTATTAATGGCGCAGGGGCAGAGGTGCACATGTGTGGCCCTTCCATCTGGTGGGGTCCAGTAGTCTATTGATGGAGCAGGGGCAGAGGTGTACCTGTGTGGCCCTTCCATCTATTGGGGTCCAGTAGTCTATTGATGGAGCAGGGGCAGAGGTGCACATGTGTGGCCCTTCCATCTGGTGGGGTCCAGTAGTCTATTGATGGAGCAGGGGCAGAGGTGTACGTGTGTGGCCCTTCCATCTGGTGGGGTCCAATAGACTATTAATGGCGCAGGGGCAGAGGTGCACGTGTGTGGCCCTTCCATCTGGTGGGGTCCAATAGACTATTAATGGCGCAGGGGTAGAGGTGCACGTGTGTGGCCCTTACATCTATTGGGGTCCAGTAGAGTCTATTATTGGAGCAGGGGCAGAGGTGCGCAATCATGGCCATGGTTTCATTCTAGCAGGACATTTCAGCTCCCCATTCTCATATCAGTGGGGTCCCATCACAGGAGCAGTGGAGAGCATGTGCAGCCACCACTCCATTCAAACAATGCTCTTCAGAACCCCATTTTTAGATTTCTGGGAGTCCCATAGACAATGAATGGACCACTGGTCCAATTTCCAGTCCATTTTAGCAGGACATTTCATAGCCACATTCTCGGGATTGATTAAGCTTTATGTAATCTCAGTTGAGCAGGCCACCACTCCATTCTACCATTTCAGAGCCACATTTCAGATTGGTGGGGTCCCGTATAGAATCACTGGAGCAGTGGTGCACCATTCCGTTCTACTGCTGCATTTTAGAGCCACATTCTCTGGAGTGATGGGTTCCATAGACTGTTAATTATATAATGTTGTCATCTCTCCAATCTCGGGAATGATGGGGGTCCCAACACTTGGACCCCTAGCACTCATCAGCTGGGAATAACCCTTTATAGTATTTGCAGTTGTATTGCGGTATATAAAACAGTAGGGAAATGCAGCATTAATGTCTCTTCCTATTACTTACTGGCCCTCACAATAATTTTGGCATGACCCCCATCTCTCTGATGCTCTGCACATATAAGGGTCTTGTTACTCGTTTGGATGGACAGATGGTTGTAGGTTGTATCAATAACTTAATAGTCAATTTGTGGGGGGTTTCAGCATTTTTTGTGGCTTTTTAATCAAATTCTTGATGGAAGTCTCTTTATGGATCTCGTGATGTGTGCGGCCTCTAAAAAGCTGCCATTACGTAACATGTAAAAGAACAAGAATACTAGACCCCGTCTAATAAATGCAACTTTTTCTTCCACTGATATCACATTTTCAAAGCCATTTTTATCCAGTCATTTAATTTAGCTAAATATATTTTGAATGCATTGTAATAAACCCTCAGCTCTATCAGTAAGACTTGGTCAGGAATATTTCCTCCAGTATACAGTTGATAGGTTAAAAATTGCCGGCAAGCAGTGATCTTTCAAATAGCTTGACTCATTTTCTTAATATATTTTTATACTCGTCAGAAACAAAGCTCCAAATCCCCTGCGGAGACATATCCCCCCAACACTAGGGGGAGCTCAGGAGCTCAGTGCATACACATCCTGTATAGCCTCAGCTACACTAGGGGGAGCTCAAGAGCTCGGTGCATACACATCCTGTGCAGCCTCAGCTACACTAGGGGGAGCTCAGGAGCTCATACACATCCTGTGCAGCCTCAGCTACACTAGGAGGAGCTCAGTGCATACACATCTTGTGCAGCCTCAGCTACACTAGGGGGAGCTCAAGAGCTCAGTGCATACACATCCTGGGAAGTCTCAGCTACACTAGGAGGATCTCAGTGCATGCACATCCTGTGCAGCCTCAGCTATACTAGGAGGAGCTTGGTGCATACACATCCTGTGCAGCCTCAGCTACACTAGGAGGAGCTCAGGAGCTTGGTGCATACACATCCTGTGCAGCCTGTCACGCTCACCTCCTCCCCGGCGCCTGGCATGCTCACCTCCCCGGCTCTAGCCCGCTCTGCGGTGTCTGCGGCCGCGGTCCCGACCACCGCTGTCCCTGCTACCTCTGCCCGGTCTCCTGTCACTGCCACTCCATCTGCCTATGCCGCGGCTCCACCGCTTGCGGCGCCTTCGGTCCCCGCCGCCTCCCGTGCCTCCACACTGCCTGGGGCTCTCCGGCGCGTCCGGTCCTTTCGGTCTGCCCCCTCAGCTGGCACCTGTCAATCATCCCTCCGGTGGCCGGTCCCTGCTCCTTCACACAGGCGTACAGCTAGATACGCCCCCTAGACCTGGCGTCATATCTCCTGGCCCCATGGTATTGCTGCACTCTGACCCGGAAGTTCACCAGCGTGCTCTATATCAGGCAGCCTCACCCTATGCTCTCTGCCTATCATTTGTGGTATCGGGTCCACGCGCTCCTGCGTTCCTCTTGTCTCTGCGCTGTGTACCACTCCGTGGCCTCCGCTGACTTCCCTGTTTGTGACTTTGCTGTGTTCCCTCCTAGATCCAGTCCATTCCTGCCTCCGTCTTCCTGCTCCTGTGTCTCGTTCTGGACCGGTTCCTGCCACCCGCCATTGCCATTCACCACTGCCGTCCACCACTGTTCCCGCAGTGTCTGCAATCATCCCTGTGGCCGTCGCCATCTCCCACCTGGTCACCTGCACTTTCCTGCCTGCATACTCTCCCGGCTGTTCCCAGGTATCAGCTTCCGCGACGATAATCTCCCTTCGGTCTGCCCCTAACGCTCCCTGTATAGGGGGCGGTCCACCTGGTCAGCTCGCCCGAGGGGGGTTCGTCGTCACGGTCCTGAGGGTTCACTTCCAGAGATCCACAGTCTCACAGTATAGTCAGGCCATGGACCCCGCTGGTACCCCGACTCCGACCCAAAAGGAACTCCTGTTCCTGCGAGAGAACCAAACGAGGATAATGTCCTTCCTCAAGTCTATGGAGTCTAGTCTGTCCTCCCTTCAGACCTCTGATCCCACCCAATGGCGGGTCTCCAGCAGGAGCTCACAGAATTGCGCGACACTCAGGCCCATATTTTAAATTACATGGCCTCGGTGGATAACCGTCTCCTGGCTCTCCAGTCCGTGGCCTCTGCTCCGGCCCAGGCGGCAACCCCCCACCCTTCACCCCGCTTGGCGAAACCTCCACGGTATAATGGTGATTCTAAGTTATGCAGAGGGTTTCTAAACCAATGCCAGCTCCACTTCAAGCTATCCCCCCTGCAGTACCCTACGGATCGGGCCAAGGTGGCCTTTGTTGTGTCCCACTTGGAGGGGGAAGCTCTAGCCTGGGTAAATCCTCTCTGGGAGCGAGACAACCCCATTGTCTCCCAACTCTCCAATTTTTTGGACACCTTTCGGAAGGTATTTGATGAACCGGGACGTTTGGTCTCTACTACTGAGGCACTGTTTAATCTCCAACAGGGCACGCTCTCGGTAGGCCAGTATGCCATACGCTTTCGCACCCTGTCCTCTGAATTGGGGTGGAATAACGAGGCCTTTGTGGGAGCTTTTTGGCGGGGACTCTCTGGTCGAGTTAAAGATGAGTTGGCGGGACGAGATACTCCAGCCTCCCTGGAGGATTTGATCTCCTTGGCTACCCGTATCGACCTCTGCTTTCAGGAGCGATCCCGAGAGGCTGCTAGAGAGAGGAGGCCTCGCGTTCTGCCAGCCACTCGTAGTCCACCTCGCTCCTGCTCAGTGACGTTCTCGGTGGCTTCTGCACCGGAACCCATGCAAGTGGATCGTCTCAAGCCGGTGGAGGAGCGTCGGAGAGAGAGGATTGATCAGAGGCTCTGCTTCTATTGTGGAGTGCATCCCACTTCCTTCGCTCCTGTCCTATACGCCCTGGAAACGCCTCCGCCTAGGACAGGTAAGAGAGGCCTCCCTAGGTAATTGTGATTCCTCTCTACCCCTGATTCTCTACGTTCTTTTGCACATAGGATCCAAACGTTCCTCTGAGTGGGCCTACATTGATTCAGGTGCTGCCGGCAATTTTAATCAGTTCGAGGCGGTTAAAAGACTCCGGATCCCTGTCCGATCCCTGGAGACTCCTTGGCAGATTTTTTCGGTCGACGGTGGACCCCTGCGGATGTCCATCACTCAGGTCACTGAAGAAGTGGAACTGCAGATTGGAGCCTTACACCAGGAGAGGATAGTCTTTTATGTCCTGCCTTCGCTATCTCATACCATCCTCTTGGGCTTGCCTTGGATGAGAACTCATGAGCCTGTCTTGGATTGGCGCTCTGGGGACATCCTGCGTTGGGGACAGTCGTGTCAAGCTGGATGTCTGTCTGTCGTCCAACCGAAGAACTTCATGCCTTCTACTCCAGTCTCTACAGGATTACCTTCGGCCTATTGGGCCTTCTCTGACGTCTTCAACAAGAAGGAGGAGGAGGTTCTGCCCCCGCATCGGCCCTATGATTGCCCGATCGAACTGGTCCCAGGTTCTACACCACCCCGTGGTCGGATCTATACTCTTATCTCCCTCCGAGACTCTGGCCATGACCGAATATATACAAGAGAACCTGGCCAGAGGTTTTATTCGCAAATCGTCTTCGCCGGCAGGAGCAGGGTTCATTTTCGTCAAGAAGAAGGATGGTTCCCTTCGTCCCTGCATTGATTACCGGGGTCTCAACAATATCATGATCAAAAACAAATATCCGTTGCCTCTCATTCCGGAGCTATTTTACCGTCTACGGGGAGCACGAGTCTTCACAAAACTGGATCTCCACGGGGCTTATAATCTGATCCGCATTCGCCCCGGAGATGAATGGAAGACCGCCATCAATACCCGAGATGGCCACTATGAATATTTAGTCATGCCCTTTGGCCTGTGCAATGCTCCCACGGTAATAATAATAATAATAATAATAAATTTTATTTCTATAGCGCTGACATATTCCGCAGCACTTTACATTTCAGAGGGGACTTGTACAGACAATATACATTACAGCATAACAATAGTCACATAGGTCATAACAGATACCAAGAGAAATGAGGGCCCTGCTCGCAAGCTTACAATCTATGAGGAAAAAAGTGGAAACACGAAAGGTGGGTAGTAACAGTTGCCCTGATTGTATGGACCAGCCATAATGTTAAGTGTGTAACCGTACGGATGCAGAGGGCTAATGGATGCATAAAGCATGTGGGAACATGATGCGGGGAACCTGGTTATGGTAAAAAAAACTTTTGGCTGTGCCACATAGGGACAGATTAGGTTAATGTGTTGAGGCGGTAGGCCAGTCTGAATAAATTCGTTTTCAGGGCACGCTTAAAATTGTGGGGATTGGGGACTAATCGTATTGACCTGGGAAGTACATTACAAAGAATTGGCGCAGCACGTGTATAGTCTTGAAGACGGGAGTGGGAGGTTCTGATTATTGAGGATGCTAACCTCAGGTCATCAGCAGAACGGAGGACGCGAGTAGGATGGTATACAGAAAAAAGGGAGGAGATGTAGGGTGGTGCTGAGCAATGAAGAGCTTTGTGGGTGAGGGTAATAAGTTTGTACTGGATTCTGGAGTGGATGGGTAGCCAGTGTAATGACTGGCACAAGGTAGAGGCATCGGTGTAACGATTGGCGAGGAATATGATCCTGGCAGCTGCATTCAAGACAGATTGGAGGGGGGAGAGTTTGGTAAGAGGGAGACCGATTAGAAGGGAGTTACAATAGTCGAGATGAGAATGAATAAGAGAAACAGTCAGAGTTTTTGCAGAATCAAAATTAAGAAAAGGTCGAATTCTAGAAATGTTTTTGAGGTGCAGATAACAAGAGCGAGCCAGTGAGCGGTATTCCAGGAGTTCGTCAACGACGTCTTTCGAGACCTTCTCTACTCCTGTGTGGTGGTGTATTTGGATGATATCCTTGTGTTCTCCGCAGACCTGGCTACCCACAGAAAAGACGTCCGCCAAGTTTTATTACGCTTAAGAGAGCAGCGGCTTTATGCCAAACTCGAGAAGTGCGCCTTCGAGCAATCGTCCCTGCCATTCTTGGGATACATCATTTCCGACTCGGGTCTACGTATGGACCCTGGAAAAGTGTCCGCCGTGCTCAAATGGCCGCGTCCCCAGGGAGTCAAGGCGATCCAACGATTCCTTGGGTTTGCTAATTATTACCGGCAATTTATCCCACACTTTTCTACTCTGACCGCTCCTATCTCCGCCTTGACCCATAAAGGAGCCAACCCTCACCTCTGGTCCCCGGAGGCCGAAGAGGCCTTTCTGACTTTGAGACAAGCTTTCGCTAACGCACCCGTACTCCATCGTCCTGAAATTAACAAGCCTTTTATCCTCGAGGTGGATGCATCAGCCATTGGAGCCGTGGCAGATCTTTCCCAGAGATCTTCCTCCGGTCGACTACTCACCTGCAGTTTTTTCTCTAAGATGTTTTCCACCGCAGAGAGAAACTACACTATTGGTGACAGAGAGCTACTTGCCATCAAGTTGGCCTTGGAGGAGTGGCGGTATCTTCTGGAAGGAGCTGTTCATCCGTTTAAAATCTACACCGACCACAAGAATCTGGCATACATCCAGTCAGCACAAAGACTTAACCCCCGGCAAGCCAGATGGTCGCTGTTCTTTGCCCGGTTCGATTTTGAACTTCATTTCCTTCCCGGTGACAAGAATCTGAAAGCAGACGCTCTATCCAGGTCTTTTATGGTCTCCGATAATGAGGAAGAGCCGCAACACATCGTGGATCCCGGTAAAGTCATCATGGTTGCACCCATTAACCTGACTTCTTCACCGCCCGGTAAGACCTTTGTGCAAGAGAACGAGAGGAAGCGAGTGTTACAATGGGGCCATGCCTCCAAGCTGGCTGGCCATGTGGGTCTCAAGAAGACACTCTTTCTCATCTCTCGTTTCTATTGGTGGCCATCTCTACTTCAGGATGTCCGAAGTTTTATCGCCTCCTGCCCGTCGTGTGCCAGAAACAAAGTTCCTCGGCATCTACCGTCTGGTCTCTTACACCCGCTTCCGATTCCTTCGGTCCCGTGGCAGCATGTCGCAATGGACTTTATTACTGATCTGCCACGATCTTGTGGTCACACCATCATCTTGGTCGTGGTGGTTCGATTTTCCAAAATGGCCCATTTTATTCCTCTGCCCGGGTTACCCTCCGCACCTGAATTGGCAAGGATTTTCATCACCCATGTCTTCTGGATTCACGGCTTCCCCAAGCATATCGTTTCCGACAGAGGGGTGCAGTTCACCTCGCGGTTTTGGAGGGCCCTATGCCGTATGATGGAGGTGACGTTGGACTTCTCCTCTTCCTACCATCCTCAGACTAACGGCCAGGCAGAACGAACAAATCAAATTCTCGTGACCTATCTCCGGCATTTTTCCAATGCCCACCAGAACGACTGGTCCAACCTGCTCCCGTGGGCCGAATTCACCTACAACAACCATTACAGTGAGTCCTCCTCCAAGTCACCCTTCTTTATTGTCTACGGGCAACATCCAGGCGTTCCTTTGCCTGTACGTCCTGTCTCGAGTGTGCCGGCGGCCGATCTTCTGACCGAGGAGTTCTCCAGGGTCTGGCAGGAGACCAAAACCGAGCTTAATCGTGCCCAAGGTCGGATCAAAAGACATGCCGATAAAAGACGCCTAGATTCTCCACGGTACCGGCCCGGAGATAAAGTATGGCTGTCTTCTAAGTTCGTCCGCCTGAAGCAACCCTCGTATAAACTGGGTCCTCGGTATATAGGTCCGTTTGAGGTCTCGGCTCATATCAACGATGTGGCCTACAAGCTGAAACTTCCCGCTTTGCTTAGGATTCCAAATGCTTTCCATGTCTCTCTCTTAAAGCCTGTTGTACTTAACCGCTTTCATCCTTCCACCGGCCGTTCTCCTCTGCCTGTGTCCGCACAGGATGTCTTTGAAGTCAAAGACATTCTCGCAATGAAAAAATCCAGAGGTAAGACTCTCTTCTTAATTGATTGCAAGGGTTTCGGTCCTGAGGAGAGATCTTGGGAGCCCCGGGAAAACATTCAGGCTCCTCGCATCTTGACTAGATTCCTTTCTGGTCTTAAGAAGAAGGGGCGTAAGGAGGGGGGTACTGTCACGCTCACCTCCTCCCTGGCACCTGGCACGCTCACCTCCCCGGCTCTGGCCCGCTCTGCGGCGTCTGCAGCCGCGGTCCCGACCGCCGCTGTCCCTGCTACCTCTGCCCGGTCTCCTGTCACTGCCGCTCCATCTCCCGATGCCGCGGCTCCACCACTTGTAGCGCCTTTGGTCCCCGCCGCCTCCTGTGCCTCCACACCGCCTGGGGCTCTCCGGCGCGTCTGGTCCTCTCGGTCCGCCCCCTCAGCTGGCACCTGTCAATCATCCCTCTGGCGGCCGGTCCCTGCTCCTTTACACAGGCGTACAGCTAGATACGCCCCCTAGACCTGGCGTCCTATCTCCTGGCCCCATGGTATTGCTGCACTCTGACCCGGAAGTTCACCAGCGTGCTCTATATCAGGCAGCCTCACCCTATGCTCTCTGCCTGACTATCATTTGTGGTATCAGGTCCACGTGCTCCTGCGTTCCTCTTGTCTCTGTGCTGTGTACCACTCCGTGGTCTCCGCTGACTTCCCTGTTTGTGACTTTCCTGTGTTTCCTCCTAGATCCAGTCCATTCCTGCTCCTCTTCCTGCTCCTGTGTCTCTTTCTGTACCGGTTCCTGCCGCCCGCCATTGCCATTCACCACTGCCGTCCACCGCCGTTCCCGCAGTGTCTGCAGTCATCCCTTTGACCATCGCCATCTCCCACCTGGTCTCCTGCACTTTCCTGCCTGCATACTCTCCCGGCTGTTCCCAGATATCAGCTTCCACGGCGATAGTCTCCCTTGGGTCTGCCCCTAACACTCCCTGTATAGGGGGCGGTCCACCTGGTCAGCTCGCCCGAGGGGGGGTTCATCGTCACGGTCCTGAGGGTTCACTTCCGGAGATCCACAGTCTCACACAGCCTCAGCTACACTAGTAGGAGCTCAGGAGCTCGGTGCATACACATCCTGTGCAGCCTCAGCTACACTAGTTGGATCTCACTGAGCTTGGTGCATACACATCCTGTATAGCCTCAGCTAAACTAGGATGAGCTCAGGAGCTCGGTGCATACACATACTGTGTAGCCTCAGCTTCGCTAGGGGGAGCTCAGAAGCTTGGTGCATACACATCCTGTGTAGCCTCAGCTACACTAGGGCGAGATCAGGAGCTTGGTGCATACACATCCTATGTAGCCTCAGCTACGCTAGGGGGAGCTCAGGACCTTGGTGCATACACATCCTGTGTAGCCTCAGCTACACTAGGGGGAGATCAGAAGCTTGGTGCATACACATCCTATGTAGCCTCAGCTACACTAGGGGGAGCTCAAGAGCTTGGTGCATACACATCCTTTGTAGCCTCAGCTACGCTAGGAGCTCAGCTCATACACATCTTGTGCAGCCTCAGCTATCCTAGGGGGAGCCCAGGAGCTTGGTGCATACACATCCTGTGCAAACTCAGCTACACTAGGAAGAGCTTGGTGCATACACATCCTGTGCAGCCTCAGCTACACTAGGGGGAGCTCAGGAGCTTGGTGCATACACATCCTGTGCAGCCTCAGCTAAACTAGGAGGAGCTCAGGAGCTTGGTGCATACACATCCTGTGTAGCCTGAGCTACACTAGTAGGAGCTCAGGAGCATGGTGCATACACATCCTGTGTAGCCTCAGCTACACAAGGGGGAGCTCAGGAGCTTGGTGCATACACATCCTGTGTAGCCTCAGCTACACTAGGAGGAGCTCGGCTCATATACAGTGGGGAAAAAAAGTACTGGTGGAGGCGTTGGTCTGCTCCTATCACCAAAATGTACCTTTCAGGTTATCCCTCAAGTACCCTCACTTGTCTTCCCTTCTTTTGAGGTCCATGCCGTCAGACTCTACACCCCCTTCTCCATGCGAGTGGCGGTGGTGTATCGTCCTCCCGGCCCCTCCCATCAGTTCCTGGATCATTTTGCCACTTGGCTTCCACATTTTCTCTCCTGTGACATCCCTACCCTCATCATGGGTGATTTCAACATCCCCATTGCTCTTCCCCTCTCCCCATCTGCTACTCACCTTTTATCTCTAACCTCCTCATTTGGCCTTTCGCAGCTTACTAATTCTCCAACGCATGAAGACGGAAACTCCCTCGATTTGGTCTTCTCTCGGCTTTGTGCAGTGGATGATTTTGCAAACTCCCCTCTCCCGCTCTCTGACCACAATCTTCTTTCATTCTCTATCAAGAACTGCCAGGCTGCTCAGGTCACCCCCACTGTCCAGACTTATAGAAACATACAGGCCATTAACACCCAGAAACTTCTGAAGAACTTGCAGTCTTCATTGGCCCCTATCTCCTCCCTCTCATGTCCTGATTCTGCATTGAAGCATTACAATGAAACACTTCAAAGTGCCCTGGATGAATTTGCACCCCCTATAAATAGAACACCACAACGCAGACGGCGACAACCCTGGCACACGGTGCAAACACGTTTCCTGCAGCGGTGCTCCAGGTGCGCTGAAAGTCTGTGGAGAAAATCCAATCTACCTGAAGATTTCATCCATTTTAAGTTTATGCTTAGAACATACAACACTGCCCTTCACCTCTCCAAACAAACCTATTTCAACACCCTCATCACCTCACTGTCCAATAACCCGAAACGTCTCTTTGACACTTTTCATTCTCTACTCAATCCAAGAGTACAGGCCCCAACCACGGAGCTCCGAGCTGACGATCTGGCCAATTACTTCAAAGAAAAAATTGACCAGATCCGACAGGAAATTATCTCCCAATCACCTCATACCATGCACCGTCCTCCCTCCCCCACTGCATCTAACTCACTCTCTGATTTTGAACCAGTCACAGAAGAAGAAGTAAGCAGGCTCCTTGCATCTTCTCACCCAACTACTTGCACCAGTGACCCATTTCCGTCACAGCTCCTTCAGTCCCTTTCCCCTGCTGTCACCCCTCACCTAACTAAAATATTTAACCTCTCTCTCTCTTCTGGTATTTTTCCCTTCTCATTTAAGCATGCCATCATACATCCACTACTTAAAAAACCATCCCTCGACCAAAACTGTGCCGCTAACTATAGACCTGTCTCTAATCTTCCCTTCATCTCTAAACTCCTGGAACGCCTGGTCCACTCCCGTCTTATCCGCTATCTCTCAGAAAACTCTCTTCTCGACCCTCTCCAATCCGGTTTCCGCTCTTTACACTCCACTGAAACTGCCCTCACTAAAGTCTCTAATGATCTGCTAACAGCTAAATCAAATGGTCATTACTCCATGCTAATTCTCTTGGATCTCTCTGCAGCATTCGACACTGTGGATCATCAGCTCCTCCTCACTATGCTCCGTTCCATTGGCCTTAAGGACACCGTTCTCTCCTGGTTCTCCTCCTATCTCTCCGACCGCTCCTTTACTGTATCTTTTGCCGGTTCCTCCTCCTCTCATCTTCCCCTTACTGTTGGGGTCCCCCAAGGATCGGTTCTAGGTCCCCTCCTCTTCTCCTTGTACACTGCATCCAATTGGTCAAACAATCAGTAGATTTGGTTTCCAGTACCATCTCTATGCTGATGACACCCAATTATACGCTTCTTCTCCTGACATCACGCCAGCCTTTCTAGAAAACACCGGCGATTGTCTAAACGCTGTGTCTAATATCATGTCCTCACTATATCTGAAACTGAACCTGTCAAAGACTGAACTCCTGGTGTTTCCTCCCTCTACTAATGTACCTATACCTGACATTGCCATTTCTGTGTGTGGTTCCACTATTACTCCCCAGCAACAGGCCCGCTGTCTTGGGGTCATACTTGATTCCGAGCTTTCCTTTGCCCCCCACATTCGATCACTGGCTCGCTCTTGTCATCTGCACCTCAAAAACATTTCTAGAATTCGACCTTTTCTTACCTTTGACGCTGCAAAAACTCTTACTGTTTCTCTTATTCATTCTCGTCTCGACTATTGTAACTCTCTTCTAATCGGTCTCCCTCTTACCAAACTCTCCCCCCTCCAATCTGTCTTGAATGCTGCAGCCAGGATCATATTCCTCACCAATCGTTACACCGATGCCTCTACCTTGTGCCAGTCATTACACTGGCTACCCATCCACTCCAGAATTCAGTATAAACTTATTACCCTCACTCACAAAGCCCTCCATGGCTCAGCACCACCCTACATCTCCTCCCTTGTTTCAGTATACCACCCTACCCGCGCCCTCCGTTCTGCTGATGACCTGAGATTAGCATCCTCAATAGTCAGAACCTCCCACTCCCGTCTCCAAGACTTTACACGTGCCGCACCAATTCTTTGGAATGCACTTCCCAGGTCAATACGATTAGTCCCCAATCCCCACAATTTTAAGCGTGTCCTGAAAATGCATTTATTCAGACTGGCCTACCACCCCAACACATTAACCTAATCTATCCCTGTGTGGCACAGCCAAAAGTTTTACCATAACCAGGTTCCCCGCATCATGTTCCCACATGCTTTATGCCTCCATTAGCCCTCTGTGTCTGTACTGTTACACACTTAACATTATGACTGGTCCATACAATCAGGGTAACTGTTACCACCCACCTTTCGTGTCTACCTCTTTCCTCATAGACTGTAAGCTTGCGAGCAGGGCCCTCTTTCCTCTTGGTATTTGTTATAATCTACTGTATGTGATTATTGTTATGCTGTAATGTCTATTGTCTGTACAAATCCCCTCTGAAATGTAAAGTGCTGCGGAATATGTCGGCGCTATAAAAATAAAATTTATTATTATTATTATTATATTATTTAGTCAGTCAGCAATAGTGCAAGTTCCACCACTTAAAAAGATGAGAGGCGTCTGTAATTTACATCATAGGTAGACCTCAACTATGGGAGACAAACTGAGAAAAAAAAATCCAGAAAATCACATTGTCTGTTTTTTTTTTTTCATTTTATTTGCATATTATGGTGGAAAATAAGTATTTGGTCAGAAACAAGCAATCAAGATTTCTGGCTCTCACAGACCTGTAACTTCTTCTTTAAGAGTCTCCTCTTTCCTCCACTCATTACCTGTAGTAATGGCACCTGTTTAAACTTGTTATCAGTATAAAAAGACACCTGTGCACACCCTCAAACAGTCTGACTCCAAACTCCACTATGGTGAAGACCAAAGAGCTGTCAAAGGACACCAGAAACAAAATTGTAGCCCTGCACCAGGCTGGGAAGACAGAATCTGCAATAGCCAACCAGCTTGGAGTGAAGAAATCAACTGTGGGAGCAATAATTAGAAAATGGAAGACATACAAGACCACTGATAATCTCCCTCGATCTGGTGCTCCACGCAAAATCCCACCCCGTGGGGTCAGAATGATCACAAGAACGGTGAGCAAAAATCCCAGAACCACGCGGGGGGACCTAGTGAATGAACTGCAGAGAGCTGGGACCAATGTAACAAGGCCTACCATAAGTAACACACTACGCCACAATGGACTCAGATCCTGCAGTGCCAGACGTGTCCCACTGCTTAAGCCTGTACATGTCCGGGCCCGTCTGAAGTTTGCTAGAGAGCATTTGGATGATCCAGAGGAGTTTTGGGAGAATGTCCTATGGTCTGATGAAACCAAACTGGAACTGTTTGGTAGAAACACAACTTGTCGTGTTTGGAGGAAAAAGAATACTGAGTTGCATCCATCAAACACCATACCTACTGTAAAGCATGGTGGTGGAAACATCATGCTTTGGGGCTGTTTCTCTGCAAAGGGGCCAGGACGACTGATCCGGGTACATGAAAGAATGAATGGGGCCATGTATCGTGAGATTTTGAGTGCAAACCTCCTTCCATCAGCAAGGGCATTGAAGATGAAACATGGCTGGGTCTTTCAACATGACAATGATCCAAAGCACACCACCAGGGCAACGGAGTGGCTTCGTAAGAAGCATTTCAAGGTCCTGGAGTGGCCTAGCCAGTCTCCAGATCTCAACCCTATAGAAAACCTTTGGAGGGAGTTGAAAGTCCGTGTTGCCAAGCGAAAAGCCAAAAACATCACTGCTCTAGAGTAGATCTGCATGGAGGAATGGGCCAACATACCAACAACAGTGTGTGGCAACCTTGTGAAGACTTACAGAAAACGTTTGACCTCTGTCATTGCCAACAAAGGATATATCACAAAGTATTGAGATGAAATTTTGTTTCTGACCAAATACTTATTTTCCACCATAATATGCAAATAAAATGAAAAAAAAAACAGACAATGTGATTTTCTGGATTTTTTTTTCTCAGTTTGTCTCCCATAGTTGAGGTCTACCTATGATGTAAATTACAGACGCCTCTCATCTTTTTAAGTGGTGGAACTTGCACTATTGCTGACTGACTAAATACTTTTTTTCCCCACTGTACATCCTGTGCAGCCTCAGCTACACTAGGGGGAGCTCGGTGCATACACATCCTGTGCAGCCTCAACTACACTAGGAGGAGCTCGGTGCATACACATCCTGTGCAGCCTCAGCTACACTAGGGGGAGCTCAGGAGCTCGATGCATACACATCATGTATAGCCTCAGCTACACTACGGAGAGCTCAGGAGCTCGGTGCATACACATCATGTATAGCCTCAGCTACACTATGGAGAGCTCAGGAGCTCGGTGCATACACATCCTGTGCAGCCTCAGCTACACTACGGAGAGCTCAGGAGCTCGGTGCATACACAACATGTATAGCCTCAGCTACACTATTTTGAGCTCAGGAGCTCAGTGCATACACATCCTGTGCAGCCTCAGCTACACTACGGAGAGCTCAGGAGCTCGGTGCATACACATCCTGTATAGCCTCAGCTACACTACAGAGAGCTCAGGAGCTCGATGCATACACATCCTGTGCAGCCTCAGCTACACTACAGAGAGCTCAGGAGCTCGGTGTATACACATCATGTATAACCTCAGCTACACTATTTTGAGCTCAGGAGCTCGGTGCATACACATCCTGTGCAGCCTCAGCTACACTACAGAGAGCTCAGGAGCTCGATGCATACACATCATGTATAGCCTCAGCTACACTACGGAGAGCTCAGGAGCTCGGTGCATACACATCATGTATAGCCTCAGCTACACTACGGAGAGCTCAGGAGCATACACATCCTGTGCAGCCTCAGCTACACTACGGAGAGCTCAGGAGCTCGGTGCATACACAACTGTATAGCCTCAGCTACACTATTTTGAGCTCAGGAGCACAGTGCATACACATCCTGTGCAGCCTCAGCTACACTACGGAGAGCTCAGGAGCTCGGTGCATACACATCCTGTATAGCCTCAGCTACACTACGGAGAGCTCAGGAGCTCGGTGCATACACATCCTGTGCAGCCTCAGCTACACTACAGAGAGCTCAGGAGCTCGGTGCATACACATCATGTATAACCTCAGCTACACTATTTTGAGCTCAGGAGCTCGGTGCATACACATCCTGTGCAGCCTCAGCTACACTATTTTGAGCTCAGGAGCTCGGTGCATACACATCCTGTGCAGCCTTTATTTACCATTTATCTTACCAGGAGCTGTGTCCTGCAAATGTCATCACTGTCCAAGCAGCGCTGGCAGCTTGGGGACATAGGTGCCCTTGGCAAGGGGTGGTGGATAATAAGATCCAGCTTGTATATCATACATTTCCAGGAGAAATAACAGAGGAACAGCAAAATACAAAAATCCAAGAATATGTCATAGAACTGTAAGGGTAAGTTCACACTGGGCGTTTGTTTTCTGTAGCAAAACCTGATCTCTTGAGATGAAAAGATGCAGGAAAAACCATGTCTTTCTTGTTTTTTTCTTGTATTTTTATGTATTTTTGTGCATTTTTTCTGCAGTTTTGGCATGCTAGATTTGTCTCTTGTGCATACTGATAAAGTTTAGTGTTGAAAAAAAGGTCCTATTCCAAAGAATCAGGTTTTGGCACAAAAAACACAGCAAAACATGTTACCTGTGTTTTTGGTGTGTTTTTTCAGTTATTTTTCCACCACCCATTCAAGCCAATGGGTGAAAAACACTGATAAAACGCTGAGAGAAGTGACATGCTCTAGGTCCAAAAAACCAAGGAAAGCACAAAATACCAATGACAAAAGAAAACAATGTGTATCCAGGAGATTTCTGAAGTCTCACAGACTTTGCTGGTCCTGTAAAATGCAGCATTAAAAAATGCAGCAAACACTCCTAGTGAGAACTTAGTCTTACAAGTATTTACTACTACAGGCAGGAGAGCTGACATTCATCCTTTGAGGGAGGTTAGGAATTATAAGGAGGGGACATAAAATATTTCCTTTAATTATTTTTTAATAAAATTATTGCTCAAATATAATTCAAATTAAATAAACAAAAACTATAAAATATATTTGACCGATGCAAATGATTTCCATCTGTGTTATGTCGCGCACGCTTGCGGCAATCAAACTTTTCCTAATCTCGTAATTTGAGTTTCCAGACTGAAAAGTTGCTGCAGTGAAGGGGAGAGGCGAGATTAGCCGATGGGGCCACAAGTGGCGACTTTTTTTCTCTTTTCCAGAACATCTTAGGAAGTGGCTGCCTTTCTTCAGCGGCGCTGAGTGGTGGCGTGCTGTCTAATGCCGCTTGCTAGACCCGGTGCAATTTAGTTGATATAGTGCAATTTCCTTGTGCACTTGGAGCTGATCTGCAGCCTGACCTTAGACAATTTGTCTTCTTACAGGGAGCAATGTCGTGCAAAAGGAAACTATTAAGTCAAGAAGTGGATCCTGCGAGGCCAGTCCACTGTGTAAACAGAGCTTGACCCGCGCTCATTTATTCCTGGTCCTTTACAAAAGACACTTTACAGATCTGGCGGCTTCTAAATCTCCTGCCCAAATTCTACCTCCACAATTTCAAGTGCTCACAGAGGATTTCCTGTTTTTCCAGTGTCGGCAGAAGTCACAGTCAAGTCTGAAGGTTTTCTTAAGAAAAGACCAGGGGTCTGAACTGCAAGGAAAAGAAAAGCAAACCGTGCCCTGTATGATTTATAGCACCTAGAGGACACCTGGAGACTGAGCACTAATGTAGGGTCTGTCGCTAAAAAAATCTAGGTGCCAAAAATTATGTCCATCATTCCAGCCAGGGTCATGTTGTGCATGTGGTCACCTGTAGGGGGGTGTCTATTGCACATTAATGAACTTTGATTGGCTGTTACATCCTAGCAGTGAAGTTGATGAATGCCTGTGGGTTTCAGTGAATTGTCACTTTTGTGTTTGTACATAAGAAATAACACCACTTGTATGATTTGTATTCTTCATTTATCACCAGTTTTCCCATCTGCAGGCTCTATCATTAATTTTCAGTTGTCTCTGAGCTAGTGTGTACAGACGAGCTGAGCTGCTATGATGTCTCCCATACACAACACACATACATGCGAGATTCCTGCTCTTCCGTCTCTATGCAGTACATATTTACAAGTAGCAGCTGCAAGGAATGCGTCATACAGCAGCACTTAGCAGTGTAGATGTGAATCCAGATCTGGGATGAAATAAACATTTAATAGAAAGCAGCAGCATGGAGGTCACTCTGGATAGTGAGCACACTAGCTGTGAATCTAGCAAGGAAGTGATAAAATATAAACTGAAAAACAGTAGTAACATGGAGAATATGATATAATAGTGTAGCTGTAAATTCAGCTTTGAGTTAAGCTAAACACTAACTAGAAAGAAGCAGCATGGAGGATGTTTCACAGCAATACTTAGAAGTGAAGCTGTGAATCCAGCTTGGTGTTGAGATAAAATACTTACTAGAAACAGCATGGAGGACGTAATATAGCAGTACTGATTAGTACAGCTGTGAATCCAGCTACAGTGTGAGATAAAAGAATTACAATAAAGCATCAACAACATGGAGGACATTACACAGCAATTCTGAGTATTGTACTGTGAATCAAATTTTAAATACTTTCTTGAAAACAGTATCATTATGGAGGACATTTTACAGCAGAGAAGTGTAGCTGTGAATCCAGCACTGGACTGAGATAAACACTGAAAAGTAGCTGCATGGTCTGTCTCTCTGCTACCTTTTCTCTCACTTAGCTCTTGTTTTCATTAACTTTAATAAGCAGCTTAATTTGATCGATAAGTGAGCTGGCAGTCCATCTTGGTAATGAGTTTAGTATGAAGGGGAAGGAGAAGTGGCTCATAAGAGGAGAAAGAGCCTGATTTCAGGAATAAGATATAGTGCAATATTTCTTCGCTTGTACTCTTGATTTATGCAGTGTGACCATTAAGAAAAGTTTGTGTGTACCAAGGTCAAGTCCACCCGTGTGGGGTACGACCGTACAAAGGTGGCTCGTAGGCCTGAACCCCAACTTGTCACTTGAGGATTGTTCCTACCAGGAATCTCAGTAATTATGATATAACCCTATTATTAGATTACTTCAATAATTAAGCTGTTATTACGCATTATTTGGTCACTTTATGCCGGAATTCTGGACAACCCCTTTAAATAATTTTCTTAGTCTTCACGGACTCTCTCCTATCTGGCGTGTTCTGTATCTGATCCCCTCGTGTCTCGGCGCTGACATCTGTAAGAGATCTGCGAGATGCATGTTCGCCGTTGTGTATTTATGACTACGATGACACTTACCAGATCCTATGGATGATCGGCTCGCACAATGCAGACCGGGACATGACGTCATGAGGGCAGGGAGCCATAGAAAGACTGTCTATGTGGGATGGTGGACAGAACATTTCAAGGATCTTTTGCAATTATTTGTAACTTTCTATATTTTGTAAGCAATAAACAAAGTTGATCGGTCAAAGGCAAGTCCCTCTTAAAGGGGACATGGAACAAGCTCCTAAGCTGAGCACAAGGACCTAAAGCTACACATTACTCTTACAGTGTAATGGGAATACGTGACATCGTGCCCCAAAATGACCATAAATCCCCCTTCTAATGTAACATTAGCAAAACATTTCTTCTGTGGTCCAGTTACCTGGACAATCCCATTTACAGAGTGGACGGTCGGCAGCACCGTGAGCATTGGGTTAACTTGTCAGAAGAGGTGTAACTAATGTCCTATGGGCACCAGGGTAAAATGTGGACCTGGACCCCCTCCCACCAGGACATTGCTCAGATACACGGGCCCCTGTTGTGTTGCCTGAGCCTATAAAGACGAGTTTGCTCTTTGTAAAAAATAAAAAAAATGACTAAAATATAGAAATCTAACAGAAAACAGGCAGAGAGCTGGCTCAGTGGTTAGGACGGTTCTATTCGCAGTGCGGTGATTCTGGGTTTGAATTCCCCCAATGACGACATCTGCAAGGAATATGTTCTCCCCGTGTTTGCATGGGTTTCTTCAAGACTCTCCGGTTTCCTTCCAAAAACATACCGATAGGTAGGGGATGTCGGTTGTGAGCCCCAATGGGGACAGTGACAGTGATGATGTCTGTACAGCGCTGCGGAATATGGTGGTGGGGGCTATATAAGTGAGTAAAATAAATAAAACACCAATAAAATCATTAAATCTCTGAATAATGGAGTCACACAGTCATTAGATAAGAAATATTATCACCCTACAGAAAGCAGCAAAACCAGGAAGACCAATAGGGACAATTAATACCACCACTCCATGACCAGGACATATTGCCGACCTGCACCATATATTACCACCATACTGATCATTAATAAAACCCGCTGTACTAACACTAATATTACCCCACACAGTGTGAGGTGCCAGCTATATACAGAGCTGGATACGGTGTATACAGTGCAGGTAAATCCAGTGATCACTGGTGACGTCTACAGTTGAAGTCGTTCGTTTTCTCTTTTCTTCTCCATCCGGCTTGGACCGCCATCACTTCTTCCCTCCATGACTCGTCTCTGCACAATGTAACACACAGACATCTATGGCTGATGACTTCTAGAGCACCTTCCCCAATATTCCCTTTTGATCCGCTCTGTGCTGCGGTGGCGTAAACTGAAGCTTGTGGCCCCCAATACAGCAAGGACCCAGACGGTATAACTGCACCCCCTGCCCCCTAGAGTGTTGGTCAATAACTCATTTAGTATGTTAATCCAAATTAATCATTATATAGAAGAGAATTCTGCAGGTTTCTGGAATATACCTTGTTCTGCAGTGTCTCCCCAATTTCACTATCTCTGTTTGCTGTCAGTGAATTCTCTTTACCCTTGGAGGCTGAAAACTTCCCCAACACTTTTCGCTACATCTTTACCCAGTTTGGACCAGTGAATAAAATACATTATTCTTGTTCCTGAGCTCCTCGGAGAAGTGAGAAGTAATGAATCAGCCTGGAGTTTATTCACCGCACATCACACCGACTGGTTCCACTTTAGCAAACTAGAGAAGTATTGGGTCAGTACAGATTTTCAGCCTTTAGATGTGAACATCAGTGGTCCCAGTCACTGACAGCAAGCAGAGATGCTGAAAGTCCAGAGTCATTAAAGCAAAAGAATGTTATGGGAAGATGCAGAATTGATGAACAGTGCAATATATCTGTTCATCGACTACAAACTGAGATCTTGGAAATAGAGATAAATGGAGACAAACATTATACTGGGAAGTTACAAAACCCTTATAATACCTTGTTGTACATAATTGGTGAGTTATTGAAAGAATGTTTCCATTGACTGACAGCAAGCAGAGATCTCGGAGATGGAGGAGACAGAAAACAAAAACTGTAATAGTTAGAGAACTTTTTATTATACACAACCTGGGTCAAAGTAAAGAATGGAATTGTCCTGTAATAAAAAGAAAATAATTTATTAACCCCAGTAATAGCCACATACATTGTAGCAAACCCTCAGCGAAGAGAATTATTAGATTTGGATTATAGATGAACATCAGAATGTTTCCATTTAATGACAGCAAGCGGAGATCTTAAGAGAATGTGCACACGTTGCAGATTCTACAGCGGATTCTCCTGCGTTGTACAATACCATTAAAGTCAATGTAAAACCAAAAACGCTGTGCACATGCTGCGGATTTTTCCGTGCAGATTTGCTGCGGATTAGAATCCGCAGCATGTCAATTTTTTGTGTGGATTCCGCAGAGTTTTACACCTGCTCCATTATAGAAATCCGCAGGTGAAATCCGCACAAAATCTGCACGAAATCTGCCCTAAATCCGCAGGTAATTTTACCTACAGATTTAGTAAAATCCTCGCGGAAAAATCTGCAATGGAATCCGCAGCGTGTGCACATACCCTACAATAGAGACGACCGCTGCAAGCTTTGCCTGACATGTAACATTCTGTCTTTGCCTGTGTATCCTGGATCCAAGATTGATGTTTTCATCTTAGAAAATAATTGTTGATAAAAAAAAAAGAACGGAAATGTGAACTATGTTACAAAGCTGCAGAACGCTTCATTATTATAATGTGAGTCTAGAGAATGATTTCATTGACTGACAGCAAGCAGAGATTATGTGCAGATTGAAGGTAAATAAGACTTAAAAATTGCCGAACCCTTTATTATGTGAATGTACAGGATTTTATTTTAATTAACAGCAAGCAGAGATCTTACACATGGATGAAAAATGGAAACAAAGTATATAAGAAAGCTGCAGAATTTGTTACTATATAGTTCTGGCCTTTGGAGAAATGTTGAGAATATTTTAATAACAACAAGCAGAGATCTTGAAATGGAGAAGAGTGGAAGCATAAACTATACAAGAAAGTGGCAGAACTCCTTCCTATAAGGTGAGTCTGAAGAATGTTTTCACTGACTGACAGTAAGCAGAGATCTTGGAAGTAGAGAGAAATGTAAACACCAATTATATTAGGAAACTGCAGAACATTTCACTTACCCACATTGAGGTTAAAGCACATAAGACCGGAGATTGAGTTACAGAAGTCTGGAGCTCCCCTTTAATAAATACATAATGCATTATTATTATAACCTGAGTTTACAGAATGTTTTCATTGACTAACAGCAAGCAGAGATCACGGCAATGGGAAAAATGTGACCATGAACTCTATTGGAAAGCTGTAAAACTTATTTATACACAGATTGATTGGTACATGAGACTGGAGTTCCTGTTTAACTAATAAAACAAAACTTATTTATTATTTTCCAGTACTGATACATTGGAGCAGATCTGAGCTTTAAGCCGGAGTCACACTACAGCGAGATACGGCCGAGTCTCGCAGGTTAAAACCAAGCTCTGGCGCCGGCACTCCGGAGCGGAGCGTGCAGCTCCATGTATTGCTGTGCGGCTGCACGCTCCACTCTGGAGTGCCGGCGCCAGAGCTTGGTTTTAACCTGCGAGACTCGGCCGTATCTCGCTGTGTGTGATCCCGGCCTTAGAAGAACATTAGAGTGTTTCCATTTACTGATTGCAAACAGAGATCTTAACATGGGGAGAATAGGAGATTGACACATGTGAAAAAGTGGCTGAACTTTTCATTAGGCTAAGTGCACACGTAGTTTTCGGTGGTGCAGATTTTTCCTCGCAGATTTTGGAAAAACCGCAGGTCAAAAAGACCTGCGGTTTAGGCTGCGGTTTCACACCTCTACAATGGAGGAGATGAGAAACCGCAGCGGATTCCGCACAAACAATTAACAGGCTGCGGATTGTAACCCGCGGAAAAATCCGCAGCATGTGCACAGCGTTTTTGGTTTTACCATTGGAAACAATGGTACTGTACAACGCAGCAGAAACTGCTGTGGACCCGCAGGGCCAGAAACGCAGCAGAATCCGCACCGTGTGCACATAGCCTTAGTCCTCATTCAGACGTCCATCTTTCACATGCGTGTTCTATCTGTAGTTTTTATGGATAGGATGGACATGTACCCACTAAGCTCTGGGGTTCTGTTCACATGTTCGTGTTTTGTCGGTGTCACAAATGAAGGTCACCCAACAAGTCTATAGGTTCGTGAAAATCACAGACATCATGGGGGGGCATCAGAGAAATCGCTAACAAAACTGATGGTAAAAACTGACGAAGCGTGGACCATTTTTGCATACGTTAAGGCTATGTGCACACGCTGCGGATTCACCAGCGGATTTTTCTGTGCGGATCCGCAGGTAAAACCGCAGGTAAAGTGACCTGCGGTTTATTTGCGGATTGGCCTGCGGTTTGACACCTGGACAATGGAATAGGTGACAAACCGCAGCAGAATCCGCAGAAAGAATTGACATGTCATTTATTTCTGCGGATTCAAAACCGCAGCTTTTCCGCAGTGAAAAAACCGCAGCGTGTGCACAGCGGATTGTAAATCCCATAGACTTACATGGTACTGTACACTGTCCGCAGAACTGTGCGGATCCGCGGCGTGTGCACATACCCTAAAAATCACAGACATCTTAAAGAGGCCGAGTCAGAGCCAGCGCAACTTCCTCAGGATATTCACAATAATGGTATAATATTATCCCATGCATTGAAGCAGCGACTGGACAATGCAGCAAACCCTCAGCTGTGGGAGATAGCGTCAGCACAGACTTGCCACCTCTGGATGTAAATTAGAAAGTTCCCATTTTCTAACAGCAAGAAGTGAAGTGCAAAGTGTATTAGAAAAGCTGCTATAATGAGACTGGAGGACGCCCTGGGTGTGTGCACACGCTGCGGATTCTGCTGCGGATTTTGCTAAATCCGCACCTAAAATGACCTCCATTTTACCTGCGGATTTAGTGCAGATTTACTGCGTATTTTCTGCTGATTTTGTGCGGATTTCACCTGCCTTTTACACCTGCGGATTCCTATAATGGAAGAGGTGTAAAAACGCTGCTGAATCCGCACAAAGAATTGACATGCTGCGGAAGATAAACCGCAGCAAATCTGCGCTGAATTTTCCGCAGCATGTGCACAGCGGATTTGGTTTTCCATAGGTTTACATGGTACTGTACACCACATGGAAAACTGCTGCGGATCCGCAGCCATATCCGCAATGTGTGCACGTACCCTAAATCTCTGTGCACACATTTGGGGTGATGAACATTTCTCTAAACTTTAGAATAAACTTTATAAATCTTCTGCAAATTTGCGTGATAGAAGCTTTAATCTGCATTCCCAGGATGAGGCTCTCGGTGAGTTTTTGATGCTGCTGATTTTCGGCACCATTACTTAAAATAGGCTACTTGCATTTTTTCGAAAATACGCGGCGTAAAAAAACTCACGGTGGGAACGTCGCCTTACATGGAAATTACAGGCAGGAAACTCCGCTCGGAGGCAGCAAGGGTCGCCTGTGCTAAACCCATCATACAATAAGTGGGGTGATTAATCTGCGGCGTGTCGGCGGGGTCTGCAGTGCGTCCCCCAGTCTGGACTCCAATCACTCCTTACATTCAGAGGAGGATGAAATATTCGCCGCCCGGTGTCGTGTGACGTTATAAAGTTACCTCCGATGTATGGAAGAAAACAGCCGCCGCATTGACAATCTCAAGATGTTTGTTTTCTTTCCTGCACCTGGGTCGGTGTGATCTCATCCCGGGCACCTACCCCGTGGTTCAAAGCCAGGCGGCGGCGGCTCTGCTTGTTTTCATCGGCTACTTAGTACTTCACCAAAATCAGCTTTTCCCCCATTCACTAATTATGCAAATTGCCTTTTTATGACTTAATGCGGCTGTCTTAGTCTCCCTGAACCTTGATACTTTCCTTACCGAGGAGGTTCTGATCGTTACTGTAAAGGCCCCATCACACTTAGCGATATCGCTGTGTCTGATACCTCCGACCGCTCCCCCGCTGGTAATCGCTGATCGCGCGAGAATGTCCTGGACCGGTTCTCGTTGTCATCTTCCTGCGGCGCTTCCTGTGGAGAGACGAGCGACGAGCCGGGAAGGAGGACGTCAGGATCACCTAGTGTGACAGGTAAGTAGCGACCCCAGCGATGTCGCTGGTGAGATCTGCCTGTGTGGCAGCTCACTAGCGACCACTTAGCGATGTACCAGCGATCCTGACCGCGTCATATCGCTGGTCGGGATCGCGAAGTGTGACTGTACCTTTAATAACAGGTTGCGATCCGCAACTCGTGATCGGACGCCTGAGATAAATGTTGTTCTTTAACGTCCTTTTAATGCGCGGTCGGTTGTAAATATGCGATTGATGTGAAGGCGTCCTCAAAACTTAGTCCGGAGTCACACTAGCGATTAAAACAGACGAATCCAATGCGATAAAAAATCGCATTGCATTCGTCGCAATGTTATTCTATGGGGCAGCTCCTATCATCCGATTTTTGATCGGATCCGATCCTCGGACTGAGACAATCGCAGCATGCTGCAATTGTCACCGATTTTCGGATCGGATTCGACAATACAAGTCTATGGGGGCGAGAAAAAATTGGATTACAAACGGACCAGATGTGTGAGTTGCGGTAAAATCGCACCCGGTGTCCTCTACAAAAAGCCGGCAATTTTTTTTTCACATACAGTAAAATCACACTGACCGGTTAAATAAAGAAACAAAAGAATAGATCTAGACACATAGAATATATATATATTTTATACATGTCATAGAGACACATTTATACATATATTTCTAATTCATACAGTTCACCATAGCAGAATAGCCGCTGAAACATTTGCCGGCTTTTGGATAATCATTCTCCTGCCCGACATGAAATGACACATGGTTTACATATAGTTAACCGTTTCATTTCATGTTTTTTTTTTTTAAGTTTATCACTATTAAATAGATGAGGGTTTGTGGGTAAAGTTTTGGAGTTGTAGGGGTTCATTTAAGGGGTTAATTCGTTGTATTAAATTGCTGGGACTCCCGCTGACGTCACTGAGGCTGCAGGGAGTCCCCGTAATTTAATACAACGAATTAACCCCTTAAATGAACCCCTACAACTCCAAAACTTTACCCACAAACCCTCATCTATTTAATAGTGATAGACTTAAAAAAAACAAAACATGAAATGGTTAACTATATGTAAACCATGTGTCATTTCATGTCGGGCAGGAGAATGATTATCCAAAAGCCGGCAAATGTTTCAGCGGCTATTCTGCTATGGTGAACTGTATGAATTAGCAATATATATATTAATGTGTCTCTATGACATGTATAAAATATATATATATATTCTATGTGTCTAGATCTATTCATTCGTTTGTGTGGGGAAACCTGTCATTGGGCTCCATTATATGTCCATTTTGCTTTCCTGCGAGAAAATCTCGCCAGACGGATGTCAAACGGATCCTTACATGCGATTAAAATCGCATCAATGAAGAAAAATCGCATCAAAAACGGATCAATGGTTAAGATACCTTTGTGCAATTTCGCACCGTTAAAATCGGACCGTTTTTTTAATCGTTGTGTGTGACTCCAGCCTTAGGAGAAAAATCTCATGTTATGGTTTGGAAAAAAACAACTTATTCTGTGCTGCCCCCATGCTCTACACTTCTGTTCCGCGCCCTGCTGAACCTTATACTGCGTCCTGCAGGGATCAATCTGTAGGAGACTTTACAGCACTGTAAGACCCCCCCTTTCATCATTTTTCTTTTTTGCAAAAAGCCACACGATTTGTGAAATGTTGGAAAAAAAATTGCCTAAAAATTTCTGGTGTACCTATAGGGTTAAGGGGTAATTTTTCTCCTTGTGGAGAGTGAGATGCCGGCTCTAGCATGCCAAGGCAAGGAGGCTTATTGGCCATGCAATGCTCCTCTAGAAATGTAATATGCAGATTGCCTCTTCAGAGAGGAAGAGGACTTGAACGCTATAGCGCCCCCTGTTGGAAGCAGCAATCACATGCACATATACTCACTCCAGGGGAGGACTGGAGCACAATTACACAAAACAAATTGCAGCTTTCTAAAACATCACAAATAAATCAGACGAACACATAAAAAAGTGACTTTAACAGAGGAAATTAAAAGAATTATTAGCAAATAAAAAAAAACAGGCAAACCCCCCCCCCCCAGAAAAAGGCTCAAATGCAATGAATTGGGCCCTAAGTGGTCAGCTTCCTTGCAGCACCCCCAGAGGATAAATGAAGCATTACATAATGCACATTTATATCGCAGCGCAGGTCCTCCAGATCGATCTCCATTCAGGCCATTAGATGTGAATCCCCAACAGAGGGTAGCGCTCTATTAACTTAGAATTTCCTAATATCATGTATGAAAGTGAGTTTCCAAAACTGGACAACCCCTTTAAAAGTAACCTTTAAAGGGAATGATTTTACTGCTGGAATGACTGTATAGGGCAGAGTGCAGCTATAATAATAAAACCGATATTCCAGCACTGAGAAATCAAGCTTTAAAGACACATGCAAATTAGCCTGGATGTGCTTTGGGGGCGTCTCTGAGCACATGGACACGCCCCTAATGCTCTTTCAGGTTATTTTCAGTGTGGCTTCAAGGCTCAGTTTCTCACCACTGGAATGACAGATTACTTTAAAGCAGGTATCATTTTTATTATTAAACTACCACTTATACATCTGTACCGTCAGCTTCATTAGTAAAATCCTCATGATAAGATCCCTTAAAGCACATAAGTCAAACTCTGGCCGGTATGGTGAGTGTATTTGGCCCGCGATGCCGGGCTGGTCTTCTGCCCGGGTCCCCCGCCCGGCATTGCACTTTAAACTATATTGTCATCATAGATACCGATACAGTAGAAAGCAGTGATGGAGGAGGACATGTCCGGCAATGCTCCCGCTCCCATCATTTTCCCTCTGCGTCTAACGTCTCAGTGCAGCGGGTGTAATGAAATCATTACAACGCGCCTGCTGTACCGATCTGTGCAGAAGATCTGAAGACACCATGAAAAGACTGGAGCAGGGGGAATGGGCAGAGCTGAGTGGCTTTTTTTATTGTGGGGCCATTATACTGTATAGAGCACCATGGAGAACCATTATACTGCATGGAGCAATATATGGGGCCCAATATACTGTATAGAGCACTATGTGGGGTCATTATACTATATAGAGCACCATGGAGAACCATTATACTGCATGGAGCAATATATGGGGCCCAATATACTGTATAGAGCACTATGTGGGGTCATTATAATATATATAGAGCACCATGGAGAACCATTATACTGTTTGGAGCACTATGTAGGGCCACTATACTGTATGGAGCATCATGTGGGGCCATTACACTATATGGAGCATTTTTTTGTGGCCTTTATACTATATAGAACACAGTGTGGTGCCATTATACTGTATGGAAGACTATGTGGGGTCATTATACTGTATGTAGCACTGTGTGGGGCCATTATACTGTTGTGCAAAAATATGTGGGGCCATTATACTGTGTGCAGAACTATGTGTGGCCGTTATACTGTGTGAAGTACTATTGTATTTGGGGCCATTATACTGTGTGGAGAGCTATGTGGTGCCATTATACTGTATGGAAGACTATGTGGGGCCATTATACTGTATGGAGCACTGTGTGGGGCCATTATACTGTATGGAAGACTATGTGGTGCCATTACACTGTATGGAGCACTGTGTGGGGTCATTATACTGTATGGAGCACTGTGTGGGGTCATTATACTGTATGGAGCACTGTGTGGGGTCATTATACTGTATGGAGCACTGTGTGGGGTCATTATACTGTATGGAGCACTGTGTGGGGCCATTATACTGTATGGAAGACTATGTGGGGCCATTATACTGCATGGAGCACTGTGTGGGGCCATTATACTGTATGGAAGACTATGTGATGCCATTATACTGTATGGAGCACTGTGTGTGGCCATTATACTGTATGGAGCACTGTGTGTGGCCATTATACTGTGTGCAAAACTATGTGGGGCCATTATACTGTATGGAAGACTATTTGCGGCCATTATACTGGGTGGAGGGCTGTATGGGTATTAAATTTGCAGAATCACACTGTGATGGGGTCACCATTCTTGCTCTGGGGGATTGAGGGAGGTGGATACAGTAGGGTCATCATACCATGCATGTGGTGGGTACTGGAGAGGAATTCACTGTTGGGGGTATCATTCTGTGTTTGGGGGCATATTTGTTGGCATTATACTTTATTATTCAAGGTTTTTATCCCTTGTTATCACATATTTCTCTTAGGCCTTTGGGCCATATGCTTTTTACTGCTCTTACATAACATATTACCGTATATTATTCCAATATTTTATTCTAAGATCTATTCATTAAATTCCACTTTGCTCGTGGGACAACCCCTGTAAGTTTGTTTCCATATGAAAACGTTAATCGTTATATTTGTTGATAAGGAAGAACCTCAATTGTAGACTTTTTATTAATAAATATCACTCCCGGCCCGTGACTTTGTCCGAGCTTTTAGTTTTGTTCCTCTGTGTATTTGATGACGTCCCTGCCTTAAAGCTTTCATCTTATTTGATACAATGGCAAAGACCACAAACTTTTTATTAACTTCGACTTCCATTAGCAAATAAATTAGAGGACATCAAAGTTCGTCTTATTTTCTTGATAAAAGTAACTCCTCTGTATTTGCTTCATTCATGGGATTGAAAAGGAATTCTCTCTGCAAAGTATTGTAAAGTACACACACATGTAGAAGTTGGAGCGGTTCCACCTCCAGAGGGATCTTGTCTTGTATCTGATCGTGTATTTTAGAGCCAAAACAGCTCATAATCAGAAATGAGCTTACATCACATCAGGCACAAACGTTTCTTTTCCAATTTCAGCTTTTATTTAGGATTGACAGATGAAAAAGGGTCAGCGTGTATATTGCCAAAGGAAAAGAACTGATAGAAAGGAACTTTCTGAGTTCAGCTGTACTTTAATTCGGTGTACTGCAGATGTATATAATCTATACAATAATTAGAAACTAAAGAAAAAAACTATCCTATGACTTAGGCATTATAAACACTAAGACCAAGTTCACACATCGCGGATTTGTTGCCGATTATACATTAGAAATTGGCGGTCGAATACAGTCCGCTGCACATGGATGGGTTTATCAGAGCTCCATTCACATAGTGCAGATCCGTTTTGTTACAGATTTGGTCATTCTTTGTGGATTGGCATCCACCAGCGTCTCTTGTTATTTTGAGGATTTTCCTACTAACGTCAATGTATTTGTTAATCCACAAATAGAATTCACAAATGTAGATTTAAATTGCAGATCTGTGAAAAACGCCTACCAACAGGAAATCCGCAGCTGAATCCGCACAAGGGGCAGAAAAGTCAAGAAAAACTTTACATTACGGATTCTTGATGTGGAACAAATCAGCAATGGGTCTGAGGATACTGTGAGTCCGAATTATTGCCAGCTTTAAAGTCTAAGGCCTCATACTCACTGGCGATAAAATTGGACGATTGCACTCTGACCCATGTTAGTGAATGGGTGACATCTCACTTGCGATTTTTTTCTCAGCCAAAATCGGTCTGCTGAGATTTACAGCGATATTCCCCCAATAGAAGTCAAAGGGTGCGATTAAAAAAACCGGACCAAACACGGACCATCTGTTTTCCATCCGTTTTTAATGGATACATCACCATTCTATGGTATAGAACACTGTAAATGGTCCTGTAAATGACTGTAGAAAAAGAGTGGCTGGGGAAAAAAAAACGGATGAAAAACGGACGGAAAATGGATGGAAAAATAAAAAATTGCATAGAAATCGCATGACACTGGCATAACACTCCACCCTTTTTTCCAGTCCAGAAATCGGACCTTTTTTTAATCGCCTATGGGTATGAGGCCTAAAGACATCTTTGTCAGAGGAAATTTATTTTTCATGTTAGTTAATAGTCATATAGGCTGAATGTGAGGTCTGTGTGTCTCTCCCAGTAATATAGGCTGGATGTGAGGTCTGTGTGTCACTCCCAGTAATATAAGCTGGATGTGAGGTCTGTGTGTCACTCCCAGTAATATAAGCTGGATGTGAGGTCTGTGTGTCTCTCCCAGTAATATAGGCTGGATGTGAGGTCTGTGTGTCCCCCAGTAATATAAGCTGGATGTGAGGTCTGTGTGTCTCTCCCAGTAATATAGGCTGGATGTGAGGTCTGTGTGTCCCTCCCAGTAATATAGGCTGGATGTGAGGTCTGTGTGTCCCCCAGTAATATAAGCTGGATGTGAGGTCTGTGTGTCTCTCCCAGTAATATAGGCTGGATGTGAGCTCTGTGTGTCCCTCCCAGTAATATAGGCTGGATGTGAGGTCTGTGTGTCTCTCCCAGTAATATAAGCTGGATGTGAGGTCTGTGTGTCTCTCCCAATAATATAGGCTGGATGTGATCTCTGTGTGTCTCACAGTAATATAGTCAGGATGTGAGCTCTGTGTGTCTCCTAGTAATATAGGCTGGATGTGAGGTCTGTGTGTCTCTCCCAGTAATATAGGCTGGATGTGAGGTCTGTGTGTCATTCCCAGTAATATAATCTGGATCTGAGGTCTGTGTGTCTCTCCCAGTAATATAGGCTGGATGTGAGGTCTGTGTATCCCTCCCAGTAATATAGGCTGGATGTGAGGTCTGTGTGTCTCTCCCAGTAATATAAGCTGGATGTGAGGTCTGTGTGTCTCTCCCAATAATATAGGCTGGATGTGATCTCTGTGTGTCTCACAGTAATATAGTCAGGATGTGAGCTCTGTGTGTCTCCTAGTAATATAGGCTGGATGTGAGGTCTGTGTGTCTCTCCCAGTAATATAGGCTGGATGTGAGGTCTGTGTGTCATTCCCAGTAATATAAGCTGGATCTGAGGTCTGTGTGTCTCTCCCAGTAATATAGGCTGGATGTGAGGTCTGTGTATCCCTCCCAGTAATATAGGCTGGATGTGAGGTCTGTGTGTCTCTCCCAGTAATATAAGCTGGATGTGAGGTCTATGTGTCTCTCCCAATAATATAGGCTGGATGTGAGCTCTGTGTGTCTCACAGTAATATAGTCAGGATGTGAGGTCTGTGTGTCTCCTAGTAATATAGGCTGTATGTGAGCTCTGTGTGTCTCTCCCAGTAATATAGGCTGGATGTGAGGTCTGTGTGCATCACCCAGTAATATAGGCTAGATGTGAGGTCTGTGTGTCATTCCCAGTAATATAAGCTGGATGTGAGGCTTGTGTGTCTCTCCCAGTATTATAGGCTGGATGTGAGGTCTGTGTGTCTCTCTCAGTAATAAAGGCTGGATGTGAGGTCTGTGTGTCTCTCCCAGTAATAAAGGCTGGATGTGATCTCTGTGTGTCTCTCCCAGTAATATAGGCTGGATGTGATCTCTGTGTGTCTCCCAGTAATATAGGCTGTATGTGAGCTCTGTGTGTCTCTCCCAGTAATATAGGCTGGATGTGAGCTCTGTGTGTCTCTCCCAGTAATATAGGCTGGATGTGATCTCTGTGTGTCTCTCCCAGTAATATAGGCTGGATGTGATCTCTGTGTGTCTCCTAGTGATATAGGCTGTATGTAGGCTCTGTGTGTCTCTCCCAGTAATATAGGCTGGATGTGAGGTCTGTGTGTCTCTCTCAGTAATATAGTCAGGATGTGAGCTCTGTGTATCTCTCCCAGTAATAAAGGCTGGATGTGATCTCTGTGTGTCTCACCCAGTAATACAGGCTGCATGTGAGGTCTGTGTGTCTCACCCAGTAATATAGTCAGGATGTGAGCTCTGTGTGTCTCCCCCAGTAATACAGGCTGGAGGTGAGGTCTGTGTGCATCACCCAGTAATATAGGCTGGATGTGATCTCTGTGTGTCTCCCAGTAATATAGGCTGGATGTGATCTCTGTGTATCTCCCAGTAATATAGGCTGGATGCTGTGAGGTCTGTGTGTATCTCCCAGTAATATAGGTTGGCTTAAAGTGTAAAAGCTAAAAATAAAAAAAATAAACTGTCCCCTTAGGTGGAGAAGCTATGAAAGATGTTTTTCTTTTGTTTCTGTCAAGAAGGTGCATGGAGACATTTCAAAAAGTTTTCCATTTTTAATCCCCCCGACACACTCCACAGTACAATACAATGACAAATCTGCTGATAGTAGCATTATTGTTAGCGGTTAATTTAGTTTTTGAGCAGCCAGTGAAGTGTGTGAGATCAGTGTTTTCTCTGCTGTACGGTGGGTTTACCGGGACGCTGGAAGCTTTGTTCATAAACTGAGTGATTAAACATCCTGGGCTAATAATTACAGCTTGAAATGCGTCAGACGTCAGCTGCCTGCCGAGCCGATTCTGGCTCTTATATGTGCATTGTAAATATGTCTGCGGCATAAACATCATTGTAAAGCGGAGCCTACAATTTCTGGGCTCTTGTGCACTTAATGCTCCGAAATCAGCAATTTAACATGCAAATGTAGCAAAAAAAATGACTCTTATTTTTGTGTTTTGTTTTTTTGTTCAATTTCCCAAGAAATTTTTGCTTTTTTAAAGGGACAGTGCACCAAAATTCATATTTGCTTTTTGGAGTGCAGATTGTCTTAGAAGACGGAGCTGTATGAGGTCATGAGATGTATTTTTTAGTATTGGACGTTGTCTGGAATTCTCCCGAGAAATTTACGCAGTTTCACAATGTCAAAAGCGTCCTTGCTAATTGCTGGGTGGTCAGATCCATATGTTCCATTTAAGTTTACGTTGTTTCCACTTCTAAAGTAAATTGTATTCACATCATCCCGTCTGTCTGGGATCACATGAAGATGCTAAAGGATCCACACCAGCCTCATACACAGGAGATCTGGGGTCAGGTCTCCAAGATGTTTGGCACAACCTCCTGCTGAGATCCTCCATAACCAGTATACAAGTGATGAGAAGAAGTGATGGAGGCGACGGGCGGTCACCAGATACTGATGATTGAGGCGACGGGCGGTCACCAGATACTGATGATTGAGGCGACGGGCGGTCACCAGATAGTGATGATGGAGGTGATGGGCGATCACCAGATAGTGATGATGGAGGTGATGGACGGTCACCAGATACTGAAGATGGAGATGACAGGCGGTCACAGATACTGATGATGGAGGCGACGTGCGGTCAACAGACAGTGATGATGGAGGTGATGGACGGTCACCAGATACTGATGATGGAGGTGATGGGCGATCACCAGATAGTGATGATGGAGATGACGGGCGGTCACCAGATAGTGATGATGGAGGTGATGGATGGTCACCAGGTACTGATGATGGAGGTGATGGGCGGTCACCAGATACTGATGATGGAGATGACGGGCGGTCACCAGATACTGATGATGGAGGCGACGGGCGGTCACCAGATAGTGATGATGGAGGTGATGGACGGTCAGCAGATACTGATGATGGAGGTGATGGGCGGTCACCAGATAGTGATGATGGATGTGATGGGCAGTCACCAGATAGAGGTGATGGGCGATCACCAGATACTGATGATGGAGATGACAGGCGGTCACCAGATACTGATGATGGAGGTGACTGGTGGGTATCAGATACTGATGATGGAGGTGATGGGCGGTTACCAGATTCTGATGAGGGCGGTGACGGGCAGTTGCCAGATACTGACAATGGAGGCGGTGGGCGGTAACCAGATACTGATAATGGAGGTGGCAGGAGGTCACCAGATAGTGATGATGGAGGTGACGGGCGGTCACCAGATAGTGATGATGAAGGTGATGGGCAGTCACCAGATAGTGATGATGGAGGTGATGGACGGTCAACAGATACTGATGATGGAGGTGATGGGCGATCACCAGATACTGATGATGGAGATTACGGGCGGTCACCAGATACTGATGATGGAGGCGACGGGCGGTCACCAGATAGTGATGATGGAGGTGATGGGCGGTCACCAGATACTGATGATGGAGGTGATGGGTGATCACCAGATACTGACGATAGACATGACAGGCGGTCACCAGATACTGATGATGGAGGTGACTGGCGGTCACCAGATACTGATGATGGAGGTGAAGGGTGGGTATCGGATAGTGATGATGGAGGTGATGGGCGGTTACCAGATTCTGACGAGGGCGGTGACGGGCAGTTGCCAGGTACTGATGATGGAGGTGACAGGAGGTCACCAGATACTGATGATGAAGGCGACAGGCGGTCACCAGATACTGATGATGAAGGCGACGGGCGGTCACCAGATACTGATGATGAAGGCGACGGGCGGTCACCAGATACTGATGATGAAGGTGATGGGACATTTAGATTTTTTCTGTTCACTTTGCAGTTTGTTCATTGATGAAAATAAACCATCACTTCTATTTTTGGAAGCTTCTTACTCTGCAGCATTTTTTCCACATCTGCCTGAAGCTTTTGCGCAGTTCTGTGTATTTTAGAGCACACCGTGTCTGCGCTCTCTCTGGTTTGTACACTCTGTAGTCACAGCAACACCTGCTCACATTTGTTTTATTCTCTAAGGGTATGTTCCCACAGTCTGTAATTGGCAGCACTACCGGCTTTTGAACGCAGGTGATTCCGCATGTGTTCTTTGAACTGTGCAGAATCGCCGTGTCCTGTACATTGCACTGGTGATATTTATCTTGCGGAGACTGAGCATCTCCGCAAGATAAATAGACGTGCTGCGGTCTGGAAAGACGCGCCGCATGTCCGCCTCTGCAGGTAAGCTGCAGGTGTTGGTGCGCACTTAGGGGGCATGGGATTTCTTGAAATCCCATCCACTATGCTGTAATATCTGGCGCTGCGGGTTGGACATTGCAGCTGTACGCAGCGTCCAATCCACAGCGTTTACTGACCGTGGGAACATACCCTAAGAGGTGCTGGTCAGATCTGGATTTTTCTGGATCAATAAATCCAAGATCCATTAGATAGATAAAACTCCGGCATGAGTTCCAATAACCTTGTTATTTATTGAGTGTTTATGTATCAAAATACAGATTTCAGCTGCTACCAAACCTCTGTTCTTCCTCATTCTTTTATTTAAGCATTTTTACAGAAGACATGGTGCTTTTCATGAGGATTTTTGTCAGCTGAGTCAGTATGGTGACAGTATTTAGGCCAGCAGTATAGCAGCAGTACTTACATGTACAGTTAGGCACCATTATGTAGGCCAGCAGTATAGCAGCAGTACTTACATGTACAGTTAGGCACCATTATGTAGGCCAGCAGTATAGCAGCAGTACTTACATGTACAGTTAGGCACCATTATTTAGGCCAACAGTATAGCAGCAGTACTTACATGTACAGTTAGGCACCATTATGTAGGCCAGCTGTATAGCAGCGGTACTTACATGTACAGTTTGGCAGCATTATGTAGGCCAGCAGTATAGCAGCAGTACTTACATGTACAGTTAGGCACCATTATGTAGGCCAGCTGTATAGCAGCAGTACTTACATGTACAGTTTGGCAGCATTATGTAGGCAAGCAGTATAGCAGCAGTACTTACATGTACAGTTAGGCACCATTATGTAGGCCAGCTGTATAGCAGCAGCACTTACATGTACTGTACAGTTAGGCACCATTATGTAGGCTAGCAGTATAGCAGCAGTACTTACATGTACAGTTTGGCAGTATTATGTTGGCCAGCTGTATAGCAGCAGTACTTACATGTACAGTTTGGCAGCATTATTTAGGCCAGCAGTATAGCAGCAGTACTTACATGTACAGTTTGTCAGTATTATGTTGGCCAGCTGTATAGCAGCAGTACTTACATGTACAGTTTGGCAGCATTATGTAGGCCAGCAGTATAGCAGCAGTACTTACATGTACAGTTAGGCACCATTATTTAGGCCAGCAGTATAGCAGCAGTACTTACATGTACAGTTAGGCACCATTATGTAGGCCAGCAGTATAGCAGCAGTACTTACATGTACAGTTAGGCACCATTATTTAGGCCAACAGTATAGCAGCAGTACTTACATGTACAGTTTGGCAGCATTATGTAGGCCAGCAGTATAGCAGCAGTACTTACATGTACAGTTTGGCAGCATTATGTAGGCCAGCTGTATAGCAGCAGTACTTACATGTACAGTTTGGCAGCATTATATAGGCCAGCAGTATAGCAGCAGTACTTACATGTACAGTTTGGCAGCATTATGTAGGCCAGCTGTATAGCAGCAGGACTTACATGTACAGTTAGGCACCATTATGTAGGCCAGCTGTATAGCAGCAGTACTTACATGTACAGTTTGGCAGCATTATGTAGGCCAGCAGTATAGCAGCAGTACTTACATGTACAGTTAGGCACCATTATGTAGGCCAGCTGTATAACAGCAGTACTTACATGTACAGTTTGGCAGCATTATGTAGGCCAGCTGTATAGCAGCAGTACTTACATGTACAGTTTGGCAGCATTATGTAGGCCAGCCGTACTTACATGTACAGTTAGGCACCATTATGTAGGCCAGCAGTATAGCAGCAGTACTTACATGTACAGTTTGGCAGCATTATTTAGGCCAGCAGTATAGCAGCAGTACTTACATGTACAGTTAGGCACCATTATGTAGGCCAGCAGTATAGCAGCAGTACTTACATGTACAGTTTGGCAGCATTATTTAGGCCAGCAGTATAGCAGCAGTACTTACATGTACAGTTAGGCACCATTATGTAGGCCAGCAGTATAGCAGCAGTACTTACATGTACAGTTTGGCAGCATTATGTAGGCCAGCTGTATAGCAGCAGTACATGTACAGTTTGGCAGCATTATGTAGGCCAGCCGTACTTACATGTACAGTTAGGCACCATTATGTAGGCCAGCAGTATAGCAGCAGTACTTACATGTACAGTTTGGCAGCATTATTTAGGCCAGCAGTATAGCAGCAGTACTTACATGTACAGTTAGGCACCATTATGTAGGCCAGCAGTATAGCAGCAGTACTTACATGTACAGTTTGGCAGCATTATGTAGGCCAGCTGTATAGCAGCAGTATTTACATGTACAGTTAGGCACCATTATGTAGGCCAGCAGTACTTACATGTACAGTTAGGCACCATTATGTAGGCCAGCAGTATAGCAGCAGTACTTACAGTGTTGTTCAAAAGTCCTGCATAGGCGTGAAGAAAACTATATGTTTCATACTTCTGCATCTTTACAGTGAAGCTGGTGGAACATATATGTTTTTGTAATCCCTCATTGTATGCCATACTCATTTTTGAATGTGCCAAGTGTATAAATTGTTATGGTATGCGCATTTTTGATAATTTTTTTTTACAGCATAACCATACCTACACCAGTACAGTGTGTAGAATGGTGAACAGGCTTCTAAGCTCATTAACTTCCAATGGAAGTTCACACTGACTTAAATTTTACTTTTTAAGATTTATTATTTTTTATTTAATTCCGAGTCCTGAAAAGGGCCTTTTGAGTGCATCTTTAGCTTCTAATACTTTATTGGCCTTTGCTCTTGAGCACCAGCTTGCATCTCTGTGGCATTGAGTGAACAAGCTTCTGCAGATGTTCACGAGTGATGATGTGGTTCCAGGCCTGTATCAGAGCCTCAATCAACTCACTCTTGGTCTTTGGCTGTTTTCTAGATATCTCTAATGATACCTTGTGCCACAAATTTTCAATTGGATTGAGGTCCGGGGACTGAGCTGGCCAGTCAATAGGAGCCACCTTGTGCTTTTTTTTCCATTCCGTTACTGTCGTAGCTCTGTGACAAGGAGCATTATCATCCTGGAAGATATAATCCCCTGAAAACAGGTGTGGGCAGAAGGCAGCATTTTCTTATTAAGGATGTCTATGTATTTTTTTTTGCATTAACCGTATATACCCTCCACAATATGAAGCCTTCCAACACCATTGGCTGCCATACAGCCCCAGACCATTACTTTCATCGGATGTTTCACAGAGAAGCTCAAACTCTCTGGCTTGTACTCTTCATGTGAGAACCTTCTCACATAAGACTTGCCATCATTTCCTAAAATGCAAAAAGTGCTTTCATCACTAAATAGCGCTTTTTCCCACTCCTCCTTCCTCCATTTTAAATATTTCAATGCCCACAGTTTTCACCTTTGTCTTTGTATGGCTGTCATCAATGGCTTCTTTCGGGCCTTGCACCCTCTCAATCCTGCTTCCAAAGATCTCTTCCTAACAGTTGATGTTGGTACCTTAATATTGCACTTTTCTTGCCATTCTCGCAGAAGCTGAGGAGAGGTGAGCTTTCGATTGGCAAGGGATGTTCTTATCAGTACTCTATCCTCCCTTTTAGTTGACTTTCTGGGCCGACCAGATTTCAATTCCCATATTGTTGCAATAATTTCAGGCAAAACTGCTTCAAAAGCTAAAAATATTACAGGGAGATAATGCAAAATTGTATTCTGAACAAAACCATATATAATATGTCATATTAACATCGAAGATATTCGACAGAAAACGTTTAAAACTTGAAAAATCAATTTATCCTATGCAGGACTTTTGAACACCACTGTACATGTACAGTTAGGCAGCATTATGTAGGCCAGCAGTATAGCAGCAGTACTTACATGTACAGCTTGGCTGCATTATTTAGGCCAGCAGTATAGCAGCAGTACTTACATGTACAGTTTGGCTGCATTATTTAGGCCAGCAGTATAGCAGCAGTACTTACATGTACAGCTTGGCTGCATTATTTAGGCCAGCAGTATAGCAGCAGTACTTACATGTACAGCTTGGCTGCATTATTTAGGCCAGCAGTATAGCAGCAGTACTTACATGTACAGCTTGGCTGCATTATTTAGGCCAGCAGTATAGCAGCAGTACTTACATGTACAGCTTGGCTGCATTATTTAGGCCAGCAGTATAGCAGCAGTACTTACATGTACAGCTTGGCTGCATTATTTAGGCCAGCAGTATAGCAGCAGTACTTACATGTACAGTTTGGCTGCATTATTTAGGCCATCAGTATAGCAGCTGTATTTACTTACACAATTTGGAAGCATAGTTTATTCTTTCCAAAAATGCATCAGGGAATATACTGTAGATTGTGTGTGGACGAAAGGTGCTTTTGACAATCAGGCAATATAGGAGAGGGTTTATTTCAGTTAGTTGGATTGTAGAATGCCCGAATCCACGGTGGTAATGGCAGATACTATGCGATAAATTAGATGCTTATCTGATGACAAATGGCATTGAGTGTTATAGCTAATCACAAAATAAATTATGTATAATTGCAAAAAGTTAAACATGATGGAATTTTTAACATTTTCCAACTTTGCTCTTATGTTTAGGTGCACGGTGTGTGGTCATTGTAAGGCGTATGGTATGGCATCATTATTTAGCTTTTATATATGGCATTATTCCTTATTATCTGTATCCACCAAAGGCTGCCATCATCCAGGTTCTACATAAAACCTAATAGGATGAATGATGTGATAAGGGAGAGACAAGGAAGCAGGGGCAACGCATCTCTGTGAAGCCCGAGCGACTCCGTGATAAAATATAGATGGTACAAATGGTGGCAATGTTATGGACTGGGTCACGATAGGAAGAATATTCCTCAGCATTGCTACATTTTAATTTTTGGGTAAAGATTTTCTGTAGTTTTACTCAAGGTATTAAAGGAAATCTGGCGCGTTAAGGCCGTGTTAATGAATGTAATCTCGTAGGGTGAAGTTCACACATGATAATGCACAGATCCGTGTGCGCACGTCACATCGGAGATTATATCTGCGTGCACGGACGGAACCCCAGCTGACTGGATGGTGTCCAGAGATCCTCTGTGTTATAACGCACAGTCTTTACTTAGCCGCAGCAGTAATCACTCCGGGGACGTCGTTCTCTGCCAGCCTTTATAAGATCACAGATTTCATACTGCAGAAATCCAGAGGCTGCACTCGATGAGTCATCGGGCCTGGTCACATCGGGTAAAGCGCCAGGACAGATCTGGAATTGCTGCAGTGCTCATGCAGAACTCATATAAATATATATATATATATACAGTATATCCTGCTAGTAATATAGCTCTATCCTAGTCTGTGGCCCCGTATTGCGTTGTTGTTACCCCATTAAGGGTGGCAAAGTGAGAAGTTTTGATCTATTGACTTCAGTGTAAACTGTGCAATGCCCCTTATCACCTGTGGGGGCGCTGCAGGGAAATCAGACACTTACTGCCAGGTACGTTTAGTTGATCGCTGAGGATTATAGAAATGCGGCTCCAAGTGAACAGTGTTCATCGGTGAACCCTTCTAACGAAAATCAAGGTTGTTGCTTTTAACTCTGAGTCACGATCTGTGTGAGCACAACTAAAAGCGGAGCCTCCAAATGCAGATTTATTGTGCCAACTGCACCGCACTAATTATTTCTGTCCTTTAGTCATGAAATATTACAGCCATACGGTTACAAAATCAAACCCACTATGTAAAACCCAAATCGCCAATGCTAGCACTAAGCAAGGCCCTAATAATAATGCCGCCACACCATGACCTGTAACATTACTGCTACATGGGGACTAAATAATAATACCAGACTCTTTCTGAATAAAATGCAAAGATCAATATTAGTAATAATACCGCAATACAAGACACAAATATGTATGCTGCATATACACACATAGTATAGACCATTATTACCGCCATACAGTGACTTTACGCTGGTAGATACCATGTCTACTCCGTGCAGTTAAATCACAGGTGACATTTTCTGATTCGGGTTGTTCACATTACCCATCATTTCCATTTCTTCTTCCAGCCATGGCTTTTGCCTTTCGTTTTTTTTTCCCAAACATCACTTACATTTCCAGCGCTCTCCCTGCAGATATTCCACTTCCCATTCTGCTGATATCGCCAATTTTGTGTCCTTTCGCCTCTATTAATCTTCCTGTGGCACACAAAGCCCCCAACTACTCAATAAGGGCGTCATTATTACAGTCGTGACCCCAAAATAGTGCCGCTTGCAGGGAGCGCCTGAGACGATCGTTCTAGACAGATAGCGCCTCCAGAAAATACTTGTATCACACAGTAAAACGGCCTCTTCCAAAATAAAAGTGCCACCGTCTGTATATTACCCAATAATAGTGATCTTCTCAGCACCCACAGGTCCAGTGCCCCTTTTAGTCTCCCCTAGGTAGAAATGCCCACCTTTGTGCCCTCCGCACAGTATGAATATTATTATAGCCCTAATGTGTAAAAATTGTGCAAAAAAAAAATTAAATAAGCAGTAAGTTATTTCTTATTCTAATCCTCTTTATTTGTGTTATTATTTGTCCTGTTCCATTCTATTAATTACGGTTTTGTCGCTTTAACTGACATTAATGATTATTTTTCCGCTCTGTTCTGAGCCTGATCTGACGCCGGTCCAGCAGACTAATGGGCCACAATGGATTTCTATTTGCCATTATCCAAACATGGAAATAGAAGAGTAATTACTGAAATTGCCCCATTGTGGACAAAGCCGGCGACCTCTCCGAGCGGGAACGTGTCATTAATGCGGTAATCGGGGGCTTAAATGTACCTCATTGTCACACGGAATCTCTCGGATTGTGAAAGATAATTCTCCATCTATTTCCTAAAGTAAAACCTTGTCCAAAAACACGCTATCGACCCCTGAAAAGGCGATGCAATGATTTGTTTGCTCATTGTTCAGCCCTTTTATAATCTTTATTAATTGTGGTTTTTACTGTTTATCTAATACTAGATTATGGCCCGATGCTATCGCATTGGGAGGATGCGATAGCATCACACCTCTTGCCATGTTAACCCTCAACACACACACTCCTCAACACACACTCCTCTCACCTTTCACCATCTCCACTCACTCTTTCACTCCACATACGACCCCTTCTCTCACTCCGTCTCTCATACTCACGCCGTCATCGCCGCTGCTCCACGATCCCCGACATCTTCTTCCGCCGGCGCCATCCTGGATCCAGACGTTGTCCACGCCGGCGACATGTTCTTGCGGCGACGCCATCTTGAGTATCGTGAAATCCCGCGATAGTCAAGATAGCGTCGCCGGAAGAACATGTCGCCGGCGTGGACGACATCGGGATCCAAAATGGCGTCGGCGTAATCTCGCGAGATTTCGCCGACGCCATCTTTTTGGATCCCAAGTCGTCCACGCCAGCAACATGTTCTTGCGGCGACGCCATCTTGAATCTCGCGGGATTTCACGAAATCCAAGATGGCGTCGCCGCAAGAACATGTCGGCGGCCTGGAGAACGTCTGGATCCAGGATCGTCGGGGCAGTGACGATGACGGTGTGAGTATGAGAAACGGAGTGAGAGAAAGGAACGTATGTGGAGTGAAAGAGTGAGTGGACGTGAGTGGAGGTGAAAGGTGAGAGGAGTGTGTGTTGAGGCGGTGTGGTGTGTTGAGGGTTAACATGTGCGTGTGTGTGGTGACGTCACCGGTTACAACTGGACGGAAGTTGTTACAACCGGAAGCTGCTTAGGGCATTTATTATTATAGATGATGAGGAAGAAGCCGTCTGTTGTTGGCGGTGATGGCGTGTAGAGGCTTCTTCAGCCAATGTAATAGATTTAGAGTTAGGGGATTCGTGTGTGAGACGACGGCGTTTATAAGCCTTAATCTTGTCAAGTCGATGCTGTTTTTCCTCAGAAGTCTCATTAGCACGGCGTTGTTTTTGTCGTAGTGCTAAAGCTGCTTTCCTTTCACTGGCATTGGCATACTGTGCATCGGTATTGAATGGTGGTATTGATAGGGCAGAAACAGATTGCTGATTAGTTATGTCAGTGAACGGCATATGGGATGAAGTGTAGCAGTAAATTGTTCCACATGCTGATGTGGAAGCATCCTGTTGTGAGTCTAATAATAATGATGAGGAAGAGGCCGTCTGTTGTCGGCGGTGACGGCGTGCAGAGGCTTCTTCAGCCAATCTTATGGATTTAGAGTTAGGGGATTCGTGTGTGAGGCGACGGCGTTTATAAGCCTTAATCTTCTCAAGGCGATGGTGTTTTTCCTCAGGAGTCTCATTAGCACGGCGTTGTTTTTGTCGTAGTGGTAAAGCTGCTTTCCTTTCACTGGCATTGGCATACTTTTTGTTATGACTCATGTTGGCACAGGTAAAGGAGTCTATTTGGCAGTTATCTGGCAGTGAAGAAGGCGTCCTGGAGTATTGTAGAGTAAACAGATACTAATTGACCCTGTAATTGCCCAGCAGTAGTTATGAAGTGGTAGTGGCAAATTGGCCCTGTAGTTAGACACCGGCAGAGGAGCAAGGCAGCAGTAGTTATGGCGGTAGAGGCAAATTGGCCCTGTAATTAGACACCGGCAGAGGAGCAAGGCAGCAGTAGTTATGGCGGTAGAGGCAAATTGGCCCTGTAATTAGACACCGGCAGAGGAGCAAGGCAGCAGTAGTTATGGCGGTAGAGGCAAATTGGCCCTGTAATTAGACACCAGCAGAGGAGCAATGCAGCAGTAGTTATGGCTGTTGAGCCAAATTGATCCTGTAATTAGACACCGGCAGAGGAGCAAGGCAGCAGTAGTTATGGCGGTAGAGGCAAATTGATCCTGTAATTAGACACCAGCAGAGGAGCAAGGCAGCAGTAGTTATGGCGGTAGAGGCAAATTGATCCTGTAATTAGACACCGGCAGAGGAGCAAGGCAGCAGTAGTTATGGCGGTAGAGGCAAATTAGCCCTGTAATTAGACACCGGCAGAGGAGCAAGGCAGCAGTAGTTATGGCAGTAGAGGCAAATTGATCCTGTAATTAGACACCGGCAGAGGAGCAAGGCAGCAGTAGTTATGGCGGTAGAGGCAAATTAGCCCTGTAATTAGACACCGGCAGAGGAGCAATGCAGCAGTAGTTATGGCGGTAGAGGCAAATTGATCCTGTAATTAGACACCGGCAGAGGAGCAAGGCAGCAGTAGTTATGGCGGTAGAGGCAAATTAGCCCTGTAATTAGACACCGGCAGAGGAGCAAGGCAGCAGTAGTTATGGCGGTAGAGGCAAATTGATCCTGTAATTAGACACCGGCAGAGGAGCAAGGCAGCAGTAGTTATGGCGGTAGAGGCAAATTGGCCCTGTAATTAGACACCGGCAGAGGAGCAATGCAGTAGTTATGGCGGTATAGGCAAATTGGCCCTGTAATTAGACACCGTCAGAGGAGCAAGGCAGCAGTAGTTATGGCGGTAGAGGCAAATTAGCCCTGTAATTAGACACCGGCAGAGGAGCAAGGCAGCAGTAGTTATGGCGGTAGAGGCAAATTAGCCCTGTAATTAGACACCGGCAGAGGAGCAAGGCAGCAGTAGTTATGGCGGTATAGGCAAATTGGCCCTGTAATTAGACACCGGCAGAGGAGCAATGCAGCTGTATTTATGGAGGTATAGGCAAATTGGCCCTGTAATTAAACACCGGCAGAGGAGCAAGGCAGCAGTAGTTATGGCGGTATAGGCAAATTAGCCCTGTAATTAGACACCGGCAGAGGAGCAAGGCAGCAGTAGTTATGGCGGTAGAGGCAAATTAGCCCTGTAATTAGACACCGGCAGAGGAGCAAGGCAGCAGTAGTTATGGTGGTATAGGCAAATTGGCCCTGTAATTAGACACCGGCAGAGGAGCAATGCAGCAGTAGTTATGGCGGTATAGGCAAATTGGCCCTGTAATTAGACACCGGCAGAGGAGCAAGGCAGCAGTAGTTATGGCGGTATAGGCAAATTGGCCCTGTAATTAGACACTGGCAGAGGAGCAATGCAGCAATAGTTATGGCGGTAGAGGCAAATTGATCCTGTAATTAGACACCGGCAGAGGAGCAAGGCAGCAGTAGTTATGGCGGTAGAGGCAAATTGATCCTGTAATTAGACACCAGCAGAGGAGCAAGGCAGCAGTAGTTATGGCGGTAGAGGCAAATTGATCCTGTAATTAGACACCGGCAGAGGAGCAAGGCAGCAGTAGTTATGGCGGTAGAGGCAAATTAGCCCTGTAATTAGACACCGGCAGAGGAGCAAGGCAGCAGTAGTTATGGCAGTAGAGGCAAATTGATCCTGTAATTAGACACCGGCAGAGGAGCAAGGCAGCAGTAGTTATGGCGGTAGAGGCAAATTAGCCCTGTAATTAGACACCGGCAGAGGAGCAATGCAGCAGTAGTTATGGCGGTAGAGGCAAATTGATCCTGTAATTAGACACCGGCAGAGGAGCAAGGCAGCAGTAGTTATGGCGGTAGAGGCAAATTGATCCTGTAATTAGACACCGGCAGAGGAGCAAGGCAGCAGTAGTTATGGCGGTAGAGGCAAATTAGCCCTGTAATTAGACACCGGCAGAGGAGCAAGGCAGCAGTAGTTATGGCGGTAGAGGCAAATTGATCCTGTAATTAGACACCGGCAGAGGAGCAATGCAGCTGTATTTATGGCGGTATAGGCAAATTGGCCCTGTAATTAAACACCGGCAGAGGAGCAAGGCAGCAGTAGTTATGGCGGTATAGGCAAATTAGCCCTGTAATTAGACACCGGCAGAGGAGCAAGGCAGCAGTAGTTATGGCGGTAGAGGCAAATTAGCCCTGTAATTAGACACCGGCAGAGGAGCAAGGCAGCAGTAGTTATGGCGGTATAGGCAAATTGGCCCTGTAATTAGACACCGGCAGAGGAGCAATGCAGCAGTAGTTATGGCGGTATAGGCAAATTGGCCCTGTAATTAGACACCGGCAGAGGAGCAAGGCAGCAGTAGTTATGGCGGTATAGGCAAATTGGCCCTGTAATTAGACACCGGCAGAGGAGCAAGGCAGCAGTAGTTATGGCGGTATAGGCAAATTGGCCCTGTAATTAGACACCGGCAGAGGAGCAATGCAGCAGTAGTTATGGCGGTATAGGCAAATTGGCCCTGTAATTATACACCGGCAGAGGAGCAAGGCAGCAGTAGTTATGGCGGTATAGGCAAATTGGCCCTGTAATTAGACACCGGCAGAGGAGCAAGGCAGCAGTAGTTATGGCGGTAGAGGCAAATTAGCCCTGTAATTAGACACCGGCAGAGGAGCAAGGCAGCAGTAGTTATGGCGGTAGAGGCAAATTGGCCCTGTAATTAGACACAGGCATTGAACAGTCAGAGGAGCAAGGCAGCAGTACTTATGGCGGTAGAGGCAAATTGGCCCTGTAATTAGACACCGGCAGAGGAGCAAGGCAGCAGTAGTTATGGCAGTATAGGCAAATTGGCCCTGTAATTAGACACCAGCAGAGGAGCAAGGCAGCAGTAGTTATGGCGGTAGAGGCAAATTGATCCTGTAATTAGACACCGGCAGAGGAGCAAGGCAGCAGTAGTTATGGCGGTAGAGGCAAATTAGCCCTGTAATTAGACACCGGCAGAGGAGCAAGGCAGCAGTAGTTATGGCAGTAGAGGCAAATTGATCCTGTAATTAGACACCGGCAGAGGAGCAAGGCAGCAGTAGTTATGGCGGTAGAGGCAAATTAGCCCTGTAATTAGACACCGGCAGAGGAGCAATGCAGCAGTAGTTATGGCGGTAGAGGCAAATTGATCCTGTAATTAGACACCGGCAGAGGAGCAAGGCAGCAGTAGTTATGGCGGTAGAGGCAAATTAGCCCTGTAATTAGACACCGGCAGAGGAGCAAGGCAGCAGTAGTTATGGCGGTAGAGGCAAATTGATCCTGTAATTAGACACCGGCAGAGGAGCAAGGCAGCAGTAGTTATGGCGGTAGAGGCAAATTAGCCCTGTAATTAGACACCGGCAGAGGAGCAAGGCAGCAGTAGTTATGGCGGTAGAGGCAAATTAGCCCTGTAATTAGACACCGGCAGAGGAGCAAGGCAGCAGTAGTTATGGCGGTATAGGCAAATTGGTCCTGTAATTAGACACCGGCAGAGGAGCAATGCTGCTGTATTTATGGCGGTATAGGCAAATTGGCCCTGTAATTAAACACCGGCAGAGGAGCAAGGCAGCAGTAGTTATGGCGGTATAGGCAAATTAGCCCTGTAATTAGACACCGGCAGAGGAGCAAGGCAGCAGTAGTTATGGCGGTAGAGGCAAATTAGCCCTGTAATTAGACACCGGCAGAGGAGCAAGGCAGCAGTAGTTATGGCGGTATAGGCAAATTGGCCCTGTAATTAGACACCGGCAGAGGAGCAATGCAGCAGTAGTTATGGCGGTATAGGCAAATTGGCCCTGTAATTAGACACCGGCAGAGGAGCAAGGCAGCAGTAGTTATGGCGGTATAGGCAAATTGGCCCTGTAATTAGACACCGGCAGAGGAGCAATGCAGCAGTAGTTATGGCGGTATAGGCAAATTGGCCCTGTAATTAGACACCGGCAGAGGAGCAAGGCAGCAGTAGTTATGGCGGTATAGGCAAATTGGCCCTGTAATTAGTCACCGGCAGAGGAGCAAGGCAGCAGTAGTTATGGCGGTATAGGCAAATTAGCCCTGTAATTAGACACCGGCAGAGGAGCAAGGCAGCAGTAGTTATGGCGGTAGAGGCAAATTAGCCCTGTAATTAGACACCGGCAGAGGAGCAAGGCAGCAGTAGTTATGGCGGTAGAGGCAAATTAGCCCTGTAATTAGACACCGGCAGAGGAGCAAGGCAGCAGTAGTTATGGCGGTAGAGGCAAATTAGCCCTGTAATTAGACACCGGCAGAGGAGCAATGCAGCAGTAGTTATGGCGGTAGAGGCAAATTAGCCCTGTAATTAGACACCGGCAGAGGAGCAAGGCAGCAGTAGTTATGGCGGTAGAGGCAAATTGGCCTTGTAATTAGACACCGGCAGAGGAGCAAGGCAGCAGTAGTTATGGCGGTATAGGCAAATTGGCCCTGTAATTAGACACCGGCAGAGGAGCAAGGCAGCAGTAGTTATGGCGGTATAGGCAAATTAGCCCTGTAATTAGACACCGGCAGAGGAGCAAGGCAGCAGTAGTTATGGCGGTAGAGGCAAATTAGCCCTGTAATTAGACACCGGCAGAGGAGCAAGGCAGCAGTAGTTATGGCGGTAGAGGCAAATTAGCCCTGTAATTAGACACCGGCAGAGGAGCAAGGCAGCAGTAGTTATGGCGGTAGAGGCAAATTAGCCCTGTAATTAGACACCGGCAGAGGAGCAATGCAGCAGTAGTTATGGCGGTAGAGGCAAATTAGCCCTGTAATTAGACACCGGCAGAGGAGCAAGGCAGCAGTAGTTATGGCGGTATAGGCAAATTGGCCCTGTAATTAGACACCGGCAGAGGAGCAAGGCAGCAGTAGTTATGGCGGTATAGGCAAATTGGCCCTGTAATTAGTCACCGGCAGAGGAGCAAGGCAGCAGTAGTTATGGCGGTATAGGCAAATTAGCCCTGTAATTAGACACCGGCAGAGGAGCAAGGCAGCAGTAGTTATGGCGGTAGAGGCAAATTAGCCCTGTAATTAGACACCGGCAGAGGAGCAATGCAGCAGTAGTTATGGCGGTAGAGGCAAATTAGCCCTGTAATTAGACACCGGCAGAGGAGCAAGGCAGCAGTAGTTATGGCGGTAGAGGCAAATTAGCCCTGTAATTAGACACCGGCAGAGGAGCAATGCAGCAGTAGTTATGGCGGTAGAGGCAAATTAGCCCTGTAATTAGACACCGGCAGAGGAGCAAGGCAGCAGTAGTTATGGCGGTAGAGGCAAATTGGCCTTGTAATTAGACACCGGCAGAGGAGCAAGGCAGCAGTAGTTATGGCGGTATAGGCAAATTAGCCCTGTAAATAGACACCGGCAGAGGAGCAAGGCAGCAGTAGTTATGGCGGTAGAGGCAAATTAGCCCTGTAATTAGACACCGGCAGAGGAGCAAGGCAGCAGTAGTTATGGCGGTATAGGCAAATTGGCGCTGTAATTAGACACCGGCAGAGGAGCAAGGCAGCAGTAGTTATGGCGGTAGAGGCAAATTAGCCCTGTAATTAGACACCGGCAGAGGAGCAATGCAGCAGTAGTTATGGCGGTAGAGGCAAATTAGCCCTGTAATTAGACACCGGCAGAGGAGCAAGGCAGCAGTAGTTATGGCGGTAGAGGCAAATTGGCCCTGTAATTAGACACCGGCAGTAAACAGGCATAGGACCAAGGCAGCAGTAGTTATGGTGGTACAGGCAATGCCAAGCGTCCGCACAGCAAGTCGGCGTGAGGTAAATGACGCAATTTCACGAATGCAAGATGGCGTCGGCGAAATCTCGCGAGATTTCGCCGACGTCGTTAAGGCTGTGTGCACACGCTGCGGATTAGGTGCGGATTCATCCGCGCGGATTTTGTAAAATCCGCAGGTGAAACCGCAGGTCAAAAGACCTGCGGTTTTACCTGCGGATTGCTCTGCGGTTTTGCCCTGCGGTTTTTCATCTCCTCAATAGAGGAGATGGCAAACCGCAGGAGAATCCGCAGAAAGAATTGACATGTCAATTCTTTCTGCAGATTGAAAACCGCAGATAATCCGCGCGGAAAATTCCGCACCGTCTGCACTGCGGTTTTTGATTCCCATAGGGAATCATGGTACTGTACACCGCAGCAAAGTCCACAGCGTGTGCACACAGCCTCACACCTCTTGCCATGTTAACCCTCAACACACCACACCGCCTTAACACACACTCCTCTCACCTTTCACCTCCACTCATGTCCACTCACTCTTTCACTCCACATACGTTCCTTTCTCTCACTCCGTTTCTCATACTCACACCGTCATCGTCGCTGCCCCGACATCTTCCTCCGCCGCCGCGATCCAGACGTTCTCCAGGCCGCCGACATGTTCTTGCGGGACGCCATCTTGGATTTTGTGAAATCCCGCGATATTCAAGATGGCGTCGCCGCAACAACATGTCGCTGGCATGGGCGACATCGGGATCCAAAATGGCGTCGGCGTAATCTCGCGAGATTTCGCCGACGCCATCTTTTTGGATCCCGATGTCGGCGGCCTGGAGAACGTCTGGATCCTGGATCGCGGCGGCGGAGGAATATGTCGGGGCAGCGACGATGACGGTGTGAGTATGAGAAACGGAGTGAGAGAAAGGAACGTATGTGGAGTGAAAGAGTGAGTGGACATGAGTGGAGGTGAAAGGTGAGAGGAGTGTGTGTTGAGGCGGTGTGGTGTGTTGAGGGTTAACGTGCGTGTGTGTGCGGTGATGTCACCGGTTACAACTGGACGGAAGTTGTTACAACCGGAAGCTGGTTAGGGCATTTATTATTATAGATATAAAGCTCTATGTATGTATGTGTATGTATGTGTATGTGTATGTATGTCCGGGATAGGCATCCGCACAGTCGCAGCTACAGCCACAAAATTTGGCACAGTCACACGTCTGGACCCCGAGAGCGTCCTAAGCTATGTTGTGAGGCGAAATTTTAACCCCGCGCGTTCCAATTCACCCATCAATTTTGCTCCTATCTACATAATGGGGAAAAAGTGTGTGTATCAAGCCCCGCCCCTAATTATGATGTCATAATGGTTGCCATGGTGACGATGATGTCATCATAGGTTGCAAACCCCGCCTCTCATTATGATGTCATAATGGTTGACTATGGGATGGAGGATATGTATGATGGGTATATGGGCACGGGACTATGGGATGGAGGATGTGTGATGGGTATATGGGCACGGGACTATGGGATGGTGGATATGTATGATGGGTATATGGGCACTGGACTATGGGATGGTGGATATGTATGATGGGTATATGGGCACTGGACTATGGGATGGTGGATATGTATGACGGGTATATGGGCACGGGACTATGGGATGGAGGATGTGTGATGGGTATATGGGCACTGGACTATGGGATGGTGGATATGTATGACGGGTATATGGGCACGGGACTATGGGATGCAGGATATGTATGATGGGTATATGGGCACGGGACTATGGGATGGAGGATATGTATGATGGGTATATGGGCACTGGACTATGGGATGGTGGATATGTATGACGGGTATATGGGCACGGGACTATGGGATGCAGGATATGTATGATGGGTATATGGGCACGGGACTATGGGATGGTGGATATGTATGACGGGTATATGGGCACTGGACTATGGGATGGAGGATATGTATGACAGGTATATGGGCACGGGACTATGGGATGGTGGATATGTATGACGGGTATATGGGCACTGGACTATGGGATGGAGGATATGTATGATGGGTATATGGGCACTGGACTATGGGATGGAGGATATGTATGATGGGTATATGGGCACGGGACTATGGGATGGAGGATATGTATGATGGGTATATGGGCACTGGACTATGGGATGGAGGATATGTATGATGGGTATATGGGCACTGGACTATGGGATGGAGGATATGTATGACAGGTATATGGGCACGGGACTATGGGATGGTGGATATGTATGACGGGTATATGGGCACTGGACTATGGGATGGAGGATATGTATGATGGGTATATGGGCACTGGACTATGGGATGGAGGATATGTATGATGGGTATATGGGCACTGGACTATGGGATGGAGGATGTGTATGACGGGTATATGGGCACGGGACTATGGGATGGTGGATATGTATGATGGGTATATGGGCACTGGACTATGGGATGGAGGATATGTATGACGGGTATATGGGCACGGGACTATGGGATGGAGGATGTGTGATGGGTATATTGGCACTGGACTATGGGATGCAGGATATGTATGATGGGTATATGGGCACGGGACTATGGGATGGTGGATATGTATGATGGGTATATGGGCACGGGACTATGGGATGGAGGATATGTATGACGGGTATATGGGCACGGGGCTATGGGATGGAGGATGTGTGATGGGTATATGGGCACTGGACTATGGGATGGTGGATATGTATGATGGGTATATGGGCACGGGACTATGGGATGGAGGATGTGTGATGGGTATATGTGCACTGGACTATGGGATGGAGGGTATGTATGATGGGTATATGGGCACTGGACTATGGGATGGAGGATGTGTGATGGGTATATTGGCACTGGACTATGGGATGGCGAATATGTATGATGGGTATATTTGGCATGGGACTATAGGATGGAGGATGTGTGATGGGTATATGGGCACGGGACTATGGGATGGCGGATATGTATGATGGGTATATGGGCATGGGCCAATGGGATGGAGGATGTATGATGGGTATATGGGCACTCAACTATGGGATGGAGAATATGTATGATGGGTATATGGGCACGGGCCTATGGGATGGAGGATAATTATAATTTGCTATAACTAACCACAGTTAGCTACTATGTCCGGGCAGCGCCGGGCTCTTCAGCTAGTTTCAATATAAAATTCTGAATTAAATGTATTTTTGTACAGGAGACATTTGACACATATTGATATAAATGTAGGAATTGGAGGAGTTTTGTTTGTATGATAGTTTGATATAAGATAGATATTGAACCGATGTGAGATCTATAAGTTGATCACTAGATAGACCAGAGCTCGTTATGGAGCTCCTGAATTGGGGGGTCTGGTGCTTCCCCCTCCCAGGGTCTCGAGTTCTACAGTCTCAGCAGATACAGCTGGATGAGATGGTGGAGCAGGGAACAGTCGGCTCCGTGCTCCACCATTCACACTGTGCAGTATTAGTGCAGTAGGGGCGATGACTAAATGGCGCCTGCAGCGCGAAGCCTCACTGACTGGAGCGGTGCACTGGGAATGAGGGCTGGATGGGATTCATTTATTTATTCATTTATGTGTTTACATTTTGGCAATCTGTATTTGTGGAGGAGACGGTGGTGGCAACATATAGTGTTGAGAGGGGATGGTGGTCGGCATCTTATTGTTTGCACAGGGATGTGGGGGATAAAAATACTGTGTGGGGGGCTGTGCGGGATATAAGACTGTGGGGGGCGCTGTAGTGGCATCATAATGTGTGTGTGGGGGTGTGGGGAATATCATACTGTGTGGTGGGGATGTGGGGGGTATCATACTGTATGGTGAGGATGTGGGGGGTATCATACTGTATGGTGGGGATGTGTGGGGTATCATACTGTATGGTGGGGATGTGGGGGGTATCATACTGTATGGTGGGGATGTGGGGAATATCATATTGTGGGGGTGCTGTAGTGGCATCATACTGTATGCATGGGGTTGTGGGGCTATTAATCTGTTTGGGGGAAGCGGTGGGCTCATCATGCTGTTTGGGGGCTGTTGGGGAAATCATGCTGTGCGAGTGACTGTAGGGCCATCATACTGTATGGCGCAATTCACTGTGGGGCCCTGGGATCATTTTTAGTGCATTTTTGTTGACATGATAGTCTATGGGGGCCATGAAAAAGGTAGTGGGTGAGAACACAAATTCTAGCTTTGTGCAGATCTATGATTTTGACCCTGACATCGTTAGAAAACTCTTTGGTCTTGCCCATGTTGTAGAGGTTACAGTCTGACTGATTAATTGAGTCTGTGGACAGGAGTCTTTTATAAAGGTGACTATGTAAGACAGCTACCGTGTCTTTAATGCAGGTAACGAGTTGATTAGGAGCGTCTAACTGGTCTGTAGGAGCCAGAAACTCTTAATGGTTGGTAGGGGATCAAATACTTATTTCTCACTGCAAAATGCAACATTTTTTTAATATAATTTATACAATGTGATTTTCTGGATTTTATTTTTGATATTCTATCTCTCAATGTTAAAATTAACCTACCCTTAAAATGATAGACTGTCCATGTCTATGTCAGTAGGCAAACTTACAAAATCAGCAAAGGATCAAATACTTATTTCCCCCACTGTATATACAGTAGATAGATAATAGATAAATGATATCTAGATAATAGATAGTGGATAGATAAATAGATCGATAGATGATAGATATTAGATACTGGATTGATACTGGATAGATAATAGATATTAATAGATAGATGATAGATAGATGATAGATAATAGATAGATAGATAACAGATTATAGATAGATAGATAATATATAGATAGATAGATAACAGATGATAGATAGATGATAGATAGTAACATATTGTTATTCCATGTGACTGTCATCTCTTCTACCCTTCTAGATATTTCCGCAGTAGTCGCCTTCACCTCTCTTCATCCTGAGCCTCTGCTGAGGCCGCGGGAAGAATAGGGATCATTTTGCGGCTCTCAATCTCCTCTTAGACAGCCAAATAGATATTGGTTAAGCCCAATTTTTCCATTTCTTTTATGTGTCCACCTGCCAGCGCGGGCCCGGATGAATGCCACCTACTGACTTCACACGCGGGGTCCCGGGGAGATAATGAGACGCTCGGACCATTAGTTTCAAGTGGTCGCTTATGTGAACTGGTGGAATCAGCATTAATTACCAGTGGAAATATGTCTCTGACTGTAAGCGGAAGGTTTGTCTGGGGCGACCTCTGCTCCCCTGTAACCAATGCCACGCCAGCTCTATTTTGTCAGCTGCCTCTGACATGTTCTGGGCTGATTACAATGACAGATTACCATATCATTACCTTTGTATCCAGCGCAGAACACCAGAGAAGTTAATTACAGTCCGAATCAAATCCAAACATACGGACGGTCTATTCAATTAGCACCGAGGATGAACCTTCCTGGAAATCTTTGTGGGAATCCCTAATGTGCAGCCGGCAATAGGAAATTCTGCTTATTAAAGACATTAGCATAAATGGCCGCTACCCGATGCTCTTTTTTTCAAATAAAAAAAAAAAAAAATTAAATAAAAGATTTTAAAATAAAGCAATAAAGAAAATTAAAGTATAAAAAATAAAAAAAAATCTTAAATGATAAAGCGATAAAAAGAATAAAATATTTAAAAAGCATCTAAAATAAAAATAAAAGCAATCAAAAATTAAAATATAAAAAAATAAAAAATCTAAAAATTACAGCAGTAAAAAGAATAAAGTAATAAAAAATAAACATCTAAAATACAAATAAAGTAGTAAAAAAATATTTAAAGAATTTAAATAAAAAATAAAGTAATAGAAACATTAAACTATTTAAAAAAAAACATCCAAATTAAAAATGAGGAAATAAAAAGATTAACATATTTTAATACAAAAAACATCTAAATAAAAAAAAGAAAGCCATTAAAATATTTATATTAAAATGAAGTAACAATGAGATTGAAATATTAAAAAAAGTAAAAAAAAAAAATATAAATTAAAATATGCAAATAATAATAAAGTAATGCAAATAAAGAAAAATAAAGGAAAATTAACAATGAAACATAAAAAAAAAAGTTTTGTCTTTAATAGAAAATGGAAACGGAATTCGAAGAGAATTGGAACTATGCAAAACAGTAGCAAAACAAGCACTTTTAAGATTAAAAAGTCAGTATTTTGGGAGAGAAGGGTAATGGGAACACCCATTTGTAAATTTATACTTTTCCAGGTTTTTCCAGGCTTGATGGACAACAAGTGTCTGTGGGATGAGACTACATAAGTCTGTGACTGTGGAGAAGCATGAATCTACATAAGCGCTGTGTGCACCAAACGGTACGAGATTTTGATACTTTGCAAAGTTGGCTTAAATGTTTTCTGGGGTTTTTTTTTAGATGCATAGGGACAATAACAAAATTATTGCAAAAGTATACACACCCTTCAAAACTGCATCACACTCTTCTTAAAGGGCCAGCTTTATAAATTCGGATGGCTGCTTGTCCCATTGCTGGTTTGGGGCGACATATCCATAAGGATGAAGCAATGAGGACGAGTCCGGCGATAGCGGTCCGTGAATGGAAGTTTCTACGCAAGGAATAACAGATGCCGCTGAAAATGTCAGACCGTGGCCAAGAGGACGATGTTTATTTTCATCTCACTCAACGGCCGCGTACGAGCCAAATAAACAGACCTCTTGGCCGCTCCGCGTCCTCCTCGCTCCGCCGACGTGTTTTGTGTACATCAAGCATCAGTGTCAGAATCGATGGCGAAACGCGGATCGAGACCTCGGCTTAGAAAAATATTTACCCTGGCCGGCCAGAAGGCTTTGCTGGCAGAGATGAAGCATAAACACTCCTGGAACGTTTCGTGGATGAGGACGTCTCCTACTTTGCAACTTGTTGGCTTTTATTTAAATGGACGTTACGGGGCGATAGGTTCTTCATTTCTCTTACATTGCACCTGTAGTACTGGAGGTAAACGAGATACTCGAAACTGAAGTCTGGACTTCACTTCTGCTACAAAAACTGCACCAAAATCAGCTTCAAAATCCGCTTCAAAATCCACGTGTTAGGCCACTTTCACATTAGCGGTTTTTAGCGCTGCGCTTTGTGCGCAATAGAAACGCATGCATAAAAACCGCATCATGCGTTTTGCATGCGTTTGCGTTTTTTAGGCGCATGCGTTTTAACCTGTTTCTAGCCATGTTAACTCTTAAACCGCATGCGATTTCAGACGCAGGTGTGAGCATATCCATGCGCACGCCTGCGTTCCCATAGACTGTAATGCGTTATTTTGTCGCATTCCGTGCGCATGCATTTTTTTTTAACACTGTTGGACAGACCCAAAAATGCAACAGCTTGCGTCAGGCGCAAACTACAAAATACGCATGCGCACGAAACCGCATACAAACGCGTGCGAACGCTAGACCATGCGCCCGCCATGTTAAACATAGGGGCGCATGGTGCATGTGTAAAACGCTAATGTGAAACCAGCCTTACATGCAGATTTGGTTGTGGATTTATTGCGGTTTTCACTCTACATCCTGCAAAGGATGAAATCCTTAATAAATATCAGCAAAAACCATTGACGTGGTGCGGATTTCAAAATCTGCTCCGCAGCTCAATTTACACGCGGAAATTTGAGATGTTTAAAGCATAATTCCCCGTGGAGATTCTGCGCCAAACACGCCGTGTGTGCATTGATCCTAAGCGTTCCGTCAGTTAAGACGACGATGTCACAATGCCGGGCTTTGGCGTCTGTGTCATCTATGACGGCTCAGCTGCTGTGACCCCCGATGATCACTACACGGAGCCGATACTACCATAATACACGGTACTAGCAAAATGTAGCCTCACTCAACTTATCTGCTGCTGCGTTAACTATAATGGGCCAATCATGCAAAGTTGGAAAAAGTCGCGTAAAGCGTGCGGCAGCTGAAGGGTCGCGGAGCTGGAAATCAGTGCGGTCACAGCAGTCCGACTCCACCAGTTGTGCATCGATAGTCGCTCTAGAGTCTAGACAATGCCCTAAAGTCAACAAATGTTGCTGTTTTGATCACCCTTTTATAAGTCAGGATGATAAGAGTTCAGAATTCTTGGAATCCATTAAAGGATAAGGCTATGTGCACACGGGCGGAATCGCCGCGGAAATTTCAGCGGCAATTCCGCAACTCCCTGCCGCGGGAAATACACGGGAAATATGCATGCGGAATTCCTGCGAAAACCTAGCGATTTACAAGTGTAATTAGCTTGCAGAATGCTAGCGCTTTCCTAGTGATCTGTAGCATCGCTTGGAGAACTGATTGACAGGTTGGTCACACTCGTCAAACACAGTGTTTGATGAGTGTGACCAACTTTTTACTATTGAGATGGCCTATGCGGCATCAGTAGTAAGAAGATAGAATGTAAAAAAAATAAAAAATCGTGATATTCTCACCTTCCGGCGTCCCCAGGCCTCCGCGATGCTCCCGGCAGCTGCCGTTCCCAGTGATGCCTTGCGACATCTCACGAGACCGCTATGTCATCACAGGTCATTGTTACAAGGCATCACTGGGAACGAGAGTTGGCGGTAGCATCGCTGAGGCCTGGGGACGCCGGAAGGTGAGAATATCACAATTTTTTATTTTATTTTATTTTTTTAACAAGGGTATGGTACCCAGAGCCTGAAGGACAGTCTCCTCTCCTCCGGACCCTGGGTACCATCCACACATTTTCCGCTTACTGTGCGCATGGTGGGCACAGCCACATGTGGAAAGTAAGTCGAACAATGCAATCCTACTGTGTGTGTGCGGAATCCCCGCGATTCCGCAAAAAGAATGTTGCATATTTTTCCACGATGCGATTCCACCACGGAAAAACACGCAGCATTAGCACAGCATTGCGGAATGCCATTGAATTCAATGGGTTGCGTTGTGCAAGCGGCAAAAGCGCTTAAAATCCGCAACACGTGCACACAGCCTAAATCTACATCTGGCCGAAAGAACATCCTGAAATTTAGGGCTCATGGAGACGTCTGTGCAAATCAGTCCGAGCACAGACCACAATGCACGGACGGGCCGCAGCTCCCCGAGCAGAGCGTCACATATAGATGGTTAGGAGCGCCACGGCCCATCCGTGCATTGTGGTCTCTGCTCGGACTGATTTGCACAGACGTCTCCATAACCGCTTGTGAATGTGGTCATCGTGAATATCTGGAAACAACCCCTTTAAGTTTTCTGTCCACGTAGACGGACGTCCTATACTTGCCACAAGCTTAGTCCAAAATTCCAGTAATTGAGTTCTGACAATTATTTTAGCCTGACTTTAAGAAACAATGTTGGACTTTCTCCAAATTAGTATACGTTGCGAAAAGAGAAATAACTATTAGGCTGTGTGCCCTCGCTGCTTTTTTGAAGCAGAATATTCCTGAGCGGAAACGCACACCCTCTTCCCGGGAAAACGCATGCGGTTTATGATGCGCTTTTGTTAAGCGTTTTTGACGCTTTCGTTAAGCGTTTTCCTATGCGTTTTTGCAATTCCAGTGCGTGTATGCGGAAACGCACGCGCTTCCACAAAATTAATGAACATGCTGCGTTTTTTTCCGCTAAGTGTTTCCGCAGCGGAAAAAAACGCACCATTAGCACAATATGTGCGGATTCAATTATGATAACACGGGATGCTTTTCTTAAGTGTTTCCGAGGCAGAAACGCGCATCTAAAAGAGCCGCGGAAACGCTTAAAAAACGCAACGTGGGCACACAGCCTTAAACAGAACTTGTCACTTGTAATAAATATGTTTTTGTTTGTTTTTTTTTAACCTGGTGTAAATGCCGCTGTTCTCCTGAATCCGGCGATGCTTTTCTTTTATTTCTGCGCCTCTCCGTTCCTGAGATATGGCCTCCTCTTCCCTGTATAGAAATCTAGAATTTTTAGCCAAGTGGGCGTAGTCAACAAGAAGACACCCACTTGGCTTACAAGACTGGTTATGTTCAAGAAAGATGGGAACATACAGTAGCTCAGGAGCAGAGAGGATCAGAAAGAAAAGAAAAACATTGCCGGATTCAGGAGAACAGCGGCATTTACACCAGGTTAAAAAAAAAAACGACAAATTTATGTAAGGTGTTTATGAGATGAGACAAAGGGTACTATTTTTGTTTTTAGCAATAGCAGCGCCCCTTCTAACAATAGGCTGCATGTTGTACTACAACTCAACCCTATTCAAGTAAATGTCAGTAGGCTGCAGTACCTGACTCTGCAGATAGTTAGAAGTGGCGCTGTTGAGACCAGAATAAACATAACCCTGATGCGTCTGTGAGTTTGATCGGATTTTATGCTGAATTATTGCGGTTCCTAATGGTCGCACGCCACTCATGGCATAGATCAGCCAATAACCGCACTGTTAGTAAAGTGCGGAGCTTATGGCAGTCAGCAAAAGGCGTCAGTCCAATAAATCAGCCGAAAATGTGACCACGTCGAGCTCAGAATGTACGAAATGTGAAAGAACTACAAGAAACCGAGGCAGGCTTTAGTTTCCTTCCCAAGTGCGGTTTTCAGGCATGCGCTGGATCCGACTCCAAAACATCCTGTTTAGATAAATGATGATTTTTGAAAACATGTCGTTGGCAGAATTCTCAGATTTGTTGAAATTCTTCCATAAAAGAAACAGAACTCGTTCCCATTCCTCGTAGTCATTATGGTGGTAATGTAAAGAGGCAGCGGCGGACGAGGCGCGGGAAGCTCGAAGAGCAAGTGGTGACAAGGATCCGGGGAGAGTTCTCTGCGAACAGGCACAAAGCCCCGAAACAGTGTGTACGAGACCATAAAGAATGGGGGAGACACGACAAAATATGGAGGAGGAGGTGAGCTGTGACATCACATACTGGGAATGGTGGATCCTGTGTTATTAGAGATGGCATCAGTCCTACAGTAGGAGGAGGAGGTGAGCTGTAATGTCACCTATTGTGAATGGTGGATCCTGTGTTATATACTGTATATAGAGGTGTTATCAGTCATTGTACAGGGGGAGGAGGTGAGCTGTGACATCACCTATTGTGAATGGTGGATCCTGTGTTATCTACTGTATATAGAGGTGTTATCAGTCATTGTACAGGGGGAGGAGGTGAGCTGTGACATCTCCTATTGTGAATGGTGGATCCTGTGTTATCTACTGTATATAGAGGTGTTATCAGTCATTGTACAGGAGGTGGTGGTGAGCTGTGACATCACCTATTGTGAATGGTGGCTCCTGTGTTATCTAATGTATATGGAGGTGTTATCAGTCAGTGTACAGGAGGGGAGAAGGTGTGCCATGGCATCTTCTATTGTGAATGATGAATCCTGTGTTATATACTTTATATAGAGGTGTTATCAGTCATTGTACAGGAGGAGGTGGTGAGCTGTGACATCACCTATTGTGAATGGTGGCTCCTGTGTTATCTACTGTATATAGAGGTGTTATCAGTCATTGTACAGGGGGAGGAGGTGAGCTGTGACATCTCCTATTGTGAATGGTGGATCCTGTGTTACCTACTGTATATAGAGGTGTTATCAGTCATTGTACAGGAGGAGAAGGTGAGCTGTGACATCACCTATTGTCAATGGTGGATCCTGTGTTATCTACTGTATATAGAGGTGTTATCAGTCATTGTACAGGAGGAGAAGGTGAGCTGTGACATCACCTATTGTGAATGGTGGATCCTGTGTTATCTACTGTATATAGAGGTGTTATCAGTCATTGTACAGGAGGAGAAGGTGAGCTGTGACATCACCTATTGTGAATGGTGGATCCTGTGTTATCTACTGTATATAGAGGTGTTATCAGTCATTGTACAGGAGAAGGTGAGCTGTGACATCACCTATTGTGAATGGTGGATCCTGTGTTATCTACTGTATATAGAGGTGTTATCAGTCATTGTACAGGAGGAGAAGGTGAGCTGTGACATCACCTATTGTGAATGGTGGATCCTGTGTTATCTACTGTATATAGAGGTGTTATCAGTCATTGTACTGGAGGAGGGGGGAGGTGAAAAAGCCAAACCAAGGTCCCATGCCCCAAGCTCTCAAGGGAGCGTCTCAGAATATAAACTTTGAGAACATCTCATATTAGTTCTGTTTAACCCTAAACATTGAGCTGAAAGTTTGTGATGCGATTTTTCTATATTTTGTAAGTTTTTCCCCATAAGACAGATGAAATGTTCCCATCAGTGGGAATTAATCGCAGAACGCAGCCAGATCCCCTTAACTCCTTATAGAATAAGGCCCTTAATCCCCGGATTATTATAGAAAGTACTTGAATTAAACACTTAAGAAGCATAAGAATCGTCCTCAGCCGTTCTGATTATTTGCCGTATTGTACCGCAAGTGAGCGGAAACATCACAGAGAGCTGATTACTTTTAATTTTTTCTTTTACATTTTAATACTTAGATATTTTCCTGACCGCACTTTGATTTCGCTGCTGATACGAGTGATCTGATCGCAACACTGGGACGCGACTCTTCACAGCTTTGTAATTTCACGTCCGCCCTCTGATTATGTTCTACAAGCTAAAGATCAGCAAACGACCCGCATGGAGCCCGCGGTGGAGATCAGGGCCGCCGGCAATAACCACAACTGTCATTACTTATTTAAATGGCCACAAATCAAAAATAAATGTCAGGTGGGACGTTGTAAGAATGGCCGAACTCTCTTTCATCCTGGATCGTTAAAGAGGTTGTCCACTACTTTGGCACTGACGACCCATCCTTAGGAAAGGTCACCGATGTCTGATCAGTTGGGGTCTGATACCCGGCACTCCTCCGACCAGCTTCATTCAATGTCGGCAGCCGCCAGCCGGAAAGACTCGCGGAGCTGGCCGTCTTCTGACAGTGGCCGCCGCAGGGTGCTATAGAGTTTAATAGGAGGCGGATGTGCAGTACCCCGCCACGTGTTTCTCGTACTACTGTGAGCAGCCTGTGTGGCCTAAACGTGCTCCAGTGGCTGCAGCCTCTCCGGACTTGTCTCCATCGAGCACATTGGGGACGTCATTGGTCAGTGATTACACAGGAGCTGCCGGCAGGGGATCCTGATGGTTTACACATTCAGAGGCAAAACCATCCTCAGACATCCATTAATAACCTCAGTAACAGCCGCCGAGGCCGGAGGTGCCGGGATTTCTGCACGAGGCTCAGACTCTGGACTGAAAAGATCTAAGTGTTTGCAGGTCAATAACATCTCCATCCTGTGATTTCCCTAAATCCACGACTTCTCCATCTTGGTGATGCAATTTCAGTGTTGAGGAGGGGATAGATAGATAGATAGATAGATAGATAGATAGATAGATAGATAGATAGATAGATAGATAGATAATATATAGATAAAAGATGGATAGATAATAAACAGATAGATATAATCCTGCTCACCATTATTGGCACCCATTAAAGGGAATCTGTCACCACTTTTTTGGCAAATCATGTAAAAATATCATTCAATTTAGTGTCAGCTCTGCATTATACAAGTGCTTTTGATACCCCTTGACTCCCCACTAATGATACATAAATACCGGTTTTATTCCTCCTGCGGTGTATGTAAATATGCCCGGTCCAGTCCGATGAGCGGGGCTTATTGTCCATCTCTACCCCCCTCCTCGTCTTACTGTACGTATTCGTTTCTGTGAATATCACAGATTGCGTAGAGTTACCGCGCATGCGCATTTAAATGGTCCCTCGCGTGTGCGCAGTATGCTTTGCCCAACTGTGGGCAAAGCATAAAATCATTATTGTGCAAATGCCATGGCTTTCTATTGACCAGAAGTATGCAAGTATACTTCTGGGCCATAGAACGCAATCGCGTATGCCGGCGCATGCACAATAATGATTTTATGCTTTGCCCACAGTCGGGCAAAGCATACTGCGCACGCGCGAGGGACCATTTGAATGCGCATGCGCGGTAACTCTACGCGAGTGCAGGAATTACCCGAAAGGAATGCGTAGAGCAAGTCAGGAGTGGGGGAGAGACGGACAATAAGCAACGCTCATAGGATCGGACAGAGCATATTTACATACAGCGCGGGATGAATAAAAACTGTATTTATGTATCATTGGTGGGGTGTCAAGGGGTATCAAAAACACTTGTATAATGCTGAGCTGACACTAAATTGAATTATATTTTACATGATTTGCCAAAAAAGTGGTGACAGATTCCCTTTACGTGTAAGTACATAACGAGGAATATCTCCTGTATCGAGCACTCGTCGTGTTAAATGCAAAAGATCAAATGATAAACAATAATTTAAAACAAAAGACAATGGGAAGGAAAATAGAAAACCCCGAAGCTGCGGTGACTCTGGTATTCTGGTATTGGCCCCTTTACATTACATTAGTATGGAAACACTGTGACTCGCCAGTGGTAAATCACAAATGAGAATCGCCTGTGATTGTCGGTGCCCATGTGACATGAATTAGCCAATGAATGATGACTTCAGTGTTTTATAATGCCACATGATCGGCTCTGTTCCTTTGTCACAATGGTGAAGACAAAGGAGCTGTCTGAGGACATCAGAACTGCTATTATTAGCAAACACAAGACTTCCAAAGGGTATAAGGCCATCTCCAAAGACCTTGGTATCCTAGTTTCAATAGTGTGCAATGTTATTAAAAAGTTTGCTAAGCATGGAACTGTCAAGAACCTCCCTGGACATGGGGCGACAGAGGAAAATTGACAAGAAATGTCTGTGTAAGTTGGAGTGAATGGTGAAAAAAATACCACGTCAACCATCCAAAGACCTGAAGGCCAACATGGAACAGTCTGGGGTTTTGGTACCATGTGCCGCACACTAAACCAAACAGTGTTTTATGGGTGAAGGCCAAGGAAGAAACCATAGCTGAAGAAAGACGTATCAAAGAATGACTGTTTTTTGCCAATGAGTATCTAGACAAACCACAATTCTTCTGGAAAAATGTTCTGTGGACAGAAGAAACAAAAATAAAGCTTTTTGGCAATGCAAAGCAACAGTTTGTTGACAGACGGTGCAATGAAGCTTATAGAGATAAAAACACCCTACCAACAGTTAAGCATGGTGGAGGATCTATAATGCTGTGGAGATACTTTGCTGTGTCTGGTACTGGAGGCCTTGACTGTATCACAGGAATCATGAAATCAGAGAATTATCAAGAGTTTTTAGAGTGAAATGTCCTACCCAGTGTAAGAAAACTTGGTTTGAGTCAAAGATCATGTGTCCTCCAGCAAGACAATGACCCAAAGCACACATCCAAAAGTACACAGGAATGGTTGAAAAAGAAAAAAAATGGACCTTTTTAAAATGGCCAGAAATGAGTCCTGACCTCAATCCCATAAAAAATCTTTGGGGTGAGATGAAATCTGTCACTGGAAAAAAGAACCCTGCAAACAATCAAGAGCGTGAACAAACTGCAAAGGAAGAGTGGGAGAAAATACCAGGTGAGCAGTGCAAGAAGCTTATAGATGGCTACAAGAAATGCTTGGAGGCTGTTATCAATGCCAAAGGGTGTGCAACCAAGTATTAATCAGGGGGCCTTTACTGCTGCGCATGATGTTTATTCTGTTTCTTCTTTGAAATTGCAACATGTAAATTGAGAAACAATGTTTTATTACTTTGTACCACTAATTAAAAAATCCTGAGGATATAACTTTGGTACATTTCCACTAATTTCTGAAGATATTGTACAGTGTATGAAAAAAATTAAGGGATGCCAATAACGATGAGCAGGAATGTAGACAGATGATAGATAGATAGATAGATAGATAATAGATGATAGATAGATAGATGATAGATAATAAATAAATAAGAGATAGATAATAGATAAATAGATAGATCGATATAGATAGAAAATAGATAACATATAGAGACATAATAGATAATAGATAGACAGACAGATAATAAATTGATGATTGATAGATAGATATATAATAGATAGATATATAATAGATAGATATATAATAGATAGATGGATAATAGATAGATGATAGATAGATAATAGATAGATAACGGATAGATAAGAGATAGATAATAGATGATAGATAAATAGATGGATAATAGATAATAGATAGATAATAGATATATAGATAATAGATGGATAATACGTAGATAATAGATAGGTTGATAGATAGATAGATGATTATAGATGATTGATAGATAGATAGATAATTAATAGATAGATAATACATAGATAATAAATAGATAGATGATAGATAGATAATACATAGATAATAGATAGATTGATAGATAATAGACAGATAGATAATAGAGATACATTATGATTCTGCTTTCAGTCTTCACTGTCCACCTTTTTTCCACCACGCCTAAGGTTTATCCGTCCGCCGGCCTTGTATTAGACAAGCAGTGATGTGTTAGAGGGGTGCACAGAACACGCTCTTATGTTTTGTTTCCCCTCGATGAATATCACATTCATATCTACGGCTGACATTTATGCTGTAATTTTTGGCCGGTGTCCAGAGGAGCTCGATTGCAATCAGCAGCCTGCGGGGATACGGAGGAGAGGAGCTCCGCCACATCCGGGGTCTCCCGCTCTACCTGTGAAGCCCGTTTTCAGATCTGCACATAAGAACGACATAAAAAGCAGCAGAAAGTATAAACATAAAACTAGAGGAGAAGCATTAAAAACCACACAAAGGTAACATGCAGAAGAGCCGTTACAGAAGGGCCATTGAGGAGGAGATGGCGGTGTAACGGTTCAGCACTCACTGCGGACAGATACGGAATGTGTACGGTGAATGGAAACCACCATGGATGGGATGTAATTGGTGTAAACCTGGAAGATTAGCTTCACAGTGGGGGTAAAAAACCCTTTTAAGGGGAAAGTGGGCTTGAAAGACGAGCTGTCAGGACATATCAGCCGTAATGGGCCGGTTGGCCGGTGGAGCCATCTTGGCGTGCTCTCCTGACACTGATGAGGGGTGAGCGTGCAAACCGTGTGGAGCGGTTCCGCCTGGATGGCACTGGGCCCCTAAACACCTCCTTATATCGCTCCTGAGACAACACACGAGGCCCACTGCTGTTATTTTAGGATTTTTACATGAAGAGCTTAGTCCCCAAAACTGCACCATGCCTGAGCGAGAAGCGTCCAGGACCCCCGTGATAAATAACCCACAGTTTTCTCTCCTTGTGACAGAATTATTTTATGCTTCTGTGGAAATGTATTTCTAACACAGTGTTTGGATAAGCCGGGATTGGCGTGAATAGAAACGACTGAAAATTGTGGCGGCTGCAAATTCTACAAATTTTTCTCAAGAGACCCATGATTTATATGAATTTCAAGGGATTTCAGCCCCGAAAAATACTAAATACAGACGTCTATTAGTAAATTGGTTATTAAAGCAGCTGGGAAGGTTGGAGGTACTCGTGCTGTATGAGAACCACTAAGAGAAGGAAAGAAAGAAAGAAAGAAAGAAAGAGAGAGAAAGAAAGAAAGAAAGGGAAGAAGGAGGGGAAGGAAGGAAGAAAGGAGGAGAAGGAAGAAAGGAGGGGAAGGAAGGAAGAAAGGAGGAGAAGGAAGAAAGGAGGGGATGGAAGGAAGAAAGAATGGAAGGAAGAAAGAAAGGAGGAGAAGGAAGAAAGGAAGAAAGGGGGGAAGGAAGGAGGGGGAGGAAGAAAGGAAGAAAAGAGGGGAAGGAAGGAAGAAAGGAGGAGAAGGAAGAAAGGAGGGGATGGAAGGAAGAAAGAATGGAAGGAAGAAAGAAAGGAGGAGAAGGAAGAAAGGAAGAAAGGGGGGAAGGAAGGAGGAGAAGGAAGAAAGGAGGGGGAGGAAGGAAGGAAGAAAAGAGGGGAAGGAAGGAGGGGAAGGAAGAAAGGATGGAAGGAAGGGAAGGAAGGAAGAAAGGAAGGAAGGGAAGGAAGGAAGAAAGCAGTGGATGGAAGGAAGAAAGGAAGGGAAGGAAGGCAGGGAGGAAGGAAGGAGGGGAAGAAAAGAAGGGAAGGAAGAAAGGAGGGGAAGGAAGGAGGTGAAGGAAGGAAGAAAGGAGGGGAGGGAAGGAAGAAAGGAAGGAAGGAAGTATGTGAGTTAATGTCTAGTTAAATCAGCCGCAATGTGAGGGACTGTAGATGGCTGCTTGCAGTATATGACAACTTGAAATTAAAAGGGTTCTCAGATCACATGGCTCACCTACACGTGTGGAGCCGACCCTTGGAGCAGGTAGCACTGTGTCCCCTTCGCAGTCTTGCCTCTATACATCGGCCTCCCGCCATCTTGCTGCGAGGCCGGTTGAGTTTCCTGCACAGCTGTCAGGTGAGGAGCGTTGCTGTGCAGGGTGGATACAGCAGGGGAAGCAGTAGTGCTCCAGAGCTGTATTTATGTTGCTCTCAGGATCATGGGAGTCTTAAAGGTCAGATCATAAAACACTGGCATATTCCAGAGAGGGGATGGGAAAACTCTTTTATTCTTTCTTTATTTTCAGAAATGCTGCCTTGTTGCCAATCAGGGGCCATATCAGTGTCTGGTCACTTGCAGAGCACTTGTTTTCCACCATTATCTTTTTGTATAGCTCCACAAATGACATTTTTTAAAAAGTATTGATTAAAAATATTCTCGCTAACAATGTGTCTCCGTGGTAACAGACAACAAACCAATCCAGTGTAGTCTGATTGGCTGTCATACTCTCTGCCGTCTGCACCCCGCTTCTTACCAACCGACCTGATTGCAGGATCCGACTACACGTTTTCATTGTTGTCTGTTACCATGGAGACGCACAGCTTTGAATAGGAGAAATATACAGTATTACAATTTGTAATATTCTTCTGACATCAGTGGTGACATCTGTGTAATCTTAATTTTTCCCTACAATTAAAGCTGATGATAACTTGCAATGACCCATTGATCATGCCATTGTGACGTGACCTCGAGCCCCCAAAATCATAGATTATCACAGTTTGTGATTTCACCTATGGGTACGTTTAAATTTTAAAAAATTATGAGGGTGACCTATGGGCATAGAAGTTAAGGTGTGGTCCACCTATGGGACATTTCATACTTGAATGCATTTATTTCGGGCTAAGAATCATTTTTGTAATTGGGCCAATCACAATTGTTGCATCGTTCATCTTTAATAGTCTCCGTGTTGCACAGTCTATTCATGGCTGCAGAATGAGTTAACCGAGAATCCATCAGTGAACTCGTTCTGACAGTCATAGTTTTAAGGGAGAGGTTCTAACTCTTTTATCCATCTCTGAAGGTCACCTCTTGGCTAATTATTGGCCACAGATCACATCCGAGTTGATTTTTCATGTAAACAAAGAGTCTGTAAAAAAAAACAAATGATGTTAAATTCTTAATGGAACCCAAATGCAAAAATTATTTATTTTTTGGCCCCAAATACATGCATTTCAGTTAAAAAAAAGACTCTCAGAAAGTTCCTTATGCCAGTCACACATTTGGGAAGGAGGATGAAAATGGGCACGGAGGAAGAGTGGGGTTTAGCCTTTCAAAATAATTTTCAGCTCTGCACTTTGGATGCCGCAAGCCTACATCTGCCGTAACATGGTGTTCAAAACCTGTCAAAAATGAGGAAACCGTGACGTTTTAACGTGTCCCATCCTTTTAGGAAGGTTGCATTCCAACGTAAGGCATATGACCACCTTTGACATGCTCCAAAATGATTATAGACCCCCAAAATGCCTAAATATCGATAGATCCCAGACCTGGCGCCCTAAACAAATAGAGACCCCAGACTTGACCCCAGAGCAGGGTCCCAAAAGTCCAGACTCCCGAACCCTGAACAGACAGCACACCCTCTTCCCCCATTCTTGTGGTCCTTTCTACTCATGGACCACCACCGACAACATCCCGGCACTGAGCCTCGACTACCACAAACTCAGGAGTGAAGAGGTCTCGCAGGAGACAGATTCTATCGGGACTCAGCCCCTGATGGACTTGACGGCTCTTCCATGGGGTCTCCCCTCTTCCTGGGAGTCTCCCCAGCAATCTCAGAGAGTTGGCCTGTTATAAGGTGGTCTTCTCCTTACTCAACAACGCCCCTGCTATGTTCCTGACAATTTATAAGAACGAGAGGGACTACAGAAAGGATGTAATACATAGAGTATAGCAGCGGAGCCGTCAGGAGGTCTGGGGGCTTCACACCACCACACTTGATGGTTACAATCTGACATTTCCTATGGAGGTTGGTAATTGCTGTCCTAGAAGAAGTTAAGAACAGTCCAAGCTCAACGTGAAGGACTCACTCATAATCTATAGGGTCGGGGGTGTCACATTTGTCCGTGACTTCTAAGCCTCTCCAAAGCCAACGTGGAGATTGCAGACAGTTCTCCTAGAAGTTCAGGAAGATTCATTATAGGATTGAGGAAAGCAGACAGAGAACGGGGTATAGATCAGAGAGGAGACCCCGACGTCATCCTTACATTCTGGGGCTTCTGTGAGTTTCTATAGGACCTTTGAAGGCGATGGTTCCCTCAGGGGCGTAACTATAGCGGGTGAAGGGGCTGCATTCACAGCCGGGCCGAGAGTTGCCAGGTTTGTCTTATCGTTACGTTGTGGAAACAGGGTCAGAAAAAATGGTCTGGTGGTGCCATGATGTCCTTACATCCAAAAATTTGGAGGAATAAGGAAAACTAGGATCAAATGTCCTCGAACAAATGGTTAAAACCAGCAGCAGTTATAAGGTGGGAAGGTAAAACCGAGATTATCTACAAGAACTTGTCATCAAGCTTCCACCAAAATGGACATTGTCCTGCACCCCAAGTGTCAGTGACATTATTCTGTACCCCCAGTGTCAGTGTCATTATCCTGTACCCCCAGTGTCAGTGTCATTATCCTGTACCCCCAGTGTCAGTGTCATTATCCTGTCACCCGAGTGTCAGTGTCATTATCCTGTACCCCCGGTGTCAGTGTCATTATCCTGTACCCCGAGTGTCAGTGTCATTATCCTGTACCCCGAGTGTCAGTGTCATTATCCTGTACCCCCAGTGTCAGTGTCATTATCCTGTACCCCCAGTGTCAGTGTCATTATCCTGTACCCCGAGTGTCAGTGTCATTATCCTGTACCCCGAGTGTCAGTGCCATTATCCTGTACCCCGAGTGTCAGTGTCATTATCCTGTACTCCCAGTGTCAGTGTCATTATCCTTTACCCCCAGTGTCAGTGTCATTATCCTGTACCCCCAGCATCAGTGTCATTATCCTGTACCCCGAGTGTCAGTGTCACTCTCCTGTACCCCAGTTTCAGTGTCACTCTCCTGTTCCCCAGCGTCAGTGTCACTCTCCTGTATCCCCAGTGTCAGTGTCATTCTCCTGTACCCCAAGTGTCAGTGTCATTACCCTGTACCCAGAGGCGTAGCTAGGGTTTTGGTTCGGGGGGGGGGCGAAACTTCTGAGTGGGCCCCTAACCAGATATCTTTGATTACAACTCGGTGACGCCCCCTAATAGTGGATGTAGGAGATGACTGCGCTGTTACTGAAAATAATCTCTCTATAAAGGCCAACATAGATATTACGCCATATGATCAGTGGTAAATACCAGTCCTACAAAACATATAAGTGATTGCTGCACAGTTATAGTTGGTGACTTACCGCTGATGTTCTTTCTGATGAAGTTGTGTCGCCCTCCCAGGGCCGTGGGGTACTCGGTACCGGGCCGGTGTCGGCGGGATGTGTCACAGCAGCGGTGACCCGGATCGTGGCCCTGGGCGCCCAAGTAATGGGGAAATGTGAATGGTGGAATGTAGTTAGGTGGAATAGTTTGTGACGCCACCTGTGGTGTTCGGCAAGTGAGATGTTAGGCCGACGCTGCTTGCAGATCCTCTGGGGCTGGTGGTGTGTTGCAGCCAAGATGGTGAAGCCCCCCACAGGTGGAGCTGTAGCCCCAGGGCAGTGTAGATGTAGGGGATGAGGAGAGGCGCAGGCGGTGTAGAAGCTGGTACCCAGATGTAGCGGTGCTGGGTGCGTTGGCGCAAGAATCAATGGAGGACACCAGGGCTTGTAGTTCCAAAGCTTTACTCACAGTCTGTAGTACACACAGGTGCCTGCCTCCGTACTGTGTCCTCCGGGTCAGGGACTCAGCCAACCTCCAGGCAAGATGGAATGCTCCCTTCCAACACTCCGCCAACATGTGCCTTTCTGAACGTTTCCTCTATAGCGCCTTTAAGTGACGTACTCCTAGTACTGAGTTACACTGGAGTTCCTCCTAACAGATGTTCCCATGAACTTTCCTTGTACGGCAGACAGCTGTAGCCTGCTTCGGGGACGCCTTACTCCTGAGTCCCGGCTCACTATCAATGTTGCTGTTGTGCCCCCAAGTCTAAGATGGGAGTAGCGCATTTACAGCCCACTACTCCACCGGTGTCTGCTGCAGAACCATTACTGTCCATACAACCTCGGGGACCGGGCCCCGGCCTTGCGCTTAGAACTTCTAGGCAGGTTTCTTCCTCTAACCCACGTCCTCTGTGTTCTCTTATTCTCCTACGTTCCGTACTTGTCTTTCTTTCCTATGGAAGCTCAGGCTTCAGTTCAATGTCTTTCTCCTTCTCTCCTTTCCCGTGCCAGCAGACTCGGGTCACTCAGGCCTGCTGCAGCACCTCCTTCCTCCATCCCTCTCTCAGGGATCTTCTTTCTTCACTCCTCTCTGAGTGACTTCCTCCCTCAGACTGACCTACTGACTGACTGCCGGAAATTCTAAACATTCCCGCTCTTTTATGTATTCTCAACTCCACCCACCTCACAGCACGTTTCGTGTTCCAAGCAGGGAACCACCAGAGGTGCTCTGCAACACTCTAAGCAGGGAGCCACAATGTGGCTCTGCTGAACTACCCTGTTGTGTGGGGTGCGAGTGTTGGAGCGTGGTCAGGAGTTCCCACCTTACCTGAATTTTGGGGCACCACACCTTAGGAGAAGGTGCAGTACCTCTGTGGCGACTGAGCCTCAGGGGCGCCACAGAATCGTTCACTTTTCACATCTTTTCCATCTAGCCAGTGACAGTGACATCTCCTCCAGGCAGGACTCTGCTACAGAGAATACAACAAAGACACATTTCACGTCTTATATTCCAGCCCCATCACCATGTATCCCCCAACCTGCACAAACCCCTCATCCTGCTGAAACCCCAATGCTGAGCCACTGCTGCCGCATGTGTCCCTACTACTGCACCTGATACCCCGATACTGAGCCGCTGCTGCCGTATGTGTCCCTATTACTGCACCTGATACCCCGATACTGAGCCTCTGCAGTATGTGTCCCTATTACTGCACCTGTTACCCCAATGCTGAGCCGCTGCTGCCGTATGTGTCCCTATTACTGCACCTGATACCCCAATGCTGAGCCTCTGCTGCCGTATGTGTCCCTATTACTGCACCTGATACCCCAATACTGAGCCTCTGCTGCCGTATGTGTCCCTATTACTGCACCTGATACCCCAATACTGAGCCGCTGCTGCCGTATGTGTCCCTATTACTGCACCTGATACCCCAATACTGAGCCGCTGCTGCCGTATGTGTCCCTATTACTGCACCTGATACCCCAATACTGGGCCTCTGCTGCCGTATGTGTCCCTATTACTGCACCTGATAGCCCAATACTGAGCCACTGCTGCCGTATGTGTCCTTATTACTGCACCTGATACCCCGATACTGAGCAGCTGCTGCCGTATGTGTCCCTATTACTGCACCTGATACCCCGATACTGAGCCTCTGCCGTATGTGTCCCTATTACTGCACCTGATACCCCAATGCTGAGCCGCTGCTGCCGTATGTGTCCTTATTACTGCACCTGATACCCCGATACTGAGCCGCTGCTGCCGTATGTGTCCCTATTACTGCACCTGATACCTAGATACTGAGCCTCTGCCGTATGTGTCCCTATTACTGCACCTGATACCCCAATGCTGAGCCGCTGCTGCCGTATGTGTCCTTATTACTGCACCTGATACCCCGATACTGAGCCGCTGCTGCCGTATGTGTCCCTATTACTGCACCTGATACCTAGATACTGAGCCTCTGCAGTATGTGTCCCTATTACTGCACCTGATACCCCAATGCTGAGCCTCTGCTGCCGTATGTGTCCCTATTACTGCACCTGATACCCCAATACTGAGCCGCTGCTGCCATATCTGTCCCTATTACTGCACCTGATACCCCAATACTGAGCCGCTGCTGCCGTATGTGTCCCTATTACTGCACCTGATACCCCAATACTGAGCCTCTGCTGCCGTATGTGTCCCTATTACTGCACCTGATAGCCCAATACTGAGCCGCTGCTGCCGTATGTGTCCTTATTACTGCACCTGATACCCCGATACTGAGCCACTGCCGTATGTGTCCCTATTACTGCACCTGATACCTCGATACTGAGCCTCTGCCGTATGTGTCCCTATTACTGCACCTGATACCCCGATGCTGAGCCGCTGCTGCCGTATGGGTCCCTATTACTGCACCTGATACCCCAATGCTGAGCCGCTGCTGCCATATGTGTCCCTATTACTGCACCTGATACCCCGATACTGAGCCTCTGCTGTATGTGTCCCTATTACTGCACCTGATACCCCAATACTGAGCCACTGCTGCCGTATGTGTCCCTATTACTGCACCTGATACCCCAATACTGAGCCACTGCTGCCGTATGTGTCCCTATTACTGCACCTGATACCCCAATGCTGAGCCGCTGCTGCCATATGTGTCCCTATTACTGCACCTGATACCCCGATACTGAGCCTCTGCCGTACGTGTCCCTATTACTGCACCTGATACCTGAAGGCTGAGCCACTGCTGCCATATGTGCCCCTATAACTTCACCTATTGTGTGGTTCTGTGTGCCCTCTAAATTCTAAAGCATCCCTCTATAATATATTAATGCCGGTTGCAAGTGCCCTAGAAAACAGTGCCCACATTTTGTCCCCTAGAATGTAATAATGCCCTCTGTGTGCCCTGTTTGACAGTCACAGTAACCTGAGTTCCCACTTTACATTTAATAATGTCCTGAGTCTCCCCCCTGTACTGCTCCCCTATACACAGTATAATGCCCCTTCACTGTACACATACTGACCCCTTATTATCTCCCAATGATGGCTCCAACACTGTATGATGGCCCACTCACTGTAGTCTCCACATTGTATGATGGCCCCCTAAATAGCCTCCATATAGTATAATACACCAGATAGTCCTCAATATAGTATAATGCAGCTCCCATAGGCAAACTCTACAGTATAATGCAGCCCCCCCATAGGCAGACTCTACAGTATAATGCAGCCCCCCATAGGCAGACTCTATAGTATATTGCTGCCCCCCATAAGCAGATTGTAATGCAAGGCAGCACCCCCCTTTAGGCAGACTGTAATGTAAGGCAGCACCCCCCTATAGGCAGACTGTAGTATAAGGCAGCCCCCCTATAGGCAGACTGTAGTATAAGGCAGCCCCCCTATAGGCAGACTGGAGTATAAGGCAGCCCCCCTATAGGCAGACTGTAGTATAAGGCAGCCCCCTATAGGCAGACTGTAGTATAAGGCAGCCCCCCTATAGGCAGACTGTAGTATAAGGCAGCCCCCCTATAGGCAGACTGTAGTATAAGGCAGCCCCCCATCCCCTATAGGCAGACTGTAGTATAATGCATCCTCATAAAAAATAAAAATAAATCAAATACTAACCTCTCTTGCTATCGGCTCCTGCTCTGCTCACTGCTCCCTCTCATCTCCTGACAGCGGGCGCCGGGCAGTGATATCATCCCGACCACTGTCAGCGAGAGAGGGATGATGGTAGAAGGAATGCTCGCTCCCTCATCACTGTGGTCAGCTGTATTGGCGATCGATGACTGGTGGGGGGCCCACTGCTGGCACCGGACGCCCCCACCTGCTCAGGGGCCCATAGTGGCCGGGCAGCAGAGCAGGGACATCGATTCTCCTTGTTCTGCGGCAGAACGAATTCAGTTACAGTAGCGTAGCTCCCCGTGGGCCCCCTCAGAGCGCGGGGGCCAGGGCCACTGCCCCCTCTGCCCCCCTGGTAGCTACGCTACTGCCTGTACCCCAAATGTCAGTGTCATTATCCTGTACCCCAAGTGTCAACGTCATTATCCTGTACCCCGAGTGTCATTATCCTGTACCCCGAGTGTCAGCATCATTATCCTGTACCCCGAGTGTCATTATCCTGTACCCCGAGTATCAGTGTCATTATCCTGAGGACTAAGAGCACTACACGTGTTCGAAACGCGTCCAGTTATCTAGGACATTCCTTCCTCCAGTATAAACTGGTTATCAAGCAGCTTATTACCTTTTAATTTGTTTCAATAAAGATTTTGGATTTTGTCTCCGGAGCTGGATACCTTCTTTTTTCACAAGTACCTGACATCAAGCAGAGACACTTCCTTGCTCGGATAGAACTACTCATGTGCGGTGTGGACATCACTATAAGGGTGAGCTGAATCAACTTTATTCATTATCCTGTACCCCAAGTGTGTCATTATCCTGTACCCTGAGTGTCACTGTCGTTATCCTGTACCACAAGTGTGAGTGTCATTATCCTGTACCCCGAGTGTCAGCGTCATTATCCTGTACCCCGAGTGTGAGTGTCATTATCCTGTACCCCAAATGTGTCATTATCCTGTACCCCGAGTGTCATTATCCTGTACTCCGAGTGTCAGCATCATTATCCTGTACCCCGAGTGTCATTATCCTGTACCCCGAGTATCAGTGTCATTATCCTGTACCCCAAGTGTGTCATTATCCTGTACCCTGAGTGTCACTGTCGTTATCCTGTACCCCAAGTGTGAGTGTTATTATCCTGTACCCCAAATGTGTCATTATCCTGTACCCCGAGTGTCAGTGTCATTATCCTGTACCCCGATTGTCAGCATCATTATCCAGTACCCCGACTGTCGGCGTCATTTTCCTGTACCCCAAGAATCAGTGTCATCCTGTACCCCAAGTGTGTCATTATCCTGTACCCCGAGTGTCAGTGTCATTATCCTGTACCCCGAGTGTCAGTGTCATTATCCTGTACCCCCAGTGTCAGTGTCATTATCCTTTACCCCCGTGTCAGTGTCATTATCCTGTACCCCCAGTGTCAGCGTCATTTTCCTGTACCCCCAGTGTCAGTGTCATTATCCTTTACCCCGAGTATCAGTGTCATTATCCTGTACCCCAAGTGTCAGTGTCATTATCCTGTACCCTAAGTGTCAGTGCCATTTTCCTGTACCCCAAGTCTCAGTGTCTTTATCCTGTACCTCCAATGTCAGTGTCATTATCCTGTACCCCAAGTGTCAGTGTCGTCATTATCCTTTACCCCAAGTGTCAGTGCCATTTTCCTGTACCCCAGTGTCAGTGTCATTATCCTGTACCCCAGTGTCAGTGTCATTATCCTGTACCCCAAGTGTCAGTGTCATTTTCCTGTACCCCCAGTGTCAGTGCCATTTTCCTGTACCCCAAGTCTCAGTGTCTTTATCCTGTACCTCCAATGTCAGTGTCATTTTCCTGTACCCCAAGTGTCAGTGTCATCATTATCCTTTACCCCAAGTGTCAGTGCCATTTTCCTGTACCCCAGTGTCAGTGTCATTATCCTGTACCCCAGTGTCAGTGTCATTATCCTGTACCCCAAGTGTCAGTGTCATTTTCCTGTACCCCCAGTGTCAGTGCCATTTTCCTGTACCCCCAGTGTCAGTGCAATTTTCCTGTACCCCGAGTATCAGTGTCATTATCCTGTACCCCAGTGTCAGTGTCATTATCCTGTACCCCAAGTGTCAGTGTCATTTTCCTGTACCCCCAGTGTCAGTGCCATTTTCCTGTACCCCCAGTGTCAGTGCAATTTTCCTGTACCCTGAGTATCAGTGTCATTATCCTGTACCCCAGTGTCAGTGTCGTTATCCTGTACCACAAGTGTCAGTGTCATTATCCTGTACACCGAGTGTCATTATCCTGTACCCCGAGTGTCATTATCCTGTACCCCGAGTGTCAGCATCATTATCCTGTACCCCGAGTGTCATTATCCTGTACCCCGAGTATCAGTGTCATTATCCTGTACCCCAAGTGTGTCATTATCCTGTACCCTGAGTGTCACTGTCGTTATCCTGTACCACAAGTGTCAGTGTCATTATCCTGTACCCCAAGTGTGAGTGTTATCCTGTACCCCAAATGTGTCATTATCCTTTACCCCGAGTGTCAGCGTCATTATCCTGTACCCCGAGTGTCAGTGTCATTATCCTGTACCCCGAGTGTCAGCGTCATTTTCCTGTACCCCCAGTGTCAGTGTCATTATCCTGTACCCCGAGTGTCAGTGTCATTATCCTTTACCCCGAGTGTCAGTGTCATTATCCTTTACCCCGAGTATCAGTGTCATTATCCTGTACCCCCAGTGTCAGTGTCATTATCCTGTACCCCCAGTGTCAGTGTCATTATCCTGTACCCCCAGTGTCAGCGTCATTTTCCTGTACCCCAGTGTCAGTGTCATTTTCCTTTACCCCGAGTATCAGTGTCATTATCCTGTACCCCAAGTGTCAGTGTCATTATCCTGTACCCCAAGTGTCAGTGCCATTTTCCTGTACCCCAAGTCTCAGTGTCTTTATCCTGTACCTCCAGTGTCAGTGTCATTATCCTGTACACCCAGTGTCAGTGCCATTTTCCTGTACCCCGAGTATCAGTGTCATTATCCTGTACCCCAGTGTCAGTGTCATTATCCTGTACCCCAGTGTCAGTGTCATTATCCTGTACCCCAAGTGTCAGTGTCATTTTCCTGTACCCCCAGTGTCAGTGCCATTTTCCTGTACCCCAAGTCTCAGTGTCTTTATCCTGTACCTCCAGTGTCAGTGTCATTTTCCTGTACACCCAGTGTCAGTGCCATTTTCCTGTACCCCGAGTATCAGTGTCATTATCCTGTACCCCAGTGTCAGTGTCATTATCCTGTACCCCAGTGTCAGTGTCATTATCCTGTACCCCAAGTGTCAGTGTCATTTTCCTGTACCCCCAGTGTCAGTGCCATTTTCCTGTACCCCAAGTCTCAGTGTCTTTATCCTGTACCTCCAATGTCAGTGTCATTTTCCTGTACCCCAAGTGTCAGTGTCGTCATTATCCTTTACCCCAAGTGTCAGTGCCATTTTCCTGTACCCCAGTGTCAGTGTCATTATCCTGTACCCCAGTGTCAGTGTCATTATCCTGTACCCCAAGTGTCAGTGTCATTTTCCTGTACCCCCAGTGTCAGTGCCATTTTCCTGTACCCCCAGTGTCAGTGCAATTTTCCTGTACCCCGAGTATCAGTGTCATTATCCTGTACCCCAGTGTCAGTGTCATTATCCTGTACCCCAAGTGTCAGTGTCATTTTCCTGTACCCCCAGTGTCAGTGCCATTTTCCTGTACCCCGAGTATCAGTGTCATTATCCTGTACCCCAGTGTCAGTGTCGTTATCCTGTACCACAAGTGTCAGTGTCATTATCCTGTACCCCGAGTGTCATTATCCTGTACCCCGAGTGTCATTATCCTGTACCCCGAGTGTCATTATCCTGTACCCCGAGTATCAGTGTCATTATCCTGTACCCCAAGTGTGTCATTATCCTGTACCCTGAGTGTCACTGTCGTTATCCTGTACCACAAGTGTCAGTGTCATTATCCTGTACCCCAAGTGAGTGTTATCCTGTACCCCAAATGTGTCATTATCCTTTACCCCGAGTGTCAGCGTCATTATCCTGTACCCCGAGTGTCAGTGTCATTATCCTGTACCCCGAGTGTCAGCGTCATTTTCCTGTACCCCCAGTGTCAGTGTCATTATCCTGTACCCCGAGTGTCAGTGTCATTATCCTTTACCCCGAGTATCAGTGTCATTATCCTGTACCCCCAGTGTCAGTGTCATTATCCTGTACCCCCAGTGTCAGTGTCATTATCCTGTACCCCCAGTGTCAGCGTCATTTTCCTGTACCCCAGTGTCAGTGTCATTATCCTTTACCCCGAGTATCAGTGTCATTATCCTGTACCCCAAGTGTCAGTGTCATTATCCTGTACCCCAAGTGTCAGTGCCATTTTCCTGTACCCCAAGTCTCAGTGTCTTTATCCTGTACCTCCAGTGTCAGTGTCATTATCCTGTGCCCCAAGTGTCAGTGTCATTTTCCTGTACACCCAGTGTCAGTGCCATTTTCCTGTACCCCGAGTATCAGTGTCTTTATCCTGTACCTCCAGTCTCAGTGTCTTTATCCTGTACCTCCAGTGTCAGTGTCATTATCCTGTACCCCAGTGTCAGTGTCATTATCCTGTACCCCAAGTGTCAGTGTCATTTTCCTGTAACCCCAGTGTCAGTGCCATTTTCCTGTACCCCCAGTGTCAGTGCCATTTTCCTGTACCCCAAGTGTCAGTGTCATTATCCTTTACTCCCAGTGTCAGTGTCTCTCTCCTGTACCCCAAGTGTCAGGGTCACTCTCCTGTACCCCAAGTGTCAGGGTCATTATCCTGTACCCCGAGTGTCAGTGACATTGTCCTGTACCCCGAGTGTCAGTGTCACTCTCCTGTACCCCCAGTGTCAGTGTCACTCTCCTGTACCCCCAGCATCAGTGTCACTCTCCTGTACCCCAGTGTCAGTGTCACTCTCCTGTTCCCCAGCATCAGTGTCACTCTCCTGTTCCCCAGCATCAGTGTCACTCTCCTGTACCCCAGTTTCAGTGTCACTCTCCTGTACCCCCAGTGTCAGTGTCACTCTCCTGTACCTCAGCGTCAGTGTCACTCTCCTGTTCCCCAGCGTCAGTGTCACTCTCCTGTACCCCCAGTGTCAGTGTCACTCTCCTGTTCCCCAGCATCAGTGTCACTCTCCTGTATCCCCAGTGTCAGTGTCACTCTCCTGTACTCCAGTGTCAGTGTCACTCTCCTGTACTCCAGTGTCAGTGTCACTCTCCTGTACTCCAGTGTCAGTGTCACTCTCCTGTACTCCAGCGTCAGTGTCACTCTCCTGTACCCCCAGTGTCAGTGTCACTCTCCTGTTCCCCAGCATCAGTGTCACTCTCCTGTTCCCCAGCGTCAGTGTCACTCTCCTGTACCCCCAGCATCAGTGTCACTTTCCTGTTCCCCAGCGTCAGTGTCACTCTCCTGTACCCCCAGTGTCAGTGTCACTCTCCTGTACCCCCAGCATCAGTGTCACTCTCCTGTTTCCCAGCGTCAGTGTCACTCTCCTGTTCCCCAGCATCAGTGTCACTTTCCTGTTCCCCAGCATCAGTGTCACTCTCCTGTTCCCCAGCATCAGTGTCACTTTCCTGTTCCCCAGCATCAGTGTCACTTTCCTGTTCCCCAGCGTCAGTGTCACTCTCCTGTACCCCCAGTGTCAGTGTCACTCTCCTGTTCCCCAGCATCAGTGTCACTCTCCTGTTCCCCAGCATCAGTGTCACTTTCCTGTTCCCCAGCATCAGTGTCACTCTCCTGTTCCCCAGCATCAGTGTCACTCTCCTGTTCCCCAGCATCAGTGTCACTCTCCTGTACCCCAGCATCAGTGTCACTTTCCTGTTCCCCAGCATCAGTGTCACTCTCCTGTTCCCCAACATCAGTGTCACTCTCCTGTACTCCAGCGTCAGTGTCACTCTCCTGTACCCCAGCATCAGTGTCACTCTCCTGTACCCCAGCATCAGTGTCACTCTCCTGTACTCCAGCGTCAGTGTCACTCTCCTGTACTCCAGCGTCAGTGTCACTCTCCTGTACTCCAGCGTCAGTGTCACTCTCCTGTACCCCAGCATCAGTGTCACTCTCCTGTACTCCAGCGTCAGTGTCACTCTCCTGTACTCCAGCGTCAGTGTCACTCTCCTGTACTCCAGTGTCAGTGTCACTCTCCTGTACCCCAGCGTCAGTGTCACTCTCCTGTACCCCAGCGTCAGTGTCACTCTCCTGTACTCCAGCGTCAGTGTCACTCTCCTGTTCCCCAGCGTCAGTGTCATTCTCCTGTACCCCCAGTGTCACTCTCCTGTTCCCCAGCGTCAGTGTCACTCTCCTGTACCCCCAGTGTCAGTGTCACTCTCCTGTACCCCCAGTGTCACTCTCCTGTACCCCAGTGTCAGTGTCATTATTTTGCACATTTTAGACAATATCATGTTTCTCTATAATAAAAAAAAGAATTAAAAATGGGACAAAATATGAAGATAAAAGTAAAAGAGATGAGCATTTTCCATGGAACAATAGGACATGATCCATAAGGCTCCAGCGCTCGCAGCTCTGCGCCGTCATCACCCACATTGTGGCCATCGGGACCTGAAAGTTCTCTTCACCTAGAAGTTCCATAAAGTGCAGATTGTAACTTCCCGGCGCTTTCAGCGCCATCGCCGTAGCGATCATTTATTTATTTTCGATCTGGTGGTCCTTTAGGGGTTTTTTTTTTGTTCTTAAAGCCGCTTTAAAATTCTGCATTTCTAGCGAAAGACATTAATAAGAGGTCATTATTTTTTCTAGCAGAGATTTTTTTTTTTTCGAGCCCATCCTCTCTAATCATCATTAAAAGCCAGATCCGCGGGAGAAGAGGTACTTTACTGATTGTCAAGTGGGAACCATTACATGTTTGATGAGGCCCTTGGCACGGCGCCATTTGCTCTACTGTAGCGCCTGCTGCTTGTTCAGATTCATCGCTCGCAATCAAGGCTGTTTCTGCTTGCGACAGTTTATTTATAGGAGGGGTTGGGGGGGGGGGATAGGTTCTCCTGCCGCTAAAAAAGAAAAATAAAAAAAATCGAAAAACTTCCAAAGTTTGCAAGTGAAGACGTCTTTATTTGCTCTTTCTTTCCAACAAGACCCGTGGCCGGTGAGGTTAGAAGCGGCGACCTACCAAAAGAGAGGAAATTTCCTTCACCGTCCGGGAGGAACATTGACAATAGGGGTTGGGGGTGTTGTGATCTATTTGGGATTGTTTGTATCGGTGTTTGGAATGTTCCTTCCTACAGTGGGGCATTCAATGGCATCTTTCAGCTCCGGAGACCTACACAATGCCATATGCCAGGAGCTTGGGCGTCTTCGTTTTCCTCCACATGTGGATGTATTTTTTCCTCAGGATGAGCTGCCTGAATAATGATAGAACGTTTAAAGGGAGAGACGCGCGGTGGATGGAAGCTTTTGTGGGACGCATTAGAAATGTTTCATCCTTTAAATGGAAAACAAATGTTCGTTTGTTGACGAGTCAGAATGTTCTATTGTATCGTGGAAGCGGACAAAGAACAACCTTAAATGTCGTCCCGGTATTTATGGTGCGCATCTCTGTCTGTATCTTACATCGTATTGGTAGATACAAAAAGATGGCGCAAATATAGAAGGAAAACTGTCAAGTCGCCGCTATAAATTAAAAGGGAATGTCCACTTTGATCAATTTTCACTATTCACAAGAAATGATCGCCAGCAATCAGAGTGAATCTAGATGCAAGTGCTCAGTTTCCCCACAGTGCCCCCGCAGGACATATGAGGCATTACACCATGCTTTTTTTTATAGGTATCATATTACCCAGATTAGGAAATCTGTTTCCATATACCTTACAAGAAAATCAGGGGTCCTCAGGATCAGAAAGAGGTTATAACGAGTATCTCCCACTCTGTAGGCCCCGTCCTATTACACATTGCTAAGTATGGACACGGTGTAATACTTCATTTATCCTGCGGGGGAGCTGTGGGGAAATTGAACATTTACTGCCAGGTTCACCCACAGATACCAATGGGTGGACACAGTACTCTGCTTGTTATAGAGACTTTTGTAACAAATAGTAATGGTCCAAAATGGAAGACCCCTTTAGATCACTGATACGTGAGAGACGCTCATATCAGTGTACAGAAAAGGAGATTTTATTCTCTCTGAAAATGTCCTAATAAGGTGTATGAACGTTGGCTTTTACATGAAAACACCCCTGTTAATACATTGGGAATAGTTTCACTGAAGCCTACAGTAAAAATCAAGCCCCCATGATGGTAAAAACCTTAAAAAACACATTTTTGTTTCTCCATTTCTAGAACTAAAGCTAACATGCGGAGGAGGCAATATGAACTCTGAGGGTCACCGGTACAAAGGGTATTGTGTTTTTTAGACTTTGTGGTTCCTTGACGGTTCCAGAATACATAATGTCCCAAGTTACCATAAACTTGTGTATAAATGGAAAGGTGGGCACCACAGAGAATATTCCAGCTAGGTGCAGGCTTGCGCCAAATTATACTATACCAAAAAAGAACAGGAAAGAAGCGCAGCAGTGATGCACACACAGCCCGATAGTGAATGATAAAAAGGCTTTATTAATACAATGCCAGACACACAAGGGTAATAAAAAACACTTATAAAAACATGCAGCCAACAACATGTAACGTATGTTGTGGACACTCATGGATATGATCTAGGGCAGACTAAGCTGGTATGGATCTATATGGGCGCTAAAGTCCAATGTGTGGCAATCCTTTTGGGCCAAAAATTCATGTATTTATTTATTAGCACATCCATGTGTTTGAATTTGGTATAATACACATATGCTTATATATTCCTGTGTTATAGGATCTATTTATTATCTACTAGCTGAAGAGCCCGGCGCTGCCCGGGCATAGTAACTAACTGTGGTTAGTTATAGCAAATTATTATTATCCTCCATCCCATAGTCCCATGCCCATATACCCATCATACATATCCTCCATCCCATAGTCAACCATTATGACATCATAATGAGCGTCGGGGCTTGACACACACACACACACACTTTTTCCCCATTATGTAGATAGGGGCAAAATTGTTTGGTGAATTGGAACGCGCGGGGTTAAAATTTCACCTCACAACATAGCCTGGGACACTCCCGGGGTCCAGACGTGTGACTGTGCCAAATTTAAGAATTGTCCTAAAGCCAAATTGGATATAATTCCACACCAAACATAAAAAAGAGGGTGGACAAAAGTATTGGCACTGTTCGAAAAATCATGTGATGCTTCTCTAATTTGTGTAATTAACAGCACCTGTAACTTACCTGTGGCACCTAACAGGTGTTGGCAATAACTAAATCCCACTTGCAGCCAGGTGACAAGGATTAAAGTTGACTCAACCTCTGTCCTGTGTCCTTGTGTGTACCACATTGAGCATGGAGAAAAGAAAGAAGACCAAAGAACTGTCTGAGGACTTGAGAAACCAAATTGTGAGGAAGCATGAGCAATCTTAAGGCTACAAGTCCATCTCCAAAGACCTGAATGTTCCTGTGTCTACCGTGCGCAGTGTCATCAAGAAGTGTAAAGCCCATGGCACTGTGGCTAACCTCCCTAGATGTGGACGGAAAAGAAAAATTGACAAGAGATTTCAACGCAAGATTGTGCGGATGTTGGATAAAGAACCTCGACTAACATCCAAACAAGTTCAAGCTGCCCTGCAGTCCGAGGGTACAACAGTGTCAACCCGTACTATCCGTCGGCGTCTGAATGAAAAGGGACTGTATGGTAGGAGACCCAGGAAGACCCCACTTCTTACCCCGAGACATAAAAAAGCCAGGCTGGAGTTTGCCAAAACTTACCTGAAAAAGCCTAAAACGTTTTGGAAGAATGTTCTCTGGTCAGATGAGACAAAAGTAGAGCTTTTTGGGCAAAGGCATCAACATAGAGTTTACAGGAGAAAAAAGAGGCATTCAAAGAAAAGAACATGGTCCCTACAGTCAAACATGGCGGAGGTTCCCTGATGTTTTGGGGTTGCTTTGCTGCCTCTGGCACTGGACTGCTTGACCGTGTGCATGGCATAATGAAGTCTGAAGACTACCAACAAATTTTGCAGCATAATGTAGGGCCCAGTGTGAGAAAGCTGGGTCTCCCTCAGAGGTCATGGGTCTTCCAGCAGGACAATGACCCAAAACACTTCAAAAAGCACTAGAAAATGGTTTGAGAGAAAGCACTGGAGACTTCTAAGGTGGCCAGCAATGAGTCCAGACCTGAATCCCATAGAACACCTGTGGAGAGATCTAAAAATGGCAGTTTGGAGAAGGCACCCTTCAAATATCAGGGACCTGGAGCACTTTGCCAAAGAAGAATGGTCTAAAATTCCAGCAGAGCATTGTAAGAAACTCATTGATGGTTACCGGAAGCGGTTGGTCGCAGTTGTTTTGGCTAAAGGTTGTGCAACCAAGTATTAGGCTGAGGGTGCCAATACTTTTGTCTGGCCCATTTTTGGAGTTTTGTGTGAAATGATCAATGTTTTGCTTTTTGCTTCATTCTCTTTTGTGTTTTTTCATTTAAGACAAATTAAATGACGATAATAATACCAAAGAATTTGTGTTTGCAATCATTTTCAGGAAGAAACTGAGTATTATCTGACAGAATTGCAGGGGTGTCAATACTTTTGGCGACAACTGTACATACACACACTTGAGCTTTATATAGTAGATATGCATATATGCTAGCTGCTGGCCCTTATGTGCCCTCTCAGCATACCATTTACACAATTACCTACTGGGTGGTGGTTCTATTTGAGTATTAGGCTAAGTGCACACGTAGCAGAAAATTTCTGCTGGAAAACCTGACTCCCTTCCCAGAAACTGCGCGTTTTTTTGCGCAAAAATGCGCGATTTTTACGCTTTTTTTCCGCGCATTTTCAAAACGCATAGAAATAGCCAGAAACGCGGAAAAATCCGCTAAATTAATAAGCATGCTGCATTTTTACCGCAAAGCGTTTTTTTCGCGGTAAAAAACGCATCAGTATGCACAAAAAGTGCAAAATGCATAGAAATGAATGGGAAGCTTATTTTTAGCGGTTTTATTGACAAATCCGATAAAAAATACCGCTAAAAAACCGCTGTGTGTGCACACAGCCTTAATATTGTTATTGTCCCATATCCTTGCTCTGCACGGTCTTTACATGTTAATGGCTGCATGTTTTTATAAGTGTTTTTTATTACCCTTGTCTGTCTGGCATTGTATTAATAAAGCCTTTTTCATTCAATATCGGGCTGTGTGTGCATCACTGTTGCGCTTCTTTCCTTTTCTTTTTTGGAATAAGTGACCATAAACGTCGACTTTGTTCCTCAAAGTGCAATTGAGAAGCTGAAATGTAGAAGACAATGTGCGAACGACGTCCCGGGGCGTCCTCACATCGGATGCTTCACCTGACACTAAAATGACAAAATGTGATGGTGAATAATAAAAAAGCAGGAAATAAATAGAATGCAATATACAAGAAGCAGAAATGATCCCTGCTCCGACATGGAAACCATCTGCAGAGACTTTGAAGACTTAGGCAAGAAAGTGAAAGAACTGGGAGCGCAGGTGGTCTTCTCTTCCATCCTCCCAGTGGATGGCCATGGAACAAGGAGGTGGAATAAGATTCTGCAGGTGAATAACTCGCTACGTCGATGGTGCCGTCAGCAACGATTTGGATTTCTGGATCACGGAGTGAACTACTTATACGATGGACTACTTGCTAGAGATGGGGTGCACCTTAGGAAGACTGGAAAACATGTATTTGGAAGTCGCCTTGCTACACTTGTAAGGAGAGCTTTAAACTAGAACAACATGGGAAGGGAAGCAAAAGACCAGAAAAAGCCATACACCTGACAAATGCTATTGAGAACTCTGCTATTAGAAGTGGAAAGGAAGAACAAAGACGAAAGAATCTAATTAATAAAAATATTGGAGAAAGAGAAACCAATCACAAACTAAAATGTTTCTATACTAATGCACAAAGCATGGGCAACAAACAAGGAGAATTGGAACTACTAACACAGGAAAAGAAATATGATGTCATTGGAATCACTGAAACTTGGTGGGACAATACACATGATTGGAATACAAGACTAGAAGGATACAACTTATTTGCAAGAAACAGACTTGATAAACGAGGAGGGGGTGTCGCATTGTATGTTAGAAACGCGTATATCTGCACAGAGATTGAAGCTTCAGAGACTGGGAGTTCTGTGGAAACTGTTTGGGTAAGAATACAAGGACAGAACAATGGAAAGGACACCATTGTAGGCATTTACTACAGGCCGCCTGTGCAAGCTGAAGCTATGGATGAACTCTTTATGCATCAAATGGCCAAGTTCTCCAAAAAATATGACATAGTTGTCATGGGAGATTTCAACTATCCAGACATTTGTTGGGAATCTCTCTCAGGCAAAACTAACAGGTCAAGGAAATTCTTATCCTCTCTTGTTGACAACTTTATCTTCCAAAAGGTAAGGGAGAAAACAAGGGGAACTGCTACCTTGGATCTAATCCTTATAAACAGGGAGGAAATGGTTGAGGAGGTAAAAGTGGCTGGGACCCTAGGAGGTAGCGACCATGCTATTTTAGAATTTTGGATAACTAGAGGCGGAAGACCTGTGAAGACTCAGACATCAAGGTTAGATTTCAGAAAGGCAGATTTTAAGGGATTCAGAAAGAGAATTGGAGGGATCCAATGGCTGGATATCCTTAAAGACAAAAATGTCCAGGAAGGATGGGAAATCTTGAAAAATGAAATTCTCAAAGCACAGTTGTTAACAATTCCGAAAAGAGGGAAGAATAGGAAGCAGTTAAGGAAACCAGGATGGATGAACACAGAACTTAAGCACATGCTAAAAAGGAAGAAAAAAATGTTTATAAAATGGAAAGAGGGAGGCATATCTAAAGAAGAATATAATGCTGTCTGCAGAACCTGCAGGGCACAAATCAGATTATCTAAAGCTGAAAATGAATTGAGGCTTGCAAGAGATGTCAAAAGCAATAATAAAGGATTTTGGGGATATGTCAAAAGTAAAAGAAAAGTCAAAGATGCTATAGGATTTTTACAGGATGAAAATGATGAAATGGTAAGACAGGATGTTGAGAAGGCTGAACTTTTAAATTCCTATTTTGCATCTGTTTTCTCTCAGAAAGGAAATGTAACATCAACTGTTATTCACTGTCCTATTAAGGGAATAGAAGAATCCAGGATATCTATAAACAGAAAGATAGTGAGGAAACACTTAGCTAGCCTAAATGAATTCAAGTCTCCAGGTCCAGATGAATTACACCCCAGAGTACTGAAGGAGATAGCAGAAGAAATTTTTGAACCCCTCTCTATAATCTTTGAAAATTCTTGGAGAACAGGAGAAGTGCCAGAAGACTGGAGAAGAGCAAATGTTGTTCCTATCTTCAAAAAGGGGAAGAAGGTGGACCCAGGTAACTATAGGCCGGTGAGTCTGACTTCTATACCAGGAAAGATCTTTGAACAAATTATTAAACAACATGTATGTCAATACCTGGATAAGAATGAAGTGATTAAACAGAGTCAGCATGGGTTTGTAACTAATAAGTCATGTCAGACTAACTTAATTTCCTTCTATGACGGTATCACTGATTGGGTGGATCAAGGAAATGCTGTAGATATAGTATATCTTGACTTCAGCAAAGCATTTGACAAAGTCTCTCATACAATCCTTATTGAAAAAATGATTAAGTATGGAATGGACAAGGCAACTGTTAGGTGGATTCATAACTGGCTTAGTGATCGGACCCAAAGAGTGGTCGTAAATGGCTGCACATCCAGTTGGAAGAATGTCTCAAGTGGGGTACCACAGGGCTCTGTCCTGGGCCCTGTATTGTTCAACATCTTTATCAACGATTTAGATGAAGGAATTGAGGGTAAACTGATTAAATTTGCTGATGACACAAAGCTAGGAGGGATAGCTAATACTAGAGAAGAGAGAGAGAGGATTCAAAAAGATTTAAATAAACTGGAGAAGTGGGCAGCAACTAACAGAATGGTTTTTAACAGGGAGAAATGCAAAGTACTACATCTGGGCAATAAAAATGGAAAAAACATATATAGAATGGGAGGAATAGGGCTAAGTGACAGCACATGTGAAAAAGACTTGGGTATACTAATAGATCACAGACTGAATATGAGTCAACAGTGTGATGCAGCAGCAAAAAAGGCAAATGCAATTCTAGGATGTATTAACAGAAGCATACAGTCTAGATCACGTGAAGTCATTATTTCCCTCTACTCCTCTTTGGTCAGACCTCATCTGGAATATTGTGTCCAGTTTTGGGCACCACATTTTAAAAAAGACATCAACAAACTGGAGCAAGTTCAGAAAAGAGCGACCAGAATGGTGACCGGTCTGCAAACCCTGTCTTATGAGGAAAGGTTGCAGGATTTGGGAATGTTTAGTTTGCAAAAGAGAAGACTGAGAGGAGACTTAATAGCTGTCTACAAATATCTAAAGGGCTGTCACATTGTAGAAGGATCAACTTTATTCTCATTTGCACAAGGAAAGACTAGAAGCAATGGGATGAAACTGAATGGGAGGAGACACAGATTAGATATTAGAAAAAACTTTTTGACAGTTAGAGTGATCAATGAGTGGAACAGGCTGCCACGAGAAGTGGTGAGTTCTCCTTCAATGGAAGTCTTCAAACAGAGGCTGGACAGACATCTGACTGGGATGATTTAGCGAATCCTGCTTTGAGCAGGGGGTTGGACCAGATGGCCCAGGAGGTCCCTTCCAACTCTACGATTCTATGATTCTATGATTCTATGTCCAGACCACCGGATCAGCAGGCCAGAAGAGAGAATGGAAACTTTGGATGACAACGCAAGAATCGGCTCATAGGGGTGTTACCACAGTTTGCTTCCAGAGGCTCACTGCTCCTCTGCCTACTGTCTTTCTATTTGTCAGAGGTCAGTGCACTCTCGCTTGATTGACAGTTTGTGCCGGTAGCACGAGTCACACCAGTGGATCGAACGATGAGCTCCAATGCCACAAAAAGAGACGTCTTTCTGTCTACAGCATCGGAGGAGCGCAAGGATCCAGCAATCTGACCAACATCGGAACTGCGCTTACAAACTCTATTGGAAGGAGCATGTGTGCCCTGTGCTCTTTGTCTAAGAGACCAGCCACTGTTAATAGACAGCAGTGGTGGCCAAAAACTAGGCATCGAGAAGTCAACTATAAAATTGAAAATCCTAGTATTCTTGAGAATAGGGGATAATATACCAGGCAGTGGCCCAGGATAGGGAATATTATACCAGGAAGGGGCAGAAATGGGAGGCATTATTACTGGAAGGGAACAAGGATAGGAGAAAATATCGCAGTTATTTGCCCAGGATGTGGGATATTATTGCTGGAAGGGGCCATGATGGGGGCATTATTACAGGAAGGGGCTATGATGGGGGCATTATTACAGGATGGGAACAAGATGGGGGCATTATTACAAGAAGGGGCCATGATGGGGGCATTATTACTGGATGGGTACAAGATGGGGGCATTATTACAGGAAAGGGCTATGATGGGGGCATTATTACAGGAAGGGGCTATGATGGGGGCATTATTACAGGATGGGGCTATGATGGGGGCATTATTACAGGATGGGGCTATGATGCGGGCATTATTACAGGTAGGGACCATGATGGGGGACATTATTACAGGAAGGGACCATGATGGGGGCATTATAACAGGAAGGGCCATGATGGGGGCATTATTACAGGATGGGAACCAGATGGTGGCATTATTACAAGAAGGGGCCATGATGGGGGCATTATTACTGGATGGGTACAAGATGGGGGCATTATTACAGGAAAGGGCTATGATGGGGGCATTATTACAGGAAGGGGCTATGATGGGGGCATTATTACAGGATGGGGCTATGATGGGGGCATTATTACAGGATGGGGCTATGATGCGGGCATTATTACAGGTAGGGACCATGATGGGGGACATTATTACAGGAAGGGACCATGATGGGGGACATTATTACAGGAAGGGGCTATGATGGGGGCATTATTACAGGAAGGGGCCATAATGGGTGCATTATTACAGGAAGGGGCTATGATGGGGGCATTATTACAGGAAGGGGCTATGATGGGGGCATTATTACAGGATGGGGCTATGATGCGGGCATTATTACAGGTAGGGACGATGATGGGAGACATTATTACAGGAAGGGGCTATGATGGGGGCATTATTACAGGAAAGGGCTATGATGGGGGCATTATTACATGAAAGGGCCATGATGGGGCATTATTACAGGAAGGGGCTATGATAGGGGCATTATTACAGGAAGGGGCCATGATGGGGGCATTATTACAGGATGGGAACAAGATGGGGCAGTATTACAGGAAGGGGTCATGATGGGGGCATTATTACTGGATGGGTACAAGATGGGGGCATTATTACAGGAAAGGGCTATGATGGACTCATTATTACAGGAAGGGGTTATGATGGGGGCATTATTACAGGATGGGGCTATGATGCGGGCATTATTACAGGTAGGGACCATGATGGGGGACATTATTACAGGAAGGGGCTATGATGGGGGCATTATTACAGGAAAGGGCTATGATGGGGGCATTATTACAGGAAGGGACCATGATGGGGGACATTATTACAGGATGGAGCTATGATGCGGGCATTATTACATGAGGGGGCTATGATGAGGGCATTATTACAGGATGGGGACAAGGTGGAACACATCATTGCACAGGGGTTAAACACTTATGTCTTTATATTGATCTAGATTGCTAAAAAGGTCCAAACATCTCACCAACATGCAAGTGGAGACCAAGTCCAAATTTTGCACCGGGGCCCATCAGACTCTAATTATGTCACTGGCCGTAAGCGTCTCATAGATGCAGGTCTCATCAATTGTATCTCAAAAACAGATCTAGATAAAGAGTACCATAACAGAATTTAAATCAATTTTACATGTGACACCGCACCTTCATGTGTTTTCGAGCCATCTATAGCCTTTCTACAGTTCCCCATGTTTCTTTCAGCTCAGTGTATTCCAGGTTTCAGGATGACCTGGCTGAACGTAGAGTCACAAAATAGAAAACTTGATCCAGTAAATTACTCCACAAACACTTCATAAAATTACCCGTGGTGGTAATTGTTCTCTTGAGTGACATCTGAAAGCTTCTGAAGTGACATTTGAAGGCTTTTTATCGTTTTGTGTAATTTCTGACCCCCGGTAGAAGTGGACGGGTGGAAACTGCAGATGGTGTCATTATAGGTGTATAATTGAGCAGCGGAGTGCGGACGGGCGGAGCGGCCCGAGAACAAAGCCGAACACTCGTTATGTAGCTGCAGGACTTTAAGTGTTAATTTCACTTTTTACAAATCAGCTTCTGGAGAATTATCCCGGGGGCAACGAACAAAAAAATAAACTACCTGGAACATGTGCTGGCCATTCACACGGTCTATATAGTGCCTGTGCCATGAAAGTGCCCCTATTAATGCCAACCACCAATGTCCCAATAAATGCTTTTCTCAGATACCAAAGTGGCTGCGTCAGATGCCCCCAAAAAGCGTTTGTCTCAGTTACCCCCAACTTGCCTGCCTTCAATGCTACTACGAGGTTTCTGCCTTAGATGCGCTTTTAACGTGCCCCCACAAAGGCACTTCCATAAACGCCCCAATACAGAATGTGTTTGCTTTTGAAGTACTTCCACAAGTATCTGCTTCAGGTGCCTCCAAGAAGCATCTGAGATGCCTTCATAAATGTCTTCCTTAGCTACCCCTGTAAGTGTCTACCTCAGGTGCCTCCAAGAATTGCCTCCTTCAGACGTCCATTTAGTGTCAGGGACAGATGCCTCGCCACCGCGTTGTCACAGGTGCACCAACAATTCCCTGCTTGAGTAGATACCCCAGATATGCCTGCCCTTGACATCTCTCTAAGTCCCTGCCACCTACACCACAAGGAGAACCTGTCTCAGTCAGTTGCCTGCTAACGTACTTGCTAACAAAGTGTCTGTCTTGGATGCCCCAAAAGTGTCTCGGTTGCTTCCAACTTGCTTTAGATGCCACCACTAAGTTTCTGTATCAGATACCCCTTAAAAATGCCTTCCTTAGACCCCCCCATAAATCCACTGCAATAAGTGCCACCATATGGATCTGCTTGTGATGTTCCTTCAAGGTGTTTGTCTCATGCATCCCCATAAGTATCTGCTTCACGTACCCACTGAAAAGTGTTTCATATGCTTTAAATATGTCTTCCTCGCATACCCTTGTAGACGCCCACTTCAAAAGCCCCCAAGAGGGGGGCAACACCAGGTGTCTCCACGATGTCCCAATATAATACTTGCCACAGACACCACAATAGCCAGTCTTAGTTGCCCCCTAGAGTACTTGTCTTTGATGCCAACACAAAGTTCAATCCCTTTAAATATGCCTGAATTGGATGGCTCATAAATGCAAATAAATGGCTCCATTTGTGTCTGTTTCCAATGTTCCTTAAAAGACCCTGCCCCTTGGAGTCCCATAAGAACCTGCATCGAAGAAGAAGTGTCTGAGATGCTTTCATAAATGTCTTGCTCAGATAGCCCTGTAAGGGTTTTCCTCTGATGCCCCCATAATTGGCAGTCTTTGGTGCTACCATTAAGTTTCTGCCACAAATCCCCAAAATTCTGCCTCTCTTTAGCTTTTCTCTGATACTAGTATCAGCACCAATAATTGGACCATGAAACTGACCAGAACCTAAATGTTGACCCTCAATATAGATTTTTTTATTCAAGTGAATTTCAATGACTTGAAGAGAAATCTGGAAACCAAAACCGGACTTTGTTGCCAAAATTTGAATTTTTCAATTTTTCTGGACACCGAAAAATGGCATAATATCGTTACCAGAGACCTGGACTAAGCTACAATGAGGCAATATGGTGGAATCTCAGGAGGAGGTGGAGGAAGATGAGAGGGGGAGGTTGTAAAAATTGTTGATACCTTTTCTTCAAGTATTTTTCTAGTTGCGCTTCACCCAACAAATTGCTGCAAATCCCCATATAATAACAACTCGACGGGACAAATCCCTGCACAAGCAGAGCTTACAGTGACTCCTCTCCGCTCCACTCACTGGAAAAAAGTTGGATATTTGCAAAGAATGTCACTTTAAATGATCCAGAGAGAACAGGCGAATCCTGGCTTGCTGTTTATCTCTTGTACCTACAGCCCCTCTTCGTCTTTCTTTAACCCCTTCTATTACAGATTTCCAGAACATCCATGAACCACTGGCACAAAAGAGAAAAATCAATTAAGTTTTATTAAACATTTGTTTTATGATCTGGTGTATCAAATCCTATACACCACTGTAAACGCCCCGATGCGCGTTTCGCTCACATGCTTTCTCCCCTTGATACATCAGATCATGGGTAAGCACTGACTTCACAACAATTTCATTTGCATGACCCAGTTAGATCATATTGAAATTCATCACCAATATATTCATTTAATGTCCATTTAGTATCTATATGTTTCATGATGATTTAATTTGATTTGATCTGATCTGGCACTTTTGCCTTATATTATATTTTTGACTCACCAGCTTTTTCCTTGTACTTGAATTATCCTCCTTACTACAAACCTCATGCATATGTCTTCTTTTGGCATGATATATGTTTTTAAAACAAATGTTTCATAAAAACTTCATTGATTTTATTATAATAATAATAATAAATGTTATTTCTATAGCGCCGACATATTCCGCAGCACTTTACATTTCGGAGGGGATTTGTACAGACAATAGACATTACAGCATAACAATAATCACATAGATCATAACAGATACCAAGAGGAATGAGGGCCCTGCTCGCAAGCTTACAGTCTATGAGGAAAGAGGGAGACACGAAAGGTGGGTGGTAACAGTTGCCCTGATTGTATGGACCAGCCATAATGTTAAGTGTGTAACAGTACAGACACAGAGGGCTAATGGATGTATAAAGCATGTGGGAACATGATGCGGGGAACCTGGTTATGGTAAAACTTTTGGCTGTGCCACACAGGGATAGATTAGGTTAATGTGTTGAGGCGATAGGCCAGTCATAATAAATGCGTTTTCAGGGCACGCTTAAAATTGTGGGGATTAGGGACTAATCGTATTGACCTGGGAAGTGCATTCCAAAGAATTGGCGCAGCACGTGTAAAGTCTTGGAGACGGGAGTGGGAGGTTCTGATTATTGAGGATGCTAACCTCAGGTCATCAGCAGAATGGAGGGCGTGGGTAGGGTGGTATACTGAAACAAGGGAGGAGATGTAGGGTGGTGCTGAGCCATGAAGAGCTTTGTGGGTGAGGGTAATAAGTTTGTACTGGATTCTGGAGTGGATGGGTAGCCAGTGTAATGACTGGCACAAGGTAGAGGCATCGGTGTAATGATTGGTGAGGAATATGATCCTGACTGCAGCATTCAAGACAGATTGGAGGGGGGAGAGTTTGGTAAGAGGGAGACCGATTAGAAGAGAGTTACAGTAGTCGAGACGAGAATGAATAAGAGAAACAGTAAGAGTTTTTGCAGAGTCAAAAGTAAGAAAAGGTCGAATTCTAGAAATGTTTTTGAGGTGCAGATAACAAGAGTAAGCCAGTGATCGTATGTGGGGGGCAAAGGAAAGCTCGGAGTCAAGTATGACCCCAAGACAGCGGGCCTGTTGCTGGGGAGTAATAGTGGAACCACACACTGAAATGGCAATGTCGGGTATAGGTACATTAGTAGAGGGAGGAAACACAAGGAGGTCAGTCTTTGACAGGTTCAGTTTCAGATATAGTGAGGACATGATGTTAGACACAGCGTTTTATACTTTTGTGTGAGTGGTTCATGGATACTCTGTATCCATACATAGGTGATATACGATTGAATCCACTGCATATATATAGACAATTATTCATGGGGAGACGGTACAGATATGTCTCTTGTCAGACCTATTGTTTTATACTTTCTGAATATTTATAGATTTCCAGAACAGGCTGCACAGAATGGAAGATTTCCAGCTTTCCTCCGCACTTCTAATGCTCAAATATAACAAAAGTCAAGGATTTAGAAATGACTCAGCATATTTCCTTCTGTTCCCCTTATGAATATTAAATGCCCTCTTGTTGGGTGGTCTTAATAATATAGTCAACCACCAGACTGAGACGGGTCATGATGAAGACATCAGATTTTAGCTAAGAGGAAGTCCAATTTCCTTGCAATTTTTTTTTCCCAAAAATTCCAAATCTGCTCTCTGAGCTGATGATTCTGTTTCTCCTCTAGAACCTTAATGTTCACAATACAGAATATTAATCCTGATTGAGGATTGAAGAAAGGCCAAAGACAAGTAGATGTGCCCCCGTCTGACCCTACTCAACAACGGGGGGGACATCCACACCTCTAATGTCACATAGCAGAGCAGCTCCTATTCACTTCTTTATAAATGCCCAGGCATCTTCATTACCGGCCACTGCGGCATTTTTACTCTCATTTCCATTTTTTTTCCTCTCAGGAAATTCACATGTGCATTAGCAGCAATGAACAGACCCTGATCCTACCTACTGTATAGAGACATCTAATGCGCATGTGCATTAGAAAGGAGGAGGTAAGATGTGACGTCACCTACTGTGAATAGTGGATCCTGTGTTATCTACTGTATATAGAGGTGTTATCAGTCATTGTACAGGAGGAGGAGATGAGCTGTGACATCACCTATTATGGAAGGTGGATCCTGTGTTATCAGTCATTGTACAGGAGGAGGAGGTGAGCTGTGACATCACCTATTATGAATAGCGGATCCTGTGTTATCAGCTGTATATAGAGGTGTTATCAGTCATTACAGGAGGAGGTGAGCTGTGACATCACCTATTATGAATAGTGGATCCTGTGTTATCAGCTGTATATAGAGGTGTTATAAGTCATTACAGGAGGAGGTGAGCTGTGACATCACCTATTATGAATAGCGGATCCTGTGTTATCAGCTGTATATAGAGGTGTTATCAGTCATTACAGGAGGAGGTGAGCTGTGACATCACCTATTATGAATAGCGGATCCTGTGTTATCAGCTGTATATAGAGGTGTTATCAGTCATTGTAATCCTGCCTTCGATGATAATGAGCCTTCTGAAAACTCTAACTAAAAGAATTGGAAGTATGAGTCTACAAACCCCTGGTGGTGTAGACATTCCGACATTATAAATGCAGTTTTTCATGCACAATGCCTTTTTGACTTTCATGATATGTTATTCAGCAGCTACAATCCCCACTGATCAGAGGGAATGTAAGGTGCTCGATACCACTGGGTAAATTAAGTATTACACCGTATTTATCTAGAGGGATTGTAAGTTTAGAAAATCTATTTCCATCTACCTCATTAGAAATTTCTAATATGGACGACCTCATGATCCACATCTCTTGGTCAGCCTGAAGAAAGGTTATCAAGAGCTTCTCATTCTCTGGAGAACCCGCCTGTCCAGAGATGATCATGCTTTATTTCACCTGTCGTGATCCTGTGGGGAAATTTAATACTTAAAATTAGGTTTCTCCAAAGATCTGATCTCTGGAGGACTCTGATCTGCTTATGAACAATCTCGTTCAAGGGACCTGTAACAGGTAGAGTTCCTCTCACATTGGGGTCCATTAGACCTCTCATAATGAATAAGTTACCGTCTAAAATTCCTTTTGAGGAGGAATTTTGGGAAGTGCAATAGCAGAACTGGAATGACGCTGCCTATATATAGTAATGAACACACAGTATATGTCATATCATTTAATCCAGACTTTTTTTGAGGTGGGGCTTTCCTAGCTTTTGAGTAGTTCCTAAAGAGTCAAAGGAGCAAGACATTAGAAACTTTGTGTCCTAAACTGATACTTTTAGGCTTGTGGTCTCATAGACTGTCTAGATGTCCAGCAGATTACAGTAATGGCGGCTACATGAAAGTTTTGGGATGACATAAGAGACATCCTTTGGCCTCTTGTTCGGCAGGTGCCGGAGATTGGAGCTTGGAGAATACAAACCGATACAAAAGTATCTTCTGTGGCCACTCACACCCTAAACTGGGATGGGATTAACATTTCCTATAGTTCCAGGTAGATTTTAACATTAACCCCTTATGACCCAATATTTTCTTAAGTCATAAACAACCTTTAACAATTTTCCAAAATGGAAATAGAACCAGAGGTGTAACGTGAAGCTCCGAAGCCCCAAAGCAACACTCGTCCCGGAACCTTCAATTCTAAAACTGTTACTTTGTTATTAATAGAACATTGGGACAAAATAGTGATTTCTCATCAGTTTCAATGTGCTTAACTTATGTGGTTGAAAATGGCCGGAGCAGGTACAAGAAATGCTAATATTTGTGTACAGCATAATGGCCGAACTTTGGCTTCTTCTCTGACTTTTGATGAACTACTTTAGGGACATATTTATACATTGGGTGTGAATCCCCTTTAATTTGCTATCAAAGCTGATACGATGATCTGTCAATGCTGATTAAATTGGTGCTAATGGCAGAAGATCAAAGCTGCTCTTCCGTCTACGAGAGCTCTCACTTTCATGTCTTGTTCTCTCAAGAACGGGATAGAGATTTCATAGAAGATAAATCATGGTAAAATAGTGGCCAGACATAAACGAGTAAATTTGCCAAAATCGGACAATTTCTGCAGAATCAGCTATTTCATGTGTAGTAAGGGGGTCATAATTTGACCCCAACAGATGTCGAGGGCAGAAGGATCGGGCATGTTGAAATTTACATGCCCAATCCTTGTGTTCCCTCTGCAGATAAGCAGCTGTCTGGTATCAGTTTACTCCCATTTCCCAACATTTGGGAGTGTTCAAGTGGAATATTCGGAAGGAGGGAGAGTTTTCTAACTCTTTTGGGAATATCTGTTTTTTTCAAGAGCCTCCAGGATGTTTTGGAAGTTTGAAAATCGATCGCTGAGTGGCATAATGTCCCTCTTCTGCAGCTCTCATTGCTCAATTCTGCACCAGGCACCTGTAAGATGTCAGTATTACCCATGACCTGTCCTGGTGACCGCTCCCCTCGAATTCTGGGTATAGCAGACATTATTATTATCGGGGTACTTGTTGGGATAAAGCTTGTAGACAGCCCCAAAGCAGAACATATTGCAATTTTGACTTATCATAAGTTTTAGTATAGTTATTTATGCAACAGAAACTGGCAGAAAAGACCTAACAGTAAAGTAGGAAGTCTTACATTACTGGCAAGAACATTGAGTTTCCCCCCACATATGGCCTGCACGTGCTCCTCGCTTTAATTACCGTCATAATGGGTTAGAGTAGACTTGTTTATAGTGAGGAAAGTAGAACAATTAGACATTATTGCAGCGGTATCTGGGAAATGGATGCAAATAATACAGTGACATGTAAAAGTATGGGCCCCCCTAGTTAAAATTACTGTTATTGTGAGCAGTTAAGAAGGTTGAAGATAAAATGATCTCGAAAAGGCCTAAAGTTAAAGATGACTCACTTCCTTTTTATTTAGGTAAATTAATAAATTATATATATATATATATAGTGGGGAAAAAAAGTATTTAGTCAGTCAGCAATAGTGCAAGTTCCACCACTTAAAAAGATGAGAGGCGTCTGTAATTTACATCATAGGTAGACCTCAACTATGGGAGACAAACTGAGAAAAAAAAATCCAGAAAATCACATTGTCTGTTTTTTTTTCATTTTATTTGCATATTATGGTGGAAAATAAGTATTTGGTCAGAAACAAGCAATCAAGATTTCTGGCTCTCACAGACCTGTAACTTCTTCTTTAAGAGTCTCCTCTTTCCTCCACTCATTACCTGTAGTAATGGCACCTGTTTAAACTTGTTATCAGTATAAAAAGACACCTGTGCACACCCTCAAACAGTCTGACTCCAAACTCCACTATGGTGAAGACCAAAGAGCTGTCAAAGGACACCAGAAACAAAATTGTAGCCCTGCTCCAGGCTGGGAAGACTGAATCTGCAATAGCCAACCAGCTTGGAGTGAAGAAATCAACTGTGGGAGCAATAATTAGAAAATGGAAGACATACAAGACCACTGATAATCTCCCTCGATCTGGTGCTCCACGCAAAATCCCACCCCGTGGGGTCAGAATGATCACAAGAACGGTGAGCAAAAATCCCAGAACCACGCGGGGGGGACCTAGTGAATGAACTGCAGAGAGCTGGGACCAATGTAACAAGGCCTACCATAAGTAACACACTACGCCACCATGGACTCAGATCCTGCAGTGCCAGACGTGTCCCACTGCTTAAGCCTGTACATGTCCGGGCCTGTCTGAAGTTTGCTAGAGAGCATTTGGATGATCCAGAGGAGTTTTGGGAGAATGTCCTATGGTCTGATGAAACCAAACTGGAACTGTTTGGTAGAAACACAACTTGTCGTGTTTGGAGGAAAAAGAATACTGAGTTGCATCCATCAAACACCATACCTAATGTAAAGCATGGTGGTGGAAACATCATGCTTTGGGGCTGTTTCTCTGCAAAGGGGCCAGGACGACTGATCCGAGTACATGAAAGAATGAATGGGGCCATGTATCGTGAGATTTTGAGTGCAAACCTCCTTCCATCAGCAAGGGCATTGAAGATGAAACGTGGCTGGGTCTTTCAACATGACAATGATCCAAAGCACACCGCCAGGGCAATGAAGGAGTGGCTTCGTAAGAAGCATTTCAAGGTCCTGGAGTGGCCTAGCCAGTCTCCAGATCTCAACACTATAGAAAACCTTTGGAGGGAGTTGAAAGTCCGTGTTGCCAAGCGAAAAGCCAAAAACATCACTGCTCTAGAGGAGTTCTGCATGGAGGAATGGGCCAACATACCAACAACAGTGTGTGGCAACCTTGTGAAGACTTACAGAAAACGTTTGACCTCTGTCATTGCCAACAAAGGATATATCACAAAGTATTGAGATGAAATTTTGTTTCTGACCAAATACTTATTTTCCACCATAATATGCAAATAAAATTAAAAAAAAAACATACAATGTGATTTTCTGGATTTTTTTTTCTCAGTTTGTCTCCCATAGTTGAGGTCTACCTATGATGTAAATTACAGACGCCTCTCATCTTTTTAAGTGGTGGAACTTGCACTATTGCTGACTGACTAAATACTTTTTTTCCCCACTGTATGTAATTAAATAAAAAATTATATATGTAATTATATATATACGCACACTTTTTTTCATTTTAAAAATCACAAAAGGAAAATTTGGCCGATGCAAAAGTTTTGGCACCCTTGGAGATTTGTTTGCTCAGATAGCTTTGACCAATGTTTAAGACCTTAATTAGCATGTTAGGGTTATGGCTTGTTCACTATCATCGCTAGGAAAGGTCAAATGATGCAAATTTTTTCAGCCTTGTAAAAGCCCAGCCTCCTCTAACCTTGTGCCAAAAAACTGCAGCCATGGGTTCTTCTAAGCTGTCTAGCACTCAGAAAATGAAAATGGTGGAGGCCCACAAAGGAGGAGAAGGCTATAAGCAGATAGCAAAGCATTGTCAAGTTGCCCTTTCTTCAGTTCAAAATGTAATTAAGAGATGACAGTTACCAGGAACAGTGGAGTGGAGGTCAAGATAAGGTCTGGAAGACCAAGCAAAAGTTCAGTGAGAGCTGCTCATATAATTGCTAGAGAGGCAAATCAGAACACCCACTTAAAAAGACCGTCAGAAAGATTTAGCAGACTCTGGAGTTGTGGTACCTTGTTCTGCTGGTCAGGAACGCCTGCACAAATATGGCCTTCATGGAAGCGTCATGGAAGAAAACCTCTCCTGTGTCCTCATCCTCATCATAAAAATCATCATCAGAGGTATGCAAAAGAACATCTAAACAAGTCTGATGCATTTGGAAACAAGTCCCGTCAACTGATGAGGGTAAAACAGAACTCTTTGGCCATAATGATCAAAGGTTTGTGTGAAGAAAAAAGAATTTCAGGAAAAGAACATCTCGCCAACCAATAAGCATGGGGGTGGATTAATCATGCTTTGGGGTTGTGTTGCAGCCAATGGCACAGGGAACATTTCACTGGTAGAGGGAAGAATGGATTCAATGAATTTTCAGCAAATTCTTGATGCAAACATAACACATTCTGTATTAATGTAAGGGGGTGAAGAGGAAGAAGAGCCTAAAAGGGGTTACCTTTCCTGCTCCGTATCCGGAACCACCTAGCCAAACAGCAGGGTTGCCGGGGGGAAGACATTCGAGCCCAGACCGACTGAACCATGTGACCGTGGGGGGCTGTGACAACAGAGGAGAGGTGCTGGACAGGAAGCTGTGCAGGGAAAGGGCGCGAAAGCAGAGTGCGCCAGACAGAGCAGAGCGCGTCACAGGCAGAGCAGAGCGCGTGCAACAGAGGCCAGGCTGCAGCACTGCGCTCCCAGAGAACGAGAACCCCCCATCCAGAGACAGAGACCGAAGGACGATGTGTAGAGAGCGCTGTATGTGAGTACGTGGACCCAGTAGCCTCCCTGACTAGAGGAGACTTCCCCCTGACAGTGCAGAGACAGTGACCCGAGAGCGCAGTCCTGGAGACCGCAGTGATAAGCTGGGGCCCCTGAGTGTGGCAGAGAGACTTCTCAGTGTGCGCAGCATCGTTCCTGTGCAGAGACAGTCGGGGTATCATATAGAGACTCAGAGCAGGGGAGACTCAGGTTTGCAGCATCTCCCTGCTCCTGGCTTTAACCCCTGAGGTCCCAGCTTCATTTAGAAAAGAGACTCTAGAAACTGCAAGCGCCGCTGTTTTCAGTGCCAACGTGGGAGAAGTAGACCCCTTCAATCAAGCTTTCCCCAGACTGATAAGTTCTGTTTTTCAGAGGTTAACTGTTTCAATGCCTGCATAACTGTTTTATTGCTTTCTACAGCTCCATTGTGCTATTCTACTGTTTTATACTGTCAACTTTAACCTCCAATTGCTCCTCCCTGCATGGAGAGAAAATCCTTGTAAATAAACTTTTAACTCTTGGTCTGTCTCGGATCCGTGGCAACATCTTCAGTACCTGCAGTTTATTACATTAAAGCTGAAGATGAAAATCGAATGGCTTCTACAAATGGATAATGATCCTAAACACACATCACAATCCACAATAGACAACCTCAAAAGGTGCAAGATGAAGGTTCTACAATGGCCCTGACAGTCCCCTGATCTGAACATCATTGAAAATCTGTGGCGAGACCTCAAAATAGCAGAGGAAGCAAGACGACTACACTACAAGGAGCTCACAACATACAGATTTATACAGTCACCACTAGGGGGAGGTCATTGCATACAGATATATACAGTGTCGAGAACACTCTTAACCTGACTTCTGAGATTAGGCTCCCTCTGGTGGTGGCTGCGTGCGGGTAGTGGAGCTTGTCGGGTTGACAGAAATCCATCACCTGAAGATGATGAGTGGAAGTCAGGTGTTACAGACTGGGAAGATTTAAGTGAGCAAGCTTCCCTCAGTTGCTGCTGGTGATTTGTTTTTCTTCCTGTGCATCTTGAAGTCCGCTTGTTCCCTGCTTGGTCCTGCATCTGACGTGCCCGAGGGGCCGTGGGATACTCAGTACCGAGCCCGATAACTTCAATGGGAGATGTCACAGTGGCGGTGACCTGGTCCGTGGCCCCAGGCGGTCATGTAAAAGGGGTAGAATTGGATGGGGATAAAGTTTATGTAGTGATTCATGACGCCAGTTGGAGTGTTCGACTGTAGTATAGCCGGCACTGCAGATGATCCCTGGGGGAGTAGATGGTGATGGCAGTGCAGATGTTTAACCCTCTCAAACCAGGGCAGACCCCCAGAGATTGTGATGAAAGTAGAAGGCACGGAGTAATAAGGCAGGAGACAAGGAAAGTCACTTTATTATTTACTGTAGTTCAGGTGCAGTTCAGAAGAGATATTACAACTCTCACCAGGTTACAGTCTACTCTGCAGAATGGGAGTTATCTTTCCCTGCTGTGACTCAGTGTAACTTCCTTCTATTCTAATCCCTTCTGGGAACAAGGCTTCCCAGAGTTTAGAACTTCCCAGTATTGCCTCTACTCACTGTGTATTTTGCCTTCAGCAACTTGCAGCGTGAATCCGGTGTGAAGCAGCTCAAGTTCCCACTTGCACTATCCTTCACTGATCCTAGGTTATTGCAGTATTTCTGAGGAAAAACACTTTTCTGCTGGTCATATAATCCCACACAGTCTCTCAGCTTACCACCCTGCTCTGAAAGCATGGATGGTCTAGGGGCTGGTCCCTGATGCTTCTTAGCTCTCACTCCTGGATCGAGCACATGTCTAATCATGGCCTCCAAGATGTTCTTCCTTCTTATTCACTGAAACAACAACTCGGCCCCTCCTCCTCCCAGTCAGGGTATGTCTGCAAAGCTCTCAGCTTCAGACAATTGAGGAAGTGAGGCAAATTGTGTGTGTGTTGTGGTCTCTAGCAGAGAAAGCATAACTCCCATTGCTCACAAAACACATACAAAACAGTACATATTTAACCCTTTTGTGGCGATAAAGACACAGGGCGCCACACATCGTTCAGATAAGTTATTTGTTTGCTGGAATCTTTTTGCATTTCATCCAGTTTTGTCTTTCTCTGCTTTCTGCCTTGCTGTGTGGGTTCAGCATTGTTCCCTGCTGGGACCGGTGCTGGACCCCGCTCCATATGCCGCAGCTTATGTCAGTCTGTTCAGTATTGCTAATCCCCTGTTATAGCAGTGTCTTTGGTTTTGCTTCCAGTTCACATGAGAATGCTGATCTAGTGGGGGAGAGGTCGCGTGACCTCAGTATTTTTGCATAGCAGACGTGTTGGATTTTTCTTAGGGTTTTTTGTGTGATTGCAGACAGTATCTTTCCTGTCTTGTCCTATCTAGACAGTTTGGGCCCCATCATTTGCTCACTCTATTTTCTGTCTGTGTTTGTGCCTCATCTTGTCTCACTGGCAATATATGTTTGGGGGCTATCTATTCCTTTGGGGTTCTGCTCCGGGGCAGTTTAGCTTTCCCCTTTCTTGCTTTAGGCTTAGTTAACTCTTTGGCTGTGCCGAGGCGTCTAGGGCATCGTAGGTACGTCCCACGGCTAATGCTAGTTGTGTTGTTAGGTTTAGGGGTCTGCAATCCGCTAAGTTGCCAACCTTTCTGGTGTTCTGGTTGCCTAGCTTATTCCCCGGTTATCCTCCTTGGTGACCTAATCATAGCAATACAGTATATATATAGTCTCGAGCGCTAAATGGATGACAAAGAGACGCCATCTACTTACATGCACTTATAAGAGGCGGCGTGTAATGGGACTGGGGCATCAAAACCAAAGAGAAAGAAGGACCACTATGGAGAAGCACACCACCAAAAATCATATGCAAGGAAAGCTTTATTGGCAACGATATTAAAAACATATAAAAACAGTGAAAACACACCCCACCGTAACCCTACATCTGTACAAATAGAAGTAAAAAAAATGTGGATAACACACCTGTAAGTGGGAGACAATATCAAACAATTACAATATACAGGATATAGAGGTACAATATGCTAAATAATGTCCCACCATAAAACAGACAGTTGTAACATACAGGTATATGAGTGTATGGTCCTGAGTAGTAAAAACGCATAATGCACAATATAATAAGGATTAACTGATCCACCAACGAAGTGCACAATATCAAAAAATAACCCAGGAAGATCAGGGTTAGACGTTAGAAAAATGCCTGGTTACCGAAATACCTACATCAATTGTGCACAAATGTGTCCTAAATAACACCATGAGTAAATGAAATAAAGCACATAAAAAATGCACTAATGAATCAAACCAGGGATGTGGCAAAGGAAGTTGCCATGAGGACACATGAACGTGCACCTAGCCAGTGCATGTAAGCTAAACAAAAACAGCCCAGGGCTAAAGAGGAAGACAGGTGCTGGTGGAACAAAAAATGACATGCAAAATCAATACCACGAACCAGTACAGGAAGGGTAACTGAGCGGGGCGACCCAACGCGTTTCGCCGTTACAAGGACGGCTTCGTCAGGGGAAATGTGCAAAATGTTGCTTTAGAGAGCTTTGTATCCAGAATACTAATCGTTGCCACCTGTGAGGTAGCGTTCTCAGCCGGAAGCGAAAATGACGCGGAAGGCTGAAAAAGCCTGGCAGACGTCTCTGCCCATAGATGTCCAGTGCGCAAGCGCTGGTAAGTGAAACCAGCGCGACGTACGGGACCAGATGAAATGACATAAGGAGCGCATGCGCGGCTCCCGGGAGCATGAAGGGGAGCAGAGAGGGTTGAAACCTGAATGAAGCCCATTAGCACATGAAATATAAGGGTTAGCATAAACCAACAACGCACAGAGAGCGTGTCTTGAATGGTGGAGTAGCTGGGGGAAGGTTGAGACATGCAGGGAATACAGTATATCCAAATAGCAGAATCACTAAAAGAGCAATGTCTTTCTTTACTAATGATAACGTGAGAATGCTATAAAAAATACAGAACAAAAATAAAAAATAAATAAAAAATATATAAATAATAAAAAAAATGAAATATAAGAAGTGTGAAAATGGAGACAAAGGTATAATAATGAGTGCAATGAAAAAATATAATCAAAGAACAAATAATAATTGAAAAATAAAAAAAATATATAAGATAAAAAAAAACAAAAATAGCTGAATGAAGAAAGACAAAAGGGTGCTATTGAGTAAAAAGACTACGTTACCCAATAACCCTGATGTTAGATTATCTCATAAAGTAGATAAATGCTATATCAAGTCCCTGGACCCCAAAAATATCCTGATTTGCAAGAGGAATGTAGGATGTCACCTGCAAAAGTACCCAGAAAACAAAATAGAATAATTGAGCCATGCCCCAACTCATTAAATAGTTTCAAAGGTGGGCAAACCCCACCACCCAGCCAATCCCATGTATCCATATGCATCATGTGCCAGGGGGAATATAGAGGTCAAGAGTAAAATAAAAATCATATCAGACAAAAAAAAAAACCCCATACAGAGAAACCTACATGATCAACCTATACATAGCTCAGAAACAAAATTTAATTAAGATAAAAGTCAGAATAAATGGAAGAAACCACACATCGTCTACACCTAAGGTAAATAGATGTAGAAATAGAAGTGTCTCCATAAGTATGGTCCAATAGTCTTCCAGATGCATCAACAGCAAATCCAGTCATATAAGGGTCGGGCAATCACATGAGGATGAAAGAGACAAGTGCAAATATCCATTGTTCAGGCAGGGAATATGGCAAAGAGACTGAAGGTAGTATCCATCTTAGGAATCAACCAAGGAATAAGAGATCCTCGTTAATGCCAGAAGGCGCCATGGAATGTAAAAAATCCATCGTGACTCCGCATGGAATAATTTTCTATCCAAGGAGCCCCCCCTTCCAGAAGTTTTTATGTGTTCTAAACCTAAGACCATAGTATTGCGATAGCTACCCCCCATGCGGTGTTAAATAGTGGGAAGCCACTGAGGTAAGAGTCTTACCTTTGCGGACAACCACCGAAGCTGTATGGATGGTAGAGAAATACTTTTGTATTCTGCAACGCAATTCTTGTGAAGTCTGACCCACATAAATCTGTGGGCAAGGACACACAAAGGGACCGGAGCGGTGCTGATCACAATGTGGAGGCACCCATTAGACTGGATCAAGCAATTTACATACCGCGCGGAACAAGTATAAAACACCTTTTTCTGCGGCATGCAGGGGCATGTCTGAGGATATAAATGGGTTGCAGGAACCCTATTCCTATGGTCTTAAAAGGTGAGGGGCAGGGTTTATAAATCAAAAATCTGGTGACAGGTTCCCTTTAAAGAATAACATTCCAAATATGTCAAGGCAACAGACAAAACTGGAGGAAGAGCATTGTCAAAATAGTTACTGTATATATCAAGCTCAAAGCAATAGCTGTAAAGAAACTGATAATCTGGAAATGAATGAAAGACCTGGCTGAGTTTAAATAGAAAATTCTGATGACAAAATCAGAAGGAACTCAGAAGTAAGAACCAGAGAGATGCAAGATCCTGGAGGAGTGATTTGGCCACCTGTAGCCACCACTAGGGGGAGCTCAGGAGCTTGCTGTATACTAAATATCCATTGACTGCAGTAATAAAACTGTATACGTGAAGAACTGGATTACTTATAAGTAATTTAAAGCTATGTTTAAGACTTTTTTTGAAATTCCCTTTAAGTTCTTCAAAAGCGAGCCTATCCTTGAAATGTTTTCAGTTCTGGTAAGGTCCTGGAGCTGTTCCACACTATGTGAATGCCTTTTATATAGGACGACTCTTAATTTTAGGTTTTGCGATGCTGTAACACAGGGGTTTTTGCGATGTCGGGAATTTTAGGATCCACGTTTTTCATTGTTTGTCATCATTCTCAGATACGTGTGGAATATTTATATAAACATTAACGGGAAATGTTGGGCTTTGTCACATTCTTGGCTTAGACCTCACGTCATGGACCTCATGTGAAATCGAGGGAGGAGGCGGTGGGGGTTCTTGTGTTTGACTTCGATGAGTTAACACATCATTTTGAAACCGATTCTTAATCCTCCATGTATTAAATATCCCCGAGCGTTTGTGATTAACGAATCGTGTCAGCTAATATGTTTTGTAAGATGCTTTTTTGACGGATTGGCACAAGCGAAGGTGTGAAACTTAAAACCTCGTCATTACCAAGGTGCTGGCGCCGGTCCACACGTTTCTGGTTTATAATTAGATTGAACCAGGAAGAATCTGAGATTGTGTACAAAATATTCAGAATTACAGTCATAGAATCACAGACCACTCTACAGCGCTTAGTTTGTTTGTTTTTTTTATTTTTTTATTTTTTATATTTTTATTCATAATAATTTTAGCATATACAGTCGCTTGCAAAATTCACCTGCAGTATTCAACCAGGCGACCCCCCCCGTAATTTTTCGTGTTTTGCTACCTCACAACCTGGAATTTCACATTTTTTTTTTTAAGGATTGCATCACTTCATGTAAAGAACATGCCGACAACTGTGAACATTTGTTTTATTTTTTTTTTTCGTGTGAAGCAAACAACAAATAGGACAAAATAAATGAAAACTTCAGTGTGCATAACTATTCACCCCCATAAAGTCAGTTCTTTGAAGAGCCTCATTTTGCGGCAATTACAGCTGCCCAACGCTTTGGATAAGTCTCTATGAGCTTTCCACATTTTGCCACTGGAATTTTTTCCCCCTTCCTCAAGGCAAAACTGCTCCATATCCTTCAGGTTACAAGGTGGTAGATGGTTTCATAGATGTTTCCCCTGGTGAACGCCGATCTTCAAGTCTGACCACAGATTCTCCATTGGATTAAGTTCTGGGCTGTGACTCAGCCGCTCTAAAACATTTACACTTTTCCTCATAAACCTCTGGAGTGTTGCTTTAGCAGTATGCTTTGGGTCATTGTCTTGTTGGAAGGTGAACCTTCATCCCAGTCTCAAATCACAGACTGACTGAAGCAGGTTTTGCTCACAAATATCCCTGTATTTTGCACCATCCATCTTACCCTCAACTCGGACCATTTTCTCCATCCCTACTGCCAATAAACATCCCAACATTATGATGCTGTCACCACCATCCTTCACTGTGGGGATGGTGTTCTTGGGGTGATGGGTTGTGTTGGTTTGGCACCAGACATAGCGTTTTCTTAGGTGGCCAAAAAGTTCAATTTTTGTCTCTTTTGAACACAGCACCTTCCTCCATACATTTGAGGAGTGTCCCATGTATCTTTTTGAAAACTCAAAATGAGCCTTACAATTTCTGTGTGGAAGTAAAGACTTTTTTCTGCCCATTCTTCCATAAAGGCCACAGTATGGAGTGCCAGGTTATTGTGGTTGTATGGACAGATATTGCAGTCTCTGCTTGGGAACTCTGCAGCTCCTTCAGGGTTACCTCTGGTCTCTGTGCTGCCTCTATGATTAATGCCCTCCTTGCCTGGGCTGAGAGGTTTGGTGGGCGCCCTCTCTTGGCTGATTTGCTGTGGCACCGTGTTCTTTCCATTTGTGATAATCAATTTGATGGTGCTCCAGGGGATCATCAGAGACTGGGAGATTATTTTATAACCCAACCCTGACTTGTACTTCCCAACAACTTTGTCCCTGACTTGTTTGGAGTTTGGAAATCTCCTTGGTTTTCATGGTGTTTGGAGATTTCCTTGAGCTTCATGGTGTTTGGAGATCTCCTCGGTCTTCATGGTGTTGTTTGGAGATCTCTTTGTTCTTCATGGTGGTTTCTGGAGATCTCCTTGGTCTTAATGGTGGTGTTTGAAGATCTCCTTGGTCATCATGGTGGTTTCTGGAGATCTCCTTGGTCTTCATGGTGTTGTTTGGTGATCTCCTTGGTCTTCATGGTGTTGTCTGGAGATCTCCTTGGTCTTTATGGTGGTGTTTGGAGAGCTCCTTGGTCTTTATGGTGGTGTTTGGACATCTCCTTGGTTTTTATGGCAGTGTTTGGAGAGCTCCTTGGTCTTCATGGTGGTGTTTGGTTAGTGGTGCCTCTTGTTAATGGTGTTGCAGCCTCTGTAGCCTTTCAGAAAAGGTAAAGTGTATATACTGACAGACACGTGACACTTACATTGCACACAGGGGGATGTCCTGTCACTAAGCATGGGACTTATGAATGGAAGTGCTTGCACCAGAAATTTTTAGGGACTTCAAAGCAAAAGGGGTGAATACATATGCACATGCCAATTTTTAGTTATTTGATCCCATAGATGTAAGTTGACCCAGTACTCCAAAAAATATGAATGGAAATAGTTATTACTAAACTTATTCTCATTTCTCAGGGGCGGTGCTAGGGGAGGGATTATGAGACATGATGCAGCTTTTGCTAAAATGTATTTACTGTATATATTGTGTGATGCTCTGCTTCTTCTGAACATTGCTCCAAATCCAATATACAGACATATTCCTAAAGGGTTATTTTTATCAGTAAAGTTGCATTCTCAATATCACAAGTTATCAAACAGCTCTTAGGGATAACTTACAAACTGCTAGGGTGTGACCACTGAGACCCCAGAAATCTCGAGAAGGGGTCTCTGCAGCCAACTAAGCTCAACCTCAGCTCTTTTCATTGTGTATCGGAATGCCGGAAATGGTGGACCCCTGTACTCAGCATTCTTCTGCAATCCCGTAGACAATGAATGGAGCAGAGGCCGGGCTTGTGCGCGTCACCTCAATTCCTGATGGCCATGCTGCAATCATTCTCTACGGGACTGCAGGAGATAGCCGTGCACAGCGCTCTTCTTCTTTTTTAAGCAAAGAGAATAAATGGAGAATATCAGAACCTCAATCATGGGATCAGCAGTGGCCCTAACATTTGTACCCCAACAGATCCACATCTGCTCTGGAAGGAACTTCAGCTAGCGCCAGTGTCACTACTGGTGACCAGGAATGCCCCTTCAGTCTCGGGATCACTGGTCCAGAATTAGCAACCACCGAGATCATTGATTGTATGTGGCATGAGAATGAGAAATACCCCTTTAAATAATAAAATTCAGGCTTCCTGTTGCCGCCACCAGGGGGAGCAGAGGAGCTTGCTGTGTACAACCATTATATTTAAGGCAATAATAAACAACACATAGAAATGAGATTGTAAAGTGGGTTTCATATATATATATATATATATATATATATACACAGCTCTGGCAAAAATTAAGAGACCACTGCACAGTTTTCAGTTTGTCTGATTTTTCTCTTTATATTTTTGATTAAAATGTAAATTACTCTTTTATTCTATAAACTACAGACAACATGTCTCCGAATTTCCAAACACTAAATTTTATATTTATTTTCAGAAAATGAGAAATGGTCAAAATAACAAAAACGTGCAGACCTCAAATAATGCAAAGAAAACAAGTTCATCATCATTTAGGCTAAGTTCACACTTGCATACCGGGGCTCTGCGGACGGCTGCCTACTTCCTCCCTGAAGCTCCGCCCACTTCCGCACTTTTTCTGTTTAGGTACGCCAACTTCTGCATGCGTCCTATGTACCTATCTTTAACATTGGGTACGCAGGATATGCGGATGTATTCGGATGTATGCGGATGCGTGGTTTTGACGCGCCCGTCGACCGCACGGGAACTCAACTTGTGCGGAAGAAGTGCGGAAGTGGGTGGAGCTTCAGGGAGGAAGTACGCAGCCGTCCGCAGGGCCCTGGTACGCAAGTGTGAACTTAGCTTTAGAAACAACAATACTAATGTTTTAACTCAGGAAGAGTTCAGAGATCAGTATTTTGTGGAATAACCATGATTGTTAATCCCAGCTTTCCTGCGTCTTGGCTGCTTTCCTCCAGTCTCTCACACGGCTTCTGATGCAAAAATGTAAGCAGTAGAGTTGAGCGAAACAGGTCGGCCAGATTTATAAGTCGCCGACTTATGCCAAAGTCGGGTTTCGCCGACTGAAACCTGACCACAGCGTGAAGTCGGCCATGCGGTCGGCTAAACGTGCGCCAATAATTCCTACAATTTGGTTTTATTAAATATATTGCAATGTTTTTGCTTTCATAGACTCTTAATTTTCCAGAACATTCAACTTTAGTGTGGTCTGAGGTCATAAATCAGCTGAGAAGAGCTCAAATAATGACAGATAAACAGAGTAAGGCTAGTTTCACACTAGCGTTTATGAGCGCAGCGACGGCCTGCGCACGGCCGCCGCTAAGCCCCGCCCCCTGCCGGTAGCTCCGCCCACCGGCGCATGACGCTGCATGCGCCCTGCGTCCCCTATCTTTATCACAGGGGGAGCAGGCCGTGCGCAGTATGCGTTTGGCGGCGCATGCGCCTTTTTGACGGTGCGCCGACGCAACCAAACTGCAGCAGGTTGCGTTTGGCGCAGGTCGGCGCACCGTCAAAAGGACGCATGCGCCGCCAAACGCATACTGCGCACGGCCTGCGCCCCCTGTGATAAAGATAGGGGACGCAGGGCGCATGCAGCGTCATGCGCCGGTGGGCGGAGCTACCGGCGGGGCGCGGCAGGGGGCGGGGCTTAGCGGCGACCGTGCGCAGGCCGTCGCTGCGCTCATAAACGCTAGTGTGAAACTAGCCTTAGAAATTCTCCCATCGGGCTGTCAGAAAGAGCTCACTGATGGATTCTCAGTTACCTCATTCTGCAAGTGGCAGTGGAGTGTGCAACGGAGAGTTTATAAAGATAAACGGCACATTATTAATAAAAAAAAACAAATATAAAAATTATTTTTAGCCCAAAATACATGCATTTAAGTAAAAATAAATAATTGTCCCCAAAAGTAGACAACTACTTTAAGCATTAGAAATGTGTAGTCAGCTCTCCTCTGAGATGTAGGGGTTGTCGGTGGCCTCACCTGGTAAAATATGGGTCTGGTAGCCTCTGTTCATTCTAAAAGCAGATGTCCCACTATTCGACATTCACAGCCCATCCACAGAATGAGAATTACCTATCGGATACATCACATTTCCACTAATACAAATGTTATTTGTAGCGTTATTAATTATACTCATTTGATCTATATCGCTGTGTAGTCCGTCAGTCTGAGCTGCTTTTCCTCCAGTTTTAGCCTCCTGCCCATCCTTCCCCCCACGACCACTTCTCCCCATCGTGTGCCATCTTCCACCTTGAGGAACAGACTAATTATTGCAAGGTCGAGGTGGAAGTAATCAACACAATTTTTCAAACGTTTCCTTCCTCACCTCCTTCTGCCGCTAATCTCTTTCAGTCTTAACCTTTTCATCTTCTCTCCAATATGTAGAGCTCACATAAAAGACTAAATGAAAAAAAGAAAGAAGTCACTGCAAGAAAAATATTAATAAATAACATAAGTAGTAATATATAATAATATTCAAAAATAAAATGATCCATTCCCCAGCTCATAATAAACTCTTTATTTTATCTTATATATTAAAGGTTTTACATGATTTATTTTATCATTGCAATGTCTTATTGGATGCAAATTGCTTTTTAACTGTGTGATAAATGGTTTGTGTTAACTATGTTCTATCCATCTTTGAAACTGACCCATATAAGAAGAGTGTTTCTATGTGTGACACGATCGTTGGGGTCCCATTACAGATTTTGTATTGGTGAATTATGGGAAGTTGGCATGGCTATGATAAAATGTCTTTTCCTAGAATTTTGGACCCAATTTCAGCCATGTTGTATCATTTTCATATTTTCTTAATTACATAATTAAAATAAAAATTATATATATTTATTTATATGTTTTTTGTGGGGGGAGGTGCCCAACTGCACCCTGTAATAGTTATTAGGTATTAGTTGATATTATGGCCAAGTCTGAGGACCTGTGACGTGGGTTGCGAGCTTGCATATTTTGGCCTTAATATCAACTAATACCTCACATATGTTTTAATGTGTTTTTTGCACTTTATTTTTCAGGGTGCAGTTGGGCCCATTTGTCACTGTAAACTGTGGTGTCCGTTCACACAGGATGCATTTTGGATAGCACTGGGCAGCCCACCTAATCTAATAGCATGGGCGTCACCAATAGCTGTAAGCCAGATGCTCTGCATCACCTGTGTGTGAACAGCGCTGCATACAGACCTTTTTTGGGTATTAAAATGCCAAACAACCACCCCCTTCATGGATTGGCAGGCTGTGAGTGGTTGTCTCATCGGCATTTTTGCACCTGTGTTAAATTGATCCACTGCATCCTGCTAGTGCATTTGTTTGAAGGCCTAGGCATTCAAAAATCTCTGCCTTTTCTTCTGCTGGTTTTTCAATTTTTTTGAAGGATCTTTAAGTCCTTTTTTTGCTGCTTAGAGGATGTGAGCTTTGTGTGTCTCTTCCAGTAATATAGGCTGGATGTGAGCTTTGTGTGTCTCTTCCAGTAATATAGGCTGGATGTGAGGTCTGTGTGTCTCTCCCAGTAATATAGGCTGGATGTGAGGTCTGTGTGTCTCTCCCAGTAATATAGGCTGGATGTGAGGTCTGTGTGTCTCTCCCAGTAATATAGGCTGGATGTGAGGTCTGTGTGTCTCTTCCAGTATTATAGGCTGGATGTGAGCTCTGTGTGCCTCTCCCAGTAATATAGGCTGGATGTGAGCTCTGTGTGTCTCTTCCAGTATTATAGGCTGGATGTGAGCTCTGTGTGTCTCTCCCAGTAATATAGGCTGGATGTGAGCTCTGTGTGTCTCTTCCAGTAATATAGGCTGGATGTGAGCTCTGTGTGTCTCTTCCAGTAATATAGGCTGGATGTGAGGCCTGTGTGTCTCTCCCAGTAATATAGGCTGGATGTGAGCTCTGTGTGTCTCTTCCAGTAATATAGGTTGGATGTGAGGTCTGTGTGTCTCTCCCAGTAATATAGGCTGGATGTGAGCTCTGTGTGTCTCTTCCAGTATTATAGGCTGGATGTGAGCTCTGTGTGTCTCTCCCAGTAATATAGGCTGGATGTGAGCTCTGTGTGTCTCTTCCAGTAATATAGGCTGGATGTGAGGTCTGTGTGTCTCTCCCAGTAATATAGGCTGGATGTGAGCTCTCTGTGTCTCTTCCAGTAATATAGGCTGGATGTGAGGCCTGTGTGTCTCTTCCAGAAATATAGGCTGGATGTGAGCTCTGTGTGTCTCTTCCAGTATTATAGGCTGGATGTGAGCTCTGTGTGTCTCTTCCAGTATTATAGGCTGGATGTGAGGTCTGTGTGTCTCTCCCAGTAATATAGGCTGGATGTGAGGTCTGTGTGTCTCTCCCAGTAATATAGGCTGGATGTGAGGTCTGTGTGTCTCTCCCAGTAATATAGGCTGGATGTGAGGTCTGTGTGTCTCTCCCAGTAATATAGGCTGGATGTGAGCTCTGTGTGTCTCTCCCAGTAATATAGGCTGGATGTGAGCTCTGTGTGTCTCTTCCAGTATTATAGGCTGGATGTGAGCTCTGTGTGCCTCTCCCAGTAATATAGGCTGGATGTGAGCTCTGTGTGTCTCTTCCAGTAATATAGGCTGGATGTGAGGTCTGTGTGTCTCTCCCAGTAATATAGGCTGGATGTGAGGCCTGTGTGTCTCTTCCAGTAATATAGGCTGGATGTGAGGCCTGTGTGTCTCTTCCAGTAATATAGGCTGGATGTGAGCTCTGTGTGTCTCTTCCAGTAATATAGGCTGGATGTGAGGCCTGTGTGTCTCTTCCAGAAATATAGGCTGGATGTGAGCTCTGTGTGTCTCTTCCAGTATTATAGGCTGGATGTGAGCTCTGTGTGTCTCTTCCAGTATTATAGGCTGGATGTGAGCTCTGTGTGTCTCTCCCAGTAATATAGGCTGGATGTGAGCTCTGTGTGTCTCTTCCAGTAATATAGGCTGGATGTGAGGCCTGTGTGTCTCTTCCAGAAATATAGGCTGGATGTGAGCTCTGTGTGTCTCTTCCAGAAATATAGGCTGGATGTGAGGTCTATGTGTCTCTTCCAGTAATATAGGCTGGATGCTTTGAGGTCTGTGTGTCTCTCCCAGTAATATAGGCTGGATGTGAGCCCTGTGTGTCTCTTCCAGTAATATAGGCTGGATGTGAGCTCTGTGTGTCTCCCAGTAATATAGGCTGGATGTGAGCTCTGTGTTTCTCTCCCAGTAATATAGGTTGGATGTGAGGTCTGTGTGTCTCTCCCAGTAATATAGGCTGGATGTGAGGCCTGTGTGTCTCTCCCAGTAATATAGGCTGGATGTGAGGTCTGTGTGTCTCTCCCAGTAATATAGGCTGGATGTGAGCTCTGTGTGTCTCTCCCAGTAATATAGGTTGGATGTAATCTCTGTGTGTCTCTCCCAGTAATATAGGCTGGATGTGAGGTCTTTGTGTCTCTCCAGGAATATAGGTTGAATGTGATCTCTGTGTGTCTCTCCCAGTAATATAGGCTAGATGTGAGGTCTTTGTGTCTCTCCAGGAATATAGGTTGAATGTGATCTCTGTGTGTCTCTCCCAGTAATATAGGCTAGATGTGGGGTCTGTGGGTATCTCCCAGTAATATAGGCTGGATGTGAGGTCTGTGTGTCTCTCCCAGTAACATAGGCTAGATGTGAGCTCTGTGTGTCTCTCCCAGTAATATAGGCTAGATGTGAGGTCTGTGGGTATCTCCCAGTAATATAGGCTGGATGTGAGGTCTGTGTGTCTCTCCCAGTAACATAGGCTAGATGTGAGCTGTGCGTGTCTCTCTCAGTAATGTAGGCTGGATGTGAGCTGTGTGCATCTCCTCCTTACCTACAGACTGTTTTCTCTGCTTTCCATAAGATGTTAGATACTTTTTCCCCTCTATGCACAACTCTCTTTCTTTCCTGCTACTCTCTAACCCCAATTATTATGGAGCAGAAAACCCGGAGCAGGAGTGCTGATATGTTTGTGTCACTTTTGCAGATCACAGAATTTGATAAAAAGGACTTACAGACACTACAAAGATCCCTGCGAAGGTGAACACATACATAGTCATATAAAGTACCAGATTTCATCATACCATCAGATTTTGGATATTCTTCACATAGATTGTTCCTTACTAGTGAGTTTCACATTGTTTTCAGTGACTACCAGTCCTTTATTATGGGATATTTGATAATCCGGCAGATATTAGATTCTACGGCTGGGAGCTGAAATAAATTTCGCTGCATTATGAAATAAAACGTTACATAAAACTTTTTAGTCTTTTTTTTTTTAAATATTTTTTTTCTTTGTGTTGTTTCTTTAAAGCGATATCCCTTAAACTAACATCCACTTGACCCTCTTGAGTGAGTAAAGGGCCCTGGTATAATAAATGTTTGTACAATGTCTTATTGGTTACATGTGTAGAGTTTCCTCCGCGCGTCTCCGCGCACAGTAGGTCGGTGGATGTGTGGCCTCGGCGCGCGCTGAATCTATGTTTGATGATGAAACAGTTCAGGTTTCCAGTGGTCAGTAAGTGCATTATAGATAACAGGTAACATAAACACGGAGCTGCGCCCCGAACCGCTCGCTCTGTGCAATTTTCAGATCATATGATAAGTAATGGTTAGAGAGTGGAGAAATCCATTTACCAGGAATAGCGATGCGAAACACAACATTTTCCTACGCCAGACATGCTATTACCAAGCCGCACAGCTACACGTTTCTTCTTTTATTTATATAAAAAAAGACTGTCGGCTTTATTTGTCTTAAGGGGACATTCACTTTACTAATACATATATGTGTATACATAAAAAATTCTAAAAGGAAACCTTAAAAAAAAATATAGATTTTCTAAAAGGTCATTCACTTTACTAATATATGTACATGTGTATATATATATATATATATATATATATATATATATATATATATATATAATAAAATTGGAAAATGAAACCTTAAAGAAACTTATATATAGATTTTCTTAAAGGTCATTCTCTATACTAATATATATATGTGTGTAAACATGAAAAATTCTAAAAGGAAACCTTAAAAAAATTTAAAAAAAAAATTTCTAAAGGTTTTATTTTAGAATTTCTTTGGATTTCTCATTATTATTATTATTTATTTTAAATGGTACTGAAATTTATTTAGAATTTTAGAAAAAGTATTTTTTTAAATAATTTAATACAATATAATGTTGAATAAAAAAATTAAAATATTTTATTTGCATTCTTTATTTTTTTTTTTTAATAAAACTTAAGGCCATAACATAATATTAATATTTGATCCAGTTATTAAGAAAAAAGTTTTGAAAGTAAACACAATTCATCACTATCCAAGTTCCTAGTTGGTTTCTTTCCAGTGCAAGTAAGGCAAAATAACCATTTTTTTTTTTTTTTTTACTATCCGGGAATGTTGACGTTAAGGGATTGCAATCTAAGAATTAAAGAAATAAAATGTTGAATTTTTGGACAGTCTGCATGGAAATCTTTTAATTACCATTTTGGTGTAGATAGCTCGGCAGTTTAGGATCCTACGTGAGGGGCAGAATATTGTGGGGGGGGGGTTAGTGTCTGCTAATCACAAGCATATTCTGTTATTACTTATATTAGTTACTGTCCACAGTCGGCTCAAAATTAAAATTTGCCATAAGATAAAAATCGGCAAAATGGCCGGTTTTGAGCGTAATCAACAGCTTTTCTGATGAAACGAGTGATTATTTTTTTTCGACCAATGCTTGACCCAGAAACCACTAATCAGTCATGTTGAACTTTTTCAACTTATCACAAACTATTGTCGGCCAAAAAAAACAAATCTAACATGGCTGATGTAGTTTGACTTTTTATTTTTCACCAACAAATAACCTTATTCATTCAAGCGATGAACATCCTCGGCCCACCTTTGTCTTAGATGCATGGGGGCCCTAAAGCCAACTTAAATGAGCTGATAATCAGAGAAGAAGACATTTTCACAATTATCGATCCACACTTGTCCGTCAGGTGATCAAATCGTTGAACCCACGCAAACTCGGGAAGAACATACAAACTCATTGCCATGAAAATGTTGTCTTCGGTTGGATTTGCAAGGCAATAGAGGACAGATAAGAAAACAACCTTCTGGTTCTCAGTTCCTTCCCGAGTCACCACGATGACCCAATAGGACCAAAATGGAGAAAAACAAAGCCTTTTGGGCCTGAATCCCATGTAATCCATGCTCAACCTGTCTCAAAACAAGATATCCCTTGACAATTATGATCATCGCTTCATGGTCAGTCCATAGATGTCCTCTTTACATCTTTTTCCTCCAAGCATTTTTTATAACAATTCTTTTAGTAAGGAAACATTTTCTTGATTTCTTTTCTAATCCTCTCGTAAGCTGTATTTCCTAAAGAAAAAAAAGTGAAAAACATTATAAAATTACCAACGTATTTATTTGATTTGGCATCAAACCTTCTATAGATCGTCAGATCTTGAGGAGGTTTCCACTACTGGTGACCAACTACAGCTTGCGAATCTCAACCGTTCCGACCTCAAAATTGTGCAACTCTTACCTATATTGTTTCCTTCTTCTAAATAGATCAGCGACAATCTTTCCCTTTGCGGCCAGTATTGCACCATTTTTGTAACCTCTCACCATTCCGACACTTTCCTATGTGACCCCGCTACATTACTCCAGGCTTCATTATAAAATAGTCAATCATCGATATTTTAGTGGCCACCAACGAAGTAAAATCTACATGATCCTCCAAGACGGTAGAGATCAGAAGTCAATCTCCGTCTTACTTTTAAAGTCTAATAAAACATCTGCTTATAATCCCAACGCTTATAATAGCTGCAATTAACTCCTAGGCGCATCTGATCGGCCATAAATTTACATCTCTCATAAGACGGGAGGACATCGAGAGTAGCCGGGAGTCAATGTTTCCTAGCGAGAGGTCCTTCAGGAGCTTTCCCCCTCCGAGAAGCTTATGGAATAATTTCCTCTTGCCTATGAATATAAATGTGCACTTATAAGAGGCCACAGAAAAGTTATTTTCTTTCCATGATTTGCTCCCAACATGTAGCACAACAGGTCGAGCTCCTTGGAACCAGTGCAGATAAGCTATTGGCCATGGCAGAAGTGGTCCGAACCCATGAAATAACAGTGCAGAACTATTTATTTTATTGACCTTCCGCAGGTTAGCTCTCCTCTTTTTGATAGAGGACGGTGATATGTGGCAATTTTTATTTATCTTTTTGAAATGTCTAGGATTAAGGAAGACCTCTGGGGCATACGGGGCCGACCTGTACACACAGCCAGCCTTACATTAGTCAATAGAAGAGCGGCCTAGCTAATTGTGGCATGCGAGCGGCCGGCTGCACAGATGTCAAATGTCATGCTCTATCCCATGAAGAGGTCTCTGCCTCGGGCTGTTTATATACGACCAACCAGTGTTTCCTGCTCCATGATGAAATAATTATGGGGCCCCAAGTGAGGCACAACTTGTAAGCTGTAAAGGCATTACATTTCAGCAAAATGTGAAAACATTTTCCATATTTATTCATTTAACACATTCACTGCTGGCCTGGTCCCACAGACCCTCACACAGCTCACCCTGCATGGGGAGTAGTAAGGGAACGCCTGAGGATTAATTTAATGGGTCATTCTATTTTCCAGTGAGTCCTACGAATCCTTTTTTTTTTTTGTGATAAAAATGTAATGGAAAAGCTCTGGACAATAAGTTACTTTGATAATTGTTTTTGGACATTTATGGTATATCTCTAGAATACGCTGTAAAGGGCTGATCAATATGCCTCCATGTATCTCGAGAAAGGGGCTGCCTCTTGCGCCTTTGGAAATGGAGAGGATGCCCCCCTCTGTGGGGGTCTAGAAAATTGCCAAGCAATTATACTCAGCTATCTCCATTCACTTCTATAAGAGTTTCCAAAAATTGGTTGGAGCATTTTTCAGAACGCCCATGGAAGTGAACAGAGAGCAGCCCATGTAGCCGACTCACCCTTCTACACAGACAGCATACGGCCCCATTTTGTTAGGAATACCGCTTTTAACTAGTTTAATAATTTCATAAATCTCATGTAAAGTCAATGATCAGGTCTATATGGTTCGGAGACCCCTAACGCAGGCGTCCCACTTACCCAAAGCAGACAAGACTAGCAGCTTACCCAATGGATTACTCTTCATTCTAGTGATAACTTTTGACCATATACTTTTTATTCAATTCATTTGAACTTTTACAATCTTTTTTTTGGGGGTTTTTCTATACTTTTAGCTTTGTGTTTAAAAGCCAGGGGGTTCAACTGGTGAAGGTGGAAGTCAAGAACAGCTCGGATCGAAGGCATTGATGTAGTGGAACTGGACATGCTGAACATCTTTTGGAACAGCGAGACGCGAGACAGCTGGAAATGCATTAAGGTAGGTGGATCAGATGAGTCAATGGTGTGAACAGCACAGGAACAGCAGAGTTGTGTAGGTAATCTAGCATCAGTTTTCAGGAGTAAAGTAGCCCACAGGAATAGCAGAGTTGAGGGTGTGGATAGCACCAGGAGTAGCAGGTTGAGCTGGTAGTAAAATCTGGGTACTGGACAGCAGTCAGGAGAAACTGGGAAGAAAATCACCACCAGTCACTTGGCTAATGCAAAGCCGAGTGGGAAGTGTGGCTTTACACCTGAGAAGCAAGTGGTAGTAGATCGCACTGCTACCTGTATATTCAGGGAGCACACAACCTGAGTGGCCCATAAAAAGCCTTGGATGATGACATCAGAGGTGCAGGATGGGTTAACATACAAACTAGTCTTGGCTTTTTGGCTCAGATCAAGTGTAGCAGCTTTTGAAAAGGTGACTCGAGTCCACAGATTGTGCACCAAACCCAGTGTGCATAGTGTAACAATCTGGATTGGCTCCCAGTTTCACTAGGGTGGTAGACAAGGTGGATACCGAGAGGATGATTTGGGCTTTCCATGAGCTTCGGTGAAGGGGGGTCAGTTGACCCGATACCTCACTGTGGTCTTCTGGTTGATAGGTATAGGGAAGGATTTGTGGAGGCCTTTCTGCTTTCAGAGTGGGATGGTAGACCGCATCCTTGTACACGTTTATCAGTACTCTTGGGTGAAGAGAGCCTGATCTCAGGCTTTCGAAAAAAAGAAAATAGAGATTTGCCCAGAGGAAGATGGCTGTAGGGGAAGGGAGGAAAAAAGCCCCACACTGGATCTCAGCCATTTGAGTGACACATCACTTGTTCTTGGTGCCCAATCATGGCATTCTGGATACAATGTTACACAGCCGAGTTAGGAATGACTACCAAGGCCATTTGACATGATGCCAATCTGGGGGTTGAGCCACCACCTAGCATTGTACCCACTGGCAGCAGAGAGGAGAAGTACTTGGGACTTGCCAAAATCTACCAAATCTAGGATAAACTTTATCACTCCCATGTGAGTGGAGTAACACTCCCAATCCCAGTCTACGGGCCAAGGTGTAGTCCGGCTCTGGGCAGGCACTATACTGCTAATCCTGCCTGTTTTTCTTAGCTCACGTAGGGCAAGTAAAGCCTATGTAGAAGCCTGTTATAACAAAAATATAATTATAGCTTCATTCTTCGTGTTTACATTGGACTAAAACATGGGAAAAAAAGAAAACTTAAAAGAAAAAAGTCTGTACAGCAGAAAGAATGCGCCAATATCTCAATTATCCCGTCACTCAAAAAGTGGCAATTGTTCCGATTTTTTTCCTTTACTTTGCAAGTCAAGTACGTTTTATGAAAATTATCCACTTCAACTTCTGCACCTCGGGCAAAAGTGGAAATGAATGTGCTCCTCTAATGGGATTCTTAACAAGTTTTTGGTTCATGAACTTGTAAATATTAATCTGGATTTTCACATTCATACGAGACTGAAATAGTTCCGAATTACTCCCCAAGGATCTGCTCCGGTTAACAGACCCACCCTGACGTCTGAAGGGCGTGCATTGAAATGAATGTTTTCCTTTAAAATTGAGGATTATTTGGAGACGTGATTGGTCAACACTTTCCTGCTACTTGTACGTGAGGCTTGGATGCTGGAGAACCAAATATTTCTGTCTTTAAAGGGGCTGTCTTTTTAGAAAAACCCATTATAAAAAAGTACTATTAAAGAGATTATAGATTAAACGGACCAAAACCAGAGACCTGCCTTTAGCAAGATCAGTTTACAACAGGGCAAAAAGCGTCTCTGGAGTACTCTAACCGATGACCACAGATATACCATGAAATAGGAACTGTAATACTTCATTTGTCCTCTGGTGGTGCTGCAGGGAAAATTAAGAATTTTTGTTGGGTTTACCTTACAGATCACAACTGATCATTGGTAATCGCAGCAGAAGGATTATTTGAAATTGTGAATGGTAAAACCTTGTACCATGACGAATGACAGTACTATGTCTGTAATGCCTCAGTTTTGGCCTTGATGCCATATTTTTAATGCACCTGGAACTTTTTAAATGGTTACTAATAAATTGGTGAATGTGTATCCTATACGGCTAGATATCTTTGTTTGCTTAATGGTCCTGCTACATACATGTGAGACTTCTCAGTAAAGAGGCTGTCTTTTTAGAAAAAACATTATTTTATTAGAGAGTTAATAGATGGGGAGGAGGGGGGCTCCAGTTTAGGTCCCTACATCTATGAGAAAGTTGAATTGCATACAATATCTCTGGCTTTGGAGAACCTGACAGATTTAACTAGGAAATGTGCAATGCCTCATTTGTCCTGTGGGGGTGCTACAGGGAAAATGAAGTCTTGTTGTTACATAGTTATTGGGAACTGCAGCACAAGGACACCCTGTGGATTGAATTTTTCAAGGTAACAAAGAGGGATTGCCAGGAACACCCATGCCATATGTGCAGCAGGGAAAGGGCTCAAGCTTCCTGTTACACGCCTGTCCCTGATCTGGGCTTTGCTTCACTCACACCGGTCCGCTAAACTCTGTGGTGCTCCACGTCGGGCTTTGCAGATGGCTCGGTGTGCTGCCATATGATCTTTTGCCCGGTTCACCAAGATGCTCATCTGTGTCTTGGTATTAAGACTTCAGTGTTGCTATACTCTGGGTGCTCTATACAGCTTGACGGTTGACTCACTGGTGGACACAAACAGAAAAGGGCCCTGTGCAAGAACACTATATGGGCCCTTTGCAGTCCAATAGCTCATAATAATGCACAATTCCACTTGTTTTGGAGGTAGAAGCAACCCCCTAACATCTTGGGCCCCGTGAGGCTGCACAGGTCGCACCAATGATATGTCCGCCCCTGCCTTGACCTGCTCTGCTGCCTGTCTGTGGTTAACCTTCCACCTGCCTGCAGTTTCTAGAACCCCGCCTGCCTGCCTGCAGTCTCCTGGACGTCTTCTACCTGCCTGCAGTTTCCTGCACTCGACTTACATGCCTGTAGTCTCCAGAATTCTTCTGCATGTTGTTTCCTGCACTCCGCTTGCCTGCGGTTTCCTGCACTCCGCCTACCTGCCTGCAGTCTCCTGCTTTCTTCTGCTTTCAGTTTCCTGCACTCTGCCTACCTGCCTGTGGTCTCCTGTCCCTTGGCTGTCCATGTCCTGCATTCCTCACCTATCTGCTGCACAGACGCCCATGGCCCATGTGCCAACCTCTCACCTTGTACTTGGAGGATCCACCTCACCTGGTGAGCCTAACTCTGACCTGCAGCAATAATTAATAATTGGTTTCAGCTCTATACTGTCAGAAAGCAGTCACCGGAGGAACCCTCCTCGTGGCACCTGACTGTCTCGTTTGGTGCCTTAGTATATTCACATAAGACAGCTGAGTCTTACCTGGGATTCAACCTCAGGACCTGTAATGGAGGACAGAAACTTTGAGCCGCAGGCTGGACCCTTATACATAAGAGAATTTTCTCTGCCTAAAGAGATAAATCGTATTCTTCATCGTTGTATGTAGACTGTTCTGACACATACAGATACATTTCCACATACCTGTACATTATAGCTAAGAAAAAAAAAAGCTACAATTAAAAGTTAGAGATTCTAAAAAAAAATTAAAAAAAAAGTTACTAAAAATGAGTGGCTCAAAAATACATCACATTTTTTACATATACTTTTTTAAAATAAATGTCATAAACCAGCAAATATCACGTTCATATTTGATGTCCCTATAATTCTAACAAGCTGTACATTTTATATAACAATATGTAAAAAAAAAAAAAAAAAAGAAAAAATATGTAAAGAAAATAAATAAATAAAATGAAATAAAAAAAAAAACATGGCACAACTTTTTATTTCTAATTGAATTAATTAAAAAATGAATATAAGTGTGAAGCTTAGACATGCGGCAAAATGATACCTGAACAAAAACTACAGGTCGTGTTGCCAAAAGCAAGATCTCTTCTAGTGATGTCTAAAAATTAAATAAGGTATGGCGATAAAATGTGGGAAAACATTTTGCTGGTGGTCTGGACGAGTGCATCACAAAAATGCCCATGTGTACAGATGTGTGTCGTGTTTATGTGAGCCATTAATGTATACAATGTATATTTGTGCATCCTTCCATATTAACGTGCGTAAGCGGGTGGGATGGCGGAGCAGATGCGTCCTGCACGGTGCCCGTCACTGTCAGCGTCCACCCCCATTAACTATATTAATGTTGGACAATATGAGAAAATGTTTTGTCTTTTTGAGATTAATTGGAAATTGTAATCAAGAGGATCCCACAATGTAGGTCCCTTCCTGCCCCAAGGACTGCAGGTGATTGCCCTTTTTTTTTCTAAACTGTTGGAACCCAAAATAAATCAAAGGTGGGAACCAGGAACCAAAACTTAGGGGTTTTAATATGTGCAAATGATTGCAATGGTCGCAGGCTTCCTTTACGGCTCAGAGGCGACGCTGACATCCGTGACTCATGAATGGGGTTCAATCGTTTGCATTTGGAATATCAACAGCATTAAGCAAATAACGTGCGGTTTCCAGGATTTGTATATCAGAAGGTAAATACGCCGCTGCCATTGTCGTTGCTCTATTCCTTGCATGAAACATTTGTTGCTGGATGTTTCCAGCAGCTCCAGTTTATTTTACCTGTTAGTTCTCCTGGTGCCAAAAGGGAAAGTGCACAAGGGTGAAAAACACCTGTCGTGTGTACGGGGCGAGGGAGCGGGGAGTACACGTACCACAGGGGCCATTCTCTAGGAAGGCTTCCTAGTAAAAAGGTTGTCACTATCCCAGGAATATAGGTTTAGGGGGGGTGGTGTCATAGCTCTGCAATCCCCTCTGCCAACAGATGCCAGTGTTATAAATGGCACATGGTGAGGGGCTTTGTTATGTCTACTCAGGCTCGGTCTGGCCTGGCGGGGTAGCAGGGAAATGCCCGGTGGGCCCTGAGGGTCGCTGGGCCCTTTAAAAATGCTGCCCCTTTAAATGCGTGGGCCCTTTAAAAGCGCGTCCGAGGATTTGCAGGGACCTACGCACACATACCATAGCGTACGACCCCTCTGACGCGGCGTCTGGCGACCCTGGCTGGCTCTGGCTCCACTGACTCCCCCAGATAAGGACCTTGCGTGACGTCGCTGTGTCTACTGGTATTATCCTGAGGTGGCTTCATCTGAGAAAATCAGTGCATAAAAGAAATAATATAAAGCAATGGAGGCCGAGGATGTGCACCTCTGTTGAATTAAAGATGGGACTTACTTGGAGGTCACACTGGTCAGTAAGTCATCTTATGCACAGGCGATAACTTACTCTTTAGGTAATACATTTTTGGGAACTTTTCAGCACTATTTTCATATAGTAGTGGCATGGCTGCACGGGCGCTTGTCCCCTCATAAAAATGATACCATTTTTGCACAGATCGAATGTGCCAAACATGAGAAATTTAGTGTAGAAGCCATATGCAAATCAGAATGGAAGTGCACTGGGGGCGTGATGATGCACTTCCAATGACACCCACCCAGCCTGATTTGCATATGGCTTCTACCCTAGATCTCTCATGATTGGCACATTGGATTTGTACAAAATGGCCTCATTTTTATCAGGGCACCAGCACCCATGCACTTATACCACTAGTTCCATTGGAAAAAAATTCCAATAGGTTCCCTTTAAGATTTATTATCCCTTTAATCCAATCTCAGATTTTTCACGTGAAGTCTCAGAAGGATAAAAATAAAAGTCATCAGCGACAGACTATCAACATCAGCCATAGTAATGCTATAAGATGCGGATGGGTCGGTTCTAAACGCCAAGCTGTGCGCCATTTTGTCTTTATTCCAGATTAATGGTGCCCACAAAATGTATTACCTGAAATTGACTTTATTTTTTTCCATTTCTGGAAATCACTGACCGGGGAAATTGTTTTGCATTGAAGGGAACAGAAGGATTTATCAGTTGGAAGACAAGCGGCCATGTTGTTTGGGTTCTACGTGGAAACCTTGGCACAATGAACGCTCGGGCTGTTATTCTTCTGCAAACATTGGCGCTGAATGGAGGAGAACTGTTAGAAGGTGTCCGGGGTTAGGAGCGCAGGTAGCTGCCAGGTACGGCTCACTACCTTCCTGTTTTCCATGCTGCAGCCTAATTCCCCGGATTACTGTCATCACCTCCGCCGGCCGCCTTTCACAGTTATTCTGAGGTCTAAGCAAACATTGACATTCTCCGGCTATTCACCGCCGTCCGTACATATCACATCTCAAGATGGAAGTTATCTCATCTGCAGAAGAAAAGATAGATAAATATTTCTTAGTGCCAGATCCCGATACTGATTTGTGTCTCAATCATCTCTGTAATTGTTCCTTGGCGCAGGCCAAAAAACTTTCATCAGCCCTACTTAAAGGGTTATCACCCCGAGGAGGCAATTACTTATTACCAACTTATCTTGTAGGTGTCTATGCCAAATAAGGAAATGTAGCGGTTATAAGTTGGCCACTAGAGGCGCTATTATATGTGACTTTCTTAAAGGGGTTGTCCAGAATTTAAGAAAGCGATTTGCTTTTGTTCCCCATACGTCTCACCTGGGTCTCATATCGTAGGTCATCCTAAGTCATGGGGCTGCACCCCAGGAGCAGAGCAAACACCAAGCCCATGCATGAACTTGGAATCCACGGTCACTCTTATTATCCTCTTTAAAAAGTTGTTCTTTTAGGTAAAATAGTCCAAAGGTATTTGGCCATTTTTAGAACGGGGTCCTGTGAATGTAGGGGGGGGGGGTCGACGAGGCAGAGGGTACCTGCATGCTGGATCCGGAAGTAGAGAGGCTGCATCCTCTGTTCCTGGGGGAAAGCCTGAGTGAGGTGGGCCTCCCCCTGTTGCCTGGCGGAAGCTCTAGGGAGGAGAGGTTTCCTGCTATCGGAGGGGGCGGAGGAGAAAGAAAAAGCACTCAAAGGAAGGGAGTTTGGCGTCAGGGCAGAGCAGCGCGCAGTCAGGTGAGCGGAGTGCTCCGCTCCCCATACTGACACAGAGTACCAGTGATGCGACAGTGCAGGCTGCAGTCCACTAGAAGGGCAGGGACTGCTGTGCTGAGGCAAGCAGTGTGCCCAGCAGTAATCCAGAGAGAGAGAGCCGTGCAGAGCAGAGCCATGCAGAGCAGAGCCATGTACACAGAGCAGAGCCAAGCCGGGTGTTGATAAAGACCTATTGGTGGTCGAAACGTCGTATATAATATGGCGGAATAAAGTCCTTTTCATATTACTACACCTGGATGGAGCGCTGTTCTTCTATTTTTTGACTGTTTGGATCAATTTTTTTGTCCTTGCTTCACGTTTAGGACTTCTTCCTTTAGGATCTCGAGTCCAAGCACACAAACAAAGCAGAAAACCTTCTTCACTGAATGCTGAATGGAGACATGCTGTTACACAGTAACATCATAAAAAAGTTCGGAGCTAACGCGTTTTGCGTGTTTAACCTTTAATCAGGGCATACCAAAAATACATTGTACCAGAATAGAATATCTGTACACAATGTATTTTTCAGGGAAATTTCACCTGATATAGTGTTTATAAATGCTAAAAAAGAAGTAACATAATGCATTACGGTGTCAAAACGACTCACTGTGCACATGTTAAGGAGTTTTTGGAGCTTCTTTTAACCACAGCAAGTGTCAAAAGTGACAAAGTGGCTAAAAAAAATGATTGTACTATTCGTCGGTACCCCCCAAAGAAGCACATCGCGAAACGCGCGTTGGGGTCCCTCTCAAACATCCTTATAGAGGTTGGTCTCTCTCTGTGTTTCTTTATGTTAACTTAGCCTCTCGTCTTTTATATTTCAGTGTCTTCTTTTACCTACTATGGATTAATATGTGACTTTATAATTGCACTCTATGATTGAAAGCATTGATTAACACCCTTAGGTCTGTACCATACAGGTTTTAATATCATCTGCAGGTTTGGTGACTACATATAACGATTGCACTATGCACTTTATATAATTTGGTACAGACAAAAGGTTTGATTGCAATTTTATTGATTAGTGTACAATTTCCTTAGTTTACTTAAATATTTCATATATTACGCTTTGACACTGATTAGAAATTCATATAGACTCACATACCTACCTATCTGGATGTGGCACTAAGGTGTCGCTACCCTCTAAATTTTAAACTTGGTATCTTTTACCTTTTACTTTTTTGTCTATGCCTTATTTATATTTATATGTATAATAAACTTGAATTTACAATGTCATTATTGCTCGATTGTCCATTTTTTTCTTTGGTCATCTTCCCCCCCATTTGACATTTTAGCTCTGCTTTTTCAGATTGGCTCCTGTGCAGAAACACAAGCCCCCCCACAAATCACCCAAGCCCCCGATATGCCTTTGTTGAAGTCTGCACTGTTTCTGCCGTCCACAATAATGGAGCGCGGCTTCGTATTTTGTGCAGCATGCCTCAGTGACTGCGACATTCCAGCAGGTATCATTCCTGGAATTTTTACAACACGCAAGGTGAATCTATCAAACCAAAACAAGCATCAAACTGCACAAAACCCTGCAATGATTGATGCATCTTCAGTCAGTGTGATCCGCGCGTCGTGACACAATGACTTGTTAGTAAATGTCACTTAGCCGGAACGACTAAACGTGAAAGATCCATTGACTCCGCAGACTTCAGGTCTTTACAACAACTGCCGGACGAGGAGAGAGAGAAAAAACAAACATTTGTCATATTTTCCTGTGTCAGGATGATAAATGTGGGGACGGAGCATCGGCTGTGTGTACAGTACGTCTTGTCTGTCCATTATGGTCTGTTATCACAGCACAAAACTACCCAGAAGCCTTTTGTTCGCGACCTGTCAAAAATACACAAAGCTCCGTCTTGGAAGGAGTTGTACTTTATAGGGTTAGGGAAATTATGTATTCTTAAGATTACCGTCACCTGTCAACAATTCTATACATCACCCGACCGCAGAACAGATTAGCGCTCCTATGTACACGGAGAGTGTGAATAGCGAGGTGTTTCTGGGACGCTCGTCTTCAGCACCTCTGTTGACTGTGGGTTTGAAGTTCCTTATTTTTTTCTATTTTTTTTTTTTTTAAAGCTGTGTCAACAAAGTCTGGCGTGCAAAAAGCTGGCAGCTTTCACCTAGTCTTGGTGAGGATGAGAATCCTGCAAGGCCAGCCTGGGATACAGATGTAGCAGAGTTGGGCGAGATGAATGACGCAATTCTGCGCTGAAATAAACTTCATGCAACATGAATATCTAAAAAAAAAACCGCAAATGACGGACTGGCTTCATAGTCATGTAAATGTTCAGATATTTCTTTCTATAAACTGCTTCTTAAAAGAGTCGAAAAACACCTAAAAACCACATTATAGAAGAGAGACAGGAGGTTGGCGTGGATATCTCCATGTCCAAAAGCTGATGGAGAAAGAAAGGCAGTAATGCCCTGATGGCGGCCCTGGAGTAAAGTAAAAGTATTTTCCATGTTAACTGGATTGTATCAATCTGGTATACTTAAATCCTTTAAAGGGGTTAACCCATGTAGTTCAGGAGCGCACTACTGCCCAACATCTCAGCCAGGGCCGCTTTTAGGCAAAGTGGGGCCCTAGGCAAAGTTTAAGATGGGGCCCCAAATGCTAACATATTCCACATAGAGAAGGCTGGTAGTGCAATAAGAGACTGCGCTGCTGTGGTAGCATTCAAGATATCTTTAATTCTACCACAGCAGCGCAGTCTCTTATTGCACTACCAGCCTTCTCTTTGTACCAAGTCCTTGGACCTCGTGCAGCCTGCTGCAGCTGTTTTATGTGATTATAGGTGTTGTGACTCTCACAACCCTATCAGGTGAGCCTAACACTTGCTGTGCACTCATCTACTTTCCATACAGACCTACGCATTGGAAGCGTCCTGTCTCCCCCTTTTCTTTTCACAACATATTCCACATCACACAGAAGCATTTCGGTTGTATTTACATGTGCTGAGTTCAGGACGCTAAATGAGTGTGATCGATAATATTGAAGTCGTTCAACACTTGTTTCCCAGCCTCTTTCCACCGTCTGAGAAAGAATGATGGGGACAGAACAATCACTAATGGATCAATCTGTCCCCATACAGTATCATGTTATCAGCAGCACATCTACAGTTTATACCCCATAGTCCTCTATACAATATAATGTGCCCATAGTCCTCCACATAGTATAATACACTCCTCAGTCCTCCATATAGTATTATACACTTCCCATAGTCCTCCATATAATATAATGTGCCCATAGTCCTCCATATAGTATAATACACTCCACTGCACAGCACCATGGTACAGTTGTGGCCAAAAGTATTGACACCCCTGCAATTCTGTTAGATAATACTCAGCTTCTTCCTGAAAATGATTGCAAACACAAATTCTTTGGTATTATTATCTTCATTTAATTTGTCTTAAATGAAAAAACACAAAAAGAATTGTCCTAAAGCCAAATTGGATATAATTCCACACCAAACATAACAAAGAGGGTGGACAAAAGTATTGGCACTGTTCGAAAAATCATGTGATGCTTCTCTAATTTGTGTAATTAACAGCACCTGTAACTTACCTGTGGCACCTAACAGGTGTTGGCAATAACTAAATCACACTTGCAGCCAGTTGACATGGATTAAAGTTGACTCCACCTCTGTCCTGTGTCCTTGTGTGTACCACATTGAGCATGGAGAAAAGAAAGAAGACCAAAGAACTGTCTGAGGACTTGAGAAACCAAATTGTGAGGAAGCAGGAGCAATCTCAAGGCTACAAGTCCATCTCCAAAGACCTGAATGTTCCTGTGTCTACCGTGCGCAGTGTCATCAAGAAGTTTAAAGCCCATGGCACTGTGACTAGCCTCCCTAGATGAGGGCGGAAAAGAAAAATTGACAAGAGATTTCAACGCAAGATTGTGCGGATGTTGGATAAAGAACCTCGACTAACATCCAAACAAGTTCAAGCTGCCCTGCAGTCCGAGGGTACAACAGTGTCAACCCGTACTATCCGTCGGCGTCTGAATGAAAAGGGACTGTATGGTAGGAGACCCAGGAAGACCCCACTTCTTACCCCGAGACATAAAAAAGCCAGGCTGGAGTTTGCCAAAACTTACCTGAAAAAGCCTAAAACGTTTTGGAAGAATGTTCTCTGGTCAGATGAGACAAAAGTAGAGCTTTTTGGGCAAAGGCATCAACATAGAGTTTACAGGAGAAAAAAAGAGGCATTCAAAGAAAAGAACAAGGTCCCTACAGTCAAACATGGCGGAGGTTCCCTGATGTTTTGGGGTTGCTTTGCTGCCTCTGGCACTGGACTGCTTGACCGTGTGCATGGCATTATGAAGTCAGAAGACTACCAACAAATTTTACAGCATAATGTAGGGCCCAGTGTGAGAAAGCTGGGTCTCCCTCAGAGGTCATGGGTCTTCCAGCAGGACAATGACCCAAAACACACTTCAAAAAGCACTAGAAAATGGTTTGAGAGAAAGCACTGGAGACTTCTAAGGTGACCAGCAATGAGTCCAGACCTGAATCCCATAGAACACCTGTGGAGAGATCTAAAAATGGCAGTTTGGAGAAGGCACCCTTCAAATATCAGGGACCTGGAGCAGTTTGCCAAAGAAGAATGGTCTAAAATTCCAGCAGAGCATTGTAAGAAACTCATTGATGGTTACCGGAAGCGGTTGGTCGCAGTTATTTTGGCTAAAGGTTGTGCAACCAAGTATTAGGCTGAGGGTGCCAATACTTTTGTCTGGCCCATTTTTGGAGTTTTGTGTGAAATGATCAATGTTTTGCTTTTTGTTTCATTCTCTTTTGTGTTTTTCATTTAAGACAAATTAAATGAAGATAATAATACCAAAGAATTTGTGTTTGCAATCATTTTCAGGAAGACACTGAGTATTATCTGACAGAATTGCAGGGGTGTCAATACTTTTGGCCACAACTGTTTATAGCACAGCCCGCATCCCCCCCCAGAGAATGGCCCCACAGTCCAGTACTGTTACATTAAAAAAAAAAAGCACTCCTCTCATTCTCTGCTCCCTGCTCCTGTCTCAGCCTGCTCTGCCTGGCACACAGTGAGTGCGGGATGATGTCATTGCGCACCCGCAGTGTTAGAGGCAGAGTGGGGAATGATGGGAGAGGGAGCGTCAGCTGACGCTCTCTCCTCCATCATTGCTTTGAACTGTACCGGCGTCTATAATATAGTTCAATGCAGCGGCGGAGGGAGTCGGCGCTGGCGGTAGGTGGGCCCCCCTTCCTCATGGGCCCCATAGCGGTTGCATGATGTGCCGCTAGCTGGGGGCCCTAGGCAGCTGCCTGGGCTGCGTGCCCCTAACGCCAACCCTGATCTCAGCTTCCAGCTTCCTCTCCTGATGATTGACAGCTCAGATCAGTGGCATGGCTGTGCCACTCACCCAAACTGTGTGTCGGATGACTGTAGCTAAATCCAGCCAGAATCAGAGCACCGCTTACAAGCTCTATAGCAAACAGCTTGTAACAGCTCCGTTCCTCGCCTTGATAGACTTCTGAAGGGGCTGGTTACCATATCAATAGGCAGTGAACTAGAAAATTGAAAGTCCCTCTGCTCTTGAGAACACAGAGGATTTTAGTTAGAGGGAAGCTGTAAAGTTATTTGTTCTCAAACACTTTGTGATTGTATCTAAGAAGATAAGACATCTCTTAAATTTATGTTTTAATGATATATTAATAAAGAAGATCCATAGAGTTTTACAAAGTAACATATTGTATCACCCGATTTTATGTATTTGTAATTAGAGATGAGCGAATTTGTTTGGATTCGGTTTCGAATACGATCGGCATAGAATATTCTTTTTGCAATATTTGTACAACACAGCCGAATGTCATTAGAGTCAATGGGAGTAAAAATTGACGAATATGTTCGGAACTGATCATAAGACATACATTCGGCATGAAAAGTGTTCGAATATGGCCCGAATATGTCAAAATCAGATTTGGGGCCAAAATCTGAACAAATTCGCTCATTTCTATTTGTAATAGAGACTTAATATAATCTTTACAGGACAATCCTGACCATAGGAGCTTACAATCTCCAAGGTCCGCTGTCACGGGGTCCTTCTCCGATACCACACAATCAACAGAGCGAGGAAAGGGTGAACAATCCCAAGTCCTTTATTACAGGCAAAATTAGAAGGTCCATAAACAATCCACCACACTGAGGATGCAATAGTCCAGAACAAGAATGTAGTCCAGTAACAGGATAAAATGTCCAGGGAGACGAGATTCCAAAACTCTAGCACCAGAGGATAAAATGGGTCCTTCTCTCTGAAGTGCAGTCTTTACACGATCCACTGCACACAGGAACTGACTTGACCAGCTCCTGTTCTTCCCACCCCCTTCCTTGTGTCCAGGGGTAGTCAAACAGGTTGGGGCGGTTTCCAGGCCTCCCAGAGGAGAACAAAGGAGCTTTGGGGATTAAAGAACTACAGGGGGTCATCAAGAGACTGATACAGTCAGGCTATAGACATACAAGAAAACACTATGAAAATAAGTGAAATAGAAATTTACACAAAAGGATATCCACATAGCCTATCACACCATCACATCCGCCAAGGGTAAAAGTCGTCTAGGCATTGGTCCGTGTCACTCACTGGATCCTATCACGTGACTCTTGACGTCACGAAGGTCCTGCAACTACCCTGAAGTCGGCGGCACAATGCTGCGGAGAACGCTGGCGCACCGAGGGAGCAGTGAGTAACCTGAGAGACTGTCACCGGCCGGGACAGTTCTCTAATAACCAACTGTTGGTAGTGTTCAACTACGCTCTTGATTTTAAGAAATATAGAATATTGCGTGTGGAAAGGATAGTTCCTTACTATCCAAGCAATGGCACTCTGATCTTGTTCAACTATAAGGAAATGACCGTGCCCCTGCCCTATTCGTGTGAATCGCAGTATTCTGTTGCACAGATTTGAGGTATATACACATAGTCATCAATTAAAGATATCTCTAGTGTTTCCGTAACACATATTTTTTATTCTCATTATCTTTTGTAACACTTTTTATTTATTTGCAATTTATTTTGGTACCGTGGTGGTTTATAGTCTTGTAACCAGGTTGGTTCATGGATTAGTGTGGATATTTCAACGCAAACATATTTTAATATTTTGTATTTGATTTACAACAACGTGGTGTGTTGTTTTGTTGTGCGGCGGGTATCCCTCCACGAGTACTAGCGCTCCCAAACATACCATTTTCCGACATATATAAATAACCTATTGAATCGTATCCATTATCCATTGGTATTGGCCCCATGAGGTGCTATGTTACTATTCTGGTAGTTTTGTACTGGACTATTGCTCTTTCTCTGGTTGCACCAAACCATTGTACATACTTATTAGCCCAGTAATTCAGTGGTTAGCACTACAGCCTTGGATATCAGGGGTCCTACATGTTTGCAGTTGTCTTCCCACACCTATAGCCCTGCTGCTTTCGTCTGTGCACCAGAGAAATGACAGATTTTGAGCTGCAGTTAGATCTTCATACCCTAAACAGTGGGATCTTCATTTTAGTTACAAAGTTGCTTTACTCTTTATTTTATTTGTGAATATGGACAAAGCGTTATGTGAACTGGAAGCCGCGAAGGATAAAATCCGTCAGTTTCCCTTTCTAAAAGCTTCACTAAAGAAATGTCTGTTTTAGTTTTTTTCAGCGAGATATCAAATATTGTGAATACAAATAAACTTGTAGCATTAATGTTGACTTTTAATAGTTTGCTAAACCGAGTGATAATTTGTGACCTCTGAACGTTATCACGCTGCGTTTCCAAATCCAATCATCTGAAAATGACGGAGGAGACAGAAAGGAACACAGATAAAGGGCTCAAACTGAATCGGTGAGAAAATAAAAGTGGCAATTTGTTCTGTTAATTAGTGTCATGTTTTACATAGAAACTAGAGACCCCCCAAAGACATATCCTCCAGGGAATCTGCAGCCTTTTTGGCTTTATGCGATTGCATAGATAAAGAGATGGTCGAATACAAAATCTATATTTGAGAGGCCGTTTAAAATTCAGGGCACTGTGAGCCACCTCCCTCCGCGCCCCCCATAGCTATACCCCCCCCCCGCTCAAAGTCAGGCGCAGCCTCCAGCACTTGTGAGGTGGCACAGGTGTTAGGACCAGGTAGTAGGCCATTTCCCTCCACGCCCCCATCGCTATACCCCCGTCTCACAGTCAGGTGCAGCCTCCAGCACTTGTGGGTTGGCACAGGTGCTAGGCCCAGGTAGTTGGCCATTTCCCTTTGTGCCCCCATAGCTATACCCCCGGCTCACAGTCAGGTGCAGCCTCCAGCACTTGTGGGTTGGCACAGGTGCTAGGCCCAGGTAGTTGGCCATTTCCCTCCGCGCTCCCATAGCTATACCCCCGTCTCACAGTCAGGTGCAGCCTCCAGTACTTGTGGGTTGGCACAGGTGCTAGGCCCAGGTAGTTGGCCATTACCCTCCACGCTCCCATAGCTATACCCCCGTCTCACAGTCAGGTGCAGCCTCCAGCACTTGTGGGTTGGCACAGGTGCTAGGTCCAGGTAGTTGGCCATTTCCCTCCGCGCCCCCATAGCTATACCCCCGGCTCACAGTCAGGTGCAGCCTCCAGCACTTGTGGGTTGGCACAGGTGTTAGGACCAGGTAGTTGGCCATTTCCCTCTGCGCCCCCATAGCTATACCCCCGGCTCACAGTCAGGTGCAGCCTCCAGTACTTGTGGGTTGGCACAGGTGCTAGGCCCAGGTAGTTGGCCATTACCCTCCACGCTCCCATAGCTATACCCCCGTCTCACAGTCAGGTGCAGCCTCCAGCACTTGTGGGTTGGCACAGGTGCTAGGTCCAGGTAGTTGGCCATTTCCCTCCGCGCCCCCATAGCTATACCCCCGGCTCACAGTCAGGTGCAGCCTCCAGCACTTGTGGGTTGGCACAGGTGTTAGGACCAGGTAGCTGGCCATTTCCCTTCGCGCCCCCATAGCTATACCCCCGGCTCACAGTCAGCAGTCAGGTGCAGCCTCCAGCACTTGTGGGTTGACACAGGTGCTAGGCCCAGGTAGTTGGCCATCTGTAAATCCCATTATTGATATATAATGACGTGCGATTTCTTGTTCGCAGTTGGCAGTGCAAACAGTGGAAATCTCCATCCTTGTTAAACACACACTCCAGCCGAGGACACGGTCAGAAATAAACCCATGAGCAATATATATTCAAATGAAAGTACACAGCAGCGGAGAGGTCGAGGAGGTGACTCACCGGAACATGCACAGGATTCCCAGAGAAGACTTATCCATCCTGGGCTGATTCCTACGTAACCCTCTACACAAGGTGTTCACCTCTATCAAATACAGTTTAGAATTATTGCATTTTAAATCAATCGATTTTTTTTTTCTTCCTGAAATAAGTTGATAATTAGAAAAAAAGCAACTAATACAATTATTTCTTATTATGTCCCTGTCACGCTGTGACGGTCTTCAGTAAGGAAGAGGGGCCTCAAACTGTCCCTGGAGCTGGGACCCTTACTATCCTGGTCCCGTGGGGTACTCTTAAAGGTAGAGAGGCCAGAGTCTCCAACCTTACTATGCTCCTGTAAACAAGAGGCATGGGACAGAAATGAAAAGGTAACCCAGACACAAAACCTCCATCATACAAAAGCACTAACCAACAACAGGTAGGAGGATAGGGACTGGGGGGAATAAACTAAATGGGAAATGGGACCAGGAGATAAACACACACATACTACAGCAACCTACAGAACACCACAACTCCAACTACTTATCTTTAACACAAAACACAGGAAGGCGAATCTCCAGTAGCAGCAATGATCTATTTGGCACAGCGTCTCCTAACAGCAAGGAAGCAGAACTTTCACCGGCAGGAGAGAGAGGGTCTGGCCAGGTTTTATAGGAAAAGTTATCGACCAGATCAGAAGCAGCTGAAATGGAGCTGCATGATTCTACCCAGCATAGAAAGGGTCTTTAACCTCTTCAGCACCAAAGGAAACCAAACTCATTTAATATGGGATGCAAATACACAGGCTAAATGTAAGGACTGCAACACACAATATGCAGTGATCATCTACTCCCAGATCTCCCAAGTTGGCGCAACACATTTGTGACAGTCCCTCATCACTTGCCATAGAGTGGTATATATGTATAGGATGAGTCCCTATGGATGCGGTTTACTAGAGCTGATTCCTTGTAGCTGCTGGAAGAGAACCCTACAACCCTCCTCCTCCTGCAGGCATCGCTGGTGTCTCTTCTTAATAGGTCTTAGTAGGTCGAGCGCAACGTCATGAGTGAGTCACTCCGCAAAGGTGACATTGCGCTCAACCTACTGATCTGAGTTGCCAGGGATGCTTGCAGGTAGTAGGTGGTTAACATGGCACTTTTTCGGCAGCCACGAAATATCAGGGTCCTGCAAACTATTGTGAGGGTTTTTTTCTCCCTTTGTCCTTTCCAAAACTCTTGGTCTAATTTAATCTATCAATGTAGAGGCAGAGTTGGAAGCCACAACTGGGCCCTATGGTTTTATACAGCAGATGGGTCATTGGACCTCAAAGGTGTCACATCTTTACCTGGCCTTTCCCCAACAATGTCAGCTTCTGTGCCAGTTGCTGGCATTTTTACTCTGCAAGTGGCATCAGTGATGGAGGAGACATCATGGCCAGACACAGTTCAGCCAGGAATAAATGTGGCTGGGACTTTTGGTGTCACTCAGCCAGGCTAATGGCTGTGTGTGCGGTCCAACAGGTGCTATCTGCTCATTGCTCTGGCCAGCACCACACCCAACATAAACTCCTAGCATACACTTGGGAGTAGCCAGATATTGTGTCTGATCGCTCCCTGGACTATGGTGTTTTTTCTTGTTTTGTGTACTCTGATTTTCACCTATGCGGATTAGCTCTGCCTCCGTGACCATCCTGATCGTACCCCTTAACATGGCTAGGATTTCTCTGCTGGTACTGTCTCTTCAGGTGTTGACCTGGTTAGTGTACTGTTACCTCGGCTTGCTCCTCCGGCCAGCAGCCACACTGTGTAACCCTGAGGATTCGGCAGTAAGTCCAAATCCTTGTCTATGGGTTAAAGAGTGAAGGTTTGGGTTCCTCTGGGACGGAGGGGCTAGAGCCAAGTCGGCTATGAAAGCCTTTTGGAATTGAAAGCAGAATTGCAAAAGGACTATAAGCAGTAAGGTTTCCAGTTATGTCTCTTGAACAGCGACTTATGACGTTATGTGGTCACAAAGCATCATGGGAGGAATTTGAAACGATGGGAATTTAATGCACCAGCCCTAAAAAAAAAAAAAGCCCACTGGAGAAAGATGCAAGAAAAGATGCATGCCGCCTGGTTCTTCACATTTTTGACTGTCCCTGAACCATATGCTAAACTCTAAATAATCCGGAGTAGCATTCTTCTGTATTTATTCCGATTTCTGGTGGAGATTATGGCAGATCTTGTCAGCTGTGGATGACATCCACGCCTTTCACTAGCATGGATTTCTAGGACAGTGATCAGAGTAGCATAAAACTGAACAGAGTTGCAAATTTTTGCACTTAATGGACATGCACGAAAATTTGCAACAGTTTTTCCAAACTGGTGCAATACTTGTACAGTTGTCATTGACTACATGGATTTGACTCCACAACATCTATTTATCTGTTGTTTAGTAATTACTGAATATTGATAATTGTTCTTATGTTCTAAACAAAAAGTAAATCATGTCCCAATTGCAGTCTGTTCTGGAACCGGTGGCAAATAATGTACATCAAAAAAAAAACTTTTTTCCTCTTCTTCCCCATTTACTGGCTACAAAATTAGAACAAGGTCAGGTTTATTCCAGTACAGCGTGTCCGAAAAAATATCTGTTCCCCCCCCCCCCAGCTGAAACTTGCAAATAAAGGGTCACCTTCATCACCATTTAGGGTATGTGCACACTTTGCGGAATCGTCTGTGGATCCGCAGCAGTTTTCCAAGGGATGTACAGTACCAAGTTATCATATGGAAAACAAAAACCACTGTGCACATGCTGCGGAAAATTCCGCTCGGAAACGCAGCGGTTTATTTTCCGCAGCATGTCAATTCTTTGTGGGGATTCCGCAGCGTTTTTACACCCATTCCATTCTAGGAATCCGCAGGTGTAAAAACGCAGGCGAAATCCGCAGATAAAACGCAGGCATTTTGACCTGCAGATTCCGCACGGAAAAATCCGCACACGAATCCACAACATGTGCACATACCCTTACTTCTGAAAAAAGTTTTAATTGTGAAAATTTTTACACTCAAGAAAAAAAAGCAAAAAGTCTATAGAGTGTATTCCGGGTATGACCTGGACTAAAGTCCTCATCATCTGCATCCGTGGGGTATTGATGGTAGAGCGTGAAGTACCACCCATCGGTCCCCATTATTAACCATCCCTGATTTTGGGGTGGATGGCAATGTGGAATACATGTTACATTAATGTCGGAAGAAAGAAGTTTATGTAAATTGTATCCTATAGAAAGGAAGTAAGGTGCTATAAAATCCAGCAATGGATGAAACCAAGGAAATTCTTACCAGCACCATACCGTGACATATGCCGTATCAGGCGACATGGTAAAGGTAGTCTCCCACTCAGGACCCCACTAAGAGCCAGACATAAGAGCCCTTAATTATCAGCCATAGACCCGGCCTTGTATTACAAGGGGAAGTCTGGTGGGCAGCAACGTTTCACCTTAATAACCACTGATCGAAGCCTGTATGGTGCTACTTATTACAGACTATATGGCGAAGGAGGGCGCCTCTTTAATACAATGTGAACTGCTACAGGACGCATTTGTTTTTAAACCATGAAAAATAAAGAAAACTTAGTTGGGAGCCTATGGAGGTACAACGTGGTCCATTGGCACCAGATCTGTTCAGTATGGATCAATAATATATCCATGTGCACGCAGCCATCAGCTTAATCTGCAGGAGGGTTCACATAATTTTCAGGTTTTTTTTTCTCTTTCTGAGAAGTGGAATGATAGAACAGAACGGAGACAGTTTGTGTAATATACAATTAAGGAATATACGATTTGCAAACAAGCAGTGAGACAGCGCAGCGACGGAAAGTGAACAGAAAAATAAACAGGCGTTTCTGCCGAGAGGTTACAAAGAGATTTTGGCAGCGGCCGTCGTTCCCCTGCACACCATCGGGAGAACTGTCCTTAAGAAAAGTTCTGGTCTCACGAATCCAGATTGAATTCAGCACTAATATTTAACAGTTTGTAGCTTGTATTAAACTTTTTGAAATATAGAGACACATAGACATCAGATACAGACATTGTGAATTGGCACAAGACCCCCATCACATCGGGATAGACCGCCGTCAGCTTCCACATCCAAGGGGAAAATGAATAGACGGGTCAGCTCTCTCCATTCACCGCCATAAGTAGTTGTGGGACCCATGTTCTGAAATTTGTAGGTCCCAGAGGTGGGAGCTGCAGCCACCAGACAGACAGTTATGACTTATCCTGTGGATTTGACAAAGGTCTAAGATGGGAAAACCCGTTTAAGCGAGTGATGGATGACACACCGGCGACTTCTCCCCGCCCCGATCCCCTAGACTGACAGGTCTCTCCCTATACAAACACAATGACCAGTGCCTGCCTCTTGGACTAGTCACCCAAGTCACACAGTCCCCAGCAGCTCTTCAAATTGATGTTTTCTCCGAAATTCTGCCGAGTAAAACATAAATGGCGGCAATAACATATCCAGGCCTGAGGACTGGGCAGCATGAATCAGAGGACGGGTCCCTTTGACATAAAGTGATGCTGAATGTTATGTACCAAGAGAAGAACGATACAAAACACAAGACTAGACCTTACCCAAACCAGTCATGTAAAAAAAAAGTTATGGATTGCGGAGAAGCAAAAATTACACTGAGTCTTGAAAGCCAACGTGAACATTGTCCTCATATCACCACTCCAGCGGGGGGGGGGTTATTTCGTGGCTGGAATGGTGCCACTAATCTAAAATTCCCGCCCCTAGTATTATACCTACCGTCTGCCGTCTTCTTCTGTTCTTGGTCCTGCTCAGGTCATCTCCAGCAGTTTGTGACCTGCCCGATCACCCCAGTGTTTGCTGGACGAGCCGGAGGTCACTAAGTCAGAAATTGAGGTCACAAGATAACGGATTGATACTGGGGTGGCAATGGGCACAGCTGAGGACTGGGGTGGTGATGGGCACAGCTGAGGATGGAGGCTAGTAAATACTAGGACCGGGACAGCGATGGGCACAACTGAGGATGGGGGCTGGTAAGTACTTGGACCGGGGTGGCAATGGACACAGCTGAGGACGGGGGCTGGTAAATACTAAGACCGGGGCGTTGATGGGCACAGCTGAGGACGGGGGCTGGTAAATACTAGGATCAGGGCGTTGATGGGCACAGCTGAGGACAGGGGCCGCGATGGGCGCAGCTGAGGACATGGGCTGGTAAATACTAGGAGCGGGGCGGTGATGGGCACAGCTGAGGGCGGGGCCTGGAAAATACTAGGGCTGGGGCGGCGATCAGCTCAGCTGTAGACGGGGGCTGGTAAATACTAGGACCGGGGCGGTGATGGGCGCAGCTGAGGACGGAGGCTGGTAAATACTAGGACCGGGGTGGTGATGGGCACAGCTGAGGATGGCGGCTGGTAAATACTAGGACCAGGGCGGTCATGGGCACAGCTGAGGATGGGGGCTGGTAAATACTAGGATCAGGGTGTTGATGGGCACAGCTGAGGACCGGGGCAGCGATGGGCGCAGCTGAGGACAGGGGCTGGTAAATACTAGGATCAGGGCGTTGATGGGCACAGCTGAGGGCAGGGGCTGGTAAATACTAGGATCAGGGCGTTGATGGGCACAGCTGAGTGCGGGGGCTGGTAAATACTAGGGCTGGGGCGGCGATCAGCTCAGCTGTAGATGGGGGCTGGTAAATACTAAGACCGGGGCGGTGATGGACACAGCTGAGGACGGGGGCTGGTAAATACTAGGATCAGGGCGTTGATGGGCACAGCTGAGGACAGGGGCCGCGATGGGCGCAGCTGAGGACATGGGCTGGTAAATACTAGGAGCGGGGCGGTGATGGGCACAGCTGAGGACGGGGGATGGTAAATACTAGGGCCCGGGCAGCGATCAGCTCAGCTGTGGACGGGGGTTGGTAAATACTAGGACCGGGGCGGTGATGAGTGCAGCTGAGGACGGGGGCTGGTAAATACTAGGACCAGGGCGGTGGTGGGCACAGCTGAGGACGGGGGCTGGTAAATACTAGGACAGGGGCGGTGATGGGCGCAGCTGAGGACGGGGGCTGGTAAATAATAGGACCGGGGCGGTGATGGGCACAACTGAAGATGGGGGCTGGTAAATACTAGGACCAGGGTGGCAATCAGCTCAGTTGTGGATGGGGGCGGGTAAATGCTAGGACTGGGGCGGCGACAGCTGAGGATGAAGGCTGGTAAATATTAATGTCAAGATACTTACATTTGTTCCACCACTTCAATGCTGAAATAAAAACCCTGGAGTGATGCTTTATGGGAAAACAAAAGCTTCTGATTAACCAAAAAAAAATTTGCCTTTCTACAAACAAATCCACCATAGGGGGCCGATCTTTTTGTGACATACGCAGTTCTAATAAATAAACAGAAGTTGATAAAACCTACATAAAATCTTCAACAGTGCTCAGTCTACCCTACACGATGTCCGACAAGAGGTTCCGCAGCCGCTGATGCTGAAGTGAACATCTACGGACCCTCAGGCTCAACATGGAATAGTTTCCTTCCAAAGACTAATTTTTCATGATTCCTCTGATGACAGAGTAAAATAAAAATGTTGTGATGTTCACTTCTCAAATCACGGATTATTTTAATGCGCAGAAAAAACACATTGACTAATCCTGTGGCATTTTACTGAAGTATCTGCCAAACCCACAGCTTCAATTACCAAAGTGAAGTGATGCTCCGGAGAGAATTCAGCTGAGTGTGCAGAGCGTTCACCCCAGAGACCTGACGCGGCCCAGGAGAAATACAAAGTAAAACTACCACCAGTCCATTACCAATGAAACTGGAAGAAAGAACATAGGCATCAGAAAATATCCATGGTGGGAGTCCATGAGAGAAGACCTCCACCAATTACTATAGCTCAAGAACCATGTTTCTATTTTACGGTCTTCCATCAAAGTCAATGGGACTGTAGCTTGAATTGTGCCCCAGGTCTCTTACTTTAATTAAAGGGAATATGACATCAAAAAATTACCTATATAAGTCCTTTAAATCAATTTTTATGTTAAATCACCACATCATTATATATAAAAAAGGAAGCAATTTTCATACTGAACACTAGTCCTTATAGTATAATGCAAGTTTCTTCTGTACAAAGGATTTTTCAGCAGTTTCATTATTATCACATGATTTCAGGGAAAGGTAACACCTCTATATAAAGTAGATAACACAGGATCCACCTTTCACAATAGGTGATGTCACAGCTCTCCTCCTCCTCCTGTACAATGACTGATAACACCTTTATACAGTGGTGTGAAACAGTGTTTGCCCCGTCCTGATTTCCTATTCTTGCATGTTTGTCACACTTAAATGTTTCAGATCACCAAAAAAATGTAAAAAAAGTAGAGAAAGATAACACAAGTAAACACAAAATGCAGTTTATAAATGAAGGTCTTTCTGTGTGAAAAAGTGCCCTAAACCTAATAACTGGTTAGACCGCCCTTAGCAACAACAACTGTAATCAGGCATTTGCGATAACTGGCAATGAGTCTTTTACAACGCACTGGATGAATTTTCACCTCTCACATTTGCAGAATTGTTGTAATTCAGCCACATTGGAGGTTTCAGAGCATGAATCGCCTTTTTAAGATCCGCCGCAGCATCTCAATCAGATTAAGGTCAGGACTTTGACTAGGCCACTCCAAAGTCTTAATTTTGTTTTCGTTACACCATTTAGAGGTGGACTTACTGGTGTGTTTTGGATCATTGTCCTGCTGCATAACCCAAGTGCGCTTCAGCTTGAGGTCACAAACAGATGAGCGGACATTCTCCTTCAGGAATTTTGGTAGACAGCAGAATTCATGGTTCCATTTACCACAGTAAGTCTTCCAGGTCCTGAAGCATCAAAACAGCCCTAGATCATCACAGTACCACCACCACGTTTTACTGTTGGTTGAGGATCATTAAGATGTTTTCTGGCAAAACTGAGATGAGCCTTTATGTTCTTATTGCTCAGCAGTGGTTTTCATCTTGGAACTCTGCCACGCAGGCCATTTTTTCCCAGTCTCTATGATTTGCTGGAGTCCCAAAGCTTTAGACATGGCTTTATAACCTTTTCTAGACTGATAGATTTCAATTACTTTGTTTCTCATTTTGTTCCAGAATTTCTTTAATTCATAGCTGTTGAGGAACTTTTGGTCTACTTCATTTTGTCAGGCAGGTCCTATTTAAGTGATTTCTTGATTGAGAACAGGTGTGGCAGTAATCAGGCCTACGTGTGGCTAGGGAATGTGAACTCAGCTTCCCAAAGATGTGATGAACCACAGTTAATTTATGGGGGCAGCAATCACTTTCACACAAGGCCCTGTAGGTTTGGATCTCTTATTCCCTTAATAATAAAGACCATAATTTAGAAGCTACATTTTGTGATTACTTGGGCTATCTTTGCCTAATATTTACATTGTTTGGTGTCTGAAACCTTTAAGTGTGACAAATATGCAAAAGAATAGGAAATCAGGAAATGGCAAACACTTTTTTGCATAGAGTAGATAACACAGGATCCACCATTCACATGATTATAGTTGGGTGATTCTTTCTCTAGATGAGAAAAAAGTAATTTTGAACTATTTTAATAAAAAATAAATCTTTCTTTTTTAGAGAACAAAGGATGTGGTCCCCCAGATTCTCATAGTAGAAATCCAGCACGGATGACCGTGACACAATGTGTAGGGTATAACAGAAACGAACAATTAGTAAAATTAGTGCATGGACCATGAAGGTAACAATGTGACCAGTATGGGGGGGGGGGGGGGTCGAGCACTGGGTATTCGATTCCCTTCACTATGGATGGAGGGTCCCAAGAAGGCTTGGACAAGGCTGAAAAGTCATGAAAAGTTTACGAATGGAAAACAAAACGCCAAACGACAAAAATGTATTCTTTACTTAAGGTCCTTTTTTATTTCATGTGTACACAAATAGAGAAAAGAACAAAAATAAGCAAATATGAAAATCCTAAGCGTGAGTTCAACAGCAGCGGCACCGGATATCCGTGCCTACCAGTGCACGGAGGGCCCGATTCTGGCAGAGTGAAGAACACAAATGTGCAACTGCGCTCTTTTTTACTACACAAGATTGTCCTGGAAAAATTGTCATTGTTGTTAAATAAGGAAATGTTGTATTACATGCTGGTAATCCAAATAAAAGACTTCTATGTAGTATATCATGGAGAAGTGAAGTCCGTCCGCCTGGGTCTGCCCTGTCTCATATGGGGTCACTTCTCTTTGATGTCCATATGGGCAGGGGTTGTACGGAGACCAGCCTTTCAGGTCACTTACTACATACAGTTCTAACTAGTTGTAGGCACTGAACAATACTTTATCCATAGGAAGCAAGAAATCACAACTTACCACCTGATCCAATCTTAGCTGTGAACTCCGCTCTATTTAAATTTCCTCATGAAGAAAGTCGCCCGAAATACAAATTAATGTCTTTTATTTTTGTGGTTTGTATTTGTTTTTGTGTTTTTTTGTGGTTTGTTTTTGTGGTTTTTTGTGGTTTGTATTTGTATTTGTACAGCCAAATCAGATCTCACACTTTGCACTGATGGGGGGCAGTACCCCGAAACACAGTGTCTGCAAATGGAGATTCTGGTTTGGCTTCTATCCTAAGTCATGTAACTAGGCTCGCTAAAGGGTCAACATTGACTTTTAGGATTGCTACCTCCAATAGGTGGCACTAGAGTTCTAGTCCTCTTCCTCTCTGAAGAGACAATTTGCATAATTAGCATATTTGTTAAACTGAAATACAAGTTTCTTCATATGCCACACACACACACACAAAAAAAAAAAAAAGTTTAATTTCCTTCTGCAATTACAAGCCATTTGCAATTTAAATACTTTATAATCAGGCAATGCTTTAAAAAAAAGGACCTCACATCGTGAAGAAATATTATAGTGCTCCATAATATATATATATTATTATGCTTAATGTAATCTTATTACGAGGTTCTCTTGGAAGTAGGAATAATCACCAGGAGAGTTTTGTTTGTGGTTTTTTTTTTAACCTATTATCAAAATGATGAAAAGTTTGCATCTAAAATAAAAAAGTATTATATATATATATATATATATATATACACACACACATACTTTTTTAAATGTTTTATAAAGTTTTATACACAGATACAAATACATATATTCATACACACTTTATGTTCTATAAGGTGCTTCTATCATTTTAAGACCATTTAATACTAATATATATTTATGTTTTTATGTAATTTTTTTGGTAGTATTTATGGTCTTAAAAAAATACATTTTTCAAAACAAAAAAATACAACTCTTCCGCTAGCACCATGCCTCCCCATATACCTTATACAGTAACCTTAGCTTGAGCCGTTTTCAGTTCATTCACTAAATTTCCTTGATTCTTCCTGATAATCATTGTATTCCCCTGTCTCTCTTCATTTGGCAGCAGATGCCCTGGCAGAAAGCCTAAAACACAGTGAGTGACAAATCACTACCAGATGAGGGAGCGGACCGCGCTCTGCATCCACTATTTCCTCTCACTGAAGGCCCCAATAAAATTACTGCGACATTTCAGAATTTCAATTGGGTTCATCTTTTCTTCAAAGCTGTCCCGTCTACAGTCCGGCGCGAGATCGCAGCTACACTCCCAGAGACGGGACGTTTACTTTCATCACACGCTGGAATAAAAGATTTTGAGAGAGACAATACTTGGGCACCGAAAAAAAAACCAAAACGCATCTCCGCCCAGACACAAAAAAATGAATGATGCAATTATTTTCTAAAGTTTTTTTTAGTACTTTTTTCGTGTTATTTTCAAGCTGTGCGCAGTCATTCTATCATCCATATACTTTATCGCACAATTGTATTTTCACGCATTTGCACGACTTTAGGACTTTAGAATCAAGGCATCGTTACAATACCCGCTATTTTCATTTTTGATATATACAGTATGTCTTTGTACTTTACAGCGGTCATTGATGACTTTCTTTTTCAAATAATTTTATTAACATTTTTATCATAACAATGGTACATGATAAAAGGTAAAGGCATAAGGTCAGATTTAGTATGTATAAGACGATATACACGTTTAAGGGAACAATACATTGGGAAATATGGGGAAGGGAAAAGGAAAGGGCAGTACACCTAACAGCAGTGTTTATAAACCTGGAAATGCATTTAATGATTACAGTAGTTTCATTGATGACTTTCAAAAGATTAAAAATGTAATTCGAGAAAAAAAAAAGCATCATATTGTAGTATTAGTCTATACTAACATACATTTGTATTAGGGTATGTGCACACACTGCAGATTCACCTGTGGGTTTTTTCCCGCGGAACCGCAGGTAAAGTGACCTGCGGTTTTGCTGCGGTTTGGCCCTGCGGTTTCATACCTCTACTATGTTAAAGGTGTGAAACTGCAGCAGAATCCGCAGAAATAATTGACATGCTGCAGAAAAAAAACCGCGCTGAAAAAAACGCAGCGTGTGCACTGCGGTTTTGAAAACCCATAGGCTAACATGGTAAAGTACCATGTCTGCGGAACTGCTGCAGTTCCGCAGGGCCAAAACCGCAGTGGAACCGCAGCAAAAACCGCAGCGTGTGCACATAGCCTTAGGGTTTAGGGTTTGTGCAGACATTAAGTATTAGATGCAGAAATTTCGGTACCAAATACCTAACATGTGCACATTCCCTAAACCCTAATACAAGTGTATGTTAGTGTCTCTTAGCAGGAGAAATGTTGTGGAAAACAGGCGCATTTTTTTAATGCATATTTTTCCCATTCATTACTAGGAGTGAAATCTGCAGCAAAAACTTTAAGTCTAAGTTCACACAATGAGTTTTTGGTGAGGTTTTGACACTGCATTTTTTATTTATCTTTTTTTAGAGGGAAGTAACCCATTTTATTTTAATGATTGCAGAAAATCTGCAACATCAAAAAACCCACGAAAAGCTCATCGGGGGAACGTAGCGTAAAAGAATTGACGCTGTAGATTTAAATCTGCACCAAATCTGCAAGTCACAAATAAGCAACGTGTGCACGAGACTGAAGGATTCTCATTCACTTTTCTGGTATCAGGAAAGCCTTCAAGCTTTGCGACAAATCTGCCCAGAAAAAAAAACCGCAACAAAACTGTGGCAAATTTGCAATGTGTACACAGGTCCTTATAGTTACAATATTATACAGAATATTAGGGTCTTTAAAAATTTTTTTTTTTTTCGGCTGGAGAGAGAATAATAGAGGGCGCTGAGCCTCATGGGTGCTCACTAACTTTCTTACGTTTATCCAAGATCCATTTTTAATCAAAAATTATATTTAAAAAATTAAAACATTATTTATAGGCTTACATCTTTGTTTTAAATAAACAATTTTTAATTTTATTTTATTAAATAATTTCTTTGCTATACATTGTGTATGTAAATTAGTGATTTGCTCATGACAATCATCATCACATAGAGAATTCAACCTGATACCTCAGAGTATATTGAAGACACATGGATAAATAAGAACCTATCGCAACCATAGAACACAACGTAAGCAAAAGCTCCAAAAAAATGCGACAAGAAAAAGGTCCAAATAATATGCAATAAAATATTAATTTATTAATGTCAATAGATTAATACAAAATACGACAGATGACAAGGAGGGGAAAAGGGGACAATGAATTGTGTCACATCCAAAACTGCATGGGTAAAACATAAAGGTGCTGGATGTGGAAGACCTAACTGGCTATGATACTAACAGAGACATAGTGATAAACATGGATCAACCATAACCTCAGAATGAACAAACAAAATCAATACAGGCACCCCCTGATGAAGGACTGAACCTCCGAAACGCGCGTCGGGGTGGTGCTTGGATACTGGCAGCCGCTGGCAGTCGCCCCTCAGGTATACTAGGTTCATTTTCATTCTCATTATGGCGCTCACTTTTGGCCACTTAGGATCTCGTTTATTACATGGAGTGAGTGACCTGTATTGATTTTGTTTGTTCATTCTGAGGTTATGGTTGATCCATATTTATCACTATGTCTCTATTAGTATCATAGCCAGTTAGGTCTTCCACATCCAGCACCTTTTTGTTTTACCCATGCAGTTTTGGATGTGACAAAATTCATTGTCCCCTTTTCCCTTCCTTGTCATCTGTCGTATTTTGTATTAATCTATTGATATTAATAAATTCATATTTTATTACATATTATTTGGACCTTTTTCTTGTCGCATTTTTTTTTTGGAGCTTTTGCTCCCGTTGTATTGTGTATGTAAAGCAGTATTCTAGAGGGGGTTTTTTTCCAACATAGTTCGGTGTAATAATGCAATTAGCAGATTTTCTCCAATTGAAAAATCCAAAAGTATACCCCAAAAAACGACTAAATGACAATTGTAAATGCCCACGTGGTCCTCTCTTTTTGGTACTTAACAATTACAAAGTTTGATGTAGTTTTTTTGGGGGGGGTAATTTGCAAATCTATAAACAGCATGCAAGGAGCAATGTGAACTCTTATAAGTGCATCTGTTTGGTGCTCAGAGTCCTGGAAGATTAATGTAATGCAAAAATAAATGTTCTCAACCCCTGCTCCGTATAGTCTGCATAATTCCATTCTGATTGAGTCAAACTTCAATTTCAGGCCACCCATGTTTGGAATGGAGCTCATTACGCAGAAAATTCCAGGTCTATACTGCAGTTTCCTTTCCCCAAGTGCTGAGTAGTACAGTAAATACATATAAGTGCACCGACAGATTCACAGGCAAACAGAGGAAAGTACAAAGGCAGCAAAGTCATCGGACTCGAAGATGGAGCTAGAGCGGACATCAAAGGTTCCAGTCTAGACAACACTTTCCTGTTCAAAAAAAAAAAAGAAAAAATTGCATGCAATCTCTTTGTATAGGCAATGCAGGGAGAAAAGCGGCCTGTCAAACCTCATTGACCGTTCGTTAGGATACAGGCTAATTTCTCCTGATAATGTCACCGGGGAGGAAATCCCATAGACTAAACCCATTATAGTCCCAAGGGAATTTTTATATATATTTTATATATCTTACAAGGAAGTCTAAAAGTAATTGAAAAAAAAAAAAAAGTTGCAGAAATTAGATAAAAATTAGTTTTTGTTAACAGCAATAATAGATGTGCGGAGTATAATATTAACGGTGATAATGGAGATGATTATTTTTAATAAGTTATGAATTGATATATAGAATGCAAAATCTGCAAGTATTTGTGGGGATTTCTAACGGGAAAAACCCTCAGGTAAAAGAAGGTATATGTTATTTGTTATCTCTTGTTTATGATTTTAGCAATAAAATTGGTTCAGAAGACTCTGATCTTCATAAGAGGAAAAAAAAATATGAAAGCAAAATTAAATAAAACAAAGATTTCAATTCAGTCTCATGTTAACAAAAATGGAGGATGAATGTGGTCGTTTTATTTTAATCCTTATTTTTTGGGGACCCTTTTTTTCAAAATTTTATTTTTTTTCTTAAACACATTTTGGCTTTCGGGTCACACTCTGCTGTATAAAATAATTCACTTTTGCACAAGGTACAGTCTGCCGTAGCGCAATAGCTTCACTATTGTATTATTTAGCATGCATCGGTTTACATAACATTATGCACTAAAATGTCAAACATTTGGTAGCATTCAACAATGAATAAATATGCCCCGTTGTCTTTCCTGTGGGTCACACATCCTTCTTCTCAAGCAGCTCGCTTAAAATAAGAAGCTAAAAATACAAAAAGACCAACATATCTAAAGCTCGAATATTCTCTCGTAGCGTGCCGATACCGGCACTTCTATCATTGGACTTAAAATCCATTTTAAAGCAATGTATTTGGCAATTTTTAGAAGAATTGACAGGTGTCTTATCTTGTGGCAATAGTAAAGAGCAGCTACAAAGAATATATCTTCATGGAGGATCACACTTAATAATGCATTACACATACATAATAATAATAAATTAAATAACTGTGTAATTCTTCATTTCTCCTGTGGGGGTGCTGCAAGGAAAATAAACACTTCCTGCTTGGTACCGTCACAGATTATAACCGATTGCTGGAAGTTACAGAAGTGTTAAGGTCCCGTTACATTTAGCGATGCACCAGTGATCCCGACAACGATACGACCCGGTCAGGATTGCTGGTGCATCGCTAAATGGTCGCTAGTGAGCTGCCAAACAGGCAGATCTCACCAGCGATGCAGCAGCGGTCGGTGGTCGTTACTTACCTGTCAGATGGCAGCTCTGGTGACGACTTCCTCCCGCGTCCATGGAGTCGCTCGTTGGCGCCAACAGGAAGACGACGACGAGAAATGGACCAGGCCGATCTCGCGCGATCAACGATATCTAGCAGGGAGCCTGGTCGGAGGTAAGTGTCACATGTAGCGAGATCGCTAGCGATATCGGTGCTGCGTCACAAAATCAGTGACGCTTTAGCAATATCGCTAGCGATCTTGCTATGTGTGAAGGGGGATTTATGCCAGGTTCTCAATTTATTTTTTACCAAGAAAAATTTTATTTAAGGCCAACCAAGACATTCTCATGTAGACACAATGTCTTCCTCCCACAGTCCAAAAACACATAATTGACATCACATAAAATTGATCCTACAGGATTGCATTTATATTGTGTGTTCCATTGGCAAAAGGAGGACCAGATAATCCATGTACTACGCTGTGGAATATGTTGGCGCTATAAGCAACTGAAAATAAATAAATTGAGCCGGCTGACATTACACTAAGCCATTTTAGTCTCCTCTCTTCCAATATGGTAAATCTAAGGTATTTAAAAAAAAAAAAAGAATGAGTCAGTGGAAAGAAAATATTTCTAAAGGGTGAAAAAAAAAAAACTCAACCCAAAGATGTCAAGTGATCTTAAAGTGCAAGCACGGAGCGTGGATGGAGATGTGGAAGAATTCGAGAGACAGACAACTTCAAGGAGACCAACTCCAGCCCTCCAGGTGTCCAAATCGTAGAGAGTCATGACTAAGACAAACAATTACACACTACACTACACACCCTGGAACGGCAGATAGAATTAGCATACCAGTTGATGCTGATCCAACTATAACACAAATCTATCAAACCAAGAAGCTCCGTGTTACACACAAGGACAAGTGACACACTCCAATGAATGGATCCATTGAAAGTAAAAACATTATAGTTCCTATACGAGGCTCCCAGGGACCTCAAACGTCAGCGCTCAGCCGGAGTATCATCACATAAGCAACAGAGCAAGTTCTAATCATTCCCTCGACACACGTAGAATCTTCCACTGGAGGGAATGTTAAATCATCGAAGAGCACATGGCAACTGGAAGAACCGTTAAGAAAACAGCAAAGAAAGTAAACCCTTACGACATGGATGCTTTCCCACCACAAACTATTAGCTTTTTCTTATATAAAAGGTTGCCTGAATTACCAGGTTCAGACTGAGGTTCTTTGGAATCACCAGAGGAAATTATCCTGAGGTCCATGACATATACTGATCATCAGTAAGGTGTCAGCTTGTGTGTCAATCATCCCGTAGGAAAAAGACCCAAGGAGCTCCAATGTCATCAACAAATTGGGTTGCCTTTTTCTTTAAGCCTTGTGTCTTGCTCCCGACCTAGGATTCCGGTCTTGGTTGTGTGGAAGACTTACATGCAAATGTCCAGACTGTCCAGAATTATGCATAAGCCACACATTTAATATAAGACTTACTTAGTTTTTTGGGTTTTTTAGTAGAGCAATCGATTGGATAAGCAATTACCAGTATTCTTGTCATGATCCAGGACGGGGTTTCGCTTTGGCCCGTCCTGGTCAGACAGGGGGTTAATTGTTTCTGCCTCTCTCTGGCAGAGGGTGGCTATTTAATGCTCACTGGACCTAGGTCCGGTGTCAGTTATACTCCTGCCCTCGGCTGAGTTAGTTGACCTCTTGTGTATGTGTGCCTTGTGCCTGATAACTTGTTGCTTGTTTGGTTTTGATCCGGTTCTGTCCCTGTTACGAGTTCTGCTTGTCCCTCTTGTACCGCACAGCCCTCTTGTGTATGACTCTCTGCTTGTGACTTGACTATTCTCTGCTCATCCCTTTTGTACTGCACCGCCCTCTCGTGTATGACCTCTGCTTGTCTGACCTGCGTTTTCCTCTCCTCTACTACAGTATTCCTGCAGTAGGTACATTACATCATCTGCAGTAGTAGGACGCCAAGCCCCGCCCCCTGCAGTCACATGATCGTAGGTCCTGGTACTCCTTACTATTTTCTGTGCCTCAGGTCCTGTCTGCTTAAACCTTCACTACCGTATTGGGCCCCGTGCTCTCCCGCAGTGTGGGTAAGTCACCCTGCTCAGCCATGGCAGTTGCCGACGCAGACAAGATCTTGACAATTCTCTTGTGATACAGTATCAACGGGCTTGAACTCAACCAGACAATGTATTTACGAAGGTTTCTTCAAGCTTCAACTGTGGTTTCCATTCACAGACCAAAAATATAGTTCTTGAGCCGTTGTACGAGCGTGCAAGTGGGTTAAAAGTAAAACTAGATGGTAAGGTCCACCGAGAACCAAGGCCAAATAAGCATAGTGAAATAGTAATATTACTAAGGTAAGTTGACTTTTAAGCCCAATTTTACAGATTACATATGGGGAAAAAAAAAATCTACAGAAAAAGTTGCGCAAATTTGAGAAAACATTGTATTAATCATTCACGGATTGTAACGATTTCCTGCCCAAAAGTGCGCCGATTGAAAAGTCTATTGGCATTTGTTTACAAGTCTTCGCAAGGAATAATGCAAATTGCATCGATAGTAGTTTGTCCCAATACAATCATCGGATTCTGATATCGTTTGCATATTGCCGATAGCACATCCCATGGTTAATAAGGGAGTTGTACTTTCGACAATCATGATTTTTGGGCTTGTGTAGAAAATTAGAAAAAATAAATTTTCATATTGACTTTATTCACATTCTGCTAAAAACAGAAGACAAGATTCTTGAATTAATATCTAATAGATATATAAGGTCACTTTGGACTGAGACTAGTTCATCTTGCCACAATTGAAGAGCCTTGTTGTGTCGATAGACTGAAGTCCCAGAAATGAGACCCCCCACTTATCAGACATTCATCTATTAATTGTTACAATTATTGCTCGTCAATAATACATTGTAATCAGGTTTGTTTTTACATTACAATTAAACCACAGCAGCAGATAACACAATTATTGTAAAAAGTAATTAAACCGATATAACCATGATTTGGTCTAATCTTTTTTTTCTATATGTGGTTTTCCTTTCCCCAAATATTCCTCAAGTTTTTAACTGGAACCACAAAATTGAAATATGGTTACACATTACTCCACCAGAAACCAGACACATGAAACGACTTCTGTGATCTCAGGCACTTGTAGACGTTTGGATGTTTGTTTTGAATGTTCCTTTTCTACACAGATTGTGTGGGATAAAAGCAAAACTTGCATCCGATTTTTATCCGTTCCATTGTCACACTTCCAAGTTTGTAGGGGAAATGTGTTAACCAAAAGCATCAAAAGCAAAAAGCTCCATAATAAGTGCCTCGGATCTGTGACGTTTTTGCCTTTGAACGTTTTCAAATGGCTGGAACCCCTTGTTTAGCTTTCACCAGTGTCTTATTGTTTGTGTATTTTTAATCTTTGAAGGACAATCTACAGAACCCCACAAGGAAGATATTAGTCAACACTTCTCCAAACTCAGATCCATTAAGCTTGCTAAGTACTTGCTACAATTCATCCTCTTTGATTGAAATCTCAAACTTAAATGGAAATTGGTGGCTGCAGATAACGTGCTTCTAGTAGACAGGACTCTTCGAGTCTTGCTCCGACTTCTACTTCCTACATCCTGGTTGATACTATCATTGCATTTTCATCACCCATGAGCGGCTCCCAGTCTTATTTCCTGGTGCTTCGTAGTAAGCTACAACTGGCTATTTGAAAGAACACAAACTTGAGAGAGAGCAAAAACTTCAAACAAACATTTCTACTTTTGAAATTAAAAATTTGGGAACTGACTCAAAAAGGAGAAAAGCTAGTTCTACTTCACCTCAGATTGGATGGGACTTGAGATTTATGAATACCCATCAACCCGTCTGGGGCTGCCCTGTAATAGAAGAAGAGAGTGGGCAGCCTCAGACTAGTGATTTTTAAAAATAAAACTCATCAGCAAAAGTGGCCAGAAGGGTCCTTAAAGCTCCCAAAAAGGACTCGACTTTCTAACAAAAGTTTGGATCAAACTTCCAGATTGTTGGATCCTTGACATGCAACCCTCCATGGTCTTCCTCGCTGTTAAAGAGCGAGATCTTGCACTTTGCACTAACCAGGCACTACTATCGATTATGCTTGCTCATATAGCGCCATTATATTCCAGAGTGCTTTACAGACATTATCTTCATTGTCCTCATTGGGGCTCACAATCTAAGTTCCCCATCTCTATGTCATTAGAGTGTGGGAGGAAACCAGAGAACCAGTAATAAACCCACACAAACACGGAGAACATACAAATTCCTTGCAGATATTGTCCTTGGTGGGATTTGAACCCAGCATTGCAAAGCAATAGTGCTAACCACTGAGCCACCGTGCTGGCCTACACTTCTACACACTTTACCAAGCGCTTAACAAATGATAACCGTTCTAATGATGTTCCCGTTCATTAAGCAGTTAGTAGAGAATCCAGAAGCACTGGGCTAATACAAAGAGCGAGATATCGCAATAACACATGAGATCTGACACATTCGCAGCAGGGAGGACAGCTATGTATTTCAGAATCCCACAATCCAGAAATTTGCACCCAACAAGGTCAGGTCGTTTAGGAGGTTATTATGAACCCTCTTGGCAACTTTTGCTGAAGAGTGTTATTTTGAAATATCACCAGTCTGCGACTGCCCTCTTGAATATAAAGGGAGACTCCAGACTGGTTGGAGTTGGAAAGGTTTTGTTACGGACATGTAATATGCAACTTGGGCATTCCTGAAGGAATTTGTTCCCAAGGGCCCGAGCTATTTGTCACGCAGCACCCATTGTCAAGACTAAACAAATTAGACGGAATCATCTTTTGACACATTTAAATCAAGACTCAAACTGCACCTATTGAGTTTGGGATTTGAGGAATCAGAAACAGAGAAACTTCCTTCCTATCCTGCTTTGTCCACTTTTGGCTTTTGCTCAAAAAAACCTTATGTATCACCAGATGAGGTGGATGCTTGAATCCCTCGGGTCTAGATGAACATCTGTTACGCAACACAGACAAGCGTCACAATTACAAAAATGGTAAATCCGAAGCTCTTGTGGCTAGGCAGCAACAGGGGAAGCAAAAATGGAACAACTAGAACCAATGAAGCAGAGTTGAAATTCAGAAGGAAGTAGGGTAGACTCAGCAATGTAGTTGACCTGAGATTTCAGCATAGTCAAAACTAAAGCAGTGTTGATTCAGCTGCAAAGCCAAGTTTGTCACAGAGTCCAGCCAAACCTAGCAGAGTGGTATAGTAGAGCAGAGTAAAGCGGAGTTTGTCACAGGGTCTGGGCAGAACGGGCACATTTGGACAATAGAGTCGAATTAGCAGTAGAGCCGTGCTTGACACGGTACCCATGAAAGAACTGAACATTGGAGCTGCAGAGTCTTAACAATTTAACAGAGCTGGGTTTGTTACAGGGTTCTTTTGGTGCAGAAAGGCATTCCAGGTGCTTAAATAGTGGACAAGTGACAGCAGAGTAAAGGAGTCGGCACACAGAGGTGTCAGGGATGAAGTGAACTGTAAATAGTGATGCCAAACTAACGTAGCAGAGCTGGAGCAGTGGAGTTATTCCAGTGGAGACCAATTAAGTAGAGCTGGACAACAGTACTGAAGTAGTGGAGACTTGGATGTAGCAGAGCTGAGCAGCGATACTGATGAAGCAGAGATGTGTAAGGGCAGGAAGGTGACCTGTGACCTAAGCCTTGTTAGATGACCCAGCCATATGATGTCAACTGAGCCTGCTGCACACATGGGATGGTCAGGAGAGAGGAGAGATGCAGTGTTCAGCCCAGGAACCAGCACATGTCAGAAGCATTTAGTAGGTGGAGTGCTGTTTCTTTATTTATGCTATTTAATAGATATTTCGAGCAATTTTTGCATTTTGCCCAACAAAGTGATGTGACTGAACAGAAGGGACATGGCATCTGAAAAAGAAAAAAAAAAACAAAAACAAAACAGTGGCTTTAATGTGCCAATTTGTCCCAAAATTTTGGTGCAAGAAATGGACAAATAGTCAGTAAAGAGGTGGTATAATATACAGTAGGCAAAAAGGGTCTAAGGGTACGTGCCCACGATCAGGGATCGCTGCGGTTTTGACGCTACTTATTTATGCAGCATCAAAACCACAGCGGCCAGATGTTACAGCATAGTGGAAGAGATTTCTAGAAATCCCATCTCCACTATGTCCGTGTTCATCTGTGCCTGCGTCTCACCCGCGGAGACTGACATGTGGCACGTCTTTCTTGTCAGCGTCTCCACAAGAGAAACGTCATCAATAGAATGTATTGAATGCGGGTGAATGCGGTAAATGCGGGTTTATCTGCGTTTAATAGATTGCAGCATGTAGGATGCAGCAAAAATACTCTGCCTACAAAGCCCCGCTAGTTCCGGATCGTGGGCACATACCCTAAGGTGTCTGCCTTTATGACATCTGCGTTTTCAGACTGTCAGATTTTTCACACTCTAAATATTGGACTGGATTAGTAAATCTTCCACGCTGTGCGCGGTACCACCCATCAGGGGATTTTACTTTTTTTTCTACTGCTATGTTTTCCGCAGTGTGAACGATGGTGCTAATTCCTGTGTAAACCAGGTAAAGGAACCATGATGTTGATCCAGTGCATCTCTAGACAAACAGACGAGGGACGCCAAGTTCAACATCGTTCAGGATGTGTATTCAGAGCAACCTATAAGGAGCACGATGGGGCACAACATATAGAGATGGTGTCGCCAGCAATGAGGGCACTGCACGGGGTCTGCATCCGGCAAGTCAAGATGAAATGACGAGTTCCCGGGGCATCTCACAACCCGAGGGACCGTCCTCCGAGGATACAGTCTGTAAATGACCTGCTACATCGTGGAAGATTGTGTGAATTATACTCATTGTAGTTTGTAAGCGCTGACGAGCAGGGTCGTTAATATTTTCACTTTAATTATAGTATTACCTTTGACTATGTTACGAATGACTGTTGCACATGAACCTCTGAATTGTGGCGCACTTCGGAATATGTTGGCGCTATATAAAAAATATTATTATTATTCAAGACCTTATGCAGGATTAGGCCCACATCAAAGAGGTCATTCCTTATCGGAGAGAGTGGACTGTATGCTGCTGGAGGCTAGATAGGCAGGACTATGACAGTAACAGCAGAGGAAATAGTGGACAGAATGGTTCTGTGCCGTGATTTAGGATCATTTCATGTGAAACTTTGGGATCTTCTTCCTTTGTCCATAATATGGATGATAAACTGCATCCTCCAGGGGCGGACATACCAGTGGTGCAGCCGCATTAGGGCACAAGAAGGAAGGTGGCCCACCCAGCTCCAAAGCAGGTGAAATTGTGCATTGTGATGAGCCATTGGACTGTAGAGGGTCCATACATTGTTCTTGCACAGGGCGGTCTCTTCAGGCCGTGTCCGTTCCAGGCGTCCGCCATTTGGCCATCTGAAGGTGACCCTTATTGGGTGCATTTCCCGATTGTCATATTACTGCACGGATGAATCTCAGTAGATAGTTCTCACATTTCAGGCTCAGGGTGGGAAACAGGTCCCTCCGGCAGCTGCTCTCCTGTGTGGTAAAGAGCAGACATCACCCAGCGCAGAGGGCTCCAGAAACAATGGGAGAAGCTGTCAAGGTAGCGTGGCAGTCTTAAAGGAATATGACAAAATGTTAGTGACCCTCAGATTGTTGTGTTTGGCCGGGACAGGCAAAGCAGTCAGAGTTAATGGAATGAGGAGAGCGTACAGTGTCTACGGCTGGTGGAGGGGATGAGGGGCCGCACAATGCAGACCTACAGCAGCCGATACCTACAGGGCGCAGGAGACTCAAGTGCCGGGACGGTTGTTGATTTTTAGGCATGAGGGTGTACTTTTCTTTGAGGCTTTCCATAGATCACCTTGATCTAGAACTTGTGGGGTGGATTTACTAAGAATAGGACTGAACTCGCGGGCAGGGTCCTCTCTCTCCTCCTGTTCCAGTTATGACTTGTATTGTTTAACATTATTGTACTTGTTTTTATTATGTATACCCCTCCTTACATGTAAAGCGCCATGGAATAAATGGCGCTATAACAATAAATAATAATAATAATAATAATTCTGTCAAAAATGGTTGAAATAAAAAAGTTTGCAATATTTATATGTTTTTAGTTTTTTTTAGTTTTTTTTTTAAATAGACATATGTTGAGTGCTTATTTTTCAGTTCAAAATATTGGTGTAAATGTGTCCAATAGAGATGAGCGAATCAATGCAATAGGAATACAATTTGCTATGAAATTCCCCAAAAATTAGATTTTTAACAACTCAGATTTTTTGTTTAGGGGGATTACAGCTGGCTAAAATGATCCTCAGAATCAAAACAGCTGCCGGACCACAGCCCAGCAAACCTTCCACCTGCCAACAGAAAGGTCTTTTTTTTTGTATTATTTGTTGGGACTCAAAAGAAAAATCTGAACTTTGTAAAAAAAAAAAAAAAAAAAAATATCAAAAATATTTTGCTTGTGTGTTTATTGACAGACTTATGTGATGGCTTGTTTTTTTTCTGAGCAAAGGTATAGTTATAGATACCACTTTGAGGTACATATGAAAGCTTATAGCCCGCTGTTTTGCAGTTTTTAAGTAGGTGTGGTGCCCCCCCCAAAAAAAAAAAAAAAAATTAAGAAAATTGGGCATTCTAACCTTATAGATTCAATAATTTTATATTTTGATAGATGAGACTTTTTCAGATGAAGTAATGGCAAATATGTTTTATTTCTACTCAATTTCTTTATTTTTGGATGGGAAAAGGGGGATGATTCCAACTTTTATATTGATAAAAACTTGATATTTTTCATTTTATTTTTTAGTCCCCCTAGGAGTCTAGTGACTGATTGCTTGTTCTATCTAGCGATTATTCTGTATTACAGGATATAGTAAAAATCACGGACTCCTACGAGGCCTTGCCCTTGGCTGGACTTCGCAGGAGTACCAAGATGGTGGTGATGGGGCCCTTCTGCAGGCCCATGGCAACCAAACGACACACTATAATGGAGTTGAAGAGCAATGAGGAGTGTTGATGCTTCATCACTCCATGACGGATATATACTTTTTTGAGCGTGTAGAGGTTAATATAACAATCATTTTTTGCTATGCCTGCTGTATTTTTTTAATAAAAAATAATAATAAAAAAAGGTATGTATTCAAACAATCATTTTGAGGTTAAATCAGGAATGAGGCCTTATTGCCACCATAGCAACCAATCAGATCTTAGCTTACAGTTTTCCAGGGCAGGTTATAAAATGAAAGCGAAGCTCTGATTGGTTGCTATGCTCAACAAGCAGTTTTCCAGTTTTGAAAAATGAGGCCTTTGTTTACCTGACGCTCCATCTTGTAACATGACGGCCTCAGTCACGTTGCCGGATTGCTGCCCTCTCCACAGGTCGCTGCACAGCGGCTGGACGGTCAGTGTATTGGCAGCTGTGACTCTCTCCTGTTTTCCTTTTTTTGTTCTCCATGATTGATGGCTCCTCTTCTTGTAATTACATATATCCATTACCAGGTGAAAGTCTCTTTAGAGAATTGAGGTTTCCTAAAAATTAAACTTGCCAGAATCCTCACTGGATCATCTGGAGACTTTTCTTCAGGCGTCATCTGGCCCTTGCATGCGGAGGCAGGTACATTACAAGCGCCTCGATCACGAGATCATGTGATCTGTTGGACGTCCGCCATGACACCTCGGTACTGAATATTGTACTGACCAACATGGGCAACACGTCCAAATCGTAGACATTTATTTACACGCTGCAGTTACAGATTTAAAGGGGTTTTCCCCACGAACAAAAAATCATTTTAATCAATAGATCTTGGAATAATAATTTTCACAATTGGATGTGTTTAAATAAAATGCACCTGTGCTGAGATAATCTTATAAAATGTCCTCTGCTGTGTACTGTGTAATGGCTATGTCTGACCGTGCAGAAACATGGACTGATCACACCACATCTCCTGGGCAGGGGAGGAGAAAAAAAAAAGTATACAGACTTTACAGCATGCTTTACAATGCAGTAGATAAGCCCCCGATGTAACCTGAAAGATATGAAAAACGAGTTATATTATACTCACCCAGGAGCAGTCCGGTCCGGGTCCGATGGGTGTCGCGGTCCAGGTCCGGCGCCTCCCATCTTCTAGCGATGATGTCCTCTTCTTGGCTTCCCATCGCGGCTCTGACGCAGGTGTACTGCTCTGCCTTGTTGAGGGCAGAGCAGATAACTGCAGTGTACAAGCGCAAGGAAAGGTCAGAGAGTTCCGGCGCCTGTCCACTGCAGTACTCTGCTTTGCCCTCAACAGGGTAGAGCAGTGCGCCTGCACCGGAGCCGCGATGGGAAGCCAAGAAGAGGACATCATCGCTAGGAGATGGAAGGCACCGGACCGGACCGCGACACCCATCGGACCCGGACCACCCCTGGGTGACTATAATATACGGCAACTTGTTTTTCTTCTCTTTCATGTTACATCGGGGGCTTATCTACAGCATTACAGAATGCTGTAGATAAGCCAGTGATGGCGGTGGCCGCATCTTATATGCGAAAAAATTGGTGACAGATTCCCTTTAAAAACAGGCTGTGATCCGATGCTGTGCTATTTGTATACTCCTTTGCTTCCTCCCCTGCCCAGGAGCTGTGGTATGATCAGACCATGTTCTGGTATGGTCAGACACGACCATTACACAGTACACAGCAGGGGCACATTTATAAGAATATCTCCCCAGCGGAACATTTTATTTTAACACATTCATTTGTGAAAAATATTATTCCAAGCTCTATAGATTAAAATTAACTTATTCTTGAAAAAAAAACCTTTAACTGCATTTCCAGAAAAATGCACTGCTACCGCAATGTGTAGAGTGCCACTGCCGCCTTTATACGCCCATGAATCTCAGTTGTAATCTGGGCTTCATAGGAAATTGTCATTTTTTCTCATTATTGCAGTATATAGATCAAGCGATTGAGTTTCCTATGGGGACTGGAAGGAAAAAAAAAAAAAAAAGGTAATTAATAAATACAGCTTCCCCTGCTTTCCTCATTCAAACATAGAGAAATAAATATTTTTTGCATCATTGCATCTGTAAAAGTCAGATCTATGAAAGTTTAAAGTTAATTAACCCATTTGGTAAACATCTTAAAAGAAAAAAAAAAAAAAGCAATCCGTGTGTCCCAAGATCGTACCAGTAAAACAAACTAAATGCAAAATGTACACAGCTCTATTGGTGGAAAAATAAAAAATTACAGGTCTTGGAAAGTGGTAAAAAACTCCCCCCCCCCCCCCCCAAGTTAATTTTTTTCAGTACATTATAAGGTCAAATTAATTACCAAAACAGAAAAACCCACTTTTAAAAATTGGCTGTGCTGCTGGAAAGAAGTCTTTTGCTGCGATATTCATTAGAAGGATCTTTATTGTCCACTACGTGGTTTTTTTTTAACTTTATAAACAGCATACAAATCTAGCGACTAAACACTCAGACAGGAATGGAGTTGTTGCACCAAACATATTCCAACACCCCCACTCAACAACTACATATCCTGTTAGTCCCATTGCGGTTCTGAAGTCCACAAACATGGCTCTTGATAATGGCTTTGTCATACCATCAGCTATCATCTTGTCAGACTCGCAATAAACAAACTCAAGTACACCACATTCCACTAAGTCACGTAAGTAGTGATGTTTTACATCATTGTGCTTAGTCCTTGCACTAATCTTCTCACTGCTCGCAAGTTTAATACATCCTTGGATGTCCACATAGATAACTGTTAGTTGAGGTGATGGTTTGCCAAAATCTTTCAAACAAATTACTTCTTGACTTGCATAAGCAGCAGACATATATTCTGCTTCTGTAGAAGATAATGCGACTGACACTTGTTTTCTGCCGGACCAAGAAATTGAATTTTCTCCTAACTTGAACAAGTAACCACTTGCTGATTTACGATCACTTGAATCTCCAGCCCAATCTGCATCCACATAACCTCTGAGAGTGAGATCTCCTGATGCAGATATCTTAAGATTTAGCCTTTGAGTTTCTTTAAGATATTGAAGATTTCTCTTAATTGCATTCCAGTCTCTTTGGCGTAGCTTGCTTACACGTCGGCAGAGAATTCCAACTGTGGCTGTGATATCCGGACGAGTTGTGGTTGCTATGTACAGAAGTGCCCCCACTGCTTGTCTGTAACTCTCATTGCTGGGTAGCAGACCTTCTCCTTCCAACTTTAAGTTGGACACATCCATTAGTGTTGACGCACCTTTGGCTTCTAACATTTCAAACTGGTTTAGCATTGTGGAAATTTTAGAACTGTGGTTGAGAAGAAAACTCCCATCTTCCTCTCTCTGTATTTGGATTCCCAAATAAGATGTCACATTTCCAAGGTCCTTAGTCTTAAAGTGATGGTTGAGAATTTGACCTAGCTTTGCAATTTATTTTTAATCTTGATGACACATGATTACATCGTCTACATATAGGAGAACATACATCCACTCCTTTGCTACATTTTTTGTATACAAACATGGATCAGCTTGAGATCTTTTAAATCCTTCTTCCATCAAAACTTTGTTCAATTTTCGAGTTCCAAGCTCTTGCCGACTACTTAAGTCCATAGAGAGATTTTTGCATTTTACAAACAAGGTACTCTTCACCCTTTTTAATATATTCCTCCGGTTGGTTCATGTACAACTCTTCTTTTATGTCACCATGTAGGAAGGCTGTGTTGATGTCAAAATGTCTGTGTTGGAATATGTTTGGTTCAACAACTTTATTCCTGTTTATGAGTGTTTAGTTGCTAGATCTATATGCTGTTTATAAAGTTAGAACAAAAAAAAACTCCCAGAGGCTCACACAGGAAGAGCATGTGACTGTATTTCCCGTTTTCCTATGTCTGTGTATGAGAGAAGCAGCCTGCTGTAGATGATGCACTGATAGAGACACACAAATGATTTATTCCTGATATTTTAAGCATATTGTTCCTGAATAAAGAAGCTCTGTTGTCACACGCTTGGAGAGTATCCTGAATAATCCACTGCCAATGGGTTATGGGCCCAGAGTGACACAGAACCCCAGAGTAACACAGCAACAGAAGCCCAAAGCAAAAGCAGCACAGAGCAACAGAGAAGATGTCCACTAGCAGCAATCCTGTCATGTTGTCAGTGCCAAGCCTCACTAACCAGAACTACCAGTCCTGGAAATTCAAGATGAAGATGCTGCTCTTAAGAGAAGGTACGTGGAAATATACTCAAGAGCAAGAATCTCAATCCCCAAACCCAAATGCCGAAAAGGAAAACACTGAAGCGTGGATAAGCTCTGAAGCCACCAATGAAGACACAGAAGAACCAAGTCAACCTCCATTCAGGAGATCATAAAGGCCAAACAAAGGTATCCCAGCAAGACGCCTTTCTTATATGGTCAGAACACTTCCTGAACCAGAGCCACAGTCATGACAAGATGATAGCTAATGGTTTGACAAAGCCATTATCAAGAGCCAAGTTTGTGGACTTCAGAACCGCAATGGGACTAACAGGATAAGTAGTTGTTGAGTGGGGGTGTTGGAATAGGTTTGGTGCTACAACTCCATTCCTGTCTGAGTGTTTAGTTGATAGATTTGTATGCTGTTTATAAAGTTAGAACCAAAAAAAAAAACCTCTCACAGGCTCACACAGGGAGAGCATGTGACTGTATTTCCCTTGTCTGTGTATGAGAGAAGCAGCCTGCTGTAGATGCTGCACAGATAGAGACACACAAATGATTTATTCCTGATCTATTAGGCTTATCAATCATATATTGCTCCTGTTTATTTCTGAATAAAGAAGCTCTGTGGTCACACGCTTGGAGAGGATCCTGAATAATCCTCTGCCAACACACTGTCATCTGTTGAACTGCAGCTACGGACATTAAAGTTCTGAATGTGGTTTACTTCGCAACTGGAGAAAATATAGCATCATAATCTTCACCATTCTTTTGCGAGTAATCTTGCCTTAAACTGGGGAACTTTACCTTCTGAGTTATATTTGTTTTTGAAAATATCTCTACTTGCTAGGAGTTTGAGCACTCATTGGACCACATACATCTGTATGTATCCGATCCAGAGGCTGTGCAGATCTAGTGGTACTTATTTCAGGAAAAGATTTTCTGGATATTTTCCCTTTAAGACAGCTAGTACACTTCCTCATTTGACTACACTGGTTGATTTCAATACCATTTACAAGTTGAGCTAGCTTCTTTACTGCTTCTGGGTCTCTGTGCCCAAGACGTCTGTGCCATACATGGATACAGTTCTTATGCAGATCTTGTCTAGCACTGTAAAACTCTTTCTTTGCATTTTAGCTGTTAAAATTAATCTTGGATTTTTCCTTCTGCAAGAGTGTGACCCTTCTTTGAGATGATGCAGCTGTTATCTTTAAAAGTAACTATATTTCCCTTTTACAAGAGGTTCTTTACTGACAGAAGATTGCTTTCAAGGCTGGGAACATAGAGAACATCCTTTACAGGGATCTTTCTGCTTTGTGCTGAGGAAACTGCACAGTGGAGGTTGCAGTCTCCTACTCCTTCTGAAGTTATATAGTGACCATTAGCTAAGATGACCTTTTCTGACTTGCTTTCATTAAGGTCAGTGAAGACATTGTTATTTGTCAGATGGCTGCTTGCACCAGAATCTATACACCGTATATGCTTTGCAGATGAGCCTGTACTGGCATTAATTGCAGCTTCAACACATGCAGAATCTTCCTTTACAGCTGTTTTAGTTTCAATAAGTTTTATTTGAAACATCATATGAAAACACAAAAACAATCACCATTCTCCCATGCAAGGGAGCATATATTATTATATTCATAATAACAAATTAGATATACAAGAAAAAGGACAAGACAGGGGTAGGGGAAGGATAGACAGCAGGAGTTCAGGCATATAATGCTTAATATTAATATGAAGAACCAATTTGAAATATCTGTCTCAATTAAACATCCAATGTTTGTTATGAGGTCTGGTAAGGCATTTTCTAGAAGTCATAAACAGTCAAGGAGAAAGCCGAAAGGCCAAGTCTAGTTGTGTATTTGAATGTAATTCTATCCAAGGATTCCAAACCTTGAGAAATAAGTTCCACGTATCAGATCTAGTGGATTCTATCCGCTCCTATAGCATGATGGTATTCATTCTTTTACCAAAGATATCAATAGTGAAGGAGTTTTCCATCTTGCGGCTATATGAATCTTTGTTATACACAAATAATTCACCAATTTATGAAAACTTTTTGAGAACCTCGGCGGTTTAGTACCCAATAAAAAGATATAGGGCTCCAAATCGATTTGTTCCCCGAACATTTGTTCTACCAGACATTTCACTTTCCTCCACAGCTGAGAGACCACTGTACAAGACCACCAGATGTGTTTCATGTCCCCCGATACCCCACACCCTCTGAAACAATCACCCGAGACACTAGGGAACATATGAATTCTCTCTGGTACATAGTAGGATCTATGTAGAACCTTCAAAGAAGTCTCTACCAGTGAAGTTTGATAACTACCTTTAGATAATGTCTCACTACTACGGTACCAGTCATCAATCGACATGACAAATCCTAAATCTTCCTCCCACTGTAACATATAATCAAATTTTCTTTCATCGTAAGGTGGACTAATAGTAGAGTAAATCAAAGAAATCATTCCTTTCCCCAATGGATCGTGTAAGCATTTGTTATCAAAACCCGTTTTCCGGAGAGGAGTTTTTCCTGGGAGAATTTGCTTAGCAAAATGAAATACCTGGCATCATTTCCTTTGCAGGAGGTGTGAATTTTTGAATAAATTCTTATCTGTCCCACAATACATTAAATGGAGAGCAGAGGTGCTTGAGTAGGTAAATCCCCTTAGTCAACCACCATGAAAAGAGTTGTGGTTCCAGCCCTGGTCAGAACATATGGTCCTTTACAGCTGTTTTAACCCTTCGATGACTGTTCTGCTTTTTAAGCTGACTCATTCTTGCTTTCCAAATTCAGCAGTCTGCTTTAAGGTGGCCAGGCTTTTTACAGACAAAACATTCATGAGTTTCTCTTAGATTAGATTGCTCTTATATTTAGGGAAATCCTGTGTCTTTAATGCTGATTGTGGTCTGGATTCATTACTGCTGCTTACATGCTGCGTTTTTCTCTTGAATTCATCCACAAGTTTGCCTTTAACATACTCTAATGTCAGCTCATCATCTGGCCATGCATCTAGTGCAGTCATGAGTGTGTCACAACTTTCTGGAAGACCACTTAATTGAAGTACAGCAACATGAAAATCTTTAATTTCTTCTCCAATACCCCTGAGACGCTCCACAATCTCTAGGGTATTTCTTATATAGTCCTGCATATTCTGTCCATCACTTAGCTTAGACTGATACAGCTTTCTCATGAGATAAAGCTTATTTCTGAGATTTGATCTTTCATGCACTTTCTGTATCTCATCCCACATCTCCTTTGCAGTTGCACACTTGCATATATGCACAATCTGATTATCATCTACACTGGGGGAGATCGTGCTTTGTGCTTTTTGATCCTTCTCTAGCCAATCATCTGGTAATGGATGAGGCACTTGTTTCTGAGTATATTTCTACATGCCTTCTCTTATGAGCAGCATCTTCACCTTGAATTTCCAAGACTGGTAGTTCTGGTTAGTGAGGCTTGGCACTGAGAACTTGACAGGATTGCTGCTAGTGGACATCTTCTCTGTTGCTCTGTGCTGCTTTTTCTCTGGGCTTCTGCTGCTGTGTTACTCTGGGGTTCTGTGTCATTCTGGGCCCATAACTTGTTGGCAGCAGATTATTCAGGATACTCTCCAAGCGAGTGACCACTGAGCTTTTTTATTCAGGAACAAACAGGAACAATTTATGATAAGCTTAATAGATCAGGAATAAATCATTTGTGTGTCTATATCTGTGCAGCATCTACAACAGGCTGCTTCTCTCATACACAGACACAGGAAAACAGGAAATACAGTCACATGGTCTCCCTTTGTGAGACTCTATAAAGTTTAAAGAAAAAAAAACTCCCAAACAGCATACAAATCTAGCAACTGAACACTCAGACAGGAATGGAGTTGTTGCACAAAACATATTCCAACAATAGTGGTTGTGTCTTCAAACAAGCACCCAAGGTGAGCAAACCTAATGTTTTTATTGTCTCCTATATTAGGGTTTTACCCTATTTTGCGCTTCTCCCTTCACAGTCACTGTTATTCAAGGAAAAAAACACCTTCACATAGTCGGGTCACTAGGAGACCTAAAAAAAAAAAAAAGAAAGAAAATACATTAAAAAAGGTTATGACTTGGAAAAAAAGGGAGGAAAAAAAAGATAGCAAAGCCGCAAAATAGGCAAGTGAAAACGGGGTTAAACGTAACTGTGTAGGATTTTGACAGCACCCATGAATGAGAAAGTGAAGAGTTACCGTAAATCTGGCGCTCTGCTTTCGCTAGTGTCCAGGAGGCGGTTCGTAATGCTGCAGTGTCCTCCGCACTCCACAATCCCTCCTTCTGCTCTTCAGTGACGGCTGTAGCGGCTTCGGTAGCATCCAACTTTCCAACATATTTTGTATTTCATATCCTTTCCTTGTTTAAAATCTGTTTACTGTGAATGGAAACATTATTTGGTCTTATTCACATGAGGCAGATCTATTCCATACATCTAAATTTTGTGTTTTCTTTCTGCAGTGAAGGACCGGTTTCAGCTACAAACAAGACAGAAGACCTGGGGTCCAGGTTAACAGGTCCGACTTTACTTTGGAATTCATTTACACATGGCTGCAGAGTACAGATTAAGACAAAGTCTCTTTTTAGTGATGTTGGTTTTGTGATCCATCAGTCCTGGTCCCCGACCTGTCCTGAGACCCACCACCTTCACCTCACTCTGCGACCCGGCTGACATCTTCCTCATGAGAGAGACAGAGGCATGCCTCTCTATACCTATTCCGGACCTTAGTTCCAAGACTGTCCCGGAGTCCAGATGTGACCGAAGTTGTGCCCTCATTCTTCTAGGAAACTTGTACTGACTGGATCTGACCTCATCTGCTGCATCTTATCTGCACTGGAACCTGCTAACTCTGCCATGTTTAGCCTTGCTCTCCACTCCACCCTAAACTTGACTGAGTCCTGGACTCTGACTAGACTGACTCTAAGGCTGGAGTCACACCAGCTTATGGCATCTGATGCGATATCCTAATGACCCTCAGCTACTGCTCTGCTGTGAGCGTGATCCGAGTGTCATGCTACTGTGCTCTGATCCTTGAGCACAGCTGCGGAGGAGGCGCAGAAATTTCTCCTTCTCCTCTGCTGCCGGCGTCGGATATATCGCACCGTACTCGGGTGATATCCAAGTGCTGTGTGTTGTCACTCGCACCCATAGACTTATATGGTGCAGCATGCTGCAATTGTTCTCGCATGCTGATTCGGCATGAGAAAATAATCGCAGATGGAAGTTGCCCCATAGAGTAGCACTTGTCCGAGTGCTATGCAATGTTTTATGGTAGCGTGACTCCAGCCTTACCCGGAAAAACATTTTCTATAAAACATCATCTAAGTCCTCCCAAACAGTGGGCTATTCCCAACACTATTAACTATTTAATCCCTAGTGTAGTGCAAACTGTATCCCTATAGGCCCCGTTACACGCATCAATGTCCCAGCGATCCGACGTGGATGGGATCACTGGGACATAGATAGCTGATCGCTGGTGAGCTGTCACATAGACAGACCCACCAGCGATCAGGATCAGCGAGCAAGCAGGTTTCCAATGTAAACAGCGGGTATCTAAGAGCCGCGCGGCTCTTAGATACCCGCTGTTTACATTGGAAACCAGCGTCGCTGATCGTTGCTCTCCTGCTGCCACACGCCGCGATGCGTGCTGGCCAGCGGGAGACCAACGATCAAAAAACGGCCCAGGACGGTCGAGCGTGATCAGCGATACCCGGCAGGGGGGCCGGTCGCTGATACATGTCACACACAGCGATGTCGCTGGCGAGATCGCTGTGGCGTCACAAAATCAGCAATCCCGCTGGCAATCTCGCTGTGTGTGATGGGGCCTTATCTCTGTGTGGTTCCCCTAGTGGATAGACTCCCGCATTCCCAGGGATGGCCTTAGGCAAAAGCTTTAGGAGAACCGAACACACAACACTGGCCATGGGGATAAACGAAAACATGACTTTTTATCCAACAAACAAACAACAAATACAATCGCAGCAGCACAAATAGGAATTTACCGCATGTGATCTGCTTATATTTACAACTAAAGTCCAGTAGTAGTAAGACCCATCAGCAGAAGTGAGCCTGCTTGTTGACAGTTTCCAGGTAGCTACAGATTTTTTTTTTCCAATACTGTCAGTAAAGTTATAAGTGCAATTTTGTTTTAGAAATAGATTTCCAGGCATGTCCAAGTCAAAGCTTTGCTTTCTGGGGTTTTTAGTTCTACATGATTACGTGCGGCAGCACGTGGGGCCCAGGTGTTTTCCGCTCAGTACCGTTCATGTAGTCTGGATATATTTTTAATTGCTTCCTATAATTGGAGCTTGCCCTTCTCGCTTCCTCTCCTTTACCCTGTCCACTCTTTGATGGGCTGCAGAGCGGTCTCGTCTGACCTGGCGAAGCGCACCGCAGGACGAACTCCTGTGATGTCTCATCGGACATCTGGTAAATGCAGATTCTCATTTTCAGTTTCCAGGGAAATAAGATAATATTTATTCTAAAAAAGAATGAGAAAAACCAAGACTTCATCTCTGCACATGCAGCTTCGTCACAATGGACGGCCGACCAGACAGACGGCTATTTAGGCAGAGACATGATGTGAAGCTTTTGGGCACAGTGCAAAATCTAGAAAAATGAAAAACTCTATGGATGTTATTAGGGGGAAACAGCAATAAATTGCGCACAGCTATCAATAGTTAGCGATTATTTGTTTTTTTCTCCCAACTTCCAAGTCTCCTTACCTTTTGGTTCTTTCATTAGTATGGCTGTACGAGGGTTTATTTTTGGCATGGGATGAGTTGCAATTTTGAATGGCACTAATAATGTTGCTATTAAATCTACTGGAAAATAAGGAAAAAAAAATCCAAATGTGGTGACATTGTGCAAAAAACAACAACTTATAATTCTACAATTGTTTTGTGCAAGACAGATAACACGTGGACAGCACCAATTTTCTGAAGAGACTCCCCATAGAACTCAATGGGTAACTCAAGGACCATACTAAGGACCAGGGGACACGTTACGGGTGGAAGAAAAGGCAATTCCGGCAGCTAAATAGGAAAGGGTTCTTTACAGTTAGATTTGTGTGTAATGACTCTATATAATATATAAGTTTCAATTTTTGTATTGAAGAACAGAAATAAATTAACTTTTTGATGATATTCTAATTTTGTGTACCATGATGGCAACCATTTTTTAAGTGTCCATTGCAGAGATTACGGTATATAGAAAACTATTAGGGTTGTTTTGTATTGCTTTTGTTTTCTTTTTACTATGGATATTAGGGAACGCTCACATTTTCGGACAGGCAATTTCTATGTTGCATTTTAGAAATAGGCGAATAGAATTAAATGTAAAAACGGGTCCATTACATAACGAATGCAAATGGAGCAGAAATGGTGTTGATTGATGCATCTTTACTTCTATTCTCACTCAGATGAGCCCCATAAGGGTACGTGCACACGCTGCGGAATCCGCTGCGGATTAATCCGCACGGATTTTGCAAAAACTGCAGATAATCCGCAGGTCCAAAGACCTGCGGATTATCTGCGGTTTTGCCTGCGGTTTGGTCCTGCGGATTCACTATCTCCACAATGGTGGAGATAGGAACCCGCAGCGGTTTCCGCAGAAAGAATTGACATGCAATTCTTTCTGCGGATTCAAAACCGCAGCAAATCCGCGCGGTTTTTTCCGCAGCGTCGGCACAGCGTTTTTTTTTTTCACATTCAAATGAATGGTACTGTACACCGCAGCTAAAACTGCTGCGTGTCCGCAGCGGCCAAAACCGCTGCGGAAACGCAGCGGAATCCGCAGCGTGTGCACACAGCCTAACAAATCAATAGGGCACTTCTGCTTTCAATTGCACCAATTTTGCAATGAATACATTCTTTACAATTACGGTATATTAATTCCAATTGTCTGTTCCTGAGAATAGAGCAGACAAACAAAAACTGAATAGAAATGTGAACATAGCCTAAAAGCCACAATAAATAAGAAAAAAAAATATATTAATTCAACAAGAAGCTACTAAGAGCGGATCTTGGCTTTTTGCGACAGCCCCATAGAATAAGAATGCTGGAAGCGGTGGTCGGCCATGTGCACTGCCATTGTATTTTAACAAGGATAGAAGTGGCCTGTTCTGCCGATCGGTGGAGAGTACAGGAGGTCAGACGGCCCCCCATCTATAAGTTATCTTAAGTTATCTTTTGGCAGAAATTTGTCTAGGTTTTTTGGCACTTGGGGAAAGAATTCAGTCTAGCACCCCGTCTTCCCCATGCGGTTTGAGTAGTCATGTGACTGCTCAGTCGTATGCGATTTTCTTACGTCACTTGCAGACAAGTCGCTCTAAATATTTCACTCAATGTTCAGTGAAAAATAGAGAAGCAAGAAGAAAAGCCCATTGTCCTGTGACCGTAAGTATGAAAAGCTCATATGAGGGAAGCAGCCATGTGAGGACTGCCGGAACCTGTAAGCAGAGCGGAGTCCTGACAGTGAGGATATTACACGCTGCTAGGACTGGCATGGTAAAGGGCTTCATTGTATAATTAAAGGACTTCTCCAGGTGTGAGATGAAACGGTGACTGCAGGCTCCTGAATTCTCGCAGAGCGTGTGTGTGTGTGGGGGGGGGTCTATATGTGGTGCTCTGCTTAGATATTCACCTGGGTGGGCCATTTATAAAGTTACATCCAAAATGGCTGCCATGGTCACCATCCATCTTGAAAAGTTTTCCCCCCTCCCATATACTAATGTGCCACAAACAGGAGGTTGATATCGCCAACCATTCCCATTTTATTTAAGTGTATCCATATAAATGGCCCACCCTATATATATATGTATTTTAAAAAAAATCACCTGCAGCAGGCACCAGTGGGAGCGCCTGAGCTGCAGCATGACCGCATCTATAACATGCATTAAATTATTTAATTTAGTGATATACATTTATTCTGAAAAAAAAAAATTGTCTCAAAATGGAGCCGGCAGCACCTGCGCAGTAGCATCTATCGGCGATGACACCAATTGCAGTGCCATTTTGAGACAATTTTTTTTTTACCCACTGTGCCCCCTAGTCCATAAGCCTGATCAGTGAGGGCCAAAGAAGTAGCCGAAGCCTCAGTAGCGCACGTGAGCAAAGGGAAGGCACACCCCAGAGTCCGGCAACTGACACACACTCCTCTGTATGACACTGCCTAACGCTTATCCGGGCGCACAGAGCTCTCCTTAGTCCCAGTCCCGCTATAATGTGCGGGTAAGTCTCGACACTGCCCAGCTTGTCACTGCTGCGCTGGGTGCGGAGCGCGCTGCTCATCCTGCTGCGCTCTCTCTGGCGGCCGGCAATTCACTGCTCCTTTGCGCGCTTTCTGCTCTGAGTTTCCTGTGTACGCGCCCACTCTCCCCAGGTCATGGGGGTTTGTCCAGTCCCCTCTCTCTTCCCCTGGGAAACATAGGACGCAGCCCCGACAGTCCTGGATCTGACTCAGCACAGGTACCCGCAGCCAGGTCTTCCTCCTTACATCTGCTCCCATCACCCCATACATCCTCCCCGCTTGTCATACGGTGTCTGCACCCATCCCCCTCGCTGCCCATTCTGTGTTTTCACTTTTACCACTTTTCTCCTCATTCTGAGTCTGCACTCATTCCCCCCACTCCTGATACAGTGTCTGCATCCTTCCCCCATACTTTCTCTGCACCCATTCCATCCTTGCTTCTAATACTGTCTCTGCACCCATTCCCCTCACTCCCAATAATGTGTCTGCAGCCATCCCCCCACTCCCAATATTGTGTCTGTGTAGGGGTGGTGGACAATGAGTCACGTTCCTACCCCTGAAGACACCAATTGCGTTGTGTTGTATTGTGTGAGCTGTATCGTGTAGTGCATCTTTTGTAAATACTGTGTATAATGTACAGTGTAAGACAGTGTAGAATAGATAGAATAGGGTAAGAGTTAGTGTTTGGGACTAGCCCATGGTAGAAGGAGGTAGTGTTAGGGAAAGAGACTGCTTCCTGTAAATAGATAGTGTTTGGAGAGGGAAGAGAGTAATGCTGTTGTTGGGGTGATCCACAAAAGGAAAGGAGACTTGAGGATAGGGTTCACAAGATCCTGAAGTAACCGAGTGGCCTTTCGAAAAGGAGACTGAATAGGATGCGGAGTAACGAGAAACCCTGAGCTTGCAAACGCAGAAGGTAACGGGCCTAAACAGGACTGAGTTTATGGGAATAATGGGAGTCCCGAGTCGTAGATGCAGGGTCCCAGTGGTGGAAGAAATAGGATGAGGAACCACTGAGTGAGTAGAGAGACTTGCTAATCAGGACTGTGGTACAGATGCTGGGCTGTGACAAAGTAGAGCAAAACAGTGTGCTTCACCAGCCCTGGAGTGAAGGATACTGCGTAGTGAAAATGCTTATTACTGCAAAGGAAACATCCATCAGATTTTGTACCCGCTATCCCTTGTACATAACCAAGTTACCATTCAGTAAAGTTTTTGAACTGAGTCTCCTTTATTGAACTGTGGAACCAACGCTTTTGGTCAGCCAACACCACTGGTGGCCTGCAGGGGCGCAAAGCCCTCACAACACGAATACAAACACCCAGCCAGGACCCATACTTTCATGTAGCACATTGGGGCATAAAAGACTAGTGCCTTGCCCATGGCTAGTGCCTTGTGTTGCACTACATCTGCTCCATCCCTCCTCCGTCGCTCCTCAATACTGTGTGTCTGCACCTATCCCCCCGCCCGTCGCTCCCCATACTGGGTCTGCAGACATTCCCCCCTTCTCACTCCCAATACTGGGTCTGCACCCATCCCTTCACTTGTTCCCCATACTTTGTCCTCAAATCCCTCCCCTCCAAATCACAATAAATCTTCAGTTTCTTCAGCTCCACTAGATCACTTGCTACCAACGTCGTATGCGCCTCTGCACCACCGGTGAGTGACATCAGCTGATCTGATCATGCTGTCAATGCCGCCCTACTCGGAAGTGCCGGTGGTCAGGACTTCAATTGTATTTGCATCTGAAAGATGTGAGTACAGTTCATTGCTGGGAGCCAGAGGTCTGCACCTTCTCTGAGCCGACAGTCAGACTGACAGCCAGCTCAGAACTGTCGACTGCCACTGTGCAGCCGCAGGGGGTACACCTCGGAAAGGCCGCATCAGGCGGCTCGACTTCGCCCTTCTGTTAGTTGCACCAAGGGCAAATGCCCTGCCTGCTCCCCCTTAGATGCGCCCTTGCTTTTGGCTAGGTGAGAAGTTATCTTCACTGGACCGCTCCTTTAATATATATTATTTGATTGCATAGAGATGTATGATAGACAGCCTTTCTTATAGAACACAGGGCACAGACCTTGGGGCTAGTTTTGTTGATAGATGATTTTTATAAATTTTTCTGCTCTTTTATTACAAAGCCAAGGGGGAAAAAAAAAAAAAAAAAATCACATCTTTTCCTGTATTTTGAGGTGTGGCTTGTAATTTGCTTGTTATCCATTCTCTCTTGCTGGTTTTTGGACAATATTCTAACTAACTGAGACCTACACTTAATTTTGCATATCATTTTGGTGGTGCACTCTTGCCCACAATGCTGTCATTGTCGTACACTGTGGATTTTTCACACGTAATTCCATATATCCCCAGACTGGGAAGGGGCTGTGCGGGCATATGGGAGCGATGCCATTGTACGGCTGGGTGCACAGGTCCCGTTCCAATTAAGGAGCCCTGCGCATGGTTCTAGTTGGGGGTCGAATTGCTACTTTGTTGTTATTTGTAATCGATATCCTCACTATACCGTTAAATCAGCCGTCATCCACTTCATGCCAAATGCCAATGCCAACATTCAAGGTCTAAAAGGCAATTACCACCCTTCAAACTGGAGGGGGAGGGGGATGGGGATCAGACCTTAACCCCCAAGGTCAGCCCACTTCCTACTAAACAGAAGGGAACTATTACCTAAGCAACTTGCAGAGTCCTGGGGTCTGGAGATTTCCTATGTCAGACAGACTTCTCCAGCACCTGAAGCAGCCACATAAATAAACAGTTCAGGCTGTGATGGGGGACATCCAGCGGAGCTGTCATTACACCTGTCAGGCTTAGAACACCAGCACAAGGCAGCAGCATCGGCAGGGAAATGTCCTAACAGAATATTTCAAATGTGGAGGGGTGCCTGGTCAGCTGAACTACAACATCCAGCAAGCCCTGCCATTCTGTGACTGTAAGGTTTTGTGCACATGGTGCGGATTTTGCTGCGGATCCGCAAGCAATGTACAGTACAGTGTTAGCCAATGGCTTTTAAAAAACGCAGTGCACATGCTGGCGATTTTTCCGCGCGTATTTGCTGCGGTTTTAAATCTGCAGCATGTCAGTTCTTTCTGTGGATTCCGCTGCGGTTTGACACCTGTTCCATTGTCCAGGTGTCAAAGCGCAGGGGGAATCCGCTGAAAAATCCGCAGGTCATTTTACCTGCAAATCTGCGCAGAAAAATCTGCAGCTGAATCCGCACTGCGTGCACTCACCAGAGGCGTATCTAGGCTTTCTGGCACCCGGGGCAAGAATTTGGTTCGGCGACCCCCCCCAAGTACATATGCGACTTGAACACTTAGCCATGTACCCACGAGCTGCTCTCCCTAATGCTCTCAATGTTCAGTAAAAAACTGAGAGAAGCAGGAAGAGAAGCTCGTTGTCAAGTATGAAAATCGCACATGAGTGAAGTGTCCATGTGATGACTACTGGAACCTGCAGCGCTGAATCCTGACATTGCAACTTCTGAATTCTCACAACGAATGCACTGCACACATTTAGGATTCTCCCTTGCCGATGTACAGTCATGTCAGCACAAGTATGTGATTTATATACTTCTGGCCACATTCTGACTAGACGTGCCCGGCCTCGCTCCGTTCACTTTCATTGAGTGAGGCCACACATGTCTAGTCAGCATGTGACCGCATGTATGTAAATTACCGGCACGAGAGAATCCTAACAGCGTTCAGTGAGCACTGTGAGAATTCAGAAGTCTGCAGTCACATAGAATGTCTGCAGACTCAGCACAAACCTGGACAACCCCTTTAATGTTCCTAACAAATAAAAACATGAGAATTAGTCAGTATCACAAATAATATTTACATCCAGGTACCTTATAGATGACGTCGTCTCTGCAGTCGGTCTCCTTTTCTTCTAGACCCCATGATGAGTTTTCTCATCCACAGCCGTCTCTGTAGACTTCCATCTTCTCCGGTCTTCTGCAGCAAATCTCCACACGACGCCCTTAAAGATAGAAGTGTTATTATAATGCCCCTAAATAAAAAATGTCTGCAATATACTGTCTCCTCACACTATTCCCCTCCCTCCTCATACTGTCTCCTCTAACATCCCACCTGTTCACCATACTGTCTCCTCATATATTTACCCCCTCACTCTCTATACTGTCTGCTCACACATACCCCTGACTCCCCATACTGTGTCCACTTACATTAACCCATTCGCTCCCCATACTGTCTGCACCAATCCCCCATACTGTTTCCTCATACATACTCTTTATTTTGTGTCCTCAAATCTCCCCACACATTAAATCCCCCCATCCCCAATCCCCCACATACATTAAGTACCCCCATCCCCATTCCAAATCCCCCCACACATTAACCCAATCCCCACTCATTAACCCCCATCAGCACTCCAAATACCCCCACACATTAACCCCAACCCCACTCATTAACGCCCCCATACATTAACCCCCATCCCCATTCATTAACCCCCACACACATTAACCCAATCCCCACTCATTAACCCCATCACCACTCCAAATCCCCCCACACATTAACCCCCATCCCCACTCATTAACGCCCCCACACATTAACCCCCATCCCCACTCATTAACGCCCCCACACATTAACCCCCATCCCCACTCATTAACGCCCCCACACATTAACCCCCATCCCCACTCATTAACGCCCCCACACATTAACCCCCATCCCCATTCATTAACCCCCGCACACATTAACCCAATCCCCACTCATTAACCCCCGCACACATTAACCCAATCCCCACTCATTAACCCCCGCACACATTAACCCAATCCCCACTCATTAACCCCCATCACATTAAATAACCCCCATCTTCACTCCAAATCCCCCCACTCATTAACCCCCATCCCCACTCCAAATCCCCCCACACATTAACCCCATGGCATCCCCACTCATTAACCCCCATCTCCACTCCAAATCCCCCCCACACATTAACCCCATGGCATCCCCACTCATTAACCCCCATCCCCACTCTAAATACCCCCACACATTAACCGCCATCCCCTCTACAAATCCCCCCCATCTCCACTCATTAACTCCCCCTCATCTCCCATCTTCGGTGGTTCTTCAGCTCCACAGTGGAGCACACTTACCACCAGCGTTTGCTTTTGGCGCCGGGGAGTAACGTCAGCAGCGTGATCACATGACCTGATCACGCTGCTGACGTCGCTCTGGCCCGGCGGTCAGAGCTTCAATTGTACAGGCGTCTGTATAGACGCCAGTACAATTGCTCCCTGGGAGCCGGCACGGCCTCCTTCTCTGCGCCGGCTGTCAGCTTGACAGCTGACACAGAGAACCGCCGACTCTCAGGCGGGGGGCGGCAGAACGCAGCCGCCAGGGAGGACACTGCGGACCGCAGCATTAGGCTGCCCGACTGCGCCCCCCTGCTGGCTGCGCCCGGGGCAACTGCCCCGGCTGCCCCCCCCCTAGATACGCCACTGGCACTCACCCTAATGATCCCAACACGTTATAATCTGTATTTAACATAAGAGCTGCAGTCACATTTATGCAGACTTCGGAGCTTAAATCTCCCAGCAATCACTGCTTGATAAAAGAGCAACTGTACTATCAAGTAAGTGTACTAGTTCTTGGCGTTATATGACATGTATTCTGCATTTTCACCTGTTTACACTCTGCAGGCGCGATCAATAATTTGGATTGACTGAGCTAGTGGGTACACATTAGATACTTTGAAGTCTGCAGATAAAAAATTGACATCTTTTCTAGTATATACAGTGGGGAAAAAAGTATTTAGTCGCCACCAATTGTGCAAGTTCTCCCACTTGAAAAGATGAGAGCGGCCTGTAATTGACATCATAGGTCGACCACAACTATGAGAGTCACAATGAGAAAACAAATCCAGAAAATCACCTTGTCTGATTTATTTTGCAAATTATGGTGGAAAATAAGTATTTGGTCATGAACAAAAGTTCATCTCAATATTTTGTGATATATCCTTTGCTGGCAATGACAGAGGTCAAACGTTTTCTGTAAGTCTTCACAAGGTTGGCACACACTGTTGGTGGTATGTTGGCCCATTCCTCCATGCAGATCTCCTCTAGAGCAGTGATGTTTTGGGCCTGTCACTGGGCAACACGGACTTTCAAATCCCTCCAAAGGTTTTCTATGGGGTTGAGATCTGGAGACTCGCTAGGCCACTCCAGGAACGTCATGTTTCTTACGAAGCCACTCCTTCGTTGCTATGGCGGTGTGCTTGGGATCATTTTCATGCTGAAAGACTCATCCACATTTCATCTTCAATGCACTTGCTGATGGAAGGAGGTTTGCACTCAAAATCTCATGATACATGGCCCCATTCATTCTTTCATGTAAACAGATCAGTCGTCCTGGTCCATTTGCAGAGAAACAGCCCCAAAGCATGATGATGTCACCCCCATGATTTACAGTGGGTATGGTGTTCTTTGGATGCAACTCAGCATTCTGTCTCCTCCAAACACGACGAGTTTTGTTTCTACCAAACAGTTCTACTTTGGTTTCATCAGACCATATGACATTCTCCCAATACTCTTCTGGATAATCCAAATGCTCTCTACTGTAGCAAATTTCAGACGGGCCAGATATGTACTGGCTTAATACAAACAAAAACCTCAGTTGCATTCTATATGCAGGGTAATACCACACAATGGTGGTCTGCCCGCAATAAAGATACACACCAACTCCAAGAAAGTGGAGAAACACAGGAGAATAAGGAGTACAGTTGTGGCCAAAAGTATTGACACCCCTGCAATTCTGTCAGATAATACTCAGTTTCATCCTGAAAATGATTGCAAACACAAATTCTTTGGTATTATTATCTTCATTTACTTTGTCTTAAATGAAAAAACACAAAAGAGAATGAAGCAAAAAGCAAAACATTGATCATTTCACACAAAACTCCAAAAATGGGCCAGACAAAAGTATTGGCACCCTCAGCCTAATACTTGGTTGCACAACCTTTAGCCAAAATAACTGCGACCAACCGCTTCCGGTAACCATCAATGAGTTTCTTACAATGCTCTGCTGGAATTTTAGACCATTCTTCTTTGGCAAACTGCTCCAGGTCCCTGATATTTGAAGGGCGCCTTCTCCAAACTGCCATTTTCAGATCTCTCCACAGGTGTTCTATGGGATTCAGGTCTGTACTCATTGCTGGCCACCTTAGAAGTCTCCAGTGCTTTCTCTCAAACCATTTTCTAGTGCTTTTTGAAGTGTGTTTTGGATCATTGTCCTGCTAGAAGACCCATGACCTCTGAGGGAGACCCAGCTTTCTCACACTGGGCCCTACATTATGCTGCAAAATTTGTTGGTAGTCTTCTGACTTCATAATGCCATGCACACGGTCAAGCAGTCCAGTTTCAGAGGCAGCAAAGCAACCCCAAAACATCAGGGAACCTCCGCCATGTTTGACTGTAGGGACCGTGTTCTTTTCTTTGAATGCCTCTTTTTTTCTCCTGTAAACTCTATGTTGATGCCTTTGCCCAAAAAGCTCTACTTTTGTCTCATCTGACACACATTTTAGGCTTTTTCAGGTAAGCTTTGGCAAACTCCAGCCTGGCTTTTTTAGGTCTCGGGGTAAAAAGTGGGGTCTTCCTGGGTCTCCTACCATACAGTCGCCGACGGATAGTATGGGTTGACACTGTTGTACCCTCGGACTGCAGGGCAGCTTGAACTTGTTTGGATGTCAGTCGAGGTTCTTTATCCAACATACGCACAATCTTGCGTTGAAATCTCTTGTCAATTTTTCTTTTCCATCCACATCTCGGGAGGTTAGCCACAGTGCCATGGGCTTTACACTTCTTGATGACACTGCGCACGGTAGACACAGGAACATTCAGGTCTTTGGAGATGGACTTGTAGCCTTGAGATTGCTCATGCTTGCTCACAATTTGGTTTCTCAAGTCCTCAGACAGTTCTTTGGACTTCTTTCTTTTCTCCATGCTTAATGTGGTACACACAAGGACACAGGACAGAGGTTGAGTCAACTTGAATCCGTGTCAACTGGCTGCAAGTGTGATTTAGTTATTGCCAACACCTGTTAGGTGCCACAGGTAAGTTACAGGTGCTGTTCATTACACAAATTAGAGAAGCATCACATGATTTTTCGAACAGTGCCAATACTTTTGTCCACCCTCTTTTTTATGTTTGGTGTGGAATTATATCCAATTTGGCTTTAAGACAATTCTTTTTGTGTTTTTTCATTTAAGACAAATTAAATGAAGATAATAATACCAAAGAATTTGTGTTTGCAATCATTTTCAGGAAGAAACTGAGTATTATCTGACAGAATTGCAGGGGTGTCAATACTTTTGGCCACAATTGTACACCGGTGAATAAAAAAAGATCTGAGTCCCTGTCAGTGTAGTGTGTTACTGATGGTAGCCTTTGTGACTGTGGTCCCAGCTCTCTGCAGTTCATTCACTAGGTCCCCGTGTGGTTCTGGGATTTTTGCTCACCGTTCTTGTGATCATTTTGACCCCACGGGGTGAGATCTTGCGTGGAGCCCCAGATCGAGGGAGATTATCAGTGGTCTTGTATGTCTTACATTTTCTTATTATTGCACCCACTGTTGATTTCATCGCATCAAGCTGGTTGCCTATTGCAGATTCAGTCTTCCCAGCCTGGTGCAGGGCTACAATTTTGTTTCTGGTGTCCTTTGACAGCTCTTTGGTCTTCACCATGGTGGAGTTTGTAGTGTGACTGTTTGAGGTTGTGGACGGGAGTCTTTTACACTGATAACAAGGTCAAACAGGTGTCATTCCTACAGGTAATGAGTGGAGGACAGAGGAGCCTCTTACAGAAGAAGTTACAGGTCTGTGAGAGCCAGAAATCTTGCATGTTTTTAGGTGACCAAATACTTCTTTTCTACAATAATTTGCTAAATAAATCTTCCCAAATCAGACAAGGTGATTTTCTGGATTTGTTTTCTCATTGTGACTCTCATAGTTGTGCTCGACCTATGATGTCAATTACAGGCCTCTCATCTTTATAAGTGAGAGAACTTGCACAATTGGTGGCGACTAAATACTTTTTTTCCCCACTGCAGAAGGTAAATCATGCATTTTTATCCATTGCCATTACATATCTGGCCGTGGGAGTGAAATCCAATGTAAAGGTCACTGAAGAAATAGCTCAACATGAAGCCGCAGTATTGTTCTCAATGTCAGGATAGAAAAGTAGCCATATAACATAATCCTGTAATGAATGACTTGTGATTTCTGTATTTATGCCTGATGTAGAAAAATCTAACTGTCCCCACTTAATAATTGGAGCTCAGCTAAGCTGAACCTCATCAGAGTGCAACTTACTGACTGTTTCCAATAACAACCAGCAGAAATGCAAATCTGGAGTATAATACAGGATGTAACTCACAAATGTAAAGTCTGTTCACAGTGACTGCACCAGCAGAATAGTGAGTGCAGCTCTGGGGTATAATACAGGATGTAACTCAGGATCAGTAATGTAATGTATGTACACAGTGACTGCACCAGCAGAATAGTGAGTGTAGCTCTGGAGTATAATACAAGATGTATCTCAGGATCAGTGATGTAATGTATGTACACAGTGACTGCACCAGCAGTATAGTGAGTGCACCTCTGGGGTATAATACAGGATGTAACTCAGGATCAGTAATGTAATATATGTACACAGTGACTGCACCAGCAGAATAGTGAGTGCAGCTCTGGGGTATAATACAGGATGTAACTCAAGATCAGTAATGTAATGTATGCACACAGTGACTGCACCAGCAGAATAGTGAGTGCACCTCTGGGGTATAATACAGGATGTAACTCAGGATCAGTAATGTAATATATGTACACAGTGACTGCACCAGCAGAATAGTGAGTGCACCTCTGGGGTATAATACAGGATGTAACTCAGGATCACTAATGTAATATATGTACACAGTGACTGCACCAGCAGAATAGTGAGTGCAGCTCTGGAGTATAATACAGGATGTAACTCAGGATCAGTAATGTAATGTATGTACACAGTGACTGCACCAGCAGAATAGTGAGTGCAGCTCTGGGGTATAATACAGGAGGTAACTCAGGATCAGTAATGTAATGTATGTACACAGTGACTGCACCAGCAGAATTTTGAGTATCCACAATATTACCTATGACTGCAGGTAAACAAGTTCTGCATTAGTTTTTATAGTTAACATAACATTGTGCATATTGATATCTACAAACTATATGTATAAATATACAAAGCAAAATACCGTACTCCGCATTTGTATACTGCATAAACCTACCTGTATTTTCAATGCATACACCTCTGGAACAAGTCAAGTTAGGGAATTGGATATATGTGTAAAGTCTGGTAACGGGAGACACTAAATAATTTATTATTAGAAATATTTATATTTGTTATTTTGATGTTACAATGCAATCATAATTAAAATATTCTATGTTTTTTAGCATTATTGTATTTCTACCCTTTTCTTTTCCTAGGAATAATATATTTCATAGGTTATTTTATCTATAGAAGATATAGCTCAGGATAACGGAACCCAATGATTTATTCAAGTTATTTCCCAATGAGCAGGAAAGATGTATATCTTTGTACAGTGTTAGCCAGTAGATAGAAAAATATTCAGAACTGAGAGTCCTCAGTGGTTGATACCTTTTAAGGGCCAACTAAAATGATGACCACGGACAAGATAAAGATCCCCAATTCACATCAGGACTACAAGATCCCGGGTACTTTCAGCTGCATCACATCTAATGTGGTGTACTTAGTTATTTGGACTAAATGTCTAACTGGGAGTCTGTATGTGGGGGAGACAGGACAAAAGCTTAGAACAAGGATGAATTCTCATCGTCACACAATAGGAGATAAAAGAATGGATCTACTGGTGGCAAAACATTTCTGTATCCCTGATCACAGCACCATGGACATGAAATTACTGGTATTGAAAGGTAACTTCAAATCTCAGAGAGACAGAAGGGTCTGGGAGTATAAGCTTATGACAACCTTTGACACACTCAATGCAGGAATGAATGTATTGCATGGATTTATGTGTTTTTACATCAATTAAGGAATTTGCTCTTCAGACCTTCTGGGGCATCACACAACACAGAACCAGACCCCAATCAGAGGACAATAAAATATTCACACTCCTCATCTACAAACTGTTCCAATATTTATGGACACAACTATTTATCACTCTCCCAATAATGACAGTTCTGTGCTGTATTGTGTATAAATATGTGACTTCAGATTTTGTATTAGTCTAGCCTGATGAAGAGACCTGAGTAGTCTCGAAAGCTGCAATGTGTTACCATCTTTTCAGTTAGCCATTAAAAGGTATCAACCACTGAGGACTCTCAATTCCAAATATTGTTCCCAATGAGCAGTGATAAATAAAAATAAATAATAATAATAAAAAACACACGTCATTGGGATATAACGCCCCTAGATTATTGGGATCTTGTATACTGAAATATAAGCTCTGTTGATATAAAAACCAATGAAATATATTTTTCCAAATATTATGCAGGAAATTTGTAACATCAGGATCCTGATATCCAAGAGAGCTTATGGTTAGTCAAAATGGGGTTCAGGTCAATGATGAATCTGAGCAACTAGTAAGAATCTCACCTTATATAAATGTGTTTTACCTGTATATAAAGTTCTTTATCCCTTTTTAATAGTTCTGTTATATTTATACACATATATAAATACTAGCTGAAGAGCCCGGCGCTGCCCGGGCATAGTAGCTAACTGTGGTTAGTTATAACAAATTATAATTATCCTCCATCTCATAGTCCCGTGCCCATATACCCATTATACATATCCTCCATCCCATAGTCGAGTGCCCATATACCCATCACACACCCTCCATCCCATAGTCCAATGCCCATATACGCATCATACATATTCTCCATCCCATAGTCGAGCGCCCATATACCCATCACACATCCTTCATCTCATAGTCCCATGCCCATATACCCATCATACATATCCTCCATCCCATAGTCCAGTGCCCATATAGCCATCACACATCCTTCATCCCATAGTCGAGTGCCCATATACCCATCATACATATCCACCATCCCATAGTCCAGGCCCATATAGCCATCACACATCCACCATCCCATAGTCCCGTGCCCATATACCCATCATACATATCCTCCATCCCATAGTCCAGTGCCCATATAGCCATCACACATCCTCCATCCCATAGTCCCGTGCCCATATAGCCATCACACATCCTCCATCCCATAGTCCCGTGCCCATATACCCATCATACATATCCGCCATCCCATAGTCCAGTGCCCATATACCCATCATACATATCCTCCATCCCATAGTCCCGTGCCCATATACCCATCACACATCCTCCATCCCATAGTCGAGTGCCCATATACCCATCACACATCCTCCATCCCATAGTCAACCATTATGACATCATAATGAGCGGCGGGGCTTGCAACCTATGATGACATCAGCGTCGCCATGGCAACCATTATGACATCATAATGAGGGGCGGGGCTTGATGCGCACACACTTTTTCCCCCCATTATGTAGATAGGGGCAAAATTGTTTGGTGAATTGGAACACGCGGGGTTAAAATTTCGCCTCACAACATAGCCTAGGACACTCTCGGGGTCCAGACGTGTGACTGTGCCAAATTTTGTGGCTGTAGCTGCGACTGTGCGTATGCCAATCCCGTACATACACACACATACATACATTGAGCTTTATATATTAGATTACATACATATACACACTCACATATAGTAGAGCTAAGCTGGTCATTTAACTCTTTGTGCACCACGATGACTGCCAATCCTGAATTACTTTATAATATTTTACATTCCTGCCAAGTTGAAACAGAACAAGATTAAAACAAGTGCAATGATGCTGAATAATTATTGTATTTATTGTTTAAACAAAAAAATTTTAAAATTACTATTTAAGAAAAAAAATATTGATGTATTTTAATATGAATTCCCTACATTGCCCCAGGTTGGCAGATTTGCTGCAGAGGTTGGAGCCACAGCCTCGGTGTGTAGGACACTTCACTACCTCTAATCCTCTGTGCCCTCCCAATCATTGCCTACACCCCAGACCCTTTCCTAATAACCTGTGTTTACTCTGTGTGCTATGCTTACACCGGCCCTAAATAATCTCCCAGAGTCATAATTTACTAATTCCCATTTCTTTCATTAAAACATCAAGATTCAGTGGGTGCAGATAGGGCAGAGCCTGGTGCCCAGGAGGTCAATGGGACCTGTCAATGGAGCCTGCGGAGTGCAAGGAAAGGCAAAGTATAGGGGTTGGTCATGTTTTGGGTGAACATTTGTCAAAGTGTTCCTTTCAGGTTATTAGCAGATCATATATATTACAGCCTAGTGAATGATCATTGAGTTAACTAATATCTCTAATCTATTACATTATATACACCAGCTAAACTAAAGAGGGCAGTGAACCAGGGTCAGGATGCCCTCCAAGCCCAGGGCATTATTTCCAGTATTATGATCAGTGCCATGCATTACACTCCTGATTATGGCTGCAGCATATATAGAAGGCACCTACTACTGTCTACCTGCTCAGGTCTCCTGCACAATTACAACCTTTTAATCTACATATGAACAATTGAAGACAAAGTGTCATCTGGTATGTATTGTTTGCTATTGCTGCAGTGCTAGAATGCTACATATAGATATTATCTACAAGTAACAATGTCATGAATGGGTTTACTAGAAGTCTTATGTAACCAAAAGAAGAGAAAAAAAGATTATACATAAAGCAAAGCACAAAAGGATTCTGTCCCTGATGGAGCACAACATAAAGTATTTTTTGCTTTAGATGTTTCTGAACAGTAGGAAAACCAGAAGCAACTCCTAGCTCAACCTAAAACGTTCCAGAAAACATGCACTGGTTCTTGCCATAACATTTTTGGATATATGCACAGGAGTCATGGATTGCTGAGGTGGGGTAAGGGGGATTACATGTCAAGTTGCACTAAATGTTGCACTTCAGCAGTCCATATTGTACCAGAAGTTCTACATGTTGGGTGTCTCGCTGCACAACACTCAGTCATACTTTTTGGTAGTTTATTCACTTACTGTTTTGTGCCTCTAAAAAAAAATAAATAACCATGTGAAATAGGGAGGTGAAGCCATGATTTGCACCAAATTTATTATGGACATGTGTCAGTTTTTGGGTTCAAGTTAATGGTCTATAGTTATGCAGCGAAGGCAGTATGGACAATATTTTTTCAGTTCAGATTTTGTTGCAGAAACTGTCCAACTCTAACTCGTGGTTTTTGGAGAGTTCCTTGATAAGAAAATCCATTAAAAATCCTAAGTTTGAAAACACCCTAAGGCTATGTTCGCACATTGCGTTTTTTGCTGCTTTTTTTATGCCATGTTTAAGCTGCATACAAATAGTAGGTTATGCTTAGTTTTTGCTGCATTTTTTCAGGGTACATTTATTTGTCTCTTGTGAATGCTGATAAAGTTTAGTGCATAAAGAAAAAATCTGGTTCAATGCCATCAGGTTTTGGCACCAATGACGCAGCACCAAAAACATAATACCTTTATTTTTTGCCCTACCTATTGCTTTCAATGGGTGCAAAATCCAAGTTCTTATGACAAAACAGTCAGGGGGAAAAAAGAAAAAAAAAAAAAAAAAAGTGTGTGCATGAGGTTTCTGAAATCTCATAGACTTTGCTGGCACTGTGAAACGCAGATGAAAATTTGCATAAAGAAAGTTGCAGAAAAAAACAGCTGCAAAAACGCAATATCTGCACATAGCCTTAGGGTATATGCATATGGAATTTTATGAGGTGTTAAAAAAAAAATATAAGTTTCAGGAAATGTTCCTTTTTGTTAGTTTGACTATTCCATAGGGTATGTGCACTCAAAAGTCTTTTTTGCAGAGTTTTCAGAGTAGAAACGCAAAGTTTTTAAGGAGTTTTGCAGGATGGAGGTTTTCCGCATCTGAAACCTAAAAGTCTGCACATAGCCCAAAGTGATTTTTTTTTCACGAAGCACTTTTTGCAGACTTCTAACTGGACCAAATGCCTTGTTTGGTTGCATCTCTTCCAAAGAGGTAACATTCACTTTATTTTTTCCACCGGACATTTTTCAAAACCTTCTCATGAAAATAATAATAATAATAATAATAATACTAAAAAAAAAAAGTTAAAAAAAAACCCTCCTCCTAGGGTATGTGCACATGACATCTTTTGGCTGCTGGCGTGCCTGCATCATCTTTGAAACAGAAAATGCTTTTGGAAAACGCTGGTGATGTGGACCAGTCACTTCCTATTGCTGTGTGTTCTGTTCATTCTTTGAGCTTTGTTTTGTTTATTTGTTTGTTTAGCACTTTTTTTTTTTTTTTTTCAGGCAGGTCCCAGACAGTATCCACCTAAAAATGACATTGAATGTACACACGCTTACAGAGAAGTAGATTTCCTATAGAAAATGAATTGGAAGAGTTTTTAAAGAGGATTTTGGAGAAGAAAAAAAAAAAAAATCTCAAAATCTTTGGTGCACATACTCAAAAGTAAGAAAAAGTGTTTAACTTGTAGCCAGGTGTGCCAATCCTATCACACAGCTTGCACCATTATAATACATTTATTACTAGTTTCATGCTGTCTAATTAAACAATATTAGGAAATCCACTGGTCTAGAATTATACCTAAATACACCTAGTCACTCAGACATAGCAGAGCCACGTTACTTTTTGTGATTTTGTGCAGTGTTGGGATGCGTTCACACACAGCGGTATTTGGAAAAATGTCACTGCCGGATTTTATCTCTACAGGTGGCTTTGTGCTGCATTATTGTTTAACACCTGATAGTAAAACTGCAGTTTCCTGATGAGGAAATAAACCTCAATTCTTACAATGTAACCAAAATATTGCAATAGGAAAAAAAAAGTCACATTGCATTCTCTGTTTGCAAATGACTGCGAGTTCCTAGCATGAAGGTTTCTATAACCTGCTATTTATCCTGTGTTTAGTTCCTCATCTAGTATTGTTGGTGACTTATTTATTTTGTACATGCATATTTATTTTTTTTTTGCGATTATGTAGAAAAGTCTATGGGGCAAAATGGAGGAAAAAATTTTTTTACCAAGGGATGCTGTATTGTAGAGAAAAACAAGTTATTGATAATGTCTAATAAAAAATGCAAAGTAACAAAATTAATAAGCTGTGTTTATAATATTTTAATTATAGATTGCTGGCCACAACATACATAAATACATAATAATAATGATAATAAAGCTGCTAAAGAGGATCCAGCCTATTTGATCATGCAAAGAATCTATATATTAATTTTTATATTATTTTTCCCCATTTTGAATTCTTTTGGAAAGGTTTACAGAAAAATATTTTACCTACTTGCAAAAGTGCATAAGAATAGCCTAAATCCAGTCTGATCCGTTTTATAATCTAGTGGGCTCTGGACCATGAATTAAATGGAGAATGTGAGCATCTTTTGCAACAGAGATCATTTGGCCAGTAACTAATGCAAACTGCCCAAACATTACAACCCCCAAGAGTTCAATGACAAACCCAGCTCTGCTACATCTATTAACACACAATCTATTTATTATCCAAATTCCAAACCTCATGTCCTTACCTGGAGCTGAGCTCCTGCTGCAAAATCTATGAAAAATAACAAAGTTATCAGAAGCAATGATCAGCTACAAGTGAAGAAGGTGATGATGATGATGATGATGGTGGTGGTGATGGTGCTGTCTCCTGAGCCTCTGCTGCTCTCCCTCCAGCTCCTGCTCTGCAGCTCAGTGATTTGGGCTTTGCCCTGTCTCAGGCTGGAGCTGGATGTTAATTAGCACCACACTGTTTGGGGTAGGCTTGATTTTTGCTAGTTCCTCACATATGATTTGGGGTCACTCACATGTTGTGTTTTATCCTAATGAGAAAGCTTTCATTATAGGGTTTTGGAGAAGAGACAGAGGGATAGGATGGCAGAGAGCGGCTCCTACTACTGGGGGGGCGCCGCTTGATCACAAGTACAGTATAGATGGAGCAGGAGGACTACTGCCCTCAGCAGGATACAGTCCAGGACCACTGCCCTCAGCAGGATACAGTCCAGGACCACTGCCCTCAGCAGGATACAGTCCAGGACCACTGCCCTCAGCAGGTTACAGTCCAGGACCACTGCCCTCAGCAGGTTACAGTCCAGGACCACTGCCCTCAGCAGGTTACAGTCCAGGACCACTGCCCTCAGCAGGTTACAGTCCAGGACCACTGCCCTCAGGAGGTTACAGTCCAGGACCACTGCCCTCAGGAGGTTACAGTCCAGGACCACTGCCCTCAGGAGGTTACAGTCCAGGACCACTGCCCTCAGCAGGTTACAGTCCAGGACCACTGCCCTCAGCAGGTTACAGTCCAGGACCACTGCCCTCAGCAGGTTACAGTCCAGGACCACTGCCCTCAGCAGGTTACAGTCCAGGACTACTGCCCTCAGCAGGTTACATTCCAGCACGGCAGTCCTTGTATGAGACTGATAGGTGGACTAAAGGTTGCAGCAAATCTTGCTAGGAAATCCAGGGATTTTTAGATCCCCAAGTGGCTGATGGCATGCTGCGACTTGTAGTTCCCAATCCCTTCATTGCTCTTTGGTACTCTTGATGATGGGGAACTACAAGTCGCAGCTGCCTGAGATCTGTAGATGTGGGTCGTTGACCTCCAGGTTTTGCTGAAGACTTGGTTTCTGGGTGTCTGGAGGTCGCAGCTCACTGACCTGCTGGATGCTCTACTAGTCCTGGACCGGGTGTTGGTGAGGAACTACAATGGAAAACTGAGGTTCCAGCCCCCAAAATATTCACCTTGTAAACTGGTGATGGAGACCTCTCCCCCAGACTGAGTGGAGGAACTACAAGTCCCAGCAGATTTGTTTGGCTGGATATGGTTGCAGACGCAGTTCTTGGATTGTGGGGAACTACAAGTCCCAGCATGCAGTAAATGCATTGGTGGCTTAAGACAAATGCTTTGTTCACATTCCCTTCATTGTTTGTAATTGCCATTTTATTTTTCAGCTCTGGTGACATCGGTCCTGTCCTGGTGAAGACCCCCAGCAGGAGGAGGGGGCTGGTGTGTGGAGGTGCGGCCATGCAGCTGGCGAAGCCTCGTGTTGTGCTCCCTGGTACCACCCACTCGCAAACAAAAACTTTTCTTCTGGGAGGGCAGAGGCAGTGGAGTGAGGTGCTGGGGGGCGAGTGCGGGCCCCTGGATCCAACTCTGGAGCTGCGGACCTTGTGGAGTTGGGATGTGAGAGCCTGGCAGTGCCATGTATTGGAAGAGCGAGCAGATGTTCCTGTGTAAACTGGAGGACCGGGATCTCCCTGCGGTGCCAGCTGACAAGGTGAGGGCAGTGCCAGCCAGGGGGTCCTGCGTGGGCTCCTGGGCACCACCAACACTGCAGGGTGCCATCAGCCGGAATATATACAGTGCAGTGTGCTGGAATCCACAGATACAGTGCAGGGTGCCATCAGCCGGAAGATGTCGCTCAAAGGGTTTGATGGAGCAGGATGTTAAAAAGTCATTTTCCAGTTTAGCCATGAAGAGGTTAGCGTACTGGGGTGCCATTTTACTTCCCATAGCGGTGCCGGTGCGTTGTAGGTATATCTCCTCATCGAAAGAGAAAAAGTTGTGTGTGAGGAATGAATCCACAGATACAGTGTAGTGTGCCATCAGCCAGAATCCATAGATGCATATCCACTAGATTACAGAAACCCGAATTTGTGCCGATTCCTGTATGTCCAGATCTACAATGTGCAGTCACTATAAATGCAGAATCTCGCTCTGTGTAGTATGTGATGGTGATGCCTGTAAGTGCAGAGAAAACCCGATCTATAGTCCTGATTGACTGTGTGCAGATTCCTTGTTCAGTCATTCCCCATCTGCAGAGGGGTTTCTGGCTTTAATATTTAGGAATATTCAGCTGTGTACATGGGGAACAATGGATGTCATCTACCATATGTGATAGGTATAGTAGCGCCAAGATTTTTTTGGGGATTAGAAAATATTTCCCCATTTTCCATCCATTTCTCAGGTCAGTTTATCACTTCACATTGTGTATAGAACATATTGCGTGTATATAATATTTATACAGACACAATAAATATATATTCTACACTCATGGAAACACAATGTGAAGCAGACATAAAGCGATAACCTGACCTGAGAAATGGATGGAAAATAGGGAAATATATACTAATGCAAACTAATATATAGAAAATATATATATATATTCTCTTTCCCTCTATCTCAATTAATGACAACTATACGTTTATTTCTATCACTCCTCCAAACCTTCACTAATGCTTTATATTATAATACCTTCCCTTGAAATGTGTCCCAAAGAAACCCCGGTACAGAAAAAAAAAATTCTATATATTTTATATAATGTGTGTATTTCTCTATCCATGTTTGATTTGTTAATGGATTTAATTCTAAAGTAATTTCCCATAAATATCGGCTGCAGATCACATATCAAAAGGGGCACAAAGTCCTAAACCCCCCAATATGTGGCGAATATCTGCAGTGCGGTCACTTGTAGCTTTGGCTATTTAATATCCGATCTTTCTTTCTTTCTTTCTTTCTTTCTTTCTTTCTTTCTTTCTTTCTTTTTCCTGCAGCAGAGATTTATGGGGATCTATATTATACACCCGCGGATCGGTCGGGTGTCTCTTAGTCTCTCACACCCTTTAATGACTGGATAAACTGCACAATAATTCTACAGAACCGCCTGTGTGTGAATATATGCCAGCCTGCTTGTGTGCGGATAGTGCAGTGTTGTGTGCGGATGTAGCAGAGCAGAACTTGTTCGGTTGCGCTGAGCTGATATTTTACGGTTTCGTTTACATTGGTAATCCGCGCGTTGCGTTTTGTTCCTTATTCTGCATTAATGGGTAAATCCAGTTTTGTCAGTAATGATTCCGCCTTGTACCCGGTAATGTGACTGTAGCTGTGCGGTACCGCTGATGGCGTCTCATTGGCCTCATTCACACCCCAGCGTTTGTGTCCTGCGGCTTTCTCTGGCTGCTCCTCTCCCGGCTTTGGCCCAGAAGCTCCGGTGCAGAATACCAGCGTGTGAATGAGGCCTCGGGTGTCATTGTCGTTGGTCGCTATTTTTGCGCCCCTGCTAATTACCCCTCACCCCATAGTGACCGGGCGCTGCCCAGGTGCAGGGCGCGGCGCAATCAGCGGCAGGTGGACCGGTGCGCGCTGCCGCCGGGGGAGGGAGGCTGGGATTCGGGTTAATCTGCGGCATTTTCATTCAAATCTCCCCCCGGAGACTCCGCGACCATTATTGTCACCTCTTCTGGGGTCTCCCCATAGCGGCGGCGGAGGTAGGGGCGCGGCGCGCAGGGGGTTAAAAGGCGCAAACAGCCGCGCGCGGAGCGCAGGACACGCACGTGCGGGAGGGACGGAGGGCGGCGGCGGGTGAGGGGATGCGGCCCGGAATCTCACCCTCTTCTTGCTGTTTCCTCACAGTTCACCTCCCTCATGTCCGAGGAGTGCGGGGGAGCAGCGCTGAGCATGGGCCGGAGCCGCGAGGGCAGCCTGGTGAGTGCGACAGGGGGCGACACCGGGACTGTGGGGTGTATACTACAGGGGGCGACACCGGGACTGTGGGGTGTATACTACAGGGGGCGACACCGGGACTGTGGGGTGTATACTACAGGGGGCGACACCGGGACTGTGGGGTGTATACTACAGGGGGCGACACCGGGACTGTGGGGTGTATATACTACAGGGGGCGACACCGGGACTGTGGGGTGTATATACTACAGGGGGCGACACCGGGACTGTGGGGTGTATATACTACAGGGGGCGACACGGGGACTGTGGGGTGTATATACTACAGGGGGCGACACGGGGACTGTGGGGTGTATATACTACAGGGGGGCCACACGGGGACTGTGGGGTGTATATACTACAGGGGGCGACACTGGGACTGTGGGGTGTATATACTACAGGGGGCGACACTGGGACTGTGGGGTGTATACTACAGGGGGGCGACACCGGGACTGTGGGGTGTATATACTACAGGGGGGCGACACCGGGACTGTGGGGTGTATATACTACAGGGGGGCGACACGGGGACTGTGGGGTGTATATACTACAGGGGGCCACACCGGGACTGTGGGGTGTATATACTACAGGGGGGTGACACGGGGACTGTGGGGTGTATATACTACAGGGGGCGACACGGGGACTGTGGGGTGTATATACTACAGGGGGCCACACCGGGACTGTGGGGTGTATATACTATAGGGGGCGTCACGGGGACTGTGGGGTGTATATACTACAGGGGGGCGACACGGGGACTGTGGGGTGTATATACTACAGGGGGCGACACGGGGACTGTGGGGTGTATATACTACAGGGGGCGACACGGGGACTGTGGGGTGTATATACTACAGGGGGCCACACCGGGACTGTGGGGTGTATATACTATAGGGGGCGTCACGGGGACTGTGGGGTGTATATACTACAGGGGGGCGACACCGGGACTGTGGGGTGTATATACTACAGGGGGGCGACACGGGGACTGTGGGGTGTATATACTACAGGGGGCCACACCGGGACTGTGGGGTGTATATACTATAGGGGGCGTCACGGGGACTGTGGGGTGTATATACTACAGGGGGGCGACACGGGGACTGTGGGGTGTATATACTACAGGGGGGCGACACGGGGACTGTGGGGTGTATATACTACAGGGGGCCACACCGGGACTGTGGGGTGTATATACTATAGGGGGCGTCACGGGGACTGTGGGGTGTATATACTACAGGGGGGCGACACGGGGACTGTGGGGTGTATATACTACAGGGGGGCGACACGGGGACTGTGGGGTGTATATACTACAGGGGGGCGACACGGGGACTGTGGGGTGTATATACTACAGGGGGGCGACACGGGGATTGTGGGGTGTATATACTACAGGGGGGCGACACGGGGACTGTGGGGTGTATATACTACAGGGGGGCGACACGGGGACTGTGGGGTGTATATACTACAGGGGGGCGACACGGGGACTGTGGGGTGTATATACTACAGGGGGGCGACACGGGGACTGTGGGGTGTATATACTACAGGGGGGCGACACGGGGACTGTGGGGTGTATATACTACAGGGGGGCGACACGGGGACTGTGGGGTGTATATACTACAGGGGGGCGACACGGGGACTGTGGGGTGTATATACTACAGGGGGGCGACACGGGGACTGTGGGGTGTATATACTACAGGGGGGCGACACGGGGACTGTGGGGTGTATATACTACAGGGGGGCGACACGGGGACTGTGGGGTGTATATACTACAGGGGGGCGACACGGGGACTGTGGGGTGTATATACTACAGGGGGGCGACACGGGGACTGTGGGGTGTATATACTACAGGGGGGCGACACGGGGACTGTGGGGTGTATATACTACAGGGGGGCGACACGGGGACTGTGGGGTGTATATACTACAGGGGGGCGACACGGGGACTGTGGGGTGTATATACTACAGGGGGGCGACACCTGGACACGGGGTCTGTGGCAGACTCAGACTGGCCCATGGGGGGACAGGGGTATCCCCCGGTGGGCCCCAGTGCATATCTCGGCCCTCAACCCCTCTATATGGTCAGTACTTGGTATAATTCACTTGATTCACTCTGTACAGAATAAAAGCAGCATCTCATTAACCAAACTGCACAAGTTTAATAATAATAAATTTTATTTCTATAGCGCCGACATATTCTGCAGCACTTGACATTTCAGAGGGGATTTGTACAGACAATAGACATTACAGCATAACAATAATCACATAGATCATAACAAATACCAAGAGGAGTGAGGGCCCTGCTCACAAGCTTTCAGTCTGTGGAAAGAGGGAGACACGAAAGGTGGGTGGTAACAGTTGCCCTGATTGTATGGACCAGCCATAGTGTTAAGTGTGTATCAGTACAGACACAGAGGGCTAATGGATGCATAAAGCATGTGGGAACATGATGCGGGGAACCTGGTTATGGTAAAACTTTTGGCTGTGCCACCCAGGGATAGATTAGGTTAATGTGATGAGGCGGTAGGCCAGTCTGAATAAATGCGTTTTCAGTACACGCTTAAAATTGTGGGGATTGGGGACTAATCGTATTGACCTGGGAAGTGCATTCCAAAGAATTGGTGCAGCACGTGTATAGTCTTGGAGACGGGAGTGGGAGGTGCTGATTAATTATTGAGGATGCTAACCTCAGGTCAGTTTATTATATAGAGATATTGGTGAATAAGGGTCATGTAATATTTGTATGCAGGTGAAAAGTGGGCCCCCAAAGTCACTGTTACTGGTGGGCCCTTGGCTCCCCAGTCCGACACTGGACTGCAGGGAATACCTGCGTATTTACTACAGGGGGCGACACCTGGATACAGTGTGGGGTATACCTGCATATATACTACAGGGGGCGACACCTGGACACAGGGTATATACTACAGGGGGCGACAAATGGATACAGTGTGGGGTATATGTGTGATATTCGGACAGTGGGGTATATGTGCGTATAAGCTTTATACACTACAGGGGGCGACACCTGCATATGTGTGACATGGTGACAGTGGGAGGTGTACGAGCATGTAAACGATATATACACCACAGGGGAGATATCTGGAGGCATGGTGGTCTGTGAGATACGGGCCTCATATACAATACCGTACAGCTGTGATGTTGTATATACAGTGACTTGTTCAGGTGACTATAGCTCTATACGGGCTTGTCTTATCTATTGTGAATGACAGGAACAGATTATATTCATCACCATTGGTATAATGTGTGTATAATTATGTATGTAGATCAGCTGTAAATCCTAATATTGTATAGGCCGTATATACACAGTAATGTGTATGTGGTGTGTTTAGATGTGTTCATGTGTAAACTATAGATTTATGATGGGAACATTGTATTTATTATGAATAGTTATAGTGTGTGATAAATGCTGCTGGAAAATGATCCAGAGTAATAAAAACTAAGATGACCATGTAGCTAAAAAAAACAAACAAAAATAAAAACATCTTCCATACAAATTTTTTTATTTTTTTTATTTTTTTTTTTTTATTGTACAGCTGTACACACATTCTCATCTGTCTCCATTGGGGCTCCCAGTATGTGGCCCCTTGTGCCTGTGACGGCGGCTCCGTGCGGTTTTGGATGTAGTAGTGACCCCTGTTGCACCATTGATTTGTGCGCCTTGAGTTGGATCCTAGGCTGTGCTGTTGGTAAAGACCATATGAAGTCTAGTGACCAGCTATGTATGTGCGGATGGAAGTACAGTAGTTGTAGATGTAGTGACGCTTCTTAAATCATTACTCAAAATTGTATTAGAAAGTTGTGTTCTGGAAGGGGGGAGGAGGGGTGTAATGTACGATGGAATCCGGTCTGGATGATGAGATCCCAGAGGTTTCACAGTTTATATTTAGTGGTGTGACTGTTCTGGGGCTTATGCTGATTGCTACTTGTGTCTAAGGTGGAAACTGACCTTAATTTTTAGTTTTAATAACTTAAAACTGGTGGTTCCTAATTTTGAAGAAAAATATATCTGCATCTATCTCTTTACCGGCTGCAGTTAATACTGTACATCATAGTAGTATCGCTGCCTTTACAAGTCTTGGCAAGTGATCTGATGAATGTATCTTGCAATAAGTTGGGCCTGTAAGTAATGCAGATTCATAAAATAGCCGGCGTGCAAAGCAATGGAGCGAAGCTACAGTATTGTATGGCTTCCAATGTAGTGAAAAGACTGGAAATCTGTTTATAGCCAGAGGATATTCTCTCCCACTGATCCTGGTGTTTAGCCGCTAGTAAAGGGCCTTGTACAAGGGGTAACGGTCGCTCCTTAGATTACGGGTAATGATTGTCCGCACATGTCCTCATATAAACCACAACAATCCATCACTTCTGATGGAGACTAAAGTAGAGGGGCAAAAAAAATTGCATGGAAAGTCATATTTGGGGGGGCTCTCAATTTGGGGTAATACAAGTAAACTAGTATTGGATGCACGCCTCTTATCTGCAAGTATTCGTCCACCTGTTAGGCCAAGTCCCAGCAATGATTGTTTTCTGCATTTTTGATGCCATCTATTACGTTCACAAATGTGGATGGGATTTATTGAGATCTTGTGTCCACTTTGCTTTATTTTTTTATTTTTTTTTTTGTACTGTTGCGTTAAGTGACAAGCAAATGTGTGTTTTTTTTTTTTTGTTTTTTTTTTTATTCCATTGCAAGTCCATTTCCCTTGCAGTAAGCATGGGTTTTATTTATGGATTTTCTCCATAAACTTGCATGAAAGTGGTAGCATCCATAGATAAAGTGAATGCTTCCACAGCCTAAATGCAATCAAATGTGTGTCCTGCACATGACTGTATCAATAGTTCTAATCAAAGGAACAGGAAGTATCCAAAAAGTTTTATTTAACTCAAACCAAAGGCAGGCAAGAATCTCAGCAAAAATATAAAAAAAAAAAATGCTTAGAAAAATGTATTGTAAAAAATGCAAGTAATCTAATTTAGTGAAGGCTCTGTTCACACGCATCATTTTTGCAGCTTTTTTTATGCTAATAAAAAGCAGTGTTTTATAGTCTCAGAAAAACCTGAGGTTTAAGAAATCTTATGCACATGGTTATTTTATTTATTTTTTGCGCCTTACTAACCTTGAGAACTTTAGGCTATGTGCACACGCTGCGGTTTTTGCCGCGGTTCCGCTGTGATTTTGGCCGCAGCAGTTCAGCAGACAGCGTACAGTAGCATGTTATCCTATGAGATTTACATTCTGCTGTGCACATGCAGCGGATTTTTAACTGCGGAAAAGCTGCGGTTTTGAATCCGCAGAAAGAATTGACATGTCAATTCTTTTCTGCGGATTCTGCTGCGGTTTACCATCTCCATTGTAGAGGTGATAAACCGCAGGTAAAACCGCAGGTGACCTTACCTGCGGTTCCGCAGATAAAAAATCAACAGACCAATCCGCAGCGTGTGCACTTAGCTTTAGTGTTTTTGAACTCTGCAGTATGTTAATTCTCAGCATTTTTGCTGCACTTTTTAACCATAAAAAGGAATGTATAAAATAAAATCAGCAAATAGGTTTTGCTTTGATTTTGCAGTGTTTTATGGTGAAACGTTACTTTTATTAAATGTGTAGTGAGACAATTCACAAGTCCTGTGCAACTAAACAAAAATGCAGCAAAACCTGAGTTGTGAACACATTTTTACTGCCAAGAGAAGTTTTGACTACACACAAAAAACCCCACTTAAACGCAGTGTGTGAGCATGCTGTAAAAACTGTGCAGCACCAAATGTTCATCGTGGGAACGTGACTTTAGGCCGGTTTCACGTCTGTTTCCGGTACGTGTGGTGACGGGTTTCTCACGTACCAGAGACACTGACACACGTAGACTCCTTCAAATGAATGGATCTACACAGATGTCAGCGTGTTTTCATGGACCGTGTGTCCGTGTGTAAAACACGCTGACATGTCTGTTTTTGAGCGACAGCACCGATCACATGGAACCATACAAGTCAATGGGTCCGTGTAAACACGTACCGCACACGGATGGCGTCCGTGTGCCATCCGTGTGCGTTTTAAGTCATAGGATTAACATTGAAACAAATTGTTTCATGACACGGACAGCACACGGATCACACATGGATGGTGCACATGAATGTGACAAATTGACACACGGGCACGGATATCTCCGGTACTGGAAATATCAGGACGTGTGATCCAGGCCTGTAAATCGCTGTACAATCTTTCCCCAAATATTCCTACATGTCCTCATACCCTACCCCCTGAGGATTGTTCACATAAAAGGCTGCTGTAGTCTTTCTGTATAATGTATGCTTGTGTGTGCCGCACTCTAGAATGACAGAATGCGTCTTTAGTCCTTTTAATGGCTGACTTCTCCCTCTCGTCTCCTCTCAGCTGCAGGGAAGCCCCGGAGTGGCGCTGGACGAGGACTCTTGCTCATCGGCTCCTCTGTCTCCGGTGTCTTCGTCGTCTCCTCATTCCATGCCTTCTTCAGGTCTCACTCAAGGGAAAAGTCTCTGTAGCAGCTGCGGGATGGAAATTGTCGATAAATACCTGCTCAAGGTAAGAACCCAGACAGGAGATATCAGCAGAGATGATGTGTGGCACAAAAACTGCAGCTCTCCTGTCATTGCTAAACCTTTCTGATGAAGGGTCCTCTGTGCTCCCAAAGCTCACAGGCAGGCTCGGACTGGCCTAGAGGGGAATCCCCCGGTGGGCCCCTGTGCAGATCTGGGCCCCAGCCCCACTGTATGGGTAGTACTTGGCATAATTCACTCTGTACAGGGAAAAAAAAGCAGCATCTCGTCATTCATTAACCAAACTAGACAGTTTATTATATAGATATGGGTAAATTTGTGAACAAGGGTAGTGTAATGTGTATGGAGGCTAAAAGTGGGGGGGCCCCCCCAAAGTCAAGGTTACTGTTGGGCCCTTGGCACCCCAGTCTGACATTCTGGAAGGTATCATTTTTGGGTTGGCTTATTTTGTAGTTTTCTACAATACTCTTGTTTCATTAAAGCCACTTAAAGTCTGATTTTCTAGTTAATATGTGAAATACTGTATATATTTTCCCCACCAAGAAATGTTCCACAATTTGTGACGCTCAGTCTGTTGCAGCTCCATGCAGCGTGCACGGCGTTAACTTCGAGTTCTGATTGCTCGTTAATGGTGGTGGGAATAGTTTCTTCTTACGTTGCGGATATTATCTTGTTGTGTTCATCGGTGACACTGGCACGGCTGGCATCCCCTGGGTGCAGGCTGCAGACTTAGTAAAAATTCTACCATGTTTCAGATGTAAACAGGCCCGAAACTAGTAGTGCGAGCAGTGATCGGTACGTGTTTCTGGAGCTTAATGGGATCGAAGATGAGATACATATTGATTCTGAGGTGATGGGAAAACTCCATAATCATTAAAGGGGTCTCCAGCTCCATCTCTAACTTTACAAGCTCCTCCAGTGTGGTTAAAAATTTAAATAATTGGCATATACTTTCTGACCTCCCGCCAGTCTCTCAAATCCTCTTCCTCTCCTCTATTCTGGTTGGCGTTTGACCGCTGCAGCCAGTCAGTGGCTGCAATGATTGGCTGCAGCTGTGAAGCATTGACCTCACCGAAAGAAGAGAATGACAGAACGGATGAGCTGTGGGAGATCAGTAGATTTTTATTGCTACACTGAGTTGTGGAAAACCCCTTTAATCCTTGTTATAGATCTTGGGTATTGGCAACTGCTGAGGCTCCGGATCCGCTTGTTGGGTTTTACTTCGGTAAATTCAGCAGAACGTTGGTTGTCTTCTGTGCAGCCTGAAAGGGCTGCCCCATAGATATCGCACAGTATTGTATTCGGGAATGATGCAGCCCTCCTATAATGATGAGCTCGATAATTGGGGGGGGGGGGTCCACGCAGCCAGAATTCAACAGAGGACAAGGAAGCACAGTTGTGATTGTTAGTGATAACATTTATTACAAGTTTTTAAAAACAATTCCAAAATATGACTCTCTATTGGCACAATGTAAATCCCCCCCCCCCCCCATTTACAACCTAGAGGTTGAATCTCTGAATCTCCAGTATTAAAGGGTCGTATGACACGTCCCCCCAAATGTCATTATCACCCAGTCACCGGCTACTTTATGGCTGAGTAATTTGCTATTATTTTATCGCACTGATTCGTGAAGTTACAATATTCCCACAACCGAATGAAAGCTGCAGGTTACCTGTTTCACACTTCCGTTTTTGTGTCCGCCAAACGGATCCGTTTCCGTTTTTTTGACGGAAACTGATGCAAACGGATCCGTTTTTAAAAACCGGATCCGTTTTTTTGACGGATCCGCGGTAACCACTAATGGAAGTCTATGGGACAAAAAAACAGATCCTGCAAAAAAATGGCGGATCCGTTTTTTTACGGAAACCAACGGATTTTGACGGATTTGAAAAAACGGAAGTGTGAAACAGGCCTAAGAGGATACTGAGCAGATCGTACCCCGTACCGTGAATTTGTGCACAGAACTGACTCTGATCCAAGCAAAGTAGATGTGGTTTCACAACAAATACCCACCGTGCGTTTAGACGCTGCGATAACGTGCACCATGGGGGGGTGGGGGTTCGATTTTATTTCTCTTACAGTAGCAGCAGTAGGAATGATATTTGTAAATCTATCTTAACATGTTTAGTGTTACACTGCATTTATTGATGTGGTGTATTTTTTTTTTTTTTTTTTTCTCTTTACTGCTTCCTCTTTCCTGATCAGAGGCCAAGTAGCAAAAAAGCATCAATAAAGCACGGGGAAAAAAAAACTAAATGTGCGCATTAGTGCAAAACTGCTGCTGCCTTTTTCTGACACTTTCCCAGAAAATATGCTGTGTACATAAACTAACATGCATTTTATTAAGTTCAAATTTGCAGCAATTCTGAGGTTAAAAAAAACCTTTATTCAATACTTATATTAAGCTGCAGCAAATCTGCATTAAAAATGCATAAAAAAAATTAGCAATGAGGAGAGCCGGGTGGCTGCATATTTTTAGTGCAGACACATGCAGTGCTCGTGCTGCGACATTAGTGTCGTGGTGCAGCTCCCGCCGTGTAATGCCACTGTCTGCATTCAGCAGGTGCACGGTCAACTGTACAGTGCGATTTGTGACTCTTCTATTACTTTCATACTCATTCCCATGTTAGGATATTTTGTCTTGTTTTTAGTGTGTGGAATGCAAATCTCTCAGGTATCCAGGACATGGTTTGCAGGAGGAAAGATTTTTGAATGCAGTTGAGCTGCATGTAACACTATTTGGGGGATTCTGGTTAAAGGGGGCGGCTCACTTGAAACCTCAATCAACATTTATAGAGGCTTCCATTCTGGGGGATCGGCCATGACCCATTCACTAAATATACAGTTCTGACTTCAAAGGGACCTGTGTAATACCCAATTTCCCCTGCGGGGGTGCTGCAGATAAAGGCAACCCTTGCTGTCAGGTTTCTCCACCAATCACAGCTTTTTTTTTTTTTTTTTTTTTGGTGTGCCTTGTAGAACTTTTTTGGAATTTAAAAAAAAAAAAAAAAAAAATTGCTCAAGTGAACAGCCCCTCTAAGGACTTGGCCCCGGTTTATGTGCACCGTCATCAAATCCAGCGATAATTAAATTGAACATAATTCCAAATCTGTTCCTTCTGGCATCTAAACAGCGGCATACATTCCAGAATGTATAAATAAACACGGCCTGTCCAGGGGGCGCCATGGGGGGCTGCACCGTACAACATACATTCTGTGGGCATACTGGGGGGGGGGGGGGGGGGGGAAGGGGACCATTCATATACTCTTGGTATGCAGATGCAGCAGAACTGGATTTATCACTTTGCACTGGTCGTCTTTTTTTTTTTTTTTTTTTTGATCCTTCCAAGAACACCATAAACGCACAAATTTGGGCATAGTGCTGTGCAAGATTACCAGTTGGCACAGCTCGTGATGATGCTAATTCATCTCTGCCACGTGTTGATCTGTGAGCAGCTGGTTAGTTCTGCAGATTGACCCTGTGCAGTACAGTACTCGGGTCAGCAGAGGTGTTGGGTGACTATAAATTTTCCAAAATGTGATGTAAATTTGGATGTGCAAAAGAGAATGTGGCAATGTATTACAAAATTGTCCCATCAGCATGCGATGCTCGTCTGGGGTTAGAGTTCTCAGTATTTCTGTAGATTATTCTTCTAGGTTTGCAGAGTAATATATTGTTATACTGTAGACTCATATTCTTGAATTTAACTTTTGTGGCGTTTATTCTCCTTCCTAATCCCTTTTTGCGGTTTATTGGATTATCTGTGATATGATCTGTTATTAGAATGATTATTAGTGATGACGAGCAGCCGTACTCGGGTAACGTGTTATGGTCGGGTGTTATCTGAGTATTTTGGCTTGCTCCTATATGTTCAAGTCTCCGCGGCAGCATGATTCGCAGCTGTTAGACAATCCCCACTCGTGTGGCGGCTATCTAACAGCCACGAAACATGCAGCCGCAGGGACCCGAACATAATATCCGAGCACGGCCAAGATACTCGGGTAACGCCCGAGCAGAACACGTTACCCGAGCACGTTCGCTCATCACTATTCTAATTGCATGGTTACTGATGGGTTTTCTAAGACATGAGAAGCCGATGTATAGAGATCTGGCCCCTAATTATCATTTCCTGCAATTACTCATTTTGGTGGCAGTAAGTTAACTCTTAGAATCCTAGCCAGAATAAGGCCAGTAGCGCCACACATCAGCTGAGGTCACATTGTGACATTGTATCTAATGACTTCCTATGGTGTCACATTGTGACCTGCGACCCGGCATCGACTGCAGCGGCTTTGCACATCAACAAATGTGCTTTCTGCTCCAAGCCGCACACAGCTCTGTTCTCATAGCCCTCAAGGCAAGCTGCGTGCTGGAGACTCGGTTATGATTTGGTTCAGTTCATGTTTTGTGTTTTTTGTTTGTTTTTTTTTGTATTGCAGCTAATTATAGTTGTAGACAGGTTACACAAATGTTTTTTTTGGTCATGAGACTTGTTGGGAGTTGCGATCATGTGACCTGTCTCAATGGAGGGCTGTCCATAAATTAAGGTTTCATTAGATGCTGGAATTGTTGTTTTGGCTTATAAGAATGTGTGAAGGTAGAATAATAAAATCTGGGGCATCTCGGTGCAGGTATTACACCTCAGACATCAATGGGTGTTACCATGCCCAATATTGATGGATGGTTGCTTTCTATGTGCCCCCATGTGTACTGTCATACAGTGCAAAAATAACATGTACCTATATGGTGCACATTTACCCACACATACCCATATGGTGCACGTTTGCCTAGACTTAACCACATGGGGCACATTCTGGACAAATTGGTTCCATGCCAACGTCTAATTAACAAACCATGGCGCCAGAATAACCTACATCTGTGCCACTATAATGTAAATGCTGCCATACCGTGCTCGAATAGTAACAGTGACCACATAATATCTAGGTACATAAAAACGAATGGCCAAACACCTAACTGAAGCAATGTTGTTGCCGGCTCCACCTTCCACATTCCGATGTTCTGTTTTCCGTTGCACGTCGCTCACTATAAGGTGCAGGCTGTCTGATGTCCGATCACAAAGACTTTCTGAAGTCCTGGATAACGAAGGACCCTTTTCTTCCTGCAGGTAAACGATCTGTGCTGGCACGTCCGCTGTCTGTCCTGTAGCGTGTGCCGGACGTCCCTGGGGAGGCACACCAGCTGCTACATCAAAGATAAAGACATATTCTGCAAGCTTGATTATTTTAGGTACTATTCATGTATGTATTCATCACGCCCGTGTGTCTGTCTGTTTCTCCATATTTGCTCACTGTATTAATCTCTTTTCTGTAATCCCTGCATGTTCACACTGATGCCACACTGGAGATTTTTCAAAACTGGTGAAAAGGAAAAGTAGTCGCTTGCCCCATTGCTTGTGGGTAACGTCCCTACTTTTCCTATGAACCGGTTTTGTCTGCGGTTTGCATGATTTTGCACATTGTATCACATCTGGTTTCCTATTTTGCACTTGTAAAATTCTTTTCTAGTTTTCCAGCTTTTCTTATGTTTATACCATATTGTTGCAAATAAGTGATGTAGTGGAGTTAATGCAACACTAGAAATGTCGCAGCTGATGATGGGATCTGGGGGCCAATTTTGTGTTCGAAGTACCCAATCAAGTTGTGTGGCTTGCAGGATATTCCTGTACTTTGTAGCTAGTGTTCACTTCTCTGCAGCACCTCCGCAGGTGAAGGGATGCATTCCACAATGTTTGGTCCTCCTGAGTCATTGCTGCACGTTCTTGCCATTTTCTGTTCTAGCTAATAACATGTAAGCAAAAAGGCTCACAGGGGCCTGCCACAGCAGCTGGACGGGAGCCCCCGCACACCTCCTTCGATCTGCCAGCATCTCAGACTCCTCTTCTTATTAGTAGGCACAATATCCATATGAGTTTGTACTGGTCATATTAATCAGAAGGGATTCTAGACGGGCAGGTAGGAACACATGTGCAAGCTTTCTGGTCGGACAGCCATGGGCCACCAATGTGTGCAAGCTTTCTGGTCGGACAGCCATGGGCCACCAATGTGTGCAAGCTTTCTGGTCGGACAGCCATGGGCCACCAATGTGTGCAAGCTTTCTGGTTGGACAGCCATGGGCCACCAATGTGTGCAAGCTTTCTGGTTGGACAGCCATGGGCCACCAGTGTGTGCAAGCTTTCTGGTTGGACAGCCATGGGCCACCAGTGTGTGCAAGCTTTCTGGTTGGACAGCCATGGGCCACCAGTGTGTGCAAGCTTTCTGGTTGGACAGCCATGGGCCACCAGTGTGTGCAAGCTTTCTGGTTGGACAGCCATGGGCCACCAATGTGGCCACAAGATGACGGTTACGGGAATGTTTTTTGCACCATTTGGCCCTTGAAGGCTGCCCCTCACCTCTTCTCTATCCTCACCATGCTCTAATAGGATGTTTAAAGATGATTTAGGGGAGATAAAGTGGTACCAAATACTGATGGCTATAATGCATGTTTTTTGCACCATGTTTTGCTCCTCCTGTGACTGGTTAATGACCCATTTTCCATTGTCTTGCGATCCAGGCGATATGGAACGCGGTGTTCACGTTGTGGCAGACACATCCACTCCACAGACTGGGTGAGGCGAGCAAAGGGCAATGTCTACCACCTGGCGTGCTTTGCCTGCTACTCCTGCAAGAGACAGCTTTCCACGGGGGAAGAGTTTGCCCTGGTGGAGGAGAAGGTTCTGTGCCGCGTGCATTACGACTGTATGCTGGACAACCTAAAGAAAGCGGTGGAAAACGGTGCGTGCCTCCATCACTCCGAGCTGCAGGACTGGGAGCTGATGTAATGCAACAAAAATGTAAATTCAATATTTTTTTTTTTCCTTTTTTCAGGGAATCGGGTTAGTGTGGAAGGGGCTTTGTTGACAGAGCAGGATATTAATCAACCGAAACCAGCTAAGAGGGCTCGGACCAGTTTCACTGCAGACCAGCTCCAAGTAAGTGTCTTTTGGGGCTCCGTGTGCAGCTAACCGCAGGGAAAGAGTTAATGTTGTAATTGAAATGCAGGAAAAGCATGAAGGCCCATGAAGGGTTGTCAGAGTAAGGAATACATGTGTAATGTTAGGATTCTATAATATATATGTATAGGTGGGCACCAGTATTTAAATGGGATCACCTAAATGCATATCCTTAAACATCATAAAGCAAGAGACGAGAGAACGGTATGCATACAAAAGGATCACCAGATGTAATTTGTTAGCTCTTAAAATTAAAATTTATTTTAAAAACACTTAAACATACAGAAAAATGGAATGTCTAATTAATCAAAAAAATCCACCTATTAATATACTCCTAACAGCCAGATGATATTTGTATACAATGATATAATAATCAAAATTCACGTACAAATCGATATTCCATACATAGTCCCAGTAATCAGATCCAGGTCTCCTTTTCAGCCGGCTCCATACATATGGGTTTGAGTCTCCTTTTCTATGTAGCTCACTTCCCATTATTCCCAGGTTGCTCCATGATGTTTTGATTTTTTGTATTTATTTTTTTTTAACTTTTTGCATTTTTAAGTTTTTTTTATTTTTATATTCTATTTCTCATTGTGCTGACAGCATGCATTTAGGGTTGCCTTATAAATCAGGGTATTTTGGGTGGCAATTGTACTATGATGGTTTAGAAGCTTATCTAATTACTGGGACTATGTATGGAATGTTGATTTGTACATGAATTTTGATTATTATATCATTGTATACAAATATCATCTGGCTGTTAGGAGTAAATTATTAATAGGTGGATATTTTCTTGGATCAATTAGACATTCCATTTTTCTGGATGTTTAAGTGTTTTTAAAATTTCTGTTAGCTTTTCAAATAAAACTTATTTTATATCTGGTGCTCCCTTTTGTATGCATATAGTTCTTCACTTGCTTTTTTGTAATGTTAGAATTCGTAACACAAATACAACCGTATAGCTCAATATTTATTTATTTATTTAAGGTTATGCAAGCACAATTTGCTCAAGACAACAACCCTGACGCACAAACGCTACAGAAGTTGTCAGAAAGGACAGGTCTTAGCAGGCGTGTAATACAGGTAATGAGCACTTGTTCTAAATGGTTAAAGTTAAGTGCTTTTTTTTATTTTTTTATTTTGTGCTTCTGTTTAGTGCAGAGTCTAAGGGCCCGTCACACAGTGAGATCGCTGGAGAGATCTCGCTGTGTGTGACATCCATCAGCGACCGCCCCCCCCCCCCCCGGCCGGGTATCGCTGATCGTACAGGATCGTCCTGGGCCATTTTTTTGATCGTTGGTCTCCCGCCGGCCAGCACGCATCGCAAAGCGTGGCAGCGAGTGACCAACGATCAGCGATGCTGCATCCTGGTATCTAGGGTAAACAGCGGGTAACTAAGAGCCGTGCGGCTCTTGGATACCCAGTGTTTACCTTAGATACCAGCTTGCTTGCTGGTCCTGATCGCTGGTGAGTTTCTGTGACAGGTCACCAGCGATCAGCCTAACTATGTCCCAGTGATCCCATCCATGTCGATCGTTGGTGGGATCGCTGGGACATCGTTGTGTGTAGCGGGGCATTAACACTCCAGAGCTGCACTCACTATTCTGCTGGTGCAGTCACTGTGTAGATACATTACTGATCCTGAGTTACATCCTGTATTATACCCCAGAGCTGCACTCACTATTCTGCTGGTGCAGTCACTGTGTACATACATTACATTACTAATCCTGAGTTACATCCTGTATTATACCCCAGAGCTGCACTCGCTATTCTGCTGGTGCATTCACAGTGTACATACATTACATTACTAATCCTGAGTTACATCCTGTATTATACCCCAGAGCTGCACTCGCTATTCTGCTGGTGCAGTCACTATGTACATACGTTACATTACTGATCCTGAGTTACATCCTGTATTATACTCCAGAGCTGCACTCACTATTCTGCTGGTGCAGTCAGTGTACATTACTTATCCGTTCCTCGGTGCTTTCCTATTGAGTTTTACATAGTAACAGAGTTATTAAGGTTGAAGGGAGACTTTAAGTCCATCTAGTTCAACCCATATCCTATCCTAACCTGCCTTAACATGTTGATCCAGAGGAAGGCAAAAAAAAACCCATGTGGCAAACAGTAATCTTCACATTGGGGGGAAAAAAAATTCCTTCCCGACTCCACATACGGCAATCAGACTAGCTCCCTGGATCAACACCATATTAAGGACACTAGTGTATATACCCTGTAATATTATACTTTTAAAGAAAGGCATCCAGTCCCTTCTTAAATTTTAGTAGGGAATCACTCATTACAACATCATATGGCAGAGAGTTCCATAGTCTCACTGCTCTTACAGTAAAGAATCCACATCTGTGAGTATGCTTAAACCTTCTTTCCTCCAGACGTAGAGGATGCCCCCTTGTCCCCCTTTTGATCTTGTATTTCTCAGAATTGTGATTTGGTCACACACAGCTCAGGATCAGTACCATGTATCAGTACACACTATACACCACCTTCCCAGCAGACTTGTATTCAGTCAGAATGTTACTAATGTCAGAATGTTGTAAAATCAGCAGCAGAAATGTGGAATGAGCTAGAAGTTAATGCAAGGCATCCTGCTGGTTTCTGTGGTGCTCCAGTAATGTCTCCTCCATACTTGTGCATTCAGCGCTGTTATACTCCGATGCTCCATCTCACAGGTCTGGTTCCAGAATTGTAGAGCTCGGCACAAGAAGCACGTAAGTCCGACCCATTCCTCCACTGCACCAGTTACAGCCATTCAGTCCTCAAGGCTTTCTCCACCGATGATGGATGAAATGACCTACTCCGCCTACGTACCTCAAGATGGGCCCATGCTGACCGCCCTGCACAGTTACATGGACGGTGAGTTGATGTCGGAGCATGTAACCTGCCGACTGCTCCCTAGATGTAGAAATGCATGACGGTGTGACATTAGCTCAGAATTTCCAGTTGCAGGATGTGATTAGTTCTGAATCTTCTGGATACAGGATTTGCAATTTCTAGGGGTAAATGAAGAAAATACAAACTTTAGATTCCATCTGGATCTACGTACGATGTAGCAGGAACCTGCCGGAGAAGGCGGCGTACAGCACTCCTCTATATCCAGGGCCCCATGTTCGTCATGGCTGGGGTTCTCTGTAATCAGACCCCCAGCTATTGGCAGAGTTTTCCCCTATGAGAAGTGATGATGATGCCCCTTTCCCAATCTCGCTATAATGACTTTGTTCTGGAAATCTGTGGTCGTCCGGGATCCCAGTCATGGACCCAAATAAGTCCGATTTCTTGGAATCCTCTTATCCATGACTTCTTGGATGCTGTTGAGTGGATCTGATTCTAGATTCCTCGGTGATTGGATTGGTTCTAGGTCTGATGTATAACTCCAATCTTCTCTCCACAGCTCACTCTCCAACTCCGATTGGTCTCCAGTCGCTCCTGCCTCACTCCATGGCACAGCTACCTATAAGTCACGCATAAACTTTCACTTCCGTTTCTTTGTAAATGTTTGGGTAAATTCCAGATCATTTATTGTGTATAAAATAGATCATTTAGTTATTTTTATAACTTGTTTCTATGCTGAAGTTTACCAGCAGTGCAGCCGGTGTCCCGGAGAACTGGAGCCGCCACCACAAATGCACGCCAGAGCCATGCCCGTGTCGCTGCCCCCCCCCACAGTCCTTATGAGTATTATTGCGCCACTCCGTTCTCACCTCGCGCATCTTGGGTTTTTTTTTGTACTGTCTGGAATTAGTCCAAACTTTGTTGTTTGTTTATTTATTTGTCATCGAGAGAGCACTTTGCCAAAAAGGAAAAAAAAAGACTGACAAGGGTGCAAAAAATGTTTACAATTTTTTTTGTGAAATTGTATTTTTCATTAGTATGTATCTGTAAATTATTACTAAAGTACATATGTATGTTTTGCTTTAAAGGTTCTAAAGAACTTTTTTTTTTTTTTTCAGTCTGTGAACTGACAATTCAGTTAAACTGTTTTTTTGTTTTTTTTTTTATTTTCAAGCAAACAGAATAAAGCTTTGATTACATCTCGGTTTATACAGATTGGAGTGAAACGAAATGGATAACATTTTATTTAGGGAAAGAATGAATTTCCTTCAGCCATAGTGAGCTGATGCGTCTGCAGTCTTCACCAAGGGGAGGCGCTGCTCAGGGATTTGGACAAATGTTATTTAACACTATTACAGCAGCGAGCTCCTAGGTGCACATGGGTCCTTTCAATAGCCGCAAATACGGTACATCTGCAGACTTTTATATGAAAAGGATTTACTGCAGGTTACACTTTTTTTTTTTATTTTATTTTTTTTTTAAGGTTCTTTCTCGTGCTGCAGATTTAGGTGCGTAAATGCTTGCAACTGAAAATCTGTTCCAATCATCTGGAAGGGATGCTAGCCTAAAATTCTGCAGCAAATAGGCAAAATGTGAAAATATTCTTAGGGGGATGTTCCCGTGAAATTCACTGAGATCTGAGAATAAATTGACATCCAGCAGCTCTCGAATCTGCAGCTCTTGGCAATTTACAAGAATACTGTTATGTGGAAAATCAACCCTGTACATGAAAATGTTAGGCTACAGTGGATATAAAAAGTCTACACCCCCTTATAAAATACCAGGTTTTGACATGTACAAAAATTCCTGTTTAAAAAGAATCTGTTAAGAACTTTTTTTTTTTTTTTTTTGTCATCCATAATTTGTACAAATCCATTGAAAAGCAAACTAAAATCTTTTTGGGTGTGAAGGGGAAAAAAACAAACGGTTGCGTAAGTATGAATTGCCTTAACGTATTAGATTAATGGGAATCTGTGATCAGGATTGTGCTCAGTAAAGCCCCCTTCACACATAGCGAGATCGCTAGCAATATCGCTAAAGCGTCACCGATTTTGTGACGCAACAGCGATATCTGTAGCGATCTCGCTACGTGTGACACTTGCCTCCCACCCGGCTCCCCGCTGGATATCGCTGATCGCGTGGTAACGGGATGGTCCATTTCTCGTCGTCGGCTTCCTGCTTCCGCGGGCGGAAGACGTCACACGCAGTGAGGGTAACAGGTAAGTATCGACCGCCGACTGCTGCTGATTTGCTAGTCAGATCTGCCTGTTTGGCAGCTCACTAGCGACCATTTAGCAATGCACCAGCGATCCTGACCGGGTCGTATCGTTGTCGTGATCGCTGGTGCATCGCTAAATGTAACGGGACCTTAACTACAGACATTGTCAGGTTGGGGCTGTTATATTGATTACAATGATACCTGGCAATGAAATCTGTCTTGTGGTTCTTGTTTAATCTTTATTTGTAGTTTTCAGTTAATGATATGCCCCTGCTCTGGGGCGGCCTGTGGGGGTCTTCATGTGGTGCTCTGATTAGGTATTCACCACTATGACTTCTGACACTTTATTTCACATTCACCTTTGGCAGGTGCCTGCTGACAGCATGATCGCATGTATAATGTACATTTAATTATTTAATTTGCTTGTATAAATGTAAAAAAAAACTGTCAATGGCTCCTGCTGCGCAGTAACAGCCATCAGCGATCTGATAGCTGTTACTGTGCAGCGACCAGCGGCACCATCTTGGAGGAGGCAATTTTTTTTCTCGCTATCAAGATAGCGCCGCCTGCGCAGTAGCATCTATTGGATCCCGGATATATGCAGGCGGCACTTTAGCAAGATGGTGCCACCGGCAACTGCACAGTAACATCGAGTGGATGGCTGCTACTGCGCAGCGGGTGCCATTTTGAGGCAGGGCTTTTTGCTTTCATTTATACAAGCGAATTAAATGGATATTATAGATGTGATCACACTGCAGTGCCAGCGCCTGCCTGCAGAAGGTGATTGTTTTTCACCATATATACTGTAATCATTTTGTAAAATAAGGGGGTAGGTCACTGAGAAATAAATGAAGGGATCAGTGACCTGTCAGAGGCCATACTGGTGAATACCTAATCAGAGCATGACATGAAGACCCCCACAGGCCGCTCTGTGGCACGGGCATATCATTAAGTCAAAACTGAAAATAAAGATGAAAATCTGTCTTGTGGTCGTTTAATCACCAGGTATCATTGGCATCAGTATAACTGTACCAACCTGACACTCTAGGTAAATGAGCACAATCCTGCTGACGGGTTCCCTTTAAATGCTGTTATAAAGTCAGTGTGCTTCAAATATTTTTGGGTTGGAGTCAATCAGTGTGGCGCATCTGGAACTGGTGACTTTTTTTTTTCCCCCCTCTTTCATTGCAGTAGCTCTGTGTCTGTCCAATTGTGGGCTATCGCCTGTTTACAGCCCTCTTTAGGTCAACAGGTTTTCCACTGGACTCGGGTCTGATCTCAGCCAGAACTTGCATCATCTTCTGGTGAAGCCATTATTTTGGAGGTTGCGTATAAGGCTATGTGCTCACACTGCGGATTGGTCTGCGGATTCTTAGCTGCGGAACCGCAGGTAAAATGACCTGCGGTTTGCCACCTGGACAATGGAATAGGTGGCAAACCGCAGCAGAATCCGCAGAAAGAATTGACATGTCAATTCTTTCTGCGGATTCAAAACCGCAGCTTTTCCGCAGTTAAAAATCCGCAGCATGTGCACAGCAGAATGTAAATCACAGACTTACATTGTACTGTACACTGTCTGCAGAACTGCTGCGGCCAAAACCGCAGTGTGTGCACATAGCCTAATTGTTGGTCTGTAAACGGCTTACAATACAAGGCTCTGGTTGTAAAATGTAACTAAAGAAATGTCAGGCAAATCTTCCCAGAGCTGTGAAACGTTGAGGTAAGATTCACTGTAAATGATGGTGCGCGTGCACTGGCCGCCTCTGCACCAGCTGTGTCCTCCTTATACACTGGTGCCCAAAATTGTACAGTTGTCAGTGTGGCCGCACTTGTATAGAGAAAATCTATCTTCTTGCCATGATTTTATTTGCTGTGGCAGCAGCTTCCTGGCACTGGTCACTAAAGTTATATTTGCTGCCCACATCCTCTGTCATCTTCTATAGAAACTGTAGAATTCTTGCTCAAAAAAGAACTCATAGAAAATATTTCAACGCAAATGTTTTTATTAAACAAGTACAGTAGCAGCAAAAACTCACAATGCATATGTCAAAGATGTACAGAACTTTCAGTGTTTTTTTTTTTTCTTTTCCAATTCAAAATTTTTCTAAAAAAAAAAATTCTGCACAGCAAATGCGTGCACAATATGAAAGTATCGGCAATAAGTTTTTTTTTTTTTTTTGTTTTTTTGTGGGAGTTTACATACATTGCCTATGTGACACTTTGTGACCTGGATCCTGGACCATCACTATCACAGCTCTTATTTTGATTAGCCAGCCTGGTGGGACATGCCACTTTGTTTCTACACTGTCCTGCCGAGTTGCTTAATCCAACAAGGAGTTGTGCAGTCAGGTGAGAGATGATTCTGACGCCTCCCATCCAGCCGCCACAAATTACCGATGTGGCTGCTGGACTGGATTCTGCAAATGGACTTGGACCATCTCTTGTAATGAATCACAGAAATAGAGGTCCTATGTATCTGGTTTGCATAAAGCGGAGCTTGTGCAGAGAAACAGACAGAAGAGTGCAGTAGTTTATTACCTTCCAGCCCATGGACCATGAATGAAGTGGCAAAGCAGGTGCATGACCACCCTAAGTAAATGGGACTCTTGATATAAGTATAGGTGGGAGTTCCGGCACTGTGACCCTCATGATCATACATTTATCCTTTGGTGTATGCAGGGCCAACTCTACATTCACTGATGGATGGGATGACAATGTTCTGAGATAGAGGCGACAACCTGTGTAAATAACGGAGCCAAATTTAAGATGGTGGACTAATGACACCCAACTAAGAGGTGGAGCGAGAAGCGCCTAATCTTTTCTTCCTACTGCGACATCTGGACCTGTCCTTACTCATATATCCCTATGGTTGGTGGTGGATTTGTAGCTCTAATACAGGGGTATTTTTGGCTCGTGCAGGACCACCCTTATACAATATTATAGAGACTCTGGCCCACAGTCATCAAAAATGTCTTGGTTTGCACGAAATCTTTAGTGAATTCACTCCGACTCCACAGCTCCATGTTTGATATCACACTTTATTGATAAATTTGGCACAAAACATTCCAGTGCGACTCTTTAAGCATGTTCGGTACACTTCCCAACATTAGAAAAGTGCAGGAGAACAGTGTGTCAAATGTCGCACATTAATGTGTAGAATTTGGGGAAAACAGAATTTTTATGCAGATTAAACATATTTCCTCCTCGATGGTTTTTAGGTTTGTTATAGCCTCTCTAATGGAATTTATGTAGAAATGCAGTGATAAATGTCATGCTTCACACAGAAAATCACCAATGCCCACTTTTCCTGTGTTATATGTAAGCTAGGTACTAAAAGTAGTATAAATGGTGTAAGGCCACGTTCAATATTTTACATCATGTGTAAGACAAAACCAGGAGCGGGTGATACAGAAGCTGTGACGAGTTCTATTCTACTTTCCCTCTGATTGTTCCTCTCCTGATTTTGGCTACAAATACTAATGTAAGATACTCACCGAATACTGAATCTGTGCAAACGCAATGGTAAATGTCCCCCACACGTCAGCATCAAAGGTGAATATTTGGAATTATCTGCTCATAAATTATGGATCAATGATTACTGAAGTTTTAGAAAAAAAGCTTATTTTATTTTTTTTTTCCCCCACGACATAGAATCACTTTTACCCATGCATTTGAAAGAGGCAAAACTGCAATACTAGGCACGGTCTGCAGATATGAGTGGCGCTGTTTTGTGTAACAAAAAAGTAAAACGTACAATATAAATAACTTAAAAGGAATTTTGGTTAAAGTAAAAATAATAAAATAAAGACCTGTATACTTTTTATTCCATTTAAAATATAATTCTTTAAGAGTCAGAAGGCACTTGGATACATTAAAATACCACATGGAAGGTAAACCAATGCACCTACTTGACTCTTTTTAAGAAATAATCATTATGTACAAATATCTAAAGCATAACCCTGCAGGAACGGTGCTGTATGTACACTATTTATTTACATTGATCAAGGAAGAACAGGACATTTTCTTGGCCTCCATGATTAAACAGTATGTCTATGGTGGTGGTGACCTGACAGTATACTGAATCATAACTGGTCTTGTCCAATCACAGCGCAGCTTACAATTTTCCACAGCAATTTTAGACGTGAATGCAGAGCTGTAATTGGTTGCTATGGACAACAAGGCCTATTTCATGGTTGAGGCCTAGGCCATCAGTTTAGCCCTAGGCCATCAGTTTAGCCCTTGTGTACATGATGGCATTTAGTATTTTTCTGCCTTTTATGGTAACATTCACCTTTGGTATATACTTTCTGATTATGGACTGTGGCTGTCACTGCATTTTGGCCGGTACATTGTGTTTGTTCAAGATCTTCATCAAGGATTTATTCATGAAATAAGGCTTCTCTGCGGAGCCGTCGTGTCTCTCTAGATCTTCCACTAGGAGTAAAAAGTTAATACACAATAAGTGACCAAGTGTTACAAAAATGAGGCCTCAATTTTGTAAAATGTCCCTGTCCCCCTGGAGTGAATGTTTGTCCTAGAAAACCATTGTGTTTTGTGGCATCTGAATTCTATATATTTATTATGGTCGGTGCTCCAGTTTTCTCCCCCAGAGCTCCTAATCCGCTGTACAGTAGAAGACTAACAGGTATTCAGATCCTAGACATTTATAATGTAGGATAAATAAATATTAGTAAATGCCTAGGAACCACACAAATCTACAGATCATGGCCTCCTGACCTCCATCTTGAGGCCGCTGTGAAGGGAGAGATTACAGGGAAGTGATGCTCCCATAGAAGTGAATGGGAGGCCTCCAGGACTCTGAGTCACTGCTATGGGAGCACAGTGTGCTCCATTGTTTCCGTGCCCTTGGCCACCTCTCCCCTCACAATAACCTATAGCCGTCAGATCACAGGAACTCCTACTGGTTGCCAGAAAAAAGGGGCGATAATGTGCTGCCATCTCATTAAGAGGCTCCAGTGAAAGAAATAGCCAACTACATGCACAACTCATATGTCCCTAAGGTTGGTGGTGGAGTTGAGATTCGCAGCAATTATACAGGAGTTTATTGGCTCGTGTAGGACCGCCGCTATTCAATATTGTTGTAGAGACTGTGGCCTGCATTCATAAAAAAAAGGCTCAATTTGCACCAGATCTTCAGTGAAGGGTCCTTTACTGAGGGTCCTTTGTTTCCCTTGAGGATCATAGTGGTTCAACTCCTACCGATCTAGCAACTATCTCCTCTTCTGTGGCTGGATAGTATAAAATTATTGCTAAAACAAGAGCCAGACCTGAATGACAGTGGGGAAACGCATGTCAGAAGATGGCACTAGTGGAAGACCATGAGGTTCATGCCACCTGGCACTTCACCCTTTTTGTCTTTTAGAATGGGCAATTCCATAACTTAAAAGACATTCACTTGTTATTAACGCTCTTCACTAAGTTACTTGTTTACTTTGGGCAGTTAAGGACATTACCAGTTAGGGAAAGGGATTTTTTTTTAATGCTTTATAAAAATTAATTAGCTTTGTGAACTTTTAGAGCCAAACAGGTGCACCAATGTGGCACAGACCTTGGCCCAGTGTTAGAGCCCAGGGGCTACAGCAGCCTGTTAGCCCATGATTGTGTTACAAAAGGGGCTGATGGAATGACAGGGGTACCCTCAGTATGTCTAACCACTGAGCTGCTGTGGTGACTACAAGCAGCAGCATTTTAAGGGATCGAAGAGGACCTTTCGCCAAAATTTTCAAGCTGAACTGGACATATGATGTAATAGGTGCTGCAAAGCAGATATACATTTTTTTTTTTTTTTTTAAGGAATCTATTGAAACTTAGACTATTGCAGAGATATCAAAGTATTTGGCACCTAAACAGTTAATTCCAAGAGAGCTTTCACTGGGAGCGTGTACGTCTTCCTCGCTCTGATACTGATAATAGACGGCATCACAAAGAGGAAGAAGTACACGTCTCCAGTGAAATCTCTCTGGTCATACCCACTTAGCTTAAAAAAATATATTTTGATTGCTACTACCTACACAATAGAGAGGCAAAATAAAAAAAAAAAAGTTTTCTTCTGCTCTACAGCACCTATAACAGTGGCATGTAAAAGTTTGGGCACCCATGGTCAAAATTACTGTTATTGGGAACAGTTATACAAGTTGAAGATGAAATGATCTCTTTACAGGGCTAAAGTTATAAACAATTCCTATGTATTTTATGTAAAACAAACTGACATTTTTCACATTTTAACAATCACAAAAAGGAAAATGGGCCATTGCAAATGTTTGTGCACCCTTTGAGATTTGTGTGCTCAGACAACTTCGACCAAGGTTTCACAATTTAAGCAGCCTGTTTGGGTAATGGCTTCTTCACCATCATCGTTACGAAAGGCCAGGTGATGCAAATTTTCCAGCTTAATAAAAACCCAGCCTCCTCTAACCTTGTGCCAAAAATAGCAGCCATGGGTTCTTCTAAGCAGCTGCCTAGCACTCTGAAAATGGAGGAGGCCCACAAAGCAGGAGGCGGCTATAAAAAGACAGTAAAGCATTTTCAAGTTGCCCTTTCCTCAGTTTGAAATGTAATTAAGAAATGACAGTTACCAGGAACAGTGGAGGTCAAGATAAGTTCTGGAAGACCAAGCACAATTTCAGTGAGAGCTGCTCATAGGATTGATAGGCAAATCAGAACCCATGCTTCACTGCAAAAGATCTTCAGGAAGATTTAGAACTCTGACTACAATGATGAAAGGTATGTGTGGAGAAAAAAGGGCACTCAATATCAGGAAAAGAACATCTCGCCAACCATTAAACATGGGGTTGATCAATCATGCTTTGGGGTTGTGTTGCAGCGAATGGCACGGGGAACATTTCACAGGTAGAGGGAAGAACAAATTCAATGAAATTTCAACAAATTCTTGATTCAAACATAACACCATCTATAAAAAAAAAAAAAAAATAAAAGCTGAAGGTGAAAATCAGAAGAGGATGGCTTCTGTACATGGATAATGATCATAAACACACGGCAAAATCCACAATAGATGACCTCAAAAGGCGCAAGATAAAGGTTTTACAATAGCCCTCACAGTTCCCTGATCTGAAAATCATTGAAAATCTGTGGCTAGACCTCAAAATAGCAAAAGATGTAAGACGCCCCAGGAATCTCACAGAACGGGAGGAATTCTCCAAGGAAGAATGGAGGAAAATCCCTCAAACAAGAGTTGAAAGACTCTTGTCTGGCTACAAAAAGTGCTTACAAGCTGATACTTGCAAAAGGGGGCGCTACTAGGTACTAACCATCCAGAGTGCCTAAAATTTTGCATTGGTCCGTTTTTCTTTTTGTAATTTTTAAAAGGGAGAAAAAATTAGTTAAAAAAAAGAATCTACAAAGGTTATGTGTCATCTTTCATTTTAGGCCTTTTAGAGATCATTCCATCTTCAACTTGCTGAACTGATCACAATAACAATTTTGACGAGGGGTGCCCAAACTTTTACATGTCACTGTACATAGTGTGTCCAGTTCACAATGAAAAATTTGATGAAAGGTTCTCTGTATACAGCCATAATGTACAACTGACACCTGTTGTCAATGGTGCAGGCTCCGTGTCATGCATGTGTGGCACATACTTCCCAACATTGCTGTACATAGATGACGGATGTTGGAAAAGGGCCTAAGAGAAAAGAGTTTGCACCAAATGGTCATTCACTTAAATGGATGTGCAGCAGAGGAAAGCTGGAGTAGTAGAATGATTATGGTATAATTGAAGCTTCTGCAGCTATAGCCTTCTATAGAAAAGTCTCTATGTTTTTACAGACTATTTTCTCAAAACTTAAAAAAAGATTGATCCGAGCTCTAACTTCTAAAAACTCTGCTGAGCAATACGATTTATTATACATAAAGACATACAATAAGTAGACAGATATAGCAAGACATACAGGGCTATAAAAATGATTGATTTTATTCTAATTTTACTGTATAAAACCTCTTTTTTCAAAGTGCCAAGAAATTTAAACTACGGTAATTCTATTTTTTTTATAAATTTCAATCCAACTTTCCACCAAATTACACAGCATTTTCCAAAACGGAATGTTTGCCTTAAATATAGATTACAAATAAATTCTCAACATTCATAGATTTCTATTCTAAACATATTTCGTACAATGAAACCCTATTTCATAAAATTTGAAACAATAAATCCATCCAATATTTTATTCAATAAAAGTAATGTCCTAATTATTTACACTGTAAAGTACAAATTTTTCAAATCATTTAATTTTTTTATTTCTTTTACATTTTTTCTAACCACAGGTTATAAAAATGTCACCATTATTATGAAAATGTCAGATCTGAAGCTTGCATAAAAATTGTTTGGCAGAACTGCGTTCCTACAAATCGCTTATATTTTTCCATAGAGCTTTGCATTTGTGTCACTTGAAACGTCATACAATTTCCTAAGTGCACTTATCATGTCAGAATAAAGTTAAGAGAACCATGTTGGGATACACTGAATAGTCAGGCTTACTTGGAAAGAAAAAAAACATTGCTCCTTAAGATTTGGATGATACATAGGTAAGTATTGAAATGAACTATAACTAAATCCTAAAATAATTCTTTTTTTTTTGCTACAAAATGTATTGCAAACTAGAAAATAAATAATTGGTAATACCAGGTTTTCTAGTAAGGATAGAAAGGGGGAAAAATGGTTATTCCTATTTCTATAAAAAAAAAGTCCCTTAGAGTATCACTCCAGCATAGGCTATTAAATAATAATGTATTGACTTAAAGGACACAGTGTATTCTTTGTAATGCAACTTTAGCCTGTCTCCTCTGCCTCCCACTTGTAAAAGGTTTCTCCCCATCAGCTCTTATAAGCAGGAGGCAGAGGAGAGGAGTGTAAAATTGCATCAGTTGGACACACTGAAGAATCAGCACACAGGAATTATCAGTGAAATAGACTGGCTGCATGGGTTAGCAGAGTTTACTAACTCTGTAGCTAAACAATTATAGAAAGCCACCAATTATGTCTCCATTTCCTTTAAAAAAAATTAGGAAATTATCCTTTCATTTGCATATGAAGACATACAGAGGAATAAGGATGGCTGAGCTAAAGGGAAGAAGAAGAGACTGAGAGCTGCCAGGAGAGATCTAATAGGTGATGACTTAATCCTGTAGTTCACAGGAAGTCACAGACTGGTTTCCTGTTTACCCATTAGGCCATGTACTGGATGGGTTATCTGTAGTGATGAGCGAACGTGCTTGGATAAGGCGTTATCCACATGCTCGTGTGCTAACAGATTGTCTTCGGCGTGTTCGACAGCCACATCACATGCAGAGATTGCCTAACAAACAGACAATCCATGAATGTGTTGTGGTTGTTGAACAGTTGTGAGACATGCAGCCGTGGGGACTCAAACATATTTTTCAAGCATGCCAAAAACACTTGGTTAGCACACGAGCATGCTCGCTCATCACTGGTTAGCACACGAGCATGCTCGCTCATCACTGGTTAGCACACGAGCATGCTCGCTCATCACTGGTTAGCACACGAGCATGCTCGCTCATCACTGGTTAGCACACGAGCATGCTCGCTCATCACTGGTTAGCACACGAGCATGCTCGCTCATCACTGGTTAGCACACGAGCATGGTCGCTCATCACTGGTTAGCACACGAGCATGGTCGCTCATCACTGGTTAGCACACGAGCATGCTCGCTCATCACTGGTTAGCACACGAGCATGCTCGCTCATCACTGGTTAGCACACGAGCATGCTCGCTCATCACTGGTTAGCACACGAGCATGCTCGCTCATCACTGGTTAGCACACGAGCATGGTCGCTCATCACTGGTTAGCACACGAGCATGGTCGCTCATCACTGGTTAGGACACGAGCATGCTCGCTCATCACTGGTTAGCACACGAGCATGCTCGCTCATCACTGGTTAGCACACGAGCATGCTCGCTCATCACTAGTTATCAGATGACAGAACTGCCTAAAATGAAAGCGGGAAAATGCAGGGAAGCAACTGAGCTGGGATGAAACAAACTATGCAACTAGGATGTTGCTTGTGACTTAGCATTAAATGTCTACAAAAAATTTGCCAGTGTGCTCCTTTAAATTGACTTATTTTTTTTAATCTTTTAAAGGGCTGGTAATATCTCATAACCAAGTATTAAGCCTACAGGGAGCTCATGTAAAGTGATGTAAACAGCCTCACAAAAATGGCATACATCATGCTTCTGAATACAAAAATGTAGAAAAAAAAAAAGCCTTAGAGACTGCGAGAAGAAAAATTTCCATCTCACCAAGAATACAAGTCATTGCATCATAGACAAAGGTTTGTGAGCCCCATGAGCCAAAGCAGGTGATCAATAAAGTAGAATTAATATAATCAACAAAATGCGCTATAAAAAATATAAAGTTATGAAAGTTCTTCACCAAAATGTTTCCGTGCAGCGATCTCGTGTATGAATGTTATGAGTAGTCTTCATTACAAACAACCACATGCAGGACTTTCCGGAATAAAATAATTAATACCGTATGTAGCCTGTATTAAAAGTGAGCTCCACTAATAATTCAAGTGGAGTGCACAACAATGCCTGGAGACAAGCCATCCGAGCACACCAAAGATAAAGCACAAGTGTAAGAAGCAGCACAGCCACTCATACAGAGTGCCCGATTTTAGTAAAAACTAGACACATCAGGAGGTCGAAAAAAAAGTCAAAAATATCTAAAAATGCACAAAATATACATAAACTATGAAACTTTAGGTCAAGTTCGGAAACCCCACATGGAAACATGAATGCAGGTATTAATAAAGCAATCGATACATGCAACGTAATAATAAATACCAAATTAATAACATGTGGAAAAAAGTGAGAAATGCAAAAATAAAATGCAAAAATAAATAAGTTGCAAATGAAAACACATGAGAAACATAAAGCAGAAAAGCCAAAGGCAGATATGTGTCCTAAATAGCAGGTGGCGGTCACCAGAAGGAAAGCTCATTCCTGGTCCCCTGTGATGAAGGAATCCCACCGGCATTAATGTTCATGGCTAGACTTCTCTTTTTAGTTTGTATCTTACCATTTCCATTTATTATCTTGCATTTTTTTTACACAAACTGATTACTTCTTTCTTACCTCTTTTACACTTCCACGTGGGGGGGGTCTTAACCTGAACATAAGTTTGCGCCATGCTTTAGGCCTCTTTCACACATCAGTTTTTCGCCGTCAGGCGCGATCCGGCTTTTTTTTGTAAAACCGAATCCGGCGAAATGCAATGCCGTATCCAGTTTTTCCCCATTGACTTGCATTAGCGCCGGATGGCATTGCGTTTCATCCGTTTTTTTGCCGGATCCGGCTACTTGTCTCATTCCGGCATCTGGAAAAAACGGCTACTGTAACGTTTTTTGTCTCCGGCGAAAAAGCCGGAAGCGCCGGATCCGACGCTTCCGGCTTTTTGCCACAATGAAAGTCTATGGCCGCGGAATGCGCCGAATCCAGAAAAAGACGGATCCAGCCACCGGATCCATTTTTTTTTAAGTCTGCGCATGCTCAGATCCAATTGGCCAGCCCCCAGGAAACAGATATAACCTGCTAGACGGATCCGGCAGAAAAACGGATCTGTTTCTACAGTTCTCCAAAATTTATGCCGGATCCGTTTTTTCTAAAAATAGCCGGATCCTGCCTGACGGCAAAAAACTGATGTGTGAAAGTAGCCTTACTCATTCTTTTGTACATTTTTACCTTCTTTTTTTTGTTGCCTGTTGATGTGTCTACTTTTTCAATATTACAAAGTATCTTTATTACACACGTGTGCTGTATTCATGGCGTACTAAAATATTTATTACGAAGCCTAAAGTGAAATATATTTGGGCCATTAAAAAATATCTAAACCTGTAAATGTCTAAGTAACACGGCTGTGATAGAGGTGGGTTCTTCCCGTCCGTACTAGCCTTTGCAGAGAGTCACTAATATACAGTGGTACTCCCTTTTCTTCTGTGGACTTTGTCAATATACTGCACAGTTACCCATTTATTTGAGTGGCTGGCATGTAATACTACACTTGCCCTGCAGGGGTCGCGTTACAGACTACTGTAGACTGCTGTAATCTGCAGCCTGTACTCTGCACGGTAAATTTGAAAAAACATTTTTTTCTATAACTTGCCCAATTCATGTAGATTTTTTTTTCCTTGTAATTATGGCAAAATGTCATAGACATCACAGTAGTTTATGGCCTAACTGAAGAAAAACCCCCAAACAATCTGACTGCACCTTTTGGATTTGTACCTGTTGCTCACGTACGGTTGCGGCAGTCAGTTTTAGAGTCGGTCTATTATGCCCTAGTCTATCAATTAACAAGAAATGACCCATATAACAGATCTTTGTCACTGGTGGTTTACGTACAGTGATTTATAATCACTCTGTCATTACTTTCAGCCCTCCATGGCCCAACACTGTCAACTTATGGTGGGCTCATGCTCAAACACAGAAGCCGATATGCAAAATCAGAGCTGCAGTATAAAGCATGGGCAAGTGCTTACTTGACAGGTGCTTGTTTTCCTACAATAGGAGGTAGTACTTATTAATAACCAAGTTCAGGGTTGGTAACATTGCCGTTTATTGACCTAAATCCAGTGTAATATGGCAAGGAGCCCGATAAGAGTGGAAATACAAGTATCGCAACAGTTTGTATGACTCGCAACATACAAACTTGATAACTTGTCACTAAGGGTTCTCTTACTCAAGGGGTTAAGATAACATTATACAATATCAAGTCAGGTGAGAAATGACATTTCTTTTGTGCGGTGGTATATCCCAGTGCTTTGTGATTTGAGGCGAGGTAACCTTTGCTTGTGAAGGTTCCCTTGATCAGCGATGATCGGTGGAAAAACTTGGCAGTAAGTGTCCAATTTTCCTGCAGCGCCATCACAGGAGACATGAAGCATTACACTGTACTCGCTCATATTATTGGGTGCAGGACAGGACGGGTCCGCCAGAGAGACGCTCATTATAACCGCTTTCCCCTCTGGCCACGAGATGAGGATCCTGAGGACCCTCTCTCTAATAACTAACTGGGTGTATAGAAACGGGTTTTTCTAGCTTGGTCAAAGCGAGAAACGTCGTCGATCTGTGATGGACGATGATCGATGACCAACTTCCTAGTGCAGTAATAGGCTGCCATCGAGCATACAAAACGGCTGCCCCAACCGCCCGGACACAACATGGACGCTTCAGAGAAGCCCTCAGATCATGTAGCCCACGCCATACCGTGCCCCCGACTGCCTGTACCCAACCGGAGAACGTGAAATCACAGTTAAGTGGTTGTACTGTGAAGTGCAAATATTACGTAGCACCAAATGTTCGGAGAGAAAGTCAAGTTTGTGTAGCCGAATGTTCATTCGATAAAAAGCAAGAAATTCAAGCAACGACAAAAATAGGAAAGAAAAGCAGATATGGCTAATTCTATCCATGTACCGTAATATCAAGTATTGTTATCTCCCTCTATGAAAAGTGAAAGGTTATATTTATAAAAACTGCCGGCTCTTCGCACAGACGCCGGCTCTAGAAAAATAGTAAAACCCTAAAAGCAATTTTAGGAAAAAGCTATAATATTGACATTTTTTTTTCCTGTTCATAGGCACTAAAATGTAATACTGTTTCTCATGATTTGCATCAAGGACTCTCTTAGTAGGTCTCAGTTGGTGGAGATGGACTTCCTCCACCAGGAGGGTCATTCGTACTCTTGGGTAGTCCAGACCTTCTACACCGGTAGGTCTCTAAATCGAGGACTACAATGCCAGATGCACTTCCCATAGTGTTCCTCATCCAAGGTCACCCTTGATAGAAGGTCCTTCCTCAATCAATCTCCCAAGACCAGATTCCAGCTACTCTGCCTCAACAGAAGATCCTCGCTCAATGAATCTCCCTCACAAGTTGCGGCAAAACTTGAAAACTTTGCCGCCAGATGGGTGTTCCTCGCTTCCCTCACACTAGTAGTTCTCATCTCTTTTCCCCCCAAGCAACCCGTCACCTCCTAAGATTCTCACAGACATCTCTGGACCTCACATGGAAAAGTATCTTCTCTCCTCCACGAGGTACCTCTTCAATGCTTAGTTATTGGGTTAGAAGGAGCGTTAGTTTAGAGAAAGCAAGTGCAAGAAATTAACGCTTTGCCTTCTTAGAGACAAGTTCCTTCTTTCTTAGGATCCTATGGAGTTCCGGGGACATGTAGTAAGGTTTGGATGCGGATCCATTATTTCTCTCGAGATCTTCACCTGGAGGTAAAAGTTGCAGTAGCAAAGTGAAAGGACAAAAAAGGGGGAGAAGAAGGAAGAAAATGAGTAGCAGATTTCCAGAAGATCAGCAGACAGAAGCTCATTGTAACAGAAGATTGGGCGATTTCTTGGCCTTTGGATCCAAGGACTTGAACAGTCGGCCGTGAAATGTTTCAGTTTCTATGACAATTGATTTCTGGGGGCTCATTTACTGACAATGGAACCCAAAGCAGAACTTTTAAAGATTTTTTTTTGCTGGCACTGTACAGGTCAGCATAAAGGTTGTGTTAGTAAATCAGCCCCAGGGTCTGCAGAGTAATAGCATCAAATGAGAAAGAGCCTCAAGGAAGCAAATCATTGCATGCGGCAACAAGCAAAGAGAGCAACAAGGCAGCGGAGAATGAGCGCAACGTGACGGCTCGGCTGTCGTCCACTGGACCTGAAGATGATTTTCCTTCCAATCTTATACAATAAAGTTTATTGCTGAGAAATTAAGTTTGGTAACTTTCTAATCCATTTTTCGCTTCTTTTAGAAGATCTCTGCTTGCTTCAGTAAAATGGACCATTCACTGATTACATTCACAAGCTGAATACTCGGCCTAAGGCCGGGATCACACAGCGAGATACGGCCGAGTCTCGCAGGTTAAAACCAAGCTCTGGCACCGGCACTCCGGAGCGGAGCGTGCAGCCGCACAGCAATACATGGAGCTGCACGCTCCACTCCGGAGTGCCGGCGCCTAGAGCTTGGTTTTAACCTGCGAGACTCGGCCGTATCTCGCTGTGTGTGATCCCGGCCTAACTCTGAGCGGCACGGCTTGTTACCGGAAAAGCTCTGATAGACGACATCAGAAAAGATCCTGCAAAAGCAGCACGCAAGAGGACAGGGTTCAGCCTCCGAGTGTTTTCAATCACTGGAAGCAAGCAGAGATCTTGTAAGAAAAGTATTTAAGAGAGTTATTCTCACGGGGTAATGGCAGCATAATTTGTATGCCACAACACCCCATAGAAACAGTGGACATCACTTATGTCAATGGAGGCTTTCAGCTCTGGAGGGGTCCGATCAATGGACAACCCATCAGGAGAGGGGCTGAAATCCTGTTGATTTTTCTCCTCCTGACAGGCGACTAAGGCCACGTTCACACAGTCAGTATTTTACATCAGTATTTGTAGCCAAAACCAGGAGGGAGATAAATACAGAAGTGGTGGCGAGTTTCTAGCTTATTTTACCTCTGATTATCGGTCTCCTGGTTTTGCCTTACAAATACTGGTGTAAAATACTGACCGTGTGAACGTGGCCTTAAAGGTAACCTGTCACCAAGATTTACCCCTTTAAAGCCAACATCACCACTTAGTCGGAACTGAAAATATCTTTCCAAAGTTTATAGAGATTAGTGAAGGGCAGCGCCGATTAACCCTTTACATACTAAAGCTTGAAAATCTCCCGCGCTGATTGCAAATAACCTCTTAAGTGTCTGCTGGGCGAGTCCGAGAGAAGGACGAGTGCTGCTGAATATTCACTCATCTTTGGCATCACCCACGGGCCTCCACAATCTCAGACTTGTGCAGTAGTTCCGGTCTGTGTGCAGAGTAATAGCCAACCACTTACATGGGACTTTGGGACTGGCGCATGCGGAGGACAGAGACCTCTCACTTGCACGGTAGAGACATAAAATGGAGCATTCGCAGTGTGTTTGCTTTTCTGTGGGCAGAGTAATCATAAAGAATGAATGGGAAAATCAACGACCTGCCAGTGACCAGGATCGGGGCATGCACAATGTTTTCACTTGTGTGGGCAGAGTAATAATTTTTTTTGGAGTGTTTCCCCCTTGAAAGTGAGTTTGAGTTCGGTACTGGCGCATGCGCAGGTCTAAGAGCTCACACTTGCAGAGCAAACACCCAAAAAACATTTACTGATTAGTGATGAGCATACGTGCTGGGATAAGGTGTTAATGGAGCATGCTCGGGTGCTATCCGAGTGAATTCAGTGTGCTCTAATAATATGTCCGAGTCCCCGCGGCTGCATGTCTCGCGGCTGTTCGACAGCCACAATACATGCAGGGATTGCCTAACAAACAGGGAATCCCTGCCTATGTTATGTCTGTTAGACAGAAGCGAGACATGCAGCCGTGGGGACTCGGACATATTATTAGCGCACGCCGCATACATTCTTTTAGCACATGAGCATGCTGAGATAACACCTTACTGAGCACGCTCGCTCATCACTATTAATGAGCAGTATGTTTGCCCTTCTGTGGGCAGAACAATCCTTGTCCTGTGCATTCGCAGTGTGTTTGATCTTCTGTGGGCACAGCGATAATATATTTTATTCTTCGTATGCACAGTACCTTCACATTTTTTTAGTATCTGCAGATCAAAAAAAGTTACGGTCGCGGTTGGACTGGCTCTCCAGAGACCCGGAGAATCCCCCGGTAGGCCCTGGCTACTCCTTCAGGGGCATCCATAGTGGCAGACTTCGCAGCCGCTATGGAGACCCTGAGCCATGGAGAATATAGCGCCACCATCTGGAGTGATAACTAATTGGATCAGCAAGCAGAGCTGAATCCTAACATTGTGTATCTTATGGTTATACCGTGACATACAGCGCCTGATGAAAATTAGCCCTGGTCCATAAAACTAACTAAGAACACTCAGCTTATCCAGACCCACGCAGCGGACACTCGAGTGGTCATTTACAGCGCAGGAGCTTATTCACACAAGGTTTGCGGCGCTGTATTGACTGAGCTCTATAATAAAGTGGAGGCAGTGGTTAATGGAGATAAATTCTGACGGCAGGTTCTTCTGAGGCCGGTCGTTAGCTGTGGACCATACGTGGGGTATATGGGCTGTGATGTCTGCAGCCAATGCTAACAGTTTGGCACTGAGGAGCATTGGGAAGCACCACTGGGAATTTTAACAGTATTTCTGCACCCTTCTTGGATAACCCCTTAAAAAAAAAGCCACAAAACCATTAAGAGGCAATACTTACAGAAACACAGGAAAAGTGTATCGACACACATTGCGTAGACACTGAAAAATCCATGTGCAACGAGATAAGATCCGATGATCACCGTCTGTGGGAAACAAGAGGAAAACTAAGAAACTGATCGTTCTAAAACAATTTGCCAAAAGAGAAAAAAGTAAGAGGGTTTTTTAAATAAAAATTGTGCCCTGAATTCTTACACAAAGCTCCATGCAAAGAAGAGAAAATTGTAGCTTCCTGAGTCCACCACTAGTGGGAGCTCCCTGCATACTGCCTTATCATTGAGTTCTGTGTATGCAGTAAGCTCCTGAGCTCCCCCTAGTGGCAGCTGCAGGAAGCTAGAATTGGATCATTTACCTTTATATCTATGCTGGGGATTTGTGGTTTTGTATTAGAAAAGTAACTTCTGGTTGAGTTCTCAAATAAAGAAATGATATATTTCATTATAATATTCCAGAAAACAAATGTAAATTTACCAGGAGCGGCACCCAGTAGTAATTCAGTGCAGGAGCTTCATCGGTAATGACTGGTATTTTCCTTGTGAAGAAGAAGAACGCCAGGACACCTGGGCATAAAATATACAAGACCAGGTGAGGTTGAGCTCATATGTTGAGTGTAGGAACGAGGTACGAATGTATGAATCACTTACCTACAGAACCCGCAACAAGAATCTTCCCAAGGAAGAGCAAGAAGTCGGTTACTTTGTCCAGAACAGCGACCCTGGGGGCAGAAGAGATGAAAGTGAAGGGTCAGGACTGTCAGACACTGGTCTGTAGACTGATTATCAGCTCCAGATTCTCCACGAGTGGGTGCAGACTGGACTATGAAGACCTCCCTTGGTGGCTTTGCGCAGGATTACCTGCCCTATAATGAGCAGCGGTGCAGTACTGCACCTGAGCCACCAGCATGAACGACGCATGGTGGGTGCGGGCCCAGTCACACAACCCAGCTCTAGAAGTCGTCTTCTTCCCTTAAAAAAAACCTTTTCCTTTATAATATCTGATCCTATCCATGCTAATTCAGAACTAAAACTGGATTATTAAAGGGGAAACTGTCCCTGGGCCTCCACCTTTTAATACCCACCATCCGGGGCGGACATACCATTAGTGCAACCTGTGCCGCCACATAGTGGCCCAGGGTGCAAGGAGGCCAACTACCACCTCAACAGCAGGAAGCAGCTTCTGTCACAGACACATGAAGAGCGCCATTATCATTAGATAGAGGAGAGCAAAGGACCCATATACTGTTCTTGATCAGGGGGCCCATTTGTCTCTGTCGGCCCCTGCCCACCATGTAATCACGAAGAATCAATTATAGGGTTTTGAGCCATGACTACACATTTCCTGAAGGATCAAGTGATACATTAGAATTCTGTTCTATTATATAACTTTTTGTTTAGCTGCTGTACGGTTATTTTAGTTAGGCACCATGTGGCGGCATTATTTAGGTATAGAGAAAAGCGAACCCGATCTGTAACGTCTGGGGTTCATACGGACACCTAATGTCCGGTTCTGAACTCCGAACACGGACTTCTCCTGGAAGTCTGCTTTACAGTTCAGAAGAACCCGAACTTCCACGGATCCGCTCATCCCTATTTAGGTACACAGTATTTAGATACTGTAGGGTGGTATTATTTTGACACTGTATGATGCTATTATTTAGGTATTTTACGGCCGCATTATGTGCAGACTATATGGTAGTATTATTTAGACTTTGTATGGCGGTATTATTTAGGCACGGTATGATGGTAATTCTTAGGCTCTGCATGGTGGTGTTATTTAGGGAATGTATAGTGACATTTTTTATACATTTATATTGGTATTATTTGGCAACTCAATGGAACTATTATCGAGGCGCTATATTTAGGCGGTGTATTACGTTATTACTTAGATTCTGTATGTGGTATTATTTAGGAACTGTATGGTGGTGTCATTGAGGGAATGTAGTGATATTATTTATACAAAGTATGCAGGCATTATTTGGGACTATATGACATTGTGTCTCTTCTGTATGGCGGTATTATGTAGGAGCTCTATGGAAGTAATATTTAGGCAGTGTATTGTGTTATTACTTAGGTTCTGTATATTGGTATTACTTCAACATAGTATGCGGTGTTATTTACTCACTATATAGTAGAATTATTTGGATGCTGTATGGAGGGATAATTTACACTGGATTCCCATGATTGTAACTGAGTTGGAGGTCAATTACATGGAAATCTGAAATTTTTTCAGAGGCGTTATCATCCAAAGACAATAATTAGGCTCAAAATGGAAACTGTCGACGTACCGCACAACATTCCGCATTAATAGAAAGAACGCATCCTTAGCTGAAGTACAGAAGTTTTTTCCATAGATGGCAATCTGAAATAGAAAGTGATAATTGGTCCTGTGTAATCAGGTCTGTATAACACAGGAGATGCACATCACTAATAAATAATAGCATTTTATTTTATCTTAATAAGCACAAATGTCAGAGCTGGATAATCAAAAAGAAAAACAAAAAACCTCCTGACCACCACTAGAGGGAGCTACGTTTATACAGCGATCTGAATGATTACCAGTATACACTGGACCTCTGAGCTCCCTCTAGTGGCGACTGCAACAGCCAGAATGTTACTATTCATTTACAGGACATGCAAAAGATTTGGCACTCAAGCTTTGGACTCAATGCTTATGAGGGCATTAGTGGCTCCATGGCCCCCTAATGCATTAACTTCATACCCCCAGTATAATATGCTACAATGTCAAAAGAATGCAGAGAAACAAAGCTACACCTTGACATATCCTAAAATGAATGACATACAACACACTATCCGTATATACTATCACGCTATGTCTGAAAACAATATTGAGATTTTAAAGCGGAGGCTCCCAGTGGTGCAGTCTGAGGCTCACTGTTAGTGTTTCTGCCTCTCATACTGCCAGTTCTCATTTTTAGACTTCTATTGTTGTCTGTAAAAAAAAAAAAAAAAAAAGAGTAATTCCACCTGTAGAACTAAGCAATGGCAGGACAGATAAATGACTGTGACTGTATACACTTGTATATATCCTCACCATGATATACGCATTCCTATTTATAAACTTTATGAACTTTTCCAGGCACCAAAAGCAGCATTTTAGGCAGCACAATAGGAATTTAGCACAGGAATTCTGGGATGCTGCAAGTAAAAAGATAATAATAAAAATCAATAAAACATAAGACAGTTTAGTATCTATACATTGTGCCCCCCACCATACGTTTAACTACCTCGGACCACCAGGGAAATTACCACTAACACTTCACCACCATGAACCAAGGCATCAGATTTGGGCTTCAGTTCCCATTGCCCACACTTTTCCGTGACAAAATGCAGCTGGGTTCATAGGAGGATTCAAAGGAGGCCGTGACATGTCCTATATACACAGCAATACTGGAGCATTGCGGTATAGGGAACAAGCAAGTTCCCTAAGGGGACTGAAAAATAGAATGTATAATAAATATATATATTCTAATAATATATATTAAAATAAGAAAAAAAATGTAATCACCCCCCATTCTCTTCTCTTCAGTAAATAAAAGAGAAATATAAGCTTATAGGAAACTGCTGCATCCATAAAGGTTTGATAACAAAAGATAAAATGATTTTAACCCATATGGCAAACACCACAAAGAAAAAAAAATGGAAGATTGCTATTTTTTGTAATCACCGCTTCTCCCGATAGAACTTTTTTTTTTTAAATAAAAAGCTAAAATAAATATAGCCACTAAAAAAAAGAAAAAAAAAAAAAAAAACACAATACAAGCTTAATGTCTCTGTAATAAAATTGACCTGGAGAATCGCGTTACCCCATAATGAGCGTTATAAAAGTAGAATTTCTGTTTTTCAGTTTATTGAATGGTAAAATGAATTGTACAATCCAAAACTGCAACTTGTCACACAAAAAAAAAAAAAAAAAACCCTTAAGAAGAAGGGGAAAAAAGGAAACCGCCAAAAACGGAAGGGGAAGGGGTTAATGCCCCATGTATAACATACAGAACATTAATGTACGCCGCGGCCTCGCAGGAGTCTCAGAAACTTTACCTTTAAGTTTATGGTCTAAATATTCTAATATGATCCGTATAAACTGTACGAGGGCCAGGATGAGGGAGCCGAAGGCCAGCGATCCCGTGTGATATCTGCAGAGGAGGAGACGTCAGCGGTACATCTAATGCTGAATCCCGGCAGCTGGAGGACAGGCCGCTGCTTCAGGTCACTGATGTTGCTGTACTTTACCTTATTGCTCGTCCGAAGGATGAAAAGAGGGGACAAGTAGGGATGTCGGCAGGTTTCTTAAAAGCCCAGTAATAGGAGGCGAATGCCCCGGCCAGAGTGCACTGCCCCAGAGCGATGGAGAAATTCACCAACCACAGGAACACAAAGACGTTACACAGCTGAAAGATCAGGATGTACTGATAGTAGAAGCTTTCACCCCCGTACAGGGCGAATGTGCACTGCGCCCCCGGACACAGGCGGGTCACATTGCTCGTGTTGAATGTCTAGAAGATGATAAAGACAGAGAGGGATCAATGATGAGAAGGGCAGAAAGTTCTGCAGTGAGCGCCACGAGAGGGGCACGTATGCCTGCATGGGAGAAACCGTGCCACGATTACAGACATTAGCTGCACCCCACTGATACCCAGGACACGGAGACCCTGAAATCATGACTTCTGCTTATACACTGGCAGCAGCTAAATGTATGCAACATAACTGAGATATCAGCGGACACTTCACCTGCGCCGAAAGCCAAGCACCCAGATCTCAGCACCAAAACTAATGCACCCGGAACACTGCACTAAAACCACTGCACCCAGACCTTAACACAAAAACTAAGGCACCCTCTCCTCAGCACTAAGACCACTGCATCAGGACCACTGCACCAAAACCAATGCAACCTCTCCTCAGCACCAAGACCACTGCACCAAAACCACTGCACCCGGACCTCAGCACCAAAACCACTGCATCCGGACCTCAGCACCAAAACCACTGCACCTGAACCTCAGCACCAAAACGATTGCACTCGGAACTCAGCACCAAAACCATTGCACCCTCTCCTCAGCACCAAGACCACTGCACCAAAACCAATGCACCCTCTCCTCAGCACCAAGACCACTGCAGCAAAACCACTGCACCCGGACCTCAGCACCAAAACCACTGCACCTGAACCTCAGCACCAAAACGATTGCACTCGGAACTCAGCACCAAAACCATTGCACCCTCTCCTCAGCACCAAAACCATTGCACCCTCTCCTCAGCACCAAGACCACTGCACCAAAACCAATGCACCCTCTCCTCAGCACCAAAACCATTGCACCCTCTCCTCAGCACCAAAACCATTGCACCCTCTCCTCAGCACCAAGACCACTGCACCAAAACCAATGCACCCTCTCCTCAGCACCAAGACCACTGCACCAAAACCACTGCACCCAGATCTCAGCACCAAAACTAATGCACCCGGGCCACTGCACTAAAACCACTGCACCCAGACCTTAACACAAAAACTAAGGCACCCTCTCCTCAGCACTAAGACCACTGCACCAGGACCACTGCACCAAAACCAATGCAACCTCTCCTCAGCACCAAGACCACTGCACCAAAACCACTGCACCCGGACCTCAGCACCAAAACCACTGCACCCGGACCTCAGCACCAAAACCACTGCACCCGGACCTCAGCACCAAAACCACTGCACCTGAACCTCAGCACCAAAACGATTGCACTCGGAACTTAGCACCAAAACCATTGCACCCTCTCCTCAGCACCAAGACCACTGCACCAAAACCAATGCAACCTCTCCTTAGCACCAAGACCACTGCACCAAAACCACTGCACCCAGACCTCAGCACCAAAACCAATGCACTCGGGCCACTGCACCCGGACCTCAGCACCAAAACCACTGCACCCGGACCTCAGCACCAAAACCACTGCACCCGGACCTCAGCACCAAAACCACTGCACCTGAACCTCAGCACCAAAACGATTGCACTCGGAACTCAGCACCAAGACCACTGCACCAAAACCAATGCACCCTCTCCTCAGCACCAAGACCACTGCACCAAAACCAATGCACCAAAACCACTGCAACTGGACCTCAGCACCAAAACCAATGCAACCTCTCCTCAGCACCAAGACCACTGCACCAAAACCAATGCACCCTCCCCTCAGCACCAAGACCACTGCACCAAAACCACTGCACCCTCTCCTCAGCACTCAGATCTCAGCGCCAAGACCACTGTCCCTGGACCTCAGCAGTAGGATCACTTACCTCGGGGGCACAGACCATTCCCGCATACTGGCATTGGGTCTTATTGGCCATCACTTTATATACAGCCTCTCCGGATGTGGCCAGGAATCTTGGACTTGGAGTTAAGGATAAACATTTCCTCCTTCTCTGTGGTCATTCTCATATTTAACCCTCGCAGCTGCGCCCTGATCCGGGCTCCATAATGAAAGCTCCAGAATATTGAGGTGAAAGAAAGGATACACGGCAGTGACGGCCCAGTACGAGATACAGATGGCGATGAGGATGAAAGTGATGATTGGATAAAACAGGGTGGACATGATGTATCCAATAGCCCTGAGGAAGAAAGCGAAACATTGTTACATTATCTACTGACATAATATCTATCTACTGTGCATCTGTCTTATATACGTCTCTATTAACTATCCATATACGATACACGTTATTGATCCCGAGGCACATTCTAGTATCTTTATCTTTCTACCCATCTCTCCCTAGATCCATTTATCCTGTATCTATCTATATGTCTCTACAGTAAGTACACGGCGCCCTCATCTGGTGACAGTCGGTATACGCCTGTAGAGGACAGGAGATACTTTTGGGACTATGCATATTAGTGTGGTACATCGCCCACTAGTGGCTTCTCACAGTACTGTTTCCCACACCTTGTGTTCAGACTACGGCATCTATACAGTCTATAGCCCTGTACACACCGCACCTCTGTGATCTTCCAGTAAATTTTAACCCCTTAACAATCTTAGCGTTTTGGCCCTAAATGACAATGGTGGTCTCGCAGCGGATGGGCGGCTGTGATGACAATCTGTTCTGGGAGCTGGTTCTTTCCTTGGATTTCATTTAATAATATTTGTATAATTTGTACACAACGTCCTGTTTCTCTGCAACTTTTATATTTTGACGTTTTCTACTGGAACTGGGTCATTGATAAGAGCCACCAGGATAAAACCAGCGGTGGGGCGGATCCGCTGCCGATAATGCAGCGCTCATTGCAGAAGTGAAGACAGAAAAGGATAAGACTTAATCTCAGGGAAGATTTCAGGAGCTATAAACCCACACTATATGTCACAACGAGCACATATGGAATGCATGACCCTACGCCAAGGTAATGCTTCTAGGCAGAAGTACGGAAGATCACCCAGGCACCATATGGCGATACAAATTAAACTTTCACACGTCCTAATGTTTCCGGTACTGGAAAAAAAACAATACCGGGTTCTGACTGTGTCCGTGTGTTACATACATGTGGCATACGTGTGCCGCATCAGTCTGACACGTGCTGGCACATGGCAAAATTGGTACAGTTGTCGCTGTTCCCAGGATCCGGGTGCTGAAGGCAGCTCTCATCATTGTCGCTTGGTCTCCCTGCGATGAGCGTAATCAGGAGTCAATGATGGGAGTTGTATTCCGCATCCGCTGTGTATATGATGAATAAATAAATAAAAAATGGCGTGGGCTCCTGCATAATTGTCATAACCAGCAGAGGGAAAGGTGACCAATTGGGGCTGATGTTAATAATCTGGGAAAAGGGCCAATATCTCAAAAGGTTCAAGCAGTAACATCATGAAGTTTACCGCAGTTCATCGGCTGGCTCACACTGAACTGACCGTGTGAATACAGCTGCTGTGACCTGCGGTAACCTCAATGAGGTCACCGCTCGTCACTGAAGCTGCTTCCCAAGCTCCTGGATTCATGGCTGACTGGTTACATGAGGCCACTGCTCAGCCATGTAATCCAGAGGAAGCAGAGTTGGGCTCTTCGTGGGACAAATAGATTGTCGTCGTAAAGGTGAGGAATTTGGTGTTGTATTATTTTTAATTTAACAGTAATAAATGGGAAAAAGAAGGCGGGGAGCGTTTATTTGAAATAAAGGAGACTGTGTCTTTATTTCAATTAAACAACTTTTTCATGTGGTCTGTGTCTTTTTAACATTTGATTATGTGGTTAGAAATGGAGGTGTCTTTGCTGGTTAAAAATGATAGGGGGACCCTATGTTGTTTTTTTCCTGGGGTCCCCCATAAACTAATCGGTGAAGGCTATGCAAGCAGCTGAGAACTGTTATTAATAGCCTGGGAACATTTTGGGATATTGGCCCCTTTCCCAGATTATTAACATCAGCCCCCAGCAGTCGGCTTTCCCTCAGCTGGTTATGAACATTACATGGGAGCCCATGCCATTTCTTTTAAATTAATATTTATTTATTTAACACACGATGTACACAGTGGGTGCTGAATACAGCTCCTATCATCGTCTCCTGGTCGCCTGATAGCAGGGAGACCAGGCGACAATGATTAGGGCTGCCTTCAGCAGCCGACTCTTGGGAACAGCGAACTGTACCGGTTTTTCCAGGCGCCGGTACGTGCCACACTGATGACACACGGATGTCATCAATGTGTATGTGTGTGGGTCATTTTGCGGCCCATGCTGCTGTTAAACAGACATGCCATGCCAGAGTGTTTTTCCCACGGACACACGATCCGTGGAAACACACCGACATGTGCACACCACCACATGTACTGGAGATACTGACGTGTGAAGGAGGCCTAAAACATACAAATCTTGCATGCAATTGTGCACTCCATCCATGATACAATGGGCAACATGGAGCCATAGTGCACAATTTACTGCTTCCTGCAAACATCCATGTGGGACGCTGCATCACAAACTGATTTTTCATAATTTTTAGCAAATGATTTTTATTATGTGCACCACCCCTGGAAAAAAAAATACACTGTACACAGCCGTAATTTTTGTATACAGCGGATCAGGTATGCATTAGTACTGTCATGTGGATCCTGAATGCTTTCACATGCATGATGCCTCATGTGTTGTGTGCAGTCCAGGGTTAGTTACCTGCTCCCCTCCTGTAGCAGCGCGATGGCGATTCTGATGCGGTTTCTTAAAAAGATCAACATAAGGATGATGATAACTTCAACAATGCAGAGAATGATCACTGGGAAGAAGAACAGAGACGTATGAGAAGACTGCAGACAGGATCCTTGCCCCATTGGCTCAAAGGACAGCTGGTGGTACACACAGCACGACGTATGCTACATACAGAGCGGCGTATGCTCTACACAAAGCGGCGTATGCTTTACACAGTGCAGCATATGTTCTAAACAGCACGACGAATGCTACATACACAGCGGCGTATGCTCTACACAGGGCGGTGTATACTTTACACTGCGAGACATATACGCTACACAGGGCGGCATATCCTCTACACAGCATGGCGCATACTCTATGTATAAGGCCGGGGTCACATTGCGCTTAGCAGTCCGTTAACGCTGCCATTGACCCCCATTATGTGGCGCATCGCGACGCATGCCGTAAAGCGGCACGCGTTCGCGATGTGCCATCATTCACTGATGGAGCCTCGGACGCGAACTGCAGCAACTGAGGCTCCGTCACCGCTAGCGCTGATGATCGCATTATGTTATACCGTTAACGCAGCCCGTCAACGCTATGCGTTGAACGGGCTGCATTAACACAATCTAAACCATGCCTTATATGCAATATTAGCCCGGTGATATTAGATGTGAAGCTTCATCATTGTGTAATAAAAAAATTCTGCAACTTTCCAATACACTTGGGCCGGATTCATCATCAATTGCGCCAGTTGTTTTGGAATGAATATCTCTCAATTAGTCACTCTTTGATTTGCAAAAAATTCATCAAACGATTTGCGCCTTTTTTGCTTTCATAGTTACCTTTTGTGGTAAGGGCTATCGTAGGTTATTATTGTATAGAGTTTGTTAATTGTGTTATTGCACTAGAGGGGTGTTTTTTACCTCAATTTATTACAGTTTCATATTTTTAAAAGTATTATATGATTGCACTTCCAATATCACTTTTCCAAAAGTTTTCGACAGATTCTGCAGTCGCATATTACATTACTGATCCTGAGTTACCTCCTGTATTATATTCCAGAGCTGCACTCACTATTCTGCTGGTGCAGTCACTGTGTACATACATTACATTACTGATCCTGAGTTACATCCTGTATTATACTCCAGAGCTGCACTCACTATTCTGCTGGTGCAGTCACTGTGTACATACATTACATTACTGATCCTGAGTTACATCCTGTATTATACCCCAGAGCTGCACTCACTATTCTGCTGGTGCAGTCACTGTGTACATACATTACATTACTGATCCTGAGTTACATCCTGTATTATACCCCAGAGCTGCACTCACTTTTCTGCTGGTGCAGTCACTGTGTACATACATTACATTACTGATCCTGACCTACATCCTGTATTATACTCCAGAGCAGCACTCACTATTCTGCTGGTGCAGTCACTGTGTACATACATTACATTACTGATCCTGAGTTACCTCCTGTATTATATTCCAGAGCTACGCTCACTATTCTGCTGGTGCAGTCACTGTGTACATACATTACTGATCCTGAGTTACATCCTGTATTATACTCCAGAGCTGCACTCACTATTCTTCTGGTGCAGTCGCTGTGTACATACATTACTGATCCTGAGTTACCTCCTGTATTATACCCCAGAGCTGCACTCACTATTCTGCTGGTGCAGTCACTGTGTACATACATTACATTACTGATCCTGAGTTACATCCTGTATTATACCCCAGAGCTGCACTCACTATTCTGCTGGTGCAGTCACTGTGTACATACATTACATTACTGATCCTGAGTTACATCCTGTATTATACCCCAGAGCTGCACTCACTTTTCTGCTGGTGCAGTCACTGTGTACATACATTACATTACTGATCCTGACCTACATCCTGTATTATACTCCAGAGCAGCACTCACTATTCTGCTGGTGCAGTCACTGTGTACATACATTACATTACTGATCCTGAGTTACCTCCTGTATTATATTCCAGAGCTACGCTCACTATTCTGCTGGTGCAGTCACTGTGTACATACATTACTGATCCTGAGTTACATCCTGTATTATACTCCAGAGCTGCACTCACTATTCTTCTGGTGCAGTCGCTGTGTACATACATTACTGATCCTGAGTTACCTCCTGTATTATACCCCAGAGCTGCACTCACTATTCTGCTGGTGCAGTCACTGTGTACATACATTACATTACTGATCCTGAGTTACATCCTGTATTATACCCCAGAGCTGCACTCACTATTCTGCTGGTGCAGTCACTGTATACATACATTACTGATCCTGAGTTACATCCTGTATTATACCCCAGAGCTGCACTCACTATTTAAGCAATGGCACTTACCGTATATGTTTAAGTCTAGCATAATGAATGCAGCTCTGTAGTATAATGCAGTCAGGGACATGTCAGGATTTGTGTTCCAGATCTCACCTCATGTACAATATTCGGTTTTACGTTAATACTCACTAAACGCCAACCACGTGTCCCTCAGCTGTAAATAGACCCTGAAGTCCGTCTGCAGCCCGATGTCATAGATGGTTAGGTCGGATCCCGGGACCCCTTTCAAGTTGTTATATTCCCAAAAGCAATGCCATATGCCTAAAGAAAAAGAGAGGCACAAAGTGATCACTTTACAGACCCTCCGCAGTCCACTCATGGGGGGTAATAATACGGCAGAGCCCACCAGGGTGGGGGGGACCAGACAGTGCGTCTACAGCAGAAAGAGCGGGAGTCACCTGTCAATCAGGGGCCCCACTAGCACCGTAAAGGAAGTTTCTATAAATGACATGAGACTTACCGTACCCCACAACTCCAATGACACCGAATATAAAAATCCAGAAAAATACCCCGGCGGTGAATCTCAGCAGTATGAGGAAGAGGAGGCTGACGACCATAGCAATAAAGAGCGCTCTATAAGGAAAGCAGAGGAAGAAAGGTTTTGGTTTTGTTTTTTTTTTGCTTTGCAAATTGGGAAAATTGCATGTTTGTTTAGAATTAGGACCCTGGGACGGAGCGAGCGCCCGGCACCTAAGAGATTTCTTATCACTCGCGGCAAATTAGATTATTCGCTCTTTGCTAACCTGACATAATAAAAGCTGCAGATACGAGATCAAAAAAGCATCTGAAGAAACGCTCCCGAGCTGGAACTAATTAAGATGGGAGCTTTTAACTAGTTAGGGTCTCGCTCACAGCGCAGCGGCCGCTCTTACAGGGGATTTTCATATTGATAATCTCGGATAGGGCATCGGTACGATAGCGTTAGGGGTCAGACAACGTGCAGCCGCACCGATCAGAGGAGTGAAAGGGTCGGGGCTCTTCTGTAGAGCTTGGGACCCCACTGAACTGATATGGGTCCGCTATCCTAAGGATTCACCATTAATACTAAAGCCCCTTTAAATAGGACCGATCACGTGCCATAAATACGTCATTATTTGTACCCGGTGTAAACGCCGCTGTTCTCCTGAATCCGGAGATGTTTTTCCTTTTTTCCTGCTCCTCTCCGTTCCTGAGATATCGCCTCATCTTCTCTGAATATAACGCTAGACTTGTTAGCCAAGTGGGTGTGGAATTGTCCATTTAGAGGAGTTGTGGACCACGCCCATTTGACCAAAATTGTCTAGATTTATATACATTGAAGCAAAGGCCATATCTCCGGAACGGAGAGGAGCCGGAACAAAAGAAAACCATCGTCGGACTCAGGAGAACAGCGGCATTAACACCAGGCACAAAAGTGACAAATTATTGGTAAATAACAAGTCCTCTATAAAGAGGAATTCCAGTCAAAATTTCAGATACATAGTAAATTTTTTGACCTTTTTCCGCCATTGATAGTCGCATACTAAAGCCGCGGTAAGATAGGTGTCAGCACAACACTCGATTGGACTCAAAGGGATATTCCAGTTTCATTATATTTCTATCTTATTTAAAATAACATTTTTACATTTAATTTCTACATCAGTTTCCAAAGTTTTTAAAATCTCTGCTTGTTGTTCTTTATTGTTTACTCACTGGGGAAAAAAGTGGCTAAAATCTGAAAACCCCTTTAAAGGCACAGTGTGAGATTTGCAGGAATGGAAATCTTTGAATAGTACTAAAGGGGCGAGATCTCTGTAGGGTCCTCAGTGGTGGTCCGAGACTCCACTAATGGGATATCGATCAGGAGATCATTCAGGGGCCCAGTTGCGGATTTTGCATGCGGCCCCGGAGCCTCAGATTCAGCAGATATCACGTCGTCTCTTACATTAGGATCCAGTACCAGGAACTTGCATAGTCCTCGAAGATCTTCATCCCGATGGATCTGGCATCAAGGACGGCGTTTATCCCACTGGTGAGAAAAAGGAAATAAAGAATGTATCAGAAAGAAGAGAAATTCTGTGCACGGACGGTTATACGGGAGATTAGTGCAGCCTACATCAGCCATGTTACATCTACGTAATAAATGTTATATGGAAGAAGATCCAACAGTTATCAGAGGTGAAGGTTAGAAATATGAAAAAAATAAGGATGACGGGGCCGTAATCAATCCAGAGCGCTACAGTAAACCAGCTGTGGGGTGCTGGGGGTTGTGCCACTGTAAGGCAAATCTCTGTGTGTAGCACCAAGGCGCAGGCTTTACTTCCAACGATATGTTTTATCCTGGATCAGCCATTTCTATCGAGCCTCCGACCGATGCACCTGAATGCTCGGTTACTACAGGCGTGTCATTATGCTCTACGGTGAGAGAGGAGTACGCCGCTACCTAACACCTCTGTACACTCACACTCATCTACCTGCAAAATACTCCATATGCTCCAGACCACCCCGTCCTCCTACATACCCCCCTCATCCCTCCAAACTCAACTGTCCTTGTCCTCCAGACTCCGCTGCATTCCTCACACCGGACTCCTCTGTCCTCCTCCCTCCACACTCCTCCTTCCAGACTCTGCTATATTCCTCCCTCCAGACTCCTCTGTCCTCCTCCCTCTGCACTCCTCCTCCCTCTGCACTCCTCTGTCCTCCTCCGTCCTTCTCCCTCCGCACTCCCCTGTAACACTCACACCAGACTCCTCTGTCCTCCTCCCTCTGCACTCCTGTCCTCCTCCCTCCACACTCCTCCTTCCAGACTCCGCTGCATTCGTCCCTCTGTCCTCCTCCCTCCACATTCCTCTGTCCTCCTCCCTCCACACTCCGCTGTATTACTCCCTCCAGACTCCTCTGTCCTCCTCCCTCCATACTCCTCTGTATCACTCACACCAGACTCCTCTGTCCTCCTCCCTCCATACTCCTCTGTGTCACTCACACCAGACTCCTCTGTCCTCCTCCCTCCATACTCCTCTGTATCACTCACACCAGACTCCTCTGTCCTCCTCCCTCCATACTCCTCTGTATCACTCACACCAGACTCCTCTGTCCTCCTCCCTCCATACTCCTCTGTATCACTCACACCAGACTCCTCTGTCCTCCTCCCTCCATACTCCTCTATTACTCACACCAGACTCCTCTGTCCTCCTCCCTCCTCTGTCCTCCTCCCTCTGCACTCCTCTGTCCTCCTCCCTCTGCACTCCTCTGCACTCCTCCCTCTGCACTCCTCTGCACTCCTCCCTCTGCACTCCTCCCTCCGCACTCCTCTGTCCTCCTCCCTCCGCACTCCTCTGTCCTCCTCCCTCTGCACTCCTCTGTCCTCCTCCTCCAGACACTTCTGTCCTTTATCTATCTTGTCCCCAGACAACTCTTTCGCTTTGCCTTGGGGCCTATTAACTTCATACTTCAGCTCCAGTCTATATTATATGCTATTAGGGTGAGCAGATCATTGAAAAGTCCATCATTGATTAGGGCCCCTCATATAGCTGGTACCGGTCACACACTTGGGTAGTATACATTTTATAGATTGAGGCAGTATACAGCCTATAAAATGTCTCCCCAATGTGTGAAAAACCCCAAATTCCAACATGCCCAATGCTATAAAAAATAACTTGGAAAAAAGTCTCTTCTTATGTCATGCGTAAAAGCAGCCGAGGCGTTACCCCCTGCAGCATTAGATGTGTCTCCTCGGGGGGGACAACACATCATGGCGATTATTAATGGGTTAAATCAGATGGCATGTCATCGACACGTGTTCAGTGCTGGCTTCCATGCATCATCTATGTATTCAGCCTTAGAACAGAGCAATATCTGCCCGAGGCCGGGATTACAAAGAGACACTTCTGGCCTGGGCCTAAGTGGCAAAGCCTGAGAGGCGGCTTATTTTTCCTATATTAGGTTATGTGCACACGCTGCGGATTCCACTGCGGTTTTTTCCGCGCGGAAACGCAGGTAAAACTGCAGGTAAAGTGACCTGCGGTTTTGCTGCGTTTTGGCCTGCGGTTTTCCCCTGCGGTTTCACACCTCTACTATGTTAAAGGTGTGAAACCGCAGCAGAATCCGCAGAAACAATTGACATGCTGCGGGAAAAAAACCGCCGCAAAACCGCGCGGAAAAAACCGCAGCGTGAGCACTGCGGTTTTGAAAACCCATAGGCTAACATGGTAAAGTACCATGTCTGCGGAACTGCTGCGGTTCCGCAGGGCCAAAACCACAGCGGAACCGCAGCAAAAACCGCAGCATGTGCACATAGCCTAATATACAGTATCTGCCACTATGAAGTTATAACAGAAATCATCAACAAGGTCTGCAGTGTTGTAATCCTATAGTCTGCATCCGATAATCCAAAAGAGTCATCTGACATAATATTATGGGAAATTTAGAGAACCCAAAAAGAGATCAAATTTCTGGATAACAATTGACATCGGGCTAATGGCTGCATCCAATGAGAGAAATACTTGATAATCCAATGATTCCGAAGTAAAGGAACTTTACTGTATAATAAGGCTACAAAAAGGTGTGATCACCAGATGAGGCGGGAGTGTGGCGAAACGCACCCTGGGTGTGGTGGGAGGTTTGGTATGTGCACTAGGTGCTTGATGTACTTTGGTTACATTGTTATGTGACTTGGTGGGAATGTCCTGGGCACAGATACAGATGAAGTTGGGACATACTCCCACCTCTCAGGCCAGTGGACGACTCCCTAAATTCTGGACTGTCCCACTGGACCCAGGACGGCTGGGAGGTATGGCGTTTCATCTCCTTTGGGCTTGTGCACTTCTTTTTTACTCCTTTTTATTGCGTGTGAACAATTAATAACTAAGGAATCATTTGCAGGTCTACATTGGTCCTCGGGGCCGAGTTTTGATATTTCGGCTCGGCTCATCCGGCCAGCTCATCTAATTGACGCATGAATCTTCCGCGTCAGTATTGCTTTGTTCTCGCTGAACACGTTCGAGACAAACACAAGACGTTAGAGAATGTGATTTTTAACCTTGTAGTTCCATGTTGAATGGTAGTTACATGGCTATAAAACAAAATGAAAGCGGTTATGAGGATGAAATAAACTGGAATTAGACGTCTGACAGATCCTGCAATTCCACAACACCGAGGATGGAAATCTACGGTCTCATTAACACAGTGCATAAGATTAGGGCCCATAATTAGGAAAACCCCCTATGCAGGGGCCGACACAGCCAAAAATGGGCCCCTGAGTAAAAACAGTATATGGGCCCTCTGCAGTCCAATAGTGTGTCTATGACATAAGCCATATCCTGCTTAAGGGTGGTAAGAGGCCCCCAATGGTATGTCCGTCCCTGAAGGGCCACAAGTACAATGTCTGGACTCCTAAACTGTGTGGAGATCAATTCTGGAGAATGGCATAAAGTGCACCAGACTCCATGAGGGAGATAAACCCTGAACTGCTCCATCTCTCCATTGATGAGATCCATCACTTGAACTTTTTTACGGGTTCAGTTGTGAACAGCAGTGTACATTGTGCAGAGTGCCAGTCCTTCTACTAAAGCAGTACTTCTATTCTGGAGACTCGTATAGTGTGTGCTGGACAATCAGGAGGCTGCAATCTGTGTGGAACCACCCGCCAAACTGTGCAGAGCCTCAGTCAAACTGCGCAGAGCCTCAGTCAAACTGTGCAGAGCCTCAGTCAAACTGCGCAGAGTCTCAGCAAAACTGCACAAAGTCTCAGTCAAACTGCGCAAAGTCTCAGTCAAACTGCGCAGAGTCTCAGCAAAACTGTGCAGTGCCCTGTTCTAGAGGTTGCTGTTCTAAGACTCAACTGATCATGTCTCCTTGCTCTAGAAACCCAAATATCATTTTTTTCCCCAAGAGTCACGTTCCACAGCAGAAAACACCCAAATCCTTACTTAGCCGCTTCTCTCAGGTCAGTTACGTTCCTCACGTCGCCACTTCCATCTTTAAACAGTGTCTTGTTAGCAACAGTCAGGACACCGTTCCTGGTGGAGAAGTCGGGGAAACATCTCTGCAGGACTGAGGACAACAAAACATACATCTGTATCCTTGAATCTAGAAGATTTATCTATAGCAGCGCAAAGCACTGCAATACTGAAATGCCAAGAGGATAGATACATAATAGATAGAGAATAGATAATAAATAGATAGATAATAGAATATATAGATGATAGATAGATAATAAGAACTTACATGGCCTGCTTGGAATGATCATAGCTGGACAGTCTTCATCCCGTAGAACTTCTGTAATAGACTGAGATAATCACAGATCAGGTAAAACATCTTCATGAGTGGAACTTACAAATGGCCGGAAACGTCTCTCGGATGTAAGCTCTTGTGAATGTGTAATCCGCATACAACACCTTCACTAAAACTAAGGGGACGATCAGTTTCTGCTCCAAAATCTCCTTGAAAAGCTGTGTGTGCACATGGGCACAGGTTGTTCACGCTGCTTTTCTGGTCAGGAGGTTTTAGAATAGAAAGGCTCTGCGCTCACTGACTTTTTCATGGAGATTTTGGAGCACAAGTTGAGCAGAAACTCCTCAAATCTCAAAACTCCTCAAAGAACTTTGAATTTCTACTCAATTTCTGTACTGAAAACGTAGCAAAAAGACTGTGTGCAGATAACATTTTTATTACAAACTCCTCAAAAAAAAGTAGTATAAATAGCCTCAGGATATGTGCACAAGGATTTATTTTAGGAGTTTTTAAATCGAAAACTAGGGAAATTATCTAAATCCTTCTCAAAAAGTAAAAACATGTGGAGGTTCTGGTCAGTTTCTGCTCCAAACACTCTGTAAAAAGACTCCATGTGCACATAGCCCAATACCTAACATTCTAGTACTTTCACCCCAGTGGGCAGAGCTTGTTTCAGGGTGGATCGGAGCAGAGTTTTCGGCAGGGTACAGGTCACACCCTACGGATCACTGTCCTAACGCTGATGTTCGCCAAACATCACTAATACTCACTCACCTTTTGGGGATTGTTAAACCCCGGTTTGCAGAACTGTCTGTAATACTCCCAGTAGCTGCTGTTGTGCCTGTTGGCCTTCATATCCAGGTACGTGGCAAATCTATCCGGGCATTTGGAAACACAAAGCTGAAAATAAAAGGCGGGAATCAGCATAAGAGCATGATAACCACAAGGCAAATGATCAATTAACTTGTACGTTTCCAGGAGGAATAAAAGAGGAACAGTACACTGTGTTGCCTGACAGTCATTGTCATGCTGTAGGCGACAGAGCTCACCTGGGTCGTGGGGCACTGCAGGTTTATAAGCACCACCGGACTTGCACATTTTAGGATATTAAAATACATTAAGACGGTTTTGTTCCTAGAACAGATAAAAACGACGAGTTAAAGGGCCAGTAACCACCGGCGTTCACATTCATGGACTCTAAACCCCTTATTGTCACCCACCTGCATAAATATTACATATTTTTCCATTTGACCCCTCTTACAAGTATGAGGTAGGTATACCAAGGCCGCCACGCAGGGTGCAGACTATGTATGATGCAGCTCTTTCTCTCCCTCTCCCAGCAGCACAGTCACAGCATGATTTCTAGGTATCAACCCGCAAGTGAAATGACATCTGATTCATTAACTAAGAGGTCTCCCATGATAAGGGTACAGCCAGAAGATGCAGCCGTGAGACATCACTGCTGCAGTCCATCGTCGGCAGAGGCAGCGCTGGAGCAGCGAGTGGGGAGAGTTTAGCGACATACGGACAACTGTAACCTCCCTGAGTTCATAGAATGAAAATGTACGGTAATCACAAAATTCCCCTTCATGTAAAGATGACCATAGACAACGATCTAATAGGATTCGATGTTCAGCAGAAATTCATTTAGACAATGTTACAAAAAAGAAGGAACAAGATGGATCTTCTCCAGGGAGATATGCCGCCTCTAGCGCGAGCATGGGAAGTCAGGAGGGACAGCTGACAGCTACTGAATACGGGTAGCCATCTTTGTCTTTATTACATCTGTTACTGTAGACTCTCCTTCAGTGCTGGGAGTTGCGGTAAACCGTCACTCACTCATTGGCGGTCCCCTTCTGTCCACAGAACTGCCCGTAACTGTCAGTCGCATACACAATCTTCCTGGGGTCCCCATGAATCCAGGCTAAGAAGCGAAACAAAAGAAACATCAGTCAGTCACAAGAAGTGCGCCCATACATACAGTCATGGTCGAAAGTATTGGCACCCATGAAATTGTTCCAGAAAGAGTAGTATTTTTCCTAGAAAATTATTACAATTACACTTGTTTTGCTATACACATGTTTATTTACTTTGTGTGTATTGGAACAACACAGAAACAGAGAAAAATGTCAAATTGGACAATTTCACACAAAACCGCCAAACCGAGCAACACAAAATTGTTGTACCCTTCCAAAATTGAGAGTAAACAACTTTGTTTCAAACGTGTGAAGCTCTTTCAGACTCACCTGTGGCAAGTAACAGGTGTGGGCAATAAAAAAAAAAAAAAAAAAAAAATCACACCTCAAGCCAAATTAAAGGAGAGAAGATGACTCAATCTTTCAATTGTGTGTCTGTGTGTGCCACACTAAGCATGGTGTGAGGTAGCGCTGTTATTCAAGGTTGGGGGACACTCGCTTGGCAGCCACACAATCAGATGCAGCTCGGGTTTTCATAAGCCATAACAGTCCATGAGGTTTATTTGCCATCATAAACCACAGCAGCAATATACAACAGCGCAGCTTCCATTATATAGCTTCACATGACAGCATAGCGTCCATTATACAGGCTATTTAGCCCCAGGGTTATCTCACCCACGTCAGGGTTCCCATATGGCTGTTTCTCCAGGCTGCAGACATCCACTCACTCCTCAGGGACTCTCAGACACTGGCCGCCATTACCCACACAGCCGCTCCACAGGCTGTTAGTGAGGAGATCCTTCTCCTCACGGGACCTTTCAAACTGGACCAATCAGGTCCCAGCATTCACTCTTGTGACCTACCCTGGCTACGTTATATGGTCCGTAGCCACGCCCCCTGGGTCACATGACTATGACCTCATCACAGGTCCTTCACCTACTCACACAGCCTTTTACTATAGGTGTTATCAGACACACCCCTGGGTGGGTTTGTGGGCAGCTAGAACCCACCCATCTCTCCAGCTGCCTGAAGGCTTCTCCCTAACACATAGGCACGACAGATCAGCTGTGATGATCAGCACATAACCAAGCCTTCATCTCAAAGCCACCCACTTTGAGACACACCACGGCCACTCCGTATTCTGCCACTCATCCTCTCTCTTGGGACATCCACACAGCGCCCCCTAGTGGACACAGTGGTCATTACACCACATACCCCGCCCCTCTGTTCAAACTTGTGGGGTTGAACACACAATCTTACACCAGGATCTCGAGACCGGGCACACATTACACCTTGCCCCATAGGTCGAGAGAACCGTCTCCATCTGTCATATGGCCTCATCTCTGCATTAGGCCTCCCCCGCCCCAAGCGGTCAGAATATCGGTCATTGTCTTTGACCCTCCATTTGCAGTCTGTCTGCATCATCAGACACTGTTTAGTCACCACCCTCCTAGAATGCGCTTCGTCACCTGACCATTCTCCCGCTGACCGGCTCTCCCGGTTGGTACGGTCACCAGTCATAATTGGCCCTACTGTCTGGCCTGAGTCTGACTCATTCAGCATCTCACAGGAACTACGGTCTCTCACCGTCATCCTGCCAGTCGAACTACCACTTGCTGACATTCTTCGGCCATCTGCCTTGTCACTTCTTGGCGGAACTCTTCGGGTCCTTACATCTTGTTGAGTTGCAGGCGGCTGCCACCTGGTATTCCGTACTTCTTTATTAATTCGCCGGCGGTCCTGCCTCAACTGCTCAATCTCTTGCAGGTACCTCACTCGATACTCTACGAGCATCCGAAAGTCTCTCAGGCTCTCCATGGAGCCAACCACCATGATGGGAATCCTACCCACTTCACTGGATATCTGGTCTTCATCATCATGAGGGATCCTCACTCTCACCACTCCGGAGATATTCACAAGGTCTTGCATTACCTTCCCGGATCTTCCAATGATTCTCCCAATCAGAGCTTTGGGTACCGGAACCACATCTTTCCGCAAACCGCTCCGATCCATAGCCTCCCTGGCTAACTCCAGGCGTCGAGCAGCTTTCACATAACTCTGCCTGACCAACTGTGTGATGTGGAGACACTGCAAATGCATCTCTTTCAGGACAGATACCCGGTTTGCTGTATCTTCTCTGGTGGATATTATCACTAACTGCTGAGTCTCAGGTTCCCAGTGCACCTCACACGCCTTGACCGCCTCTTTGAAAGCCTCATGTACTCCTTCCTCCGCACAGGCATCTTGCATGTCTTCTGGAACGTCAATCACAGTCTTGAAGGACGTGGTCTTGCTCTCTTCCAGGCCAGGAGGCTCTGGCCTTACCACGGACACTTCCCTCACTACAGTTGACCCGACCGGGTGACTGTCTTCTTCAGTTCTTAACTCATCAACTTCACATGATTGGATCACTTCATGACCCTTGGCGACTATGTCCACTGGCAGTTCTGTCTTATTATCACTCACGCTCACCCGCGGTAAGTCTTCGTCCAATTTCTCCCGCAGAAGACTTTTTACTACTCCTCTGAGTTCCTCCATCTCTTCCTTGAGGTTCTTGTTCACACTTTGCCAGGTGGACAGGTGACCTCTGAGCTCCAAGATCTCTTCCTTGAGCTCCTCGACCCTGTGCTCGGCCGTTTGTCTCAGGATTCTTTCTCGCTTACCATGTTCATCCACCTCTTCTCTGAGGGCCTTATTCAGTCCTTGCCACGTTATCATGTGACCTTTGAGCTCAGAGACTTCTTTCTCTAGCTCCTCTAGTCTGTGCTCCCTGTCTCTCTCAGAGCCACAGTCACCCCCAGAGTCTGAGTCATCCCTCCAGTTACTCACTAACCGTGTGACTACTTCAGCCGTCTTATCCACCAGGTCAGCGACAGTTTTGTCACGAGATGTCTGGTCCGTCCGTTGGGCTGACATACCCCTTTTCCCGGTCACTTCCACCTCTGACCTTTCCACGTCAGGAGCCGTCACCGTCTTCGTATTGGTTAGCCCAACAGTAGGAACGTCTCCACCCTCCTGGCATATATCATCAAACCTGACAAAGTCCCGGCCCCACTCCAAGGCATACACTAAGTCTGATGGTATACTGCCCCCTTGGCACTCACTGCCTTCGAGACCCTCAAACATTATTCTGTCTACCGCATAGTTCACTGTGACCCCATGTGCACAGCGAACCTGGACCATTTTCTCGGTCAGACAGAAAGTGAGAGGAGTTCCTACCAGCGTCACCTGACTCTTTGAGTCCAACTGTCCCGAGATCCCTTCCCGGTGTAGCATCACGGAACACACTTGCGGCCAGTCATCACTCGGAAAGAATATCCCACATTCTGGAAATGACATACATGAACACTGCAGTTTCCCAGACATACCCACTGAGCCAACCAGTGCTGCCATTTCATCAAACTCGGCCCCTTTCTGGACCACCACCCCAATTTGGGTTACCGCCTCCCTCTGAGACTCCACCCCTTTTTGGGTTACCACCCCAATTTGGGACTCAACCCCCTTTTGGGACTCCACTTCTTTTTTGGTTACCACCCCAATTTGGGACTCCACCCCCTTTTGGGCTACCACCCCGATTTGGGTCACCGTCCCCTTTTGGGACTCCACCCCCTTTCGGGATCTCCCCATGTCTGTTGTACCGGTCTTCTCAGACCACAGTTCACACCACACAGTTTATGTCTCTTACGATACCACACAAGTCTTTGTTGGCACCACCACAGCTCCTGCTGTCACCGATCACCGTCACCACCGGCTACTGTTCACACACACAGCGGCTGGAGTCACTGCAGCTCCTGCTGCGCCGTCTTCGTGGACCCGCCGATCCACCGGAAGCCGCTTGTCACCTTCGTGGCCCCACTGAGCCACATCAGGCTGAATCGAGAAAAAAGAAAAAACACACCACAAAAAACTCAAAACTCACATGTCCTGACTGTGTGCTATTCAGGACGCTCCTGTCTCCACCTGAGACCGTCCAACACACAGGGCGCACCGGGTGCGATTCAGGGAGCGACCCTCCTCCCAGGGTCTCCCCACACACCGGCCTCACCAGGTCCAGGGGCTCGGCGGGTGCTCTTCAGGACATCTGTCTCCGCCTGAGACTGCCCAACACTCGCGCCTCACCAGGTCCAAGGTCACACCACGTGCTCCTGGGATCCGACTCTGCTCCCAGGGCTGACCCTCCAGGACCTTTCCTCACTGAACCCTCCAGGTACACTGTCTTCCTCACTGACCCAGGTCAGTACCACACGAACACCAGTCCGATACCTGTGTCGGCCACACGTGTCACCGATTTACTCATGGACCCAGGTCAGTACCGCACGAACACCAGTCCGTTTCTCCTATGTTGCCTACACAGGTCCTCGGGTACCTCTTCTCCGCAGAGGCACACTAGCAATTACCAGTTTCTTTCTCCTAGGGAAGCGGCCGCACTGAGCTCACCGATTCGGACAGTGCCTTACTCACTAGGCCGCCCCACGGTTTCCAAAACCACAGACGGATAGTGGCCAGTCAGCAGCACATCACACGGCATCCAGAACCGTCAGCCCTCCTGGCTCAGCGTTGCTCTTTGCCACCGAATTTTGCAGTCCTTATCCGTTGCTCCCAGCAACAAGGCTACACTATTGCCCATAGCTTTCTCCACCATATTGTGAGGTAGCGCTGTTATTCAAGGTTGGGGGACACTCGCTTGGCAGCCACACAATCAGATGCAGCTCGGGTTTTCATAAGCCATAACAGTCCATGAGGTTTATTTGCCATCATAAACCACAGCAGCAATATACAACAGCGCAGCTTCCATTATATAGCTTCACATGACAGCATAGCGTCCATTATACAGGCTATTTAGCCCCAGGGTTATCTCACCCACGTCAGGGTTCCCATATGGCTGTTTCTCCAGGCTGCAGACATCCACTCACTCCTCAGGGACTCTCAGACACTGGCCGCCATTACCCACACAGCCGCTCCACAGGCTGTTAGTGAGGAGATCCTTCTCCTCACGGGACCTTTCAAACTGGACCAATCAGGTCCCAGCATTCACTCTTGTGACCTACCCTGGCTACGTTATATGGTCCGTAGCCACGCCCCCTGGGTCACATGACTATGACCTCATCACAGGTCCTTCACCTACTCACACAGCCTTTTACTATAGGTGTTATCAGACACACCCCTGGGTGGGTTTGTGGGCAGCTAGAACCCACCCATCTCTCCAGCTGCCTGAAGGCTTCTCCCTAACACATAGGCACGACAGATCAGCTGTGATGATCAGCACATAACCAAGCCTTCATCTCAAAGCCACCCACTTTGAGACACACCACGGCCACTCCGTATTCTGCCACTCATCCTCTCTCTTGGGACATCCACACAGCGCCCCCTAGTGGACACAGTGGTCATTACACCACAATGGAGAACAGTAAGAGGAGAAGAGAACTGTCTGAGGACTCAAGAACTAAAACTGTTATACAATACCAACAACCTCAAGGTTACAAGTCCATCTTCAGAGGTCTTGATGTTTCGTTGTCCACAGTGAACAACATAATCAAAAAGTTTACAACCCATGGCACTGTAGCTAATCTTCCTGGAGATGGACGGCAGAGAAAAATTGATGAAAGGTTGTAACGCAGAATAGTCTGGATGGTGGATAAGCAGCCCCAATTAAGTTCCAAAGAAATTCAAGCTGTGCTGCAGGCTCAGGGTGCATCAGTGCCAGCGAGGAACTACCCATCCACATGTGAATGAAATAAAACACTATGGCAGGAGACCCAGGAGGACCCAACTGCTGACACAGACACACAAAAAAGATAGACTGCAGTTTGCCAAAATGTACGTGAGTAAGCCAAGACAGAGCTTTTCAGTAAAACATATTTTGTTCACTGAAAATAGAATGAGGCCTACAGAGAAAAGAACACAGTGCTTACAGTCAAATATGGTGGAGGTTCAAAGATGTTTTGGGGTTGTTTTGCTGCCTCTGGCACTGGGTGACTTAACTGAAGATTACCAAAGGATTTTGGGTGGCAATATAGTGCCCAGTGTCAGAAAGCTGGGTTTGCTTCTTAGGTCATTGATCTTCCAGCAGGACTATGATCCCAAACATACTTCTAGAAGCCTCCAGAAAAGGATGGAAACAAAGCACTGGAGAGATCTGAGGGTTCAGCAATGAGTTCGGATCTAAATCCCATTATTCACCCGTGGAGAGATCTTAAAATTGCTGTTGGGAGAAGACGTCTTCACATATGAGAGACCGGGATCAGCTTGCAAAAGAAGAGTCGTCCAAAATTCCAGCTGAGAGGTGTAAGAAGCTTGTAGATGGTTGTAGGAATCGACTGATTGCAGTTATTTATTCCAAAGGGTGCAACCAAATATTAAGCTGAGGGTGACAGCAATTTTATCCCCCTGCCCATTTTTGGGGTTTTGTACAAAATTATGTCCAATTTGTCTTTATCTCTCTTTTTTATGTTGTTCCAATACACAGAAAGGAAATAAACCCATGTACAACAAAACATGTAATAACAGTAATTTCCAGAATAAATACTTTATTTTCTTTAACAATTTCAAGGGTGCCAACAGTTTTGGCCATGACTGTATATATTAAGGAAGTGCAGCCATATTTATAAGTCACAGGAAGTGCGGCCATATTTATAAGTCACAGGAAGTGCGGCCATATTTATAAGTCACAGGAAGTGCGGCCATATTTATAAGTCACAGGAAGTGCGGCCATATTTATAAGTCACAGGAAGTGCGGCCATATTTATAAATCACAGGAAGTGCGGCCATATTTATAAATCACAGGAAGTGCGGCCATATTTATAAGTCACAGGAAGTGCGGCCATATTTATAAGTCACAGGAAGTGCGGCCATATTTATAAGTCACAGGAAGTGCGGCCATATTTATAAGTCACAGGAAGTGCGGCCATATTTATAAGTCACAGGAAGTGCGGCCATATTTATAAGTCACAGGAAGTGCGGCCATATTTATAAGTCACAGGAAGTGCGGCCATATTTATAAGTCACAGGAAGTGCGGCCATATTTATAAGTCACGGGAAGTGCGGCCATATTTATAAGTCACGGGAAGTGCGGCCAAATTTATAAGTCACAGGAAGTGCGGCCATATTTATAAATCACAGGAAGTGCAGCCATATTTATAAGTCACAGGAAGTGCGGCCATATTTATAAGTCACGGGAAGTGCGGCCATATTTATAAGTCACAGGAAGTGCGGCCATATTTATAAGTCACAGGAAGTGCGGCCATATTTATAAATCACAGGAAGTGCGGCCATATTTATAAGTCACAGGAAGTGCGGCCATATTTATAAATCACAGGAAGTGCGGCCATATTTATAAGTCACAGGAAGTGCGGCCATATTTATAAGTCACAGGAAGTGCGGCCATATTTATAAATCACAGGAAGTGCGGCCATATTTATAAGTCACAGGAAGTGCGGCCATATTTATAAGTCACAGGAAGTGCGGCCATATTTATAAGTCACAGGAAGTGCGGCCATATTTATAAGTCACAGGAAGTGCGGCCATATTTATAAGTCACAGGAAGTGCGGCCATATTTATAAATCACAGGAAGTGCAGCCATATTTATAAGTCACAGGAAGTGCGGCCATATTTATAAGTCACGGGAAGTGCGGCCATATTTATAAGTCACAGGAAGTGCGGCCATATTTATAAGTCACAGGAAGTGCGGCCATATTTATAAATCACAGGAAGTGCGGCCATATTTATAAGTCACAGGAAGTGCGGCCATATTTATAAATCACAGGAAGTGCGGCCATATTTATAAGTCACAGGAAGTGCGGCCATATTTATAAGTCACAGGAAGTGCGGCCATATTTATAAATCACAGGAAGTGCGGCCATATTTATAAGTCACAGGAAGTGCGGCCATATTTATAAGTCACAGGAAGTGCGGCCATATTTATAAGTCACAGGAAGTGCGGCCATATTGGTTGTCATTTTTACAACAGATTATCTATTGTTAAAGATTCAAAGAAAACAGGCAATATGGCTGTACTTTCTGTTTCCAATTTCAGAAAAATGTCTGCGACAACAAAACAGAAATATATCGATATCTCTTGGAGGGAATAAAACATAACCGGGCCTCATTGATCAAAGCTCTCAAAATGAAAAACAGTCTTTGTTGCCCATAACAACCAATCAGAGCTCAGCTTTTATTTTTTAAACTGCTCTAGGAAGATGAAAGCTGCGCTGTGTTTGGTTGCTATGGGCAACAAAAAAAGTAGTTTATCCTACAAACATCTTAATTTATTTAAAACCAATAAAATAAAAAAAAGCTTTTCTTTACTGTTTTATTTTCTAGTAAAGAGAACAATGTGGATCAAAATTACAATTCGTCCCACAAAAAAACCCCAAAAACAAACTTATATGGCTAAGAGGACGGAAAATAAAGAAAAAATATGGCTCTTGGAATAGGAGGAAAAAATGAAAAAGCAAAAATAAAAAATGGCCACAGAAGGAAGGGGTAATAAAGGAGTTGTGACTTTTTAAACAAAGGGGTTGTCCAGGCATCTAATACTGATGACCTATCCTCATCAATAATAGATCAGCGGGGTCCGATCCTTGGCACCCCTGTGGATTGGCTTTAGATCCCAGGTCTCAGGTCCCAGGCCTCAGGTCCCAGGCCTCAGATCCCAGGCCTCAGATCCCAGGCCTCAGGTCCCAGGCCCCAGGTCCCAGGCCCCAGGTCCCAGGCCTCAGGTCCCAGGCCTCAGATCCCAGGCCTCAGATCCCAGGCCTCAGATCCCTGGCCTCTGGTTCCAGGCCTCTGGTTCCAGGCCTCTGGTTCCAGGCCTCAGGCCCCAGGCCTCAGGTCCCAGGCCTCAGGTCCCAGGCCTCAGGCCTCAGGTTCCAGGCCTCAGGCCTCAGGTCCCAGGCCTCAGGTTCCAGGCCTCAGGTCCCAGGCCTCAGATCCCAGGCCTCAGATCCCAGGCCTCAGATCCCAGGCCTCAGTTCCCAGGCCTCAGATCCCAGGCCTCTGGTTCCAGGCCTCAGATCCCTGGCCTCTGGTTCCAGGCCTCTGGTTCCAGGCTTCAGGTCCCAGGCCTCAGGCCTCAGGTCCCAGGCCTCAGGCCTCAGGTCCCAGGCCTCAGATCCCAGGCCTCAGATCCCAGGCCTCAGATCCCAGGCCTCAGGTCCCAGGCCTCAGGTCCCAGGTCAGCCTCCCAGCACTCGACCCTCATAGTATAGTGAGGGGCTACAGAGATTGCTTGTAGCTGCGGGGGTTAAGCTCGATGGCTGCTTGGAGTAACTACAGAGGCTCATAATCATTATCTTTCTTATCCTAACAGGGGGAACCTTGGACGTGTGTCCAGACTGCAGACTTATCGCTGCCAAATAACAGCCCGTCTGCAAATTAATAAAGCATATAACGGAGAACACAGCCGATGGCGACCGGCCGGATAATGACCAGTCCGGGAAACACCACCTGCTCCATAAGAGATTATTGGCCATTACATAGGACTGCAATATTCTATAATGAGCCGCTTATGGCAAAGCAGCAAGGACACTGCAGCTACGTGTCTGGACATGGTCCAACTGCAGGGGGCGCCGGTGCAGGCAGGACAGTGTAATCAGTACAGTGTATAGCGGAATATATCTATGCTCATCACTTACCAACAATGCCCAGCGCAATGTAGCCCAGAATGACCACCACGAAAATAATGCAGCAAAGGACGTCCGTGCAGCGCCTAAGAAAGGACACAAACAATACTAGCATTATAGTGGTGCATTTATCAGAAACAGTACTGGTTACCTTGTGTAATTCCTTCACATGAGATTTCTCTTTGCAGACGTTCCTTCTCACCAATTTCTATAGACTTCAGTGGGTTTAAATGAGATTTCTTAAAACTAATACTGCTACTGCATTCAAGTCTATAGGAGACTAAAATGGTAAAAATGTTACTGCAAGTCAAAGACGTTTAATCTGCAGAGAACTAGGAGGCTCGTCATCATGTCAGGCCGAAGTGCATGATGGTGGTAATTAATTAAAATCAATAAAAAATCATCACGCCATGCGGCACGCGATCACTTGACAAATCCGCCAGAAAAACTGCACAAAAATCCTCCTGATTTGCTGCTGCAGATTTCACCACGGCCTTCTGTAAATTTGCTGCAGAAATTTACTGCAACAAATCCGATACATGTGAACAGGCATCAACCTGATGAGTGGATGGAATTAGAATAGTGCGCGCTCTGCAGCTGAAAACAACGGGCAGAATTGACATAGATTTGATGGAGTAAACTGTGGGAGTCAGAGACCCCGCTTTTTTATATGTCGCCCACATCCTTATAGGGCAAGTCACTTCCTTACTGGGTCCCTGCTTCCGCACAGTGCCACCCGCTTCCTTACAGGGCATTCTTCCTTACAGGCCCCCTGCTTTCTGCCAGGGTCACAGTTTTCTTTCAGGGCCCCCACTTCCTTATAGGGTCCCCACTTTCGTACAGGACCCCTTGCTTCCTTACAGAGAACCATACTTCTTTACAGGTCCCCCTACTTCCTTACATGACCCCCTGCTTCCTTCCTTACAGGATACCCCACTTCCTTACAGGGCCTCAATTTCCTTGCAGGACCCTAATTTCCTTACAGGCCCTCCCCCCACTTCCTTACAGGACCCCCCACTTCCTTACAGGGCTCTCCGTTTCCTTACAGAACCCTGATGTCTTTACAAGGTCTCCTGTTTCTTTACAGGACCACCCACTTCCTTACAGGGCCCTCCATTTCCTTACAGAACCCCTATTTCCTTACAAGGTCCCCCGCTTCCTTACATGGCCCTCTGTTTCCTCCCAGGACCCCCTGTTTCTTTACAGGACCCCCACTTCCTTACAAGGTCCCCTGCTTCTTTACAGCACCCCTCGCTTCCTTACAGGGTACTCCATTTCCTTACAAGGTCCCCCGTTTCCTTACAGGGCCCTGGTTTCCTTACAGGACCCCCCGTTTCCTTACAAGGACCTACCTGGTCTCCTTACAGGGTCCGCCGCTTCCTTACAGGGCCCCCAGCTTCTTTAGAGAAGTTCCCGCTTACACAAACAGTATGGCCTGCATTGCATCAGCTTGACATAAACCCGTGACTGACCGCCGAAGCGATGGCTGCCATAAAATGAAAATGTCCACATTGTAAGGTGAAACGCGCTGGATGTGAGAAGTAACGAGACGCCGGACATTTCTGCCTCCTGATAGTCGGAGCTTTACCAGAGTGGAGGCTTTAATAAGACGTCCGTCTCCCTCGCCTTATTCAGCTCGCTCTCTGACAACTCGTCTCCGTGCACTTAATTCCGAGCTTCCCCTTAATTACCCTCAGGCTCTAAATTCAGAGTTGCGGGAAACGTAGCGCGGCTGCAGAACGGACTATTGAGATGGCGCTCAGCAGCCGCGGTGTGAGACGCGAGACTGACAGGCAGAGATCTGACTGCGTCTAGAACCTGCCGGAACATGGAGAGAGGTGATTAGATGTTATCACCAGGTGAAGGCGCAGCGCCGCTCCTAAATTATTCCTGACATTTCACTTCCCCTTGAAACGCCTTTGCCAGATAAGCAGATCTAAGTCAACACCGCCGGTACGAGATGCAGTCACCGCTTTATGGACTTAAAGTGAACCCGGTCCCAAAATATTCTTATTATACTTAATCAAAATTCCTTTAATCTGGCATCTGATAACTCGGAAAGTCTAATAATTCTGCATTTTATCTGAGGGATTATCTAACGCAGGTGCATGGTGCAAATGGACACTGCAATGGTAAGACGTAAATGGCGGCTGCGTCAAGGCGAGTCCGAAAATCCACAAAATGTGATGATGCCGGATTAAAGGAATGTTCCTGATAAAATAGATGTAATCCCTAGTGCTGGAACGTTTCCTTAAGTGAATGTTGTAGTCCTTTACTAACAGGGTTTTCCCATCTTATAAAGTGATAGAAGACAAGAAACGGGGGCACCTCCGAACAATTAAAAGGGATCCAACCCAGACCTATAATACTACATGTAATTATCAAAGAAGAGAGAAGGAATAGGCCACAAACAGGGGATCACTCTAGGTAGGAAGGAGCATATACAATACTCATTTTATTGAACACAGAAAACTGACACTGAAAATGTAAAAGCATTAAAAATGGTCACACATGTGACACATACAAAAATTGCACTATGCTCATAATAGAGCAACCCACCTGCTAACACAAACAACCCCACCGGGAATAATGTCTGTAACCCTAGGTCCATGTAAACATGATAACAACAATAGAAAGGTATGTAAGCCCACACATGGGAGTGATAAACCATACTTAAATCAAAGAAATAAACAATACAGAATCAAAATAGAAAATGAATTTCTAACCCAAAAATGGGGGTAAAAGCTGATAACATGAGGCACAATACAGAAAATAGCATATCTTGATCCAACTGGGGTACATAGGAAACAGGGTAATGCAGTCTAAATAGACTTCCTATAAGGCTATCACAGCCGAAAGGTAGGCATATGAAAAATAAAATGGACAAAATCATCCAAACCATTAGGGGCTAGAGGCGGTTAAATGAACAGAAAAATTCTTGAGACCACCCTCAATAGTTAGCACACATGAACATCAGCAAAATACAAAACCCATGTGGAGTGGAGCAGGCAGAAAGAAGGACCCGACGCGTGTCGCCACTCTAGGTGGCTTCGTCAGGGGTTGTTATCATGTTTACATGGACCTGGGGTTACAGACATTATTCCCGGTGGGGTTGTTTGTGTCAGCAGGTGGGTTGCTCTATTATGAGCATAGTGCAATTTTTGTATGTGTCACATGTGTGACCATTTTTAATGCTTTTACATTTTCAGTGTCTGTTTTCTGTGTTCAATAAAATGAGTATTGCATATGCTACTTCCTACCTAGGGTGATCCCCTGTTTGTGGCTTATCTTATAAAGTGATGGAATATCGCTAGGACATGGTGGTGTTTTATGGCGAGTGAGGGTCCGACCTCTGCAACCCCCCTTCATCCTGAGAACAATGCTGACTCACCTACGTCCTTTCTTAGTTGTTTTTCTTTTATATTTTGTTTTTTTAGAGACTTTTTACCCTTTCCTTTTTGAAATTCTTTGCAGAATTTTTTTAAAGCATTTTTTCGTTCCTACAAGTGTCTTACAGACTTTTGACTTGTCTTGGAGTGAATCTACCTCCAAGAAGTCTCCGCTTTTTTTTTTTTACTGTTGCGAGTTTTTTTAAAATCTAGTTGCTAAAAAATTTGTCATATAAACAGCAAAGTGGATTTTCCATTGAATTGAACAGTAAGGTTTTTTTTACAAACGTTTCTTGAAAAGTTTTTTGAGAAAATTTTCAAGCGGATCCAATCCCAAAAATGTCTCAGAACAGATTGGGAACACAGCCTTCGATTACTTAAAGACCAGGATGACATCTTCTCATCTGTGTAGAGAACGGATAGGATGGAAACATCATCAGAAACTGTAACATTTAGGAGAATTTGGGGGAAAAAAATCATCGTTAGGGTATGTTCACACTGGGCTTTTTGCTGCTTTTTTTATGCTAATTTTCAGCTGCTTTTTACAGTCCCAGCAAAGTCTATGAGATTTCAGAAATCTCATGCACACACTGTTTTTTTTGTCATCAGGATTTTGTGCTTTGCTGTGTTTTTTGGACATGTCACTTCTTTCAGCGTTTTTGCAGCGTTTTCACCCATTGAAATGAGTGTTGAAAAAATGCTGCAAAAACGCAGGTATCATTAATTGCAGCTTTTCTTCAGCAGAAAAGTCATGGACATTTAGCATGGACAAAGAGACACAAGTTAGCCCAGAAAAAACACCAAAAACCGCACCAAAACCACAACAAAAAATGCACCTAAACCGGAGTTTTTGCCGATTTCTTTCCTGCCAAGAAATCAGGTTTTGCTGCAGAAAAAAAAGCAGAAAAAAAGCAGAAAAAATGCCCAGTGTGAACATACCCTTATTCTATGGCAATTCTGCACAAACTTCCAGTATTTTCCGCACATTACAAACGCCGGTTTTGCTGAGGATTTGCAGCAAATTCCACAGGTGGATTTGGGGTGAATTTTTGCAACCCCCATAGACATCGGAGCATTGGAGCACTGAGTTGGCCGGGGCTGTAAAGCCAGAAGATGAGGCCGCTCTGTATTCATGAGATTCTGGAGAATGACACGGAAGCGACACATTCACCGCGCTCCCAGGAGAGGAGTGGAGGCGGCTGTCAGGCTGCGCAGAATGTGAGGGCATCTATGGTAATGTGCACACAGATACATTTCTGGAATTCTTCCGGATCTTTCTCAATGGCGGCATCTGTCATCTTCGCACAATCCTACCACGCTGGCACAGAAAACGAGTCAGACAGCTTGATGGCTGTTTATGAAGAACGCGCGGGGCACCGAGAGTGGTCAGATGGGGACGCGTTAGTCACAAAAGCTGCATCCGCTGCCAAAAAAGAGCCCTTTTCTCTGCCCCGAATAAAGCGATGGAAAGTGCTTCTCTCTTAATTAGCTTCATTTTAATATTCTATAGAAGTAGAAAGACCAAATGCCCAGGCTTGGAGTGACAGCACGACGCGCGTCGGGTCTCCGAGCTGACACTGGCACCGACACTGCTGTCTCCACCGAGACAATTACATTCATGAGATAAAGACGTCCTCACTAACGTTCCCAGAAGGTGCAGTATGCCCCCCTCACCTCTGAACTCATCTAGGGGGTCGGCATTTATTTATCATGTTCGTTTTGAGATCTTAATTTATTTTGGGGGTCTACTCTAGGGGTCTGCATTACTTTACGGGGTCTGTTTTTTTGGTTAGGGGGCTTGCCATGGGGTCTGAATATGTTTAGGGAGGTTGTTCTCAGGCCTGTATTCAATTATGGGCTTTGATTTTGGGTCTTATCAGGTGTTTCTATTATTCTAGGGGGTCTGGTCTGGGATTTGCATTTAATTAGGGGCTTGGTCTGGGGTCTGTATATATTTAGGAGACTCATCTGGGGTCCGTATCAGGTTATATGGTCTCAGTTCATTGTTTGAGGGACTAATATCTGTCTCCTGGGTCTATATAAGTTTTGGGGGTCTGGTCTAAGGTCTATATATATTGAGGGTCTTGCGTCAGTAGTCTGTATTTGTTGTGGGGGCCTGGTATGGGTTCTGTACACATTTAGAGGGTCTTTCCTGGGGTCTGTATATATTGAGGGGCTTGGGTCAGTAGTCTGTATTTGTTTTGGGGGCCTGGTGTGGGTTCTGTATAAGTTTTGGGGGTCTGTATATATTGAGGGGCTTTGAGGTGTAGTCTGTATTAAATGTATACATTTAGAGGGTCTGCTATGGGGTCTGTATTTATTAAATGTAATAAGCTTGTCAGATGCTGAATGTAAAGCTATGGTGTTTGGTTTATGGGGATGAAGTATGGTGTATGGGGACGCACTTACCTGTTTCCAATGGGTCCCTTAAACTTTGGATCAAACTTCCTCGGCTCACCTGCAACACAGAACAGAAAAACAGTGACATAAAATCCGTGCAATATTCACAGTTCTAGGAAATACGGTACTTCTATGACCCATAACATAACAGTTCTTGAACATGCTGTATTTTCAGCATTGCACCATTAAAAATGAAACTATTATTATCTCTCCAAATAATGCCGCCATACACTGTCTATATTACAGAACTGCAATTCCACTATCATATATTACCCACATAACACTGCTATACATACTTCTCACATAATATTGCCACTCAATGTCCCAATAACACTGCCTAAATATTTTCTACATACTGTACCACAATAATACTAAAATATCTTACCCACAAAATCCTGCAATTGTGTGTAGAAATAATACTGACATACACAGTCTAAATAGCCCCTTTATATACTATTCAAATATCACTACCATATATTGCCCACATTACACTGCTACATACTTTCCACATAATACTACCATTCAGTGGCTAAATAATACTGAATAATACTGCCATACACTGCCTGACTCACCCCTACATATGGCATCAAAATAATACCTCCATATACTAACCACATAATAATACCATATGTATTCCACACAAAGCTGTCATTCAAAAAATAAATTAAACTATCGTTCTATGTCCAAATAATACCGCCAAACACTCTCTCAGTGATGGCAAACCTATGGCACGCAGAGCCCTCTCTGCTGGCACGCGGCCTCGCCTCACTGCTCCAGAGCTGCAGCTTCCTTCCTCTTACTTATCGAGCGGGGCCGCCGCCGAGGAGCTGAATGATGATGTCATCCAGCTGCGGCCGTGCCTCTTAATGCGCGCGGAGAGGTCAGAGGTGAGTGTGGCCGCTGGTGTGTGTGTGCGATGGGGAGAGGGCCAATGATGGGAGTGATGGGGAATCATGGGAGTGATGGGGAGAGGGGAATGATGGGAGTGATGGGGAATGATGGGAGTGATGGGGAGAGGGGAGTGATGGGGAGAGGGGAGTGATGGATGTGATGGGGAGAGGGGAGTGACAGGGGTGATGGAGAGAGGGGATCGATGTGGCTGATGGAGAAAGCAATGATGGGAGTGATGGGGAGAGGGCCAATGATGGGAGTGATGGTGAGAAGGCAATGATGGGAGTGACGGTGAGAGGGCTAATGATGGAAGTGATGGAGAGTGGGCCAGTGATGGGGAGAAGGCAATGATGGAGGTGGTGGAATGGACAATTTCTACACGAAGGGGATCATGATGGGGCATATTTCTGCACGAAGGGGATCATGATGGGGCATATTTCTACACGAAGGGGATCATGATGGGGCATATTTCTACATGAAGGGGATCATGATGGGGCATGTTTCTACACGAAGGGGATCATGATGGTGCATTTGGCACGTGTTGGCACTTTGTCATAAATAATTGGGTTATAGGTTGCAGTTTGGGCACTCGGTCTCAGAAAGGTTCACTATCACTCTTATCCATACAGTATCTAATTAATACTACCATATATTACCCAGATAACACTGCCATAAAATTTTAACACAACACTGCCATTCTGTTTCTAAATAATACTGCCATACAACCTAAATAATAAAATAGTATATCATAACGTTGCTGGGGGTCTAGGCGTTGATGGGGTTAATGATAAAGTCTCTGTGGTCCAGGGCATTGAAAGTTCAAGTATTCTATTCTCAGGTTGCTCCTGGGAGTACAGTCCTTGGGGTCCACATAAAAAATGGATCCTAAGGCAAAAGTCACTCTCTCCAACACGCCCTGAACAGAGATCATATCATTCTGTGTGGGGGACTCGGGTGTGATGCCCGTCATTGTTATAGTTATCACATCTCATGTTTGCACCGCAGGCCGCAGCCGACGATAGGAATCCAGCAATGAAGATGTTACACAAGGTGTTGGAAAGACTCAGTGCCATTCTATAACTATATTATAGGTCACACCGCATGGTCCCAGCTAAGAACATTTACCTGGATGCATGAGAGAAAAAGGTACTGCTTGTAAAGGGTTAAACAAGGGGGTGCTAACAGAACCCAATATACAATCCCAAGAAGCAGGGATTAGGGTGCTGGATACCATGCCTGGCATAGAGCTGAAGAGGACATGTTGGAGGAGGAGCATTGTAAGATAGACCCGCCCCTCACCTGCTGAAAACACACCCAAAGATGCTGATTGGATGAGAGTAGATGACTACACCACAGTCCTTTTCAGAGGAATGCCAGCCCTGGATGGTGACACTGTCAGTCTGTCATAATGTATGGGATTAAATATCTAACCTATTAACTACCGGACTTTGCCCCCATTGTTGTATTAGTGATCCCTTATCAGTCCCTACAGTGTGACAACAAATCCCATGTGGGTGCGGAGTATGGCAGGAGCATGAGACATTTACGTATCGGGATTAACTCATTCTTGCAGAAAGGGACTTTGCTTTATTCGGCTTTGTCCAGTACATAGGAAATAAATGGTGTGACGGTCGAGCACGTGCATCCGCGTCACTCTAGCAGGGATAAAAGTGCCCCAATCTTGGCAAGTGGGGTCCTAGCAGTCAGAACCGCACCGATCTAACAGTTATCACCTGATTTGTTCCAAATAGACATCCCGTGTAAAACAGTTGTTCTCATTGGAAAACCTCCCGTTGTTAAAAGATTTCCCCAATTTTCCGCTGACCACAAGGTTTCCTGCTGCTGAAATCCCAGGCGATCAGCTGTGATCGGTGTAGGAGCCTGGCAATAAGTGTTCAATGTCGCTGCAGCGCCACCACTGGAGTAAGGAAGTATTACAATACTCAATGTAATGTGGGACAGAGCAAGTCCTCCAGAGGCGCTCTCTCTACTGAGGTCTCGAGTAAGAGACCATCCCGGTTATATGGTAATAAGACAAACTATCCCTATTGACTACCCCATACATCTGCATCCTCTGCTTCTCCAGAAGCCATCTCTCCCAACCCTTCATTCAATGCGGAGAGCGGAGTGAGTATTTTTTTAATTACGTTTTTGATGTATTTTTGCAGTGCTCCTTCGGAATACTTCTTTTTAAAACAAGTATTTTCTCTCCAGCGCTTTTTTTTATTTTGCCATTTTCCCATACAGAAAAATAAGAGAAGTGCCGGAACGGAATAATGTCAACTACACATAAAACTTCATCAAGATGTTTCGCATGTGATGTGCGGATGTCGCCTTCTCTCAGACAGTTTCATTCATGTCTCACCGCTTTCCATTGAGGTCAATGGCTGCAAACTGCCACAAAAACCTCCCGCACTGCGCCCATGAGGAATCGCAAAGAAAATACTCCCGACGGCAAAAAACTCCCAAACTGAGACACTTTTGGGAGAATTTACTGAGACTTACATTAAGTATTGATCTTATATAGATGCGTCTGGTGAAAGAGAAGATGAATTCATGAAGAGGCGCACAGTCCTTAATAATTGTGCTGCCTGTGACTGATTCTGCACCAGCAAATTAAAGCGTACATTTCAACAGAAATTTACCCCAATTTCTGTTGGGCGGTAGCTGACCCTGCCCCAGCATGGGCCCCTGAGCCTGCCCCAACCCTACCTTTCCCCTGACCCTACCCTACCCATACTCCAGCCCCTGCCATACCCCAGCCCCTGTCCTACCCCTACTCCAGCCACTACTCTATCCCAGCCCTACCCCTTGACCAGCCCCTGCCCTACCCCAGCCCCTACTTTATCCCAGCCCTACCCCTACCCCAGCCTCTACTCTATCCCAGCCCTACCCCTACTCCAGCCCCTGCCCTACCCCAGCCCCTACTCTATCCCAGCCCTACCCCTACTCCAGCCCCTGCCCTACCTCAGCCCCTACTCTATCCCAGCCCTACCCCTACTCCAGCCCCTGCCCTACCCCTACTCCAGCCCCTGTACTACCCCTACCCCTACTCTATCCCAGCCCTACCCCAGCCACTGTCCTACCCCACCCCAGTCCCTGTCCTACCCCAGCCCCTGTACTACCCCTACCCCAGCCCTGCCCCTGTCCTACCCCTGACCCTGTCTCTACCCATACTCCAGCCCCTGCCCTACCCCTACTCTATCCCAGCCCTACCCCAGCCACTGTCCTACTCCAGCCCCTGTACTACCCCTACCCCACCCCAGCCACTGTCCTACACCAGCCCCTGCCCTACCCCTACTCTATCCCAGCCCTACCCCAGGCACTGTCCTACTCCAGCCCCTGTACTACCCCTACCTCACCCCAGCCACTGTCCTACACCAGCCCCTGCCCTACCCCAGCCCCACCCCAGTCCCTGTCCTACCCCAGCCCCTGTACTACCCCTGACCCTACCCATACTCCAGCCCCTGCCCTACCCAACCCCTACCCCAGCCCCTGTACTACCCATACTCCAGCCCCTGCCCTACCCGTCTGTTCACTACAAAAAAAAAGTATTGTGACCAATTATAAAATAAAAGGCACAAAAATCTGTGCAAAACAGAACTAATAGAACAAAACTTTTCGACTTTTTATCTAATATTGGCACAAATAACTTCATAAAAGGACATTTTATCATTTTTGATGGCATTTTTTCCATAAAATAACAGCAGTAAAACACTGTGTGAATCCAACCCTATCTCTGCCCCCGTCTGTTTGGGTGGTATGGTTACTTTGCGCCCTGTCGCCGAATGTCGCCTGTGTCGCTCATTTCCTGGAGTTGCGCTCACGTACAGGATATTTACATGATGAACTTTACACCGTGACTTGACAGGTATTAAAGGGCCTCATTTACCGTGTTTCCCGTAGTAGTTCTCCTCGCCGCTGTCACTGGCCATGTCTCTGCAGCGTCTTCTCTCCTCTGGGATATTTTTAGTGAAGGTAATAAGCTGCGATCCGAGCACATGAGACGGCGAACAAAACACTCTTTAACTAGGTTAAAAATAAACCTGTTCAGAGGCTTCGTCTGCTGGAGGAAGAGTCAGCGAGTGTGGGAGCCAGCGGCCCGGCCCACACTGGGAAATCACACCTTCCACTCATGTCCTCCTACTGAGCAACACACTGTCCACATATCAGATGCCCCTAAAGAGCGCAGCTCCGGAGTATAATACAGGAGGTAACTCAGGATCAGTAATGTAATGTATGTACACAGTGACTACACCAGCAGAATAGTGAGAGCAGCTCTGGAGTATAATACAGGATGTAACTCAGGATCAGTAATGTAATGTATGTACACAGTGACTGCACCAGCAGAATAGTGAGTGCAGCTCTGGGGAATAATACAGGATGTAACTCAGGATCAGTAATGTAATGTATGTACACAGTGACTGCACCAGCAGAATAGTGAGTGCAGCTCTGGAGTATAATACAGGATGTAACTCAGGATCAGTAATGTAATGTATGTACACAGTGACTGCACCAGCACAATAGTGAGTGCAGCTCTGGGGTATAATACAGGATGTAACTCAGGATCAGTAATGTAATGTATGTACACAGTGACTGCACCAGCAGAATAGTGAGTGCAGCTCTGGAGTATAATATAGGATGTAACTCAGGATCAGTAATGTATGTACACAGTGACTGCACCAGCAGAATAGTGAGTGCAGCTCTGGGGAATAATACAGGATGTAACTCAGGATCAGTAATGTAATGAATGTACACAGTGACTGCACCAGCAGAATAGTGAGTGCAGCTCTGGGGTATAATACAGGATGTAACTCAGGATCAGTAATGTAATGAATGTACACAGTGACTGCACCAGCAGAATAGTGAGTGCAGCTCTGGGGTATAATACAGGATGTAACTCAGGATCAGTAATGTAATGTATGTACACAGCAACTGCACCAGCAGAATAGTGAGTGCAGCTCTGGAGTATAATACAGGATGTAACTCAGGATCAGTAATGTAATGTATGTACACAGTGACTACACCAGCAGAATAGTGAGTGCAGCTCTGGGGTATAATACAGGATGTAACTCAGGATCAGTAATGTAATGTATGTACACAGTGACTGCACCAGCAGAATAGTGAGTGCAGCTCTGGAGTATAATACAGGAGGTAACTCAGGATCAGTAATGTAATGTATGTACACAGTGACTCCACCAGCAGAATAGTGAGTGCAGCTCTGGGGTATAAGGGTATGTGCACACACTGCGGATTCTGCTGCGGATCCGCAGCGGATTTGGCCCTGCAGATCTGCAGCAGTTCCGCAGTGTACAGTACAATGTTAGGGTGTGTGCACACGCTGTAATACAGGATGTAACTCAGGATCAGTAATGTAATGTATGTACACAGTGATTGCGCCAGCAGAATAGTGAGTGCAGCTCTGGAATGGGCAGAATTTAGGTACATTTGGTACAACGTGGATACTTTTGGACTAATTTCACCATGGTTTAAATCCAGCTAACAAGAATACGTCTTGAAGTTTATTGTGTGATATCAGCTCATCACAATGAAATCTTATAGCATGAGAACCACTAAAAGTAATAAAATATCATACTGAATCCAATAAATCAGGTGGATGCTCGGCCTGCGCTCACTCACAGACCTGCCGGCAGCATTATCCCTGATGTTCTGCCTTCTTCCACGTCTGACGCTGTGTGGATTCCAGCATACGGCTAAACCCTTCATCCACTCCCAGTAACAAGACTGTATGGGTGCTTAAGTCTATGTTTATTGGGATGATATGGACAACAATCGGAGATGATAACAAATGGTATAGTAGATGAGATTGGTGAACACAGTAGTAGATGAAATCAGAGATTGTTGTACAAAGTTGTGGATGATTTCAGGTAAAAACTTTAAGGGAACAGACAATGCAGCATGTCAGTACTGGTAGACAATATCACAGCAATACAGGGTACTATCAAAACAGTAACAATGATACAGAGTGCTGTTATATCGGTAGCATGCATTATACAGAGGCTAAGCAATACAACATACACAGCAATAAAAGAGAAAGAGATATCTAAACAACTTATGGCTGCCAGCCTTACATTCACTGAACAGAGGATGCATATAACTAACATGCAGTGTAATAGCATTACAGGAACTGAACATGCATTGCAAATATCATGAGGCATGCACTATGGCCAGCTGACACAGATGCATAACATACGTTACATAACTGCATTAAAACCTTACCGGAATCCGCTTGATGTAAGCAGTAATTTTGCAGGGAGCTGAGCACATGTGAGCTCCTCAGAGATCTGGCAGAAATGGTTACATGTTGTTGACCAGGGAAGGATGAAGGAGTTCTGAACAGAATAACCATTAAAGGAACAGGATTCTAAATCCAAGAACAGGGGAAACTATGACATCTAATGGCCATAGCTGGAACAGCACTTAAGAAATGTCTTGCGGCACAGAATGGGCAGAACACCTGTGGTAACACAAGACACACTGCCCTATATCCTGCACTGCGGTAATAAGTCTATATGAGCAGGTAGGAGCCAGTATCTGCTGATCCACTGATCCCGAGCGCTCCGCACTCGTATCTCGATGACTGCACGGGACATGTTATTGTCAGAAAATCCACAATCCACAGACTCTTCATAAAACATTGCAGCCTATATTGTGCGGGCAAATTCCAATAATCCAGCAGCGATGTCTTCAACCAACTAAACCAGATCCGGATTACAAAGGAATAGCAGGTTAACCCCTCAGCTCCCAGGACCATGACATGATGTTTTGGGGTTGCTTTGCTGCCTCTGGCACTGGACTGCTTGACCGTGTGCATGGCATTATGAAGTCTGAAGACTACCAACAAATTTTGCAGCATAATGTAGGGCCCAGTGTGAGAAAGCTGGGTCTCCCTCAGAGGTCATGGGTCTTCCAGCAGGACAATGACCCAAAACACACTTCAAAAAGCACTAGAAAATGGATTGAGAGAAAGCACTGGAGACTTCTAAGGTGGCCAGCAATGAGTCCAGACCTGAATCCCATAGAACACCTGTGGAGAGATCTAAAAATGGCAGTTTGGAGAAGGCACCCTTCAAATATCAGGGACCTGGAGCAGTTTGCCCAAGAAGAATGGTCTAAAATTCCAGCAGAGCATTGTAAGAAACTCATTGATGGTTACCGGAAGCGGTTGGTCGCAGTTATTTTGGCTAAAGGTTGTGCAACCAAGTATTAGGCTGAGGGCGCCAATACTTTTGTCTGGCCTATTTTTGGAGTTTTGTGTGAAATGATCAATGTTTTGCTTTTTGCTTCATTCTCTTTTGTGTTTTTTCATTTAAGACAAATTAAATGAAGATAATAATACCAAAGAATTTGTGTTTGCAATCATTTTCAGGAAGAAACTGAGTATTAGCTGACAGAATTGCAGGGGTGTCAATACTTTTGGCCACAACTGTAGATGAGTGATGGGGAAAATGAAATCAGATTTACCTCAACCTCAGATCTGAAATCATTACTTAATTTTCTTTTTTTTAAAAAAAGTGTACAATTATTCAAATGTATGAAAATATATGACTGATCTCTCCCAGAAGACCTGATCTGCAAAACGTATGACTGATAAAGTAATAGAGAGCCGAGTCTGTGCGACATGATCAGAAGATTAATATGAACCCACAGCACAACACTGCTATTATGATTTCACCTCTATGTGGTCATACATACACTATTATAATACTGCTCCCTATGTACAAGAATATAACTACTATAATACTGCCTCCTATGTGCAAGACTATAACTACTATAATACTGCCTCCTATGTGCAAGAATATAACTACTATAATACTGCCCCTATGTAGAAGAATATAACTACTATAATACTGCTCCCTATGTACAAGAATATACTATAATACTGCCCCTATGTACAAGAATATAACTACTATAATACTGCCCCTATGTACAAGAATATAACTACTATAATACTGCCCCTATGTACAAGAATATAACTACTATAATACTGCTCCCTATGTACAAGAATATAACTACTATAATACTGCCCCTATATACAAGAATATAACTACTATAATACTGCCCCTATGTACAAGAATATAACTACTATAATACTGCTCCCTATGTACAAGAATATAACTAATATAATACTGCTCCCTATGTACAAGAATATAACTACTATAATACTGCCCCTATGTACAAGAATATAACTACTATAATACTGCCCCTATGTACAAGAATATAACTACTATAAGACTGCCCCTATGTACAAGAATATAACTACTATAATACTGCCCCTATATACATGAATATAACTACTATAACACTGCCCCTATGTACAAGAATATAGCTACTATAATACTGCTCCCTATGTACAAGAATATAACTACTATAATACTGCTCCCTATGTACAAGAATATAACTACTATAATACTGCCCCAATATACAAGAATATAACTACTATAATACTGCTCCTATGTACAAGAATAAACTACTATAATACTGCCCCTATGTACAAGAATATAACTACTATAATACTGCCACTGTGTACAAGAATATAACTACTATAATACTGCCCCAATGTACAAGAATATAACTACTATAATACTGCTCCTATGTACAAGAATAAACTACTATAATACTGCTCCTATGTACAAGAATATAACTACTATCATACTGCTCCTATGTACAAGAATATAACTACTATTATACTGCTCCTATGTACAAGAATATAACTACTATCGTACTGCTCCTATGTACAAGAATATAACTACTATAATACTGCCCGTATGTACAAGAATATAACTACCATAATACTGCCTCTATATACAAGAATATAACTACTATAATACTGCCCCTATGTACAAGAATATAAGTACTATAATACTGCCCCTATATACAAGAATATAACTACTATAATACGGTTCCTATGTACAAGAATATAACTACTATAATACTGCCTCTATGTACAAGAATATAACTACTATAATACTGACCCCTATGTACAAGAATATAAGTACTATAATACTGCCTCTATGTACAAGAATATAAATACTATAATACTGCCCCTATGTACAAGAATATAAGTACTATAACACTGCCCCCTATGTACAAGAATATAACTACTATAATACTGCCCCAATGTACAAGAATATAACTACTATAATACTGCCTCCTATGTGCAAGAATATAACTACTATAATACTGCCCCAATGTACAAGAATATAACTACTATAATACTGCCTCTATATACAAGAATATAACTACTATAATACTGCCCCCTATGTACAAGAATATAACTACTATAATACTGCTCCTATGTACAAGAATATAACTACTATAATACTGCTCCTATGTACAAGAATATAACTACTATAATACTGCTCCTATGTACAAGAATATAACTACTATAATACTGCCCCCTATGTACAAGAATATAACTACTATAATACTGCCCCCTATGTACAAGAATATAACTACTATAATACTGCTCCTATGTACAAGAATATAACTACTATAATACGGCTCCTATGTACAAGAATATAACAACTATAATACTGCCCCCTATGTACAAGAATATAACTACTATAATACTGCCCCTATGTACAAGAATATAACTACTATAATACTGCTCCTATGTACAAGAATATAACTACTATAATACTGCTCCTATGTACAAGAATATAACTACTATAATACTGAAGATATACAAAAAAGTTTAGTGTCTGCTCACCTCCTCCTGGAGCGCACGGATCCTGTTGTGTGGCAAGTTTTCAGAACTTAGAAAAAATAAGTACATAAAATCCATTTTTCTTTTTTTCCATCACTTCCAGTAGAAAAGCAATTACGTCATAGTCCAAAATATTAAAATCAAACGCGTTTCAACGCAAAACCGTGCGTCTTAATCATTGACAGAGATCTAATGGCAGACTGAACATTTTAGACTAGTTCACAGTTCAATCCCACCCACCAGATCCAACTACCTGATAGGGACAGCTGTGTAGAGAAACCTGATAGACGATTAACCCCTTACAGGCTGGGATCATATATGACATCAGATAGGTATTTTTTTTTATTCATAGTGATAAATCAAATCCTGTCTAATATTGATGCCATGCGGGACCCTGGTGTTTAGCTGATAAATCCACCATGCTTCCTGGCTTATCAGTTTTCTTTTAATATCGCCACCTCTGGCTGGAATTTGAACCCTTTCTATACCTGACAACTCAAAAGCGGACGCGTCCCCTCCATGACTACTAATAAAATGTTTTGAAATTGCTGAGCTTTTATTAATGGTTTTGCTGGTGGCATCTGAGAGGTGACGTCTTCTCCTGATCTTCAGTGGTCCTCCTGTGCAGCCGCCATACTGGAGGTCACACACAGCGCAGCGCACAGAGGACACCACATTACTGGGGCTGCAGTTTATATATGAATTGATCGTATACTCTTTTTTATTTGCACAAGAGACAAAAGTTTTAGTATTTTTCATATACTTGCAGCAGGTGCAGGCACTGTGGCCGCACTTGTCTGACCCTCTGGTGCTGAGCCAATTGTCCTTTTTACCATAGCTCCCAAGTGTCCCGGATTTGGCAGGAGAGTCCCGTTTTTGATTGCATGTCCCGCTGTCCCGGGCGGTAGCGCGTGTACGAGGTGTACAGAGCGGAGCCCTGTGTACGAGGTGTACAGAGCGGAGCCCTGTGTACGAGGTGTACGGAGCGGAGCCGTGTGTACGAGGTGTACGGAGCAGAGCCGCACATGTACGAGGTGTACGGAGAGGAGCCGCGTGTGTACAAGGTGTACGGAGCAGAGTCGCACGTATACGAGGTGTACAGAGCGCAGCCGTGTGTACGAGGTGTACGGAGCGGAGCCGTGTGTGTACGAGGTGTACGTAGCGGAGCCGTGTGTACGAGGTGTACGGAGCGGAGCCGTGTGTACGAGGTATGCGGAGCAGAGTCGCACGTGTACGAGATGTACGGAGCAAAGCCACGTGTGTACATGGTGTACGGAGCAGAGTCGCATGTGTACGAGGTGTACAGAGCGGAGCCGCGTGTGTACGAGGTGTACGGAGCAGAGTCGCACGTGTACGAGGTGTACAGAGCGGAGCCGCGTGTGTACGAGGTGTACGGAGCAGAGTCGCACGTATACGAGGTGTACAGAGCGGAGCCGTGTGTACGAGGTGTACGTAGCGGAGCCGTGTGTACGAGGTGTACGTAGCGGAGCCGTGTGTACGAGGTGTACGTAGCGGAGCCGTGTGTACGAGGTGTACGGAGCGGAGCCGTGTGTGTACGAGGTATGCGGAGCAGAGTCGCACGTGTACGAGATGTACGGAGCAAAGCCGCGTGTGTACAAGGTGTACGGAGCAGAGTCGCACGTGTACGAGGTGTACGAAGCAGAGTCGCACGTGTACGAGGTGTATGGAGCAGAGTCGCACGTGTACAAGGTGTGCGGAGCCGTGTGTACGAGGTGTACGGAGCAAAGCCACGTGTGTACAAGGTGTACGGAGCGGAGCCGCACATGTACGAGGTGTGCGGAGCAGAGCCGCAAGTGTACGAGGTGTGCGGAGCAGAGCCGCAAGTGTACGAGGTGTGCGGCGCAGAGCCGCAAGTGTATGAGGTGTGCGGAGCAGAGCCGCAAGTGTACGAGGTGTGCGGAGCAAAGCCGCAAGTGTACGAGGTGTGCGGAGCAGAGCCACACGTGTACGAGGTGTACGGAGCAGAGTCGCACGTGTACAAGGTGTACGGAGCAGAGTCGCACGTGTACAAGGTGTACGGAGCAGAGCCGCGTGTGTACAAGGTGTACGGAGCGGAGCCGCACATGTACGAGGTGTGCGGAGCAGAGCCGCAAGTGTACGAGGTGTGCGGAGCAGAGCCGCAAGTGTACGAGGTGTGCGGAGCAGAGCCGCAAGTGTACGAGGTGTGCGGAGCAGAGCCGCAAGTGTACGAGGTGTGCGGAGCAGAGCCGCAAGTGTACGAGGTGTGCGGAGCAGAGCCACACGTGTACGAGGTGTACGGAGCAGAGTCGCACATGTACAAGGTGTACGGAGCAGAGCCGCGTGTGTAGAGTCGCACGTGTAAGAGGTGTACGGAGCGGAGCCGTGTGTACGAGGTGTACGTAGCGGAGCCATGTGTACGAGGTGTAAGCAGCAGAGCCACGTGTGTACGAGGTGTACGAAGCAGAGTCGCACGTGTACGAGGTGTACGGAGCAGAGTCGCACGTGTACGAGGTGTACGGAGCAGAGTCGCACATGTACGAGGTGTACAGAGCGGAGCCATGTGTATGAGGTGGACGGAGCAGAGCCACATGTGTACAAGGTGTACGGAGCGGAGCCACACGTGTATGATATAGAAGGTTTGCACATGTACGAGGTGTGCGGAGCAGAGCCGCACGTGTACGAGGTGTGCGGAGCAGAGCCGCACGTGTACGAGGTGTACGGAGCAGAGCCACATGTGTATGGGGTGAACGGAGCAGAGTCGCACGAGTACGAGGTGTATGGAGCAGAGCCACGTCTGTACGAGGTGTACGGAGCAGAGCCGCGTGTGTACGAAGTGTACGGAGCAGAGTCGCATATGTACGAGGTGTACGGAGCGGAGCCATGTGTGTACGAGGTCTATGGAGCAGAGCCGCACGTGTACGAGGTGTACGGAGCAGAGCCGCAAATGTACGAGGTGTGTGAAGTGGAGCCATATGTGCAAGGAGTGGAACCGCATGTATTCGAGGTGTACGGAGGGGAGCCGCGTGTGTAGGAGGTGTATGGAGAGGAGCCGTGTTTGTACTAGGTGTACAGAACGGAGCCATGTGTGTACAAAGGGTACAGAGCTGAGCCGTGTGTTTATGGAGCAGAGCCACGTGTGTACGTGGTGTATGGAGCAGAACCGCGTGTGTACGAAGTGTATGGAGCAAAGCCGCATGTGTACAAGGTTTACGGAGTGAAGCCATGTGTGTACAAGGTTTACAGAGCGTGGCCGCGTGTGTACAAGGTGTACGGAGCAGAGCCGCATGTGTACGAGGTTTACCGAGTGGAGTCGTGTGTGTGCGAAGTGTATGCAGCGGAACCGTGTGTGTACGAGTTGTCCCGGATCCAACGGGACAGTCCTGATTTTGATAGTCTGCCCCGGCCGGGAGCTTACTTTTCCCGCGGACACAGGAGTACACGGCGGAGCCCCAAAGAGAACTTTAAAATTCACACGTGACATTCCACTGGAAGCGATGTGCTAGAAGCTGACCGGAAATTAGGTAATTTTGGGAGGAGATTGTGACGGAACCATGGAGGCACTTCAGGGAATGCTTCAGATCCATCACCATGTCCTCCTCCGATAGCATGGACAGCAGGATCACCTTGGACTCGGGGATGCCAGCCATGTGAGTGGATCATGATATGTCCTCCACTGGGAGGCATTACAATGGAAGCCGGGCTGCTATAGTATCTTTATAGAATCTTTTTCTCGCTCTGTTTCTTTCTTTCTCTCTGTTCTTTCTTTCCCCTCTTCCTTTCTCTCTTTCCCCTTTCTTTTTCTCTCTAATCTTTTTCTCTGTTCTTTCTTTCTTTCCTCTCTCTCTTTCTTTCCACTCTTCCTTTATCTCTCTATCTGTTCTTTCTTTTGCTATGTTCTTTCTTTCCCCTCTTTCTTTCTCTCTCTAATCTTTCTTTCACTCTCTGTTCTTCCTTTCTCTCTCTGTTCTTTCTTTCTCTCTGTTCATTCTCTCTGTTCTCTTTCTTTCTCTCTCTCTCTGTTCTTTCTGTACCATCTTTATTTCCCATCTCTCTCTCTGTTCTTTCTTTCATTCCCCTCTTTCTTTCTCTCTGTTCTTTATTTCTTTCCTCTCTCTCTCCGTTTTCTTTTTTCTCTCTCTGTTCTTTCTTTTCCTCAGTACCAGTCAGTGTGCCCACAGTACCAGCCACTGTGCCCTCAGTACCAGTCAGTGTGATCAGCAGTGCTAAATGGATGCATTTTGGGCATGGACATGGGTGTGGTTAGTTGTGAAATGGGTGTGGTTGGGGCGTGGCCTAAATTTTGCCGCGGCGCGCCGCAGCCTTTCTCCCTCTTTCCCTTTTTCAAAAGTTGGGAGGTATGCTTTTATTATTATCGCTGAGATAGAGGCTGGGGGACAGAATATCTCCCAGAGTGGAAGCTTTTTTGGCAATAAATTTCACAGGATTTTCTCCAATTTTTTGTCCTGATATAATATAGGTAATCGTTTTTTAATGATGTTAGGGATATTTTTGAAGTCAGCTCCATTAATGTTCTTGATGTGACGTTCAGTTTGGATTCCACAAATAAAATCCTAGTGTCCCCCTACCGTAAAAGTACAGCCAGAAACTCCACCCTATTGGCACAGTCCTGTCACCAAAAGAATGTCATTAAGAACGTGCCCCTTGGAGAGCTGTATAGGTTCAAAAGGAATTCATCTTTACATGAAACTTTTGAAAAAGTAAAAGATGAGACACGTGTCAGACTGACAGGAAGGGGTTACTCTAAGTGGATGCTAGATAGGGCTGAGGACATAATCAGTAACAAGGACAGAGCAGAGATGCTGAAAGAAACAGGAGACAGGAAAAAATGTCACAAATATAGATCTAATCATGCAGGTAATAAAAATGATGGAGTGGTTTTTACAACTATGTACAGCCCATACTTCAAAAATATTACTATTGGCTCAGCACCAGAGGGTCAGACAAGTGCGGCCACAGTGTCTGCACCTGCTGCAAGTATATGAAAAATACTAAAACTTTTGTCTCTTGTGCAAACAAAAAAGAGTATACGATCAATTCATATATAAACTGCAGCCCCAGTAATGTGGTGTCCTCTGTGCGCTGCGCTGTGTGTGACCTCCAGTATGGCGGCTGCACAGGAGGACCACTGAAGATCAGGAGAAGACGTCACCTCTCAGATGCCACCAGCAAAACCATTAATAAAAGCTCAGCAATTTCAAAACATTTTATTAGTAGTCATGGAGGGGACGCGTCCGCTTTTGAGTTGTCAGGTATAGAAAGGGTTCAAATTCCAGCCAGAGGTGGCGATATTAAAAGAAAACTGATAAGCCAGGAAGCATGGTGGATTTATCAGCTAAACACCAGGGTCCCGCATGGCATCAATATTAGACAGGATCTGATTTATCACTATGAATAAAAAAAAAAAACCTATCTGATGTCATATATGATCCCAGCCTGTAAGGGGTTAATCGTCTATCAGGTTTCTCTACACAGCTGTCCCTATCAGGTAGTTGGATCTGGTGGGTGGGATTGAACTGTGAACTAGTCTAAAATGTTCAGTCTGCCATTAGATCTCTGTCAATGATTAAGGGTACTGTCAGGCTGTGTGCACACGCTGCGGATTAGGTGCGGATTCATCCGCGCGGATTTTGTAAAATCCGCAGGTGAAACCGCAGGTCAAAAGACCTGCGGTTTTACCTGCGGATTGCTCTGCAGTTTTGCCCTGCGGTTTTTCATCTCCTCAATGGAGGAGATAGCAAACCGCAGGAGAATCCGCAGAAAGAATTGACATGTCAATTCTTTCTGCGGATTGAAAACCGCAGATAATCCGCGCGGAAAATTCCGCACCGTCTGCACTGCGGTTTTTGATTCCCATAGGGAATCATGATACTGTACACCGCAGCAAAAACCGCTGCGGAGCCGCAGCAAAATCCGCAGCGTGTGCACAGCCTCACACTTAGCGATGTACCAGCAATCCCGAACAGTGATATGACGCGGTCAGGATCGCTGGTACATCGCTAAGTGGTCACTAGTGAGCTGCCACACAGACAGATCTCACCAGAGACATCGCTGGGGACGGGGGTCGCTACTTACCTGTCACACTAGGCGATCCTGCGTCCTCCCGCCCGGCTCCACGCTCGTCACTCGTCTCTCCACAGGAAACGCCGCAGGAAGCTGATGACGAGAAACGGTCCAGGACGTTCTCGCGCGATCAGCAATAACCAGCGGGTTGTAGGTAAGTATCACACACAGCGATATCGCTAGCAATATCGCTATAACGTCACTAGTTATAGCGATATTTCTAGCGATATAGCTTAGTGTGACATGCCCTTAAGACGCACAGTTTTACGTTGAAACGCGTTTGATTTTAATGTTTTGGACTATGACGTAATTGCTTTTATACTACTGGAAGTAATGGAATAAAAGAAAAATGGATTTTATAGACTTACAGCGCTGGACTTATTTTTTCTAAATACTATAATACTGCCCCTATGAACAAGAATATAACTACTATAATACTGCTCCTATGTACAAGAATATAACTACTATAATACTGCTCCTATGTACAAGAATATAACTACTATAATACTGCGCCTATGTACAAGAATATAACTACTATAATACTGGCCCTATGTACAAGAATATAACTACTATAATACTGCCCCTATGTACAAGAATATAACTACTATAATACTGCCCCTATGTACAAGAATATAACTACTATAATACTGCTCCTATGTACAAGAATATAACTACTATAATACTGCCCCTATGTACAAGAATATAACTACTATAATACTGCTCCTATGTACAAGAATATAACTATAATACTGCTCCTATGTACAAGAATATAACTACTGTAATACTGCCCCTATGTACAAGAATATAACTACTATAATACTGGCCCTATGTACAAGAATATAACTACTATAATAATGCCCCTATGTACAAGAATATAACTACTATAATACTGCTCCTTATGTACAAGAATATAACTACTGTAATACTGCCCCAATGTACAAGAATATAACTACTATAATACTGCTCCCTATGTAGAAGAATATAACTACTATAATACTGCTTCTATGTACAAGAATATAACTACTATAATACTGCCCCTATGTACAAGAATATAACTACTATAATACTGCCCCTATGTACAAGAATATAACTACTATAATACTGCCTCTATGTACAAGAATATAACTACTGTAATACTGCCCCCTATGTACAAGAATATAACTACTATAATACTGCCCCAATGTACAAGAATATAACTACTATAATACTGCTCCCTATGTAGAAGAATATAACTACTATAATACTGCCCCTATGTACAAGAATATAACTACTATAATACTGCCCCTATGTACAAGAATATAACTACTATAATACTGCTCCTATGTACAAGAATATAACTACTATAATACTGCCCCTATATACAAGAATATAACTACTATAATACTGCCCCTATGTACAAGAATATAACTACTATAATACTGCCCCTATGTACAAGAATATAACTACTATAATACTGCCCCTATGTACAAGAATATAACTACTATAATACTGCTCCTATGTACAAGAATATAACTACTATAACACTGCTCCTATGTACAAGAATATAACTACTATATTACTGACCCCTATGTACAAGAGTATAACTACTATAATACTGCCCCTATGTACAAGAATATAACTACTATAATACTGCCCCTATGTACAAGAATTTAACTACTATAATACTGCTCCCTCTGTACAAGAATATAACTACTATAATACTGCTCCTATGTAGAAGAATATAACTACTATAATACTGCTCCTATGTAGAAGAATATAACTACTATAATACTGCACCCGATGTACAAGAATATAACTACTATAATACTGCTCCTATATACAAGAATATAACTACTATAATACTGCCCCTATGTACAAGAATATAATCACTATATTACTGCTCCTATGTACAAGAATATAACTACTATAATACTGCTTCTATGTACAAGAATATAACTACTATAATACTGCTCCTATGTAGAAGAATATAACTACTATAATACTGCTCCTATGTAGAAGAATATAACTACTATAATACTGCACCCGATGTACAATAATATAACTACTATAATACTGCTCCTATATACAAGAATATAACTACTATAATACTGCCCCTATGTACAAGAATATAATCACTATATTACTGCTCCTATGTACAAGAATATAACTACTATAATACTGCTCCTATGTAGAAGAATATAACTACTATAATACTGCTTCTATGTACAAGAATATAACTACTATAATACTGCTCCTATGTAGAAGAATATAACTACTATAATACTGCTCCTATGTAGAAGAATATAACTACTATAATACTGCACCCGATGTACAAGAATATAACTACTATAATACTGCTCCTATATACAAGAATATAACTACTATAATACTGCCCCTATGTACAAGAATATAATCACTATATTACTGCTCCTATGTACAAGAATATAACTACTATAATACTGCTCCTATGTAGAAGAATATAACTACTATAATACTGCACCCGATGTACAAGAATATAACTACTATAATACTGCTCCTATATACAAGAATATAACTACTATAATACTGCCCCTATGTACAAGAATATAATCACTATATTACTGCTCCTATGTACATCATTTTCGCTTTGGTTATCAATGTTACTGTGACTACTCAGTGCTTCAGAAATTAACATCAAGGAAAGCTGAGGATACAAATAATCCCATTTTGTGAGTGAGAATATCTGCTGAGCCGATCACGATTTTCAGGATAAGGTATCATCTGATAGCGCATACAGCCAACAACTCCAGGGGCTTCTCTGGCCTCCCACCCTACATCCATATCTGCAGATATAACGGCTCCGCTTTTCTGGGAAGGATTTCTACAAGATTTTGGAGGCATCTTTAGGAATTTTTGCCCTTTCATCCAGAAGAGGATTTGTGAGGTCAGACCCTGATGTTGGGGGAGGCCGGGCTCACAATCTCCATTATAGGATGGAGCTGAGGTCCAGGACTTCCCCCCTGTATGTCTTTATGGCTTTCATGCACTGGGCACAGTCATGGGGGACTCATAAGGATCTTCCCCAATCTGTTTCCACAAAGCTGAAGCTACAATTGTCCACAATGACTTGTGCTGAAGATGAAGATTTCCCATCACTGGAGCTGAGGGCCCAATGCCGACCCCCGATAACATCCCATAGCATTATCCTCCTCCACCATCTGTACAGGGGGCACAATGCAGTCAGGGGGTAACGTTCTTCTGGAATCACCAAACCCAGATTCCTCCATCAGATGCAGATAGAGAAGTGCACAGAACACGTCTCCTCCAGAGTCCAGTGGTGGCGGCTTTACACCACTCCATCCGACACTCGGCATTGTGCTTGGTGATGTATGGCTGCATACAGCTGCTCGGCCATGAAGCTTCCAGCGGGGGTGCAGTATTTGCTAGAGAGCGTCTGGAGCCTGCAGCTATGCGGTCAGCAGAGCGGTGGTGACGTTTCTGTCTTCTGCTCCTCAGCACTCAGCCCCCCGGCTCTGTAACATAACGGGGTCTTCACTTCGTGGCTGAGTTGCTGCGGTTCCTTCCACTTCTCAATAATATCACTCACAGGTGATGGGGGAAGATTCAGGAGGAAGAAATGTCATGGACAGATGTGTTACAACGGTGGCTCCTGATCTGTCACATGGTAGTAAAGGCAGACGGTACAACGAGGGTCAGACAAGGGGTGAAAGGTTACACACCAGAGGTTATGGGGCTGGAGAACATACACCGGCACACAATATGTCAGTAATTCAGACATACAGCCCATTACTGTTCTCCATATAGAGTGTATAGTAATAATTCAGCCATAGCAGCTGATTGCACCGCATACGATACTTTCACATTTGTTCTGCAGCCTCGGTGTCCATCACTGTTCAGTCTTTTCATTCCATGGCCCCGAGCCAAATGGGACCATAAATCTGCAAGTGCAGCTAAACTGCTGCCTTCTGGGACATCTGCACCTACCGGTCATATTGTATGACGTCGCCGGGAGCAGCCGAATCAGCGGCATTATGTCACTAATGTAATTAGTCGGTCCAGGCAAAGAGTCTGTCCTGTGTCTTACAGGTATGCCGTCACCACTGTCCATCTATAGAGACTGGCACCCAGGGCCGATGTCAGCACCCGGGCAGTGGTCGGGGAAGCCCACTCGCCATTGGGGACACCGGCACACTATGGGGGCCCGTTGTCAGCGCCTGCAAGTGGGCCCCCCTGTTTACTCAGGACCTTGGTACATGCAATACTTACCTGTTCCCGTTCCTCCTCTCCTGTCTTCCACGTTTCCCGACTCTGACGTTTCAGGTCAGAGCGCCGTCACTAATGTGCGCACTCTGTGCTCTGAACAGTCACAGTGCAGAGAGCAATATATGGGGCTCATTATACTGTATGGAGCAATATATGGGGCTCATTATACTGTATGGAGCAATATATGGGGCTCATTATACTGTATTGGGCAATATATGGGGCTCATTATACTGTATGGAGCAATATATGGGGCTCATTATACTGTATGGAGCAATATATGGGGCTCATTATACTGTATGGAGCAATATATGGGGCTCATTATACTGTATTGGGCAATATATGGGGCTCATTATACTGTATGGAGCAATATATGGGGCTCATTATACTGTATGAAGCAATATATGGGGCTCATTATTCTGTATGAAGCAATATATGGGGCTCATATTAGTGTATGGCGCACTTTGTATGTCCCATAATACTGTATGGAGCGCTATGTGGGGCCCATAATACTGTATGGAGCACTATGCAGTGCCCATAATACTGTATAGAGGACGAAGCCACACGGGTTGTGGCGATACGCGTGGGGTATGGTCCTGGGTCAGCACCCGCTTCTTATATTTCTTATTGCAGCCTCCTTTTTTCCCTTAGCGGTTCTGAGACTGTCTGATGGGGCATAACTGAGTATTGGTTTGTTATTTGGGCCACCTTGTTTTGTGGCCGCTTGTGGCACACATGTATTATCAGGTAGTATGCAGGGCTTGTTGCATTGATTGATTTCATGTGATTACTGTGCAACATTTGGGCCTCTGGTCTCTATGAGCCTAGCTATAGGGTGGTGGTTGTGGTTATTATAGTAGGGTTGAATTGCATATGGATTGTATATGGGTTATTATACCAGGTCTGATATGTTGTATATGCCATATTTGACTTTATATACATTGTGGGATGCTCACTATGTTTTATTATGTTTCTAATGATTAACCTTTTTGCATCAATAAAATTAATTTCTATTTGGTTTAGTGTGCGCTTGTTGCAGTGGTGTCTTTCTCCTTCCTTTTCTTGTTGATTGTCTATCCCACTGTTGCGGCACCTATACCTACAATTATATACTGGTCTATTTACACAGTTGGTGCTTATTTTTTCTATTAGTACATTATTCTGTATGGAGCAACATATGGAGTTCATTATGCATGGAGCAATATATGTGGCACATTATTCTGTATGAAGCAAATTATGGGGCTCATTATTCTATATGTAGCAATATATGGGGCTCATATTAGTGTATGGCGCACTTTGTATGTCCCATAATACTGTATGGAGCGCTATGTGGGTCCCATAATACTGTATGGAGCACTATGCAGTGCCCATAATACTGTATAGAGGACTATTTGGTGCCCATAGTACTGTATGGAGGACTATGAGGTGCCCATAATACTGTATGGAGGACTATGTGGTGCCCATAATACTGTATGGAGGACTATGTGGCGCTCATAATACTGTATGGCCAAAAGTTTTGAGAATGACACAAATATTAATTTTTACAAAGTCTACTGCTTCATTTTTTCTAATGGCAATTTGCATATACTCCAGAATGTTATAAAGAGTGATCAGCTTAACAGCAATTACTTGCAAAGTCAATATTTGCCTAGAAAATGAACTTTATCCCCCAAAACACATTTCAACATCATTGCAGCCATGCCTTAAAAGGACCAGCTAACATCGTTTCAGTGATTGCTCCATTAACACAGGTGTGGGTGTTGATGAGGACAGGGCTGGAGATCAATCTGTCATGATTAAGTAAGAATGACACCACTGGACACTTTAAAAGGAGGCTGGTGCTTGGCATCATTGTTTCTCTTCTGTTAACCATGGTTATCTCTAAAGAAACACGTGCAGTCATCATTGCACTGCACAAAAATGGCCTAACAGGGAAGAGTATCGCAGCTAGAAAGATTGCACCTCAGTCAACAATCTATCGCATCATCAAGAACTTCAAGGAGAGAGGTTCCCTTGTTGCCAAAAACGCTCCAGGGCGCCCAAGAAAGACCAGCAAGCGCCAGGACCGCCTCTTAAAAGTGTTTCAGCTGCGGGATCGGGCTACCAGCAGTGCAGAGCTTGCTCAGGAATGGCAGCAGGCAGGTGTGAGTGCATCTGCACGCACTGTGAGGCGGAGACTCTTGGAGCAAGGCCTGGTCTCAAGGAGGGCAGCAAAGAAGCCACTTCTCTCCAGGAAAAACATCATGGACAGACTGATATTCTGCAAGAGGTACAGGGAGTGGACTGCTGAGGACTGGGGTAAAGTCATTTTCTCTGATGAATCCCCTTTTCGATTGTTTGGGACATCTGGAAAACGGCTTATTCGGAGAAGACCAGGTGAGCGCTACCATCAGTCTTGTCTCATGCCAACTGTCAAGCATCCTGAAACCATTCATGTGTGTGGTTGCTTCTCAGCCAAGGGAATGGGCTCTCTCTCAGTCTTGCCTAAAAACACAGCCATGAATAAAGAATGGTACCAGAATGTCCTCCAAGACCAACTTCTCCCAACCGTCCAAGAGCAGTTTGGCGATCAACAATGCCTTTTTCAACATGATGGAGCACCTTGCCATAAAGCAAAGGTGATAACTAAATGGCTCAGGGAACAAAACATAGAGATTTTGGGAGCATGGCCTGGAAACTCCCCAGATCTTAATCCCATTGAGAACTTGTGGTCAATCATCAAGAGACGGGTGGACAAACAAAAACCTTCAAATTCAGACAAAATAAAAAGCATTGATTTTGCAAGAATGGACTGCTATCAGTCAGGATTTGATCCAGAAGTTGATTGAGAGCATGCCAGGGAGAATTGCTGAGGTCCTGAAGAAGAAGGGTCAACACTGCAAATATTGACTTGCTGCATTAACTCATTCTAACTGTCAATATAACCTTTTGTTACTCATAATATGATTGCAATTATATTTCTGTATGTGATAAAAACATCTGACAAACGCACATAAAAACCAGAGGCCAGCAGATCATGTGAAAATATAATATTTGTGTCATTCTCAAAACTTTTGGCCATGACTGTATGTGGTGCCCATAATTCTGTATGGAGGACTATGTGGTGCCCATAATACTGTATGGAGGGCTATGTGGTACCCATAATACTGTATGGAGGACTATGTGGTGCACATAATTCTGTATGGAGGACTATGTGGTGCCCATAATTCTGTATGGAGGACTATGTGGTGCCCATAATACTGTATGGAAGTCTATGTGGTGCCCATAATTCTGTATGGAGGACTATGTGGTGCCCATAATACTCTATGGAGGACTATACTGTCTGGTGTCTGAGCTATTGTAGAATTTACAATAGCTATCACTCGTGATGTAAAATTTTTGTGTTTGTATTCCTATATTTCTCTGCTGTATCTGTGCATGATGATTCGTGGTATGTGTTAAAGGGGCTCGCTGAGACTCTTTTGACCAGATCCCATGAAAACCTGAAGCCGGTCCTGCCTGCACCCATCACAAGTGTCACCATTACCCTACAGGGGGCGGTCAATAAAGCCTAAGCAATCTCTGCCGAGCTCGGTACCACGGTATCACAGAGAGCAGCAAGAAAACGGGTCCATATAGCAGCCACATATTTATCACCAGAAAAGTGGTGGCGCCTTCCACAAAGGGTGGGTTCCTAGAGGCTTCTCCTGCTTTATCCGGTTGGGATCGGATCTGATTCATGGCAGTAAATAAGAATTGCTCCCACACAGGTGTGTAATATGGACGTATGAATCAGGAATGGATGGGTTATTCCTAAAATTAAAAAGTTATAACTTTTCCAAAACTCAAGAGTAGGGGTTGAAATGCTCAGCTGGAATGGAGAAGTGTCCGCGCAGGTGCACAACCTCTCCTGCTCATTCTTGATGTAATTGCTGGGAACGGCCGTCATCAGAGGCCGTCCTCAGGATTGGTGATGATCCCAGAAATCAGTCCCCCACCAATCCGGAGAGCAGGGGTCTGAAATGCCCCATTGGGACAGGACCGCGGGTGCACAAGCGCAACATCACCGCATCCATTCTCTATGGGACGCTGGAAAATCCGAGCACAATCCTGAGCCTGTTCCCTGTCGGAACTTCCACCGATCAGAAAGTTATCATCGATTCTACGGATCCCTTTGTGTTGGGAATAACCATTCAAGAGGCCTGAATAGTAATGGCCTAGTGTTAGAATAGGATCAATGACCCAAAAGTGGAGGTCAGACCCCCTGGACCCCACTAATCATCAGTACGAAGGGAGGACCACAGTCCATTCTTTGTTTTCCAAGGCTCAGTGACACATATGGGCAAGGTGATGTACCTGATCATCGCCGCCATGCACCAGATATAAGGGCAGGCCTGGAGGTTAGGTGGGTCACCCGGCTCCAGAATCCAGCCCCCTGCTCCCACCCTGGGTGTTACCGGTAGTTTTGCGTTTCAGTGCATTTTCTGAAATAACTGGAGCAGATGAAGATCGTGCTGTAAAGACATTTTCCACTTTCCAGGATTTGAGAAATATCTATGAAATATTCATATCCATGCCGATCTCTATATAGAGTTGCTAAAATAAACCAGAGCCGCCAATGAGAAGGAGCCGGGGAAGAAGTTATAGGATGCGCTCACCGACCGCCACCGTCATATATCACCCACTGATACAAAGTGTCAGAACCTGGAAGTTCTCTACTATTCATCTGTCGTGATAGGATACGTGAGACTGAATATAAATATATACACAGTGCTCAGCATAAGTGAGTACACCCCCTCTGAAAACTAAGATTTTAATCAATATCTCACTGAACACAAGAACAATTGCTAACATTTTGACAATTTTGCACCTCATAGAACATTTTTTAATCCCTGACAGGACAGTAAGGGTAATAATATAACTCTCATTACAAAATCTTCAGTTTTACTCAAATTAGTTGATGCAAAAATGAGTACACCCCACATCAAAAACTACTACATCTAGTATTTTGCATGACCTCCATGATTTGTATGGACGGCACTGAGTCTTCTAGGACTGGAATGAACAATTTGGCGACATATTCCAACATCAATCTTTTTCCATTCTTCAGAAAGAGCTCTTCTAGGCCCTGGAGGCTGGATGGAGAGTGATGACAACTTGTCTCCAGATCTCCACATAGGTGTCCAGTTGTCAGATCAGTAGATCTTGGTCACTGAGTCACTGTCACTCTGTTCTCCTTCAGAAATGCCTCGGATGTGAGTTTTGGATCAAAGTCATGTTGAAAAACTGTTCGTCTACCGAGTGTTGGAGTGATGGGGACATCTTCTCAGTCACTATAGAGCAGTATATCTGTGATTTCATGATACCATCAATGACATATAGACCCCCGACACCGGCAGCTCATGTGCCCCCCGACACAGGCAATTCATGTGCCCCCCGACACCGGCAGCCCATGAGGCCCCAACACCGGCAGCCCATGTGCCCTCCTACATCAGCAGCTCATGTGCCTCCTGACACCAGCAGCTCAGGGACCCCCACCACCAGCAGCTCATGTGCCTCTCGACACCAGCGGCTCAGGGACCACCAACACCAGCAGCTCATGAACCCACTGACACCAGCAAATCATGTGACCCGGACACCAGGAGATAACCTCCATGGTCTCCTGGATGTCTCCGTGAGACATTACAGTTCCATTTTATATCACTTTTCCCCCACTATCTGACTAATAAGTAGAAATTTGCTGATCTTGTAGCCTTCACCTTTATGTTTAACATTTATTTTCACTTTCTCACGTCTAGTGACATTTCTCTTCCATGTGGTGCTATAGCTGACACCATGAAAAGGAAAGGTTTTCTTTGTTACGTTACGTCCTGTAATAACCGCCCCTCTGCTGGACACCGGTGTAATGAAAAATTAGACTTATTGGTGATTGAATTCCTGTACATTAGAATTTTGTAATCTAAACTTTAGATTTGCTCGTAAAACAGGGGTGTATACATTTTTGCAACATGGTTTTGATTGAATTTGTTAGGAAAATTACTTTTTAGATGTTCAAAATAACAAATCTTGTTTGCAATCAATGGCCGACATTTCTGGAAGTATATTGTACTGTGGTATCTCATAGAAAAATGTTTATTCTGAAAGGAACTAAAGAGTCTCTGACAAATCTGTTAGCGTGTATGCATTTATGCTGCCTGAGCACTATATATATGTGTGTGAAAAATATTGGAGCTATAATGTCATACCAATCATTTGTATCCTATTTGGCCTGGGATTATAAAAACCCCTTTCCTTTGCCCAGCAAGGTCTCCGCAGAAAGTCCAATATTCTCAAAGCCTCAAGGAGAGAACTGGCACCTAGCTCAGGGAGGGTGTCAAGCCTCAAAAGTCTGTGAGAGAGACAGATCTCACACCTTGAGCCAGCAAGCCCAGAGCAGGACAAAGGCTTGCTTGCAATACAGAGTCATACTGAAGCTGCCAAAGAACATTCTAGAAATCTAATTCCATAAGGAGTTATGGAGATACTATATGTCTTAGCTTTACATCGGGTACATTTTTTAGATCTCTGAAATGGACCGAATGCCTCCCAGGGATTTGATCTGTGCTAACACCCCAGGGAGAGGAGATACATAGATTGGCTAATAGGAACCAGATGGCAAAGACGTGTTTAGGCTCAACACGTAGCAGGAGCCCTGCCGGATCCGATGGTGCCAACATCACCTCCCTAGGACCGCCCATTAAAGAGTTTTGACTCATCTTAGGTTTTGGAGTTTTTAGCTGCTAGAGGCAAGGGGAGGGGATTTAGATTCAGCTGAGGGCAGAAGGAAAGTGACCCAAAGGGGATAAAGGCTAATGTAAGGCCATGTGGTCTCTCTCTCTGTTATGCATACGTTCCACTTTGAAAGAGGGGTCATGTTGATAAACATGCTGTGAAGGACCTAGGAGCAAGCAGGCACCCCATGACCCCTGCTGTCCAGCGCACACATGGTCAAACATCATCCCAGTAATTGATAAGATCCATCTGCTTTTATCTTTTTTCCTACTACTATTGATTTTCCATATATGACCATTGTATATGTATAACCATCGTGTATATAGTGTATTGTCTAGTGTGCTCTTAAGGCGATTAAGTGGCTAAATATATAATTTAACCTTGGGCTGCTCTTTTATCTTGATCCACGAATCCACACGTCGATTTCTCGGTTTAACTTTCCATGCTACCGGGGCTGGTTTCTAGCCTGATATAATCCTGATAACGGACTGGGCTTATATCTAATGAGGAACTGGTGACAGTCCTACTGGGCTGGCAGAACGAGTGTTGTGCCACGTCAGTGGCTGTGAAGGCCACATCCTCTCACTCCCTGGGATCATGCTGACAGGGGGAGTCTGTGTAAAACTGTATGAAGCCGACTTTACGTGTCTTCAAGGGGTGTAGAACGTCAAGTTGGTGAAAGTTATCAGTCTGACCTAATAGTGAAGTCAGATGGGGTGGCGAGGTGCAGGTTCATCACAATATATATTGGTATATATACATATTTAGTAGTAGGGGGACTTCAGCTTTCACCATCATCTTATCATAGGTACTCTGAGATCACGTCTATTAGGGTGTATGGATGTCATCGGAGGGCCTCCACTTCAAACATCCCTCTGATATCTAGGTGGGTTACAATGCTCCAATGGATCAGATTTGTCCGTGTATCTCATCGTTGGCTACTTATTTGAATAGGCTCAGTGTAATACTGCCCTTCATCAGTAGTGGCCGCTGTAGGAGAAGTGCCTGGTTAGTGTTTGCTTACCCTGACAATCGCTCCTGATCGTGCTTCTGAAGCGAGATCTACTGCAATCACCAACCAGTAAAGTTAGGGTACCGTTACACTTAGCGATGCACCAGCGATCCCAACAACGATATGGATCGCTGGTGCATCGTTAAATGGTTGCTAGTGAGCTGCCAAACAGGCAGATCTCAGCAGCGATCGTTACTTACCTGTCAGACGCGGCGATGATGACGTCCTCCGCTCGCGTCCACGCGTTGCTCGTCGGCGCCAGCAGGAAGCCGCCGACGAGAAACAGCCCAGGACGTTCTTGCGCGATCAGCGATAGCCAGCGGGGGAGCCGGTCGGAGGAAAGGGCCCCGTCACACATAGCGACGGACGCAACAGCGATCCCGACAACGGTATTACCTTGTCAGGATCGCTGGTGAGCTGCCAAACAGGCTGCTTCACCAGCGAACAGCGACATGTGGGTAACCAGCGACGCACGTCGCTTAGTTACCCACTGTGTACCTTAGTTACCAGCGCGCTGGTGCAGGGAGCTGGTAACCAAAGTACACATCGGGTATCTAAGCGGCGCGAGGCACTAAGAAACCCGATGTTTACCTTAGTTACCAGCGGCAGCGTCGCTGATCTCCCGCCTGTCACACGCAGCGATGCGCGCTGGCCAGCGGGAGACCAGCGATCAAAAAAAAAAATGTCCAGGCCATTCCATGACGATCAGCGATACCCGACAGGGGGGCCGGTCGCTGGTCAGTGTCACACACTGTGATCTCGCTGGTGAGATTGCTGTGTGTGACGGGGGATTAAGTATCACATGTAGCGATATCGCTATGTGTAAAGCCCCCTTCACTTATCTTTATGAGACAACCCATTCAAAACGGTTATCTGCCCTTGCAGTGGAAAGCGGCCTGTTGGGACTGACTAAATGTTAAAGTGAATATCCAGAAATTAAAAAAAAAAAAAAAAAAAAACCCGTGGCTGCTTGCTTCCAAGAACAGCGCCCCACTTGTCCATAGGTTGAGTGTGGTGCTGCATCTCAGCCCCGTTCACCAGAGCTGAGCCTCTTCTGATTAGTAGGCCTCCATGACGTCATGATTGCACCACAAAGTGCGTCGCTCCGTGATGTCATGACGTTGCAGGGCGCACAGATCAGAAGTGGCCCTTAGGACACCGCAGGTAGTAGGAAGTTCTCAGCGCTCTGATTACACTGCCATGGAGTACCATGGAATTAGTCAACACTACCGGCCATGACACATAGATAGGTCTGATGCCTTTTTGTATACAACCCCCTAAAGGACCTCAGGACCACTTAAAGGAATCATACAGCAAGCCTGCTTTCTTGTAGAAACAGCGCCACCCTTGAACACGGTTCATGTCTGGTATTACACCTCTGGTATTGCAACTGGCTTTGCCCCATTGAAGTGAATGGAGCTGCAATACCACACACAACACACTGTCAGAGGTGGCGCTATTTCTGCAATAAAGCAGTCACTGTCCTGAACAACCCCTTTAAGAGAATAACTCATCTCTGACCATAGAGCTCTGTAGACCGGGATTTATCTATTTTATCTAAATGGGGCTCAATCCTCAGCTTTCTTTCGTGTTGTTCTTTTCTACCACTGATCCGCCATTCTTACGATCTCCGCTCGTGGTCAGTGAAAAGGAATATTCTCATTTACACCCAGAGGAGGACGGGTCTGATACTTCTCACAAATAATAGATTGCCACAATGTATCCAGTGCGATGAATCCAGATAAATGCCAAGTGTCCTCCCCCTAAGAGCAAGAAGTTCAGCAGAAGCGTCTCCGCAAAGGTGGCGGTGATTCACGCTACGTGTGACAAGAGCGTCTCGGAATCCAGTGCAAACAATGAGACTTTAGCTCAGGAGGCCTCCATCAGATCCAGGCGAGTGACCAGTAAGATGAAGCTGCTGATCGCGGCTTTATTTCTGCCCAGAGTTACATTCCGCTATTTATGGACTGTGACAAATGAGCGTTTTGTGAAACAGAGAAGAAAACAATCCTTTTTATTTCCAAACTGTAATCACTTGCAGCAGAAATTCTCATCCACCGCAGCGACAAAGCGGAGCGAAGGCGATGCAATGACGAGAAACCGGTACAAGAGCAAATTCCTACTGACAGAAGACTTATCACAGGGCTCGTCTGTAAGGGCATGTTCACACAGAGTTATTTTAGGAGGTTTCATGCTCCAAATTCTCCTAAAAATGCCTAAAAAAATTAGACTTTCCACTCCAAAAACATCTGCGAAATTCCTCAAGCTTAAAATAAGAAAAGTAGAGGAAGCATCAGAATTATTATATTGTCTGTTCTTATAGCTGAGGAAGGACCACTGATCACATTATCACACGACTACAGGTTTCACAATGTGGGAAAAATACGAGAAAAAGAGAAGATGAATACGACAAACGAGTGACACAACATACAGCGCCCACCAAGGATTAGGAGAAGAAGCAGAGATGAAGTTGGAACACGGCACAATATGCGATCTGCAACGTGTGATTGCACAAACTCCTACAGCGATGAGAAATCACAAAGTAAAAGACTGTGGGGTAAAAAATAAGTGAACACATATTTAAGGGAAATCATCTGAACCATTACTTAAGGAGTTCACAGAGAACAAGAACCGACTACAACTACTATAATACTGCCCCCTATGTACAAGAATATAACTACTATAATACTGCTCCTATGTACAAGAATATAACTACTATAATACTGCTCCTATGTACAAGAATATAACTACTATAATACTGCCCCCTATGTACAAGAATATAACTACTATAATACTGCCCCTATGTACAAGAATATAACTACTATAATACTGCTCCTATGTACAAGAATATAACTACTATAATACTGCTCCTATGTACAAGAATATAACTACTATAATACTGCCCCTATGTACAAGAATATAACTACTATAATACTGCCCCCTATGTACAAGAATATAACTACTATAATACTACCCCTATGTACAAGAATATAACTACTATAATACTGCCCCCTATGTACAAGAATATAACTACTATAATACTGCTCCTATGTACAAGAATATAACTACTATAATACTGCCCCCTATGTACAAGAATATAACTACTATAATACTGCCCCCTAAGTACAAGAATATAACTACTATAATACTGCCCCCTATGTACAAGAATATAACTACTATAATACTGCTCCTATGTACAAGAATATAACTACTATAATACTGCCCCCTATGTACAAGAATATAACTACTATAATACTGCCCCTATGTACAAGAATATAACTACTATAATACTGCTCCTATGTACAAGAATATAACTACTATAATACTGCCCCCTATGTACAAGAATATAACTACTATAATACTGCCCCTATGTACAAGAATATAACTACTATAATACTGCTCCTATGTACAAGAATATAACTACTATAATACTGCCCCCTATGTACAAGAATATAACTACTATAATACTGCTCCTATGTACAAGAATATAACTACTATAATACTGCCCCCTATGTACAAGAATATAACTACTATAATACTGCCCCTATGTACAAGAATATAACTACTATAATACTGCTCCTATGTACAAGAATATAACTACTATAATACTGCTCCTATGTACAAGAATATAACTACTATAATACTGCCCCTATGTACAAGAATATAACTACTATAATACTGCCCCCTATGTACAAGAATATAACTACTATAATACTACCCCTATGTACAAGAATATAACTACTATAATACTGCCCCCTATGTACAAGAATATAACTACTATAATACTGCCCCTATGTACAAGAATATAACTACTATAATACTGCCCCTATGTACAAGAATATAACTACTATAATACTGCTCCTATGTACAAGAATATAACTACTATAATACTGCCCCCTAAGTACAAGAATATAACTACTATAATACTGCTCCTATATACAAGAATATAACTACTATAATACTGCTACTATGTACAAGAATATAACTACTATAATACTGCCCCTATGTACAAGAATATAACTACTATAATACTGCCCCTATGTACAAGAATATAACTACTATAATACTGCCCCTATGTACAAGAATATAACTACTATAATACTGCTCCTATATACAAGAATATAACTACTATAATACTGCTACTATGTACAAGAATATAACTACTATAATACTGCTACTATGTACAAGAATATAACTACTATAATACTGCTCCTATGTACAAGAATATAACTACTATAATACTGCCCCTATGTACAAGAATATAACTACTATAATACTACTCCTATGTACAAGAATATAACTACTATAATACTGTCCCCTATGTACAGAATATAACTACTATTATACTGCCCCTATGTACAAGAATATAACTACTATAATACTGCCCCCTATGTACAAGAATATAACTACTATAATACTGCCCCTATGTACAAGAATATAACTACTATAATACTGCCCCTATGTACAAGAATATAACTACTATAATACTGCTCCTATGTACAAGAATATAACTACTATAATACTGCCCCCTAAGTACAAGAATATAACTACTATAATACTGCTCCTATATACAAGAATATAACTACTATAATACTGCTACTATGTACAAGAATATAACTACTATAATACTGCTCCTATGTACAAGAATATAACTACTATAATACTGCCCCTATGTACAAGAATATAACTACTATAATACTGCCCCTATGTACAAGAATATAACTACTATAATACTGCCCCTATGTACAAGAATATAACTACTATAATACTGCTCCTATATACAAGAATATAACTACTATAATACTGCTACTATGTACAAGAATATAACTACTATAATACTGCTACTATGTACAAGAATATAACTACTATAATACTGCTCCTATGTACAAGAATATAACTACTATAATACTGCCCCTATGTACAAGAATATAACTACTATAATACTGCTCCTATGTACAAGAATATAACTACTATAATACTGTCCCCTATGTACAGAATATAACTACTATAATACTGCCCCTATGTACAAGAATATAACTACTATAATACTGTCCCTATGTACAAGAATATAACTACTATAATACTGCCCCTATGTACAATGTGAATAGAAAATTCAATGTTCCTCAGCCCCGCAGTCCGGCAACGAACATTCTTCCAGTTTCCTCACAATGTTGTAGATCTGTGTTTTGTGACTTTTATTCAACATTATTGTGTATATTTTAAATGACTTTGGTGATGTGTGTTTTCCTGGTGGAGCGCGGCCTTGTCTGATTGAAAGAGCAGTGATATGATCAGCGCAGACAAGCGTTGCTGTAAATTGCGGTGAGAGCTGCACTGAATACCAAGTATGACATCTTCCCATCAGCCCTGCTCTCCCTCTCCAGGGATTATACCTGTACAGTACCTTCACTTTCTTTATAGGAGTCACTGGAAAGAGTCTATAGATTTTCAAAGAAAAATATTAAATATTTGAGAGTTTTCAGTGATTGATACCTTTTAATGGCTAATTGAAAAGAACTGAAAATTACAAGCTTTCCAGACTACTAAAGGTCTCTTCATCAGGCACAAATTCTTATATATAGGGCAATTTTATATTAGTTACATTCGTGTACATAGGGACAGTATTATAGTAGTTATATTCTTGTACATAGGGAGCAGTATTATAGTAGTTATATTCTTGTACATAGGGGGCAGTATTATAGTAGTTATATTCTTGTATATAGGAGCAGTATTATAGTAGTTATATTCTTGTACATAGGGAGCATTATTATAGTAGTTATATTCTTGTACATAGGGGGAAGTATTATAGTAGTTATATTCTTGTACATAGGGGCAGTATTATAGTAGTTATATTCTTGTATATAGGAGCAGTATTATAGTAGTTATATTCTTGTACATAGGGAGCAGTATTATAGTAGTTATATTCTTGTATATAGGAGCAGTATTATAGTAGTTATATTCTTGTACATAGGGAGCATTATTATAGTAGTTATATTCTTGTATATAGGAGCAGTATTATAGTAGTTATATTCTTGTACATAGGGGCAGTATTATAGTAGTTATATTCTTGTATATAGGAGCAGTATTATAGTAGTTATATTCTTGTACATAGGGGCAGTATTATAGTAGTTATATTCTTGCATATAGGAGCAGTATTATAGTAGTTATATTCTTGTACATAGGGAGCATTATTATAGTAGTTATATTCTTGTACATAGGGGGCAGTATTATAGTAGTTATATTCTTGTACATAGGGGCAGTATTATAGTAGTTATATTCTTGTACATAGGAGCAGTATTATAGTAGTTATATTCTTGTACATAGGGAGCAGTATTATAGTAGTTATATTCTTGTACATAGGGGGCAGTATTATAGTAGTTATATTCTTGTATATAGGAGCAGTATTATAGTAGTTATATTCTTGTACATAGGGAGCATTATTATAGTAGTTATATTCTTGTACATAGGGGGCAGTATTATAGTAGTTATATTCTTGTACATAGGAGCAGTATTATAGTAGTTATATTCTTGTACATAGGGGCAGTATTATAGTAGTTATATTCTTGTACATGGGGGCAGTATTATAGTAGTTATATTCTTGTACATAGGAGCAGTATTATAGTAGTTATATTCTTGTCCATAGTAACCTGTATTAGTTATATTCTTGTACATAGGGAGCAGTATTATAGTAGTTATATTCTTGTACATAGGGAGCAGTATTATAGTAGTTATATTCTTGTACATAGGAGCAGTATTATAGTAGTTATATTCTTGTCCATAGCAACCTGTATTATAGTAGTTATATTCTTGTACATAGGGAGCAGTATTATAGTAGTTATATTCTTGTACATAGGGGCAGTATTATAGCAGTTATATTCTTGTACATAGGAGCAGTATTATAGTAGTTATATTCTTGTCCATAGTAACCTGTATTATAGTAGTTATATTCTTGTACATAGGGAGCAGTATTATAGTAGTTATATTCTTGTACATAGGGGGCAGTATTATAGTAGTTATATTCTTGTACATAGGGGGCAGTATTATAGTAGTTATATTCTTGTACATAGGGAGCAGTATTATAGTAGTTATATTCTTGAACATAGGGAGCAGTATTATAGTAGTTATATTCTTGAACATAGGGAGCAGTATTATAGTAGTTATATTCTTGTACATAGGGAGCAGTATTATAGTAGTTATATTCTTGTACATAGGGGGCAGTATTATAGTAGTTATATTCTTGTACATAGGGGCAGTATTATAGCGGTTATATTCTTGTACATAGGGGCAGTATTATAGTAGTCATATTCTTGTAGATAGGGGCAGTATTATAGTAGTTATATTCTTGTACATAGGGGCAGTATTATAGTAGTTATATTCTTGTACATAGGGGCCGTATTATAGTAGTTATATTCTTGTACATAGGGGCAGTATTATAGTAGTTATATTCTTGTACATAGGGGGCAGTATTATAGTAGTTATATTCTTGTACATAGGGGCAGTATTATAGCAGTTATATTCTTGTACATAGGGGCAGTATTATAGTAGTTATATTCTTGTAGATAGGGGCAGTATTATAGTAGTTATATTCTTGTAGATAGGGGCAGTATTATAGTAGTTATATTCTTGTACATAGGGGCAGTATTATAGTAGTTATATTCTTGTACATAGGGGCAGTATTATAGTAGTTATATTCTTGTACATAGGGGCCGTATTATAGTAGTTATATTCTTGTACATAGGGGCAGTATTATAGTAGTTATATTCTTGTACATAGGGAGCAGTATTATAGTAGTTATATTCTTGTACATAGGGAGCAGTATTATAGTAGTTATATTCTTGTACATAGGGGCAGTATTATAGTAGTTATATTCTAGGGTCACATTCAATGTCCCACTATGAACTGCGCCAATCACATGCAATAATTTCCTCATGAACAGGTAATAATAAAACCCTGTATGATATAAAGAATATGACCACACTTCCATGTCAACCTATTTTTTAGATCTTGATTTATTCAACATTTTTTAAATCACTTAAACCATTGAATCGTATGAAAGTTTCTCCTCAAAGCGAGTAAAAGAAATCTGTCCAGGAATCTCTTCTCTAAAGGCTTTTATCGCAAATCAATATCATCTCGGAGATCAGGTCGCTCATTTCTTTGCACAATACATCTCATTTTACAACAATCACTCAATTCTTCAAGGGAAAAAGCCCAATAAAAATCCCATCCACGATGATCACAGGATCAGACTATTTAACAAGAAGCAGCAGAAAGCTCTCAGATAAACAGTTTATGGGCCGATAGATCAGGGAAATTTCATGAGAATTCTGGAGTAAAACCGCCTGAAATGTTGCAGACATTTAACCCCCTGTTGCCTGGCCAGCGTTTAGAAATGTCTTGTTTCTCAGGACACAGATGACATCACCATTCTGTGCAGGATATTTTAAGTGAGTGACATCACTTTGCTGAGGTCTGTGGGTCCATTGTACCAGACCCCATCAGTTCTTCAAGTCACAGTGTAGAACCATTGATACATTGGTCATATGTGCAGCAGAAGACACCAGACAGACGCGTGTCGTCCCGCCGTCCGTCCATGAGCTGAGGACTGCGGGAATCGCTGCAGACAGTAACCGTCGCTGATGCCTCAGGAACATGTAGCAAGTCGAACATTAAACATTCATAAAAGGTCAGAACGCAAATATTTATACACGTAAATAGCAGTAAAGTCTCCATGTTTACACATCTACGACGCTTCCATGTAATTTATGTTCTCAGCCTTTGAGAGCCGTAATCATTTATGTTTTCATCAACTTATCCCAAAACAGCAAGATGTTCACTTCTGGGCGTCCTCTGTAGTATGCGGCTACTTTATGGGGAATGCTTAAGTCTGAGTATTATAACATTTAGACTTTAGGTCCAAAATCCTGGGCTATTTATTTTCACTATTACCTCCCTGAGCAGAACAGCGCAATACTATAAAAAAAAATGTATCTACTGTAACCATCACTAGAAGATCACTACACGTGGTGTACAGAGATACAATCTACACATTCAGGGTGCTCCCCCTAGTGGTGACTGCAGACTGGATCTTATCATGTATCTCTGTATACAGGGAGCTCCCCCTAGTGGTGGCTGCAGACAGGATCTTATCATGTATCTCTGTATACAGGGAGCTCCCCCTAGTGGTGGCTGTAGACAGGATCTTATCATGTATCTATATACAGGGAGCTCCCCCTAGTGGTGGCTGCAGACAGGATCTTATCCTGTATCTCTGTATACAGGGAGCGCCCCCTAGTGGTGGCTGTAATCAGACAGGATCTTATCTCATTATACAGGGAGCTCCCCCTAGTGGTGGCTGCAGACAGGATCTTATCATATATCTCAGTATACAGGGAGCTCCCCCTATTGGTGGCTGCAGACAGGATCTTATCATGTATCTCTCTATACAGTGAGCTCCCCCTAGTGGTGACTGCAGACAGGATCTTATCCTGTATCTCTGTATACAGTGAGCTCCCCCTAGTGGTGGCTGTAATCAGACAGAATGTTACGGCTTCGTGAATAGAGGGGATTTGTAGCTCTGTAATACAAAGATTTAATAATTTACTTGAATTTAAACAATAAATCCTGCGGTGAGATGATTTTCTGTGCAGACCTTCTCAAAAGTAAAACGGCTCGATGTGGTAAGGAGACTGGCGCCTGGTTAGAAAACAACTGGTGCACTCATGCATCTCATGTATATACTCAGTTGCAGATTTGGAGGAATCTGCAGAACATTTTAACCCCTCGGTGATGACAATCCAAACACTGGACATTCGCCATGTCTATTAGCATTTGTATGATATCATTCTTCTCCATCCAGCGCCAGATTCGCAGCACAAGAAATCCCACCCAGACAAAGACGAGAAAAAGGTTTCCGAGCGCTGAATTTGCTCGTCATGTTGAAATTGGTAATTATGCCACATAATTGAGCTATTGTGACTCCGCATGGGTTCAGATTGTTAAACTGAGCTCCATTGTGTCTCCACACACAGCTGCAGTGTCCCCGATACAAATGTCACCGCGTTCCGTCATCTCACATCTACGGACATGTTTGTGGATAAACAAGACGACACATAGGGTAGTAAGGAGATTCGGATGAACCGGCCGCGGTAATCCAGCGCTTCTCACGCGTCTACCAGGCCCGATTCCTGCAGTACCGCATATAGGAGCGGACATATCATCGGTCAACATGTGCAGTCACAAAGGGGGCCAAGACCTTCTTCCTTCTAAGCAGGTGGAATTCTGCATTATCATTTATTAGGAGCTGTTGGACATCAAAGGGCCCATATCTCATATCTTGTCTTCGCACAGGGGCCTCGTCTCTCCGTGTCCGCCCCGTCTATACCCCAATCCGTGGATTCCAATACTCGTCCCCCTAAGGGTCAGACCATATCTGGTCTCAAAGACCATGCAAAACCTGGGAACTTTTCATCTTGCAATTCTGAAATTTTTTAATATTTTTGTTATATTGAATGAATGCAGTTAAAGCGTCATCTTTTACTTTCTTTTTGCAGGACTCAATCACAATGGTCTTTCCCATAAATCCCTTTGATGTCCGCTTCTCTTTGCCTTTGGAGGCATTTTCTTACTTAACTGCATGTATTTGGGACAATAAATTCACAATAAATCCCAAATGCAACATTTATTTTTAGCCCGGAATTAGTGCAAGAAAAAATAAAGCTCCTAAAAGGTGGACAACATGTCATACCGATAATAGTCAGCAGGTGTCAGTGTTTGCATAGGCCAAGAACAGCGACCTCTACTGGCAAAAGACTGTACTACACAGTTATTTATCTAACACCGCCTCCTGCACCGATAACATCGCTCGTGTGACCTCATCAGAATCGAGGATCCTCACAAATCTAGAACACAAGACGATGCCATACTGTATTCAGTGACCAAATAAGCAGGACATCGCACAGAACTGAATAGGAGAGTGTTATCACTGCACCTGACATTTTTTTTCTATGGAATTTTCCACTGTGTTCTAATGCAATGACACAAAGTTGCAGTGTCTTTATTACTGATTTATTCTGTATCAAATTCAAGGGATTCATCCAGCCACTAGTAAAGCGATTGTGCCTGTGATACAGAGCGGAGCGGCACCGCGATGTTTGACTGCAGCACAGGCGATTCCCATGCATCACATTCTGTGCAGAAATCAGCTCGCTGCCTCAGACGAGCAGAAACGATCATCGGTCAAAGTCACTTCTGCAACAAATCTGCCGCATGTGAATCCACACTTAAAAAGCAAATCGGACACCGACAACCGGAACTAGAAAACACATTCACTCATCTCATCCATCAGCCTCTACATTGTGCCCACTCCTGAATTCTGCCCCATATACCGCGTGGGAGACAGACATAATGACTGGATTCACTGATGTGAAAGTGTTCCACTAAGGAGAAAACTATTCCCTACCAAACAAATGGCCGAACACAGAACTGGTACGATTCACGGGAAACAGAGCAACTATCCAAGTATAGGACTCACCGTGCACATTACTGATCCTGTACTGATCCAGAGTTACATCCTGTATTATACTCCAGAGCTGCACTCACTATTCTGCTGGTGCAGTCACTGTGTACATACATTACTGATCCTGAGTTACCTCCTGTATTATACCCCAGAGCTGCACTCACTATTCTGCTGGTGCAGTCACTGTGTACATACATTACATTACTGATCCTGAGTTACATCCTGTATTATACTCCAAAGCTGCACTCACTATTCTGCTGGTGCAGTCGCTGTGTACATACATTACTGATCCTGAGTTACATCCTGTATTATACTCCAGAGCTGCACTCACTATTCTGCTGGTGCAGTCACTGTGTACATACATTACTGATCCTGAGTTACATCCTGTATTATACTCCAAAGCTGCACTCACTATTCTGCTGGCGCAGTCACTGTGTGCATACATTACATTACTGATCCAGAGTTACATCCTGTATTATATCCCAGAGCTGCACTCACTATTCTGCTGGTGCAGTCACTGTGTACATACATTACTGATCCTGAGTTATCTCCTGTATTATACCCCAGAGCTGCACTCACTATTCTGCTGGTGCAGTCACTGTGTGCATACATTACATTACTGATCCTGAGTTACCTCCTGTATTATACCCCAGAGCTGCACTCACTATTCTGCTGGTGCAGTCACTGTGTACATACATTACATTACTGATCCTGAGTTACCTCCTGTATTATACTCCAGAGCTGCACTCACTATTCTGCTGGTGTAGTCACTGTGTACATACATTACTGATCCTGAGTTACATCCTGTATTATACCCCAGAGCTGCACTCACAATTCTGCTGGTGCAGTCACTGTGTACATACATTTTTTATATGTACAGTCACAAAATAAAAAAGACATTTACATAAAATTGTAAAATAATACCTTTACTAAAACCTTGAATAAAATAACATCATTTTCTGATGATATAAGCCCTACAGGAGAGATCTATTTGGCTGGTGAAGTCATTGCTTGCAACAGCATTGATGTTGGCCAATATTTATGCAATGATTTCAGCATACAGTGACTTGCAAAAGTATTCACCCCCACCCACTTTGGCATTTGTAGTGTTTTGCTACCTTACAACCTGGAATTTCACTTACTTTTTTTAGGGTTTGTGTCAGTTCTAGTGATGAGCGAGTATACTCGTTGCTCGGGTTTTCCCGAGCATGCTCAGGTGATCGTCGAGTATTTGAAGTGCTCGGAGATTTAGTTTCTGTCGCCGCAGCTGCATGATTTGCGGCGGTTAGACAGCCTGAGTACATGTGGGAATTCATTAACAAACACATGTATTCAGGCTGTCAAACAGACGCAAACCATGCAGCTGCGGCGACAGAAACTAAATGTCTGAGAACTTCCAAATCCTCGGAGACCACCCGAGCGTGCTCTGGGAAACCCGAGTAACGAGTATACTCACTCATCACTAGTCAGTTCATGTAAGGAACATGCCGACAACTGTGAACATTTGTTTTTCTTTTTATTGTGAAGCAAGCAACAAATAGGAGAAAATAATGGAAAACTTCAGTGTGCATAACTATTCACCCCCCCTAAAGTCATTACTTTGTAGAGCCTCCTTCTGTGGAAATTACAGCTACAAGTTACTTTGGATAAATCACTCTGAGCTTTTTACATTTTGCCACTGGGAGTTTTGCCCATTCCGCAAGGCAAAACTGTTCCAGCTCCTTCACGTTTGTTTTTCACCAAAGAAAACATCTGTCTTCAAGTCTGACCACAGATTCTCCATTGGATCAAGGTCTGGACTGTGACTCCACCACTCCAGTATATTTACACTTATCTCCTTACACCCCTCGAGTGTTGCTTTAGCTGTATGCTTTGGGTCATTGTCTTGTTGGAAGGTGAACCTCCGTCCCAGTCTCAAATCACTGACAGAATGAAACAGGTTTTAGTCAAGAATATCCCGGTATTTAACAACATCCATCTTCCCCTCGACTCGGACCATTTTCCCTGTCCCAGCTGCCGAAAAACTCACAGCATGATCCTGCCACCATGTTTCACTGTGGGGATGGTGTCCTTGGGGTGATGAGCTGTGTTGGTTGGCGCCATAGCGTTTACCTTGGTGGCCACAAAGTTCAATTTTTATCTCTTCTGACCACAGCATCCTCTTCCATGCATTCGGACATTTGGGGAGTCTCCCACATGTCTTTTGGCAAACTGAAAAGGAGCCTTACAATTTGTGTAAGTAAAGGCTTTTTTCTGCCCACTCTTCCATAAAGGCCACCTCTATGGAGTGTATGGCTCATTGTGGTCGCATGGACAGATACTCCAGTCTCTGCTTGGGAACTCTGCAGCTCCTTCAGGGTCACCTCTGGTCTCTGTGCGGCCTCTCTGATTAATGCCCTCCTTGCCCGGGCTGAGAGGTTTGGTGGGCGCCCTCTCTTGGCAGGTTTGTTGTGGCACCATGTTCTTTCCGTTTGATGATAATGGATTTGATGGAGCTCCGGGGGATCACCAGAGATTGGGAGATTTGTTATAACCCAACCCTGACTTATTCTTCTCAACAACTTTGTCCCTGATTGTTGGAGATCTCCTTGGCCTTCATGGTGTTTGGTAAGTGGTGCCTCTTGTTAATGGTGCTGCAGCCTCTGAGGCCTTCAGACATGTGACACTTAGATTGAAAGGAATTGCTTGCACCAGAAAATTTTAGGGCTTGAATACAAATGCACATGACAATTTTTAGTTATTTGATCCCGTAATTTTAATTATGCTTATATTTTTCTCACTTCAATGACATTCAGATTAGGGGACTGTGAGGGCCATTGCAAAACCTTCAGCTTGGGCCTTTTGAGATAGTCTATTGTGGATTGTGACGTGTGATTAGGAACATTATCCATGTGTAGCAGCCATCCTCATCCTCCTCCTCTTTTCACCTTCAGCTATTTTACAGATGGTGTTATGTTTGCCTCAAGAATTTGTTGAAATTTCATTGAATCTATTCTTCCCTCTACATGTGAAATGTTCCCTGTGCCATTCACTGCAACACAACCTCAAAGCACGATTGTTCGATCCACTCACACACTTAATGGTTGAGATGTTCTTTTCCTTAAATTCTGTGCTCTTTTTCTTCCACCTTTGATTATTGTCGCCAAAGAATTCTATTTTATGATCGTGATCGGTCCACAAGACTTATTTCCAAAATGTATCAGGCTTGTTTAGATGTTGATTTGCATACTTCTGATAATTTTTAAGGTGAGGACGCAGGAGAGACTTTCTTCTGATGACTCTTCCATGAAGGCCATATTTGTGCAGGTGTCTCTGACCAGTAGAACAATGTATGACAACTCCAGAGTCTGCTTAATCTTTCTGAAGGTCTTTTGCAGTGAAGCGGGGATTCTGCTTTGCCTTTGTAGCAATCCTACAAGCAGCTCACACTGAAATTTTGCTTGGTCTTCCAGACTTTATTTTAACGTCCATTGTTTCTGGTAACTACCTTTTCTTAATCACATTTCGAACTGAGGAAAGAACAACTTGAAAACGCTTTGCTATCTTCTTATAACCTCCTCCTGCTTTGTGGGCCTTCACCATTTTCATTTTCTGAGTGCTAGGCAGCTGCTTAGAAGAACTCATGACTGCTGATTTTGGGTGGAGGCTGGGTTTCTATAAAGCTGAGATATTTGTATCACCAGGACTTTCCTAACGATGACAGTGAACAAGTTATAACCCTAACAGGCTAATTAAGGTCTGAAACCTTGGTCAAATTTACCTAAGCACACAAATCTCCAAGGGTGCCCAAACTTTTGCATTGGCCTATTTTCCTTTTTGTATTTTTTAAAATAAAAGAATGACTTTATATATTGTGGTAGAGCGTCTCATTCGGCTGCACATAAAGGTAGACACAGGTGCACTGCGGCTTTAAGAACTGCCAATGGTTTGTTATAGGCAGCATAAATCAAGAGGTAGTGGAGAAAATACAGCCCTCTGGGCAAAACAGGAAAACAAGACAAAATGGGGGCAGAACAAACAGTCCTTCTGTGAGTGGGCTCCCTCCTGCTCACGGAACACGCACGCTCCAGGCTCTCTAGTCCATGCAGCACTCTCCTGCAGTGCTCCTTCTCCAGGCCATACACTGAACACAGAGAACTTTCCTTCAGCCATTTAAGCCCAGACCATGTGACTCGTCAACCACGTGACTGATCACATGACTGTGACCTCACCCAGGTCCTGTCAACACACAGTGGTCCTGTCTCTGTAGGGGAAGGTATGGGGGGGGGACAAACTCCCACCCGCTCTATGAATGTCCCCCTAAAAACCAGCCCATGACATTACTTAACCCTGTAACTTTAGACCTTTTAAAGATCATTTCATCTTTTACTTGCTTAACTGTCCACAATGACAGTAATTTTGTCTAATTTTGAATCCAGACATGCCCAAACTTTTACATGTCACTGTAAACACAGGTTGTAATGTAGCAAAATAGGTAAAAGCAAAGGGGGTGAAAACCTTTGCAAACCAATGTATGTCCAGGTCAGAGTAAATTACTACATGACTAGACTGGTTGTCAGGTTACTATCTATTGAACAGGCAATAACTGACTGGGGTCAGGCCGATCCCCAATAGAATACTGCGGCAGTGCGCGTGCGTGACCGCCACCCCATTCATTCTCTATGGGGCTGCTGAGCGCTGCGCTTGACATTTCCCAGCAGCCCCATAGCGCGGCGGGTATGCACGGCTCCATTCTATATAATAAACATGCTCCATTGGGGAGAAAAATTCCATGTTCTGTTGATCAGTGCCGGTGTCAGCGGTCGGACCTCCACCGAGTGATCAGTGGTCTTCTAGATTTAGGTGATAACTTGTTTTCACCGGACAACCAAGGATTAACCAATGTCGGCGCCGTATTCATATCCTCTTTATCCGTAAGCCGGAATTTACACTTCCCTGGATGAGACAATCACTAGAATGTGCCGCTCTTAGTTTGGGGGACTCAACGCCATCCGGTATTACATGGACAACCGCTCACTTTATCGGGCGCTATCTAATTCTAGATTTACCCTGCAGTGATATCAGCCGTGATCTAAAAGCTGCTTGTTCATTGGAGACCTGAAAGTGTATAATGTATCTCTACACAGTGCAGGAGAAGCAGTCACGTCCTGGAAACCATCACCAAGTAGGTTAGGTGGTAATGAAAGATTGATACATTTTATACAGTAAGCAAATATCATGAATATTGAACTGTTGGAATGTTCAGACTTGATTTGAATAAGATTAATGTATAAACAATAATTACAATCAAAATAAATAAAGATAAAGCTGCGGGTAGCATACTCACTGACTGTTTCCAGTATTTCACTTTTATTTTTTTTTTACCGCTATTACATTCTGTAAGCAGAATTGTGAGCTTTGTATGGGAGCATTATTTTTGTGGCAGCATTATGTGAGCGTTATATGGGAGCATTATTTCTGTATTATGTGAGCGTTGTATGGGAGCATTTTTTTTGTGGCAGTATTATGTGAGCATTGTATGGGAGCATTATTTTTGTGGCAGTATTATGTGAGCGTTGTACGTGAGCATTATTTCTGTATTATGTGAGCGTTGTATGGGAGCATTATTTTTGTGGCAGTATTATGTGAGCATTGTATGGAAGCATTATTTTTGTGGCAGTATTATGTGAGCGTTGTACGGGAGCATTATTTCTGTATTATGTGAGCGTTGTATGGGAGCATTATTTTTGTGGCAGTATTATGTGAGCATTGTATGGAAGCATTATTTTTGTGGCAGCATTATGTGAGCGTTGTATGGAAGCATTATTTTTGTGGCAGCATTATGTGATCTTTGTGTGGAAGCATTATTTTTGTGGCAGTATTATGTGAGCATTGTATGGAAGCATTATTTTTGTGGCAGTATTATGTGAGCGTTGTATGGAAGCATTATTTTTGTGGCATTATGTGAGCATTGTATGGAAGCATTATTTTTGTGGCAGTATTATGTGAGCATTGTATGGAAGCATTATTTTTGTGGCAGCATTATGTGAGCGTTGTATGGAAGCATTATTTTTGTGGCAGCATTATGTGATCTTTGTGTGGAAGCATTATTTTTGTGGCAGTATTATGGGAGCGCTGTATGGGAGCATTATTTTTGTGGCAGTATTATGTGAGCGTTGTATGGGAGCATTATTTTTGTGGCAGTATTATGTGAGCGTTGTATGGGAGCATTATTTTTGTGGCAGCATTATGTGAGCATTGTATGGAAGCATTATTTTTGTGGCAGCATTATGTTAGTGTTGTATGGGGCATTATTTTTGTGGCAGTATTATGTGAGCAGTGTATGGGAGCATTATTTTTGTGGCAGTATTATGTGAGCATTGTATGGGAGCATTATTTTTGTGGCAGTATTATGTGAGCGTTGTATGGGAGCATTATTTCTTTATTATGTGAGCGTTGTATGGGGCATTATTTTTGTGGCAGTATTATGTGAGCAGTGTATGGGAGCATTATTTTTGTGGCAGTATTATGTGAGCGTTGTATGGAAGCATTATTTTTGTGGCAGTATTATGTGAGTGTTGTACGGGAGCATTATTTATGTATTATGTGAGCGTTGTATGGGAGTATTATTTTTGTGGCAGTATTATGTGAGCATTGTATGGAAGCATTTTTTTTTGTGGCAGCATTATGTGAGCGTTGTATGGAAGCAGTGTTTTTGTGGCAGTATTATGTGAGCGTTGTACGGGAGCATTATTTCTGTATTATGTGAGCGTTGTATGGGAGCATTATTTTTGTGGCAGCATTATGTGAGCGTTGTATGGAAGCATTATTTTTGTGGCAGCATTATGTGATCTTTGTGTGGAAGCATTATTTTTGTGGCAGCATTATGTTAGTGTTGTATGGGGCATTATTTTTGTGGCAGTATTATGTGAGCAGTGTATGGGAGCATTATTTTTGTGGCAGTATTATGTGAGCGTTGTATGGGAGCATTATTTTTGTGGCAGTATTATGTGAGCGTTGTATGGGAGCATTATTTTTGTGGCAATATTATGTGAGCATTGTATGGAAGCATTATTTTTGTGGCAGTATTATGTGAGCGTTGTATGGAAGCATTATTTTTGTGGCAGTATTATGTGAGCATTGTATGGAAGCATTATTTTTGTGGCAGTATTATGTGAGCGTTGTATGGAAGCATTATTTTTGTGGCATTATGTGAGCATTGTATGGAAGCATTATTTTTGTGGCAGTATTATGTGAGCATTGTATGGAAGCATTATTTTTGTGGCAGTATTATGTGAGCGTTGTACGGGAGCATTATTTCTGTATTATGTGAGCGTTGTATGGGAGCATTATTTTTGTGGCAGTATTATGTGAGCATTGTATGGAAGCATTATTTTTGTGGCAGCATTATGTGAGCGTTGTATGGAAGCATTATTTTTGTGGCAGCATTATGTGATCTTTGTGTGGAAGCATTATTTTTGTGGCAGTATTATGGGAGCGCTGTATGGGAGCATTATTTTTGTGGCAGCATTATGTGAGCATTGTATGGAAGCATTATTTTTGTGGCAGTATTATGTGAGCGTTGTATGGGAGCATTATTTTTGTGGCAGCATTATGTGAGCATTGTATGGAAGCATTATTTTTGTGGCAGCATTATGTTAGTGTTGTATGGGGCATTATTTTTGTGGCAGTATTATGTGAGCGTTGTATGGGAGCATTATTTTTGTGGCAGCATTATGTTAGTGTTGTATGGGGCATTATTTTTGTGGCAGTATTATGTGAGCATTGTATGGAAGCATTATTTTTGTGGCAGCATTATGTGAGCGTTGTATGGAAGCAGTGTTTTTGTGGCAGTATTATGTGAGCGTTGTACGGGAGCATTATTTCTGTATTATGTGAGCGTTGTATGGGAGCATTTTTTTTTGTGGCAGTATTATTAGAGCGTTGTACGGGAGCATTATTTTTGTGGCAGTATTATGTGAGCATTGTATGGAAGCATTATTTTTGTGGCAGCATTATGTGAGCGTTGTATGGAAGCATTATTTTTGTGGCAGCATTATGTGATCTTTGTGTGGAAGCATTATTTTTGTGGCAGCATTATGTGAGCATTGTATGGAAGCATTATTTTTGTGGCAGCATTATGTTAGTGTTGTATGGGGCATTATTTTTGTGGCAGTATTATGTGAGCAGTGTATGGGAGCATTATTTTTGTGGCAGTATTATGTGAGCGTTGTATGGGAGCATTAGTTTTGTGGCAGTATTATGTGAGCGTTGTATGGGAGCATTATTTTTGTGGCAATATTATGTGAGCATTGTATGGAAGCATTATTTTTGTGGCAGTATTATGTGAGCGTTGTATGGAAGCATTATTTTTGTGGCATTATGTGAGCGTTGTATGGAAGCATTATTTTTGTGGCAGTATTATGTGAGCGTTGTATGGGAGCATTATTTTTGTGGCAGCATTATGTGAGCGTTGTATGGGAGCATTATTTTTGTGGCAGCATTATGTGAGCATTGTATGGAAGCATTATTTTTGTGGCAGCATTATGTTAGTGTTGTATGGGGCATTATTTTTGTGGCAGTATTATGTGAGCAGTGTATGGGAGCATTATTTTTGTGGCAGTATTATGTGAGCGTTGTATGGGAGCATTATTTTTGCGGCAGTATTATGAGAGCGTTGTATGGGAGCATTATTTCTTTATTATGTGATCGTTGTACGGGAGCATTATTTTTGTGGCAGTGTTATGTGAGCGTTGTATGGGAGCATTAATTTTGTGGCAGTATTATGTGAGCGTTGTATGGAAGCATTATTTTTGTGGCAGTATTATGTGAGTGTTGTACAGGAGCATTATTTATGTATTATGTGAGCGTTGTATGGGAGTATTATGTTTGTGGCAGTATTATGTGAGCATTGTATGGAAGCATTATTTTTGTGGCAGCATTATGTGAGCGTTGTATGGAAGCAGTATTTTTGTGGCAGTATTACGTGAGAGTTGTACTGGAGCATTATTTCTGTTTTATGTGAGCGTTGTATGGGAGCATTTTTTTGTGGCAGTATTATTAGAGCGTTGTACGGGAGCATTATTTCTGTATTATGTGAGCGTTGTATGGGAGCATTATTTTTGTGGCAGTATTATGTGAGCATTGTATGGAAGCATTATTTTTGTGGCAGCATTATGTGATCTTTGTATGGAAGCATTATTTTTGTGGCAGTATTATGTGAGCGCTGTATGGGAGCATTATTTTTGTGGCAGCATTATGTGAGCATTGTATGGGAGCATTATTTTTGTGGCAGCATTATGTGAGCATTGTATGGAAGCATTATTTTTGTGGCAGCATTATGTGATCTTTGTATGGAAGCATTATTTTTGTGGCAGTATTATGTGAGCGCTGTATGGGAGCATTATTTTTGTGGCAGCATTATGTGAGCATTGTATGGAAGCAGTATTTTTGTGGCAGTATTATGTGAGCGTTGTACGGGAGCATTATTTCTGTATTATGTGAGCGTTGTATGGGAGCATTTTTTTTGTGGCAGCATTATGTGATCTTTGTGTGGAAGCATTATTTTTGTGGCAGTATTATGTGAGCGCTGTATGGGAGCATTATTTTTGTGGCAGCCTTATGTGAGCATTGTATGGAAGCATTATTTTTGTGGCAGCATTATGTGAGCGTTGTATGGGTGCATTATTTTTGTGGCAGCATTATGTGAGCATTGTATGGAAGCATTATTTTTGTGGCAGTATTATGTGAGCGTTGTATGGGAGCATTATTTTTGTGGCAGCATTATGTGAGCGTTGTATGGGAGCATTATTTTTGTGGCAGTATTTTGTGAGTGTTGTACGGGAGCATTATTTATGTATTATGTGAGCGTTGTATGGGAGTATTATTTTTGTGGCAGTATTATGTGAGCATTGTATGGAAGCATTATTTTTGTGGCAGCATTATGTAAGCGTTGTATGGAAGCAGTATTTTTGTGGCAGTATTATGTGAGCGTTGTACGTGAGCATTATTTCTGTATTATGTGAGCGTTGTATGGAAGCATTATTTTTGTGTCAGTATTATGTGAGCGTTGTATGGAACCATTATTTTTGTGGCAGTATTATTAGAGCATTGTACGGGAGCATTATTTCTGTGTTATGTGAACGTTGTATGGGAGCATTATTTTTGTGGCAGTATTATGTGAGCATTGTATGGAAGCATTATTTTTGTGGCAGCATTATGTGAGCGTTGTATGGAAGCATTATTTTTGTGGCAGCATTATGTGATCTTTGTGTGGAAGCATTATTTTTGTGGCAGTATTATGTGAGCGCTGTATGGGAGCATTATTTTTGTGGCAGCATTATGTGAGCATTGTATGGAAGCATTATTTTTGTGGCAGCATTATGTGAGCATTGTATGGAAGCATTATTTTTGTGGCAGTATTATGTGAGCGTTGTATGGGAGCATTATTTTTGTGGCAGTATTATGTGAGCGTTGTATGGGAGCATTATTTTTGTGGCAGCATTATGTGAGCGCTGTATGGGAGCATTATTTTTGTGGCAGCATTATGTGAGCATTGTATGGGAGCATTATTTTTGTGGCAGCATTATGTGAGCATTGTGTGGAAGCATTATTTTTGTGGCAGTATTATGTGAGCGCTGTATGGGAGCATTATTTTTGTGGCAGCATTATGTGAGCATTGTATGGGAGCATTATTTTTGTGGCAGCATTATGTGAGCATTGTATGGAAGCATTATTTTTGTGGCAGTATTATGTGAGCGTTGTATGGGAGCATTATTTTTGTGGCAGTATTATGTGAGCGTTGTATGGGAGCATTATTTCTTTATTATGTGAGCGTTGTATGGGAGCATTATTTTGTGTGGCAGTATTATGTGAGCGTTGTATGGGAGCATTATTTCTTTATTATGTGATCGATGTATGGAAGCATTATTTTTGTGGCAGTATTATGTGAGCGTTGTATGGGAGCATTACTTTTGTGGCAGTATTATGTGAGCATTATATGGAAGCATTATTTTGTGTGGCAGTGTTATGTGAGCGTTGTATGGGAGCAGTATTTTGTGTGGCAGTATTATGTGAGCATTATATGGGAGCATTATTTTTGTGCCAGTATTATGTGAGCGTTGTATGGGAGCATTATTTTTGTGCCAGTATTATGTGAGCGTTGTATGGGAGCATTATTTTTGTGGCAGTATTATGTGAGTGTTGTATGGGAACATTACTTTTGTGGCAGTATTATGTGAGCAATATATGGAAGCATTATTTTGTGTGGCGGTGTAATATGAGCGTTGTATGGGAGCATTATTTTGTGTGGCAGTGTTATGTCAGTGTTGTATGGGAGCATTATTTTGTGTGGCAGTGTTATGTGAGCGTTGTATGGGAGCATTATTTTTGTGGCAGTGTTATGTGAGCGTTGTATGGGAGCATTATTTTGTGTGGCGGTATTATGTGAGCTTTGTATGGAAGCATTATTTTGTGTGGCGGTATTATGTGAGTGTTGCATGGGAGCATTATTTTGTATGGCGGTGTTATGTGAGCATTGTATGGGAGCATTATTTTTGTGGTGGTATTGTTTGAGTTTTGTATGGAAGCATTATTTTGTTTTGCAGTATTCAGACAAAAATCTGCACTTTTCTCGATGCTCAGCGCTTATTTTCTATAAGTCGGCTGATTCTTGACCACTAAACCACGCTCTGTTATTTTTTTGGTTTCTTATGACGTATTTCAAAATAGGTTTTCTACCCCAGATCCAGGGCGGACATTTCATTAGTGCAATGTGTGCAGCCGCACAGGGGCCCAAGAGGTAAAGAGCCCCACTTTCACCTTCGAAACAAGCAGGTCCTGTTACAGACACGGAGGGGCCCATAAACTGTTCTTACACAGGGGTCCTTTTCCATAGGTATCCGCCACTGCCCAAATCATCCCAAAGGTGCCTCTACCTATGAGGCTCAATCAGGGCCATACAGAATGATCACTGGGAGTCTGGTCCTTCTACTGCATCCTTAATATTAGACACAATGAATGACACCCCCGGAATACACCATACAACGTATCTGGACCGTGCTCCTATCTGCACCTTTCCTCTTTTTTTTCCTCGCTCCTATCTGCACGACCCCAATACTTTTCCACACGTCTACAGCTCTTCATGCGAGTGCTAGCTCTTGCGTCCAGTATGGCAGTGGATACATATCTGAAATACTCTGTGCCCAGTGATAATCCTATAAGCCCCACACGTGACCTCAGATCGCCCCGCTGCACCTGACAATGGGATCCTTCTTGGAATAATAGTATCCTTCATGGAATGCTATGAAGCAGGCAGGCCGGTGCCAGGTCCTGCGAGCGGCTGCAGCTCGGTGGCAGCAGACAGGCTCTTTGTTGTGGTGCTGGGAACTTTCACATCTCAGTCTGGCGCTGGCATCACAATGTATTGTCCTCATCAATGAGCGATGCACCGACAGCAATGGGGGAACCCAGCAAGTGGGGCGCCCAGGAGAGTTCTGCTCCAGGGCTGGCATTGGCAGAGCAGATGTGGGCATAGGCCCAGCTATAGTGCCGAACCCCCCACCCCCATCCAATCTATGCACTGGATGCAAAGAACACCCCCCATCAGGACCCCCTAAGCCAAGCAGCACAATGCACCAGAGGCAAAGAATAGCAGCAGCTTCCTCACTGCAGATACAATGTATGAAAGGACAGACCCCAGAGCCAGGCTGAGCCCACCCAGGACTTACCAAATGGAGAGGTGTGGGCGCCCCCCCTCCTGCCCATCGTCCCCAGGCTGGAGATGGTCTCCGGCAGAGTCAGGGGTCTCCTCTGCTCTCACACATGTGAGGGTCTCTGCCTGACACCAACAGTCTATGAGCAGCAAGAAAGGAGCTGATGGGGCTGGAAATGGGAGGGATGAGAAGGATGGAGGGGAGGAGAGACTGCACAGAGGACAGCAGTGTGTGCAGCCTGGGGTGTGTGCAGAGGACAGCAGTGTGTGCAGCCTGGGGTGTGTGCAGAGGACAGCAGTGTGTGCAGCCTGGAGTGTGTGCAGAGAACAGCAGAGTGTGCAGCCTGGGGTGTGTGCGGAGGACAGCAGAGTGTGCAGCCTGGGGTGTGTGCGGAGGACAGCAGTGTGTGCAGCCTGGGGTGTGTGCAGAGGACAGCAGTGTGTGCAGCCTGGGGTGTGTGCAGAGGACAGCAGAGTGTGCAGCCTGGGGTGTGTGCGGAGGACAGCAGTGTGTGCAGCCTGGGGTGTGTGCAGAGGACAGCAGTGTGTGCAGCCTGGAGTGTGTGCAGAGAACAGCAGAGTGTGCAGCCTGGGGTGTGTGCAGAGGACAGCAGCGTGTGCAGCCTGGGGTGTGTGCAGAGGACAGCAGAGGGTGCAGCCTGGGGTGTGTGCAGAGGACAGCAGTGTGTTCAGCCTGGGGTGTGTGCAGAGGACAGCAGTGTGTGCAGCCTGGAGTGTGTGCAGAGAACAGCAGAGTGTGCAGCCTGGGGTGTGTGCGGAGGACAGCAGAGTGTGCAGCCTGGGGTGTGTGCGGAGGACAGCAGTGTGTGCAGCCTGGGGTGTGTGCAGAGGACAGCAGTGTGTGCAGCCTGGGGTGTGTGCAGAGGACAGCAGAGTGTGCAGCCTGGGGTGTGTGCGGAGGACAGCAGTGTGTGCAGCCTGGGGTGTGTGCAGAGGACAGCAGTGTGTGCAGCCTGGAGTGTGTGCAGAGAACAGCAGAGTGTGCAGCCTGGGGTGTGTGCAGAGGACAGCAGCGTGTGCAGCCTGGGGTGTGTGCAGAGGACAGCAGAGGGTGCAGCCTGGGGTGTGTGCGGAGGACAGCAGAGTGTGCAGCCTGGGGTGTGTGCAGAGGACAGCAGTGTGTGCAGCCTGGGGTGTGTGCAGAGGACAGCAGTTTGTGCAGCCTGGAGTGTGTGCAGAGAACAGCAGAGTGTGCAGCCTGGGGTGTGTGCAGAGGACAGCAGTGTGTGCAGCCTGGGGTGTGTGCAGAGGACAGCAGTGTGTGCAGCCTGGGGTGTGTGCAGAGGACAGCAGTGTGTGCAGCCTGGAGTGTGTGCAGAAAACAGCAGAGTGTGCAGCCTGGGGTGTGTGCAGAGGACAGCAGTGTGTGCAGCCTGGGGTGTGTGCAGAGGACAGCAGTGTGTGCAGCCTGGGGTGTGTGCAGAGAACAGCAGTGTGTGCAGCCTGGGGTGTGTGCAGAGAACAGCAGTGTGTGCAGCCTGGGGTGTGTGCGGAGGACAGCAGAGTGTGCAGCCTGGGGTGTGTGCGGAGGACAGCAGAGTGTGCAGCCTGGGGTGTGTGCAGAGGACAGCAGTGTGTGCAGCCTGGGGTGTGTGCAGAGGACAGCAGAGTGTGCAGCCTGGGGTGTGTGCGGAGGACAGCAGTGTGTGCAGCCTGGGGTGTGTGCAGAGGACAGCAGTGTGTGCAGCCTGGAGTGTGTGCAGAGAACAGCAGAGTGTGCAGCCTGGGGTGTGTGCAGAGGACAGCAGCGTGTGCAGCCTGGGGTGTGTGCAGAGGACAGCAGTGTGTGCAGCCTGGAGTGTGTGCAGAGAACAGCAGAGTGTGCAGCCTGGGGTGTGTGCAGAGGACAGCAGTGTGTGCAGCCTGGGGTGTGTGCAGAGGACAGCAGTGTGTGCAGCCTGGGGTGTGTGCAGAGAACAGCAGTGTGTGCAGCCTGGGGTGTGTGCAGAGAACAGCAGTGTGTGCAGCCTGGGGTGTGTGCGGAGGACAGCAGAGTGTGCAGCCTGGGGTGTGTGCGGAGGACAGCAGAGTGTGCAGCCTGGGGTGTGTGCAGAGGACAGCAGTGTGTGCAGCCTGGGGTGTGTGCAGAGGACAGCAGAGTGTGCAGCCTGGGGTGTGTGCGGAGGACAGCAGTGTGTGCAGCCTGGGGTGTGTGCAGAGGACAGCAGTGTGTGCAGCCTGGAGTGTGTGCAGAGAACAGCAGAGTGTGCAGCCTGGGGTGTGTGCAGAGGACAGCAGCGTGTGCAGCCTGGGGTGTGTGCAGAGGACAGCAGAAGGTGCAGCCTGGGGTGTGTGCGGAGGACAGCAGAGTGTGCAGCCTGGGGTGTGTGCGAAGGACAGCAGAGTGTGCAGCCTGGGGTGTGTGCAGAGAACAGCAGTGTGTGCAGCCTGGGGTGTGTGCAGAGAACAGCAGAGTGTGCAGCCTGGGGTGTGTGCAGAGAACAGCAGAGTGTGCAGCCTGGGGTGTGTGCAGAGAACAGCAGTGAGTGCAGCCTGGGGTGTGCACGGAGGACAGCAGTGTGGGCAGCCTGGGGTGTGAATGGAGGACAGCAGTGTGGGCAGCCTGGGGTGTGTGCGAAGGACAGCAGAGTGTGCAGCCTGGGGTGTGTGCAGAGAACAGCAGTGTGTGCAGCCTGGGGTGTGTGCAGAGAACAGAGTGTGCAGCCTGGGGTGTGTGCAGGGAACAGCAGTGAGTGCAGCCTGGGGTGTGCACGGAGGACAGCAGTGTGGGCAGCCTGGGGTGTGAATGGAGGACAGCAGAGTGTGCAGCCTGGGGTGTGTGCGAAGGACAGCAGAGTGTGCAGCCTGGGGTGTGTGCAGAGAACAGCAGTGTGTGCAGCCTGGGGTGTGTGCAGAGAACAGAGTGTGCAGCCTGGGGTGTGTGCAGGGAACAGCAGTGAGTGCAGCCTGGGGTGTGCACGGAGGACAGCAGTGTGGGCAGCCTGGGGTGTGAATGGAGGACAGCAGAGTGTGCAGCCTGGGGTGTGTGCGAAGGACAGCAGAGTGTGCAGCCTGGGGTGTGTGCAGAGAACAGCAGTGTGTGCAGCCTGGGGTGTGTGCAGAGAACAGAGTGTGCAGCCTGGGGTGTGTGCAGAGAACAGCAGTGAGTGCAGCCTGGGGTGTGCACGGAGGACAGCAGTGTGGGCAGCCTGGGGTGTGAATGGAGGACAGCAGTGTGGGCAGCCTGGGGTGTGTATGGAGGACAGCAGTGTGGGCAGCCTGGGGTGTGTATGGAGGACAGCAGTGTGGGCAGCCTGGGGTGTGTATGGAGGACAGCAGTGTGGGCAGCCTGGGGTGTGTATGGAGGACAGCAGTGTGGGCAGAATGGTTTGTGCACTTTTAAAATGAAATATTCTCTTCTGATGCTTCTAATGGGGCATTCTCTGACACTGGTTATAGTTATTCTTTGTACTGGGGTATTTTCTGTCTTGCAGTGATAATAGTTGTAATAGTGATTATTTGATACTAGTGATGGGTATTCTCTTTAAGTAACTGATAAAGGGGTATTTTCTGTTAGTAGGGATACCCTCTGACACACTGGAGCGGTTTCACTGGTAATGTGGTATTCTGGCTGGCAATGAGGCTTATTCTGGGGCATACCTGCTGGCTGCAGGGTTTCGCCTCCTCTCTCCCATGGGGCCTGGTGTATGGCCATATTACCTGGATGGGATTACTGGCTTCTTGCTACAAGATCACAGATATGTACATAACTTGCCCAACGTTTAGGAAGTTTACATCATCTCCTCTGGGGACACATCTTACAACAGACTGTGTCTTCCATTGAAATAGTCACATTGCTTACTTAAAGGGGAAGTGAAATGTAATTCTTCTCCCCATCAGATCAGCGTGAGATGGTAAAGAGGTCACAGTGGTGTATAATAGACGCACCGTCTGTAGTTATTGTGGATATTTCTAAAGCTCCTGTTACGAGTTGTCCTCCATGGGATAAGTGATTTGTGCCCGATTGCTAGGACCAGCAGCGATCAGGGGATTAGGGGTCCTATGCCCTGCACCCTGTATGTCCACTGTGAAGGACCCTTTTCTTGTGATTGGTAAGCTCCCAGTAGTGGTCCCAGGGATCACACACTTCTCTGGCCTTGTGTTAGCTGATACATTTCCATTTCACTTTACTAGTACAAAGATATATGTATTGGATTTCCACTAACAAAAATCTGTCTGATGTACCAAACGGACTTTCACTGATCCCAAAATTAGAGGGTCCAACGCCCCCGTGTCAACAGAGCGGCAGTATGTGCGACCACCTCTGCATTCAGAACGTATGGGAGTAGTGGTCGCTCGTTATTGCTCCATTTACACTAGGGACTTTAGGACCCTCATGTCTTGGGTCGGTGGAGGTCTCAGCACCCAGACCCCCAGCAGTTATTCATTTATCACATATACTATGATATGACCCATTTACAATGTTTCTTGAGGCTACAGAAAACAAACAGAAGACTCCGCTTGATTTTAATCTTTGGGCAATTAATGAGGCCAAGTACTCAGACCCCCAGTCACCCCCCACCCAGATCAGCCATATATCCAAATGTCGGATCTTCCCTTTTTGTGAAGCATAGCTGTTGCCAGGCCTCGGGTGTGCACCCAGGGTGAAGAGTCCGCTCTGATGAAATACGTCCTGTCTGCAATCTAAAGGCCGACATATTTCTATTACCATTTTGGAAGCAGAGGATCTGGAGCGATCTATCAGAAATATAGAACCTGACCCCTAAAAAGATATTTTATGTTAAAAACATATGAGCATGCACAAAAGTGAACAAGTCGGTTGGACAGTGATCACACCACCCAAAGACATGAAACACAGAAAAAACAGTATAACAAACGCGCAAAAATACTCTATTGTAAAAATTATATATAACAGTAAACAGCAAGTGCTAGTAAAAAGATGATAACATAGTAAAAAGATGATAACAAAAACAGGGTATTTAGTTGATATGTATTTTTGCAAAAAATGTATACTAAGCCGCTCCACCAACACCAAGGTATACCCATCTTAGAGCAGTCCTATCTAATGTATTTAAAACCTGATCATACGAACAGTACCTGTATGAGCAGGGTTCAGAAAGGCCCATCTAGAAAGTAAAATAAAATTATATGTAAACTTTAGCCCTTTACTTTCTTAGACCCGAAGCAGAATCTCTCCATCAATATAGACCTAGAGCAGAGAATCTCTCCAGCACTACAGACCTAGAGCAGAGTTTCTCCAGCACTATAGACCTAGAGCAGTAAATCTCTCCAGCACTACAGACCTAGAGCAATAAATCTCTCCAGCACTACTGACCTAGAGCAGAGAATCTCTACAGCACTACAGACCTAGAGCAGAGTCTCTCCAGCACTACAGACCTAGAGCAGAGTTTCTCCAGCACTATAGACCTAGAGCAGTAAATCTCTCCAGCACTACAGACCTAGAGCAGCAAATCTCTCCAGCACTACAGACCTAGAGCAGAGAATCTCTCCAGCGCTACAGACCTAGAGCAGAGAATCTCTCCAGCACTACAGACCTAGAGCAGAGAATCTCTCCAGCACTACAGACCTAGAGCAGAGAATCTCTCCAGCACTACAGACCGAGAGCAGAGAATCTCTCCAGCACTACAGACCTAGAGCAGAGAATCTCTCCAGCACTACAGGCCTAGAGCAGAGAATCTCTCCAGCACTACAGACCTAGAGCAGAGAATCTCTCCAGCACTACAGACCTAGAGCAGAGAATCTCTCCAGCACTACAGACCGAGAGCAGAGAATCTCTCCAGCACTACAGACCTAGAGCAGAGAATCTCTCCAGCACTACAGACCTAGAGCAGAGAATCTCTCCAGCACTACAGACCTAGAGCAGAGAATCTCTCCAGCACTACAGACCGAGAGCAGAGAATCTCTCCAGCACTACAGACCTAGAGCAGAGAATCTCTCCAGCGCTACAGACCTAGAGCAGAGAATCTCTCCAGCGCTACAGACCTAGAGCAGAGAATCTCTCCAGCGCTACAGACCTAGAGCAGAGAATCTCTCCAGCACTACAGACCGAGAGCGGAGAAACTCTCCAGCACTACAGACCTAGAGCGGAGAATCTCTCCAGCACTACAGACCGAGAGCAGAGAATCTCTCCAGCACTACAGACCGAGAGAAGAGAATCTCTCCAGCACTACAGACCTAGAGCAGAGAATCTCTCCAGCACTACAGACCTAGAGCAGAGAGTCTCTCCAGCACTACAGACCGAGAGCAGAGAATCTCTCGAGCACTACAGACCGAGAGCAGAGAATCTCTCCAGCACTACAGACATAGAGCAGAGAATCTCTCCAGCCAGGCATCTCGGCGGACGCAAAAAAATTGACGGATCCGCAAAAAAAAGGATCCAACGGATGGCCATCCGTCAAGATCCGCCGGTAATGCAAGTCAATGGGGAAAAAAACGGATCCGTTTTTTTGCAAAAATGGCGGATTTTGACTGATGGTCAAAAACAGAAGTGTGAAACAGGCCTAACTCAGACACGGACTTGGTAATTGAGCCCAGATATTATAGGGGAAAGGAGTGGCTAACCGAGCACAGCTGAATGCAGGATTTTCCAACATGGCTGATTAACCCCTGTTCTGCTGAAAGAAATAAACATTTAATACACTGGAGAAGTGCAGCTTTTCAGCGGCGGAGTAGGAGCCACCAGGTACTGCGGTCTTCTGGCTCTGCTCCGTTGCGGTAACCCCGTGACAAAATCATCTTTTTTCAACATCAAATGAGTGCCACGTTATTCATCTCTCCAGCACTATAGACCTAGACAGGGACGGTTTTAGGCAAATTGGGGCCCTACGCAAAGTTTAAAATGGGGCCCCAAATGCTAACATATTGCACATCAAACAGAAGCATTTCGGTTGTATTTACATGCGCTGAGGCTACTTTCACACTTGCGCTTTTTTGCGCTGCGCACCGTGCATCATGCGTTTTTGTGCATTTTTTTGCGGTTTTGCCAGTTTTTTTAAAGACTCTAATGGGTGGTTGAGTGAAAAAAACGTTTTTGGGACAAGTCGGACGCACAAAAAATGCAACAGAGTGCATTTTGTGCACCCGAGCGCACACTACAAAAAAATGCATGCGCATACAAACGCATGTGTATGCGCACCCATGTAAAGAATAGGAAAAAAAACGCATGCGGTTTTTTTGCGCAAAAAAAAAACAGCACAAAAAATGCAAGTGTGAAACCAGCCTGAGTTCAGGTCGCTAAATGAGTGTGATCAACAATATTGAAATCGTTCAACACTTGTTTCCCGGCCTCGATCCACCATCTGAGGAAGAATGATGGGGACAGAACGATCACTAATGGATCACCATACAGTATTATGCTATCAGCAGCACATCTACAGTTTAAACCCAATAGTCCTCCATATAATATAATCTGCCCCATAGTGCTCCATATAGTATAATGCACCGCCAGTCATCCATGTAGTACAATTCACTTCTCATAGTATAATGCACCCCTTAGTTTTTCATATAATGTATTCCCCATAGTCCTCGATACAGTATAATGCAGCCCACATATAGTATAATGCAGCCACCCCACAGAGTATAATGCAGCCACTCCACAGAGTATATATAATGTAACCCCCCATAGACTATAATGCAGCCCCCCTCTTATAGTATAATGCAGGCACTCCACAGAGTATAATGTAACCCCCATAGACTATAATGCAGCCCCCCTCATAGTATAATGCAGCCATCCCACAGAGTATAATGCAGCCACTCCACAGAATATAATGTAACCCCCCATAGACTATAATGCAGCCCCCCTTATATAGTATAATGTAGCCCCTACATAGAATACAATGTAGCCCTCCTCATATAGTAAAATGCAGCCCCCATAGAATATAATGTAGCCCCCTCAAAGTATAATGAAGCCCCCATACAATATAATGCAGCCCCACATAGAATACAATGTAGCCTCCTCATATAGTATAATGTAGCCTCTACATAGAGTATGATGCAATCACCCCCCATAGACGATACTAAATATAATACAGCCCCCCCAGAGAATATAATGTAGCCCCAAATAGAATATAATACAGCCCACCCCCCATAGAATATAATGTATCCCCCCATATTATATAACACAGCCTCCCCCATAAAATATAATGCAAAATTAACCCCCCATGGTATATAGCAGCATAGCCCACCATGGTATATAGCAACACAGCCCACCATGGTATATAGCAACACAGCCCACCATGGTATATAGCAACACAGCCCACCATGGTATATAGCAGCACAGCCCACCATGGAATATAGCAGCACAGCCCAACATGGTATATAGCAACACAGCCCACCATGGTATATAGCAGCATAGCCCACCATGGTATATAGCAGCGCAGCCCACCATGGTATATAGCAACACAGCCCACCATGGTATATAGCAGCACAGCCCACCATGGTATATAGCAGCGCAACCCACCCTGGTATATAGCAGTGCAGCCCACCATGGTATATAGCAACACAGCCCACCATGGTATATAGCAGCACAGCCCACCATGGTATATAGCAACACAGCCCACCATGGTATATAGCAGCACAGCCCACCATGGTATATAGCAGCACAGCCCACCATGGTATATAGCAGCACAGCCCACCATGGTATATAGCAACACAGCCCACCATGGTATATAGCAGCACAGCCCACCATGGTATATAGCAGCGCAACCCACCCTGGTATATAGCAGCGCAGCCCACTATGGTATATAGCAGCGCAGCCAACCATGGTATATAGCAGCGCAGCCAACCATGGTACAGTATATAGCAGCGCAGCCCACCATGGTATATAGCAGCGCAGCCCACAATGGTATATAGCAGCATAGCCCACCATGGTACAGTATATAGCAGCACAGCCCACCATGGTATATAGCAACACAGCCCACAATGGTATATAGCAGTGCAGCCCACCATGGTATATAGCAGCGCAGCCCACTATGGTATATAGCAGCGCAGCCAACCATGGTATATAGCAGCGCAGCCAACCATGGTACAGTATATAGCAGCGCAGCCCACCATGGTATATAGCAGCGCAGCCCACCATGGTATATAGCAGCATAGCCCACCATGGTACAGTATATAGCAGCACAGCCCACCATGGTATATAGCAACACAGCGCACCATGGTATATAGCAGCGTAGCCCACCATGGTATATAGCAGCGCAGCCCACCATGGTACAGTATATAGCAGCGCAGCCCACCATGGTATATAGCAGCGCAGCCCACAATGGTATATAGCAGCATAGCCCACCATGGTACAGTATATAGCAGCACAGCCCACCATGGTATATAGCAACACAGCGCACCATGGTATATAGCAGTGCAGCCCACCATGGTATATAGCAGCGCAGCCCACTATGGTATATAGCAGTGCAGCCCACTATGGTATATAGCAGCGCAGCCAACCATGGTATATAGCAGCGCAGCCAACCATGGTATATAGCAGTGCAGCCCACTATGGTATATAGCAGCGCAGCCAACCATGGTATATAGCAGCGCAGCCAACCATGGTACAGTATATAGCAGCGCAGCCCACCATGGTATATAGCAGCACAGCCCACCATGGTATATAGCAGCGCAGCCCACCATGGTATATAGCAGCATAGCCCACCATGGTACAGTATATAGCAGCACAGCCCACCATGGTATATAGCAACACAGCGCACCATGGTATATAGCAGCGTAGCCCACCATGGTATATAGCAGCATAGCCCACCATGGTACAGTATATAGCAGCACAGCCCACCATGGTATATAGCAGCATAGCCCACCATGGTATACAGCAGCACAGCTCACCATGGTATATAGCAGCACAGCCCACCATGGTATATAGCAGCACTGCCCACCATGGTATATAGCAACACAGCCCACCATGGTATATAGCAGCACAGCCCACCATGGTATATAGCAGCATAGCCCACCATGGTATATAGCAGCACAGGCCACCATGGTATATAGCAACACAGGCCACCATGGTATATAGCAGCATAGCCCACCATGGTATATAGCAACACAGCCCACCATGGTATATAGCAGCACAGCCCACCATGGTATATAGCAGCATAGCCCACCATGGTATATAGCAGCATAGCCCACCATGGTATATAGCAGCACAGGCCACCATGGTATATAGCAGCATAGCCCACCATGGTATATAGCAACACAGGCCACCATGGTATATAGCAGCACAGCCCACCATGGTATATAGCAGCATAGCCCACCATGGTATATAGCAGCACAGGCCACCATGGTATATAGCAACACAGGCCACCATGGTATATAGCAGCACTGCCCACCATGGTATATAGCAACACAGCCCACCATGGTATATAGCAGCACAGCCCACCATGGTATATAGCAGCATAGCCCACCATGGTATATAGCAACACAGGCCACCATGGTATATAGCAACACAGGCCAACATGGTATATAGCAGCATAGCCCACCATGGTATATAGCAACACAGGCCACCATGGTATATAGCAGTGCAGCCCAACATGGTATATAGCAGCATAGCCCACCATGGTATATAGCAACACAGCCCACCATGGTATATAGCAGCGCAGCCCAACATGGTATATAGCAGCACAGCCCACCATGGTATATAGCAACACAGCCCACCATGGTATATAGCAGCGCAGCCCAACATGGTATATAGCAGCATAGCCCACCATGGTATATAGCAACACAGGCCACCATGGTATATAGCAACACAGGCCACCATGGTATATAGCAGCATAGCCCACCATGGTATATAGCAACACAGGCCACCATGGTATATAGCAGTGCAGCCCAACATGGTATATAGCAGCATAGCCCACCATGGTATATAGCAACACAGGCCACCATGGTATATAGCAGTGCAGCCCAACATGGTATATAGCAGCATAGCCCACCATGGTATATAGCAACACAGCCCACCATGGTATATAGCAGCGCAGCCCAACATGGTATATAGCAGCATAGCCCACAATGGAATATAGCAGCATAGCCCACCATGGTATATAGCAGCGCAGCCCAACATGGTATATAGCAACACAGCCCACCATAGTATATAGCAGCGCAGCCCACCATGGTATATAGCAAAGCAGCCCACCATGGTATATAGCAGCGCAGCCCACCATGGTACAGTATATAGCAGCACAGCCCATCATGGTATATAGCAACACAGCCCACCATGGTATATAGCAGCGCAGCCCACCATGGTACAGTATATAGCAGCGCAGCCCACCATGGTATATAGCAACACAGCCCACCATGGTATAAAGCAGCATAGCCAGCCATGGTAGATAGCGCCTCTCCCCGGAAAATGGCCCCACAGTCCAGTACTCACACACTGATATATTTAAAAAAAAACAAAAAAAAAACTCCTCACCTTCTCCTCATGCCCGCGCTGCTCGCTGCTCCTGGCTTCTGTCTCCTGCTCTGCCTGGCACACAGTGACAGCGCGATGATGTCATCGCGCACCCGCTGTGTCAGAGGCAGAGAGGGAAATAATGGGAGAGGGGGCGTCAGCTCTCTCCTCCATCATTGCGGCGGCGGGGGGAGTCGGCGCTGGGACCAGGCGGGCCCCCCTGCCTCACAGGGGCCCCATAGCGGCGGCGTGATGTGCCGCTAACTGGGGGCCCCTGGGGGAGTGGGGGCCCTAGGCAGCTGCCTGGTGTGCCTGCCCCTAACGCTGGCCCTGGACCAAGAGCAGACAGTCTCTCCAGCACTACAGACCTAGAGCAGAAATTCTCTCCAGCACTATAGACCTGGAGCAGAGAATCTCTCCGGCTCTATATGTGCCTTCTCCATGGACCAACTCACGACTATGAACAAGGACTGGAAGAGCCAAAACATTCACATCCGTTTTAGAAAACACCTTCTTGGTACACATTGCTTCTTTAAAAATACATGTGAAATTATATTGTGGAACAGGTAGTAAAGTTTGGCATCAGGTTTGGTTTGTCTATCCCATTCAAAATTGGGAAAATATATTGTTAGCAAGCAGTGGGCGCAGAACCAAGAGAGCTGATAGCATGCCATGAATGCTCCATAAGCTCCAAAGTGCCCCTTAATGGTGATGATCTACAGGAGAAACTTAGAGTTGAAATGGTTGCTGTCATTTCAGATGACTATAAGCAACATTGCAATTATATATTGTGGTAGTTCAACTCACTCGGCGGTACACGGAGGTAGAAAACAGGAACACTGTCTCTTTAAATCTTTGGTTAGTTTATTATATGGCAGTATAAACCAACAAGAAGGGGACAGTACACACAGCCCTTCAGGCAAAAACAGGAAAACCACAAAGAAAGTAAAATGCTGTAACACAGTTCATATAATTGCGGGTAGCAGCCCGCTCTGGAGCAACACAGGTTCAGGCTTTCCCCCTCAGGACACAAACCACTGGAGGTCCTCCCTCCAGTCCTGCTGAACAAAGGCTGCCTCTGGAGCCCAGCTATTTAAGCCCCAGAGCACAACCTGGAGTGGAGATGAGGTGGACATCCTCCCACCCGCTCTATGGATGATCACATAAAAGCCAGCACATTATGAAAATTAGCTTAACCCCTGACGGCACTTATGATTATTATTTATTTATTTATATAGCGCCATTAATTCCATGGTGCTGTACCTGAGAAGGGGTTACATACAAAGTGTGCTGTAGGAAAATATCCTGGTTTCGCATCACTGACGCCATTAAGCGACGTGACACATAGCTCCCCTTCAGTACTTTACCAGTGACTTGGTCATGATATATATTTAAATTTTTGCTATCTGTTCTTTTTGCGCGGCCAGACGACGGAACCATTCTGCACCAAAATTATCACATAAGTAAATCAGGTGCTTCAGAAGGTTTTAGATCAGGTTTCAACTGTATAGAACGCACCGTTCCCTACATATTTACAAGTTCACATCAGGTAAGTTGTAGCTTTGATGCAGGTCACCACAACCAATTTTATTGGCTCTGTATATACATCAGGAAAAGAAAAACAAAAATCATGCAAAATAAAATCCTTGGCGGCTGCTAACCGTACATGAAGATCCTGATCGCCAGTCTAAGTAGGATTATTATTGTCGTGCGATAGTCTTATCATTGAATATTGGTGTTGTCAATAATAATATTTCTTGATGTTATTGTTGTTCAGTATCCTTATCATTCCATACTGATATTGTTTGTGGTAATGGCATTTCTTACAGCTGTACTATTCAGTACTTAAGTTTAATGCAGCTATGCTGCAACTGCTTTCTAGAAAGTGTTGACCTCATCCCAGAGATTGATTCACAGCTACTTTGCTCAGTAGTGTGATATAATGTCCTCTATGCTGCCGCTTTGTAGTAAGTGTCTTATCTTACCAATGCGCTGGACCCACAGCGACACTGCTCAGCATTGCTGCACAATTTCATAAGTACTGCTGCTTCATAGTAAGTGTTTTCTCTCATCTCTGTGCTGAATTCACAGCTATACTACTCGTTAGTGCTGTATAATGTCCTCCATGCTCCTGCTTTTTAGAAGGTGTTTTCATCACCCGTGTGCTGAATTCAGAGCTACACTGCTCAGAATTGTTGCATAATGTCCTTGTGCTGCTGCGGTCTAGAAAGTTTTCACCTTATTACTTAGCTTGCTTCACATCTACACTGGTCAGTACTGTTGTATATTGTCCTCCCGGTGCTGCTGCTTTCTAGATAGTTTTTACTTCAATGCATAGCTAGATTCACATGTACACTGTGCAGTACTGGGCCCCCCATGCTGCTTTTGCTTTATAGAAAGTTTTTACTTCACTACATGGCTAGATTCACATCTGTACTGCTCAGTACTGCTTAATAATGTCCTCCCTGCTGCTGTTGGCGTTGCGGATCGCACTGAGTATAAAATATAGGTAAGTGCGATCGCGACCCGGGGTCCACTGTGCAGAGATGGTATACTGCTGCTATACAACAACGGACAGCATGTAGCAAGATGCTCGCTGGACACCGGCAGGTAACCCCTGACCCGGTGTGATATGAAGCGGGCTCTGTTACTGCACAGAGTCCGTAGAACCGATGCCGGAGCCTGTTAAACCTCACAGGCTATGGCTAGAGGAGCGCTAGTGTGTGGTCACAGGACACTGCTGCCGAGACACGAGAACAGTGCCCCTCTAGACCCGCTAGCGTCCGGAACTGCTACTGCGGAGCCAGGAAAAGTTCCCCCTGGAACGCTGTGCCCTGTTAACCTTCACAGGGTGCAGCAAACATTAATTTACCGCTCTGAGCATGCACTGTGTCTGCGCTTGCCATCGCCACTAACCAGCCTGAGCTTACTGCTGGAAAGCACACAATATGTGCACGGCGCCGTACAGACGGATGCTGCGACACATGCGTTAGTGATGCCTGTGCTGACTGGCGCCTACTGGCGCTAACGGATAAGAGAGCTGACTGCACTGCGGCGCTAAGCAGTGCCAGTACTGAGTGCTGACTCTAACTCTGTGACCCTAACTCATACACAACCGAGGGACGGGAGTCATAAGGAGTCATTCACCTGTCTCATACATCCAGGGGGTGTGTAACTAGAACTGATTGGGCCCCATAGCAAACATTTAAATGGGGCCCCCTCAAAGACACACACCCCTTCAAGACACACACCCCTTCAAGACACACACCCCTTCAAGACACACACCCCTTCAAGACACACACCCCTTCAAGACACACACCCCTTCAAGACACACACCCCTTCAAGACACACACCCCTTAAAGACACACACCCCTTCAAGACACACACCCCTTAAAGACACACACCCCTTCAAGACACACACCCCTTCAAGACGCACCCTCTTACCAATAATGCATACTAGAGTCACATTAAGTAACAGAATTAGAATTCTGACGGCGAGGCAAGAAATCATCAGGCTGGCTGAGTGGCTGGCATTAACTAAGCTGAGACAGTGAGGGCTGCCTGCCTTCCTCCGCGCAAACCGACCTCCAGGAACTACATTTCCCAGAGGTCCATGCTGCAGGCAGCTCTGCAGAGAGCTAACAGACGAGGGCTCAGGGAAGGGGCGGGACTGAACTAGTCTGAAGCAATACACTGGCTGCAGGCAGGGGGGCGGGCACAATATGTGCTTCGCTCCGCCCAGCAGGCACAGAAATGCAGCGTAGGCTGCGACATCATAGTGTACATTTTTTTCAGCCGGGGCCCCGGATCCCCTACACTACACGCACCGGGCCGGCGGGCCCCCAAGACAGCGTTGGCCACCCACAGCACCCGCCGGAGTGCCGCAGTAATGTACTTCATTGCACTACCGGGCAGGGCTGCCACTAGGAATTTCAGGGCCCCATACTGGCAAAATTTTCGGGGCCCCCTTTAGACTCCGCCCAGGCTCCACCCCAGCCCCGCCTCCACTCCTCAAACTGTCCACAGTCCCACCACTCTCTTGGAAAAACTCCACTTCTCACCAATCACACATTAACAGCTCCAATCACCGGATCACAAATATAGCCAGCAGCTCTTGTTTTGGTCAAAAGATTTTTTAAGCCGCCATCACAACATTGTAGACTCTTTTGGCCGAGCCCTACTCTACTGTAACCTATTAAATATTTGTTAAAATATGCAATACAATTTAGGTACAGTATATTTTTATTTATTTTTCAATTTTTAAAATGACCAATAATATCACTTACAAGGGACAAATACCATCGCACCATGAGCAGACCACATATTACCACCACATAGTGACCTATAATACCACATACCAGGAACAAATACCGCCACACCATGACCAGACCACATATTACTACCATAGTGACCGAATAATATCACATACAAGGAACAAATACCACCGCACCATGACCAGACCACATATTACCACCACAAAGTGACCAAATAATAGCACATACAAGGGACAAATACCACAACACCATGTCCAGAACACATATTAAGACCACGTAGTGACTGAATACTACAATGCTGATCAGTAATAAAAAAACACAATACCATCACCATAAGTGCCATTATACACAGGAGATCTGTACTTAGTATGCAGTGTCAGTGTACAGGTAATACAGTGATCAATGACATTATACACAGGAGCTCTGTATATAATGTACAGGTAATACAGTGATCACTGGTGACATTATACACAGGACCTCTGTATATAGTATACAGTATATAGTGTCAGTGTATAGGTAACACACTAACTCACCAGTATCTAGGTGAAGTCCTTCATCTTTGCTTTTCATCTTTCATCCAGCACAGACCGCCATCACGTCTTCCAGTTAGGACTCGTCTCTGCAGGAAATAACATAGTTATCTAGAGCTCCGCTTGCAGAACACATTACTTATTTTTTTCCCAACTTCTACATTACATCACATGAAGAAAAAAAAGGCGACATAGTGTCACTCTACACAGTAACAGGACCATCCCCCCATTTAAAACAGTACACTCAAAAAATAAAATAAAGACATCACTGCAGTAATAATTTTCCTTAATTAGCCCCTATGGTAATATTCCCCATCCTGGCTCCCATGTGTCTCATTCCTGGCTTCAGCCATATGTTCCTCCCATCCCGCCCTCATGAGTATCCATTGTGCCCCATATGATCTTCCCATCTGTCTCCATCGTATCCATCCTGCCCCATGATTCTGCACCCTTTCTGTGTCTTACTGCCACATTCTGCCCCTCCTGTGTCTTACTGCCACATTCTGCCCCAGTGCCTCACATTCTGCCACCTCCTGTGTCTCACTGTCACAGTCTGCCCCCATCATGTCCAGCAATCTGCCCCCATCATGTCCAGCAATCTGCCCCCATCATGTCCAGCAATCTGCCCCCATCATGTCCAGCATTCTGCCCCCGTCATGTCCAGCATTCTGCCCTCGTCATGTCCAGCATTCTGCCCTCGTCATGTCCAGCATTCTGCCCTCATCATGTCCAGCAATCTGCCCCCATCATGTCTGCAATCTGCCCCCATCATGTCCAGCAATCTGCCCCATCGTGTCCAGCAATCTGTATCCAGCATTCTGCCCCATCGTGTCCAGCATTCTGTCCCATCGTGTCCAGCATTCTGCCCCATCGTGTCCAGCATTCTGCCCCCGGGCCCCCCGGGTCATCGCTGTCAAAAAAAAACAAAAACAAAAAAAAACAATTTCTAATAATTACCTGGCCGCGGTCCAGCGGCGAAGCTCCGGGCGGCCCTCCACGCTGCAGCGCGCTCTGCTGTGATGAGTCACCGAAGGAGGAAAAACAAAATACTATCTAAGTCCAGAAAAACCAGAGAGGTTGGCAGCTATCGGATTGCAGACCCTTGAACCTATCCACAACAGCTAGCAGTAGTCGTGGGGGGTTCTACGGTGCCCTAGACCCCTCGATCACAGCCGGAGAACTACATAGCCTAAAGACAGAAAGGGGAAAAACTAAACTGCCCCAGAGCAGACCCCAAAGCAATAGGCAGCCCCCAACATATAATGACGGTGAAGCAAGATGAAAACACTAACACAGATAGAAAGATAGGTTGAGCAAATGATGGGGCCCAAGCTAACTAAATAGGACAGGATAGGAAAGCCGCTGTCTACCATCCGCAAAAACCCTATCCAAAATGTGCCAACCGACTGATAGGAAAAACAGGCCCTGAAGTCGCTATGCTTCAAAAGACTATCAGCACTCAGGTACAGTGGGGAAAAAAAGTATTTAGTCAGTCAGCAATAGTGCAAGTTCCACCACTTAAAAAGATGAGAGGCGTCTGTAATTTACATCATAGGTAGACCTCAACTATGGGAGACAAACTGAGAAAAAAAAATCCAGAAAATCACATTGTCTGTTTTTTTTTTCATTTTATTTGCATATTATGGTGGAAAATAAGTATTTGGTCAGAAACAAAATTTCACCTCAATACTTTGTGATATATCCTTTGTTGGCAATGACAGAGGTCAAATGTTTTCTGTAAGTCTTCACAAGGTTGCCACACACTGTTGTTGGTATGTTGGCCCATTCCTCCATGCAGATCTCCTCTAGAGCAGTGATGTTTTTGGCTTTTCGCTTGGCAACACGAACTTTCAACTCCCTCCAAAGGTTTTCTATAGGGTTGAGATCTGGAGACTGGCTAGGCCACTCCAGGACCTTGAAATGCTTCTTACGAAGCCACTCCTTCGTTGCCCTGGCGGTGTGCTTTGGATCATTGTCATGTTGAAAGACCCAGCCACGTTTCATCTTCAGTGCCCTTGCTGATGGAAGGAGGTTTGCACTCAAAATCTCACGATACATGGCCCCATTCATTCTTTCATGTACCCGGATCAGTCGTCCTGGCCCCTTTGCAGAGAAACAGCCCCAAAGCATGATGTTTCCACCACCATGCTTTACAGTAGGTATGGTGTTTGATGGATGCAACTCAGTATTCTTTTTCCTCCAAACACGACAAGTTGTGTTTCTACCAAACAGTTCCAGTTTGGTTTCATCAGACCATAGGACATTTTCCCAAAACTCCTCTGGATCATCCAAATGCTCTTTAGCAAACTTCAGACGGGCCCGGACATGTACAGGCTTAAGCAGTGGGACACGTCTGGCACTGCAGGATCTGAGTCCATGGTGGCGTAGTGTGTTACTTATGGTAGGCCTTGTTACATTGGTCCCAGCTCTCTGCAGTTCATTCACTAGGTCCCCCTGCGTGGTTCTGGGATTTTTGCTCACCGTTCTTGTGATCATTCTGACCCCACGGGGTGGGATTTTGCGTGGAGCACCAGATCGTTGGAGATTATCAGTGGTCTTGTATGTCTTCCATTTTCTAATTATTGCTCCCACAGTTGATTTCTTCACTCCAAGCTGGTTGGCTATTGCAGATTCAGTCTTCCCAGCCTGGTGCAGGGCTACAATTTTGTTTCTGGTGTCCTTTGACAGCTCTTTAGTCTTCACCATAGTGGAGTTTGGAGTCAGACTGTTTGAGGGTGTGCACAGGTGTCTTTTTATACTGATAACAAGTTTAAACAGGTGCCATTACTACAGGTAATGAGTGGAGGAAAGAGGAGACTCTGAAAGAAGAAGTTACAGGTCTGTGAGAGCCAGAAATCTTGATTGCTTGTTACTGACCAAATACTTATTTTCCACCATAATATGCAAATAAAATGAAAAAAAAAACAGACAATGTGATTTTCTGGATTTTTTTTTCTCAGTTTGTCTCCCATAGTTGAGGTCTACCTATGATGTAAATTACAGATGCCTCTCATCTTTTTAAGTGGTGGAACTTGCACTATTGCTGACTGACTAAATACTTTTTTTCCCCACTGTATATTCTGAAGACAGAGCAAAAGATCAACAGATCAGAGACAAAAATGGAATTCAGCTCACCCCCGGCCGGGGATGGCAGAACTCCCAAAAAACAAGGCAAAACAAAAACAAAACTGAAGTGTACAAAGCAGAGCAGAAAAACTTAGCTTTGAGACGCAGGAATCAGACTGGTCTCCAAGAATCCAGCAGGCTCACCAGCAAGGCAGAATGGCGTCGGCTGCCTTATATCCAGTCCTCAATTCCAGCCACCCAGTCATCATCTAGCTGCCCAGGTGTTTGGTAATCAGCCTCACTACCTTCCTTCACCAGAGGAGGGAGTTTATCAGACCTCAACGGTGAAGGGAAAAATGAACTCACAACAGTACCTCCCCCTTGAGGAGGGGTCACTGAACCCTCATCCATGCCACCAGGGCGATCCGGGTGAGCCCGATGAAAGGCACGCACCAATCTTTCGGCATGAATATCAGAGGCAGAGACCCAGGAATTATCCTCCTGACCATAACCATTCCACTTAACCAAATACTGGAGTCTCCGTCTAGCCAGACGGGAATCCAGTATCTTCTCTACCTCATATTCCATGTTACCTTCAACCAATACAGGGTCAGGAGGTGCCACCACAGGAACTACTGGTTCAACAAACCTCTTCAACAGGGACTTATGATACACATTATGAATTTTAAATGTGACAGGAAGAGCCAACCGAAAAGAGACTGGATTAATAATCTCCAAAATCTTGTAAGGTCCAATAAATCTAGGCTTAAACTTAGGAGAAGCCATCTTCATAGCGATATTTTTTGATGACAACCAAACCATATCACCCACCTTAAATTGGGGACCAACGGTCCTACGCCGGATGGAAAACTGCTGGGCCTTTTCCTGGGAGAGAGACAACTTATCCACTACTTGGTCCCAGATCTGGTGCATTCTCTCCACCACAGTGTCAACACCTGGGCAGGCAGAAGGCTCCACCTGCCCTGAAGAAAATCGAGGGTGAAACCCAAAGTTACAGAAAAAAGGTGACATCAAAGTGGCAGAACTAGCTCTATTATTTAAAGCAAATTCGGCCAAGGGCAAAAATGAAACCCAATCATCCTGATCGGCAGAAATAAAACATCTCAAATACGACTCCAAAGTCTGGTTTGTTCTCTCCGTCTGCCCATTGGTCTGAGGGTGAAACGCAGAGGAGAAGGACAACTGAATTCCCAGCTTGGAACAGAAAGTCCTCCAAAATCTAGACACAAACTGAACTCCTCTGTCAGATACAATGTTCTCAGGAATCCCGTGCAAGCGAACCACCTGTTGCAAAAACAAGGGCACCAACTCAGAGGAAGATGGCAACTTAGGGAGTGGTACAAGATGGACCATCTTAGAGAATCTATCACAAATCACCCAAATAACAGTCATTCTCTGAGAGACAGGCATATCAGAGATAAAATCCATTGAAATATGGGTCCATGGCCTCCTGGGCACCGGCAAAGGCATCAACAAGCCACTAGAGCGAGAACAAGTTTAGACAGGGAGCAAGTCCCACAGGACTGCACAAAATTCCTGACATCATGAGACAAGGCGGGCCACCAAAAAGACCGACTCACCAGATCTCTAGTACCAAAAATACCTGGATGACCAGCCAATGCAGAGCAATGAACTTCAGACATCACTCTCTTCCTCCACTGGTCATGAACATACAGCTTTCCACTGGGACAACGCTCAGGTTTGTCCTCCTGAAACTCTTCCAGAGCACGTCTCACATCGGGCGAGATGGCAGAAAGAACTACCCCCTCGCCTAAGATGGTAGCAGGCTTAGTCACAACAGGAGAATCAGCAAGGAAACTCCTAGAGAGGGCGTCTGCCTTGACATTCTTAGTGCCCGGAAGAAAAGAGACCACAAAATCAAAACGTGTGAAAAACAAGGCCCACCTAGCCTGTCTAGGATTCAAGCGCTTGGCCGACTCCAGGTAAATCAAATTCTTGTGGTCAGTAAGGACCACGACTTGGTGTTTGGCTCCCTCCAACCAATGTCTCCACTCCTCAAATGCCCATTTCATGGCCAACAGTTCCCGATTCCCCACATCAGTTATGTTCGGATGGGGAGAACTTTCGGGAAAAGAAAGCACAAGGATTCATTTTAGATGTCACAGGATCTTTTTGGGACAACACCGCTCCTGCACCAATCTCAGAAGCGTCCACCTCCACCTGAAACGGGAGTGAGACATCAGGTTGCCACAAAACCGGAGCAGAAGTGAATCTTCGCTTCAGCTCCTGAAAGGAAGAAACAGCCTCCGGAGACCAATTCAGCACATCAGCACCCTTCCTAGTCAAATCAGTCAATGGCTTGGCAATACCAGAAAAATTAGCTATAAATTTCCGATAAAAATTAGCAAAACCCAAAAACTTCTGGAGGGCCTTCAAAGAGGTGGGCTGAACCCAATCATAAATGGCCTGTACCTTGGCCGGGTCCATTTCAATAGTTGACGGAGACAAAATAAATCACAAAAATGAAATCCTCTGTACCCCAAAAAGGCATTTCGATCCCTTGACATACAGGGAATTCTCCCTCAAAATCCGGAACACAGTCCGAACATGTTCCACATGAGAGTACCAATTCTTGGAGAAGATCAAAATATCATCCAGATAGATAATCAAAAATTTATCCACAAAGTCTCGGAATATATCGTTCATGAAGCACTGGAAGACAGAAGGGGCATTAGTGAGCCCAAAAGGCATCACCAGGTACTCAAAATGTCCCTCCGGAGTATTAAACGCCGTCTTCCATTCATCCCCATGCTTAATGCGAATAAGATTATACGCCCCCCTGAGGTCAAGCTTGGTAAACCAGCAAGCACCTTTAACTCTGGAGAATAGATCAGAAATCAGGGGTAACGGATACTGATATTTAACAGTAATTTTGTTGAGGGCACGATAGTCAATACAAGGCCTTAATGAACCATCCTTTTTAGCCACCAAAAAAAAACCCAGCACCTAAGGGTGAAGAGGATGGTCTAATATGATCCTTCTCCAACGACTCCTTAATATAGGATCGCATAGCCTCGTGCTCGGGTACAGATAAATTGAAAAGCCGACCCTTGGGGAATTTACACCCCGGGTTCAGCTCAATTGCACAGTCATAACTCCTATGAGGAGGCAAAGACACAGACTCATTCTCACTAAATACATCATAAAAGTCAGCCAAATAGTCAGGAACATCATGCGACTGGGGAGAGGTGGAGAAAACAGGAGCATCACTAAGGGCACACCGACAACCCCAACTCACCACAGACAAAGATTTCCAATCCAGAACTGGATTATGGATTTGCAACCAGGGAAACCCCAGAACAATGGTATCATGCAAATTAGACATCAACAAACTGGAGCAAGTTCAGAAAAGAGCGACCAGAATGGTGACCGGTCTGCAAACCCTGTCTTATGAGGAAAGGTTGCAGGATTTGGGAATGTTTAGTTTGCAAAAGAGAAGACTGAGAGGAGACTTAATAGCTGTCTACAAATATCTAAAGGGCTGTCACATTGTAGAAGGATCAACTTTATTCTCATTTGCACAAGGAAAGACTAGAAGCAATGGGATGAAACTGAATGGGAGGAGACACAGATTAGATATTAGAAAAAACTTTTTGACAGTTAGAGTGATCAATGAGTGGAACAGGCTGCCACGAGAAGTGGTGAGTTCTCCTTCAATGGAAGTCTTCAAACAGAGGCTGGACAGACATCTGACTGGGATGATTTAGCGAATCCTGCTTTGAGCAGGGGGTTGGACCAGATGGCCCAGGAGGTCCCTTCCAACTCTACGATTCTATGATTCTATGATTCTATGATTCTATGCAACACCAAAAATCTGCAATTTTCTTGATGGTCTGGGGCGACCCGCATTACCACCTGGGTCCAAAACTGAGGTTTATTCTTTGCCAAAGGAGTAACATCAATACCCCTCAAAGGGATAGGCGTCCGCAGAGGTGTCATAGGAAATCCACAACGTTTAGCAAAATCCAAGTCCATCAGGTTCAGTGCTGCTCCTGAATCCACAAAAGCCTTGGCGGAAAATTTGGACAGGGAGCAGATCAGAGTAATTGCCAGAAGAAACTTAGGTTGAACACCACCCACAGAAAACGTGTGAGCACAACGTTTCTCTCGTTTAGGGCAGACAGAAATAATATGCGAGGCATCTCCACAAAAAAAACACAGCTTATTACGCCTTCTGAACTCCTGACGTTGCGCCCTAGACAAAACTCTATCACATTGCATAGGTTCAGACATTTGTTCAACAGGTGGCACAATCATTCCAGGACCGCCCACTTTTGTAATTTTTGACAGTACAACTCTGCCGAATCCCGACCATGGCTTAATGCCAACGGGGTCTTCTCAGCCTGATCAATAGGATTAGGTTCATCATACAACAACCCCAAGGCTTGAAAAAATGCGTTCACATTATTCAGAATAGGATCATCAGGTTTCAAAGAAAACGCCCAATCCAGGGGATCGCCGTGCAGCAAAGAGATGACAATTTTAACCTGCTGCGCGGAGTTCCCCGACGAGTTAGGCTTCAAGGCAAAAAATAATTTACAATTATTCTTGAAATTCAAGAATATAGACCGATCCCCAAAAAACACATCAGGAGTATGAATCTTTGGTTCAGCAGCATGTGAATGAGCAAGATAGGCGGAAATTCCCCGCACTTCAGCAGCGAGCTGCTCCACACGATCAGACAACTGCTTCATCTCCATTGAGAGAAAAATTCCCCCTACGGCCTCAGAGATATAGAGGAAAAAATATGCACAAAAAAAAAAAATTCTGACACTTTTTTTTTTTCTTACAATTCTCTCCTGCTATTGAGTACACTAGGATCTGCGGTGTGGCTGGTGATTCTGTTATGATGAGTCACCGAAGGAGGAAAAAACAAAATACTAGCTAAGTCCAGAAAAACCAGAGAGGTTGGCAGCTATCGGATTGCAGACCCCTGAACCTATCCACAACAGCTAGCAGTAGCCGTGGGGTGGTTCCTACGGTGCCCTAGACCCCTCGATCACAGTCAGAGAACTACATAGCCTAAAGACAGAAAGGGGAAAACTAAACTGCCCCAGAGCAGACCCCAAAGTAATAGGCAGCCCCCAACATATAATGACGGTGAAGCAAGATGAAAACACTAACACAGATAGAAAGATAGGTTGAGCAAATGATGGGGCCCAAGCTAACTAAATAGGACAGGATAGGAAAGCCGCTATCTGCCATCCGCAAAAACTCTATCCAAAATGTGCCAACCGACTGATAGGAAAAACAGGCCCTGAAGTCGCTAGGCTTCAAAAGACTATATCAGCACTCAGGTATATTCTGAAGACAGAGCAAAAGATCAACAGATCAGAGACAAAAATGGAATTCAGCTCACTCCCGGCTGGGGATGGCAGAACTCCCAAAAAACAAGGCAAAACAAAAACAAAACTGAAGTGTACAAAGCAGAGCAGAAAAACTTAGCTTTGAGATGCAGGAATCAGACTGGTCTCCAAGAATCCAACAGGCTCACCAGCAAGGCAGAAGGGTGTCGGCTGCCTTATATCCAGTCCTCAATTCCAGCCACCCAGTCATCATCTAGCTGCCCAGGTGTTTGGTAATTAGCCTCACTACCTTCCTTCACCAGAGGAGGGAGTTCATCAGACCTCAATAGTGAAGGGAAAAATGAACTCACAACAGCGCTCTAGCCGGCAACTGACACTGACGTCAGACGCCGGCGAGGTGCGCACTGCGGCTGACGTCAGCTGCCAGCCTCCGATTAGCTGGCGGCTGCCGTGGCTGTTAACTATTGACATGCGGGCCACCGGGCCCGCATGTCAATAGCGTTTAACTGCCGCAGCGCCAAGGGCCCGGTTTAGCTGCCGGTACCGAGTAGCGCCGATCGGAGCAGGGGCCCCGGGCCCCTATATGGGCCGGGCCCCAAAGCATCGGCTTCGGCTGCTACCCCGGTAGTTACGCCAGTGCATACATCCATCATCACACACACCACTATAACCATGAGAATTAATCTCTATCATAGCGCATGGCGGGGTGGCCATGCAAGGCTTTTATAGCCACGACCTTCCAGGACCTTTTTGATGGTCCAGTCAGAGTAGTAGCAGGACCTGAGCATGTGACCTCCGATCTCCAATGAGAGATCGTCCCACGGGCATGCTCAGTGGACCGAAAGGAGGACTTCGTCCCTGGAGTAGCTCGCTGCTGACCAGCATGCGTTGCTATAGCTGGACCAGAGGTGGCAGCAGCAACCAAACCCACAGTGCTAGTCTGAGCAGAGCACCGGGATCGACGAGTCCGCTGAGCGGCCTCCTCTGCTGCCGGAGAGGAATGGGAGACCGCCGAAGGCAAGGCTCGGGAATCCTGCTGTGCAGCGACAGGAACCCGACGCCTAACAGCTTCTTCTTTCTAGAAAGTGTTTACCTCACTGTGTAGCTGGTTACATCTACACTCGTACTAGAGGAGAGCAGGACAGGAATCACTCCTGTCTGTGTGTGTTTTGGATGGAGGACACCATAGCACTTAGTCTCCACCCAGTAGCTCAGAGACAACTAAAAATTAGAGATAAAGATTGTAGAGAGGTGAACTGTTGAAAAATGCAGAATAAGAGTTATATAATGGCCACAGACCATGTTATCTCTCCTTGCACACAGCTTATTCTGATCAGACACCTGAAATGACAGGTCTGAGGATACCATGTAGCTGGTGCATTGTAGTTTTTCCTTTCCTTTTCCATCAGTTATAACAGGAGTGTGCAGCTGCTCATAAGAGTATCCAGACTAATTATTTTGCAAGGAACGCATTCACATAAACGCCTATATTTTGGCAGGTGCGGCACTGGAGGAAAGCGCCATCAGTCAGTCGGCGCAGCACCTTACAGTCCCACGGAGTGCGCGAATATTGCGGAGTCTGTGCGCGCTGCATCGCTCATCGACATTACACGCTCCAGTCTGGTGGAGATTTAGCTAGGGGGAGCAGTTAGTCTCACGCTCCTTTATCTGACGTGAAATATGATTTCAATTAAAATGTACAAAATTACCATCTGTTTGCCGTGTATCAGTCTCTTGTCTCCAGGTCCGGGGACATTATGTCTCGGCTTCTACTGCGAATACTGTGATATCTACGGGACCTGAAATCTACGGCATGATCTACGCTGGAAACATTTAGTCATCATCACGGTGAAATGGAAACAATTACACAGAGGCACATTACCTCCGAATCATTATGATCCTGGCGGCCATGGTAGCGCTGCGTTTCGTGCACGGAGACACTTAGCAAGAAATCACTGAGTTTTAAAACCTGCAACGATGATTACGAGAAATTAACGCGTAGACATCCATAATGTTGAGACGAGACTATGGCCCCTCTGGATAGGACAATTTCCGGACGATTAAAATTGCCTCTAAGAACAAGACATGAAGGGAATTTTGCAAATCTAACTGCTGCAAGAACGTGTGAGAAAAAAATCATGAAACGCGTTAGAAGCTTTCCCGAGTTGGGGGCGATAGTTATAGAAGTCGTCTGGATTAGACAACCTGGAATTATAAGTACAAAAAAAAAAAAAAAGGATCCATATCCAGAACGCCGGAGCTGGCGATTGCAGAGGTGATGCTGGACGGCGAGCAGATAAAAAAATATGTCCAGCTCGGGCAGCCAGTACACCAGAGGAGAGCATAGACATGAAGCTGGAGGGTTTGGGGGTCGGGTATATGTCAAACTGAGAAATCAAGAAACGCATTAAAAAGAGCACCATTCCCTCTGGAGGTGATAGGTTATCCTCTTTACGTTCCATTATATACAGTTAGGTCCATATATATTTGGACAGAGACAACATTTTTCTAATTTTGGTTCTAGACATTACCACAATGAATTTTAAACAAAACAATTCAGATGCAGTTGAAGTTCAGACTTTCAGCTTTCATTTGAGGGTATCCATATTAAAATTGGATGAAGGGTTTAGGAGTTTCAGCTCCTTAACATGTGCCACCCTGTTTTTAAAGGGACCAAAAGTATTTGGACAGATTAAATAGTTGTAAATAAAATGTTCATTTCTAGTACTTGTTTGAAAACCCTTTGTTGGCAATGACTGCCTGAGGTCTTGACCTCATGGACATCGCCAGACGCTGTGTTTCCTCCTTTTTGATGCTCTGCCAGGCCTTCACTGCGGTGATTTTCAGTTGCTGTTTGTTTGTGGGCCTTTCTGTCTGAAGTTTAGTCTTTAACAAGTGAAATGCATGCTCAATTGGGTTGAGATCAGGAGACTGACTTGGCCATTCAAGAATATTCCACTTCTCTGCTTTAATAAACTCCTGGGTTGCTTTGGCTTTATGTTTTGGGTCATTGTCCATCTGTAGTATGAAACGACGACCCATCAGTTTGGCTGCATTTGGCTGATCTGAGCACACAGTATGGCTCTGAAGACCTCAGAATTCATTCGGCTGCTTCTGTCCTGTGTCACATCCTCAATAAACACTAGTGACCCAGTGCCACTGGCAGCCATGCATGCCCAAGCCATCACACTGCCTCCGCCGTGTTTTACAGATGATGTGGTATGCTTTGGATCATGAGCTGTACCACGCCTTCACCATACTTTTCTCTTTCCATCGTTCTGGTAGAAGTTGATCTTGGTTTCATCTGTCCAAAGAATGTTCTTCCAGAACTGTGCTGGCTTTTTTAGATGTTTTTTAGCAAAGTCCAGTCTCGCCTTTTGATTCTTGATGCTTATGAGTGGCTTGCACCGTGCAGTGAACCCTCTGTATTTATTTTCAAGCAGTCTTCTCTTTATGGTTGATTTGGATATTGATACGCCTACCTCCTGGAGAGTGTTGGTCACTTGGTTGGCTGTTGTGATGGGGTTTCTCTTCACCATGGATTCTGCGATCATCCACCACTGTTGTCTTCCGTGGGCACTCAGGTCTTTTTGCATTGATGAGTTCACCAGTGCTTTCTTTCTTTCTCAGGATGTACCAAACTGTAGATTTTGCCACTCCTAATGTTGTAGCAATTTCTCGGATGGGTTTTTTCTGTTTTTGCAGCTTAAGGATGGCTTGTTTCACCTGCATGGAGAGCTCCTTTTGTGGTAAAGGCAGGTAAGCGGGATGCAGTGACGAGACACGAGACGGATTGAACTTTAGGTAATAACTTTTATAGATTAATACCGGTAGGTCTATGCTAAGCAAACAAATAACAGGAATTGTCCCCGCAGGGACTCGATACAAGCCAACACTGGTTTAGGTGAACACGACTACTCCGGCAAAGGCCGGTCACTATAGGGCCGCGGTATGGCCGACTACGGGTCCTTAGTTATATAGTGTCACTTATCCGTCCTGACGTCCCTCGGCGTTCTGGACGATGTTGATTCGGCGTAGCAGCCGCTGGGCCCAGCTGCTGAGGATCTGGCATAGTCTTCGGGCGTTCCTACGCTCAGGTGAAGCAGGGGCACAACAGGCCTAGAAGAGTTCTTTGGCGGAGGGTCCCCCAGCAGCGCCAATGGGACACCGCCTGGGAGTGGGAGAGTCGAGGCCGCAGTCCCCGGACAGGGGCGAGCAGCGGCGGTGCTGGGTGGCGGTTGGTAGGCCACCGACGCAGCAAACGGCTGCACTAGGGGGTTCGAGGCAGGCGACGGCCCGTCTCTTGCCACGGACTGGAGCGGGGCAGTGGCGGCCGTAGGCGGCTACGAACAAGCCGCAGCCGCGGTCGGGAGCGGGGCGGCTGCGGGCAGGCCGCAGCCGCGGGCTGGATTGAGGCGGCAACGGCTGCGGGCAGTCCGCAGCCGTGGGCTGGAGTGAGGCGGCAGCGGCCATGGATGGCTGCGTGCAGGCCGCAGCCGCAGGCCAGAGTGGGGCGGCAACGGCCGCAGCCGCGATCTGGAGTGAGGCGGCAACGGCCGCGGGCTGGAGCGGAGCAGAGGTTCTCTGACGGTCGGCTCGGCATCGTCTCCCTGCAGTCTTCCGTGAGTCTCCCTCCTGCCTCTTTCCTCCTCTCTGGCTTCTGTTAGTCGTTCTGGCTCCCAGGTGCTCCCACGGTCTCCTGCTCCTGTCTCCCGTTCTGCTGACTCACTGTGACTAGCGTTCTCCGCCCCTTTTATATCGGCTCCTCCCCAACCCACCTGTCAGTCTCAGCGGTCCATCCCTTAACTCTGCTCCCCGGAAACAGTCTCCTCCGGAACCTGGATGACTGTTCATTTGGTTCCGGCCCGGACACTCGGTGGGGGTCCTTCTTCCCACACTTTGACCGCATGTTTCCTTCACAGCAAAACCTTCCAAATGCAAGCACAACACCTCAAATCAACTCCAGGCCTTTTATCTGCTTAATTGAGAATGACATAACGAAGAGATTGCCCACACCTGTCCATGAAATAGCCTTGGAGTCAATTGTCCAATTACTTTTGGTCCCTTTAAAAACAGGGTGGCACATGTTAAGGAGCTGAAACTCCTAAACCCTTCATCCAATTTGAATGTGGACACCCTCAAATAAAAGCTGAAAGTCTGAACTTCAACTGCATCTGAATTGTTTTGTTTAAAATTCATTGTGGTAATGTCTAGAACCAAAATTAGAAAAATGTTGTCTCTGTCCACATATATATGGACCTAACTGTATATACACGCCATGGTGTGGGTTGGAGTGTGTGGAGCAGGAGCAGGAGATGAGCCCGCTCTGTAAACATGTCAAGTGACAGCTGTGTTATACAGCCAGCAAGTGCTGCTCTCAGCAGTGATCAGAGATACGGCTGATCACCACTGATTAACCACTTAAGTAACTCAATCAATGACTGACAGTACTATTTAAGGTGCAACCATGGGATTTTTGGGCTACATGATGGCGGCGTGAGGATGGGTTACAGTGGTAACAGTCATGAGACTCATAGGAAAAATAATTTACAATATATAGCAACACTGCAGTATTGTAACAGAACTAGTGATCACACGACTGAAGGATTAAGTCCCCTGACAGGAAGAAAAAAAAATATTGTGATATGAAAATAGAGTGATTAATAAAAAATTATCATTTTTTTTTAAATCCTTTATATTCTACCAAATTGATTAAAAGAAATTTTGAAAAAATAAATGTATCCTATTTGGTACCGTGACATCTGTAAACGTCCGATCTATGAAAATATAAATTATTTAATCTGTACGGTAAACACTGTAAAGATAAAAAGTTAAACTTCAGAATTGCCTATTTCGAGCGCCGAAATCTTCCCAAAAAAAATGCAGAGAAAAAATTAAAAACTTTGCATATACAACAAAATGACACCACGAAAAGCTACAGCTCGTCATGAAAATACAAAGCACTCAAGAGGCTCCATGAATGGAAAAATAAAAACCGTACAGGTCTCGGAAAATGGAGACACAAACCCCAATATTTTTCTTACAGAGTTTCTCTTTTTTAAAGTGCCCAAAAAACAAAACGGGAATTGAGTTTTTATTCATCATTTCACCACTCTTGGAATCTCTTATTCCATTTTTTCAAAACACTATATAATAAAATGAATAACGTTATTCGGATCTACTACTCAACTTGCAAAAAAACAAAACCCCGTAGGCGCAGGGAAAATAAAAAATTATGAAATCCTATTGCAAAAACAATCTTTAGGCAAAAATACATTCATTTAAGAAGTAAAATGGCGCCTGAGGGTGTCCACATCCTTTATATTTAGGTTCTGTCCCCTAAATATTAACCCTTCCATGCACGTTCCTCTCTGACTCCTCCACACTGTTCCTTTGCTAACATTCGGATTCCCTGCTCTCAGCTTGTTATTTCCTTTTTTTCTGGAAGCATTTTTTTTTCCTTATTAACGTGCGGAAGTTCGACCTCCATATCTGTGACCTCAGGAACATTTCTACAAATAAACAACACATTCATCAGCGTCACCGGTGAGTTCTTCTAAGGGAATTCTGTTATTGAAGGTCGATAAATAATACCTCTTATTGTGCGGCAGGGACTGCGGAGCGGACACGGACGGTCACCTTGACATCTCAAAAATCTCCTATCATTGACTAGATGTCAAGAGACATTGATCACATTATCTCTGTGAGTTGGGACCAAGAGTGATTTTTCGACAGGTCTCCAAAAAGTTGAGCTAAATTTTATATGAATTTGAAGAACAATGAGATTATTATCGAAGATGAAGACGTGATAAACTTCATAATAAAGCTTCTTAGCCATGTAATAAGTGGCAAGACGACACCATCTACAGTAATAGGGAAAGATGTGGGACCAGGGCCGGCTCCAGGTTTTTATGTGCCCCGGGTGAAAGAGACTCAGTGGCCCCTTTAACAAATAGAACGATTCATGATGCACAAATACGGCAGAAAAATATAGTATAATGCCAAAGATTTCACTTCTTACAATACATGAGTGATATGTATTGTAAATTCTACAACAGGTGAGAAATCGGACAGTATAGTCCACCATACAGAATGAGCCCCATGTAATGCTCCATACAGAATAATGTGCCCCATATAATGCTCCATACAGTATAATGAGCCCCATATATTGCTCCATACAGAATAATGACCCCCATATATTGCTCCATACAGACTAATGAGCCCAATATATTGCTCCATACAGAATAATGATCCCCTCTATAATGCTCCAAACAGAATAATGAGCCCCATGTAATGCTCCATACAGAATAATGAGCTTCATATATTGCTCCCTACAGAATAATGAGCCTCATATTGCTCCATATGTCCTGGGCCTGTCCTGGGCCCTGTATTGTTCAACATCTTTATCAACGATTTAGATGAAGGAATTGAGGGTAAACTGATTAAATTTGCTGATGACACAAAGCTAGGAGGGATAGCTAATACTAGAGAAGAGAGAGAGAGGATTCAAAAAGATTTAAATAAACTGGAGAAGTGGGCAGCAACTAACAGAATGGTTTTTAACAGGGAGAAATGCAAAGTACTACATCTGGGCAATAAAAATGAAAAAAGCATATATAGAATGGGAGGAATAGGGCTAAGTGACAGCACATGTGAAAAAGACTTGGGTATACTAATAGATCACAGACTGAATATGAGTCAACAGTGTGATGCAGCAGCAAAAAAGGCAAATGCAATTCTTGGATGTATTAACAGAAGCATACAGTCTAGATCACGTGAAGTCATTATTTCCCTCTACTCCTCTTTGGTCAGACCTCATCTGGAATATTGTGTCCAGTTTTGGGCACCACATTTTAAAAAAGACATCAACAAACTGGAGCAAGTTCAGAAAAGAGCGACCAGAATGGTGACCGGTCTGCAAACCCTGTCTTATGAGGAAAGGTTGCAGGATTTGGGAATGTTTAGTTTGCAAAAGAGAAGACTGAGAGGAGACTTAATAGCTGTCTACAAATATCTAAAGGGCTGTCACATTGTAGAAGGATCAACTTTATTCTCATTTGCACAAGGAAAGACTAGAAGCAATGGGATGAAACTGAATGGGAAGAGACACAGATTAGATATTAGAAAAAACTTTTTGACAGTTAGAGTGATCAATGAGTGGAACAGGCTGCCACGAGAAGTGGTGAGTTCTCCTTCAATGGAAGTCTTCAAACAGAGGCTGGACAGACATCTGACTGGGATGATTTAGCGAATCCTGCTTTGAGCAGGGGGTTGGACCAGATGGCCCAGGAGGTCCCTTCCAACTCTACGATTCTATGATTCCATACAAAATAATGAGCCCCATATATTGCGCCATACAGAATGAACACTATATATTGCTCCATATAGATTAATGAGCCCCATATATTGCTCCACACAGAATGAGCACCATATATTGCTCCACACAGAATAATGAGCCTCATACTGTATATTGCTCCACACAGAATAATGAGCCCCATATAATGCTCCATACAGAATAATGAGCCCCATATAATGCTCCATACAGAATAATGAGCTTCATATATTGCTCCATACAGAATAATGAGCCCCATATAATGCTCCATACAGAATAATGAGCACCATATATTGCTCCCTACAGAATAATGAGCCTCATATTGCTCCATACAAAATAATGAGCCCCATATATTGCTCCATACAGAATAATGAGCACCATATATTGCTCCATACAGATTAATGAGCCCCATATATTGCTCCACACAGAATCAGCACCATATATTGCTCCACACAGAATAATGAGCCTCATACTGTATACTGCTCCACACAGAATAATGAGCCCCATATAATGCTCCATACAGAATAATGAGCCCCATATAATGCTCCATACAGAATAATGAGCCTCATATATTGCTCCATACAGAATAATGAGCCCCATATAATGCTCCATACAGAATAATGAGCAGCATATATTGCTCCACACAGAATAATGAGCCTCATATATTGCTCCATACAGAATAATGAGCCTCATATATTGCTCCACACAGAATGTTGAGCCCCATATAATGCTCCACACAGAATAATGAGCCCATAATTTGCTCCATACAGAATGAGCCTCATATATTTCTCCACACAGAATAATGAGCTCCATATATTGCTCCACACAGAATAATGAGCCCCATATAATTCTCCATACAGAATAATGAGCCTCCATATATTGCTCCATACAGAATGAGCCCCATATATTGCTCCATACATAATAATGAGCCCCATATATTGCTCCATACAGTATAATGAGCTCCATATTTTGCGCCACACAGAATAATGAGCCCCATATAATGCTCCAAACAGAATAATGAGCCTCCATATATTGCTCCATACAGAATGAGCCCCATATATTGCTCCATACATAATGAGCCCCATATAATGCTCCATACAGAATAATGTGCCCTATATATTGCTCCATACAGAATAATGAGCTTCATATATTGCTCCATACAGAATAATGAGCCCCATATATTGCTCCATACAGAATAATGAGCTTCATATATTGCTCCACACAGAATAATGAGCCCCTTATAATGGGCCCCATATAATGGGCCCCATATAGTGCTCAATTCAGTATAATGAGGCCAATATAGTGCTCCATACATTAAAAATAAACAATAACTCACCTCTCCCCATTCCCCTGCTGCTCCAGTCTCTGCAGTCACTGGTCTACTGACCCTCTCCACTGATCAGCACAGAGGGCACTCTGTAGTTATGTCGTCGCGCCCTCTGTGCTGAGAAATCACAGGGCTCAGACGCATAGGGGGGAATGATGGGAGAGGAAGAGTCAGCGGATGGTTTCCTCTCCCATCATTGTTTTTAACTGTATTGGCATCCAGGATGCGGGGAGAGCACTGGCAATGGGCACCCCTGATTTATGGGCCACATAGTGGCCGCGTGGTTTGCTGCCATTGGCAGTATGCCACTGAGTGGGCCCCCCGTTTGTCCAGGGTGCCAGCACTTGTCCGGGTGCGCTGGGTGGTGATGCAGGCCCTGTGTAGGAAACCTGCATCTTGGAGTAACAGAGGCCACCATGTGTAGTCTTAGCGTTACTGTTCTGCCCAACAGTTTATATCCTGTTATTATACCTTTATTATTAACACTTGCCACAGCAGTCTCCTAGAACCTCCCCTAGAATAGTGAGTGCAGCTCTGGAGTATAATACAGGATGTAACTCAGGATCAGTAATGTAATGTATGTACACAGTGACTGCACCAGCAGAATAGTGAGAGCAGCTCTGGAGTATAATACAGGATGTAACTCAGGATCAGTAATGTAACGTATTTACACAGTGACTGCACCAGCAGAATAGTGAGCGCAGCTCTGGAGTATAATACAGGATGTAACCCAGGATCAGTAATGTAACGTATTTACACAGTGACTGCACCAGCAGAATAGTGAGAGCAGCTCTGGAGTATAATACAGGATGTAACTCAGGATCAGTAATGTAATGTATGTACACAGTGACTGCACCAGCAGAATAGTGAGAGCAGCTCTGGAGTATAATACAGGATGTAACTCAGGATCAGTAATGTAACGTATTTACACAGTGACTGCACCAGCATAATAGTGAGAGCAGCTCTGGAGTATAATACAGGATGTAACTCAGGATCAGTAATGTAATGTATGTACACAGTGACTGCGCCAGCAGAATAGTGAGTGCAACTCTGGAGTATAATACAGGAGGTAACTCAGGATCAGTAATGTAATGTATGTACACAGTGACTGCACCAGCAGAATAGTGAGTGCAGCTCTGGGGTATAATACAGGCTATAACTCAGGATCAGTAATGTATTGTATGTACACAGTGACTGCACCAGCAGAATAGTGAGTGCAGCTCTGGGGTATAATACAGGATATAACTCAGGATCAGTAATGTAACGTATATACACAGTGACTGCACCAGCAGAATAGTTAGTTCAGCTCTGGAGCATAATACAGGATGTAACTCAGGATCAGTAATGTAATGTATGTACATAGTGACTGCACCAGCAGAATAGTGAGTGCAACTCTGGGGTATAATACAGGATATAACTTAGGATCAGTAATGTAACGTATGTACACAGTAACTGCACCAGCAGAATAGTGAGTGCAGCTCTGGAGTATAATACAGGATGTAACTCAGGATCAGTAATGTAATGTATGTACATAGTGACTGCACCAGCAGAATAGTGAGTGCAGCTCTGGGGTATAATACAGGATATATATAACTCAGGATCAGTAATGTAATGTATGTACACAGTGACTGCACCAGCAGAATAGTGAGTGCAGCTCTGGGGTATAATACAGGATGTAACTCAGGATCAGTAATGTAATGTATGTACACAGTGACTGCACCAGCAGAATAGTGAGAGCAGCTCTGGAGTATAATACAGGATGTAACTCAGGATCAGTAATGTAACGTATTTACACAGTGACTGCACCAGCAGAATAGTGAGCGCAGCTCTGGAGTATAATACAGGATGTAACCCAGGATCAGTAATGTAACGTATTTACACAGTGACTGCACCAGCAGAATAGTGAGAGCAGCTCTGGAGTAAAATACAGGATGTAACTCAGGATCAGTAATGTAATGTATGTACACAGTGACTGCACCAGCAGAATAGTGAGAGCAGCTCTGGAGTATAATACAGGATGTAACTCAGGATCAGTAATGTAACGTATTTACACAGTGACTGCACCAGCAGAATAGTGAGAGCAGCTCTGGAGTATAATACAGGATGTAACTCAGGATCAGTAATGTAATGTATGTACACAGTGACTGCGCCAGCAGAATAGTGAGTGCAGCTCTGGGGTATAATACAGGCTATAACTCAGGATCAGTAATGTATTGTATGTACACAGTGACTGCACCAGCAGAATAGTGAGTGCAGCTCTGGGGTATAATACAGGATATAACTCAGGATCAGTAATGTAACGTATGTACACAGTGACTGCACCAGCAGAATAGTTAGTTCAGCTCTGGAGCATAATACAGGATGTAACTCAGGATCAGTAATGTAATGTATGTACATAGTGACTGCACCAGCAGAATAGTGAGTGCAACTCTGGGGTATAATACAGGATATAACTTAGGATCAGTAATGTAACATATGTACACAGTAACTGCACCAGCAGAATAGTGAGTGCAGCTCTGGAGTATAATACAGGATGTAACTCAGGATCAGTAATGTAATGTATGTACACAGTGACTGCACCAGCAGAATAGTGAGTGCAGCTCTGGGGTATAATACAGGATATATATAACTCAGGATCAGTAATGTAATGTATGTACACAGTGACTGCACCAGCAGAATAGTGAGTGCAGCTCTGGGGTATAATACAGGCTATAACTCAGGATCAGTAATGTATTGTATGTACACAGTGACTGCACCAGCAGAATAGTGAGTGCAGCTCTGGGGTATAATACAGGATATAACTCAGGATCAGTAATGTAACGTATGTACACAGTGACTGCACCAGCAGAATAGTTAGTTCAGCTCTGGAGCATAATACAGGATGTAACTCAGGATCAGTAATGTAATGTATGTACATAGTGACTGCACCAGCAGAATAGTGAGTGCAACTCTGGGGTATAATACAGGATATAACTTAGGATCAGTAATGTAACATATGTACACAGTAACTGCACCAGCAGAATAGTGAGTGCAGCTCTGGAGTATAATACAGGATGTAACTCAGGATCAGTAATGTAATGTATGTACACAGTGACTGCACCAGCAGAATAGTGAGTGCAGCTCTGGGGTATAATACAGGATATATATAACTCAGGATCAGTAATGTAATGTATGTACACAGTGACTGCACCAGCAGAATAGTGAGTGCAGCTCTGGGGTATAATACAGGCTATAACTCAGGATCAGTAATGTATTGTATGTACACAGTGACTGCACCAGCAGAATAGTGAGTGCAGCTCTGGGGTATAATACAGGATATAACTCAGGATCAGTAATGTAACGTATGTACACAGTGACTGCACCAGCAGAATAGTTAGTTCAGCTCTGGAGCATAATACAGGATGTAACTCAGGATCAGTAATGTAATGTATGTACATAGTGACTGCACCAGCAGAATAGTGAGTGCAACTCTGGGGTATAATACAGGATATAACTTAGGATCAGTAATGTAACATATGTACACAGTAACTGCACCAGCAGAATAGTGAGTGCAGCTCTGGAGTATAATACAGGATGTAACTCAGGATCAGTAATGTAATGTATGTACACAGTGACTGCACCAGCAGAATAGTGAGTGCAGCTCTGGGGTATAATACAGCATATATATAACTCAGGATCAGTAATGTAATGTATGTACACAGTGACTGCACCAGCAGAATAGTGAGTGCAGCTCTGGGGTATAATACAGGATGTAACTCAGGATCAGTAATGTAATGTATGTACACAGTGACTGCACTAGCAGAATAGTGAGTGCAGCTCTGGGGTATAATACAGGATTTAACTCAGGATCAGTAATGTAATGTATGTGCACAGTGACTGCACCAGCAGAATAGTGAGCGCAGCTCTGAGGTATAATACATTATAAGTAATGTATTGTCATACTGCACATCTCATCACATGAAGTCCAGCTGTTTTAGCTAGATGTTTCCAGATCCTATTTTTCTTCTCTGCATGGTGCTTGTTCATATTGAGTCTCCCTAGCGTGATCATTGCAAAAGCAGTAAAGTTTACACAGGGCTATAACATCCAGCCGTAAAATATTCCACTGAAATTATATACTAAATTCAACAGAATTGCCTCAATCATAGCAGAAATAAAAATTGTGTCCGGGTCTCAGCTATAAGATATTACATCAATGCGTTTTATAGTCTCTGATTCATTTTATGCAGCGTTCACAGGAAAAACAGCGAATATTCTGTATTCAGATCAGACTCCCGAAATCCTGAAAATTGCAAAAAAGACGATACCTTTTAGCGTTCAAAGGGTTTTCTGGTTTCGTACTTTTATGGTCCATAGGCCAGCAGAGGAATAACGTAAACCGAGCTGTCAGTCAAGTTCCCCGAGTCTAGCACTGCCTCTCCTGTGCTTGGTTACAGGCTGCAGGTGATAACACAGCTACACTGCACATCAACCGCTGCAGCCAATCACTGGGTTCAGTGTCTCTGTCAAATCAAATGAAAAATCCAACATTACTTCCAGGACGACCTTTTTCATGTTGCAGGTTTGCAATTTATAAGGCAGCAAATCTGTTTAATAACTAATGAGTCCCATATACCAGCTACACACGGGGGACCTTAAAGTAGTTTTATAGCATGCATCAGGATAAACCGTGACCATGAGAATTACAAGTTTACATTTTATAACTTGGGGCCTATTTTTTGTAAAAAAATCAGAAATCTGCAAAACCTGAAATAATGCCTTATAAGAAAATTCCGCAGATTTTTTTTCTATGGAAGTCAACACTTTACAACACATAGTGAAAACCGAAAATAATCTCAGGTCAAGAAGGGTACAGGAAAGGTATTGTGCCACAAATTAATCTGTTAATCATAAAACAAAAACAGGAAAAACATAGGATAAGGTGCTTCATTCAAAGAAGACATGCAGCAACAGAGGACATGTAAATAGGCAATAATAATAAAAAAGGGAACACAAATACCACATAGATATCACTGGATGAAATATTCCAGTTGCAAATCTTTATTCATAACACAGCGGGATGCGTTGAGAACAATATAACATAAACATGATCAATGTAAATCACAATTAATATCCCATGGAGGTCTGAATTTGGAATGATACTCAAAATCAAAGTGGAAAATCAAATTGCAGGCTGATCCAACTTCAGTGGAAATGCTTCAAGACAAGGAAATGATGCTCAGCAGTGTGTGTCACCTCCACATGCCTGTATGACCTCCCTACAATGACTGGGCATGCTTCTGATTAGGAGGCAGATGGTCTCCTGAGGGATCTCCTCCCAGACACAGATTAAAGAATCAGACAACTCCTGGACAGTCTTTGGTGCAACTTGGTGTTGGTGAATGGAATGAGACATGATGTCCCAGATGTGCTCGATTGGATTCAGGTCTGGGGAACGGGCAGTCCAGCCCATAGCATTAATGCCTTCAACATGCAGGATCTGCTGGCACACTTCAGCCACATGAGGCCTAGCATTGTCATGCATCAGAAGGAATCCGGTCTGAGGATCTCATCAGGGTACCTAATGTCAGTTAGGATACCTCTGGTGAGCACATGGAGGGCTGTGCGGCAATCCAAAGAAATGCCATCCCACACCATTACTGACCCACTGCCAAACCGGTCATGCTGGAGAATGTTGCAGGCAGCAGATCGCTCTCCACGGCATCTCCACACTCTATATCGTCTGTTACATGTGCTCAGTGTGAACCTGCGCTCATCCATGAAGAGCACAAGGCCCCAATGTCAAATCTGCCAATGTTGGGGGTCTCGAAGTAGCGACAAGCTTAGGAAGAGAACAGTCCATTGAGGTACAAGGCCAGGTGACCAGAGAGTCATAACCTGGCTTCTCCGAAGATTTTCATGAGCCAGGTCCCATTCCTGGCTTTCACAAACTTATCCATGGGGCTCAGTTGACCGGGAGGTCCAAATCATGACCATCCCAAACGTATCCATGGTTCAGTGATGGTCAATGGAGCAGATCTGTATTATTTCAGCTGGGGCCGTGGTCTCCTAAGCTGGCATCGTGCAGAATGTCAAATCTGTGTCCCTCATGATAGAGCCATGATGTATTAACTACTGTCTTGTAAAGAGTCTATGGTTCTTTGGATTTATCTGCTGTCTGGATGTCTTTGGAGACATCTCTGTTACAGAGGAGCATATCTCCTCTTTTAATAGTTAACAACTGTCCTTCAAGCCAGCAACCAGCGGTCAAGAGTAAGATGTGAAGAGGTTGTATCGCATTGTTAATTAATTTTTTAATTAATTTGCATAGTTTTTACTCCTCTGATTTGCAAGTCAACAAGTTAGCTGGCCTAGACAATGAGTAATCACCATATCAGCCAACATCATTGTTCAATTGCCCTTCATTTCTGTCATCCAGGATAACACCACAATATGTTACAATGGACGTCAACGTAATAGTCAATATTCCAGACATATACGAACAAAAGTGTGTATTTTCTTGACCAAAGAAAGAAACACAAATTCAAAAGTCAACAAATACATAACAGTCTATTTTTCCTGGTTTGCTGAAAATAGACATTATGTCTACAAAGTTACTTCTGTTTTCATCACTGCTATGTCAGGTCATGGGCTAATCCTTGTTCTCATTAGACTAGGCACCCCCCCTTAGTAAGAAAACTCTATGGGAACTACAGCCCCCATACGAGAAAGATATTGTCAATTTTATACGCATGCTACAAAACGAGGTGATACGAGAAAGCCAGAGCCTCTGGGCTACGCCCATCATATTGGTCCAGAAGGATGGGACTCTGAGGTTCTGTATGGGCAATCGGCCATTGAAGGTCTGCACAGTCTGAGATTCATACTCTTTGCCAAGGATAGTAGAATACCTGTGGGTACAAGGAAAAGCTAGATACTTTTCTTCTCGCGATTTGGCCAGTGGCTACTTGCAAGACCTCATGTCTGAATGAATTTCATCCTCTCTATGGGACAAACCAAGAGGAGCCTCGCTGAACTAAGCGTGCCAACGCTGGTGTGACACCCACAAGATACACGGAGGATGACCTCATTTGGCAGTAAATAGGAGACACAAGGATGTGCTTGGATGCTAGAAATACTGGGATCACCCCTGAGGAGCATCTAGAGATAAAGTGGTCTTTCTTGCCCAAGGGCTGGCGTGTTTCAAAAGAGGAGGAATGTAAGAAGATAGACAAGTGAGAAGTGTTATGAATGGGTCACCGAGGAGGATGGCCAGAACAGGATAAGCCACCAGGAAACCAGAGACGTTGGTAACTGAGCGGATTTGTATAGAAGTCCAGCTCACCCACGTCTGCCCTCACCACACCTCAGACTCGGATCCGGCCCTGCCCTGGCCGCACAACAATAATGAAAGAAGAAGCGATCCAGCTGAGTGCTCTGGTGATTTATTGAATGCTGTTCAGACAACAGAACGTTGTTTACGCGTTTCTGGCTAGACGCCCTTAATCGCTGCTGATGGGCAACACGGTGGCTCAGTGATTAGCGCTGCAGCCTTGCAGCGCTGGGGTCCTGGGTTCGAATCCCACCAAGGACAACATCTGCAAGGAGTTTGTATGTTCTCCCCATGTTTGCGTGGGTTTCCTCCGGGTACTCCGGTTTCCTCCCACATTCCAAAGACATACTGTTAGGGAATTTAGATTGTGAGCCCCATCGGGGACAGTGATGATAATGTGTGCAAACTGTAAAGCGCTGGGGAATATGTTAGCGCTATATAAAAATAAAGATTATTATTATTATTATTATTATTATTATTATTATTATAATACACAAAAAACCTGAGGCTGCACGACCTCACCCCTACTATATCAGCACTCTGGTGTAAACTGGGAGTAAAGTAAAGAGATACCAATATAACAGGGGACTGAACAAACAGACACAAGCTGCAACATATGGAGTGGGGCCCAGCGCTGCCCCCAGCAGGGAGTACACTGAACCCTAGCAGCAAAGCAGAAAGCAAACAAAAGTACAACCAAACTAGATGCAAAGGATTATCAAAAGAATCATTTAACAGAACATGCAGATGCGGCAGGAGACAGAGGAACCACCAAGGACCGTCTGCTCAATTATATGCTCCCAGGCAGAAATCCCAGGTTCCCAATTATCATCGTCAGGTGGGGAACTTCCATCAATCTGGCCAGCTACACAACTCCCAGTAACCACCAGAGGGAGCAGAGGAAGCGCTGGCTCAGAAGTCCGAGCCAGGGAATTCACAACAGAGAAGGCGCTCATAGATAATGTATGTACAAGAGAAAACTGGCATCTGCTAGTCAAAAACTATAAAGATAGTGAAAGCAGGAAGAATTGAATTAGTAGGAACTCAAGAGTGAAGTGTATGTTTCCTCCAGGAAGAGATTGGAGGAGACACCAGGTCAGATGACATCTGTGGCACAGTTAGCAAATATAAAATGTCTAGGAGGGTAGTGAAGGGGAGGAGTTGGCTCCCGAACTTGTGGCAGTACAGACGTGTGTTACAGTAAGCTAGCTTATAGTCGCCATTGCGAGAGAGCAGATCTAAGTAGATGAGTCAAAAGACTAGAAGTGAGTAAAAGAGTTGAGGAGACAAGATCCGAGTAAAGGACCTAAGATAGGCCAGAATCAAGAGAGCCGAGCCGTGTGAGCAGAACCAGGGCAGAGAGAGACGACTAGGACACAGCAGAGGGGCGTTTATGTGAGATGTTGTTTCCAATGTAGTCGTATGGTACAAAGTGGGGCCCGGGGCCATGGTTCAGGGAATGAAGGCGGACAGTGAGACGAGTGTACCTAGTAACTCACCAACCTGGGACTTATTGCCTGGTGGGTAGCGTCGTCGACCCCTATGATGTTTTTGTGTTGCCTCGAGAGTGATGGGCCCAGTAGTGCCAGTGACGCCCTTTAGGTTGGGGTATTAGGGCTGTGACATCACTTACGATAACAGTTATTTAATGGTAATAATAGAAGGATACTGTGTAAATAGCATTGTGTCACTGTCCTGCTCATCTGAATTACTGTATCCTCCTTGTAACAAAGCTTGTTCAATTTTCACCATTTGCGTTATTTCCTAATATTGTGCCGTAGGCCCCCCCCTGTAATTGTGTCAATCGAATAAATAGCTGTTTGATAGGTAACAGTGTCTCCTCATCGTGTACCATCTGCACAATTCCCACGTACGAACACTTCTATAATGTATGGGTAGCCTGGTAGAACATGACCAATTCTGACAGGGACCGGGTAAAGAGCTCATATACACGCAGACGATTTTTACTGAATTGCCAGTCCCCATCTTCTATTGACGTTGCAGGTCTTGCTGATGCTGCACGTGTCGCAGCAATGATTTTCTCCAGGAGTTTCTGTTCCGCTGCTTTTAGGTCCTCTGCATTAAGATCAGTGAGGCCAGATTGGATACAGAGTAGTCTGAATATCACCCTGGGTCTGATCACAGGATGCTGCTCTGTGCATCATCCGCCATGCTTTACATTGCAGGTAACTGATGACTATAATTTCATAGCGAAAATTTCTGCAATATGACTTTGCCTTTGTTTCTGTGCCCGGTCTTCGGAGATGGATCTACGTGATCTGATCCAAAGCCAGAAAACAAGTGGCTGCTATTGAAAGTAATAAGAGGTTTGTTGTAGCAAAACAGCAGCGAGTGTCAGCGGAGCCTGTTCTCAGCGCAACGCCGCCGATTCCCGTAAGACTGATGGACGCCGTGGTCTTCAAGCCAAATGAGAATTTCTTGCATGAGCGGCTGCCACCTTTCACTGTTGATGGAACAAACAGCCAATTTAGGAAAACATTTTTCTTATTTTTTTTTACCTTGACGATTACGGCTATGTCACCGGCGGAATTTTTTCATACAGGCCGGCTGGGAACATCCACGCCGTAGAAGACCAAGTGAGGTGTGAAAAACCATAGGTGCAGCTATTATACTGCGCCGGAGCGACCAGTAAGTGAAAATGTCTAGATAAAGGTCAATGCAAGGACGCCATGCTCATCAATGAGGACTGAAAGGGAAAGAATCAGTGACATCATCATGCAGGTGTGATGACATCACATAAAGGGCACCTGTCAGAAACCGAGCTTCTGGGCCAAGGAAATGGTATGGAACAGAACATAAACAGATTTTTCATAAAATCCGCAGCGGATGAAATCTTTCAGAATTTTTCTGCTTTAATATCGACAGGTGCAAATTTGAAAATCCGTGGAATGACAATGACAATTTCTGTTGTGGATTTTCTCCATAGATTGCACCCGTCAGTGTAAACTTTGCAAAGAAATAACTGTGGATTATTACAGATGGATGTAGCCTGGGAATTTCATTTACCGTAGATTGGGGCTACAAAGTGACATGTCACACAATGACAATGGTCAGTCATGGATACATAGGGCCACCACTAGGGGGAGCAAACTGCATATGGATTTATACAGTTTGTATTGAATTCCATGAGAGTTTTATAATTCTGTATGTGGAGAGCTCCCACAAGTGGTGGCTGCAGACAGAATATTATCATGTATCTCTGTATACAGGGAGCTCCCCCTAGTGGTGGCTGCAGACAGAATATTATCATGTATCTCTGTATACAGGGAGCTCCCACAAGTGGTGGCTGCAGACAGAATATTATCATGTATCTCTGTACACAGGGAGCTCCCCCTAGTGGTGGCTGCAGACAGAATCTTATCATGTATCTCTGTATACAGGGAGCTCCCCCTAGTGGTGGCTGCATACAGCATCTTATGTGTCTCTGTATATAGGGAGCTCCTCCTAGTGGTGGCTGCAGACAGGATCTCATCATGTATCTCTGTATACACGGAGCTCTCCCTAGTGGTGACTGCAGACAGAATATTATCATGTATCTCTGTATACATGGAGCTCCCCCTAGTGGTGGCTGCAGACAGAATCTCATCATGTATCTCTGTATACACGGAGCTCTCCCTAGTGGTGGCTGCAGACAGGATCTCATCATGTATCTCTGTATACAGGGAGCTCCCCCTAGTGGTGGCCGCAGACAGGATCTCATCATGTATCTCTGTATACAGGGAGCTCCCCCTAGTGGTGGCTGCAGACAGGATCTTATCATGTATCTCTGTATACATGGAGCTGCCCTAGTGGTGGCTGCCTACAGGATCTTATCATGTATCTCTGTATACAGGGAGCTCCCCCTAGTGGTGGCTGCAGACAGGAGCTTATCATGTATCGCTGTATACAGGGAGCTCCCCCTAGTGGTGGCTGCAGACAGAATCTTATCAAGTATTTCTTTATACAGGGAGCTCCCCCTAGTGGTGGCTGCAGACAGGCTCTCATCATGTATCTCTGTATACAGGGAGCTCCCCCTAGTGATGACTGCAGACAGGATGTTATCATGTATCTGTATACAGGGAGCTCCCCCTAGTGGTGGCTGCCTACAGGATCTTATCATGTATCTCTGTATACAAGGAACTCCCCTTAGTGGTGACTGCAGACAGGATCTCATCATGTATCTCTGCATACGGGGAGCTCCCCCTAGTGGTGGCTGCAGACAGGATCTTATAATGTATCTCTGTATACAGGGAGCTCCCCCTAGTGGTGGCTGCATACAGCATCTTATGTGTCTCTGTATACAGGGAGCTCCCCCTAGTGGTGGCTGCAGACAGAATCTCATCATGTATCTCTGTATATAGGGAGCTCCCCCTAGTGGTGGCTGCAGACAGGATCGTATCATGTATCTCTGTATACACGGAGCTCTCCCTAGTGGTGGCTGCAGACAGGATCTCATCATGTATCTCTGTATACAGGGAGCTCCCCCTAGTGGTGGCCGCAGACAGGATCTCATCATGTATCTCTGTATACAGGGAGCTCCCCCTAGTGGTGGCTGCAGACAGGATCTTATCATGTATCTCTGTATACATGGAGCTCCCCTAGTGGTGGCTGCCTACAGGATCTTATCATGTATCTCTGTATACAGGGAGCTCCCCCTAGTGGTGGCTGCAGACAGGAGCTTATCATGTATCGCTGTATACAGGGAGCTCCCCCTAGTGGTGGCTGCAGACAGAATCTTATCAAGTATTTCTTTATACAGGGAGCTCCCCCTAGTGGTGGCTGCAGACAGGCTCTCATCATGTATCTCTGTATACAGGGAGCTCCCCCTAGTGATGACTGCAGACAGGATGTTATCATGTATCTCTGTATACAGGGAGCTCCCCCTAGAGGTGGCTGCCTACAGGATCTTATCATGTATCTCTGCATACAGAGAGCTCCCCCTAGTGGTGACTGCAGACAGGATCTCATCATGTATCTCTACATACAGGGAGCTCCCCCTAGTGGTGGCTGCAGACAGGATCTTATCATGTATCTCTGTATACAGGGAGCTCCCACTAATGGTGGCTGCAGACAGGATCTTATCATGTATCTCTGTATACAGGGAGCTCCCCCTAGTGGTGACTGCAGACAGGATCGTATCTCTGTATACAGGGAGCTCCCCTAGTGGTGACTGCAGACAGGATCTTATCATGTATCTCTGTATACAGGAGCTCCCCCTAGTGGTAGCTGCAGATAGTAACTAGATGCCTTTTCATCACTGGCGCCATATCAGTTGAATAGCAGTAGCTACACCATGACTATCTGTTTGGAGGCCACATAATCAGCATGGAGTCTCCTGAACAGGCCATGAATCTGTTAAAAAAAAAAGCTCAGTAAATGAAAGGAGCACCATATTTTGTTGTTACAATTGGTGAGGGTCACAACGACAGTCCTCCAATCCCTCAGATTATTATTATTATTATTATTATTATTTATTGTTATAGCGCCATTTATTCCATGGCGCTTTACATGTGAGGGGGGTATACATAAAAACAAGTACAATAATCTTAAACAATACAAGTCATAACTGGTACAGGAGGAGAGAGGACCCTGCCCGCGAGGGCTCACAATCTTCAAGGGATGGGTGATAATACAGTAGGCGAGGGAAGAGCTGGTCGTGCAGCGGTTTGGTCGATCGGTGGTTACTGCAGGTTATAGGCTTGTCGGAAGAGGTGGGTCTTCAGGCTCTTTTTGAAGGTTTCGATGGTAGGTGAGAGTCTGATATGTTGTGGTAGAGAGTTCCAGAGTAGGGGTGATGCGCGAGAGAAATCTTGTATGCGATTGTGGGAAGAGGAGATAAGAGGGGAGTAGAGAAGGAGATCTTGTGAGGATCGGAGGTTGCGTGCAGGAAAGTACCGGGAGACGAGGTCACAGATGTATGGAGGAGACAAGTTGTGGATGGCTTTGTATGTCATGGTTAGGGTTTTGTAATGGAGTCTCTGGGCAATTGGGAGCCAGTGAAGGGATTGACAGAGGGGAGAAGCTGGGGAATAGCGGGGGGACAGGTGGATTAGTCGGGCAGCAGAGTTTAGAATAGATTGGAGGGGTGCGAGAGTGTTTGAGGGGAGGCCGCAGAGCATGAGGTTGCAGTAGTCAAGGCGAGAGATGATGAGGGCATGGACTAGGGTTTTTGCAGATTCTTGGGTGAGGAATGAACGGATGCGTGAAATATTTTTGAGTTGAAGTCGGCAGGAAGTGGAAAGGGTTTGGATATGTGGTTTGAAGGAGAGATCAGCATCAAGGATTACTCCGAGGCAGCGAGCTTGTGGGACTGGGGAGAGTGGGCAGTCATTTACTGTAATTGATAGGTTCGTAGGGGGGGTCACGTGAGATGGGGGAAAGATGATGAATTCTGTTTTGTCCATGTTGAGTTTCAGATATCTAGTGGAGAAGAAGGATGAAATAGTGGACAGACATTGAGGGATTCTGGTTAGTAGGGAGGTGATATCTGGTCCAGAGATGTAGATCTGTGTGTCATCAGCATAAAGATGATACTGAAAGCCATGAGATTCTATGAGCTGTCCCAGGCCAAAGGTGTAAATAGAGAACAGCAGGGGCCCTAGGACTGAACCTTGTGGGACTCCGACAGATAGGGGGCGAGGTGAGGAGGTGGTGTGTGAGTGGGAGACGCTGAATGTCCGGTCTGTTAGGTATGATGAGATCCAGGAGAGGGCCAAGTCTGTGATGCTGAGGGATGAGAGGGTCTGTAATAATAGGGAATGGTCCACTGTGTCAAAGGCAGCCGACAGGTCCAGGAGGAGGAGGACAGAGTAGTGTCGCTTGCTCTTGGCAGTTAAGAGGTCATTGGTGACCTTAGTAAGGGCAGTTTCAGTGGAGTGGTGTGACCGGAAGCCAGATTGTAAGCGGTCGAAGAGGGAGCAAGAAGAGAGATGGGAGGACAGTTCAAGGTAGACGTGTTGTTCCAGTAGCTTGGAGGCGTATGGGAGAAGTGATATAGGGCGATAGCTAGATACAGAGGATGGGTCAAGAGAGGGCTTTTTGAGGATAGGTGTGATGGAGGCATGTTTAAAGCTTGAGGGGAAAACACCAGTTGTTAGTGATAGGTTGAAGAGATGGGTTAGGGTTGGGATGAAGACTGTGGTGAGGTTTGGGATGAAGTGGGATGGGATCGGGTCGAGTGCACAGGTGGTGAGATGTGATCTTGAGAGTAGAGTGGAGAGTCGATCTTCTGTCATGGTGGAGAAGTTGGTTTTGAAGGTGGAGGGCTGGGAAGTCGGGAGGAAGGGCTCTGGGGGTTGTTGACCAAAACTGTCCCTGATGTTATCAATTTTCTGCTTGAAAAATGAGGCAAAGTCTTCAGCTGAGATGAGTGGGGAGGGAGGAGGTGCTGGGGGGCGGAGGAGAGAATTGAAGGTGTTGAATAACTGTTTAGGGTTGTGAGACAGGGAGGATATGAGAGATGAGAAGTAGGTTTGTTTAGCTGTGGCGAGTGTGGTCTTGAAAGTAGTGAGGGACTGTTTGAATGCGATGAAATGCTCGTTGGAGTGGGATCTTTTCCATCTGCGCTCAGCAGCCCTGGAAGCTCGCCTCAGCTCTTTGGTCAGGCTGGTGTGCCAGGGCTGTCTGTTGATTTTGCGAGTTTTGGTATGTGTAAGTGGGGCAGCGGATTCCAAAGCTACAGCTATTGTGGTGTTATATAGAGCGGCAGCGTCATCCGCATTGTGTAAGGAACTTATATCTGTAAGAGGGAGGAGGGATTCGGAGAATGAGTGTAGGTCAAGGTGTTTAAGATTCCTGCGAGGGTGTGAAAGTTTGTGGGGTGGGGATTGTAGACATGGAGTGAAGAGGGAAGAGAATGTGAGCAGGTTGTGGTCAGAGAGAGGAAGAGGTGAGTTAGAGAGGTTAGATAGGGAGCAGAGGCGGGTGAAGATGAGGTCCAGTGTGTGGCCATCTTTGTGGGTGGCTGTAGAAGACCATTGAGTGAGGCCGAAGGAGGAAGTGAGAGATAGAAGTTTAGTGGCAGCTGAGAGGGAAGTGTCAATGGGGATGTTGAAGTCGCCCATGATGATAGTAGGGATGTCCGCGGAAAGGAAATGAAGTAACCAGGTGGTGAAGTGGTCAAAGAAGGTGGTGGCTGGCCCTGGGGGGCGGTAGATGACAGCCAGTTGGAGGTTGGAGGGGGAGTAGATGCGCACAGAGTGCACCTCAAAGGAAGGGAGGGTAACAGAGGGTGGCAGTGGGATTGGGGTGAAGGAGCAGGTATCTGACAGGAGAAAACCAACTCCTCCACCAAGTTTGCTGCTGGGGCGGGGGGTGTGAGAAAGGTGGAAGCCGCCATACGAAAGTGCAGCAGGAGAGGCTGTGTCAGAAGGGGTGAGCCAGGTTTCGGTGATGGCGAGGAAGGAGAGTTTGGTAGTAACAAAAAGATCATAGATGTAGGAAAGCTTGTTGCAGACAGAGCGAGCGTTCCACAGAGCTCCTGTTAGTGGGACTGGGGAAGCGGGGGCTGGGTGAATGGGTATAAGGTTGGAGAGGTTACGGAAGGTTGTGATAGAGCGTGGATGGGAGGTAGAAATGACTGTGGGAATGTGGTGAGGAGGACCAGGATTTGGAGAGATATCACCAGCAGTGAGAAGGAGCAGAGAAAGTGTTAGCAGGTGGGAGCAGGAGAGGGCATGAGGGGGCTGTCTGTGTTTGGAGACAGAGGATTGTATGTTAAGGAACAGTTTTGAGGCGGAGGTGAGGTGGATGGGGAGGATTGAAGAAGAGATGAACAGTTCCTTACTAGGAGTAGGGATTAGGGGAATTAGCAGAAAGTGAAGGATTATTGGGGTGAAAGTGAAAACAAACAGAAACATTGTTTACAGTGACTGTGTCCAGTTACCTTCAGTTCCCTTCTGGTTCAATTCTGGTTTTAATTCTTAAATTAATCTTCACACTTCTAGCACACACTTATAGCAATCACAATGCAGACTGAAGTCTATGCAGACTTGTACTCTGCAATATATGTACAACTAAGTGCAGTCAGGTGTGAAGCAGAGAGGAGTGGTCTCTGCTCAGACATGGATTCCTTTTATTGTACCTGACTTTACTTTAGTCTTTGATAAGTCTTTCTTTTAGCTGATAAAGGATATTTCTGATGAATGTCTTATAAAAAAAACTGTTAAACTTTTGGACAGAATATTCTAGTTGCCGTAGCAACTACAAAATGATATAAACGTTCGGGAAAATGGACTTTCTCTGCTCAGATTTGACAGAAAATGGATTTTTTTCCTTGTTAATGTTAGAAAGGAGGGGCGGTAGCTTTGTAAATAAATGTGAATTTGGTTTGGAAGATTACTGAATATCCGAACTAAAATCACTTGGACCCTCACAGATCTGATACTGATGACATATCCTTGGAAAAGGTCATCAATAACAGTAAAGGAGCAAAATTAGGGCAGCACGGTGGCTCAGTGGTTAGTTAGTGGTTCGAATCCCACCAAGGACAACATCTGCAAGGAGTTTGTATGTTCTCCCCGTGTTTGCGTGGGTTTCCTCCGGGTACTCCGGTTTCCTCCCACATTCCAAAGACACACTGATAGGGAATGTAGATTGTGAGCCCCATCGGGGGGCAGTGATGAAAATGTGTGCAAACTGTAAAGCGCTGCGGAATATGTTAGCGCTATATAAAAAAAATAAAAATAAAGATTATTATTATCACTCATAGAAGCAGATATACATGAACTGTACGAGTGCAAGACAAGGAGCAAGTACACCCTGAGCCATGTACAGGGTCCGCCCCCCCCGAGCCACATACAGGGTCCGCCCCCCCCGAGCCACATACAGGGTCCGCCCCCCCCGAGCCACATACAGGGTCCACCCCCCCGAGCCACATACAGGGTCCACCCCCCCCGAGCCACATACAGGGTCCGCCCCCCCCGAGCCACATACAGGGTCCACCCCCCCCGAGCCACATACAGGGTCCACCCCCCCCCGAGCCGCATACAGGGTCCACCCCCCCCCCGAGCCACATACAGGGTCCGCTCCCCGAGCCACGTGCAGAAGTAACAGGACTAAGGAAGTTCCTGGACCCCATTCCAAATCAGGGCCCATAACCATAAGAACACATTTTTGCAGAAACTCTTGCAACTGTTTATCAGCTCCAAACAGCCAGTGTAGTTTTATAGAGAAGCAGATGGATTTCTGCACTTCCCATTCAGATAAATGGGACAGTGGTGGAATTTGTCTACAAATCTGCTGCATTGGGGTCCGTGTTTAGGCATGGCAGGGCCCCCTGGAAACTGGACCACTTTTGTTGGGAGTCTCCTGTGCAATAAGGAAGATGTGGTGAGTACGGGGGAAGTTGAGGCTGAAGTATCGGGCGGCGCTGTTAGGAAATATAGATGTTAAAGTCACATTCACACATCAGTTCTTCATGGAATGATTTTCCTCTGTGTTTGCTCCGGGTATCAACATCTTTTTTTTTGTATGAGAAAAAAAAAAAATCTGGTGCGAGTTTCCCAAGCTTCTGCCAGCATTAGCCTGAATTCAGATGTCGGAGTATGATGAGAACGGACCGCGATGCTCGGACCGGCCGCAGGGTCTCCAGACACAAGTGTGACAATGTCATAGCCAAGTGATAAGCTGTCAAGTTTGAGTCATTTTTTATGTGGACTTATTCACTTAAAGTTATCCCCCAGGCAGAGGACAGAGGGTAACTTGCCGATCCCATGATTGAGTCTCTGCAGCAGCGGATGTGCGCATGCTCGGCCTCTGCGTCATTCATTGTCTATGTAACTGCACCGCTCAGTTATTTCTGGCAATCCCACAGACAATGAATGAAGCAGAGGTCGTACACACGCACATCGGCTCCATTTAAGACTGGGTTCCCGGGTCCCGATCTTGGGATCGCTGGTGGTCCAAACACTCAATCCTATTCCTAGGAGATAACTTGATTTCTTTTTTTTTTTTAAATAGGTGGATTCGGTCTACAAATTGGACATGTCTCCTTCACTCCTCAAAAAGAAATCCAACATGTGAAAAAGCCGAATAATGTGTCACCGAGCTGTTCGTTAAAACAGTTAGCACATGTACTGTGTGAACGGGGCCTAACACGGGCAACAGTCTCCCCTCAGGACGAAAACGCAGAGGATTTTCTCTGTGGATTTTTACATGGGAGATCCACAGTGTGTGACAAGAGCAGCTTGTAATCTAGATAGTCACAAAGTATCACCGAGGCGCTGCAGCGATCGATGCTCAGCAGGACAGGCTATGCTGCGGGACTCATTGTGGATTTCATCATGTGAAGAGTGAAATGTGAAGCAAAGTCGCAGCTTGTGAGGACGGGACCCTCAGGGGTGTGCACACGTTGCAGATTCTGCTGCGGAAATTTTCATGCGAATTTGTCCAAATCCGCAGGTAAATCCGTAGGTCAAAAGATCTGCGGCTCAGCCTGCGGTTTCCCCCTGCGGTTTGACACCTGTACAATAGAGCAGGTATCAAACCGCTGCGGATTCCGCACAAAGAATTGACATGCTGCGGATTTAAAACCGCAAAACAGCAAATCCGCTTGGAGAAATCCGCAGCATGTGCACTGTGTTTTTCATTTTCCATTGAAAATAAAGGTACTGTACAACGCAGGAGAAACTGCTGGGGATCTGCAGGGCCAAATCCGCTGCGAACCGCAGCAGAATCCACAACGTGTGCACACACCCTTAAAATGTTCCTGTCACTAGTCATGAATATGTAATTATTTTTACCCGGTGTAAACGCCGCTGTTCTCCTGAATCGGGCGACGGTTTTCTTTTGTTCCCGCTCCTCTCCGTTCCCGAGACATTGACCGTTCCTACTTGTATATAAAGATAACCCTTTCAGCCAAGTGGGAACATAGCCTCAAACTTGCAGGAAAAACGCGACGTGTGAACAGAGCTGAACCATGACCTGGGGTTGGCATTTCATCAGACTTTATAGGGAACCTGACAGGCGATACAAGGTGCGAAAACCGCGCCTCATCCGCATTCTCCACTTTTGTGGCTATTTTTTGGTAGCATGATCTATGGCTGCTATGCCTTTTTTTAAATAGATAAATTACAATGTCTTTATAGAACTTGAAAAACAACATAAAAAAGGTTAATTAAAAAAAAACACCTCACCCTCCCCAGGTCCGGCGCTGACTTTCTGCTGCTGCCCCTGGTGTTTGTTATTGTCAGCAGCGCTGGCCTCAGGTTCACAGCACTGCAGACAATTACTGAGCTCAGCGATTGGCTACACAGCTATGGGACGTCAGCGCTGCAGACAATCACTGACATCGGAATCAGCGGCAGAGAGCAAACAAAACTATTTTATATCGGCCCCTCTCCCAGTGAAAAATAACAAGACGTACAATCTATAGACGTGTGTCATCTCTCTAGCTGAAAACATCCGATCAAACTATAAATTATTTAACCGCTACGATAAACTCATAAAGCAAAAAAAAAAAAATCAAAATTCCAGAAAAGTTTTTGTAGCAAAAAGTGATTGAACCTCTCATTTACCCTCCACCAAGGGGTGAAGCTGCTCTCTCCTCTCCGCAGACACTGAGTGCAGGAGCCTGAGCGCCGCGGACCCGCCCCGACTACAGCAGAAGACATACAGCTCGTTTCCTGCGCATGCGCATCGTAGCCCCTGCCCTCCTGACCTATCAGACGAGAGAGCAACTGAAAGCCACTCCCCTTCGTCCTGATTGGCGCAGAGTTGTCACGTGATACAAGATATCTTTCTGGATTTGGCCCCGGTTTGGCGACGTCATCAAACGACTTTCAGCGGTCGGTGGCGCTCGGAGGCTGCTGTCATGTCCGCTCTCAGGGTGACGAGGGTAAGCGGGGATCGGTGGTCTGTGTGACCCTCCGGGGTCTGTATGGCCTCAGTGTGGCGTGATTGGACATTGCGACCTCTCTTTACAAGCTTGTCGCGTAGGACTACAAATCCCATCATGCCTTGCGTCTGTCGTAGGTGCGCATGCGTCTTCATGGTGCCCTTCGCAGTGATCAGTTACACAGAGGCTATGATGTGGCACTACAAGTAGCAGCATGCATAGAAATAACACAGGGGCTGGGAGCTGTGCAGAAAGCTGCACATAGCACAGTGAGGAGTGTCTGCTGGTGTCTCCAGACCTCTGCTGTCAGGGAATGGGCTGATCCTGCACAGAGCGGAGCATTGGAGCTCAGGCCCAGATGGTCTGTAAGCGGCGATACTAAATGGTGATATTTATTTTTGTAAATTCTTTAGTTTTGGACGAGGAAAAGGCCGAGACGATGCAAACTTTTCTTTTTAATATTTATTAAAAATCTCTCCTGTCTGGGCCCCGTTGCAGCGCAGGAGCGCCCCGCACTGACCGCCTGCAGCGGTTCTGAGGTTTGCTGATGGTCGTACGGACCGCAGTGGATTCTGTACGTCGTCCTCTTGGGAGGTTTTCACACTTGATGGATTTTTCCTTTTAGTTTTATGAACCTCAGTCTGCTCTTGTGCTGGTGCAGGCGCCTCTGAAGGTCACAGGTGCGTGCAGGCCTAGGTGCAGTCCCTGTGACCCTCCGCCCCGTGCTCTGTGCACCTGTCATGCATCGCGCTTCTAGAGCAAAGGTTAAATATCACAGCAAAATCCTCTCCACTGCGGGCCCGGATTAGAGATCACGTTACCGCTGCGCACTTCACTACGACGTCGTAGCTTCAGTCTAAGTCCACGAGATGATCACACGCCTTCAGTCTGTTGTTTCTTACCTTTTAAAAAATCTAATTTCTCTGCTGGGGGTTATTGCCTTTTTCTTGCACATTTGTATCTTATACTTTTACATAAGTAAATATGCTCGTCCTTGAGGGCAGCGCCGGTGCCCTTCCTCCCCTCTCATTGCTGCACTTGCTCCCTTGCCTGCCCCTCATCCAGCGCTGCATCCCCCCTGCCCAGCACTTCATATGTGCTTTTGCACCCTTGCCCACCCCCCATCTGGCACTGCACCTTTAGCCCCTGTACGGCGCTGCACTTGACCACCCCTCCCGCTCCCCCTGTCACTCCAGTGGGCGTATCATCAATTGCTCCTGCACCAATATTTAGGCTTCTTTTACACTTGCCGTGTTTTTTGCGTGCCGCATTGCCGTAATTTTCACGATCTGCCACAAAAAAAATCTTCTCGGATTTCTGCAGGCCTTTTGAAGTGATAAACAGGAAGTACATGGGAGCGTCCTATATACACAACTCCCAATGGTGTAACTAGAGGTGCGACGAAAAAACTGCAAGTGAAATTAAGAAAAACCTCATTCTCTAGACATCGCTGACAGAATTATGAAGGTGATTCCTTTAAATCTCTCATGGCTCAAAAAATTATATATGAGAGAAAGAGTTAAAAAAAAAAAAAACGCAGCATGAAAGGTGTAACTATATTTAAATGTGGCACATGTGTTATACTCAAATAGTCCTGCCAAAAAACACGGGGTTCAAAGTCACAATGTGATCCTATAGACTTAAAGGGCTTCCGTGCACAACCACATACTGCAGGCAAAAGGAGAGAAAAAACAGCCAGGTATGATAGTAAAGTTATACCTTGTAGTCCTTTTGTGCTGAAAATTCCCAGTGAGTATTCACCAACCCCAACAGCGCCGTTTCGCAAAAAGTGCTTCTTCTATGGGGGTGTAAATAACATAGCTACGGGAGTGCTTTCTATACCGAGTCTTCGTGGTAATGTCATAGAATCGTAGAGTTGGAAGGGACCTCCTGGGCCATCTGGTCCAACCCCCTGCTCAAAGCAGGATTCGCTAAATCATCCCAGTCAGATGTCTGTCCAGCCTCTGTTTGAAGACTTCCATTGAAGGAGAACTCACCACTTCTCGTGGCAGCCTGTTCCACTCATTGATCACTCTGTCAAAAAGTTTTTTCTAATATCTAATCTGTGTCTCCTCCCATTCAGTTTCATCCCATTGCTTCTAGTCTTTCCTTGTGCAAATGAGAATAAAGTTGATCCTTCTACAATGTGACAGCCCTTTAGATATTTGTAGACAGCTATTAAGTCTCCTCTCAGTCTTCTCTTTTGCAAACTAAACATTCCCAAATCCTGCAACCTTTCCTCGTAAGACAGGGTTTGCAGACCGGTCACCATTCTGGTCGCTCTTTTCTGAACTTGCTCCAGTTTGTTGATGTGTTTTTTAAAATGTGGTGCCCAAAACTGGACACAATATTCCAGATGAGGTCTGACCAAAGAGGAGTAGAGGGAAATAATGACTTCACGTGATCTAGACTGTATGCTTCTGTTAATACATCCTAGAATTGCATTTGCCTTTTTTGCTGCTGCATCACACTGTTGACTCATATTCAGTCTGTGATCTATTAGTATACCCAAGTCTTATTCACATGTGCTGTTGCTTAGCCCTATTCCTCCCATTCTGTATATGCTTTTTTTCATTTTTATTGCCCAGATGTAGTACTTTGCATTTCTCCCTGTTAAAAACCATTCTGTTAGTTGCTGCCCACTGCTCCAGTTTATTTATATCTTTTTGAATCCTCTCTCTCTCTTCTCTAGTATTAGCTATCCCTCCTAGCTTTGTGTCATCAGCAAATTTAATCAGTTTACCCTCAATTCCTTCATCTAAATCGTTGATAAAGATGTTGAACAATACAGGGCCCAGGACAGAGCCCTGTGGTACCCCACTTGAGATCATTTGTCATCACCGGGACGCTTGTTGACGCTTCACCGCTACTCCGGTCTACCCAGATGTGAAAAGAGGAACTTCCCGTACCCGCGCTGGAACGCATGGGAACCTAGTGCGCAGGACCGGAAGTCAGGGTGACCTCAGTGCAGGGAAGCGTACCGCCCAGTGATGAAGTGTACCGGAGGACAAGAAAATATCGCCACTGTGCTAGTGTGAAAATCTAGTGACATGTTAAAGTGTGAAGTGAATATAAGTATGTATGAAAGTATATATAAATTTACAAATTAAGTGTAAATGAAGAATATATACATATTGTGCAAATAGTGGTGTATGAGAAGTATATATACTAGCTGAAGAGCCCGGCGCTGCCCGGGCACAGTAACCAACTGTGGTTAGTTATAACAAATTATAATTATCCTCCATCCCATAGTCCCGTGCCCATATACCCATCATACATGTCCACTGCCCATATACCCATTATGACATCATCATCACCATGGCAACCGTTATGACATAACCGTCACCATTACAGCCTATTAAGACATTAGCGTCGCCATGGCAACCATTATGACCTCATAATGAGGGGCGGGGCTTGATACACACACACACATACACACACACACACACACACACACACTTTTTCCCCATTATGTAGATAGGGGCAAAATTGTTTGGTGAATTGGAACGCGCGGGGTTAAAATTTTGCCTCACAACATAGCCTATGACGCTCTTGGGGTCCAGACGTGTGACTGTGCCAAATTTTGTGGCTGTAGCTGCAACGGTGCGGATGCCAATCCCGGACACACACACATACACTTGAGCTTTATATATTAGATATATATTAGTGTAAACTCTCCTCATGGAGTGAATGTGAGTATACATGATGAGCATATACAAAAATATACAAATATGTAAGCACACATGAAGGGGAGAACATAGTGGAAATGAAGGAGTATAATATAATTAATAAAAGATAATGAATAAAAAATTATAAATAGTGAAAATAAAAAAGGCATAATTAGATATATGTGCGACATGGATTAGCACAACCAATGATCAAATATAATAATATTAATAATCATATGATACAATAAATTTGTGTCATAATAAGTCCATATATATCTATATCTCAAGTGTTGAAAAAATTCTTCTTTGTTCTCCAAAGGGATGTGAAGCAGCAAAAAAGGCAAATGCAATTCTAGGATGTATTAACAGAAGCATACAGTCTAGATCACGTGAAGTAATTATTGCCCTCTACTCCTCTTTGGTCAGACCTCATCTGGAATATTGTGTCCAGTTTTGGGCACCACATTTTAAAAAAGACATCAACAAACTGGAGCAAGTTCAGAAAAGAGCGACCAGAATGGTGACCGGTCTGCAAACCCTGTCTTATGAGGAAAGGTTGCAGGATTTGGGAATGTTTAGTTTGCAAAAGAGAAGACTGAGAGGAGACTTAATAGCTGTCTACAAATATCTAAAGGGTGTCACATTGTAGAAGGATCAACTTTATTCTCATTTGCACAAGGAAAGACTAGAAGCAATGGGATGAAACTGAATGGGAGGAGACACAGATTAGATATTAGAAAAAACTTTTTGACAGAGTGATCAATGAGTGGAACAGGCTGCCACGAGAAGTGGTGAGTTCTCCTTCAATGGAAGTCTTCAAACAGAGGCTGGACAGACATCTGACTGGGATGATTTAGCGAATCCTGCTTTGAGCAGGGGGTTGGACCAGATGGCCCAGGAGGTCCCTTCCAACTCTACGATTCTATGAAATACGATCTTCATGGTGTACCGCAAAATCAACACACTGGGCAAACTTCCGTTGTTCCTGCGGCCCCATTGATTTCAATGGGGGGGCCGTGTCCGTAAGCCATGAAAAATATCGAGTAGGCTTGATACTTTTCACGGCTGTAAATACGGTCCTCACAACGTACTGCGCTCCGACAAATTCTTACGGTCCATTTTTGCTGCCCCATAGGATTCTATTGGGGCCACAAAAACACGGCAAGTGTAAAAGAAGCCTTACTGTGAAATGTTAGAGGTTTTTCCAACTGGCAAGTTTTATTTATTTATTTTACTCACTTAGGGTATGTGCACACGTTGCGGATTTGGCTGCGGATCCGCAGCAGTTTTCCATGCGGTGTACAGTACCATGTGAACCTATGGAAAACCAAATCCACTGTGCACATGCTGCGGAAAATTCCGTGCAGATTTGCTGCGGTTTATTTTCCGCAGCATGTCAATTCTTTGTGAAATCCGCAGTGTTTTTACACCCCTTCCATTATAGGAATCCGCAGGTGTAAAAACGCAGGCGAAATCCGCAGTAAATCTGCACTAAATCCGTAGGTAAAACGCAGGTCATTTTACTCTGCGGATTTAGCCAATCTGCGCGGAAAAATCTGCAATGTGTGCACATACCCTTATATAGCACTATTAACTGAATTGAAAATGAAAAAGGCATATACAGAATGGGAGGAATAGGGCTAAGCAACAGCACATGTGAAAAAGGCTGTCACGAGAGGTGGTGCGTTCTCCTTCAATGGAAGTCTTCAAACGGGCTGGACAGACATCTGTCTGGGATGATTTAGCGAATCCTGCTTTGAGTAGTGGGTTGGACCAGATGACCCAGGAGGTCCCTTCCAACTCTACGATTCTATGATAATTCCACAGCACTTTACAGACAAGATCCCTTAGAGTTATTTAAAGTGCACCTGCCACTTACATAAAGATGTTGTGGGCGAAATCCATATTCATGAGTCGGCATCCTGACAAGTCTTCAGATGAGCCCACACACCCGCCCTGGGATTTGCAGGTCACATCCGCACATTTCCCGGCTGCAAATTGCTGTAGATTCTTGTAAGATGTGATTAAGTTAATGTTATCTTGTAACAGATGAGTGAAGGATGCAGAATCCACGTCCTGAGACCCCGCTACATACCGGGGACGTCATCTGTCACCATATGTAATAACGACCTGCAAATCCCAGGACCCAGACACCTAGAATAATAATCCCAATAATCCGGCGTCTCTTAGGGTATGTGCGCATGTTCAGGATTTGACGCAGGTGAAATCTGCACTAAATCTGCTTCTGAGGTCACTGGCAGGTCACCTGCGGTTGTGTTTTTCCGCTTTCGTTTTTGATGTGTGTTTTTTTTTTTTTTGTTTTTTTTTTTTTTTTTGTCACTTGAAATAAAGTTAATTGAAATTTGACTTCTGGGAAGGAAAAAAAAGTGATTTCCTGTTTGCAGATCAGTAAACGCTGCAGGTTGGACGCTGTGTACTTCTGCAGTGTCTAACCCGCAGCGTCCAGCTGTCACAGCATATTGGATGGGATTTCAAGAAATCCCATGCCCACTGTGCGTGCACCAATGCCCACGGCTTCCCTGCGGAGACGGACTTGCTGCGCGTCTTTCCAGACTGCAACATGTCAATTTATGTAGTGGAGACGCTCCTTCTCCGCTGCGTAAATTACCCATAGACTTTCATTAGATGCGGTTAAACTTCATTATATTTCTAGTCACATGCCTACTAAGTGCGAGAAGCAGTTCACTACACTGTGTACTAATTTAAGTAATGGTGAATCTTGTGACACAGTCAGAAGTACATGACACAGGAAGAGGAGGAAAGCACAGAGAGGTCCCCTCCTTTTTTTAATAAATTAAAAAAATAGTGTGGGGTCCCCATATATTTGTTAGCCAGCCAGAGTAAAGCAGACAGCTGGGGATGGTAGCTCAGGCTGGTAAGGATCCAAAATCCATGAACCTTACCAGCCTGATAATACCAGGCCACAAGCAGTCTGCTTACCTTGGATCGTTAGCAAAAATAGTGAGATGCCTTCCAAAAAAAATAGCGTGGAGTCCCTATATTTTTGTTAGCCAGCCAAGGAAAAAGCAGACAGCTGCGGCCTGGTATTCTCAGGGTGGTGAGGCCCATGGATTTTGGCCCTCACCAGCCTAAAAATAGCAGCCCACAGCTGCCCCACAAGAGGCGTCTATAAGACACCTATCCATTACTAATCCTATAGTTACATGGTAAAAAACACACAGACACCCAGAATAAAGTATTTGAAATAATGACAGACTCCTTTAACAGATCTTAATTAAACCATATTTACGGCATTGCCTATTCCACCGTCGCCCATGTCTCCTAGAATAGAATTAAAATAAAAAAGCAACAATATCCTTGACCTGTCCGCCGAGAACATATACATACTGCATTATGCCACCATTCAAAAAAAAAAAGGGATTAAAAACACGTGACATGCACATATGAACAAGTCGCTAGGACTCTGTTCATACCACCCACTGACTCAAACACAAACAGAGAGCACAGAATGACAATTGTGCAGAAATATCCTGCAGTAAAACATATACCAGTAGTGAGCAAGTGCTGATAAAAAGATAGCAAATACAGGGTATTTAGTCGATACATTTTTTTTTTGCAAAAAAAGTTATACCAAGCTGCTCCACCGTGTCAATGTAACCCCTATTGAAGCAGTCCCTATCTAATGTATTTAAAACCTGAACATGTTAACAGTGTCTAAATGAACAGGATGAAGACAGGCGCTTCCTGGTATGGGCACGTGGTGTAAGCCAGCTCTTTATGTGCATGTCACACAAGAGAGGGGTGAGGTCTCTCAAATCATGCATAGGCACGGGAAAAACTGGATTAAAAACACATGTGACATGCACATATGAACAAGTCAAGTCGGTAGGACACTGTTCATACCACCCACTGACTCAAACACAAACAGAGAGCACAACAAGTGCCCATACCAGGAAGCGCCTGTCTTCATCCTGTTCATTTAGACACTGTTAACATGTTCAGGTTTTAAATACATGAGATAGGGACTGCTTCAATAGGGGTTACCTTGACGCGGTGGAGCAGCTTGGTATACATTTTTTTTTTGCAAAAAAAGTATCGACTAAATACCCTGTATGTGTTGTTATCTTTTTATCAGCACTTGCTGACTACTGGTATATGTTTTGCTGCAGGATATTTCTGCACAATTGTCATTCTGTGCTCTCTGTTTGTGATTTTGCAACCATTCAGCCTGACATGCAGAACACATCGGAGCTTGAAGCTGTTGACCGGAGATAACCCTGTCCCCGGCAGTTACGTGCACTGCAATTCTCATGATCAGCTGATCGCGAAAACTGCAGTGTACGTGTACTTCCGGCTAAAACAAGGTACACAATTATTTAAATTGGTACACATGCGTAGTGAGCTGCGTTCCTGCACTTAATACAAATGTGACTAGGAAGATAATGCAGTTTTATAGAATCTATCGAAAGTCTATGGGTAATTTACGCAGCGGAGTCGCTCTGGAAAGATGCACCGCATGCCTGTCTCCGCAGGTGAGCCGGAGGCGTCGGTGCACGCATAGTGGGCATGGGATTTCATGAAATCCCATCCACTAAGCTGTAACATCTGGCCGCTGCTGGTTGTGCACTGCGAATGCACACAGCGTCCAACCGGCAGCGTTTACTGACCGTGGGAACATACCCTTAAACAATCAGGGCTTTGACCCGTTGGGCACAGACGCGGCATCGGTGTACCAGTGAATTTGTGTAGTTTTTCGTTTTGCAGTGCACGGGATCGTTGATGTCTGTGGCACCCAATAGGACCCCTTTATCGAGCAGTTTTAAAGCTGCAGCCTCTACGTGTCTCAGCGTTCTAAAGCTAAATTCGCACCTTGCGTTATTGGTGTTTTTTTTTTTTTTTTTTTTTTTTTTTTGCAGCAAAATCCGCACTTGTCACTTTACATTGTAAATGGTGACATCTGCTCTGAATAAAACAGAGAATTGACGCTGCAGATTTTTAAGCTCCGACTGCAGGTCAATATCCGCAAGGATGTTTTCTTAGCCATGTGTAGATGAGATTTGTTGAATTTTTCCTTTAGTTATCTGCATGCAGATCCGAGGGAATCTAAAAGTAGAAACAAGTCCTTACTTTCAATTCCGTTAGTTCTAAAAAGTTTGAGGATCTGCAGCAAAATCTGCAATATTATATTAGTTGTGAGTGGTTTTGTCGCCGTGGGCAAATCCTTGCAAAATTGGCTACAAAGAAATGGTCCTTATGCAGATTTTAAGATCAAAACAAATTGCATGAAATTTTGCAGCATTTGGATGAGCTGTAAAAACTCGCCCAACTTGCCTTTAGGAGTACGAGCCAAATTTTCAGCTCCAAATCTGCATCAAATTTGAACACAGGGCCAGGATATAATCCATGTAGAAGTAAAAATGGAAGCTCCACATCCAGGGAAATCAAAGGGACAAATGCACCTACAGCAGAAAAGGTCCACGAAATATTCCCTGACCAGATATCCAGCATGGAGGCTGCGATGATCGTACTGCTCAGAAGACAATGACTACTCAGAAGAGTAGTGCTGAAGAGTAGTGCTGACGTATTGTATGCGTGCTGTGTCGGGCAGGCACCATATCCATCGGCCATCTCCGTTTCTCGCTTTCTCACGGGAAACAGACACATCCACCCAAAATAAAATATTGACGCTATAGCCTATAAATTAAAATACAGGCAGGTGCAAAACAGAAGCCTATGTAAAATATCATGTACATTACATGTAGATTTATAGAACCAGCAGAATCCTTCTTTTCATTTAGACCCTAAGGACCAAGTGGATTTCGTCCTGTCCATGGCGGTGGCTGTGACGGGACCAACTTTTTAATTTCTGACCAATGTCACTTTATGCGGTGACAACTCTGGAAGGCTTCAACGAATCCCAGTGATTTTGAGATTGCTTTTTTTTTTCGTGGCGCATTATAATTTATGATAATGGTAAATTTAGGTTGATATTTTTTATAAATAAACACAAAACAGATCAGAAACTTGACAAAAATGTAAAAAGAATTGCAATTTCCAAACATTGAATGATTACCCCTTTAATCCAGATAATCGTACCGCACAAAAACATTAATAAATAACATTTTCCACAGGTCTGCCTTACGTCAGCATCATTTTTAAAACACTAATTTTATTTTGTTAGCCTTTTAGGAGGTTTAAAAATGTAGAAGTAATTTTTCATTTTTTTTTCAAGGAAATTTACAAAATTTATTTTTTTTGAGGGACCTATCCAGGTTTGAAGTGACTTTGGGGGGTGCTGTATATTGGTAACCCCCCCCCCCCCTCCAAAAGTGATACCATTTCAAAAACGGCACCCCGTGACATATGAAAACTTCTGTCAGTTTATTAACCCTTCAGGTGATTTTCAGGAATTAATGCAAAGTGGTATAGCGGGAACGGAAAACTGTATTTTTACCACCTAACTGTCGCTAACTTCTGAACTGACCGCTATAGCCGGGAGATTCGGAGGCCGCTATTTCTCCATGAACTGCTATGGCAAACATCAGGACCACACAATCATGATCTCGGTGTGACAATTAGATTAAAGCGGAAGCCTCCCACAATCTATTAACCATTTATATGCTGTAGTCACTTGACAGCAGCAACTAAGGGGTTGAACAGATATGGACGGTGCCAGCACTGATCGTGGCTGATGCAGCAAGTTGTCAGCTATAGTGGACAGCCGACAGCTGCTGGATTGTCGCCTGTGTGGGGAGGATATTCTCTTATATCTCAGGTCAGTAAAAAGACGTCTTGGCGGTTATTAAGGGGTTAATCTCTGGTACACACTGTAGCGTCACCTGCTGCAGACTCGCAGCTCGGCTCGTTTTGCTCCGCAGATTGTTTTTCGGCAGTGTGTGGATGTGATGGTGTTTTCTGCTTTGCAGCTAATATAAAAGGCTGTAGATTTTCTACCTGCAATTCTGGCTAGAACCTCCGGGGTTTCTCCTCCCTGTGTGAACGTTACTGCGCATCACTGGGGAACAATGCTGTCTGTGTGATCGGTGCCCAATGCTGCCTGTGTGAACGGTGCCCAATGCTGCCTGTGTGAACGGTGCCCAATGCTGCCTGTGTGAACGGTGCCCAATGCTGCCTGTGTGAACGGTGCCCAATGCTGCCTGTGTGAACGGTGCCCAATGCTGGTGTTTTAGTCTAGATACAATTGTAGCAAAACGTCAGCTGACTCGAAGTTGTTTCTAGTCTCTGAGAGCAAAAGGAGATCTTGATTGTGACAAAACTTTAAAAGATAAAATGTGAGCGAAAGAAGCCGAACTTCTCACTCTTCCATTTCAGGTGCTGCAGCGCATGGCTCAGAGCGGCTGGAGGGCACAGTCCACGGCTCCTAAGGCGGCCACCACCGCGTCGTCATCCTCCCACCCGGGCTTCAGCTTTGGTATGTGTCAGAGGCCTCCTGTGTCACGACAAGTATTGGGTCAGACTTGGCTTGATAAGATGAGGATGCGCTTCATGTCATCGCTGCGGCACAGATTTTATCATTCTATGGCATTGATGGGGCAAGAGGTTGTGCCCCAAGGGGCAGTGGTGTAGCCCTGGAATATGCTCCGGGCCCATGACTTGGCTCCATATAGTGCACGGTCTGCGACGGTGCAGGGGACGCTTTAGCTTTTTCTTAATTGTACTTGTAGAGGTTCTGGACTCCTGGGTTCTTTATAGTTGGACTTTTTTCTGTGCATTCGATATTCTAAATCCTCTCTCTGTGACGTATAATGCGTGTCTACTACTGATGTGATGTAATGTGACCGTTCACCCCGTGTATGTCCTCTGTTTGTACAGAGCTCAGCGAGCAGCAGAGAGAGTTTCAGGCCACCGCTCGCAAATTTGCCAGAGAAGAGATCATTCCCGTAGCCAGCCATTATGACAAGACCGGGGAGGTGAGCGGAGCGGCGGCCATCGCCTTCTGAATGTGCAATGTAATGAAAGAGTTAATAACAAATCTCTTCTGCACTTCTTAGTATCCGGTTCCTATCATTAAGAGAGCCTGGGAGCTGGGGCTGATGAACGGGCACATCCCAGAAAGCTGCGGTAAGGTTACTCCTCTCGTCCTGGGTACCACAATGTAATGGGACAGAAGGAGGTAATTGGGGATGGGGCTGATCCCATGCCGCTCTGCCCTACTGAGCTGTTCATAGTGACTTGTGCATTTCTCATACAATTTATGGAGCAACTTTTCTTAGAACTGTGTTGTCGTTCCTCTGTTATTCCTCCTGGAAATCTCAATGGACATTTGGGTGACACTATTTTCTACCTCCACATTGTAACAGGAACTTATCAGCGCTGCTGGTACCAGGGGGAGCCCCGGGCATGTCCCCTGCTTAGTGTGTGATACCGTCAGGGTCCTCTGCGCTGCTGTTTACGTATCTGGCGGTACAATCACTGATTTGTCATCTACAGGAGGACTGAACCTCGGCATCTTTGACACGTGTCTGATAACGGAGGAGATCGCTTATGGCTGCACCGGTGTTCAGACCGTCATAGAGGCCAATTCACTGGGGGTGAGTATAGAGACGTATGGGACCTCCAGAGCAAAGGAGCCAAATGTCCTCACAGGAGAGAAGCATAGCCCCCCCCCCCTCATAGTATGTGGGGAATAGTGAGTGCAGCTCTGGGGTATAATACAGGATGTAACTCAGGATCAGTAATGTATGTACACAGTGACTGCACCAGCAGAATAGTGAGTGCAGCTCTGGAGGATAATACAGGATGTAACTCGGGATCAGTAATGTATGTACACAGTGACTGCACCAGCAGAATAGTGAGCGCAGCTCTGGAGTATAATACAGGATGTAACTCAGGATTGGTAATGTATTGTATGTACACAGTGACTGCACCAGCAGAATAGTGAGAGCAGCTCTGGAGTATAATACAGGATGTAACTCAGGATTGGTAATGTAATGTATGTACACAGTGACTGCACCAGCAGAATAGTGTGTGCAGCTCTGGAGTATAATACAGGATGTAACTCAGGATCAGTAATGTATGTACACAGTGACTGCACCAGCAGAATCGTGAGTGCAGCTCTGGAGTATAATACAGGATGTAACTCAGGATCAGTAATGTATGTACACACAATCAAGAGCTAAATTCCTTGCTGTTGCACCTTAATTTATTTTTGCTTTACAGCAAATGCCAGTGATCATTGCTGGGAATGAGGCCCAGCAGAAGAAGTACCTGGGAAGATTGACAGAGGAGCCACTCATGTGTGTAAGTGATGTCTTATATCTTGTGTATTGGTTCTGCTGAAAATGTCCGTGTGTGAGATTTTACAGTGTCGGTCACAAGGTTGGATCGTCTGTTCCTGTAATGGTTTCTTTGTTCTTACTGGAATGTGCACATTGTAGACTCAGACTGAAGGTATCAAAACCAAGAAGGAAGAAACATGTGTGGAGACAAGGCATAAAGAAGAAGCACATGTGAAAGGGACCAGAATATGTGTTACACCTCAGAATCTTCACAGGTCACCCCAACTACTGAGGACGGCTTTACACCCTCTTGGCATTCTGTCTGCCGCTTTATGAGGTCGTCATCGGGTCGCCTTGTCAAGAGGTCATTTGTGAAATCTCCGACCTTCAGAAGGTCTTCTCTTCTGACAGGGTTTTTTCAGAGGCAGAGTTGATGTACAGCTCCCTTGAATGCTGATCCTTGAATATGGCAAGAACCATTCAAGAAAAGAGAAACAGTCCATCATTACTGTAAGACATGAAGGTCATTCAAGTGAGAATATTGCTAGAACCTTGAAGGTATCTTCAAGTGCAGTCATGAAAAACATCAATCGCTATGTTAAAACTGTATCTCATGAGGAACACCACAGGGAAGGAAGTCCAAGAATGATGTCTGCTGAGGAGGATAAGTTCATCAGAGTTACCGACCTCAGAAACTGAATTTTGACCTTAGAGAATTGTCCTGATAAATGATATACAGACAAAAAGTAGCAGACACATCATCTATCCAGAGACTGCGAGCATTGGTCTTTTTGGTGGAACTGCTGCAAAGAAGCCGCTAATGAAGACTGCAGACAAGAAAAGGAGACTTGTATGGACCAGGCAACACAAGGGCCAGACTGTAAGCACTGAGGGGAGGCGTGATTATGGGGGGGCTCTGCTGCTCACACTGTTGATGACTTATTACTGATTCAAGGCACTCAGCATGGCGACCTCACGATTCTGCAGTGACTGCCTCTGGTCTGTGCTTGGTGGGATCATCATCTAAGGATTATTTGACCAATATAGAGAGAAATGGAGGCCTCTACAATCCCCGGCCTCTGTGTTGTGGAGATGTTTGGACATAGAGTGAAGGGATAACAGTCGACAGGAGCTCAGCACCTCCGGGAACTCCCCTAGGACTGCTGGAAGCCTGCAGGTAACTACATGATGAAGCTGCTGAGAGAATGACGAGGGGGTGTAAAGCTGCCATCAGAGTAAGAAGGTAGGCGTCTGAGGAATCGAAGGTGTAACACATTCTGTTTTGTGTCAGATGTGTTTCTTATGTTTTCCTTCTTGTGTGGTTTTGATGTCTTCAGTCATAATCCACAAAATGCAATATACTAAAGGAACAGAAAAGCGCAATAGGGTCTTATCTGAGTTGATATTAAAAGAAATTCACTCACCTATTTGTAGGAGAGATCAAGCACATAGGATTCGTGGTCAGCTACTGCACGTCCAAGGGTCAAATCGAGTGACCACTGATACATCAATTCTTATGGAAATAATTTATGGACTTCCATGTGCTGCTTGACAAAATACAGAATCCTACTTGCGGTGAAAGATTAACTTCTTCCTCAGGGGATGACAAACATGTTTGTCATCCCCTGAGGAAGAAGTTGTTACTTCGAAACGTGTTGGGAATAAATGGTTGATCTTTCACCGTAAGTGGGATTCTGTATTTTGTCAAGCAGCGCATGGAAGTCCATAAATTATTTCCATAAGAATTGATAATCCACAAAATGCACAATCCAAGAACAAGGAAAACCATTGCATGAATAAGGGTGTCCAAACTTTTGACCGCTGCTGTATTTGTACAGTGAAATTCCTTTAATCCAGTCCCAGATGTATTATAACTATATCTTATATGTTTTATGCCATGACCTCTAGGCGTACTGTGTAACTGAGCCCGGCGCCGGCTCTGATGTGGCCGGTCTGAAGACCCGAGCGGAGAAGAAGGGCAATGAGTACATCATTAATGGGCAGAAGATGTGGATCACTAATGGAGGCAAAGCTAACTGGTCAGAGGCGAGATTTCTCTGTATTGATTGTTGTTCTTCTCGGATGGGAACAGTTGCCACTTGGGAGCTGGAAAGCTAGATGTGTAAAGCAGCTAGTGGTGGATTTGATATCTTGGTACTGAATTCTTGTATGCAGAGTGCCGCAGTCAAGATGAGTTTGACACCTTTCTGCATAGACAGCAACCAACATGACAAAGCTCCATTATACTGAGTGTTCTGGAATCTGTTGCTGCCTATTCAGAGCACAGCAGCCAGTGACACTTCTCAGCTGCTGCACTTTGCATAGGCAGGAACTTACACTGCTCCCCGTCTTTCCTCTCACTTGTGGATCTGCTGGAGGAGCTTTACCAAAATTTAAAAAACAAAAATAACAAAAACATAATAGTTTCAACAGGTTTTACATACTTTTTCTAACTCTATTGCTGGTGATTGATTGATGGAGAGAGGTCTGGTGACAAGGATAGGGAGAAGGCTGGTGATATGCCTAGAGTTAGGTTTAGGCTAGGGCAGTAAAATGGTTACATAAAAAAAACTTTTTATTTTAACATTTTTCTTGGGGAACATAAAGCAGAACCTCTTGGCTTGAAGGTACAGGTCCGAATAGGTGGGAGGCACAGCCATTGAATGATGGGTGCTCGCGGCATGTGATTGGGGCCAATTTATATTTTTAGAAATAGGGGTTCTTTGGGATGTGGAGCCTCTGTGGTCCATAGGACAATACCTGTCCATGGAAGTGTCAGAGGGTCCACCTCTACTTCTCACTTTTGGTACCTAGTTGCCCATTTACATGGTGCCACCTTGTGCTCTATTTCCAGTGCAGTGTGACCTGATCACAAGGTTAGTTCTTGGTGCATCCTAATTATCAGATGTTTTTCTTGCCTATTTTATAGGTACTTTGTTTTGGCTCGCACTAATCCTGACCCCAAAGCTCCAACAGGAAAAGCTTTTACTGGGTTTATCGTAGAGGCAGATAGTCCTGGAGTACAAATTGGGAGAAAGGTGAGGACTCTGACAGGTTGCTGTGACTTTTCTCATCTCTGTATTTTCTTGTATCCTCAATGGGGGCAGGTAGTTGTTTGGTGCTTGTTTTTTCTCTCCTCGCCCCTTTGGGTCTGGGTGCTGCACCTCAGTGCATTGCAGCTGTAAAGTATGGAGGATTTATTGGTTCTCTCTGCTACATCTGTTTCCAGGAGCTGAATATGGGGCAGCGCTGCTCGGACACCAGGGGGATTGTATTTGAAGATGTCCGGGTTCCCGCTGAAAACGTCCTTATCGAGGAAGGAGCTGGTTTTAAAATTGCCATGGGGGCATTTGATAAGACCCGTCCACCGGTAAAATGCCCGTTCAGTATGGAGGATCTCCATCCTCTGTGTACCGTGCAGCTTGGATGAAATGTGCTTTGTTGCAGGTGGCAGCGGGTGCCGTCGGATTAGCACAGAGGGCGCTGGATGAAGCCACCAAGTACTCGCTGGAGAGGAAGACCTTTGGAAGAGTTCTTGCCGAGGTAAATGAAGGAGGCCTGATTCTAGCTTAGACACAGCAGAGATATAGATAAGGGGCTGGATTTTGCCATCCTTACATGCACCATCCTTTCCCGTTAATCCAGACCCCACTAGTGCATGTTGCATTTTTTTTTTTTTGTGATTTATTTCTTCTCCTGGTCCGGTTGGAAAATAGCCCATTTACACAAGCACAAAGGTTACTATTAGTCTGTGGCGTCTGAGCGAGCAGGAATGGATGAGATGCAGACGGCGGAGAGTTAGCTCCATACATCTCCACATATCCATTTTTATTCCTTTTTGTCCAGCATCAAGCAGTGTCCTTCTTACTAGCCGAGATGGCCATGAAAGTGGAGCTCGCCCGCATGGCGTATCAGAGGGCAGCTTGGGAGGTGGATTCGGGCAGGAGGAACACATACTACGCCTCCATTGCCAAGGCGTTTGCAGGAGACATCGCCAATCAGGTGGCTTCAGACGCAGTCCAGGTATTTGGAGGAAATGGATTTAATAGCGAATATCCTGTGGAAAAGCTGATGAGAGATGCCAAAATCTACCAGGTAAGAGGAATGGATCTGCACAGACGAATGATGTGAAATCTAACAATCTATGCAGTCTCTGATCTCTGCTGTAATCACTTTATTGCTGCTGTCCATTATCTCGACAATGGCATTTAAGTGGTGCAATCCAATTAGCCCGCCTGTTGTGGCACCCATCAACCCCTACCTGACATGATAACCCTGGGTTTGCCATGGTCCCCCTAACACCACCACTATCTTGATGCTCATGTGAAGATCTGCCTAAAAAATACACTAAAAATCGATCAATGTATTGCACTTATCCTAAAGTGGTTCCAATCGAAACTACAGCTAGTCGCAGACAAACGCAAACCCCAATACGGCTATGTCGTCGGAAATATTAAAAAAAAAAAAAAAAAGCTACGAACCCTCTGAGAAGAGGTGCAGAATAGCAAAAAAAGAAACTCGTCCTAGTAGTGGACAACCCCTTTTTAATATGCTTGGAGTGGGCTGCGGTAGTGCAGGGACGTATGAGGACACAAGGAAGCAGGTAACATCTCAGCCTGGTGGCTGCTGGAGGGCAGAACCGCTGGATGCATGCACAGCCGCATTGTGGGATGCCAATCCCAGGAGAGATGAATGGTGGGACCTGATGGCTGCTGCATTATGAGACTGATGTATGCAATTTGTACAAAATGCACCCGAGGAAATGTTCAAGAAGTTGTCCAGGGATGGAAAAACTTGACTGACTTTCCCCAGAACCAACTCCTCACCTGTCTACAGATTGTTTGGTTTTGCAACTTTGCTCCTTGCAGTGAATAGGGTCAATGTGTAATACCGCACACAACTTGTAGAGAGTTGTGGCGCTGTAAAAATCTAATCCTGAACAACCCCTTTACAAGGGTTGGAAGCACAGTAAGGGCATTTTTATGTTTCGTAGGTTGTATGGGAGCTGTATCACAGCCGTGTGCACACGTCCTGTAGTGGCACCAGACAGCATGGCGATTCTACCGTACCCCATATGGATGTGATATTTTGGCTCTTTGTATTCCAGATCTATGAAGGAACCGCCCAGATCCAGAGGCTCATCATCGCCCGGGAACATTTTGGCAAATACAAGGAATAAACAATCTGCTCCCTCCACTCTGGACAGTTCTTCACCCCCGGCCTTAGTAATAATCTTGGTTTCTGCACACTGCAGGAGTTTCTATCACTTTGTACTTTCAGACTGGCTGCAGACCATTCTTGATTGTATCTGTAGGTTTTATAATGTTATGCACATTGAGAAGATGTAGCCTCTTAATGTCATAACATCAGAAATGCACATGAAAATGCAAATATTTATCCATGCAAAAATTGTAAAAATAAAAGTCTCTAAAAACTGATATTCAAGATTTTTTTTTTTTCATTTGGAGGAAAAAAGTTTAACCCCCCCCCTCCTTGTTCTATAGAAAAATACATGTGAACTTCTTGTAATAATGCAGATTACATTTGCCTGGACCAGCTGCTGGCAAAAGGTGTCCTGTAAAGAATCGAAGGCCTCAAATTATTTCATCCCCTGTATGTAAGAAATCTGTGAGCTGCGCCAAAGGGACTTTATCTCCATAGACCCCATTCATCGTGATGGTCGGAGATCGCTGACTCTACCAATGTGGCCTCATCGTTTGCGTCTTTAATGTATCACAGCTTATTTTGGTGAATTTCTCCTTTAAGCATTGTGTTCAGAGCAGTTAACAAATATAAGAAGTGTCATTACTTTATTCTGCAGTAAAGTACAACCCCCAGTGTCCTCTGCACCCTCATACCGGTAGTAAGCAGAGTGTAGTGATAATTATGTCTGCGGGTCTCCCCTGTAGTCACTACTGAAGACAGACATCACATAAGAGGGGACTCTGGGCTTCTCTTATGATAAGTGCATTTTTTAATAAAGAAGGAAATAAGAGCCAACGACAGACACATTTATAAAAGATAATCCCATCGTTAGAAGTAGGTGATAACACGCTGATCAGTGGGGTCTGACCACAGGGACACCTAAGAGTGTGTGCACAGGATCAATATTTGCTGCAGAAAATCTGTTGAAAATACTGGAAACATAGGTATAGGCTTTTTTGTGGGTTCCCTCCCATTCATTTGAATAGGTGAAAAACACTGTAAAAATGCAGAAAGAATTAACTTTATGCAGATATGAAAACTGCTTCAAATCTGCCAGCAAAACATAACCAATGTGTACAGGAGACTTCAGGAGTATCATTAACTTTGCTGGTACAGTAAAGTGCTGCATTATTATTATTATTATTATTATTTATTTATTTTTATTTTTTTTGCGGCAGGAACGCAACATGTGAACTTATCCTACCAGTCCACAAAATGAGGTTCTGAAGTGCCCTGTCTGAATGGAGTGGAGGTCAGACATGCCCACAACTGCTCCATTCATTCTCTATGGGGCTGCTAAAATACCACAAGTGCTGTACTCTGCCACCTCTTACCATCCCATAGAGAATGAGTGAATGAAGTGGTGAGCAAGTCCGGCCATGGCTCCATTTAGTCTGCTTACATGTGGATTTTTGTGGTCCTAGTTTGGACCCCCTCAAATCAGCAAATCGTCAGCTATGGATAGGTGATAACTTTTAGAGATAGGAAAAACTCTTCATTGAACCCTGATGTCCAAATGATTTAAAAAAAAAAAAAAAAGCATCAAATCTACTGCGGCCCCTGTAATTTCTGCTGTGAATTTTCAGTATGACACGTCCTGGATCAGCTCATGGATATAGCACCATCTAATGAAGTAAATCCATTCTGTGCAGCTACTCAGTACAGTTTCTGCAGCGAGAATGTCAGTGTCACGACTCTGTTGTTGGATGACCAGGGGCTAGTTCCCTGTCCCTAACCCTACGGGAACCCTAGCTCGCCCTGTTTCCCAGATTACTTCTGATGGTGAAGAGTCCAGGGCCACGTATCTTGCCTTAGCACCTGAATCCACCCTCAGTCTGTACTCTTCCCCCACCAGGGAAGAGCGAGGTAGTAGTGTACCCTAATACACCAACCAGACCAATTCGAACAGGGATATGGGAAAATGGCAATCATAAAAATATACACACCATAAACAATAGAGGTATGCATCAGGGAATGGAGGATGGGGTAATACCAAACTACAAGAAGACGGAATTATCACACACTCAAAACCAAGCAACAGTCACAGACAAATCCACCAAACGCCTTCTTCAATAACAACCAACAACCACCTCTAGCCAGGCAGCATAAGCTATTCTCTGATAATGAGTGCTAGCGAGGGCCCAGATTATAGAGGCGATGGAGTGGCTAACAGTGAACAGCTGAAAGCCTTAATGCAGGAAAGCCTCCAGAAGCTCTCAACTGAGACGATTAACCTCTGCACTGCTAAAAGAAACTTGCACCGTTTAATATAAAGGTTAAATGCTTCTAAACAGTGCAGGAGCGGTCTTCTCAGTCATGTGATAGTCAGATCTTTTCTTAAATTCCTGAATGTGGTTTCAAACACTTGCTAGTAGTAAATGGAGCCGGATCACTATAGCATGGATTCCTATTGACACAGATGGAAAGGCCAGCGAACTGACTGGAGAGACTCTAGATCCCTGACCACAACTATGAGACCTGTAGACACAGGCTACTGCTCTGGCACATTGCAAAGGACCAATAGGTCATGTTCACGGGCAACGAGAGGAAAAAATTGACCTCTCTTGGAGTCGGAGAGTGACAATGTGGGTGGAAAGTGATTATTGCACCATAAACCTACAGGAAAAAAAAGAGGACGGTGGCTGATTGCTGTTTGTTTTCTCATCCCGGCTGTCATTATGGAGGCTCGGTCACTGTGGCTGTCATTATGAAGGCTCAGTCACTGTGGGGAGCAACCTGGTCATTATGGAGCCTCAATCACTGAAAGAGGCACTCTGGCTGTCATTATGGAGGCTCGGGCACTGTGGGGGCACCCTGGCTGTCATTAATGAGGCTCAGTCACTGTGGGGGCTCCCTGGCTGTCATTAATGAGGCTCAGTCACTGTGGGGGCTCCCTGGCTGTCATTAATGAGGCTCGGTCACTGTGGGGGCTCCCTGGCTGTCATTAATGAGGCTCGGTCACTGTGGGGGCTCCCTGGCTGTCATTAATGAGGCGCGGTCACTGTGGGGGCTCCCTGGCTGTCATTAATGAGGCTCGGTCACTGTGGGGGCTCCCTGGCTGTCATTATGGAGGCTCGGTCACTGTGGGGGCAGCCCGGCTGTCATTATGGAGGCTCGGTCACTGTGGGGGCAGCCCGGCTGTCATTATGGAGGCTCGGTCACTGTGGGGGCACCGTGGCTGTCATTATGGAGGCTCTGTTACTGTGGGGGCACCCCGGCTGTCATTATGGAGGCTCAGTCACTGTTGGGGCACCGTGGCTATCATTATTGAGGCTCAGTCACTGTGGGGGCATCCCGGCTATCATTATGGAGGCTCAGTCACTGTAGGGGCACCGTGGCTATCATTATGGAGGCTCAGTCACTGTAGGGGCACCGTGGCTATCATTATTGAGGCTCAGTCACTGTGGGGGCATCCCGGCTGTGATTATTGAGGTTCAGTCACTGTGGGGGCACCTTGGCTATCATTGTGGAGGCTCAGTCACTGTGGGGGCACCCCGGCTGTCATTATGGAGGCTCGATCACTGTTGGGGCCAGCCCTGCTGTCATTATTGAGGCTCAGTCACTGTGGGGGCACCTCGGCTGTCATTATGGAGGCTCAGTCACTGTGGGGGCATCCCGGCTGTGATTATTGAGGTTCAGTCACTGTGGGGGCACCTTGGCTGTCATTGTAGAGGCTCAGTCACTGTGGGGGCACCCCGGCTGTCATTATGGAGGCTCGATCACTGTGGGGGCATCCCGGCTGTCATTAATGAGGCTCAGTCACTGTGGGGGCATCCCGGCTGTCATTATTGAGGCTCGGTCACTGTGGGGGCTCTCTGGCTGTAATTATTGAGGCTCGGTCACTGTGGGGGCTCCCTGGCTGTCATTAATGAGGCTCGGTCACTGTGGGGGCTCCCTGGCTGTCATTAATGAGGCTCGGTCACTGTGGGGGCTCCCTGGCTGTCATTAATGAGGCTCAGTCACTGTGGGGGCTCCCTGGCTGTCATTAATGAGGCTCAGTCACTGTGGGGGCTCCCTGGCTGTCATTAATGAGGCTCAGTCACTGTGGGGGCTCCCTGGCTGTCATTAATGAGGCTCAGTCACTGTGGGGGCTCCCTGGCTGTCATTAATGAGGCTCGGTCACTGTGGGGGCTCCCTGGCTGTCATTAATGAGGCTCGGTCACTGTGGGGGCTCCCTGGCTGTCATTAATGAGGCTCGGTCACTGTGGGGGCTCCCTGGCTGTCATTAATGAGGCTCGGTCACTGTGGGGGCTCCCTGGCTGTCATTAATGAGGCTCGGTCACTGTGGGGGCTCCCTGGCTGTCATTAATGAGGCTCGGTCACTGTGGGGGCTCCCTGGCTGTCATTAATGAGGCTCGGTCACTGTGGGGGCTCCCTGGCTGTCATTAATGAGGCTCGGTCACTGTGGGGGCTCCCTGGCTGTCATTAATGAGGCTCGGTCACTGTGGGGGCTCCCTGGCTGTCATTAATGAGGCTCGGTCACTGTGGGGGCTCCCTGGCTGTCATTATGGAGGCTCGGTCACTGTGGGGGCACCGTGGCTGTCATTATGGAGGCTCTGTTACTGTGGGGGCACCCCGGCTGTCATTATGGAGGCTCGGTCACTGTGGGGGCTCCCCGCCTGTCATTATGGAGGCTCGGTCACTGTGGGGGCACCTCGGCTGTCATTATGGAGGCTCTGTTACTGTGGGGGCACCCCGGCTGTCATTATGGAGGCTCGGTCACTGTGGGGGCACCCCGGCTGTCATTATGGAGGCTCGGTCACTGTGGGGGCTCCCCGCCTGTCATTATGGAGGCTCGGTCACTGTGGGGGCACCTCGGCTGTCATTATGGAGGCTCTGTTACTGTGGGGGCACCCCGGCTGTCATTATGGAGGCTCGGTCACTGTGGGGGCACCTCGCCTGTCATTATGGAGGCTCGGTCACTGTGGGGGCACCTCGCCTGTCATTATGGAGGCTCTGTTACTGTGGGGGCACCCCGGCTGTCATTATGGAGGCTCTGTTACTGTGGGGGCACCCCGGCTGTCATTATGGAGGCTCAGTCACTGTGGGGGCTCCCCGCCTGTCATTATGGAGGCTCAGACACGGTGGGGGCACCCCGGCTGTCATTATGGAGGCTCGGTCACTGTGGGGGCACCCCGGCTGTCATTATGGAGGCTCGGTCACTGTGGGGGCACCTCGCCTGTCATTATGGAGGCTCTGTTACTGTGGGGGCACCCCGGCTGTCATTATGGAGGCTCTGTTACTGTGGGGGAACCCCGGCTGTCATTATGGAGGCTCAGTCACTGTGGGGGCTCCCCGCCTGTCATTATGGAGGCTCAGACACGGTGGGGGCACCCCGGCTGTCATTATGGAGGCTCGGTCACTGTGGGGGCACCCCGGCTGTCATTATGGAGGCTCGGTCACTGTGGGGGCACCTCGCCTGTCATTATGGAGGCTCTGTTACTGTGGGGGCACCCCGGCTGTCATTATGGAGGCTCTGTTACTGTGGGGGAACCCCGGCTGTCATTATGGAGGCTCAGTCACTGTGGGGGCTCCCCGCCTGTCATTATGGAGGCTCAGACACGGTGGGGGCACCCCGGCTGTCATTATGGAGGCTCGGTCACTGTGGGGGCACCCCGTCTGTGATTATGGAGGCTCAGTCTCCCTGGTTGATCATGGGTGTGACCGGATCATCATTTTAGGGTCACTGAATTGAGGATAGCAGGTATTCTATGACACTTCTATTTATGTGGCAATCATTCATGATACAGCAGGACAGGCATCACACAAGACACCCCTAATAAGTCCCTGCTAGGACCGGGCAAGTGATGACAGACGGGGGCCTCTCTGAGGGGAGCTGTCCTCGCACTGCCGGCGCTGATCACGTGCGCCGCGGCCAGTATAGCTCCACAGTGTGCGCGGACAGGCAGCGGGCGGACGCCTATGTCACCTTCCTCCAATCCACGTGCAGCAGCGGGGTCCTGGCTAGCAGTGACTGAAAAGCTCCGCCCAGGCCGGAGATGGTGAGTGCTGTGGCGGCTCCTGGGTCAGTGATCTGCTGTGTACTGCACCTCCCAGCATGCTGGCACAGGGTGGGTGTGCTGGGAGTTGTAGTGCCTCGGGTTGCAAAGTCCTTGGTGTGGTCTATGCTCCCCTGCCCGGCTCACACCCCTTTGAACTATTTGGGGACTCCTCCGTACAGGACTTTTGGGGAGACCTATGCCCGTGTGCAGGCGGGTCCTCGGGTGACAGGCTGCAGGCCGCCCCTCTTTGTTCTCTGATTATCATCGTTTTCGGGTCCATGCAACGTTCTCATTTTCCATTTAATCTTTTGCAGTTCCCATAAATCAGCGATTCCGCCATGACCTTTTTTCTGCTTTAGTGTTCACCCTACGGGATAAACATTCGATTTTCTTAGTTCGGACCGCTACGCTCCTGGCGATACCAGGTGTTTGTTTTTGCATTTAATCTACCTACAGGAATGTGGGGGAGGAACATTTATAGAAGGAAACACCTTCACCCATCTCCAGCCTCTGCAACGTTGTTGTGACAATGGCATCTAAGAGACTGAAGAGGAGACAGAACCCTGCTCACTGATCTTGCGTCCAGCCCTGGGTCTCCGCCGCTGCACAAACTGAGCTTTACGCACTGATCTTGGGTCCAGCGGCAGACACTCAGCTCTGGACCCAGGTAGAGAAAGTAAAGCACAGATTGATCTGTGAGTTTTGTGTTTTTTTCGAACTGAGATTTCTGAAACAGAAAACCCCTTTAGGCTATGTACCCATGATGAGTGTTTGGTGAGTGTTTCCAACTGCATATGTAAAAAACAAAATGCAAGTAACTTATTTTACTTAATGAGTGGAGAAATGCTGCAGAAAATCTATACCGCCCAAAACTCATCATGGGAACATAGCCTTAAACTGCTGTGATGAGAGCTGGCTCCAAGCACTGTCGTTATCCCCGGGTGTCGGATGCACGATACCGCTCCATGTGTGTAGTGTGTGAACATTGCAAGTTGAAACAGTGAGCACAGATTCATCAGGCGCTGGTGCTGGCTCTGTATACAAAGCTATGCTCTGTGTGTAAAAATAATTCCCCCGACACCTCTCCTCCAAATCTCATGACTTTGTGCTCCCTCCATATTGCAATGTGTTACCAGCCTGTTACTCTGCAGTCTTTCCTCCAAGCTGGGGAAAAGAGGATCCTACTGCCCCCCCTATCACAGCGTCACAACACCGAGTGATTCCCTGTACCCTGTATTACCTACATGAAAAGTTTGGCTTCCCTCATGGATAATAACATGAGCTCCACCCACATGTGGTTCAGACTTTCCACTTACATGACCTAGAAACTCCCCAAATATTGTGTCCGTTTCTTTTTTTGCAGCCATTAGTTTAGGCCAGATAATGAAAAACATACATGTATCTGCCCTTCAGAAGCCAAAAGGAGACTCTTGTGTTTGGTCTTCAGGGTGCTATTCGCCTGTTTTGTACACTCCACAAGGTGATGCAACCTACATTTAGCTATTATAGAAGTCAACGTTAGCAAAATAACGTATTGGATGCATCCAACATAGTGACAGATGGGTGATTTGGATAAAAGTAACCACCTGTGCTAAAATCCAATCGTTTGTTTTTGTGTAAAATAATTAAAAGAAGTAGGACGTTGTCAGATCGAGTTGTTTTCCTGCAAAACGTGAATAATTTTAGCATCTGCAGTGATCTTTTCTATCCGCAGGATTGTATATATTGTCACGGTCAGGAGTAACCTGTGAATATACAGTCGTTTTCTTTCATTTCATTACAGGGGACCCCGCAGAAGGATGTTATTATTAAAGCTGATTCCCCCCATATCCTCCTGCTGGAGAAGCACTCTGACTATATTGCATCGTATGGAGCCAAGAAGGATGATTACGTGAGTAACAGATATGTATCTCTGGATCTGTGCAGTGTACATGTGCCAGACCGGGTGATATGTGACGGCTGTTTCTACAGGAATACTGTATGTCGGAGTACCTGCGGATGAGTGGTGTGTACTGGGGTCTGACCGTAATGGATCTGATGGGTGAACTTCAGCGTATGAACAAAGAGGAGATCCTGGCGTTTATCAAGGCCTGTCAGCACGAATGTGGCGGCTTCAGTGCCAGCATCGGACACGACCCCCATATTCTATACACGCTGAGCGCAGTGCAGGTAACGGCCAGTGATAACGTTGTGGCCACCATTCTCAGAACTGTTGTATTGGAGTAACTCATGCCTTATCGGCGTATGACTACTTATGTTTTTTCTTGCAGATTTTGACTCTTTTCGATAGCCTTTCTGAAGTCGACACAGAAAAAGTAGTGGAGTACGTGAAGTCTCTACAACAAGAAGACGGCTCCTTCTCCGGAGACAAGTGGGGTAATTCCTAAAGGCATCAGTCATCACTTCTGGGAATATTTGTGGCTTGTGCATATTTAATGTAGCCAGACTTGCATATATCAATGTCAGTGGCTGTATATGGATATATGGTGTGTGCACATACTGGGAGAAAATATGCTGCAAATTTTGCCACATATATTGTATAATGAAGCAAAATCTAAATGTTTTGCTGCAGATTTCACACTGTGCATTGCTGATACCTGCAGTAAGATTCATAGACTGAATTGTGATGAAATGGGTGTAAAATCTGCACTGTATCAGTTTGTACACTTGCTGTTGGTGCATTTTTTTCTCATTGTTTAAAAAAAAAAAAAAAATGCATTGCATTTTTAAGTGCAGAATCCCAGTGTTCCTGTACTAAAAAACGCATTAACCAGCGATCTGTCAAATCTGCACTAATAAATATGCATCCAAATACAAATCAATAAACACACAGTAAAAATTCAATAGTTAGAGCACACTGCTATTGTGGTTTTTTTCTGCAGATGCCTGTAGGACAAATACAGGGCTTTTGCACTTGGAAACTTTGGCCTTTTAAAAATAAATGAAAATTCCAAGTTAAATTATCCCCAAAAGTCACCAATGTCCGCAGTGAGGCATGGTGTATACAAAATAAAACAAACACTGACACAAACTACAGCCCATCACCAGGGGAAAGGGCTGCTGACTGGAGCTGTATATGGCTGACCTCTGTTCTTTATGTTCTTGCAGGGGAGATAGACACCCGGTTTTCCTTCTGTGCCGTTGCTACGCTTGCTCTTTTGGTAGGTGTGATGAACTATCAGTGTGAGAATGTTGCTTCTTTGGTCATTAGACATCAAGGAGACTGTCAGTATGGATGGAGGATGAATTTCGACACAGAAGTCGCTGCATGTTATAGGACTAGCGTTGTGGAGGAGAGTTTGCAAAATTAGTTCACTAATAGTGAACCCTCCCTGATGTACACACTTTTTTAACCCTCTCTTTATAAAGGCAACCAAAGAACAGGTCACAAAACACATCTATGTAAAAGAAAAATGCTGCTAAAAATGATGTCTATAGAAAGCCTAAATATTCCCTGCTGGGTGATACTTTGTATCATTAAAATATTTTAGAAACCTTTATTTGTGAGAGTAAGGCTATGTACCCACGTATGCAGAAAATTCCTGACTAAAAACCGGACTCCTTCCCAGGAAACGCGCGTTTTTATCCTGGTGTACTTACATTAGTTTAAAAAAAAATCTAAATCTATTCCAAAATGGATGTATAGCCCACATAGCCATCTTGATAGCTCCTCAGCTTCCCTTCTCCTTGCTGCTGCGAAGGATCTGTCCTTGTAGCCTGATGGACAGCTCTTCAGCGTCCCTCTACCTTACTGCTGCTTCTGAGATCTCACAATGCTTAGGACAAGTTGCCGCTGTCAGTCAAGCTCAGTGGGTAGAGACTGAATGCACCTGGACTCTCTCACTCTATGGTCGGACTCATACATTTCTTCTGACATGTAAGTGTACCAGCCTCATCAGGTTTAACAGATTTGTCAATGTGTATAGTCTGCATTGAGAAATCTGGTGACATCCCTTTTAAAGGGATTTTCCAGAACTAGGATGTTTAAGCAGTATTCTTAGGATATGTTATCAATGCCAAATTGGTGTGGATCTGGCAATCGCCACCTCCGCTGATCAGCTGTTACCATCTCTGGTGACCAGATGTAAACAGTGCACAGCTGTACAGCACCAAGAAGGCCACTACTCGGTGTACAGCTCTGCATTGTTCTGGCTCCTCACCCTCTTTACATCCTACACTGGTAACAGCTGAGCGCGTGGGATGCCAGGTGCCAAACACCTCCCCTCCGGTCTGACGTTCATGACCTTCCCTTAGGCTAGGTCACCAATATCCTTCTACTGGAAAGCCCCTTTACGTTACAAATCATCTGTAAAACTTTTCCAGAAGCATTCATCACAGTAAAAGGGGGGACTGTGAGGATATTGAGGTAGCACACATTCTGGTTTGTCACACGTGTTTCTATATGTGGTCATCTTTTTGTGATTTTGCTGTCTTTAGTCTGAATATACACAAGGAAAACCACTGCATGATTAGGGGTCTAAACTCATCACCAGCACTGTGTGTGTGTATATATATATATATATATATATATATATATATATATATATATATTATATATGTGTATGTTTATTTGCAACATAGTATTTTTTTTTAGAATTATTGTCATTTGAAAGGTGACTTTTTTCTTTTTGCTCGTTCAGGGGAAGCTCGATGCCGTTAATATAGAGAAGGCTGTAGAGTTTGTTTTATCGTGCATGAACTTTGACGGTGGTTTCGGCTGCAGGCCGGGCTCTGAGTCTCATGCCGGACAGGTGAGATACATTGATAGTACGGGGTCACCGATGCTTTCCTGGGATGTTCCTTAACCCCTTAACGACCACCGATATTCCTTTTAACGGCGGCAGTTAAGGGTACTTATGCCTAAGCACCGCTTTTTAACGGCGCTGAGAAATAAGTGTATAGCACCCCCCAGAGTCTAAGTTCTCCAGGGTCTCAGCTAGCTAGGGTCTCTGTGGTGATCGCACATCAGAGGAGAGAGAAAAGGGGTCGCCCAAATTCCCCCCCCCCCCGTTACCTCCGATGTCCATGGACCCTTCTGCATCCCCCGGTCCTGTACTTGTCCCCCGGCGTCTTGTTCCAGGAAGAAAATGGCGGGCACATGCGCAGTGCACCCGCCGAGATCTGCAGGCCAGCACCCGGCAACAATAGGACATTTTGTCCTATTGGTTCATTTTGATCACTGTGATAGACCCTATCACAGTGATCAAAATAAAAAAAATTGTAAATCAACCCCCCCTTTATCACCCCCTTAGTTAGGTAAAATAATAAAATAAAAAAATGCATTTATTTCCATTTTTCCATTAGGGTTATGGTTGGTCTAGGGTTTGGTTGGGGTTAGGGTTGTGGTTATGGTTAGAGTTGGGATTAGGGGTCTGTTGGGATTAGGGTTAGGAGTGTGTTGGGGTTAGGGTTGGAGTTAGAATTTGGGGGGGTTTCCACTGTTTAGGTACATCAGGTGGTCTCTCAACGCGACAAGGCTCCAACACTGATTCCAGCCTATTTTGCATTCAAAAAGTCAAACTGTGCTCCCTCACTTCTGAGCCTTGCCATGCGCCCAAACAGTGGGTTTCCCCCACATACGGGGGGGTATTGGCGTACTCGGGAGAAATTGAACAACAAATTTTGTGGTCCATTTTCTCCTCATACCCTTGTGAAAATAAAAAAAAAAATTGATTCCAAAATAAACTTTTTGTGAAAAAAGTAAAATGTTCATTTTTCCTTCCACATTGCTTTAGTTCTCGTGAAGCACCTGAAGGGTTAATAAACTTCTTGAATGTGGTTTTGCGCACCTTGAGGGGTTCAGTTTTTAGAATGGTGTCACTTTTGGGTATTTTCTGTTATATTGACCCCTCAAACTCACTCCAAATGTGTGGTGGTCCCTAAAAAAAATGGTTTGGTAAATTTTGTTGGAAAAATGAGAATTCGCTGGTCAACTTTTAACCCTTATAACTTCCTAACAAAAAAATTGTTTCCAAAATTGTGCTGATGTAAAGTTGACACGTGGGAAATGTTATTTATTAACTATTTTGTGTGACACCACTCTGATTTAAGGGTACAAAAATTAAAAGTTTGAAAATTGCACATTTTTCAAAATTTTTGCCAAATTTCCCTTTTTTTCATAAATAAACGCAAGTTATATTTAAGAAATTTTACCACTAGCATGAAGTACAATATGTCACGAAAAAACATTCTCAGAATGAGAGGGGATACGTTGAAGTGTTCCAGAGCTGTAACTTCATAAAGTGACAGTGGTCAGAATTGTAAAAAATTGGCTTGGTCGTTAAGTACCAAATTGGCTGGCTCTGTCACTAAGGGGTTAATGACTTTCCTTGTACTTTTCTTGCCTATGAATGTCCCATATGTCAGAAATTTACATTGAAACTTTGTGTTTGTAATTTTAGATCTATTGTTGCTCAGGATTTCTAGCTGTCACGAACCAACTGCACCAAATAAACGCTGATTTACTGGGCTGGTGGCTCTGTGAACGTCAGCTCCCGTCAGGAGGACTCAACGGACGCCCAGAAAAGGTGAAAAATGGCTCTGAGGAGACAATAGAATTATCTTTTACTATTGCATATTACTAGAAGGAGGAAAAGTGAAAAAGGCAGCATTACATGTGGCCACTGTTAACTTCAAATTTTGGTACAAATCATTTGTCTCCTATCCATAGTGTGGGGGATAAGATCCTGATCGCTGAGGATTCGACCACTGGGGACCACCAACAAAATCGAGATGAGTACTTTGGAGCCCCAGGAACAGCGTTCTGCACTCTACAGGTGCATGTGCTCAGCCTTTGCAACATTCATTGTCTATGGGACTACTGAGTGCAGAGCTCCGCTATTTCTGGGAGTCCCTTAGACGATGAGGGAAGTGGAATCCAAGCATGCGCACCTTCCCTCCATTCCTGAAGAGGATGCAGATCCCTGTTCCTGGGGCTCCAAATTCGTGATCTTAGGATTGCTGGTTGTCCTGGTGGTTAAAGATCAGTAAGCTATCCTCCTAGCCTATGGACACTGGACAACTTATTTTGGGAAGAACCCTTTAACATGAACCTTCTAGTTATACATTGATTTTATAAGCAGGGACTTGTCTTCCAGCTCCCAGACGTCTGCTATTCATGGTGGGTTTTGGCGTCTCTGAAAATAATTGGACGATTGCACTGGATAGACCGCGAGAAGCTGCGGCTGTTTATTCTGGCCTGCCAGGATGAAGAGACAGGGGGATTTGCAGACCGACCTGGTGATATGGTAAGTGACGCTGCTTAACCAGAGAGATGTCAGATTGCAGCTGTTTTTATACACTGTAGTAAATGGTCACCATTTTCAAGGTCCGCGCTTACTCAGGGACTCCAGCTTAGGCACATTGTACATCATGGTAATCTGAAATGTACATGCGTTTCAGGCTGCTGTTATGTCCTGCGCAAATACTTTACACTGCAGCTCTGCTTGTTAAAGCATGCCTGTTTCAGCTTCCTGAGATTGGAGAAGATGTTTTCCATATTACCAAGGTGCATATTTTTCTAGTATTTCCCCTTTTTTTTCTAGGTGGATCCATTTCACACCCTCTTTGGAATTGCCGGATTATCTCTCCTGGGAGAAGAAGGAATCAAGCCAGTAAACCCAGTGTTGTGTATGCCGGAGGAGGTCCTCCGCAGGGTCGGCGTGCAGCTGGAGTTACTGAGCTAGAACTTGCAGGAAGAGAAGCGCTGCCATGATCAGCTGCTATTGTTTCCTTGCTCTAGCACTATAGATAGAGCGAGGGGATGGGGTCGGGAACGTTGGTCTCTGCTCATTGCAAAGCCTTTAATTTATATGTATTTCTGACTGTTTTTTAAGAGCTGCCACAATGTTGAATTCAGTTGACTGAATGTTCTGTGTCTAAGCCTTTTACTTACTGTGTAGAGGCAGCGCAATAAAAGTGAACGTGCAGATGAACTGGAGACTGGAAACCGAGCCGCCATGCTTCCAAAGCTTCTGTAATCACGCTTTATTACGTAGAGACTTGCATTGAGGGAGTAAAGGTGCCGGTGTATGGAGCAGGGCTCAGCAGCTGTGTTATACAGCCAGCATCTGCCTCTAGCAGCAGAGATCAGAGCTAGCTCCCATCACTGCTGGTTAACAACTTAAATGCATTTAAGTGTTGCAATTTGTGAGGGGTACTGATGGTTCGCTATAGCCCCGTCACTGCCATTCTGGTACAAACAGTGGTGATTAAAGAGAACGTGCAATTATGGGGCAGCAATCAGTTACAATGGCAGCCGGGGGTCTGCTGAAGGCGCCGATGCCATCATCTTGGTCCTCCTGTTAAGCTTGGCCACTGGTTGGGCATTATGGAAGACTGTGATTTTCTATGTGTGCTACAATACTGTGATAGTACATTAGATAGTGTAAATGGACAAATGACCGTGAGTTAAAGGGAATCTGTCACCTTTTTTTGGACTTGAGTTGCCGGCACCGACATCAGGGGCTTATCTACAGCATTCCGTAATGCTGTAGATAAGCCCCCGATGTAACCTGAAAGATAAGAAAAAAAGAGTTAGATTATACTCACCCAGGGGCAGTCCGGTCCAGCGCCTCCCATCTTCATACGATGCTGTCCTCTTCTTCCCTTCCTGACGTGGCACAGGTGCTCTGCCCTGTTGAGGGCAGAGCAGAGTCCTGCAGTGTGCAGGCATCGGGAGAGGTCCAGCGCCTGCGCACTGCAGTATTCTGCTCTGCCCTCAACAGGGCAGAGGCCTGCGCCGGAGCCACGACAGGAAGGGAAGAAGAGGACGGCATCGTATGAAGATGGGAGGCGCCCGTCGGACGGCGACACCCATCGGACCGGACGCCGGGGTGAGTATAATCTAACTCTTTTCTTTCCTTTCAGGTCACATCGGGGGCTTATCTACAGCATTACAGAATGCTGTAGATAAGCCCCTGATGTCGGTGCCGGCAGCTCATTGTCCAAAAAAAGGGTGACAGATTCCCTTTAAAGTCTCCTAAAGAGAATTAAAAAATAAAGTAACAAATATATTTTTCATTTCAAATTATATTTTAATTATACTAATATTGAAATCACCCTCCTTTTACCATATTCAAAGTAAAAAAATAAACATGTGGTATCGCCACCTCTGTAAGAGTTCGGTCTATGAAAATATAAAAATAACCAGATCTGCAAACACTATAACGAGGACAAAGGATCAAAACTGCAGAATTGTGGGAGGATTTTTTTGGTCACTATTCATCCCCTTAAAAAATGCAGTAAAATTCTATCAAAATGTCACGTCTACCTTAATTTGGTATCAATAAAACCATCAGCTCTCCATGTAAAGAGTAGGCCCCCACCAGCTCGATCAGCAGAGAAATAAAAATGTTATAGGTATGGAAAAAGCGAGACGCAATGTTTTATTTTTTTACGTGGCGAAAAAAAGATTGGCATCGCCATAATGTTGCTGACCTGAAACATCATGATTGAGTGCTTGTTACTACAGAATAAATGTCGTAAAAATAAATATTGGAATTGTATTTTTCTTTTCACAATTTTTTCACACTTGTTATTTTTTGGCACATTTCAAAGTAATATGAATGGAGTTTGTCAAAAGTACAAGTCGTCCCGCAGAGAACAAGCCCTTGTACGCTCAAATGGCAATACCAATGGGGAAAAATATATATTTACGGTATAATATATATCTATATATATATATATATATATATATATATATCTATATATACACTCACTGGCCACTTTATTAGGTACACCATGCTAGTAAGGGGTTGGACCCCCTTTTGCCTTCAGAACTGCCTCAATTCTTCGTGGCAGAGATTCAACAAGGTGCTGGAAGCATTCCTTAGAGATTTTGGACCATATTGACATGATGGCATCACACAGTTGGCGCAGATTTGTCGGCTGCACATCCCTGATGCGAATCTCCCGTTCCACCACATCCCAAAGATGCTCTATTGGATTGAGATCTGGTGACTGAGGAGGCCATTTGAGTACAGTAAACTCATTGTCATGTTCAAGAAACCAATCTGAGATGATTCGAGCTTTATGACATGGCGCATTATCCTGCTGAAAGTAGCCATCAGATGTTGGGTACATTGTGGTCATAAAGGGATGGACATGGTCAGCAACAATACTCAGGTAGGCTGTGGCGTTGCAACGATGCTCAATTGGTACCAAGGGGCCCAAAGAGTGCGCAGAAAAAATTCCCCACACCATGACACCACCACCACCAGCCTGAACCGTTGATACAAGGCAGGATGGATCCATGCTTTCATGTTGTTTACGCCAAATTCTGACCCTACCATCCGAATGTCGCAGCAGAAATCGAGACTCATCAGACCAGGCAACGTTTTTCCAATCTTCTACTGTCCAATTTCGATGAGCTTGTGCAAATTGTAGCCTCAGTTTCCTGTTCTTAGCTGAGAGGAGTGGTACCCAGTGTGGTCTTCTGCTGCTGTAGCCCATCTGCCTCAAAGTTCGACGCACTGTGCGTTCAGAGATGCTCTTCTGCCTACCTTGGTTGTAACGGGTGGCAATTTGAGTCACTGTTGCCTTTCTATCAGCTCGAACCAGTCTGCCCATTCTCCTCTGACCTCTGGCATCAACATGGCATTTCCGGCCACAGAACTGCCGCTCACTGGATTTTTTTTCTTTTTCGGACCATTCTCTGTAAACCCTAGAGATGGTTGTGCGTGAAAATCCCAGTAGATCAGCAGTTTCTGAAATTCTCAGACCAGCCCTTCTGGCACCAACAATCATGCCACGTTCAAAGGCGCTCAAATCACCTTTCTTCCCCATACTGATGCTCGGTTTGAACTGCAGGAGATTGTCTTGACCATGTCTACATGCCTAAATGCACTGAGTTGCCGCCATGTGATTGGCTGATTAGAAATTAAGTCTTAACACACAGTTGGACAGGTGTACCTAATAAAGTGGCCTAATAAAGTATATATATATACACTCACTGGCCACTTTATTAGGTACACCTGTCCAACTGTGTGTTAAGACTTAATTTCTAATCAGCCAATCACATGGCGGCAACTCAGTGCATTTAGGCATGTAGACATGGTCAAGACAATCTCCTGCAGTTCAAACCGAGCATCAGTATGGGGAAGAAAGGTGATTTGAGTGCCTTTGAACGTGGCATGATTGTTGGTGCCAGAAGGGCTGGTCTGAGTATTTCAGAAACTGCTGATCTACTGGGATTTTCACGCACAACCATCTCTAGGGTTTACAGAGAATGGTCCGAAAAAGAAAAAAAATCCAGTGAGCGGCAGTTCTGTGGCCGGAAATGCCTTGTTGATGCCAGAGGTCAGAGGAGAATGGGCATACTGGTTCGAGCTGATAGAAAGGCAACAGTGACTCAAATTGCCACCCGTTACAACCAAGGTAGGCAGAAGAGCATCTCTGAACGCACAGTGCGTCGAACTTTGAGGCAGATGGGCTACAGCAGCAGAAGACCACACTGGGTACCACTCCTATCAGCTAAGAACAGGCATCTGATGGCTACTTTCAGCAGGATAATGCGCCATGTCATAAAGCTCGAATCATCTCAGATTGGTTTCTTGAACATGACAATGAGTTCACTGTACTCAAATGGCCTCCTCAGTCACCAGATCTCAATCCAATAGAGCATCTTTGGGATGTGGTGGAACGGGAGATTCGCATCAGGGATGTGCAGCCGACAAATCTGCGCCAACTGTGTGATGCCATCATGTCAATATGGTCCAAAATCTCTGAGGAATGCTTCCAGCACCTTGTTGAATCTCTGCCACGAAGAATTGAGGCAGTTCTGAAGGCAAAAGGGGGTCCAACCCGTTACTAGCATGGTGTACCTAATAAAGTGGCCAGTGAGTGTATGTATATATATATATATATATATATAAATTTTCTCTCAAGTCGCAAAAAGTTTTTATTTTCCTAATAATGGAAGTGTGGGCTTTGTATTTTTTCGTTCTGAGCTGCTTTTTTTTATTGATAACTAGATGGTTGCCCGATTCTAACGCATCGGGAATTCTAGAATATGGCCAGCGGGAGACCGACGTTCAAAAGATCTCACAGCGGGCGCCTGGTCACTGCTGCGTGTCACACTGAGGCGAAGTACCCACGTTGCAGAAATGCTGCGGAAATTTCCACAACTCCTGCCGCGGGAAAACGCATGCGAATTCGCACGTGTTTTCCCGCGGAAAACATGCGTTTTCCCGTGCAGAATTCAAGTGCATTCCAAGCGATTTGAAGAATCGCTTGGAATGTGATTGACAGGTTGGTCACACTTGTCAAGCATAGTGTTTGACAATTATGATCAACTTTTTACTATTGATGCTGCCTATGCATTTCCCGGCATCTTCCGGTCGTGGTAATGCTTAGCGTGAAGGACCGGAGATGACTTCACTCTCGCGAGAGCGTGACGTCATCAGCGGTCTTTCGCACAAAGCATTACTGGGACTGGAAGATGCCGGGCGCATGGTGAGAGGAGGAAAAGAGTCCGGGGGCCGTCGGAAGGTGAGTATATCACTATTTTTTATTTTAATTCTATATTTTACAGGTTTATGGTACCCAGAGCCAGGGGAGAGTCTCCTCTCCTCCAGACCCTGGGTATCATCCGCACATTGAGCGCTTCGCCGGTCATCTCCCAGCAGCGTCGCCGCTGACCTCCGTGCGGCAGGAGATGACCCGCGGCAACCGTCGGGAGATCAGCGGCTAATGCCGCAGATCTCCCGACGGTAGCGGTGGTGTGCGTCGTTCGAATGCCAGGCCAATTCGCGGGCGGACTGCACCTGTAGCTGATTGGTCGCGCCTGGCTGGCCGCGATCAATCAGTGACGCGGGATTTCCGTCACAGACAGACAGAATTAGACGATTATATAGTAGATGTTTTGGATACATACAATAATTTGAAATTTTGCAGTGAACGAAAATCAGCAATTCTAGCATTTCTTTTTTTATGTTCTTTACAGTATACAGTGAATGGCTTAAATAAAGTCTGATCTGTCAAAATCTAAAATTAACTGTTAAATGTGCTGTGGGAAAAGGGGACTTTGTAGATGTACCAAGATGGCAGTGACAGTGGCTTCAGAAGGCCCTAGAGGACGTGTGAACATGTACGTTTTGCAAAGAACTTAACGTGTACAATTTTGTATATATTCACAATCAGTTTGAAGACGTTCCTACCATAACGCCCCCCATACACTGTAGATGGCGGACAGCTGAACATTGGGTTGGCCAATTGTTCTGACGAGACAGCTTAAGCACATGCTTATTTCTCCAAGCATGAGACGAACAGCAAAATCGAACATTCTGGATCCTTTTCTCCCTTCGACAATCCTCTATTGGGGGGAGAGTCAAAGGGTCCGCATACATATCAGACCATTGCCCGAATCTGTCGATATTAGGGGGGGGGGGGACGAGGTATGGGGTCCGCATACACGTTAGACCGTCGCCTGAATCTGTAACAGGAGAGTCAAGGGGTCAGTTGCCTGAATCTGTCGATATTGGGGGTGGGGGGGATCAAGGGGTCCGTATACTCATGAGACCATGGCCCGAATCTGTTGGTAGCTGGGTAGATTCAAGGAGTTCACATATACATTTGACCATCGACTGAATATGCCAGTATCGGGGATGAGTCAAGGGGTCCACATACACATTAGACCGTCACCCGAGTCTGTTCCTATCGGTATAGAGTCAGGCGGTCCTTATACACATTAGATTGTTGCCTGAATCTGTCAGTATCGGGGTAGAGTCAAGGGGGCTGCATATACATTAGACCATCGCCTGAATCTGCCAGTATCGGGGATGAGGCAAGGGGTCTGCATACACATTAGACCGTCACCCGAGTCTGTTCCTATCGGTATAGAGTCAGGCGGTCCTTATACACATTAGATTGTTGCCTGAATCTGTCAGTATCGGGGTAGAGTCAAGGGGGCTGCATATACATTAGACCATCGCCTGAATCTGTCAGTATCGGGGATGAGGCAAGGGGTCTGCATACACATTAGACCGTCACCCGAGTCTGTTCCTATCGGTATAGAGTCAGGCGGTCCTTATACACATTAGATTGTTGCCTGAATCTGTCAGTATCGGGGTAGAGTCAAGGGGGCTGCATATACATTAGACCATCGCCTGAATCTGTCAGTATCGGGGATGAGGCAAGGGGTCTGCATACACATTAGACCGTCACCCGAGTCTGTTCCTATCGGTATAGAGTCAGGCGGTCCTTATACACATTAGATTGTTGCCTGAATCTGTCAGTATCGGGGTAGAGTCAAGGGGGCTGCATATACATTAGACCATCGCCTGAATCTGTCAGTATCGGGGATGAGGCAAGGGGTCTGCATACACATTAGACCGTCACCCGAGTCTGTTCCTATCGGTATAGAGTCAGGCGGTCCTTATACACATTAGACCATCGCCTGAATCTGTTGATATCGGTATAGAGTCAGGAGGTCCATATAAACATTAGACCGTCCCATGAATCTGTCAATATCGGGGTAGAAACAGGAAAAATGGACATAGCAATAGAGAAAAATCTGTCTCTAAATATCAACCATAAATGACATACTGTATATGTCCAAAAAGATGAATGGCAGACCATTCGGGATAAAGGAAACCGACAAAAACTAGCGGACATGGGTGATACAAGAGGAGTAAATCTCGGGACAACAGTATAGATGGTAAAAAAAAAAAAAGCCTTTATTAGACCTTGGATGGCAAAGTGGGCAAGGATGCCTGCACAGTAATGTGATAACATAAACACTAATAAAAGACGACACTAATATAAATATATTCAATATATAGAACACAAACAAGGGAGCACAGATTTTTTTTTGCAGCACTGAAGTATATGCAAATATAGATCCAAAAGACATTGTTCACCTAATAACAGATATATAAAAATAAATCCAATGTAATCATGATAATCCACAGCATACAGGTGAACACAGTGACTGGAGGATCAGTCGATGCCCTCAACCAATCATGAAAGATAGATTCCTAGAAAATAATACAATGGCAGATCGCCTAAGATGATACAGGGAGCACAAAAAATACAAGGTTAGAATAATACCTGATACAGAGATTGTATGAAAAAAAAATGTTGCCCTATATTCAACAAAGGGAAGGCTGCCCAAAAGCTGAACATAAAGCAATGAAAAACAAAAGGGAGTGCTGCCAACAATATTACATGGACCAATATCCTGTATGTACCGGTGTGCCGGAATGATAACCACGGTATTAGATAATTAAATGTTGTTAATAAGATAAATAAAAGTAATAACCATAGGCTATACCTCTTAATGGTCCAAAAAGTGGTGCACAGTTTGAGGTGCGCAGCACACCCCGACGCGCGTTTCGGAGCTTTGTCCTTCATCAGTGTGATGAGTCAAGGGGTCCACATACACATTAGACCGTCGCCCGTATCACCGAATCTGCCATTTTGTGAATTCACTTCACATTCACTCGATCGAAAACTACAATACGAGGGCAAAAAAAATAAGCCCCAGTATGGGGACAGAAATGGGAGAATTAAGAGTGCTGCCTCCTGGAGCAAAAAAAAGGAAAGCACAAAAGTGAAAAATGGCGGCGGTAAAGTGGCCGTCTGAGGTGACCCTGGCGAGTGGGGCTGCTACCTGCGGGTTGTGCATTTACCTCAGTTTTTTCTTCTGCTTTTATTAAACGTGACAGAAATGGCTGCTGTAAATGGTTTCTACAGAAGAGTAAAGAGCACAGAGGTTTATTATCAGGTATCACACGGAGTATTTGATAATGAGGGCGCTGTTTTGGCTGACGGGACATCTGAGGTAATCAGTGTGCGCGCGGGCAGTGACACGTGACTTTCCCGCCTTTCTGCGATGACGTCACCTGCTGTCGTCGTCGTCGTCGGCTCCTCCTCAGCGCTCCGGGAGACGCCATGTCCGCATTCCCGGAGTTCTCACGTCACTTATTGGGCTTCCCGGCTGCCCAGAATCAGACACCGGCGGAGTCCGAGTCCTCGTGTTATTCAGGCCGGGAGTCCCCTCCTCTGTCAGCAGCGCTGCGGCTTCATGCTGTACCACAGACCCCGGCGGGCAGCTCCCTCACCAGCAGCCAGGCGTCTGCTGCGTCTATCCGCCGGGTGACACCAGGGGGCAGCAACACAGGACCGAACAATGGTGAGGAGGAGACACGGTGCAGCCTCTATCAGAACTAGAGCGACAACCAATCAGATCAATGCTCTCATTGTTCAAAGACCCAGAAGGAGCATGAAAGCAGCAATCTGGTTGGTTGATATGGGTGCAGTGGTTGCTATGGGCTCGGAGTAAATGCAGTGATGTGGTTGCTATGGTCTCGGAGTAAATGCAGTGATGTGGTTGCTATGGGGACGGAGTAAATGCAGTGATCTGGTTGCTATGGGGACAGAGTAAATGCAGTGATCTGGTTGCTATGGGGACAGAATAAATGCAGTGATCTGCTTGCTATGGCCTCGGAGTAAATGCAGTGATCTGCTTGCTATGGCCTCGGAGTAAATGCAGTGATCTGGTTGCTATGGCCTCGGAGTAAATGCAGTGATCTGTTTGCTATGGGGATGGAGTAAATGCAGTGATCTGGTTGCTATGGCCTCGGAGTAAATGCAGTGATGTGGTTGTTATGGGGACGGAGTAAATGCAGTGATATGGTTGTTATGGGGACGGAGTAAATGCAGTGATATGGTTGCTATGGCCTCGGAGTAAATGCAGTGATCTGATTGCTATGGGGATGGAGTAAATGCAGTGATCTGGTTGCTATGGGCTTGGAGTAAATGCAGTGATCTGGTTGCTATGGCCTCGGAGTAAATGCAGTGATGTGGTTGTTATGGGGACGGAGTAAATGCAGTGATGTGGTTGTTATGGGGACGGAGTAAATGCAGTGATATGGTTGCTATGGCCTCGGAGTAAATGCAGTGATCTGATTGCTATGGGGATGGAGTAAATGCAGTGATCTGGTTGCTATGGGCTTGGAGTAAATGCAGTGATCTGGTTGCTATGGCCTCGGAGTAAATGCAGTGATCTGGTTGCTATGGCCTCGGAGTAAATGCAGTGATCTGGTTGCTATGGGGATGGAGTAAATGCAGTGATCTGGTTGCTATGGCCTCGGAGTAAATGCAGTGATCTCGTTGCTATGGAGACGGAGTAAATGCAGTGATCTGGTTGCTATGGGCTCAGAGTAAATGGTTGCAAGTTGAGCGGTTCCTTTACATGGTCCACTCTTACTGAGAAATCAGCGTTTATATTGATATGCAAATCAGGCTGAAGAGCTATGGTAGATCTGAAGCCTCTGTCACTCCAGATCCACGGCGATATCTCACTTTTCAAGTTTTTTCATATGTATATATTTAAGGGTTAAGTATTCTGGAAATTCCTTTAGGGTGTGTGCACACGTTGCGGATTCTGCTGCGGTGTACAGTACCATTTAACTCAATGCAAAATGAAAAGCGCCGTGCCCAGGGTGCGGAATTTACCTCGCGGATTTGTTGCGGTTTTAAATCCGCAGCATGTCACTTCTGTGTGCGGATTCCGCAGCCGTTTTCTCTCTATTTCTCTCTCGTTTATTGTGCGCCCAAGCTGAAGTTTTTATTGACGCTTCTTGGGGATACATACAACGTAATTGTTTCTTATTGCATTTTTTGGGGGAAGGGGCCGGCGACTGAAAAATGGCAATTCTGGACTTTTTTTTTTTTATTTTATTTTGACGTTTAACATTTACTTTAAATTATCGTCTCTTTTGATCGGATTATTCCAGACAGGACGATGCTGAGTATTTTGTTGTTTTCTAATTGGAGTGATTTACATATATTATACCCGTATACATTGACAGACGGACCAAGTCCCATCTGCAGTGTCCATCGTCAGTGACTGGACCGATCTAGACCTGCAGGATCATTGACATACCGAAACAGAACAACAATCGGCACCCAGCACCCATTCATGATTGCACAATTTTTTGTTTTTGTGCTGGCATTTTTTCCCCCTATTTCAAGTGTGGTATTATGATGAAAATGAAAAAAAACAAAAAAAAAACAATTCCACCATTATTTTTGGACTTTTACAGCATTTTATTGTCCAGTAAAAATGATCCAGGTTTGTACAATTACAGTAAGATAAAACTTTTAGAGTTTTTATAACATTTATTGGTTAAAAAAAATGCATGAAGACACCTTTTTAAATGTTATATATATTTTTTTATAAATGTGGATTTTGCTCAGTGAAAATGTTGTGCTGTTTTTTGTGATATTTAGGTTTTTGTGTATGGGACTTTTTATTTATTTTTTTTTTAAGTCAATTCAGCAGTGGAATTTGAAGAGATTTTTTTTTTCCAAGTAGAACCGCCTCAAGACCTGACATGATAATAATATAATAATAATAAATTTTATTTTTATAGCGCCGACATATTCCGCAGCACTTTACATTTCAGAGGGGATTTGTACAGACAATAGACATTACAGCATAACAATAATCACATACAGTAGATTATAACAAATACCAAGAGGAATGAGGGCCCTGCTCGCAAGCTTACAGTCTATGAGGGAAAAAGGGAGACACGAAAGGTGGGCGGTAACAGTTGCCCTGATTGTATGGACCAGTCATAATGTTAAGTGTGTAACAGTACAGACACAGAGGGATAATGGAGGCATAAAGCATGTGGGAACATGATGCGGGGAACCTGGTTATGGTAAAACTTTTGGCTCTGCCACACAGGGATAGGTTAGGTTAATGTGTTGAGGCGGTAGGCCAGTCTGAATAAATGCGTTTTCAGGACACGCTTAAAATTGTGGGGATTGGGGACTAATCGTATTGACCTGGGAAGTGCATTCCAAAGAATTGGTGCGGCACGTGTAAAGTCTTGGAGACGGGAGTGGGAGGTTCTGACTATTGAGGATGCTAATCTCAGGTCATCAGCAGAACGGAGGGCGCGGGTAGGGTGGTATACTGAAACAAGGGAGGAGATGTAGGGTGGTGCTGAGCCATGGAGGGCTTTGTGAGTGAGGGTAATAAGTTTATACTGAATTCTGGAGTGGATGGGTAGCCAGTGTAATGACTGGCACAAGGTAGAGGCATCAGTGTAACGATTGGTGAGGAATATGATCCTGGCTGCAGCATTCAAGACAGATTGGAGGGGGGAGAGTTTGGTAAGAGGGAGACCGATTAGAAGAGAGTTACAATAGTCGAGACGAGAATGAATAAGAGAAACAGTAAGAGTTTTTGCAGAGTCAAAGGTAAGAAAAGGTCGAATTCTAGAAATGTTTTTGAGGTGCAGATGACAAGAGCGAGCCAGTGATCGAATGTGGGGGGCAAAGGAAAGGTCGGAATCAAGTATGACCCCAAGACAGCGGGCCTGTTGCTGGGGAGTAATAGTGGAACCACACACAGAAATGGCAATGTCGGGTATAGGTACATTAGTAGAGGGAGGAAACACCAGGAGTTCAGTCTTTGACAGGTTCAGTTTCAGATATAGTGAGGACATGATATTAGACACAGCGTTTAGACAATCGCCGGTGTTTTCTAGAAAGGCTGGCGTGATGTCAGGAGATGAAGCGTATAATTGGGTGTCATCAGCATAGAGATGGTACTGGAAACCAAATCTACTGATTGTTTGACCAATAGGGGCAGTGTACAAGGAGAAGAGGAGGGGGCCTAGAACCGATCCTTGAGGAACCCCAACAGTAAGGGGAAGATGAGAGGAGGAGGAACCGGCAAAAGATACAGTAAAGGAGCGGTCGGAGAGATAGGAGGAGAACCAGGAGAGAACGGTATCCTTGAGGCCAATGGAACGGAGCATAGTGAGGAGGAGCTGATGATCCACAGTGTCGAATGCTGCAGAGAGATCCAAGAGAATTAGCATGGAGTAATGACCATTTGATTTAGCTGTTAGCAGATCATTAGAGACTTTAGTGAGGGCAGTTTCAGTGGAGTGTAAAGAGCGGAAACCGGATTGGAGAGGGTCGAGAAGAGAGTTTTCTGAGAGATAGCGGATAAGACGGGAGTGGAGATGATGCTACTTTTTCCATGTGGAAAGAAAACAGCATTGTGCTCTCTGAATTCTCTAATGTGGATTTTAGAGCAGATCTGCTTCAAAATTTATGTTAAGAAAATCACTCTAAAAACACGCAGAAAAAAAATGTGCAGTTGAAATGTATGGGAAGCTTGTTGCCATCAAATTTGAAAGAGGGTTTTGGTTTTTTTTTACAGATTTTGTTGCAGAATCCCTACAATAAGCCGCGTAGTGAAACTCTGTGTGAACATGCCCTATCAGGGTGTGTCTTTTGGTGCATTTCCTCAACAAAAACTGCATCAAAGCCACAATAAAAACATTTATGAAAACTGCTTGTTTTTCTGCAAATTTACAACCAATGAATGCCCTAAAGAATTGACACAACACGTATGATAACACGCAGATAAAAAATGCGACTTGCACTTTTGATCTGCTTTCTTCTTAAAAATCAATTGGGATTTTTTTTCAAGCAGAATTTAAAGTTTTTGTTTTTTTTGCGGGCTCGGCGTTTATGGATTCTGGTACATCATGGATTATAGATGCAGAAACGCTGCAAATTTCAGTTAAGAAATCTTCATAAAATCCTCAACAAATGTGCAGCATGCGTACCTAGCCTTCACTTCCTTTACGTACACTTTTATTTTTTTCTTTACTTATATTATAGTGCGGTTTCTTTCATGCATCAATCATGTTATACTGAAATATATGTCAGCCTTGAACCCGGCCTCCCGGCACATCACATCCACAAAGACAACGATCAATATGTAGATGGCTGAACTGTAGCTCAGAAAGTCCTTCTGAATGTCGCTTGGTCACCGCATTCCTTTAGCAGAGAACATTCTATGTAATAAGATCTGTCCTCATTTTCAAAAATATTTTTTTATCTATAACTTCTTCCACAGAAGCTTATTTTGCAGACAGAAGTTCCTTTGTGGATTACACGAGTGCCATCCATGCTACCTCTGGTACCAGCGGCTCTTCCAGAAAAGCTCCCATCAGTCCCAGTGCTAGAAAAATAGCCGACGGCTTCTTTACAAAATCCAAGTTCCAGACGCCGGTGACCGGATACACAGGTAGTGTTGTCAGATGACTTTCATCATTCATACACCTCATGGGGAAAAGTATGTGACCCCCCCCATCCACCTCCAGGAGCTTTCCTCACCTCCAATCCTACATCCAAAGGCATTAATATGGAGAAAAGTATGTGCCCCCAACATCCACCTCCAGGGGCTTCTTCTGATGTCTTACATCCAGAGACAATAATATAGAGTCGCTCCTCTGCAGATATAACGGCTCTCGCTCTTCTGGGAAAGATTTCTTCAAGATTTTTGACACATCTGTGGGAATTTTTGCCCCTTCGTCTAGAAGAGCATTTGCGAGGTCAGACTGAACTACTGTATGAGGTCAATATCCTCCCTAATAAGCAATGCTTTGCTTATGATTGCCACATGAATGAGATGACTACCACCTCCATCATTCACCGCACACATCAGTCATTGTATTCCTCAGTATAATAGATCATTCTTTCATTTTCCAGTGACCACTTCGTCTTCAGCATCGGCTCGGTCCACAGCTTCTGCGTTTGTGGCGGTGGTGGAAGGACGAGGTCTTGCAAGAGGAGAAATTGGCATGGCTAGTTTGGATTTAAAGAACCCAGATGTGGTTTTATCTCAGTTTTCAGACAGCAGCATTTATGTGAAGGTAAAAGTATTACTGTACGTGTGAATAAAAGCAGTATTACATTATTTTATAATTATATATATATATATATATATATATATATATATATATATATATATATATATTTATTTATATATATATATCCAACAATGTTGACCAGCTCACTCCTGTGAACCACCTGGAACCTCAGCTGACCTGTTAACTCCGTTGTGCCCGGATCTGGATGTAGGAGTCCATCCATACAAATGTGAACAACGACAAAGCAAAGTCCAGCAATAACGTGAGCAATCCAGGATGCTGTTAAAATTTTTTTTCTTTTTATTCATACATCCATTAAAATGCAATGGTCCAAGCAGTTCAAAACAGCAATAACGCAGGAAAGTCGTGCAGATAGGACTACGCGTTTCAGCGGTAGAACCCGCCTTCTTCACGGTCCAGAATCTAATCTGCTTTCCAAACATGGAACCTTATATACATCCCACTCCCATCAGGATAATTATAAACATATGTGAGAGACTTAAAAACATGTGCTATAAAAGCAGATCAAACATATAAACTATCCACATATTGATCAGTATACAACATGCATAAAGATTATAAGGAAAGAATTCAATATATTGGAGAAAAGCACATTAGGAATGTCCAATAACCTGACCATAAGATTTAAGGCCCTGTGCACACAGTGCAGACTCCGTGCAGTTCCGCAGCAGATTTGGCCCTGCAGGAACTGCACGGAGTCTGCACTGTGTGCACAGGGCCTTAAATCTTATGGTCAATATGTGGATAGTTTATATGTTTGATCTGCTTTTATAGCACATGTTTTTAAGTCTCTCACATATGTTTATAATTATCCTGATGGGAGTGGGATGTATATAAGGTTCCATGTTTGGAAAGCAGATTAGATTCTGGACCGTGAAGAAGGCGGGTTCTACCGCTGAAACGTGTAGTCCTATCTGCACGACTTTCCTGCGTTATTGCTGTTTTGAACTGCTTGGACCATTGCATTTTAATGGATTTATGAATAAAAAGAAAAAAATTTTTAACAGCATCCTGGATTGCTCACGTTATTGCTGGACTTTGCTTTGTCGTTGTTCATATATATACTAGATGGTGGCCCGATTCTAAAGCATCGGGTACTCTACAATATGGCCAGCGGGAGATTAAAATAAAAAAAAAGTGATTTACTCACCTTCCGACGGCCCCCAGACTCTGTTCCTCCTCTCCACGCTCCTGGCATCTTCCGTTCCCAGTATAGCTTTGCGCCAAAGACCGCTGGTGACGTCACTCTCTGGGAACGGAAGATGCCGGGAGCATGGAGAGGAGAGAAAGTGCCCGGAGGAAGTTGGAAGGTGAGTATATCACTCTTTTTATATTTTAATTCTATTTTTTTACAGGTTGATGGTACCCAGGGTCCGGAGGAGTCTCCTCCAGACCCTGGGTACCGGCTAGCGCCGGTCATCTCCCGGCTGCGTCGCCGCTGACATGCGTGTGGCCGGAGATGACCCGCGGCAACCGTCAGGAGATCAGCGGCTAGCGCCGCTGATCTCCCGACGGTATTGGTGGCGTGCGTCCTTCGAATTTCGTACTGCGCCTGCGCACTGCGCCTGTCACTGACTGGTCACGGCCGCCAGGCCTCAACCAATCAGCAACGCGGGATTTCGGTTACAGACAGACAGACATAATAAGACGATTATATATATATGCTGATTTTCTCCATTTTATGACATTTTGATGGCCTACCGTGAATACAGGACTTATTAACAGTTATTGAATATTATAGAAGGTCTTAGATAAGTGTCTGTAATCAACTGTAAGGCCAAGAACTTCCAAGACTTCAGGCCAAAATATAATAATAAATGGGTTGTCCTGCAAATAAAGATGGGTACTCAAAGCCATAGGTCAAGGTGAGCAGCACAGATGGAGACAGTGATGGAGCGAAAAAGGACAGCACGTGGATCGATGAGGACCAGGACAGCAAGTTAGCAAGCAAAGCTGGAAGCACTGGATGCTGCTAGAGGACAGTCACATACAGGAATAGCAGAGACTTGTATGTAGTCTGGAACTTGCAGCATGTATATGGTTGATAGCAGAGCTGAGAAGTAGTAGTTAGATAATGGAAAGCACGTAGGAGTTACTGGGAAAATAATCCAGCTGGCTGGAGTAGAGTCTTGAAGTAAATGAGACTAAGGCTGGTTTCACATTTGCGTTTTTTAGCGCTGGAAAAAAACGCATACCTGCGCATGCGTTTTTTCCCCTATATTTAACATGGGTGCGCATACCTGCGCGCTGGTAAGCGCATGTATGCGATTTTCATGCGCTGCGTTTTTTTGGGGTGTGCGTTGGTATTTTCCAGACGCAGCATGTTGCATTTTTTGGCCCTGCAAAAAAGCGCATGCGCACATATGCGCACGTTTTGCGCTAAAAATGGCCATTATAGCCTATGGATGCGCATATGTGCGCACTGGCATGCTCATGTATGCGTTTTTTTGCATATGCGTTTTTTTTTTTTAACCATGGAATTTAGGGGTTTGGGTTAGAGTTAGGGTTAGTTAAGGGGGTTTAGGGTTAGGGTCAGGGTCAGGGTTAGGGTTGGGGTTTGGGTCAGGGTTAGGGTTAAGTATGGTTTGGTTAAGGGTTAGGGTCAGGGTTAGGGTCAGGATTAGGGTTAAGTATGGTTTTGTTAAGGGTTAGGGTCAGGGTTAGGGTTGGGGTCAGGGTTAGGGTCAGGGTTAGGGTTAAGTATGGTTTTGTTAAGGGTTAGGGTCAGGGTTAGGGTCAGGATTAGGGTTAAGTATGGTTTTGTTAAGGGTTAGGGTCAGGGTTAGGGTCAGGGTTAGGGTCAGGGTTAGGGTCAGGGTTAGGGTTAAGTATGGTTTTGTTAAGGATTAGGGTCAGGGTTAGGGTCAGGATTAGGGTTAAGTATGGTTTTGTTAAGGGTTAGGGTCAGGGTTAGGGTCAGGGTTAGGGTTAGGGTCAGGGTTAGGGTTAAGTATGGTTTTGTTAAGGGTTAGGGTCAGGGTTAGGGTTAGGGTCAGGGTTAGGGTCAGGGTTAGGGTTAGTTAGGGTTTAGGGTTTGGGTTAGGGTTAAGTATGATTTGGTTAAGGGTTAGGGTCAGGGTTATGGTCAGGGTTAGGGTTAGGGTCAGGGTTAGGGTTAGTAAAGTCATGGTTTGGGTAGTGTGAGGGGCCACCTAAAAATGTTGGAAAAAAACGCAAACGCGGTAAAAACGCACTAAAAACGCATACAAACGCATAAAAACGCTGCGTTTTTTTCATGCATGCTCATAAAAATGCTTGAAAAAAACGCAGCAGTTGTATGCTTATGTATGCGTTTTTTCAATGCGTTTTTTTGCGGGAAAAACGCACTGCAAAAAAAAGCAAGTGTGAAACTAGCCTAAGACCTGCAAAATCATGTGTTAGCTAGGTGCTATATATTCCTGAATGCTCAGACAGCACACGACTGCCTGAGCCAGCCTTAACCTCGTTTGCATTTATTTTGGCCTCTGATGATCTTCTCTCTGTTTTTCTAACTAAGTTTTAATGATATCACATTTTTCAGATAATAACAAAACTCCAGATTCTGACACCCCTTGAAATCCTGATGCCAAATACTGCATGTGAAAGTGGAAAAAGCGCAGAACTGTGTCGCCTTATCAATGAAAACTTTAAGGTGCTCCGTATATTTGTGTTTAAGGGAACTGGTTTAGATTCTTTTTGGAATAAAATCCAATTTTCACCATTTAGGTTTTCTGTGGATATTTGTTGCTAATTTCACACTGCAAACTTGCAGCAATTTGCAAGTAAATAAGATTCTTCAAAATCTGATTTGTCATATTGTATGGGAAAAGTCAGCAAGAACACGAGAGCATAGCGTGGGTGTCAAATCCAGACAATGCTCGTTCCTGTGCCTTGTAAGGATGAATAATTCCCACTTATCAGATTTTGTTGCTAAATTTATGTGACTGAAAATCCCATTCATCTTAATGGGAATGTCTCAGATGAATGGGACAGTTGTAAATTTTTGTGCCAGTATTTTCTGTCAGTAGATCCACTCCAAATATGCAACAGGTGAAGATACCCTGGGTGAAATCCGCAACCAAATTCTCAACGAAATGCGCCAGTAAGATGCATATTGTGCTTAAGATTCGTTGGGAGATATTTTTATGCAATATTTGAAAATGACCTTATATTTTCAGAATTAGTAGCAAGTAATTGTCGGGGGTTTCAAAAGTTGTACCCTGATGTTGTGAATTCACTTTCTGGCCTACCTATGGTTGCTAGTGAAGGCTAGTGGAGCTGGTTGTATTGACAGAGGAGTCGCGAGTTCTCTTTCCGGGCTCCCTCTGGTGGTTACAGGAGGTAATGGAGCTGATCTAATTGACAGAGGCCTGACACCTGATAATGAGGACGACGATTGGGCATCTGGAGTCTCTGACTGGATTTAAGACAGCCGACTCCCTCTATCCCTGCTGGTGATTTTTCCTGCCTCCTGGGGTCTTAGTTTCCAGTTCAGTCCCTGCATGCTCAAGCTAAGTGTTCTTTGCTATTGTTCACATTTGATTTGGTTTTGTCTATTCAGTTTTGTGTGGTCAGCCAGCCCCGGCTGGGGCTGTGCTGAATTTCCATCCTCATGTTACTGTTTGTGCCAGTTTGTTTTTTGTCCCTTATTAGATTGGCCTCTTTTTGCTCTGCTTTCAGAATATGCCAGAGTGCTGATATAGTGGGTGAAGTCTAGTGACTTCAGAGTTTTTTGCTATCAGAAGTGTTGGACATTTTTGCAGGGTTTTTTGCGTGATTGCAGACAGTGTCTTTACTTTCCTTTCTAGTTAGTGTGGGCCCCATCGTTTGCTCAGCCTATTTTCCTACCTGTGTTTGTGTTTTCATCTTGTCTCACAGACAATATATGTTTGGGGGCTATCTATTCCTTTGGGGTCTGCTCTGGGGCAGTTTAGATTTGCCCTTTCTTGCTTTAGGCTTATTTAGTTCTCCGGCTGTGTCGAGGCGTCTAGAATCATCGTAGGTACGCTCCACGGCTACTGCTAGTTGTGTGGATAGGATCAGGGGTCTGCAATCCGCTTAGTTACCAACCTCTCTGGTTTTCTGTGGCTTAGCTTGGTCTTGTTTTCCTCCTTGGTGACCCAATCATAACACCCTGAGATCTGATTGACAGGGAGGACAAATGTGATAAGAGTTGCCCTTGCCAGGCAATTCCTTTCATCAGTTCCCACACATTCACTTAAAGCAGGTTTTTCACTTTCAAGGAAATTGACCACACTTCCTGGGTACAGTGCAAACTCCAAACCGCCGCCGCCGAACAGTGAGAGTTTGATATTTTAGGTATTTTAAAGCTTTTGGGGTTGACATCCACATCTGTTATGTCAAGGTGATTGCACAGGCGCTGCCTCTGTTCCCACCTGATTACCAGCAGGACAGAAAAATCTTTAGTCCTAGTAGTTAATCCAGTCTGTGCCATGATCAGACCTTTCCGAAAGACTGTATGATAAAAAAAAAAAAGTATAAGCTTACATAACCCTAATAAACCATTATGCCAACACATGTAATATAAGCTTATATCACTCATTGCAAGTCAGGAATAATAGAAGAAAAAAAACATGGTGGAATGGTGTTTTTTGCTTTCGCCCTCAAAATTGAATTCCTTCTAATGAAATGCTAATGTATGTGAACTATCAAAATAATATACATAGAAATCGCAACTAAGGCCTCTTTCACACTTCAGTTTTTTGCATCAGTTATAATCCGCCAAAAAGGCGGACAAGCGGATCCGTTCTCAACTGATGTGAACGGATGGCACAGGATCCGTTTTCAGACGGATCCTGAAAATGAAGAAATTTAAAGGAATCGCTGGCCGGGAAGGGGAGAGAGAGAGAGAGAGAGATATATATTTTTTTTTTTTTTTTCCGGCACCCAGAAAGAAATTCGGGTTAAATCAGTGTTTGCAGGATCCGCCAGAGAAAAAAACGTTACAAGCTCCGTTTTGAAATTTTTGAGGATGGTGACGGACAGCAACTTTTGGCGGATCCTCACAAAAAACGGATGCAACGGACAGCAATCCGTCACAATCCGCCATTAATGCAAGTCAATGGGAAAAAAACGGATCCTCAAAAAAAATTTGAGGATCCGTTTTTTTTCAAAACCTGGCGGATTGTGACTGATTGTAAAAAACGGAAGTGTGAAAGAGGCCTAAGATGAAAAGTTTGTAAAGTTTGTGTGATCTGGGGAAAAGTTTAATGTTTTCTATATTTTTTTTTTTTAAATGATCTTCATGTTCCACTTTGGGCATGTGTGTGTGTAACACCTGTCCGAGGTAAGCGTGCTGAGAACATAGAATCCTAGATTGTTATAGTTGGATGGGACCTCCGGGGTCCTCGTGTCCAACCCCCGGCTCAATGCAGGATTCACTTAGAATCATAGAATCGTAGAGTTGGAAGGGACCTCCTGGCCCATCTGGTCCAACCCCCTGCTCAAAGCAGGATTCGCTAAATCATCCCAGTCAGATGTCTGTCCAGCCTCTGTTTGAAGACTTCCATTGAAGGAGAACTCACCACTTCTCGTGGCAGCCTGTTCCACTCATTGATCACTCTAACTGTCAAAAAGTTTTTTCTAATATCTAATCTGTGTCTCCTCCCATTCAGTTTCATTCCATTGCTTCTAGTCTTTCCTTGTGCAAATGAGAATAAAGTTGATCCTTCTACAATGTGACAGCCCTTTAGATATTTGTAGACAGCTATTAAGTCTTCTCTCAGTCTTCTCTTTTGCAAACTAAACAATCCCAAATCCTGCAACCTTTCCACATAAGACAGGGTTTGCAGACAGGTCACCATTCTGGTTGCTCTTTTCTGAACTTGCTCCAGTTTGTTGATGTCTTTTTTAAAATGTGGTGCCCAAAACTGGACACAATATTCCAGATGAGGTCTGACCAAAGAGGAGTAGAGGGAAATAATGACTTCACGTGATCTAGACTGTATGCTTCTGTTAATACTTCCTAGAATTGCATTTGCCTTTTTTGCTGCTGCATCACACTGTTGACTCATATTCAGTCTGTGATCTATTAGTATACCCAAGTCTTTTTCACATGTGCTGTTGCTTAGGCCTATTCCTCCCATTCTGTATATGCTTTTTTCATTTTTATTGCCCAGATGTAGTACTTTGCATTTTTCCCTGTTAAAAACCATTCTGTTAGTTGCTGCCCACTTCTCCAGTTTATTTATATCTTTTTGAATCCTCTCTCTCTCTCTCTCTCTCTTCTCTAGTATTAGCTATCCCTCCTAGCTTTGTGTCATCAGCAAATTTAATCAGTTTACCCTCAATTCCTTCATCTAAATCGTTGATAAAGATGTTGAACAATACAGGGCCCAGGACAGAGCCCTGTGGTACCCCACTTGAGGCATTCTTCCAACTGGATGTGCAGCCATTTACGACCACTCTTTGGGTCCGATCACTAAGCCAGTTATGAATCCACCTAACAGTTGCTTTGTCCATTCCATACTTAGTCATTTTTTCAATAAGGATTGCATGAGATACTTTGTCAAATGCTTTGCTGAAGTCAAGATATACTATATCTACAGCATTTCCTTGATCCACCCAATCAGTGATTCCGTCATAGAAGGAAATTAAGTTAGTCTGACATGACTTATTAGTTACAAACCCATGCTGACTCTGTTTAATCACTTCATTCTTATCCAGGTACTGACATACATGTTGTTTAATAATTTGTTCAAAGATCTTTCCTGGTATAGAAGTCAGACTCCCCGGCCTATAGTTGCCTGGGTCCACCTTCTTCCCCTTTTTGAAGATAGGAACAACATTTGCTCTTCTCCAGTCTTCTGGGACTTCTCCTGTTCTCCAAGAATTTTCAAAGATTATGGAGAGGGGTTCAAAAATTTCTTCTGCTATCTCCTTCAGTACTCTGGGGTGTAATTCATCTGGACCTGGAGACTTGAATTCATTTAGGTTAGCTAAGTGTTTGCTCACAATCTTTCTGTTTATAGATATCCTGGATTCTTCTATTCCCTTAATAGGACAGTGAAGAACAGTTGATGTTACATTTCCTTTCTGAGAGAAAACAGATACAAAATAGGAATTTAAAAGTTCGGCCTTCTCAACATCCTGTCTTACCATTTCATCATTTTCATCCTGTAAAAATCCTATAGCATCTTTCACTTTTCTTTTACTTTTGACATATCCCCAAAATCCTTTATTATTGCTTTTATCATAAGTTGAGGATCCAAAAAAAGCACTTCTGAGCATCCGCGCTGCTTTAGTGATAAGCATTCTTCAGAAATCCATATAAATCTTTCAAGTTCTTTATTATATGCACTACAAAAACTACGCGTTTCGAGGTGACAAACCGCACCTCTTCAGGTTACAGTACAGAGTTGTGATCGGTCTATACAAATGACAGGTGCGGTTTGTCACCTCGAAACGCGTAGTTTTTGTAGTACATATAATAAAGAACTTGAAAGATTTATATGGATTTCTGAAGAATGCTTATCACTAAAGCAGCGCGGATGCTCAGAAGTGCTTTTTTTGGATCCTCAACTTATGATACCTAGTGGACGCTGTCCACCTGCACGAGCTCTGCAGCAGCTATATGACTGCAACAAACGTTGAGAGTGGTTGTGTCTGAACACAACCCACAAAGGGTGAGTACTCCAGAGTACTTTTATATTTTAATTGACTTATACCAGGTGAAGCCCTATGTCTGCGCCTCCGCCCTTGTTTTCTCTTATTATTGCTTTTGACATCTCTTGCAAGCCTCAATTCATTGTCAGCTTTAGATAATCTGATTTGTGCCCTGCAGGTTCTGCAGACAGCATTATATTCTTCTTTAGATATGCCTCCCTCTTTCCATTTTATAAACATTTTTTTCTTCCTTTTTAACATGTGCTTAATTTCTGTGTTCATCCTTCCTGGCTTCATTAAATGCTTCCTATTCTTCCCTCTTTTCAGAATTGTTAACAATTGTGCTTTGAGAATTTCATTTTTCAAGATTTCCCATCCTTCTGGACATTTTTGTGTTTAAGGATATCCAGCCATTGGATCCCTCCAATTCTCTTTCTGAATCCCTTAAAATCTGCCTTTCTGAAATCTAACCTTGACGTCTGAGTCTTCACAGGTCTTCCTCCTCTAGTTATCCAAAATTCTAAAATAGCATGGTCGCTATCTCCTAGGGTCCCAGCCACTTTTACCTCCTCAACCATTTCCTCCCTGTTTATAAGGATTAGATCCAAGGTAGCAGTTCCCCTTGTTTTCCCCTTAACCATCTCAAGCAGATGTCTCTCCAGCCTCTTGTTTGAAGACTTCCATTGAAGGAGAGCTTACCACCTCTTGTGGCCGCCTGTTCCATTTATTGATCACTTTCTCTGCCAAATGTTTTTTCTAATACCTAATCTGTATCTTCTCCTTTTCAGTTTCATTGCATTGCTTCTCCTGTTTCCATGTGCAAATGAGAATAAGGACGATCCCTCTTCACTGTGACAGCTCTTCAGATATTTATAGACAGCTACTAAATCTTCATTTTGCAAACTAAACATCCCCAGATCCTCTAACCGTTCCTCATAGGACATACTTTGCAGTCCGCTTACTATCCTGGTAGCTCTTTTTTTTAAATTGCTCCAGTTTTTTCAATGTCTTTTTTAACATGTGGCGCCCAAAACTGGACCCAGTATTCCAGATGAGTTCTGACCAAGGAGGAGTAGGGGGAGATAAGTACTTCACGTGATCTAGACTGTATGCTTCTCTAAATACATCATAGAACTGTGTTTGTCTTTTTTGCTGCAACATCACACTGCTGACTCGTGCAGACTGTGATCTGTTAGCATACCCAAGTATCTTTCACACATGCTGTTGCTTATTTCTATTCTTCCCATTCTGTATATGTAATTTTCGTTTTTCTTGCCATGATGTAGAATCCTGTTTTTCTCCCTGTTATATACCATACTATTAGTCGCTGCCCATTGTTCAAACTTATCTAGATCCTTCTGAATCCTTTCTCTGTCTTTAGCTATCCCTCCTAGCTTTGCATCATCTACTAATTTGATTAGTTTACCTTCAGTTCCCTTATCTAGATCATTTATAAAAATCTTGAACAACGTTGGGGCCAGGACAGAGCCTAGTTCTGGCCCCTCCTAAAAGTCGCTATGGCTTTCTGTTGCATCATTAGAAATAATTTGTTAATAGCTATTCTATTGCTGATAGTCACACAGTATTACAGAAGCCATATGGGGACATTAACATTTAACAGACCAATTCTTTTGCAATTTTTTTCTAATAATGCAGCATAAAGCCTCAGCGACGTTAGAGGCAGCATCTTAGCTGACACCCCGGAGGTGTGCTGCACCCGCACTATGTGCAATTTGCAACCACTGCTAAGAAAGATCATAATATATTTCAGTCGCTAATGTCAGATTTCGGTTAAGTGTCTACAATAAAGTGCAAAATTTCATAAAGGGAGACACAATGCACATCCTTTCTCCCAGAGTCCGACTCTGATTTATGGTGATATCTGCAGCCAATTTGCTGATGACATGCCATATTTTCTCTTTGTCTTATTGTGTGACTTGCAGGATACCTCTGTTACCACTGTACAGCGGAAATATTTCAATGAAACCAAAGGCCTGGAATATATAGAACAACTATGTGCCCCAGAATTCAGCACAGTCCTAATGGAAATCAAATCTAAGTATGTATGATATTGTGCTTCACATGAAGTGTGAAAGTCCCTAAAGGGAACTGGTCAGCTGATTTTTAGTGCTCCAACCACGGGCAGCAAGAACCAGAGACCAGCACCATTATTGCCGCCTTGTATGCTTTCCTCTGACACGCTGTGTGTATAGGGAGAGACCGGTTTTGTTATTCCAGATATCTATGTTTTACATACTTTAAAAAGCCACTAGGGACAATGCGACTAGGACGACTGGTCCAAGAGACATGATCCCAGCAGATCTCCCCAATTGGATCGCTTACACTGACATGTTTCTCTCTGTATGGCCGGGATCACACTACAGCGAGATACGGCCGAGTCTCGCAGGTTAAAACCAAGCTCTGGCACCGGCACTCCGGAGCGGAGCGTGCAGCTCCATGTATTGCTGTGCGGCTGCACTCTCCGCTCCAGATTGCCGACGCCAGAGCTTGGTTTTAACCTGCGAGACTCGGCCGTATCTCGCTGTGTGTGATCCCGGCCTTAGTGTATATGAAGCATGAGTTCTGAAAAAGTCAGGAGAGAGGTGATGTGTAGATCTAAATCGAGACACTTTCAACCTAGGATTGCATATTCTCACACATCGGCCGGGGCATGCAGTGCTGCAGCAGCTTGAGCTCTCTGTATTGTTTTTGAGCATTTTTTCTGAATTATCAATAAAAGTTAATAGAAAGCAAGAACTCAAACTGCATTTGTAATTCTACTTTTATCTTCAAGGTACTACTGTCTGGCTGCAGTTGCTGCTTTGCTGAAATATGTGGAATTCATCCAAAATGCAGTTTATGCTCCAAAATCCCTAAAGTTTCAATTTCAAGGAAGTGAACAGACGGCAATGATCGACTCGGCGTCCGCCCAGAATCTCGAGCTCCTGGTGAATAGCAGAGATGTCAGGTGTGGCCATAGCTGGTTAAAACAATTAGGCGCTGATTTATCAAGACCGGTGTTTTTCATGCCGCTCTCGATGAATTGGTGCGGTGGAGTGTGAGACAGGGATGCCGTCGCTGGTCCCGCTTTGTCAGAACTGGGCAAAAATTGCATAGAAACACCAAAGTTGGAACATTTTTGTGCAGCCCCGTGTTGACCTCTGGTTGATATGCCGACGCACCGATGACCTCCGATCACGTGATGGCGGGGGTCAGTGGTGGGCGTATTTCCGCCCCGACGGCCAGAAGCGCTTGTTAAATGCCACTGTCAGAGTTTGACAGCGGCATTTAACTAGTAATAGCCGCGGGCGAATTGTGATTCCTCCTGTGGCTATTGCGGGTACATGTCAGCTGTTGAAAACAGCTGACATGTCCCGCTTTTGAGGTGGGTTCACCGCCGGAGCCCACCTCAAAGGGGGAGATGTGACATGCGCAGTACTAGTATGGCATATGTCGGAAAGGGGTTAAAGAAGAAGTTACAGGTCTGTGAGAGCCAGAAATCTTGCATGTTTTTAGGTGACCAAACACTTATTTTCCACCATAATTTGAAAAATAAATCTTGCTCTCATAGTTGTGGTCTACCTATGATGTCAGTTACAGGCCTCTCTCATCTTTCTAAGTGGGAGAACTAAAGACTTTTTTTCCCCCAATGTGTACTGTAGATAACAGCCTTTTCTTCTTGTCTTGCTAAAAATAATACTGGTTAATTAAGATGCAATTCTGTGTCTTCACACCTCCTTAAGGTACTGTCACACTAAGGCGATGCACCAGCGATCCCGACCAGCGATATGATGCGGTCAGGATCGCTGGTGCATCGCTAAATGGTCGCTAGTGAGCTGCCACACAGGCAGATCTCACCAGCGACATCGCAGGGGTCGGGGGTCGCTACTTACCTGTCAGACGAGGCGATCCTGACGTCCTCCCGCCCGCGTTCACGCGTCGATGGTCTCCACAGCAGGAAGCCCAGCAGGAACCAGATGACGAGAAACGGTCCAGGACGTTCTCGCGCCATCAGCGATAACCAGCGGGGGAGCGGTCGGAGGTAAGTATCAGACATAGCGATATCGCTAGCAATATCGCTATAACGTCACAAAAACCAGTGACGTTATAGCGATATTGCTAGCGATATCGCTTAGTGTGACAGGCCCTTTAGACAAGAATAGGCCCTGTTCTCATTTTGTTCCAAGAGGAATAACAGAGGAACAGCACAATGCAAAGTTCTAAGAAAAGATGCTACAGTATTGTAAATTGAGGGGAAAAATATTCCTTAAAATACAATATGTTAAAATGTATTGGATCTAGTGTTCATTCACACTGCGCTTGAAGTGTCCTTTCTTTGCGTGCACTATGAAAACAGTGGATGTGTGAGTCTGATTCATTCAGTGGAGGCCAGAAAAGTGTCCACTATGTGCCCATGGAGTGCATACATCAAATGCATCCAGTGGAGATATACTTTTGGAAATCTTCCCAATAAACTGTATATATCCTACAGGAATAAAAAACGCACTGTGGCTAGTCCTTAACTACAAAGCATTGATGCCAGGAAGAAGTCTGACTGTAGTAATAATCCAAATATTGTAAAACTATTCCAAATATCTGATTGGGCAGAAAGCACAGTAGTTATGTGACCATTGCCCGAGTCTGTGTACTTTTTCTTTCTTTCATTCATTCATTCATTCATTCATTCATTCACTTTCCAGAAATAATCACACCCTGTACGGGGTCCTGAATAACACTAAAACGCCAGGTGGAAGCCGCAGACTCAGATCAAATATCTTGGAACCTCTGATTGATCTGGAAACCATCAACACCAGACTGGATTGTGTCCAAGAATTTCTCGAAGACGAGGAGCTTTTCTTCAGTCTCCAGTCAGGTACGCGGCTGCTTCTGCAAAATGATTTGAATTTACACAAAGGTGAAAACTTGTAATACTTTATATTCCCACTTGATGCGGCTGCAGGGGGGTTGAATCAGGCACCAATTCAGAAAACAGTTTTTGCCAGAATTCAGGCAAAAAACTTAACCACATACCACAGAATTAGTTGCACAAAAAACTTTGCAAATTCTGGCATTTTATCTAGACCATCACTGTCAGATTTTTGAAAAGTGAGTAGAGCTTTGCTGAGAGGGGGTGTAGCCAAGCGTGGCAAATCTGTAATTATTTAGACCACAAAAATGACTGGAGTATATTTTTTGAGGTGGTGCATGCACCATATTCATTATGAGGCGCACATACTGTATTCTAGTGAACCTTTCATCAAGATTGGTGTAGAAAAGCGACAGACTTGATGAATCGGGGCCTTGCTATCTGGTTTATTAATTACAGCTGATCTCTGGGGCCTCCACAGCCGGACACCCTGTGACCAATTTATTTTCAATGGCAATAATTGTGGAAAGAGGGACTTTCCATTACATCCATTAAGGAAATTTGCGAGTGACACAGCGTACATCACTCGGATATCATCTAAGTGCTGTGCGATATACGCTGACCCTGGCAATGGAGGAGAAGGAGAAATTAGTTTCTCTGCCTCCTCCGCAGCTGTGCTCCGATCCTCTCTGTGACGGAGGCTCGGCTCACAGTAGCAGGACACTCAGTTCCCGCTCGCAGCAGAACAGGAGCCGAGGGTCATTAGCATGTCGCATCCGATGCTCTCGCATCAGACGCCATACGCTAAGGTGACCCCAGCTTTAGGCTGTAGAACTTTCTCAAATCATTCACACTTGCTTTGACCAGACATAAAAATTAGTAGAAGTAGCAGTAGATCTTCAGAAGCATTTTCAACCTGTGCAAAATTTAAAGGGAACCTGTCACCTGTTTTGGCCGCTATAAGATGCGTCCACTGCTTTTCAGGGCTCATCTACAGCATTCTATAATGTAGATAAGCCCCCTGGTCCGACCTGAAAGATAAGAAATATAACTTTTATTATATTCACCCGGAGGGGGGTGTTCCAGTCCGGTCTCGGCCGAGGGATGTCGCAGGTCCGGATCCGGCTCCTCCCATCTTCTTGCCACGCCGCTCTCCTGCTTGCTTCATCGCTTCCCGGCATCGCGCTCCTGCGCAGGCGTACTTGTCTGTCCTGTTTGAGGGCAGAGCATATTTCTGCAGCGCACAGGCGCTGGGTCTCTCTGACCTTTCCCGGCGCCTGTGCACTGCAGTACTTTGTTCTGCCCTCAACAGGGCAGAGAAGTACATCTGCACAGGAGCGCGATGCCGGGGAGCGATGAAGCAAGCAGGAGGGCGGCATCGCAAGAAGATGGGAGCCGGACCCGCAACACCCATCGGACCGGACCGCCCCACCGGGTGTGTATAATAAAAGTTATTTTTCTTATCTTTCAGGTTGGACCGGGGGGGGGCTTATCTACAGCATAATACAGTGGATACAACTTATAGCGGCCAAAACAGGTGACAGGTTCCCTTTTAACAAAGAGATTGTTCTTCTTTCTCTGTCTTACTCCCTAGACGATTTGGATCTGGTCATTACCTGAAAGTGCTTCTTTTAGACGTTAAGGCTATGTGTACACGTTTATTATTTGCTTGCACAAATTTCTGCAAAGTTTCTGCATCTCTTGGCAGGAAAATTGCTGCTGCAAAAACACACGTCTTTGGTTCAGTTTTTGCCGTGTATTTGTATGCGTTTTTTGCATGTGTTTTTGTACAGCAATGAGGCTTTTTTGAGCTAAATAAAGATATTTAAAAAAAATGTTTTGTGATGTAATTTCTTGGTTCAACACCACCTTTTTCATGCCTATGCAGTAGCATCAGAGTAATGGGATTAGGCCTTCCTTCCACAGCTGTCATTGATACTCAGGCTTAGTAATGAAAAGGTTTCAGCCGGGCACCCTTATTATTAAGCCGATAAGTAAACACACACAAATTGTCACTAGCCTATGTAGGAGCGTTAACAGAAGGAATGTACGAAGGAACGTACATAGGCTGTAATCAAACAGCACCTGTGATTTTTAACGAAAAAAAAATGAAAAAAATTGTGTGGTCTCCCACTTAATTTTTTAATAACCAGCAGAGGGAAAGCTGAGGGCTGATGTTAATATTCTGGGAAGGAGCCAAGGGCCATAAAGGTTCCCAGGCTATTAATATCAGCTCACAGCTGTTTGGTTAGCCTTTACTGGCTAGTTTACAGGGGGACCCCAGAAAAATATTGACATAGGATCCCCCTGTAAAATCTAACCAGCTAAGTCTAGGCAGACAGCTGCGGGCTGATATTAATAGCCTAGGAAGAGGCCATGGATATTGGCCCCCTCCCAGACTAAAAACATCTATAAGATGCACCAAATCTGGCGCTTAGCCTCGCTCTTCCTACTTGCCCTGTAGCGGTGGCAAGTGGGGTTTATATTTGTGGGGTTAATGTCACCTTTGTATTGTCAGATTTTGGGATTAATTCAGTGTCTGGAGGATCCGCCGGGAAAAAAAACGTTGCAAGCTCCGTTTACAAATCTTTGAGGATGTTGACGGACACTAACATTGTGGCGGATCCTCAAAAAAACGGATGTAACGGACGGCAATCAGTCAGGATCCGCCAATAATGAAAGTCAATGGGGAAAAAAACGGATCCGCAAAGAAAAATGGCGGATCCGTTTTCGGATCTTGACTGATTGTCAAAACCGGAAGTGTGAAAGAGGCCTAAGGATTCCATAGCATCTTTAGCCCATTTCCACGTGGAAAAAATGCGCTGCATCAAAAACGCACCGTGTGCACACAGCCTAATGTCATCCCAAAAGGACCTCATCGAGTAAGCGAATGATAATACCTACGAGACCAAGGGTGGACGCTGCTGCCACCAGGAGGTTAACATTAAGAATTACAGCCTAAAAAAAAAGTCTGCTCCTTCTCTTCCAGTTACACTAGGCTACAGGCAGAAAGCAAAGGAAGGAGCAGACTTTTTTTTTTCTTTAGGCTGTAATTCTTAATTTTAGCCTCCTGGTGGCAGCAGCGTCCACCCTTGGTCTCCTGTGTCCCCCAATGAAAGCTCGTTAAAGAGTCGATATTGAATGTTGATGGGGGAGGTGTTCAGGATATGAAGGATGGGGGTAAACCCCTTTGATTGAGAATGTTATTTGTGTATGTGTAACTGTTATAAAATATATAAAAATTTACTTGATTAAAAAAAGAGTCCATATTGACTTGTAGGATTGCTGCTTCCAATTGGTGGCACTAGAGTTTTAGTCGTCTACCTCTCTGAAAAGACACGTTTCATATTTAATTTCCCAGATGAGCATTGCAAGGATTAAAAGTCTCCTCATACTGGCATGCCAGGCCTGGCTTGTCACTCTTCACAAGGAGAAACCTTACCCCATAGATTACTGTGTGTCCCAAAAATCGTGTTATTACTGAGCCTGCCAATCATCTTTTTGCCTTCAATAGGAAATTTCATAAGATTAAAATTGCAATATTTCGGATTCTAGCAATTATGGAAATGTAACATTTTCTTTGCAGGATTATTCTAAATATATCATTTTTTTTTTATCGCCTTATTGGGGGACACAGATTACCATGGGTGCATGCTGCTGCTGCTGGGAGGCTGACACTATGCAAAACAAGAAAATTAGCTCCTCCCTGAAAGTATACACCCACCGACAGGCACCAAGTACCTCAGTTTGTGCTTAGTGTCTGTAGGAGGCGGACCGGGATCTCCACAGATCCGCCTTTAACAATTTCCTTTTTTCCTTTTACGGTTTGTTGTGTGTATTTATGTTTTCTCATTTATTTTTCAGATTTCAGCATCAGGAAACAGGGTGTAAATTCATCCTGGTTTCCCATATCAGGCGGCTGAGCGAGCAATGTGGTGTTATCCACATCACAACTCTCAGTTTCCGCAGGCAGGACCTTTTCCCCTATCACCCTCGGGTGCTATGGGCTGACGACAGGTGGCCGGTCCTCGCCGATTCCCATCATCACCCCTCTCCTGGGACAGGGCTGAGAGGAAGACGGCGGTTGCCAGCGGTGACTTTTCCCTTTCGGCAAGAGGTTGGCGCCGTCTTCTGCACCATGCGGACATGGTGCGGGTACAGAGGATCTCCCTTTCCAGCGGCCTGCTCTCTGTGCGTGGGCCCCTGCGGTAATCCTCTTCAGGGACGTCAGGTAAGAGGTCTAAATGTCCCCTCCCCCAGCCCGCATTCAAGAAGGTGACCAAACTGACCCCTCCAGCCCTGCAGCCTTACCATAGGCGTCTCTGTTGCCAGTACACGGCCCTGCTTTGAATTTCCCGCCTTGCACTCAATGGAAGTTATCGGGGCCGGCGCTTAGCCTCTGCTCTTTCCCTGTCTTTAAAACTCCCGCTTCTTTTTTATGCAGGCGCGCGCGTGCTTCTCTTCTCATCGCTCACCTCTGGGGAGGTTCAGCAGGGTTTTCGCAGGCAGTGCTTTGCCCTGTTGCCTCCATTACCCCTGCGGCTTGCGGTCCCCGGTTGCGCTATCGGCCATAGGGTCCCGAGTGGAAACCGCGTCTTTTACTTTCGTTTTCACTTTGAAAGCTTCCTCCTTTCTGCGTGTGCACTCTCTTCGTGTCCTTATTAGCCTATCACGGGGCATCTTCTATTCAGTGCCGGCAGTCTCCGCTCTCAGCCGCACCCCCCCACTGTTAGCTTCCAATCATATGGCTCGGCCGCTAAGCCCCGCCTACCGCTATCGTCATCCTGACTTCCTGGGATATCGTTCTCTCTCCCTTCGTCGGTTCTCTGCTTGGGGGACACAGCGGCAGCCGGCTGCGCATCTGAACCTTGGAAGGCTCTACTGCTATTGTCCTGAGGCTCCAATTGGCTCCCCTCGGCAGTTCCCTCTCAGATATGTGCGGACATACTGCCACATTTTTCACATATTAGCAACCCTGCAAGGGCTCTCTGTGCTAGACCCACACCTATTCACTACGCATGTGCGCGGTGTAAAAAGAAGTGGGTGTCAGGTCAGTCGTCTCCCTTCTGTCCGTCCTGCAGCCCTTCCACTATGTCTGCCCCTCAGGAATATTCCGAAGCCCGAAATGAGAGCACTTCTCCTCCCCCAGAGTGGGCCGTTGCAAAGTCCCAGTCGGTCTCTGACCTGACTAAAGTTTCTAAGTCCCTGGTCCAGGTCTTAGAACGGATTCCTCAGCTATCTTCAGCCACCTGTGCGCCGACCGCCTCTCACGGTGAGTCGCCCGCACCTGACCGCGACCTGCAGATGGACAGACCGGGTAGAGGTTCTAGGAAGCGCGCTCTGTTAGGCTCTTCTTCCAGCTCACAAGGTCCTTCCGCTTCTCCCAGGCTGCGTTGCTCGTCTCCTTCATCGGTAGACGACCTTAGGTCAGACGATGATTCCCAATCGGGATCTGACTCAGAGGCAGACAACATGTCTAAAACTTGGGACATGGTTGATAGTCTCATATCAGCTATTTTTCAAACACTCAAAATAAAGGACGATAAGGCACCTCTTCAGGAATGCTCCGTTCCCTTTAAGCGAGTAAAACCTCCCTCTCGAACCTTTCCTAATCACAAGGAGTTCGACACTTCGTTATCCAGGCACTGAGAACACCCTGAGAAACGTTTCTCAGGCCGCAAGTACTTAGATGTGCTATATCCCTTTGATACGGACCTCCTCACAAAATGGACCAAGGCTCCTGAAGTGGATCCACCAGTTTCCCGTCTCTCCTCTATAACGGTTCTATCCCTTCCAGACGGGGCATCGCTTAAAGATCCAACGGACAGAGAAATAGAATCGCTGGCTAAGTCAATTTTTGAGGCATCCTGCGCCTCTCTCTGTCCTATTTTCGCTTCCGCCTGGGTGGCAAAAGTCATTTCAGCTTGGGCAAAAATTCTTCGCAAGGGCATCTTAGCGGCCGCTCCGCAGGACGAGCTGGCAGATCTAGCAGACAAAATTAATCATGCGGGTAAATATCTTTTGGCCGCATCTTTGGATGCGTCCGGGTGCGTAGCAAGAGCTAACAGCAACATAGTAGCCATATGCCGCATCCTTTGGTTGAAGTCGTGGAGTGCAGACACCACTTCTAAAAAGTCGCTCACCAACCTGGCATTTCACGGCTCTAGGCTCTTTGGCGCCAAGCTGGATCAGATAATTTCGGATGCCACTGGTGGTAAAAGTACCTCCCTTCCTCAGTCCCGGCCTAGAAGGTTTTTCAACAGAAAAGCTTCTCAACCATTTAGGTCCTTTTGCCCCTTCTCTTTCACAGAAGGTTCATCCCAGCAGGACCGGCCCTCTGTTTCCAGAGACCGGAGAAAACCATCATATAAACCTGCCCCCCGCTGGAGGGCAAGAGGTCAGCCTTCCAGGTCTTCAGGCTCCCGGTCCGGCAGATTTTCTTCTAAGAGACGGGTCACCCCCACCTGGAAATTCTTCCAGGGTGGGAGGCAGACTTTCCTCTTTCAGAGACACATGGCTGTCCGTCGTCAACGACGCTTGGGTCAGGGAAATCATCACATCCGGATACAAAATCGAGTTTTCTTCTCTCCCACACAGTCGATTCTTCCTGTCTCGACCCCCAGGACAGGGGTCACAGACTCCAGGGTTCCATCGGGCCGTCTCCTCCCTTCTTTCCGCTGGGGTTATCGTTCCCGTTCCTTCACACGAACGGTTTTCAGGGTTCTACTCGAATCTCTTCGTAGTCCCGAAAAAAGACGGCTCCCTTCGTCCAATTTTGGACCTCAAGTTGCTCAACCGCCACGTAAGGATCCTCCACTTCAAGATGGAGTCCCTGCGCTCGGTGATAGCCTCGATGGAACCCGGAGAGTTCCTCTGCTCTGTGGACATAGAGGATGCCTATCTCCAAATCCCTATTTGCAGCAACATCAGAAATATCTCCGCTTTGCGATTCAAGACAATCACTATCCCTTCGGCCTAGGCTCCGCCCCCCCGGGTCTTTACGAAGGTAATGGCGACAGTCATGGCCATCCTTCGGTCCAGGGGGATTCTCATCATTCCTTATCTGGACGATCTCTTGATCAAGGGCTCGTCACACCAAGACTGTCTTCAAAGTCTTCAGATAACCCTGGATGCTCTCGGCCGCCTCGGATGGATAGTCAACAAGGAGAAGTCCATCCTCCACCCTACCCAGCGTCTGACCTTCTTGGGCATCGAATTCGACACAAATCTAGCCCGGGTGTTTCTGCCGAAGGACAAATTTTCAGCTCTTTGCAAGGTGATCTGATCTCTAAAGCGCTCGAGGACCATCCCTCTTCGGTCCTGCATGAGGGTACTGGGGAAGATGATAGCTTCCATGGAAGCAGTGCCTTTCGCACAATTTCACACTCGCCCCCTCCAGCTGTTCCTCCTTTCAGTCTGGGACAAGACCTGGTTTTCTCTGGACCGTCCCATTCTCCTTCCTCTCGAAGTAAGACAATCGCTGACTTGGTGGACATTGCCGGCGTCAGTTCTCCAGGGAAGGTCCTTTCTTCCGCTTCAGTGGCAAGTCATCACCACAGATGCCAGTCTCCTAGGATGGGGGGCGGTTTTCCATCGGAAAATGGCCCAAGGGCGCTGGAACGCCCAGGAGACTCTTCTTCCCATCAACCTTCTGGAGATCAGAGCAATCTTCCTTGCTCTCCTTCATTGGCAGCCTCTCCTCGTAGGCAAACCAGTCCGCATTCAATCGTACAACGCCACGGCCATGGCGTACATAAACCACCAGGGCGGTACTCACAGCAGGCAGGTAATGTCGTAAGTGGCAAAGATTCTGCGTTGGGCAGAGCGTCACGTTCGGGCGATCTCCGCCGTTCACATTCTGGGGGTGGAAAATTGGGCAGCCGACTTCTTAAGTCGTCAGGGTCTAGCGTCAGGCGAATGGTCCCTTCATCCCACGGTCTTCAATCAGATATGCCAGCGTTGGGGCATCCCGGACGTCGATCTCATGGCATCTTGGATGAACATCAAAATTCCTCACTTTGTAGCCAGGTCCAGGGATCGTCTAGCCATCGGTTGCAACGCCCTGGTAATTCCGTGGTTCCAGTTCCAACTGCCTTACCTGTTTCCTCGCCTTGCCCTGATCCAAAGGGTGGTCAAAAAGATAGTCAGAAGGCATCCCAGTAATTCTGGTGGCCCCAGACTGGCCAAGACGACCTTGGTACGCGGAGTTGGTGAACGTGCTTGCGGATGTCCCCTGGAGGCTTCCTGGCCGTCCAGATCTTCTCTCACAAGGCCCCCTTTACCACCAGAATTCTCAGTCTCTGAGTTTAACGGCATGGCCGTTGAGGCCGCGATTCTGAGAGAATCAGGTTTTTCCAGCCGGGTCATTCAAACCATGATCAGAGCCAGGAAGCCAGTCTCCTCCCGCATTTACCATAGGTACTGGAAGGCCTTTTTCCGTTGGTGCGATGATAACGATATTTTTCCGTTGTCGTTCTCCATTCCATCCGTACTTGGCTTCCTCCAGTCCGGTTTCAATGCGGGCCTGTCCCTTAGTACCCTCAAAGGCCAGGTATCTGCTCTAGCGATCCTCTTCCAGAAGGATCTGGCCTCCTTACCGCAGGTGAGGACTTTTCTCCAAGGAGTCGCTCATGTGGCTCCTCATCATTCTCCAATAGATCCGTGGGATCGCAATCTCGTTCTTGGCGCTCTCCAAAAGGCGCCGTTCGAACCTATCCAGGACATTCCTCTGCCCCTTCTCTCATGGAAGGTGGCTTTTCTAATCGCCATTACATCCATCAGGAGAGTTTCTGCTGGAGGCTTTATCCTGTCGTTCCCCGTACCTAATCCTCCACCAGGATAAGGTCGTTATCAGGCCAGTTCCTTCCTTCCTTCCAAAGGTGGTCTCTCCCTTTCACATTAACGAAGATATCGTCCTTCCATCGTTTTGTCCTGCGCCTGCTCATCCTCTGGAAAAGTCGCTCCACAAACTGGATGTAGTGAGAGCCTTGCGTGTCTACCTTGCCAGGACCGCTTCCTTTCGCCAATTTGATTCCTTGTTTGTCATCGCTGAAGGTCGCCGGAAAGGGCTTCCGGCATCCAAATCCACAGTTGCTCGCTGGATTCGTTCTACCATTCTGGAAGCCTACCGACTTCAGGAAAAACGGCCCCCTCCGGGAGTGAGGGCCCACTCCACCCGGGCTGTAGGGGCTTCTTGGGCTGTGCGACACCAGGCTTCGGCCTTACAACTTTGCAGAGCCGCGACCTGGTCGTCTTTGCGAGGTTCTACAGGGTTCATACCCAGGCCTCGTCTGATGCAGCTCTTGGTAGGAAGGTTCTGCAGGCGGCGGTCGCACATCGGCCGACCTAAGCCATTCCTTCTTTCGTTCCTTTATGGCTGTTCCCACCCTTGGGACTGCTTTGGAACGTCCCATGGTAATCTGTGTCCCACAATAAGGCGATAAAGAAAGAGGGATTTTGGGTTCTTACCATAAAATCTCTTTCTTGGAGCCTTCATTGGGAGACACAGCACCCTCCCTGTTTAAGTTGTACCGTGTTGGGTCTACGAGTCCATTGTTGGGTTGGTACATATGTTGAGAGTTTTTGGTTGCTTCTCCTACTGCTTTCTCACCAACTAAGGTACTTGGTGCCTGTCGGTGGGTGTATACTGCCGGGGAGGAGCTAATTTTCTTGTTTTGCACAGTGTCAGCCTCCTAGCAGCAGCAGGCATACACCCATGGTAATCTGTGTCCCCCAATGAAGGCTCCAAGAAAGAGATTTTACGGTAATAACCCAAAATCCCTCTTTTTATCTAGTTCTTTCAAGGTTTTTGGACACAGAACAACTTCTTTCCAATCTTATACAGATACCAAAGCAGGATACGGTGTGTATATAAAGGAGCTACTGGGATATATACAGTATATAAGCTACCAAAATGCAGTATGTGTACTTATGGGTGCGATTTGTTCTTGTTGGACGTCATGGTGAGTGACATCTTCGGATAGAGGTCAGGACGTCTCGCTGATTTTGGTCCATCGTGTGCTGCTGGTAAGTCCCAGATTTACTGTGAATTGTACATGGCGTCATTTTTACCAGAGGCGACCATGTGTCATTGTGAAGAACAGTAATGTCCACATCTAGTACATGTTGTACCAAAGTCCTCTCTGGGAGCCATTGTTGTATGATACCGCGTCACCAAATGATGCAATGCCTTCTGCCCTGGTCACAGTCTCATCAGTGTCAGTATTGCTACTACCTGCCAATTATAGGACAATGTGAAGATGTCGACGCCTGTGCGGTAACTTTTTGTATCTCAAGTAGTTTGACCTGCTGGTTGAGATACCTGTGATGCTTGTGTGGCGACTGCAGAAAAGATTGCTGTTAGAGATGAGCAAAAAAATTTGCAGGACCCTTTGAACTAGCGCATCAAATTATTGCAAAGCAGATTCCGGTACTTGAAATATTTGTTATTTTGCACATGGTTCATTTAGACGTATGATCAACACAAAATCTGATTAACATTCATAACTCCTGTTTACACTGACATTACCGACCATTGCATGATGGATAACACTGACTCTTGACAGCCCCTATTAAATAAGACGTCACCCCATATGTATTTGTATTTGTTCGCATGGGAGAGAAAAATTAGACTTTAAGACAAATTTTCATCAATATTTGGTCCATTTTACTGTCATTATGGCACCTGATTTGCATTCATCTTGGTCTGCGTGTCTGTCTTTACTACCATCAGTGTGGCATTGTATATTCTCATATGCAAAAAATAAAAAAAAATCCAAGCTTCAATTACCCATTAAATGCTAAAAAAAAAAAGACATCCAACTGATGACAGATGTGTGGATCTCAGTGCTATCATTTTGATTTTTCATTTCACTGACATTTTTATTTGTAGGGATGCGTTTGTTCTGCAAATCAGATGAAAAATGGAAATGTCTCGATTTTTTTTTTTGCTGTGGACAATCAGTCTACAAAAAAGACTTTCATCGATGCGTGTCTTTTCTGTACATGAGACATGGACAAATGAATGAGGTTTGTTTGGATCCATTTCTGTCATTTTGACGTGGCTGGAGTTTCTGAAGACAGCGGGAACATGACCCCATAGTGATGGAAATCTTATTCTCTCAGCTTCAGTTCTTTATTACAGATAATGATAATTTCTCCAATATTCTCTGGTGACATAGATATCATTTATTTAACAGGAGAAAGCCGCAGATACGAAGATAACCTATCTAATCTCACTCAAGCATACTCTTGAACTCGTGGAGCCTTTAAAGGTATTTTTTTTTTTATTGTGTTTAATGACTGGTTCCAGACCCGATATCAACTATTTTAAACCAGAACCAGATGCCTGGTAGTTTGTTGCTGAAAGTTTTATTTTAGGCTTATGAGATATACCAAGTCTTTTAATGTGGTTTGTCTCTTATTCATCAAAATTATTACATTGCAAAGGAGTAAATGTAATCCTGTTTTTTTTTGTATGTCATAGGCCGTACTGCAAAAATGCAAAACACCCTTACTCCAAGCGTATTATTCATCAATAGATGATCCCAGGTGAGTGGAGATGGCAGGAACTGTCGAGTAATTAGCTATAACCATAATAAAGTGTACTGTGCACATTGGTCTAATGCCCGAACATTATGCACAACCTTAAAGGTGATATCTATTGAAATGAAATGATCACTTATCCATAGAATAGTTGATGATTTATAGATTGGAGGGCATCTGACTGCTTGAATCTGCACCGATTGGCAGAACTGGGCACTTTTATCCACGATGCAATGGAACTGCAGTGCGCATAACCCACCACCGCTCCTTTCATTCCCTATAGGACTTCATAAAAAATTAATTATTTAAAAAAACTGTGGGATACCCCATATTTTTGATAACCAGCCAAGATCAAGCAGACAGCTGCAGGCTGATATTATCAGGCTTGGAAAGTCCTTGGTAATTTGGCCATTCCCTGACTAAAAATACCAGCCCGTAGTTGCTCCAGAATTCACACATCACAATAGATGCATCAATTCTGACACTTTGCCTGGTCTTCCCGGTTGCCCTTGTGCGGTGGCAATTGGGTAATATTTTTTTGAGATGATGATAGCTGGCATAAAGCCCTTGTCTTAGTAATGGCGTCTATTAGACTATTAGACACCTCCATTACTAACCCATTAAGTTTAAAAAAAAAAAAAATACACACAAAAATATTTTATTTTTAAAAGCACTCCCCTGGTTCACTAACTTATTAAAAAATAAAAGCCATCCAGTCCAGGGATTTCAACGTAGTTCACCGAATCTAAAGAAGTCCACAAATGGGAACCTGAAAGACCTAAAAAGAGAGAGGTAAATAAATAAAAACAAGAAACACTCCCTCATTCACCAGTTTATAAATAAAAAAAAACTCAACTCCGATGTTATCCATGGCATTCTCATGACATTCACTGATTCTGTACTGTAACTTATGGGGCCTCGTTCTGAGAACGACACTTCATAGGTCACTTCCGGTCATGTCTCGTGAGAGATTACGTTACTGACAGCATCGCTCGTGACCTATGAAGCGTCGTTTTCAGAACGAGGCCCCATAGGTTGCAGTACAGTATTGCTGGAAGTCATGGATCTCGATGGATTATGTCTGATCGGCGGTGATTATTTTTTAAAAATAAATTGGTAACTGAGGGAGTGTTTCTTGTTTTTATTTCTTCACCTTTCTTTCTATGTCTTTCAGGTTCCCATTTGTGGGCTAATTTGGATTCGGTGGACTACGTAGAAATCCCTGGACTTGGTGGCCTTTTTTTTTTTTTTTTTTAAGATATTGGTGAAACAGGGCAAGAGTAGGGGGGTGTTTTTTAAAATAATATTTTTGAGAGTGTGTGCTTTTTTTTCATTAACTTACTGGGTTAGAAATGTGGGTGTCTGATAGAGGAATCTCTGTTACTAATTCCTGGACTTGATGCCAGCTGACATCAACCCTAACTACCATTACCCCGATTGCCCTGGTGCAGTGAAGAGCTGGGACAAAGTCCCAGAATTGGCGCATCTAATGTGATTCACCACATCTTGGTTAGCTTAGGGCTTGTATTTTTAGGCTGGGAAGGACCCACAAACCAGGGACCTTGCTGTCTGCTTTACCTAGGGTGGTTATCAAAAATATGGGGGATCCCGTGACATTTTTTAATTATCATTCATGACATAGATGCATTTTTTTTTGCATTGCGTATACGCAACCAATGTCCATTTTTTTTTAACTGCGGATTTTCCGCATCTAATGCAAGTTTAAGGGGAAATTTCGCACAGAAGACTGAGCTTTTCCGCAAGATAAATTGACATGCTGCGGCTCAGAAACCCGCTCCACAGGTGAGTTTACGCCATGTAATAATGAAGCACAGTGATCATGGGATTTCTATTAATCCCATCCACTGTGCTGGTATCAATCAATGCAGGGTTATGGACACAGCTAAAATAGGCTTCATCCAGAACACTAGTATACCTGATCGTGGGCAAACAGCCTTGGAGTAAAATATTGCACTGTCCTTTCAATAAATCAAAATGTCACATTCTTGTCTTTAATGTAAATGGGTATTCCCATCTCCAAGATCCTATCCCAATATGTAGTAGGTGAATTATTAATAATAATCATAATAATAATAATAATAGCAAATACCTACAATTAGAAATGTAGATAGTTCTGATTAGCTTTGTGGTTTACTTTATATGCAGGGCAGTGAAGTAGCTTAGGTAGCCATGGTTACGACCACTAACAACTAACTGTCACTATATGAGTGGTCGTAACCATGAATGCCCAAGCTACTGCAATGCCTTGCACATGGGGTAAGCGACATAGCTAATCAGAAGAACTATATTACATTTCTAATTGGAGGTATTTTCTATTATTCTGTATATTGGGATAGAATCTTGGAGATGGGAATACCCCTCTAAGTACAATTGTGTATCAAAAAAAATTGGCATTTCAGCCAAACACATCTTAAAAATTAAAGCGCCCCCCCCCTAGATTGTAGAGCGTACCCCAGGGATGTCAAGGGCTGAAAAAAAAATGCATGAAAATAGTGCAAAAGCCATAATGATGAATTTGATGCAAAAATAAAAATGCCTTAAAAGCTGTCACGCCACAGAAAAGGCACAAAAAATGAGGAATTGGGCCGATGGGGTTTAATTTGTGCATTTTTGAGTCATTGATTCACTTTCCTAAGGCCTTGTGCTTCTCAAAGTGTCGCAGATGCCTGAAATGAATTTATTTATTCTTAGATTTCACATCATACTTGAAAAAATTAAAATGGTAATTAATGATGATACCAGATACACCAGAGGATGCCTGAACATGAGAACACAGAAGTGTTACGCTGTGAAGCCAAATATCAACGAGTTTCTCGATATTGCCAGGAGGACGTATGCAGAGATTGTAGACGACATCGCTGGTACTCACCGCAGCCATGAAAAATCTTTTCTAAAAGTTATATGTTGTTTGTTTTTCTTATTTTGGAGATTTGTGTTCTTTCTGTAAAGGCCCCGTCACACATAAAGATGCTACAACGATACGACCTTGTCAGGATCGCTGGTACATCGCTACATGATCGCTGGTGAGCTGCCAAACAGGCTGCTTCACCAGCGATCAGCACCAGCGAGGACGCTGGTCTCTAAGGTAAATATCGGGTTACTAAGCGGCGCGCATCACTTAGTTACCCGATGTGGACCTTAGAAACATGCGTGCTCACGCCGGGAGCTGCCGACACGCAGGTTTCTAAGATCCACATCGGGTAACTAAGTGACGCGCGCCGCTTAGTAACCCGATATTTACCTTAGAGACCAGCTCCCAGTGCCTGCTTAGAGCGCTGGGAGCCTCGCTGATCGTTGGCAGCATCGTTGGCTCCCGCTGCCACACGCAGCGATGCGCGCTGGCCAGCGGGAGAGCAACGATGGAAAAATGGCCCAGGACGATGCTGCACGATCAGCGATACCTGGCGGGGGGGCCGGTCGCTGATCCCCGTCACACACAGCGATCTCACTGGCGAGATCGCCGTGGCATCACAAAATCAGCGATCTCGCTAGAGAGATCGCTGTGTGTGACGGGACCTTTAGTGTTGTTATCTTAGAGCATTACCCCAGGGGACACAACCTGTGGCCGGGGAGCAAAGTGTGAGGCCCCAACTTTGTGGAAGAAAAGAGGAGTGTCATATGCGGTATTGTGGTAGCAAGGATTGGAAAGTGATAATGGGGGCCTGTGCTGCCTTCTCTGAGACCCCTAAATATTGGCTGGAGTTGTTCCCAATAAAGCCATAATGGCGACATCTGTATGTTTGCATATTGCGATTTGCATAATGGCCTTTACGTTAAACAGCGTTCCGCACCATGTTGTGCTGCGTCTGCAGACCTGCTGTCGACATACTAACCATACTGCCGGGCCGCACTCGTCATCATATTTCCATGCAGTCGTTTACATATGATAGTCACATACGTGTTAGTGGCCGTGACTTGTATCTCTCACTTTATTTCTGTGCAGCAATGATTTCGAAGCTCTCTGATCAGTACAACTTACCGTTGAGGACCAGCTTCAGCACCACTCGAGGATTCTTCATTCAGATGAACATGGAAGGGAATATGCAGGAATCCCTCCCTGCAGAATTTATTAAGGTAGACCCACTTATTATTAATGCTGGCAGACATAGGGTATAGTTACACGTAGCTTCTTTGATGCAGGCAATGGGCAGAAAACTGCTGTTTTGGTGCAGTTTTTTAGGCTTTTTGTATTAGTATCTGTGAAAAATACCAAAACTTTTTTCTAACACAAACTTTCCTTTTACATTGAATGAACTTTAGTAGGCTCCGTTTACGTATCGATTCTGTTTCCATTTAGGACAAACTGGATTAGCATCCTCCGTATTCCTGCTTCAACCGGGAACCGTGCGGCCCCGCCGATTATTATCCCTCCGTCCGGTGTCTTGTCTTCTGTGCTAAAACTAACAAATGGAAACCGGCCGTACGCCATAATGATCAGGGTAAGGCTACTTTCACACATCAGGTTTTCTGCGTCAGGCGCGATCCGGCGTCGTGCCGGAACGCCGGATCCGGCAAATGTTTCTGAAAACCGGATGTGACGGATCCGGTTTTATGCCGGATCCGTCTTTTTCTGGACAGACAAAACCGGATCCGTCTCATCCGGTTCATCCGTTTTTCTATCCGTTTTTTCGACGGATTACGCCGGATCCGGTTTTTAAAATTGACCCTTGTGGCCTTCCGAACGGGATTGGCTACTGGAAAACTATATATAGCGTGTTCCTACAGCCCTTCTTTGACAGGTTGTAGAGGAGAAAGTGCAGGTTGGAGAGAAGAGCAAGTTACTGGCGAAGATGGATGTTGTGATTGGAAATATTTTGAAGAATTTGGCGGATTTTACAGCGGAGGCGAATCGTTTGAGGGTGATTGTTCTGGAGAAGGAGAGAGCGAGACAGCAGCGCATCAGGCATCGTAGACAACGTTTGTGGATCCACCCCATCACAGCCAAGAGAATGACGCGTGGGGTCTATTCTACACTATGCATGGACCTTCGACGAAACCCGGATAAATTTTTTGGATATGTTAGGATGAAAATGGAGAATTTTGATTACTTGGTGGAGCACATTGCACACCTCATAAGAAAAGCGGACACCTATTGCCGCTTCTCTGTTTCACCCGCAGAGCGTCTGATGGTGACTTTAAGGTAAGCCACATTTATTGGATATGATCGCATCAGAGCACACTTTCACTGCAATCTTGTTGGTGGTAATTTGTATCTCCAAGTGTTATAGGTCAGTTTTGGTATGTAATGCTGTGATTTAAAACTAATTTATTGTTTTTTAATTCCCCACAGATTTCTTGCAACTGGAGAATCCCTTTCGTCACTGCATTTCCAGTACAGACTCGGGATTTCCACCATATCTGGAATTGTGAAGTACACATGCCGTGCACTGTGGGACTCCTTAGCTGAAGAGTTTTTACCAGAGCCCACAACAGAGAGGTGGATTGAAATTGCTGACAAGTTTCAACAGATATGTCAGTTTCCAAACTGCTTGGGCGCTGTGGACGGGAAACATATCCGCATTGTAAAGCCAGCTGGATCGGGATCGGAATATTTCAATTACAAGAAATATTTTTCAATTGTCCTCATGGCCATCGCTGACGCGGAATACAAATTTATTGCGGTTGATATTGGGGCCTATGGCCGCTCCAATGACTCTCAAGTTTTCAAACTGTCTGCCATGGGGCGTAAACTGTATGGAAACACCTTCCAGTTCCCACCACCTAGACCGCTGCCGCAAACATCTGGTCCACCTATGCCATTTGTCTGTGTAGGGGATGAAGCCTTCCAGCTGTCAGAACACCTTTTGAAACCGTACTCTAGCAGAGGATTGACAAGACCAAAACGCATTTTTAATTACCGCCTCACAAGAGCAAGAAGAATGGTTGAATGTACCTTTGGTATTCTGACAGCCAAATGGCGGGTCCTATTGACTGCGATCAACCTCAAGACAGAAACTGTGGACGAGGTGATCAAAGCGTGCGTGGTACTCCACAATTTTGTTATCTGCAAGGAACCCATTTCCATTGAGGACACCTCTGAAGAAACCACCTTGCAAGATTACCATGACATTACCACTAGAAGTTCTGTGACGGTTTCAGTAATGAGGGACAATTTTGCACTATACTTTATGTCACCTCAAGGCAGAGTACACTGGCAGGATGACAGAGTGTGAGAGATTTGTGCCCTAACCAAACTTGTGTACCTTCTGGACCAACAGTATATACCTTTGCCAACCAAAGTTGGCTATCTTGTCATGGTCTTACTATTGTTAGCTTTAGGCCACAGGTGTGTACCTGGTTGTGTTTTATGCAAAGTATTTCACCTTGTAACAAAAGTTGTGTACATTGTTAGGAAATCACCAACAATAAACACAACTTTTTAGGTGAAATACTTTGCTTCAAACACAACCAGGAACACAACTGTGGCAAAAAGCTAAAATTTACCCACAGTTATATACCTAGTTTTGAATACCATTTCACCTTTTAAATACCCTGTATTTAACCTTTTTCGCCGCAGAAAGAAATGACAGACAACCAGTGTAAAATAATTTAACTTTTATTGAAAAATGTTTTTTTTAGTAAACTTTTTAAAAATTTTAATAAACTTGTTTAATAAAACTTTGAAACTATAAAACTGAAACCATAAAACTGGTCATTTTTATTTAAATACACACATTATAATTCTGTGTAGTGTGTGGTGGAAATACTGCTGTAGGGGCTGCGGGACACTTCGACACTGGGAGTGTGGAGAGAGGACTGGGATCGTGGTGGGTGAGGAACAGTTAGAGGTGAAGGTGTGGAAAAAACTACAGAATGGGTGGACATGTGGGAAGCAGAAGAGGTGGTGGGTGGTGGAGTGGAGGGTTGGGCAGGGACTGTAGGAGCAGATGATGTTGATGGCAAGTTGTATGGGGAAGGAGTTTGGTACGGGGCAGGTTGCTGGAAGTGGGGAGATGTCTGGTACGGGGCAGGTTGCTGGAAGTGGGGAGATGTCTGGTACGGGGCAGGTTGCTGGAAGTGGGGAGATGTCTGGTACGGGGCAGGTTGCTGGAAGTGGGGAGATGTCTGGTACTGGGGAGGTTGCTGGTACTGGGGAGTTTGCAGGTACTGTGGAGGTTGCTGGTACTGGTGAGGTTGCTGGTGCTGGGGAGGTTGCTGGTGCTGGGGAGGTGGATGGTGCTGGGGAGGTGGATGGTGCTGGGGAGGTGGATGGTGCTGGGGAGGTGGATGGTATGTAATAGGAGGGGGAGGATGGAAAGTGGCTGGAGGTGGATGGTATGTAATAGGAGGGGGAGGATGGAAAGTGGCTGGAGGGGGTGTAGATGTAATAGGAGGGGGAGGATGGAAAGTGGCTGGAGGGGGTGCAGGTGGAGGAACTACTGTGGTGGGAGGAGGAGGAGGTTGGGAGGTAACTTGCTGGAGAGCAGCGTGGCATGAATGCATTACATGCATCTGCTGGGCAGGAGAGAGCGTTTCCATGCGCTCCACAACAGACCTGAAAAAGGTGTGGTTTGGCGAAGATCTTGCTTCTGAATGCATGGTTTGCAGAAGTGTCTTCACCTCCAGAATGCTGGAGTTGATCTGCTGATAGCCTGCGGATATTTGCTCTGACAAGACTTTTAGACAGTTCTGGAAAGATGCATTCAGATGCAAGAACTCTGGCGCATAAGTCTTTTCCTGACCCCTCTGCCGCTGCCGCCCAGTACCCGCAGGTGTACTAGAGGTGGCAGGGGCAGAAGGGTGGGGTAAAGGGAAAGCGATCTCCTCACCAGCAGCTTCATGTAATGTAGGCGGCCACGATGCTCCTGTGCTGGTGGATGGGACAGATGGGTCGAATGTGTGGGAAGGCTGGGAAGGTGCAGATGTACCGGGGCGGTCGAAGTGTCCCTCGGTGCCGGTCTCCTCAGGGATCGCCTCAGAAGGGTCCAATCGTGCCGGCTCCCGAGTGCTGCTCACCGTGCTGTGGAATAAAGAGAAAAAAAAACAATTAAAATACTGACATGGTATGGCCCTGGCTGAAAAATTTTTTTACATATAACATTTTTTTTCACATGTGGTGTGTAATATTTACCTTCTGGTGACCATTGTTTCCCGGAGGAACGACAGGGCTTCTGCGTACTTGTACTTGCTCCTGCGTCCTCCAGATCCACTCGGGGCCCGCATCTCTTTATTGAACTCCTTCTTGAAACGATCCCTCACAGACCGCCACCGATTCACAATTCTGTTCCCTGAAACGAGAAAGGAGTGGTTAGTATACAACATCAGTGTTTCCCAAACTCCAGTCCTCATGGTCCCCAGGGGTCATGTTTTCATGATTTCTATAGTAAATAGAAATCCTGAACACATGATCCGTGGGGACCACGAGGACTGGAGTTCGGGAAACACTGGTTTACATCAAGCAACCGGTACTGTATATACTTACGCTCTTTAATCTGGGCCCGAGCTTCGAGGTCCTCCCAGCGGCCCACAAGGAGAGAACAGATTTCCTCCCAGAGTCGTCGGGTAACAATCAGGTCAGCGTGGCGGCGGTCAGCCATATTCCAGAGCGGCTCCCTTTCTCTGACGAGATCGATGAGGCGGTCCACATCAATCCCTCCATCCTCACCGTCAGAGTCGGGAGCACGCTGTGAAGGCTGTTAAAGAAAAAGACAAAAATAACATAATTAGCCTCCACAAAAGAAATGAAATAAAAAGTGCAAAAAAACAAAGCAAAAATATTTATACTAACACGCTGGTGACCGCCGCGTTGCTGTCGCCGACGACCCTGGGAGGCACTGCGAGGACCTCTTGGCCAAGCACCAGATTGGGAAGACTATAGAAGAAAACAAAAAAAGTTATGTCTTTGGATGTAGGCATTTGTTTGCTGTGTGTGGTCTGCAGAACATTGTTTTCTATGTGTTGTGTGTAGTGTGATGTTGTGTTTCTGCGTTTGATGCAAAAAACTTACGAATTGTGAGCCCACTCCAGGTGTCTGTCCACCCCTTCCTTCTTCTTCTGGGAGCTCCTCTTCATCTTGTGATTCCTGTTTTGAAATAAAAGGCCATGAATAGACATATATTACAGAGAAGATGGATTTTGGAAATAAAAACTTACCGTCAAACGCTGACGATGCGAGGGAGGGCTCCCAGAAGATGTGCTGTCCTCTTGCTGGCCAGACTCCATGGCTGTGGGTGGTGTTACAGCTGCTGCCAGTGAAGCCAGTGCTGCTGCTGCTGCTGCTGCATCTATTGGGCGGCTGTTGAATAAAGAGAAACAAAGGGCCAATGAATATCTTGATATTCAATAGCCCTAGTTTGGAGGAATGGGGGATTTGATAATTACCGTCTCTCATCTGCTGCTGGCCTCCCCTCCTCAGCATGTTCCATTTGCTGCTCCATTTGGGGTGGTCGTGGTGGTGCTGATGGTGCTGCAGTGGTCTCCTGCCTTCTCCTGCGCCTGGTTGCTGTCTTGGGTGGCATGTTGGGTGTGGCTGTGGGTCCCACTGTCTTGCTTTTATATATGTCTTGTGGGCAGAGCTACTGAACATGCTCAGACCAAAAAAACGGATCCGGCCGACGGATCCGGCTTTCGCCGGATCCGGCGCATTGCGGCGCTCATAGGCTTTCGTTGTGTGAAAAAGCCGGACGCGCCGGATCCGGCGTGTCCGGCTTTTTCGACGGAGACAAAAAACGTTACATTCACCGTTTTTTCCAGACGCCGGATCGCGACACATTGCCGGATCCGGCGAAAACCGGAGGAAACGCATGGCCATCCGGCGCAAATGCAAGTCAATGGGGGGGAAAACGGATCCGGCATTGCATTTCGCCGGATCCGGTTTCTGTCAAAAGCGCCGGATCGCGCCTGACGGCGAAAACCTGATGTGTGAAAGAGGCCTAAGCCGTCTGCTAACATGTGAAGGGAAATACACAGGATGCTAATTCCAATTGTTCTAAACAGAAGAGACAAATGTGTAAGTAACAAAATACAACAAATACGATGCAAGAACAATAAACAGATGGTGATGGCTGTATGCTGCACAAAATAAAACATAAATTAAAACTACAAAGTTGCTTTTTATGTACATTTATTTTGTTGGGAAGTCAGTATGGTAAAAGAAAAAAAAAACGACATCTGCCGGCAACTCAAACACTACAGCACTGACTGTCTGCAGCAGACAGACGCATTGGCGTGCATGAGTCACCTGACTGCTGAGGCCTCTGGTGGTAGGAAGTCATTGTCTTGGAACAGTCAGAGTGTTAGTGCTGGAGTTATTATAGTGGTCAGTAGACCGCCAACTCCTAAAATTTTGCAACTGTTTAAAAATGTGCAGGTAATTACTCTGCCGCAAACTTCTACATTAGAAAATCCACACACACCCTGACAAACAGAAAGACAAAGACGAACAAGCAGAAAATAAACTTCTAAATAGACAAAATTTAAAGAAGAATTTGATGCAAAATAAAAAAAACAGCCTTTAAACAGGAAAAAAACAAGACAAAAAAGAGGAACAATGCAATAATGAATGGAGCCTGTATTGTGCATCCAAAGCTGCTGTCTCAGTTGGTTCCGATCATGGCCACTAGGTGGTGACATTGAATGTGTTGTCAGAAGTTTTGGCAGCAGTGTGAGACCGACAAGGAGAAGCTCAGACATCCCCTTTCCATTTTCATTTAGGGCTTTTTCATAATCCCATATTATGCCTGTAATTTCTCATTTAAATGACAGCCACAATTCCCAGTCCAGTCGTAGGTCTCCAGACACAAAATGCTAGCATGATAATTACCTACATTGCGGTTATTGCATGGCTCATGACGCAAACTTTAATGCCAATGCCGGCGCTTCTGCATGGTTACCCTTCCCCGTCCATGCAGGGACGCCAACATACTCAATGCTGCGCGGTCACCTTCACTTCTCCAGCACATCCCCCTGCTTTATGCACACTGCCTTCCGGCGGGGGCAGTGCGCACATTGTAAATACCCCAGCCAATAGCTAGGAGGCATCTGGTATAAAAGCCACCCTCCCCATTAAGGAGGCGTCTGAGCAACCCCAATAGTTCCTGAAATGTGTGTGTGTGTTGCCAGTTCCCTCTTCTAATGTAGTTGAGAGTTAGTCCAAGTCCCTGCTCCTTGTGTGTCCAGGTCCTGAATCTGAACCCCGGGTCCTTGTGTGGCCAAGGCCTTAACCCGAAACCGCATCTGACGGTCCCTGTTGTCTGAAGCGGGACTTGAACTCTGAGAAGCCATGCCTGTCAGTGTCTCCCGAGTTCTTATACGTGTCGGCGATCCTCAGCAGCTGCAGTACCAGGGACTACCTAGGACTGATACCTGGCAGCTACGGCTTAGCTTCTCCCCGCCCGAGTAAGCCGGCCCCGTGACATAGTGGGTTTACAAACCACGTGCGCCACATGTGAACATGACACAAAAAAGGCCAGGAATGGCAGCCACAAACACAGATGACAAAATAGGGCTGCAGTAAGGTTTTGAGACCGTTCCTGTACAAAAAAAAAATAAGTTCTTGATCCTTTTGATCTGTAACTCATTATCCTTCAAATTAGACCTAATGCAGCCTATAGTTCACATTATCTAGAATTGTCTGCCAGCTGGTCATTGATAACATAGACGAGTGGTCTCGGTTTTTCCATGGCCATCAAGGCAGCGTGTTCACACTTACTATTTCACAAACAAAACCAATGAAAAAAACAAACAGGATAGGAACAGGATACAAACAGGAACAGGATAGGACTGCCCCGATAGGTACACCTTGTCGTGATGACAGGATAGATCCGCCCCGATGGGTACACCTTGTTGTGACATGATAGGACCATCTTGATGGGTACACTTTGTCTTGGTGAAAGGATAGGACTGTCCCGATGGGTACAAATTGTCATGGTGACAGGATAGGACTGTCTTGATGGGGTACACCTTGTTGTGATGCCAGGATAAGTCTGTCCCAATGGGTACACCTTGTCGTGGTGCCAAGATAGGTCCATCCCGATGGGTACACCTTGTCGTGGTGACAGGATAGGACCGTCCTGATGGGTACACCTTGTCGTGCTGACAGGATAGGACCGCCCCGATTGGTACACCTTGTCGTGGTGACAGGATAGGACCGCCCCGATGGATACACCTTGTCGTGGTGAAAGGATAGGACTGTCCTTATTGGGGACACCTTGTGGTGGGATGGCTTTTACACTTTTTTGATCAAAATATGGGTTGAACTAGATGGACTTAAAGTCTTCCTTCAACCTTAATAACTATGTTACTATGTTACTATAAAATAGTGTTAGCTAAGTCCCCTATGTTATTTACATGTACTTTTACCATTTTCTTTTTTATGTACTATAGGGTATATGCTCATTTGGTTTTTTTTTCCTGGGTTTTGTGGAAGGAGTGGTATGTCAATACAACTTAAATAATGCCGCAGTCCCAGACAAAGCCCATGGACAGGCGTGGTGCTGCCCCTGAAGGGAAATGGTCAAGTATTTCTAAAATCAATAAATGAGATATTATCTGTGCCCACATGGCGCCATAATTGCCATATACATACATGAACCCTTGCAGAAAGAGGATGAGAACAAAAAAATCATATTCCCAAACCAATTCTCTTTAAGCCTTTACTGTCTCTTTTTGTCTCAGGTGTCTCGAGTGAAGAATAACTGCAGCTTCACATCAGTGGATTTGATCAAGATGAATGACCGGTGTCAGGAATCTCTCAAAGAAATCTACCACATGTCTTATATGTACGTTCCTTTTCGGTCCCAGTTTATTTGCAGTCACTTTTAGGCTGGGACGACATGTTGACTTTGGCCATGACACGGGTCCCACGGTGAAAAATTGTTATGTGTTGCTGCTATGTCGCAGTGCAATACAAGTGAATAGGGTGACACGTCAAGCAAGTCACACAAATCGGACAGGATTTGATTTTTATCCATTTGCTTGAATTTATTATTTACAGACAATCCAGTGCTGTGCATGTAAATATATACGTTTATATACATGTATGCACATTCATATGCCAGGCATAGGATTGTCTGTAAACAATACATTAGAGTTTTTCTTTGATTTTGGAGTGTTGAATTCTTCCTTATATAAACTACCGGGTTGGCACCTATCAGAGCACCCTCCGTTTTTTTCGAGTGCCGTACTTCCCTACTCTATATATCTATTTGCTTATCATAGTACCTTACAGTTGCCCCACTAACTTGTATTGCAGTGCAATGTAGCCGTGACACATAGCCCCATCTTTGGCCGCATTACCTGTGCTGCAGTCAAAGTCGCCATTTTGCCCCAGCCTTATGTGCGGCATTTAGTTTTAAGGGATCATTCCCATCATAACTATTTATGGTAGACCTTCTTCTGTGACTTTCACCTGTCCCGAGAATGGGGGTCCTGTGAACATTTTTGCCTTCAAAAAATTGTATCAGTGATAATATTTAAGGCGTTTTTATCATTTTATTATACTAACTACTTCATTCCTAACAAGTCCAACCATCACTCAAAAAAACATTTTCTGCACTCTGAACAGGTAGAAGCACTGCTTTCTGGTGTGACTGTGCGCACAGAGCGTGATAGTGTCCTGAACAATGTGTTGTGAGAGCAGTTAATGGGGAGTTCAGGACCCGGACCACCACCGACTGGCAGGGACATGTTCGGAAGGGAGTAGATTGTAAATAAAAAGATAGGTACACTTTAAAGGGGGTGTCCAGGAGCTGGTTAGGTGACCAATATTAGATGTGTGAGGGTCCGGCACCCCCACTGATCAGCTAATTGCTGGCGTTATAGCAGCTGAATGCACACAGTGTACCGAACTGGAAACAGCGCAGTAGCGCCTTATGCTGCGTAGTGGCAGTTCTCTGTATTGCAGCTCAGATCACAGTCACTTTAATTTAAGCTGACCTGCAGTGCCAAGAATGACCACTAAGGCGCTGTGCTATTACAGCTCTGAGCTCTGTACTCCAGATGCTTCCAGCGGCCATGACAGGAGATATCAGCTGATCAGACATCTGATATTGAGCCTTGACCTTGGCGTTTTCCTTCATCATTTTTGCAGTCTAAAAGTTAAGTTAAAAGGACACATTTATTTCACTTCTTAGCTGTGTTCACAGAATCCAGTTTTCACAATGACGTACTGATCCAGATAATCACTATTAAAAGTTATCAGCCACCAAACTGCCGAAACAAATGTTCAGATTGCAGCCCCGGAGGGGTTAATAGTACTTGCCTCCTGGAATGCCCCTTATTCCATGAATGATCAGAGTAATTTCTTGTCTTCTGTCTTTTCAGCATCGTGTGTAAACTTCTCACAGAGATCTATGAACACATCCATTGCCTCTATAAGTTGTCAGACACGGTCTCCATGCTGGACATGCTGCTCTCCTTTGCCAATATTTGTACATTTTCTGAATATGGTAAGAACTGAACTTCATCCTCAAACGGTAAATTAAAGGGGACGTCTTAAATTAGCTTATAGCCTCTAGGAATCTTAAATTAGCTCTGCTAACTTTGGCAATTCACTTCCATTACCAAAAGAGCCCCCGATTTGCAGTTCTGCTGCAGGTAACGTGACTGCTTGTGTAATGTTTACTCCCTCTGTATGATGTCAACCCGTATATAGATTGCATGTCCAACAGATAGACGTGATAGTTGGGGAATGATGGGACAGCCTTGTGTGATGTGACAGGACTTACTACGGTGGGAAAACATGCTTCAAAGAGGCTCCAGCTCAACTTATTGTTCACAAAACTATGATCAGAGCAAAGAAAATCATCGTTTAGAGCAGAACTCTGTTTCTCTGTACCCCATGCAGACCCCCAGAAATCACTAGAACATTAACCCTGGCTGTACAAGAGAATGGAGCCGCACAGAAGAGTAAATACACTGATACTAGGGGGTGGTAAATGTTCCGGTAATATTGGGGTCAGTGTAGTCTCTGGAGGGAATTTCATACCCTTCTAGTAATCAAGTTTTCTTGTGAAAACTTGCCAGTAACATGCACCGTCAATAACACGCACCGTCAGTAACAAGCACCGTCAGTAGTATACACCGTCAGTAGTAAGTACCGTAAGTAACATGCACCATCAGTAACGCTGACTTTTCCCTTTTCCTTGCAGTTCGCCCAGAATTCACAGATACAACAGCTATGAAGCAGGGCTGGCACCCAATCTTAGAAAAGATAGCCCTGGGGAAACCGGTTTCTAATGACACTTTTTTAAGCGAAGGGAAAAATTTCATCATACTTACCGGGCCAAATATGAGCGGAAAATCAACATACTTAAAGCAGATTGCGCTGTGTCAGATAATGGCACAGATAGGTACGGACATTTATCAGTGCTTATATTGGCAGCTTTACTTGTATTGGAGTCAACAACATGGTGACATGTGCACACACCTCGTGTGACTGTATCACCCCAGCAAATGCAATGAGCTCCACATAACTTGTGCCTCAGTGCAACTAAGGCAGGGGTCACACTACCGTAGAGTACGGACGAATGCTATACGATAAAAGCATGCCATTATACATCCACTACTTAAAAAACCATCCTTCGACCAAAACTGTGCCGCTAACTATAGACCTGTCTCTAATCTTCCCTTCATCTCTAAACTCCTGGAATATCTGGTCCACTCCTGTCTGATCCGCTATCTCTGATAACTCTCTTCACGACCCTCTACAATCCCGTTTCCGCCCTTTACACTCTACTGAAACTGCCCTCACTAAAGTCTCTGATGATCTACTAACTGCTAAATCTAATGGTCATTACTCCATGCTAATTCTCTTGGATCTCTCCGCAGCATTCGACACTGTGGATCATCAGCTCCTCCTCACTATGCTCCATTCCATTGGCCTCAAGGACACCGTTCTCTCCTGGTTCTCCTCCTATCTCTCCGACCGCTCCTTTACTGTATCTTTTGCCAGTTCCTCCTCCTCTCACCTTCCCCTTACTGTTGGGGTTCCTTAAGGATCGGTTCTAGGCCCCCTCCTCTTCTCTTCGTACACTGCCCCTATTGGTCAAACAATCAGTAGATTTGGTTTCCAGTACCATCTCTATGCTGATGACACCCAATTATACGCTTCTTCTCCTGACATCACGCCAGCCTTTCTAGAAAACACCGTCAATTATCTAAACGCTGTGTCTAACATCATATCCTCACTATATCTGAAACTGAACCTGTCAAAGACTGAACCTTGTGTTTCCTCCCTCTACTAATGTACCTATACCCGACATTGCCATTTCTGTGTGTGACTCCACTATTACTCCCCAGCAACATGCCCGTTGTCTTGGGGTCATACTTGACTCCGAGCTTTCCTTTGCCCCCACATTCGATCACTGGCTCGCTCTTGTTATCTGCACCTCAAAAACATTTCTAGAATTCGACCTTTTCTTACTTTTGACTCCGCAAAAACTCTTACTGTTTCTCTTATTCATTCTCATCTCGACTATTGTAACTCTCTTCTAATCGGTCTCCCTCTTAGCAAACTCTCCCCCCTTCAATCTGTCTTGAATGCTGCAGCCAGGATCATATTCCTCACCATTCGTTACACCGATGCCTCTAATTTGTGCCAGTCATTACACTGGCTACCCATCCACTCCAGAATTCAGTATAAACTTATTACCCTCACCCACAAAGCCCTCCATGGCTCAGCACCACCCTACATCTCCCTCGTTTCAGTATACCACCCTACCCGTGCCCTCCGTTCTGCTGATGACCTGAGGTTATCATCCTCAATAATCAGAACCTCCCACTCCCGTCTCCAAGACTACACGTGCTGCGCCAATTCTTTGGAATGCACTTCCCAGGTCAATACGATTAGTCCCCAGTCCCCACAATTTTAAGCGTGCCCTGAAAACGCATTTATTCATACTGGCCTACCGCCTCAACACATTAACCTAATCTATCCCTGTGTGGCACAGCCAAAAGTTTTACCATAACCAGGTTCCCCGCATCATGTTCCCACATGCTTTATGCATCCATTAGCCTTCTGTGTCTGTACTGTTACACACTTAACATTATGGCTGGTCCATACAATCAGGGCAACTGTTACCACCCACCTTTCGTGTCTCCCTCTTTCCTCATAGACTGTAAGCTTGCGAGCAGGGCCCTCTTGGTATCTGTTATAATCTATGTGATTATTGTTATGCTGTAATGTCTATGGTCTGTACAAATCCCCTCTGAAATGTAACGTGCTGTGGAATATGTCGGCGCTATAGAAATAAAATTTGTTATTATTATTATTATTATTATTAAAACATCGTAAAGCACTGGGCCCAGTGTTAATCTATGGGGCAGATCACATCTGCGATTATTTTCTCTTGCCGAATCGGCATGCGAGAACAATCACGGCATGTTGCGATTGGGGCAGAGTCTCGGCTCACTCGCACCCATATAAGTTTCTCTGCCTCTTCCGCAGCTGTGCTCTGATCCTATCTGTGCGAGAGGCTCGGAGCACAGTCGCATGACACTCGGCTCCCACTTGCAGCAGAGCAGGAGCCGAGGGTCATTAGCATATTGCATCTGATTCTCTCGCATCAGGTGCCATACGCTAGTGTGACTCCAGCCTGATACTGAATCCCAATAATGAATCCCAGCTGATGTAAATACATATACTAAAGTCAGCCATCTCCCAACAGTATAATGTGTATGGGGACCTCACGACTCTCCCTCGACAGATGGTGTCATGACATGAGAGGAGGTATGGATCCTTTTATTTTGCCAGAAGTTGAGAAGAGTCTAAGGAAGGACGGACAGAAGAGTCAAGGAGTAGGACAAAAAAATATGGAGCATGAAGACGGGCGAGACTGGAAGAAGAAGGCAGAAGAGTCTGGAGCAGGAGGACAGGGGATTCTGGAAGGGTAGGATGGACAGAAGAGTCTGGAGAAGTAAAGAGGAGTTTGGAGGAAAATGAGGAGGACAGAAGAGTTTGCAGGAGGAGGACAGAGGAGTCTGGAGGCGTAGGACAGAGGAGTCTGGAGGCGTAGGACAGAGGAATCTGGAGGAGTAGGACAGAGGAGTCTGGAGAAGAAGGAGGACAAAGGAGTCTAGAGAAAGAAGACAAGAGTCTGGAGGAGGTGGACAGAAGACTCTGAAGAGTGAGGACAGAAGAATCTGGAGGAGGACAGAAGTATGCAGGTGGAGCACAGAAGAGCCAAAAGGAAGAGGACAGAAGAGTCTGGAGGGAGGAGGACAGAGGAGTCTGGAGGGCAGAGGAGTCCGGAGGATGAAAGTGGAGTCTGGAGGGAGGAGGACAGAGGAGTCAGGAGGATGAAAGCGGAGTCTGGAGGGAGGAGGACAGAGGAGTCTGTAGGAGGAGGACAGTGCAGTCTGGTGGGGTCAGATAATTCTGGCAGTAGCTCTATTATTGACATAACATTCCTCATCCAAAAGAAAGTGAGGAAGGTGATGAAGAGACAGAAAGAAGTTGCACAAGGAAAAAGGCGTAAGTCTCCCGAGATGATTTGTGTCTCACAATTGGCTGATATCTTAGTCCCAGTGCCGTCACCTAGCAGGAGCCCGGTATCTCATATTTTATCAGGTTTTTCTTATTTTTATATCTTGCTAGGCTTTCTTACTTTTGCTAGTTGAGCCTTTGTGATCTGATCATAGACTCGGTGAGGAATGCTGTCTTGCTGAGAGCAGGAATGTGCGATTATAAGCCGCTCAGTGCAATGTTAATGAGGAGTTAGAACAAAACCTGAAGCCTCAGCTAATTAGTAGTCGGTGTAGCAGCAACAACAGCACAATGCAATGTTACCATAGTCTTCAGTATAAGTCACTGCACCTCATGGATACACAATAACACACCGGGCTCTTTATCTTTTACAGGATCATTCGTCCCAGCAGAATATTGCTCCTTCAGAATCGCCGAGCAGATATTTACCCGGATCGGAATGGACGATGATATTGAAACGAATGCCTCCACTTTCATGAAAGAAATGAAGGAGGTATTGGGAAAAAAATAGAAAGTGACGGGAACACCCAAAATTAGAGTGTACAACCAGTTATAAAGCATAGAATAGTGTGGAGCTCCAAAGACTACCAATCCATCCGAAGATAGAATACGGAGACCAATCATGTGTGCAAACCCCAATAAGAGAAACAACATACCCCCTGAATACAGGAGAACAATGCAAAGAAAGATCGGCATTAAGGCCCCGTTACACTAAACAATGCACCAGCGATCCCGACAACGATACGACCTTGTCAGGATCGCTGGTGCATCGCTACATGATCGCTGGCGAGCTGCCAAACAGGCAGCTTCACCAGCAATCAGCACCAGCGAGGACACTGGTCTCTAAGTTAAATATCGGGTTACTAAGCGGCGCGCGTCACTTAGTTACCCGATGTGTACCTTAGAAACATGCGTGCTTGCGCCGGGAGCTGCGAGCACGCAGGTTTCTAAGGTACACATCGGGTAACTAAGTGACACGGGCCGCTTAGTAACCCGATATTTACCTTTGATACCAGCTCCCAGTGCCTGCTTACAGCGCTGGGAGCCTCGCTGATCGTTGGCTCCCGCTGCCACATGCAGCGATGCGCGCTGGCCAGCGGGAGAGCAACGATCAAAAAACGGCCGTGCACGATCAGCGATACCCGTCCCGCCGATCCCCGTCACACACAGTGATCTCGCTGGTGAGATTGCTGTGGCGTCACAAAATCAGCACTCTCGCTAGCGAGATTGCTGTGTGTGACGGGGCCTTTAGGCTGGAGCCACGCGTTAACGTGTCTCAGCAGCAATTCTCAAACAATTTTGTCAAGTTGTTCACAACTTTCTTTTGTGCGACTATTTTAGAGCTGCAATATTGCTGTAAAAGAAAAGTCACACTCACATTAAAGTCTATGACAAGTGAGTCGCCGACGTGATATTGAGATCATGGTGTTGCATTGCGACAGTTCCGCTAACAATTTCCTATAGTGTCGCATTGCAACTTGTGACACAAAGTCGCAAACGTTTCCAAATTTTGTGTCTCTGGTTGCAAGTCACACGTAACTAACTTGGTGTAAACTTCATTGTGACTGTGAGCTGCATGCGGCTTAGCAGTGATTAGGCTGATTTTTGGGAGCTTTTTGTACTGCAAAATCGTAAGTCTAAAATAATTGCACAAATTTATTTTGGTTGCATGACTTATCTGAGAATTGCTGTCGGGTGACACCTGTTAATGTGGAGCCACAGTCTAACACATTTGTAAACATTTGTGTCTCTATTAGTTCGCAAATCGCAATGTGACATTGTAGGAAATCGTGAGATGCAGTGTGACCCTGCGATCTCCGCATGTAGCCCAAGGATCAATGACAGCTGAGGTAGATAGTCCTCTTATGTATCTTATAACCTATGCCCCCAATGCTTTATTCCCATGTGGCAGATTTGTTGCACAAATCTCTGACTGTCCTGTTTATGTGAATGGGATGTGCAGCTGAAAAACCAACCCCAGAGTAATGGACAAATTCTGCCAATCTCCCCAGTGTCAATAACTTAATAAGGCAGAAAGCTCGGAGATATCTAAGGTAGACAACCCCTTTTAGGGAGTTGTTTGAGGTAAGAGAGTTTTTTTCATAAATATGCTTGAAAAATATATTTTCTCTTGAAGATTACATACATCATACAGAATGCAAATGAGAAGTCCTTGATAATAATCGATGAACTGGGAAGAGGCACCAGCGCCGAGGAAGGAATTGGCATCTGCTACGCCGTCTGTGAGCACCTGATACGATCAACGGTATGCTGATATTTACTTGGATTGATGACGAGCTGCGATACTGATGTGTAGTAACCTCGTCAGTCCGTAGCCTCCACAATATCCTCGACTTGCCGTCAGTGAATGTGAACGTTCACATTTTACATCCAGGCAGCGGCTGAAAACCAAGTGTGTCCTCAAGACATGGACCTGTCACTTGCTGTCACTTCTGTTTACTATCTTATCCAAAGTCCCCATACACATGAGATGAAAGTCGATTGAAACGCTGATTTCCATGATAATCTGACCATTGATGTGTATGGGGGCCTAAGGACATTATATGATGTATGTGGCTTTGCGTTAAGCCAACCTCTGTTACTCCTTGTTAAGACACGTACGTCTGTAATGTCTTTTTGGTTTTGGCTGTAAGTAGACACAGATGTCTACATTCTTACAAGCTGCAGTGCTAGGTGTCCATCAATATCATTACTTTGGGACATATTTTACTCTTTTAGGCTTTTACACTTTTTGCAACACATTTTCTGGAGCTGTGTCACCTTGGTACAATGTATCCAAACGTGCAGAACTTTCACTTTGAGGTGAAGCAAGCGGGGGACAAGGACTCCATATCTTACACATACTTACTATCAAAAGGGCAAACAGAGGAGAAGAATTACGGTAATGAGACGCGTCACAGATAACACTTCACTCCGTGTCTTCTTTATTTATGTTTTACATTACTAATATTCTGTTTTTGTAAGGTTTAAAGGCCGCTTCACTCTCATCATTACCCGTCTCGGTATTGAAGGATGCTAATGAACTCTCAAGGGTAGTGGCAGACAAGATTTTGGTGAGTGAACGACTAATATTTTTGTAAGGGAACAACTTGCTGATCTCTGGGGTTCGACCACTGGAATCTTCCCAGATCCCGGGAGCAAGGCCCAGATCCTGAGTGCAAGTCGCGTATCCCGAGAACCGGGTCCAGATCCTGAAAACAAGGCTCAGCGTAGCCCCACTGAATAAAAGCAGAGGTCGAGCGTGCATATTCTCTGTCTGTGTGGCAGGCGAGATGTAGCTCTGTGCACACGTTTCTCCCGCCATCCTGAGTGGAGCAGAGATGCTCACCGGTCCATTTTTCAGCTGGTGAGGGTCCCAGCCGACAAGGGATAACTTTTCATTTAGGTAAATAAATCCCTTTTTAAAGGTAAAGTCTAGGAATATAAAATTAAGGATGCTTTTTTCTAAAAATAGGGCCACGTCCATCATCAATCTGTGTGACATACTGCAGCTCTTCCCAACGATAGCACACACAATCCAAGGACAGAAGTGGAGCCATTCCTGGAGTAAAAGCAGATACATTTTTATAATCCTAGGAATTCGCTGTCTGTACTTGTATTAGGAGGCACGTACAATTACAATTTCATACAACTCCAAAAATCTGATACACGGTATCATACTGATTTTTTTTTTTTTGCCAAAACGGCCCCGTCTCTTCCATCTTACAGCTCTGCCTGGCCGTGATAAAATAAATGCTCTCACTATACAGGCACATGTTGGAATGACTCTGTGGCTAAAACACGCTCTGTTATCAGTAACTAAATGACAGTTTTGTTCACTGCGAATCCTGAGATGATGGCGGTAGCGGCTCGTTTAGGGCGAATTGTTACTTTTGCATTAACTTCTTTTTTATTTATTGTAGCAAAAGCAGATCAGCTCGCCAGAGAGCGCCAGACAGACGGCAGACTACCACCTAGCGCTAAGACTTGTGCAGGCTGCCAGGAATTCTCAGCTGGACGCGGACGGCCTGAGAACTTATCTGAAGCAACTGAAAAGCAAACATTCCTCCGACTGCGCTGGAGCCGGACATTCATCTGTGCAATCTGCTGAGTGATCGCTGAGACGAGCACTGAATACTCAGAAAGCACTGAACTGATCAAAACCACGTATGTTTCATGTTACAGATATCTCTATTATTCTATGAAGGCAGCCATACTGTAGACATACCACTTATTTGTGTATAAGGAGAGACCTATAAGTCAAGCCAAGCTGGGCAGGGAGAAGCCAGAGGGTATCTGCCTCATGGAAACTTCTCCCCCAGCAGAAAGTCAAGGTTAAAACTAGAGTTAAACTTTGTTTTAAAGGGGTATTTAAATGTCTAAAGTTAAAAACAGAATTTTGCTGATGGTTTCCTTTTGTGAGAGCAGTGCACTATGGGAGCTGAAACGGAAGTCATAATTTTATTTTTGAGTCACATATCTGACAACAGGTCTGGCATTGAACTGCTGTCTGAGTCCAAGTGCAACCAGCAGAATATAACTGCACATAAATTGAGAACGAGACATGAGAGACTATGCGTTGCAATGCAATCCTTACAATATGCCAAATTGCTGAACCCCAATGTGGTGAGCAGCACGTTTGCCCACTGAGGTTTTGTGACTGTTGTGATAGTTTCATCACATATCTTCAGGCAGCTTAAAGGCTACTAAAGTGACCTTTGACATGGAAAAAAATGATTGTTACATATTTTCATTGTTACATTTAATTAATAAAATTATACTAAGTTGCAGTCTGCAATGTTCATTCCTTCATTAATTTTCAGCCCCACTGATGTGCAGTCATATAAGTTTCAGAGTTTTTTTGCAAGAGTGTCTCTCTCAGTAGTGTAGACTGGATGTGAGCTCTGTGTGTCTCTCCCAGTATTATAGGCTGGATGTGAGGTCTGTGTGTCTCTCCCAGTAATATAGGCTGGATGTGAGCTCTGCGTGTCTCTCCCAGTAATATAGGCTGGATGTGAGCTCTGTGTGTCTCTCCCAGTAATATAGGCTGGATGTGAGCTCTGTGTGTCTCTCCCAGTAATATAGGCTGGATGTGAGCTCTGTGTATCTCTCCCAGTAATATAGGCTGGAGGTGAAGTCTGAGTGTCTCTCCTAGTAATATAGGCAGGAGGTGAAGTCTGTGTCTTTCCCAGTAATATATGCTGGATGTGAGGTCTGTGTGTTTCTTCCGGTAATGTAGGCTGGATGTGAGCTCTGTGTGTCTCTTCCGGTAATATAGGCTGGATGTGAGGTCTGTGTGTCTCTCTCAGTAATATAGGCTGGATGCTCACATTACAGTCCCAGTAATATAGGTTGGATATGAGCTCTGTGTTTCTTTGAGTAATATAGGCTGGATGTGAGCCCAGTGTGTCTCTCCCAGGAATATAGGCTGGATGTGAGGTCTGTGTGTCTCTCCCAGTAATATAGGCTGGAGGTCTGTGTGTCCGGACCCTGCTGATATATTCCATACTAATGTGCCTCATTGTGTATAAATCACTGTGTAAGCTAAAAGGGAATTTACAGCCCGAATTTCCAAATCGCTCCGCACATATTACACTTATAGATGTTATTTTTACAGTTTTATTTGTTACAGAATCCAAAATCATATCAGATAAAATGCTGATCGGAAGGGGTAGAGCCGACATACAGAGCTAATCTTATTATTCCATATCATATTTACTCTTTGAATGGACGGCCGATGTAGCAGAGCATCACATCATTTCTGTGCCTCTCCATCATATTGCTGGGTAAACCTATTGCAGTCTTTGGTTCATAAAACAGCCCTATAGAGGGGTTATAGTGAGCACCCCCTCATAATCCTCTGACAATAAGAGACGCTCTGTGAACGGACCTTCATGTCTCGTCATTGCGTAAATTACATTGGGCACCATGTAATAATGAAATGAAGGGGGCGATTCATTATTGCATTTGTGCTTATTTTTTGCCTTATTTTTCCATTTTTGGGCTTTTTTGCGCCAAATTCAGCTTTAAGTTTCTGCTGATTTGAAGTCTATTTTCTGTTTGTTTGTTTTTTTTTTCTTGTGTTTGCCGTTATGGGACTGATTTTTTGTTATCTAGGTATAACTTGACCAAATGTCGTCCAGTCCCCCTCACCCATCTCCTGAACTGCTTTTTTATATATTACAGCAATTTTTGCACATATGTGAAAATTTTATGCGACGTTTTAAAAGGATCATGGAATTTTTGTTGCTCAAAAAAATATTAAACACAAAAAAAAACATCTTTGATTCTGTGCAGAATTCATCAACTCGCATGAGCCATGTTGAACAATTTGACTCAAAAGTCAATGAATACCGAAAGACAAAAAAAAAAGAAACGTTACTTAAAAATAAAAACGCAAATTATGAATTAGGCCCTTGGTTACCGTATATCACAAAGATAATAAACCCAGCTCTGCTACAACTGTAATCAATGTTCACAAAAGAAAGACCTCACCGGATTCAGAAGAAAAGTCACATTTACACCAGGAAAAGAAATGACATATTTATGGGAAGTGACAGATTTTCTCAAAGGCGACTGTACACCTCCACTAACTGTTGGCCACACACTCATCCGGACACAAACTATTCCTCTGGATTTCCACATACACATGGACACTCATGGGGGTCCACCAAAATTAGTGGATTGGCTGACCAATATCCAATGTAAGGCTGTGTGCACACGCTACGGATTCACCTGCGGATTTTTCCGTGTGGATTTGCAGGTAAAACCACAGGTAAAGTGACCTGTGGTTTTCCCCTGCGGATTGACACCTGGACAATGGAACAGGTGTCAAACCACTGCGGAATCCGCAGAAAGAATTGACATGATGCGGATTTAAAACTGCAGCAAATCCGCACTGAAAAATCCGCAGCATGTGCACTGCGGATTTTAAATCCCATTGGCTAACATTGTACTGTACACTGTCTGCGGAACTGCAGCAGAATCCCCAGCGTGTGCACATACCCTACGCGGGGGCCTCTAGGCTGGACTGCATTGCCTGTATATTCCTCGGGGGCAGGATTGTGTTTCCACCATGGATCAGAGATACAAATCTGAACAGTGACAGATAAGCTAAGTCATAAGACAAGAACCACCCACAGATCTAAAAGGACACTTAGGTGGACGACTCATGTAACAGGACATATGTAGGTATATGGAGTTTTTGCAGTGATGACTGATCCTTAAATGGATTGTCCACCATTGGGCACATTTTTTTCATCTTTTTATTACTTAAATACACGTTTTTTAGTCTAAAAATAATTTTTGAAATTGAGTTTCATTAAAAAAAAATTTGCATCTTTTGGCTTTTACAGGATCTTTATTCTTTGCATATTCTTCTCTGATAAGACCTGAAAACTCTCCCGTACGACTGTTGGAAAGAGCTCTCTGATATATTCTCAGTTAGCTCATTCTGCTGTCAGCATACATAGACAGTGCAACAAAGAGGCTATAGAAGACAACAAGTGCTACATTTTTAATGAAACCCAATTGCAAAAAGTATTGTTTAGCCCAAAATCCATGCATTAAGGTAAAAAAAATATACATCAACAACCCCTTTAAGATCTCACCAGTCAGTAGAACGAGGGGACAGCAGCACTTGGAGGAGCACGCCGACTTTTTCCACCGCAGGGTAGACACAGATTGAGTCGTCGTCTCCAACCTGTGGCCTTTGTGGTACTACGACTCCCATCATGATCACAGGTTGGAGAACATTGCATGACGGTTCTCCATCTGCAGAACTGACTATTCCTGTATTACTCACCTCGGCTGTGACACATGGCAGATGTCATGATGATGGGAGTGGTAGAGGTTGACATACACAGATATACCCCTAGATCCAATGGTGTCAATAGATGACCTAGATATTGGGAGATTCCTGACTTTGGCCTCGCCCTGTACATTGCCGGAGAGCCCCTTTTATACCATGGAAACCTTTCAGTTGTCCTCTAATATATCGCTCTCATCATCATTGTCATCCTCATCATCCTTCTCGAACAGCAAGTCAAAAAATGTGTGAATCTTGTCCTGTAGGCGGCGCTGCCGCTCCCTTTCCAGCACGCTGCGGTCACAGGGCACGGTGCAGCTGGAGATTAACTCCTGCAGGATCCTCTTCCTCTCCGTCCTGGAAAGGCTCGCGTGAATTTTCACTTTCTTCATGTCACCAGCGGACGAGTATCTAGGTCTGCAGCTATTCTTTAGCGCACTTTCGGATCTCGCCTGACGGGACGCTTTCTCTGGCGCAGATTGACTTCGGTATTCCTTTAGTCCGGCTCTGCCGGTGTTAGTTCTTGATTTTGCTATCTTAGCCGATCCTGATTCAGGAGATTCTTCTGTCCCGGACGTGAGGAAGCTCTTCCCAGTTAGTTTCGTGGATCTGGTGTCTGGATTCTGGAAGTTGCCACCATTGGATTTTTCTTGAATTTCTCCTTGTGGTTCCTTCACATTGGACTTTTTGGCATTGACAGCAGAGTCTGTTTCTTGCCGGTTCGGCTCCTGTCTCTCTCTGCTCCTCACATTCCTGCCGTCTGGGAGCATTAAGACTTCATCTCTCAGCAACCGTCCAGCTGGGACAATGTCACTCCTGACTCCATTCATTTTGCGTCCTGTATTGCTGCTGTCTGCACCAGGCGAGGAATAGTCCATATTTTCTTGAACTTCTTGGTGATTTTTCAAGCTACGGCCGATTTCGACATTAGAAGCTTTACTTCCGCCGTCATCCAAGTTCTTGAGCTCAGTTTCCTGAATTTTCGGTGTTGCTTGCCTTTCGCTTCTGCCCAGATACGACTGCGACCTCCCGGAGCTTCCTTCCTGCTCCTTCCATGTTCTTGGTTTGGATGTTGTCTTGATTCCCTGCATTTCTTCGTAGTACCCAGAACTGGCCTGGATGTCCTTTAACGTGTCCCTCGTCTCTTTCATACTCTTATTGATGTTCATTAGCGAGTGGATGTGTCTCTTGGTGACCTCCTTTATGTAGAGATCGCAGCGGACCTTCTCATAATGGTTCTGCATGTGCACCTTTAAAAAGTTCCCCCCCGCGGAGTTGAAGTACATGATGGAGCAGCGCTGAGGGTCTTGGTGCACGGGGTCTGCTCTTCTTGGTTTACACTTTTTGCATTTTCCAGGCTTCTGACTCTTCTGTCCTCTTCAGTGTGCGGAGCAGAGACGTCTCTGCTGGTTGCAGCCTCACGGGCGACTCTGGAAGTGTCAAGATGTTTGGATAATTGAGACCTAGAAATGACTGCGGGCGCGGAGAGCACAATGAGGACTGGAGTCAATGACAGCTGATTGCACCGAGTGATTGGAAACTGTCAAACAAAGCAGATTGGACACAAACATTGGGTGTGGAGCTAAGAAGAGATCAGGGAATGGCTTAAAGGACAATTACTGAGTCGTGGCAATGGCTGTACTGTAGCAGGGCTGCCATGGTGGGAGAACTCTTAGCTACAGAACAGGATCATGTCGGAGAGATGAAATCGAGGACTGCTTAAAGTTTGTCTTCTTTCTCCTAGTTAAAGAGATATTACAGTTTTGACAAATAAAGGATATTCTTTGAGCAATGGAAAGTTATAGAATGATAGAAATAGAGATATACTTTAGCAATTTGGCCCCATTTGTTTCCTGCTGGGCCGACTCCTCAGCCAATCAGTTCATTGATATATTGTGAAGCGCACAGGAAAGGTTGCCGCCTCAGGTGAGGGTCCACATAAAGAGTTCCCGTTATCGCTTCTCTCGGCTCGTTCTGCGCCTGTAGTGCAGTTTGGACCCTCAGCTTCTTCAGGTCTCCATTCTGGTGGATCTGACGGATGATGTCACAGCCACCCACAAATTCTCCATTCATGAACAACAGCGTGATGGCGGCTAGTTGGAGCAATTCCTCACCCCCGCCTCAGGTTCTTGCATGTAATACACCACCCCGTGCAACTGCAAGATCTGCAGCGCTGCATTACTGAAGCCACACGGGGGCTGCACTGAGCGCTTCATAAACGTCACCTTGTCCTTTTTCATCAGGTTCTCGCAGGATATGTTGCTGTGGTGTTTAACGGCACCGGAAACGGCGGACACTCGGGATACTCCAACTCATGACTTTAACATTTATCTCTGTTTTCAAGGTCACTGCTTGCTGCTATTGAATTGGAACCTTGCTTCATTCCAGTGGATGAATATCTGGTACATGGTTCATTACAAGAGAGAGCACTGATTACGGGGGGGCATCTGAGGGGGACGTGTGAAACTTGTAACCGACCCCCAACCCCACAACTCTCACACTTCTTTTATAGTATAATAAAATAATAATCTGCGATTGATTGATGTATATTCTGACAATGCATCCAGAAGAGCACTGCGTCAAAATTACCTCCCGGACACGGATCAGGGGGACTATATGATGCCGGATTGTATAACGCTGAGACCTGAAAACCCCAAAAACGGTTATAACCGGAAGACACAACTTACTTGGAAGTGACAACGTTCCAGCTTAAACTCTTCATTCCCGGAGGAAAAAAAAAATTTTTTTAACTCGATTTTGACTATAGAGATAGATGACACTGACCTCTTGTGGTCGGCGAAGATATTGCAATTTATCAAATTATCTGCATTTTTAGGGCTCATATTACTCATTTCTGCAGCATTTAATGCCAGGGACTGGTTTATAACACTAGGACTCCTAATCCTCATTCTGCAGATCTCAAATGTTCATGTTACAAAGGGCCCCATAATCCCGTCTCTGAAATACACACATACATGTGCACATTACGTCTTTTTCAGGCTTCATTCCCTCCTGGAAAAGCGCTAGATAAACGCTAAAAGGATTGGACATGTGCATTCAGATGTAAAAACGACTTTCGGTGCATATGTTCAATCTTTGGCGCTTCTTTTAAACCGCACATGGGTCTCCAAAGATGCAAAGCAGTTAAAAGAAGCGACCTGATCATTGTCCATGCGGCTTCTGCTTGTAAAAGTCGCTCCATAGTTTATTCAATATGTTTAACATAAAAGCCGGCGTACAAAGATTTAGCAAAAAAACAAACGAAAACAAGCTAAGAAAAAAAGAGGCTTCAGAAGAAAGTGCCAGCGTGTCCTGCGGTGTCCTCCTCCTGAAAAACTCACCAGGTTCCCACACGTCTAAAAGATTGAGGGAAAATACCCTGAGAAGTTTCTGCCAGACAGGATGGAGGGTCCAGCGGAGTGTGGCGTCCTGCCGAAAAGGATGGAAATCCGCTCTCATAGAGCGAAGAAACAAGAGGCACCGATCAGCGGTGGCTCCCGATAATGTCAGTGTCTGACTTTAAGGCCGGGGTCACACTAACTGACGCAAAATACGGTCAGTATTTTACATGTGTAATACGGATGAATGACCCCTAAACAGTGCTCCGTATGTCATCCGTAAGCCAGGTGTGGTTGCGTATTTTGCGCATGTCTGCATCCGTATGGCGAGATTTTCTCGCCGCCTTGCAAAATGGACATATAATGGAGCCCTATGACAGGGTTTATAACAGAAACCAAAGAATAGATATAGACACATAGAATGCATATATATATGTATTCTATGTGTCTATATCTATTCTTTCGTTTCTTTATTAAACCTGTCAGTGTGAGTTTACTGTATAGCGCACTGAATTGCCGGCTTTTCTAAAAGACACCGGGTGCGTATTTCTCGCAAGTCACATGTGTGGTCCGTGTGTAATCCGTTGTTTTTGCGCACCCATAGACTTGCATTGGCGTACTACGGGCGTAGTACGCTGACAGTCCCAGCATGCTGCGATTGGCACGGACCGTAGAATACGGATGAGAAATATACGGCTGGTGCGAGGGACCCCATAGAGAATCATTTGTCCGTGTGTAATGCGTGCTTTTAGCGCCTCTCACTCGGCCGTATTCCTCGCCAGTGTGACCCCGGCCTTACTCCTTTCTGCTGCAGCCAATTTTCATATTTGCACTTTCGTTTTTTCCTCCATTAGTTCCATAACCTTTTTTTTTTTTTTCCGCCCACATCGCCATACGAGGGTTTGATATTGGTGGAACTATGTTGTCGTTTTCAATGACACCATTAACTTTACCATATAATGTGATGAAAAACAGAAAAATTCCATGTGAGGTGAAATGGTAAAAAAACACAATCCCCCATTTTTTTTACATTTTTTTTGCAATTTTCATTATAAGAAAAAAATGACCTGGTAACATAATTCTCTAATTAGGGCTTGTTTCTTGCATGGTGAGTTATAGCTGTCACCATTTTTGTGTATATTGCATTGCATGATCACATTTTTCCTTCATTTTTTGGGGAAAGGTGTGGCAATCAAAACAATAGCATTTTTTTTTGTTATGCCATTTACAGTTGTGGCCAAAAGTATTGACACCCCTGCAATTCTGTCAGATAATACTCAGTTTCTTCTTGAAAATGATTGCAAACATAAATTCTTTGGTATTATTATCTTCATTTAATTTGTCTTAAATGAAAAAACACAAAAGAGAATGAAGCAAAAAGCAAAACACTGATCATTTCACACAAAACTCCAAAAATGGGCCAGACAGAAGTATTGGCACCCTCAGCCTAATACTTGGTTGCACAACCTTTAGCCAAAATAACTGCGACCAACCGCTTCCGGTAACCATCAATGAGTTTCTTACAATGCTCTGCTGAAATTTTAGACCATTCTTCTTTGGCAAACTGCTCCAGGTCCCTGATATTTGAAGGGTGCCTTCTCCAAACTGCCATTTTTAGATCTCTCCACAGGTGTTCTATGGGATTCAGGTCTGGACTCATTGCTGGCCACCTCAGAAGTCTCCAGTGCTTTCTCTCAAACCATTTTCTAGTGCTTTTTGAAGTGTGTTTTGGGTCATTGTCCTGCTGGAAGACCCATGACCTCTGAGGGAGACCCAGCTTTCTCACACTGGGCCCTACATTATGCTGCAAAATTTGTTGGTAGTTTTCAGACTTCATAATGCCATGCACACGGTCAAGCAGTCCAGTGCCAGAGGCAGCAAAGCAACCCCAAAACATCAGGGAACCTCCGCCATGTTTGACTGTAGGGACCGTGTTCTTTTCTTTGAATGCCTCTTTTTTTCTCCTGTAAACTCTATGTTGATGCCTTTGCCCAAAAAGCTCTACTTTTGTCTCATCTGACCAGAGAACATTCTTCCAAAACGTTTTAGGCTTTTTTAGGTAAGTTTTGGCAAAATCCAGCCTGGCTTTTTTATGTCTCGGGGTAAGAAGTGGGGTCTTCCTGGGTCTCCTACCATACAGTCCCTTTTCATTCAGATGCTGACAGATAGTACGGGTTGACACTGTTGTACCCTCGGACTGCAGGGCAGCTTGAACTTGTTTGGATGTTAGTCGAGGTTCTTTATCCAACATCCGCACAATCTTGCGTTGAAATCTCTTGTCAATTTTTCTTTTCCGTCCACATCTCGGGAGGTTAGCCACAGTGCCATGGGCTTTACACTTCTTGATGACACTGCGCACGGTAGACACAGGAACATTCAGGTCTTTGGAGATGGACTTGTAGCCTTGAGATTGCTCATGCTTCCTCACAATTTGGTTTCTCAAGTCCTCAGACAGTTCTTTGGTCTTCTTTCTTTTCTCCATGCTCAATGTGGTACACACAAGGACACAGGACAGAGGTTGAGTCAACTTTAATCCTTGTCAACTGGCTGCAAGTGTGATTTAGTTATTGCCAACACCTGTTAGGTGCCACAGGTAAGTTACAGGTGCTGTTAGTTACACAAATTAGAGAAGCATCACATGATTTTTCGAACAGTGCCGATACTTTTGTCCACCCTCTTTTTTATGTTTGGTGTGGAATTATATCCAATTTGGCTTTAGGACAATTCTTTTTGTGTTTTTTCATTTAAGACAAATTAAATGAAGATAATACCAAAGAATTTGTGTTTGCAATCATTTTCAGGAAGAAACTGAGTATTATCTGACAGAATTGCAGGGGTGTCAATACTTTTGGCCACAACTGTACCTTGTGGCTTAAATAATTAAATATTTTGATAGACTGAACTTTTCCAGACACGGCAATATGTAATATTCTTAATTATTATAAGTAGGGTGATTCATTGCTTTTTTTTTTTGTACTTTTCAAATTAGTTATTAGTCCCATTAGGAAACCAGAATCTGCGATTCTTTGATCACTAATACTAGTATATAGGACAAATCACGGACTCCTATGATGTCTAGATGGGGGCTTTCAGCAGATCACCGACAAGCTTTAGGCACTCCATGATTATGCCACAAGGAAGACACCAATGGGGACTGACAGCTGAGCAGGATCGTGCCACTTAAGTGCCCCAGTCAGAGATTGTCAGCAGCACTTGACAGCTTTTTTTGAGAAGGTCAACAACTTAGTTTTCCAGTGGAATATCAATTTGCAGACACGGTGTTTCGGGCTATTGAGATTCTGATTTGGCTTTTATCCTAAGTCATATTATAAGACTCGTTAAAGGGTTGATTGTGACGTATAGGATCGCTACTACCAACAGGTGGCGCTATAGAGTTCAAGTCTTCTTCCTCTCTGAAGAGGCAATTTGCATAAAAGATCATAAACAACTATATACTCCAAATGATTCAAAACCAGATTCCACCAGAAAGTTCCGACATAATAAGGTACTAGAGAGAAGATTCCACATATCTGGCATTAAACCTCAAAAACTGGACAATGGGCCGCACAATAAACTTCAGCCCCTATAGGTCACCTTTCCATATCAAACCACAACCGTAAATACTGATGGAAAAGAGAGTTATTTTGCCTCATGCGCAAAACAAACAAACATCGCCAGAAGAGAAGGCAAAAGATTCAGAAAAATATGTAAAGATATAAAGCGTGGCATCAGATTCCATTTTGCTGATCTGCAGCCCCTGCCATGTAAGTCGCCTCAATGCTTTTCTGCTCTGTCATAGAGTTCATCAGAAGGCTCATGGAACCAGCAGTGTTCAAAGAGGCTATTATTCCCTTTCTATCTCGTGGGCATAAATCTGTAGGTATTAGTGTGTAATTGTTATTTTACTCTTCGCCACGACAGCACCCACTTGGAGAGAGGGATCCGCCCATAGGAACAGGAAACCTACAGAGATAAAAGAGGGCGGTCCGCCTCTCCTCCTCAGTTGGTTTCCTGTTCCTATCGGAACCACAGGATCTCTACAGAAGACATACCTGGGCCAAGGAACCGCCTGTGCAGTGTCCGTGCGAACGGCAGGGGTTCCGGTCCAGAAGCAGCGTCGGGGGAGTGCTGGAATCCGGCTCCCCCCTCGTCTGAGACAGCAGCGTAAAAGGGAGCCGACCGGGGGTTTTCTTATGGATACACGTCACCGGGATCTTGGAGGCAACCATCCCGGTCCGTGTGGGAGTGCGGAGCCGAGATAGAGAGGCTATCTCTGGCGTTCTGAAACACAGGTACAGCGAGGACGCAGGTACAGCGCTGGGAGAAGGTAAGGAGGAACTTCCGGGTTACCGGAGGTTCCTCAGCGTACAGCGCATGCGCGGTCTTTCACAGCTGCGCGATACCAGCAAAGGAGCACTCCCCGCCCCCTCCGGGAAAAAAAAAGGGATGTGATTTAATATAGCGGCGCCGGACGGTGTTTCCAGGCCGGGCGCAGGCTAAATGAATGCACCGGAAGCAGGCGCACCTGGGAGGGGGAGGTACCAGGTACTGAAGGGTGGCATAAAAAACCGAGGAGGATAATGATAGAGCGTGCAGACATGTCTTCCCCAAGACAGGACACGCATCCCCAAGCAGGTGATACGGCAGCAGCGGAACAGCGAGGCTCCTCGGATAGGAGCCACAGAAGTCATGCCAAAAGAACCCCTTCTCAGCCTCCTGAACCGGTGCCTACAGCTTCTCTGGGTGAGTGGACGACTCTCTGCCTATCAAGCTGTTAAAGAACCTCTCTCTCTCTCTCGCTCTCCCTCTCTCTCTCCTCCGCTATGTCCATCATAGGCTAAAAGGAAGGAAAAATGAAAAAACAAGGAATGTGCCCTCTGTACACGTCCTTTACCGGACTCTTATACAAAGAGGCTGTGCAAAAAGTGCATTTCTGAAAATACAAAACAGACTTCAACATCAGCCACAGATATTAGGGCTATAATAAGGGAGGAACTACAAGCCCTAACCCAGTCAAGCGGCATATCCAAGAAACCTAAGGCTAACAGACCAACGGCAGTTAGCTTAGATACAGATGAAGACGAAGCAGTAGTCTCTGACAGCTCCAATACGTCTACATCATCCTCTTCCTCTGATATGGAGGGTCGTTCATGTTTTCCGTTAGAGAACATGGACAACTTGGTGAAATCTGTAAGAAACACCATGGGTTGCACAGACACTAAGGAGCCGCAAACGACCCAAGAGATTATGTTTGCGGGATTGACAGATAGGAGGAAGAGGGTTTTTCCCGTTATACCGGCAATAAAGGCCTTAGTCAAAAAGGAATGGGAGAAGCAGGATCAGAGAGGTTATCTTCCCTCGGCTTCAAAAAGAAGGTATCCCTTTAGCGACGAGGAATTGTTAACGTGGTCTAAGGTCCCGAAGGTCGACGCGGCAGTTGCCTCAGCCTCAAAGCAGTCGGCCTTACCAGTAGAAGACGCAGGGATTCTAAAAGACCCACTGGACCGGAAAGCGGAGGCCTCACTAAAGAGAGCATGGGAGGCAGCCACGGGCACGTTTAAGCCGGCAATAGCCAGTACGTGCACAGCTCGCTCTATGCTGGTCTGGATTGATCAGCTAGACCAACAAGTGGAACAAAAAGTCTCCAGAGACAAGCTTCGAGCAGCCATACCACTGATTCGTGGCGCAGCGGCATACATAGCAGACGCATCAGCCGATTCACTACGCATGGCAGCCAGAACAGCAGGCTTGCTTAATAACGCCAGACGTAGCCTATGGCTTAAAAGCTGGAGAAGTGACACCCAATCCAAGGCAAAGCTCTGTGCCATACCTTGTGAGGGTGAGTTTTTGTTTGGAAAAGCGTTGGACGAAATCCTTGCTAAAGCAAAGGAAAGGAAAAAAGGGTTCCCTAACCCCTCTCTCCTTTTTTATAGGAGAGCGTTCAGAAGACGACCATTTGGTAGGGGAAGAACAACAGAAAATCAGAACCGCTGGGCCACGAAAGAAGGAAAAGGAAAAGGTGCTATGTTTAGGGGATCCTCCTTCCGCAGAGATCGGACCTAGAGAACCAGTCCCTCCAGTGGGAGGGAGACTAAAAATTTTCCTTCAGGAATGGGAGAAAATCACGACCAGCCCTTGGGTCCTGGGCAATATTAGAGAAGGACTAAAATTAAATTTCCATCATGTGCCCCGTAACTCAGTCATTGTAACATCCCTTGACTCCCCAGTCCAACAGCGGGCCTTAGAGACTGAAATTTTCAGTCTTCTGGACAAAAAAGTCTTGGTCCAGGTGCCAAAAGGACAGGAAGGTAGAGGATTTTACTCCCCTCTCTTTCTGATACCTAAACCCGATGGCTCCTTCAGGACGATAATTAACCTGAAGAAACTGAATACTTTTATAACAAATCATAGATTTAAGATGGAGTCTATTAGATCCGCAATTAAGCTCCTCTTTCCCAATTGTATGATGGCAGGCCTGGATCTGAAAGATGCCTATTATCATCTTCCCATCCATTACAGATTTCAGAAATACCTCAGAGTGGCGGTCTTCCTCGAGGGCACCATACAACACCTTCAGTTCACAGCCATGCCATTCAGCCTTTCCATCGCTCCAAGAGTCTTTACAAAGGTGATGCTGGAAGTAATGGCCTTCTTACGCCAAAAGGACACGCTGATAGTACCCTATTTGGATGATTTTTTGATAATAGGTAACTCAACTAAACAATGTAATGAACGAGTGGCTGATGCAATCTTATCCCTACAGGCTCTTGGTTGGGTAATAAATTTCAAGAAATCCAGAATCGAACCACAATCAGTTCAGTCCTTCCTGGGTCTTCAGCTAGACTCCATAAGCCAAAAATGCCTGCTACCACAGGTAAAGCTTACAACAATTAAAATGAAGGTCACATTAGCTATAAACGAACCACACATGTCGTTAAGGGATGCAATGTCCCTTCTGGGGTCCCTTACTTCCTGCATCCCGGCGGTTCGGTGGGCCCAATTCCATACAAGAGATTTACAGCATCAAATCCTCTCTGAGGAGATTCAGGACCAGGGGAATTTAAATAAAAAAAATCACTTTATCTCAGATAGTCCTAACCTCCCTAACATGGTGGCTAGACGATAATAACTTATCGGGAGGAGTACCATGGGTAGTAACACCCTCCCGTATAATTACTACTGACGCCAGCCCCACAGGATGGGGAGCCCACATGGGAAGCACCTTCACCCAAGGCTTATGGGATATAAGGGAAGAGCACGATTCATCAAACTTGAAAGAGTTAAAAGCAGTGGGTCATGCATTATATCATTTTCTCCCACAGTTACAAGGAGAGAACGTAAGAATCCTGTCAGACAACACCACAGTGGTCGCATATCTGAACAGGCAAGGCGGGACTCGATCAGTCGCATTAATGTCTTCCGCAAGGAAGATCTTGTCCTTAGCCGAAAAACATTTTTCATCTCTCTCAGCCCTTCACACATAAGAGGAGAAGACAATGTGGAAGCGGATTTTCTAAGTCGCCACACACTGCGGCAAGGAGAGTGGTGCCTAAACCGGCAAATATTCACAAACATTGTGTCACTATGGGGCCTTCCCCAGATAGATCTCTTCGCCACCAGCAAAAACAAACAAGTGCGAAGATTCGCCTCTCTGAATGTAGCAGACAGGCCAGAAATCCTGGATGCCCTCCAGGCCCCATGGCGGTTCAAACTGGCATATGCCTTCCCCCCAATCATACTACTACCGCAGGTCATCAGGAAGATCAGGGCAGAGAAGGCACGAATAATCTTAATAGCACCATTCTGGCCCAGGAGACCGTGGTTTTCATGCCTGCGGGCAATGTCAGTGACAGACCCTTGGGTGCTTCCTTCAACCCCCAGGCTACTCTCGCAGGGGCCATTCTTCCATCCTCATGTGGACAATCTCCACTTGACGCCTTGGAACTTGAAAGGGAAATGTTGAGGGCAAGAGGTTTTTCGGAAGGGCTAGTCAACACTCTCTTACAAAGTCGGAAATTGTCTACAACAAAAATTTACACCAGGGTGTGGAGAAAATTCCTAGAGTTTCACACAGCCCCTGATTCCAGAGAAATTCCAATAACAGCAATTCTAGAATTTCTACAAAGGGGAAAAAATTTAGGACTATCTGTTAACACTCTAAAAGTCCAGGTGTCGGCTCTAGGGGCCCTCTATAGTTATAATGTGGCGGGGAATAGATGGATTACCAGATTTATCTCGGCCTGTGAGCGGAGCGAACCGGTACACATACCTGGGGTCCCTCCTTGGGACTTGAATCCGGTGCTGGAGGCCCTTACACGTGCTCCGTTTGAACCATTAGACTCAATATCCCTTAAACACCTATCTCTCAAAACAGTACTGCTAGTTGCACTAACCTCAGCCAGAAGGGTTAGCGACATACAAGCACTATCGATAGAACCCCCTTTCCTATTAACATTCCAGGATCAGCTAATATTAAAACCAGACCCCTCATACTTACCAAAGGTAGCAGGGAAGTTCCATAGATCACAAGAAATCCACCTCCCCTCATTTTTTAATAACCCTTCTACTCCAGAGGAAGAGAAATTTCATACGCTAGATGTTAGAAGAGCAGTATTACAATACATTGAGAGATCTAGCAGCTGGAGGAAGAGTAGGGCTCTATTTATTTCCTTCCAGGGCCAAAAGAAGGGATATGAGGTCACAAGGGGTACCCTGTCACGATGGATCAGAGATGCGATCAGCCTAGCATACTCCGCAAGCAATGAAGATCCCCCGGAAGGTATCAAGGCACACTCCACCAGAGCAATGGCTTCTTCTTGGGCAGAGAGGGGAGACGTCGCAATCGAGTCTATATGTAAGGCTGCTACTTGGTCAACACCCTCTACCTTTTATAACCACTATAGACTGGAGTTATCATGCTCATCCGACCTAACCTTTGGTAGAGCAGTCCTCGGCACGGTGGTCCCTCCCAGGTGAAGGTCTCTGAAAGTCTCTCCAAGTGGGTGCTGTCGTGGCGAAGAGTAAAAAGCCGGATTACTTACCGGTAATGCTCTTTTAATGAGTCCACGACAGCACCCGCTCACTACCCTCCCTAGAAGTTAATATATATATATATATATATATATATATACACCATCTTAGTTCTAGAAATACAATGAACATATAGAATAGTATAATGGCCTAATAATTGGCGGTCCTCCGGGTACTCTGAAATCCAACTGAGGAGGAGAGGCGGACCGCCCTCTTTTATCTCTGTAGGTTTCCTGTTCCTATGGGCGGATCCCTCTCTCCAAGTGGGTGCTGTCGTGGACTCATTAAAAGAGCATTACCGGTAAGTAATCCGGCTTTTGCTTTATAGCCTTTCACTGTTTTTATATCTATTCTAAACTATTGTTACATTTTAGTAGGATTTTTTCTGATAAGCTGTGTTTTTTAAGCTGTCTTTTGGTAAGCGTGGATCTTATCAGATAAGTCTGCTTTTTTCACAGCTACACTGCTCAGTGCTGCTTTATAATGCCATTTATGCTGCTGCTACTGCTTTCTAGTAAGTGTTTATCTCATACCAAAGTTGAATTTACAATTACACTGCTCAGAACTCCTGTATAATGTCCTCCATGTTGCCACTTCCTCTTAAGTTTTTATTTCACACCAGTGTGGGTTCACAGCTACATTGCTTGGTGCAGCTATATCATATTATCCATGCTGGAGGTTTCTAGTACGTGTTTATTTCACCCCAATGTGGGTTAATTACTCCATTGCTCAGTGCTGCTGTATCATATCTTCCACGCTGCTGCTTTCTAGAATGTTCTTACGAATATTCTTACCTCATCCCAGTGGTGTATTCAGAGCTACACTTCTCAGTACTGCTTCATAATGTCCTCCATACTGCTACTTCCTAGTAAGTGCTTATTTCAGTCAAGTGGTGGGTTTATCTTGTCGCAGAATTTAATTCACAGCTACACTGCTCAGTAATGCTGCATAATATCACCCATGCTACTTCTTTCTGGTAAATGTTAATTTCACTCAAGAGCTGTTTTCACTACCCAGTACTTCTAAATAATGTTATCCATTCTGCTACTGCGTTCTAGTAAGTGTTTAATTCACCCCTGTGTGGGTTCACTGCTGCTTTGCTCAGTGCTGCTGTACTCCATACTGCAGATTTCTAGAATATTCTTATCTCACCCTAGTGCTGTATTCAGAGCTACACTTCTCGGTACTGTTTCACAATGTCCGCCATGCTGCTACTTCCAGGTAAGTGCTTATATCAACCCAATGCTGGGTTTATCTCATTTCAGAAATGAATTCACAGCTACACTGCTCAGTAATGCTGTATAATATTACCCAAGTTACTGCTTCCTAGCAAGCGTTAACCTCAACAAAGAGCTGGATTCACATCTACAATGCTTAGTATTGATGTATCCATACGGCATTTGCTTCATGTGCTACAACAAGACTGTGGAGCAGGAATGTCTGTGTGTGCTGTGTATGGGAGACATCACAATATTTCATCTGCACACACTAACTAGCTCATGGACAACTGAAAAGTGTAGATGGAGCCTGCAGAGGGGAAAATTGGTGAAAAATACAGAATACAAGTAATATATTGGCCAGAAATAGTGTTATTTCTCATGTGCACACCTGACTTTTTCTGAAAATTTACTTGAATCCGCTGTATAACCAGGAAATTTTTCCCCTCCATGGAAAGCTGAGTGGCCCCTTCTACTAGCAGCAATGACGGCCATATTGGTGTCACCTAACTTGCCGGTAATCCAGGGCTTTCTACTTAACATGATTTTATATTTTGCAGGAAAGTGTCCTTAAACTTAAACAGATCAGAGATTATTTTGCAATTTATAGGTGTAAAGTTAACACAGTGATACGGAATGATAATGTCGGCAGGTGCCGCCGCTGGAAAAGTCATTCTATAGAAATCCATTCTCCACTTTCAAAGTTAAGAAAGAATGAAAAGAAGAGAAGAGCCGAATATGGGTCAGGAGCGGCGGTGATATCGGCTGTAATATCTTAGGAGCTCTCCTCCAAAACTGATTGCACAAAGTCTTTTTGTGTTGCCCTGCGCTGGCTCCGAGCGGCGAGGGCGAAGCAGAACGGAGGGATCAGGCGGCTCACAGAGGTCTGGTTACTTGTGGAACAATGACCGCCGATGAATGTTAATCGCGCTTTCTCCTTCCAGTTTAACAGCTTTCGGGTCCGCTGCCTCTGCCCTTGGCGGCGGTAACTCATTAAAAACTCGTCAGAGGTGAATTAACACAAACCGCCATTAACATTAATGTCGCTGATTAGAATATTAGCATTTCAGATTGCAGCGGAAGTCGGGTTGGGGGAAACATATGGTGCAAAAAAAGACGACGAGCCAGAGAAAACTCAATGTACTCGCTGCTCAGTCCATTAACGGCGTGATCGCACGAGGCATCATTAAAACTTTGACAGGCGTGCAATAAGTCATCTCAAGCGAAGAGTGACAATATGTCGCGCCTCTTTAGCATTCAGCAGGCGGACAGCGCGCAGTTTAATCAGGCTTTTATTCCATAGACTTTGAAATGTCTTTCATGGTGTCGAGAGCAGGATTATTAGAGAATATGCGTCTCTGCAGGACTTAACTGTTGTTTGGAAGGGCCGCCACTTTGGGGAGATTCGGGTCCGATATTGAAGGAGAGTATTATACAAAACAGCCACTAGGTGTCTCTGTGCCGCGGATATTTCACCAGTCTGCACATACGGGATGTTCCAAGGACATGACACTGAAAGGGTTAATCCCGTCAGTACAAAGTGTCACGTATCCGAAAAACGGTCCAATGTAAAGGGGCATTTCATAGCTTAGTTCTCTGCATCAACCTAAATAATGGATTCCCCGGGACGGTAGGGTTTCAACTATCTTGTTTTCAATTTTGTGAAAACAAAAATTTTCTATTGGGATTTTCTGAGATCTTTTCTAAGTTGTGAAGAGGCAATTTACACTATGACTAAAAGTTCAGTAAATCCAGTTTAGACAATGCTCTGTGAGCTCAACAGCCAGGAACTGATACATTGTAGCAGATTTATTTTGCTCACTGAGCATTGTCCAGACTGGATACAATTGTATCGACTTCTTGTCAGTGCAGGACTATCTATGTACAGGATCACTTGCCTCTCAATAAACCAGTTTTCACATGTCTAGTAGTTTTTTACATTTTTGGATCCGTTTTGGGAATTCAGTACGGAAACCAAAGTGTGTAATTTTGCACGGATCTGTTTCATTTAGTTGATTTTTTTCTGATTGCTTTTTTTTTTGTCTTTTTTTGGTATGTCATGTTTTCAATAAAATCTCTTTGTCTTAGATACTTCCTGGTACTTAAAACTTTATGTATGAAGCTATGTGTATATATTACAGGAGTATTTAGGTCACTTCCACTGCGTTTTTAATCTATGTATCTTTAGTATCTCCTTCAAACCTATGGGGAAAATTTACAAATAAAACACACGTTTATCACAAGAAAAATTGACATGTTGCAGATTTCCAAAACGCACCTCAGGTCAGTTTACACTCTGTAAAAAAAAAAAAAAAGAAAAAAAAAGTCCAGATGGCATAAGATTTCTATAAAACTTTATCCACTTTGCTGGAACTGTAAGATGCTGCATTTTTTGCACATTGAAAATACACAAAGTAACAAATTAATCATGAGAAATTAGCTTGTGAGCTCATACTCATTTGCAAGAAAAACGAACGAGTGCAATCCGATAAAAAATAACATTGCACTCTGCCTAATTTTATTCTATGATTCTCTGTTCATCTGTAATTGTTTTTTTCTCAGCTCAGATCGGACTGAGAAAAAAAATTACAGCATGCTGCAATTGGCTGCGTATATCGGAAACTAACCAATGCAGATCAATGGGTGCGAGAAAAAAAATCGCACGGTACACAGACCATGCGGGTGCAGTCCGATTTTTACACACTCATCTCCTAGAAAACCCGACAGTTAATCAGCCGAGTACAGTAAATTCACTGTGTGACCCTACAGGGTAGAATAGATATATACACATAGAATAGATAGAAAGATGTCAGTGACATATATAATTAATACATTGCGTGTATAGTTTAATGTCCATGGATTTAGCTAATAATTAAATAACTTAAAGAAAAAATGGCATGGGATCCCCCAAATTTATCTAACTGGCAGAGAGAAGACCGACAGCTGGCGGCAGATGTTTCTAGCCTGGGAAGTGGGTAATAAACATGGAGCTTTCCAGGCTATTAATATCAGCCCACAGCTTTATACTTAGCCTTTGCTGGTTATTAAAATGGGGGAACCCCAAAAGAATGATGTGGGAGTTCCCCTATAAATAATAACCAGCAAAGGCTAGGCAAACAGCTGTGGGCTGAAATTAGTAGGCTATAAAGTGGCCACGGATGTTGGCCCCCTCCCAAATTAAAATCATGAACTCTCAGCCGCCCCAGGAATGATGCATCCATTAGATGCATCAATTCTGGTGCTTATCCTCCGCTCTTCCCATTTGCCTTGGTGTGGTGGCAAGTGAGGTAATATTTGGGTTGATGTCAGCTTTGTATTGTTAGTTGACATCAAACCCAGGAGTTAGTAATGGAGATGAATCTATAAGACCCCCATATTACTAACCCCATAGTTAGATTGTAAAAAAAACAACCAAAATAAAGTCCTTTATTAGAAATAGACATTGACACCTTTTATTTGAAATAGAAAATCAAAGTTATAACTCATCTTTATGCCTAATCCACTGAAGCTGATGTCCCCTGTAAAATTACAAAAAATAATAAAACACCATATTTCTTACCTCTCCGATGAGAAGATAATCCTCCAAAGCCCATGTCACCTATAAATGACAAAAATTATTAAATAACCATATTCCTCCCCTCTCCGACTAGAAGATAATCCAGTTGTCCCGCGACGAGTCTAGCTCTGCTACATCTAGTTGCCATGCTGAACATTGGCATGATGCAAACGTTCAGCCTGTCAGCCAGCAGAGACATTGAGCTGCGCGTCATAGCACAGCATCAGTGTCTCACAGTGACGTAAATAAGGTGAACCGAGTTCATAGCCGATGAACTCACTCCATCTCACTGATGTCACCGAAAGCGTGACATGGGCTTCAGTGGATTAGGCCTAAAGGTAAGTATAATTTTGATTTTTATTACAAATAAAGATGTCAATGTTTTTATTTCTAATAAAGGACTTATTCTAGCTGGGTTGTTTTTAAAAAATCTAATTATGGGTATAGTAATGTGGGTGTCTTATAGATACCTCTCCATTACTAAACCCTGGGCTTGAAGTCAGCTGCTAATACAAAGCTGACATCAACCCCAATACTATTACTCCACTGTCCACCACATCAGGGCAAGTGGGAAGAGGGAGGCTAAATGCCAGAATTGGTTTATCTTATGAATGCGCCATTTCTGGGACAGTTGAGAGTTGATGTTTTTAGTCTATTAGAGGACCAATATCTATGGCCCCTTCTTAGCCTATTAATATCAGCCCACAGCTGTCTGCCTGATCTTTGCTGGCTATTATTGGGGGGTCCCATGTTTTTTTTTGGGGGGACTCCCATTTTAATAGCCAGTAAAGGCTAAGTATACTGCTGTGCTCTGATATTAATAGCCTGGAAAATATGAGCATATCCGAAGACCAAGTTCACACATTCAGTATTTGGTCAGTATTTTACATCAATATTTGTACGCCAAAACCAGGAGTGGGTGATAAATACAGAAGTGGTGACGTGTTTCTGTTCTACTTTTCCTCTGATTGTTCCACTCCTGGTTCCACTTGTGTTTTGGATCATCGTCATGTTGAAATGTCCATGTACGTCCCATGCGCAGCTTCGGGCTGATGATTGCAAATTTGCCTCCAGTATTTCCTGATAATGTGCTCCACTCATCTTTCCTTCAACTTTGACCAAGTTTCCTCTGCCTTTGTAGCTCACACATCCCCAAAACATCAGCGATCCACCTCCGTGCTTTACAGTAGGAATGGTGTTCCTTTCATCATAGGCCTTGTTGACCTCTCTCCAAATGTAATGTTTATGGTTGTGGCCAAAAAGTTCCATTTTGGTTTCATCACTCCAAATTACCTTGCTCCAGAAGTTTTGAGGTTTGTCTCTGTGCTGTCTTGCATATTGTAGGCGAGATTCTTTGTGGCATTTGCACAGTAATAGCTTTCTTCTGCCGACTCGTCCATGCAGCCCATTTTTCTTAAAGTGACTCCTTATTGTGCATCTTGAAACAGCCACACCGCTAGTTTTCTGTGGGTTTTTTTTGCATCCCGAACAATTTTCATGGCATTTGTGGACAAACTTTTTGTTGGTCTACCTGACCGTGGTTTTGTTTTTACAGAGCCTCTGATTTTCCATTTGTTAATCACAGTTTGAACGCTGCTGACTGGCATTATCAATTCCTTGGAAATCTTTTTGTATCCCTTTCCTGTTTTATACAGTTTAACTACCTTTTCCCGTAGATCCATTGACAATTCTTTGCTTTCCCCATGACTCAAAATCAAGAAACGTCCGTGGCTGGATGAAAGATGCAAGAGTCTGTCTGGATACCAGAAACTCACTCAGCTTTTATGCACACACACACACATTGCAAGCAAACAGGTCACAGGTGAGGATGTTACCTTTAGTAGCCATTCAAACCCATTTGTGTCAACTTCTGTGTATGTTATCAAGCCAAAATCACCAGGGTATGTGAACTTTTGATCAGGTCATTTGGATGTTTTGGGTTGTCATTATGATTTTAAAAAGAGAAAACACAGTAGTTTGACAATAAATGGCTTCACCCAACCACTATCCATGAGTGGAGAAAAAGTTTTGGTGTTATCATTCATATTCTCTGAAAAAAGGCCAAGAAAGCAAAATTTCTACTGGGGTATGTAAACTTTTGAGCACAACTGTACAGTCATGGCCTAAAGTCTTGAGATTAACACAACTTTTGGTTTTCATGAGTAAAGAAATGGAGCTAAACCTCCTTCAACAACAAATTCTTCCATTGTCCTGGACCATGTGCTGATTCTTTTTCAGCATGCTGGAGCCCATGTCACAAGGCGAAAGTGATAACTAAGTGACATTTTGGGTCCACAGCAGAGAAACTCCCCAAATCCCATTGAGAACCTGCGCGCAATCCTATAAATGCGACAAACAGAAACCCAGAAATTGTGATAATCTCCAATCTCTGATGAGACAAGAACAGGCAGCCATCAGTCAGGATCTGGTAAGAAGCCGATATCCAGCTGCTGGGGGAAGGGCACAAGTCTGGAGAATAAGGAACAGCGCGGGAGACATTGAGGACTCCAGAAACTTCATGGATTTGTTAATACAGTGTAAAAAGTTTATAATTGAACCCCAGAGAAACATCCAACTAAAGGAACAAAAACACTGAAATCTCAATGTGAAAACCCAAACTTGCACAGCACTGGGTACACTGGGGGAGTATATGCAGCGCTGGGGTAGTATATACATCAATTGGTGAATATATACACCACTGGGAGGAGTATATACAGCGCTTGGGGAAGTATAAACAACTCTGGGAGAGTATATACAGCTCAGGCGAGTACTATACAGTTGTGGGCAAAAGTATTGACACCCCTGCAATTCTGTCAGATAATACTCAGTTTCTTCCTGAAAATGATTGCAAACACAAATTCTTTGGTATTATCTTCATTTAATTTGTCTTAAATGAAAAAACACAAAAGAGAATGAAGCAAAACATTGATCATTTCACACAAAACTCCAAAAATGGGCCAGACAAAAGTATTGGCACCCTCAGCCTAATACTTGGTTGCACAACCTTTAGCCAAAATAACTGCGACCAACCGCTTCCGGTAACCATCAATGAGTTTCTTACAATGCTCTGCTGGAATTTTAGACCATTCTTCTTTGGCAAACTGCTCCAGGTCCCTGATATTTGAAGGGTGCCTTCTCCAAACTGCCATTTTTAGATCTCTCCACAGGTGTTCTATGGGATTCAGGTCTGGACTCATTGCTGGCCACCTCAGAAGTCTCCAGTGCTTTCTCTCAAACCATTTTCTAGTGCTTTTTGAAGTGTGTTTTGGGTCATTGTCCTGCTGGAATACCCATGACCTCTGAGGGAGACCCAGCTTTCTCACACTGGGCCCTACATTATGCTGCAAAATTTGTTGGCAGTCTTCTGACTTCATAATGCCATGCACACGGTCAAGCAGTCCAGTGTCAGAGGCAGCAAAGCAACCCCAAAACATCAGGGAACCTCCGCCATGTTTGACTGTAGGGACCGTGTTCTTTTCTTTGAATGCCTCTTTTTTTCTCCTGTAAACTCTATGTTGATGCCTTTGCCCAAAAAGCTCTACTTTTGTCTCATCTGACCAGAGAACATTCTTCCAAAACGTTTTAGGCTGTTTCAGGTAAGTTTTGGCAAACTCCAGCATGGCTTTTTTATGTCTTGGGGTAAGAAGTGGGGTCTTCCTGGGTCTCCTACCATACAGTCCCTTTTCATTCAGACGCCGACGGATAGTACGGGTTGACATTGTTGTACCCTCGGACTGCAGGGCAGCTTGAACTTGTTTGGATGTTAGTCGAGGTTCTTTATCCAACATCCGCACAACCTTGCGCTGAAATCTCTTGTCAATTTTTCTTTTCCGTCCACATCTAGGGAGGTTAGTCACAGTGCCATGGGCTTTACACTTCTTGATGACACTGCGCACGGTAGACACAGGAACATTCAGGTCTTTGGAGATGGACTTGTAGCCTTGAGATTGCTCATGCTTCCTCACAATTTGGTTTCTCAAGTCCTCAGACAGTTCTTTGGTCTTCTTTCTTTTCTCCATGCTCAATGTGGTGCACACAAGGACACAGGACAGAGGTTGAGTCAACTTTAATCCATGTCAACTGGCTGCAAGTGTGATTTAGTTATTGCCAACACCTGTTAGGTGCCACAGGTAAGTTACAGGTGCTGTTAATTACACAAATTAGAGAAGCATCACATGACTTTTCGAACAGTGCCAATACTTTTGTCCACCCTCTTTTTATGTTTGGTGTGGAATTATATCCAATTTGGCTTTAGGACGATTCTTTTTGTTTTTTTCATTTAAGACAAATTAAATGAAGATAATAATACCAAAGAATGTGTTTGCAATCATTTTCAGGAAGAAACTGAGTATTATCTGACAGAATTGCAGGGGTGTCAATACTTTTGGCCACAACTGTATACAGCGCTGGGGGGGGGGTCGTATATACATCACGGGGAAATATATACTGCGCTGGGGGAAATATATACAGCACTGGGGGAGTATATACAGCGCTTAGGGAAGTATAAACAACTCCAGGGGAGTACTTCTATGGCCCCCACCCTCGATCCCTATGCCATGAACTTCTATAGCCCCATCCTGGATCTGCCCCCATCCACCATTCCAACAGCCCCTACCCAACATCCCTACAGTCCCTATCCCTATTCCCTTTGTACACTTGCTTTGGCAAAACTAATGTGCATTTAGTCCTGCCAATAAAGCTTCTTTGAATTTGAATATACAGCACGGGGAGGAATATATACAGCGCTGGGGGAGTATATACAGCGCTGGGGGAGTATATGCAGCACTGGGGGAGTATATACAGCACTGGATGAGTATATACAGTGCTGGGGGAGTGTATATACAGCGCTGGGGGAGTATATACAGCTCGGGAGTATATACAGTCCTGGGGGGTAATATACAGCACTGGGGGAGTATATACAAATCTGGGGGAGTATATACAGTGCTGGGGGGAGTATATACAATGCTGGGGAAGTATATACAGCGCTGGGGGGTATATACCGTGCTGGGGGGTGTATATACAGTGCTCTGGGGGAGTTTATACAGTGCTGGGAGAGTATATACAGTGCTGGGGAAGTATATACAGCACTGGGGGAGTATATACAGCGCTGGGGGAGTATATACAGAGCTTGGGGAACTATAAACAACTCCGGGGGAGTATATACAGCGCTGGGGGGAGTATATACATCACGGGAAATATATACAGCACTGGGGGAGTATATACAGTGTTGGAGGAGTATATACAGGACTGGGGGAGTATATACAGTTCTGGGGTGTATATACAGCGCTGTGGAAGTATATACAGTGCTGGATGACTATATACAGCACTGGATGAGTATGTACTTTGCTGGGGGGAGTATATACAGCACTGGAGAAGTATATACATCACTGGGGGGAGAATATACAGCACTGGGGAAGTATATACAGCTCTGAGGGATATATACCGTGCTGGGGGAGTATATACAGCTCTGGCGGAGTATACAGTACAGACCAAAAGCTTGGACACACCTTCTCATTCAAAGCGTTTTCTTTATTTTCATGACTATGAAAATTGTAGATTCACTCTGAAGGCATCAAAACCATGAAGTAACTCATGTGGAATTATATAATTAACAAAAAAGTGTGAAACTACTGAAAATATGTCTTATATTCTAGGTTCTTCAAAGTAGCCACCTTTTGCTTTGATTACTGCTTGGCACACTCTTGGTATTCTCTTGATGAGCTTCAAGAGGTAGTCACCGGAAATGGTCTTCCAACAGTCTTGAAGGAGTTCCCAGAGATGCTTAGCGCTTGTTGGTCCTTTTGCCTTCACTCTGCGGTCCAGCTCACCCCAAACCATCTCGATTGGGTTCAGGTCTGGTGACTGTGGAGGCCAGGTTATCTGGCGTAGCACCCCATCACTCTCCTTCTTGGTCACATAGCCCTTACACAGCCTGGAGGTGTGTTTGGGGTTTTTGTCCTGTGGAAAAATAAATGATGGTCCAACTAAACGCAGACCGGATGCAATAGCATGCCGCTGCAAGATGCTGTGGTAGCCATGCTGGTTTAGTATGCCTTCAATTTTAAATAAATATATACAGCACTGAGGGAGTATATACAGTGCTGGGGTAGTATATACAGCTCTGCGGGAGTATATACAGTGCTGGGGAGTATATACAGCTCTGGGGGAGTATATGCATCACTGGGGGGAGTATATACAGCGCTGGGGGAGCATATACACCTCTGGGGGTATATACAGAGCTGGGTGAGTATATGCAGCGCTGGGGGGAGCATATACAGCTCTGGGGGAGTGTATACAGCGCTGGGGGAGCATATACACCTCTGGGGGTATATACAGAGCTGGGTGAGTATATGCAGCGCTGGGGGGGCATATACAGCCCTGGGGGAGTATATACACCTCTGGGGTATATACTGCGCTGGGGGAGTATATACAGCGCTGGGGGGAATATACAGAGCTGGGTGAGTATATGCAGCGCTGGGGGGAGCATATACAGCTCTGGGGGAGTGTATACAGCCCTGGGGGAATATATACAGCGCTGGGGGGGGTATATACAGCTCTGGGGGAGTATATACAGCGCTGGGGGAATATATACAGCGCTGGGGGAGTATATACAGCTCTGGGGGAGTATATACAGCACTGGGGGGAGTATATACAGCGCTGTGGGAGTATATGCAGCTTTGGGGGAGTGTATACAGCTACGGGGGAGTATATACAGTGCTGGGGGAGTATATACAACTCTGGGGCAGTATATACAGTACTGGGGGAGTATATACAGCGCTGGGGGAGTATATACAGCGCTGGGGGAGTATATACTAGTTCTGGGGGAGTATATACAGCGCAGGGGGAGTATATACAGCTGGGGGAGTATACATCTGAGCCAGGAGGGGGCCATGGAAATGAGGAGTGCAGAGGACATCACCTCCACTGGCCAGGAGGCTGAGAGGCCAAACAACCCCAATATGGAGGAACCCGAGTCTAATCAAAGTGAGCCAGAAATAAGACCCATAGAAGAGAGAAGAGAACCTGCTACCAGCATAATCTCCAGCACAGACCCCCATCAGCAGCCACATCCCCCACCAACAACATCACAAAGTCCTGACACCGTCCTCATAATGGACTCAAATGGGAAATACCTGAACACAAGGCGGCTATTCCCAGGAAAAAGGGTCAATAAAATCCGCTGTGCAACTATTGAGCAGGTGACAGCCTTTGGATGTAAAACAAATGACCCTGACTTTATACAAAGACTGAGAAATATAGACATTCAGATCCTCCTGGAAACATGGACCAGAGCCGAAAACGAATCTCTGGTGCCCATCGGATACAGGGAAATCTCTGTCCCTGCCCTGAAAAATAAAAACATCAAACAGGGCCGGAGCTCAGGAGGAATACTGATCTGGTATAAAGAGGAGCTCCACCAGTACATCAAACCGGTGAAGAGAGGAGGCAGCCACATATGGAACAGGATCAGCAGCTCCATCCTCACCTCTGTCTGATGTCTATCTCTGCGCCACCTATATACCACCACCAGAGTCACCCTACTTCAATCCAGACTGCTTCGAGATCTTACAAAGAGAAGCCGCCCACTATCAGGGCCTGGGCAAAGTTCTCATCTTTGGAGACCTCAATGCAAGAACAGGGAGAGAAAACGACTTCCTGACCACGGATGGGAACATCTACATATTTGGAGCAGAGAATGACGGCCAAGACTCAGTAGTCACAGAGAGAAACAGCTATGACAGTACAGTCAACAAAAGTGGTAAAAAGCTCCTGAACGTATGCAGAAGTTTAGGACTTCATATTCTTAACGGACGAACCAAAGGAGACTCCTTAGAGAGGTGTACACTAAACTCCCATGTAGGGAGGAGTGTAGTAGATTATGCCATTACAGATATGATCCTGGCAAATATCAGCGCCTTCATAGTCTCCCCACAAACGCACCTGTCAGACCACAGCCAACTTCTTCTGTACCTGAAATCTACAGAGAAACCATCCACTCAAAAGCCACAGCAGAGCGGCCTCTTCTCCCGGCCTCCATCCTATAAATGGTACAAAATGTCGGCATTAAAGAATAAAGAGGCTCCCAGCAGACCTGAAATACAGCGGATGCTCCACCACTTCTACAACTACGAGTACCAGCCTAACCCAAAGGGAGTGAGTCAAGCTGCAAAAGACCTCAACAATATATTCTATGCAATGGCCAGACTGTCTGACCTTAAAAAAGTCAACTACAAGAGACCAAAAGAAAAACAGACCAACGGATGGTTTGACAGAGAATGTAAAGCCGTACGGAAGACCCTGAGAACAGCCTCAAACAAGAAACACAGAGACCCCAACCACCCGGGTCTGAGGGAAGCCTATGAAACCATACAAAGGCAGCACAAAACCATCCTCAGGAGGAAGAAGCAGAGTTACATCTCCACCAAACTTAACCAACTCCAAGATGCCCTCCAAGACAACTCCTTCTGGGAACTATGGAACCACATGGGCACAAAAGACAAGAAAGACAACATCCTTATCCAAAATGGCAACATCTGGCTCCAGTACTTCAGAGACCTCTATAAAGACATTCCAAAGGAGGAACTAAGCCAACAACAGGAAAGCATAATGGCAAAACTAAAAGCAATGGAGGAAAAAGTAAAAAACTTCCAAAACCCCGTGGATGCACCTATTACATTACAGGAAGTAGCAGAGAGAATCTCTTCCATAAGATGTAGAAAAGCCGGTGGCCTGGATGGAATCCTACCAGAAATGCTGAAGTACAGCCCACCAGAAATACAGGCCGCAATGGTTAAACTCTTCAATATTGTGCTAAGTGCCGGCTACTTCCCTCCTACCTGGAATCAAGGCCTCATCACACCCATCCACAAGAATGGGGACAGGTATGACCCAGCCAACTACAGAGGAATATGTGTCAGCAGCAACCTGGGAAAACTGTTCAACAGCATCCTGAACAAGAGGATCCTCAGTTTCCTCACCGAGCACAACGTCCTCAGCAAGAGCCAAGCAGGGTTCATGCCAAACCACCGCACTACCGACCACATCTACACCCTGCACAGCCTCATTCAGAGCCACGTCCACAATACAAAGAACGGGAAGATATACGCCTGTTTCGTGGACTTTAAAAAGGCCTTTGATTCAGTGTGGCACCCAGGCTTATTCCTGAAACTGCTGGAGAGCGGAATAAGAGGAAAGACCTATGATGTTATCAAAAGCTCCTACACCGAGAACCTCTGCAGTGTGAGGGTGAACGGCAGAAGAAAGGCTTATTTCCAGCAGAGTCGGGGAGTCAGACAAGGCTGCAGTCTAAGCCCAACGCTCTTCAACATTTACATCAATGAGCTGGCTACCGCTCTGGAAACTTCCACAGCACCAGGTCTCACCCTCCACGACGTGCAGGTGAAATTCCTGCTGTATGCAGATGACTTGCTGCTTCTGTCACCAACCGAGAAAGGCCTCCAAGACAACCTGAAAATCTTAGAGAAATTCAGCTCCACCTGGGCTCTACCGGTCAACCTAAAGAAAACCAACATCATGGTGTTCCAGAAGAGAAAGAGAAAATCAGACCAGCACCCTTCATTTATCCTCAACAACTGCGCCCTTACAGGAACGGACAAATATACTTACCTGGGCCTAAAGATTCACCGATCAGGGAGCTTCAAACAAGCCATAGAGACCCTGAAAGACAAGGCCTGCAAAACCTTCTATGCCATCCGAAGGAAACTCTACCATCTGAAGCCACCGGTGAGGGTCTGGTTAAAAATCTTCGACTCTATCATCGCCCCAATCCTCCTGTATGGCAGCGAAGTCTGGGGTCCTCACACCTACCCAGACTGGTCAAGGTGGGATTCAAGCCCAACAGAAATATTCCACCTGGAATTCTGCAAGCACCTTCTCCAAGTCCATCGGAGCACCTCCAACAGTGCTTGCCGGGCCGAGCTGGGCAGATTCCCTCTACACCTAACGGTTCTAAAGAGGGCACTGTCATTCCGGGCTCACCTACATAGGAGCAATCCAAGCTCCCATCACCATAAAGCCCTGACACATGTAGGGGAAACAGAAAAACCAGGACCCTCGGAACAGCTCACCCAAACCCAACCTGACCAGAAAACCATTCACAGCAACCTGACAAAAGCCGGTATCAGGAAGATGGTAGACGAAGGCCAGGAGAGGTACGTAAGTGACTGGAAGAACGACATCATCAGCTCACAGAAACTGACCATGTACCGGAGTCTACAGAGAGACTACAGACTGGCCCCATACCTGGAGAAATTCCCGGACCCCAAAGACCGCAAGATCCTGAGCCGGTATAGACTCAGTGCCCACAGTCTGGCCATTGAATCCAGCCGACACAGGCAGAGCTACAAGCCCAGGGAGGAAAGACTGTGCCAACACTGTGACCAGGAGGCCCTGGAGGATGAGACCCACTTCCTGCTACACTGCTCCAAATTCTCAGCAGTGAGGGACACTCACTTCAGGAGACTCTCACATCTCTTCCCGGATTTCACCACCATGAAGGAGGACGAGAAAACATACATCCTGCTGGGGGAAGAAGAGAGAACAGTGGAGATAGCAGCGCAATATGTGAGCGAATGCCATAGACTGCGAGAAAGAGAACTATGATATGCCATGGACTTCTATGGCACCCACCCTGGATATGCCCCAACCCCCCATCCACCTTCCCTATGCCATGGACTTCTATACCCTCATCCTGGATCTGCCCCCATCCACCTTCCCTATGCCATGGACTTCTATAGCCCCATCCTGGATCTGCCCCATCCACCTTTCCTATAGCCCCTTCCCAACATCCCTATTCCCTTCTGTACACCTGCTTTGGCAAAACTAATGTGTATTTAGTCCTGCCAATAAAGCTTCTTTGAATCTACAGCTCTGGGGGAGTATATACAGCGCTGGGGGAGTATATACAGCTCTGGGGGGAGTATATACAGCTCTGGGGGGGAGTATATACAGCTCTGGGGGAGTATATACAGCTCTGGGGGAGTATATACAGCGCTGGGGGGAGTATATACAGCTCTGGGGGAGTATATACAGAGCTGGGGGAGTATATACAGCTTTGGGGGTAGTATATACAGTGCTGGGGGAGTATATACAGCTGTGGGGGGAGTATATACAGCGCTGGGGGGAGTATATACAGCGCTGGGGGAGTATATACAGCGCTGGGGGAGTATATACAGCGCTGGGGGAGTATATACAGCTCTGGGGGAGTATATACAGCTCTGGGGGAGTATATACAGCGCTGGGGGAGTATATACAGCGCAGGGGGAGTATATACAGCGCTGGGGGAGTATATACAGCGCTGGGGGAGTATATACAGCGCTGGGGGAGTATATACAGCGCTGGGGGAGTATATACAGCGCTGGGGGAGTATATACAGCGCTGGGGGAGTATATACTAGTTCTGGGGGAGTATATACAGCGCTGGGGGAGTATATACAGCGCTGGGGGAGTATATACTAGTTCTGGGGGAGTATATACAGCGCTGGGGGAGTATATACAGCGCTGGGGGAGTATATACAGTGCTGGGGGAGTATATACAGCGCTGGGGGAGTATATACAGCGCTGGGGGAGTATATACAGCGCTGGGGGAGTATATACAGCGCTGGGGGAGTATATACAGCGCTGGGGGAGTATATACAGCGCTGGGGGAGTATATACAGCCAGCGTCGGACTGGCCCACCGGGGAACCGGAGGATTCTCCGGTGGGCCCTGGCATCTGGTGGGCCCTGGCACCTGCAGGCATACAGGGCCAGCAGTTGCCTAGGGCCCCCGCTGGTCCAGGGGCCCCCAGCCAGTGGTGTGTCGCACACCATGCAGCTGCTATGGGGGCCCCTGCCAGCGGAGCAGCAGCGGGTGTCAGGAGGGAGGAGCCCCTGTCCCCGCTGCTAAAGAGAAATGAATATTCACTGCGAAGCAGTGAATCTCATTTCAGGTCTCCACCCCCAGAGGCCCCGCCCCCAGCCCAGTAAGCCGCTCTGCATCAGGGCCGGCGCCGCCCTCAGTCCTCTCTGCTCCTGGCTCACAGCCAGTGCGCGATGACGTCACTACATCGCGCACCCGCTGTGTGTCTGGCAGAGGGGGGAGCTCCTGACACTGAGGCCGGGATCAGCGTGGGAGCGAGGAGGAGAGGTGAGTATTGTGTTTTGTGTTTTTTTTTTTTTTTTATATCTCTCTCGCTCTCCCTATCTGTCTCTATCTATCTATCTATCTATCTATCTATCTCTATTTCTCAATATATCTCTCTATCTCTCTTATATCTATCTTTCTATCTCTATCTATTATCTATATCTATCTCTCTATCTTTATATCTATCTTTCTATCTCTACATCTATCTCTTTATCTATCTATCTCTATATCTTTCTATATATATCTCTATATCTATCTATTATGTCTATCTATCTATCTCTATATCTATTATCTCTATATTTATTATCTATCTAGCTACCATCTATATCTATCTATCTTTATCTATATATATCTCTATCTAATATCTATACCTATCTATCTATTTATCTATCCGTTATCTATCTCTATATCTTTTCTCTGTATCTATCTATCTCTATATCTATATCTCTCGCTATCTATCCCTCTATCTCTATATCTATCTTTATATCTATATATCTATCTCTATCTATCTCTATATCTATCTCTATTTCTCTCTATATCTATCTCTATATCTCTATAGCTATCTATCTATATATCTCTATCTATCTCTATATCTATCTCTCTATCTCTATATCTATCTATCTTTATCTATTTATCTCTATATCTTTTCTCTGTATCTATCTCTCTATATCTATCTATCTCTATATATATCTATTATCTCTATATCTATATCTATTTCTCTCTATATCTCTCTCTATATCTATCTATTATCTATATCTATCTCTATCTATCGCTCTATCTCTATATCTATCTTTCTATCTATATCTATCTATATCTATCTATTATGTCTATCTAGCTATCGCTATTATCTATATCTACCTATCTCTATATCTTTCTATCTTACTCTATCTCTATATCTATCTGTTATCTCTATATTTATTATCTATCTTTATCTATCTATCTCTATCTATATCTATCTCTCTATTTATCGATCTCTGTATCTATCTCTCTCTCTATCTACCGCTCTCTCTATCTCTATCTATCTTTATATCTATATCTATATATCTCTATATCTATTATCTCTATATCTATCTATCTCTATATCCATATCTATATATATCTGTTTCTCTCTATATCTATCTATATATCTCTCTCTCTATAGCCATCTATATATTATCTCTATATCTATCTATCTATATATTATCTCTATATCTATCTATCTATCTCTATATCTATCTATCTCTATATCTATCTATCTCTATATCTATCTATCTCTATATCTGTTATCTCTATATCCATATCTATCTCTATATCTATCTATCTCTATATCTATCTTTCTATCTAACACTATATCTCTATATCTATCTCTATATCTCATTATCTATCAATCTATATCTCTCTCTCTTTATCTATCTATCTATTGATCTATCCATCTATTTCTATATCTATCTCTATATCTATCTATCTATTATCTCTATTATCTATATCTATCTATCCATCTATCTAGCTATCTCTATCTATCTCTATATCTCTCTATATCTATCTTTCTAACTCTATATCTATCTATCTCTATACATATCTCTATATCTAGCTATCTCTATCTATCTCTCTATCTATCTCTATATCTATCTATCTTTCTAACTCTATATCTATCTATCTCTATACATATCTCTATATCTAGCTATTATCTCTATATCTATCTTTCTATATCTATCTGTCTCTATATCTATCTATCTCTATATCTATTATCTCTATATCTATCTATCTCTATATATCTCTATATCTATTTTTATTTATAGCCATCTATCTATATATATTTATCTCTATATCTATCTATATATGTCTATATTATTATTATTATTATTATATCTGTATATCTCTATCTATTATCTATCTCTATCTATTATCTTTCTCTATCTACAGTATATATCTATCTCTATATCTATCTATCTATCTATCCATTATCTATTTTCTATCTATCTCTATATCTATCTACCTATCGATCTATCTATATTTCTTTCTATATCTATCTTTATATCTATCTCTATGAATCTTTCTATCTTTATCTATCCATTATCTACTTTCTATCCATTATCTACTATCTATCTCTATATCTATCTATTTCTACATCTATCTTTCTATCTATTTCTATCTAACTCTATATCTATATATCTATATAGCATTATACCCTATGAGGGGGCAGCATTATACCCTATGAGGGGGGCAGTATTATACCCTATGAGGAGGCAGCATTATACCCTATGAGGGGATGCATTATTCCCTATGAGGGGGGCAGTATTATACCCTATGAGGGGGGCAGCATTATACCCTATGAGGGGGCAGCATTATTCCCTATGAGGGGATGCATTATTCCCTATGAGGGGGGCAGTATTATACCCTATGATGGGGTGCATTATTCCCTATGAGGGGGGCAGTATTATACCCTATGAGGGGGGCAGTATTATACCCTATGAGGGGGTGCATTATACCCTATGAGGGGGGCAGTATTATACCCTATGAGGAGGCAGTATTATACCCTATGAGGGGGGCAGCATTATTCCCTATGAGGGGGGCAGTATTATACCCTATGAGGGGGGCAGCATTATTCCCTATGAGGGGGGCAGTATTATACCCTATGAGGGGGGTGCATTATTCCCTATGAGGGGGGCAGTATTATACCCTATGAGGAGGCAGTATTATACCCTATGAGGGGGGCAGCATTATTCCCTATGAGGGGGGCAGTATTATACCCTATGAGGGGATGCATTATTCCCTATGAGGGGGGCAGTATTATACCCTATGAGGAGGCAGTATTATACCCTATGAGGGGGGCAGCATTATTCCCTATGAGGGGGGCAGTATTATACCCTATGAGGGGGCAGCATTATACCCTATGAGGGGGCAGCGTTATACCCTATGAGGGGGGCAGTATTATACCCTATGAGGAGGCAGTATTATACCCTATGAGGGGGGCAGTATTATACCCTATGAGGGGGGCAGCATTATACCCTATGAGGGGGGCAGTATTATACCCTATGAGGGGATGCATTATTCCCTATGAGGGGGGCAGTATTATACCCTATGAGGAGGCAGTATTATACCCTATGAGGGGGGCAGCATTATTCCCTATGAGGGGGGCAGTATTATACCCTATGAGGGGGCAGCATTATACCCTATGAGGGGGCAGCGTTATACCCTATGAGGGGGGCAGTATTATACCCTATGAGGAGGCAGCATTATACCCTATGAGGGGGTGCATTATTCCCTATGAGGGGGGCAGTATTATACCCTATGAGGGGGCAGCATTATACCCTATGAGGAGGCAGCATTATACCCTATGAGGAGGGCAGCATTATTCCCTATGAGGGGGTGCATTATACCCTATGAGGGGGGCAGTATTATACCCTATGAGGGGGGCAGTATTATACCCTATGAGGAGGCAGCATTATACCCTATGAGGGGGTGCATTATTCCCTATGAGGGGGGCAGTATTATACCCTATGAGGGGGCAGCATTATACCCTATGAGGAGGCAGCATTATACCCTATGAGGAGGGCAGCATTATTCCCTATGAGGGGGTGCATTATACCCTATGAGGGGGGCAGTATTATACCCTATGAGGGGGGCAGTATTATATTCTATGAGATGGCTGCATTATATTCTATGAGATGGCTGCATTATACTATGTGAGGGGGCTGCTTTATATTCTATGAGGGGGCTACCCCAACTCCTGCTACATAATTAAGACATGTACAACCTTATATTATACCCAGATATTAGCGTGTTTTACCGCATAATTGGTGGTCTGGTATTTAACTCTATGCAGCTACATAGTGGGCCCCAAGAATGATTTTCTCTGGTGGGCCCAAGGTGTTCCAGTCCGACGCTGTATACAGCGCTGGGGGAGTATATACAGTGCTGGGGAGTATATACAGCTCTGGGGGAGTATATACAGCACTGGGGGAGTATATACAGAGCTGGGGGAGTATATACAGAGCTGGGGGGAGTATATACAGCGCTGGGGGAGTATATACAGCGCTGGGGGAGTATATACAGCGCTGGGGGAGTATATACAGCGCTGGGGGAGTATATACAGCGCTGGGGGAGTATATACAGCGCTGGGGGAGTATATACAGCGCTGGGGGAGTATATACAGCGCTGGGGGGTATATACAGCTCTGGGGGAGTATATACAGCACTGGGGGAGTATATACAGCGCAGGGGGAGTATATACAGTGCTGGGGGGTATATACAGCGCTGGGGGAGTATATACAGCGCTGGGGGAGTATATACAGAGCTGGGGGAGTATATACAGCGCTGGGGGAGTATATACAGAGCTGGGGGAGTATATACAGCGCAGGGGGAGTATATACAGCACTGGGGGAGTATATACAGCTCTGGGGGAGTATATACAGCGCTGGGGGAGTATATACAGCGCTGGGTACCGTGGCCTGAGCCCCATGTGACCGGGGGAGGCGCCGCGCTGGCTCCGGGCCACTGGCTCTCACTGCGGGGAGGGAGGTGGCGCCGCAGCCGGGACGCAGGAGCTCGGTACCCGCCACTGATGGCCGCTGCTGGGGCTGAGCTGGAAGGAGCGGTCGCCTGATCCTGCGGGAGGATCACCGGGAGCGGAGGACATGGCCGGCATCCTGATGAAGGTAACCGCTGCGGCTTTGTTAGAGGACAGAGAGAGCCGGGGAGGAGCCGGGGACTGCGGAGCTGCTGTGCCTGCGGGACGTGAGTGATGGGGGCAGGATGGACGGAGAGAGAAGAGGATGACAAGGGCGAGTGTGACAGAGTGTGAGCGGAGTATCAGGGTGAGTGTGAGCGGAGCTTCAGGGGTGAATGTGTGAAGAGTATCAGGGGTGAGTGTGTGACAGAATTGTGAGCGGAGTATCAGGTGAGTGTGAGCGGTGTATCAGGGGTGAGTGTGAGTGTGTGACAGAATGAGAGAGGAGCATCAGCGGTGAGTGTGAGTGAAGTATCGGGGTGTGAGCAGAGTATCAGGTGAGTGTGAGTGGTGTATCAGGGGTGAGTGTGAGTGTGACAGAATGTGAGCGGAATTTCAGGGGTGAGTGTGAGCTCAGTGTCAAGGATGAGTGTGAGCTCAGTATCATGGGTGAGTGTGGGCGGTATATCAGGGGTGAGTATGAGCTGAGTATCAGGGGTGAGTGTGTGACAGAATGTGAGCAGAGTATCGGTGTGAGTGTGTGGAGTATCGGGTGAGTGTGAGATCACTGTGAGTTGAGTGTCCGGTGGTTGTGATAGGTCAGTGTTAGGTCAGATAATATTTGGTGACTGTGAGCAGAGAGGATGAGTTATGGGAAGATGAAAGTATGTAGATGAGTGTAATCCAGGAGTCGGGCAGTAATGTGAGTGTGAACTGGGTGTATGACGGTTGAGCGTGAGCAGAAAGTGCAAGAAGGGAATGTGAGGTGAGTGGAAGCTGAGTATGTGATTTCGAGACGGGTCAGCTGAGTGTATGATGGGCGAGATACATGATGTGAATGTGATGTGAACTGAGTGCAGAACGTGTGGGGGGGACAACAGGTGAGTGTGAGTGAGCTCAGTGTGCAAAGTGTGAGCTAAGTGAATAACAGGTTATTGCTCAGATCATGGGAGATGTACAGTATGTGAGTGCATTATACAGAAAGTGAGGTTACTGCAGGACCTCAGCGTACCCCGAGTACGAGCCGAGTATGAGATCAATATTCACACAGTGAGTGACTGTAGGATCGTGTGATGTTCCTGGAAAGGAAAATCTGATATCGTTGCCAATTTTAATGCAAAAATTTACAAAATGCATCAGCTTTTGTGGTCTGGATGGAGTGATGTCCTACCAAAAACTGAAGTATTGGCAAGTGTGAGTGTGAGGCCGGGATCAAACAGTGCCGGGTATTAACATGCGAGACTCGGCCGTGTTTCTCGCATGTGTGATCCTGGCCTGAGTGTGAGCCTGGCGCATGTGAAGTGTCTGCGTACTTATTCTACAGCGCTGTACAGAGATCGTCCTCACACATCAGACCCTGTCCCCAATATGGAGCAAGCAAACAAGATGCGAGTGAGTGTGAGCAATATAGGAGTGTGAGGTCGGTGTATGGTGAGCATGAGATTAAGACCACGTTCACACGGTCAGTATTTGGTCAGTATCTTACATCAGTATTTATATCCAAAACCAGGAGTGGAAAAATCAGAGGAAAAGTAGAATAGAAACTCGTCACCACTTCTGGATTTCTCACCCTCCTGGTTTCGACTTACAAATACTGATGGAGAAAATACTGAAAAAATATTGAAAGTGTGAACGTGGCCTTACTGCTATTGGTGAATGCAAACTAAGGCTGAGTTCACATGACTAAAAAATTCTCCAATTTTCATCCAGAAAAAAAAACAACGATTTTTCAACTGTGTTGTCTCCACATGCCATCAGTGCTGAGTATGGTGTATCAGAGGTGAGTGTGAGCTCAGTATATCAGTGGTGAGTACGGTGTATCAGGTGAGTGTGAGCTCAGTATATCAGTGGTGAGTACAGTGTATCAGAGGTGAGACTGCGCTTAGTATATGAGTGGTGAGTCTGATGTATCAGAGGCGAGTGTGAGCTTAGTACATCAGTGCTGAGTATGGTGTATCAGACGTGAGTGTGAGCTTACTGTATCAGTGGTGAGTACGGTGTATCATAGGTGAATCTGAGCTTAGTATATCAGTGGTGAGCACGGTGTAACAGAGGTGAGTGTGAGCTTAGTATATAAGTGGTAAGTGCGGTGTATCAGTGGTGAGTCTGGTGCATCAGAGGTGAGTGTGAGCTTAGTACATCAGTGGTGAGTATGGTGCATCAGAGGTGAGTGTGACCTTAGTATATCAGTGGTGAGTACGGTGTATCAGTGGTGAGTGTGAGCTTAGTATATCAGTGGTGAGTGCGGTGTATCAAAGGTGAATCTGAGCTCAGTATATCAGTGGTGAGTACGGTGTATCAGAGGTGAGTGCGCTTAGTATATGAGTGGTGAGTCTGATGTATCAGAGGCAAGTGTGAGCTTAGTATATCAGTGCTGAGTATGGTGTATCAGAGGTGAGTGTGAGCTTAGTGTATCAGTGGTGAGTACGGTGTATCAAAGGTGAATCTGAGCTTAGTATATCAGTGGTGAGTACGGTGTATCAGTGGTGAGTGTGAGCTTATATCAGTGGTGAGCACGGTGTATCAGAGGTGAGTGTGAGCTTAGTATATCAGTGGTGAGTGCGGTGTATCAGAGGTGAGTGTGAGCTCAGTATATGAGTGGTGAGTCTGATGTATCAGAGGTGAGTGTGAGCTTAGTGTATCAGAGGTGAGTGTAAGCTTAGTATATCAGTGCTGAGTATGGTGTATCAGAGGTGAGTGTGAGCTTAGTGTATCAGTGGTGAGTACGGTGTATCAGTGGTGAGTACGGTGTATCATAGGTGAATCTGAGCTTAGTATATCAGTGGTGAGCACGGTGCATCAGAGGTGAGTGTGAGCTTAGTACATCAGTGGTGAGTATGGTGCATCAGAGGTGAGTGTGACCTTAGTATATCAGTGGTGAGTACGGTGTATCAGTGGTGAGTGTGAGCTTAGTATATCAGTGGTGAGTACAGTGTATCAGAGGTGAATGTGAGCTTAGTATATCAGCGATGAGTCTGATGTACCAGAGATGAGTGTAAGCTTAGTATATCAGTGGTAAGTACAGTGTATCAGAGGTGAGTGTGAGCTTAGTATATCAGTGGTGAGTCTACTGTATCAGAGGTGAGTGTGAGCTTAGTATATCAGTGGTGAGTACGGTGTATCAGAGGTGAGTGTGAGCTTAGTATATCAGTGGTGAGTCTGGTGCATCAGAGGTGAGTGTGAGCTTAGTATATCAGTGGTGAGTCTGGTGTATCAGAGGTGAGTGTGAGCTCAGTATATCAGTGGTGAGTACTGTGTATCAGTGGTGAGTGTGAGCTTAGTATATCAGTGGTGAGTCTAGTAAATCAGAGGTGAGTGTGAGCTTAGTATATCAGTGGTGAGTACGGTGTATCAGAGGTGAGTGTGAGCTCAGTATATCAGTGGTGAGTACTGTGTATCAGTGGTGAGTGTGCTTAGTATATCAGTGGTGAGTACGGTGTATCAGAGGTGAGTGTGAGCTTAGTATATCAGTGGTGAGTCTGGTGCATCAGAGGTGAGTGTGAGCTTAGTATATCAGTGGTGAGTCTGGTGTATCAGAGGTGAGTGTGAGCTCAGTATATCAGTGGTGAGTACTGTGTATCAGAGGTGAGTGTGAGCTAAGTATATCAGTGGTGAGTCTGGTGTATCAGGTGAATGTGAGCTTAGTGCATCAGAGGTGAGTACAGTGCATCAGAGGTGAGTGTGAACTTAGTATATCAGTGTTGAGTGTGGTGTATCAGAGGTGAGTGTGAGCTTAGTATATCAGTGGTGAGTCTGGTGCATCAGAGGTGAGTGTGAGCTTAGTATATCAGTAGTGAGTGTGGTGTATCAGAAGTGAGTGTGAGCTTAGTATATCAGTGGTGAGTGTGGTGTATCAGAGGTGAGTGTGAGCTTAGTATAGCAGTGGTGAGTGTGGTGTATCAGAGGTGAGTGTGAGCTTAGTATATCAGTGGTGAGTCTGGTGCATCAGAGGTGAGTGTGAGCTTTGTATATCAGTGGTGAGTGCGGTGTATCAGGTGAGTGTGAGCTTAGTATATCAGTGGTGAGTGCGGTGTATCAGTGGTGAGTGTGAGCACAGTATATGAGTGGTGAGCCTGGTGTATCAGAGGTGAGTGTGAGCTTAGTATATCAGTGGTGAGTGTGGTGTATCAGAGGTGAGTGTGAGCTTAGTATACCAGTGGTGAGTGCGGTGTATCAGAGGCGAGTGTGAGCTCAGTATATCAGTGGTGAGTATGGTGTTTCAGAGGTGAGTGTGAGCTCAGTATATCAGTGGTGAGTGTGATGAGTGTGATGTATCAGAGGTGAGTGTGAGCTCAGTATATCAGTGGTGAGGACGGTGTATCAGAGGTGAGTGTGAGCTTAGTATATCAGAGGTGAGTCTGCTGCATCAGAGGTGAGTGTGAGCTTAGTATATCAGTGGTTAGTACTGTGCATCAGAGGTGAGTGTGAGCTTAGTGTATCAGTGGTGAGCGTGGTGTATCAGAGGTGAGTGTGAGCTAAGTATATCAGTGGTGAGTCTGGTGTATCAGAGGTGAGTGTGAGCTTAGTATATCAGAGGTGAGTACAGTGCATCAGAGGTGAGTGTGAGCTTAGTATATCAGTGGTGAGTGTGGTGTATCAGAGGTGAGTGTGAGCTTAGTATATCAGTGGTGAGTGGTGTATCAGAGGTGAGTGTGAGATTAGTATATCAGTGGTGAGTGTGGTGTATCAGAGGTGAGTGTGATCTTAGTATATCAGTGGTGAGTGTGGTGTATCAGAGGTGAGTGTGAGCTTAGTATATCAGTGGTGAGTGCGGTGTATCAGGTACGTGTGAGCTTAGTATATCAGTGGTGAGTCTGGTGTATCAGAGGTGAGTGTGAGCTTAGTATATCAGTGGTGAGTCTGGTGCATCAGAGGTGAGTGTGAGCTTAATATATCAATGGTGAGTGCGGTGTATCAGAGGTGAGTGTGAGCTCAGTATATCAGTGGTGAGCATGGTGTATCAGAGGTGAGTGTGAGCTAAGTATATCAGTGGTGAGTGTGATGTATCAGAGGTGAATGTGAGCTCAGTATATCAGTGGTGAGTACAGTGCATCAGAGGTGAGTGTGAGATTAGTATATCAGTGGTGAGGACGGTGTATCAGAGGTGAGTGTGAGCTTAGTATATCAGAGGTGAGTCTGGTGCATCAGAGGTGAGTGTGAGCTTAGTATATCAGTGGTGGGTACGGTGTATCAGAGGTAAGTGTAAGCTCTCGTATATCAGAGGTGAGTACAGTGCAGTACAGTGCATCAGAGGTGAGTGTGAGCTTAGTATATCAGTAGTGAGTGTGGTGTATCAGAGGTGACTGTGAGCTTAGTATATCAGTGGTGAGTGTGGTGTATCAGAGGTGAGTGTGAGCTCAGTATATCAGTGGTGAGTCTGGTGCATCAGAGGTGAGTGTGAGCTTAGTATATCAGTAGTGAGTGTGGTGTATCAGAGGTGAGTGTGAGCTTAGTATATCAGTGGTGAGTGTGGTGTATCAGAGGTGAGTGTGAGCTTAGTATAGCAGTGGTGAGCACGGTGTAACAGAGGTGAGTGTGAGCTTAGTATAGCAGTGGTGAGCACGGTGCATCAGAGGTGAGTGTGAGCTTAGTACATCAGTGGTGAGTATGGTGCATCAGAGGTGAGTGTGACCTTAGTATATCAGTGGTGAGTACGGTGTATCAGTGGTGAGTGTGAGCTCAGTATATCAGTGGTGAGTGTGATGTATCAGAGGTGAATGTGAGCTCAGTATATCAGTGGTGAGTACAGTGCATCAGAGGTGAATGTGAGCTTAGTATATCAGGTGAGTACAGTGCATCAGAGGTGAGTACAGTGCATCAGAGGTGAGTGTGAACTTAGTATATCAGTGTTGAGTGTGGTGTATCAGAGGTGAGTGTGAGCTTAGTATATCAGTGGTGAGTCTGGTGCATCAGAGGTGAGTGTGAGCTTAGTATATCAGTAGTGAGTGTGGTGTATCAGAGGTGAGTGTGAGCTTAGTATATCAGTTGTGAGTGCGGTGTATCAGAGGTGTGAGCTTAGTATATTAGTGGTGAGTCTGGTGTATCAGAGGTGAGTGTGAGCTCAGTATATCAGTGGTGAGCATGGTGTATCAGAGGTCAGTGTGAGCTCAGTATATCAGTGGTGAGTGTGATGTATCAGAGGTGAATGTGTGCTCAGTATATCAGTGGTGAGTACAGTGCATCAGAGGTGAGTGTGAGCTTAGTATATCAGTGGTGAGGACGGTGTATCAGAGGTGAGTGTGAGCTTAGTATATCAGTGGTGGGTACGGTGTATCAGAGGTGAGTGTGAGCTCTCGTATATCAGAGGTGAGTACAGTGCATCAGAGGTGAGTGTGAGCTTAGTATATCAGTGGTGAGTCTGGTGTATCAGGTGAATGTGAGCTTAGTATATCAGAGGTGAGTACAGTGCATCAGAGGTGAGTGTGAACTTAGTATATCAGTGGTGAGTCTGGTGCATCAGAGGTGAGTGTGAGCTTAGTATATCAGTAGTGAGTGTGGTGTATCAGAGGTGAGTGTGAGCTTAGTATATCAGTGGTGAGTGTGGTGTATCAGAGGTGAGTGTGAGCTTAGTATATCAGAGGTGAGTACAGTGTATCAGAGGTGAGTGTGAGCTTAGTATATTAGTGGTGAGTCTGGTGTATCAGAGGTGAGTGTGAGCTTAGTATATCAGTGGTGAGTGCGGTGTATCAGAGGTGAGTGTGAGCTTAGTATATTAGTGGTGAGTCTGGTGTATCAGAGGTGAGTGTGAGCTTAGTATATCAGTGGTGAGTGTGAGTTTGTTTGTTTTTTTAGTGATGAGCCCTTTAAATAACATTACAGGTAATCTTTCCTCTGTTCATCAGCCGCTTTGGACCACCCCTTTTAATCTAATGTCCCTTTTAAGAAGCTATATAATGTTGTTTGTGTGCAGGGATAAGGTGATAAGCGTCTGAGATCAGGAAATAAGCAGATTTTCTGTGATCTACACTGCTGATCCTTGGAAAGGTTGAGTGAAAGGTTAAGGATTACGTAAGAAGTGAGGGTCCCGACCCCTCCAGGATCTTGTTCGCAGGTTATTATAGTTCCCCCGCATACATCTGGAGTACAGGTGATTAACTGAACCTGTATGATATTTCCTATTATAAAGCGAGGGGGGGGGCGTCTTAACCTTCGGCCTTGTCGAGTTCTCCTTTCACCCATTCTCACACCTTGATGTAATAATAATTCGTCAATCGTGACATATTTTTTCCGCAGCGCAAGCCCCTTGACCAGGTGATCACACACAGCCGGCGTAAACTCATATACTGACAGATGGCGGCCTTGATCCAGTCTGTTCTTGTGATCGCTGATTCCAGGGGTCGGGGGTCCGGTCAGCTTCAGAACAGCCCCTTCATGCTGGATAACAAAGAGCTTGTAAGCTCTGCGCTCCTCGCTGGTGAGACCGGCCACCACTGATAAGTCAACAAGAAAATTACATTTTCCTCCATTCTTAAGAACAAAGGTTTTTTTCTCATGAACGGAAAAATGGTAAAATCACCTGTCCTTACAAGCACTTTGCAATTTTACCCCTTCAAGAAGTTGAGACCACCCCTTAAAGTAGCGTCCCCACACAACCTAATACTGCCCCATCAGTCCTGCCAATAACATTCTAGTTGTTGAGTTATTTGTTCATTTCCAGGGGGAATAACAGAGGAACGTCCAGAGTGATGCTCATCGGACCTCCATTTATCTGCTAATGGAGGTCTATTCCTAAACAGGAACCATCACTGTTAAGGAATCCCTTAAAGGAGTATTCTCAAGTTTGGACGTTATCCCTGACCGTGGGATGGGGGGGTGGATAACTTCCTTATCAGTGGTGTTTGTCTGCTGGGGCCCCCACTAATCCCAAGAACTGGGGCTCTTTGAATGGAGCTGTGGTCCATCAAGCGCTGTGTCGCAATGGGATTTCTGAAGACCAGCCAAGCGCAGCAATTTGCTATCTCAGGTGGTTCCTAAAGAATGAATAGAGCGGTAATGCGCATGATCATCCACCGCCTCACTTCTAGGGATTGGTGGGGGTCTCAGCGGTCAAACCACCAGTGATAGGGAATAACTTACAAACTTGGGAGTTCTCCTTTAAGATTAGAATGTGACATTATACATTGTACATTCTTATTATTCTTACATTTTTTTGGATATATTTCCTGCACTTCTCATGTCCTGATCTACAAATTGGCCATCCGTCCTCCGTGCACCGCGCTCATCTGGTCACCTCCTTCTTTCACAGAATTTCTACAGTGGTCTGAACCCCACATCTAACCGAACAACACTAACTGGAGTCATCGGGGGGGCGAATTATCTCCCCTCCTCCCCCCACTCCTGGGGATCAAACGTCATCACAAGTGATACAATGTCACAACTAACAAAAGATCAACGGATACTTTGTATCAGGATTCTGGAAATCACACAATTAAAGGGCCAGCAACCAACTAAACAGCTGGTCTATGGTGAATGTGGCTGATGGTCAGGACCCAGCATAACCCTCCAGCGGCCATTGCACTCCAAAGGGCACCACAGCACCTCTGTTCCATTGGTCTTAGGGGTCCCGAGTTGTTGACCCCACTAATTAGAATTTGAGGGACTAATGGTTGGTAATCATTGTTGAGCCATGACAACTCTTAAAGGAAAGGCCATCGGTATTTTCCTGGAGACCAGGCTTAAAGTCACAGTTTCTATGCACATAGACCCCTGTATTAGTTCCGGGATCCCTTATATCAGCGCCTCTGGCATTGCAGGACCGGTGGTCGCCCAGTCATCTTATAACCACCGCCCTCTACCACTAATCTGGAATTTTTTTGGGTGTACAGGAGGTCGCCCCTTTTCTGGAACCCAGGAATGGGCAGCAGTGGGGCGATTCCGGGCTGTTATAAAAGCGCAGCAGCGTTATAGAACCAGCTGCCCACGTGCAGGGTGTGAAGATTTCTGGGGGCAGAACAGTTTAGGATTTCCCTCTCTTCCAGTCTGACGTGGCTGATAACAGTGAGCAATAGTGAGCAGGGTATTGGGGGCATATGGGTGGGCTAAAGATGCCAGATTAAGCGTTAATAATGGAAGACCCTTTATAGGGCGCAGCTCGTGGCCCGGATCCCACGTCCCGCCCCTGCGCTCCCGTTGTGGTGTGTTCTCTGCTCACTGACAGGCGGATGGTTGCAATCATCAGGGCAGATATGTTACTACATGACTGGAGAGTGTCCTGTGTGACCACATTGTGCCTGTGCTCCAGATGTAGGGGGGCCGCAGCCTGGAACAGCATCTGGCTGCCAAAATCTGCGTTAACCCCTCACTCACCATTGCTCTGTAACTGCTATAGATTTAAAGGGGAACAGTCTGTTTATTAGATGTCGTATTGTGAACACTTTATCCGGGAATTTCAGGCCTGATACAGAATTGAGGCCGAGAAGCCCCCCGTGATGTTTCCGGACCCTAAGGCTGGGTTCACCCAAGCGTGGGATGTTTGCTGCCATATTGGCCAAAATCCTAAGTTGTGCTGCGTTGAGCTCTTCCTTTAGGTCGGGTCCCTAGATCCAAACTTAGGCACAATATGGGCGCAAGATGGGATATTGTCATTTTTTTAACTCCTTCCTATTTTTTCGGAATTTATCACAAAACCTGAGTAAAGGTAATCAATAAAGTTAGTGGAAAAAAATCTCGTTAACCCTTTAAGAACCTGGACATTTTTTTCTTGTAATTTCTCTTTTTTTTGCCTTCTCTTCTTCCAAGAGACTAGTTGTAGTTCTGAATGTGACGCCGTTCACGTCACCATGTAATGTACTGAAAAACAGGAAAAGAATTACAAATGTCGGAACATGTTGAGAAACCTCCGCCATTGTTTATACGGCGTTCACTGTGCGATCACGGCGATAACAAAATTATGTCGAAGTTTTATTCTAGAGGCGAAAAAAAAATTAGAACTTTTGATAAAATAAACAAATAAATTAGTTTGTGTCACAATTTTCTGAGACTCGTAACTTTGTTCTTCCCTGATGGAGCCGCGTTCCGGCCTTTATCCTCCTCGCTGAGCTGTAGTGTCTTGTGAGACCGTTTTGGGTCATTTTAGTCGCCTGTTATCACATTTCCTCAGGGAGGTACAAAAAAAAACAACAAATCTGGCCTTTAGATTTAGCTTCTTGTATGGGGTAATTAATTTTATATTTTTACAGATCAAACTTTTAAGGACGTGGCAATAATAAATATTAAATATTTACTGTTTATCTATTTATTTTATTTCTTTATTTTTAAAATTGGGACAGGAGAGTAAATCAAACCATTATTTATTTTCTGTCGTCTTGTGTGCAGCAATCCTCCGTGTTTGTATGTAGTCTATACCACAGTACTGAAATACGGCGTGACATTGGCGGTCTCCTAGGAGAGACCATTTCAGCTTCAAAAAGACACCAATATGGCCAAAACGAATGCGACTCCTGAATTGTTTCACTTTAAGTGTTGCTGTCAGAGATTGGTAGCAGCATTTAAAGGGTTAAGCGGTGATCGGAGCGAGCTCTGGTTGCTGCTGTCAGAGGTGGATGTTGGCTGTGTTACACAGCTCCTAAGTCCCTCCATGCTCCCGGCACCCAACGTGTCATGTACTAGGCAGAGATAAAGGGGGGCCCTAACCGTTGGGGCCACATACACTGGAATCAGGGCCGATCCATGCAGTGATTGTGGATGGGGGCTGGGTAAGACGTGGGACAACTTCTCATTCGCTCCCAAAACTTTCATTGCTCCGCACTTAGTGTTTCATTCTCACCACTTCAAGATCTCTGCTTGCTGTCAGTGAATTACAACTTTCCAGAGGACAAAATTCTGTACAGAATTAATACTTCCCGCCATTGTATCCAGCCTGAGCAATCCTCTGTAAGCTGAACAGTCTGGTCCTCAGGCTGATGCTTTTTACCTCCACTGTTACATTGTAGCAGAGGAGAAGGATTGATTTTGCTGCTGCTTGTGACTCTATACCTTGACTGGACACATCTGGATAAAATCAAAACAGCATCTCCATTCACTGACAGTAAGCAGAGTTTTTGGCAATTCTGATACAGGAAATACACAGTTGCTTCTCACAAAATTAGAATATCATCAAAAAGTGAATTTATTTCAGTTCTTCAATACAAAAAGTGACTCTCCTCTATTCTATAGAGTCATTACACACAGAGTGATCTATTTCATGGGTTTATTTCTGGTAATGTTGATGATTATGGCTTACAGCCAATGAGAACCCAAAAGTCATTATCTCAGGAAATTAGAATAATTAACAATAAACCCCTGTAAAGGCTCCTAAGGGTTTATAGAGGTCCCTTAAGGCCCCATCACACTAAGCGACTTACCAGCGATCCCGACACCGATATGAAGGTGTCAGGATCGCTGGTAAATCGCTATGTGATCGCTGGTGAGCTGTCACACAGACAGCTTCATCAGCGATCAGCACAGCGATGCCGAGCGCCCGGCATCGCTGGCCATCCTGTAAAAAATAGAATCAAAATAAAAAATATAGTTATTCTCACCTTCCGATGTCGCGTTCAGCCATCCTGCCTCTCTCCACGCTCCGGTCCCAGTGATCCTTTGCGAGAATGACCGCGAGATGTCACAGTCTCGCGGGATAACAAAGTCTCGCGGTCATTCGTGCAAAGTATCACTGGGACCGGAGCGTGGAGAGAGGCGGGATGGCTGAACGCGACGTCGGAAGGTGAGAATAACTATATTTTTTATTTTTTTAATTATTTTTTACACCTGATCGCTGGTCTCCCGCCTGTCACACACAGCGATGCGTGCTGGCCAGCGGGAGACCAGCGACCAAAGAAATGTCCAGAGATTTCTTCCAGCGATCAGCGATACCGGCAGGGGGGCCGCTCGCTGATCGCTGTCACACACAGCGATCTCGCTGGTGAGATCGCTGTTACGTCACAAAAGTTGTGACTCAGCAGCGATCTCGCTACCGAGATCGCTTAGTGTGACGGGGCCTTTAGTCTGTTTCAGTAGCTCCACAATCATGGGGAAGACTGCTGACCTGACAGATGTCCAGAAGGCAGATACTGACACACTCCACAAGGAGGGGAAGCCACAAAAGGTCATTGCTAAAGAAGCCGGCTGTTCACAGAGTGCTGTATCCAAGAATATTAATGGAGAGTGGAAGGAAAAAGTATGGTAGAAAAAGGTGCTTAAGCAATCGGGATAACCGCAGCCTGGAAAGGATTGTTAAGAAAAGGCCATTGAAAAATTTGGTGGAGATTCACAAGGAGTGGACTGCTGCTGGAGTCATTGCTTCAAGAGCCATCATACATAGATGTATCCAGGACATGGGCTACAAGTGTCACATTCCTTGTGTCAGCCACTCATGACCAATAGACAACGCCAGAAGCGTCTTACCTGGGCCGAGGAGAAGAAGAACTGGACTGTTGCTCAGGAAGATGAGAGACACCAGATCCAACAATGCAGACGAGCTGAAGGCTGCTATCAAAGAGACCTGGGCTTCCATAACCCCTCAGCAACGCCACAGGCTGATCGCCTCCATGCCACGCCGCATTGATGCAGTAATTGATGCACAAGGAGCCCTGACCAAATATTGAGTGCATTTACTGAACAGACATTTCAGGAGGACAACATTTCGGATTTTACAATCATTTTTTCAAGCTGGTGTTATAAAGTATTCTAATTTACTGAGATAATGACTTTTGGGTTTTCATTGGCTGTAAGCCGTAATCATCAACATTACCAGAAATAAACCCGTGAAATAGATCACTCTGTGTGTAATGACTATAGAATATATGAGGTTCACTTTTTGTATTGAAGAAATGAAATAAATCCACTTTTTGATGATATTCTATCTGTGTGAGAAGCCCCTGTATGTCTTTGTACCATATTAGCCAGTAAGTAGAAGTTAGTAGATAATAAAGTTTGAGAGTTCTCAGTGGTCCAACGCTCAATTTTTAATATTTAGAGGGATGGAAGCAGAAAACATGTTGGAAAGTTATAGTTTGTTCCATTTTGCTCTGGTTCCTGATCCGTCGTCGCGTGGAAACATTCTATGTTCTTCATTTACATTTGATCGTTTGCATTTTTCTTGATTGCCGTCTTGTAGACCGGAAACTGGTAAGGTGGAGTTTAGTGCAGCGTCAGGGGTGACGGAGCAGATGGCTGGAACATCTGGTTCTGGTGCACGGATCATTTCCACATCCACTGTGGGAGAAATTATGGTAGAAAATGCAGATTCCCCATGAGCTCCAAATCAGAGACCCCCATGTCCTGAGGCTCTGCAGTGCCACATTTTAATGAAGCGGTGCCTGTGAAAGCTCAGCATCAGACCCGAAGCGATCAGCAAATTTTCACCTATCCTTTACCCTGCCATTTTGGAGGGCCAGCGGCTTTCATGGCACACTGTCATCTGTATATATCCCCTTGAGAAAGCGGCGTTGTGCCAGCGAAACGCGCGTCGGGGTGGACATCTGGCCCCGGGATCACTCCTTGGATGCCCCCACTCTTTTGATAAGCCCAAATTTCTGGCCACAATGGAATTTTTTTGCCCCATAGTGGCGCTGGGTATACCTTCTTAGGTCACTTGACTATGATACCTATACATATTGTGGTGGTATTCCTATAGGGGTGTTTTCCCTCCTGTCTGCATTTATCTTGGTGCACTAATTGGTTACTGTGTGATATTATACTATTAACTTAATAAAACCTACAATATTTTTTCATGATATTTTTTCACCTTGTACTCCTTTCATCCTCTGGTTTCGCAAGTCATCTGTATATAGTACATGGATGCCCCGTGTTTGCGGCTCTAAACTTTGGTTTATAGAGGGGGTCCTGAACAAAGAGGAGAGAAATGCAGATGCACATTTGGCTTAAAACAACACCCGCACTTTATATATACCCCTCCCAAAATAATATTCAGGAGTTGGACATGATTCTTAAAACGTGGCTGATTTCTTCTATAAACAGCGCTACAAGAGTCCACAGGTTGTATGTGGTATTGCAGCTCACAATTCATAATTTTGGGACACTAAACTTGCACCCCGACCTTTATTTTCCGTGTGAGTGGTCTGTCGTCTCCTGATATCAGCCATTTTTGACACTTAAAGGAAAACAATGAAAATCCTTCAACGTAATCGCTATCTTTTCTCCAGCGCTGGGACCTGCCGGAGACCTGTTAGTGGCTTGTTCCATAACACTGCCGCACTTTTACACGCCTATGACTTTAGCTGCAGTGGCACTTTAAGGCATCTTTTACTGTGGACACCATGATAACAAGCGCGGTCCTTATTTCGGAGCCAGACTTTATGAATTGTTTCCATCGTTAAAATTAATTGGGAGTAAAATGATAAAAAATTGAGTCTGTGAAGACTCAGCGATTCTCTCCGTACAGTAATAGGACATGGCAAAGAAAACCGCCGAAGCAAAGAGACGCGCGCACGTTATGTAACATCTCCGCCTTACAAAAAGTCTGTGCTGCGGGCGAGTGATGATAGGGGCGCAGTGCAACGCTTGTCTCATTATCTCTGCAAGTGAATGTTCCTTTTAATTTGTGAATTCATATATTTCCGCTCCAAATCATCCGGTAAACTAAAAGAAAACTCACACAGGACGGTTACTTAAGAACTTCGTGTATATATTCTGTATGGGGGGTATTATAGTAGTTATATTCTTGTACATGGGGCAGTATTATAGTAGTTATATTCTTGTACATAGGGGCAGTATTATAGTAGTTATATTCTTGTATATAGGAGCAGTATTATAGTAGTTATATTCTTGTACATAGGGGCAGTATTATAGTAGTTATATTCTTGTACATAGGGGGCAGTATTATAGTAGTTATATTCTTGTACATAGGAGCAGTATTATAGTAGTTATATTCTTGTACATAGGAGCAGTATTATAGTAGTTATATTCTTGTACATGGGGCAGTATTATAGTAGTTATATTCTTGTACATTGGGGAATTATTATAGTAGTTATATTCTTGTACATAGGAGCAGAATTATAGTAGTTATATTCTTGTACATAGGAGCAGTATTATAGTAGTTATATTCTTGTACATAGGGGCAGTATTATAGTAGTAATATTCTTGTACATAGGGGCAGTATTATAGTAGTTATATTCTTGTACATAGGGGGCAGTATTATAGTAGTTATATTCTTGTACATAGGAGCAGTATTATAGTAGTTATATTCTTGTACATAGGAGCAGTATTATAGTAGTTATATTCTTGTACATAGGAGCAGTATTATAGTAGTTATATTCTTGTACATAGGGGCAGTATTATAGTAGTTATATTCTTGTACATAGGGGGCAGTATTATAGTAGTTATATTCTTGTACATAGGAGCAGTATTATAGTAGTTATATTCTTGTACATAGGAGCAGTATTATAGTAGTTATATTCTTGTACATAGGGGCAGTATTATAGTAGTTACAGTGGGGAAAAAAAGTATTTAGTCAGTCAGCAATAGTGCAAGTTCCACCACTTAAAAAGATGAGAGGCGTCTGTAATTTACATCATAGGTAGACCTCAACTATGGGAGACAAACTGAGAAAAAAAAATCCAGAAAATCACATTGTCGGTTTTTTTTTCATTTTATTTGCATATTATGGTGGAAAATAAGTATTTGGTCAGAAACAAAATTTCATCTCAATACTTTGTGATATATCCTTTGTTGGCAATGACAGAGGTCAAACGTTTTCTGTAAGTCTTCACAAGGTTGCCACACACTGTTGTTGGTATGTTGGCCCATTCCTCCATGCAGAGCTCCTCTAGAGCAGTGATGCTTTTGGCTTTTCGCTTGGCAACACGGACTTTCAACTCCCTCCAAAGGTTTTCTATAGGGTTGAGATCTGGAGACTGGCTAGGCCACTCCAGGACCTTGAAATGCTTCTTACGAAGCCACTCCTTCGTTGCCCTGGCGGTGTGCTTTGGATCATTGTCATGTTGAAAGACCCAGCCACGTTTCATCTTCAATGCCCTTGCTGATGGAAGGAGGTTTGCACTCAAAATCTCACGATACATGGCCCCATTCATTCTTTCATGTACCCGGATCAGTCGTCCTGGCCCCTTTGCAGAGAAACAGCCCCAAAGCATGATGTTTCCACCACCATGCTTTACAGTAGGTATGGTGTTTGATGGATGCAACTCAGTATTCTTTTTCCTCCAAACACGACAAGTTGTGTTTCTACCAAACAGTTCCAGTTTGGTTTCATCAGACCATAGGACATTCTCCCAAAACTCCTCTGGATCATCCAAATGCTCTCTAGCAAACTTCAGACGGGCCCGGACATGTACAGGCTTAAGCAGTGGGACACGTCTGGCACTGCAGGATCTGAGTCCATGGTGGCGTAGTGTGTTACTTATGGTAGGCCTTGTTACATTGGTCCCAGCTCTCTGCAGTTCATTCACTAGGTCCCCCCGCGTGGTTCTGGGATTTTTGCTCACCGTTCTTGTGATCATTCTGACCCCACGGGGTGGGATTTTGCGTGGAGCACCAGATCGAGGGAGATTATCAGTGGTCTTGTATGTCTTCCATTTTCTAATTATTGCTCCCACAGTTGATTTCTTCACTCCAAGCTGGTTGGCTATTGCAGATTCAGTCTTCCCAGCCTGGTGCAGGGCTACAATTTTGTTTCTGGTGTCCTTTGACAGCTCTCTGGTCTTCACCATAGTGGAGTTTGGAGTCAGACTGTTTGAGGGTGTGCACAGGTGTCTTTTTATACTGATAACAAGTTTAAACAGGTGCCATTACTACAGGTAATGAGTGGAGGAAAGAGGAGACTCTTAAAGAAGAAGTTACAGGTCTGTGAGAGCCAGAAATCTTGATTGCTTGTTTCTGACCAAATACTTATTTTCCACCATAATATGCAAATAAAATGAAAAAAAAAACAGACAATGTGATTTTCTGGATTTTTTTTTCTCAGTTTGTCTCCCATAGTTGAGGTCTACCTATGATGTAAATTACAGACGCCTCTCATCTTTTTAAGTGGTGGAACTTGCACTATTGCTGACTGACTAAATACTTTTTTGCCCCACTGTATATTCTTGTACATAGGGGCAGTATTGTAGTTATATTCTTGCACATTGGGGAAGTATTATAGTAGTTATATTCTTGTACTTACGAGCAGTATTATAGTAGTTATATTCTTGTACATGGGGCAGTATTATAGTAGTTATATTCTTGTACATAGGAGCAGTATTATAGTAGTTATATTCTTGTACATAGGGGCAGTATTATAGTAGTTATATTCTTGTACATAGGGGGCAGTATTATAGTAGTTATATTCTTGTACATAGGAGCAGTATTATAGTAGTTATATTCTTGTACATAGGGGCAGTATTGTAGTTATATTCTTGCACATTGGGGAAGTATTATAGTAGTTATATTCTTGTACATAGGGGCAGTATTATAGTAGTTATATTCTTGTACATAGGGTCAGTATTATAGTAGTTATATTCTTGTACTTACGAGCAGTATTATAGTAGTTATATTCTTGCACATTGGGGAAGTATTATAGTAGTTATATTCTTGTACATAGGAGCAGTATTATAGTAGTTATATTCTTGTACATAGGGGCAGTATTATAGTAGTTATATTCTTGTACATAGGGGCAGTATTATAGTAGTTATATTCTTGTACATAGGGGCAGTATTATAGTAGTTATTTTCTTGTACATAGGAGCAGTATTATAGTAGTTATATTCTTGCACATTGGGGAAGTATTATAGTAGTTATTCTTGTACATAGGAGCAGTATTATAGTAGTTATATTCTTGTACATAGGGGCAGTATTATAGTAGTTATATTCTTGTACATACGAGCAGTATTATAGTAGTTATATTCTTGTACATAGGGAGTAGTATTATAGTAGTTATATTCTTGTATATAGGGAGCAGTATTATAGTAGTTATATTCTTGTACATAGGGGCAGTATTATAGTAGTTATTCTTGTACATAGGAGCAGGATTATAGTACTTATATTCTTGTACATAGGGGGCAGTATTATAGTAGTTATATTCTTGTACATAGGGGGCAGTATTATAGTAGTTATATTCTTGTACATAGGGGCAGTATTATAGTAGTTATATTCTTGTATATAAGGAGCAGTATTATAGTAGTTATTTTCTTGTACATAGGGGCAGTATTATAGTGGTTATATTCTTGTACATAGGGGCAGTATTGTAGTTATATTCTTGCACATTGGGGAAGTATTATAGTAGTTATATTCTTGTACATAGGGGCAGTATTATAGTAGTTATATTCTTGTACTTACGAGCAGTATTATAGTAGTTATATTCTTGTACATAGGGAGAAGTATTATAGTAGTTATATTCTTGTATATAGGGAGCAGTATTATAGTAGTTATATTCTTGTACATAGGGGCAGTATTATAGTAGTTATTCTTGTACATAGGAGCAGGATTATAGTACTTATATTCTTGTACATAGGGGGCAGTATTATAGTAGTTATATTCTTGTACATAGGGGGCAGTATTATAGTAGTTATATTCTTGTACATAGGAGCAGTATTATAGTAGTTATATTCTTGTACATAGGGGCAGTATTATAGTAGTTATATTCTTGTATATAAGGAGCAGTATTATAGTAGTTATATTCTTGTACATAGGGGCAGTATTATAGTAGTTATATTCTTGTACTTACGAGCAGTATTATAGTAGTTATATTCTTGTACATAGGGAGAAGTATTATAGTAGTTATATTCTTGTACATAGGGGCAGTATTATAGTAGTTATTTTCTTGTACATAGGGGCAGTATTATAGTGGTTATATTCTTGTACATAGGGGCAGTATTGTAGTTATATTCTTGCACATTGGGGAAGTATTATAGTAGTTATATTCTTGTATATAGGGAGCAGTATTATAGTAGTTATATTCTTGTACATAGGGGCAGTATTATAGTAGTTATTCTTGTACATAGGAGCAGTATTATAGTAGTTATATTCTTGTACATAGGGGCAGTATTATAGTAGTTATATTCTTGTATATAGGGAGCAGTATTATAGTAGTTATATTCTTGTACATAGGGGCAGTATTATAGTAGTTATTCTTGTACATAGGAGCAAGATTATAGTACTTATATTCTTGTACATAGGGGGCAGTATTATAGTAGTTATATTCTTGTACATAGGGGGCAGTATTATAGTAGTTATATTCTTGTACATAGGAGCAGTATTATAGTAGTTATATTCTTGTACATAGGGGCAGTATTATAGTAGTTATATTCTTGTATATAAGGAGCAGTATTATAGTAGTTATATTCTTGTACATAGGGGCAGTATTATAGTAGTTATTCTTGTACATAGGAGCAGTATTATAGTAATTATATTCTTGTACATAGGGGCAGTATTATAGTAGTTATATTCTTGTATATAGTGGGCAGTATTATAGTAGTTATATTATTGTGCATAGGAGCAGTATTATAGTAGTTATATTCTTGTATATAAGGAGCAGTATTATAGTAGTTATATTCTTGTACATAGGGGGCAGTATTATAGTAGTTATATTCTTGTACATAGGAGCAGTATTATAGTAGTTATATTCTTGTACATAGGGGCAGTATTATAGTAGTTATATTCTTGTATATAAGGAGCAGTATTATAGTAGTTATATTCTTGTACATAGGGGCAGTATTATAGTAGTTATTCTTGTACATAGGAGCAGTATTATAGTAATTATATTCTTGTACATAGGGGCAGTATTATAGTAGTTATATTCTTGTACATAGTGGGCAGTATTATAGTAGTTATATTATTGTGCATAGGAGCAGTATTATAGTAGTTATATTCTTGTATATAGGAAGCAGTATTATAGTAGTTATATTCTTGTACATAGGAGCAGTATTATAGTAGTTATATTCTTGTACATAGGGGCAGTATTATAGTAGTTATATTCTTGTACATAGGGGCAATTTTTATTGTAAAAACCAAACAAATACAAATAACATTCCTCCAATAATACAAAACTAAATTCACTTGGATTGTACGTACATTCATTACATATCCAGTTTATACATATCAAATTAACTTAGAGTCCATACTCCTAGTTTGCGGGGAGGAAAAAAAAAAAAAAACACTTTACAAACAGAGCTCATCATGTTCCTACCCAGTGACTCATCCTTCCATATCTTAACATTTCCTAATTTCTCCTAATGATTTTATCTATCTGAGTTTGCACATTATCTGGTTGACAGCGTCACAGATCTGAGTCGGAGTTGTTCTGTTCACCACCGGTCTCCATCTCAGACTCTTCTCGAGTGCCCTCAGGTAAGGGCTTCCGCTTTGGCGGAGGACAGTCCTCTACATCCCTATCACACTCTGCGTCAATTCTTTTAAGGTCATCTTCAAAATCGCCGTCAGACTCAGACAGAACATCAAACCTGTTAGATACGACCATTACACCTGCAGAGCTCTGGAATTTCTTCCCGGCTCCTTGGCCAGTGTCATACCCCTCAGGTTTACGGGAGGCCTTGTCCTTTTTCTTCCTTTTCTGATTATTGCTATACTCTTCAGACACGGATGGTAGCACTGAAGTAATGCCTTCCTGTGACCGCTGCCCCTGAGGTACAACCTCCATACTCCCCTGTTCTCTCTCTGAGCCCTGCTGCTCTGGTGTTAGCTGAGTAGACCCCTGGTGGACCTCTGGTCTGGTCAGTATTTCCCCTGACAGTAAAGCTGCCTCCTCCAGAATCTCTGCCCCTGCCACCAAGTCCTCGTCAGGAAAGTCCTTACAGATATTGTGCCTGGCGTCTGGACAGTCCCTGTGAGGGTGACCGATCTTCCCACAGAGGTTGCACCTGATGTTCTGGCAGTCTGCAGCTAGATGGCCGACCTCCCCACACAGGCTGCACTTCACCACAGTACAGGTATTTGCCAGGTGACCTGCCTTGCCACATTTAAAGCACTTACGAGGCTGCCCAGGATAGAAACACACACCCCTCTCCCTCCCAATAAAGAAGGAGATGGGTAAATGGGCAGTGATGTTATTGCATTGGCGCAGTTTCACCAAAACCCGCCACCCTCCCGTCCAGATACCATCACTGTCTCTGCTTTTGGTGAGGTCAGAGACCAGGTCACAATGCCTCCGGAGCCACACCACAATGTCCTGCGGGGGAACAGACTCATTCCAGAAGATGACATTTACGGTGACAGTATCTGGCTTAGAGATAGGAATAAAACTGAACTTACTCCAGCCCTCCGTGTCTCTAAACTTGGGGAAACTAGACCAGAATCTGTCCAGATCAGACATGAGCTTAAAGCTGACATCATAGCCCTGCCTGTCTGGAAGATTAATCACTGCCAGGATGCTGACTGGCACAAACCCCATCTGGTGGCACAAGAGCTCCCTGATGACAAATCTCCTGTCTGGCAGGTCCTCCTTGGCACCTCTGTGCCGGAAACGCACGATGTTTCTCCGTTTAAACGCCTGGCCTGTATAATTGGTACCAGAGGTAAAGGACGGAGCACCACGACTCCAGGCATTACTGGGGAGACCGTGCGGGGTCACATTGGGTTGACTGACGGGGTGAAGATCTGCAGTAGGAGGGGCAGCCACACCTTGTGTGCTTGAAATTAAAGGGGGGAAATCACAGACATTATCATGCACATTGTTATCATCAGCATCAATGTCATTATCAGACTGTGCAGCGTCCACCAAAGATACTGTGCTCCCACAAGCCCCTGACCCCTCAGATACCACACGGTTATCCCCAGCAACAGAGCCCTGCTGGGCACCATCAGTAATGACCAGCACATGTCCACTGCCCAACTGTTGTGCTTGGCATTCTGAGACTTGTAGTCCCTCTGCTGGAAAGTGCAGTCCATGCTGTTGCTTGGAATCTGCTGCAGGCTGCTGTGCTGGGCATTCTGAGACTTGTGGTACATCTGCTGGAATTTGCATAACATCCTGCTGCTTGGGGTCTGCCGCAGGCTGCTGCGGCTGCAGTATTTGACCCTTTTGGAAGCAGAAACTTGCAGGCTGCAGCACTGGCCGCACCGGCTTCTGGGGCCCACCTGGGACAATGTCTGAGCTGGAACCTGCAGAGTCCTGCTTGTGTGACATAAACAGTTCCTGGTTCCTATAAGTCTCTGCCAGGGGCCCCATCTTCTCTAGGACACAGTCCATGTCCCTCACCACTTTTGCAAGCTGTATACCCAGTGTGTTCAGAGTCTGATCATAAAAGGTGTGATCCCCACCAGGATTAGCAGCCTTTACCTTATAGCCCATGTCTATTTGTTTCTGCAGCAAGTCTTTGTGCTGCTGTAACTCACCGAGCCTCTTGACCAGTCCTGGGATCTCCTCTGCGACCTGAAGCTCAGGTGCACATGGCGTCTCCTCCTGGGATCCTGCTTTCAGCAATGTCCCTGGATGCTTGAAACCAGACGTCTCCTTAACTTTCACCACCGCTGCTTTCGTGGCTCCAGGCTCCACAGCACTTTTACTGCTGCCATCTGACTGCGACCTTGTGCGCCCAGAGCTCGCCATGCTGGCCACCACATGCTTCTGCTGCAGGTTCTCCTGGAGCGTCTGTCTCTCCAGTGAGGTTCTCCTCTGTCTGCTGTGAGTCAGCTGCACACCTGAAATTGGTGATGGCACCTCCTGAGCTGCAGGCTGCTTTCCTCCATTCAGCTTCTCACCAGTAGATTTCTTTAGGATTTCTCCTAGTTGTCCTTCACTCTGCTTGCCTTGGCTGGCCGACTGCTGAACTGGAACTTTCTTACCCACAGCCAGGGCTTTTCCTTGTTCCGTTACTTTATGTACTTTCATAGGTTCATCTTTCTTGTTGCTGCTGCTGCTACTTCCATTCTGAGCTTTCTTTCCCTCAGAAACAACTTTGGGACTTGCATCCGCCTTAGACACAGCTTGAGCGTTACTTCCCAGTGTAGGCCTGGAAGCCTGGGCCTTGCTTGGGGAGTTACCCCGCCCAGGGTGGCCTCCCCCTGGGCTTGCTCCAGACATCAGGAGAGCTACAAACACACAACCTCACAGCTAGGAGGCAGTATTATAGTAGTTATATTCTTGTACATAGGGGCAGTATTATAGTAGTTATATTCTTGTACATAGGAGCAGTATTATAGTAGTTATATTCTTGTACATAGGAGCAGTATTATAGTAGTTATATTCTTGTACATAGGGGGCAGTATTATAGAAGTTATATTCTTGTACATAGGGGGCAGGATTATAGTAGTTATATTCTTGTATATAGGAGCAGTATTATAGTAGTTATATTCTTGTACATGGGGCAGGATTATAGTAGTTATATTCTTGTACATAGAATCATAGAATCGTAGAGTTGGAAGGGACCTCCTGGGCCATCTGGTCCAACCCCCTGCTCAAAGCAGGATTCGCTAAATCATCCCAGTCAGATGTCTGTCCAGCCTCTGTTTGAAGACTTCCATTGAAGGAGAACTCACCACTTCTCGTGGCAGCCTGTTCCACTCATTGATCACTCTAACTGTCAAAAAGTTTTTTCTAATATCTAATCTGTGTCTCCTCCCATTCAGTTTCATCCCATTGCTTCTAGTCTTTCCTTGTGCAAATGAGAATAAAGTTGATCCTTCTACAATGTGACAGCCCTTTAGATATTTGTAGACAGCTATTAAGTCTCCTCTCAGTCTTCTCTTTTGCAAACTAAACATTCCCAAATCCTGCAACCTTTCCTCATAAGACAGGGTTTGCAGACCGGTCACCATTCTGGTCGCTCTTTTCTGAACTTGCTCCAGTTTGTTGATGTCTTTTTTAAAATGTGGTGCCCAAAACTGGACACAATATTCCAGATGAGGTCTGACCAAAGAGGAGTAGAGGGAAATAATGACTTCACGTGATCTAGACTGTATGCTTCTGTTAATACATCCTAGAATTGCATTTGCCTTTTTTGCTGCTGCATCACACTGTTGACTCATATTCAGTCTGTGATCTATTAGTATACCCAAGTCTTTTTCACATGTGCTGTCACTTAGCCCTATTCCTCCCATTCTATATATGCTTTTTTCATTTTTATTGCCCAGATGTAGTACTTTGCATTTCTCCCTGTTAAAAACCATTCTGTTAGTTGCTGCCCACTTCTCCAGTTTATTTAAATCTTTTTGAATCCTCTCTCTCTCTTCTCTAGTATTAGCTATCCCTCCTAGCTTTGTGTCATCAGCAAATTTAATCAGTTTACCCTCAATTCCTTCATCTAAATCGTTGATAAAGATGTTGAACAATACAGGGCCCAGGACAGAGCCCTGTGGTACCCCACTTGAGACATTCTTCCAACTGGATGTGCAGCCATTTACGACCACTCTTTGGGTCCGATCACTAAGCCAGTTATGAATCCACCTAACAGTTGCCTTGTCCATTCCATACTTAGTCATTTTTTCAATAAGGATTGTATGAGAGACTTTGTCAAATGCTTTGCTGAAGTCAAGATATACTATATCTACAGCATTTCCTTGATCCACCCAATCAGTGATACCGTCATAGAAGGAAATTAAGTTAGTCTGACATGACTTATTAGTTAGAAACCCATGCTGACTCTGTTTAATCACTTCATTCTTATCCAGGTATTGACATACATGTTGTTTAATAATTTGTTCAAAGATCTTTCCTGGTATAGAAGTCAGACTCACCGGCCTATAGTTGCCTGGGTCCACCTTCTTCCCCTTTTTGAAGATAGGAACAACATTTGCTCTTCTCCAGTCTTCTGGCACTTCTCCTGTTCTCCAAGAATTTTCAAAGATTATGGAGAGGGGTTCAAAAATTTCTTCTGCTATCTCCTTCAGTACTCTGGGGTGTAATTCATCTGGACCTGGAGACTTGAATTCATTTAGGTTAGCTAAGTGTTTCCTCACTATCTTTCTGTTTATAGATATCCTGGATTCTTCTATTCCCTTAATAGGACAGTGAATAACAGTTGATGTTGCATTTCCTTTCTGAGAGAAAACAGATGCAAAATAGGAATTTAAAAGTTCAGCCTTCTCAACATCCTGTCTTACCATTTCATCATTTTCATCCTGTAAAAATCCTATAGCATCTTTGACTTTTCTTTTACTTTTGACATATCCCCAAAATCCTTTATTATTGCTTTTGACAGCTCTTGCAAGCTTCAGTTCATTTTCAGCTTTAGCTAATCTGATTTGTGCCCTGCAGGTTCTGCAGACAGCATTATATTCTTCTTTAGATATGCCTCCCTCTTTCCATTTTATAAACATTTTTTTCTTCCTTTTTAGCATGTGCTTAAGTTCTGTGTTCATCCATCCTGGTTTCCTTAAATGCTTCCTATTCTTCCCTGTTTTCGGAATTGTTAACAACTGTGCTTTGAGAATTTCATTTTTCAAGATTTCCCATCCTTCCTGGACATTTTTGTCTTTAAGGATATCCAGCCATTGGATCCCTCCAATTCTCTTTCTGAATCCCTTAAAATCTGCCTTTCTGAAATCTAACCTTGACGTCTGAGTCTTCACAGGTCTTCCACCTCTAGTAATCCAAAATTCTAAAATAGCATGGTCGCTACCTCCTAGGGTCCCAGCCACTTTTACCTCCTCAACCATTTCCTCCCTGTTTATAAGGATTAGATCCAAGGTAGCAGTTCCCCCTACATAGGGGGCAGGATTATAGTAGTTATATTCTTGTATATAGGAGCAGTATTATAGTAGTTATATTCTTGTACATAGGGGTAGTATTATAGTAGTTATATTCTTGTACATAGGGGGCAGGATTATAGTAGTTATATTCTTGTACATAGGAGCAGTATTATAGTAGTTATATTCTTGTACATAGGGGCAGTATTATAGTAGTTATATTCTTGTACATAGGAGCAGTATTATAGTAGTTATATTCTTGTACATAGGAGCAGTATTATAGTAGTTATATTCTTGTACATAGGAGCAGTATTATAGTAGTTATATTCTTGTACATAGGAGCAGTGTTATAGTAGTTATATTCTTGTACATAGGAGCAGTGTTATAGTAGTTATATTCTTGTACATAGGAGCAGTGTTATAGTAGTTATATTCTTGTACATAGGGAGCAGTATTATAGTAGTTATATTCTTGTACATAGGGGCAGTATTATAGTAGTTATATTCTTGTATATAGGAGCAGTATTATAGTAGTTATATTCTTGTACATAGGGAGCAGTATTATAGTAGGTATATTCTTGTACATAGGAGCAGTATTATAGTAGTTATATTCTTGTACATAGGGAGCAGTATTATAGTAGTTATATTCTTGTATATAGGAGCAGTATTATAGTAGTTATATTCTTGTATATAGGAGCAGTATTATAGTAGTTATATTCTTGTACATAGGGGCAGTATTATAGTAGTTATATTCTTGTACATAGGGGCAGTATTATAGTAGTTATATTCTTGTACATAGGGAGCAGTATTATAGTAGTTATATTCTTGTATATAGGAGCAGTATTATAGTAGTTATATTCTTGTATATAGGAGCAGTATTATAGTAGGTATATTCTTGTACATAGGAGCAGTATTATAGTAGTTATATTCTTGTACATAGGGGCAGTATTATAGTAGTTATATTCTTGTACATAGGAGGCAGTATTATAGTAGTTATATTCTTGTATATAGGAGCAGTATTATAGTAGTTATATTCTTGTACATAGGGGGCAGTATTATAGTAGTTATATTCTTGTACATAGGGGGCAGTATTATAGTAGTTATATTCTTGTACATAAGGGGCAGTATTATAGTAGTTATATTCTTGCACATAGGGAGCAGTATTATAGTAGTTATATTCTTGTACATAGGGACAGTATTATAGTAGTTATATTCTTGTACATAGGGGGCAGTATTATAGTAGTTATATTCTTGTACATAGGGGCAGTATTATAGTAGTTATATTCTTGCACATAGGGAGCAGTATTATAGTAGTTATATTCTTGTACATAGGAGCAGTATTATAGTAGTTATATTCTTGTACATAGGGGCAGTATTATAGTAGTTATATTCTTGTACATAGGAGCAGTATTATAGTAGTTATATTCTTGTACATAGGAGCAGTATTATAGTAGTTATATTCTTGTATATAGGAGCAGTATTATAGTAGTTATATTGTTGTACATAGGAGCAGTATTATAGTAGTTATATTCTTGTACATAGGGGGCAGTATTATAGTAGTTATATTCTTGTACATAGGGGCAGTATTATAGTAGTTATATTCTTGTACATAGGAGCAGTATTATAGTAGTTATATTCTTGTACATAGGAGCAGTATTATAGTAGTTATATTCTTGTATATAGGAGCAGTATTATAGTAGTTATATTGTTGTACATAGGAGCAGTATTATAGTAGTTATATTCTTGTATAAAGGGGGCCTCTTTTTAAAAGAAAGATTTTGCTTCTCTTTCATGTTCATTCTCTTCTCCTGCTTGAGATGAGATCTTAGCGGTGATGATATATAGGAGGAACGTTATGTATATATGTGGTTTCTCCTGTACACTACTTGACCTCAGTTTCCTTTCCTTCCTGACTTTCCTTCTGTGGATTCCTCTGTTCTATATTCAGTATAATTGTATCCTCGGTGGCTGTGATTTGCTGCGGTATTGTGATTCCAAGCTTAACTTTATATTAAGTGTCTAGAATGGGGCTGAAGTAAATCTACATGTCTACACACAATGCACCGAATACCGATACATCAGGTGAACGTTATGTATATTTGTATTGACCATTAACAGAAGTTTACAGATTATTTACCCTTATTAGGATATTAAGAGCCATCAATGTTCCATAAATGGTCAATGACAACAAACTCCGTCCCGTCCACCCCATTTTGTGTAAAATATCAGGTGAAATTGGCCAATACTGATAATTGCAAAAGAAAATTATTGTTCCAGATTCCACATTTGACATTTTTTTACATCAGTTTCCTTTTTTCATCTTGTGGTGTTCATTGATGTTATTTTTGCACCAAACTCATTCTCTTTAACTTTGCATTTACTCTCATTTGCGACTTTTTAGTGAAAAATGTCAAATGTTCGGCTAAAATAATGAAGACATTTTTGAAACCTTTCATGCAACAAATGTTGAAACTTTTCTAAAAGTTTCAAATGATAAATTCAGGCAAAAACGTCTTGAAATCCTAATCTCCACTTATAGGGGTGAACAAATAAAAAAGTGACGGAAAGACGAATATGGCACAAAGAAAAAAGGAGCAAAACACTGAAAAGTTAACAAGAATCAGGCACGGATGCAATAATGAATCAGGGACATCATGTCTTGAAAACTCCCCTGTTAGAAGCAAAGATCATCCTGAGCCACCTGATTCATGAATATGGGCCGAGTGCAGGATGGTGCATGGGGGGATTATGGATCCCAGACTCCGGACCATTGTAATGGATGACAGCTGCTCGCCCACTTTGAAGTCATTTTATTTCCTCCGTGTGCGGGATGAAAGGGTCTGCACCTGTAAACGTTTACGCCAGAAAGTTTGCCGAATTCTATATGATGACAGACTATTTTATTATCAGTGCAGGTTACCATGGTGACCCGAGACTTATGGGGCAGGGGGATTATGGATTGGGTCCATTCCGGAGTTATTGGCACATTGTAGCTTCTCTGTTTGCTCCTTTCCCATAGTGAACAGACATTTAGGAGTTAAATTCGCAGCAGGCGGACAAGAGTATATCCATATCCTTCTGAAATCTGTCTGTGCCCCCCGGGGGTCCGGCATATGACGACATTCAGGGGGATGTGAAGTAAATCGCTTCACATTGAAAACTTCTGAAACTTTCTGATTTACTTTGGGCCCCGAGTCATCAGGTCGTTGTCATCAGTTTTCTGGCATAAAACTACTTGAAACGTTGCAAAATTTTAGCACAAAGTAATGTTGGTGAATCGGGGTCTTTACCATTCACTTCTTCACTATTTTCTAGGCCTCTGCTTGCTGTAAATGAATGGGTTTTTAGCTGAGTCATTAATGACTCCGAATATTTCAAGGAATATCCAGTTTATTGTTAGACATAAAAACACAACGCGTTTCGGCTATACATAAAATTAGCCTTCATCAGGTAAAATCATATATATCTTTAAAAGACGCATTTATATAGGGGAAAAAAAGAGGAGAAAATAAAAAGTTCCACCCTTCAATCAATTATCGATTAAAAACGCGTGCACACCTCTCCAAACTGTTGGGACTGCATAAGTACGATAAAGATATAAGACCCCGTCACACTAAGTGTGTGTGACGGGGATCAGCGACCAGCCCCCCTGCCGGTTATCGCTGATCGTGCTCGAGCGGCCTGGGCCGTTTTTCGATCGCTGGTCTCCTGCTGCCCAGCACGCATCGCTGCGTGTGACAGCGAGAGTCCAGCGATCAGCCTAACGATGTCCAGCGATCCCATCATGTCGGATCGTTGGTGGGATCGCTGGGACATCGTTTAGTGTGACGGGGCCTATAGGGAATATGAATGCATGAGTTGTAGTCCCGACCGATACTAGTTAATCTGATGGTCCCTAGTGATGAAACTAATAAAATGAAATTATCTACGGGTTGGAAAAATAGTTTTGACTCATCAGAGATATATACAAATTATTTAATATTGATGCTAAAAGATAAGTAACCTTACTAATTTTATTAATTTTAAACATGGAAGAAGTATATATATATATTTATATATTCTTTTTATCTTTTATAATCATTTCCCTGTTTGAGCACGGGGATTCTGCAATCTTCTTAAAGAAATGGGAATTATAAGAAAGGAGAAAAAGAAAAAAAGGGGAGAAGGGGGAAGGATAAAGGAGGGAAAAAGAGAGAAGAAAAAGGAGGAAAAAAACCCCCCAAAAACACATAGAAAATGGGTTGGGTTTTTTTATTAGATTCCAAGTAATATAGATTCCACCTACAATTAGCCTCCCAACAGTTTGGAGAGGTGTGCATGTGTTTTTAATCGATGATAATTGATTGAAGGGTGGAACTTTTTTTTTTTTCCCCTATATAAATGCGTCTTTTAAAGATATATATGATTTTACCTGATGCTAATTTTATGTATAGCTGAAACGCGTTGTGTTTTTATGTCCAACAATAAACTGGATATTCCTTGAAATATTCGGAGTAATTAATGAATCAGCCGGAAGCGCTCCTTGACAAACTGGAAATCCTTTTCTGTAAATGAATGGGGACATTCATGTAAAGTCCAAATATATCAGGGTCACAAATCTCTCCAGCTACAATGTATCAAAAGTGGAAAATGTATCATTATGGAGACTTGATCCAATGGAAGCAAATCCTCAGCTGTGAACGGTGCTAGGAAAGCTGTAAAACGCTATTATGTTTACTATCGGAGACGGGTGAACCACGAACATAAGTTGATAAAATCATAACGAACTGTCCAAAAAAAAAAAAAATAAAAAAATAATAATTATAAATAATCACTCACTCCAATATGGCACAAAAAACAAAGCTCAAGAAGAGACAAGACCTCCTAGAGTTACCTGAAAAGGCCAGGATGGCTTGGACTGTAAGGGGTTAATAGGGTGGTAGAGGCTCAGTGTATACAGGGCCATCATTGCGTTCTATGTGTTTGCAGTATGCAGATAGCGCTCCCTAGTGGTCACTGCAGATACAACTTTAGCATTTAAATATGATAGCATGAAGAATGATCATAACTCACCTTTTAAATCGCTCCTCGTTCCAACACCGCCGCTCTGGGGTCCATGATAATCCGGCTGCGATAACATCACATATATCATTCACACGACTGCTGCAGACAAACACCTGCCTATTTGTTCACATGATTTACAGCCATACACCCAGCACAATGCCCTGAGGGCGTAGACATTTTTTGTGTGTTTTTTTTTGCTCCCTTTCTTCTATGGCCGGTCTCACACGTCCAGATAATTCTGGTACCGCAGCTATCTGTGTCCGTGTGGACACGTGGTACCTCAGTGTGGCACACCTGTGGCAACCGTGTGCCGCACGTAAGCCACATCAGGACCACATGGACGGCGCCAGGAAGAAGCGCTACAGTAAAAGCACTGCTCCCGGCGGCCGGTGCTGACCGCGGCTGTCATTCTTCTCTCCTGCTCTGCCGGCAACAGTGAGCAGGAGAGAAAGAATGAATGAAAACCCGACGTGGGGTCCACCTCAGCTTATGAACCATCCAGACGAGGCTGCAGCTTTAGTCAGGTTGGTTGTCAAAAATTGGGGGGACCCCGCGCGTTTTTTAAAATTATTTAAAAAATTAAAAAAAAATCGTGGGGACCCCTCTATTCTTGAGAACCAACCTTGCTGAAGCTGACAGCTGAGGGATGCAGCCCCCAGCTGTAAGTTTCGTCTGGTTGGTTCACAAACTGAGGTGGACCCCACGTCGGGTTTTCATTCATTCTGCTTTCCTGCTCGCTGTTGCCAGCAGAGCAGGAGAGAAGAATGACAGCCGCGGTCAGCACCGGCCGCCGGGAACAGCGGCATACAGTAGCGCTTCTTCCCCGGCGGCCATCCGTGAGCACGGAGGACAGTGTGAACTGTTGTCCGTGTGCACGTGTTCAGCATTTTTGCGGACCGTGCGCTCCCACGAACACTGACCGTGTGTCCGTGAAAACACGCTGATGTGCAGAGACACATTCATTAGAATGTGTCTACGTGTGTCCGTGTCTCCGGTACGTGAGAAAACTGTCACTACTCGTACCGGAGCCACCGACGTGTGAAACCGGCCTAAGAGACGGTTTGAATTTTCCAGTCAACATCACTTATTTTTTGCAAAAAGAGTTCCCGTTTTTAATGACATACTGTAATTCAATTTACTACATAATGCGCTAACAAAATTGCCAATTGGGGTGAAGATATGAAAACAGTGAAACTTTGTAATCATACAGTGGTTTTTGGGTGGAAATTGACTGCTACAAGTCAGAAAAGTTCTGGTATGAAGATTTTTTTAGGTATTTTTCCTTTATTTTATTATTATTATTATTGTGCATTTATATAGCACCATTTATTCCATGGCGCTTTACATGTGAAAAGGGGAAATATAGACAAGTGTAATATATACAAGAGTAATATACAAGTGTAAGACAAGGGACACACAAGTACATAAGGAGAGGGGACCCTGCCCGCAAGGGCTCACAGTCTACAGGGATGGGAGAGGATACACTGGGAGAGGGTAGAGCTGGTCATGCGGCGGTTCAGTAGACCGAGGATCATTGCAGGCTGTAGGCTTGTCGGAACAGGTGGGTCTTCAGGTTCTTCTTGAAGGTTTCCGTTGATGGTGAGAGTCTGATGTGTTGCGGCAGAGAGTTCCAGAGTATGGGGGAAGCACGGGAGAAGTCTTGTATGTGGTGGTGGGAAGAAGAGATAAGGGGAGAGTAGAGAAGGAGATCTTGGGACGATCGAAGGTTGCGTGCGGGTAGGTACCTAGAGACCATGTCACAGATGTATGGAGGAGACAGGTTGTGGATGGCTTTGTATGTCATGGTTAGGGTTTTGAATTGGATCCTCTGGGCAATAGGAAGCCAGTGAAGGGCCTGGCATAGGGGGGAGGCTGGGGAATAGCGGGAAGACAGGTGGATTTAGTCGGGCAGGAGAGTGTAGGATGGACTGGAGCGGTGCCAGAGTGCTAGAGGGGAGGCCAGAGAGTAGGAGGTTGCAGTAGTCAAGGCGGGAGATGATAAGAGCATGCACTAGTGTTTTTGTGGTTTCTTGGTTGAGGAATGAGCGGATCCGGGAAATATTTTTGAGTTTGAGGCAGCAGGAGGAGGCGAGGGCTTGGATGTGTGGTTTGAAAGAGAGCGCAGAGTCGAGGATCACCCCAAGGCATCGGGCATGCGGGACTGGGGAAAGAGAGCAGCCGTTGACATTGATGGATAGGTCTGGTGGAGGGGTAGAGTGAGATGGGGAAAGATGATGAATTCTGTTTTGTCCATGTTCAGTTTGAGAAAGCGACAAGAAAAGAAGGCTGATATAGCAGACAGACATTGTGGGATGTCAGTCAGTAAGGAGGCGAGGTCGGGTGCAGATAGGTAGATCTGCGTGTCATCGGCATAGAGGTGATACTGCAAACCGTGGGATTCTATGAGCTGTCCCAAGCCGAAGGTGTAGATGGAGAATAGTAGGGGTCCTAGGACAGAGCCTTGGGGAACACCGACAGACAGGGGGCGCGGTGAGGAGGTGGTGTGTGAGAGGGAGACAGTGAATGTACGGTCCGTTAGGTATGATGAGATCCAGGATAGGGCCAGGTCTGTGATGCCAAGAGATGAGAGTCTGTAGCAGGAGGGAATGGTCTATGGTGTCGAAGGCAGAGGACAGGTCCAGGAGAAGGAGGACAGAGTAGTGTCGCTTGCTCTTGGCGGTTAGTAAGTCGTTAGTGACTTTAGTTAGGGCAGATAAAGTTAGGGCTTTAAAGACTTGCGTCACCATTTTCCGAGCGCCATAACTTTCTTATTTGTCTGGTGTCGGAGCTGTCTGACCGTCTCTTTTCCAGGAAGAGCAGTAGTTTTTATTACTACTATTTGCGGATGATTATATATGAGTTGTGATCTCATTTTTTTCCATTTTTTGAGGGTTGTATAAGTGGCCAAAAACCAATGTCACTTGTTTTCAGCATTTACCATATGGGGGTATATAGTAAGATGTTCTATTAGTTTGAAGAGTTTTGGATGCAGTGATACAAAATGTTTATTTTTTTTCAGAAATGGGAGTTATTTGAAACTTTTGGGTTTTTTTTATACTTTTTGTATGATTTTTTTTTTTTTTAACGGTCTCTAGGGGACTTGATCCTGCAGATGTGGCTCCAATTGCAGCGGGTTTGGGCTGTTTTATATCACAGCTCCTGAGCCCCTCATACATTTACGACGGACGTCACCAAGGGGTTAAATCTTAAATGGGATGTTTATCACTTACTATACACTGGATTTCCGGAGGAAAAAAAGATTCACGTTTCTGCACCAGACGCGTTTGATCAACCATACTGCGCTTCTTGAACAATAGAAAGAAGCAGCCCGGACTTTGTAGGAGCAGCGCAGCCCAAAAGGTTTAGACCCGGTTCCACATTGGCGTTTTGTTGCGCAGCGTTTGCTCCACATACATGCGTCATGTGCCCCTATCTTTAACATGGGGGGTGCATGGTCTTGCATTTCCACGCGTTCGTATGCGTTTTTGTGCGCATGCATTTTTTTAGTCGTGTGCGCCTTTGCGCTCGAGACGCAACATGTTGCATTTTTTTGTCAAAAAACGCATGCGCACGGAATTCGACAAAATAATGCATTACATTCTATGGGAACACAGGCATGCGCATGGACATGCGTTCATCTGCGTTTTCGTGAGCATGCGTTTTAGCCGTAAAAATGTGTAGACACTTGTTTTAACCCCTAAAGAACGTATGCGCATAAAAAAAACGCATGCAAAAACACATGATGCGTTTTTTGCATGCGTTTCTATTGCGCACGATGCGCTTCTCGCAAAAGCGCTAATGTGAAACCGGCATTACTGACAATTAGAGCAGAAATCAAATGAGATTAAAAACCGAGCACAATGGTGCTGAATGTAGCAGAGCCGTGCGGTGACGCTCTCCTCCTCTTCTTTCCTCCTGTCTCTTTTTGCTCTGTTATATCACAAGACAGGGAGATTCTTGCTTTTTTCTGGGAAAGCTGCCATAATGATCCGCTCCCCGGGATCATATATAAAGTGACTCCACAATGGAATTTATTTTCTGGATTTTCCCTCTTTATAGAAATTCTGATGCCTTCAGCCCCTGCTGATATTGGCAATCTGATACCACACATGAAAAAAATATTACGGAAGAAAAACACGTCCCGATCAGAGAATCAGCTTTACCTGCCTGACTCTACACAATGGGAAATGGACACCCGGAAATGTTAGTGCATTTTTTAGTGTCAGTGTCGTTCCTCCCGAAGGCTTTTCTTGGGGACAGCTAAATAAGTGACCCTTAACATTGTAAGGGTATGTGCACACGTTGCAGATTTTTCCGTGCAGAATCTGCAGGTAAAATGACCTGCGTTTTTACAGCGGATTTTCTGCGGGATTTCGCCTGCGGATTCCTAGAATGGAATAGGTGTAAAAACGCTGCGGAATCCGCACAAAGAATTGACATGCTGCGGAAAATAAACCGCTGCGTTTGTGCGCGGAATGTTCCGCAGCATGTGCACAGCGGCTTTTGTTTTCCATAGGATAACATGGAACTGTACATCGCATGGAAAACCGCTGCGGATCCGCAGGGTCAAATCTGCTGCGGATCCGCAGACTAATCCGCATCGTGTGCACATACCCTAAAAGTGAAATAACAGTAAAAACCGCTGCAGGGAATGTGCACGGGGTCAGATTTGTTGCAGTTAATTCATAGTTAGTGCTGCCCAGGATCCAAAGGGAAATCATTAAAAAAAAAAAAAAATCTGCAGAAAATTATTCTGATCTTGGTGCAAATGTTCCCACAAAAGATTTAAATGGCTGATTTGCAAAAAAAAAAAAAATTCCATTCACCCTTTTTTGCGCCCCTGGTAACGCTAATGTGATCCCCCGCCACTGATTGGATGCCAGGGTGCAGAGACCGTTGAGGCCGAAGTTGAGGTTACTGGTTTCTTTCTCATTTTGGACTCCCTTTATACCTTACGAGTGTCCACATGTGCAGACTCTGCAAAGTTGCATTCACAGGTGCGCAAAAAAGTCAGCACGAAAATCAGAGCCCGCTGCGGTTTTTCCAGACTGCAGCCTGATTTTTGGCGGATTTTCGCCCCGTGCAATGCTTTGTAATTCAGTGGGTTGGAATCCACGGTCAAATCAGCATCAAAATTCTGCAGGCAGCACACAACGATTCGGATGATCATTTGCTGGAAGTGACGTGTTGTGGGTTTTGCCCCCAAATTTCCGCAGCATAATGATGAGATTTGTCTGTTTCTCATTTACTTTGCGGTACATGTGAATGTGTCCCAACCGTCCTGTCTGCTTTCCTAGCAATTTCCAGTTTTCTGTATTTCTTACTTTAGTTGTGTAGGAAGCAAAACCTTAAAGAAAAAGACCATCTAATGCAGATACATCATAAATAAGATGTAGCATTACACTGGCGATAAACCGAGCCCTGAGACTTTCCCGTAGTGCGGCCCAGAATAGGGAGCATGCTCCAGCCTGCAGTAATCGCTGTATGCTCCAGGGGGCAGCAGAGCTCCATGCTGTGGCGATCCCTGCTCATCCCTCATGGGGGCGCTGTTATTTTATGCTTAGCTCCTCTGTCCCTGTTCTGCTGTTTTTTTCTGAACAGATTCTGTGAATCGGGAATATTTGCGCGGTTTGTATGCCGGTGTGGCTGCAAAAGGCAGAAACCGAGATTTTATTGTGTAGTGTGAGTGGAGCAGGATGGAGAAACAGAGGATTTGTGGCAGCGTGCGATGATGATAGAGACTCTGCTCAGTCCTCTGCACTGGGGTACGCAGGTTGTCATAGGAAAGGAAATATCCACAAAATAAGGAAATATTTGGTAAAAAAAATAAAATTAAATTAAAATTTTTATTAGCTTTTTTTACCAATTGCCCATTGACCTGATGTAAACATGTACTTAGGGCAAGTGCTTAAGTGGCAACTGCTGAGTATACTGTAGTTCTCATCAGAAGCAGCAAAACTGTGGGCAGGGAGTAGATGAGATATTTGGTGCCACCTGAGATATTCAGATCCCCCTGGCATGTTCAGCTCCTCTCTTCTCTCCTGTAGACACGGACTGTCTTATAACACCCAAATTCATATGTAAAGTCCCTATAATAGGCTCTATAATTACTTGGCTGAAAATCCCTCTGATAACACTTCTAGTCAGTGCCTTCCTACAGGCAGTGTTGTCATAGGGAATCATACCAGCCCCATTGATAAGCTCACACACCATCACTGACCAGTAGGATTTGCGCGTTGACACGTTTCACGATTTTGATTGATGTTGATAAGGAGAAATGTAGTAAAACTGGCGCAAACCAGTGATCGGCGAGATTTAATTTATCGAAGACCCCTGAAGGCTCGGAGTGGGCTGTTTCTGGGGGTACATGCTCCATTTCTCGCTGGGTTTGATCTTCCCCTGTGACGATCAGGGCATGCGGGGAGTTGAAGTTGTGCATCAGCCAGACTGATACAGCCTTTGTATCGCAATCTGTACATGAAAGGGTTAATTCTCTGCATTATGTAGAGCGCTGCTATTCAGTGACAGCAAGCGCCATATGACCTGTGCGATCAGCGGTGTCGCTGCGTGTGGCCTCTAGGGGACGCTGTGGTGCTGTATGACTTTCCATACAGGTCTGGGTGTGATATACAACCATGTGCAGGGTGTAGCCGGCCACACGGCACCTCGGGTCATTGGCCGGGGCACCGTGTGCCGCCATATGGTGCTTCATGCAACAATGGAGGAAAACCTTTAGAATGCGGCTTGTAGTGAAACACAAAGTGGCAGAAAGAAGCTCAGTGTGAAGTTGGCTCTATACCAAGGAAGACGCAGAGAAGCCCACAGCTGCCCTAATATCACAGGTGCTATGGAGCTATAATGCCGCCACATGCAGCAGAATTACCAAGATTTTGAAGAATCTAATCAAGAAATTAAAAGGGGTTTTCCACAAACAAGTTAATTTTCTCGGGCCTGACATTGTGGAAGAAAACAAGCAATACTCACCTCTTGAGCCGGCGCTGCTCCTCTGCCCTTCATAGTCGCTCCCAACCGGTCTCCTGACATCATATGACCGCTGCAGCCCATCATCAGCCACTGATCGTTTGCAGCCATCACATTCTGGCCAAACAAGAAGAAGCTGGTCAGACAGAATCTGAAAGTCTGCAGCAGATGTTGATGTTAGCGGGGACAGGTATGGGCGCCTCGGCTTTCTTCCAACCATTGAAAAGCAGCAAAGAAAGACCCCCAAAAGCCGACTGTCAGAGATCACCTGCCCAAGACCCTTTCTGTATGGAGCGGTAGGTTATATTCACATATGAAATGTGTTTGCTTTCCATGAAAACATCCCACTGTCCGTGATCTCATCCTTTGTCCTCTCCGCCCGCTCAAGTCTATGGGAGCGCAATAAAAATCGGATGCAAAAAAGTAACAAATCAATTACATGAAAAGGGAACAAATGTGGGAGAAAAAAGAAAAAACTCAAAAACAGCAAATTGTAAAGAGAACCATTCAGAGGCTGCTGGTTACAAAAGTAAAGTTGTGATACATTGTGACGCGCCGTGTGATGTTGTGATACATTGTGACGCGCCGTGTGAAGTTGTGATACATTGTGACGCGCCGTGTGAAGTTGTGATACATTGTGACGCGCCGTGTGAAGTTGTGATACATTGTGACGCGCCGTGTGAAGTTGTGATACATTGTGACGCGCCGTGTGAAGTTGTGATACATTGTGACGCGCCGTGTGAAGTTGTGATACATTGTGACGCGCCGTGTGATGTTGTGATACATTGTGACGCGCCGTGTGATGTTGTGATACATTGTGACGCGCCGTGTGATGTTGTGATACATTGTGACGCGCCGTGTGAAGTTGTGATACATTGTGACGCGCCGTGTGAAGTTGTGATACATTGTGACACGCCGTGTGATGTTGTGATACATTGTGACGCGCCGTGTGAAGTTGTGATACATTGTGACACGCCGTGTGATGTTGTGATACATTGTGACGCGCCGTGTGATGTTGTGATACATTGTGACGCGCCGTGTGATGTTGTGATACATTGTGACGCGCCGTGTGAAGTTGTGATACATTGTGACGCGCCGTGTGAAGTTGTGATACATTGTGACGCGCCGTGTGAAGTTGTGATACATTGTGACGCGCCGTGTGATGTTGTGATACATTGTGACGCGCCGTGTGAAGTTGTGATACATTGTGACGCGCCGTGTGAAGTTGTGATACATTGTGACGCGCCGTGTGATGTTGTGATACATTGTGACGCGCCGTGTGAAGTTGTGATACATTGTGACGCGCCGTGTGAAGTTGTGATACATTGTGACGCGCCGTGTGATGTTGTGATACATTGTGACGCGCCGTGTGATGTTGTGATACATTGTGACGCGCCGTGTGAAGTTGTGATACATTGTGACGCGCCGTGTGAAGTTGTGATACATTGTGACGCGCCGTGTGATGTTGTGATACATTGTGACGCGCCGTGTGATGTTGTGATACATTGTGACGCGCCGTGTGAAGTTGTGATACATTGTGACGCGCCGTGTGATGTTGTGATACATTGTGACGCGCCGTGTGATGTTGTGATACATTGTGACGCGCCGTGTGATGTTGTGATACATTGTGACGCGCCGTGTGAAGTTGTGATACATTGTGACGCGCCGTGTGAAGTTGTGATACATTGTGACGCGCCGTGTGATGTTGTGATACATTGTGACGCGCCGTGTGAAGTTGTGATACATTGTGACGCGCCGTGTGATGTTGTGATACATTGTGACGCGCCGTGTGATGTTGTGATACATTGTGACGCGCCGTGTGAAGTTGTGATACATTGTGACGCGCCGTGTGAAGTTGTGATACATTGTGACGCGCCGTGTGATGTTGTGATACATTGTGACGCGCCGTGTGATGTTGTGATACATTGTGACGCGCCGTGTGAAGTTGTGATACATTGTGACGCGCCGTGTGAAGTTGTGATACATTGTGACGCGCCGTGTGATGTTGTGATACATTGTGACGCGCCGTGTGAAGTTGTGATACATTGTGACGCGCCGTGTGAAGTTGTGATACATTGTGACGCGCCGTGTGATGTTGTGATACATTGTGACGCGCCGTGTGATGTTGTGATACATTGTGACGCGCCGTGTGAAGTTGTGATACATTGTGACGCGCCGTGTGAAGTTGTGATACATTGTGACGCGCCGTGTGATGTTGTGATACATTGTGACGCGCCGTGTGATGTTGTGATACATTGTGACGCGCCGTGTGAAGTTGTGATACATTGTGACGCGCCGTGTGAAGTTGTGATACATTGTGACGCGCCGTGTGATGTTGTGATACATTGTGACCCGCCCTGTGATGTTGTGATACATTGTGACGCGCCGTGTGAAGTTGTGATACATTGTAACCCGCCCTGTGATGTTGTGATACATTGTAACCCGCCCTGTGATGTTGTGATACATTGTAACCCGCCCTGTGATGTTGTGATACATTGTAACGCGCCGTGTGAACAGAGCACAGTCAGGTTTTCAGCTTCTGGATATGAACGAGAATGATTGCTCTCACTGACAACTAACAAAGATCAATTGTTACACAAAGTCGCAGAAAGTTTTGTAGCTATAGATATAAAGCGCTAATAACACCGGGCGCGAACTTGCGCCAAAAAGCATCATCTCCAATCTGAGTCCTGGTGGCAACCTTGACCCGTGACTCGCTTGCCCGTGCCCCTCGCGCAGCCTTTCCTCTGCCCATAATGTTGAATTTAAAACAAAAGACCGTCGCCTCCGTCTGTCACACGGAAATGTTAAACGCCGAAGATTTAACGGCGGAAGATGCTGCTGCGCCTTAAAGCCCCTAAATTATCAGAGGAAATTGAGAACGTCTTTTATTGCTGACAGCAGAGATTTACAAATGTTTTTGAGCGCGTTCATCACGATGCCGATGATTTATCACAGGAGATGAGACATCACAGTTATTATTTAGTCTGATGCCAGGATTTCTGTGAGTTTTAATTATACACGGAGCGAGCGGGGCACGGCGGGCCGCGGGATTAATGTCATTTCTAGATTTCTTGCCTTTTTATTATAAAATTAAATGATGTGTCCAGATTATGGAGATATTTCAAAATAATTTTTCTGGAATTATGCACTAATAGTAAAAATCAAATGACATAAATCAATAGTGCAGACAAATATAAGAAACTTTAATGTATCTTATCAGAGAAATCTGCTTCTTTCCTCACTTATGAGCCACGTCTTCTCTCCTGCCTTCTTATCTCCTCGTTCACTCAGAAAGTCATCTTAAAATACTCCTTGCTCAATCTTCCATCTTACGGAGATTACAGCCGACAATTGTAGTGTATAAGGACATGAAAGAGACACAGGTGCTCAGATCCTGTTTTAGTTTTCTAATAAACATTTATCTCACCCCAGAGCTGGATTCACAGCTATATTGCTTAATATTGCTGAATATACTCTCTGCTCTGGGTCCTCCATGCTGAAGGTCACTTCATGATGTCACTTTCTAGTCAGTGTGAATCTCTTCCCATACCTAGACTCACAGCTACAATTCTTTGTATTGCTGTAATATACTGCATGATACAGCTTTTTAGTAAGTGTTTTATCTTATTACAGATACTCTGGTCAGTATTGCTGTATAGTGTTCTCCATGCTGTTGCTGTTTTTTTAGTAAGTATTTTATCTCACCCCAGCGCTGGATTCACAAATACTCTTCTCGGAACTGCCGTACAATGTCTTATATGATGTCGCTGCTTTCCAGTAAGTGTTTACCTCACTCCACAGCTGCTAGTCTGCTCAATACTTAGAATAGAGACCTCAGTGCTACTTTTTTAAAAATAAATGTTTATCTCACCCCAGAGCTAGATCCACAGCTACTCTTTTCAGAATTTATGTGTAATGAGTTCGGTGCTGCTTTTCCTTTCTACTGGGCGTTTATCTTATGCCCAGAGCTGAATTCACAGGACACTGCTCAGTACCTTCCATGCTGCTGCTTCTGAGCATGTGCTACACATAGAGACAGGTGAGCAGTAATCCCTTATGACTGTGCGTTCAGTGTATAGGAGTCATCAAAACAGATTGCAAAAGAGATTTTTCAGACAAGGCTTTCACTTCTATCTGCAAAAGGGTAAATGAAAGGGGATGGCCACTTAATAAATATTTGCTAAAAGGACCTAAAGTGTTTGTGGTAGCATATATATCTGTAAATATCCTCATATTCCTCCCCAGCTGCTAAGAAGAGGGGTCCTACATAGCTGCTCTTATATGTAAACATTGCAGACGGCGGTCCTCACAGCCATAGGAACCAGTATGGAGGCAGTCACATCATTGTCAGGCACTTCTTGGGGCTAGAGGGCAGTTACTATCAAGTAAGAATGGATACAATGAATGTCATCCTATCTTCTGGCCAAGTGAAATTGACTTCAATAGTCACCTTGTAATTCTTAATTTCGCCTGCGGAGGCACTGCAGGAAAACATAGCGCCTACTTCTAGGTTCTCATGTAGATTGATACTGATCCCTGGGGATCCCAGCTGTAAGAGCCTCTATTTTTTTGGAGATCCTTCCAAAATGTCATGGCTCTAAACTTCGTTCCATCCATTCTTCAGTAACTGTTTAGTTCATTCTGTCTACCCTGCTGTAAATCAATATGACATTAAACGATGATCGCCATCTACTGCGGCGAGACCCAGGACTTTCATCGGGGCACACGGACTCCGGGCAGGTCAGGGCCGATAGGATTAGCTAAGTTTGTGGCATTTGATACCTGGCACAGAATGACGGTGACCTCGCAATTGGCCGGGATTATTTCCCATTATCTGCAGTTTTACAGCGGCAGCGTTTAACGCTTTGGACCTTCTGGCGACGAGCGGTAAAGATGTCTGATAATCGCGTCCCCACAGTTTATAGATAAAACCTTCTGCTTGGGGCTTTTAAAACCTATTAAAAAAAAAAAAAGTCTCTGCTTCAAAAAAGGCAGAAGAAAGCGATGTGTTTGTAAAAAAATATTTAAGAGCATCTTTTATTGTCATTGATGTTCGGAATCTTCTTTCCTAAAGCCGACGGATATTAATTCAGAATCTATTGCAGGTGTCAAATCCTATTCCACTTGAAGGAGGCCGGGTGGGCGAGTCGCTTTAATCTCCGGCGGGCGGCCGCAGCGCATCCTGGGAAACTTCAGCCCAACTTTCTTCATCTCGTTTTCATATGCAAATGAGATCTAGGGAGCGCGGCGTGGAGGAGTCTGGATCTGTCGTCACTCCCGGCTTTCATGTCATAAAAGGGAATTTATCAGGTTTTTTTTTTTCTATAATGTGAGAACTTGATGGATAATCAGAAATTAGCAATTTACATCTGGCACATCTGCGCGTGGCGAATCAAAGCAATGACGGAAGTTGGGAAGTGTGAAAGGAAGAATAAATGAGGATTCCGATAATCCGGAGTGTGGCATAGTCTGAACCATTGGAAGTTACATTGTCCTTGTAAAGATCCGGCCAGGATGATCTTATTACTAAACTAGCGATACAAGAATAAAAATAACGCCTGTCTTATATATTAGCCTGGAAGAGCATTGTGGGCGTGGCGATGCACCCGCAGTACATGGACACACCTCCTATGCACTTCCTGTGTCAACATTTATTAAGTGAAACATTCTGACAAATTCCCTTTAAAAGATTTATACCATGTTTGTAAATCATCCCATATCCATAATGATGTCTGACCAGGAGTACTCCCACTGATCCTGAGATCATCTCTTACCCAATAAATGGAACAAAGAGGCGCATATTCAATCGAAACAGAGATTGGTGGTGATCCCAGAGTTCGGCCCCCAAATCCCTTTAAGGGGTAACTGTACGTTCAAGTATCTTTTGAGACTAAACCGTCCTGTGTGTGTACATGAGTATTAATGCCATTTCTGGCCATTATATGACATGTATCCTGCATTTTTCACGAGTTTCCTCTCTGAAGGCGTAATTTCTTAATTTGCAATTGACTCTTAGCTAGTGGGGAGAAACAAGCTGTTATCATGTCTCCCATACACAGACATAAGGGATTCCTGCCCTCCTGTCTCTATGTAGCACACATTCTGAACTAGCCGCAGCATGGAATATATTATACAGCAGTACCAAGCAGTGTAACTGTGAATCCATCTCTTGTTAGAAAGCTCAGCACAATTTTTCTGTGTCTCCCTCTCCTTGTTTTCTCACTCTGCTCCTCACTTCTCCATAGAATATAATATGAGATGCAATCTGACATGAATGTGAGATCGCAGTCTGTCTTGGACAAGAAGGATTTAAGCTGGTTTTATTCTGAGTGAATAGTGAGTTCTGGAGACAGGAGAAGAAGTGGCGAAATAAGCAGATTTCTCTGATTAAAAAGTTTCTTATATATTTGTATTTTAAGAGCCATAACTATATTATTTTATAAAATCACCGTATAAAGGCTTTTCATTTTTAATTCAACTTTTAACCCATTAAGTTAATTTTGTTCTACACGTTGTTACAAAAGTACAAAGTGCGTATTGTTATGGTAAAATATTAAAAACTAATGTGAAAAGTAGCTTAGAAAACGATGTTGGCTGGAATTTGATGGAGAATGATGAATAACGCACAGAAAACACTATTTTCTCATTTCAATTCTTTTGCGTTTTCTTGGACCGGCCGATGTTGTTTTCTAGTCAAATTTTTTTGTGCTTTCTTAAAAAATGGCGTGTAAGTGCGTCTTGAATTTTTCTTTCTCCCCCCCCCCCCCATAATTTGTTACTAACATAATATTGTACGGTCGATGAGCTGATGGCTCTTTTTTGTCTGTGGAAAGACTGAATGTTTGCCCTGACATGATGATCGGTTTTACATATCCATTAACTTTTAATTCAACCCAAACTTGCAGGCTCTTTACAAATGGGTCACACATCACTGGCGGTATTGTCAGCAGCCCGGTGTATAGCAGGCGGGAGCTGATTTATACCTTATACAAACCCAAACACAATTACCCTTAAATGTCATCTCCACTATTAAAGGAGAGGCCGAGTCGCATGAATAAAGTTTAATCTTGGTGTAAGGATAAGTAATGTAATGTATGTACACAGTGACTGCACCAGCAGAATAGTGAGTGCAGCTCTGGGGTATAATACAGGATGTAACTCAGGATCAGTAATGTAATGTATGAACACAGTGACTGCACCAGCAGAATAGTGAGTGCAGCTCTGGGGTATAATACAGGATGTAACTCAGGATCAGTAATGTAATGTATGAACACAGTGACTGCACCAGCAGAATAGTGAGTGCAGCTCTGGGGTATAAAACAGGATGTAACTCAGGATCAGTAATGTAATGTATGTACACAGTGACTGCACCAGCAGAATAGTGAATGCAGCTCTAGGGTATAATGCAGGATGTAACTCAGGATCAGTAATGTATGTACACAGTGACTGCACCAGCAGAATAGTGAGTGCAGCTCTGGAGTATAATACAGGATGTAACTCATAATCAGTAATGTAATGTATGTGCACAGTGACTGCACCAGCAGAATAATGAGTGCAGCTCTGTTGTACAATATAGAATATAACAGCTTGGGCTCGGTGTTAGATAATTATTTACAAATTTAGTCAGCATTTTACACCGATCACACATATAATATATTTTATATATATATGTTTTAGGTGCTCTCTCAAAACACATTTGCTCAGAGCGGCCTATAACTTTCACTAATCAAAGTCATTCTATGTGTAAGTGTGCATGTGTAGCCCATTCACTATCTCCATCCATCCCTCACTCCCTCAAGATGGCTGGACCATCAATGTAAATACACACCTGTCCTCTGTATCTCCCCCACCACATTGTAGATTGTAAGCTCTCATGAGCAAGGTCGTCTTATTTTGCTTTAATTATTGTATTGTTAACGTTGTTACTTATGACTTGTGTCTTGAAACTGTTAAACTGTAAAGCGCTGCGTAATATGTTGGCGCTATATAAATAAAGATTACTATATATATATATATATATATATACACACACACACACAGTGGGGAAAAAAAGTATTTAGTCAGTCAGCAATAGTGCAAGTTCCACCACTTAAAAAGATGAGAGGCGTCTGTAATTTACATCATAGGTAGACCTCAACTATGGGAGACTAACTGAGAAAAAAAAATCCAGAAAATCACATTGTCTGTTTTTTTTTCATTTTATTTGCATATTATGGTGGAAAATAAGTATTTGGTCAGAAACAAAATTTCATCTCAATACTTTGTGATATTTCCTTTGTTGGCAATGACAGAGGTCAAACGTTTTCTGTAAGTCTTCACAATGTTGCCACACACTGTTGTTGGTATGTTGGCCCATTCCTCCATGCAGATCTCCTCTAGAGCAGTGATGTTTTTGGCTTTTCGCTTGGCAACACGGACTTTCAACTCCCTCCAAAGGTTTTCTATAGGGTTGAGATCTGGAGACTGGCTAGGCCACTCCAGGACCTTGAAATGCTTCTTACGAAGCCACTCCTTCGTTGCCCTGGCGGTGTGCTTTGGATCATTGTCATGTTGAAAGACCCAGCCACGTTTCATCTTCAATGCCCTTGCTGATGGAAGGAGGTTTGCACTCAAAATCTCACGATACATGGCCCCATTCATTCTTTCATGTACCCGGATCAGTCGTCCTGGCCCCTTTGCAGAGAAACAGCCCCAAAGCATGATGTTTCCACCACCATGCTTTACAGTAGGTATGGTGTTTGATGGATGCAACTCAGTATTCTTTTTCCTCCAAACACGACAAGTTGTGTTTCTACCAAACAGTTCCAGTTTGGTTTCATCAGACCATAGGACATTCTCCCAAAACTCCTCTTGATCATCCAAATGCTCTCTAGCAAACTTCAGACGGGCCCGGACATGTACAGGCTTAAGCAGTGGGACACGTCTGGCACTGCAGGATCTGAGTCCATGGTGGCGTAGTGTGTTACTTATGGTAGGCCTTGTTACATTGGTCCCAGCTCTCTGCAGTTCATTCACTAGGTCCCCCCGCGTGGTTCTGGGATTTTTGCTCACCGTTCTTGTGATCATTCTGACCCCACGGGGTGGGATTTTGCGTGGAGCACCAGATCGAGGGAGATTATCAGTGGTCTTGTATGTCTTCCAATTATTGCTCCCACAGTCAGTTGATTTCTTCACTCCAAGCTGGTTGGCTATTGCAGATTCAGTCTTCCCAGCCTGGTGCAGGGCTACAATTTTGTTTCTGGTGTCCTTTGACAGCTCTTTGGTCTTCACCATAGTGGAGTTTGGAGTCAGACTGTTTGAGGGTGTGCACAGGTGTCTTTTTATACTGATAACAAGTTTAAACAGGTGCCATTACTACAGGTAATGAGTGGAGGAAAGAGGAGACTCTTAAAGAAGAAGTTACAGGTCTGTGAGAGCCAGAAATCTTGATTGCTTGTTTCTGACCAAATACTTATTTTCCACCATAATATGCAAATAAAATGAAAAAAAAACAGACAATGTGATTTTCTGGATTTTTTTTTCTCAGTTTGTCTCCCATAGTTGAGGTCTACCTATGATGTAAATTACAGACGCCTCTCATCTTTTTAAGCGGTGGAACTTGCACTATTGCTGACTGACTAAATACTTTTTTTCCCCACTGTGTGTGTGTATATATATATATATATATATATATATATATATATATATATATATATATATACACACAGACACACACACACACACACCTCAAAAAAATAAAGGGAACACTTAAACAACAGAATATAACTCCAAGTAAATCAAACTTCTGTGAAATCAAGCTGTTCACTTAGGAAGCAACACTGATTGTCAATTTCACATGCTGTTGTGCAAATGGAATAGACAACAGATGGAAATTATTGGCAATTATCAAGACACCCTCAATAAAGGAGTGGTTCTGCAGGTGGGGACCACAGACCACATCTCAGTACCAATGCTTTCTGGCTGGTGTTTTGGTCACTTTTGAATGTTGATTGTGCTTTCACACTCGTAGTACCATGAGACGGACTCTACAGCCCACACAAGTGGCTCAGGTAGTGCAGCTCATCCAGGATGGCACATCAATGTGAGCTGTGGCAAGAAGCTTGGCTGTGTCTGTCAGCGTAGTGTCCAGAGGCTGGAGGCACTACCAGGAGACAGGCCTGTACACCAGGAGACGTGGAGGGGACCATAGGAGGGCAACAACCCAGCAGCAGGACCGCTACCTTCGCCTTTGTGTAAGGAGGAACAGGAGGAGCACTGCCAGAGCCCTGCAAAATGACCTCCAGCAGGCCACAAATGTGCATGTCTCTGCACAGACAGTTAGAAACGGACTCCATGAGGATGGCCTGAGGACACGACGTCCACAGATGGGGGCTGTGCTCACAGCCCAACCCAGTGCAGGATGCTTTACATTTGCCGCAAAACACCAGGATTGGCAAATTCGCCACTGGCACCATGTCATCTTCACAGATGAAAGCAGGTTCACACTGAGCACATGTGACAGAGTGTGGAGACGCCGTGGAGAGCAATCTGCTGCCTGCAACATCCTTCAGCATGTAAGGTCGCAAATCTTTATTAAATAGCACAGGTAAAAATAGCACAAACCATGGCAAACACAGGGTGACACAAGAAAAAGCTGAGCTAAGGGGTATACAGTGTCAAAATACTCACTCTAACCATTATCATATGCATACACCTGGTAGTGTAGATAAATTAGTGTCAAAATGTAACAAGCGGGCCAGTTAGAAAACAATAGGGGGTAAAATCTCCAACTGGACGGCCAGATAATAAAAGATGAAATTGCAAGGACACATACATTAGTAAAACATACCAGGGGGGAGGGGGAGAGACACTGAATCCCAAGCTCAGCAGACCCCGACTTACGTTTCGGAAATGATCCCCTGAGGAAGGAAGGATTTTACCCCCTATTGTTTTTACATTTTTTGACACTAATTTATCTACACTACCAGGTGTATGCATATGATAATGGGTAGAGTGAGTATTTTGACACTGTATACCCCTTAGCTCTGCTTTTTCTTGTGTCACCCTGTGTTTGCCATGGTTTGTGCTATTTTTACCTGTGTTATTTAATAAAGATTTGTGACCTTATACCATACTCTGGACATTTATGCACTGATTTCCTTTTTTAGTTTCTTATTGATTACAGTGTGTCCTACACTAATTTTCCATGGGCTGATTGTGATGGTTTTCTTCATCATCTGTATCCACACGTAATATATGATGTCATATTGTTTCAGCCTTGTGGTCTGTCATTTTTGTTTATCCTTCAGCATGACTGGTTTGGCAGTGGGTCAGTATTGGTTTGGGGTGGCATTTCTTTGGAGGGCTGCACAACCCTCCATGTGCTCTCCAGAGGTATCCTAACTGCCATTAGGTACCGAGATGAGATCCTCAGACCCCTCGTGAGACCATATGCTGGTGCGGTTGGCCCTGGGTTCCTCCTAATGCAGGACAATGCCAGACCTCATGTGGCTGGAGTGTCAGCAGTTCCTGCAAGATGAAGGCATTAAAGCTATGGACTGACCCGCTCGTTCCCCAGACCTGAATCCGATTGAGCACATCTGGGACATCATGTCTCACTCCATCCAGCAACGTCACGTTGCACCACAGACTGTCCAGGAGTTGGCGGATGCTTTAGTCCAGGTCTGGGAGGAGATCCCTCAGGAGACCATCCGCCACCTCATCAGGAGCATGCCCAGGCGTTGTACAATAGGGAGGTCATACAGGCACATGGAGGCCACACACAATGCTGAGCATCTTTTCCTTGTCATAAGGCATTTCCACTGAAGTTGGATCAGCCTGTAATTTGATTTTTCACTTTGATTTTGAGTATCATTCCAAATCCAGACCTCCATGGGATATTCATTTTGATTTACATTGATAATTGTTATGTTTTATTGTTCTGAACACATTCCACTATGCAATGAATAAAAATTTGCACTGGAATATTTCATTCAGAGATATCTAGGATGTGGTCTTTTAGTGTTCCCTTTATTTTTTTGAGCAGTGTATATATGTAAAATAGACATTTTGTTTTTGTACCCGACCCTTTCATGGGGTTCTTTGGTTTAGTTCTAGATACAGCACCAGTATTGTTCAGTCTGTATCTGTCATTTCACGTCAGAATTGTTTCCTGAAAGCCGTACAATCAGACACAGACTACGGGAGAGAGCGATGGGTTTTTTTTTTTAGAAATAAAAATTCTAATCTTCTCTGGTTTATAACATGACATTTTCTTTTGGATAAAGGGATGTTCCAACCATTAATATCTCCATATTATTATTATTTATTATTATTATAGAAGCATTTATTCCATGGCGCTTTTCATGTGAAGAGGGGTATGCACCCTATGATAATGGTTCTCCCACCAAACTGCCTAATGAGTTGTTGCCTCTTGCTCACATGGCAGGGAAGATAATTGGGGCGGTAGAGTTGGGTGTTGGCACTTTTTCCCGTGTACAGTATAGAAGCACCAGCCACACATACATATAGTGCTGTCTATTTGTCATTCGTTTTTTATGGTCATAATCCTCCTTTAAAGTAGGATTTTCTATCCCGCGGTTGGCGCGTCCCTGTGTGACCCGGCCTTAGGGTTTGTGACTTCTTTTTTTGCAGTGCTTTGTATTTTGTGCATATTTTGCCTCTGGATGTTTGCAAATCGATCGTTAATGTATATTGTTAGCTCCACTGTTGCCTTGTGATAAAAAATAGACAAAAGAAGAAATATCCTGTGATGAAGAATGATGGCTTGTTTGTGCTGTCGGGGCCTGGGTGGCATATTTATAAGATTTATCTTCTCTGCATAACGTAAAAAAGTGGCAATAAACCATTTCAGATTTACAGGGACTCTCCTGTGCGAGGTGTGGAGGGAGCGGAGTGAAATGTGTTTTTGGCTTCTTCTGTTCTTCTCCGGATCCCAATATTAGCGCCTCCTTGATCAGTGTTTCCTTATGGCGCTAGTGATGGGGCCACGGTCCTCACACCATCCCACATTATGTAACAAGACGGTGGCCTCTCATATCCAGCATTTACACGATCTGGGCGGTAATGATCTGCTTGGGCCGATTGTCCCGGGGGAATACGACCCGTAGAGGACCCAGCTGCACTTACATATCACAGACTAAATGACAGCACAGCGTCAGTCAGCTGCAGCTAAAGCTGCCATACACTGCAGGTAGACACCTGGTAGCTGCATACAAAGAGTTACACAGTAAAATTGGGGCCGTGAAGCTTTGCCAAACGAATTTCCTCCAATATGCTCACTTTTTGGCAGGAGATTACTAAATCCTGTCCTTTCTGTGTCACAATATACAGGATTATCCAGGCAGTATCAGGATTTCTGGCAAGTGTTCGTATAGCCATTCTAATCCTCCCAAGCCCATATACATGCATGGTCAGTTCAGCTGCGCATGCATATGACTTCAAAGAAGGGATGTAATTAGTCGCTGTCAGACAGGTCTGGTTTAGATTATTTCTCGTGAGAATAAAGAATTAGACATGTTTAAATACAAGATGTCTGATCCCCCTTTTTCCAAACATCTGTCGTCAGACACATTGGATTCTTTTTCAAACCGGCCTCTGTTCATCTGCTGCGTATAACAACCTTACAGTCGGCAGGTTTTCATGTTTCAAAGCAGATCTGTCACCACATTTCACAATATACCAATGCACATATTAACCCCTTAAGGACCGGAGCTTTTTTTTCGATTTTTCGTTTTTCGCTCGCCTTCTTACCAGAGCCATAATTATTTTTTTAAATTTTTCCATCAATATGGCCATGTGAGGGGCTTATTTTTTTGCGGGACGAGTTGTACTTTTGAACAACACCATTGGTTTTACCATGTCATGTACTCAAAAACGGGAAAAAAAATTACAAGTGCAGTGAAATTGTAAAAAAAATAGTGCAATCCCACACTTGTTTTTTGTTTGGCTTTTTTGCTAGGTTCAGTAAATGCTAAAACTGCCCTGCCATTATGATTCTTCAGGTCATTACGAGTTCATAGACACCAGGTTCTCTTTTATCTAAGTGGTGAAAAAAAATCCCAAATTTTGGTTAAAAAAAAAATGCGCAATTTTCCGAGACCCGTAGCGTCTCCATTTTTCGTGATCTGGAGTCGAGCTTATTTTTTGCGTGACGAGCTGATATTTTTAATGATACCAGGTTTGTGCAGACATTCTTTTGTTCACCCGTTATTGCATTTTAATTCAATGTCGCGGCAACCAAAAAAAAGCAATTCTGGCGTTTTGATTTTTTTTCTTGCCAAGCCGTTTGGCAATCGAGTTAATCCTTTTTTTTATTGATAGATCAGGCGATTCTGAACGCGGCGATACCAAATATGTGTAGGTTTGATTTTTTTTTTTTTTGTTTGTTTTATTTTGATTGGGACGAAAGGGGGTCTGATTTAAACTTATTTTTTTCTATTTTTTTTTTTATTTTAAACACTTTTTTTGGCATGCTTCAATATCCTCCATAGGAGGCTAGAAGCATGCCATACTTGATCGGCCTTGCTACATCACTCAGATCACCTCTATGTAGCAGAAATACAGCATTGCTATGAGCGCCAACCACAGGCGTCGCTGATCACGTGACGGGGGTCGGCGATGCGCTCATTTCAGGCCGGGCGCTGGAAGCACTAGTTAAGTGCCCGCTGTCAGCGTTTACCTAGTTAATAGGTGCGGGCGGATCGCGATTCCGCCCGCGCCTATTGCGGACAGACCTCAAAGCAGGGGACACCGACCGCTGATGTACTATCCCGTCAGCAGTCGGAAAGGGGTTAATCGAGATCTCTTCGACTTGATGAGGCTGGGGTATTCCCTTTCAAAATCAACACCATAATGGCTGTAAAATTCTTTTTGACAGTTCAAATAGTCTCTTCCCACCTAGTCTGATTGATAGCTCCTCAGTGTCCCTCCTCCCTGCTGCTTATTCTCCATCTACCCAGTCTGATTGACAGCTCCTCAATGTCCCTTCTACCTTCCAACCTAGCTTCTTTGAAAGCTTTTCAGTGTCCCTTCTTGCTTCTACTCAACCTCCACCAACCTAGCTTGACTAACAGCTCCTCAGTATCCCTCCTCCCTGCTACTTAATGTCATGACCGACATGGGTAAGTCCAGCGGACGACACAACAAACACCAACAGCGGGATGGAAAAGGGGAGAGGAAGGCTCTAACAGTAGGGAGCAAGGGATGGGGCACCTCCTAAACAACAACCTGTGTCTATCCCTAAGCTCCCCTAACACCCTATGCAGGTCCTTCCCCCCACCGCCATCATGTGCCTAGTCCCTAGCTGTCACCTCACTATACCCTGGCTAGTGCACTGGCCGGCAAGGACGCTAGCATCACCACTGCAGTTGCTCTAAACATAGGGCATAGTGACAAGCACGAGACAGACAAGGAAAGGGAACAAGAAACTTGGCTCCGCCTTCCCTGCCAAGCTCCACACAGCAGAGGACACAGAATCAAGAAATCGAACTCCACAAAAGCAGCAGATCCACCGTTGGCACCAGAGAGCGCCAAACTACTAGGCCGGTCTTCATAGAATAACTCTATTACTAGTCAGCGGATGTCATGTGACTGTTTAAAGGATGGAGGGAGTGGTCACCACCCACATCAGCTGACCAGCAACAAATCAACTGCCAGCAAGGAAACTGACATTAACCGCTTAACGTCCAGGGGTATTTTTGGTTTTGCATTTTTGTTTTTCGATCCCCTTCTTCCCAGAGCCATAACTTTTTTTTATTTTCCGGTCAGTATGGCCATGTGAGGGCTTGTTTTTTTGCGGGACAGGTTGTACTTTTGAACGATGCCATTGGTTTAAACATATCGTGTCCTGAAAAATGGGAAAAAAAATCCAAGTGCGGTAAAATTGCAAAAATAGTGCAATCCCACACTTGTATTTTGTTTTTTTTCTTTTGATCATGTTCACTAAATGCTAAAACTGCCCTGCCATTGTGATTCTCCAGGTCATTATGAGTTCATAGACACCAAACATGTCTAGGTTCTTTATTTAAGTGGTGAAAAAAATTCTAAAGTTTGGTAAAAATAAAAAAAAAATTGCGCCATTTTCCGATGCCCGTAGCGTCTCCATTTTTTCTGATCTCAGGTTGTGTGAGGGCTTATTTTTTGCGTGCCGGGCTGACATTTTTAATACCATTTTGGTGCAGATACGTTCTTTTGATCGCCCGTTATTGCATTTTAATGCAATGTTGCTGCGACCAAAAAAGTAATTCTGGGGTTTTGAATTTTTTTACTCGTTATGCCATTTAGTGATCAGGTTAATCCTTTTTTTATAGATAGATCAGTCGATTCTGAACACTGTGATACCAAATATGTGTATGTTTGATTTTTTTTTTTTCTTGTTTTATTTTGAAATTTTTAAAACTTTTTTTTTTTTTTTTTTTTTTTTTACTTTTTCCATGCTTCAATAATCTCCATGGCAGACTAGGAGCTGCACTTGTCCGATCGTCTCTGCTACAAACAGGCAATGATCAGATCGCCTGTATGTAGCAGAATTGCTCGCTTGCTATGAGCACCGACCACCTGGCGGCGCTCCTAGCAATCCGGCAGTGACAACCATAGAGGTCTGCAGAAGACCTCTGGTTATCATGCCAACCCATCAGTGACCCGCAGTCACCTAACGAGGACACCGATGGGCGGATTTCCAGCGTGATTGCCCGAAGCGCATGTTAAATGCTGCTGTCAGCATTTGTCAGGCATTTAACGGGTTAATAGCCGTGTGTGGATCGTGATTCCGCGGCTGTTCCGGGCACATGTCAGCTGTTCAAAACAGCTGACATTTGCCGGGAAGGAGGTGCTGAGCCGACATCAAAGGGAGGAAGTCCGACATCGGCGTAAATTTACGCCCAGTGTTGGAAAGGGGTTAACCCTTGCTGACCCAAAAAGGAAAAAAAGCCACATTTAATTTTATAGCAGAACCAGAGCTGCCACAAAACCAAAAATGAATTGTGACACTTAATCTACACCAACCTGGTCTGATTAACAACACCTCAGCAGCAGGACTTATTGCTGCTGCTAAATCTTCACCCATCTAATCTTTTTGACATATTCTCAGTGTTCCTCCTCCCTGCTGCTTGTTCTCCACCAACCTGGCGTGTTTGACAGCTCTTCAGTGTCCCTACTTCCTAATGATACTGAATCTCCGCCCACCTAGATTGAGTAAAAGTTTCTCAGTGTCCTCCATCTACCTAGCCTGATTGACAGCTCCTCAGTGTGCCTCCTCCATGCTGCTGCTGAATTTCCACCCATATATAGCTGATTGAGCTCATCGTTGTCCCTCCTCCATGCTGCTGCAGAAATCTTTCTCTGCTTAGCACAATCTGCAGCTGTCAGGCTGGGTAGGCAGAGGCTGAAGAGCTATCACTCAGGCTGAGGAGATACAACACATCGGACTCATGACGTCTCTCGTTAATGCTCATATGGATATCAGTATAATGCAGCCAATCTGACACTGATTCAGTAATGTGAAATCTGGTGAAAGATCGGCTTTAAAATAATCTCATGGCACTGGGACGTATTATTACCCCGTACGTAATAGACTGCGTCTGGATGTTCGCCTCTAGTAGGCGTCTACACCCAAAAATGGTGCACGGCAGAACGCAGGTTCACTCTGCCGCCACCATTGTACTCTATGGCCCCATCGGCACATGCCGCTGAATCCTGTTTTGCAGGGGGATTTGGATGCAAGCACCGATGGAATCCATGAGCGTGCAGCAAAGCGCAATGTGACAGCACTCTTAGAATGGAGGGGTATCATAAATGTATAAAAATAGACAAGAGGTTAAAAACTGTGTCATGTAAAAAACCCCACAGATAACAAGGAGGTATAATCTTGCATCTGGAGATCTCCTGAGACAGCCAGGCTTCTTTACTGTAAGAGCGGTGAAGCTGTGGAACCTCAAGATCTGGTCACAGAAATAACAGGTGATGGCTTCACGGCAGCTTTAGGCAGGGAGTTTAAAAGGTAGACAATGAGGGATTGTAACGGGGTCTTCCAATCTCAGGTACCTCTTCCAGTACAACCCCGTGTTTCCGGAGGTCCACTCTGCTTTGGCTGGAGTCTGAATGAAGGACGCTGGCTGGATTTCCTTGGTTACATGGGCGCATATAAAATTTCACTGCTTCTCCACGTATTTCCAGTCTGACAACACTTTACTCACAGGACACAGAATATATCACACAGATACAGAGGGCAGGCCAATAGAAAAGCGGCAGGCCAGACATACATTACAATAGCCGCAGGTGGCCGGAGCCTGCCGATATTTACTGTGGGAATTACAAAGGTGGGGGGGAGGGGGCGGACAAAAGGGGAATATCGTGTCCCCTCTGCCCAGGGGCGCAGCCTGTGGGCTGATGCATTAGGGATATGCATCTCCCATAGAACCTATTATATATACATATAACTGCACAACATATTCTGGGTGCTGAGTGGTTCCGTAACACGGATGTTGACTGATAATTTTACAATATATGGCAGTATTACACTATTACCATATATTGTACAAATCATTGCAGGTTGGTTTCATAGGGAGACCCATAAAAAATGTAAAAATAAATAAAAAAAACTAAATAACTATAAATACATTTAAAAAGTTCCTATCACCGCCGCCCTTTTTCAAAGAATATAAATAAAATCTAAAAAAAAACCAAAAAACAATGCGCTTTGTTCTCTCCACGTGTGTGACAGCCCAAGCTAATAAAATATTCTGATATTAATCGAAGATAGTGGACAGTAAAAAAAGTAGCGGAATTAGTGTTCTTTACTCACTTTGTTTCAGAAAAAATAAAATAAAAATAGTTCAGAAAGTTGTATTTAACATCAACAGTGTAATAATAAGTACGTCTTGTACCGCAAAAAAACAAACACAAAGACTGGTGCAACTCTACGGACTGAAAAATCTACAAGTTATAGCCCTCAGAAGAAGAGGGGCCCAGAGATGTACCCAAGGGGCCACATAAACCTGGGGCCGGCCCTGGGATTAGGCTTTGGTCACACTTGCGTAATTGTAACTTTTTTGTCTTGCCCCCAAAATGACAACAAAAAACACCAGGTTAGAGGGGTTTGAGTCCGTCTATACTGCCTCATCTGTAAATTCTTTGCATATTCTTGTCGGACAGGTATCTAAGACTCGTTTCGTGGCCCGGTCCTTGAATAGAAGAATTACCAAGGTTTCTGGTGCAATGAAACCTAAAGTACAGGCCCCCATCACCAACCTCAGCGGTGAGGATCTGGCCACTTATTTCCTAGAAAAAATCAACCACATCCATCAGGATATCTCAGCCCTATCTCCTCAGTGCCTGGATCCCCTTCCCTGCCGCACCTCAAGCTCACTAGACATCTTTGAGCCTGTTTCAGAAGAAGAAGTTTCCAAGCTCCTCGCTTCTGCTCGGCCTACAACCTGCAACAGTGACCCTATTCCTTCACAGCTCCTGCAGTCTCTCTCACCAGTGGTCACCACTCACCTGACTAAAATATTTAACCTCTCTCTTTCTTCAGGTATATTTCCCTCCTCATTTAAACATGCCATCATAACCCCTTTACTTAAAAAGCCATCCCTGGACCAGAACTGCACTGCTAACTACAGACCTGTCTCTAACCTTCCCTTCATCTCTAAACTCCTGGAACGCCTGGTCCACTCCCGTCTAATCCGCTATCTCTCGGATAACTCTCTTCTCGACCCCTTACAATCTGGTTTCCGCTCTTTACACTCTACTGAAACTGCCCTCACTAAAGTCTCTAATGATTTAATAACAGCTAAATCGAAAGGTCATTGCTCCCTGCTGATTCTCCTGGATCTCTCTGCCGCATTTGACACTGTGGATCACCAGCTCCTCCTCACTATGCTCCGCTCTATAGGCCTCAAGGACACAGCCCTCTCCTGGTTCTCTTCCTACCTCTCTGACCGCTCCTTCACTGTATCTTTTTCCGGCTCCTCTTCCTCTTCTCGTCCCCTTACTATCGGGGTCCCGCAGGGCTCAGTCCTAGGCCCCCTCCTCTTCTCTTTATACACTGCCCCTATTGGACAAACAATCAGCAGATTTGGGTTCCAGTATCATCTCTATGCTGATGACACCCAATTATACACTTCTTCCCCTGACATCACCCCTACCCTAATTCAAAATACCAAGGATTGTCTGTCTGCTGTCTCTAGCATCATGTCCTCCCTCTATCTGAAACTAAATCTCTCTAAAACTGAACTTCTTGTGTTTCTCCCCTCTACTAACCTCACTCTACCTAACATCGAAATAACCCTGGAGGGTTCAACCATAACTCCCAAGCAGCATGCCCGCTGTCTTGGGGTCATATTCGACACTGAACTTTCCTTTACTCCGTACATCCGATCACTCAGTCGCTCTTGTCACCTGCATCTTAAAAACATCTCCAGAATCCGACCTTTTCTCACCTTTGAAACTGCTAAGACTCTTACTGTCGCTCTTATTCATTCTCGCCTGGACTACTGCAACTCTCTTCTGATCGGTCTCCCTCTTACCAAACTTTCTCCTCTCCAATCCATCTTGAATGCGGCAGCCAGGGTCATATTTCTGTCCAGCCGCTTCACCGATGCCTCCATCTTGTGCCAGTCATTACACTGGCTACCTATTCGCTACAGGGTCCAGTATAAACTCATCTCTCTCACCCACAAAGCTCTCCACTGTTCTGCACCGCCTTATATCTCCTCTCTCATCTCTGTCTATCGCCCTACACGTGCCCTCCGTTCTACAAATGACCTAAGACTAACATCCCCCGTAATCCGAACCTCGCACCTCCGCCTCCAAGACTTCTCTCGTGCTGCTCCAGCTCTCTGGAATGCACTTCCCCAGGCGATCAGACTGATACCTAGCCCTGACCTATTCAAGCGCGCTTTGAAAACCCATCTCTTCAAACAAGCCTACCACATCAACTACCCAGCAAGCTAACCTTGCCCTGTTCCCTCCTTCCAAATATTACTCTGAATCTGCACCCTACTATTCATCTGTCTCCACACCCTTCATGCACATGATAACTGCACTTGATACTTGTCTATTGCACTTAAACACACGGGCTGATGACCGGATCATGCAGCTTTATATGAAAATCCCTATTATAATTGCCAGACCTGAATTAACAAGCATTTTTCACCTACTGTGTCCCCCCATTTCCTTGTAGATTGTAAGCTTGCGAGCAGGGACCTCACTCCTAATGTCACTGTTTGAATTGTCTTAACTTGTATTGAATTTATTGTCTGTACATGTCCCCGCTTAATTGTAAAGTGCTGCGGAATATGTTGGCGCTATATAAATAAAAAAAATTATTATTATTATTATAATGAGATGGAGCAGAGCCTTGAATCCAGAGAGATCCTGTCACTTCACATCTCCAAATTTATGAGCCTGGAGAAGTGAGAGGGGAAAGTAGGTCACCCAGTCTGCTCCGAAATAATGTGCCGGTCTCTCAGGTGCTGCCGCTCTGCCGTGCCCCCGGCAGCCGTCAGTTCTCCTGTGCGCCCTCTGAAAATTCTCCATTAAAGGGTTCAGTGTACATGAAAGCCCCCTCAAAGCAAGGGGACCGGAGCGAGCAAATATGGAGCAACGAGGTTGCGGGAACGGGGCCAAGTTGTGAGCAGAGGACAGATTCACGACTGATGGAAAAATGGAGAGAAAGGATGTCGGTTATTAATCAAAGATTGTTTTGATTAAAGAAGAAATTTCTTTAGTTCTGGTCCTAAATTAAGTATATGGAGCTTTACTAAAACTACCCAAAAAAGACTTTTTGGCAAGATTTGCAAACTAGAATTCAGCAAATATTATCCAAGTTGGCAAAGTCTAATCTGGCCCTTCTATTTTTCAGTCTGATTAATGGTTTGTACCTTGTGGTGAACTTTCTGTATTTGCTCTCATGAAGTCCTCTCTTTATGATAGACTTAGACACTGAGACACTGACTTCCTGGAGAGAATTCTTCACTTGGATGGATGTTGTGAAGGGATTTTTCTTCACCATGGAAAGGATTCTGCGATCATCCACCACTGTTATCCTCCATAGACATCCAGGCTTTTTTGATTTCCAAGTTCACCAGTTTTTGTTTTTTTTTCCAGAATGCACTAAACTGTTGATTTAGCCACTCCTAACATTTCTGCTATCTCTCTGGTGGATTTCTTCTTTTTTTTCAGCCTAATGATTCACTTCCATTGAGAGCTCCTTTCAACGCATGTTGTGGGTTCACAGCAACAGCTTCCAAATGCAAATGCCACAACTGAAATCAGCTCCAGACCTTTTAGATGCTTAATTGATGATGGATTAACTAGGCAATTGCCCACGCAGACAAGTAAAGAGCTTTTGAAATAATTGTCCAAGTAGTTTTAGTCCCTTTAAAAAAAGAGGCAGCTAACTATTAGGCTGTGTTCACACACAGCGTTTTTTTAGCGGTTTTTAGCACGGTTTTCACTATAAAACTGCTAAAAATAAGCTGCACAGTCATTTCTATGCATTTTGCACTTTTTGTGCACATTGCGTTTTTTACGCCGTAAAAAACGCAGCATGCACATTAATTTTGCGGATTTTTCCGCGGTTTAGGCTTCTCCCATGCTTTTAGAAACCGCTGCGGAAAAAAACTCATCAAAAACGCGCAAAAAAAGTGCAAAAAACGCCGCGGAAAAATAAGTGCGATTTCTGGGAAGGGATTCAGGTTTTGGAGCAGAAATTTTCTGCAACGTGTGCACTTAGCTTTAAACAGCTGTAATTCCTAAACCACTACTCCAATCAATATGTGAATACCTCAAATCAATCAGCATGTTAAGCACAGATTGATTATAGAACTGGATCTTGAGTATGCTATGGTAAACGGTTAAAATACCAAAACTTGTGTCACTGTCCAAATATTTCTGGACCTAACTGTATACCAACATTTCCAATGGTGCCTCCATCTTCAGATATCTGCACCAGTCCCAGCAGCATCACTTCCAAAACAGGACATCAAATTTCTGTACTGCCATGTTATCAGACCTGTGTGTGAAGGGGGAAGGCTGACTGCTTATTTCTGTAGCTAAGCAATGCTTCTTTTCTGCATAGATATAGAGCAGTGCATAGACAAAGAATAGTCTGGCTCATTTGCATTGTTGCTAAGCCAGCCTCCTTCTATGCATAGACAGACCATGCATTATAAAATTTATATACAGTGTGTGTGTATGTATGTATGTATGTATGTATATATGTATATATATATATATACACACACTGGCTGAAGAGCCCGGCGCTGCCCAGGCATAGTAACTAACTGTGGTTAGTTATAGCAAATGATAATTATCCTCCATCCCATAGTCCCGTGCCCATATACCCATCATACATATCCTCCATCCCATAGTCCCGTGCCCATATACCCATCACACATCCTCCATCCCATAGTCCCGTGCCCATATACCCATCATACATATCCTCCATCCCATAGTCCGATGCTCATATACCCATCATACATATCCTCCATCCCATAGTCCCATGCCCATATACCCATCATACATATCCTCCATCCCATAGGCCCGTGCCCGTTTACCCATCACACATCCTCCATCCCATAGTCCCGTGCCCATATACCCATCATACATATCCTCCATCCCATAGTCGAGTGCCCATATACCCATCACACATCCTCCATCTCATAGTCCCATGCCCATATACCCATCATACATATCCTCCATCCCATAGTCCCATGCCCATATACCCATCATACATATCCTCCATCCCATAGTCCCGTGCCCATATACCCATCATACATATCCTCCATCCCATAGTCCCATGCCCATATACCCATCATACATATCCTCCATCCCATAGTCCCATGCCCATATACCCATCATACATATCCACCATCCCATAGTCCCATGCCCATATACCCATCATACATATCCACCATCCCATAGTCCCGTGCCCATATACCCATCATACATATCCTCCATCCCATAGTCCCATGCCCATATACCCATCATACATATCCACCATCCCATAGTCCCATGCCCATATACCCATCACACATCCTCCGTCCCATGCCCATATATCCATCATACATATCCTCCATCCCATAGTTGAGTGCCCATATACCCATCACACATCCTCCATCCCATAGTCCCATGCCCATATACCCATCATACATATCCTCCATCCCATAGTCCAGTGCCCATATACCCATCTTACATATCCTCCATCCCATAGTTCCGTGCCCATATACCCATCATACATATCCACCATCTCATAGGCCCGTGCCCATATACCCGTCATACATATCCTCCATCCCATAGTCCAGTGCCCATATACCCGTCACACATCCTTCATCCCATAGTCAACCATTATGACATCATAATGAGCGGCGGCAGGGCTTGCAACCTATGATGACATCAGCATCACCATGGCAACCATTGTGACATCATAATGAGGGGCGGGGCTTGTTACGCACACACTGCTTCCCCAGTATGCAAATAGGGGCATTATGGCATCATAATGAGGGGCGGGGCTTGACGCGCACACACTTTTTCCCCAGTATGTAGATAGGGGCAAAATTGTTTGGTGAATTGGAACGCGCGGGGTTAAAATTTCGCCTCACAACATAGCCTAGGATGCTCTCGGGGTCCAGACGTGTGACTGTGCCAAATTTTGTGGCTGTAGCTGCGACGGTGCGATGCCTATCCCGGACATACACACATACACACACACACTTTGAGCTTTATATATTAGATATATATATATACACACATACATACACACACACACATACACACATAAATACATACACATAGTACAGACCAAAAGTTTGGACACACCTTCTCATTCAAAGAGTTTTCTTTATTTTCATGACTATGAAAATTGTAGATTCACTCTGAAGGCATCAAAACTATGAATTAGTTGTGGAGAAAGAGAAAAAGCAGGATGGCACTCACCGTTCATGTAAATCAAATCACTTTTGTCAAAGACACCGCACTACACTTGCTCATAGAGCCAGTGCACGTGTCCTGAGTACAGAAGCAGTGCTAAGAGTTACCTGGGGAGCAGGGCAGCAGAGGTGACAAAGCGTGCTTCAAGCTAATAGTGTCAGGGTCCAGAGAACTCAGATTATGGCAAAGCAGAAGTCATGCACGGTACAGACCAGTGAGGTACAGGAGGGATAAACAGATGGGAGGTCAGACAAAGCCAAAGGTCATACACAGGATCACAGTACAGTACCAGGGAGGAGACAGAGCGGATAATCAGGGCCAAGCAGAGATCAAAACCAAACAGACATATAAGGTACCAGGCAGAATCCAAAGCGATATCCAGGGAACAGACCGAGTCATACACAGAGAATCAAGTAACCAGAACACAGCACAAACACACTCAGGGGTCACCACACTATGCCAAGGGCGAAAGTATAACTGACAGGGATGGGAGCGTCCTGAGGCTATAAGAAGCCTCCCCCAGAACCAGGGAGAGGCCACAATCATAGCCCCAGGTGTGCAGGTAAGCCTGCACCGGGATCACAACCTTTAACCCCAGAAATGCCAGTCATCAGCACTGGTTCCAAACATTAACCCCACGTGTGCGAGTCAAACCCGCACTGAGATCATGACAGTACCCCCCTCTCAACGGGGGGCCTCTGGACCCCCAGGCTTGCCCGGGTACTTAGCATGGAAAGCCCGCACCAGGCGATCAGCATGCATGAAACGGGCCGGTACCCAGGACCTGTCCTCCGGTCCATACCCCTTCCAATGAACCAGGTACTACCGACCGCCGTACCAACCTGGAATCTACGATATGACCAACCTCGTACTCCACCTGCCCCTCGACCAAAACCGGAGGAGCAGCAGACTCGGAGTCTCCCCGTACTGCTTCAAAAGGTTTCAGTAGAGATTTGTGGAAGACGTTAGGGATCTTGAAAGAGGGTGGAAGCCACAGCCTATACGCCACTGGATTGATTTTTTCCACAATCTTGTACGGGCCAATGAATTTGGGTCTCAACTTGGCTGATGGAATCTTTAACTTAATGTTTCGCGTGGAGAGACAAACTTTCTCTCCCACCCGAAACATGGGACCAGGTGTTCGTTTCCTGTCCGCGAAAAACTTATACCTGCCTTGAGACCTAGATATACGCCGCTGGACTTCTGCCCATGTATCTTTTAACCGCTGAACAGAATCCTCAGCCCCGGGACACCCCGAATCCAGACGAGAAAACTCACCAAAATGAGGACTGAACCCATAGTTAATCAAGAAAGGGGACCTACCAGTGGATTGACTCACCCGACTATTGAAGGCAAATTCAGCCAACGGCAGTGCATCGCACCAGTCATTCTGTCTAGCAGAGGTTAGACACCTGAGGATCTGTTCCAGGGACTGGTTAGTGCGCTCCGTCTGCCCATTGCTCTCAGGATGGTATGCAGACGAAAAGGACAGAGACATACCTAATTTTTTGCAGAAAGCACGCCAAAACTTAGCCACAAACTGCACACCACGATCAGACACCACATTCAGGGGTACCCCATGCAACCGGATCACATGCTGCACAAACAACCTGGACAACGTCTCAGCTGACGGTAGTGCGGACAGGGGTACGAAATGAGCCTGCTTAGAAAACCTGTCCACCACTACCCATACCACTGTATTACCCTTAGATGGAGGGAGATTGGTAACAAAATCCATGGATAAATGAGTCCATGGCCTTTCGGGCACTGCCAAGGGTATCAGCTCCCCTGCCGGCCGGCTATGAGAGCTTTTAAAACGAGCGCAGACCCCACAACCAGCAATGAATTTTTTTATGGCCGAACCAAGGGTAGGCCACCAAAAGATCCTAGCCACCGCCAGACGTGTGGCTGAAATACCAGTGTGAGCACTCAGCTTGGATTCATGGAACTCCTGCAAGAGTTTCAGGCGAAGTTGCTCTGGGATAAACAACTTCCCCTCCGGCTTGGCCGCCGAGGCCTGCGACTGGGCCCTCAGAATCTCCCGTTCCAATTCAGATGAGACCTCTGCTATCACAACCCCAGGGTGAAGAATGGAGGACGGTGGCTCAGGGGGCAACACCGGCTGAAAACTGCGTGATAAGGCGTCAGCCTTGACATTCTTAGACCCTGGACGAAATGTAATCGTAAACTGAAAACGGGAAAAAAGTGACCAACGGGCCTGTCTGGGCGTTAGTCTTTTAGCAGACTCAATGTACGACAGATTTTTGTGATCCATGATCACCGTAACCAGGTGACTAGCCCCCTCCAAAAAGTGCCTCCATTCTTCAAACGCCAATTTGACCGCAAGAAGCTCTCTATTGCCTACGTCGTAATTTCTTTCCGCAGCAGAGAACTTCTTGGAAAAGAAAGCACATGGCCTGAGGTTGGTTAGAGTGGCAGGCCCTTGGGACAACACCGCCCCCACCCCCACCTCAGAGGCGTCCACTTCCACGACGAATGGTTTGGACGGATCTGGCTGCACTAACACAGGAGCAGACATAAAACATTTTTTCAGCGTTGCAAAGGCCTCTTTTGCGAGCGAGGACCAATTTCTCACATCCGCACCTTTGCATGTTAGATCCGTGAGAGGTTTGACCACTTGCGAAAACCCCCTGATAAATATGCGGTAATAATTGGCGAACCCCAAGAAGCGCTGAAGACCCTTAAGATCTCGGGGTTGCACCCAATCCGCAATGGCCTGCACCTTCTTGGGGTCCATGCGAAAACCCTCACCGGATACAATTAACCCCAAAAAGGACAACTCTTGTACACAGAATACACATTTCTCCAATTTGGCATACAAATGATTTTCTCTAAGCCTTTGGAGCACAGTTCGTACATGTTCCAAATGAGAATACTTGTCGGGGGAATATATCAAAATATCATCTAAGTAGATAACGACAAAACGACCAATGAGATCCGAGAATACCACGTTGATGAAATTCTGAAATATGGCAGGGGCGTTGGTAAGACCAAACTGCATGACTAAATTTTCAAATAGTCCCTCGGTCGTGAGGAACGCGGTTTTCCATTCATCCCCCTCCCGGACCCTTATCAAATTATATGCCCCCCGAAGGTCCAGTTTAGAAAACCACTTTGCCCCTGATAGTTGGTTACATAAATTGGGAATCAACGGAAGGGGGTACGTATTCCGTACAGTAATTTGATTAAGCTCCCGGAAGTCGAGACAGGGACGTAACCCGCCATCTATTTTCTTTACAAAAAAGAAACCTGCCGCCACAGGTGAGACTGAAGGACGTATGTGTCCTTTGCGCAGACTTTCAGTAATGTACTCCTTCATAGCCAAGCGCTCAGGACCAGACAAATTAAACAGACGGGCTTTGGGTAATTTAGCCCCCGGGACCAGCTCAATAGCGCAGTCAAAGGGTCTATGTGGCGGTAACGTCTCGGCCTCGCTTTCGGAGAATACATCTTCGAAGTCCTTCAGGCATTCCGGAATACCTTCCAGATCGACAGATGATACAGACACAGATTTAACTGGTTCAACCAGCAGTGCTGATTTATCACATAACTCAAAATCATTAAACCCCCATTGAACAATCTCCCCCGTTTTCCAGTTAATAACTGGGTTATGGCGTTGTAACCAGGGCATGCCCAACACCAACCCTGCAGGTAGATTGTCCAGCACAAAACAACTTATGTTTTCCACATGAATAGCGCCCACTCTGAGCGAAAACACATCAGACATAAAGCGAATTCCCTCCTTAGTGAGGGGAGATGAGTCAATGGCCATCACCTTGATCGGAACCTTGAGCCTAACTGTCCCTATCTTGCAGTGTGTGACCAATTGGGAGTCAATGAGGTTAATAGATGATCCGCAGTCGACGAAGGCTGTAGAGGAAAAAGAACTACCGTCCACAAATAGTTCCACAGGCAGTAATACTTTAGAAAACGAGGAAAATGGTACCTGAGGGTCTGAGCAGCCTCCCCGTTGACTACCCAGACCTAGTCGTTTCCCGCCGACCGGGTTTGAAGACGGGCAATTCGGGCACTCCCTTTTCCAATGTCCCGTTTTACCGCAGTAAAAGCATAACTGCTTGTCCTTCCGGTGTTTCCTCTCTGTATCCTTCAGGGAGAGGGCGCCTACATCCATGGGCTCAGGGGCAGTCTCTTTTCCACTGGGGAATAATGGAGTATCCACCTGCATCACCCCTCTGGCCCGCAGCCTGCGGTCCATCCGGACGGCCTGGGTCATGGCGTCCTCGAGAGAGTTAGGTGGGGGATGTAACGCCAAGGCATCCTGCAGCCGCTCGGACAAGCCTCTGCGAAAGAGTCCGCGGAGTGCGGCGTCGCTCCAAGAGACCTCTGCCGCCCAGCGGCGGAACTCAGAACAAAACCACTCAGCTGAATGTTTCCCCTGACAGACACTCATCACCATGTCCTCTGCCAATCGCACTCGGTCAGGTTCATCATAAATGTGCCCGAGGGCCTCAAAGAATGCGTTCACTGACATACGTTCAGGAGCAGAGGAAGACAGAAAGCCCATGCTTGCGGAGTCCCCCGAAGTAGGGAAATAATGACCCCCACCTCTGGAACTCATCCCCGGAGGAGCGGGGCCTTAGAGGAAAAAAAAAGCTTGCATCCTTCTCTGAAAGACCTGAACTCCTTTTTGTCCCCGAGAAAAAGTCTGGCAATTTGACCGGAGATTCGGGGGACGCTAATGACACATCCCTACCCCCAGAACTAGAAGCCCCTGCATCGATAGCCTCCTGCACAGTAACCACCAACTGTTGCTGGGTCTGGGCCATCGTGCGTTGTTCCACATTGAGCTTATGGAACATTTGGGTCAGGTGCTTGACCTGATCAGACAAGGCTTGTATGGGATCCATGAGGATAACACACACCTTTTTTTTTTTTTTTTTTTTCTCTTCAGAAAAAAAACAAAAACAAACTGAAATGGTCAGTTATAATGTCAAAGACACCGCACTACACTTGCTCATAGAGCCAGTGCACGTGTCCTGAGTACAGAAGCAGTGCTAAGAGTTACCTGGGGAGCAGGGCAGCAGAGGTGACAAAGCGTGCTTCAAGCTAATAGTGTCAGGGTCCAGAGAACTCAGATTATGGCAAAGTAGAAGTCATGCACAATACAGACCAGTGAGGTACAGGAGGGATAAACAGACGGGAGGTCAGACAAAGCCAAAGGTCATACACAGGATCACAGTACAGTACCAGGGAGGAGACAGAGCGGATAATCAGGGCCAAGCAGAGATCAAAACCAAACAGACATATAAGGTACCAGGCAGAATCCAAAGCGATATCCAGGGAACAGACCGAGTCATACACAGAGAATCAAGTAACCAGAACACAGCACAAACACACTCAGGGGTCACCACACTATGCCAAGGGCGAAGGTATAACTGACAGGGATGGGAGCGTCCTGAGGCTATAAGAAGCCTCCCCCAGAACCAGGGAGAGGCCACAATCACAGCCCCAGGTGTGCAGGTAAGCCTGCACCGGGATCACAACCTTTAACCCCAGAAATGCCAGTCATCAGCACTGGTTCCAAACATTAACCCCACGTGTGCGAGTCAAACCCGCACTGAGATCATGACAACTTTATTTCACATACTCAAGGCATCATGGATGAAATATTTTTTCGGACTCACTGTGCGCTGCTTGACATAGTTCAGTCGTACAACATAAATGGTATTAACAATTTAATTCCCAACGCGTTTCGAAGTTTCTAATACTTCTTCCTCAGGGGATGACATGAGGAAGAAGACACTCCATGTCATCCCCTGAGGAAGAAGTATTAGAAACTTCGAAACGCGTTGGGAATTAAATTGTTAATACCCTTTATGTTGTACGACTGAACTATGTCAAGCAGCGCACAGTGAGTCCGAAAAAATATTTCATCCATGAGGATTTACATTGGCGGTCACAGAGTGGACCTTCGGGCGTGCAGCAGCTGACAGTCGCTTATGTGCCTTTATTTCCCTCGGAAAAGGTGAGTGAATTTCTTATCATCTATTCCCAATACTACCTGGATAAGACCCTATTGCGCTTTCTTTTTCCTTTAGCCTGTTTTATACTCAAGGCATCGGCATAGGCACGGGAGCAATGTGCTGGAAGACGGACTTCCAGCACATTGCTCCCGTGCCTATGCCGATGCCTTGTGTATGTGAAATAAAGTGATTTGATTCACATGAACGGTGAGTGCCATCCTGCTTTTTCTCTTTCTCCACAACGAAATATTCTGTTTTTTTCAATATGGGATTGAGCACCTGTTCCAAGTGGGATTAAGGTGTTTTTTATTAATGTGAAAAATATATGTGCAGACATTCAGGGTATTTTTCCACACAACGGTGCCGGATATCTATTTTCTCAAATTGTGGAAAACTATGAATTAACACATGTGGAATTATATAATTAACAAAAAAGTGTGAAACAAATGAAAATATGTCTTATATTCTAGGTTCTTCACAGTAGCCACCTTTTGCTTTGATTACGGCTTTGCACACTCTTGGTATTCTCTTCATGAGCTTCAAGAGGTAGTCACCTCTGAAGAGTGTGCAAAGCCGTAATCAAAGCAAAAGGTGGCTACTGGGAAGAACCTAGAATATAAGACATATTTTCATTTGTTTCACACTTTTTTGTTAATTATATAATTCCACATGTGTTAATTCTTAGTTTTGATGCCTTCAGAGTGAATCTACAATTTTCATAGTCATGAAAATAAAGAAAACTCTGTGAATGAGAAGGTGTGTCCAGACTTTGTCTGTACTGTATAATAATATTATATATATAGCACCAACATATTCCACAGCACTTTCCAACCAATGCATGGAAAGATAAACGTTTGGCTGGCTGGCTTATTTGCTAAACCAGCCTCCTTCTAAGCATAGACAGGACTGTGGATAGAGCAAGAAGGGGATGGGTTAACTGGCTTTTTGCCATAGCTAAACCAGCCCGATTTTCTTGATATATAGATCTATGAATACACAAAGAGCCCTCATTTTTACACCCCAACCCTGCACATATTTTGCCCCATGCATAGACCAAGAAGGGGGCTGGTTTAGCTATTAAATAATGCCACCTTTGTCCTATAGTCGCTGTGTGGCTGCAGATGGCAGGTGTTTCAGTTCGTGGACCTGCAGTGATCGTCACAAAGGTGTTGTTGAGATGTAAAATCACATTACCAGCTTTTGAAAGGAAACAAGAATGGTTAAATTCACTGACCGCAAACAGAAAATCAAAAAAAAAAATTATTTTAGGAAGACGATCAGGCTACCTGAAGTCATTGGTGTCAACATGGTATACAATCAAGTATTTCTGCTGGGATATGTAGTTCCCCTCTGCCAGGATTTTTCTATTTATTACGCCATTTCCGTGATTGGCGTAGACGAAGACACATTATTATTTTTTTTTATTCCACCTCAATTTATTCCTGTTCCTGGGAAATACAATTTTAATCTATAATGCCGGCATCTGAAGATAACCAGGAGATGCAATTGAAAAATCTCCTGGAGAAAATGGAAGCCGTCAGATAAATCATTTCTTTTAATCTGCACAGCATTGTTTAAGACTGCAGCGAAAATGGCGCGATTAAGACATCGCAACAATTAAGATGTGAGCTGAATGAAAAAGGGACAAGGGGATCAATTCACCGCAGTGAGCACTACTTATATAGCAGGTATCGGTCTTCACTGCAGCTTAATATTGGATTCATGAATCATAAGGCCCTGGATGAACATGGACTTGTAGGTCAGATAAAGCCAAGTGTAGGTAAATGGAGTGATGAGCAATCATGGTGGATGATCATTTATGAGCACTGCTGCACCAGTGGCTCCTGCCGTGGACAATTTTTATTTTTCACTCTTATTTTTTCCTCCCTTCCTACCAAGAATGATAACTTTTTTTATTTTCTGTCGACACAGCCGTATGAGGCTTGTTTTTTGTGAGTTGTAGCTTTGCATTACACCATTCACGCTTCCATATAACGTGAAAAAAAAAAAATCCAAGGGTGATGAAATGGTGAAGAAAAAACAAAACGTAATTTCGCCATTGGTTTTGAGGTTTGTTCTTACGGCGTTCATTGTGTGGTAACAATGACCTATTAATGGGATTCTCCAGGAACAAAAGGAGAACAAGGTCAGATTCAGGAGAACAGCGGCACTTACTCCAGGTACAGCTCAAATATAATTTGAACATCTCCTGCTGCAGTTTTTAGCGTCCCTTCAGGGTGTGTGCACACACTGCGGATTCTGCTGCAGATTGATCCGCGCGGATTTAGCGAAATCCGCAGGTCAAAAGACCTGCGGTTTATCTGCGGATTAGCCTGCGGTTTTGTCCTGCGGTTTATCACCTCTACAATGGAGGAGATGGTAAACCGCAGCGGAATCCGCAGAAAGAATTGACATGTCAATTCTTTCTGCGGATTAGAAACCGTAGCAAATCCGTGCGGAAAAATCCGCACCGTCTGCACTGCAGTTTCCATTTCCCATAGGATATTATAGTACTGTACACTGCTGCAGAAACTGCTGCGGATCCGCAGGACCAAAACCGCTGCGGATCTGCAGCAGAATCCGAAGCGTGTGCAAACGCTTTCAATCGTCCAGGTTTTGTCTTCCCTGCACATTTCTTATAATCCAATTTGGATGGAGAAGTAGACGCGAGGCCGTATTGCGCTCCGTTATGGGCAGGATGGAGATTACGTTTAGGAAAATTTCGCCAGTAAATAAAATACACAAATGAAGCATGCGTCGGTCATCCCTGGAAATACTGCGCCTAATAGAGTCCAGAATTAATTTGTAACCGTGCGCACTAAATCTTCACGTGGCGACTGACAGATGAAGCACTAGGCATTTCACTACAAATTACAGTACGCTTTTCAGTACCCAGTCTGCCAGAACAGCTTTAACCAAGTCATCTTTTCCCTTTAGACTATGTGCACACGTTGCGGATTGTAAGCGTTTTTGCCGCGTTTTTTCGCTGCAAAATCACTTACATAACGCAACCCATTGAATTCAATGGCATTCCGCATAAAATACGCAGCATGCTCATTCTTTGTGCGGGAACGCAGCGATTCCGCACACATAGGAATGCATTGATCCGCTTACTTTCCGCATGTGGCTATACCCACCATGCGCAAAGTAAGCGGATCATGTGCGGATGGTACCCAGGGGTGGAGGAGAGGAGACTCTCCTCCAGGCCCTGGGTACCATATCCCTGTTAAAAAAAGAATTAAAATAAAAAATGGTGTTCTCACCTTCCGGCGGCCCCTGCACCCATCCCGGTCCTCGCTATGCTCCCGGCAACTCCCGTTCCCAGCGATGCCAGCTGCCAGCTATCAGGGACTGCCAGCTCAGTTAAGTAGATGAGCAATCAAGGGAACAGGGAGGATCTGGCAAGATCTCAGCACCTCCCAGACTCCGATTGGATGGCCAAGCTGTTAATAAAAACATACAAAAATACAGACCGCGCAGCATGCTCTTGAACCAGGCTTGACAACTGAGCTGTCAATCACTGTACAGACACAATGCGGAGTAGAAGCTACAGCCTATGGGGCTGTTCACATGTCACTGTTTTATTGCAGATGTTGGAAGGTTTGGCGTGCACTCGGTCGTTGTATGAGTTCTATTGCAGAATGAGTGTCCCCCCCCAAAAAAACATGAAGGCATGTACATTTTTAACTCAAGTCATGTATCTAACTCACACATTCACATCAATGGGTTTTTAGGGGAAAAACAATTAAAAAACTGACAGCCACATGGAGGAAAAATTTGTTGAAGATCATATCCAGCACTCTGATGAAACAGGCCCCTATTATTTTATTGCGTGCAAGTTAAAATGGACATGAGACCTAAGTTAACTTTCTGGCGCTTCCTTGCATTTTTGTGGCCTGTAAGGCCTGTTTCACACATCCGTATGTTACCATCAGTCAAAATCCGCCGTTTTGCTTTGGCGGATCCGTTTTTTTCCCATTGAGTTGCATTACCGGCGGATCTTGACGGATGGCAATCCGTTGGATCCGTTTTTTTGCGGATCCGACAAAATTTTGGCATCCGCCGACATGCCTGGATGGACAATGCAACGTTTTTTCGGGCGGCTGGATCCGCATTTTACATTGCGCATGCCCGGAGGACTTGCCTTGGCCGCAAATTTAACAATTCTCTCTCTCTCTCTCTCCTCCCCAGACAGCGGTTCCTTTAAATTTCTTCCTTCACCGGATCCGTCAAAAAAACGGTCCGGAGGCACACGTTGATGTCTGTACACAGGCGGATCCGTTTTCCGCCATTTTGGCGGATTACAACTGACATAAAAAACTGATGTGTGAAACAGGCCTAAGGCTAGTTTCACACTAGCGCTTTGGAGCGCAGCGACGGCCTGCGCACGGCTGCCGCTAAGCCCCGCCCCCTGCCGCGCCTCCGCCGGTAGCTCCGCCTACCGGCGCATGACGCTGCATGCGTCCTGCGTCTCCTATCTTTATCACGGGGGGCGCAGGCCGTGCGCAGTATGCGTTTGGCGGCGCATGCGCCTTTTTGATGGTGCGCCGAGCGCAACCAAACTGCAGCAGGTTGCGTTTGGCGCAGGTCAGCGCACCGTCAAACGCATACTGCGCACGGCCTGCGCCCCCCGTGAAAAAGATAGGGGACGCAGGACGCATGCAGCGTCATGCGCCGGTAGGAGGAGCTACCGGCGGAGGCGGGGCTTAGCGGCGGCCGTGCGCAGACCGTCGCTGCTCTCCAAAGCGCTAGTGTGAAACTAGCCTTAGAAACACCATGAATTTCATCATATTTGTTGTAACTTTTTGTATAGACATTATGTTTATATCCCTTTTTAAATTCTCTTTCCGAAGCCTATGGGAAAACACATGAAAAAACTTCAACCAAGACAAAATAAAAATTGTGGCTGTTAACACTGAGGTTTTTTTGTGGGTTTTTTTGGAGCAGGCCTTCTCCAAAGTTATCTTCTAAAAATTATTTGGAAATGCTTACAAAACTCTTCCTGTTCATTTATATGGGAAAACCACTTTGCTGTTCATAGGAGGAGGTTTTGTCTTGAGTTTTATTTTACCTAAAAAGATTTTGAAAAATGCCTGGTGAAAAAAAGAAAGTACATGTCACTTTGAAGCAAATCCTGATGAATTGTGCTCCAAACTAAGCACTGTCAAATCAAACGGTTGCAAAGAACACTTCAGAAAAAAAAAACTTCTTCCAAAAACCTCTTCAGAAAAGGAGTCTACGTTCACACAGAGTTTCTTGTGGCATTCAAAAATCATACGTTTCTCAAGCGGAAACTGCTTTACAAAAGTGCTCTTTTCGGGAAGAGTTTTTGGAGAGATTTTTCTATTGCTAAGGTAGTTATAAAAGATTTTTGGAAAACTTTTGTCCCTGAAGCATTCTTTTTTTGCAGTCTTTTTTGCAGTCTCTTGATTTGGCAGTCCCTAGTGTTTTAAGGATTCCATCAGGATCCATTTCAAAGAAGTGATGTTCATTTTTTAATTTTAACTTTTTAAACAGTTTTTGTAGATGATTTTGGAACAGATCAACTAAAAACAAAACCTCAAAAACTCTATGTGAACCAAGCTTAGAAGTAAAGAAAAACTGCAAAAAAACTTTCATTGACTGCACGAACAGCCTAGTTGCAGCATTTTTGCAAAAACTAGTGTTTTGCTAGAAAAAAAAAACCACTATATAAAAAGTATGAGTACGTAGGAGATGATATGTCTTTCATGCATGCTCATAAGAGCTAGGAGAATATTTTGTATCTGTTCCCGTTGCCATTCCTGATAATGACCAGTGGTTGTCTTCTTTTTTGTGTGTATTTTAGAACGTGCCTTCACCCTTCCCTGAAGATGTTAGTGAAGTGCATGACTTGGAGGAGCTGTTGTGGAGTGCTGGGTTGCTGATGTGGAGCATCATCTTGCTGGTTTGGAGTGCGGTTTTGTTGGTGTGGCGTGCCGGACTCTTGTTATGGACGGCCGGTCTTCTCATGTGGACGGCCGGCATGTTGGCTTGGAGTGCTGGAGTTCTGTTATGGACGGCCGGATTGTTGATATGGAGAGTCACCTTGCTAGTGTGGAGGATCGGACTTCTCATTAGCAGCGCCGGATTGTTGTTGTGGAGAGCGGGACTGCTTTTTTGGAGAGCGGGACTGGTGGTTTGGAGAGTCGGAGTGCTGGTGTGGAAAGTTTCCCTCTTATTATGGAGGGCCGGAGTGTTTATATGGAGAACGGGATATCTAGTATGAAGACTTTTTTTTTCTTTTTATGAGACTTTTGAAGTTCTCCAGACTTTATGGCCGATCAAAAGAAATCATCTGGAGTTAATGGGAAGAAAACAAACGAGACCTGAGAAAAATTCTTCGAGTGATGTAAAATGTTTAGCGCCATATACCAGATGCGTGTGCGCTTTATCGCCAGTTATTGAAACCATTCCGACTTGAGAAGTCTTCTGACAGCTCGGCTCCTTCCCGTGACACATTACCCTTTCGCTCGTCTATTACCGGCTGTTCTTTGCTAATTGCTTTTCTTCTGTCAGGAGTCTTTCTGCCTGGTAAATCCGCCATTCCAAACAAGCTTTATTTTTATTTTACTAATGAACTTTGGAAACACTGGCTTTCGCTGCTAATTAAACAAAATTACCGCGTCTCTCGGAGACCGGGAAGTGCGCACACAGCCCATTTAGTAATTAATGTGACGGGACGATTTTTTTTTTTTTTTTAAGAGATCCGGGAAGATTTTCGGGTCAGGTGGGTGACAGTAATACTGGGATATTATGTTTTGTCGAACGTTAAATTTGGCAAATTACAGACAATTAAGCAACGAGATGGAGATATTATTACATTAATAAATGCGCTTCAGATATAGATCTTCTGAGGAGAGATAAAATGGGAAACTAATTATGTTAAAGGAAAACTCGTCTCCTGCCCGTGACATCTCACAGTGGCCCATGTTTACTTCAACTGGCGTCTTATTATACTAAAAAATTTGCACCAGAAATTTGCACTATTTTCCCCTAATAAATCTAAACTAGGCTCTATCTCCTTAGAGACGACACTTTTTACATGTGTTTAGAAAATATTTTTCTCAAAATTGTATATTCTCATCAATAAATCTGGCTTCATTTATCTCGCCGCAACATACAGGCCTCGTTGTCCCTAGCAACCAATCAGAGCGCAGCTTGCATTTCTTGAGGAGCTCTGAGAAGATGAAAGCTGCTCTGTGATTGGTTGCTATGGGCAAGGAGGCCTAATGCAATTGTTTTTAAAACTTGACACAAGTAAAAAAAAAAAATGGATGAAACGCCAACACAAGGGACTATGAGAGAAGGAAAGGGTTTATTTGCTCGGTATCTATGCGAAATATGTAGATTTGTTAAATCCAACTGGAGATCCCCCTTAAAGGGGTTGTCCGGGACTATAGTAGAGGTCATTAATATGTGATCAGTGAGGATCTGACCCCGAACACCCACCGATCAGCTGATATAAGCAATGTACGGAGAGGAGCACCGCAGCTACCACATTGTTTAGTGGTTCTGCTCCTTATTTTCTAGTCAAGTGAATAGGAGATAAGCAGCCGTAGTCAACAACAGTGGCCAGTAGTCAATGTAAGGCGCTGCAGGGCTCTCCTTCGAACATTGCTTACATCCCTCCGCTACAAGAACAGACATCCAGCATTATCGCTGATCCACCCCCTGTAATGGAGAGCCTCAGAGATGACTCCGATCACGGCTGTTTAACCATTTAGATGTTGCTTTCTATAGCAACTGAGATATTTGAGCGGTAAGAAAGCGGAATGTGGCTTCCTCTATCACCTGAAGGTTGTTAATAGGTTTCCATGGCAGAGGGAGGGCTAATGAAGACCATGGCTTGTTATATTAGTAATCAAGTTATTGCGGAAGTCTGAAAAATGTGAAAAAATATAATAAAAAAAAAATTTGCTGACACCCGCCATCTCTAAAAAGCGTAGTTGAGCTCCCATAATGCGCTGCACTTTCGACTACTCTTTTCCAGCCAAATAAACCCATATACAATGCACCTGACTTTTTTAACTTGGGCACGTAAAATAACATCCGTCATAGATATAAATCGTGAAACAAGGCTCTAAGGCTGCTCGCAGATGACAGTAATACTTGTAGCAAGTGTAGTACGGCTGCAAAACCTCAACAGACATGGACTTAGATCATCATAGGTTGTTAGGGCTTGCTGGGAGTTGTAGTTTTTGGGAGTTTTTAAACTACAAAGTGGGAAAAGTTTATGTATGAGTGTAACTGCATGCAAACTGTAATGTATCTTGGAATTATGGTATTACGGATGCTTAGCGATATAACTGGCGCAGCCATATTGTGAGCTGCCGTCTGATGATGTGCCTCGTGCCTCAAGGAAATAAACGCCTCTGCCTGACAACATGAATGTGCTAGCGTCAAGGCATGGAAAGGAACAAGCTTCATGAACACACTGTGAATGATACATCTAGGTGGAGTAGCTTTAGGGTATGTGCAAACGTTGCGGATTATGTGCAAACGTTGCGGATTCTGCTGTGGATCCGCAGTGGATTTGGCCCTGCAGCTCCGCAGTGGATTCTCCTGCGTTGTACAGTACCATTGTATCCTATGTAAATTGAAAAACACTCTGCACATGCTGCGGAAAAATCCGCAGCATAAACGCTGCAGGTTCATTTCCGCAGCATGTCAATTCCTTGTGTGGATTCCGCAGAGTTTTACACCTGCTCCATTATAGGAATCCGTAGGTGTAAAAACGCAGGTGAAATCCGCACAAAATCTGCAGAAAATCCGCAGTTAATCTGCTCTAAATCTGCAGGTAAAACGCAGGACATTTTACTTGCGGATTTAGCAAAATCCGCAGGACAATCCACAACGTGTAGCAAAAAAAGAAGAAATATGCAGCACTCACCGATATAGCTGAAAAACTGTGCGTCTTTATTTCACATAAATTCCATCAATGGATGTGTGGACATGCAGGACGTTAGAGGAATGCTAGGGAAGGGAGGTGCCGGACAACGGCCGTTTCGCGATTACTCGCTTCTACGGGTCCCCTAGCATTCCTCTAACGTCCTGCATGTCCACACATCTATTGATGGAATTTATTATATCGGTGAGTGCTGCATATTTCTTTTTTCGCTGCACATTGAAATATTCATGTTTTTTCATGCAAGCACCTCCATTTTTTAACTGAATTATATTCCGCAATACTTCAGATAAATAGCTCTGTCTGTTAATGTGGTGATTTGTGTGCCCTAGTATGCCGTTCATCTGTTTGCTCTGTGCTGGGATCAATCCGCAACATGTGCACATACCATACCCTGAAAGTGAGACTCTGGCTGGGGACATTATCTGCAATTCTTTTATCGTAATCACCAGAGCAAAGTGCAAGCTCTGTGTACAGCAGAAACACTGTGAGATCATTTCTCTTTGGTCAATATCCTTCTTAAAGGGGTTGCACACATTGGAGCCCTGAATTTCTAGCTGTTAGAAAGTTCATTTGGTTAAAGGGCGATCACAAGATGTTTTACTATTGTGAGATTAGTGATCAGCTGTAATCTATGATCGAACCCTGCTTCAAATGTATTTTTTTTCTACAGCACTCCTACAGGTCAAATTAAGTATTACACTGTCTGCGTAATACATGAACATGACAGGTTCTCCTTTAGCTACGCCCATCATTGAGGGTCCTGAATAATGGGTACTGACCCTCTTTGAGTTTTCCTTAGGAAGGTATCTAAACTTTAGGAAGGGGGTGTTTTTAATAATAAGATCAATAATTATATTGATTTTTATTTATATAGCGCGAACATAATCCGCAGCACTTTACAATTCAGAAGTTTTTAATATTCTTCTGTCTAAATGCAAAATACTGGGATTTTCTGTGCCTCAGTCTAGGACTTCATGCAACTTCAGCTCTAAAAAGTATTAGGCCCGTTTCATGCTCTAGGAATGTTCCCATTCACTGACAGCAAGCAGAGAATAATTATAAGGAGCAAATTGCTTCTTACCAGAGCTTTACATTTGAGGACAGGTTCTGTCATTTACTAGATGTGGAAATGTTACAATGGCGCCGATACTTTGATCGCATGTACTGTATGTGTTAGATGAATGCTTGTAAACTATAAAATTGCACTGTGATAAAAAATAAAACTAAAACATTAAACTACGACTTCTTTCATGTCTGTAACCTACAATAAAATTCCTTACAGCAAGCAGAGAGCTTACAAATGATAAAAAATGGAAACACAGTGTATATTAGTAAGGGAAGAATCAGAGCACCGTATAAGTTAGATGAGGATCGCATCGCAGTGCCCAGACTGGATGACCCTAGCGTGACCACTGCATAGAAATACATGCTGTCATGCTCGGGTCAGTCCAAGCATTGCGTTGTCATCCTCGTCCAGATTTTACAGCAGTCTGACTCTTCCCTAAAGTAAATAACGGTTTATTATACACTGGTTAAAGGGGTGGTTCAGGAGTGATCGGAACTAATCAGCTGTTTGGAATGGCAAGGATATACAGTGTATAGAGTCGGGACAATACCGCAACGTACACCGTGTAGTGGCTAGTCCTGATACTGCAGCTCAGATTATATTTTTCAGCAGCAGCTTAGCTGCAGTACCTAGAGCGGCCACAAATCAGTGAACGGAGCTGTGCTGTCCCAATTCCATACACTTTGGACTTTCAGCCTCTATGGAACCTGGAATCAGTTGATCGGCACGGATGACGGGTGTTGAGAATCCCCACAAATATGATATTGATGGCTCAATTTATATTTATAAGTCCTGTACAATCCTTTTAAGCTTTGATCACATAATGAACACCCTTTAAAGGGTTGGGAGGGGGGAAGAGGCCTCATTCACATGACCGTATAATGGCTTCAAGGTGAATATTAATCTGTGGTGTTATACAGTACGCCCTCATGTCTCTTGATTTTATAAGGCATTGTTTTTATGAGAATAAGGTGCAGCATATAGAACCCTAATGACTCTGTAGTACGATGCCATATTACGGAGGTATTTTCACCAAAATGCATTGCTTTTATGGTAGAGTTCGTGCATTGCACCATATGGCAGCATATACACTGCTCAAACAAATAAAGGGAACACTTAAACAACAGAATATAAATCCAAGCAAATCAAATTTCTGTGAAATCAAACTGTCCACTTAGATAGCAACACTGATTGACAATCAATTTCACATGCTGTTGTGCAAATGGAATAGACAACAGATGGAAATTATTGGAAATTATGCTGTGAGCACATCCCCCATCTGTCGACGTCGGGCCCTCAGACCATCCTCATGGAGTTGGTTTCTAACCGTTTGTGCAGACACATGCACATTTGTGGCCTGCTGTAGGTCATTTTGCAGGGCTCTGGCACTGCTCCTCCTGTTCCTCCTTGCACAAAGGCGGAGGTAGCGGTCCTGCTGCTGGGTTGTTGCCCTCCTACAGCCCCCTCCATGTCTCCTGGTAGCGCCTCCAGCCTCTGGACACTACGCTGACAGACACAGCAAACCTTCTTGCCACAGCTCGCATTGATGTGCCATCCTGGATGAGCTGCACTACCTAAGCTACTTGTGTGGGTTGTAGAGTCCGTCTCATGCTACCATTAGTGTGAAAGCACAACCAACATTCAAAAGTGACCAAAACATCAGCCAGAAAGCATTGGTACTGAGATCCTCCAACCTCCCTCATCTCTGCCGAGGACTTTGCCACACACTTCAAAAACAAGATTGATCAAACAAGGCAAGTCTTCATCACTCAACCACCACAACCCCTTTGTATACCAGACCAATGACCAAACCCCATAACCTCACTCTCCAACATCACTGAAGGGGAGCTTAATCGTCTCTTCTCCAAATCGCACCTCACAACCTGTGCACTCGACCCCATCCCATCCCACTTCCTCTCCAACCTCACCACCACACTTATCCCATCCCTAACCCACCTCTTCAACCTATCTCTGTCATCCGGTACCTTCCCTTCTGCTTTCAAACATGCCACAATCACATCTATCCTTAAAAAACCAACCCTCGACCCAACCCCTATGTCCAGCTATCGCCCAATATCACTGCTCCCATTCGCTTCCAAACTCATGGAACAGCACTTCCACGCTGAACTTTCCTCCCACCTATCATCTAACTTGCTCTTTGACAATGTACAATCTGGTTTCCGCCCCCATCACTCCACTGAGACAGCCCTGACCAAAATTACTAACGACCTACTTACAGCCAAAGCAAAAGGACAATACTCTATATTCCTGCTTCTAGACCTGTCCTCTGCATTTGACACAGTTGACCACTACCTCCTACTACAGAGGAGATCCTCTCCTCCTTCGGCATCAAAGGCCTTGCCCTATCCTGGATCTCCTCATACCTTTCCAACCGCACATTCGGCGTCTCCCACTCCCACACCACCTCCTCATCCCATCCTCTTTCTGTTGGAGTCCCCCAAGGCTCTGTTTTAGGACCCCTACTCTTCTCAATCTATACACTTGGTCTGGGGCAACTCATAAAGTCCCTCGGATTCCACTAGCACCTTTATGCTGATGACACTCAGATCTACCTCTCTGGCCCAGACGTCACCTCTCTGCTGTCCAGAATCCCAGTGTGTCTTTCAGCCATATCCTCCTTCTTCTCCTCTCGCTTCCTCAAACTCAATGTAGACAAATCTGAACTCATCATCTTTCCTCCATCTCACAGATCTTCCTTACCCGACCTAGCTATAACAATTAATGACATCATGCTTTCCCCAGTACCGGAAGTCCGCTGCCTCGGAGTAACCTTTGACTCTGCCCTGTCCTTCAAACCGCACATCCAAGCTCTTTCTACCTCCTGTCGCCTCCAGCTCAAAAATATTTCCAGAATCCGTCCTTTCCTCAACCCTCAATCTACTAAAATGCTTGTGCACGCCCTCATCATCTCCCGCCTCGACTACTGCAACATCCTTTTCTGTGGTCTCCCTGCTAATGTGAGGCTGTGAAGACTCCAAAGGTGAACCCACAGGACCGCGACGACGAACCTACCCCCAGCGAGCAGGCCAGGTGTACCACCCCCTATACAGGGAGTGTGAGGGGCAGGCCCGGAGGAGACTATCGCCGCGGAAGCTGGTACTTGGGGACAACTGGAAGAGTAGACAGGCGAACACCGGGCTGGTCGGCAGGCTGGCGAACACAGGAGGGACGGCTGCAGGACTGAACGGCGAGCAGGCAGGAGAAACCGGAGTTGGCAGGAGCGGATCAGGAAGGCACACACGGGTGAAAGCAGGAACGGACAGGAATGTCGGACTCTGGAAGGGAATACAAAGATGGAGAGGGATCAATAGAATACACAAGGCGGGATAGGCACAAGGCTGGGTGCTAGCGAGAGAAACGCAGGAGACGGAGGACCCAAGAATGTGTCGTGGGACACAATAGATAATCAGGCACGGGTCTGAAAGGGCAGCTCCCTTTTATAGGAGCAGGACTTCCAGGTCAGACCTCCAGGGTCACGGGGGCGGAGCCAGTCTGTGCTGAGGTCTGGGGTGAGAGGCGCGCATGCGTCCTGGGCTGGTCAGAGAAGCTGACCACAGGGCAGGACGCAGGGGAGCGGGCGGGCACGCGCCTGCTACAGAGCGCACCGGGAGCGGCGGACTGACCGTGAGGCAGGACGCAGGAGAGCCGGCGGGTGCGTGCCTGCCGCAGGAGCGCGCGGGGAGCGGCGGACACGCCTGGAGACCGTGGCCAGCGCGGGACCAGGAACAGGAGCAGCGGCAGGAGCCGCGGTAAGCGTGACAGTACCCCCCTTCTTACGCCCCCTCCTCTTAAGGCCGGAAAGGAACTTTGCCAAAATCTGAGGAGCCTGAATGTTCTCCCGGGGCTCCCAAGATCTCTCCTCTGGACCAAAACCTTTCCAATCGATTAAGAAAAAGGTTTTACCTCTAGATCTCTTCATGGCAAGAATGTCCTTAACCTCAAAGACATCTTGCGTGGAAACGGACGCTGGAGAGCGGCCAGCAGAAGCATGAAAGTGGTTAAGCACAACAGGTTTCAAGAGGGAAACGTGGAACGAATTAGGGATTCGTAGCGAGGCCGTGAGTTTTAATTTGTAGGCCACATCGTTGATACGAGCTAAAATCTCAAAGGGACCGATGTACCGGGGACCCAGTTTGTACGAGGGAACGGGAACTTTGAGGCGGACAAATTTTGAAGATAGCCAGACTTTATCTCCAGGGTGGTACAACGGGGCATCCAAGCGTTTTTTATCGGCATGTTTCTTAAAATTGTCACGTGCCTGTTCAAGTGCGGCTTTGGTCTCCTGCCAGACCCTGGAGAACTCCTCGGCTAGAAGATCGGCCGCCGGCACACCCGAAGCCGGAAGTACCGGCAGAGGTACACCAGGATGTTGTCCGTAAACAATAAAGAAGGGTGTCTTGGCAGAGGATTCACTGGTATGATTGTTGTAGGCAAATTTGGCCCACGGGAGCAGGCTGGACCAATCGTTCTGGTGGGCGTTAGAAAAATGTCGGAGGTACGTTACGAGAATTTGGTTTGTACGTTCTGCTTGACCGTTAGATTGAGGATGGTAGGCGGAGGAAAAGTCCAATGTTACCTCCATCAGCTTGCATAGGGCCTTCCAGAATCGCGAGGTAAACTGAACCCCTCTATCCGAGACAATGTGCTTGGGGAAGCCATGAATCCGAAAGACATGAGAGATGAAAATCCGTGCCAGCTCGGGGGCGGAAGGTAGTCCGGGCAGAGGGATGAAATGGGCCATCTTGGAGAAGCGGTCTACGACCAAAAAATGACTGTGTGACCCGAAGACTGAGGTAGATCCGTAATAAAGTCCATCGCGACATGCTGCCACGGAGCTGAGGGCACCGGAAGCGGATGCAAGAGACCGGAGGGTTGGTGTCGAGGGACCTTGTTCTTGGCACAAGATGTGTCATGATCTGAATTTGATCTGACAGTTTTAAATTGCACAAGGTGAACTTTTTTTACTTTGGCAAGTGACTTGACTGTCCCCGGTGGTGGTTAGTGGTATCGCACTTTAGGTTTAATGTGCACGTAATTATGAATCAGGTGTGGGGCTCTATAAGTGAGTCTCAGGGTGTGCAATCACGGCTGGTGATATTCATTCATTGATTCTGAGTTTGTGAGAGCCTGGTGGAAGGATGGAGCTGAAGAGTAGTCCTGCGCAGTCAGCCAGAGGAGACGAGTGGCAGCTAATGGTGTCTGCAGGAATTGCTGGGCTTCAATGAGGTGACTGGGAGCGGCATGGTGTGTTTAAGCTGCTGCAGCAGCAGTTATCTGGGTCTGGGGCCTCTGCTGAGAAAAAAAAAAAAAAGGCGGCTGTGATCTGGCTAAAAGCCCCTAGAGTCGCTGCTGGGGAGCGGGACTTGCTCATGCACGCGGGCGTACCCAGGCAGGTGGGAGGAATGGTGCCCCACGGAGCTGCTTGGTATTCCCAAGGTGAAGGGGTACGTTCCAGTGATGAGCAGGCTGGTGTAGAGTCCGCGGGACTCACGCCAAATCTTTAATGCCGCTCCCTCCTGGTCGTATGGAGGTGACCAGTGAGTTGATGTTCCTCCATATCCGGTCCCCTCTCCTCCTGGTGTGAGCAGCAGGTGTGCTGGGGGGGAGTAGGGACAAATCTCAACCCTCGCCATTAACCAACCCTGGGAGGCGCAGACCTCATGGTGAAGAGGGTTGGAGGGTGGTGTCCCGTGGTGAATAGCGGGGGTGTGAGTGTGGAGACACAGGGGGACGCCTCTGCTGTCTAGTTCAGAATGAGTTCACCAATTATGACAAACAAATGTGTGCAATGAACGTTCAGGTCCGGACCTGTGTGTGAACGAGCGTGTATGGGTGCCACCAAAAAACATCTTGTGGAAGTGTGTTGTGGAGCCTGATCAGCTCATAACAAACATACACATACATAAACTCGTTCCCCAGGTCGGCGCTGTGGAGATGAGTGGTGCCTCCAAAATGAACTTTATTGCCAATACCAGCGGTGTGTTTGTCATAAACCTGAATTCAGGTAGTGGTGGAGTGAACTCAGGATCTGGGCGTCCCCGCTGTAGGTGTTTCCCTAATGAGGAGTGGTCTTGAGGGTCCAGAGGCCCCTCATTAAGGAGGGGGTACTGTCATGATCTGAATTTAATCTGACAGTTTTAAATTGCACAGGGTGAACTTTTTTTACTTTGGCAAGTGACTTGACTGTCCCCGGTGGTGGTTAGTGGTATCGCACTTTAGGTTTAATGTGCACGTAATTATGAATCAGGTGTGGGGCTCTATAAGTGAGTCTCAGAGTGTGCAATTACGGCTGGTGATATTCATTCATTCATTGATTCTGAGTTTGTGAGAGCCTGGTGGAAGGATGGAGCTGAAGAGGAGTCCTGCGCAGTCAGCCAGAGGAGACGAGTGGCAGCTAATGGTGTCTGCAGGAATTGCCGGCATGGCATGGAGGAGTCGCAGTTTATGGTGTCGGCGGGAAGTGCATGCATGGCTTGGTGGAGTGGCTACTATGGAGAGAGTTGCACTCGGCATGCTCGACTTGGTTGCCGAGAGCTGGACTCAAGCATGCTTAGATTCTTGGCAGAGGCTGACTCATCCTTGGGACTCTGTGACTGGACTGCTGCAACTGGTGATGGACTCTGCTCCAAGGCTGCACTATGGTGTAGGATCCAGGATGGTGATGGATCCGGGTGGAGGAGAAGACGCACGCAGGTGGTGGGGCTCTGTTGCAGGAGCGTAAGCACAGAGCATCAAGCTAAGTGGTGCTTCCCCTGTATTGTCTTCTTTCCTTTTGTGTCTCTAGTGCAGTGGTGGGATTAGTCTCCGCACCGACCGATTCCCTAGTGAGGGTTTAGGGTCAGGGCGAGCAAGGGTTTAAGGTTCGCGTGCGGCGACAGGTGCGGAGCCTGTATAGGGAATGTGAGGAGTGCAGGGACACTGGCTCAGGGGAGTGCAGGAGGTCTCCATGTCCCCATTCCCTATCGCAGGGCCCACCATTGTTTAATGTTTCCCAGGTTCCCCTTATTATTTAAATTCGCCACTGGAGGCGCTGTATCCAGGGTCACGTGTGTTATGGGTTTGCCTTGCGGTAACATCTGTGTCCAGACACACGTGACCATGACAAGATGGGCATGAAGCGATGAAGTTTCGGACATCTTGAGGCAGGGAGGGCCACCAATAAAAACGGGCGATGAAGGAAAGTGTTTTCTTGAGGCCAACATGACCTGCTAGCTTGGAGGCATGACCCCAATAGAGAACTCGCTTCCTGTCATCGTCTCGAACAAAAGTCTTCCCGGGAGGTAAGGAAGTCATGCTCACCGGAGCGACTACGATGAGCTTGCTAGGCTCCACTATGTGTGAAGGTTCCTCTTCAGTATCGGTGACCAGAAATGACCGGAATAAGGCATCCGCTTTAAGCTTTTTGTCACCAGGACGGAAATGAAGCTCAAAGTCGAATCGGGTAAAGAACAGGGACCACCTAGCTTGCCGGGGGTTAAGCCTTTGTGCTGACTGGATATACGCTAAATTCTTGTGGTCGGTGTAGATCTGGAGTGGATGTACAGCGCCCTCCAGAAGATACCGCCACTCCTCCAAAGCTAGTTTGATGGCGAGCAATTCTCTGTCCCCAATGGTATAGTTCCTCTCCGAAGGAGAAAATGTTTTGGAGAAGAAGCCGCAGGTAACCAGTCGTCCGGAGGAGGATCTTTGAGAGAGGACCGCTCCTGCTCCTGTGGCGGAGGCATCCACCTCAAGGGTGAATGGCTTGTTAGCCTCTGGACGGTGAAGTACGGCTTACCTCAGGGTTTGGAAGGCGTTCTCGGCTTCAGGAGACCAGCGGTGGGGGTTGGCTCCTTTGCGGATCAAAGCGGAGATAGGAGCGGTCAACGAGGAAAAGTGTGGGATAAACTGCCGGTAGTAGTTGGCAAACCCCAGGAACCGCTGGATTGCCTTAATTCCCTGGGGACGCGGCCAGTTGAGTACCGCGGACACTTTTCCCGGGTCCATGCGCAAGCCAGAGTCAGAAATTATGTACCCCAAGAACGGCAGTGACGACTGTTCAAAGGCGCATTTCTCCAGCTTGGCATAGAGACGATGTTCTCGCAGACGAAGTAAGACTTGGCGGACGTCTTTTCGGTGCGTAGACAGATCCGGAGAAAACACCAGGATGTCATCCAAGTATACCACCACGCAGGAGTAGAGTAGATCTCGGAATATGTCATTGACAAACTCTTGGAACACTGCGGGAGCATTGCACAACCCGAACGGCATAACGAGGTACTCATAGTGGCCGTCACGGGTGTTGAAAGCAGTCTTCCATTCATCACCAGAGCGAATCCGGACCAGATTATAGGCCCCCCGAAGATCCAACTTAGTGAAGATCCGTGCTCCCCGTAGACGGTCAAATAGCTCTGGAATGAGAGGAAGGGGGTATTTGTTCTTAATGGTGATGCCGTTGAGACCTCTGTAGTCAATACAGGGACGGAGGGACCCATCCTTCTTCTTCACAAAAAAGAACCCAGCCCCGGCGGGCGAGGAAGACTTGCGAATAAAGCCTCTGGCCAGGTTCTCCTGAACATATTCGGACAGAGCCTGAGTCTCGGAGGGAGAAAGCGGATAAATCCGACCTCGGGGCGGAGTGGAACCGGAGACAAGGTCGATGGGGCAATCATATGGCCGATGCGGAGGCAGGCTCTCGGCCTCCTTCTTGTCAAAGACGTCCAAAAAAGCCCAGTAGGCGGAAGGTAACTCTGTTGATGTTGAACGTGGAAAACTCTGCGGCTGTACGGTGAGCAGACACTTGTTTTGGCAAGGCTGGCCCCATCGCAGAACGTCACCGGAACGCCAGTCAAAAGTAGGCTCGTGTGTTCTTAGCCAAGGAAGACCCAAAAGGATGGTATGAGATAACGAAGGCAGTACGTAGAAAACAATCCTCTCCCGGTGTAAGGCTCCAATCTGAAGTTCCACTTCCTCGGTGACCTGAGTAACGGACTCCCGGAGGGGTTGGCCGTCGACCGACGCAATCTGCCGAGGGGTCTCCAGGGATCTGACAGGAATCCGAAGTCTCCTAACTGCCTCGAGTTGGATAAAGTTACCAGCCGCCCCAGAATCAATATAAGCCCATTCGGAAAAATGTTTAGAACCTAGATGCAACAGGACGGAAAGAGTCAAGGGTAGAGAGGAGTCAAAATTACCTAGGAAGGTCTCTCTTACCTGTCCTAGGCGGAGGCGTTTCCCAGACGTATAGGACAGGAACGAAGGAAATGGGCAGCACTCCCACAATAAAAGCAGAGCCTCTGTTCGACCCTCTCTCTCCGGCGCTCCTCCACCGGCTTGAGACGATCCACTTGCATGGGCTCCGGTATCGGGACCGCAGACGCTGTCACTGGGCGGGAGTGGGGCGGACTACGGGCGGCAAAAGGAGCGTAAGAAGATCTTCTCTCTCTAGCGACCTCTCGTGATCGCTTCTGAAAGCGTAGGTCGATGCGGGTGGCCAAAGAGATCAGATCCTCCAGGGAGGTGGGAGTATCTCGACCCGCCAACTCATCCTTGATTCGACTAGAAAGGCCCCGCCAAAAGGCTCCCACCAAGGCCTCATTGTTCCAACCCAACTCCGAGGACAGGGTGCGAAACCGAATGGCCTACCGAAAGCGAGCCCTGGTGCAGATTGAATAGAGATTCGGTGGTGGAAGCCAAACGACCCGGCTCATCAAACACCTTACGGAAGGTATCCAGGAAAAAGGAGAGTTGGGCGACTAAGGGGTCATCACGTTCCCAGAGGGGGTTAACCCAAGCCAGAGCCTCCCCTTCTAAGTGGGACACAATAAAGGCCACCTTGGCTCGATCGGTGGGATACTGTTGTGGCAGCAACTCAAAGTGTAGTTGGCATTGATTTAAGAAGCCCCTACACGACTTGGGGTCGCCACTGTATCATGGGGGCTTCGCCAGACGAGGACTGGGAAGCGGGGTCGTGGGCTGAACCGGAGTTGCGGTTGCGGTCTGGAGAGCTAGCAGGCGGTTATCTACTGAGGCCATGTAATTCAAAATGTGGGCCTGAGTGTCGCGCTGCTGGGCGAGCTCCTGTTGGAGACCGGTGATCTGGGAGGCACTCCCTGGATCCGAGGCCTGCAGAGAAGACAAACGGGACTCCATGGATTTGAGGAAAGACATGATCCTCGCCTGATTTTCCCGTAGGAACAAAAGTTCCTTTTGGGTCGGGGTCGGGGTACCAGCGGGGTCCATGGCCTGATTATTCTGTGAGGCTGTGAAGACTCCAAAGGTGAACCCACAGGACCGCAACGACGAACCTACCCCCGGGCGAGCAGGCCAGGTGTACCACCCCCTATACAGGGAGTGTTAGGGGCAGGCCCGGAGGAGACTATCGCCGCGGAAGCTGGTACTTGGGGACAACTGGAGGAGTAGACAGGCGAACACCGGGCTGGTCGGCAGGCTGGCGAACACAGGAGGGACGGCTGCAGGACTGAACGGCGAGCAGGCAGGAGGAACCGGAGTTGGCAGGAGCGGATCGTGAAGGCAGGAACGGACAGGAATGGCGGACTCTGGAAGGGAATACAAAGATGGAGAGGGATCAATAGAATACACAAGGCGGGATAGGCACAAGGCTGGGTGCTAGCGAGAGAAACGCAGGAGACGGAGGACCCGAGAATCTGTCGTGGGACACAATAGATAATCAGGCACGGGTCTGAAAGGGCAGCTCCCTTTTATAGGAGCAGGACTTCCAGGTCAGACCTCCCAGGGTCACGGGGGCGGAGCGATCGGCGGAGCCAGTCTGTGCTGAGGTCTGGGGTGAGAGGCGCGCATGCGTCCTGGGCTGATCAGAGAAGCTGACCACGTGGCAGGACGCAGGGGAGCGGGTGGGCGAGCGCCTGCTACAGAGCGCACCGGGAGCGGCGGACTGACCGTGAGGCAGGACGCAGGAGAGCCGGCGGGCGCGTGCCTGCCGCAGGAGCGCGCGGGGAGCGGCGGACGCGCCTGGAGACCGTGGCCAGCGCGGGACCAGGAATGGGAGCAGCGGCAGGAGCCGCGGTAAGCGTGACAGCTAACACCCTCGCACCTCTCCAGTCCATCCTTAACTCTGCCGCCCGACTAATTCATCTCTCTCCTCACTACTCCTCTGCTTCTCCCCTCTGCAGATCTCTTCACTGGCTCCCATTCCCTCAGCGTATCCAGTTCAAATTACTAATACTGACCTACAAGGCCATCTATAACCTGTCTCCCCCATATGTCTCTGATCTAATCTCCCGATATCTTCCCTCACGTAATCTCCGGTCCTCCCAAGACCTCCTTCTCTCCTTCACACTTATTCGCTCCTCACCCAACCGCCTCCAGGACTTCTCCCGAATAGCCCCTATTCTCTGGAATTCTTTGCCCCAACAAGTCCGACTATCAACCACATTTGGATCCTTCAGACGGAACCTGAAAACCCACCTCTTCAAGAAAACCTACAGCCTGCAATGACCCCGCTACCTCCTTCTCTCTCACCACTACCAGTGATATCACTTCAACCAACACCGGAACTGCTGCAACCCACCAACCTACTGTCTCCTTCCCCACCATCCTGTAGCATGTAAGCCCGAAAGGGCAGGGTCCTCTCCCCTCTGTATCAGTCAGTCATTGTTAGTTTGTTTACTATAAGTGATATCTGTAATTTGTATGTTACCCCTTCTCATGTACAGCACCATGGAATCAATGGTGCTATATAAATAAATAATAATAATAATAATGTGGTCTGTGGTCCCCACCTGCAGAACCACTCCTTTATTGAGGATGTCTTGATAATTTCCAATAATTTCTATCTGTTGTCTATTCCATTTGCATGCCGTATTTCAGAGGTATTTTCTCCTAAGGGCATCATTTTTATGGTAGAGTGTGGTGCAACATATGCTTTCCTTACGGCTCTATGTTCCGTCGGATGCCGTATTTCATGGTAACGTGTGTTGCACCACATGGCGGCATTAAGCGTTCCTGTGCCGTTGCAGTGCAAAGCCATAGAGACTATGTGCCGCCATACAAAAAAAAAAACAAACTTGCACAATATATCATGATGATGTGTTTGGAAACTTGGCTCTGCTACATCCATGTACACATGAGCATCAGATAAAGGCTGATCAGATTGTGCAGTCTCTTCCTAAGTGATCTACAGTCTAGGACTTTTTTCTTAGTACATGCAAATGTGGCTGATGTCACGGCGCAGTGGCGGTCGGGGACATGCATATGTAGAGCGGTAGAGCGGCTCCCCTGTGTACCGGGTAATTTGTGTGACTCACAACATCCAGTAATGTCTAGCAGCAAATTGGAGCTCGCACGCACAGCGTTCCTCGCATCACTTACTGGAAAGGTCACCTGTGGATTGCAATTATTAACCACTGACAGAGAGGCAGATATAAAAGCTCGAAGTTCTGCCAGGATTAGGAAAACGTCAGTGTGCAGGACGTGTTACCCAGATGGAGATTTACCGTACAGGTGACTGGGAAAGCTGGGTGACAATCCCTTTAATAAGAATAGCATTGTGTCAGAAACCGTTTTAAGGCTATGTTCACTCGTTGCGTTTTTGCTGGGGGGGGGGCGGTTTCTGCAGGCAAAACTTGCTCTCTTGGCAGTAAAGAAGCAGCTTATAAAAAGCAGGTATTGCTGCGTTTTTATCCGGTACATTTGCCTCTTGTGCATGCTGATATAGTTTAGTGCTGACCCCCCCCCCCCCCCGAAAAAAAAACCAAGCATGATGCAACTCAGGCTGTTTTCACATTAACGTTTGGAGGTGCATTGGACGCTCGCCTTGAACCTCCGCCTCCTGTCGCGCCTCCTCCGGTCAGCTCCTCCTATGGGCGCATGTCGCTGCATGCGGCCTGCGTACCGTATCTTTAGCATGTTGCATTTTGGTGCGATCGCCGCACCGTCAAAAGGACGCATGTGGCGGCAAAAGCATACCTGTGCACGGCCTGCGTACCCAATGCTAAAGATAGGGTATGCAGGCCGCATGCAGCGGCTTGCGCCCATAGGCGGAGCTGACAGGAGGAGGCCCGGCAGGGGGCAGAGCTTCACGGTGAGCGTCCGCTGCGCCTCCAAACGCAAATGTGACACTAGCCTTATGCCAGGGTCACACTGGTGAGGAATACGGACGAGTGAGAGGCGTTAAAAGCGCGCATTACACACGGACAAATGATTCTCTATGGGGCAGCTCCCAACAGCCGTATATTTCTCGGGCGTATTCTACGGTCCGTGCCAATCGCAGCATGCTGGGACTGTCAGCATACTACGCCCGTAGTATGCCAATGCAAGTCTACGGGTGCGCTAAAAATACGGTTTACACACGGACCACACGTGTGACTTGCGAGAAATACGCACCCGGTGTCCTTTAGAAAAGCCGGCAATTCAGTGCGCTATACAGTAAACTCACACTGACAGTTTTAATAAAGAAACCAAAGAATAGATATAGACACATAGAATACATATATATATATATATATATATATATATATATTTATATATACATGTCATTGAGACACACACACATATATATATATATATATATATATATATATATATTTATATTTCACAGAGTTCTTCATAGCAGAATAGCCGCTAATTCAATTGCTGGCTTCTGTCAAATCATTCCCCAACCCGACATGAAATGACACATGGTTTACATACAGTAAAGCATTTCATTTCATGTTTTTTTTGTTTGTCTTTCATTAGTAATTAGATGAGGGTTGATGTGTAAAATTTGGTAGGTGTAGGTGTTAATTTAAGGGGTTAATTCGTTGTAAAAAAAAATGTGTGGGCTCCCGCGGTAATTTGTCAATGCGGGAGCCCACACATTTTTTTACAACGAATTAACCCCTTAAATTAACACCTACCAAATTTTACACATCAACCCTCATCTAATTACTAATGAAAGACAAACAAAAAAAACATGAAATGAAATGCTTTACTGTATGTAACCATGTGTCATTTCATGTCGGGTTGGGGAATGATTTGACAGAAGCCGGCAATTGAATTAGCGGCTATTCTGCTATGAAGAACTCTGTGAAATATAAATATATATATGTATATGTGTGTGTCTCAATGACATGTATATATAAATATATATATATGTATTCTATGTGTCTATATCTATTCTTTTGTTTGTGTTATAAAACCTGTCATAGGGCTCCATTATTTGTCCATTTTACAAGCCGGCGAGAAAATCTCAGCATACGGATGGCATAAGGATTACATACGGATGCAGACATGCGCAAAATACGCGACCACACCTTGCTTACGGATGACATACGGAGCACTATTTAGGGGTCATTCATCCGTATTACGCCTGTAAAATACTGACCGTATTTTGTGTCGGTTAGTATGACCACGGCCTTAGTGAGTTTTCTGCACCAAAAATACAGCAAAACCTGACACCTGCATTTTTTGCTGCATTTTTGCACTTACTCATAGCTTTCTACGGGTGAAAAAATGCTGAAAGAAGTGACACGCTGCAGTTATCCAAAACGCAGCAGTTTTCCTATTCAGTCAGGAAAAAAACACAATGTGTGTGCATTAGCTTTCTGAAATCTCACAGCTTTTGCTGCTAATGTAAATCGCAGCTTTAAAAATTGTATTACAAAAAAGCAGCACAAACGCATTGTGTGAACATAGCCTAGGAGAAGAGGGCACAAGACCAGTATCCCCGCAATCCTGGAAGCTGCGAAGTTACAATGGCACCAATCATTTTTGGACTCAAGGTTGGTGGTTGATAAGAAAAACCTGCGTGCATCTGACTGTCCACCTCCTGATGATCCGGTTAGGAGAAACGCACACGTTGAAGTTCTTCTTATCAACCACCAACCTTGAGTACCCCTTTCTTACTGTTATCAATATGCATTGTTATTTCTCTACCGCATAGGTCATGCATGGACTATGGGTATAAATTTTGCCTTCTATGGATATTGTTTTCACTACCCTTTTAAATGATAATTAGCTATATCAGGGATTTCTAAGGCTAAGTGCACATGTTGCGGAAATCCCACGGAAGTTGCCGCGGGAATTCCGGAATTCCATTCCGCGGGAAAACCGCATTTTAAATTCCCGCGATTTTCCCACAGAAAAACTATCGATTTGCAAGCGTAATTAGCTTGCAGAATGCTAGCGTTTTCCAAGCGATCTGTAGCATCGCTTGGAAAGCTGACAGGTTGGTCACACTCGTCAAACACAGTGTTTACAAGTGTGACCAACTTTTTACTATTGAGGCGGCCTATGCAGCATCAGTAGTAAAAAGATCTAATGTTAACAATAATAAAAAAAAAATAAAAAATTGTGTTTTTCTCACCTTCCGACGTCCCGCGCAGCGTTCCCGATCATCGCGATGCTGCCGGCAGGTCCCGTTTCCAGCGATTCATTGCGCCGATGACCTTTGATGATGTTGTGATCTCGCGAGACCGCTACGGTGTCGCTAGACCGCGACGTTATCAAACGTCATTGCCGCAATGCATCACTGGGAATGGGACCTGCCGGCAGCATCGCTGAAGCCTGGTGACGCTGCGAGGGACATCGGAAGGTGAGAATATGACGATTTTTTTAATTTTAATTCTATTTTTTACAGGGATATTGGTACCCACAGCCTGGAGGACAGTCTCCTCTCCTCCGGACCTTGGGTACCATCCGCAAATGTTCTGCTTACTTTTCATAGAATCATAGAATCGTAGAGTTGGAAGGGACCTCCTGGGCCATCTGGTCCAACCCCCTGCTCAAAGCAGGATTCGCTAAATCATCCCAGTTAGATGTCTGTCCAGCCTCTGTTTGAAGACTTCCATTGAAGGAGAACTCACCACTTCTCGTGGCAGCCTGTTCCACTCATTGATCACTCTAACTGTCAAAAAGTTTTTTCTAATATCTAATCTGTGTCTCCTCCCATTCAGCTTCATCCCATTGCTTCTAGTCTTTCCTTTTGCAAATGAGAATAAAGTTGATCCTTCTACAATGTGACAGCCCTTTAGATATTTGTAGACAGCTATTAAGTTTCCTCTCAGTCTTCTCTTTTGCAAACTAAACATTCCCAAATCCTGCAACCTTTCCTCATAAGACAGGGTTTGCAGACCGGTCACCATTCTGGTCGCTCTTTTCTGAACTTGCTCCAGTTTGTTGATGTCTTTTTTAAAATGTGGTGCCCAAAATTGGACACAATATTCCAGATGAGGTCTGACCAAAGAGGAGTAGAGGGAAATAATTACTTCACGTGATCTAGACTGTATGCTTCTGTTAATACATCCTAGAATTGCATTTGCCTTTTTTGCTGCTGCATCACACTGTTGACTCATATTCAGTCTGCGATCTATTAGTATACCCAAGTCTTTTTCACATGTGCTGTCACTTAGCCCTATTCCTCCCATTCTATATATGCTTTTTTCATTTTTATTGCCCAGATGTAGTACTTTGCATTTCTCCCTGTTAAAAACCATTCTGTTAGTTGCTGCCCACTTCTCCAGTTTATTTAAATCTTTTTGAATCCTCTCTCTCTCTTCTCTAGTATTAGCTATCCCTCCTAGCTTTGTGTCATCAGCAAATTTAATCAGTTTACCCTCAATTCCTTCATCTAAATCGTTGATAAAGATGTTGAACAATACAGGGCCCAGGACAGAGCCCTGTGGTACCCCACTTGAGACATTCTTCCAACTGGATGTGCAGCCATTTACGACCACTCTTTGGGTCCGATCACTAAGCCAGTTATGAATCCACCTAACAGTTGCCTTGTCCATTCCATACTTAGTCATTTTTTCAATAAGGATTGTATGAGAGACTTTGTCAAATGCTTTGCTGAAGTCAAGATATACTATATCTACAGCATTTCCTTGATCCACCCAATCAGTAATACCATCATAGAAGGAAATTAAATTAGTCTGACATGACTTATTAGTTACAAACCCATGCTGACTCTGTTTAATCACTTCATTCTTATCCAGGTATTGACATACATGTTGTTTAATAATTTGTTCAAAGATCTTTCCTGGTATAGAAGTCAGACTCACCGGCCTATAGTTGCCTGGGTCCACCTTCTTCCCCTTTTTGAAGATAGGAACAACATTTGCTCTTCTCCAGTCTTCTGGCACCTCTCCTGTTCTCCAAGAATTTTCAAAGATTATGGAGAGGGGTTCAAAAATATCTTCTGCTATCTCCTTCAGTACTCTGGGGTGTAATTCATCTGGACCTGGAGACTTGAATACATTTAGGTTAGCTAAGTGTTTCCTCACTATCTTTCTGTTTATAGATATCCTGGATTCTTCTATTCCCTTAATAGGACAGTGAATAGCAGTTGATGTTACATTTCCTTTCTGAGAGAAAACAGATGCAAAATAGGAATTTAAAAGTTCAGCCTTCTCAACATCCTGTCTTACCATTTCATCATTTTCATCCTGTAAAAATCCTATAGCATCTTTGACTTTTCTTTTACTTTTGACATATCCCCAAAATCCTTTATTATTGCTTTTGACATCTCTTGCAAGCCTCAATTCATTTTCAGCTTTAGCTAATCTGATTTGTGCCTTGCAGGTTCTGCAGACAGCATTATATTCTTCTTTAGATATGCCTCCTTCTTTCCATTTTATAAACATTTTTTGCTTCCTTTTTAGCATGTGCTTAAGTTCTGTGTTCATCCATCCTGGTTTCCTTAAATGCTTCCTATTCTTCCCTCTTTTCGGGATTGTTAACAACTGTGCTTTGAGAATTTCATTTTTCAAGATTTCCCATCCTTCCTGGACATTTTTGTCTTTAAGGATATCCAGCCATTGGATCCCTCCAATTCTCTTTCTGAATCCCTTAAAATCTGCCTTTCTGAAATCTAACCTTGACGTCTGAGTCTTCACAGGTCTTCCGCCTCTAGTTATCCAAAATTCTAAAATAGCATGGTCGCTACCTCCTAGGGTCCCAGCCACTTTTACCTCCTCAACCATTTCCTCCCTGTTTATAAGGATTAGATCCAAGGTAGCAGTTCCCCTTGTTTTCTCCTTTACCTTTTGGAAGATAAAGTTGTCAGCAAGAGAGGATAAGAATTTCCTTGACCTGTTAGTTTTGCCTGAGAGAGATTCCCAACAAATGTCTGGATAGTTGAAATCTCCCATGACAACTATGTCATATTTTTTGGAGAACTTGGCCATTTGGCCATTTGGCCAATGGTTTCTCCGATTTCCTCTTTTCAGCTGCAACGGCCAAAACCCAGTGATCGTTGAGCTCGCGGAGACTCTTCACTTATCCCAGAAGGCACTGGGAATATGCAAATGATCTCCTCAAGACTCTTCCCCTGGTTTCTCCGATTTCCTCTTTTCAGCTGCAACGGCCAAAACCCAGTGATCGTTGAGCTCGCGGAGACTCTTCACTTATCCCAGAAGGCACTGGGAATATGCAAATGATCTCCTCAAGACTCTTCCCCTGGTTTCTCCGATTTCCTCTTTTCAGCTGCAACGGCCAAAACCCAGTGATCGTTGAGCTCGCGGAGACTCTTCACTTATCCCAGAAGGCACTGGGAATATGCAAATGATCTCCTCAAGACTCTTCCCCTGGCTTTCTGCACAGCCACATGCAGAAAGTAAGCAGAACAATGCATTCCTATTGGGCGGAATCGCCGCGATTCCGCAAATTAATGAGCATGCTGCGTATTTTCCCGCGATGCGATTCCACCGCGGGAAAATTCGCAGCATTAGCACAGCATTGCAGTATCCCATAGGATTGCATGGAATGCTGTTTTTTTTGCATCTTCGTGGCAAAATCGTGCGTTAAAAAACTGCAACGTGTGAACGCAGCCTTAGGGTTAGCCGTCGTGGAGCTGGGGCGCCATTCCGCTGACCAGTAGGGTGCCAACCTACGCTGACAGGAAGGCTCACATTACTGTAACAGGGAACAGTATAGTCAGGTACTCATTTGTTTTGCACATGTCACTTTTGACATTGTCTGTGTCATTAGCACTGTTTTGCACACTTTTCATTGTTGCCTACCCAACTACCTTTATTGGCAACCTCTGGACACTCCTTTCCTGGTTAATTGAGTGACTACATGTTGCACCAGTCCAGGGTTATATAGGAGTTTTAGGGTACAGCCATCGTTGAGCGAGGGCGCCAATCTCGATTGTGTTTAGGGTTCCAACCTCCGCTGTTAGGTAGTTTGATATCAAGACCCCGGTATAGGGTTATAGTAGGTGACACGGTTGCTTGTTTTTCTGTGTTGCTGTTTTGGTTTGAATGTTAACTCTATAAGTTTCCTATAAGTTTGAAAATGCACATGGACACACGGTCCGTGAAAAAACGTTGACATGTGCAGAGACACATTCATTTTAATGTGTCTAGGTGTGTCAGTGTCTCCGGTACGTGAGAAAACGGTCACCACACGTACCGGAGCCACTGGCGTGTGAAAGCGGCCTTATGGGCGTGATTTCGTGTTTTCAGCTGATGGTTTTTGAAAAACATCAAAATTTGTTGCAGATGTACGGTACTCCAGAATGATTTTATACACGCAAGAAAAATTTTAGGCTGTGACTAAATGCAAATGAAGAATTGGGGCCAATGACTGAAAAGTTTGATTTTGCACTCTCTTGTCTGAACTAGGCAGATGTCATCTTTTTCTTGCTGACCGACGGTCTGTAAAAAGCAGGAGAGAAAAAAGAGACATAAATAATCACGGTGGAATGTAAAAATCCGAGTAAATAGGTCTGCAAACAAAAAAACACAACTGATGTCTCGGTTGCCATCCATGTTGCATCCTAACACGATCTGTTTGGCACTCACCGGGTGCTGGGAGACGCTTAGGAAACCTCCATCAATTTCCAAAACAGATGCACACGGAAGCCAAAAACGGACACACGCATCAAAAATGGGGGAAAAAAACGGATCCCGGGGTCTGATAAATAACAGTCTGTTTTCTCAGCACACCATAAAACAAGGTACCGTAACTGATGCGCTGTAGTTTTGCAATGTGGATTATGGTTTCTGCTTTTCCATGTGAAGTAATCGTCACACACCAAAAGCAGCATCGCTGATTCTCTTGAGCAGTACCTCGTGGTTTTTATGCGTTTTTCAGTGCTGCGCTTATCTAAATATTTTTAAGGGTATATTGGACTGAAAGTTGTCACTGTTCACACACAGTGACAGTGCTGTTTAATCACATTTTTGCCGTTTTGCTGCCAAACTAACAAAAAAAAAAACACAAATAGAAGCATTTTTATTGTGGTCACTTGATTGATCTTAGCAGGGGTCTGCTTTCCCTCAAAATTTTTACGACATTTTTTGGCATCAAGCCTGACAAAAACTTGGGACTCCACAATGAAGGCTGTGAATGTTCCATGCACTCGGCCCTCATCAACACGATGGTGGCCGAACCATAAACTAGGCCAAAAGGAAGAGTGAAACAGCTGCTCATAGCAACCAATCAGATTACAGCTCTCATGTTACAGACGCCCTTTGAAAAATGAAACAAGTCTCCTGATTGATTGCTATGGGAATCTGCTTTGCGTTAATTTTGATAATTTCAAAGACACAAAAAGGGGAATGTCGGGTTACATATTCAAACAATAGCTAAATGTTTGACTCTACTAAAATTTTGGAAATGGATTTTGATTTTTAGGCCTCTAATTGTCTGTTTCTGCATGGATTTCCAGACTATGAGTCGCCGGATTATTGGAATGTTTCCAACCCCTCACATAGTTTGCAGCGTCACTCTCCGGTTAGGGTTAATCGTGTCCCTTTTCACCATCCTTGCTCGACAGTCACTTCTGCTGCTTATCAGAAGCATTTTTCTGGCCTGCTGTGAAATTGTGACGGCGCAGAGCTCGTCGCCGAGGGGTGAGGACACGAGGCGGCTTACCCATGTTGTATTTTCTCTCAAACACGTGTGTAATTCCACAGGACGTCACCGCTAATTTGTCTCATGCAACCATTTATAATTAGTCGGTGACTGTCAACGCGGGGCGGCGCGGGGCTGGAGACCGGCTCTGCTGCCGGAGGAGGACGGCGGGTTCACACTAGGATAACACGTGACAGCATTAAAACTACAAAGTCCCCAGTGTCACTGAGACTCGCGATTTTTGTGAATAATTTGCATTTGTATTGGGCGTTTTGGGGATAATTTGGAAATGTTCAGCGACTCCGTCTGCAGCGCTGCTCAGCATCTCGGGCCTTTTGTTCAGAAATTACATTATCGTATTTGCTTCCAGCGAAAATATACTTGCGACATTGTTTAAATTGAGTCTTTTGGCATTTTTTTTTGTGAAATAATGATTTTTCGCACTCAGCATGTAAACTGCACGGAAAATTTGCACCTTATGAGGAAATGAAGGCTGCAAGAAATTAAATGGAATCACGGAGATCCATATGGTTTTCTTTTCAAATTCAATCTCTCTCTTTTTTTTTTTTTTTAAAGGAAACATGTTGCCAGAAAATGCCGTTTAACATAAGTCTAGATTTGAGCATGCCGTGCTTGTAATGAATGGCTTCCCATGGTGATCGTTATGATAACGGAGGGGCGATGGGCAAACAATCTGATACTCAGGCCTCACTGTTTGTGAGCATTATCGGCCATTTACACCAAGTCCACACAAGCGTAATACATTGTCCGTACACGGGCCGTGATGACCAGACTTGGGACACAGTCAGACGGCCTTATAACACGGACGACGATCGCATTACAATGCTCGGACTGGCCGTCGGCTCTCCTGACCCGAGCATGACAGCTGCATAGAAATACCATGTTACTATGACTGTGCCCTTACAGCGGGACTCCTGACCCGAACTTAAAGCCTCATATGTGTCTATTGGGTCTTATATCTGAGAAATCGGTCGTGTGAACCTTACTGTCAGTACAGGGTGTTATTTGCTTGCAATGATGGCAGGTGTGCCATCTTAGTACACCTATTCTATTGCATGTTTGTCACAACTAATGTTGTCAGATCACCAAACAAAATTAAATATTAGACAAAAATAACACAAACCACAAAAAGTAGTTTTTAAATGAAGGTCTTTATTATTAAAGGGAACCTTGTTATGAATGGGTCACCGAGGAGGAACAACAAAAAGCTAAGTCCCAGAAAACCAGAGAGCTTGGTCACTATGCAGATTGCAGATCCCTGATCTTAACCACATGACTAACAGTAGCAGTGGAGCGTTCCTACGATGTTCCTAGACGCCGCGTCACCGCCGGAGGACTACATGAACCTAAAGCAAGAAAAGGGAAAACTAACTGCCTCAGAGCAGACCACAAAGGAATAGACAGCCCCCACACATGTATTGACCGTGAAGCAAGATGAAAACACAAACACAGGCAGGAAAATAGGCTGAGCAAACGATGGGGCCCGACTAACTAGAAAGGACAGGAAAGGAAAGCCACTGTCTGCAATCTGCCAAAAAACCCTACCAAAATAATGTCCAACACGTCTGATAGCAAAATTAACTCTGAAGTCACTAGACTTCTCCCACTATATCAGCACTCTGAAATATTCTGAAACAGAGCAAAAAGAGGCCAATCTAACACGGGACAAAAAGGCAAATTGGCAAATACAGATAAATAGGAGTGGAAGTTCAGCATGGCCCCAGCAGGGGCAAACTGACCACACAAGAAACTGAATTGACCAACAAGCGCAAGTGTGAACATTAGCAAAAAACAAACTTAACTTGAGAAGACTGGAAGAGAGCTGAAGTCCAAGACCTGAGAAGCAGACTGAATCACCAGCACCAGGATAGGGTGTCGGCTGTCTTATATCCAGTCTGATACTCCAGAGATCCAATCGTTATCCTCCTCATCAGGTGGCAGATCACTACCGCTTAAACCAACCTCACTACCTCCTGTCACCACCAGAGGGAGAACGGAAGGAGAACTCTCAACTGGTGGAGCAGAAAATGAGCTCATAACAGAACCTGTCACCAGTGTTAGCGAATGTGAAGTAAGACCACCACCTTTCGAGGCTGATATACAGCATTACATAATGCACTGGCAACTTCGCTGCAGCATGATCTCATCTATAATATGCATTAAATTGTTTTATTTAGTGATACACATTTATTCTGAAAAGAAAAACTCCTTCTCAAAATGGTGCTGGCGGCACCTGTGCAGTAGTATCTCTCGGCGATCCAATAGATGCTACTGCGGCGGCACCATCTTGTAGACAATTGTTTTTCCTCTAGGAAAATGGTGCCAGCGGTGCCTGCTCAGTAGCATCTGATCGCCTGCTGAATGTGATTTTTTTTTTTTTTTTTTCCAATACATATAATCGTATGTAAAATTGGGGCAGGTCAGTGAGGGATCAGTCACCTGTCAGAAGCCATACAGATGTATACCTAATCAGAGCAACACATGAAGACCCCCACAGGCCGCCCTGGGGCATGAGCATATCATTAACTCAAAACTGAAAATAAAGACTAAACAACAACCACAAACATGGATTTCATTACAAGGTATCATTGTAAGACCAGGGTCAGACTTGCGAGAAACTCAGACGAGTCTCGCATGTCAATACGCGGCACTGCCGCCGGCGTTTCGGATCGGAGCGTTCAGCTGCATAGAAATACATGCAGCCACACACTCCGCTCCCGAGTGCCAGCGACAGTGCTATTGACGTGCGAGACTTGTAAGAATTTCTCGCAAGTCTGACCCCGGTCTAATTAGTATAACGGCGCCAACCTGACACTGTCTGTAGTTACTGAGAAAAAACGCATAAATTCAAAATTTAAATATAGAGAACAGTCAATGACTCCTGGCTTACTGAAAATAGACATTTGGTTATTTAAGATAAAAATGCTGTGTCTGTCATAGGTTATAAAGCCATTTCTAAAGCTTTGGGACTCCAGCGAACTACAGTGAGCTCCATTATCCACAAATAGCGAAAACATGGAACAGTGGTGAACCTTCCCAGGAGTGGCTGGCCTACCAACATTACTCCAAGAGCGCAGCAACGACTCGTCCAAGAGGTCACAACAGACCCCACAGCAACATCCAAAGAACCGCAGGCCTTACTTACCTCAGTTAAGGTCAGTGTTCATGATTTCACCATAAAAAGAGACTGAGCAAAAATTACCTGCATGGCAGAGATCCAAGATGAAAACCACTGCTGAGCAATAAGAACATAAAGGCTTGTCTGAGTTTTGCCAGAAAATATCTTGATGATCCCCAAGACTTTTGGGAGAATGCTCTGTGGACTGACAAGACAAAAGATGAACTTTTTGGAAGGAGTATGTCCCATTATGTAGAGTGTAGCAGTAACACAGCATTTCAGCAAAGGAACATCATACCAACAGTAACCGATATGGTGGTAGTCTGGGGCTGTTTTGGTGCTTCAGGACATGGAAGACTTGCTGTGGTCAATGGAACCATGAATACTGCCGTCTACCAAAAAATTTCTGAAGGAGAATGTCCGCCCATCTGTTTGCGACCTCAACCTGAAGCACATTTGGGTTATACAGCAGGACAATGTTCCAAAACACACCAGCAAGTCCATCTCTGATTGGCTTAAGAAAAACAAAATTAAGACTTTGGAGAAACCTAGTCAAATTACTGACCTTAATCTGACTGAGATGCTGCGGGATAACCTTAAAGAGACGGTTCATGCTCGGAAACCCTCTATTGTGGCTTAATTACAACAATTCTGCAAAGATGAGTGGCCAAAATTGTTCCAGAGCGTTGTAAAAGACTTATTGCCAGTTATCGCAAATGTGTGATTGCAGTTGTTGCTTCTAAGGGTAGCCAACCAGTTATTAGGTTTAGGGGGCAATCACTTTTTCACACAGGACCCTGTAGGTTTGGATTTCCTTTTCTCTTAAGGCTAAGTTCACACGTACCGGAACTCTCGCGGAAATTACCGCGAGAATTCCGGAATTCCATTACGCGGGAAAATCGCATTTTAAATTCCCGCGACTTTCCCGCGGAAAAACTAGCATTTTTCAAGCGTAATTAGCTTGCAAAATGCTAGCGTTTTCCAAGCGATCTGTAGCATCGCTTGGAGAACTGATTAACAGGTTGGTCACGCTCATCAAACATAGTGTTTGACAAGTGTGACCAACTTTTTACTACTGAGGCTGCCTATGCAGCATCAGTAGTAAAAGACAAAATGTAAAAAAAAATAAAAAAATGGTGTTAGTCTTACCTTCCGACGTCCCGCTCAGCCGTTCCCAGTAATCCTTTGCGAAAATGCCCGCGATGACGTACGTTCTCGCGGGATTGCGACGTCTCGCGAATGATCGCGAGAACGGACGCCATCGCGGGCATTTTCGCAAAGGATTACTGGGAACGAGAGCGTGGAGAGAGGCGGGAAGGCTGCGCAGGACGTCGGAAGGTAAGAATAACAATATTTTTTATTTTAAATTCTATTTTTTACAGGGATTTGGTACCCAAAGCCCGGAGGACAGTCTCCTCTCCTCCGGACCGATGGTACCATCCGCAAATGTTCTGCTTACTTTCCGCATGGTGTACACAGCCACATGCGGGAAGTAAGTGGAACAGTGCAATCCTATGTGTGCGGGATCGCCGCGATTCCGCAAAATTAATGAGCATGCTGCAGTTTTTACCGCGAAGCGATTCCGCCCCGGTAAAAACCGCAGCATTAGCACAGCATTGTGGAATCCCATAGGAATGCATGGGATGCTTATTTTTCGCGTTTTCGTGGTTAAAACCGCCGCAGAAACGCGAAAAAAATGCAACGTGTGAACTCGGCCTTTAGTAAAGACCTTCATTTATAAACTGCATTTTGTGATTACTCGTGTTATCTTTGTCTAATTTACATTTGTTTGGTGATCTGAAATATTAAAGTGTCACAAACATGCAAGAGAATAGGAAATCAGGAAACAAACACTTTTTCACACCTATGTGTATTATAATTATATAAAGTACTGCACTGGTTTTTGCTATCACATTTCATGTCGTCCCATAATATACCTAGTGTCTAGCTGTAAGGCATCTAACTGCAGCAGGAGCCTCCCGCTTCTCATTGTTGATTGCAATAATAAAACAATTGCAGAGTTGTTTTCTTTCTATCTCCCCCTCCCAATAAAAGCAAATACATTTTTTAACTACATTGTATGTATCCCAAAATAAAAGTTGTCCTGCAATTTATATGCCCTACAGAAAAATTATGAAAGTTATGGCTCTCGGAAGATTGGAATGAATAAATGACCAAAACATGCAGCGGTAAGGGGCCTAACAAATTGCTACCCCAGGACACCGACTTGCTCTGCTACCTGTGTCCCCTGGTATTGCAGCATTGGCCACAAGCCGGCTTGTCAGCAGTGACAGATTTATAGAAGGGAAGAATTTTCTTAGATTTACCGTACTTTATTTTTTTCTTTATTATACTCGTACATCCCGAACGACTGGGACTCGTCTTTTTCACCATCTGTTCCAGTGATGCCCTCCAGAATTGTCAAACAAAAGCATCATTCTGCTCACATGGTATTTCTGTAACTTTCTCTGCTTATCTCCACCCAGACACACGAAACGAGCGAGGAACCGAACCGCACGCAGCGCTCAATCTTCCACTCTAAACAATGGTTGACATTGTCTCCCTCCATATTTACCTTTCTTTACCAGCGACGCATCTCACAGCGGGCCGACTTCCAACCATGTGCAGAACGGCAATGTGAAATTAGCTGACCTCAGCACTAATGAGCCTCGTTTCTGTCGTTTGCATACAGATATTTGTCGGTATTCCCATTTCATTTTATGTACGTAATCATCAAGGCTACATAAATATTTAGTGTGGCCTATTTACATTTCATGGGATACAGAGGATTTGGCATTAATTTTTCACTGCGGTTTCATAAAAACTGTGATTAGACATGGAGCAAATGATACTTTTCTTCCGGAGCCGATCAATTCACATTAATATTATTCGCGGGGATTAAATACTATTCGGCTCAGTCCCACATTTACAACTATGTGTTCTCCAAGATCAGAATGTTATATGTACTTATTAGGGTGTGTGCACATGCTGCGGATTCTGCTGCGGAATTTTCCGCGCGGATTTATCTAAATCCGCAGGTCAAAAGACCTGCGTTTTATCTGCGGATTAGGCTGCGGTTTTCCCCTGCGGTTTGACACCTGTACAATGGAGCAGGTGTCAAAGAAGTGACATTCTGCGGATTTAGAACCGTGGAAAAATCCATAGCATGTGCACTGCGGTTTTCTTTTTCCATTGAAAATAAAGGTACTGTACAACGCAGCAGAAACTGCTGCGAATCCGCAGGGCCAAATCCGCTGCGGATCCGCAGCAGAATCAGCAACGTGTGCTCACACCCTTATACTTAAAGGGATATTCCACTGTACAAAAATTGTTAGGTCGTTGTGGGTCCCATTTCTGTGAAGTCCATTCATTGCCAAAACAGGATGTCACTGTTGTGGGCACGTCGCGGATGTCACTGTTGTGGGCACGCCGCGGATGTCACTGATGTGGGCACGCCGCGGATGTCACTGTTGTGGGCACGCCACGGATGTCACTGTTGTGGGCATGCCGCGGATGTCACTGTTGTGGGCACGCCGCGGATGTCACTGTTGTGGGCACGCCGCGGATGTCACTGTTGTGGGCACGCCGCGGATGTCACTGTTGTGGGCACGCCGCGGATGTCACTGTTGTGGGCACGCTGCGGATGTCACTGTTGTGGGCATGCCGCGGATCTCACTGTTGTGGGCACGCCGCGGATCTCACTGTTATGGTGGCACTGTGACTGTCATAGTTACGGGCATTAGAGTCTAGACAATCATCCTGAGGGGGGTTCGGTTGGTTATATTCATGTCTGTGATACCTATATAATAGATTGACAGTTGTACAATTCTAAGCTCTGGCCGACTTAGGATTTTTCCTCCACTATGATAAGGGCCTATAGAAACCCGTCTTGTCCAGAAATATTTACTGGCGCAATAAAAGTCCATGAGGCTGGAATCAATCATGTCAGCTCAGTCTATTGACTGAATTCTCTGGAGTTCTCGGCTTCATACTTGAAATTCTACAGTAGGAAACAGTAACTCATCATCGTCTTGATGTGATGGTGTGATACGGTGATTTAGTGGACTCTGCTTTATAGGTCAGCGCGCACCTCTGCCTTCTGCTGCTGTGTGGTAGCGGATCGTCCTGCCAGTTCAGCAGCAGACTACAAAATCTCTGTGGATTTACGTGCTCTATCACATTACATTGTGTCCTGTAGTGCATCCTTTTTTGCCATTTTTTGGTGTCCTAAAGGTTTGCTTCCATATCGCACATGTTCTCATCTGCCCCATGTTTACCTGTAGGCTGAGGCTGCTCTTCTTCTATGCCTTCACATATAGTCCTTGTTCCTCTACATTTTGGCTTGATCATTGACGCACAGTTATCTTTTCTTTTGATTTATGTTCTTACCTTTCACAGCCAAATTGACTTATGTCTACACTTCTGAGGTTCAACCTGGGCATATTACTAATACAATGTTGTGTCTCCAAATATTGAACCTGGGTCTGTCAACCTACTACTTGGCATGAATTCTTAACCTCCATCATGTCTTCTGATCTTGACTTGACAACCCTAGTATTATTCAAGTCCATGCATTGTACTAGTCATTTTAGTCTTTGCTTCATTTTGGCATATTTCAGTGCCAATCTCCTGCCCACGGAAGCTGGCTTACTTCACATAATCACTGGTGAAACGGGTCTCTATTATGACCAGATCGGAAGACAATAGGCCACACCTTTAGAAAGTGAAGATAGAGCTGGATTGTCTTCAACTTGTACAAGATTCATTCTTTATAGACTGGTTCTCAACTGTTTTGGCCCTAACCCCTACCTTTTATTTTCTCCTTTTGGATTGTCCTCTGGTAGGTTTTGTCTGACTCACAGCTTTATCCTCTGGTCAGTTGTTATGACCTGAATACTTTTCCGGTGATGAGCCCTGGCTTCATGTAGACTCTGATTGCACACCACTCCAGACATTTTTATAGTGGTGAATAACTGGTGATGTGTTCTTATCTGTTCTCCTTATAGATTGTTCCCTAGTACTCTTGGTTTGACTCCTGGTTTGACTCCTGGTAGTTATCTTGTTATGACCCAAGTAATCTTTTGAAGACAAGCTCAGTCTTCACGTCAACTCTGATTCTTCACCAGGCCAAACATTCTTAAAAGAATCACCAACTGGTGACATCTCCATAGCTTTTCTCCTTTGGACTGGCTCCTGACTTTGACCTCTGGTCAGTTATCTGGGTAATATCCTGAGTATTCTTCCGGTGACAAACCCTGGTTTTATGTTGACTTATTCCACCGCACTCAAGTCGTTTTTATAGTGACCTGAGTACTCTTCTGTAGACTAGCCCTGGCCTCACATCAACTCTGATTCTCCATCTCTCCAGATATTCTTTAAGTGGTCACCAACTGGTGACATTTCCTTAGCTTTGCTCTTTTGGGTTGTCTCCTGGTTTTCTTCGTTTGACTCCTGGGCAGTTATTTGGTTATGACCTGAGTTCTCTTCCATTGTCAACACCTGGCTTCGCTGTTGACATTGATTCCTCACCAATCCAGACATTTGATAGTGGTCACCAGTTGGTGACATCTCTGAGAACCACAACCTGGGAATCTGAAAGGGAAAGACAATAACTCACCAGGGAGTTCTACAGTAAAGAACATTCAGATTCCTTAGACTTTGCTTTTTAGTTTATCCAGCTTCAAACTTGTTGTGTTTATAGATCCACTTCTCTTTTCGAATCCATAGTAGATTCTTTATCCTGTTGACTTTGACCTTAATCTCAACCCTTGACTTTCCACTTGGGTTAACGACAATGACCTTGACAATAATATTGGAGAACCTAGACAGAAACCACCTAGAATTTTCATTTTGAGGCTTTTTTTTCCTTTTTAAGAATTTTTTTTCTTTGTAACATCAGAGTAATCAGTAGTGATGGAAGAGTAATCATAAGTGATCAGACATGTGAGAGGAAGGCAGACATCAAAGAGGAAAGGGGAAATGGCGCTACCAAATGGAGCAGTCAAACCCTAGGTAGTTCTGGGAGAGAGGAAAGCTATTACAGGTAATTTCTCTTGTATCTTACTCACAGAAAGCTTTTAATATAATTGTGTAGGACTTTTTTTTTATTTTTCCTGACAGATATTAAGAACAAAGAAAAGGTCTGGGTATTACACCGGAGCGAGGCTTGGTAATATGGGTTCTAGCAGTAGGTGTTGGGATGAATGGGCAGCATACTGGGCATTTACTAAAGCAGTGACCTCTGCACAGTGGTGGGGATATTATCTTCTTCTAGAGTCTTTACAAGCAGAAATACATTGTGTTATTAAGGCAGAGGGAATCGACTTGAGATGCATTGTGCTTTTGTGTTTCTTAAAGGGGTATTTTCATCCTCTAATATTGCCATGATTCTAGGCATGAAGAGAAGAAGCGAATTCTATTAAGATGCTGTTTCGTGCAGAGCAGTTGGATAGGAGCGATGCGCTGCAGGGAAGACTGTGATGAAGACGCAGCCCAGCAGACATTGCCACCATCTGTTAAGAAGTAATGGTGTAACCTAGTGATATGCTATCACTTCTTTTTTTGGAAAAACCTCTATAGAGGACTGTTGTCTCGATAATGTAAAACTTACAGGTCATTATTTCTTATGGTTCCCTGGTTGCTGAGCACAATCATGAATAGAGCTGAGGGGCACCTGCTCAGCCTCCATTCATTGTCTTAGGGACTGACGATATTCTCTGATGTTTCCATCAATCCCATAGACAATGAATAGAGCGGATATTGAGCTCTGCACCAAATGGTTCCCGGGATCGAGATTCCTGTTCTTGGGATTGTTAGTTTTCCCATTGCTTAAGTCACCGCATTCTGTAACTTGTCTCCTATTCAAAAGTTGGGGGATACGTTTTACGGAATAACCCTCCAAGGCCCCCATACATCTTAGAGAAAACTTAGCCAGACGTGACACTTTTTGGCCATACCAGCTGACCATTTAATTAGGTTTAGAGGCCTGCTGACTTTTCTCCGGCACATGATGTTGGTGGAGAAACGATGTGGGCATGTGGTATTTCAGTGCCCTTTTAAGAAATAAGGGGCTTCCTATTTTCTTGTGAAAACATGTGCATTCTCCACCTAAATGTGCATGCATGTACATTAGGGGTCCATCGAATGATCATTGGCTGAGTACTCCAGTTGTTACACTCCTGTCCCGGGTATCACAGGCTCCACTCCATTCTCCAGGGTCCGCTGCTCTCTGTTGTGCTCCACATAGGCTTTTTGCAGGTCGTCAGGCATGGATCATCCTCTCCCTAGACCCGTTTAAGGCCTATAGACACACAGACCTGTGTCTTGTGGTTGAGAAGCCATTGTTCCTTGTTTGGTGCGCTCCATTATCTGTACTACTGTATTTCAACTCACATCCATCCCTACTGGATTTCCCTCCATCTGACCGCCTGCTCCCGATTTTCTAGTAAGTCCTAGCAGGGCTGTGGAGTCGGTAAGCCAAACCTGCGACACCGACTCCGACTCCACAACTCCGACTCCCACATATATTGCTTATATTTAAGTGAAAAATTTATTGTAGTACAATGTGAACATCAGACATTTAATCATTTCTATGATCCAATAATCACGATATTTAGATAGAACATAATATCTATTTATTGGAATACAACTTTAGAACACAAAAAACTGTTGTCATGATCACGTGTGTCAGGACGCAGATGTTTCCGCAAGGCGAACCCATAACACACGTGACCCTGGATACACCGCCTCCAGTGGGGCGCATTTAAATAATAAAACGTGTCGGTGGATACGCCGCCTCCACCTGGCGAATTTGGGAATTACACGTTATACATAAAATCTGGAAACCCCGCCTCCAGTAAGGCGAATTTAAATAATAAAGGGGGAACCTGGGAAACATTAACAGTGGTGGGCCCTGCAATAGGGAAAAGGGAGTTGGAGACCTCCTGAGCTCCCCTGAGCCAGTGTCCCTGCACTCCTAACGTTCCCTATGCCGGTTTCGCACCGGGCGCCGCACGCGTACCTCAACGCCCTAGCTCGCCCTGACCCTAAACCCTCACTAGGGAATAGGTCGGTGCGGAAACTAATCCCAACACTGCACTAATAACACACATGAGGGGAAGAGACAATACAGGGGGACACCACTTAGCTTTATGCTCTGTGCTTATGCTCCTACAACAGAGCCCTCCACCTGCGTGCGTCTTCTCCACCCGGATCCATCACCATAACAGGATCCTGCACCATAGTGCTGCCTAGGAGCAGAGTCCACCACCAGTTGCTGCAGCTTAACAACAGAGTCCCAAGGATGAGTTCAGCTTCTGCCACGAAGTCAAGCATGCTTGAGTCCAGCTCAGCAGCCAAGTCCCACATGGTGAGTGCCACTCTCCATAGTAGCCACTCCACCAGACTATGCAGACACTTCCCGCCGACACCATCACTGCGACTCCACCACGCCATGCCAGCCCTTCGTCCAGACACCATCGCTGACACACGTCCCCCCTGGCTAAGCTGCGCAGGACTCCTCCTCAGCTCCATCCTTTCACCAGGCTCTCACAAACTCAGAATAAATGAATCAGTGAATATCACCAGCAGTGAGTGAACACCCTGAGACCCATTTATAGAGTCCAACACCTGAATTATAATTAAGTGCACATTAACCTAAAACTAAAGCTAAGGTGCGATACCACTCACCACCACCGGGGACAGTCAAAACACCTTTGAACTTAACCAAAGTAAAAAAAGTTCACTTTGTGCTTTTAATACCGCCAGATTCAACACTGGATCATCACAACTGTAATAAATTGTAAATATGTAATACACTGTATAATATCGATTACATACGGTACAGACCAAAGTTTGGACACGCCTTCTCATTCAAAGAGTTTTCTTTATTTTCATGACTATGAAAATTGTAGATTCACTCTGAAGGCATCAAAACTATGAATTATCACATGTGGAATTATATAATTGACAAAAAAGTGTGAAACAACTGAAAATATGTCTTATATTCCAGGTTCTTCAAAGTAGCCACCTTTTGCTTTTATTACTGCTTTGCACACTCTTGGCATTCTCTTGATGAGCTTCAAGAGGTAGTCACCGGAAATGGTCTTCCAACAATCTTGAAGGAGTTCCCAGAGATGCTTAGCACTTGTTGGCCCTTTTGCCTTCACTCTGCTGTCCAGCTCACGCCAAACCATCTCGATTGGGTTCAGGTCTGGTGACTGTGGAGGCCAGGTCATCTGGCGTAGCACCCCATCACTCTCCTTCTTGGTCAGATAGCCCTTACACAGCCTGGAGGTGTGTTTGGGGTCATTGTCCTGTTGAAAAATAAATGATGTTCTAACTAAGCGCAAACCGGATAGAATAGCATGCCGCTGCAAGATGCTGTGGTAGCCATGCTGGTTCAGTATGCCTTCAATTTTGAATAAATCCCCAACAGTGTCACTAGCAAAGCTCCCCCACACCATCACACCTCCTCCTCCATGCTTCACGGTGGGAACCAGGCATGTAGAGTCCATCCGTTCACCTTTTCTGAGTCGCACAAAGACACGGTGGTTGGAACCAAAGATCTCAAATTTGGACTCATCAGACCAAAGCACAGATTTCCACTGGTCTAATGTCCATTCCTTGTGTTCTTTGGCCCAAACAAGTCTCTTCTGCTTGTTGCCTGTCCTTAGCAGTGGTTTTCTAGCAGCTATTTTACCATGAAGGCCTGCTGCACAAAGTCTCCTCTTAACAGTTGTTGTAGAGATGTGTCTGCTGCTAGAACTCTGTGTGGCATTGACCTGGTCTCTAATCTGAGCTGCTGTTAACCTGCGATTTCTGAGGCTGGTGACTCGGATGAACTTATCCTCCGCAGCAGAGGTGACTCTTGGTCTTCCTTTCCTGGGGCGGTCCTCATGTGAGCCAGTTTCTTTGTTGCGCTTGATGTTTTTTGCCACTGCACTTGGGGACACTTTCAAAGTTTTCCCAATTTTTCAGACTGACTGACCTTCATTTCTTAAAGTAATGATGGCCACTCGTTTTTCTTTACTCAGCTGCTTTTTTCTTACCATAATACAAATTCTAACAGTCTATTCAGTAGGACTATCACCTGTGTATCCACCAGACTTCTGCACAACACAACTGATGGTCCCAACCTCATTTATAAGGCAAGAAATCCCACTTATTAAACCTGACAGGGCACACCTGTGAAGTGAAAACCATTTCCGGTGACTACCTCTTGAAGCTCATCAAGAGAATGCCAAGAGTGTGCAAAGCAGAAATCAAAGCAAAAGGTGGCTACTTTGAAGAACCTAGAATAGAAGACATATTTTCAGTTGTTTCACAGTTTTTTGTTAATTATATAATTCCACATGCGATAATTCATAGTTTTGATGCCTTCAGAGTGAATCTACAATTTTCATAGTCATGAAAATAAAGAAAACGCTTTGATTGAGAAGGTGTGTCCAAACTTTTGGTCTGTGCTGTGTGTATATATATATATACACTCACTGGCCACTTTATTAGGTACACCATGCTAGTAAGGGGTTGGACCCCCTTTTGCCTTCAGAACTGCCTCAATTCTTCGTGGCAGAGATTCAACAAGGTGCTGGAAGCATTCCTCAGAGATTTTGGACCATATTGACATGATGGCATCACACAGTTGGCGCAGATTTGTCGGCTGCACATCCCTGATGCGAATCTCCCGTTCCACCACATCCCAAAGATGCTCTATTGGATTGAGATCTGGTGACTGAGGAGGCCATTTGAGTACAGTGAACTCATTGTCATGTTCAAGAAACCAATCTGAGATGATTCGAGCTTTATGACATGGCGCATTATCCTGCTGAAAGTAGCCATCAGATGTTGGGTACATTGTGGTCATAAAGGGATGGACATGGTCAGCAACAATACTCAGGTAGGCTGTGGCGTTGCAACGATGCTCAATTGGTACCAAGGGGCCCAAAGAGTGCCAAGAAAAAATTCCCCACACCATGACACCACCACCACCAGCCTGAACCGTTGATACAAGGCAGGATGGATCCATGCTTTCATGTTGTTTACGCCAAATTCTGACCCTACCATCCGAATGTCGCAGCAGAAATCGAGACTCATCAGACCAGGCAACGTTTTTCCAATCTTCTACTGTCCAATTTCGATGAGCTTGTGCAAATTTTAGCCTCAGTTTCCTGTTCTTAGCTGAGAGGAGTGGTACCCAGTGTGGTCTTCTGCTGCTGTAGCCCATCTGCCTCAAAGTTCGACGCACTGTGCGTTCAGAGATGCTCTTCTGCCTACCTTGGTTGTAACGGGTGGCAATTTGAGTCACTGTTGCCTTTCTATCAGCTCGAACCAGTCTGCCCATTCTCCTCTGACCTCTGGCATCAACATGGCATTTCCGGCCACAGAACTGCCGCTCACTGGATATTTTTTCTTTTTCGGACCATTCTCTGTAAACCCTAGAGATGGTTGTGTGTGAAAATCCCAGTAGATCAGCAGTTTCTGAAATTCTCAGACCAGCCCTTCTGGCACCAACAATCATGCCACGTTCAAAGGCACTCAAATCACCTTTCTTCCCCATACTGATGCTCGGTTTGAACTGCAGGAGATTGTCTTGACCATGTCTACATGCCTAAATGCACTGAGTTGCCGCCATGTGATTGGCTGATTAGAAATTAAGTCTTAACACACAGTTGGACAGGTGTACCTAATAAAGTGGCCAGTGAGTGTGTGTGTATATATATATATATATATATATATACATACAGTATATATATACTGTATGTGTGTGTGTGTGTGTGTAGGTGTATGTATATATATATATAATACACACACACATACACGCACACACTATGACTTATCTCGGCTAAGATAAAGCCTAGATCCTTAGGCTACATTCACACTATGGGCGTAGCCAGGATCAAATCTAAGGGGGGCAGAAGCTCATACTGTTCCGCAGAATTTCATACTGCACACCTCAGCTGCTGCAGAACCTCATACTGCACACCCCTACACTTGAAAATAAAGCCTGCACCTTAAGAAGATGTGGTGATGAATGCAGTCTATTTATTCCAACTATCAATTGATGTTGATGTGTTACTGAAGACGAGCAATGCCTGTCCTGGGCGTCCTTTTGGGCAGCTATGATGTGTACCTGACTGGTGCTAAAAAAAAGGAGTGTTAGTCTGTGTACTACCCAGTTTTCATTCTTTTTGGTACAGATACGATATGGATAGACAGATATGGATATATAGATAGAGCAGATTTCTAATCTGCTTTTGCTATTGAAAACATTATCTATGAGCTCAAAAACCTTTCAGGTGATGCGGTTTTTTAAAAAGCTGAGCTTCTTTTGCAACTGAAAAACGTATCCTCAAAAAACGCAGGAAAAACGCTGTGTGTGAATGTAGCCTTAGATCAGGAATAGAACAGTCATTTATAGGACATTTCATAACTTTCCCAAATTCCTATGAAAAAATATTCAGCACATTCTGCATTGAACTACTGTACCCAATTTATTATATATTTTAGGAGTCGGAGTCGGTCCATTTTATACCAACTCCGACTCCACAGGCCTCAGTCCTAGTCCTCACCATTTCACATGTCCTCTGAAAGCTGCACCAATGCCTGAGGTCCGTCTGCCATCCCGGACCAGAGGCTTAGTGGATCCACCTCACCTGGTGAGACCATACACCCGTACTCGCATAATGAATGATATGGATGCTCGCTCTTTGTGTTTCCTTGTAATACCATCCAGATCTCTTTACTACCTGTTGCAAAACTACAATTCCCAGCATGCCCTAATGCATACTAGAAGTTATGGTTTTGCAGTAGCTGGAAAGCAGTAGTTTAGGGACTATTAACCTACAAAAGTCTCATAGAAAAGACCTGGGATCCCAGTGTTTTGTTCGTTGACTTGACACTTTGCTATTGCTGTTGCTTGATGCTATCAGCCATTTTCGAGTAAGAAGAAGCTAACTGCAGTGTGTAACATGATATATTTGTCAGACAATCCTCGTGTTCTACGGCCTAACATTTCTCTCTCGTGCTGTTGCTTGTAGAGGGTGCCCATGCTCGCCGTCAGCACCGTGTCCGTGTTCCTGTTCCTGGTCGTCCTCCGTCTCATCAATGAAGTCAATTTCCTCAAGCTGCTTTCCTGTTTTGGGCAAACAAGCGCCCAGTGCGTCCCTGCTCCGGCAACATGGCAGCAACGGCCTCTCACATATCATGGCGGGTACATTAACATAAAGACACATGAGGTAACGCACATTTTTTAACTGATTTGATTTCCATTGAATTGGATTGCGTTGATGCAGTGGGAGCACGACAGAGCCGAGCGTACCTGTGTGAGCGCCGAGCGTACCTGTGTGAGTGCCGAGCGTACCTGTGTGAGCATCGAGCATACCGGTATGAGTGCCGAGCGTACCTGTATGAGTGCCGAGCGTACCTGTGTGAGTGCCGAGCGTACCTGTGTGAGTGCCGAGCGTACCTGTGTGAGTGCCGAGCGTACCTGTGTGAGCATCGAGCATACCGGTATGAGTGCCGAGCGTACCTGTATGAGTGCCGAGCGTACCTGTGTGAGTGCCGAGCGTACCTGTGTGAGCGCCGAGCGTACCTGTGTGAGTGCCGAGCGTACCGGTATGAGTGCCGAGCGTACCTGTGTGAGCATCGAGCATACCGGTATGAGTGCCGAGCGTACCTGTGTGAGTGCCGAGCGTACCTGTGTGAGTGCCGAGCGTACCTGTGTGAGTGCCGAGCGTACCTGTGTGAGCATCGAGCATACCGGTATGAGTGCCGAGCGTACCTGTGTGAGTGCCGAGCGTACCTGTGTGAGCGCCGAGCGTACCTGTGTGAGCGCCGAGCGTACCGGTATGAGTGCCGAGCGTACCTGTGTGAGCATCGAGCATACCGGTATGAGTGCCGAGCGTACCTGTGTGAGTGCCGAGCGTACCTGTGTGAGTGCCGAGCGTACCTGTGTGAGTGCCGAGCGTACCTGTGTGAGCGCCGAGCGTACCTGTGTGAGCGCCGAGCGTACCTGTGTGAGCATCGAGCGTACCGGTATGAGCGCCGAGCGTACCTGTGTGAGCGCCGAGCGTACATGTGTGAGCGCCGAGCGTACATGTGTGAGCGCCGAGCGTACCTGTGTGAGCGCCGAGCGTACATGTGTGAGCGCCGAGCGTACCTGTGTGAGCGCCGAGCGTACATGTGTGAGCGCCGAGCGTACATGTGTGAGCGCCGAGCGTACCTGTGTGAGCGCCGAGCGTACCTGTGTGAGCGCCGAGCGTACCTGTGTGAGCGCCGAGCGTACCTGTGTGAGCGCCGAGCGTACCTGTGTGAGCGCCGAGCGTACCTGTGTGAGCGCCGAGCGTACCTGTGTGAGTGCCGAGCGTACCTGTGTGAGCGCCAAGCGTACCTGTGTGAGCGCTGAGTCTACATGTGAGTAATCACCCATTCTAAAGTGTAAGGCCATATTTAGACAGTTACTGTGAGCTACATCTTATTGTGATGGTGCAGAAGGACCATATTTTATCTTGGTTCAGAAATATATGCTTACAATATTTCCAATTTTTAATATTATAATATTTCCAACACCAACTAGGGGGAGCTCACTACATATATATTTATACAGTCACCACTAGGGAGAGCTCCCTACATACAGATTTATATAGTCACCACTAGGGGGAGCTCACTACAAACAGATTTATACAGCCACCACTATGGGGAGCTCACTACATACAGATTTATACAGTCACCACTAGGGGAGCTCACTACATATATATTTATACAGTCCCCATTAGTGGGAGCTCACTACATACAGATTTATACAGCCCCCAATATTGGGAGCTCACTGCATATATATATTTATACAGCCCCCATTAGTGGGAGCTCACTACATACAGACTTATACAGCCACCACTAGGGGAGCTCACTACATATATATTTATACAGTCACCACTAGGGAGAGCTCCCTACATACAGATTTATATGGTCACCACTAGGGGGAGCTCACTACATACAGATTTATACAGCCACCACTAGGGGGAGCTCACTACATACAGATTTATACAGCCACCACTAGGGGAGCTCACTACATATATATTTATACAGTCCCCATTAGTGGGAGCTCACTACATACAGATTTATACAGCCCCCAATATTGGGAGCTTACTGCATATATATTTATACAGCCCCCATTAGTGGGAGCTCACTACATACAGATTTATACAGCCCCCACTAGGGGGAGTTCACTACATACAGACTTCTACAGCCACCACTAGGAGGAGCTCACTACATACAAATTTATACAGCCCCCATTAGTGGGAGCTCACTACATACAGATTTATACAGCCACCACTAGGGGGAGCTCACTACATACAGATTTATACAGTCACCACTAGAGGGAGCTCACTACATACAGATTTATACAGCCACCACTAGGGGGAGCTCACTATATACAGATTTATACAGACACCACTATGGGGAGCTCACTACATACAGATTTATACAGCCACCACTACGGGGAGCTCACTACATACAGGTTTATACAGCCACCACTAGAGAAAGCTCACTACATACAGATTTATACAGCCACAACTAGGGGGAGCTCACTATATACAGATTTATACAGACACCACTATGGGGAGCTCACTACATACAGATTTATACAGCCACCACTACTGGGTACTCACTACATACAGATTTATGCAGCCCCCACTAGGGGGAGCTCACTACATACAGATTTATACAGCCCCCATTAGTGGGAGCTCACTACATACAGATTTATACAGCCACCACTAGGGGGAGCTCACTACATACAGATTTATACAGCCCCCATTAGTGGGAGCTCACTACATACAGATTTATACAGCCACCACTAGGGGGAGCTCACTACATACAGATTTATACAGCCACCACTAGGGGGAGCTAACTACCTACAGATTTATACAGCCACCACCAGGAGTAACTCACTACATACAAATTTATAGAGCCCCCACTAGGGGGAGCTCACTAGATACAGATTTATACAGCCACCACTAGGAGGCGCTCACTACATATGTATTTATACAGCCCCCACTAGGGGGAGCTAAATACAGATTTATACAGCCACCACTAGGGGGAGCTCACTACATATATATTTATACAGCCCCCACTAGGGGGAGCTCACTACATATATATTTTTACAGCCCCCACTAGGGGGAGCTCACTACATATATATTTATATAGCCCCCACTAGGGGGAGCACAATACATATATATTTATACAGTCATCATTAGGGTAGGTCACAGCAAGCAGGTAAAAACAACTCACCCGATCAAGCAACAAGTTCAGCTGGGTGCTGGAGAAGTAAATTATATTTGCTGCTACGCCGCCTCCCACTAAATGCCGCCTAGAGGAAAGCACAGCCCAGAGTGAATAGATATTTGTATTGGATGAATTTTAGGGTCATTGTGATCGTCTTCCCAGAATGGTGAGCCTGTAGTGACAAACAACTGTGACTAGTCATTGATCGAAGTGGCCATTGAATAGATGCTGTCCAAATTAAGATTCCCCTTTACAAGCTCAACTCCGTGTATGGCAGTGATACCGCCCAATAGGGGAAAGGTCATGGCCCAGTCTGATAGATAGCAAGAGATTATCAATAGGGGTCTTGATTCTTGTGAGTGGACATCACAAAGGGGAAAAATGTAACGACTGTAGACAAGATAGAAGATCCGCAGAAGTGGAGCCGAAGCTTCCATCCAATTCCCCACTGTCCCCAATAGGCAGGAATAAGAAACAAGGCCGAAAATCACCAGAAGAGTCGCTGTCCTCAAACTGTAACCGTTACTAAAGGGTCAAATCAGCGCTGCGCGTCCGTCATTATTCTCACCGCTAACATGCTGATTTTGTGTTTTTTCCTGCTGCCAAACACTTTGACGTAGTGAGATGGGCAGCTGAAGTGGCGTTTCACGAAATACCATCTGCGTGTTGAGGAGTTTACAGATCTTGCCAAAAAATCCAATACGATCTTGGTTAAGAGATTCAGAAACCAAAAATGATTAGATGGCTAATGGAAACGTGATACATATGGACTAGAAATGTAGATATAGCATTAGATTGAAGGATAGACCAATGATAGATATTAGCAGGGGTGGACGGGGACAGAACCTCTGTGCATGAAGGATATTGGGCCCCTTGTAGTCCAATCTGCAGGGACTATGGGCCCTCTTATCCCTTGTGGCATCAGTGGTGTGTCCGCCCATGGATATTAGATACATTGTTTCTATAGATATTATATGTAACACTATCTATTTGTGGCACGTGTCAATAATGTGTCTGACTATGGGGGCCGGGTCCTATTAGTCGCACTGCGTCCTCCCTTGTACCCCTCTCATATATGACACTGAACGCCCCAATCCTCTTAGTTATGAGGACGCGGCAGAAATAGAAGAAGAAACAATTGTTCATTTCCATTCAGATCCTGTAATCTCTCTATGATCTGCGCACTATCTCTGCCGCCTGCTTCTCGGAAGAGTAATAATGGAAGTATCTAGTCCTGCTGCTTCCTCTGCTTTTCAGCTCTGATTATGGATTCATAGCACAGCGTGATGGTTATTAAAATCCCGTGTGTGAGAGGCCCGCACCACACAAAGAGAGAGGAATTGGCATTCTGCAGAGATAATGCTATCTAATGGGCAAGGCATGCGGCAGCCGCTCCTCTCCAAGCTGCAACATTGGAGGCTGCCAGACACTTGTATTGTGCTGGAGGAAGGGTGGCCACATCCCTGCCGTCCCCATCATCATCATCATCATCATCATCTGGTACTCAGTCTCTATTCCTCCAAGAATATCTATGGGGAAGGGGAACAAGCCCCAAACCCCGAGGTATAACACGTGATGGTAATCATGTATGGACACAGGAAAGGAAGAAAAGGAGAGAAGTAGGAAGGAGTGAAGGAAGGAAGGATGAAAGGAAGGAAGAAAAGGAGAGAAGAAGGAGTGAAAGAAAGAAAAAGAGAAATAAGGAAGGAGTGAAGGAAGGAGGGATGAAAGGAAGAAAAGGAGAAAAGAAGGAAGGAGAGATAGAAGGAAGAAAATTAGAGAAGGATGGCTGGAAGAAAAGGAGAGAAGTAGGAAGGAGTGAAGGAAGGAGGGATGGAAGGAAGAAAAGGAGAGAAGAAGAAGGAGTGAAAGAAAGAAAAGGAGAGAAATAAGGAAGGAGGGATGAAAGGAAGGGAGAAAAGAAGGCAGGAGTGACAAAAGGAAGAAAAGGAGTGAAGGAAGAAAAGGAGAGAAGTAGGAAGGAGTGAATGAAGGAGGGATGGAAGGAAGGGAAAAAAAGGAGAAAAGAAGGAGGGAGAGATAGAAGGAAGAGAAGGATGGCTGGAAGAAAAGGAGAGAAGTAGGAAGAAGTGAAGGAAGGAGGGATGGAAGGAAGAAAATGAAAAACAAAGGAAGGAGTGATAAAAGGAAGAAAAGGAGTGAAGGAAGGAGCGATAGAAGGAAGAAAATTAGAGGAGGATGGATGGAAGAAAAGGAGAGAAGTAGGAAGGAGTGAAAGAAAGAAAAGAGAAATAAGGAAGGAGTGATGAAAGGAAGGAAGAAAATGAGAAAAGAAGGAAGGAGTGATGAAAGGAAGAAAAGGAGTGAAGGAAGAAAAGAAGGTAAGAAGGATGGAAGGTAGAAAAGGAGACGAGTGATGGAAGAAAAGGAGAGAAGAAGGAAAGGGGATGGAAGGAAATATTGAGAAAAGAAGGAAGGATTTATGGAAGAAAGGGAGGGAAGAATGGAATAAAGAGGGGGTGAAAGGCTGAAAGGAAGGAAGAAGAGTGAGGGAAAAGGAAGGGGAGAGAAGTGAAAGGAATGATAGTAGGAAAGAAAAGAAGGCAGGAAGGAATTGTAGGGAGGAGCTAGGAAAGAAAGAAGGAAACAAATGTATAAAGATAGAATGCGACTGATGTAAAACAGAATTTCTAAAGAGAGTGATCGATAGATCGTTCACCAGACTGGTGACTCCAGGACTTATTTTTATTTGAATTGGCGCCAGGCGGTACATTTAATCTACAGTGGAAATACCTTGCCACCCCCAATTTCCTGTTCTGATTCTTGTTGGGTTTCAGTTGTCAGATCTCAGACCGGCAGCAGAAGGAAAGAGACAGATAAAGATCGAAGTAGAAGTAAAATAAGGACATGGATCGGTTACATATTGGTGACAGATTTGCGGGGCCGCCCTGTAATACATTTCATCTGCGATTAGTTGCCCCCGATCTCCGTGCTGATTTTTGGACGGTATAAAGAGCTGCTCTATGACTATCCGATCAGGTCGGTCGTGTCGCTTATGGCTAATTTATCATTTCTTTTTGTTCAAGCTCTTTAACCCCTCTGATACTACAAATCACACATTTACACTCGGTGTTTATTGAGCTTAGCTACTGCCCAGACGACAACTCATCCAGCAAAAAAACAGGCCCCCATACGGCTCTGTCGGTGGAGCAATTAAAAAAAATGTCTCTTTGAAGAAAAGGAGAAAAAAAAACAAAAGCGCAAAAAATTCAAAAATCATCCAATCATGAAGGGACTATTGAGGTTCTCTTCTTTTGGACTTTTCTTTGGGTTTTCCTTTCCTGAACTGTTAGAGTCTTTGACAACAATTTGATCACAAAGTATCTTGGAACCGCCAGCGATCAGCTGTGATCCGAAGGCAAACCTGACAGTAAGTGTGCAATTTACCTGCAGCGCCACCACTGGAGAAATGAAGCATTGCACTGTGTCCATTCCTATCAATGAGTTGTGTATAATGCAGGAGAGGACACGTCGTCCAGAAAGAGACGCTCTATGCAACTAATTTGGATCTTATTAAGGGACCCCTTCTGTGTCAATTTTGAGTTTTTTAACAGGGAGCATGGAAATGGGTTTTTATAAATTGGACAACTCCTTGAATATCTTTTTCTGGTAGTAGGTGATAGTACTTGTCTGCAGCAATGTGTATTATCCTGTGTGCTTCCGACCCTCGGCCCGCTGCACCTACCGAACAATAAACAAATATATTGTAATATATGTTAATTAATATCTGTATGCAAATCACCACCGGATACAATCAGATGAATATCTCTCCCCCGGAGATGCGGAGCTCCAAGTGCGATGTAACGTCATTATTATCACCAGGACACCACTCATTCCCGGCGGAGTCATCAGGGGCGGCGGAGGGGGAGGTGCTGAAATATTAAATGGGAAATAAGCAAATTGTGAATGTGTCCGTGTGATCGGGGAAAAAAGAAGACGATTAACCCTGTCATAGATGGGGATATTAGGGCCCAAATTACACTCTGTGCTGGACAATCAATATAGAGCCATTTCAGCCTATGGATGTAGCAGAGCTGAAGGGCTTATTTGCCACACTTGGGCTTTCTTGCATCTCGTTGGTGAGACACAATAGCACGGGTGCGATATTAAGTAAAACCACAGGCAACAAGTCTAGCATACATCTGGAGTTTGTGGTGCAGGAAGGTCGGGATCACTCACAGGGGCTGATTTGTCATTGCACTTTTGCCCCCTTTTCATGGTGTAAAATTTGTCCTAATGTTAAATTTCAGCAGAAAAAAAGAAGAGAGGTGCTCCAGCGATGAAACAATCCACTGATGTATTAAAAACAGTTTTTTATTTGCTTTTTAAAAACATGAAAAAACAATGTGGGTAACACAAGAGGCAGAAATATCTTGTGTTACCCACATTGTTTTTTCATGTTTTTAAAAAGCAAATAAACTGTTTTTAATACATCAGTGGATTGTTTCATCGCTGGAGCACCTCTCTTCTCTTTTTCTGCTGATTGCTGACGCCCTGGACTGGGGCGGTTCCGTGCAGAGGACTTCCACCATTACAGACCAGCATGCGGTGGTGAGCTGACTTTCTTTTTCCCCTACCCTATCTTTTGAAATGTTAAATTTCCACCTTTATTCATTATATCATTTGTGTCCTTTTCTTAGGTTTATTTTACTTGGTTACATCTTTTTTTATTTGTTTTAGTCTTATTCATAATTTGCAGCTTTTCAAAATTTTGCAATGTGTTTTTGCACATTTGTACTCCAGGGTCTTGAGCAGCACCAGATCTGTCTAATTTTATTTTTGTGCAGTTGAAGATTAATGTTTGACATTTTAAAGCTTATTGCAGGGATAGTGCAACTTATTCCTACTTTATAACTCAGTGGAAAAAAAATAACAAAAGCGACAAAAACTGTGGTCTCCATTAATTTTTACATTTACACCTTTTTTTTGGCCTTAATTTTTGTTGTTTTTAGGCTATTTTTGAATTACGCTAAATTCTTAATTTAATTTGCGGCTTTTTAAAGTCTGTTATGTGTTCGCCTATGGTTTTTTAATGTTTATCATTTGGGCATGGTTTTTGTTTTCCTGATCTCATCGGGACAGTTCTTGAATTGTATGTTTTTAAAAAGTCATAACATTTTTGTTTAAATGAACTTTTCACATGAAAAAAACACTATTAACCTGCACATAGGAGGTTCATCTGCAGGTTAATAGTGTGGTGAACCTGCCCGGCGCCGGTATTTGCATCCCCGCAACTTTATTCCTCCCGGCAGCATTCACGCTTCAGTCACTGGGACGGCTCCAGTTCAGTCACCGCTTTGTGTATAGAGAGCAGCGGCTGTAACCGCGACTGACTGCCAGCAGTCGGCTTTAGATCCAGATGTCAGTCAGTGCCGGGGCTTAGTTACCGCTGCCGCTCTCTATACTAAGTGCACTCCATTCCCACACCCCAGAGTGACTTTATGTGCACCTTGATTTTTTTTGCACAAACTTTGGCAAAATTTTCAGCAGAACATGCAACGTTTTGGCACAAAGAACATGAACGGATACCCAAGACAAAAAGAAAAGTGACTTAACCCCCCCTCCCCCTTGAACAATGGATCGGGCCCACAGTATTTGATATATTGGTGAAAATGCCAATAAACTTTTGGCCTTATTCATCATTTGCATCTTTTTTGGCTACTTACAAAATCTGCAGGGAAAATAAGAAATAAAAAAGGAGGTACATCACTCTAGTAGGGCACTGAGTACATTTGCAGCAGTGACTGATGAATAATCTCCAAATATCTGGAAACCCAAAACCCTGCCCACAATGACGTGCATAAAACATGTAAACAGGTGCACACGTGTAAAATAGACTTAAAGATAACCAGCAAGGAAAAGCAGGGAAGAAACAAGAGGAACATGCCAGAATTTTTCACAACGAAGTTCAGCATATAAAACGCCACTTATGTCCAAGTGGACCATACTACAAACTGGGCAACCCCAAAAGGCAGAAGTCCGTTATTAGTCTCAGCTCACCTTGCATCGCAGGTTAACACAATGGTATTATCTTCTACTCCATTCACAGACAAATCTGCAATTAGAGTCCAGCTCCTTTCTGCTTACCTTTGACCTCCTTGTTGACCGTTCTCTACTAATTTGTCAGATATCGCTTTTGCACCACGCGGCTCTGGATTGGAGGACAAGACCTGATCTTATTCTAGAAAACCAACAAAAGTTCGTTAAAGGGGATATGCCTCTTTTTATATCGAGTCCAGCCTGTCTGATTGCTTCAGGAAACCCCTTATGCTCAGCTGTTACCGCTGAGGGAAGAAGGGTGGGTGCAGGAGAAGTGAACGGGACGGCCAGTTACGTAGCACATGGACAGGCAGGATCCTCCAGAGTGACAGCTTCTCTAAGTGCCTCTCCTCTACAGCTCTCGGGCCGGATATCTGAGTCGGGTACTTCTTTGTGCCCTTTAAATACAACACATTTGGCGCCGTATCTTTAAGAGGCAGCCGATATTTTTTCAGTGTGGTTTCCCTTTTTTGTAAATCCGTTCGAGAACGTGTTACATTTGTAAGGTGTATACTGTAAATGAATATGTATCACCGCGCTTCCCTCATTCCATGCAGCGGAGAGTTTTATTTTTCAGCGCTCGATGTATTGGAGCGTTTGACCTTTTGCGGAGCCTCAGTACACGGAGGGAAGATGACATTGTTGTCTTGGTGGAACGCGTAGGAAATAAAGAACCTGAACAAAATGAGAGATGGAGAAAAGATTCCAATCTTATAGAGAAGATGCGGGCGATGCCGAGCGTGCCTCCCTTCTATCGGGGAATAAGAACTTGTATCTTCTTAAAGGGGAAGTCAAAATAAATTCTATCAAGAAACGCTACCGGGAGAGATTTTCTAAAAATGTCTCTCAGATGTTTTAGGGTACTGGCTGGGGGTCCAGGTTCCCTTTCAGGGTACGGTTACAAGTATCAGATATTCTACTAAATTTCTGCCTGAATTTTACTGGTAGGAAATCTGCAGCTTATTACAGTGTGAGTATTGAGGAAGAGAAGCTTTCTGTGGATTAAATCCACCCAGAATCTACACGGAAGTCGATTTTAAAACTTGAACATGTCATATCTGCAGCTGAATTTCCCAGTGGATTTCACCCATTGTAGGAAATCTGCAGAATATTCCTGAGAAACTAGGTAAGGATTTGTTGCAGATTTTTTCAGATGAAAATGTGTCCCAGGTAGCTATAATCCCTAAAGAGATGCATAATACTGAGTCATTAGATAGTTGTTTGCAAAAGTATTCACCCCCATTGGATTTTTATCTATTTTTTTACATTGCAACCTGTGTTTTAAATATTTCTGTAATCCGATTAGTGTGTGATGCATCCATCAGCACTAAATAGTCTAAGTTGGTGAAGTGAGAAAAATCTTTGGAATAAATTAAATTTATGGGATCAAAGAACTAAAAATTGGGATGTGCATATGTTTTCCCCCCTTTTACAACAAAACCCCTAAAAATTTCTGGTGCAAGCAATTCCCTTCTTAAGTCCCATGCTTAGTGACAGGACATCCACCTGTGTGCCATCTACTGTAAGTGTCACGTGTCTGTCAGTATATACACTTTACCTTTTCTGAAAGGCCACAGAGGCTGCAACACCATTAACAAGAGGCACCACTAACCAAACACCAGCATGGAGACCAAGGAGATGTCCAAAGAACACCATGAAGACCAAGGAGATGTCCAAAGAACACCATGAAGACCAAGGAGATGTCCAAAGAACACCATGAAGACCAAGGAGATGTCGAAAGAACACCATGAAGACCAAGGAGATGTCGAAAGAACACCATGAAGACCAAGGAGATGTCCAAACAACACCATGAAGACCAAGGAGATGTCCAAACTACACCATGAAGACCAAGGAGATCTCCAAACGACACCATGAAGACCAAGGAGATCTCCAGACTACACCATGAAGACCAAGGAGATCTCCAAACTACACCATGAAGACCAAGGAGATCTCCAAACAACACCATGAAGACCAAGGAGATCTCCAAACAACACCATGAAGACCAAAGAGATCTCCAAACAACACCACGAGGACAAAGTTGTTAAGAACAAGTCAGGGTTGGATTATAAACAAATCTCCCAATTTCTGATGATTTCCCGGAGCACCATTAGATCCATTATCATAGAATCATAGAATCGTAGAGTTGGAAGGGACCTCCTGGGCCATCTGGTCCAACCCCCTGCTCAAAGCAGGATTCGCTAAATCATCCCAGTTAGATGTCTGTCCAGCCTCTGTTTGAAGACTTCCATTGAAGGAGAACTCACCACTTCTCGTGGCAGCCTGTTCCACTCATTGATCACTCTAACTGTCAAAAAGTTTTTTCTAATATCTAATCTGTGTCTCCTCCCATTCAGTTTCATCCCATTGCTTCTAGTCTTTCCTTGTGCAAATGAGAATAAAGTTGATCCTTCTACAATGTGACAGCCCTTTAGATATTTGTAGACAGCTATTAAGTCTCCTCTCAGTCTTCTCTTTTGCAAACTAAACATTCCCAAATCCTGCAACCTTTCCTCATTAGACAGGGTTTGCAGACCGGTCACCATTCTGGTCGCTCTTTTCTGAACTTGCTCCAGTTTGTTGATGTCTTTTTTAAAATGTGGTGCCCAAAACTGGACACAATATTCCAGATGAGGTCTGACCAAAGAGGAGTAGAGGGGAATAATGACTTCACGTGATCTAGACTGTATGCTTCTGTTAATACATCCTAGAATTGCATTTGCCTTTTTTGCTGCTGCATCACACTGTTGACTCATATTCAGCCTGTGATCTATTAGTATACCCAAGTCTTTTTCACATGTGCTGTCACTTAGCCCTATTCCTCCCATTCTATATATGCTTTTTTCATTTTTATTGCCCAGATGTAGTACTTTGCATTTCTCCCTGTTAAAAACCAAATGGAAAGAACATGGTTCCATAACAAACCTGCCAAGAGAGGTCGCCCACCAAAACTATCAGCCCAGGCAAGGAGGGCATTAATCGGAGAGGCAGCACAGAGACCAAAGGTAACCCTGAAGGAGCTGCAGAGTTCCCAAGCAGAGACTGCAATATCTGTCCATACAACCACCATAAGCCGTACACTCCATAGAGGTGGCCTTTATGGAAGAGTGGGCAGAAAGAATCCTTTAATTGCACAAAAATTGTAAGGCTCGTTTTGAGTTTGTCAAAAGACATGTGGGAGACTCCCCAAATATATGGAGGAAGGTGGTGTGGTCAGATGAGACTGTGGGCACAACGGGACCACCGGAGTTGATGTGCAAGGCCACATTAGAGGTATGATGATGAACGAGCTCGGAGGATCAATTCAGTCCACGCACACGTAGTGTCCAGCATAAGATTCCACTTTAGTTACATGTGGGTGGGGTTTACATACACCCCAGAGAGGGCTTTACGCCAACAAGCAAGAAACTGTTTTGTGGGATTCAGGGATAGTGTCTAAGTTTCTGGTTTGATCCAGAATCTCAGAGACTTGGAATGTGTAGGGGAGGAGGTTTCTGTGGAAAAGTTCTGCGTGATAGATTTAGATCATAAAATGGGGACTGAGAAGACAAAATGGATCCTGATTTCACACAAGACCAAAATTGAACTTTTTCACCACCAAGGTAAACACTCTGTCTGGCACCAAACCAACACAGCTCATCACCACAAGAACACCATCCCCACAGTGAACAGTAGTGGCAGCATCATGTTGTGGGAATTTTTTTTGGCAGCAGAGACAAGAACAATGGTCCGAGTCGAGGTGAAGATGAATGGTGCGAAATACAGTGATATTCTTGACTAAAACCTGTTTCAGTCAGTCAGTGATTTGAGACTGGGACGGAGGTTCACCTTCCAACAACAAAATGACCCAAAACATACAGCTAAAGCAACACTCGAGTGGTGTAAGGGGAAACATGTAAATGTTCTGGAGTGGCCGAGTCACAGCCCAGACCTTAATCCAATGAAGAATCTGTGGTCAGACTTGAAGATTCCTGTTCACCAGAGGAAACATCTAACATGAAGGAGCTGGAGAAGTTTTGCCTTACGGAATGGGCAAAAATTGCTATAGCAAGATGTGAAAAGCTCATAGAGCCTTAACCAAAGAGACTTGCAGCTGTAATTGCCACAAAAAGAGGCTCTACAAAGTACTGACTTTAGGGGGTGAATAATTATGCAAACTGAAGTTTACAGTTATTTTGTACTATTTGTTATTTGCTTCACAACAAAGAAAAAGGAAACCAAATGTTCACAGTTCTTGGCTTGTTCTTTACATGAACTGATGCAAACCCTAAAAACACCAGTGACATTCCAGGTTGTGAGGTAGCAAAGCATGAAAAATGTCAAGAGGGTGAATACTATACTCCACAGAGAAGCAATATTACAGGGAACGTCTCCAGGACTTGCAGAGGAGGTGAGATCATGTGATGGCGGTTAGGAGAGGGATATCTGACTGATGGCTTCCATTCTCTGTAATGATAGAGGTAATGGGCTGTGTCATAAAGCACTTCCATTTTTTATTATCTATAATATTCCATTCTATGTATTTTTTGTTTATTTTTCTAGATTTTATGTTTCATCTCTTGCGGCTTTTGTGATACTCCCCTGATTTTAACGCCTATATTACTTCTTACAGTAGATGACAAACGCTAAGAAAACTGCTTATCAGAGCATGGGAGCTAGAAAAAGAGAATATAATGTAGACATAACTAGATAGGAAATGAAGACACAGAGAAAGAGAGAATTTTTATCAAATATAAAATCTTTAGATTCATTTTATGGATATTTCAATACATTGACATAAATACGAGATAAAAAGATAAGATTGATAAATGAGATTTATAGAAATTAGATATTAGGCAGACACATAAATATGAGAGAGATAAAGGGATATAATATACATTGAAAAATAATAGATAACTAATAAAAAATACATTATTATATGGATATTTGAAGTATAGATTTTCTTATGGTTCACCTGATGTCGTAGCTCAGGATGAGCACCACGGACCGGAATTGATGGTGCAGTAAGGTACAGCAGAGCTAGATATGTTGGCCAGCACGTGGAACAGCAGAGGTGGATATGCTGGGCAGTACATGGAACAGCAGAGATGGATATGCTGGGCAATACGTGGAACAGCAGAGATGGATATGCTAGGCAGTACATGGAACAGCAGAGATGGATATGCTGGGCAATACGTGGAACAGCAGAGATGGATATGCTGGGCAGTACATGGAACAGTAGAGATGGATATGCTGGGCAGCATGTGGAATAGTGGAGCTGGATTTGTCAGGAGACACACTTGAAGTAGAGTGTGGCAGTGCCCAGCTATACAGTTGTGGCCAAAAGTATTGACACCCCTGAAATTCTGTCAGATAATACTCAGTTTCTTCCTGAAAAGGATTGCAAACACAAATTCTTTGGTATTATTATCTTCATTTAATTTGTCTTAAATGAAAAAACACAAAAGAGAATGAAGCAAAAAGCAAAACATTGATCATTTCACACAAAACTCCAAAAATGGGCCAGACAAAATTATTGGCACCCTCAGCCTAATACTTGGTTGCACAACCTTTAGCCAAAATAACTGCGACCAACCGCTTCCGGTAACCATCAGTGAGTTTCTTACAATGCTCTGCTGGAATTTTAGACCATTCTTCTTTGGCAAAGTGCTCCAGGTCCCTGATATTTGAAGGGGGCCTTCTCCAAACTGCCATTTTTAGATCTCTCCACAGGTGTTCTATGGGATTCAGGTCTGGACTCATTGCTGGCCACCTTAGAAGTCTCCAGTGCTTTCTCTCAAACCATTTTCTAGTGCTTTTTGAAGTGTGTTTTGGGTCATTGTCCTGCTGGAAGACCCATGACCTCTGAGGGAGACCCAGCTTTCTCACACTGGGCCCTACATTATGCTGCAAAATTTGTTGGTAGTCTTCAGACTTCATATGCCATGCACACGGTCAAGCAGTCCAGTGCCAGAGGCAGCAAAGCAACCCCAAAACATCAGGGAACCTCTGCCATGTTTGACTGTAGGGACCTTGTTCTTTTCTTTGAATCCCTCTTTTTTCTCCTGTAAACTCTATGTTGATGCCTTTGCCCAAAAAGCTCTACTTTTGTCTCATCTGACCAGAGAACATTCTTCCAAAATGTTTTAGGCTTTTTCAGGTAAGTTTTGGCAAACTCCAGCCTGGCTTTTTTATGTCTCGGGGTAAGAAGTGGGAGTCTTCCTGGGTCTCCTACCATACAGTCCCTTTTCATTCAGACGCCAACGGATAGTACGGGTTGACACTGTTGTACCCTCGGACTGCAGGGCAGCTTGAACTTGTTTGGATGTTACTCGAGGTTCTTTATCCAACATCCGCACAATCTTGCGCTGAAATCTCTTGTCAATTTTTCTTTTCCGTCCACATCTAGGGAGGTTAGCCACAGTGCCATGGGCTTTACACTTCTTGATGACACTGCGCACGGTAGACACAGGAACATTCAGGTCTTTGGAGATGGACTTGTAGCCTTGAGATTGCTCATGCTTCCTCACAATTTGGTTTCTCAAGTCCTCAGACAGTTCTTTGGTCTTCTTTCTTTTCTCCATGCTCAATGTGGTACACACAAGGACACAGGACAGAGGTTGAGTCAACTTTAATCCATGTCAATTGGCTGCAAGTGTGATTTAGTTATTGCCAACACCTGTTAGGTGCCACAGGTAAGTTACAGGTGCTGTTAATTACACAAATTAGAGAAGCATCACATGATTTTTTGAACAGTGCCAATACTTTTGTCCACCCTCTTTTTTATGTTTGGTGTGGAATTATATCCAATTTGGCTTTAGGACAATTCTTTTTGTGTTTTTTCATTTAAGACAAATTAAATGAAGATAATAATACCAAAGAATTTGTGTTTGCAATCATTTTCAGGAAGAAACTGAGTATTATGTGACAGAATTGCAGGGATGTCAATACTTTTGGCCCCAACTGTATGGTAGCAGCAAACCTCAAACTACCTGAATACTCTGGCGGGTCACTTCCCCATGAGCAGGCCTGGGAAGATCCAGACATGATGATATCAGAGGTGTGCGCTGGGTTACCATAATTACCTGATGTGCACATAAGCCTGGACAGGTGATTCAGAGATATGAGACAGAAGCTAGATAGATAATGGATACATACCGTATCTAACTACATGGATACTGTAGATAGATGAGATCAATAAATATGACTTGTTTATACTATAGATAGATAATGAATAAAATAGATGCCAGATAAATAAACATGTAGATGAATAACTGTATATGGCTAATGATTGTAATATCCAGGAGATTAGGTGGAGGAAAGTAAGTTCCGCAATGAGAAAATGAAGTCATTGCCGCAAATCGCCTGATCAGTATTTTTTGCTACATCGGGCTATTTATTTTTCATGAGCACGTTAGGCCGTAATGGAGAAATACATATTTTATAAGTCTGTTGATTAGAAAGCATATTATCAGGTTCTGTCCCCAGAGCCGGCGCCGCTCATTTGAATGACAGGGTCAGATTTGACGGAAAACTGAATTTATTTCTCCCCGGTCATTTATCAATGTGTCAGCCACTCGCCTCTACAAATCCTGACCAGCTGTCAAAAAAAAAAATCATTACAGAAGTGTTTTTTGCTTTTCTCCGTTGGAACAGTGAGCGAATCTGTGGGACCAGACACAGGGGCACAAAGGTAGATGGGAACTGATTCCCTCATTAGAAATAGATTGTACAATGAAGAAATAGATTTGTTAATTGCAATAATATTTTAAAACAATTTCTTTAATTAAAGTTTAAAAAAAAGAGGAGAAAAAATTGCAGTGTTCGTTCAAAGTCCACATTAATACTGCAACGATTCTCCCCTGCTGTTCAATGACGTTTCATTTTGACACGTGATTCTAGCTGCCAGTTACTGGCCACAGTGCCGTGATCAGTGATATTGAGGTAGCTGTCTGCAGCCACCACTAGGGGGAGCTCCCTGTATACAGAGATACATGATAAGATTCTGTCTGCAGCTACCACAAGAGGGAGCTCCCTGTATACAGAGATACATGATAAGATTCTGTCTGCAGCCACCACTAGGGGGAGCTCACTATATACAAAGATGCTTAAAGAGTCTGTCTGCAGCCACCACTAGGGGGAGCTCCCTGTATACAGAGATACATGATAAGATCCTGTCTGCAGCCACCACTAGGGGGAGCTCCCTGTATACAGAGATACATGATAAGATTCTGTCTGCAGCTACCACAAGAGGGAGCTCCCTGTATACAGAGATACATGATAAGATTCTGTCTGCAGCCACCACTAGGGGGAGCTCACTATATACAAAGATGCTTAAGGATTCTGTCTGCAGCCACCACTAGGGGGAGCTCTCTGTATACAGAGATACATGATAAGATCCTGTCTGCAGTTACCACTAGGGGGAGCTCCCTGTATAGAGATACATGATAAGATCATGTCTGCAGCAACCACTAGGGGGAGCTCCCTGTATACAGAGATACATTATAAGATCCTGTCTGCAGTCACCACTAGGGGGAGCTCCCTGTATACAGAGATACATGATAAGATCCTGTCTGCAGTCACCACTAGGGGGAGCTCCCTGTATACAGAGATACAGTACATGATAAGATCCTGTCTGCAGCCACCACTAGGGGGAGCTCCCTGTATACAGAGATACATGATAAGATCCTGTCTGCAGTCACCACTAGGGGAGCTCCCTGTATACAGAGATACATGATAAGATCCTGTCTGCAGTCACTACTAGGGGAGCTCCCTGCATACAGAGATACATGATAAGATCCTGTGTGCAGCCACCACTAGGGGGAGCTCCCTGTACACAGAGATACATGATAAGATCCTGTCTGCAGCCACCACTAGGGGGAGCTCCTTGTATACAGAGATACATGATAAGATCCTGTCTGCAGCCACCACTAGGGGGAGCTCCCTGTATACAGAGATACATGATAAGATCCTGCGTGCAGCCACCACTAGGGGGAGCTCCCTGTACACAGAGATACATGATAAGATCCTGTCTGCAGCCACCACTAGGGGGAGCTCCCTGTATACAGAGATACATGATAAGATCCTGTCTGCAGCCACCACTAGGGGGAGCTCCCTGTATACAGATACATGTTAAGATCCTGTCTGCAGCCACCACTAGAGGGAGCTCCCTGTATACAGAGACACATGATAACATCCTGTCTGCAGTGACCACTAGGGGGAGCTCCCTGTATACAGAGATACATGATAAGATCCTGTCTGCAGTCACCACTAGGAGGAGCTCCCTGTATACAGAGACACATGATAAGATCCTGTGTGCAGCCACCACTAGGGGGAGCTCCCTGTATACAGAGATATATGATAAGATTCTGTCTGCAGCCACCACTAGGGGGAGCTCCTTGTATACAGAGATACATGATAAGATCTTGTCTGCAGCCACCACTGGGGGAGCTCCCTCTATACAGAGATACATGATAAGATTCTGTCTGCAGTCACCACTAGGGGGAGCTCGCTGCATACACACTTATTATAGACCTGTCCTAGTGGGGACTGCAGGTATAATGTTCTCATTTTACTTTATATCTGTACAGGATATTTGGAGCTAAGGTTTGCAGTAAATATGTAGTATGACATTATTAACCAGCCTCTACTATTAGACCCTTTTATAATGCATCCTTAGATCAGTGCCAGAATCAGGCGGTCGCCCCCTCCCTCCATAGATCTGACTCCATTGATGATTCCATTAATATTGTCCCGCGTAGATACAAGGTAATGCCAATTATAATTCTGAGGTTGATGAATGGATCCAATACTCTGCTAGAAATTCTCTCCGCAGAAGTGTCTATTTCCGCTGCCGCAGTCGCCGTACATTTGCCTATGTTATACCAGAGAGGCTTTCTCCGGTTCTTGGCTGCACTTCTATGGCCGCCAGGTCCGTACATTTCCTGTAAGATTGATGACAGTAATCTACTACAGGGGAAGGTGCGCAGTGTATGGGTTGCTCACAACAAACACAGATCCCACAGATTAGCCGCCGTATAATGTGTGCAGGGTGCGAGCGATGCTCGGAGGGGCTTCACCTCTCATACTAATATACTGCAATATTGACTCCATTAGGCTAGTTTCACACTTGCTTTTTTTTGCAGCGCGTTTTTCCCGCAAAAAAACGCATTGAAAAAATGCATACATAAGCATACAACTGCTGCGTTTTTTTCAAGCATTTTTATGAGCATGCATGAAAAAAACGCAGCGTTTTTATGCGTTTGTATGCGTTTTTAGCGCGTTTTTACCGCGTTTGCGTTTTTTTCCAACATTTTTAGGTGGCCCCTCACACTACCCAAACCATGACTTTACTAACCCTAACCCTGACCCTAACCCTGACCCTAACCCTAACCCTGACCCTAGCCCTTAACCAAATCATACTTAACCCTAACCCAAACCCTAAACCCTAACTAACCCTAACCCTGACCCTAACCCTGACCCTAACCCTTAACAAAACCATACTTAACCCTAACCCTGACCCTAACCCTGACCCTAACCCTAACCCTGACCCTAACCCTTAACAAAACCATACTTAACCCTAATCCTGACCCTAACCCTGACCCTAATCCTTAACAAAACCATACTTAACCCTGACCCTAACCCTGACCCTAACCCTAACCCTGACCCTAACCCTTAACAAAACCATACTTAACCCTAATCCTGACCCTAACCCTGACCCTAATCCTTAACAAAACCATACTTAACCCTAACCCTGACCCTAACCCTGACCCTAACCCTAACCCTGACCCTAACCCTAACCCTGACCCTAACCCTTAACAAAACCATACTTAACCCTAATCCTGACCCTAACCCTTAACCAAACCATACTAAACCCTAACCCTGACCCAAAACCCAACCCTAACCCTGACCCTAACCCTAACCCTAAACCCCCTTAACTAACCCTAACTCTAACTCAAACCCCTAAATTCCATGGTTAAAAAAAAAAACGCATATGCAAAAAAATGCTTACATGTGCATGCCAGTGCGCACATATGCGCATCCATAGGCTATAATGGCCATTTTTAGCGCAAAACGTGCGCATATGTGCGCATGCGCTTTTTTGCAGGGCCAAAAAATGCAACATGATGCGTCTGGAAAATCCAATCGCACACCCCAAAAAAACGCAGCGCATGAAAATCGCATACATGCGCTTACAAGCGCGCAGGTATGCGCACCCATGTTAAACATAGGGGAAAAAACGCATGCGCAGGTTAGCGTTTTTTTCCAGCGCTAAAAAACGCAAATGTGAAACCAGCCTTAGTCAGACTAGGGAAAGAACAACAAGACTGAAGGGGGCGCCACCGGCAATGTAGGTGGGTGCAGTTATCTGGATACACAAGCACTGTTCTTTCTAAGGGGAATCAAAGCAAAACAATTCCGTGGCTGCGCCATTTTAAGATTTGTCTGCTGAAGTTTAAAGTAAAATTCCAGTTTGTAATAGGTGATGCCCTATCATCATAGGCAGGAATAATCTATATATCGCCCACAGTATATCGCTGATATTATGTCCGCCTTTTATTATCATCACACTTAAACTATATATATATATCTATATACACTGTGTGTGGGGGGGTAAATAAGAAGTTTCCATCCACTATATATAAAGACTCATCTGCAGGTTTTTCTCGATATCTGACATGAAATCAGAATAAGCCTTTCCCGTTTTAGGACAATTAGGATTACCATAATTATTAATATTTGCCAAATGCCAGAATAATGAGAGAGAGAGAATGTTTTAAGGCATTTTTATTACTTACTGCAAAGTCAGAAGTCTACGTACACTAAAATGACTATGCCTTTAAACAATTCTGGACGGCCCATATGTTGATGTCATGTGTTTGGAAGCTTCTGATAGGCTTTTTGGCAACAACTGAGTTAATTAGAGACACACCTGTGGATGTATTTTAATGCACACACAAAGTCTCACAGTGCAGCGCTGATCTTACTGAGGTCACCGCAGTTCAGCCCGGCTGAGAATGCAGCCTCAGTGTCTGCGGTAATCTCTATCACGTCATCACCGTCACTGATGCTGCACTCACAGCAGCTCATTCCCCAGTGTTTCTCAGCCTGGACGGTCGCATCTTGGCACCATCCAGGTTGAAAACTTTATCCCCAGACATGGATTACAGCGTGAGACAGAATGACAGACAGGTGAGAGATATTTTATTTATTTATTTTACTCATTAATATAGCACCATTAATTCCACAACACTTTACATACATTACCGGCACTGTCCCCAATGGGGCTCACAATTTCTAATTTCTCCTGGTGACCTCTCAGAGCTCAGCGCTGCACCCTGAGACTTTTTCTCACTGTGCTAGTGGTGATCTCACTTTTACAGGAGACCATGGCTTCAGTGTAATGGCCTAGATGACTGTAACTGTGTTTATTATTTTTAAAAGTAAAAGTGTATTTTGTTTTATTTAAAATAAAAAACTTTATTCTTGCTGTGTCTTTGTTTACCATATACTGTAGCTATAGGATTAGTAATGGATAGGTGTCTCTCCATTGCTAAGCCGTGGACCTGATGTCATGTCTCCTGACAATACAAGGGTGACATTAACCCCACAAATATGAACCCCACTTGCCACAGGGAAACTGGGAAGAGCCGGGCAACGAGCCAGAATTGGCATATCTAATAGATATGCCTTTTCTGGGCAGCTGTGGGCTGCTATTTTTAGGCTGGGGGTGCCAATATCCATGGCCCCTTACCAGCCTGAGAATACCAGGCCTAAGCTGTCTGCTTTAGCTTGGCTGGTTGTCAAAAATGGGGGGACCCCACGTAGTTTTTTTACATTATTTAAATATATATATATATATTTTAAACTGCATGTTAACCCCTCTGTTCTTGCTAACCAGCATTGCTGAAGCTGACAACTGAGGGTTGCAGTCTGCAGCTGTCAGTTTTGCCTAGCTGGTTATCAAAAATACAGGGGAACCCACCCCAGTTTTTAAATGATTTATTTAGAGCGCAGACGGCAGCTGATCAATACTCCCATCAGCCGCCACCTACTTTCACTGTTATTAGCGTGAGCAGGCTTAGGCTGATGGGAGTAGTAGTCCCATCAGCTGATGGCAGTAGTAGTCCCATCAGCTGATGCCAGTGACCGGCGGTAAACTTGTTACCACCAGTCACAGCTGTGGGCTCACGGTGTCATTTGACAGCATGGGAACTGCAGCTCTCTGAATGGTGGTAATGATTTTACCGCCGATTAGAGGCATTGTTTCTGGTGTTGTCATGCACATGAGAGCGCGAGAATCACCCGGTTTTCAGAATACCAAACCCGAACAGAAACACAGACTTCCTGGTGACGTCTATGTTCTGGATCTGTGGCCAAACAGTAGGTGTTTGGTACGGACGCCGAACTTTACTTTTCTGGTTTGCCCATCTCTTCTGATAACACCTCTATATACAGTAGATATCACAGGATCCACCATTCACAATAGGAGATATCAAGGCTCATCTCCTCCCTGCATAGTGACCTTTATATATGTCAAAGAGCATATCCACAACACCCCCCCATAGAAGTCAATGTATCATTCCTAGACTATTGTTCCCCATAGTCCATATTGCAGCCGTAACGCAAGTCTCTAAATGTTGTGATGTGAACAGTAACTCGGGGCCTAATAATTATTGTGCAGAGAACAGAATATAAAACTGCACTCAGAAACTTAAAACAAATTAGCATAAAGAATATGGGCACATTCCCTTTAAGAAGACAATCTGTACTTGAAATCTCTGAATAAGGTAATGTCCAGAGGCGGCATGTCCTACTCCGCACATTCATTACCCGGGTATCAGCCTCTGCACTACACAATACTGCATTACCCTCATGCATGCTGCCAGGATAATTATACCTGACGGTGAATCTCCAGATTGGAATCGATAGCGGCTTATTTCATTGTTATGTGCCTACAATCACTGAAAGCATTATTGACCGGCTGCGCCTTCATATTTGACAAAATATTGATTAACCATCAATTTTAGAAGCCATTAAATGTTCTAAATAATAAAATAAATGTTAGAAAACAGCTGAGACGCCGCAGGGCTCCTGGTTTATTGCTCCTCCAGAGGATTATGCAAAGAGAGGTCAGCGGCGGTCTGTCCCCAGATTAAGATGAATGATTGGTTTAGACAGACAGATTAAGATGAATGACGGCTTCATGGAGAAGATACAGAGACCGATACCCTATCTTAACGACGTCCTTCTCCGGGACTTAGTCTTTCTTGGGTCTGTGACATTCAGTCGATGAGGAATTGACGTGGAATACAATGCAGCTGTTTCCACTTTACCTGTTCTCGGTTTTTGTATTCCTGACATTGGACATCCAGTTGGTGAAGAGTCAAGACCATCCTGTCCTAGAGGACACAGTGCTCGTGTGATGTTCAGGAATCTGTGACTTGATACGGCAACTGCTTTTCAGAGCCCGTCTGCACCGACTGACAGTCCATCATGGCCAAGACCAATTTTTGTGTCAAATCTGGATAATGGCTCTCATCCCCAAGCTTGAATACTCTTGTTCCGCCTGTCCCTCTGGGATATCAGCCAAACCAGAGAGATTTGCAGTCAGCACACTTTCTGGCTGTTTGCTCTTCATCAGTAAAGAAGACTAGGGTTATCTGCTGTTAGGGTTCTAGGTAGAAACCCGAGAGTGGACCCTCTGGGTCGTGGCTCCAGAGCTCCCGAGGGCAAGCGGCCCAGGTGATGACCACCCCCTATACAGGGAGTGTTAGGGGCAGGCCCAAAGGGGATGGGACCACGACAGCCGGAACCAAAGGGACGACCCGGGGAGTAAACAGAAGAGCAGATCAGAGAATGAGAGGGTATATGAGGAATTGAGTGGGCCCGGGACAGGAGGAGACAGGCTGCGGGAACCGGGCAGGAACAGGACGGAGCCGGGACCAAAAGCTGGAATGAAAGGACACAAGGAGATTAGGAGACACTGGCCTAGGGGTTCGGGCAGAACACCAGATAGGGGAAGGAAGCGAACTATGCCGGAGACAGACAGTTACTGAGGCAGAGGACCAGGCGGGGAACAGGCACCGGGGAATACAGGATGGCGAAAACAGAGGACCCGGGGAGAGGGGTAGGAGGACAGAACGAAGAGGAAGGCAACAGCAGGGAGAACTGGACAGGGATCCCAGACGGAAAACAGGGCAGAGAGCAGAGCGCAGCAGGGGGTGCGCAGGGACCTGAGAGTCGGGGGTGACGCTGCGCAGGAACGCTAAGCGCCACGGATCATGACAAACAGGCGTCTTACCTGTCAAGACGCCACGCAGAAATACCCGGTGGGCGCCGCCATGATGGGGCGGAGCCACCGGGTCACGTGCTCCCAGGATGCCCAGCGGTCGGTGACAGGCGAGTGCGCATGCGCGGGCCTCTGACGCGCCGTGACCCTGCAAAGCCAGACAGGGGACGGCGCGAGACCGAAGAGGGAGGGCGCCGGGAGGAGGAGGACCCCAGGTGAGCGTCGGGGAGCGTAACATCTGCCAAACTGGAGTCAGCACAGTTTCTGACTTTTCGCTCCTCATCAGTACAAAGTAGGCTTCCGATTAGCCTTCAATGAGCTGCTACAAAGTCGACTTACTGCCCAAATAACCTTACTCTGTACGTTAGCACTGTTTGAGCCCTGTATGGTAGTAGTTAGGTTATTTTTATTGATCATTTATATACATTATGATGACAATAATGAATTTTATAGTCTACTGTTTTAGCAGTGCCATTCAAAGGGCTCTATCCGGTGTTACCAGTTATCACCTATACACACCTGAATCATACTTGAGCTCTGTATACTCTGGTAGTACAATAAAGGTTTAATGAAACAGTGATCAGTGCAGGTCTCAGCAGTCAGACCCCCACCAGCCTAATGCTGATTGCCTCTCCTGAGGATGGATGATATCTCTTAGTAACAGGAATACTCCCATAAGAACAATACAGTATCACTTTAAACAAAGCTTGCATAATTTAATTCTACAAGCAAATATAAGAAACTTTGTAAAGTTTCTTAGCAGAGAAGTTTGATTAATTTTCCACTTATGAGCCACTTCTTCCCCTCTCCAGTTTCCCGAACCATGCACTCCAAAAAAAAAATCAACTCCATCTTGCTTGAGGCAAGACAGACTGCCGGCATAGTAAAGTACCAGGATATACACTCACTGGCCACTTTATTAGGTACACCATGCTAGTAAGGGGTTGGACCCCCTTTTGCCTTCAGAACTGCCTCAATTCTTCGTGGCAGAGATTCAACAAGGTGCTGGAAGCATTCCTCAGAGATTTTGGACCATATTGACATGATGGCATCACACAGTTGGCGCAGATTTGTCGGCTGCACATCCCTGATGCGAATCTCCCGTTCCACCACATCCCAAAGATGCTCTATTGGATTGAGATCTGGTGACTGAGGAGGCCATTTGAGTACAGTAAACTCATTGTCATGTTCAAGAAACTAATCTGAGATGATTCGAGCTTTATGACATGGCGCATTATCCTGCTGAAAGTAGCCATCAGATGTTGGGTACATTGTGGTCATAAAGGGATGGACATGGTCAGCAACAATACTCAGGTAGGCTGTGGCGTTGCAACGATGCTCAATTGGTACCAAGGGGCCCAAAGAGTGCCCAGAAAAAATTCCCCACACCATGACACCACCACCACCAGCCTGAACCGTTGATACAAGGCAGGATGGATCCATGCTTTCATGTTGTTTACGCCAAATTCTGACCCTACCATCCGAATGTCGCAGCAGAAATCGAGACTCATCAGACCAGGCAACGTTTTTCCAATCTTCTACTGTCCAATTTCGATGAGCTTGTGCAAATTGTAGCCTCAGTTTCCTGTTCTTAGCTGAGAGGAGTGGTACCCAGTGTGGTCTTCTGCTGCTGTAGCCCATCTGCCTCAAAGTTCGACGCACTGTGCGTTCAGAGATGCTCTTCTGCCTACCTTGGTTGTAACGGGTGGCAATTTGAGTCACTGTTGCCTTTCTATCAGCTCGAACCAGTCTGCCCATTCTCCTCTGACCTCTGGCATCAACATGGCATTTCCGGCCACAGAACTGCCGCTCACTGGATTTTTTTTCTTTTTCGGACCATTCTCTGTAAACCCTAGAGATGGTTGTGCGTGAAAATCCCAGTAGATCAGCAGTTTCTGAAATTCTCAGACCAGCCCTTCTGGCACCAACAATCATGCCACGTTCAAAGGCACTCAAATCACCTTTCTTCCCCATACTGATGCTCGGTTTGAACTGCAGGAGATTGTCTTGACCATGTCTACATGCCTAAATGCACTGAGTTGCCGCCATGTGATTGGCTGATTAGAAATTAAGTCTTAACACACAGTTGGACAGGTGTACCTAATAAAGTGGCCAGTGAGTGTACTTCTGTTATACTCTATAAAGAGTGAAGGAGTAAGAAATCAGTCAAAAGGAAACGCCTTCAGATTCTGTTGATCTTTAGTGTTTTATCTCACTCCAGAGCTAGATTCACAGCTACACTGCTTAGTACTACAGTATAAGGTCATCCATGCAGCTGCTTCTCTCTGTGTGCTAAGGAATGAAGAGCAGGAATATCTCTCCGTGTCTACAGTGTGGGGGAGACATCATAGCAGCTGGTCTCAAATTGAGAGATTGGGCCTGCAAGGGGGAAAACTAATGAAAATGGAAGATGCAAGTCATATAATGTCCATAAATAGTGTCATTCCTCATGTATACCCACAGGACGGCTTATTCTGAAAAGTTACTGGAAACTGTAGATCCATTTTAAAGAAACGTAGTATAGTAGTGGCACAATATAGCACTGCTATTGTTGTAGTGTGGAAGTGCTATAGGACCCTGATATTTAGGTGCCATATTATTTGCTTCTTTTCTTTGGCTGTTTGCACGTTATATGACATTGCATTATGGGGCACGATCCGATGCAGGAGCTGACCTATTCTGGCAACTTCTACACGTTGTTCATTGGTGCTGCTGTGCGAAGGACAGGCAGGGGAGACCTCATCTAATTCTGAATTTGGATCATGTCTGCAGCTATTGGGAGCAATTCATACGGTAACATAATCCTAACATTACTATTTAAAGCTTGCTCAGATTTGTGCAGTGTATCTGTGACGCGGAAACTGCACTCCAACCTAGTAGAGATTTCTTTAAAAGTGGGCTGTGGTGTACGTGGATCCTAGAGGCAGAAGACCATTCCGATGACCCCCATCTTTTGCCCTGTGCATCCATTGTTCATCTCATGAATTCTCCACTGACAGTTTTTATCAATCCGCTTCTGAGAATATTTTTCTTATCGTTCGCAGAGCTTACCGTCCTCATATCCTCCATAAGTGTTCCCCGATGACTTTTTTAGAGTCGGCCATATTTCTTTCAAATTCCATTCCCCGTCCTCTGACATGGACCGGGACGAATAAAAATCTTTGCCGTCATCCAGTAATTTCAGCCACAGTTAAATCTCTTTCCCTCTATTAGACATTCATCGCGGCCGTCCCCTCATTATCGTAAAATTTCCTTTTGTCCTGAACATGGGTATGTACAGAGAACATCCCCAGTTACGACAGAATGACTTCATTTTTGGAACACACTCTTGGGAATATTCTTTGCCTTTCCTAAATCGATATTAACGGCTCTGAAGGCAGAAGAATCTCCCGGACGGTTGTCTTGGAAGCACAATGAGCGGCTAAACGTGGTGTTTTTCTCTTCTTTTTGTGCCGTGCGGTTGCCTTGTGCCGTTTCTTGAGAGGCCAGGCTCGTCTCGAGGCTTATAACTCACTCTGGATATGAATGTCACCGAGTCTCATCATACAGTTTGTATAGCTAGGCAATCTATGGCTGAAATTACAGAATTACACAAGCATATCTCATTCCATTTTACATTAAGGTAGTTAACTAAATTGCATTGAGTAGATTATAATTATCCCTTGCCTTTGAACGGATCATGTATTGTTTCAGAATTGCGCTCGCGTCCTTTTTTTTTTTTTTTCTCCAGACATTCTGTGAATTCGAAATGGGGAAAATTGAAGTTTTTGCCGGTTCAGTTGTTGAGTTATGAAGACGTCGTGATTGTACCTTCGCTCCTTTTCTAGCCTCTATTACAAGACCGCATTTGTATAAGGAGACATGAGATACATTAGCTGCCACGACAAGTGACATCATGACCCGAATTCGGGCTCAAAATCCAGGTCCATCACAAATGATGAAGAACATTTAATTTTTCTGCAATTTCATTTTTTTCATTCTCTTTTTGCAAGAGCTAATACTTTTCTTATCGCAGGAGGAGATGTATGACTCTATATAATGTACTGTAAAATAGGGAAAATTACAAATGGCGTGAAATGGTGACAAAAAAACTCATAATTCCCCCATTTGTCGTTGTTTTTATGGTACAGTATGACCTGGTAACATGATTCTCCAAGACAGCTTACTACAGCGACACCAAACTTGTAGAATTTTTTTTTTTTTTTTTTTTACTTTATCGGTCATAAAAATTCAGAACTTGGGGAAAAAATCATTTGGTTGTATCTTTACTTTCTCAAACCTGTAACTTTTTATTTTTTTTTCCTCGAAAAGGGCTGTGTGATGGCTTGATTTATTGCATGGTGAGTTGACGCTTTTACTGGTACCATTTTGGGGTATATACAATATTTTAATTACTTTCCATTACATTTGTATTTCGCCCCATGTTTGTTTGGGTTTCCTTTTGGGTTCTCCGGTCTTCTTCCACAATCCAAAGACTTACCAATAGGGAATGTAGATTGTGAGTCCCAATGGGGACAGTGATGATGTCGTCGGTAAAGAGCTGGAGAATTAATGGTGCTATATAAGTGAGTAAAATAAATACTAATAAATTGTGTTTGGTTGGAGGTGACCAAAGAACATGATTTCTTCCGGTGTTTTTTTTGTTTTGTTTTTTTTCTTTGACAGATCATTCCTCTAAGACCGTTATAAATAATTTACTTTCCAAATGCACTATGTGGTGCATGTATTAAAGTAATTAAAAACATCAATGTCACCCCAATCCTACATTGACTTAAAAATAAAAAAGTGAAGGTTCTTTGGAGATAGAAATGAAAAAAAAAAGTATACCGATAAACCAAAAACTGGCCACATAGGAAAGGTCCTAGCCCATATGGTTATCCGGGGATTGCATGGAAGCCCCGGGCTCTCCAATCTCGGAGACACTTTTTGTTACTATTCTTTGATTTGCCTAATAGTTGGAGATCCCAAATGAGAACCTTTTCCCAAAGAAACAATATTTGTCAATGTGAAACAATTTTTAAAGACAAGTAAAATGTGTTTATTTTTCTTGAAATTTAGATTTTTAATTAAATCTAATTTTGTGTAAGATTTTGTCTATCAGTGGTGTAGATCAAACATGGAGCAGAGATCGGGTATGACCAGACTGTAATGAAGGTCAGTAGAGAAAATTTATGTTGTTACCAGGGCGGCCTAGAGAAATGGGCCACCACAAAACTGTAAAAAAAATTATTCTCATCAGCGGCAAAACATACGGTAACTGGAGGATTTTTCATGACCTTTTCCGTCTCTGATCATTTCATTTTCTAATGGCTTGACCTTTGAGTTTGGTGAAAACACTTTTGTGATAAATGTGCAGACTTAATAACTGGAACTCCCGGACAAGCGACCTTTTATTCAGAAATATATTTTTTTTTCCCTGGAAAAAAAAGCATAAAATAGAAATTGGAATTAAAAATCGCTTCTTTTTTTTTAATGTTTTCAAGAAATGTAAAAGTCAAGAACTTCACGGTCCCATCTGATTTCAATCTCCTTTATCCCAACTGGATTATTCAAAAACATTTTTATGTAGTGGAAAAAAAAAAAAAAACAATATAAAAGTGAATTATGATTTTTCTTTTTTTGTGGAACCCAAGGCTCTTGTTTCCGGTCGAGAGGTTTGTGTCTAAATTGAATTGTGGACAAGCGGTAGAGAACTGTGTTACTTGTGTTTTGAGAGTTTCCTTGGAGAGGATATGAATGGATCTTGCGAGACTCGGAGACTCATCTACTGATAGCGTTCCGTTATGTTTATAGATTTTCTCGGTTCATCCATTTATCAGCTTTGCGTCTTCTATAGCAAACTGTCTGATAATAGAAAAGTTGCTCGGTTTTCGCAGCGTTTCCCGGGATCCTCTTCATTACTGCAGACCAAGCAGCTGTGTGTGGCAGAGAGCGTTAGTAATCCTGCCATCCTTCCTGAGTGCTCATTAATGGACACATCATCAAATATTGCAGTCATCGCAGCCCTCTGCCTGGAAAGTGCCAGCGTACTCAGCTGCAGAATACAATGAGAGAGGAAAAAATATCATCCCTGTCATGAGAACTGTCCAGAAAATAATCCAAAGTGCTCTTGTTAACAAGTGATCTTGATTTGGTGCTGACATATTTATTTCAGTCTTAAAGGGAATGAAACATCAGAAATACAGTTTATGTAAATCAAGTGTTCACGATAGACCTATATGTAATTATTTTTTTATGTGGCATTTAAAATTTTATATACACTGCTCAAAAAAATAAAGGGAACACTAAGGCTGTGTTCACACGTAGCGTTTTTTTGCGCGGATTTGCCGAAAAATCCGATCAAAAACCGCTTAAAATAAGCTTCCCATTCATTTCTATGCATTTTGCACTTTTTGTGCATATTGATGGGGGATTTTTATCGCAAAAAAACCGCTTTGCGGTCAAAAACGCAGCATGCTCATTAATTTTGCGGATTTTTCCGCATTTCTGGCTAGTTCTATGTGTCTGGAACCGTGCGGAAAAAAACGCATAAAAACCGCGCGTTTTTTGCGCAAAAAATGTGTGGAAAACGCGCTGTTTCTGGGAAGGAATCCGGTTTATATGCAGAAATTTTCTGCATACGTGTGCACATAGCCTTAAACAACAGAATATAACTCCAAGTGAATCAAACTTCTGTGAAATCAAACTGTCCACTTAGGAAGCAACACTGATTGACAATCAATTTCACATGCTGTTGTGCGAATGGAATAGAGAACAGATGGAAATTATTGGCAATTATCAAGACACCCTCAATAAAGGAGTGGTTCTGCAGGTGGGGACCACAGACCACATCTCGGTACCAATGCTTTCTGGCTGATGTTTTGGTCACTTTTGAATGTTGGTTGTGCTTTCACACTCGTGGTAGACTGTCTCTACAACCCACACAAGTGGCTCAGGTAGTGCAGCTCATCCAGGATGGCACATCAATGCGAGCTGTGGCAAGACGGTTTGCTGTGTCTGTCAGCGTAGTGTCCAGAGGCTGGAGGCGCTACCAGGAGATAGGCCAGTACACTAGGAGATGTGGAGGGGGCCGTAGGAGGGCAACAACCCATCAGCAGGACCGCTACATCAGCCTTTGTGCAAGGAGGAACAGGAGCACTGCCAGAGCCCTGCAAAATGACCTCCAGCAGGCCACAAATGTGCATATATCTGCACAAACGGTTAGAAACCGACTCCATGAGGATGATCTGAGGGCCCAACGTCCACAGATGGGGGTTGTGCTCACAGCCCAACACCGTGCAGGACGCTTGGCATTTGCCACAGAACACCAGGATTGGCAAATTCGCCATTGGCACCCTGTGCTCTTCACAGATGAAAGCAGGTTCACACTGAGCACATGTGATCTGCTGCCTGCAACATCCTTCAGCTTGACTGGTTTGGCAGTGGGTCAGTATTGGTTTGGGGTGGCATTTCTTTGGAGGGCCGCACAGCCCTCCATGTGCTTGCCAGAGGTAGCCTGACTGCCATTAGGTACCGAGATGAGATCCTCAGACCCCTTGTGAGACCATATGCTAGTGCGGTTGGCCCTGGGTTCCTCCTAATGCAGGACAATGCCAGACCTCATGTGGCTGGAGTGTGTCAGCAGTTCCTGCAAGATGAAGGCATTGAAGCTATGGACTGGCTTGCCTGTTCCCCAGACCTGAATCCGATTGAGCACATCTGGGACATCATGTCTCGCTCCATCCACCAACGTCATGTTGCACCACAGACTGTCCAGGAGTTGGCGGATACTTTAGTCCAGGTCTAGGAGGAGATCCCTCAGGAGACCATCCGCCGTCTCATCAGGAGCATGCCCAGGCGTTGTACAGTAGGGAGGTCATACAGGCACGTGGAGGCCACACACAATACTGAGCACCTTTCCTTGTCATGAGGCATTTCCACTGAAGTTGGATAAACCTGTAATTTGATTTTCCACTTGATTTTGAGTATCATTCCAAGTCCAGACCTCCATGGGATATTCATTTTGATTTACATTGATAATTGTTATGTTTTATTGTTCTGAACACATTCCTCTATGCAATGAATAAAAATTTGCATCTGGAATATTTCATTCAGAGATATCTAGGATGTGGTATTTTAGTGTTCCTTTCATTTTTTTGAGCAGTGTATATATTTTTTAAACTAAATCTGTCAGCAGGTTTTTTTTTGCTATGTAGTGTGTCAAGCATCATTATTATAGAGGCATATTCTTTAACTACATAAATAGTAAGAAGCTAAAAAATGATAGTGTTGGTCCCCTTAAAAATAGTCTGGGTGAAATGGTGGATGAGGATGAGGAAAAAGCCAATATGCTAAATAACTTTTTTTCAACAGTATTTACACAAGAAAATCCCATGACGGATAACATGATCAGGGACAAAAATTCTCCATTAAATGTCACCTACTTAACCCAGCAGGAAGTACGGCGGCGTCTACAAATCACTAAAATTGACAAATCCCCGGGCCCGGATGGGATACACCCCCGAGTACTGCAGGAATTAAGCACAGTCATAGATAGACCACTATTTTTAATCTTTAAAGATTCCATAATAACAGGGTCTGTAACACAGGACTGGCGTATAGCAAATGTGGTGCCAATATTCAAAAAGGGGACAAAAACTGAACTTGGAAATTATAGGCCAGTAAGTTTAACCTCAACTGTGGGTAAAATCCTGGAGGGTTTTCTAAGAGATACTATACTGGAGTATCTGGAGAAGAATAACCTTATGACCCAATATCAACATGGGTTTACAAGAGACCGTTCCTGTCAGACTAATATGATAAGCTTTTATGAAGAGGTAAGTTCCGGACTGGACCAAGGGAATGCAGTGGACGTGGTGTACATGGACTTTTCAAAAGCTTTTGATAAGGTGCCACACAAAAGGTTGATACATAAAATGAGAACAATGGGGATAGGGGAAAATATGTGTAGGTGGGTTAAGAGCTGGCTCAGGGATAGGAAACAAAGGGTGGTTATTAATGGAGAACACTCGGACTGGGTCACGGTTAGCAGTGGGGTACCACAGGGGTCAGTTTTGGGCCCGCTTCTTTTTAACATATTTATTAATGACCTTGTAGGGGGCATAGAGAGTAGAATTTCAATATTTGCAGATGACACTAAACTCTGCAGGGTAATTAATACAGAGGAGGACAATTTTATATTACAGGAGGATTTATGTAAACTAGAAGCTTGGGCTGATAAATGGCAAATGAGCTTTAATGGGGATAAATGTAAGGTCATGCACTTGGGTAGAACGAACAAGTTGTATAATTATGTGCTTAATTGTAAAACACTGGGCAAAACAGTCACTGAAAAAGACCTGGGTGTATGGGTGGACGACAAACTCACATTTAGTGGCCAGAGTCAAGCAGCTGCTGCAAAGGCAAATAAAATAATGGGATGCATTAAAAGAGGCATAGATGCTCATGAGGAGAACATAATTTTACCTCTATATAAGTCACTAGTGCGACCACACTTAGAATACTGTGTACAGTTCTGGTCTCCGGTGTATAAGAAAGACATAGCTGAACTGGAGCGGGTGCAGAGAAGAGCGACCAAGGTTATTAGGGAACTAGGGGGTCTGCAATACCAAGACAGGTTATTACACTTGGGGTTATTTAGTTTGGAGAATCGAAGGCTTAGGGGTGATCTTATTACAATGTATAAATATATGTGGGGACAATACAAAGACCTTTCTAATGATCTTTTTACTCTTAGACCTGTGACGGGGACAAGGGGGCATCCTCTACGTCTGGAGGAAAGAAGGTCTAAGCATACTCACAGACGCGGATTCTTTACTGTAAGAGCAGTGAGACTATGGAACTCTCTGCCATATGATGTTGTAATGAGTGATTCACTACTAAAATTTAAGAAGGGACTGGATGCCTTTCTTGAAAAGTATAATATTAGGCTGGTTTCACATTAGCGCATTTTCAGCGCGCGCACGGCCGGGGGTAGCTCCGCCCCCGAGCCGGCTCTCTGCCCGGCGTGCCCGCCCCTTGCTTGTAGCGCCGCCTACTAGCGGACAGCGGCGCCTGCGATCGGCGCACCCTATCTTTAGCATAGGGTGCGCAGATCGTGCGCAGGCCGTGCGCTAGTTGCGCTTTGACCTGCGCTGCGCACTTTTGACGGTGCGCCGTGCGCGCCAAAATCCGAAAAGTTTGATTTTGGCGTGCACGGCGCACTGTCAAAAGTACGCAGCACAGGTCAAAGCGCAACTAGCGCACGGCCTGCGCACGATCTGCGCACCCTATGCTAAAGATAGGGTGCGCCGATCGCAGGCGCCGCTGTCCGCTAGTAGGCGGCGCTACAAGCAAGGGGCGGGCACGCCGGGCAGAGAGCCGGCTCGGGGGCGGAGCTACCCCCGGCCGTGCGCGCGCTGAAAATGCGCTAATGTGAAACCAGCCTTACAGGGTATATACACTAGTCTCCTTAATATTGCGTTGATCCAGGGAGCTAGTCTGATTGCCGTATGTGGAGTCGGGAAGGAATTTTTTTCCCCAATGTGAAGCTTACTGTTGCCACATGGGGTTTTTTTGCCTTCCTCTGGATCAACATGTTAGGGCAAGTTAGGATAGGATATGGGTTGAACTAGATGGACTTAAAGTCTCCCTTCAACCTTAATAACTATGTTACTATGTTACTATGTTACTAGAGACCCTGATTCCTGTGATATATCATTTACAAAAAACAAACAAAAAAGTGTTTCAGCTCACCAGACATTCATCCAATTGAGGTCACTCCGTAGTAAGTGAAGTGCGGTGCACAGACATGGAGATCCTGAGCCGACTCCCAGGTGAATGAACCATATACACAAGCAGAGAGAAGTCCAGTCACCAGCAAAATGGAGTATTGGATAGAAGAAAATTAGGCTATGATATTAAAAACCTTTATCCTTTATTGTAATTTCATAAAAACATCTTGCTTATGCTGTTTCTGACCACGCAGGGTCCTAAGTCATAGCCTAGAATATCACTTAGTTTACTGGGTGCAACAGCTGTGATAGAATGACAGTTTTCTCTGCTGCAGATCTAGCATAGCTCTGAATGCTGAGCCCTCTATAACTCCGCCCACACCATTGATTTTCAGCTTTCTATGTACACTGTTAATCAATGCAAGGGGCATGGTTGGACCAGGAGACACCAGACACATAGGTCCGAGGTGACAATCTCCTGCTAATAAAACACTGATTCTATTAAAACAGAAAATTAGAGCCCAGAAAGTGACACATGGCTGCATTCAGGCTCTCTGCCACTACATCACGGTATGCTCATATTACATAGAAATAGCAAACCTGGGGGCAGATTCCCTTAAAATATCCATTTCACAGTCTTTAGAGGCACTAGCCATGACACGCTGACTTTTTCTGTATCTTACATATCGGCTTTGATGTATAGATTGGGGCATGATGAGCAGCATAATTTCATTCTCATTACAGAGTAGGTTCATCAGCGTCATCTTACTCTCATTTGAGGGTCAACTAAAAAAAATGGAAGGGCACAAAGCGCAATAGGGGCTTATTCAATATACAAGGTGAAGGAATAGGTAACTGCTCACCTTTTAGGGTTGTATAACCCACAATTGAGGAATCAAAAGAATGACATCCTGAGGACAGGAGAACCTGCCGTGTCGAACAAATGCTAGGAGGTAGAAGGATTGGAGTGGTGATCTGTGCTGCATCCAGAGGATGTTGTGCATTACCGATAATGCAGTTTATTCTCAATGCGTTTCGAAGTTGGACAAACTTCATCAGGGGAACCACAATAATCATTATGATCCTCCAAGCCCTTGAGGGTAGGGTCAGCAGAGTCATCTCATTAGATAGTAGGTTAGCGCAGAGTCATCTCATTACTATTCCAGAGCAGGCTCCTTAGTTAGTGCGCCATTTATATACGTGTATGGTCCTTCTAAAGGCCCAGATATGTCAGGATAGTAAACTGTTACACCATGTGTAGAAATAAGCAAGTAAACTCTTCAGCGAGGAAGACACAGGAACTCTAGCGCCATCTCTTGGAGGTAGCAAACCTCAAAGTTAATAACTAATATTTAAAATCCCTTGACACCGGATTTAGTATTAGAAGCCAATGCAGAAACTTAATTTGGAGACAGAAGTTTTGGGATGGATGCAAAGCAAGAGGACTGGTTCGGCTGGGTGAGAGGCCTCTGACTGAAGGGCTAACGTTTCACCTTGTGGAGAGCATCTTATTGGCGTGGATAGATTTATAGGCCATTCAATGCTTCTCCATGAATTTAAATATGTGAATAGCCTTTTTAGCATGAAAGTGAAATCTGCACACAAATAATGCATAAAGCTAAATTACTATTGCCCCACAGGTGCTCATCAATAATCAGGTTAGGCTTCTCCAAAGTCAGTAAAAATGAATTGAAACTGTGCAAACCAAAAAAACCCTATAATATTCCTAAACCGAACAATTTTTGATGGGGTCAAGTATAAGAATTATTTCAGATCCCGGAGTAAAAGACTGTAGCCACCGACTTTTCAGTATGAATGTTTTTTATACTTTCAAGAGATTCTTAATGAACGCGTTTAACATAAAACCAAACTTTAGAGGTTTGTAAAATGAAACCACCTGATTTTACGTTTCGCCAACTATGGCTTCATCAGGGGCATATTTTCAGTGTTGGCTCCCATATTTGCATACCAAATGTTTATCGTATCACCTGTTAATTTTCTGTTGTCGGAGGATACAATTAGCGTTGATTGCGATTTTCCACCGCTCTCCACCTTCGATCATGTGGGAAAGGTATGCTGATAATACTTTAAAAAAAGCCATCGATTGATGGCGTGATATTCCTGATATTCCTTTTGTTGTGTTGATATCAATGGTTCCCGCTGCCAGTTTTCCTTAGTATTGTTCGTTCCTGCATTTTTACCAGCACAGCTGCGTTTGATGGCTCAGGATAGATTTTTATCTTCCAACCCTAGATGACCTATATTGACACCAAAATGGCAAAACAAACCTCCGCTTAGTTGCCTTCACCCCCTGCTTGTTCACCTCCTGCGGCTATAATGGATGCTTTCTAGTAGATGAGTAATCTGACAGCTGTCAACTCATCTAGGAAGCTCGAAAAGGGTCTTGATGGACAACTAACAATCGGCGCTGTTATTGGGCTGTGAAGATGGAGCGAGAGCTGTTAGTAAGACCAGATCGATAACAGAAATACAAAAGGCGGACGATTATTACCAGCGGTGGAAGCCATCGCAGACGGAAGATGCTCCGCACCTCGCATTGAGATGTAAATAGTGTAAGGTTAGTTACGCTGCGGCCGATCCGGTAATGGCGTCTTATTATTATTATTATGTTATTCTCTGCATTCGTTTTAGCAATACAGACTTTAATCAGCAAAACGATTCCGGCGTACGCCTCGTCCCGGGGGTTGCCAGGCAACAGCAGAGATTCGGCAAAGGACGTTAAACACTTACAACACAATAAGTTAAAAAAAAAAAGTTACCCAGAGGCTTGAAGTCAGCGGAAATCTCAAAGCTGGATGTGATGGATGATGCCAAGGAAGATGGTTCTGGATAAGTGCTTACCAACAGGGGCGTGAAGAGGCGTATAACCCAGAGGCGCCCCATATTAAAGATCACTGCGGCACCCCCTTTGTGGTGCGGCATGGTGGCTCAGTGGTCACCATTGTGGCTGAGGGGTTGGCATGGTGGCTCAGTGGTTAGCACTGTAGCCTTGCAGCACTGGGGTCTTAGGTTCAAATCCCACCAAGGACAACATCTGCAAGGACTTTGTATGTTCTCCCCGTGTTTGCGTGGGTTCCCTCCGGATTCTCCGGTTTCCCGCCACACTCCAAAGACTGATAGGGAACGTAGATTGTGAGCCCCATTGGGGACAGCGATGATAATGTCTGTAAAGCGCTTCGTTAAGCGTTATAAATAAATGCTGAGTGTTTCCACCCAGGACAGAGGGGTATGATGATTGATGCCCCCTCCATTAAACTTGGGCGATTCTCCACCTCCATGCAGCTGTGGATCGGTGAATTCAGCACAACTTCTCTGTACCTGCAGAGAGGGAGAGTGTCAGTAGAGAGACAAAAAAGTGGTACTATCTGTGCCTCCGTTATTTCTATGGAATGACAGGAAGACGGCACGGTCTGTACCGCCATAATTTACAGGTAGACGTATGCACAGTGCTGTTTATAATTCATCACTTACAGGTGGGGAGATGGCACTATCTGAACCTTCACCATTTACAGAAATGGAGAATTGGGCATTATTATCTAGACTTACATGGAGTGACATGTAGATAATATCTGTATCTATCATTTACAAAGCGAGACCAGGAAGCAGTACTATCTGTGCCTACAGCATTTAAGGGGATGTAGTGCTATCTGTACCTCCATTGATTACAAATAGAACTGCCCAAATGCCTTTTATTATCCTTTATCATCTATTGAGAGAGACAGGTAGATCTGTGCCTCCATAATTTACAAGGTAATACATTGAGGCAGTACTATCTGTGCCGCCGTCACTTAAGCCCCCGTCACACAGAGCGAGATCACTGCTGAGTCACAAGTTTTGTGACGCAACAGCGATCTCACCAGCGATATCGCTGTGACGGAGATCAGCGACCGGCCCCCCTGCCGGGCATCGCTGATCGTGCTCGAATGCCCTGGACCTTTTTTTGATCGTTGGTCTCCCGCTGGCCAGCACGCATCGCTGCGTGTGGCAGGCGGGAGATCAGCGAGCTGGACGGTGGTTTCCAATGTAAACCGAGGGTAACTAAGGGCGCACGTCGCTTAGTTACCCGCTGTGTACCTTAGATACCAGCGCGCTGGTGCAGGGAGCTGGTAACCAAGGTAAACAGCGGGTTTCTAAGCGCCGCGCGGAGCTTAGAAACCCGCTGTTTACCTTGGTTACCAGCTCCCTGCACCAGCGCGCTGGTATCTAAGGTACACAGCGGGTAACTAAGCGACGTGCGCGCTTGTCCGCGTCGTCGCTGCTGCTGATCGCTGCTGAGATCTGCCTGTTTGGCAGCTCACCAGCGATCATGTAGCGACACAACAGCGATCCTGACAAGGTCATATCGTTGTCGGGATCGCTGGTGCGTCGCTATGTGTGACGGGACCCTTACAGGGAAGGCATATAAACAATTCTGCCTGTACCTTCATAATTTACAGCAAGAGTTAGAGAGGCAGTACTATCTGTATCTCCACCAATTACCGGAAGTCACGTGGGGTCAGTACTATCTGTACACCCGCCATTACAAGGAAGGACAGGCTGGTGGTACTCTCTGTACTTCTGAAATATATAGAGACACAGTACCACCTGAACTGCCATAATTTTAGGGAAAAAGAAGCCATTTCTATCTGGACCTTCAACATTTTGAACTGATGAGACAGGACGGCAGTACTATCTGTACCAACATGATTTTCAGTATGAGACAAGGTGCTAGCACTATCAGTACATTTACAGTAAGACCGTACTATGAGTATCTGTCATTTTCAGGAAGTGTAAATACTACGTACCTCCAATAATAGGTTGATAAAGGGGCATTTCTATGCGTACCTGCATTATTTACAGGGTGAGACAAGGAGGCAGTACTATCTGTTCTTCCATCAGTTACAAAAAAGGACAGGGATGCAGTACTATCTGTGACGCCCGCACGATTCTGTACATTTAGTGCATTTTAACATATGGAAAACAATTTATTTTTGAATTATCTTTGTTTTAATTGATCTTCTGTAACATTTTCTTAGATTTGCACTCACATTTGTTTGGGACCTTCACCACTGTTCATCCAGATCTTCCTGGTGCATGGATAGGAAGTAGCACGTGTAGTGAAGACACCAGCAGTGAGAGGAGGATTTTTTGCAGTTATTCTGACCGTAGTGAGAAATGCTCTTTCCAATATGAAGTGTTCTCATAATTTTCTCCGTCCGCTGCTTTAAGTAACTTTCCATCAGGCGTCCATTGCTCTGGGCCCCGGTGCTCTGCGCTTATGACAAACCGTAAATGACGTCACATGCAGAATAGCAAACATCCCATATACAAATCATTACAGCAGAAGAGGATCCAGGAGAATATTCCCTTTGCAGAGGATTACACTTCATTTATTTCATCTCCTTTTGCATCGAGCAGTGAATTGACCTGGTCGCGGCTGCAGCTGCGGCTTATGTGTTTGTTTCGCTTCCCGTCTTACTGAATATTTGTCAACAAAGTCCCATCTTGATATTTGCAGCTTAATTATCACCAGTTTGCATCATGAAACTGACGGGGAAACTATACTTTCTAGTAACCAGCCAGTATATGACTTGTATCTTGCATTTTCATCAGTTTTCTTCTCTGCAGGTATTACTTTGCAATTTACTGAGCTGGTGGTGGAAAACTAGCTGCTATGATGTTTCCCAAGATAGACATGAGGGATTCCTGCTCCTCATTCCTTAGTTAGCACGCAGACAGAAGCACAGGATGGCAAATACACAATAGTATTGAGCAGTGTAGATGTGAATCTAGCTCTGGGAGCAAGAGCTAGATTCACAGACTCCTGCCTGTTTCCTCCCTCTTTCCCGCACTCCCCTCCTCCACAGGGTATAATAGGAGGTATAACCTGACACCTCATTGTGCTGGCGGCAGTCTGTCTCTTAAGCAAGATGGATTTGAGCTGTTTGTTTTTTTTCAGACTCGATGATCAGTTCAAGAGGAGGGGAAGGGAAAGAAGTGGCTCATAAGTGGAAAATGAAACATATTTCCCTGATAAGATACATTACCAAGTTTCTTATATCTGCCTCTACTGTTGATTTTTGCAAAGTTTGTTCGAAAACTTTCATTTAAGCTGGCCAAACACATGAGAATACCTGTCCCGTCCCCCCTATACACCTCGTGCAGCTGGCGGATGAGTATTCTTGTGTTTTCAACGGGGAGAGTGGATAAAAGTTACTGCCGAAAAGTTCTCTTCTGTAAAAAAAAAAAAGGAATGAGTATTGATGTATTCATTTTCCAACGGCCCGACCCTTCTCTCTCTGAAATATCTGCTGATAGAGAGAGGGTCAGGAGAATCTTCTACACATTACATGGTCACCTGGTCCCACCACAATCGGTATCTTCAGCCATCTTGCATCCAACATTGTGTGTCAGCTTTATCAATCAAAAAAAGTTATATAAATTGACAGATGTGTCCCTCGGCAAGTTCCCACCTATTCACAGGATAGATGAGAATTTGTGGAGCATTTGGGGTCTGACTACTCGGATCCCAGCACGATGTGGCTTTGACATGGCCACTTAGAATGGAGTGGTACCAGGCCAAGTAAAGCGCTAATAACCACAAAACGGGCATGGTGGACGCATCTCTACGAGCCTTTTATCTTTTCCTTTAGGCACGTAGTTGTTCTCACTCTTAGGATTTGCTCTCATGGATTCTGATTTCACGCCAACTCCGTGCGTTTACCTCCTGTTGTTGATTTGTAGGGGATTCTGTACGGTGAAGACTTTTGTGCCTCCAAACATGTCACATATTGTTACGTTAAGATAAATTATGCCTTTCATAAAAATCTCGCTAGTTTCGTACGGCTAATGTTTCTACAAGACGGCGTCCTCATAGGTCAGTGTGTACGCGGCAGAGGCCTCCAGCGTGACAGAGTGATAGATGGGCAAGAAGAAGATGGATGTGTGAAAAGTCATTACACCTGGTAAACAGCAACAGTAGATGAAATGTACAAACATGGCAGCTTCCAAAAGGAAATGTAAAAAAACAAAACATGGGAACTAGACCAGAGCTCATACATAAAGAGTGACAGGGAGGCAGCACTATCTGTGCCTCCATTATGTACAGGTAGACACACATGGAGTGACAGGGAGGCAGCACTATCTGTGCCTCCATTATGTACAGGTAGACACACATGGAGTGACAGGGAGGTAGCACTATCTGTGCCTCCATTATGTACAGGTAGACACACATGGAGTGACAGGGAGGCAGCACTATCTGTGCCTCCATTATGTACAGGTAGGCACACAGGGAGTGACAGGGAGGCAGCACTATCTGTACCTCCATTATGTACAGGTAGACACACAAGGAGTGACAGAGAGGCAGCACTATCTGTGCCTCCATTATGTACAGGTAGACACACATGGAGTGACAGGGAGGCAGCACTATCTGTGCCTCCATTATGTACAGGTAGGCACACAGGGAGTGACAGGGAGGCAGCACTATCTGTACCTCCATTATGTACAGGTAGACACACATGGAGTGACAGGGAGGCAGCACTATCTGTGCCTCCATTATGTACAGGTAGGCACACAGGGAGTGACAGGGAGGCAGCACTATCTGTGCCTCCATTATGTACAGGTAGACACACATGGAGTGACAGGGAGGCAGCACTATCTGTGCCTCCATTATGTACAGGTAGGCACACAGGGAGTGACAGGGAGGCAGCACTATCTGTGCCTCCATTATGTACAGGTAGACACACATGGAGTGACAGGGAGGCAGCACTATCTGTGCCTCCATTATGTACAGGTAGACACACATGGAGTGACAGGGAGGCAGCACTATCTGTGCCTCCATTATGTACAGGTAGGCACACAGGGAGTGACAGGGAGGCAGCACTATCTGTACCTCCATTATGTACAGGTAGACACACAAGGAGTGACAGAGAGGCAGCACTATCTGTGCCTCCATTATGTACAGGTAGACACACATGGAGTGACAGGGAGGTTGTACTATCTGTGCCTCCATTATGTACAGGTAGGCACACAGGGAGTGACAGGGAGGCAGCACTATCTGTACCTCCATTATGTACAGGTAGACACACAAGGAGTGACAGAGAGGCAGCAGTATCTGTACCTCCATTATGTACAGGTAGGCACACGGAGTGACAGGGAGGCAGCACTATCTGTATCTCCATTATGTACAGGTAGGCACACATGGAGAGACAGGGAAGCAGTACTATCTGTGCCTCCATTATGTACAGGTAGACACATATGGAGTGATAGGGAGGCAGCACTATCTGTATCTCCATTATGTACAGGTAGACACATATGGAGTGATAGGGAGGCAGCACTATCTGTACCACCATTATGTACAGGTAGGCACACAGGGAGTGACAGGGAGGCAGCACTATCTGTACCTACATCATTTACATGGAGAGACAGGTAGATGATACTATCTGTACCATAATTTACATGGGATGATAGAGAGGCAGTACAATCTGTGCCTCCATACTTTACTTGGAGTGCTAAACATAATGATGTAGCAGTGTTGTGCACGTGGCTATAGTGGAGTCCAGTTTGTCACTTTAGCACGATGCGCTCAGCACTTGATTTATTACGAGGAGGACGGCAAGTAAATGTGCTGCTCTGATTACCAGGACGAACAACAGAAACGGCCCAATGCCGACCCTGGGATCACTTTCATAGCAAATATAACGTAACTTAGTTTGAAGCATTATTTTCGTTTTTTATTTTTTTTTGCTGAGCATAAGACGATACAGCTCTGCTGTTCTGGTAAATCTCTGTATTTCTCATATGAAGTAATTCTGGAGCATCTTTTCTTGGGTCTCTGCATTGTGTTGTCCCTCTATGATTCCTCCTGTAAATACATGCTCTGCGTCCCTGGGTAAAGGCTTTCTCTATTTTGCGGTGTGTCAGACACAGCCGGTTGCCGCACTAACGAGACGTCTTCCTGGCAATAAGCCTCCAGTATAATGGGGAATATTGCAGTAAATTCTTCAGTTTACACTGTAAAGCGAGTTATGTAAGTGGCTCTTTAGCCATTGTATAATGGCCCGAATCCTCGACTGAGGACATTAGCGGGGGCTCTCATCGCTGGTGGGAGGTGAAAACGGTGTCTGGAACAAAAAGCACCGCAGTTCACAAGTGACTCTTCCTCTTCCCTGTTTATTTTTCCTACAATTTGCGGAACTCGTTAGTTCAGTAATTGACAGTATGCTAGTTACATATGGACGAAGATAACTGTGATGGCCCCATAAAGTTCTCTGTCAATGTTTGTACCCTGTTATGTGGTTATATGGGAGTCAATCACGTATAAAGACGCAATAAAGACCCAGGGATCGCCATGTTAGCTGACGCCAGTGTGCTCTGAATTTTTTATAACTAGGAAAAATTGGAAAGAATTCCTGGTATTCGTGCACAGAGCAGAGAGCGGGTCCTTCGGCAGGTCCGTATTCTGTCGGTGCTGGACGGGAGCCCTGCAAATCGCCTCCTACCTGCTGGCATCTCCGGCTCCTTTTTAGATCAGCCAGCCTGGTGCAACCGTAATGTTGCAGCGCGATGCTCGCATGATGTTGCACCAGACCAGCTAATCTAAAGAGGCGCCGGAGATGCCGGTAGGTAGTAGGCAATTCGCGGGGCTCCCATCCTGCAGCCATAGAATACGGACCAGGCCGTTGAATCAGGGTCCTGCAAATTGGTTCGCTCATTTCTTAACATGCTGAGGCTTAAGGCAGAAAGTACAATAATCCCCAACGGGCCACTATCTGAGAAGCCACTCACTTCATAAGGCTCGTTTTAGTCCATATAGTGTCATTCGTAGTCCTCGTTGTACAAGACACATTGCTGGAGAAGCTGTGCCGGGGCGCATACATTGCTGGAGACGCTGGGCCGAGGCGCATACATTGCTGGAGATGCTGGGTCGGGGCGCATATATTGCTGGAGACGCTGGGCCGAGGCGCATACATTGCTGGAGACGCTGGGCCGGGGCGTATACATTGCTGGAGACGCTGGGCCGGGGCTTATTCATTGCTGGAGATGATGGGCCGGGGCATATACATTGCTGGAGACCCTTGGCCGGGGCGTATCCTTTGCTGGAGATGCTGGGCCGGGGCGCATATATTGCTGGAGATGCTGGGCCGGGGCGCATATATTGCTGGAGATGCTGGGCCGGGGAGTATTCATTGCTGGAGACGCTGGGCCGGGGCGTATTCATTACTGGAGACTCTTGGCCGGGGCTTATTCATTGCTGGAGATGCTGGGCCGGGGCATATTCATTACTGGAGACTCTGGGATGGGGCGTATACATTGCTGGAGACGCTGAGTCGGGGCTGTGATAAAACACTCCGGGATCGGCTTTGCTGGGGTCAAAGGTCACGTGCGTTCAGCATGAAACTCAGGCGCAGAGCTGGGATTCGGGTGTAACTGACCCTGGGTCAGGTTTATTAACGGTGAAAGCAATGCAAAAAGGAAATAAAACATAAAACAAATCCTTGCCTGTCCGGCACTAACTAAACTATGGACAACCTACCTACCAACTGGCTGGCTTCTCCCGTCCAGCCAAACCACAGTTGCAGTGGGCACTGCTTTCACTCACGTGTGTCTCTCACACAGACAGGCTCTCTGTGTCCCCAGGCTGAGACACTCACACAACCACCTGGCATCCTTTTATATCCACCTCCCATTATTCATTAGCAAGCAGGTGCGATACTGACCAGACTAGGCCACATAGGAAAGGAATCTAGGTGATATATACCTGCCCTCATCCACTATTCCCACATGATTCTCACATATCCCCCCCTCTGCTCAGACCACTCCGGTCGAGCAATGACACCCGCCAAACAGTGCACTCGGGACAGGGCATCTGCATTTCCCATCTGTACCCCTGGGCGGTGCTCCACCGTAAAAGTGTAGGCCTGCAGGGCATGGAACCACCGGGTCACCCGGCTATTCCGTTCCTTGTTCAAGTGCATCCACTTGAGAGGGGCATGGTCAGTGATCAGCCTGAACTTTTGGCCCACCAGGTAATATTTGAGGGCCTCTAGAGCCCACTTAATGGCGAGGCACTCTTTTTCTACGACTGCATACCTTTGCTCGCGTTTATTCAGCTTCCTGCTGAGATAGAGGACTGGGTGTTCCACTCCGTCCCTCACTTGTGAGAGTACGGCCCCGATACCGGTATCAGAGGCATCCGTTTGTACCACAGACTCGCTGTGGAAGTCCGGAGTCACCAGTACGGGCGGAGAGCAAAGTGCCCGTTTTAGGCTATGGAAGGCTTCTTCAGCCGCTAAACTCCATTTAATCATGACGGAGTCTTTCCCTTTTGTAAGATCCGTCAGGGGGGTAGCGATGGCTGCAAAACTGGGTATGAACCGGCGATAATAGCCGGCGATCCCCAGGAAGGCTTGCACCTGCTTCTTGTTGACAGGTTGTGGCCAGTCCTGAACCGCCTGAATCTTATCAACCTGGGGTTTAACAACACCCCTCCCAATTACATACCCCAAATACCGGGCTTCTTCTAGCCCGATGTGACATTTCTTGGGGTTCGCGGTTAGACCTGCCTCCCACAGGTCGTCAATCACAGCTTGTACTTTCTGGAGATGAGTCTCCCAGTCCAAGCTGTAAATGACAATGTCATCCAAATAGGCCGAAGCGTACCGCCTATGTGGCCTCAGGACTCGATCCATCAGTCTCATGAAGGTCGCCGGTGCTCCGTGCAGTCCAAACGGCATATACACATACTGAAATAGACCTTCCGGCGTAACAAATGCTGTCTTTTCTCTGACAGCCTCCGCCAAAGGGATCTGCCAATACCCCTTTGTTAGGTCTAGGGTCGTAATATACCGGGCTTTTCCTAACCGATCTATTAACTCGTCGACCCGGGGCATAGGATAGGCATCAAATTTTGAGACCGCATTCAGTTTCCTGAAGTCATTGCAGATCCGGATGGTGCCCTCCGGTTTAGGAATTAGCACAATCGGGCTGGACCAAGCACTGTGCGATTCCTCAATGACACCTAACTCTAACATTGCCTTCACTTCTCGGGAAACGGCTTCACGGCGCGCTTCCGGGATTCGGTAGGGCTTTACGTGAACTGTGACACCAGGTTCCGTTACGATGTCATGTTTCATTAGCGTAGTCTGCCCGGGTTTTTCTGAGAAAAACTTTTGGTTGTGAAGTAGAAACTGCCTGACCTCAGTCTTTTGCCGCTCCGAGAGAGTCTCTGCAACCCGTACCTCCGGTACGGTATGCCAGCAGACGGGACGGGCCAGCTCCGCTGACAAGGCAGACCGATCTTTCCAGGGTTTTATCAGATTTACATGATAAATCTGTTCAGGTTTCCGTTTACCTGCCTGGTATACTTTGTAGTTTACTTCACCAACTCTTTCCTTAATCTCAAAGGGGCCCTGCCACTTTGCCAGGAACTTACTGTCCACCGTGGGGACCAGGATCAACACCCTATCTCCGGGTGCAAACATACAGATCTTGGCGCCCCTATCATAGATTCTTTTTTGGGCTCCTTGAGCCTGTATCATGTGTTCTTTGACGATAGGCATAACAGCCGCAATACGGTCCTGCATTTGTGTGACGTGATCTATCACTGTTTTAAACGGAGTGACCTGACCCTCCCAGGTTTCTTTTGCAACGTCTAACAGTCCGCGAGGACGTCGGGCGTACAGCAGCTCGAAAGGCGAGAATCCCGTGGAAGACTGGGGTACTTCCCTGATGGCAAAAAGCAAATACGGAAGTAAATAGTCCCAGTTCTTCCCATCCTTGTCTATCACCTTTCTCAGCATCTGCTTCAGAGTTTTATTGAACCGTTCGACCAACCCGTCTGTTTGAGGGTGATACACGGATGTGCGTAACTGTTCGATTTGTAACAATCGGCAGAGCTCCTTCATTACCCTGGACATAAAGGGGGTCCCCTGGTCGGTGAGTATCTGTTTTGGTATACCGACCCGACTAAACACATGCACCAGTTCCTTGGCAATCGTCTTGGTGGCCGTGTTACGCAAAGGGATGGCCTCCGGGTAACGAGTGGCATAGTCCAAGATGACCAGGATATGTTGGTGTCCACATGCAGACCGTGGAAGGGGCCCAACTAAATCCATCCCAATCCTCTCAAACGGGACTTCAATAATAGGTAGGGGTACCAAAGGGCTACAGAACCGGGGCTTAGGTGCAGAGGCTTGGCAGTCAGGACAAGACTCACAATATACACGAATATCGTGATGCATGCCTGGCCAAACAAAACAGTGTAATATCCTTTCGGTGGTTTTCTGGACTCCCAGGTGACCTCCCATCACATGTCCGTGGGCCAGGTCCAGCACCTGCCGCCGGTAGGGTTTTGGCACGACTAATAGTTGCACCGTATCTTCCCCCTTTTTCTATATCTGATAGAGTAAATCATTCTCCAGAACCATGTAAGGATATGCCAGCCTAGAGCCAGGTTCTACGGGTACCCCATTTATCACTTTTACATTTGTCCTAGCCTGAGAAAGGGAAGGATCCTTTATTTGCTCGCTTTGGAAGTCATCTTTCTAAACTTCTAAATCCGGCAAACGGGGAGGTGGACGGCTGTCGGCCTCCTCCTCTTCCCCGGTCTCCTCTGTATCACCCGCCATGACTGAAAACGGGAACTGTAGGTCATTTCCAGCAGACTCTTCCCCCGAGTCTTCCGGGGAGACCTCTTCCAGGGGTTCGGGACCCACACGCGCCCGGGGAGAAGAATCATGTACATTATTACCCTGGGGTATCAACTGATTCTCCCACAATTGCCAGAAGTGGTGAAAATCCCGGCCCAGGATAACATCATGCAATAACGCCGGGACGAGTCCCACTTTATGTTGCACAGACCCATAGGAAGTAGTAATGCATATGACCGTGGTGAGGTACGAACAGGTGTCTCCATGCACACACGTTACAGAAAATTTGTCTGATGGTCCAGTCGGGGCTGACACCAGACTGGCCTTCACCAGAGTCACCACACTTCCCGAGTCTAACAATGCCACCACATTTTTGCCATCAACAGTTAAATCACACAAGTGTTTTTCCACCTCCTTTTGACCAGCATTCACACTCACTACCTGTGCAACCATAGACATGCGGTTTTAAGAGTCTGTGATGTCGCACTGCATGGGTTCAGTAGTGACCGGACAGTTCGCAGCAATGTGGCCCATCTCTTGGCAGCGGAAACACCTAACGGGCCCCTTGCTTAGACCATAGTTCGTTACTCTCGGCCTCGCAGTGCGGGCAGTCCCGTTTTCCTCCCCCACTGTCTTAGGGATTTTTCCATCTCCCCTACTCCCTGGAACAGTCTTACCGGTTCCACGTGGGGACGATGAAGAACGAGTTGGGGTAGCGTAGTCCCGGAGTCCTTCCGCCACGGAGAAACGTTCAACCAGATCCACCAGTTGATCTGCCGTCGTAGGATTTCCATGGCTTACCCACTTCCTCAGGGCTGGCGGTAGAGCTCTCAGGTACTTGTCCATGACGACTCTCTGGATTATCTCTGGCGCTGTCAGCACCTCGGGTTGTAGCCACTTCTTCGTCACGTGGATCAGGTCGAACATCTGTGACTTTATCCGGCTGATAAGTCCATTGATGCACTCTCTGTGCACGGACAGCGGTCGTCACTCCCAGCCGGGCCAAGATCTTGGCTTTCAGTTTGTCAAAGTCCTGCGCAGCTTCAGGCTCTAAGTCATAATAAGCCTTTTGGGCCTCACCGGAAAGAAACGGGGCAATCAGGCCGGCCCATCGTGCCTTCGGCCATTTTTCTCGCACCGCCGTCCGTTCAAACGTGGTCAGGTATGCCTCGACGTCATCTTCGGTCGTCATCTTCTGCCAGTACCGACTCACGTGAATCACTCTTGACTCGGCTTCCAGGTTAACCTCAGGTAAGCTTGCCAGGCGCTGCGCCACCTGCTGGAGAAGCGAACGATCGGTAGCTGTCATGTCCACCAACTCCTTCAGCTGGGCCATCATCACCCGATTAGCTTCTTGCTGGACGGCGGTGGACTGTACCAGCGCTTTCACCACGTCCTCCATGCTCATGCTTGCAACGTGATGCCCGCGTTCTCCACCACAATGTGATAAAACACTCCGGGATCGGCTTTGCTGGGGTCAAAGGTCACGTGCGTTCAGCATGAAACTCAGGCGCAGAGCTGGGATTTGGGTGTAACTGACACTGGGTCAGGTTTATTAACGGTGAAAGCAATGCAAAAGGAAATAAAACATAAAACAAATCCTTGCCTGTCCGGCACTAACTAAACAATGGACAACCTACCTCCCAACTGGCGGGCTTCTCCCGTCCAGCCAAACCACAGTTGCAGGGGGCACTGCTTTCACTCACGTGTGTCTCTCACACAGACAGGCTCTCTGTGTTCCCAGGCTGAGACACTCACACAACCACCTGGCATCCTTTTATATCCACCTCCCATTATTCATTAGCAAGCAGGTGCGATACTGACCAGACTAGGCCACATAGGAAAGGAATCTGGGCGAGATATACCTGCCCTCATCCACTATTCCCACATGATTCTCACAGGGCGTATACATTGCTGGAGACGCTGGGCCGGGGCGTATACATTGCTGGAGATGCTGGGACGGGGCGTATACATTGCTGGAGACGCTGGGCCAGGGCGTATTCATTGCTGGAGATGCTGGGACGGGGCGTATACATTGCTGGAGACGCTGGGTCGGGGCATATACATTGCTGGAGACGCTGGGCCGGGGCATATAGATTGCTGGAGACGCTGGGCCGGGGCGTATACATTGCTGGAGACCCTTGGCTGGGGCGTATACATTGCTGGAGACGCTGGGCCGGTGCGTATTCATTGCTGGAGACCCTGGGCCGGGGCGTATACATTGCTGGAGACCCTTGGCTGGGGTGTATACATTGCTGGAGATGTTGGGCCGGGGCGTATACATTGCTGGAGACGCTGGTCCGGGGCGTATACATTGCTGGAGACGCTGGGCCGGGGCGTATTCATTGCTTCAGACGATGGGCCGGGGAGTATACATTGCTGGATACGCTGGGCCAGGGCGCATTCATTGCTGGAGACGGTGGGCCGGGGCGTATACATTGCTGGAGATGCTGGGCGGGGGCGTATACATCGCTGGAGATTTTGCTGCTGTTTTCTGTGGTACAGGAGCGTATTGTGTGCTAAGTTCACCCACATAGTATGCCCTGGCCGACGTAACCTTTCATTGCACATGCCGCAGCACCCTGTAATGGATGCTGTGTGCAAGTGCTTGCAGAGTTATAAGAAATTAAAGGGCCACTGGCTGTCAAAACACAGCTGCTGGCCAGAGTAATTCAGTCCCAAGGAATCTGCCCGGGAGCTGGGGAAAAGGTCATCACGGGCCGTGAACAGCCCTCGGGCTGGAGGTTCCCCGTCCCTGATCTGAATAATAGTTGTCACCTTCCCTTTTGGATGATGCATTCATAGATGACTATTGAGTAACCCACCAAAGCATATAAATTAGTGTATCTAGGTATAGCCAGCCTCTACTCCATATGCACACCCCTTTAAGCCATGCTTCTTTTGATCATCAAAAGACTTTGAGAAGCATCAAAAGACATCGAAAAACTGGAGCAAGTTCAGAGAAGAGCGACCAGGATGGTGAGCGGACTGCAAAGTATGTCCTACGAGGAACGGGTAAAGAATCTGGAAATGTTTAGCTGCAAAAAAAAAGGCGAAGAGGAGACTTAATAACTGTGTACAAATATCTGAAGGGCTGTCACAGTGTAGAGGGATCATCATTATTCTCTTTTGCACAAGGAAACACGAGAAGCAATGGAATGAAACTGAAATGGAGAAGATACAGATTAGATATTAGAAAAAACAATGAATGGAACATGCTGTCACGAGAGGTGGTGAGTTCTCCTTAAAGGGAAGTCTTCACACAGAGGCTGGACAGACATCTGTCTGGGATGATTTAGTGACTTCTGCATAGAGCAGGGGGGTTGGACGCGAGAACCCTGGGGGGCCCGTCTAACTCTAACATTCTAGGATTCTATGATCTCCCAGATCGATTCCACCATCATTCTGCTACCAGTAGATTTCTCATGCGTTTAGTAGAACCTGTATCCGGAAATGTTTCTTCCTTCTTCGTGTATCCATATGGTTTTCTTAAGGCGTTTCTTTTGTATCTTTGGAAACGACTTCTATTCTGTGGGTAACCAAATACAATTACAACAATAACGTCTTTATTACCGCGTTCTTTACATATTTAATTATATTGCTCATTACGTTAATAGAAAACCCCACACTATCTCGATACAGAAATTCGCCGATTTTTTATTTCTTACAATCAAAATGACATTTATTATCTGAATAAAATCCAAGTGTTTTACAGAAATCCAAGCGAGATAAGAGCGGAGCAGCGCGGAACCTGGAGGAGCGGCGCAGATTACAGCTGACATGCTTTGTTACGAGACGATTTATATAACTAACCGTAATCTCTCCCAGCAAAGCAGCCTGCAATTTATACGTATGAATAAAATATGCAATATGCCGCGCGCTTTTATATTGCTTTTCTGTTTTATGCCCGGATTATCCATAAATCTATTCAATAAAATTGAAGCAATATTAATGCCGCTCACTCTCTTGTTTTCTATCTATGGCTTTTTTGATTGAAAAAGAAAATATCCAGCACGGGAAGCGAATCGTTATTTTGCATCTGTCTTTTTTTTTAGGACGGTGTGTGAAAAGAGAGATAAAAATGGAGGGATGGTGGAGAGGAAAACTGGATAAAATAGAACTTCTGCTTAAAGGCTTAATATTGAAAATATTAGATAATTGCTATTGTAAGTCCATGATATACAGCTTTTATTAAAAATATTCAATTTTGTAGATTTATCTATTTGCAAAAAAAAAAAAAAACCAGCATCTCCTGTAAGTGTGAACAGGTGCAAGCTGCCGTGCCTGCATAATATACAAAGGAATGCAGCCGCTTCTGTAAGATGTGTAATCATTCAATATATGAGATTTGGATGCATTACCGCTATATAGAATATACTTACACAATGAAGGTACTTTGCGCATAAATTGGCCAATTCATGAGCGCCCACAAGCCACGGCAAGGCGACTGCTCTCTGGTGGGACCGTAAACTAGCATATACTACTTTTTGCTTGTAAAATACGTTAACACCCTAAAGCTATGTTCACACTCTGCATTTTTTTCTCCAGACAAAATTTGCTCCTTTACTTTTATATCTGTTTTTTCTTTGGTTCTTTTTTTCATTCTTTTTATTTCTATCTCTTTCCTTTTTATGATTCTTTCTTCATTATTCTTTGGCTCTTATTCTCATTCACTTTCTTTTTTCTTTCTTTTCTGTCTTTCTTTCCTTTCTTTCCGTTGTTTCTTTTCTTTCTTTCTATTCTTTTTTTCTTTTTTTCATTTTCTTTCTTTTCTTTTTTCCTTCCTTTTCTTTCTATCTTTTCTTTCTTTCTTTTCGTTCTTTTATACATTTTATGTTTCCTGTACTAGTCCTAGTATTTATTACTTGTTGCTGGTGAAGTATGTTGATACTCTGCTGCAGAAACACATTTAGCATTGATACAATGCACAATTCTTTGATTCCTGTTGTATTGAATTCCATGGATTTTTTTTTTTTTTATCACAGTACAGCACTTTGTGTAACAATCACACTCCCATAATGTAAAGGAGAAGGGCATAGTCTATAGAGATTGTGAACCAGCAGGGGGTTGGTTACACAGGTGAGCTCAGTGAAGATTTTTTTGCAGCTCAATGTCAGTCAGAGAGAGGTAAAGCCATACATTTTTATAGTTGTTTCAAAGACATTTGGAGGTGAACCTTTAGAATTTACACTCCACTTTTGGATTCCTAATCAATAATTAATATATATTTTTTTTGTGTTCCAAGAGATAATTAGCGCTCAGCTACCATGCCTCACAGAAGTTCACTTTCAAAGAGGTTTGTAACTTTTCTTACTGAATGTCGTATATGTCTGATGGGAATTCTTGCTTTCATCTCCAGCCTCTCCAGCTTGACTGCAACCATTGTGCAATCGTCTCCAATTCTGGCCAGATGACGGGTCAGAGGGCCGGACGTGACATTGACCAATCTTCCTGTATATGGAGAATGAACAATGCTCCAACCAAAGGCTACACGGAAGACGTTGGCCAAAGGACCACAATCCGGGTGGTGTCCCACACCAGTGTCCCCCTGCTGCTCAAGGACCCTGATTACTTCTTCAAAGAAAGCAACGATACGGTCTACGTCATATGGGGGCCATTCAGGAACATGCGACAAGACGGGAAGGGGATAGTGTACAACATGTTACGAAGAACAGTGGAAAATTACAATAATGCCAAGGTTTATGTCACTACAGAGATGCGTATGAACTACTGCGACACCATCTTCAAGAAGGAGACCGGTAGAGATCGGTGAGATGCATGCTCTTCTATGGGGTACCTGCGGAGTATCATCTGTACAGTAGAGTGTGATTTGCATTTGGACGCATTTGCATATATGACTTAATAGCTGAAGTGGGGTCTTGGTATTATTGCGTGTAAGTTGTATAGAATAGGACAAGAGTAGAGATGAGTGAACATTTCAAGGTTCGATACGGTATGACGAGCATAACAAAACCAAGCCAAAAAGCTGCCAAAATAGCTAAAATTAGGGGCAGACACCAGAAAAGGTGGCATCAATCATCAATTGACCCATCAATTGTGCTATAAATAAACAATTAAAAAAAAAATTAACATGGGTTCCCCTCTATTTAATATAGCCAGCCAGGTAAAGCTGACAGCTGCGGGCTGCAACTATCAGCTGTCAATGTTAAGAAGGCTAGTTATCATGAATAGAAAGAGCTATACACTGTTTTTTAATTATTTAAATAAATAATTTAAAAAATGGTGTGGGGGTCCCCCCATTTTTGACAACCAGCCATGCTAAAGCTGACAGCTGGGTGCTGGTATTTTCAGTCTAGTAAGGGGTCATGAATATTGCCCCCCCCTGCCTAAAAAGAGCAGCTTGCAGCCGCTCAGAAAAGTCACATCTGTTAGAATGTGCCAGTTCTGGCTCTTTGCCCGTCTCATCCCAATTGCCTTGTGGAGGTTACAAGTGGGGTTCATATTTGTATTGTCCAGTGACATCAAGCCCACAGCTTAGTAATGGCGAGGCGTCTATAAAACACCTATCCATTAATAATTCTATAGTAATATTGTAAATAAACACAAACTTCAAAAATATTATTATATGCCTAGGTTTGTGGCAACCTCCAAATACAAAATCATCATAAAGAAAAAATCAGGAAGCTATAATGCCATAAAAATACAAAGAATTTTTATTGAATATTATTTTAAAATGTATACAACAACTTGATAAAAAAAATGGGGACAGCAAAAAATGCAAAAATGCAAAAAGCGGTCACTAAAGATACAGAAACCTGATGGAGCGTTTATAAGTAATGTACTATGCATATAATCCCGCAAGAAAAATATATGTATATTGACCAATTGTTAATTGGTCTAAAAGTAAGGTGCTAACTGCACGGTTCACTAGAGGTACAGTACATAACATCCGGCTACTATAACTATTTATTCCTAATCATTCCTCATCTTTAATTTTTTTTATAATTTCACTGTTGCACTTTATTTGCATTTTGGGTAACTTCCCTTAAGGACATTCGACTATAAGGTAATCTAGCTGGCTAACCTGAATATGGATGGGCGATCTTATTTTGCCATTGTTATGCACTTTATGCATTTTATATTCCCACTCTTTAAGCACTTTGGTATTATGGTCTTTAGGAAGCCATTTTTTCGGCTCTGTATGCACTTAGCACCTTACTTTTAGAACAATTAACTATTTGTCAATATGCATATATTTTTCTTGCGAGATTATATGCATAGTACATTACTTATAAACGCTCCATCAGGTTTCTGTATCTTTAGTGACCGCTTTTGTCATTTTTTTCTGTCCCCATTTTTTATCAAGTTGTCGTATAAATTTTAAAATAATATTCAATAAAAATTCTTTGTATTTTTATGGTATTATAGCTTCCTGATTTTTTTTCTTTGTAAATAAACACACAGCAAGAATAAAGTTCTTTGATTGAAAGAATAACACATCGTCTCCTGAGAATTTTTCTCACTGTGCCAGTGGTGATCTCACCAAGGTCACCGCAGTTCAGGGACCCAGCTGGGAACTCAGCCTCAGTGACCTGCAGTAATCCTGATGACCGTCACCGCTAGTCACTGATGCTGTGCTCACAGCAGCTCATTCTTCATTGGTTCTCAGCCTGGACAGCTGAAAACTATTTATCCCCAGATATGGATTATGGCGTGAGACAGAACAATGGACAGGTGAGGGATATTGTTGTTTTTTATTTTTGTTTCATTACAGGAGACGAGGGATTCAGTGGAATTAGGCGTTAGGTGAGTATAACTGTCTTTATTTTTAAGTAAAAAAGGAAAAATGTTTTGTTTTATTTCAAATAAAGGCCTTTATTCTGGCTGTGTGTTTATTTACCATGTAACTAAAGGATTAGTAATGGATAAGTGTCTTATAGATGCCTCTCCATTACTAAGCCGTGGGCTTGATGTCACCGGACAATACAAAGGTGACACCAACTCCATAAATATGAACCCCACTTGCAACCTCTACAGGGCAAGTGGGAAGAGCCGGGCAAAGCGCCAATATAGATTGGCCCCTTACAAGATGTGCCATGTTGTGGAATTAGAGAAGACCCATTTATTATTTTAAATGGTCTTAAGGGTTGTACATAGAATGTCAACTGCCCCAGATGCAAATAAAGTCCGTGGAGCCTCATTTAAGAGTCTCAAACACGGGACTAGCCAGATCTTCCTCCAGGGAAGGACCCAGCCAAGGAGTGGCTCCTTTTGAGCGCCTTTGCCGGCTGCCGCAGTGTTTTCTTTGACTGCTCTCCCTGAGGTCAGTGATTGTTTCGTGATGTTGGTCTACTAGGCATTGCTCCCACCTAGCCAGAATCCTACTCCACACTGATGAGGGGCAACACCCCGAAACAGCTGTCTGTGGATGGGTACCTGGCCTTGGTATTTCCCTTGTCATATCTTTAAACTCGTAAAGAGCTGGATATTGACTTAAAGGGCCACTTAATATGGTGGTAATGGTGGTTTCCGAAAGGAGCCACCCCTTGGCTGGGTCCTTCCCTGGAGGAAGATCTGGCTAGTCCCGTGTTTGAGACTCTTAAATGAGGCTCCACAGACTTTATTTGCATATTCGTATTTCCCAGGAAGCATTGCACCTAGGATATCGCTGATTGAGCACCTCTGCTGGCTGCCGCAGTGTTTTCTTTGACTGGTCTCCCTGAGGTCAGTGATTGTTTCGTGAACTGCCCCAGATGGCATGGCGCACCATCCAGTACTGTGGAGCCAAACTTACCCCCTTAAAGGGGCTGAACAGTCTTAGGCTACAAGTCTACAGTTACTATATATTACTGCAGACTTGTGAAACCTCACACTACGCACACTGGATGTTGTGAGGATTCTTCTGTGCAGGTGCCAGGAACAGGTTGTCATGTGACCACAAGTATGTGATTTGCATCCATGCAGTCACGTGCAAACTAGATGTGCGTGTCTAGTCAGAATGTGTCTGGAAGTGTGCAGATTGTTTGCTGCCACCAGAGAATCCTCATAGCGCATGTGATGTGAGGATTCACAAAGCTGCAGTCATATATAGTGACTGCAGATTTCTAGCCTAAGGCCGGACAAACCCTTTAAAGACTGAGACATTTTTTGTTTTTGCATCCGTATCTTTTCTTTGTCTTTACTACAAGGTAAATAACTGTTCTATCTTTTCAGCTTCATATCTGTACAACAGGTTGTTGCGGGTCGAGTTGTCATTTTGATTAACATCGTCCATTTTACTGTATAATGTACTGAAAGTGGAAAAAAATGCCCAAGTGAGATGAAATCACAATTCTGCCTTTTGTTCTTTTAGGTTTGATTTTTATGGCATTAAGTGTACGGTAAAAATGACCTGATAACATGATTCTCCTGGTCAGTACGATAACAACAATACTTAACTTGTTTATATATATTTTTTTATTTTAGTGACTTAAATATTTTTAAACTTTTAAAAAAAAAATTGGTTTAGTGTCACCTTTCTCTTAGACTCATAACATTTTGATTTTCTGTTGATGGCACAATGTGGATTTGCTTTTTGCATGAATTATATTTTGCACTTAAAAGTGATCGGAGCTATCTGTATGACATGATTGCCACCTGCCCCATATGGAGCGGGCTCAGCTCATGAGCCCGCTCCATACATCCTGACCAGCTCCCTGATAGATATTTACAGTACATTATGGAGTGTGAAGGGGTTAAATGGAACTTTCAGTGTGCAGTCCGGTCTGGGGACAGCATGTTATAGAGGAGCTATAGTTAGTATAACTTGTATTATTTATCTTAGGAGTCCAGTGGGCGGTTCTAATCAGTGATTGACCGATCTTTTTTGACTTTCAGAGCTTTTTTGCTAAAGCTGCCGCTCTAGTGGAAGGTTTTGCTCCATAAACCCGACACAACATCATGGTCGTCCTCCACCACGGGCCTCGTCATCATTTTTATGTATTTCCCTACTCCGCCCCTGTGGCCTTTATGGCTTCCAGCTCCCCGTTCTCCACTTTTCCCCCCCTTTCTGCGGTCTCTACAGGTGAATACACTTTGCATTCGCTCTATGCCATCTTGCATTACGTGAGTCGAGTCTTTCTCGCTTTTCATCTCCAGCCACGTCGTAATAACATCAGTACCATCGGTACATTGCTCCCTGATTACACATGAGCCCCCACAGGCGCCGGCGGGAGGAACCAGCCTGCATTATTTATTCTCTGATATCCGGTGAAGTGCCGCTCCTACTTAGGCCTTCGGGCACAATTACGGAAAACTATTGAACATATCTCACATTATGAAACTACGAGAAAAACTTTGGAAAAAAAAGATGGTATAAAGCGGCCGATACGACAGCGTCAGGCGCGCGGTCTTATCTGCAGCCTCTGTGGTCCGGGAAACATTTTTTATGATAATTAGTCTCAGCTCCCTCATAAACCATAACTCAGCGCTCACTGATAAAAGTCCCGGAGTTATTGAAATGTAATTTGTTTGGTTTAAATTGAAGCTTCGAGTCTCATTTTCGGAGTATTAGATTACCGGGGAAATACAGTGTGTCAGGGAAAGTAATGGATCCCGCTATCCGGCTGAACAATGTGGGAAGGAATGACAGTGTCAGAGTCCTACAAGGAGATAAGAGCGCTATGGCGGCGGAGGCGCCTGTCGCTGGAGACATCACATATATAATGTCATACTATTGCACTACGCCTTCACGAATACAGCTACACACCAAAGATACATAGGGCTGTGCAAAAGGCTCTAAGTGGATACAATGGACCATTGACAACAAAGCAAAAGAAAGTGACTGTCCGCCCTAAAAAAAATCCTGTACCATTATATATCTATAAAGAAGTCAGAACTTTTCTGATACAGAGCTCCAGATCCCCAGCACAATCATAATAAAATGTGTCCTGCCTCCACTAGGGGGAGCTCAGGAGCTTACTGCATACAGAGACTACAGTCCACAGTGAGTGACGCGGCAGGAGAGCCTGTGTGATGAGGTTCTATTTTAAGTCCATAGGACTGATGGAGGCAGCGAGGTACAGCGCTCAGCCTCAATAGACATTGATGGGACCACTGTTCTAGTGATTGTTAGAGGATTCACTGACACTGACTGATGAGACCCCCTTTCTAAAAACCAGTGGAGCTCTCAGACATTATTTGTGACCAGCATTCTACTAATCTATGAAGCTTCCTCTGGCAATAATAGATATCCGTGATCTAGCAATTGGTGGGATTCTATAGTATTGACAGGGACCCAACCCCATTCTAGTGGTCGGTGGAGCTCTCACAAACATTGATTGGGACCCCCATTCTATTGTTGAACCTTCCATAGACATTGACAGACCCCCATTCTTATGACTGATGGAGATACTATAGACAGTGACTGGGACCCCCATTCTAGTGATTGGTGAAGCTGCCATAAACTTTGACCGATATCCCCGTTTTAGTTATTGGTCGAGCTTCCTCAGACATTGAGTGGGAACCCCGTTCTGAAGATTGGTGGAGCTACCATAGACATTGACCAGGAACCCATTATAGTGATTGGTGGCGCTACCATAGACATTGTCTGGTCCACCTGTTTTATTAATTGGTGAATCTTCCATAGGCATTAACTGGGACCTTTGTTCTAGTGAGTGGTGGCGCTATAACAGCCATTGACTAGGTCCCACGTTGTAATCATTGGTAGAGCGCTCACAGACATTGACTGGGACCCCGTTTTAGTAATTGGTGAACCTTCCATGGACATTGACTTGGACCCCCGTTCTAATGATTGATGGAGCTTCCACAGACATTGACTGGACCTCCTTTTTAGTGATTGGTGGAGCTCTTACAAACATTGACTGGGACCCCGTTTTAGTAATTGGTGAACCTTCCATGGACATTTACTTGGATCCCCATTCTAATGATTGGTGGAGCTTCCATGGACATTGACTGGACCAAGTTTTAGTGATTGGTGAAGCTTCTGTAGATAATGACTGGGATCCCCGATCTAATGATCATTTGAGCTTCCACAGACATTGATCCGGTCCCCCATCTAGATATCGGTAGAGAGGCTCTATGGATAAATGATGAATGTCATTTCTATAAAACCCCTTTAGCGCATATCCCCTCTTTAGTACAATTTAGATGTTCCTTTTTACGTAACTTTTTCAGAATCTTTTTGGAATTTTATGCTCCTAAATAAATTTTAATATCAGAAAAGAAAAAGTAAAGTCATTGAGACATGCAGCTTGGCTCGGCGGACAGCTTCTGCATTCTTGGTTAATCTTTTTACAGCTCGGGATTCTTGATAAGTTCAGAAAGGAAGTGATCAAGGAAGGATCTTTCTAATCGTCAGGATGAATTCTGCTGAGCTTACTGATGACCAATCAATGCACTGAAGAGAAAACCATCAACAAATAGTAATATTCCTGCTGATGGTTTTCAGTTAAAAACAGTAGTTTTCTTGGTTATTAATCCTCCGTCCATTAGGAAAATACAAACTTATGTGCATAAAATGAAAACAACATAGGCTGTAACCTACCGTATATTGGTACATCATGCTCCAAACTTTCAACCCAACTGTTGGATTTTACTTCCTAAACCTGAAAATCAACAGATAAAACCATGTTGACTATTATTATTAAATTGCCCTTCCTTCTTTACATCCCGCCATATTTCATAAGTCTCGACGTACAGTTATATTGGCGCCCATAACTAACGATGCCAGGAAAGGCTCCACGCCGTCTACCCATAAACAACATAAATAATTAAACTAAAACAATTATTTTCCCCGCCGTAAATCTGCCCCCTATTTTTTTTTGCCGGTCGTTACGGTATAATTTCACTAATCATCTTGATACACCGCGTTCTTGGTGATTTATACGGCGTTACATAATCATCCAGACAATAACGAAGCGACCGGTCTGGCGGATCCGTCTCGCGCAGAACCCGGTGATTTCGGATACAAATTAAGATTGTGTACTGAAATGTATTAAATGTTATTAGACGTGTAGATCAAGTTTATAGTCTGCAAAATGGAGCCTTTGGGAGGAAATTGCTCGCTGGCAGCGTTTACGAGACTTGGTTGCGTATCAGCCTCTTCTCTTTTGTATGCGGTGCCCTGGATTAATGGTTATAGGCGTGAAGTCATTCAGGCTTTTTTTTATTTCCCCACCGCCCACCTCACACCGGCGTGAGACCACCGAGGGGATGGAGAGCATTTTATATCGTTTTGTTTTTCTGGATGTTTTTGGATCAGTTTCAGGTCTTTCTCCAATTACATTTTTTAATTTTGCAGATTGATGCGCTCTCCGCCACCGATGGCTCCGGGAAGGATTAGTAAACAAGCACAAGAGATGTGCTTTGTTTTTTTTTTTCGTGTCTACTGTGATGAATTAAGGAACGTCCAATAATAAAAAATTATACTGCACCAATATCCAATGCGAATTGTGGGCATTGCCGATGAGGAGGGATGGGGTGACAACAAATCTCGCCTCTATTTTTGCTTCCCATGTCGGATTGTTGACCCGTTGGAGAACAAAGAGAGTGCAGTGCTGCAGCCAATTCAGCCCATCCATCTATTACCCGGTCAGACAATGGCCATCATGTAGCGGATGTTAGCCGATACTTCCCTTACAATAACTGATACTTACCAAACTATTTCGCAACTTTAGTAGTTGTTGCATTCCGTAATCTGCAAAAACTGTAGTCGCCGTATACTCGTAGCTTTAACCCAACTTTCTAAGAGGTATATACAAGTAGCTGTGTAGTAGGTGGGATGTCAGTGCTCGGGGCAAGGCTGGTCTCTTACCCCCCTAACCTGTGATCCATTAGCACTCTGTGAATCTCTTCCACCAGTCTGTTATTGAACAGCATTAGCCCCCAAGAACATATATTGTAATTTTATGAAAATACTGATGTACTTATAATTTGCTTTCTGTTTTTTTGCTGAAATCAAACAAAACATTTTGAAAAAAAGAAGGTCTTATATTGTTATGATACACTCTTTACATTTTATTTTCTACACTTCTTGTATAACTATTTCAATTCACCCTAATTTTAAACCTTGCCTTAATTAGGACCCTAAATATATAAAATAAAAATGATTTATGTATTTGTAGTACATTCCCACTGACTGAGCACTCCTCCCATCAATACAGGGCGGTTTTAATTAGTGCTGGATCCTATCTGCCCTTTAAATTGTAAGCTTTCTGCCCAGGAGAGGCACATTAGATTAGGATCCCAACAAAGAGGTACGCCTTGTCACTGGCTGTCGGGTTTCTCATGAATTAGCAATGTTTTGCCCTAAGTTCCATATATTCATTGTGTGCATATTATAGCATTTCAGAGGGCAGCGCAAGTTTTCATAATTAGAGCCCTAAAACTAGCCCTAAATCCAACCCTAAACCTAGCACCAACGTGAACCTAGCCCTAAATCGAGCCTTAAAAAGCCTAAACCCAGTCCTAACCTGAACACTAAACCTAACCTAAACCTTAAACTTAACCCTAACCTGAATCCTAAGCCTAGCCCTAACCTGAAAACTGAACCTAACCTAAACCTTAAACTTAACCCTAACGTAAACCCTTAACTTAACCCTAGCCTTAACACTAATCCTAACCTGAACCTTAAACCTTGCCCTAACCTTAAGCCTAAACTTAACCCTAAACTTAACCCTGACCTGAACCCTAAACCTTGCCCTAACCCGAACCCAGAGCTCATCAGCCGGTGACAGCACATCTCAAATTCTGTGCTCTGGGCAGGCGTCACCGGGCGGGCCTTCACTGTGATACTCTTAAGAAGAGGCCATGCTTGCTTTTGCTACTCATTTAACAGTGGGGGCTTTAATTATATTTACAGGATTTTTTTTTAGGAGGAAACCCTAATAGGGCTGTTGAAGTGAGACAAACCCCTTACAGGGGTATTGGTATCGTAGAAAGGGATGGCATATTGGTACAACTTGCTATCTTTTTCTATGATTGGTCAGGGTCTGAATTCTGGGACCTCTGATGGAAGGGGATGCAGCCATATGCCATTGTTTTTCTGGTGCACAGCAGCGCCCGGCCGCCTACTATGCAGGGAACTCCACGGGGCTTTATTCAAGTGAATGACGCCAACTCCATTCTCCTTTAAGGCTGGAGGGCCCAGAGTGCAATTTTGCAAGAGAATCTAAACCAGCACTGCTTCTCCTTCATCTCTAGGATCGGTGCGAGTCCCAGAGGTCGGACTCTGACAAGTATAGACCATCACGCTACAAAATGCGAAAACATCTTTAAAATGCCCTTTAAATGCTAATCACATCCTCCTATCAGTACAGATTATAAAGTGAAGTTATACTGAAGCCATGAATACATATTATTACGTGGACATGATGTGACTTTGTTGGCGGTAAGGTTACATTCGTGACTTACCCCTCCCTATATGCTGCTTTAATATGTAGCAGATGTAATATATAGCAGCGCCGGGTCTAATTACTGTAATTTCACCACGTACCGCCATCCAGGTGAGCGGCTTATCAAGGTCTCCTGTAATATGTAGCTCTGGGGAATGCTAATTAGCTTAGGTGACTGTGATCGCACGCAGGACGCCGGGGTAGACGACAGGCACTGTCTTGGGACTCCGGCTCAGACAGTGAAATTGCATTATCTCCACGTAGCAATTTCCTAGGAGTATCGTCTGCATACATTGTAGCAGCAGCGAACATGCAACGAGAGACATGACGAGCTGCAGAACTAATGCCAGCAAAATTATTTTTTATTTATTAAACCCAGACTCAAAAAAAAAGCTAAAAAGTCTGTTTCAGATGTTAATAAATCCTGCAATTGTGGTACTTGCAGGTACACAGGATGCGGTGACGAGTCACGAGACGGTTTGGTGCTTTTTATAATAACGTTTATAGGCCTAGAGGTAACTATCCTCAGTCACAGCCTGACCAACCAAAGGGGTAACAAGGGTTGCCCTCGCAGGGGCTCAATACAAGCAAACACAACCAGAGTAGAACACGACTACGTCCGGCGAAAGCCGGTCACTATAGGGCCGCGGTATGGCCGACTACGGGTCCTTAACTATATAGTCAACTTAGCCGTCTTGACGTCCCTCGGCGTCCTGGACGGTGGTTTTTCGGTGGAGCAGCCGCTGGGCCCAGTTGTTGAAGAGTCGACGTAGTCTTCGAGCGTTCCAACGCTCCTGTGACGCTGGGGCACCTCCGGCCCCGGAGGAGTCCTTGGATGAGTGGGCCGCGGCCCCCGGACTGGGGTAAGCAGTAGCGGTGCGGGGTGGCGAGTGGCAGGCCACCTGTGCAGCTAGCAGCTGCGATGGGGAATCCGTGGCAAGCAGAGGCTTGGCCCCTGCCACAGATTGGAGCGGGACAGTGGTGACCGCCGACTGCACTGGACTTGCTGCGACCACGGGTAAGGGCAGTGCGGGTGGCGGGAGACAGGCCACAGCCGTGGGCTGGGGCGAGGCGGCAGCGGGCGCGAGCGACCACGGGCAGGCCGCGGGCTGGGGCGAGGCGGCAACGGCCGCGAACTGAGGTGAGGCGGCGGCTGCTGCAGGCTGAAGCGGGGCAGCAGGTCTCGGACTGTCGTCTGGGCGCTGTCCCTCTGATGTCCTAGGTGAGCGTCTCCCCTGTTACTGGTGAGTCGCTCCCACGGTCTCCTGCTGCTTCTGTAGCCGGTCTGCTGACTCATCATGACTAGCGCTCCCCGCCCCTTTTATACTGGCTCCTCCCCCAGCCCATCTGTCCATCTCAGCGGTCCGTCCCTGAACTCTGTCCCCCGGGAACAGTTTCCCCCAGAACCTAGATGACGGTCCCCTTGGTTCCAGCCCGGACACTTGGGGAGGGCCGTTCTTCCCACACTCTATCCATCCTCAGGGATCATTCAGACGTCCGATTTCCATGCGCTTGTTCTATCCATGATTTCCACGCACACATTAAAAGTAGAGTCTATGGTGCCTTTCACATGTACTGTACATGTTTTTTTCTGGATCGGGTGTCTGCAGAACAATAGCCAGAGACATTTCCGATTTTGATCATAGCCATGGATCAAAGTCAACAGTAAATGGACCTAAAAAAAAGAATGGGGGATAGCGCTCAGATGACACCATTGTTTCACCCAAGTGATGTCTTTTTGTTACCATTTAATGGGCAGAAGCTTGGAAATTTGGGGGGTTTCTTTTTTTGCATATGAAAAACACAGATGCCACACTGATGGTAAAAATGGAACCGCGGACCAAAAATGAATGAAATTTGGATAAAAAAAAGTTGGTCAGCCCAAGCTCATAGTGTAATCTAAGCACTTTGCCTGCTAGGGGATATCACCCCTTTAAATATCTCACCTTTAATGTTCTGAAGGAACTTGTCTAATCAGATATGCTAAATATGAGCTTGGTGCACCCTAGGTGTGGCCAAGAGGCTCATTGCACCATTCTACCTGCTGGTTTTGCCAGTCTTCGCCTTCCTCACTGGTGTTTGACTGACACGCCTGGACTAAGCATTAGTGTTCGCCTACTAAGAATATTTGATTAAAGTTCTAATTTTTGCGGAACAGAAACAGTGATTATTACAACAAAGGTGCAATTTTTAGAGGTGAAGAACTGGAAGTTGTAAAGGGCTTCTACATACTCAGATCGATCGATGTTCACTCAAGATGCAGCGACGACATCGGAAGACAATAGGATAATCGCTATGGTAAAATCAACAATGAAGTCACTGGACAAGGTCTTCACATCAAGGAATATTTCACTTGTGGTGAAGACACGACCGTACATAGTCTGGTCTTTTCTGTTGTAACATTTGGATGCAAAACCTGGGCGATAGAGGAACAAGACAGAAACAGAATCAACTCCTTCAGAATGTGGTGCAGGAGAAGGATGTTATCAATACCACGGATGGAAAGAAGAACAAGCAAATAAATCTCAGAACAAGTCGAGCCAGACATGACCCCGAAGCAAGGATCACCAAGCCGCGACCTGTGGACACATCATACGTAGAGGGCGATCACTGGAGAAGGACATCATGGTCGGAAGATCAGACGGAACAAGGCGAAGAGGAAGACCCGCAAAATGATGGCTTCATACAATCACGATAATGTCAGAGAAGACCCTGGTGGACCTATCTAGGCTGCACAAGATCCATCTTCCTACAAAGCGTTCTTCCATCAAGTCGCCATAGACCGAGCTGAAGGCTGTTAAATAAAGTTAAATTAATAGGATTAATGTAATATGTATCGTGACATCATCGGAATTCACCTTGTATTTCATGGTGTATGGACAGCTCAGGGTCCAGGTTGTGAATGTAGCAGCTCTCTTCCCCTCTCGCAGCAGGAATCCTCAGCACAATACCACCTAATCTTGTGATAAGCCCTATGGATCCTAGCCTGACTTTGGATTTATTTATATACTTACAGTTATCATTGATAACTTGGCGCCCTCCAATTTACTCGACTTTAGAGCAAACTCATTGAAAGACAAAAGAAAACCCACAATATCCATAAATGCAGCCCCCACAAAGCCTGGAGGCGGGTGTCGGTCTTCTCAGTTGTGTCGGATTTTGCTATTATTCTTGGTGCAGCCGTTTCCTGCGCCTGTCTCTCAATCACCCTAATTACTTCCTTCCACCGAGTCGCTCAGTAGTCAGACTATTGCTGTGAGCCGCCAGTTCAGCGTGAAGCCATCGCGCTCGCTGCCTGCTTGAGAAAGAGGGAGCACTTCAAGGGGAATTAGGAGGCGAATCTCAACCAGGCAGACAATCGGAAGGAGCGCCGGGAGACGCAATGAGCAAAACGTCACCGCTGGGCCTCTTATGACTGATAAACAGGGTATAGAAAATGTAAAGCGCCGCTCCGCCGAGTGACCGACTCTCTGGAGGAATTATCAGTGAGTGAAAGTAGCACGTTATAAAACATGGGATTATGATACAAAAGCGTTACATCCAGATTTGGTCAGCGTTCCTCCTGGTCACCAGAGGCCTCTCCCCCTCGAATTCAGAATTTCATGGAAGCACTGTGACAACTCCCTTTAAATTCCACTTTTTCAAAAGATACGGACACCTCCATAGGCATTTTATATTTACTTACACGCCTTTACTTTGTGTTCAAAATAATATTTGTAATTGGTTTTCATAAAAAAAAAAAGTTACACTAATTGGCTTTTCGAGGCTTTTGACTTTATTTTTCTGCACATTGCTGGCTGCAGAATGAGTTAACTTAGTATCCATTAGTGAGCTCAGTCTCACAGTGGTTTGTAACTCTTTTATGTTTTTTTTTTTCTCCTATGCTAATTTATGACCCTAGACCACATCAACGTTGGGATGGACTTGGTCATAAACCTGCACGGTGGAGTTCCAATAAAAGAGTTGGAAACTCAGACTGAGCTCACTAATGGATTATCAGTTAACTCATTGTACAGTCAGGGAAACAGGGAGTCTATGCAGGCAAAATGATGTTTTTTTTTAAAAAAATAATTTTTGAAATTTTTTTTATGTGTAGCCCAAAATACATGCGCACTTAAGTCAAATATAATTACCACGAAGAGGAATCTAAAACCAAGTCATAATTTCCTTGTCATAATCTTTTAGAAAACTTTTAGAGAATAGGGGTTCTCTAAATATAGGGGGTAATTTCTTTCTCGTCTCTGATTGTTGGTCATTGTGAACTCTACTAAGGGTTTGATCGTCGACGTGTCGTATCAACATATTGCGGGGAGGCTCCTGCTGCAGGAAATTGCCTTAGGCCGGGGTCACACTAGAGAGGAATACGGACGAGTGAGAGGCGTAAAAACCGCGCATTACACACGGACCAATGATTCTCTGTGGGGCAGCTCCCAACAGCCGTATATTTCTCGGGCGTATTCTATGGTCCGTGCCAATCGCAGCATGCGGCGATTGGCAGTGTACTACGCCCGTAATACGCCAATGCAAGTCTATGGGTGCGCAAAAACAACGCATTACACACGGACCAATGATTCTCTATGGGGCAGCTCCAATCAGCTGTATATTTCTTGCTCGTATTCTACGGTCCGTGCCAATCGCAGCATGCTGCGATTGTCAGCGTACTACGCCCGTAATACGCCAATGCAAGTCTATGGGTGCGCAAAAAATACGCATTACACACGGACCACACATGTGACTTGCGAGAAATACGCACCCGGTGTCCTTTAGAAAAGCCGGCAATTCAGTGCGCTATACAGTAAACTCACACTGACAGGTTTAATAAAGAAACAAAAGAATAGATATAGACACATAGAATACATATACTGTATATATATTTACATTTCATAGAGTTCTACATAGCAAAATAGCCGCAAAATCAATTGCCGGCTTCTGTAAAATCATTCCGCCACCCGACATGAAATGACACATGGTTACATACAGTAAATCATTTCATTTCATGTTTTTTTTTATATATGTCCCTGACTAATAATTAGATGAGGGTTTGTGTGTAAAATTTGGGACGTCTAGATGTTAAAATAAGGGGTTAATTCGTTGGAAAAAAATGTGTGGGCTCCCGCGGCAAAATCGCAACCAGAGAGGTAAAGCAGGTGAGTGAGGGCAGATTTTAGTAGCCCTGAGAGAGACCATTGTTTTTGCCCCCCCCCCCCCCCCCGGCTACAAAAATCTGACCCCAGAAAAGGCGCATCTAAAAGAAGCGCCTATTCTGGCCCTTATCCTCTCTATTCCCATTGCCCTGTAGCGGTGGCTAATGGGTTAATATTAATGGGCTAATGTCATCTTGCAATTGGAAGATGACTTTAAGCCGATTAATAATGGAGAGGGAATTTCTACAAGAGGAGAGAGGATACCCGTCTGCTCTGCTGAGACTTGTAGTGAAGTTCTTTATGTGCTTTTGTTTGCATTTTATAGAATGACAGAATAGGATCAGAGCAGATCGAACCTCGGGGCAATTATTCAGAATTTAAAAAAAAAAAATTTTTTTCCTCCCGGCAGTCAGTTTTTTACTGATGACACACAGAAAGCTGACAGGTACAAGTCCCTGTGTGGTTGGATGGTGGAAGTGTTGGAGGCAGCAGTCCGGGCTCTGGGGACTCGACTGCCGCATATCACCGGCCGGTGGTGTGCATTCTGCATTTTCCTCCATTATTAGTCACCAAACCGCTGCCTCTTATCAATCCCATTTCATGGCTATCTATTAAGGCGCACCTAGCGTGGGAACAGACAATATTTTGGATGCTACTTGAAAGTCTTAACATTTCCCGGGGGGAATCTTAGACTACGTGTGCCACAAACAGATGCCAGCTGCCGGGAGGCCTTAGCCTTCACGGAAGGAGACTTTCCCTCCTGCTCAGTGCGGAGACTCTCTGCATCATTAATGATGTGAGCAAGCCACTTCAAGACAGAGATTAAATGTATTTTGGGGCATTTTGCTTGAAGGGGGAATGTGGCAGAATATGGTTGTTTTATAGGATTAGAAAAACAAGATGTGCTTTTTGGTGAAACAGCGCCACTCTTGTCCATGGTTATGTCTGGTACTGCAAGAGAAATGTAGATAGCTGTCCCCATATGTGAGGCTCATCCTTAGAGAAAGCTACGCACATCAAGATCTAAGGGCTGTATATAAATTATATCCCGTGTCACGCAGCATCAGGATTGTGCTGCATGAAGAGAGTCATTAACGATTGTTACAGAGAACCTCCTACACAATTACCTTGCTACTATATAGTAGTTTTAAAATATCCCTGAAAAATATGCCTTTTGTTGTATAATGCAGAAAATTAATTTAAGCAGTTGTCAATGTACGTAAAGTTAAGAGTCATGTGGGCGGAGCTGCAATCCTAAAGAGTCATGAAGTTTGGCCCCTAAAAAAAAAACTTCCTGACTTGATTGAGATCTAACAAGAGCAATCATAACCTGTGAGACCTCTATAGAGGAAGGATGTGTTTATGGGCTAGATCATGTGACTCGTCAGAACTACAGCACCGCCCACATGACTCTTAAACGGTAATTTACATATATTTTAGATTAATTCCTATATATTAAGTTACATTAAGCAGATCATACAGGGACCTCATTATAATACTATTACTGTCCAGTATAACAGCAATCGGGGGCCTAAAATCTTCCAGGATTTTGTTTTTTATTGCTTTTTTAGTAGTTGTTTCAGCTTTTTTTTGGGGGGAGGGGGGATTTGGTGTGGGGTCAGTATTTATTTGTTTTAAGACGTAGGAGATCTGGAAGAATCTGTATAATTTTATGGGTGTGTATATATTTATAGGGACACATCGGGGGTCTATATCTTTCTTTAGAGGGTCTGAAGATTGGTTTGTATTTCTTTAGAGAGTCCGATATGGGGGTCTGTACCTTTTTATTTTGGGTTTCTCTAATGTGCTCTATATCTGTTTAATAGGATTATGTGTACTTTTTGGTATTAACAAGCCTTATGTACTTGGGAGCATATCGTATATGGTTTTGTTGAGCATCTTGCCAAAACTTTTTGCACATCGCTTGCCACTTTTTGTTCCGCCCTGTGGGCTCTTGTCAAGGATCGCAAGAATGAGCAAACTTCCCTACCGCCATCCTGAACGTCTCTTGTGATTACTTGGCTCTCGTGCTGTCGTGAGAAGAGGAGCCGCCCTGTGAAGAGGAGCCGCCCTGTGAAGAGGAGCCACCCTGAGAAGAGGAGCCACCCTGAGAAGAGGAGCCTCCCTGAGAAGAGGAGCCTCCCTGAGAAGAGGAGCCGCCCCGAGAAGATGAGCCACCCTGAGAAGAGAAGCTGTCAGGAGAAGAGGAGCCGCCCCGAGAAGAAAAGCCGCCCCGAGAAGAGGAGCCATCCTGAGTAGAGGAGCCGTCCTGAGAAGAGGAGCTGCCCCAAGAAGAGGAGCCACCCCGAGAAGATGAGCCACCCTAAGAGAAGCTGTCAGGAGAAGAGGAGCCGCCCCGAGAAGAGGAGCCGTCCTGAGAAGAGGAGCTGTCAGGAGAAGAGGAGCAGCCCCGAGAAGATGAGCCACCCTGAGAAGAGAAGCTGTCAGGAGAAGAGGAGCCGCCCCGAGAAGAAAAGCCTCCCCGAGAAGAGGAGCCGCCCTGAGAAGAGGAGCCGCCCTGAGAAGAGGAGCCGCCCCGAGAAGAGGAGCCGCACTGAGAAGAGGAGCTGTCAGGAGAAGAGGAGCCTCCCCGAGAAGAGGAGCCACCTTGAGAAGAGGAGCCGCCCTGAGAAGAGGAGCCGTCATGAGAAGTCCTGGTCCGGCTGCCTTGGAGTACCAACATGGACGCCAGACCCAAACTTCTGCAAATCTTTTTGATCAGCTCCAATGGGATCCTTATCGGCCGTTCCTCGGCTTCCCCAGTACAGATGTTGATTATGACCCATCTTTCCGCTTTGACCATGGGCATAATACTTTTATATAAACGATCTTTCAGACTGATCCTGTCGATATTTCTAGTCTGTGCTGTAGGCGGAAAGTTACAGGCCGGTGCGGGATAATCCCTCAAGAGGTTATCAGGCCTGAGGAGCGAGACTGCTTGATGATGATCGTGTCAATAATAGCCCATAATCCAGAATTACTGCTCCCGTCTCCGACACCTGAATGCGCCGCCATGCACCTCTCGAGGAAATGACTCAGTGAATGCGATCCGGCCGCGGAGCGGTAATGGCGGCTAATTATAGATCAGGAGCCTCTCTGTAAATGTCTGGCATTATGGAGCCAGATAGAAGCGGAGATTTCATGTGTTACATTATATCCCATCTTCAGTCATTAGGCGGCCTAATTACATCGTGCTCCGGACACCCAGACAGTAATTAGAGCCTCCAGCTGATTGGCCGAGAAGGATTACGTGGTCGCATCCGCCGTACCCCTGTGTCTGACTGTCCAACAAGGATGCACTAATTGCCTTGGAGCACTGTCTGTTCTGCACCATGTAGCGGGGGGCGTCCATAACACTTCGAGGCATCAAATACAATGTTTCTTCATGTTTGCAAGCCAAATGCTACTACTCTAATTAATTAAAGGGATCCCACGACATTATGCACACAGACCTATCGGTGCAGCATCTTACAGGGCAGGAGAAGCCGAGCAGATTGATATATGGTTTGTAGGCAAATATTTAGTATAACTTCATATTATAATCATTTTATTCAGAGTTTGGCGTCCAGTGGGCGGAGCTTCTTAGTGATTGACAGCTCTCTCTGAATAAGGAAAACGTCCAAACATTGATTGGAACCACCTACTGGACTCTTGACAATAGATTAACACATCAAGTACCCTTTACAGAAGTGGCAGATATCTCCTGAGATAGAACCAGACGATCCGTGGGATCCACCTACAATCTTGTGTCTGCAATGTCCACCGTTCAGGGTAATGATTGGTGGTCATGGAGCGTAGACCCCCGCCAGTCACACATTGATCCTATGATGGGACAGGGCCTGGAGAGCCCCTTAATATCGGGTTGGTAAGGATCCATTCGTTATGCGATCGGTCTCCCTAGATTATATTTCACTGTATTTTTAGTCTGGATTATTTTGAAGCTCTATAGACTAAAATAGACCACTGAATGTGCCCAATGTATACCAATCACCCCCCATGGGTACCAGCCACCCGCAATGTGTTAGTGCCTCCTCCTAAAATTTGCCAGCCTTGTCCAATGTGATACAGCCACCTCCAAATAATAATAATAATTTTATTTCTATAGCGCCAACTTATTCCGCAGCGCTTTACATTATAGAGGGGACTTGTACAGACGATAGACATTAAAGCATAGCAATAATCATATAGATCAAAACAGATACCAAGAGGAATGAGGGCCCTGCTCGCAAGCTTAGTCTATGAGGAAAAAGGGGAGATGCGAAAGGTGGATGGTAACAATTGCCTTCATTGTTCGGACCATCCCTAGTGTAAGTATCGGGTGTTCCAGTTGCTGCATTAACCAGTTAACAGTCTAAGTATGTAACAGTACAGACACAAAGGGCTATTAAATGCATAATGCATGTGAGAACATGATGCGAGGAACCTGATTATGGTAAAAAAAATTTGACTGCCACACAGGGATCGTTAGGTTAATGCCTTGAGGCGGTAGGCCAGTCTGAACAAACGTGTTTTTAGGGCACGCTTAAAACTCTGGGGATTGGGGATTAATCGTATCAACCTGGGTAGTGCATTCCAAAGAATTGGTTCAGCACGTGAAAAGTCTTGGAGACGGGAGTGGGAGGTTCTGATTATTGTGGATGCTAACCTCAGGTCATCAGCAGAACGGAGGGCACGGGTAGGGTGGTAGACTGCGACGAGGGAGGAGATGTAGGGTGGTGCTGAACCGTGGAGTGCTTTGTGGGTGAGGGTAAGGCTATGTGCACACGTAGTTTTTTGGGTGTGCAGATTTTGTAGAGAAAACCGCAGGTAAGTCCTTCGGTTTATCTGCAGTTTTGCCCTGCAGTTTTACACCTCATAATGGATGAGGTGTAAAACTGCAGCGTTTCTGCACCAAACAATTGACATGCTGCGGTTTGTAAACCGCAGCAAAACCGCGTGGAAAAAACCGCAGCATGTGCACAGCTTTTTTTATTTCCATAGGAAATAAAGGTACTGTACAACGCAGCAGAATCTGCTGCGGACCCGCAGGTGCAGAAACGCTGCGGAACCACAGCAGAATCCGCACTGTGTGCACATACAGTGGGGAAAAAAAGTATTTAGTCAGTCAGCAATAGTGCAAGTTCCACCACTTAAAAAGATGAGAGGCGTCTGTAATTTACATCATAGGTAGACCTCAACTATGGGAGACAAACTGAGAAAAAAAAATCCAGAAAATCACATTGTCTGTTTTGTTTTCATTTTATTTGCATATTATGGTGGAAAATAAGTATTTGGTCAGAAACAAAATTTCATCTCAATACTTTGTGATATATCCTTTGTTGGCAATGACAGAGGTCAAACGTTTTCTGTAAGTCTTCACAAGGTTGCCACACACTGTTGTTGGTATGTTGGCCCATTCCTCCATGCAGATCTCCTCTAGAGCAGTGATGTTTTTGGCTTTTCGCTTGGCAACACGGACTTTCAACTCCCTCCAAAGGTTTTCTATAGGGTTGAGATCTGGAGACTGGCTAGGCCACTCCAGGACCTTGAAATGCTTCTTACGAAGCCACTCCTTCATTGCCCTGGCGGTGTGCTTTGGATCATTGTCATGTTGAAAGACCCAGCCACGTTTCATCTTCAATGCCCTTGCTGATGGAAGGAGGTTTGCACTCAAAATCTCACGATACATGGCCCCATTCATTCTTTCATGTACCCGGATCAGTCATCCTGGCCCCTTTGCAGAGAAACAGCCCCAAAGCATGATGTTTCCACCACCATGCTTTACAGTAGGTATGGTGTTTGATGGATGCAACTCAGTATTCTTTTTCCTCCAAACACGACAAGTTGTGTTTCTACCAAACAGTTCCAGTTTGGTTTCATCAGACCATAGGACATTCTCCCAAAACTCCTCTGGATCATTAAAAATGCTCTCTAGCAAACTTCAGACGGGCCCGGACATGTACATGCTTAAGCAGTGGGACACGTCTGGCACTGCAGGATCTGAGTCCATGGTGGCGTAGTGTATTACTTATGGTAGGCCTTGTTACATTGGTCCCAGCTCTCTGCAGTTCATTCACTAGGTCCCCCCGCGTGGTTCTGGGATTTTTGCTCACCGTTCTTGTGATCATTCTGACCCCACGGGGTGGGATTTTGCGTGGAGCACCACATCGAGGGAGATTATCAGTGGTCTTGTATGTCTTCCATTTTCTAATTATTGCTCCCACAGTTGATTTCTTCACTCCAAGCTGGTTGGCTATTGCAGATTCAGTCTTCCCAGCCTGGTGCAGGGCTACAATTTTGTTTCTGGTGTCCTTTGACAGCTCTTTGGTCTTCACCATAGTGGAGTTTGGAGTCAGACTGTTTGAGGGTGTGCACAGGTGTCTTTTTATACTGATAACAAGTTTAAACAGGTGCCATTACTACAGGTAATGAGTGGAGGAAAGAGGAGACTCTTAAAGAAGAAGTTACAGGTCTGTGAGAGCCAGAAATCTTGATTGCTTGTTTCTGACCAAATACTTATTTTCCACCATAATATGCAAATAAAATGAAAACAAAACAGACAATGTGATTTTCTGGATTTTTTTTTCTCAGTTTGTCTCCCATAGTCGAGGTCTACCTATGATGTAAATTACAGACGCCTCTCATCTTTTTAAGTGGTGGAACTTGCACTATTGCTGACTGACTAAATACTTTTTTTCCCCACTGTACCTGTTATGAATGGGTAACCGAAGAGGAAAAAAAGACAACAAGCTAAGTCTCAGAAAACCAGAGAAGTTGGTAACTATACAGATTGTAGATCCCTGATCTTAACCGCACAACTAGCAGCAGTCGTGGAGCGTTCCTACGATGATCCTAGACGCCTCATCACAACCTGAGAACTACATAAGCCTAAAGCAGGAAAAGAGGAAAACTAACTGCCCCAGAGCAGACCCCAAAGGAAAGACAGCCCCCCCACAAGTATTGACGGTGAAACAAGATGAAAATACAAACAAAGGCAGGAAAATAGGCTGAGCAAACGATGGGGCCCGGCTAACTAAATAGGACAGGAAAGGAAAGACACTGTCTGCAATCTGCCCAAAAAAACCTACAAAAATATTGTCCAACACTTCTGATAGCAAAATTAACCCTGAAATCACTAGACTTCTAAACCTATATCAGCACTCTGAAATATTCTGAGACAGAGCAAAAAAGAGGCCAATCTAATAAGGGACAAAAAGCAGATTGGCAAATACTGATTAATATGAGTGGAAATTCAGCATAGCCCCAGCAGGGGCAGGCTGATTACACAAAAAACTGAATTGACCAACAAGCGCAAGTGCGAACATTAGCAAAAAACAAACCTAACTTGAGAAGACTGGAAGAGAGCTGAAGTCCAGGACCTGAGAAGCAGACTGAATCACCAACACCCGGATAGGGCGTCAGCTGTCTTATATCCAGTCTGATACTCCAGAGATCCAATCGTTATCTTCCTCATCAGGTGGCAGATCACTACCACTTAAACCAACCGCACTACCTCCTGTCACCACCAGAGGGAGAACGGAAGGGGAAATCTCAACTGGTGGAGCAGAAAATGAGTTCATGACAGTACCCCCCCCTTGAGGAGGGGTCACCGAACCCTCATCCATGCCACCAGGCCGATCAGGATGGGCCCGGTGAAAAGCACAAACCAATTTATTGGCATGAATATCAGAGGCAGAGACCCAAGAATTATCCTCCTGGCCATAACCCTTCAATTTGACCAAATACTGTATTCTCCGTCTAACCAAACGAGAATCCGTATAAAAATAGAAAAGCTACTGACCAAAGAAAAGCAGGGATCACCAAAAAAGTGTAATAAACTTTGTTGGACAACCATAGACAACACACAATACACAACACACAACACACAATATAAAAACAGTTAAAAGTCATAACACATGACAGATTGTACACAAGGCTCCTAATAAAGCCAAAAAGACATCCCCCATACACCTAAGAAAATGGCTAGGCAGTTAAACGTAATATATGAATGGTACAAATGACCTAAAGAGAGCAGTGTGTAATTGATACGAAAATTGTAGTAGTTGAGTCAAAAAGACATCAATATCAACATCCCCTATCAATAACAATAATGACAATGGTTCAAACATACACAATTCAATATAAATGCCACTAATAATACCCAATAAGTTGTCCTTGTATAAAAAGATAGGATGTGGACTCAAGCCTTGTCCAAAAATGCTGCAGCAGCAATACAGATGAAAGTGAGTGGACAGGCTGAAATGAAACCAAAGTGAATGGGAACCATACCCTGCATCATCTAACAATAGAAACACAGAATGCTCTACAAGCGATAAGTAAAAAATACTGCCCGCAATGTTCTGGTAACATTCTTACATAGCCCCTGACGAAGCCACCTTGCGGTGGCGACACGCGTCGGGCAGGGCACTCCACAAGCTCCCCCATATGTAAGAATGTTAATGATATTGATGTCTTTTTGACTCAACTACTACAATTTTCGTATCAATTAGACACTGCTCTCTTTAGGTCATTTGTACCATTCATATATTACGTTTAACTGCCTAGCCATTTTCTTAGGTGTTTGGGGGATGTCTTTTTGGCTTTATTAGGAGCCTTGTGTACAATCTGTCATGTGTTATGACTTTTAACTGTTTTTATATTGGTGTTGTCTATGGTTGTCCAATAAAGTTTATTACACTTTTTTGGTGATCCCTGCTTTTCTTTGGTCAGTAGCTTTTCTATTTTTATACAGTACCTGTTCTTTGCTGACTGCAGGAGGATCCCAATATATTATTTGGTGGTGCCCTCCTTTGTTTCACTATTGTACCAAGCGAGAATCCAATATTTTCTCTACCTCATATTCCACATTGCCTTTAACCAATACAGGGTCAGGAGGTGCTGCCATAGGAACCACTGGCTCAACAAACCTCTTCAACAGTGACTTGTGAAATACGTTATGGATTTTGAACGTAACTGGAAGAGCCAATCGAAAAGAAACAGGATTAAGAATCTCCAAAATCTTATAAGGTCCAATAAATCTTGGCTTAAATTTTGGAGATGCAACCTTCATAGGAATATTCTTAGACGACAACCAAACCATATCACCCACTTTAAACCGGGGACCAATGGTCCTACGCCGGTTGGAAAAACACTGGGCCTTTTCCTGAGAGAGTGACAACTTATCCACCACTTGGTCCCATATCTGCTTCATTCTCACAACCACAGTGTCCACACCTGGGCAGGACGAAGATTCCACTTGCCCTGAAGAGAATCGAGGATGAAACCCAAAATTACAGAAAAAGGGTGACATCAGAGTGGCAGAACTTGCTCTATTGTTCAGTGCAAATTCGGCCAAGGGCAAAAATGAGACCCAATCATCTTGATCAGCAGATATAAAACATCTTAAATAAGACTCCAGGGTCTGGTTTGTTCTCTCAGTCTGCCCATTGGTCTGGGGAAGAAACGTGGAGGAGAAGGATAACTGAATTCCCAGATTGGAACAAAAGGCTTTCCAGAATCTGGAAACAAACTGGACCACTCTATCGGACACAATGTTCTCAGGAATCCCGTGTAACCGAACCACCTGTTGTAAAAACAAGGGCACCAACTCAGCGGAAGATGGCAACTTTGGGAGTGGTACAAGATGGACCATCTTCAAAAATCTACCACAAATCACCCAGATAACAGTCATTCTCTGAGAGACAGGAAGATCAGAAATAAAATCCATTGAGATATGGGTCCATGGCCTCTTGAGCACCCGCAGGGGCATCAGCAACCCACTAGAGCGAGAACAGGGTTTAGACCGAGAACAAGTCCCTCAAGACTGTACAAAATTCTTGACGTCACGAGATAAGGCAGGCCACCAAAAGGACCGACTCACCAAATCTCTGGTACCAAAAATACCCGGATGACCAGCCAATGCGGAGCAATGGACTTCAGACATCACTCTCTTTCTCCACTGGTCAGGAACATACAATCTTCCCATAGGGCAATGCTCAGGTTTATCCTCCTGAAATTCCTCCAGGGCGCGTCTCAAATCGGGCGAAATGGCAGAAAGAACTACCCCCTCACCTATTATAGTAGTAGGCTCGGTCACATTAAGAGAATCAGCACGGAAACTCCTAGAAAGGGCATCTGCCTTAACATTCTTAGTGCCCGGAAGAAAAGAGACCACAAAATTAAAACTCGTGAAAAACAAGGCCCATCTAGCCTGTCTAGGATTCAAGCGTTTGGCCGACTCCAGATAAATCAGATTCTTGTGATCGGTGAGGACCACAACTTGATGTCTAGCTCCCTCCAACCAATGTCTCCACTCCTCAAATGCCCATTTCATGGCCAACAATTCCCGATTCCCCACGTCATAGTTGCGTTCATATGGGGAAAACTTTCGAGAAAAGAAGGCACAGGGATTCATCTTAGAAGTCACAGTGTCTTTTTGGGACAACACAGCTCCTGCACCAATCTCAGAACCGTCCACCTCCACTTGAAATGGAAGTGAGACATCAGGTTGCCGTAAAACTGGAGCTGAAGTAAATCTCCGCTTAAGCTCCTGAAATGCTGAGATAGCCTCAGGAGACCAATTCAGCACATCAGCTCCCTTCTTGGTCAGATCAGTCAGTGGTTTGACAATACTAGAAAAATTACCTATAAATTTACGATAGAAATTAGAAAAACCCAAAAACTTCTGGAGAGCCTTCAAAGAAGTAGGCTGAACCCAATCATAAATGGCCTGTAGCTTGGCCGGGTCCATTTCAGTAGTCGATGGAGACAAGATAAATCCCAAAAATGAAATCCTCTGTACACCAAAGAGGCACTTCGATCCCTTAACAAACAGGGAATTCTTCCTCAAAATCCGGAACACAGTCCGGACATGTTCCACATGGGAATCCCAATCACTAGAAAAGATCAAAATATCATACAGATAGATGATCAAAAACTTATCCACAAAGTCTCGGAAAATATTCATAAAGGATTGGAAGACAGAAGGGGCATTAGAGAGCCAAAAAGGCATCACCAGGTACTCAAAATGTCCCTCCGGAGTATTAAACGCCGTCTTCCATTCATCCCCGTCCTTGATGCGAATAAGATTATACGCCCCCCTGAGGTCAAGCTTAGTAAACCAGCAGGCACTCTTAACTCTGGAGAATAAATCAGACATCAGAGGTAACGGGTACTGATATTTATCCATCATCTTGTTAAGGGAACGATAGTCAATACACAGTCTTAATGAACCATCTTTCTTGGCCACAAAAAAAAACCCAGCGCCTAACGGTGATGAGGATGGTCTAATATGACCCTTCTCCAACGACTCCTTAATATAGGATCGCATAGCATCATGTTCTGGTACTGATAAGTTGAAAAGCCGACCCTTGGGAAATTTACACCCAGGCATCAACTCAATTGCACAGTCATAACTCCTATGAGGAGGCAAAGATGCAGACTAACTCTCACTAAAAATATCAGAGAAATCAGCCAGATAATCAGGAATATCATGAGACTGAGGAGAGGTGGAGAAAACAGGAGCGTCCCTAAGAACACACTGTCAACCCCAACTCACCACAGACACAGACTTCCAATCCAAAACTGGGTTATGAGTTTGCAACCAGGGGAACCCCAGAACAATACTATCATGCAAATTATGCAGCACCAAAAATTTACAATTTTCTTAGTGGTCTGGGGCAACTCGCATTGTCACCTGGGTCCAAAACTGAGGTTTATTCTCCGCCAAAGGAGTGGCATCAATACCCCTCAAAGTAATAGGCGTCTGCAGAGGCGTCATGGACAAACCACAACGTTTAGCAAAGTCCAAATCCATCAGATTCAGATCTGCTCCTGAATCCACAAAAGCCTTAGTGGAAAATGTGGAAAAGGAGCAGATCAGAGTACTTGCCAAAAGGAACTTAGGTTGTATACTGCCCACAGCAAATGTGTGTGCAAAACGCTTCTCTCGTTTAGGGCAGACAGAAATAGTATGAGAGGCGTCTCCACAGAAAAAACACAGCTTATTACGCCTTCTAAACTCCCGACGTTGCGCCCTAGACAAAACCCCATCACATTGCATAGGTTCAGACATTTGTTCAAAAGGTGGCAGCGCCTCCCGTGTAGTTTTACGTTCACGTAAACGCCGATCAACTTGAATGGCTAATGACATAGAGCCATCCAGACCAGAGGGAACAGGAAATCCCACCATAACATCTTTTATGGTCTCTGACAAACCTTTCCGAAAGAGAGCTGCCAATGCACTATCACTCCATGTAGTAAGGACCGCCCACTTTCAGAATTTTTGACAGTGTAACTCTGCAGGATCCTGACCCTGGTTTAATGCCAACAGGGTTCTCTCAGCTTGATCAACGGCATTAGGTTCATCATACAACAACCCCAAGGCCTGAAAAAATGCATCCACATTAGTCAGAATAGGATTTTCAGGTGTCAGAGAAAAAGCCCAATCTTGGGGATCGCCGCGCAGCAAGGAGATGACAATTTTAACCTGCTGCACAGAGCTCCCCGATGAGTTAGGCTTCAAAGCAAGAAATATTTTACAAATAATTCTTAAAATTCAGAAATTTAGACCGATCCCCAGAAAACACATCAGGAGTAGGAATCTTGGGTTCAGCAGCATGTGACTGAATAAGGTAGGTGGAAATTCCCTGTACTTCAGCAGCAAGCTGCTCCACACGATCAGACAGTTGCTTAATCTCCATTAGGAAAAAAATCCTCCTACGGCCCCAGAGAAAAAGAGGAAAAAATACATAATAAAAAAAAAAAATTCTGACACTTTTTTTTTCTCTTTCTCTAACAATTCTTACCTGCTTTTGAGTACCCTAGAATCTGCGGTATGGCTGGTGATTCTGTTATGAATGGGTAACCGAGGAGGTAAAAAAGACAAAACTAGCTAAGTCTCAGAAAACCAGAGAAGTTGGTATCTATGCAGATTGCAGATCCCTGATCTTAACCGCACAACTAGCAGCAGTCGTGGAGCGTTCCTACTATGATCCTAGACGCCTCTCTCACAACCGGAGAACTACATAAGCCTAAAGCAGGAAAAGAGGAAAACTAACTGCCCCAGAGCAGACCCCAAAGGAAAGACAGCCCCCCACATGTATTGACGGTGAAACAAGATGAAAATACAAACAAAGGCAGGAAAATGGGCTGAGCAAACGATGGGGCCCGACTAACTAAAAAGGACAGGAAAGGAAAGACACTGTCTGCAATCTGCCCAAAAAAACCTACAAAAATATTGTCCAACACTTCTGATAGCAAAATTAACCCTGAAGTCACTAGACTTCTAAACCTATATCAGCACTCTGAAATATTCTGAGACAGAGCAAAAAAGAGGCCAATCTAATAAGGGACAAAAAGCAGATTGGCAAATACTGATTAATATGAGTGGAAATTCAGCATAGCCCCAGCAGGGGCAGGCTGATTACACAAAAAACTGAATTGACCAACAAATGCAAGTGTGAACATTAGCAAAAAACAAACTTAACTTGAGAAGACTGGAAGAGAGCTGAAGTCCAGGACCTGAGAAGCAGACTGAATCACCAGCACCCGGATAGGGCGTCGGCTGTCTTATATCCAGTCTGATACTCCAGAGATCCAATCGTTATCTTCCTCATCAGGTGGCAGATCACTACCACTTAAACCAACCGCACTACCTCCTGTCACCACCAGAGGGAGAACAGAAGGGAAACTCTCAACTGGTGGAGCAGAAAATGAGTTCATGACACATACCCTAATAAGTTTGTACTGGACTCTGGAGTGGATGGGTAGCCAGTGTAATGACTGGCACAAGGTAGAGGCATCGGTGTAACGATTGGCGAGGAATATTATCCTAGCTGTAGCATTCAGCACAGATTGGAGAGGGGAGAGTTTGGTAAGAGGGAGACCGATTGGAAGAGAGTTACAATAGTCCAGACGAGAATGAATAAGAGAAACAGTAAGCATTTTTGCAGAGTCGAAAGTAAGAAAAGGTCGAAATTCTAGAAATGTTTTTGAGGTGCAGATAACAAGAGTGAGCCAGTGATCATATGTGGGGGGTGAATGAAAGCTCGGAATCAAGTATGACCCCAAGACAGTGGGCATGTTGCTGGGGAGTAATAGTGGAACCACACACGGAAACGGCAATGTCGGGCATAGGTTAGTAGAGGGAGGAAACACGAGGAGTTCAGTCTTTGACAGGTTCAGTTTCAGATATAGTGAGGACATGATGTTAGACACAGCGTTCAGACAATCGCTGGTGTTTTCTAGAGAGGCTGGCGTGATGTCAGGAGAAGTGTATAATTGGGTGTCATCAGCATAGAGATGGTACTGGAAACCAAATCTACTGATTGTTTGACCAATAGGGGCAGTGTACAAGGAGAAGAGGAGGGGGCCTAGGACTGATCCTTGAGGAACCCCAACAGTAAGGGGAAGGTGAGAGGAGGAGGAACCGGCAAAAGATACAGTAAAGGAGCGGTCAGAGAGATAGGAGGAGAAACAGGAGAGAACGGTGTCCTTGAGGCCAATGGAACGGAGCATAGTGAGGAGATGCTGATGATCCACAGTGTCGAATGCTGCAGAGAGATCCAAGAGAATTAGCATGGAGTAATGACCATTTGATTTAGCTGTTAGTAGATCATTAGAGACTTTAGTGAGGACAGTTTCAGTAGAGTGTAGAGATTGGAAATCGGATTGTAGAGGTTCGAGGAGAGAGTTATCTGAGAGATAGCGGATAAGACGGGAGTGGACCAGACGTTCCAGGAGTTTAGAGATGAAGGGAAGATTAGAGACAGGTCTATAGTTAGAGGCACAGTTTTGGTCGAGGGATGGTTTTTTAAGTAATGGATGTACGATGGCATGCTTAAATGAGGAAGGAAAGATACCAGAAGAGAGTGAGAGGTTGAATATTTTTGTTAGGTGAGTGGTGACAGCAGGGGAAAGGGACTGGAGGAGATGTGATGGAATGGGGTCACTGGTGCAAGTGGTTGGGCGAGAAGATGCAAGGAGCCTGATTACTACTTCTTTTGTGACTGGTTCAAAATCAGAGAGTGAGCTAGATGCAGTGGGGGAGGGAGGACAGTGCATGGTATGAGGTGATTGGGAGATAATTTCCTGTCGGATCTGGTCAATTTTTTCTTTGAAATAATCAGCCTGATCGTCAGCGTGGAGATCCGTGGTTAGAGGCTGCGCTTTTGGGTTGAGTAGGGAATGAAAAGTGTCAGAGACGTTTAGGCTTATTGGATAGTGAGGTGATGAAGGTGTTGAAATAAATTTGTTTGGAGAGGTGAAGGGCAGTGTTGTATGTTTTAAGCATAAACTTATAATGGATGAAATCTTCAGGTAGATTAGATTTTCTCCACAGACGTTCGGCGCACCTGGAGCACCGCTGCAGGAAATGTGTTTGCATCGTGTGCCAAGGTTGTCCAAAGGGTTAAAGCCACACCTAATGTGTACCAGCCATATCTGTCAGGGTCCTGACAGCGCTGGCGTACAGCCTCCGCTAAGCAGGGACTCACCCGCACTGTAGGGACCCCTGGGGACAAGAACAGCCGCAAAATAAAGATGCACAGGACCTGAATGTAGAAGTTTAGCAAGCCGGCACAGGACCTACGGTCATGTGACTGCAAGGGGGCGGGGCTTAACGTCCTGCTTTCAAAGAATGTAGAAAACTCCAAGTCGGGCAAACCGGGGGTCATGCACAGTACAGGCAAGCAAGGTACAGGAGGGATAAACAGACGGGAGGTCAGACAAAGCCAAAGGTCATACACAAGATATCAGTAAAGTACCAGGGATGAGACAGAACGGACAGTCAGGGCCAAGCAGAGATCAAAACCAAGCAGACGTAGAAGGTACCAGGCAGAATCCAAAGCAAAATCCAGAGAACAGACTGAGTCATACACAGAGAATCATGCAACCAGAACACAGCACAAACACACTCAGGGGTCACCACACAATGCCAAGAGCGAAAGTATAACTGACGGGGGATGGGAACTTCCTGAGGCTATAGGAAGCCTCCCCAGAACCAATGAGAGGCCACCATAATAGGTCCCAGGTGTGCAGGTGAGAGTCTGCACTGAGGTCAGAACATTAACCCCAGCACCAGCAGTGCCGGTCACCCAGCACTGGTATCATGACAATATCCAACTTGTGATAATCGCCATGAATACACATTCATGGTGAATGGCACAAGCTGGACATGGCTGGTACATGTCTAATGTGTGCCAGGCGCATGCCAATAAAGTGCCAAACATGTGCCATGTGCTGAAACCACCTTTTAAGTGTGCAAGCCAACCCAACACATGCGAAACATAATGTGTGCCAACCATGTCTAATGTGTAACCCCCAACATGTGCCATGCACTTGTAGATATATGCCAGCCACCTCAATGTGCATACACCTCCCCAAAAGTGTGCCATCCACAATCAATGTGTGCCAGCTGTGTCCAGTGTGTGCCTGCCCCCCAAAGGGTGCAAACTACACTTAATGTGGGCAGGCCTCCACCAAGTGTGCCAATCATGTCCAATGTGTGTTAGCCTCCCTCAAAGTGTGCCAGCCATGGGAAGTATAGTCCAGCCAGCCCATATGTGTGCCTGCTTTGTCCAATCTGTGCCAGTCACTCCCAAATATGTGCCACACACATGCAATGTGTTCTAGCCACTTTCAATGTGTGCCAGCGAAACCCAATGTGTTTAAGCCACTCTCATGCCAGCAAATCTCAATGTGTGCCAGAAACTCACATGCCTGTGAAACCCAATGTGTGCCAGAAACTCACCTGCCTGGGAAACCCAATGTGTGCCAGAAACTCACCTGCCTGGGAAACCCAATGTGTGCCAGCCACTCCTAATGTGCTCAACCTTCCACTAAAGAGTGACAACCACGTCCAGCATTTGGGGGCCACCCAAAAAATGTGCCAGCGATGTTCAATGTGTCCCAGCCACCCCCAGCATGTGCCGGCACCTCAATGTTCGCAGGGCTTTTGAACTGTGTGCCAATTATGCCCCGTGGGTGCTGGCCGCCCCAGACTTCCTTCAGTCATGAAGGGGCAGCCGTGGATGAGATGTCCGATACTCAGACGCTATGTGCAGTAAGGTGAAGTATCTCCCTCCACGTACCCAACAGATGGCGCCGCGCTGGGTAAGGGCCTGCATGTATTTGGGTAGTGCCTGTAAGTAGTGACCCGTCTTGTGCTCTTCTGCGCCTCCGTCCATATATTTTCTAATCCGCCCTATCTTAGTGACTCGGTGCTCACTGATAGTGGATTAAATGTTTCATAATGTTTTCATCATTAATTCGTCAGGGACAAAAAACAAGCTCTGGAGCCTGACAGATTTTTTTAATACCTTCAGCAGTTAAATTGCTTTGTTCTTCACTTCCATATGATAACTCTTTGCTAAAGCATCGGTGCCAGATGGTGCCGCATATTATGTCGGGAGGAAACTGTTTTATCATTCCAGACAGAATGGTGGATCATTCGTTAGACTTCGTTCTCACTCCAGTTTCGGAGCTTTTAATGTTCCCCCATTAAACATTCATTCCGTTCGTTTCTTATAGGAACATTTTCTGCATTACTGCTCCGCACTTCACCCATAATGATACATAGACCAGCTCGTTGTAGGATTTTTATGGCAAATATCCTCGAATGATCTAGATAAAAAAAAAATGCATTATTGCTTTTAGGGGGACGTTTCACCTTGGAGCCACATTTAGGAATTTTCTTAAAGGGAACCTTTCATGTTCAACATGGTGTCTGCCCCATGGGCAGCAGGAAGCAGGAGAAGCTAAACAAATTGATTCATAGCTATTACATAGGTTGAAAAAAGCCCACAGTCCATCAAGTTCAATGTTTCTCCACCAATTATTCATTTGTCACTAAATTATCTGTAACCCGCAATGTTATCTGTAATGAGTAAATAACTCGGCCCTTGTATAAAAGATGTTATAGTGTCGGCCATTAATACCTCTTGTGATCAGCATTCCATAGTCTGACTGCTCTAACTGTAAAGAATCCCTTCCTGTTTAGCTGATGGAATCTCCTTTCTTCCACCTGTAGTGAGTTCCCCATGGTCCTTTGTATGGTCCTTGGAAGGAATAAGTTCAGTGCCGTCCTCTATACTGAGCACACACATATATTTATACATGTAAATGAGATCTCCTCTGAGGCGTCTTTCTTCTAAGCTAAACAAGCCCAACTTTTCCAACCTCTCATCATATGAGAAGCCTCCATCCCGTGTAATATATAGTTGTGCTCAAATGTTTACATACCCCGGCAGAATTTTTGCTTTCTTGGCATTTTTTTTTTTTTCAGAGAATATGAATGATAACACCAAAACTTTTTCTCCACTCATGGTTAGTGGTTGGGTGAAGCCATTTATTGTCAAACTACTGTGTTTTCTCTTTTTAATCATAATGACAACCCAAAACATCCAAATGACCCTGATCAAAAGTTCACATACCCCATTTCATAATACCGTGTATTGCCCCCTCTAACAACAATGACAGCTTGAAGTCTTTTGTGGTAGTTCTGGATGAGGTTCTTTATTTTCTCAGATGGTAAAGCTGCCCACTCTTCTTGGCAAAAACCCTCCAGTTCCTGTAAATTCCTTGGCTGTGTAGCATGAACTGTGAGCTTGAGATCTCCCCAGAGTGGCTCAATGATATTGAGGTCAGGAGACTGAGATGGCCACTCCAGAACCTTCACTTTGTTCTGCTGGCAATGACAGGTCGACTTGGCCTTGTGTTTTGGATTGTTGTCATGTTGAAACCTCTAAGTATGTCCCATGGGCAGCTTCCGGGCTGATGATTGCAAATTTGCCTCCAGTATTTGCTGATAACATGCTGCATTCAATTCTGCTGGGTATGTAAACTTTTGACCACAACTGTAGGAGAAGTTTCCATCCCATGTAATAATCTAATTGCCGCCTTTGAACTGACTCTCATTTATGAATATCCTTTTTTAAATGTGGAGCCCAAAACTGGATCCCATATTCTAGATATGGCCTCCCTCAGTATCCGTGGATGAATGCCGTCTGGCTATCCGCCAATGTTTAATTTATTCAGACGCAGTCATACTTCTTGTGTTAAACTAGTTATATCAGGTGGTGAACTTTAATTTTAGCCTTGTTGAATGATCCCTGGAACAGATAATTGGTGAACATGGATGAAAAATGCCTGTTTAATATCTCAGCCTTTTGTTTGTCCTCTATAATTTATCTTATTGTCATATTTTAAGGGGCCTATACCATCTGTTTTTTTTTCTTTTTGGCATTGATGAATTTTGTACAATTTTTTTATGTTTTATTTTAATGTTGCTGGCGATTTGTTTCTCTGTAGATAACTTTGTAACTTGATTTCTTTTATACATTTTCTATTGAGATATTTATACTCCTGTAGTGCTATTTCTGTATTTTTAACCTTCAAGATTTTGAATGTCCTTTCTTTTATTAAACTTTGTACTCTCTTATTTATCCATAATGGTTTCTTTTTATTCCTCGAAGATAGCCACAGCACTTCTGTGGATGGATGCCCAAATAGGATCCTGTCCAGTAGATAAATAGACATAAATTCGGCAGTCCGAATTTGTCTTGTTATTCTTGGATGTTTTATTATCAGAGAGTATAAGTTAGTTTTCTACAGGATTCTAGCAGTATTTCCTTAAACACGCCCCATTTATATTCGGTATCCCCAGTTACCATGACTTGGTCCCAGTCTACCCCATTAAGGTCTTCCCTTAATTTGTTGAAATCCAATTTCCTAAAGTTTCTGTTTTTTTGCATTTCCCCTTTGAACTGTTTGATTGAATATTGCATTGAAACTTCCCGTATTATGGTCGCTGCTTCCCAAATGTTCTCTGGCCTGTAGACGGGAAATTGTATCTAGTCAATTTGACATGACCAGATCCAGTAGATCACCTCCATGGTTGGTTCATCTACCAGCTGAGAGAGGCAATTGACCTGAACTGTGGATAAGAACTTGTAGCTTTTTGCACAACTAGAAGATTCTATGTCCCATTGAATGTCTGGATAGTTGCAATCCACCATAATAAGGACCCTATTATTATTTGCTGCCTTTTTTATTTGTTGCAGCATTTCATCCTCTACCTGTTCCTCTATATTAGGAGGCTTGTAGCAAACTCCAAATAGCAGCTTTCCATTATTACCATCCCCATGTACATTTACCCATACTGACTCTACATTATCGCAGGGTCCCCCAATTTCGTCATTGAGTACTGGTCTTAAGTTGGATTTACTGATAATACACACCCCACCACCTTCTTTATTGTTCTTTCTGAATGTAGTGTAACTCTCTACGATTGTTACACAGTCATGGCTCTCGTCCAGCCAGGTTTCCATTATGCCCAGCACATCGTATTCTGTGGCAGACATAAGAGTTCATTCATTTCGTTTGCAAGATGTCTTGCATTTACTTTCCTTGCACTTCCAGGCTCCCCTCAAATCCTCATTAACCCCTACTGCCTCACGCTCTCCATCTACTCTATCGCTTTATTTGCCCAACTACCCTCCCTGCCCCCCAGATCCCAGTATAAATGCTCCTCCATCCATCTGACCATTTTCTCCCCCATCACAGCTGCCCCCTTCCCATTGATGTGCAGCCCGTCCCTACCGGAGAGCCAGTAGCCGACAAAGAAGTCGTCCGAAAACTCCTCTCGAGCTTTGCAATGCTCCTGAGTGTTGCAAGCTGCACATTTAGATCCATTACCTGGGCTTCCAAACATGTAACTCGCTGACATCGAGAGCAGATATATTCAGCTTCAAGGCCTGCAGACATCTCACAAGATGCACAACTGGTGGCATTCTCCATGGAGCACATACTAAATGGGGTTAAACAGTACAGATAAATGCAGAAAAACAATAGAAAACTTGTAAGGAAAACACCAGACTGTGCTCTTGTGTCAAACTATGCTATTGGGGTTAACTATGCACTTATCTGCAGCCCCAAACCTTAAATGCAGCCCCTGTTGTTCTCCGATCAGCAAGTAAAAGAATACAGTAAAATGCAGTAAAAGAATCATTCATTTTAATTCTTGCTCACTTTGGGCTTAGGAGTCTCCAGTGGGCGTCTTATTAGTCATTGATCTCCTTCCTTCTATGAGAGTGCATACTTTTCCAACAAATCTATAACTCATGTGCTTGCCTCAAGGCGCACTATGTTTTTTTTTGCCATGACAGCTTCCCTTTAAGGGGAACATATTCAGATTATAGAAGTTATTCCCAAACTTGTTCAGGATCAGTAACCTTAGTTGAGCCAGAGATATCTTTACGAAACACTAGCCTGTAGAAAGCATCACCAAACCGTGATGACTGGGTCCTCCGCGGTGATATCAATCATTAAATTGGCCAACCCGAGTAAGTGACCTGCCATTAGTTTAGATGACATGACGATATTGAGGCAATAATAATTCCAAATATTTCCTGGATTTGCTTCTGGCCACCATTATTAGGAATCACATTGTAGAGACACGGAGCACACAACATGGAAACCTTGAGCTCCACACACCTCAAGTTTCTCAGCTTCTGGCTTCAGCTTTCATAGTATCTCCACCAGTAATGTTGCTGCTCGTTCTTTTCCACCAAGTATAATGGTCTTTCCTGGTGCGTTGAGTCTTGGGTCTTCTCATACCGGTGCCGTGATGTGGCCATCTGTACATCTGATTAGTTCTAGGGGGCTTGACCTGGTGAATGATTCGGTTCTAGTCCACCATCGTGACGAGTGCCCTCTCCTTTTTCATTGTCCACCTTACACATATATAGAGTTACAAGAAAGTTGCCTCTATAATTCTGGATAAATGTATAGATCTCGATTGTAGTGTTTTTGAATCAGCTCATATATAAAGGGAACTTTATTATTCTCCATTGAAACTTGTCCTGCGTTCTTGGTGACACAAGACCAGTATTCACGAAGACTTGGCAAATACAATGCGATACACCTAAGGCCTCTTTCACACTTCAGTCTTTTGACGTCAGTCGAAATCCGCCCTCTTTTGAAAAAAATGGATCCGTTTTTTTTGGGAGGAATCCGTTTTTTTCTCATAGACTTGCATTAGCGGCGGATTGTGACGGATGGTCGTCCGTTGCATCCGTTATTTGACGGATCTGTCAGAATCTCAGCATCCGCCGTCTGGAGCAGACGGACTTTGTAACGTTTTTTGTCTGCGTTGAAATGACGGATTGCAACGGATCCATCGCAGTCCGCCGTTGGCTAGAATGGAAGCCTATGGTCGCCGGATCTGTTGCAAGCCGTCATATGACGGAATCTGTCGACGGATTCTGCTTTTTTTTAAACTGAGCATGCCCGGAAGAATGTCCACTCATTGAAGTTAACCCCAAAAGCCGTTCTGGCACAGAAAAAAAAAATCTCTCTCTCTCTCTCACTGTTCCTTTAAGTTTCAGACTCAGATCCGTCCAAAAAACGGATCTGATGCTTCCGTTTTTTGGCAATCTACAACGAATCTGTTTTTTCACACTTTCATGGATAAGAACTGACGTCAAAAGACTGAAGTGTGAAAGGCCTAAGGTTGCAGCCAGACAAGTCCTGGACGGGTGGTATTAGTCACCAAGGTGACTAGCCTCGATGATGTAGGAACCAGAGAAGCAGGTTCCAGCATAGATTTTCCTGAGAGGTTTTTGGTCTGGGTTTTAGGAACGGCCAGAATTGCTGGGTTGGACTGGTCGATCCCGAATCTTCAGTTTCAGGCCTTGGAACATCCTTTTTAAGGCAGTTCAGCTGCTTCATTCAGGGTCTGTGCGTGTAACAGGAAAGTTCTTGTGTATGGTGCTCTGTCTCTGTCAGAGTCTGTGAGAGCAGGGCTGGTATCTAAATGTGTCTGTGCTATTATATGGACTTTTTTTTCTCTGTTTTGTTGGACTTTATGTTGAAGGAAAAGCGATTTTGTTTTCCCTTTTGTTGAATGTTTATGAACTATAATAAGCTTTCCTGTTTGCACCAAGAAGTTTCGTGCTGTGTGGACCTGGCGGCTACCTAGGAGCATACATAGCCCTTACAGGTTGTACTTTGAGTTAGTATTTAAGTAGCTCTAGGCGGTACCAGAGACACGGGTTTCTTCCTACTGGAAGAGAATTAACTTCTGTTTTTCCGGGGAGCTCATTCGAGTACACCGGCTGGATTTCCACAATTTTAGAATATATTTAGTTCATTCAATAAATCTCTATTTTCTGGGCCTTGGAGTCCAGTGGGCAGTCCTCAGTGATTGATTGACCTTTTTCTCTGTATGCATGCTCACTGAGCAGGACCGCCCACTGGACACAAGCCAAGCATGAGCATTGGCTCTTCTACTCCTACTCATACAGGGAAAGCTATCAATTACCGAGAAGAATCGTCTGGACTCTTTAGTCAAACAACAGGGATTTATTTAAGATAATATGACGAGTTATACTGAAACTTTTCTAATAAAACTACGGTATATATCCATCTTCTCAGCTCCTCCTGCTCTAGAACATTCTGGATGTAGATTGGATTGGATTTCTCCCTCTGGGGAATCCGAGCGATATTTATTAGTAGTCAGGCCAAGAGTCCACCACGACCAAACGTTCCACTCAATGTCACTATCCAAACTTATTGATTTCTGTTTCCCACACTTTTTAGATCCTTCACCTGGAGCCGGTAACATCTCATCAGTCTCCTCACCATTTAGTAAGAGCGTATAAATGATACGCAGTAAAATAAGCTGATAACCATAGACCGCGCTCACTGAATATTGATGTGCATAGCAAAGAATTAGCAGAGTATCCGTATGTGCAGCGCCGACGCTCAGTGACAAGCGACAGATCTGTAAGACCCGACAGAGGAGACGACGGCTGAGATGTGACTGGTAATAATGAGGGCAATCTGCATCGTGCAAGTGACGGTGCGAGAAACATGGAAGTCACGGAATATTAGAGATCCATGACCCTCATTCTGAACTTAGTCTTCAACAAATATGGAAGCAGGAAAAGGTTAATTACAATTTACGATTTATTCTAAAAATTATCTTGTAGGTGTAATGAGTGTGTGTCGTCAGTGTGTCTATATACTGTGTGCAGGTAGTGAGCGTGTACAGTGTATGTATGTAGTGAGTGTGTCTATATACTGTGTGCAGGTAGTGAGCGTGTACAGTGTATGTATGTAGTGAGTGTGTCTATATACTGTGTGCAGGTAGTGAGCGTGTACAGTGTGTATGTATGTAGTGAGTGTGTCTATATACTGTGTGCAGGTAGTGAGCGTGTACAGTGTGTGTATGTAGTGAGTGTGTCTATATACTGTGTGCAGGTAGTGAGCGTGTACAGTGTGTGTATGTAGTGAGTGTGTCTATATACTGTGTGCTGGTAGTGAGCGTGTACAGTGTATGTATGTAGTGAGTGTGTCTATATACTGTGTGCTGGTAGTGAGCGTGTACAGTGTATGTATGTAGTGAGTGTGTCTACTATATACTGTGTGCAGGTAGTGAGCGTGTACAGTGTATGTATGTAGTGAGTGTGTCTATATACTGTGTGCTGGTAGTGAGCGTGTACAGTGTATGTATGTAGTGAGTGTGTCTATATACTGTGTGCAGGTAGTGAGCGTGTACAGTGTATGTATGTAGTGAGTGTGTCTATATACTGTGTGCAGGTAGTGAGCGTGTACAGTGTATGTATGTAGTGAGTGTGTCTATATACTGTGTGCAGGTAGTGAGCGTGTACAGTGTATGTATGTAGTGAGTGTGTCTATATACTGTGTGCTGGTAGTGAGCGTGTACAGTGTATTTATGTAGTGAGTGTGTCTATATACTGTGTGCAGGTAGTGAGCGTGTACAGTGTATGTATGTAGTGAGTGTGTCTATATACTGTGTGCAGGTAGTGAGCGTGTACAGTGTATGTATGTAGTGAGTGTGTCTATATACTGTGTGCAGGTAGTGAGCGTGTACAGTGTATGTATGTAGTGAGTGTGTCTATATACTGTGTGCAGGTAGTGAGCGTGTACAGTGTATGTATGTAGTGAGTGTGTCTATATACTGTGTGCAGGTAGTGAGCGTGTACAGTGTATGTATGTAGTGAGTGTGTCTATATACTGTGTGCTGGTAGTGAGCGTGTACAGTGTATGTATGTAGTGAGTGTGTCTATATACTGTGTGCAGGTAGTGAGCGTGTACAGTGTATGTATGTAGTGAGTGTGTCTATATACTGTGTGCAGGTAGTGAGCGTGTACAGTGTATGTATGTAGTGAGTGTGTCTATATACTGTGTGCTGGTAGTGAGCGTGTACAGTGTATGTATGTAGTGAGTGTGTCTATATACTGTGTGCAGGTAGTGAGCGTGTACAGTGTATGTATGTAGTGAGTGTGTCTATATACTGTGTGCAGGTAGTGAGCGTGTACAGTGTATTTATGTAGTGAGTGTGTCTATATACTGTGTGCAGGTAGTGAGCGTGTACAGTGTATGTATGTAGTGAGTGTCTATATACTGTGTGCAGGTAGTGAGCGTGTACACTGTATGTATGTAGTGAGTGTGTCTATATACTGTGTGCTGGTAGTGAGCGTGTACAGTGTATTTATGTAGTGAGTGTGTCTATATACTGTGTGCAGGTAGTGAGCGTGTACAGTGTTTGTATGTAGTGAGTGTCTATATACTGTGTGCAGGTAGTGAGCGTGTACAGTGTTTGTATGTAGTGAGTGTGTCTATATACTGTGTGCAGGTAGTGAGCGTGTACAGTGTATTTATGTAGTGAGTGTGTCTATATACTGTGTGCAGGTAGTGAGCGTGTACAGTGTTTGTATGTAGTGAGTGTCTATATACTGTGTGCAGGTAGTGAGCGTGTACAGTGTATGTATGTAGTGAGTGTGTCTATATACTGTGTGCTGGTAGTGAGCGTGTACAGTGTATGTATGTAGTGAGTGTGTCTATATACTGTGTGCTGGTAGTGAGCGTGTACAGTGTATTTATGTAGTGAGTGTGTCTATATACTGTGTGCAGGTAGTGAGCGTGTACAGTGTATGTATGTAGTGAGTGTCTATATACTGTGTGCAGGTAGTGAGCGTGTACACTGTATGTATGTAGTGAATGTGTCTATATACTGTGTGCAGGTAGTGAGCGTGTACAGTGTATGTATGTAGTGAGTGTGTCTATATACTGTGTGCAGGTAGTGAGCGTGTACACTGTATGTATGTAGTGAATGTGTCTATATACTGTGTGCTGGTAGTGAGCGTGTACAGTGTATTTATGTAGTGAGTGTGTCTATATACTGTGTGCAGGTAGTGAGCGTGTACAGTGTATGTATGTAGTGAGTGTGTCTATATACTGTGTGCTGGTAGTGAGCGTGTACAGTGTATTTATGTAGTGAGTGTGTCTATATACTGTGTGCAGGTAGTGAGCGTGTACAGTGTATGTATGTTGTGAGTGTGTCTATATACTGTGTGCAGGTAGTGAGCGTGTACAGTGTATGTATGTAGTGAGTGTGTCTATATACTGTGTGCTGGTAGTGAGCGTGTACAGTGTATGTATGTAGTGAGTGTGTCTATAAATTGTGTGCAGGTAGTGAGCGTGTACAGTGTATGTATGTATGTAGTGAGTGTGTCTATATACTGTGTGCAGGTAGTGAGCGTGTACAGTGTGTATGTATGTAGTGAGTGTGTCTATATACTGTGTGCAGGTAGTGAGCGTGTACAGTGTGTATGTAGTGAGTGTGTCTATATACTGTGTGCAGGTAGTGAGCGTGTACAGTGTGTATGTAGTGAGTGTGTCTATATACTGTGTGCAGGTAGTGAGCGTGTACAGTGTATGTATGTAGTGAGTGTGTCTATATACTGTGTGCAGGTAGTGAGCGTGTACAGTGTATGTATGTAGTGAGTGTGTCTATATACTGTGTGCAGGTAGTGAGCGTGTACAGTGTATGTATGCAGTGAGTGTGTCTATATACTGTGTGCAGGTAGTGAGCGTGTATAGTGTATGTATGTAGTGAGTGTGTCTATATACTGTGTGCAGGTAGTGAGCGTGTACAGTGTATGTATGTAGTGAGTGTGTCTATATACTGTGTGCAGGTAGTGAGCGTGTATAGTGTATGTATGTAGTGAGTGTGTCTATATACTGTGTGCTGGTAGTGAGCGTGTACAGTGTATGTATGTAGTGAGTGTGTCTATATACTGTGTGCTGGTAGTGAGCGTGTACAGTTTATGTAGTGAGTGTGTCTATATACTATGTGCAGGTAGTGAGCGTATACAGTGTGTATGTATGTAGTGAGTGTGTCTATATACTGTGTGCAGGTAGTGAGCGTGTACAGTGTATGTATGTAGTGAGTGTGTCTATATACTGTGTGCTGGTAGTGAGCGTATACAGTGTGTGTGTCTATATACTGTGTGCAGGTAGTGAGCGTGTACAGTGTATGTATGTAGTGAGTGTGTCTATATACTGTGTGCTGGTAGTGAGTGTGTCTATATACTGTGTGCAGGTAGTGAGCGTGTACAGTGTATGTATGTAGTGAGTGTGTCTATATACTGTGTGCAGGTAGTGAGCGCGTACAGTTTATGTATGTAGTGAGTGTGTCTATATACTGTGCAGGTAGTGAGTGTGTACAGTGTATGTATGTAGTGAGTGTGTCTATATACTGTGTGCAGGTAGTGAGCATGTACAGTTTATGTAGTGAGTGTGTCTATATACTGTGTGCAGGTAGTGAGCGTGTACAGTGTATGTATGTAGTGAGTGTGTCTATATACTGTGTGCTGGTAGTGAGCGTGTACAGTGTATGTATGTAGTGAGTGTGTCTATATACTGTGTGCAGGTAGTGAGCGTGTACAGTTTATGTAGTGAGTGTGTCTATATACTGTGTGCAGGTAGTGAGCGTGTACAGTGTATGTATGTAGTGAGTGTGTCTATATATTGTGTGCAGGTAGTGAGCGTGTACAGTGTATGTATGTAGTGAGTGTGTCTATATATTGTGTGCAGGTAGTGAGCGTGTACAACGTATGTATGTAGTGAGTGTGTCTATATATTGTGTGCAGGTAGTGAGCGTGTACAACGTATGTATGTAGTGAGTGTGTCTATATATTGTGTGCAGGTAGTGAGCGTGTACAGTGTGTATGTATGTAGTGAGTGTGTCTATATACTGTGTGCAGGTAGTGAGCGTGTACAGTGTATGTACGTAGTGAGTGTGTCTATATACTGTGTGCAGGTAGTGAGCGTGTACAGTGTATGTATGTAGTGAGTGTGTCTATATACTGTGTGCAGGTAGTGAGCGTGTACAGTGTATGTATGTAGTGAGTGTGTCTATATATTGTGTGCAGGTAGTGAGCGTGTACAATGTATGTATGTAGTGAGTGTGTCTATATATTGTGTGCAGGTAGTGAGCGTGTACAACGTATGTATGTAGTGAGTGTGTCTATATATTGTGTGCAGGTAGTGAGCGTGTACAGTGTGTATGTATGTAGTGAGTGTGTCTATATACTGTGTGCAGGTAGTGAGCGTGTACAGTGTATGTATGTAGTGAGTGTGTCTATATACTGTGTGCAGGTAGTGAGCGTGTACAGTGTATGTATGTAGTGAGTGTGTCTATATACTGTGTGCAGGTAGTGAGCGTGTACAGTGTATTTATGTAGTGAGTGTGTCTATATACTGTGTGCAGGTAGTGAGCGTGTACAGTGTGTATGTATGTAGTGAGTGTGTCTATATACTGTGCAGGTAGTGAGCGTGTATAGTGTATGTTTGTATTGAGTGTGTCTATATACTGTGCAGGTAGTGAGCGTGTACAGTGTATGTATGTAGTGAGTGTGTCTATATACTGTGTGCAGGTAGTGAGCGTGTACAGTGTATGTATGTAGTGAGTGTGTCTATATACTGTGTGCAGGTAGTGAGCGTGTACAGTGTATGTATGTAGTGAGTGTGTCTATATACTGTGTGCAGGTAGTGAGCGTATACAGTGTGTATGTATGTAGTGAGTGTGTCTATATACTGTGTGCAGGTAGTGAGCGTGTACAGTGTGTGTATGTAGTGAGTGTGTCTATATACTGTGTGCAGGTAGTGAGTGTGTACAGTGTATGTATGTAGTGAGTGTGTCTATATACTGTGTGCAGGTAGTGAGCGTATACAGTGTGTATGTATGTAGTGAGTGTGTCTATATACTGTGTGCAGGTAGTGAGCGTGTACAGTGTGTGTATGTAGTGAGTGTGTCTATATACTGTGTGCAGGTAGTGAGTGTGTACAGTGTATGTATGTAGTGAGTGTGTCTATATACTGTGTGCAGGTAGTGAGCGTATACAGTGTGTATGTATGTAGTGAGTGTGTCTATATACTGTGTGCAGGTAGTGAGCGTGTACAGTGTGTGTATGTAGTGAGTGTGTCTATATACTGTGTGCAGGTAGTGAGTGTGTACAGTGTATGTATGTAGTGAGTGTGTCTATATACTGTGTGCAGGTAGTGAGCGTATACAGTGTGTATGTATGTAGTGAGTGTGTCTATATACTGTGTGCAGGTAGTGAGCGTGTACAGTGTGTATGTATGTAGTGAGTGTCTATATACTGTGTGCAGGTAGTGAGCGTGTACAGTGTATGTATGTAGTGAGTGTGTCTATATACTGTGTGCAGGTAGTGAGTGTGTACAGTGTATGTATGTAGTGAGTGTGTCTATATACTGTGTGCAGGTAGTGAGCGTGTACAGTGTGTGTATGTAGTGAGTGTGTCTATATACTGTGTGCAGGTAGTGAGCGTGTACAGTGTATGTATGTAGTGAATGTGTCTATATACTGTGTGCAGGTAGTGAGCGTGTACAGTGTATGTATGTAGTGAGTGTGTCTATATACTGTGTGCAGGTAGTGAGCGTGTACAGTGTATGTATGTAGTGAGTGTGTCTATATACTGTGTGCAGGTAGTGAGCGTGTACAGTGTGTGTATGTAGTGAGTGTGTCTATATACTGTGTGCAGGTAGTGAGTGTGTACAGTGTATGTATGTAGTGAGTGTGTCTATATACTGTGTGCAGGTAGTGAGAGTGTACAGTGTGTGTATGTAGTGAGTGTGTCTATATACTGTGTGCAGGTAGTGAGCGTGTACAGTGTATGTATGTAGTGAGTGTGTCTATATACTGTGTGCAGGTAGTGAGCGTGTACAGTGTATGTATGTAGTGAGTGTGTCTATATACTGTGTGCAGGTAGTGAGCGTGTACAGTGTGTATGTAGTGAGTGTGTCTATATACTGTGTGCAGGTAGTGAGTGTGTACTGTGTATGTATGTAGTGAGTGTGTCTATATACTGTGTGCAGGTAGTGAGTGTGTACTGTGTATGTATGTAGTGAGTGTGTCTATATACTGTGTGCAGGTAGTGAGTGTGTACAGTGTATGTATGTAGTGAGTGTGTCTATATACTGTGTGCAGGTAGTGAGTGTGTACAGTGTATATATGTAGTGAGTGTGTCTATATACTGTGTGCAGGTAGTGAGTGTGTACAGTGTATGTATGTAGTGAGTGTGTCTATTTACTGTGTGCAGGTAGTGAGCGTGTACAGTGTATGTATGTAGTGAGTGTGTCTATATACTGTGTGCAGGTAGTGAGCGTGTACAGTGTATGTATGTAGTGAGTGTGTCTATATACTGTGTGCAGGTAGTGAGTGTGTACAGTGTATGTATGTAGTGAGTGTGTCTATTTACTGTGTGCAGGTAGTGAGCGTGTACAGTGTATGTATGTAGTGAGTGTGTCTATATACTGTGTGCAGGTAGTGAGTGTGTACAGTGTATGTATGTAGTGAGTGTGTCTATTTACTGTGTGCAGGTAGTGAGCGTGTACAGTGTATGTATGTAGTGAGTGTGTCTATATACTGTGTGCAGGTAGTGAGCGTGTACAGTGTGTATGTAGTGAGTGTGTCTATATACTGTGTGCAGGTAGTGAGCGTGTACAGTGTATGTATGTAGTGAGTGTGTCTATATACTGTGTGCAGGTAGTGAGCGTGTACAGTGTATGTATGTAGTGAGTGTGTCTATTTACTGTGTGCAGGTAGTGAGCGTGTACAGTGTATGTATGTAGTGAGTGTGTCTATATACTGTGTGCAGGTAGTGAGCGTGTACAGTGTATGTATGTAGTGAGTGTGTCTATATACTGTGTGCAGGTAGTGAGCGTGTACAGTGTATGTATGTAGTGAGTGTGTCTATTTACTGTGTGCAGGTAGTGAGTGTGTACAGTGTATGTATGTAGTGAGTGTGTCTATTTACTGTGTGCAGGTAGTGAGCGTGTACAGTGTATGTATGTAGTGAGTGTGTCTATATACTGTGTGCAGGTAGTGAGCGTGTACAGTGTATGTATGTAGTGAGTGTGTCTATTTACTGTGTGCAGGTAGTGAGTGTGTACAGTGTATGTATGTAGTGAGTGTGTCTATTTACTGTGTGCAGGTAGTGAGCGTGTACAGTGTATGTATGTAGTGAGTGTGTCTATATATTGTGTGCAGGTAGTGAGCGTGTACAGTGTATGTATGTAGTGAGTGTGTCTATATACTGTGTGCAGGTAGTGAGCGTGTACAGTGTATTTATGTAGTGAGTGTGTCTATATACTGTGTGCAGGTAGTGAGCGTGTACAGTGTATGTATGTAGTGAGTGTGTCTATTTACTGTGTGCAGGTAGTGAGCGTGTACAGTGTATGTATGTAGTGAGTGTGTCTATATACTGTGTGCAGGTAGTGAGCGTGTACAGTGTATGTATGTAGTGAGTGTGTCTATATACTGTGTGCAGGTAGTGAGCGTGTACAGTGTATGTATGTAGTGAGTGTGTCTATATACTGTGTGCAGGTAGTGAGCGTGTACAGTGTATTTATGTAGTGAGTGTGTCTATATACTGTGTGCAGGTAGTGAGCGTGTACAGTGTATGTATGTAGTGAGTGTGTCTATTTACTGTGTGCAGGTAGTGAGCGTGTACAGTGTATGTATGTAGTGAGTGTGTCTATATACTGTGTGCAGGTAGTGAGCGTGTACAGTGTATGTATGTAGTGAGTGTGTCTATTTACTGTGTGCAGGTAGTGAGTGTGTACAGTGTATGTATGTAGTGAGTGTGTCTATTTACTGTGTGCAGGTAGTGAGCGTGTACAGTGTTTGTATGTAGTGAGTGTCTATATACTGTGTGCAGGTAGTGAGCGTGTACAGTGTTTGTATGTAGTGAGTGTGTCTATATACTGTGTGCAGGTAGTGAGCGTGTACAGTGTATTTATGTAGTGAGTGTGTCTATATACTGTGTGCAGGTAGTGAGCGTGTACAGTGTTTGTATGTAGTGAGTGTCTATATACTGTGTGCAGGTAGTGAGCGTGTACAGTGTATGTATGTAGTGAGTGTGTCTATATACTGTGTGCTGGTAGTGAGCGTGTACAGTGTATGTATGTAGTGAGTGTGTCTATATACTGTGTGCTGGTAGTGAGCGTGTACAGTGTATTTATGTAGTGAGTGTGTCTATATACTGTGTGCAGGTAGTGAGCGTGTACAGTGTATGTATGTAGTGAGTGTCTATATACTGTGTGCAGGTAGTGAGCGTGTACACTGTATGTATGTAGTGAATGTGTCTATATACTGTGTGCAGGTAGTGAGCGTGTACAGTGTATGTATGTAGTGAGTGTGTCTATATACTGTGTGCAGGTAGTGAGCGTGTACACTGTATGTATGTAGTGAATGTGTCTATATACTGTGTGCTGGTAGTGAGCGTGTACAGTGTATTTATGTAGTGAGTGTGTCTATATACTGTGTGCAGGTAGTGAGCGTGTACAGTGTATGTATGTAGTGAGTGTGTCTATATACTGTGTGCTGGTAGTGAGCGTGTACAGTGTATTTATGTAGTGAGTGTGTCTATATACTGTGTGCAGGTAGTGAGCGTGTACAGTGTATGTATGTTGTGAGTGTGTCTATATACTGTGTGCAGGTAGTGAGCGTGTACAGTGTATGTATGTAGTGAGTGTGTCTATATACTGTGTGCTGGTAGTGAGCGTGTACAGTGTATGTATGTAGTGAGTGTGTCTATAAATTGTGTGCAGGTAGTGAGCGTGTACAGTGTATGTATGTATGTAGTGAGTGTGTCTATATACTGTGTGCAGGTAGTGAGCGTGTACAGTGTGTATGTATGTAGTGAGTGTGTCTATATACTGTGTGCAGGTAGTGAGCGTGTACAGTGTGTATGTAGTGAGTGTGTCTATATACTGTGTGCAGGTAGTGAGCGTGTACAGTGTGTATGTAGTGAGTGTGTCTATATACTGTGTGCAGGTAGTGAGCGTGTACAGTGTATGTATGTAGTGAGTGTGTCTATATACTGTGTGCAGGTAGTGAGCGTGTACAGTGTATGTATGTAGTGAGTGTGTCTATATACTGTGTGCAGGTAGTGAGCGTGTACAGTGTATGTATGCAGTGAGTGTGTCTATATACTGTGTGCAGGTAGTGAGCGTGTATAGTGTATGTATGTAGTGAGTGTGTCTATATACTGTGTGCAGGTAGTGAGCGTGTACAGTGTATGTATGTAGTGAGTGTGTCTATATACTGTGTGCAGGTAGTGAGCGTGTATAGTGTATGTATGTAGTGAGTGTGTCTATATACTGTGTGCTGGTAGTGAGCGTGTACAGTGTATGTATGTAGTGAGTGTGTCTATATACTGTGTGCTGGTAGTGAGCGTGTACAGTTTATGTAGTGAGTGTGTCTATATACTATGTGCAGGTAGTGAGCGTATACAGTGTGTATGTATGTAGTGAGTGTGTCTATATACTGTGTGCAGGTAGTGAGCGTGTACAGTGTATGTATGTAGTGAGTGTGTCTATATACTGTGTGCTGGTAGTGAGCGTATACAGTGTGTGTGTCTATATACTGTGTGCAGGTAGTGAGCGTGTACAGTGTATGTATGTAGTGAGTGTGTCTATATACTGTGTGCTGGTAGTGAGTGTGTCTATATACTGTGTGCAGGTAGTGAGCGTGTACAGTGTATGTATGTAGTGAGTGTGTCTATATACTGTGTGCAGGTAGTGAGCGCGTACAGTTTATGTATGTAGTGAGTGTGTCTATATACTGTGCAGGTAGTGAGTGTGTACAGTGTATGTATGTAGTGAGTGTGTCTATATACTGTGTGCAGGTAGTGAGCATGTACAGTTTATGTAGTGAGTGTGTCTATATACTGTGTGCAGGTAGTGAGCGTGTACAGTGTATGTATGTAGTGAGTGTGTCTATATACTGTGTGCTGGTAGTGAGCGTGTACAGTGTATGTATGTAGTGAGTGTGTCTATATACTGTGTGCAGGTAGTGAGCGTGTACAGTTTATGTAGTGAGTGTGTCTATATACTGTGTGCAGGTAGTGAGCGTGTACAGTGTATGTATGTAGTGAGTGTGTCTATATATTGTGTGCAGGTAGTGAGCGTGTACAGTGTATGTATGTAGTGAGTGTGTCTATATATTGTGTGCAGGTAGTGAGCGTGTACAACGTATGTATGTAGTGAGTGTGTCTATATATTGTGTGCAGGTAGTGAGCGTGTACAACGTATGTATGTAGTGAGTGTGTCTATATATTGTGTGCAGGTAGTGAGCGTGTACAGTGTGTATGTATGTAGTGAGTGTGTCTATATACTGTGTGCAGGTAGTGAGCGTGTACAGTGTATGTACGTAGTGAGTGTGTCTATATACTGTGTGCAGGTAGTGAGCGTGTACAGTGTATGTATGTAGTGAGTGTGTCTATATACTGTGTGCAGGTAGTGAGCGTGTACAGTGTATGTATGTAGTGAGTGTGTCTATATATTGTGTGCAGGTAGTGAGCGTGTACAATGTATGTATGTAGTGAGTGTGTCTATATATTGTGTGCAGGTAGTGAGCGTGTACAACGTATGTATGTAGTGAGTGTGTCTATATATTGTGTGCAGGTAGTGAGCGTGTACAGTGTGTATGTATGTAGTGAGTGTGTCTATATACTGTGTGCAGGTAGTGAGCGTGTACAGTGTATGTATGTAGTGAGTGTGTCTATATACTGTGTGCAGGTAGTGAGCGTGTACAGTGTATGTATGTAGTGAGTGTGTCTATATACTGTGTGCAGGTAGTGAGCGTGTACAGTGTATTTATGTAGTGAGTGTGTCTATATACTGTGTGCAGGTAGTGAGCGTGTACAGTGTGTATGTATGTAGTGAGTGTGTCTATATACTGTGCAGGTAGTGAGCGTGTATAGTGTATGTTTGTATTGAGTGTGTCTATATACTGTGCAGGTAGTGAGCGTGTACAGTGTATGTATGTAGTGAGTGTGTCTATATACTGTGTGCAGGTAGTGAGCGTGTACAGTGTATGTATGTAGTGAGTGTGTCTATATACTGTGTGCAGGTAGTGAGCGTGTACAGTGTATGTATGTAGTGAGTGTGTCTATATACTGTGTGCAGGTAGTGAGCGTATACAGTGTGTATGTATGTAGTGAGTGTGTCTATATACTGTGTGCAGGTAGTGAGCGTGTACAGTGTGTGTATGTAGTGAGTGTGTCTATATACTGTGTGCAGGTAGTGAGTGTGTACAGTGTATGTATGTAGTGAGTGTGTCTATATACTGTGTGCAGGTAGTGAGCGTATACAGTGTGTATGTATGTAGTGAGTGTGTCTATATACTGTGTGCAGGTAGTGAGCGTGTACAGTGTGTGTATGTAGTGAGTGTGTCTATATACTGTGTGCAGGTAGTGAGTGTGTACAGTGTATGTATGTAGTGAGTGTGTCTATATACTGTGTGCAGGTAGTGAGCGTATACAGTGTGTATGTATGTAGTGAGTGTGTCTATATACTGTGTGCAGGTAGTGAGCGTGTACAGTGTGTGTATGTAGTGAGTGTGTCTATATACTGTGTGCAGGTAGTGAGTGTGTACAGTGTATGTATGTAGTGAGTGTGTCTATATACTGTGTGCAGGTAGTGAGCGTATACAGTGTGTATGTATGTAGTGAGTGTGTCTATATACTGTGTGCAGGTAGTGAGCGTGTACAGTGTGTATGTATGTAGTGAGTGTCTATATACTGTGTGCAGGTAGTGAGCGTGTACAGTGTATGTATGTAGTGAGTGTGTCTATATACTGTGTGCAGGTAGTGAGTGTGTACAGTGTATGTATGTAGTGAGTGTGTCTATATACTGTGTGCAGGTAGTGAGCGTGTACAGTGTGTGTATGTAGTGAGTGTGTCTATATACTGTGTGCAGGTAGTGAGCGTGTACAGTGTATGTATGTAGTGAATGTGTCTATATACTGTGTGCAGGTAGTGAGCGTGTACAGTGTATGTATGTAGTGAGTGTGTCTATATACTGTGTGCAGGTAGTGAGCGTGTACAGTGTATGTATGTAGTGAGTGTGTCTATATACTGTGTGCAGGTAGTGAGCGTGTACAGTGTGTGTATGTAGTGAGTGTGTCTATATACTGTGTGCAGGTAGTGAGTGTGTACAGTGTATGTATGTAGTGAGTGTGTCTATATACTGTGTGCAGGTAGTGAGAGTGTACAGTGTGTGTATGTAGTGAGTGTGTCTATATACTGTGTGCAGGTAGTGAGCGTGTACAGTGTATGTATGTAGTGAGTGTGTCTATATACTGTGTGCAGGTAGTGAGCGTGTACAGTGTATGTATGTAGTGAGTGTGTCTATATACTGTGTGCAGGTAGTGAGCGTGTACAGTGTGTATGTAGTGAGTGTGTCTATATACTGTGTGCAGGTAGTGAGTGTGTACTGTGTATGTATGTAGTGAGTGTGTCTATATACTGTGTGCAGGTAGTGAGTGTGTACTGTGTATGTATGTAGTGAGTGTGTCTATATACTGTGTGCAGGTAGTGAGTGTGTACAGTGTATGTATGTAGTGAGTGTGTCTATATACTGTGTGCAGGTAGTGAGTGTGTACAGTGTATATATGTAGTGAGTGTGTCTATATACTGTGTGCAGGTAGTGAGTGTGTACAGTGTATGTATGTAGTGAGTGTGTCTATTTACTGTGTGCAGGTAGTGAGCGTGTACAGTGTATGTATGTAGTGAGTGTGTCTATATACTGTGTGCAGGTAGTGAGCGTGTACAGTGTATGTATGTAGTGAGTGTGTCTATATACTGTGTGCAGGTAGTGAGTGTGTACAGTGTATGTATGTAGTGAGTGTGTCTATTTACTGTGTGCAGGTAGTGAGCGTGTACAGTGTATGTATGTAGTGAGTGTGTCTATATACTGTGTGCAGGTAGTGAGTGTGTACAGTGTATGTATGTAGTGAGTGTGTCTATTTACTGTGTGCAGGTAGTGAGCGTGTACAGTGTATGTATGTAGTGAGTGTGTCTATATACTGTGTGCAGGTAGTGAGCGTGTACAGTGTGTATGTAGTGAGTGTGTCTATATACTGTGTGCAGGTAGTGAGCGTGTACAGTGTATGTATGTAGTGAGTGTGTCTATATACTGTGTGCAGGTAGTGAGCGTGTACAGTGTATGTATGTAGTGAGTGTGTCTATTTACTGTGTGCAGGTAGTGAGCGTGTACAGTGTATGTATGTAGTGAGTGTGTCTATATACTGTGTGCAGGTAGTGAGCGTGTACAGTGTATGTATGTAGTGAGTGTGTCTATATACTGTGTGCAGGTAGTGAGCGTGTACAGTGTATGTATGTAGTGAGTGTGTCTATTTACTGTGTGCAGGTAGTGAGTGTGTACAGTGTATGTATGTAGTGAGTGTGTCTATTTACTGTGTGCAGGTAGTGAGCGTGTACAGTGTATGTATGTAGTGAGTGTGTCTATATACTGTGTGCAGGTAGTGAGCGTGTACAGTGTATGTATGTAGTGAGTGTGTCTATTTACTGTGTGCAGGTAGTGAGTGTGTACAGTGTATGTATGTAGTGAGTGTGTCTATTTACTGTGTGCAGGTAGTGAGCGTGTACAGTGTATGTATGTAGTGAGTGTGTCTATATATTGTGTGCAGGTAGTGAGCGTGTACAGTGTATGTATGTAGTGAGTGTGTCTATATACTGTGTGCAGGTAGTGAGCGTGTACAGTGTATTTATGTAGTGAGTGTGTCTATATACTGTGTGCAGGTAGTGAGCGTGTACAGTGTATGTATGTAGTGAGTGTGTCTATTTACTGTGTGCAGGTAGTGAGCGTGTACAGTGTATGTATGTAGTGAGTGTGTCTATATACTGTGTGCAGGTAGTGAGCGTGTACAGTGTATGTATGTAGTGAGTGTGTCTATATACTGTGTGCAGGTAGTGAGCGTGTACAGTGTATGTATGTAGTGAGTGTGTCTATATACTGTGTGCAGGTAGTGAGCGTGTACAGTGTATTTATGTAGTGAGTGTGTCTATATACTGTGTGCAGGTAGTGAGCGTGTACAGTGTATGTATGTAGTGAGTGTGTCTATTTACTGTGTGCAGGTAGTGAGCGTGTACAGTGTATGTATGTAGTGAGTGTGTCTATATACTGTGTGCAGGTAGTGAGCGTGTACAGTGTATGTATGTAGTGAGTGTGTCTATTTACTGTGTGCAGGTAGTGAGTGTGTACAGTGTATGTATGTAGTGAGTGTGTCTATTTACTGTGTGCAGGTAGTGAGCGTGTACAGTGTATGTATGTAGTGAGTGTGTCTATATATTGTGTGCAGGTAGTGAGCGTGTACAGTGTATGTATGTAGTGAGTGTGTCTATATACTGTGTGCAGGTAGTGAGCGTGTACAGTGTATGTATGTAGTGAGTGTGTCTATATACTGTGTGCAGGTAGTGAGCGTGTACAGTGTATGTATGTAGTGAGTGTGTCTATTTACTGTGTGCAGGTAGTGAGCGTGTACAGTGTATGTATGTAGTGAGTGTGTCTATTTACTGTGTGCAGGTAGTGAGCGTGTACAGTGTGTGTATGTAGTGAGTGTGTCTATATACTGTGTGCAGGTAGTGAGTGTGTACAGTGTATGTATGTAGTGAGTGTGTCTATATACTGTGTGCAGGTAGTGAGCGTGTACAGTGTATGTATGTAGTGAGTGTGTCTATATACTGTGTGCAGGTAGTGAGCGTGTACAGTGTATGTATGTAGTGAGTGTGTCTATATACTGTGTGCAGGTAGTGAGCGTGTACAGTGTATGTATGTAGTGAGTGTGTCTATATACTGTGTGCAGGTAGTGAGTGTGTACAGTGTATGTATGTAGTGAGTGTGTCTATATACTGTGTGCAGGTAGTGAGTGTGTACAGTGTGTATGTAGTGAGTGTATACTGTGTGCTTGTATCTAGTGTGTGCAGTGTGTCCATATATACACATATATACACAGCGAGGAAAATAAGTGCGGTATTGGATACGCTGACGATTTTGCAGTTTTCCCACCTACATAGAATGGAGAGGTGAGTAATTTTTATTGTAGATACACTTCACCTGTGAGACGCAGAGTCTGAAGATAAAATCCAGAAAATCACATTGTAGGATTTTTACATAATTAATTTGCATTTTATTACATAAAATAAGTATTTGATCACCGACCAACCAGCAAGAATTCTGCTGTCACAGACCTGTTGGTTAAGCGAGGGGCTGCACAGAATCGCGGGGGGGGGCGCACTATTTATTTTTTTACCGTTTTGCACAGCAGCATTATATATTCATGTTATATTGTGAGGCAGAACCATAGTAAAGCCGTCCGGTCCCCGATGCATCCACTTCCCATCCAAAGACAAAGCAAACAGATGAGAGCCGCATGAAAGCGCGGCGTAATCCGCTCCTCTGTGCAGCGGGCGATGGAAAAGTGTTTGCTCACAGCCGAGCATCGCGCCTCACATTGAAACTGTGCAGAATACAGATTGGAGCAGACAGGATGATGGAGGTAAGAAAGTGCCGCACCCTGTAAAGAATAACCTTCACCGTAACGAGGAGACAGTAATGAAGAGACTTCCCGCCACACATCGGCGGTGGACCAGCGGATTCCACAAGGTCAGGTCTGTGTCTATGAAGAATGGGTCATAGGAGGTGAACAGAACAAAGCGACGCCTGACTGCAGCATCAGACCGCACAGGGTGTGCCTGTAGTCTGTTACTATGGAAACACATAGCTCTGCATAGGAGCTGCATGCACTCAAGGCGATTTACAAAGTTTTCTAAAGTTTTCAGGATGCAAAAGTTTTACAAACCTTTAAAACGTGGCTGAATGTAACAGTATGTCATCTATCATTCGTTCGTTGTAGGATTCAGTCACAGGACTGTCCCATGTTATGGGCATTTTACAGGTAAAGGCATGGAAAAAAAATTATTGTGCCTGCTCGGGGAAATCTAATATATAAAGCTCAAAGTGTGTGTGTGTGTGTGTGTGTGTATGTCCGGGATAGGCAACCGCACCGTCTCAGCTACAGCCATAAAATTTGGCACAGTCACACGTCTGGACCCCGAGGGCGTCCTAGGCTATGTTGTGAGGCAAAATTTTAACCCCGCGCGTTCCAATTCACCAAACAGTTTTGCCCCTATCTACATAATGGGGAAAGAGTGTGTGCGTATCAAGCCCCGCCCCTCATGATGTCATAATGGTTGACCTATGAGATGGAGGATATGTATGATGAATATATGGGCATGGGACTTTGGGATGAAGAATATGTATGATGGGTATATGGGCATGGGACTATGGGACGGTGGATATGTATGACGGGTATATGGGCACGGGATTATCGGATGGAGGATGTGTGATGGGTATATGGGCACGGGACTATGGGATGGAGGATATGTATGATGGGTATATGGGCACGGGACTATGGGATGGAGGATATGTATGATGGGTATATGGGCACGGAACTATGAGATGGAGGATATGTATGACGGGTATATGGGCACAGGACTATGGGATGGAGGATGTATGATGGGTATATGGGCACTGGACTATGGGATGGTGGATATGTATGACGGGTATATGGGCACGGGACTATGGGATGGAGGATGTATGATGGGTATATGGGCACTGGACTATGGGATGGAGGATATGTATGATGGGTATATGGGCACGGGACTATGGGATGGAGGATATGTATGATGGGTATATGGGCACGGAACTATGAGATGGAGGATATGTATGATGGGTATATGGGCACGGGACTATGGGATGGAGGATATGTATGATGGGTATATGGGCACGGGACTATGGGATGGAGGATATGTATGATGGGTATATGGGCACAGGACTATGGGATGGAGGATATGTATGATGGGTATATGGGCACGGGACTATGGGATGGAGGATATGTATGATGGGTATATGGGCACTGGACTATGAGATGGAGGATATGTATGATGGGTATATGGGCACGGGACTATGGGATGGAGGATATGTATGATGGGTATATGGGCACAGGACTATGGGATGGAGGATATGTATGATGGGTATATGGGCACAGGACTATAGGATGAAGAATATGTATGATGGGTATATGGGCACTGGACTATGAGATGGAGGATGTATGATGGGTATATGGGCACGGGACTATGGGATGGAGGATATGTATGATGGGTATATGGGCACTGGACTATGAGATGGAGGATATGTATGATGGGTATATGGGCACGGGACTATGGGATGGAGGATATGTATGATGGGTATATGGGCATGGGACTATGGGATGAAGAATATGTATGATGGGTATATGGGCACGGGACTATGAGATGGAGGATATGTATGATGGGTATATGGGCACTGGACTATGAGATGGAGGATATGTATGATGGGTATATGGGCACGGGACTATGGGATGGAGGATATGTATGATGGGTATATGGGCATAGGACTATGGGATGAAGAATATGTATGATGGGTATATGGGCACAGGACTATGGGATGGAGGATGTATGATGGGTATATGGGCACAGGACTATGGGATGGAGGATGTATGATGGGTATATGGGCACTGGACTATGGGATGGAGCATATGTATGATGGGTATATGGGCACGGGACTATGGGATGGAGGATGTATGATGGGTATATGGGCACAGGACTATGGGATGGAGGATATGTATGATGGGTATATGGGCACAGGACTATAGGATGAAGAATATGTATGATGGGTATATGGGCACGGGACTATGAGATGGAGGATATGTATGATGGGTATATGGGCACGGGACTATGGGATGGAGGATATGTATGATGGGTATATAGGCACGGGACTATGGGATGGAGGATATGTATGATGGGTATATGGGCATGGGACTATAGGATGAAGAATATGTATGATGGGTATATGGGCACGGGACTATGAGATGGAGGATATGTATGATGGGTATATGGGCACTGGACTATGGGATGGAGGATATGTATGATGGGTATATGGGCACGGGACTATGGGATGGAGGATATGTGTGATGGGTATAGGGGCACGGGACTATGGGATGGAGGATATGTATGATGGGTATATGGGCACGGGACTATGGGATGGAGGATATGTATGATGGGTATATGGGCACGGGACTATGGGATGGAGGATGTATGATGGGTATATGGGCACAGGACTATGGGATGGAGGATATGTATGATGGGTATATGGGCATGGGACTATAGGATGAAGAATATGTATGATGGGTATATGGGCACGGGACTATGAGATGGAGGATATGTATGATGGGTATATGGGCATGGGATTATGGGATGAAGAATATGTATGATGGGTATATGGGCATGGGACTATGGGATGGAGGATATGTATGATGGGTATATGGGCATGGGACTATGGGATGAAGAATATGTATGATGGGTATATGGGCACTGGACTATGAGATGGAGGATGTGTCATGGGTATATGGGCACTGGACTATGGGATGGAGGATATGTATGATGGGTATATGGGCACTGGACTATGAGATGGAGGATATGTATGATGGGTATATGGGCATGGGATTATGGGATGAAGAATATGTATGATGGGTATATGGGCATGGGATTATGGGATGAAGAATATGTATGATGGGTATATGGGCATGGGACTATGGGATGGAGGATATGTATGATGGGTATATGGGCATGGGACTATGGGATGAAGAATATGTATGATGGGTATATGGGCACTGGACTATGAGATGGAGGATGTGTCATGGGTATATGGGCACTGGACTATGGGATGGAGGATATGTATGATGGGTATATGGGCACGGGACTATGAGATGGAGGATGTGTCATGGGTATATGGGTACTGGTCTATGAGATGGAGGATATGTATGACGGGTATATGGGCACGGGACTATGAGATGGAGGATGTGTCATGGTTATATGGGCACTGGTCTATGAGATGGAGGATATGTATGATGGGTATATGGGCACTGGACTATGAGATGGAGGATATGTATGACGGGTATATGGGCACTGGACTATGGGATGGAGGATATGTATGATGGGTATATGGGCACTGGACTATGAGATGGAGGATGTGTCATGGGTATATGGGTACTGGTCTATGAGATGGAGGATATGTATGATGGGTATATGGGCACTGGACTATGAGATGGAGGATGTGTCATGGGTATATGGGTACTGGTCTATGAGATGGAGGATATGTATGACGGGTATATGGGCACGGGACTATGGGATGGAGGATGTATGATGGGTATATGGGCATGGGACTATGGGATGAAGAATATGTATGATGGGTATATGGGCATGGGATTATGGGATGGAGGATGTATGATGGGTATATGGGCATGGGATTATGGGATGAAGAATATGTATGATGGGTATATGGGCACGGGACTATGGGATGGAGGATGTATGATGGGTATATGGGCATGGGACTATGGGATGAAGAATATGTATGATGGATATATGGGCACGGGACTATGGGATGGAGGATGTATGATGGGTATATGGGCATGGGGCTATGGGATGAAGAATATGTATGATGGGTATATGGGCACGGGACTATGGGATGGAGGATGTATGATGGGTATATGGGCATGGGATTATGGGATGAAGAATATGTATGATGGGTATATGGGCACGGGACTATGGGATGGAGGATATGTATGATGGGTATATGGGCACGGGACTATGGGATGGAGGATATGTATGATGGGTATATGGGCATGGGACTATGGGATGGTGGATATGTATGATGGGTATATGGGCATGGGACTATGGGATGGAGGATTATAATTTGTTATAACTAACCACAGTTAGTTACTATGCCCGGGCAGTGCCGGGCTCTTCAGCTAGTATTGTATAATAGTATTGTATCATAGGATGCAAGCCCCGCCGCTCATTATGATGTCATAATGGTTGACCTATGGGATGGAGGATGTGTGATGGGTATATGGGTACTGGTCTATGAGATGGAGGATATGTATGACGGGTATATGGGCACGGGACTATGGGATGGAGGATGTATGATGGGTATATGGGCATGGGATTATGGGATGGAGGATGTGTGATGGGTATATGGGCACTCGACTATGGGATGGCAGATATGTATGATGGGTATATGGGCACGGGACTATGGGATGGAGGATATGTATGATGGGTATATGGGCACGGGACTATGGAATGGAGGATGTATGATGGTTATATGGGCATGGGACTATGGGATGAAGAATATGTATGATGGGTATATGGGCACGGGCCTATGGGATGGTGGATATGTATGATGGGTATATGGGCACGGGCCTATGGGATGGAGGATATGTATGATGGGTATATGGGCACGGGACTATGGGATGGAGGATTATAATTTGTTATAACTAACCACAGTTAGTTACTATGCCCGGGCAGTGCCGGGCTCTTCAGCTAGTATTGTATAATAGCGAATCTCCATTTTTCCATATTGTATAAAAGCCAATCTCCAGCTTTGTAACAACATTCACTATTATTTGTTAGCCATTAACAGGTATCATACCCACAAGATTCCTATTTTGTTTCTCTCACTGAGAGCACTTTATATATTTTTTTCTACTGGCTAACACGGTACCAAACCACTTTTCTCCATTTTTAATTCACTTGTTTTTATAAATTCAGTATTCTGTGTTGATTAACATTATATATCTTAATAGAAGGGAGAACTCTTGATTTGTCATCTCCTCCGTAGACAAAGCATTAAGTGCTGACTGTTCACTACCTGCAACCACCACTGGAGGGAGCTCACAAGCTTACTGCATACTGTGCATTGAACGCTATAAAAACAGTGTGCAGTTAGCTCCCCCTAGTGGTGGCTGCAGAAAGACAGGAATTAGGGGAAACCATAGGGTGAGTTCCGGTAATTCAGAAATTTTTTACAGTAGTAATGTGAGGCCAAATGTTGCTGTGTAGCTCCATGATTATAATCTGTGATCAGTAAGGTGCAGTAGCAATTGCACTTTTTGTGTGAATATTAAAGACAACACATGACGCTTAATTTTCAGCCTCAGAACAAGCAGCATAAATTTTCATGGGAATATCACGTTATAATTCATCTACCCTGCGTACAGTCAGTTGGCATGTTGCCGGCTGGGGGCATAGTTAGGGAGAAGCTATTTCATCTTTTATGTGAAAAGGTTCCATTAATTAACACTTTTCTTTCATTGGAAATGGAACATTCAGCAAAATGATAGATTGGAGGATCGGGTTAAAATGAGTTGATCATGTCACATGCAAAAACTCATCCAAGAGCCCGACATTGATTCTTACCCAGGATTATGGGAATGTTGAAATCAGTATTGTAATAAGCAATAAGTGCAGCAGTGTGCGCCATTGTACGTGCTGGTATGCTGCACTTTATATACTAGCCCACCTGGGACTATAAGTGGCCCTGGATGCATGGAGGAGTAGAGCTGCGGCCGTGTATGCGTGAAAGAGTGGAGCCATGGCCCCGGGTGTGCAAATGAGTGGAGCTGCGGCCCTGGGTGCACGGAATAGTAGAGCCGTGGCCTGGGGTGTGTGGAATAGTGGAGCCATGGCCCCGGGTGCGTGGAATAGTGGAGCCGTTGGCCTGGGGTGTGTGGATGAGTGGAGCCGTGGCCCCGGGTGCGCGGAATAGTGGAGCCGTGGCCCGGGTGCGTGGATGAGTGGAGCTGTGGCCTGAGTGCGCGGAATAGTGGAGCCGTGGCTCGGGTGCGCAGAATAGTGGAGCAGTGGCCTGGTTGCGTGGATGAGTGGAGCTGTGGCTCGGGTGCGTGTGTGAGTGGAGCTGTGGCCCGAGTGTGCGGAATAGTGGAGCCGTGGCCCGAGTGCGTGGATGAGTGGAGCTGTGGCCCGGATTTGTGGATGAGTGGAGTTGTGGCCCGGGTGCGTGGATGAGTGGAGCTGTGGCTCTGGGTGCGTGGATGAGTGGAGCTGTGGCTCAGGTGCGTGTGTGACTGGAGCTGTGGCCCGAGTGTGCGGAATAGTGGAGCCGTGGCCCGAGTGCGTGGATGAGTGGAGCTGTGGCCCGGATTCGTGGATGAGTGGAGTTGTGCCCCGGGTGCGTGGATGAGTGGAGCCGTGGCTCCGGGTGCGCGGAATAGTGGAGCCGTGGCCTGGGATGTGTGGATAAGTGGAGCCGTGGCCCCGGGTGCGTGGATGAGTGGAGCCGTGGCCTGGGATGTGTGGATGAGTGGAGCTGTGGCTCTGGGTGCGTGGATGAGTGGAGCTGTGGCTCAGGTGCGTGTGTGAGTGGAGCTGTGGCCCGAGTGCGCGGAATAGTGGAGCCGTGGCCCGAGTGCGTGGATGAGTGGAGCTGTGGCCCGGATTCGTGGATGAGTGGAGTTGTGGCCCGGGTGCGTGGATGAGTGGAGCCGTGGCTCCGGGTGCGCGGAATAGTGAAGCCGTGGCCTGGGATGTGTGGATAAGTGGAGCCGTGGCCCCGGGTATGCGGAATAGTGGAGTTGCAGCCCCGGATGCACCAAGTAGAGCAGTGGCCCCGGATGCACTGAGGAGTAGAGTTGTGGCTATCTCGGTGCAGGCGCTCCGGGCGTGGCAGGGTTGCTTGGTCATAATCGCGTCTCCATCAAGTTTAGGCTTCTAGAAGCTCCGATCTCCTGTACTCACAGTGGTAACTACTATTACCTTTTTAGCACTCACTGCCCCCATTGAAGCTCTAAATTCAATGTCTTTTTCAGAACCTGGAATGAATTTCGCAGAGAACGTACAAACTCCATAATGTTGTCCTTGCTGGGGTTCCCCCCCTGGACCCCACCTTATGCTGAGTTCTGGTCAGATCGTGGTGTAATATACAGGAGTGTGAAACCATATTGATCCATCTTACCTCACCTGCATGTGAAGGTCGGGTCCCGTGTGTTCTAAAATAACAGAATATATTCGGGTTACACACGGTTACTCTTGGAGGAGCTAGCGAGGCGGGAGTGGAATTCTCTGATGACATTTTCATGCTGCTTTAGGCCTCCTTCTGTATTTGCAGTACGCTTGGCAGCCGTCTTTTTCATGGATATCACACATACACATTATAACCTAGGCTGTGTGTGCCATCCGTGTGCCATCAGTGTGCCATCCGTGTGCCATCCGTGTGCCATCCGTGTGCCATCAGTGTGCTATCCGTGTGCCATCCGTGTGCCATCCGTGTGCCATCCGTGTGCCATCAGTGTGCCATCAGTGTGCCATCCATGTGCCATCAGTGTGCTACACGGGTTTAACACTGCAAAGTACAGGAGAAGCTTTGTATTCTAATCCTTTCATTATTCATCCATGAAAAACACTGATAGTTAAAAACAAACACACAAACTATACACTGATGACACCAGTACGTTTTTTTTTCACGGACGTGTGAAGGATGCCTTAGTCAAATAAAGATGTGAGGCTGCTCTCATTGGTATAACAGTCAGATAAGAAAATTCCACCCTTTCTCCAACAACAGCCGTGGCAAGTGCTGTAAGAAAGATCCGGTGCTTTTAGTGTTCTAAATGAAGATGAAAAAAATGTGCCTAAAACTGTGAAACATTGAACTTAATTTGATATTTCAAGGCAGAGCATTCCAGAGTTGTGGTGCAGCACAAGAGAACTTTTTAAGAAATAAAAATGATATAGAAAAATGTTGACAAGAAGTTTCAAATATTTCGACATTGAAACTTAACAAGGGAACGAACTTGGTAAAACACTTAATATTCAACGCAATTAGGCCTAGAAAAGTGGCTCTTCCAACAGCACTATCATCAAAAAAGACTTACGGAAGCATGTAGCCATAAAATATTACCATTTTATTCAATCAATACAAAAAACACACAGACATAAACAAATATGATAAAAGGAGATGAGTATCCAATATTACACCCGAGTGCGTATGCACTATAATGATGATACACTTATTGCTAACACCATGTACATCACCTGTAAACAGTTCTGTATCAAAATGATACGAAAAAATCCTAAGTAATAAAGCCAGCAAAACTACAATAAATAGCCTATATAATGTAAACAACAGGAGTGAATAGGCGAGCCTGAAAAGTGGTAGCACACATAATAACACACTGCTGCCTATCAGTGCCTATATTAGCCCAAAAAATGCAAATCAGCAAGATATATCCCTAATATGATGCAAGGACAATTCCAGTAAAAGTTATAAATGATGCAACTTAGTGGCACCAGTATCCAACCCAAATAATATAATACCACCAAAGCAAGGAGGTCAGGGCTAGCAGAGTAAGTAGAGATATACAAGCACTAAAAAGGTACCGTCTATCACTGATGTGGGAAAATACCTAGGAGATGGTGTGTCCTAGAGCAGTGCTGAAATTAAACCAGTTGTGTTGGCTTTATTACTTAAGATTTTTATGTATCATTTTGATACAGAACTGTTTACAGGTGTTGTACATAGTGTTAGCAATAAGTGTATCACTACTATAGTGCATACGTACTCTGGGGTGTTATATTGGATACTCATCTCCTTTTATCATATTTGTTTATGTCTGTGTGTTTTTTGTATTGATTGAATAAAATGGTAATATTTTATGGCTACATGCTTCCGTAAGTCTTTTTTGGTAAAACACTTAAATGTCATGAACTCATTTTCTGCTCCACCAGTTGAGAGTTCCCCTTCCGTTCTCCCTCTGGTGGTGACAGGAGGTAGTGAGGTTGGTTTAAGTGGTAGTGATCTGCCACCTGACGAGGAAGATAACGATTAGATCTCTGGAGTATCAGACTGGATATAAGACAGCCGACGTCCTATCCTGGTGCTGGTGATTCAGTCTGCTTCTCAGGTCCTGGACTTCAGCTCTCTTCCAGTCTTCTCAAGTTAAGTTTGTTTTTTGCTATTGTTCACACTTGCGCTTGTTGGTCAATTCAGTTTTTTGTGTAATCAGCCTGCCCCTGCTGGGGCTATGCTGAATTCCCACTCCTATTTATCAGTATTTGCCAATCTGCTTTTTGTCCCTTATTGGATTGGCCTCTTTTTTGCTCTGTCTCAGAATATTTCAGAGTGCTGATATAGGTTTAGAAGTCTAGTGACTTCAGGGTTAATTTTGCTATCAGAAGTGTTGGACAATATTTTTGTAGGTTTTTTTTGGCAGATTGCAGACAATGTCTTTCCTTTCCTGTCCTTTTTAGTTAGCCGGGCCCCATCGTTTGCTCAGCCTATTTTCCTGCCTTTGTTTGTATTTTCATCTTGTTTCACCATCAATACATGTGGGGGGCTGTCTTTCCTTTGGGGTCTGCTCTGGGGCAGTTAGTTTTTCTCTTTTCCTGCTTTAGGCTTATGTAGCTCTCCGGTTGTGACGAGGCGTCTAGGACCATCGTAGGAACGCTTAACGACTGCTACTAGTTGTGCGGTTAAGATCAGGGATCTGCATAGTTACCAACTTCTCTGGTTTTCTGAGACTTAGCTTGTTGTCTTTTTTTCCCTCCTCGGTTACCCATTCATAACACTTAATAATGAAGAGGGCAACATCAAAGACGATCCAGAGATGGGATCAGTGGCCGTCAGACGAGATCACTAGGGTGGCTGTTTTTAGGAGAAAGCTGTTTGACGTGACATCCCTTTTAAGATAGGGATTTTAGATTGCGCCCCAATGGACACAGTCATGAAGATGATGATGATGTCTGTGGAATCAATGGTGCTATATAAGCGAGTAAAATATTTGTTGAGGGTTAATCTTATGATGAAACATTGTATCCACAGCACCTTGTGATAACTCTGACGGTGTCATATGTAGCAGCACTTCATGTTGTATCTTCTGGATTCCTATAATGTATCAGAACGTCGTCAATGTAGCGATCCCTGATATTACATTGTATCTATCACAGCTGTTCCCCACCATCATGTACTATCATTCCAATGTGTCGTCCATTTGTTCAATTGTATCATTATGGCAAGTTTCCGAAACTAGAAACAGATTTCCGTATTTATGCAGGTTTGCCATTGCAAAGTTTTATTTTGCTATATATCACAGGAAAATGAGCACAATTCTCTCCGTAGCGATACTTTACCATTCTTAGTGACGCCTTCTCTACTACCATTGCTCTCCCTTCAGGCATCGGATTTTTTTTTTTTTTTTTTTTTTTACCTCCTCCGTTTCTTTTTTATTTAGTACCTTCATGTTCTTCATCTATGGGGAAACATTTCAGGTAGCGAATGCATCGTAGGATAAAAATATATAAAAATGTATTGTAGTAAAATAGCTGTTCCGCAAGGATTACATCTTTATCTGGCCCAAAGGGGAACGTCTGTACTTTACAGGCAAGAAAATGAATGTAATTTGCATTCAGGCCCGTCTTCCTCGCGGGTTTTCTGGACTATAAAGCGTAAGGAGAATTTTCATTCTCCCGGCAATTATTTTTGACTGATTTTTAAAACGGTCGCAGTTTTGCAGCCATATTAATAAAATTGACGTTTTTAATCATCTCTACATAATTTTTATTCCTTTTTTTTTTTTTCTTTCATTCTGGATTGATATGAATAATACATATGAAAAAAAGTTTTAAAAAAAAAAGGGGGGGGGGATTATAATTTATGGGCAGACATAAAAAGAAAGAGAAGAATAAAAAGTGGCAAGTTTCAGCCGTATCACGTCGTAAAAGCATAAAACATTATGTGCGAAGTGTAAGACAAAAGGCTGTTAGTGTTCAAGGGGCAGATGAATTATGGGCTTATAACACAGGTCAACGAAAAAAAATTTTTTTTCTGGTGTCCAAAATATTTTAATGAATTTGGGGTATTTTTGGGGTGCTGATTCTGAATATGTCATCAGTTTTGCCAGATTGGCTCAAGTTTTTGAGATTTTTGGTATCTTATTTATAGCACTTGTTGGTAAATGCGACGCATCATCTCATTAATTTCTTTGGATTAGTACTTGAACTGAGCAGTTCTCAATATAGTTTTGTGTTAATTAGTGTTCTAAAAGTTTGTTCATAGCTTGATTTTTGCACTAACTTTATGTTGTTGTCTGTTTTCCAGTGAAAAGCATGAACTCATCATGAAGAAGTTGTCTTAACGATCCAGACTCATTCTGTTACATTTGTGGTGAATATACACTGCCAAAACATAGAAGAAACATAACAGACTTCGTAAAAAAAGTGTATTTTGCCTATTTTGGGGTTATGCTTGGGGACCAAGACAAGTTTTGGGCACCACACATAGTGTGCAAAGCATGTATCGAATTATTACGAAAATGGAGCAAAGGACAAAGAAAAAGCTTCAAATTTGGTGTTCCAATGGTGTGGAGAGAGCCAAAAAATCATCATGATGACTGTTATTTCTGTGCAGTGCAAGTGCAAGGATTCAATAAGCATAAGAAACGAAAATGGGAGTAACATGGAATCTGCAAGAAGGCCTGTCCCTCATTGTGAAGATGTGCCTGTACCTGTGTTTACCATAAATAACAGTCATCATGATGATTTTTTGGCTCTCTCCACACCATTGGAACACCAAATTTGAAGCTTTTTCTTTGTCCTTTGCTCCATTTTCGTAATAATTCGATACATGCTTTGCACACTATGTGTGGTGCCCAAAACTTGTCTTGGTCCCCAAGCATAACCCCAAAATAGGCAAAATACACTTTTTTTACGAAGTCTGTTATGTTTCTTCTATGTTTTGGCAGTGTGTATTCACCACAAATGTAACAGAATGAGTCTGGATCGTTAAGACAACTTCTTCTTGATGAGTTCATGCTTTTCACTGGAAAACAGACAACAACATAAAGTTAGTGCAAAAATCAAGCTATGAACAAACTTTTAGAACACTAATTAACACAAAACTATATTGAGAACTGCTCAGTTCAAGTACTAATCCAAAGAAATTAATGAGATGATGCGTCGCATTTACCAACAAGTGCTATAAATAAGATACCAAAAATCTCAAAAACTTGAGCCAATCTGGCAAAACTGATGACATATTCAGAATCAGCACCCCAAAAATACCCTAAATTCGATGAAATATCTTTGGCACCAAAAATGCTGTTGACCAGTGTAATCATTGTCCTCGGCTCTGGTGGTCGGACCGACATCCAACTATTGGAATTGCCATTAAACCGAAAAATATTATAGAAATATAAGAAGCTTCTGTACAGTTTTTTCCTTGGTTTAAAAGCTGTAGAGTCATATTATCTATGATAGATGCCGAGGTGGAAGTCGCTCTCAAGTCCTGGTGTCTCAGGTTTACAAAAGGTCGAGCTGCCACCTAAGAAGTCACGTAGGGAATCCTGGAGGTAATTTTATATCGTGGTCCAGGAACTTCAGTCTCTGCCTCTCTGTCCTACTCGTCTTAACAGCTAACTCCATTGTATAACATGGAAACTGGTGAGAAATTTTCCATTTTAGCTTCCAGGGTGGATGTGAAAAATCCTACCTGCAATACCGGAATGTCGAAATAACATACAAAAGATTGACAGAAGTGGACAGATGTTTCTGTATATATCTTTGTTTAGGTGACTGGGTGGCCAAAAACAGTTCTTAAAGCCTCCAAAATGGCTGGCAGTGGTTGCATCTTCAGGTCCTTAGTTATAGTCTTAAAGAAGACTTTTCACATGACATAAACATGACATTTTTATTTGTACCTGGTGTAAATGCCGCTGTTTTTCTGAATCCGGGGATGTTTTTCTTTTGTTCCTGCTCCTTTCCATTCCTGAGATATGGCCCAATCTTCCCTATAAGTAAATCTACTCTTGTTTGTCAAGTGGGTGTGGCCATTAAGTGGGCGTGGTCATCAACTCTTCTCTATGGGCGTCTTCCTGAGGACTAGATTTCTGTACAAGGAAGAGGAGGCCGTATCTCAGGAAAGTAGAGGCGCAGCAAGAAAAGAAAAACAGCATTTACTCCGAGTTAAAAAAAAGTATATTAATGGCAATGACAGGTGACCTGTAATGGTATCGTAGCTGTAAAGTGCAAACTACTACTCAGTGTAAAGCTTGTTTAGCATAGTACATAATGGAGTTTTTTCCTCTTCTGTGTATTAATGAAACAAGTATTTGGTTATCATATGCTGAGTAATGCTGGACACGGTGCTGTGATTTTCTGCTATGAGAGGGGAAGAGAGAGCTGCTTCATTCACAGTCCGGTCATTTCTGTGAGACAGACACTTTATGGATTGCAAAAAATTAGATGTATATATCTTCATGCCTTTAACCTGTCAATCATCAACCTTTTTAGTGTGGGAAATAAAGGGTTTTCCACAGTTTCTGAAACTTGGTTTAGTAAGAGGTTTTGTTATTATGTTGCAGCTGATTGATTGCATATTGTTGTGAATCCTGGAGTGGACCCACTGGATCGTGGTACCGACTGAACCCGGACAGTTGGCCAGGTGGAACCGACCCCTATACAAGGACCGTTAGGGACAGGCCTAGGAGGAAGGTATACCGCAATAGCTAGTGCCAGAGGGGCGGCTCAAAGATAGCAAGGAGAATTGGGGTACTCGCCAAGAACCAGACGGAGCAGAGAAGTCACAGAGAGTCACAGGGTCCGGGACAAGGCAGAGTTGACACCAAAGGCACGGGATCCTGGGCAGAGCAGAGAACGCACAGGAGATGTACAGGGACAGAGCAGAGCACGCACAGGAAGCCTTTCAGGGACAGGGCAGAGCAGGGCACGCACTGGAGACGTACAGGGACAGAGCAGAGCAGGGCACGCACTGGAGACGTACAGGGACAGAGCAGAGCAGGGCACGCACTGGAGACGTACAGGGACAGAGCAGAGCAGGGCACGCACTGGAGACGTACAGGGACAGAGCAGAGCAGGGCACGCACTGGAGACGTACAGGGACAGAGCAGAGCAGGGAACGCACTGGAGACGTACAGGGACAGAGCAGAGCAGGGCACGCACTGGAGACGTACAGGGACAGGGCAGAGCAGGGCACGCACTGGAGACGTACAGGGACAGAGCAGAGCAGGGCACGCACTGGAGACGTACAGGGACAGAGCAGAGCAGGGCACGCACTGGAGACGTACAGGGACAGAGCAGAGCAGGGCACGCACTGGAGACGTACAGGGACAGAGCAGAGCAGGGCACGCACTGGAGACGTACAGGGACAGGGCAGGGCACGCACTGGAGACGTACAGGGACAGAGCAGAGCAGGGCACGCACTGGAGACGTACAGGGACAGAGCAGAGCAGGGCACGCACTGGAGACGTACAGGGACAGAGCAGGGCACGCACTGGAGACGTACAGGGACAGAGCAGAGCAGGGCACGCACTGGAGACGTACAGGGACTTGGGAGAGCAGGGCACGCACTGGAGACGTACAGGGACAGGGCAGGGCACGCACTGGAGACGTACAGGGACAGAGCAGAGCAGGGCACGCACTGGAGACGTACAGGGACAGGGCAGAGCAGGGCACGCACTGGAGACGTACAGGGACAGAGCAGAGCAGGGCACGCACTGGAGACGTACAGGGACAGAGCAGAGCAGGGCACGCACTGGAGACGTACAGGGACAGAGCAGAGCAGGGCACGCACTGGAGACGTACAGGGACAGAGCAGGGCACGCACTGGAGACGTACAGGGACAGAGCAGAGCAGGGCACGCACTGGAGACGTACAGGGACAGAGCAGAGCAGGGCACGCACTGGAGACGTACAGGGACAGAGCAGAGCAGGGCACGCACTGGAGACGTACAGGGACAGAGCAGGGCACGCACTGGAGACGTACAGGGACAGAGCAGAGCAGGGCACGCACTGGAGACGTACAGGGACTTGGGAGAGCACCTGCACAGAGCAAGTGCAGGAGATAATAATCAGGTGCCGAGGAATGGCTTAAGCCGCCTGTTATATATCTGACCCTGGGCGCAATGCAAGATCACTTCCGGGTCAGGACTCCTACAGAAGCCTAGGACCCCCGGCAAGCGCGCCACCGAGACCTAAGGGAGCGAATGCGCGGACAGCGGGGGGCCTAACTAGACTGCAAGTCTGGCGGTACAGTGACAGCGCGGCGCGCCCCGGTCCCAGCAACCTGTCGGGAGACCGCCGCACGGGGAGCGTGGGTGGACATGGCGGTAATAGATATATTCCAGTAATGATTAGAGTTAGAGATTATGCTGGAACTTCCTACTAGGAGAGCGGGTAGAAAGAGACATAGATATTCTTTTTCACAGAGACTACTGACTGAAGGAAAACAAAAACATAACTGGTGGTTTTTAATAAACATTTTGACTTTTTTCTGGAGTCTTTTGGATTACAATCACTTTACAAAAACTGGTTGTTACATTAATAGCGATTTTGCTGATACCTCCTGCTAGGAGAGGGGTAGACAGAGCGTCGTACTTGTATCCAGAAACAATACAATATAAGGAAAATAACAAGACAATGTAATGAAGTATGATTTTTATAATTTTTTTTCTTCCTTTTGGGGGGTTTACAGCTTCTGTAAATAAACTGGCTGTTACTTTGATAGAACTTATGCTGATACTTCCTTCTAGAAGAGGGGCAGAAAGAAGTTCTTCATCTGCACTTATTGGGCACAACTCTCTTTGGAGTTTACAACTTTTTTTTACTGATAACATTGTTACATTTATAGCGTGTATGCCGATGCTTCCTGCTGGGAGAGGGGCAGGGAGAGCTTCCTCATATTCCTAGAAGCCACATACTATAAAATAGCAAAAATATATTATTCACAATTAAAAAAATATTTAGTCTTTTTCTCATTTTTGGGACTTACAATCCTCTGCCATAAATTGATTGTTAGATTTATAGAGATTATGCTGAAGCTTCCCGCTAGGAGAGGGGTAGAAAAAGTTTCTTCTTTTCAGAATGTTTTCATATTCACATTATGTAGAAAGAAAAAACATGAAAGTTATTCTTTATTTTTAGATATTTTTGTGTTTTTTTTGCCATTTTTGAGGTTCACGATGCCGTTGCGTAAATTGCATGTCGTATGTGTAGGGAATATACAGTACTGGTACTTCCCTCTAGGAGAGGGGAAAAAAGAGCTTCTTCTGTCACAGTTATTCTTATTCGCAGAGGCCGGACATTGCACCGAAAAGAAAAACACATAAACCAGACATGATTTTTGTAATTATTTTTGTCTTTTTCTGCTTCTATTTTTACAGCCCCTTTACACATGCTGGTGGCACCTTTTAGAGATTATGCTGGTAATTTTTGCCAGGAGAGGGGGTGGAGAGAGCTTCTGTATTCACATTCTTATTCATAGAGACCATATATATATATATATATATATATATATATATATATATATATATATACTTGCTAATAAATTATTTTTATTTATTTTTTTACGTTTTCTAGCTTTTGTCTGATTATAGTTCTTTTTTTTTTTAATAAACTCATTGTTAAACTTATAGTTCACATTTAGTGATAAGAACATTAATCCCATTTTATGATTATATTTGTAAATTGATTATGCTCCAGTTCTGTCAGTGGGTATCACGGTATTCAGATTATGCCCAAGGAAACGAAATTTGCATATTAATGTTATCGGAAGCTTAAGTACATTTACATACTAATTAGGTCAGGGGGGCACATACATTTATTTCCTGATTCTGGGAGATACTCCATTTACATGTTGATTCTGTCGGCAGTAGGCAGATTTACATATGTTACTCTTAGCGATTGGTCAATTTGCATATTAAGTGTTCAGTAAGAGGTGATACATTTACATAGGGGAAAGGTTTAGTGAAAAAAAAAAAACAACTTTGAAATTTGCATTAAAAGAACATACAGTTATACATTTTTTTTGTTTTAGCTCTAAATATCTAGTGTGAAAACTCCACTAATCCGGCACCCATTAATCCAGAAATTCTAAAATTGTCCCATGGTAGAGTTATTTAATGATGTGGAATTTGGCAGATTTTGGGCAGTAGGACGTGGATCCTGGGCATTGGGATCAGTTGTGCGGCTAACAACGCCAATGCCATTAAGTAATGGATGATTGGCATTAACATAAATGGAACAAGTCTGTAATTTCCTATTATCTAGCACCCTAAGAGTCCGACATGTGTCGGATTATTGGAATTTTACAGTGTTAAATTCGATATATTGCAAAATTGAATGAATTTTTGGATGCAGCGCAGTCATTGGATTAATGCCGTTTCCGCCACCCTCCAGACCAGAGCTTGGATAGGCCACCAACGTTGTAGAATAATTTTTTGCACAGACCGTGACGTCCAATCAGCACTGAATCTGTGCCTGACAAATGTGATTGGTCACTGTGTCTTTGGCACCCGTGCACACTGCCGGTAAATGAGCCCGGTTATTGTAGCGGCTCCTTTAACGGCGGTCGGCTGAGGAATAATTAAATGATGTGTCGGCGGTGAAAGTTTTGCGGTGGTGAAGAGGCAGCACTAATTGTATTGATTTGTTTAGCACCGGGCTTAGTAAGCTCATTAAATAAATGGAGTGAATCCATATTGTTATCTGCTGCTCACGTGAGATTTAAAGGAACATTCAGTATAGATTGTTGGGGTGGGGAGGCCGATCCGAGTACGTACCCCAATATATGTACTCACTGACGGTATCTTGTGTAACTTAAATACAAATAATTTAACTTTTATACATATCACAGATAAATATTCACTTCTGATAAGACTCCATAATGGGGTTCGCACATCACAGACAACCACTTTAAGGGATAGTCACCAATGCAATCAGGTGACTGCTGCAGATCTGGTTCCTGGGACCCCCGGCAGGCGAATACTTGATTTTGTTGCTAGAAGTTGCATCATTTGCTTGCATTCCATATAACTACCTTTCTATGACTAGGGCAAATGGAAAGAGATCATCTACAGGACCGTCCCTATATGTGAAGCAGCACATGGGAGTATCACAGAGAACACCCAATGCTCAGTCTATGGGGAGGTGTAGCACAGAGCGCGGGGGACACACACCTGGTGAAAGGGGTGCTTGATGGGATGCATTGCAAGGACTTAGGGTTCCATGTGCTTCTGCTCCTAATATCACAATTAAAGGGTTTTTTTTTTCACCAAAAAATGTGTTTTTAAAAGTGTTTGGCATTAAAAAAAAATAAAAGCAATACTTTCCCTCCCTGATCCCCTGTGACTCCCGTTACATTGACCCAAACCCAGTTGCTCCTTTCTAGTCCCATCTTGACACACTGGAGATATCCGCTCATCAAATCGTGGACTGAGGTGAGTCATCAATGCAGACCGTGGTTGGCGGACCAGGCGTTTTCTGCCATTTCCATGGTGTGAAGAAGACGGGACCGTGACCTAGAGATCAGCGGGGTGGGATTGTGTAAGAATTGGAACAGGAACTGTGGGCAATTGGTGAGGGTGCCTCAGCCGGTGATTGGCTGGGCGGGCGTTTCCTTCCATTCCCGGTGGGTTAAAATACGTCCAGAAAGTTGAAACCAGCAAATACCGGTAAGCACTGGATAATGTGCTAGAAACCAGAGTTACCAGCAGGAAACAGGTAAACGCTGCATCAGGAGCTAAAGGTATCATTGTGGGTGCGTGAGCCTGTGATTGGCTCGGAGGTCATTGCTTGCCAAAGTTGGTGTATCAATATAAGAAAGAATTAGAGACCAAACTTGAGACAAGTAAGAAATTTGTAAGACTGGAACAGGAGCTGTAGCGATGCCTCAACCAGTAATTGGCGGAGTGGGTATTGCCCACCATTTTCGATGTGTTGAGATGGGGCCGAGATGTTGGGGTTAGAGTTAAAGCTTTGGAGGATCGGTCTCAAGCAGTGATTGGCAGAGTGGGCATTTCCTGCCATTTTCAATGTGTCGAGATGGGGCCAAGATGTTGAGGTTAGATCTGAAGCTCTGGAGATCAGTCTCAAGCAGTGATTGGCTGAGTGGGTATTTCCTGCCATTTTCAATGTGTCGAGATGGGGCCAAGATGTTGAGGTTAGATCTGAAGCTCTGGAGATTAGTCTCAAGCAGTGATTGGCAGAGTGGGCATTTCCTGCCATTTTCAATGTGTCGAGATGGGGTCAAGATGTTGAGGTTAGATCTGAAGCTCTGGAGGATCGGTCTTAAGCAGTGATTGGCTGAGTGGGTATTTCCTGCCATTTCCATTGTGTTGAGATCGGACCAAGTAGTAAAGGCGAGAGTTGAGACCAGTGGGCACTGGGTAAGCACTTGAAAGCTGGTTGGCTTCAGAAAGTTATTGATTTAGCGGGTATTTCCTGCCATTTCCAATGTGTAAAGGTCAAAGTTGAGGCCGGTGGGCGCCGGGTAAGCGCAGAAGCTGTGAAGGATCAGTCTCCTGGAATTTCTGGAGTATTTAGATGAGCCAGGTAGACCAGATTGAAACCAACGGGCACCGGGTAAGACCAGAACAGAATCTGTGGGAAATCAGTGAGGGAGTGTTGCTTTGCATATTTTTATATCCTTGTCTGAGACTTTTAAAAATCTTTTTTTTCCTTTTTAGAAAAATTCAGGTAGGTGGACACATTTTTCTGGTTAGAAGCCAATCAGTACTCGTCCGTTGATATGAAATATGGACTCTCGTTGGTTTCTACACCCAACGTGACTCCTTTTTCTTGAGGAGACAGTTTTGATCCACGAGGCACAGAAGCATTTTGAAATTACAAGAAAAAATTGTCTTATAAAGATTAAGTTCAGTTCAGAGAACTTCAGGATTACTTGTCTTCTGCCGTCTGATACACAAGCGTGAAGATATAAAAATTCATAGACCCAAGACGTCCTACAGGGAATAGAGCCGGCCGGTGTAGAAAGTGTAGGTGTCATTGTATGAAAATAAACATTTATCAGTGTCTTGCGCATCCTTCAGGAGATGAACTCGCCGGGCCGGGCGTCACACATGAAGGAAAGTAACAAATGAATCTCGTAAAATCATTTATGTTATTGAGTGGGTCCTTTCAAATTAAGAACTTTTTTCTTGTGTTCCTACAACCTGACCCCACAAAACCTTGAAAGTTTCATTGACGGAAGAAACTTTTCATGAAGGTCTCGGGGGAGATTGAAGCATCTACAATGGAGAAAGAAAAATCCCGTAGTTGAGCGTTCAGCTCTTTATGAGAAAGAGTTGATGTGTTACTGTAGCGGATGATCTATCGGGCGTGAGACACAAACTGAATTTAATCAGAAGTACAGTGTGCTGGCAAATTGTGTCCAACATCGCAGCTCAGGAAGGATGGCGGCTCCGGGAAAGAGAAAGTAATGAATCTGCAGGAATATGTATGTATGTATGTATGTATGCTTTACTTAATACTTATCAATTGTGCCTTATTATTCTTTCCAGACCCCAGATCGTAATAAACATAGGGTGACAATGAAATAATACCCGTCCTCTCATCTGTCCCACTATCCCGTCCACCATTCCGCTGCATGTTGTTTCTTTTTCCATTTTCACACTGTGTCGGGGCGTCCGGCACCACGTGGGCACCTCATGTCAGTATGAACAGCGCTCCAAAGCACTGACTAGGCCTCAGACTTTACACGTCATGATGTCACGACATGTATCATGATGTCACGACATGTATCATGATGTCAGAGGCCCACTCAGCGCTAGAAGCCCCGTCACAGAGTGAGGATGGAGACACTGTATGCCATAGAGATGTATGGCCTTTAATAGAGTATGTTCCTCTCTATTGTGTGAGCTGGGTAGATGGTCATTATTTCACCTCTAAACCAACTTCGATTTTTATGGTAGAAGGCTACAAATTGCATTTTGGGTCACAGCAGAAGACCGCTGTGGAAGACCCACTTTTGGTCTTTAGCTCCCCTGTAAGGTAGAATGTCCCCAGTGTGAACATCTAACAATCCAGTCGTCAATGTGAGCCAGTTCCTTACATCCAATCTAATAGACATACAGAAACTTATTTATACAGTGGGGCAAAAAAGTATTTAGTCAGTCAGCAATAGTGCAAGTTCCACCACTTAAAAAGATGAGAGGTGTCTGTAATTTACATCATAGGTAGACCTCAACTATGGGAGACAAACTGAGAAAAAAAAATCCAGAAAATCACATTGTCTGTTTTTTTTTCATTTTATTTGCATATTATGGTGGAAAATAAGTATTTGGTCAGAAACAAAATTTCATCTCAATACTTTGTGATATATCCTTTGTTGGCAATGACAGAGGTCAAACGTTTTCTGTAAGTCTTCACAAGGTTGCCACACACTGTTGTTGGTATGTTGGCCCATTCCTCCATGCAGATCTCCTCTAGAGCAGTGATGTTTTTGGCTTTTCGCTTGGCAACACGGACTTTCAACTCCCTCCAAAAGTTTTCTATAGGGTTGAGATCTGGAGACTGGCTAGGCCACTCCAGGACCTTGAAATGCTTCTTACGAAGCCACTCCTTCGTTGCCCTGGCGGTGTGCTTTGGATCATTGTCATGTTGAAAGACCCAGCCACGTTTCATCTTCAATGCCCTTGCTGATGGAAGGAGGTTTGCACTCAAAATCTCACGATACATGGCCCCATTCATTCTTTCATGTAGCCGGATCAGTCGTCCTGGCCCCTTTGCAGAGAAACAGCCCCAAAGCATGATGTTTCCACCACCATGCTTTACAGTAGGTATGGTGTTTGATGGATGCAACTCAGTATTCTTTTTCCTCCAAACACGACAAGTTGTGTTTCTACCAAACAGTTCCAGTTTGGTTTCATCAGACCATAGGACATTCTCCCAAAACTCCTCTGGATCATCCAAATGCTCTCTAGCAAACTTCAGACGGGCCCGGACATGTACAGGCTTAAGCAGTGGGACACGTCTGGCACTGCAGGATCTGAGTCCATGGTGGCGTAGTGTGTTACTTATGGTAGGCCTTGTTACATTGGTCCCAGCTCTCTGCAGTTCATTCACTAGGTCCCCCCGCGTGGTTCTGGGATTTTTGCTCACCGTTCTTGTGATCATTCTGACCCCACGGAGTGGGATTTTGCGTGGAGCGCCAGATCGAGGGAGATTATCAGTGGTCTTGTATGTCTTCCATTTTCTAATTATTGCTCCCACAGTTGATTTCTTCACTCCAAGCTGGTTGGCTATTGCAGATTCAGTCTTCCCAGCCTGGTGCAGGGCTACAATTTTGTTTCTGGTGTCCTTTGACAGCTCTTTGGTCTTTACCATAGTGGAGTTTGGAGTCCGACTGTTTGAGGGTGTGCACAGGTGTCTTTTTATACTGATAACACGTTTAAACAGGTGCCATTACTACAGGTAGTGGAGGAAAGAGGAGACTCTTAAAGAAGAAGTTACAGGTCTGTGAGAGCCAGAAATCTTGATTGCTTGTTTCTGACCAAATACTTATTTTCCACCATAATATGCAAATAAAATGAAAAAAAAACAGACAATGTGATTTTCTGGATTTTTTTTCTCAGTTTGTCTCCCATAGTTGAGGTCTACCTATGATGTAAATTACAGACGCCTCTCATCTTTTTAAGTGGTGGAACTTGCACTATTGCTGACTGACTAAATACTTTTTTGCCCCACTGTACTTTTAGGGTCCACGTGAGCCCCCTTTCCCATTGGGACTCTTTCTAGCTGTACATATATATTTTCCCTACAAAAAAACCCTTTATCCCCGCCTATGTATTCTGAGAATCTTGTAGTTTTTATGAAATCCAAATATTAATTGTAACGTTTCCACCCTGAACGGAACCTTCATCAGACTATTGCAAAAAGAACCTGCACCGTGTCTAGGTATTTGTAAATCCTAGCACTAAGCCTAGCACTCACACTAGCAGTAGAACGGACGGTGCCCCCTAGGGACGGCTGCGTTGTGTAATATAGTTTTTTTTTTTGCCATAGCTGCTGGTTTCCCTAATATAGAGGCACAACACACAAGTGCCATATGACGCTTGTGGTGATAGGGGCATGACCATAAAACTATCATAGGAGCTACTGGATTAAAGAGGTATTCCAAACTTAGATATTTATGGCGTATATGTTCACGTATTGAAAGCCTAGATGCAATGACTAGCAGCCCGCCACTCCATGTGGAGGCGGACATTTGGGGACCCCTATTTTCAACATAGATAGCATATTAACAATAAATCAGCACAGATTGAGTGGGGAGGAACAGAGTAAGATAGCGAGGCAGACACTCAGAGACTGTGATATTGCTCTCTAGTAATTGTTTATTTCACCTTAGGTATGGATTCACAACTACACTGAACAATACTGCTGTATACTGTATTGTCCTCCGTGCTGCTGCTGGTGCTTTATAGTTTTTATCCCACCCAGTGCTGCATTCACAACTTCACTGCTCAGTACTGATTTATAATATCCACTATGCTGCTTTATAGTGTGTTATATTTCATCCCAGTGCTGGATTCACAGCTTCACTGCTCAGTACTGATTTACAACATCCACCATGCTGCTTTATAATGTTTTATATTTCATCCCAGTGCTAGATTCACAGCTTCACTGCTCAGTATTGCTGTATAACATCTTCCATGCTGCTTTAGAGTAAGTGTTATATCTCACCCCAGTGCTTCAATGCTCAGTACTACTGTATAATATGCTTCATGCTGCTGCATTCTAATAAGTGTTTATTTCACCTCAGATCTGGATTCACTACTACACCACCATGTACTCCTTTATAATTTCCTCCATGTTGCTCTTGCTTCTAGTGCATTTTATCGCACCCCAATGCTGGATTCACAGCTTCCCTCCTCAGAATTTCTGTATAATGCCCTCCTTGCTGCCACTGCTTCTAGCAAATGTTTTATTTCAGTCTGGTGCTAGATTTGCAGCTACACTGCTATGTAATGTCCTCAGTGCTGCTGCTACATCTAGTTATGGTTTATAGAATCATAGAATCGTAGAGTTGGAAGGGACCTCCTGCGCCATCTGGTCCAACCCCCTGCTCAAAGCAGGATTCGCTAAATCATCCCAATCAGATGTCTGTCCAGCCTCTGTTTGAAGACTTCCATTGAAGGAGAACTCACCACTTCTCGTGGCAGCCTGTTCCACTCATTGATCACTCTAACTGTCAAAAAGTTTTTTCTAATATCTAATCTGTCTCCTCCCATTCAGTTTCATCACATTGCTTCTAGTCTTTCCTTGTGCAAATGAGAATAAAGTTGATCCTTCTACAATGTGACAGCCCTTTAGATATTTGTAGGCAGCTAATAAGTCTCCTCTCAGTCTTCTCTTTTGCAAACTAAACATTCCCAAATCCTGCAACCTTTCCTCATAAGACAGGGTTTGCAGACCGGTCACCATTCTGGTCGCTCTTTTCTGAACTTGCTCCAGTTTGTTGATGTCTTTTTTAAAATGTGGTGCCCAAAACTGGACACAATATTCCAGATGAGGTCTGACTAAAGAGGAGTAGAGGGAAATAATGACTTCACGTGATCTAGACTGTATGCTTCTGTTAATAAATCCTAGAATTGCATTTGCCTTTTTTGCTGCTGCATCACACTGTTGACTCATATTCAGTCTGTGATCTATTAGTATACCCAAGTCTTTTTCACATGTGCTGTCACTTAGCCCTATTCCTCCCATTCTATATCTGCTTTTTTCATTTTTATTGCCCAGATGTAGTACTTTGCATTTCTCCCTGTTAAAAACCATTCTGTTAGTTGCTGCCCACTTCTCCAGTTTATTTAAATCTTTTTCAATCCTCTCTCTCTCTTCTATAGTATTAGCTATCCCTCCTAGCTTTGTGTCATCAGCAAATTTAATCAGTTTACCCTCAATTCCTTCATCTAAATCGTTGATAAAGATGTTGAACAATACAGGGCCCAGGACAGAGCACTGTGGTACCCCACTTGAGACATTCTTCCAACTGGATGTGCAGCCATTTACGACCACTCTTTGGGTCCGATCACTAAGCCAGTTATGAATCCACCTAACAGTTGCCTTGTCCATTCCATACTTAGTCATTTTTTCAATAAGGATTGTATGAGAGACTTTGTCAAATGCTTTGCTGATGTCAAGATATACTATATCTACAGCATTTCCTTGATCCACCCAATCAGTGATACCGTCATAGAAGGAAATTAAGTTAGTCTGACATGACTTATTAGTTACAAACCCATGCTGACTCTGTTTAATCACTTCATTCTTATCCAGGTACTGACATACATGTTGTTTAATAATTTGTTCAAAGATCTTTCCTGGTATAGAAGTCAGACTCACCGGCCTATAGTTGCCTGGGTCCACCTTCTTCCCCTTTTTGAAGATAGGAACAACATTTGCTCTTCTCCAGTCTTCTGGCACTTCTCCTGTTCTCCAAGAATTTTCAAAGATTATGGAGAGGGGTTCAAAAATTTCTTCTGCTATCTCCTTCAGTACTCTGGGGTGTAATTCATCTGGACCTGGAGACTTGAATTCATTTAGGTTAGCTAAGTGTTTCCTCACTATCTTTCAGTTTATAGATATCCTGGATTCTTCTATTCCCTTAATAGGACAGTGAATAACAGTTGATGTTACATTTCCTTTCTGAGAGAAAACATGCAAAATAGGAATTTAAAAGTTCAGCCTTCTCAACATCCTGTCTTACCATTTCATCATTTTCATCCTGTAAAAATCCTATAGCATCTTTGACTTTTCTTTTACTTTTGACATATCCCCAAAATCCTTTAATATTGCTTTTGACATCTCTTGCAAGCCTCAATTCATTTTCAGCTTTAACTAATCTGATTTGTGCCCTGCAGGTTCTGCAGACAGCATTATATTCTTCTTTAGATATGCCTCCCTCTTTCCATTTTATAAACATTTTTGTTTTCCTTTTTAGCATGTGCTTAAGTTCTGTGTTCATCCATCCTGGTTTCCTTAAATGCTTCCTATTCTTCCCTCTTTTCGGAATTGTTAACAACTGTGCTTTGAGAATTTCATTTTTCAAGATTTCCCATCCTTCCTGGACATTTTTGTCTTTAAGGATATCCAGCTATTGGATCCCTCCAATTCTCTTTCTGAATCCCTTAAAATCTGCCTTTCTGAATCTAACCTTGACGTCTGAGTCTTCACAGGTCTTCCGCCTCTAGTTATCCAAAATTCTAAAATAGCATGGTCGCTACCTCCTAGGGTCCCAGCCACTTTTACCTCCTCAACCATTTCCTCCCTGTTTATAAGGATTACTGTAGATCCAAGGTAGCAGTTCCCCTTGTTTTCTCCCTTACCTTTTGGAAGATAAAGTTGTCAGCAAGAGAAGATAAGAATTTCCTTGACCTGTTAGTTTTGCCTGAGAGAGATTCCCAACAAATGTCTGGATAGTTGAAATCTCCCATGACAACTATGTCATATTTTTTGGAGAACTTGGCCATTTGATGCATAAAGAGTTCATCCATATCTTCAGCTTGCACAGGCGGCCTGTAGTAAATGCCTACAATGGTGTCCTTTCCATTGTTCTGTCCTTGTATTCTTACCCAAACAGTTTCCACAGAAATCCCAGTCTCTGAAGCTTCAATCTCTGTGCAGATATACGCGTTTCTAACATACTGTGACGTCTGCCTGCGGTCTGGACTGCAGCCAGACAGCACCCCGAGAAACACTGATACCCTTTACCCCTATACAGGGATCTGGATTTATAGCAGAGCCCAGGAGGTACTGTCTGAATAGGAGCAATGACCAGAGCAGGACGGTCGCCCGAAAGGTGTTCCAATACAGGACACAGAGGCAATGATATCCGAGACTAAACCAGTCAGGCAGCAACAGTACAAAAACAGTAGACAGTAGCAGAGTCAGATTCCAGGCCGAAGCCAGAGTCATAAACCAGGAGAGTCGCAGAGGTACAGAATCGTTAGGCAGAAGCAGAGTCAGAATCCAGGCCGAAGTCAGAGTCATAAACCAGGAGGGCAGCAGAGGTACAGAATCGTTAGGCAGAAGCAGAGTCAGAAGTCCTGGCAAAAGTCAGAGTCAGTCAACAGCAATTCACACAGTAACACGCAGGGGAACCAAGAATATATCCGGCGGCTTGCAAGCCCAGTCCAAAGGTATTTGAGGGATCAGGTCATCCCTCACAGGCTCCCGGGCTGATGATGTCATCAGGACCGCCCCCAGGACCAGACCTGATGACGATGCACCAACCCCTTCATGACTGACAGAGGAGCGGAGTCTGTGTCCACTAGACGCCTGCGCAGAAGCCCTTTCACTGTTGCCGCCATTACTCGGGCGCGAGCCACGGTGCCTCCTAGTGGCTGAGGGCGGAACAGCAGGCCCTGAATTCGACGATGACATGTCAGTCCGGCGCCTCCTGGTAGCCGAGGCCTGGACAGCAGGCCCTGAGCCCGAGGGCGGCGTGACAGTCCGTCGCCTCCTAGTGGCTGAGGGCGGAACAGCAGGCCCCGAGTCTGACGGCGACGTGACAGTACCCCCCTCTCCAGGAGGGGCCTCCGGACCCTCAAAACCCGGTTTGTCAGGGTGAAGAAGATGAAATCTCCTAATTAATGCCTTGGCATGGACGTTCCCCGCAGGAACCCAGGACCTTTCTTCTGGGCCGTAGCCCTTCCAGTGTACCAGATACTGTACTGAGCCCCTCACAAGGAGGGAGTCAAGGATACCCTGGACTTCATACTCCAGAGCTCCCCCTACCGAAACAGGAGGAGGAGGGGACTGAACAGGGTGAATGGGAGAACGATAAGGTTTGAGGAGAGACCTGTGGAATACGTTAGGCAATTTGAATGACTGTGGAAGTTTTAAGCGGAAGGCTACTGGGTTAACCACCTCGATAATTTCGTATGGGCCAATGAACCTGGGACCTAGTTTGGCGGACGGTACCTTAAGCTTGATATTTTTTGTAGAGAGCCAAACCTTGTCGCCAACTCCCAGGTGCGGCCCCTTAGATCGTCGTCTATTTGCAGCCGAAGCCTGTCTAACCTGAGCCCCTTTCAAATTTGAATTAACCTCAGACCAAATCGTTTTTAGCCGATGTATATTTTGCTCAACCCCAGGGAGCTCCGACATCCTGGCCGAAAACGACCCAAAGCGCGGATGTAGTCCAAGGTTACAAAAGAAAGGGGTAGTTTTAATGGAGTCTTGATATCGATTATTGAGGGCGAACTCAGCCAATGGCAGATGTTCCACCCAATCGGTCTGATGTCCTGACACATAACAGCGGAGGTATTGTTCCAGAGCTTGGTTAGTACGCTCAGTTTGACCATTAGTTTCGGGATGGTATGCCGAAGAAAAGGACAACTCCACACCAATGCGTCTACAGAATGCCCTCCAGAACTTCGAGACAAACTGGGTACCCCTGTCGGACACAATATTTGCCGTGCAGACGTACAATGTGCAGGATAAACAACTTACTTAAAGTCTCAGAGTTAGGCAACCCAGACAGGGGAATAAAATGGCCCTGCTTGCTGAACCTGTCTACCACCACCCAGATACAAGTTTTCCCATCTGATGGCGGCAGGTCTGTAATGAAATCCATTGAGATGTGGGTCCATGGACTCTCAGGGGTGGGCAAGGACTGAAGCCAGCCGGCAGGGCGACTATGGAGGGACTTGGCGCGGGCACAGACTTCACACGCTGAAACATAGTCCTTACAGTCCTTGACCACCGTCGGCCACCAAAAGTTCCTAGTTACCAACCTGGTGGTATTATTGAGACCCGGATGGCCTGCCAGGACAGAGTCGTGCGATTCTTTTAGAACCTGCAGACGAAGGTTAGCCGGAACGAACAATTTTTTTGGGGGCGTAGTGTCAGGAACTTGCTCTGAAGACCTACGGATCTCCTCCAGAAGGTCCAAAGACACTGCCGACACGACGATTCCATTAGCCAATATTGGGACTGGTTCACAGTCCTCGGTCTGTGTGGGGCAGAAACTGCGAGAGAGGGCATCTGCCCTCACATTTTTAGTCCCGGGACGGAAGGTGATTATAAAATCAAACCTGGAGAAAAACAAGGCCCACCTAGCCTGCCTGGGATTTAGTCTTTTAGCTGACTCTAGGTAGGTTAGGTTTTTGTGGTCTGTAATCACAGTGACCTTGTGTTTGGCACCTTCGAGGAAGTGGCGCCATTCCTCGAAGGCCCATTTGATCGCCAGTAATTCCCGATTACCGACGTCATAGTTTCTCTCCGTGGCAGAGAATTTGCAGGAGAAAAACGCACATGGGCGAAGCTGAGTGAGGGATGCGGTGCCTTGCGAGAGCACTGCTCCCACTCCGACTTCGGAGGCATCTACTTCAACAATAAAGGGGTGGTCCAAGTTTGGTTGAATCAACACCGGGTTGGCCACGAAGCACTCCTTTAGTGTAGAAAAAGCTCGGGTTGCCTCAGGATTCCAATTAGTCACGTCTGCCCTTTTCGGGTAAGGTCCGTGAGTGGCTTGGCAATCTCAGAGAAACCCCTGATAAACTTGCGGTAATAATTCGCAAATCCCAAAAACCGCTGCAGCGCTTTCAGCGATTTGGGTTGCACCCAATCCTTAATGGGTTGAATCTTGGCAGGGTCCATGCGAAACCCCTTGCCTGAGACCATGTATCCTAAGAACTGTACCTCTTCAGCAAAAAAAACACATTTTTCTAATTTCGCAAACAAAGAGTTTTTTCGCAGTCTCTGCAATACCGAACGGACGTGTTGAGCATGTGTCACAGGGTCAGCCGAATAAATCAAAATGTCATCCAGATACACGACGACATACACCCCACAAATGTCCCTGAAAACGTCATTGACAAAGTGTTGAAATACGGCAGGTGCGTTACTGAGTCCGAACGGCATTACAAGGTACTCAAAGTGACCAAGAGGTGTATTAAAGGCCGTTTTCCATTCGTCACCGCTTCTTATGCGGACCAGATTATATGCCCCCCGGAGGTCAAGTTTAGTAAACCAGCGGGCTCCCAGTAGCTGATTAAACAGATCAGGAATGAGTGGGAGCGAGTACTGATTTTTTACAGTAATTGCGTTCAGCTCACGATAATCGATGCATGGTCTGAGTCCACCATCTTTTTTTTCCTACAAAGAAAAACCCAGCTCCTACAGGTGAGGTGGAAGGTCTAATGAAGCCTTTACGTAGGCTGTCTGCTATGTAGTCATTCATGGCTACACGCTCCGGACCAGAGAGGTTGAATATTCTCCCCTTAGGGAGACGGGCACCAGGGACCAAGTCTATAGGACAATCGTATTCTCTGTGAGGAGGTAGTTTCTCAGACTCCACTATGGAGAAGACATCTTCATAATCTCCAAATGCATATGGAATGGAGGGGTTTTTAATTTTAACTTGGTTCACTGACAGTGACATACAGTGCTTCTGACACCGTGGACTCCAGCGCACGATATCACCTATGCGCCAGTCAATAACTGGATTATGCTGGTGTAACCATGGCATGCCTAATACAACGGGATCTGATAAATTGTGTATAACAAAAAATGACATTTGTTCGTTATGTAATGTCCCCACTGACATAGAAATTTCGGCAGTAACGAATTCCACGCCTCCCTGGTCTATAGATGTACCATTAATTGTAATAGTCTGAATAGGCGCTTTAAGCCTTAGCAGAGGTACACCCAGACTCTTAGCAAATAAAAAATCCATAAGGTTGCCGGCAGCACCACAATCCACATAAGCCTTCACACACAGACGATTCTTAGCAAAAGAAAGGGAAACTGGTAACAATAGTTTGGCCGCTTTTGCGGGCAATACCTGACCCCCAGCGCTGTCCAGGGGGTGATGATCCAGGAATGTGGATTTCCACCAGCCAGCATTTTCTTTGAAGCTTCCAGGCTGCGGCATGCTTGAGCCTGAGAGTGACCTTCCAGGCTGTGCAATGTAACAGGTGTTTGGGCCAAGAATCAGCTCAGTCAGGAGGAAGAAAAAAAAAAGGTAAGGAAAACTGCTTTTATATGTGTTAAGTATAGACACAAGAGCAGTTTTATTTTTTTGGGCCGGATATAATGTGACGTCTGCCTGCGGTCTGGACTGCAGCCAGACAGCACCCCGAGAAACACTGATACCCTTTACCCCTATACAGGGATCTGGATTTATAGCAGAGCCCAGGAGGTGCTGTCTGAATAGGAGCAATGACCAGAGCAGGACGGTCGCCCGAAAGGTGTTCCAATACAGGACACAGAGGCAATGATATCCGAGACTAAACCAGTCAGGCAGCAACGGTACAAAAACAGTAGACAGTAGCAGAGTCAGATTCCAGGCCGAAGCCAGAGTCATAAACCAGGAGAGTCGCAGAGGTACAGAATCGTTAGGCAGAAGCAGAGTCAGAATCCAGGCCGAAGCCAGAGTCATAAACCAGGAGAGTCGCAGAGGTACAGAATCGTTAGGCAGAAGCAGAGTCAGAATCCAGGCCGAAGTCAGAGTCATAAACCAGGAGAGTCGCAGAGGTACAGAATCGTTAGGCAGAAGCAGAGTCAGAATCCAGGCTGAAGTCAGAGTCATAAACCAGGAGGGCAGCAGAGGTACAGAATCGTTAGGCAGAAGCAGAGTCAGAAGTCCAGGCAAAAGTCAGAGTCAGTCAACAGCAATTCACACAGTAACACGCAGGGGAACCAAGAATACAGTGGGGAAAAAAAGTATTTAGTCAGTCAGCAATAGTGCAAATTCCACCACTTAAAAAGATGAGAGGCGTCTGTAATTTACATCATAGGTAGACCTCAACTATGGGAGACAAACTGAGAAAAAAAATCCAGAAAATCACATTGTCTGTTTTTTTTTCATTTTATTTGCATATTATGGTGGAAAATAAGTATTTGGTCAGAAACAAGCAATCAAGATTTCTGGCTCTCACAGACCTGTAACTTCTTCTTTAAGAGTCTCCTCTTTCCTCCACTCATTACCTGTAGTAATGGCACCTGTTTAAACTTGTTATCAGTATAAAAAGACACCTGTGCACACCCTCAAACAGTCTGACTCCAAACTCCACTATGGTGAAGACCAAAGAGCTGTCAAAGGACACCAGAAACAAAATTGTAGCCCTGCACCAGGCTGGGAAGACTGAATCTGCAATAGCCAACCAGCTTGGAGTGAAGAAATCAACTGTGGGAGCAATAATTAGAAAATGGAAGACATACAAGACCACTGATAATCTCCCTCGATCTGGTGCTCCACGCAAAATCCCACCCCGTGGGGTCAGAATGATCACAAGAACGGTGAGCAAAAATCCCAGAACCAAGCGGGGGGACCTAGTGAATGAACTGCAGAGAGCTGGGACAAATGTAACAAGGCCTACCATAAGTAACACACTACGCCACCATGGACTCAGATCCTGCAGTGCCAGACGTGTCCCACTGCTTAAGCCTGTACATGTCCGGGCCCGTCTGAAGTTTGCTAGAGAGCATTTGGATGATCCAGAGGAGTTTTGGGAGAATGTCCTATGGTCTGATGAAACCAAACTGGAACTGTTTGGTAGAAACACAACTTGTCGTGTTTGGAGGAAAAAGAATACTGAGTTGCATCCATCAAACACCATACCTACTGTAAAGCATGGTGGTGGAAACATCATGCTTTGGGGCTGTTTCTCTGCAAAGGGGCCAGGACGACTGATCCGGGTACATGAAAGAATGAATGGGGCCATGTATCGTGAGATTTTGAGTGCAAACCTCCTTCCATCAGCAAGGGCATTGAAGATGAAACGTGGCTGGGTCTTTCAACATGACAATGATCCAAAGCACACCGCCAGGGCAACGAAGGAGTGGCTTCGTAAGAAGCATTTCAAGGTCCTGGAGTGGCCTAGCCAGTCTCCAGATCTCAACCCTATAGAAAACCTTTGGAGGGAGTTGAAAGTCCGTGTTGCCAAGCGAAAAGCCAAAAACATCACTGCTCTAGAGGAGATCTGCATGGAGGAATGGGCCAACATACCAACAACAGTGTGTGGCAACCTTGTGAAGACTTACAGAAAACGTTTGACCTCTGTCATTGCCAACAAAGGATATATCACAAAGTATTGAGATTAAATTTTGTTTCTGACCAAATACTTATTTTCCACCATAATATGCAAATAAAATGAAAAAAAAAAACAGACAATGTGATTTTCTGGATTTTTTTTTCTCAGTTTGTCTCCCATAGTTGAGGTCTACCTATGATGTAAATTACAGACGCCTCTCATCTTTTTAAGTGGTGGAACTTGCACTATTGCTGACTGACTAAATACTTTTTTTCCCCACTGTATATCCGGCGGCTTGCAAGCCCAGTCCAAAGGTATTTGAGGGATCAGGTCATCCCTCACAGGCTCCCGGGCTGATGATGTCATCAGGACCGCCCCCAGGACCAGACCTGATGACGATGCACCAACCCCTTCATGACTGACAGAGGAGCGGAGTCTGTGTCCACTAGACGCCTGCGCAGAAGCCCTTTCACTGTTGCCGCCATTACTCGGGCGCGAGCCACGGTGCCTCCTAGTGGCTGAGGGTGGAACAGCAGGCCCTGAATTCGACGATGACATGTCAGTCCGGCGCCTCCTGGTAGCCGAGGCCTGGACAGCAGGCCCTGAGCCCGAGGGCGGCGTGACAGTCCGTCGCCTCCTAGTGGCTGAGGGCGGAACAGCAGGCCCCGAGTCTGACGGCGACGTGACACATACAATGTGACACCCCCTCCTCGTTTATCAAGTCTGTTTCTTGCAAATAAGTTGTATTCTTCTAGTCTTGTATTCCAATCATGTGTATTGTCCCACCAAGTTTCAGTGATTCCAATGACATCATATTTCTTTTCCTGTGTTAGTAGTTCCAATTCTCCTTGTTTGTTGCCCATGCTTTGTGCATTAGTATAGAAACATTTTAGTTTGTGATTGGTTTCTAATTCTCCAATATTTTTATTAATTAGATTGTTTTGTCTTTGTTCTTCCTTTCCACTTCTAATAGCAGAGTTCTCAATAGCATTTGTCAGGTGTATGGCTTTTTCTGGTCTTTTGCTTCCCTTCCCATGTTGTTCTAGTTTAAAGCTCTCCTTACAAGTGTAGCAAGGCGACTTCCAAATACATGCTTTCCAGTCTTCGTAAGGTGCACCCCTTCTCTAGCAAGTAGTCCATCGTATAAGTAGTTCACTCCGTGATCCAGAAATCCAAATCGTTGCTGACGGCACCATCGACGTAGCCAGTTGTTCACCTGCAGAATCTTATTCCACCTCCTTGTTCCATGGCCATCCACTGGGAGGATGGAAGAGAAGACCACCTGCGCTCCCAGTTCTTTCACTTTCTTGCCTAAGTCACTTTTATGCTCAACTCAGAGCTGGATTCACGATTACACTGCTTAGGAATTCTGTATAATGTCCTCCATTCTGCCTGCTGCTGCTTCCGGACATGTGTTACATAGAGCGAGTGGAGCAGAACCCCCCCTCTCCGATACCTGTGTGGATATGTATGTAAGACATTGCAGCTCCTCTCCACCCACTAGCTCAGAGACAACATAACTGCTTATTCTGATAAGTCATCTGAAGCCACAGGTGCACTTCAAGTATTGTGCCACTTTCATTACTGAGAATCTCTGTTGCACATGTTGCTTCCGTCAACGTTCACGGGCAAATGTCACTAATTCCATCATCACGTGTAGCGTACACACGTCTTCATAGGTAGCAGTGAATGATTTGCAAATACATTTTCCTCTGCCTGCTCGGATGTGACTTCGGCTAATTGTCAGCTGTCTACATGAGGTGCAGACTGATGTAAATGGCTTCAGGACAGGAATAATAACATATTTTCATCTGCTGCTTCATCACGCTCGCACGGAGTGTTCTCGCCAACTGCTAGACCCAGCTGCGGTGGATGGTGCCGGGGAGGATGTCTCGGATTAATACTATTAATGAAATTCAGTCTTGTAAACAATAGTATTTAATTAGTAACAGAATCATTAAAATATGAAGATGATGCAGTGGAATTGAGCTGGAGAGAATAATTGGCTGCGTGATTTACATTAACGAGTCTGGAGTAGAGTGCCCTTTAAAAAAAATCTAATTAAGATTTATGTTTCACATCCAAAAGAAAAAAAAAAAAAACCCTGTATGATTGAGGCGATATTTTACTGAGCGCTGACCACATTTGGCTAAATATATGGGAAAAGAACACAATGTTTGTTCTATGTACAAGATTAGGATGATTTAGGCAGTCCTATGTAGAATTGGGTGTGAAAGTACAAATATATAGCGGCACAATAGCCATTATTATTATATGGCGGCACAAAGAGGTATTGTGAACAGATCGTGGCCCAAGGGGCGTTACTAATTACAAGGGTTCTTGATAGGTTTAATAAAAGGCATTAGTGTGATATGGTGCCACAATGGTGTCGCAGGTGGAGAACCCCTTTAATTACATCAGAAAGCGTCTTTGTTATTTTGTTCCCGGTGCTGATGTGAGTTTCGCCATCCGAGCTTTGGCTCTGGGGTCGTGAGCTTTTCGTGTTTATAAATGTCCTGACAATCTGCTGTTCCCGCGCACTAAGTGAGGCCATGCTTGCTACGGGAAAAGTAAAGGAGAAGAATTTGTACTCATTAGTATGAATCACCTATTAGTCTGGGAGTATTTGGGATTGTGCTCCTGTAAGCCTCCCATAGACACGAGATGTTTGATGACCAGCACCCATTATGGAAGGATCAGCCAGTGCACTAGTTATCATCTATGTGGATCCATGAAATTTACTAATTGAGTGATTAGAAATGCAACATCACAAAGCATGAACCATCCTAAAGACAAGTGAGCTGTAAGGTATGACCCCTCCACTGATGATGAAATATAGTAACGGGTGTACAGCCGTAGGGAGGTGCCAGAGTAGGTTCCCACACCATAACTATTAATACAAGAAACTCGGCGCTCAACTTTAATATGTGCAAGAATAGACAATTTTAATGATGTCCACAAAATGTAGTTAACAGAAACGTTTCGGTCACAAAATAGGACCTTCATCAGTCACTAGCAACTGTTACATTTGCATTCACTTGCATTATGAATATTAAAAAAGTTATGGGAGCAGCCACTTAGTACAAAGTGGAGGAGCCAAGGAAAATGGCCAACCTTAATGATAGTAGCAGGATGTGCGCCGTGCCTGTGTGGCAGTGTGGACGCGGTGTCCACCGCTGGTCCCTTAATAGTGTATAATCGTACAATTCTGAGATATCACGTAGTCAGAGCTCACGAGTTATGAGAGAGCCGTCATTACGAGGGAACTTCAGGCACGTGCAGAGTTATTTCTATCCATTGACATGGTTCAATTACAACAATGAAGCCATTATTGGTGATCAAAAATGTAAAGTTGACTTTCTGCCTCCGAGCCTAAACCTCAGTATGTAAAGGCTGGAATACTGGATGGGAAAGCCGGCTTCTGTGCTGTCAATTATTATTCTTCACCGAAAAATGTGAGAAGAAAATATCAGAAAATGATTCTATTTTGGACCTGAGTATTTTCAAATTGAAAGAAGAGCACTCAATGCCAGTCTGCTGCAGCAAAAGCTAGCGTAATATTGTCTTTTGTTAGGGATCAGCGTCCAGTTACTAAAAAAATATATTAGAGACCTGAATAAAGGTACGAGAAGGAAAGAAAGTTGGAAAATTATTTAGATTTTAGCTATGGAAAAAAAAATAAATCAGAACACTCAATACTAGACAGCTGCAGCAAAAGCTAACAAGGTACTGTCCTGTATTATAAAGTGCAGTGTGCCAGACAAAGAAATGCACAAGGATGGGGTCTATCACAAGCCCTACAAGAGATGCAGGTATCTTCTCAAGCTTTGTCCAAAAATGAGTCTGTGTTTCATGTAAGAGTTCAATTCTAGCTCTCAATACCAGTCTGCTGCTGCAAAAGCTAGCGAGATATTGTCTTGTACTAGAAAGTGCGCGCAAAGAGGTGCAGAAGGAGGGGGTTTATCACAAGGCCTCTCTGAAAGTGGAAGAACGTGCAACCTTTCCCATACAGATGATCACAGCAGGTGGCCTAAGTGCAGATGCTCAGGGAGAACCCATCTGGATTCCACTTGGGCCAGTCTGCTGCAGCAAAAACGATCCAGATAGGGTCTTGTGTTAGAAAGGGCATGTACCGTCGGTAAATAGTCTTGCCCAAAACGCAACAGTATTTCATTGCCATTTATGGGTCCTCAAAATTGCAAAATACCATACGGCCACGTGACCTAGTTGTCTACCGAATGACCCATCACAAGACCAGACAGTCCTGATAACCTCACACTGTTCGGTGCAGGCGGTACATTTAGTAATGCGAATGCGATGCTCGCACCTGATAGGACATGTCGAAATTGCCTGAATTATGATAGATTACATGATCCATATCGGGCTCCTGTGACAAAGAGGCCAAGAAATGACACGCAGATATTGAGATTTTGGAGGAAATCACCATCTAAATGTAATTCTGCTTTTCACGATGCGTTTATGGCAGCATAATAAATAATCGCATTTTCCTGGCGGCACAATTCTTCTATAAAGCGAGGAATATTCTGCCGCGATAACGCGACACTTGTATTGATTACTGTTCTCTCTGGCTAATACGCTCACACATGACAGCGGAATACAAAGTGACGCGCACGGACCGTCTCCTCTCACTGATGTCGCGCCGCTGTCAGACAGCCGCCTTTATACTACCGTTATTCCTTTCATTTATGTCTTTATCTCAACCAAAGCTGCTGAAAGGGATTTTTAGACAAGACAAGTCTTTTAATCATGGGGTAGAAGATGTGGAAAAAACGCCTCTTGTTCTCAGCTACAGTACGTGTGGAAACTCCAGTTTCTGTGAGATGCTCGAATATGACTCATGCTGGTTTACAGATCCACTAACAGAAGATAAGGCTGAAAATAAGACCAAATTCCTCTAGGAAAGGTGTATAACCCAGAATAAACCCCGAGAGCGTCATACTGATCCCTTCAAGTCGTTTCATATAAGACCGTGCTTGCTCAGAAATGGATGATTTGGTCGGCCAACCTCCTGGCATCGGTTTTCTTTCAATTAAGCCCAAGAACATTTTCATCCAAGTGCAAAACTAATGCACAAGGATGTGATCTATCACGAGACATCTCCGAAAGTGGAAGGTTGGCCAACAAACGTTTCCCTACCAGAAGGACAGAACAAGGGTTTTAAAGACTCATGGCCGCCCTTCACCCTTTTTGTTCGCCCAATCCAGTGGTCTCTTTCTCTAAAAGAGCCAAGGGGCAAATGATCAATCTGATGGCCACACACCCACCAGACCTCCAAGAAGGACATCCCATTAGGTTACAACATCCCGATAAGTCCTCATCAGGCCAGATGTCATGATCTCAGTGCGGGTTTGACTCGCACACGTGGGGTTAATGTTTGGAACCAGTACTGATGACTGGCATTTCTGGGGTTAAAGGTTGTGATCCCGGTGCAGGCTTACCTGCACACCTGGGGCTGTGATTGTGGGCCTCTCCATGGTTCTGGGGGAGGCTTCTTATAGCCTCAGGACGCTCCCATCCCTGTCAGTTATACTTTCGCCCTTGGCATTGTGTGGTGACCCCTGAGTGTGTTTGTGCTGTGTTCTGGTTACTTGATTCTCTGTGTATGACTCGGTCTGTTCCCTGGATATCGCTTTGGATTCTGCCTGGTACCTCCTATGTCTGTTTGGTTTTGATCTCTGCTTGGCCCTGATTATCCGCTCTGTCTCATCCCTGGTACTGTACTGTGATCCTGTGTATGACCTTTGGCTTTGTCTGACCTCCCGTCTGTTTATCCCTCCTGTACCTCGTCTAGCACTGCTTCTGTACTCAGGACACGCGCACTGGCTCTATGAGCAAGTGTAGTGCGGTGTCTCTGACATTATAACTGACGATTTCAGTTTTTGGTTTTTTTTCTCTGAAAGGAAAAAAAAAAAAGTGTGTTATCCTCATGGATCCCATACAAGCCTTGGCTGATCAGGTCAAGCACCTGACCCAAATGTTCCATAAGCTCAATGTGGAACAACACACAATGGCCCAGACCCAGCAACAGTTGGTGGTTACTGTGCAGGGGGCTATCGATGCAGGGGCTTCTAGTTCTGGGGGTAGGGATGTGTCATTAGCGTCCCCCGAATCTCCGGTCAGATTGCCAGACCTTTTCTCAGGGGATAAAAAGGAGTTCAGGTCTTTCAGAGAAGGATGCAAGCTTTTTTTTTCTCTAAGGCCCCGCTCCTCCGGGGATGAGTTCCAGAGGGTGGGGGTCATTATTTCCCTTCCTCGGGGATCTCCGCAAGCATGGGCTTTCTCTCTGTCTTCCTCTGCTCCTGAACGTATGTCAGTGAACGCATTCTTTGAGGCCCTCGGGCACATTTATGATGAACCTGACCGAGAGCGATTGGCAGAGGGCATGTTGATGAGTGTCTGTCAGGGGAAACACTCAGCTGAGTGGTTTTGTTCTGAGTTCCGCCGCTGGGCGGCAGAGGTCTCCTGGAGCGACGCCGCACTCCGAGGACTCTTTCGCAGAGGCTTGTCCGAGCGGCTGCAGGATGCTTTGGCGTTACATCCCCCACCTAACTCTCTCGAGCACGCCATGACCCAGGCCGTCCGGATGGACCACAGGCTGCGGGCCAAAGGGGTGATGCAGGTGGATACTCCATTATTCCCCAGTGGAAAAGAGACTGCCCCTGAGCCCATGGATGTAGGCGCACTCTCCCTGAAGGATACGGAGAGGAAACGCCGGAAGGACAAGCAGTTATGCTTTTACTGCGGTAAAGCGGGACATTGGAAAAGGGAGTGCCCGAATTGCCCGTCTTCAAACCCGGTCGGCGGGAAACGACTAGGTCTGGGTAGTCAACGGGGAGGCTGCTCAGACCCTCAGGTACCATTTTCCTCGTTTTCTAAAGTAGTACTGCCTGTGGAACTGTTTGTGGATGGTAGTTCTTTTTCCTCTACAGCCTTCGTGGACTGCGGATCATCTATTAATCTTATTGACTCCCAATTGGTCACACACTGCAAGATAGGGACAGTTAGGCTCAAGGTTCCGATCAAGGTGATGGCCATTGACTCATCTCCCCTCATTAAGGAGGGAATTCGCTTTATGTCTGATGTGTTTTCGCTCAGAGTGGGCGCTACTCATGTGGAAAACATAAGTTGTTTTGTGCTGGACAAACTACCTGCAGGGTTATTGTTGGGCATGCCCTGGTTACAACGCCATAACCCAGTTATTAACTGGAAAACGGGGGAGATTGTTCAATGGGGGTTTAATGATTTTGAGTTATGTGATAAATCCGCACTGCTGGTTGAACCTGTTAAATCTGTGTCTGTATCATCTGTCGAGCTGGAAGGTATTCCGGAATGCCTGAAGGACTTCGAAGATGTATTCTCCGAAAGCGAGGCCGAGACGTTACCGCCACATAGACCCTTTGACTGCGCTATTGAGCTGGTCCCGGGGGCTAAATTACCCAAAGCCCGTCTGTTTAATTTGTCTGGTCCTGAGCACTTGGCTATGAAGGAGTACATTACTGAAAGTTTGCGCAAAGGACACATACGTCCTTCAGTCTCACCTATGGCGGCAGGTTTCTTTTTTGTAAAGAAAAAAGATGTCGGGTTACGTCCCTGTCTCGACTTCCGGGAGATTAATCAAATTACTGTATGGAATACGTACGCCCTTCCGTTGATTCCCGATTTATGTAACCAACTATCAGGGGCAAAGTGGTTTTCTAAACTGGACCTTCGGGGGGGCATATAATTTGATAAGGGTCCGGGAGGGGGATGAATGGAAAACCGCGTTCCTCACGACCGAGGGACTATTTGAAAATTTAGTCATGCCGTTTGGTCTTACCAACGCCCCTGCCATATTTCACAATTTCATCAACATGGTATTCTCAGATCTCATTGGTCGTTTTGTCGTTATCTACTTAGATGATATTTTGATATACAGTGGGGAAAAAAAGTATTTAGTCAGTCAGCAATAGTGCAAGTTCCACCACTTAAAAAGATGAGAGGCGTCTGTAATTTACATCATAGGTAGACCTCAACTATGGGAGACAAACTGAGAAAAAAAAATCCAGAAAATCACATTGTCTGTTTTTTTTTCATTTTATTTGCATATTATGGTGGAAAATAAGTATTTGGTCAGAAACAAAATTTCATCTCAATACTTTGTGATATATCCTTTGTTGGCAATGACAGAGGTCAAACGTTTTCTGTAAGTCTTCACAAGGTTGCCACACACTGTTGTTGGTATGTTGGCCCATTCCTCCATGCAGATCTCCTCTAGAGCAGTGATGTTTTTGGCTTTTCGCTTGGCAACACGGACTTTCAACTCCCTCCAAAGGTTTTCTATAGGGTTGAGATCTGGAGACTGGCTAGGCCACTCCAGGACCTTGAAATGCTTCTTACAAAGCCACTCCTTCATTGCCCTGGCAGTGTGCTTTGGATCATTGTCATGTTGAAAGACCCAGCCACGTTTCATCTTCAATGCCCTTGCTGATGGAAGGAGGTTTGCACGCAAAATCTCACGATACATGGCCCCATTCATTCTTTCATGTACCCGGATCAGTCGTCCTGGCCCCTTTGCAGAGAAACAACCCCAAATCATGATGTTTCCACCACCATGCTTTACAGTAGGTATGGTGTTTGATGGATGCAACTCAGTATTCTTTTTCCTCCAAACACGACAAGTTGTGTTTCTACCAAACAGTTCCAGTTTGGTTTCATCAGACCATAGGACATTCTCCCAAAACTCCTCTGGATCATCCAAATGCTCTCTAGCAAACTTCAGACGGGCCCGGACATGTACAGGCTTAAGCAGTGGGACACGTCTGGCACTGCAGGATCTGAGTCCATGGTGGCGTAGTGTGTTACTTATGGTAGGCCTTGTTACATTGGTCCCAGCTCTCTGCAGTTCATTCACTAGGTCCCCCTGCGTGGTTCTGGGATTTTTGCTCACCGTTCTTGTGATCATTCTGACCCCACGGGGTGGGATTTTGCGTGGAGCACCAGATCGAGGGAGATTATCAGTGGTCTTGTATGTCTTCCATTTTCTAATTATTGCTCCCACAGTTGATTTCTTCACTCCAAGCTGGTTGGCTATTGCAGATTCAGTCTTCCCAGCCTGGTGCAGGGCTACAATTTTGTTTCTGGTGTCCTTTGACAGCTCTTTGGTCTTCACCATAGTGGAGTTTGGAGTCAGACTGTTTGAGGGTGTGCACAGGTGTCTTTTTATACTGATAACAAGTTTAAACAGGTGCCATTACTACAGGTAATGAGTGGAGGAAAGAGGAGACTCTTAAAGAAGAAGTTACAGGTCTGTGAGAGCCAGAAATCTTGATTGCTTGTTTCTGACCAAATACTTATTTTCCACCATAATATGCAAATAAAATTTAAAAAAAAACAGACAATGTGATTTTCTGGATTTTTTTTTTCTCAGTTTGTCTCCCATAGTTGAGGTCTACCTATGATGTAAATTACAGACGCCTCTCATCTTTTTAAGTGGTGGAACTTGCACTATTGCTGACTGACTAAATACTTTTTTTCCCCACTGTATTCCCCCGACAAGTATTCTCATTTGGAACATGTACGAACTGTGCTCCAAAGGCTTAGAGAAAATCATTTGTATGCCAAATTGGAGAAATGTGTATTCTGTGTACAAGAGTTGTCCTTTTTGGGGTTAATTGTATCCGGTGAGGGTTTTCGCATGGACCCCAAGAAGGTGCAGGCCATTGCGGATTGGGTGCAACCCCGAGATCTGAAGGGTCTACAGCGCTTCTTGGGGTTCGCCAATTATTACCGCAAATTTATCCGGGGGTTTTCGCAAGTGGTCAAACCTCTCACGGATCTTACATGCAAAGGTGCGGATGTGAGAAATTGGTCCTCGCTCGCAAAAGAGGCCTTTGCAACGCTGAAAAAATGTTTTATGTCTGCTCCTGTGTTAGTGCAGCCAGATCCGTCCAAACCATTCGTCGTGGAAGTGGACGCCTCTGAGGTGGGGGTGGGGGCGGTGTTGTCCCAAGGGCCTGCCACTCTAACCAACCTCAGGCCATGTGCTTTCTTTTCCAAGAAGTTCTCTGCTGCGGAAAGAAATTATGACGTAGGCAATAGAGAGCTTCTTGCGGTCAAATTGGCGTTTGAAGAATGGAGGCACTTTTTGGAGGGGGCCAGTCACCCGGTTACAGTGATCACGGATCACAAAAATTTGTCGTACATTGAGTCTGCTAAAAGACTAACGCCCAGACAGGCCCATTGGTCACTTTTTTTTCCCGTTTTCAGTTTACGATTACGTTTCGTCCAGGGTCTAAGAATGTCAAGGCTGACGCCTTATCACGCAGTTTTCAGCCGGTGTCGCCCCCTGAGCCACCGTCCTCCATTCTTCACCCTGGGGTTGTGATAGCAGAGGTCTCATCTGAATTGGAACGGGAGATTCAGGGAGCCCAGTCGCTGGCCCCGGCGGCCAAGCCGGAGGGGAAGTTGTTTGTCCCAGAGCAACTTCGTCTGAAACTCTTGCAGGAGTTCCATGAATCCAAGCTGAGTGCTCACCCTGGTATTTCGGCCACACGTCTGGCGGTGGCTAGGATCTTTTGGTGGCCTACCCTTGGTTCGGACATAAAAAAATTCATTGCTGGTTGTGGGGTCTGCGCTCGTTCTAAAAGCTCTCATAGCCGGCCGGCAGGGGAGCTGATACCCTTGGCAGTGCCCGAAAGGCCATGGACTCACTTATCCATGGATTTTATTACCAATCTCCCTCCATCTAAGGGTAATACAGTGGTATGGGTAGTGGTGGACAGGTTTTCTAAGCAGGCTCATTTCGTACCCCTGTTCGCACTACCATCAGCTGAGACGTTGTCCAGGTTGTTTGTGCAGCATGTGATCCGGTTGCATGGGGTACCCCTGAATGTGGTGTCAGATCGTGGTGTGCAGTTTGTGGCTAAGTTTTGGCGTGCTTTCTGCAAAAAATTAGGTATGTCTCTGTCCTTTTCGTCTGCATACCACCCTGAGAGCAATGGGCAGACGGAGCGCACTAACCAGTCCCTGGAACAGATCCTCAGGTGTCTAACCTCTGCTAGACAGAATGACTGGTGCGATGCACTGCCGTTGGCTGAATTTGCCTTCAATAGTCGGGTGAGTCAATCCACGGGTATGACTCCTTTTTTGATCAATTATGGGTTCAGTCCTTATTTCGGTGAGTTTTCTCGTCTGGATTCGGGGTGTCCCGGGGCTGAGGACTCTGTTCAGCGGTTAAAAGATACATGGGCAGAAGTCCAGCAGCGTATATCTAGGTCTCAAGGCAGGTATAAGTTTTTCGCGGACAGGAAACGAACACCTGGTCCCATGTTTCGGGTGGGAGAGAAAGTTTGGCTCTCCACGCGAAACATTAAGTTAAAGATTCCGTCAGCCAAGTTGGGACCCAAATTCATTGGCCCGTACAAGATTGTGGAAAAAATCAATCCAGTGGCGTATAGGCTATGCCTTCCACCCTCTTTCAAGATCCCTAACGTCTTCCACAAATCTCTACTGAAACCTTTTGAAGCAGTCCGGGGAGACTCCGAGCCTGCTGCTCCTCCTGTTTTGGTCAAGGGGCAGGTGGAGTACGAGGTTGGTCATATCGTAGATTCCAGGTTGGTACGGCGGTCGGTACAGTACCTGGTTCATTGGAAGGGGTATGGACCGGAGGACAGGTCCTGGGTACCGGCCCGTTTCATGCATGCTGATCGCCTGGTGCGGGCTTTCCATGCTAAGTACCCGGGCAAGCCTGGGGGTCCAGAGGCCCCCTGTTGAGAGGGGGGTACTGTCATGATCTCAGTGCGGGTTTGACTCGCACACGTGGGGTTAATATATGGAACCAGTACTGATGACTGGCATTTCTGGGGTTAAAGGTTGTGATCCCGGTGCAGGCTTACCTGCACACCTGGGGCTATGATTGTGGCCTCTCCCTGGTTCTGGGGGAGGCTTCTTATAGCCTCAGGACGCTCCCATCCCTGTCAGTTATACTTTCGCCCTTGGCATTGTGTGGTGACCCCTGAGTGTGTTTGTGCTGTGTTCTGGTTACTTGATTCTCTGTGTATGACTCGGTCTGTTTCCTGGATATCGCTTTGGATTCTGCCTGGTACCTCCTATGTCTGTTTGGTTTTGATCTCTGCTTGGCCCTGATTATCCACTCTGTCTCATCCCTGGTACTGTACTGTGATCCTGTGTATGACCTTTGGCTTTGTCTGACCTCCCGTCTGTTTATCCCTCCTGTACCTCGTTTAGCACTGCTTCTGTACTCAGGACACGCGCACTGGCTCTATGAGCGAGTGTAGTGCGGTGTCTCTGACACCAGATTCACACATCTGACATTCTCAAGTCCAAATAAAGGACCGTAGTGTTCAGAGCCTCCCATGAGTCTCCTGACCCAAACTCACCTGCTTCATAGTCAGGAGACTCGTCTGGACATCGCAGTCTGTGATTGCCAGATGTATGAATCCAGCCTAAATGAGTATTTGAATGCTTCAGATTTTGTGGGTTCTTTAAGAAGCCATTATTTGTACACAGCAAAAAATTTAGGCATCATATGGAAGCATCATGTGGGCTCTGCATGGCAGTATTATCCTGGAAAGAATATGTTGGTAGTAATGTGATCATATCACTGTGAGGTTTTATTTTGTGGACTGTATATGGAAGTATTATGTGGACTGTATATGGTAGTAGTATTATGAAAGTATATGGCTTTCTTATTTGGGCTAAAAATAAGAGAAAATGTGTTTGGATGCAGTTTGGTATTAGAATCCAGTCTCGATTCTACATTTTATCGAGGCACTAAATGGTGGCATTATGTGGACAATATATGGCAGTATTACTATGGTGCTACATGGTGGTATTGTGTAGACCAGGGTTCCACAACTCCAGTCCTCAAGCACCACCAACAAATCATGTTTTCAGGATTTCCTTAGTATGGCTCTGGTGATAATTGTATCACCTGAACAATGCAAAGGAAATCCTGAAAACATGATCTGTTGGTGAGCCTTGAGGACTGGAGTTGGGGAACCCTGGTGTAGACTATACGTGATAGTATTATCATTGCACCATATTGTGGTATTGTGTGGACTATGTATATCAGTATTATCATGGCACTGCATGGTGGTATTGTGTGGACTATATGTGATAGTATTTTTGCAGTGCTAAATTGTGTAAAATAGTGTGATCGTGGCACCATTTGGTGGCATTGTGTGGAGTGTATAAAATGGCAGTATTATCATTACGCCATATGTTGGTATTGTATAGACTATATGTGCTAGTATTATTATGGTACAATATAGTGATAATGTGTGGACTAAATGTGGTAGTATTATCACGGTGCTATTTGGTTGTATTATGTAGACTGTGTAAAGTGGTTGTCACGGGTTTACTGCGGCAGAGAAGAGCCAGGAGACCTATCCTTCTCCTGCACTAATTAGAAGCACTTCACCTTCTTATTAAATGGTGCAGGTTTCTTTTAGCAGTGCAGGGGTTAGTCTGCTTGGTTCAGAGCCCCTGGAAGCTTTCCTGCATTAAGGCTCTCAGCTGTTCACTGTTAGCCACTCCCATCTCCTATATAATCTGGGCCCTGGCTAGCACTCATTGTCAGAGGTAGCTTATGCTGCCTGGCTGGAGGTTGTTGTTGGTTATTATTGGAGAAAGCGTTTGATGGATTTATCTGTAACTGTTGCTAGGTTTTGAGTGTGTGATAATTCCCTTTCTTCTCCTACTTTGTTTTTTTGCCCATTCTCCACCCCTGGCACATCCCTGTTATTTGTGGGTGATATTTGTATGATTGGTATTTTCCGTTACCCCTGTTTGTATTAACTGGTTAGTCTTTTTGGTGAATTATGGTGCAGACTGAGGGCGGATTCAGGAACTTAGGCAAGGCACGTGGCCCCGTCATCTTCACCATGAGAAGTAACCAGGGGAAGTTGTTGAGATAGGATGCCCCTAACGTTAGTGACAGAGAAGGAGCCCCTGGTCCTGGAACACCTGACAACAAACTCGTGACAGCAGTATTATCATGGCACTACATGGTGGTAATTGTGTGGACTATATGCGATTGTATTATTTTGGTGCTATATGATGGTATTATCTAGACTGTGTAAAAATAGTGTGATTGTGGCACTATATGGTGGCATTTTGTGGACTATATATAGCAGTATTATGGCACTATATGGTGGTATTGTATGGACTTTATATGGAAGTATTATCACGGTACTATATGGTTGTATTGTGCGGATTATTTATGGAAGTATCACGGTACTATATTGCCCTATATGGCATTATGATGTGGATTGGATATGGTAGTATTGTAATGACACCATGTAGCTTTATTACTTGAGCTCATGTTTAGATAGAAAAGCACTTAAACATTGCAAGGGGGTACGGTGCTTCTTGTCCGGGTCTCTACATGAAGTGCAGTACTTAAATAAGATCATATCATTTCTCGCTCATTACGTCCCCATCACTTTACAATACATCTTTGCTGTATAGACTACAGAAGACTTCCCTCTTTCTACCCATTAAAAGAAGGTCTAATTTGCAGTTTTTCTTGCTCGTATTTCTCCGCCGCATAGTTCCAGTCCGAAGCCTATAATCATATGCATATTATATTCAAATTAATGCAAATCTGCTTTGCTCAAATTGAATGTCCTCCTTAACATGCATTTTCCGTTCACTAAATTACAGGTGCGAAGCGCGACGGCAATATTTGTGCAGAGAGCTTTAATAGGTATATGGTAGACTCATATATATAGCGGTAATGAGCGTCGCAGGGATATCCAGGCGCGTGGACGTCTGCGAAGCCACAAGGCGGCCGTGTGTGCGGCTTATGCCGTATTTATCTGAGTATACAAGTAAACACTTGTGCTTTAATTATGGAAATATAAGCTTGTAATTGCTAACCTTTTGCTGATATTTAACGACTTACTTATTCATTTCCTATTTAAATTTCATTGGCTCCGGGGTACAAGGAGATTTATGGTTTCCTCCATCTGTGGTGGGAAGTGCCTGCACCCACACGATTCACTGGTGACTGCAACAATACCAGCCCGCTATTGTGCCAAAGCCAGAATTCATGGAAAAATGAAGATAATATTCATCTACTCCATTAAACTGTATTCATGCTTCCAGTTTGGGTTCACCCTCCTATTTAGATTTTACGGTCCAGTCAAGGAGAGATTCTGTCCATATAAATCCATGATAGGGTACCAAAGAAGATTAGAAGGACAAAAAAAGTCAAAATATTAAAAAAAAAAAAAAAAAAAATTGAATAAAAAAAGTCTTCTACTGGATGAAAGTCTTGGTCTACCATCAAGTTTTCTTACATTCTCCAAAAACACCTTTAACCTTGACTTGTCCAGTGAACTATCAATGCTTCCACCATTGGATGAGTAATTTAATTGGAGGGTAGCAACGTAGCGGTGTGTACTCTTACCAGTTGTGGATTTTTAGGATGGGATTTGAGGCAGCACCTGAGTGTAAAGTTCACCATAGTTAGAAGTTGTCGTCAACTCTCATCTTCATCTCCCCAAGATTACTTCCCAATTGATGGGGGTCCGACCACTGGAACCCGCACTGATCCCAAGAACCAGGGCTCTGGTCTTAACGGGAATTCAAGAGTGAACATCAAGGTAGGTTTGACTCCAAAACTGATCAATTGAAAAATACCATCTTCGAAACCATGAAACCTGTTGTTCTAGTCTTTTCTAGTGAATTGGATTCTCTAATCTGCATGTTAGAGTGAGCAGTAATGACTGAAGATCTGGATGTAGTGGGAATAGACCTTCCAGACTGCAAACGACCAGGACAGCAGGGTATGCAGGGTGACAAATGGGCAAGTGAAGCTGGGAGAACCAGATGCAGCTGAGCCAGAAGAGTAGATTGCACAGGAGTTGAAGCGATGCATAGAGTAATAAGAGATATCTTGTGGCAGAGATGCGGTAATACCAGATGCAGCATAGGAATAGGAGATATAAATATAATACGATACCTTGCTTACAGAGATAAAGGTGTGAACAACACCTGACAGCAGAGGTATACCAAGTTGCGGCTTGACAAAGCAGAACTTCAAAGCGGAAAAGAGATTGAAGCTTGATAATAGCAGAGATTTATGTATGCAAGCAGGAATTAGCAGTAGAGATGGGGTACCTTGATCGCAGATTTGTAGATGTGAACAACAACTTCAGATGTTGGACTGAGCTTGAAAGTAAATGGTGGAAGTTTAATGGAAGTCAAAAGTAGCAGAGGGGATAATTTGATACCTGGCTGGACCTAGCCAAGTGGAAAGTAAAGTAGACTTTTGACAAACATGTGGTTGGTGACAATTATTCTTTTTCAATATTCAGGCAATGAGAGACTGCCTTAAGCCGACCTTAGAAGGTCTAGGGTGATAACATCAGTGGTATATGCTGGGCTACCATAGTAACCTGACGTGGACTGGCACAGAGAGAGTCAGTCATTGGGGAAGGAAGCAAGACCTAGCGCTAGAGCCGGGACAGGAGAGTAACACAAGTATTTGAGAAACACTAATTTTGTGAATCCAAGAGTCAAGAATAAGATTGATTTAACTCCACACCTGTTCAGTGGAAAACCGCCATCTTCTAAGCCCTTGAAACTTGCCGTCATACACACACCTGGGGATGTATTTGAGTGGCCATACATCTTGTAGCACCATAATGCCATACACTTGAGTCATCATTGACTTTCTGACACTGGACACAATGACGTGAGACCAAGAGTAAAGACCAAGATGGGTTTGACTTCACACCTGGTTAATGGAAAACCGCCATCTTCTAACACCCTACAATTTGTGGTCGTGCACAAAGCTGGAGACGTATTTGAGCGGTCATACATAGCGCTCATGTTAGTACACCCCGTTGATGAAGAGGAATTAGAGTTATCCAGGCACTGTCCCTTTCACTAATGACATGCATTCAGGCTACGGTCTTCCTTCAAGTCTTCTTCTCCGACAGCCCAGTCCAAGGATTCCTCAGTAGCATTGCCGCCGATCAATGTGCGCTCATTGCATTCACTGCACGGGAGAATGTGGGTGTAATATCTGTTTATGGTATTTTTATATTTACAAGTTCTCAGACTCTGAAAAACATTGTGCTGAAAAATGAAAAATAAAATGAAATGTGAAATTGCCGAAGATTTTTTTTTATATTACAGTTTAATACACTGTTACCAAAGTGAAAATTCAATTCTGCAGTGTCTGTTGAAAAGTTTTACGTTCTATACAACTTTACCGTAATAACCTCAACTGACAAAATTGAAGCTGATGGCTGTCTGAAAATTTTGAAAGCAGATTAAATACTCAGCATGGCGGCGGGAGAACTTGTTATTTATTGAAGAGGCAAGTGGCAGAATAAGCATTTCATTTTGTAATTGATTATGAGCTTGTTTTCTCTTGAGGGGCGGTGAGTACAGGTTTCTTCTGTGTTCCGGAATAATTGGATTTATTTGTTACTTTTCGAGATTTTAAAATACAGTGACATTTGAAATGAAATATATAAAATCAAAAGGTGGGGGTGGAATATTTTTGCATCGACTTTGGATCGGTTTGAATAGGTTTGGAAGGCAATAATAGAAATCAGCTTCTCAAGTCTGATGAGTGGTGATGGTGGCACAAAGAAGAGAGAATGGGCCACCAGATTCTAAAGTAGATGCTTATAAGATTTACGGTAGCTTTTATGCAGAGGAGTAAAACTTCTCCAAATTCTATGGCAGCCACATGGTCTTCATGCAGGACACCCTACATCATCTCCTGGCAGGGCAGTCAATGCATTGGTGCAGAATTGGTGAACTTGGTGGCAAAATAAAAAATCAGTAGAGGGTACATAAGTGGGTTTAATTTACTGTGGCCATATTGGGGTCTAGACTTATTGGCGCTGCTCTATGGGGAATGCAGACTTTTTTATTTTGGCAGTCGTAACATATCGTTTTATGTTGGTACAGCTATTTAGACCTTCTGAGCGGTTTTTCATGCCCATGCGGTACAGGCACTAATGCATAGTAGGGTGTAGCCGCTAACCGCTAACGTGGCCCTAACGCATGACCTTGTTCAGTAGCTGTACTTTTAATATATTTATTTTATTACTTTGCTTCTTGACTGTTTACTCATCTGAGACTAAAGTCGGCCATCAGACGGATGTCGGTCAAGGGATGCACACATTAGTTGCCGTCTCTCTCATACACCGGTGCACTCCTCTGCTCTGCGCGAGCGCTCCTCTGTTCTTTATGAGATGATATATCTACCAATGGCTTATTGCCGGCAGAATATGCAATCCGAAATAAGACATCCCCAATCGACATTTCCCCCGATGATCAGCCGGCTGGCTCCCTCTACACGCTAGAGTGTTGGCTGAACCCCTCCTTATTGAAGCGTTCCCCAATATTAGTCTGTGTATGGAGTCTCTATGGTCGTTGCTGTGACCCTTCCCTTGTTTTACACCGCAGCTCTGCTTGCTCGGACTGGCTGCTGTGTGTAGGTACAAGCCCAACTCAACAGCGGCCCAATTTCCATTACAGGTGTTTGACCGCATGATACAAATAGTGACTTTATCATTCGATAGCAACACTAATGTCACGTGAGAACAGTAACGTCATGCAACCCTCGTGTAGGATAAAGTCGGGGGTAGCTGCTAGAATTCTGGCGCACAAAGGGTATTTTCACACGTTGCGTTTTTGCAACGTTTTTTCTTCCGCACCAAAAACCAGAGTGGTGGCAGGAAAAGGTGAAAAATACATGCGCTTTTTTTGCATTTTTATTGTGTTTTTTTGCCCATTCATTTGAATTGGTGAAAAGCGCTACAAAAACTCAGAAAGAATTAACATGTTGGGTCTTGGCAAAAGTACAACTTGTCTCAAAACACTCGCTAAACAAAATGGACGTATGAGATTTCAGAAAACGATGCACATTTCACACACTGAAAACGTTGCCGAAAAAAACTCTGTGATAACGTCACATGTGAATATTAGGCTCCCCCCGACGCGCGCCAGAGCCGCGATTTCAGCGTAACCCTCTCTTCACCTTGGAGCTCAGGCTTTATAGTCGACTCTTTTGTTCTTCGATGCAACAACAAATCCAAGACGCAAAATCCATCAAGACATTTCTGCAGTAAAAACCCAAATAGTTGTTTTCTCAGAGATCAATTCCCCCGCCTGTTCTCCTCCCGCCCCATCTGCGAGGAGATGACCTTTTGGGTTGTACGATAAAAGCTGGGAGTAAAAGAAGCAGTAATTTCTGCGGAGCGCCGCGCCTCGTGCATATCTGTATCCATTATTCAGAAGGATTTATTTCCATTACTAATAACTCGTCTGTTTGGAGAAGAGATCAGAACTGGATCTATGAACAGAGCGGCAGAAATCAGAACCTATTATGGAGCGATTTCCCCCTGCCCGGCCGGTGTCACAATCCTCCGCTCCGAGGTTACGCCGCATTATATGTAACATTTCCTATCTTAAGATGTTTATAAGATTACGAAGTCATCCCAAATCTCCAGGATTAACAGTCTGGGTTTAAAGATTAGGCTTTCACATGTTTGGCTTCTGGAGCTTTAACTCTGCAGTATATAGGATTTCTGGATTTATAGGAACTTATCGCCGGTGGATTAGCCAGGGATGTAGCTCGGTGGCGGGGTGTTGCCCCATATAAAGCAGTATATAATTATGTCCTGGGTGCCAGGAGAGCAAATAGGATATTGGTTCCGTGAAGAATAGTCACATCTGGGGACCCTGGGTCCTGAGTGCCCCTCACTGCAACACGGGTGAATATGGGCAATATACCTGGCAGCACAGAGGCTCCATGTGAACTGCGCCCTGCGCTTACACTGGACCGAAAAATCACTCGGAAATGTCCATGTATTGCAGAATGTATGCGACAAACCACCATAATATTAAAACCACCTGGCTAATATCTTGTAGTTCCCCCTCTCTGACCTGTCAAGGCCTGGACTCCACAAGGCGTGCAAATGTGTCCTGTGATATCTGGCACACGGCATTGCCGGCAGATCCTCTATGTCCTCTGTGCTTGTTTTTCCAGAACATCCCATAGATGACCGGTTACAATCTGGAGAATTTGAGGACGAGGCGTCACCTTGATCTCCTTCTAGTGTTTATACACAGCCCCACACTCGGCAAACTGCGACGCTCTGCGTATTCTTACCTTTACATGCTGTGATTTAACACCCGTACTGAACGCAACAATAGATATACATCCAGCTATATAGGATGATATATTGGCTCTCCTGTGGGGTAGGTGATGTGTATCTGCTGAGTGGATGAATGGTGAACCATTCGGAAAAATTGTGAAAAGCAAAGAAAGCCGACTATGTGAGTATCACAGAAAATTGGGTCCAAGAGTATAAGGATAAAATACCTTTATTTAATAAAATGTGGTAAGAGGTAGCACCACATACAAGAGGTGCTCACACAGTTAATGGGAATAAAACATGTTTGAAAGAATATATATATATAAAAGCCACACCACAAGGTAATATTAAGCAATATAGATCTCAGTCAAAATGTATATCATGGACAAGTCACCCCCTGATGAAAGACACATTCCGAAATGGGCGTCGGGGTGCGCTCCGCACTGTAACTAGCATCCACCCAGGTAATACAGTCATATACCGGGAACACCCCACAAGAAATTCCACATACTGAAAACACCCCACAAGACCTGCTCTATACTGGGAGCACACCACAAGATCTACTGTATGCCGGAAACACCTCACAAGACCTGCCATGTGCCGGGAACACCCCACAAGACTGGCCGTATACAAGGAACACCTTACAAGAACTGCCATATGCCGTAAACACCCCACAAGACCTGCCGTATACAAGGAACACCTTACAAGACCTGCTGTAAACCGAGAACATCCTACAAGACCGGGCAAATACTAGGAACATCCCACAAGGTCTGCTGTATACTGGGAACACCCCACAAGACCTGCCGTATACAAGGAGCACCCTACAAGACCTGCACTATACAAGGAACACCCCACAAGACCTGCCGTATACCGGGAACACCCCACAAGACCTGCCGTATACAAGGAGCACCCTACAAGACCTGCACTATACAAGGAACACCCCACAAGACCTGCCGTATACCGGGAACACCCCACAAGACCTGCCGTATACAAGGAGCACCCTACAAGACCTGCACTATACAAGGAACACCCCACAAGACCTGCCGTATACCGGGAACACCCCACAAGACCTGCCGTATACCAGGAACATCCCACAATGTCTGCTGTATACTGGGAACACCCCACAAGTCCTGGAGATGACCAAGTTTTCTAGACATCACAATTTGCCCCTTGTCGGTCACTCAGATCCTTACTCTTTTCCATTTTTCCTGCCTCCGTCACACCAGCTGACTATTCGCTTGCTGATCATATGTCTCCCCGGACAGCTGCCATTGTGGTCAGATAATCAATGTTCTGCACTTCACTCGTCAGTGATTTTAATGTTATGGCTCATCAGTATAAATCCTATATACCTTATCTAGATGAAGATAAGCTGTGCCATGGGTGTACAGAAGCCGCTTATCCCTCCACACACTCCTATCTCTCGATTTCTTTTTATAAAGCTGGTAGTGAGCGCCGGCGAAGCCATTAAATATGGGGTAAACACAATCCATTCATGTGAATAAACCAGCGGATATCACAAGCCGTTCCCTGCAGCGATGTGTTCTGCAGTATAGATGATATAGGAACGTAAAGGTGAAGACAAGACGTTTAGTATTTCGCCTCTGGCTACACATCTGTCTATCCCGGTGCACACTGCCGTACGCTGCACAGGCCGCCATCTATAGAATGGCAATTACATAAATCTCCTCTAATACTTGGGGCAATTTATTCCAAAATAATAGTTTTTTTTTGGACTTTTTAAGCGTTCTTTGTGCAGCAGAGCCGGCCTAAGTGAGCCATAATTTGGATTTCAGAAACTAGTAAGTATACATTTAAACATAACTTCTCAGTTCCCATACATATATAATTTTCTACCTGGTGTAAATGTTTCTGTTCTCCTGAATCCGGCAATATTTTTCTTTTCTTCCTGCTCCTCTTCGTTCCTGAGATATGGCCTCCTCTTCCCTGTATATAAATCTAGATTTTTTTTTTTGCAAGTGGGTGTGGCTCTAAAGTAGACACCCACAAAGAAGTGTTGAGGACCACGCCCACTTGTCTAACAAGACTAGATTTATATACAGGGAAAGAGAGGACCATATCTCAGGAACGGAGAGAAGCCGGAAGAAAAGAAAAACATCGGCGGATTCCGGAGAACAGGGGCATTTACACCAGGTAAAATAATTAAATATTTATGGCGAGTGATAGGAACACTTTAATGACTCATGTGGGATCCTGGGCTGCAGCATTCAGGGCGAGGACGCGCTCACAGACGGCGGCTCTTGGGTCATTTGGAGGGTTCCTGCGTTATGATTAATTATCATTAGTAGGTAATTGTACGGAGCATGACAGTAAATGATGATCGCGTTTTATTGCTCCCTCTAGATGCTATCAATAAAGTTGATGTAAAAAATGCAATCAATATTACATCGTAACCAGTTCCCGGCCCCACTCGTTACGATTTCAGGACGTGTCAACGAGGCCAAAAAGTATAATAACCTAATTATCAAAGCTAAGATAACTGTAAACGGATGGTCCTAGAGCTCGCGATACAGCCCTACAGGGGTCATGTAAAAACACGGGTCCCAATAATCGCCACCACGAATTCGATCTCTGTGACGAGGATGCATTGTAATATTAGCAGTTAGATTTGTATCAGTGACCATTAAATGTTTTATCCCACAACTATCCCACTTTACTTTGTAACTTTCCAGGTAGAGAGCAGCACAATCACGGGTTGTCCCTCCCCATAGATGTGAATAGGGTCATCGGAAAGAACCGCGTGATGGCGACTAGCTATTTCCAGCGCCCCCTTTGACTATAGGGAAAGGGACGGCACATGCTGGTTCTGCTCCTCAGACGATTAGGGTCTGTCAGACATTTGCGACATAACCGATGTACATACATGTCTGAGTTGGGAAGATCTATCATGGACAGAAACGTTTCCATAGTCTGATACAGTCTCCAAGAAGAGATGGAGTTCGGCTCCTTTTCTGCACCAGGTAGTAGCTGCATTCAGAGACGCACCACATTTGCGCAACATTAGCCCACCCACTTCTTTTCCTGTTGCCGTTTTATTTTACTCCCTTGGAAGCACAATTGATAGTGGCCAATGCACATACAGTAATGAAGCCCATCTGCTCCTTGAGTCCATCCAGCATTCGGTGCATATGGCGTCACTGGCAACGTCCCATTTGTTGCCCAAAATGGAAGTGACGGAGAAGTCCGACCGGGATTTTTGAAACTCCCAAACATGAACATTACGTGACTGGAGCAGAAATCTGAAAAGTATATTCCAAAAGTTTTACTCTTTCTATGGGGAAAGGACAAGTTTTACATTTCTAACAGTCCTGGAAAACCATTATATTAAGATGACCCAATCTACACAGTAAAACTGAAAGGTGGACCGTAGATAATAAGAAATGTTTGACTACTGTGTTCTCCAGTGGGAAAAGTGAAACATTTCCAGATAAGCTAGGACAGTGTGATTGTATGGTCAGAGGAGCACTAAGGACAAAACAAAGGTTTCTTTAGCCCACAACATGTTTCGACGGCAGTCCGTCTTCATCGGGTGGTAACTGCCACCTGATGAAGACGGACTACCGTCGAAACGCTTTGTCGGCTAAAGAAACCTTTGTTTTGTCCTTGAGTCCTTAGCGCTCCTCTGACCGTACACTCACACTGTCCTAGCTTTTCATTCTCCATTGGAGGTTTACGGCTGGAGCTGCATTGGACCACCCCGTTTAATAATCCCCCTTCACCGCCTTCCCTGCGCTCCCTGGTGACCACTACTTTTATTTGGCTTACATTTCCAGATAAGTCTTAATATTTATAGTCATTGGAGCGGAGCAGAAAGATTCCCAGGACCTTGGTGTGGCTCCCACGTTCTTTATTCTTGGCCATTGGAACATCCTCGTAGCCGCCGGTGTCAGCTCTTTTGATTAGTAGGTCCGGTGATGTCATCATTGGGGTGTGGCACAGAGATGACATCACATTGGGAGGAATAATCTAAGGGGGAGCTGAAGATACCGGCAGGTAGGAGGAGGAGGTTCCCAGGGCTCCGGTCATTGGGCCACCAACTAACGAAGTGGCCAGTGGACACTTTGCTCATCTCTAATAGTCATCTAAAAAATAAAAATTTACAAAAACCAATGAAGAGAAGCGATCTGTTATTCCCGGCGCGCTGCACGTGAGCCTTTCCACCGCTCTGTTTAGGAGACATTACATACTTTACGTTCGCTGTTCGTTGATACTTTGTAATTGTTTTGTGCTCAGTTTCATTCCATGAAAAGAAATGTGTAAATGGAAAATGCAGATGTAAAGGAACGTTTTCCCGAACCGGCGGAAGCACAATAAAATGCTAATCGTTGTGTTACATCAATATTTGTATCAAGGTTTCAGCGGATAATTAAAACGAGGGCATCGCTTGGTGTGCGGAGACGTAGTGTTACAGACAGGCTTCTGGTTCATCTGCCCTTTATTTAGATGGGATTTTTTTTTTTGAGTGAAGATCCTTGTACGATTCCTGAAGGACTTTTTCACCTCTGGAGAATTGAAGGCTGCAGGTGGCGGAGTATAATTATATCAGAGCGTCGCAAAAAAATATTACACACGCAAATGCTTAGTGTGGTGAAAGAATGGCGACTTCTGCTGCCGGTGCTGGGGGGCGCTGAGCGAGGTCTAATCTCTGTTCTACACGTCGCCTATTGTGCTGCTCGCAATGGATGACCTTGACGAGGAGCGGGACGCTCGCGGACTTCTTTGACTACGATTCTATAGCTCAGATTCCCTTATTCACTCTCTAGAAGTGCGGAGAATACATATTGTCTGGTCTTCACTTCCTCTGGGGCGGCGCGAGGTGGGACAAGCGAAATAAGAGGTGGGAAGACACAGACTTGATAGCGGCAACATGGCATTGTGATGTCGTATCCAGTGAACACCAGTGACTCTATTGCGATCCGCAACTTAGCGCGATTTCAAAAATTATTACAGTTGCAAGTCGCATGTTACTTTGTCATGCGCGGTTATGACTGGACTGCGACCTGAACTTAGAAACGTAAGTCCAACAAAGACGCCGTACAGCCTTAGTCTTAAAGGGATGTCACTTGTTCATAGGATAAAGGATAATTACCAAATCACTGAGGGTCCATCCACTGGGACCCCGACTGATCTCGAGATCTCTAGGGCACGGCAGAGCCCCGAGTGAATGTAGTGAAGGTCAAGCATGCGCATTACCGCCCAATTCATACGCTATAGGGCTTTGTTGCGCCCTGTTCTTTGCTATCTCTACCAGTCCCATTTTCGGAATCAGTAGGGGTCCCAGCGGTCGTAATCCCAGTAATCGGCAAGTTATTGCTTATGTGATGGAAAGGGGCAAAACTTGGTACAAGCTCCTCAATGTCTGATATTTGTGGCTGTCAGGATTAATAGATTTTCTAGAATATTTTTCTTAGTTTTGGTATTTGGTAAAAAAATATATAAAATGTAAATGATGTTATGTTTGCACAGTGGAAATCTTCCAGGAGCAGAGAATGATTGTGGTTCCTAGAGGCCTCCCATGAACGGTGCATCTGTAATGCTTGCGTCGTGCCGCGATGTATTCGCTGTGCGGGATGGGGAACATGTAGGAGAGGCGTGTAATGCAGGCGCATGGCTCTGCGGCACAATACTGAGGATCCCCTGTAATGTTTCAGTTTCCTTGTCACAAACAGCTGCGTTTTCACCACAATGTGTTCACGGTCGTTGCCGCCATTTGTTCATTCTGTTCTCTTTATTTGTAGAAATAATTAGAAATGAAATATCGATAGAATATTCATATTCTGCTCATCGTTTATATCTTCAACCAAAAAAATGTGGAAGTAGCAAATCGAGCAGGTGTCCCCGGGGGCTTGTATTCCTCTGTAGCGGATCACTGGGGAGCCACGTAACGCTGCATTAATGAGGCCGGCTTGTCGGGGTGTCCTATCTGGATGCCGCGGTTTTCGTAGCTTGGTGAAGCTGAGCTCAGGATGAGGTTTCCTAAGGTTTCTCTGATCCGGCATTTTGCTCCCCGGGAATAAGTGACATAATTTTCCAATTAAAATTTAGTTTCTCTGCAGATAATAGAAAGCGACGTGTTTACCTGTCCGGGAACAACAAATTCTCATTGTGGGAAATCTAAAAAATTCAAATAAGGGAAAGTTTATGTAAAACTCTCAGACTGATCATTAGTGAAAATGAGCCGAGCTGAAAATAACGTCTGACAGCGGCGGATAGAGAAGAGCAACGAGAAAGAGTGCGCCATACACGGGATTATCAGGCCTGTATAAAGAGTATTCACACCAACTGACCGCTCCACGGGACCAATAATAAAGAGCATTCACACCAACTGACCGCTCCACCGCACCAATAATAAAGAGTGTTCACACCAACTGACCGACCACTCCACCGGACCAATAATAAAGAGTGTTCACACCGACTGACCGCTCCACCGGACCAATAATAAAGAGCATTCACACCAACTGACCGACCACTCCACCGGACCAATAATAAAGAGTGTTCACACCGACTGACCGCTCCACCGCACCAATAATAAAGAGTGTTCACACCAACTGACCGCTCCACGGGACCAATAATAAAGAGCATTCACACCAACTGACCGCTCCACCGCACCAATAATAAAGAGTGTTCACACCGACCGACCGCTCCACCGGACCAATAATAAAGAGCATTCACACCGACCGACCGCTCCACCGGACCAGTAATAATAAACAGCATTCAAACTGACCGACCACTCCACCGGACCAATAATAAAGAGCATTCACACCGACCGACCGCTCCACCGGACCAATAATAAAGAGCATTCACACCGACCGACCACTCCACCGGACCAATAATAAAGAGTATTCACACCGACTGACCACTCCACTGGACCAATAATAATAAAGAGCATTCACATTGACCGACCGCTCCACCGGACCAATAATAAAGAGCATTCACACCGACCGACCGCTCCACCGGACCAATAATAATAATAAAGAGCATTCACATTGACCGACCGCTCCACCGGACCAATAATAATAAAGAGCATTCACACCGACCAACCGCTCCACCGGACCAATAATAATAAAGAGCATTCACACCGACCGACCGCTCCACCGGACCAATAATAAAGAGCATTCACACCGACCGACCGCTCCACCAAACCAATAATAAAGAGCATTCACACTGACCGACCGCTCCACCGAACCAATAATAAAGAGCCTTCACACCGACCGACCGCTCCACCGGACCAATAATAATAAAGTGCATTCACATTGACCGACCGCTCCACCGGACCAATAATAGTAAAGAGCATTCACACCGACCGACCGCTCCACCGGACCAATAATAAAGAGCATTCACACCGACCGACCGCTCCACCGAACCAATAATAAAGAGCATTCACACCAACTGACCGCACCTCCGGCCAATAATAAAGAGTGTTCACACACCGACCGACCACTCCCCCGAACCAATAATAAAGAGCATTCACACCAACCGACCGCTCCACCGAACCAATAATAAAGAGTATTCACACCAACAGACCGCTCCACCGAACCAATAATAAAGAGCATTCACACCAACCGACCGCTCCACCGAGCCAATAATAAAGAGTATTCACACCAACAGACCGCTCCACCGAACCAATAATAAAGAGCATTCACACCAACCGACCGCTCCACCGAACCAATAATAAAGAGTATTCACACCGACAGACCGCTCCACCGAACCAATAATAAAGAGCATTCACACCAACCGACCGCTCCACTAGACCAATAATAAAGAGTATTCACACCGACCGACCACTCCACCGGACCAATAATGAAGAGTATTCACACCGACCGACATCTCCACCGGACCAATAATAAAGAGTATTCACACCGACCGACGCTCCACCGAACCAATAATAAAGAGTATTCACACCGACCGACATCTCCACCGGACCAATAATAAAGAGTATTCACACCAACCGACCACTCCACCGGACCAATAATAAAGAGTATTCACACCGACCGACCGCTCCACCGGACCAATAATAAAGAGTATTCACACCGACCGACCACTCCACCGGACCAATAATAAAGAGTATTCACACCGACCGCTCCACCGGACCATTAATACAGAACATTCACACTGACCAACCTCTCCACCGGACCAATAATAAAGAGTATTCACACCAACCGACCACTCCACCGGACCAGTAATAAGGAGTATTCACACCGACCGACCACTCCACCGGACCAGTAATAAAGAGTATTCACACCGACCGACCGCTCCACCGGACCAATAATAAAGAGTATTCCCACCAACCGACCACTCCACCGGACCAGTAATAAAGAGCATTCACACTGACCGACCGCTCCACCGGACCAGTAATAAAGAGTATTCACACCAACCGACAGCTCCACCGGACCAATAATAAAGAGCATTCACACCGACCGACCGCTCCACCGAACCAATAATAAAGAGCATTCACACCAACCGACTGCTCCACCGAACCAATAATAAAGAGCATTCACACCAACCGACCGCTCCACCGGACCAATAATAAAGAGTGTCCACACCGACCGACCACTCCACCGGACCAATAATAAAGAGTTTTCACACTGACCGACCACTCCAGCGGACCAATAATAAAGAGTGTTCACACCGACCGACCACGTCACCGGACCAATAATATAGAGTGTTCACACCGACCGACCACTCCCCCAAACCAATAATATAGAGTATTCACACCGACCGCTCCACCGAACCAATAATAAAGAGCATTCACACCGACCGACCACTCCACTGGACCAATAATAAAGAGTATTCACACCGACTGACCACTCCACTGGACCAATAATAATAAAGAGCATTCACATTGACCGACCGCTCCACCGGACCAATAATAATAAAGAGCATTCACACCGACCAACCGCTCCACCGGACCAATAATAATAAAGAGCATTCACACCGACCGACCGCTCCACCGGACCAATAATAAAGAGCATTCACACCGACCGACCGCTCCACCAAACCAATAATAAAGAGCATTCACACTGACCGACCGCTCCACCGAACCAATAATAAAGAGCCTTCACACCGACCGACCGCTCCACCGGACCAATAATAATAAAGTGCATTCACATTGACCGACCGCTCCACCGGACCAATAATAGTAAAGAGCATTCACACCGACCGACCGCTCCACCGGACCAATAATAAAGAGCATTCACACCGACCGACCGCTCCACCGAACCAATAATAAAGAGCATTCACACCAACTGACCGCACCTCCGGCCAATAATAAAGAGTGTTCACACACCGACCGACCACTCCCCCGAACCAATAATAAAGAGCATTCACACCAACCGACCGCTCCACCGAACCAATAATAAAGAGTATTCACACCAACAGACCGCTCCACCGAACCAATAATAAAGAGCATTCACACCAACCGACCGCTCCACCGAACCAATAATAAAGAGTATTCACACCGACAGACCGCTCCACCGAACCAATAATAAAGAGCATTCACACCAACCGACCGCTCCACTAGACCAATAATAAAGAGTATTCACACCGACCGACCACTCCACCGGACCAATAATGAAGAGTATTCACACCGACCGACATCTCCACCGGACCAATAATAAAGAGTATTCACACCGACCGACGCTCCACCGAACCAATAATAAAGAGTATTCACACCGACCGACATCTCCACCGGACCAATAATAAAGAGTATTCACACCAACCGACCACTCCACCGGACCAATAATAAAGAGTATTCACACCGACCGACCACTCCACTGGACCAATAATAAAGAGTATTCACACCGACCGACCGCTCCACCGGACCATTAATACAGAACATTCACACTGACCAACCTCTCCACCGGACCAATAATAAAGAGTATTCCCACCAACCGACCACTCCACCGGACCAGTAATAAAGAGCATTCACACCGACCGACCGCTCCACCGGACCAGTAATAAAGAGTATTCACACCAACCGACAGCTCCACCGGACCAATAATAAAGAGCATTCACACCGACCGACCGCTCCACCGGACCAATAATAAAGAGTATTCACACCGACAGACGGCTCCACCGAACCAATAATAAAGAGCATTCACACCAACCGACCGCTCCACCGGACCAATAATAAAGAGTATTCACACCGACAGACCGCTCCACCGAACCAATAATAAAGAGCATTCACACCAACCGACCGCTCCACTAGACCAATAATAAAGAGTATTCACACCGACCGACCACTCCACCGGACCAATAATGAAGAGTATTCACACCGACCGACATCTCCACCGGACCAATAATAAAGAGTATTCACACCGACCGACATCTCCACCGGACCAATAATAAAGAGTATTCACACCGACCGACGCTCCACCGAACCAATAATGAAGAGTATTCACACCGACCGACATCTCCACCGGACCAATAATAAAGAGTATTCACACCGACCGACATCTCCACCGGACCAATAATAAAGAGCATTCACACCAACCGACCGCTCCACTAGACCAATAATAAAGAGTATTCACACCGACCGACCACTCCACCGGACCAATAATGAAGAGTATTCACACCGACCGACATCTCCACCGGACCAATAATAAAGAGTATTCACACCGACCGACGCTCCACCGAACCAATAATAAAGAGTATTCACACCGACCGACATCTCCACCGGACCAATAATAAAGAGTATTCACACCAACCGACCACTCCACCGGACCAATAATAAAGAGTATTCACACCGACCGACCACTCCACTGGACCAATAATAAAGAGTATTCACACCGACCGACCGCTCCACCGGACCATTAATACAGAACATTCACACTGACCAACCTCTCCACCGGACCAATAATAAAGAGTATTCCCACCAACCGACCACTCCACCGGACCAGTAATAAAGAGCATTCACACCGACCGACCGCTCCACCGGACCAGTAATAAAGAGTATTCACACCAACCGACAGCTCCACCGGACCAATAATAAAGAGCATTCACACCGACCGACCGCTCCACCGGACCAATAATAAAGAGTATTCACACCGACAGACGGCTCCACCGAACCAATAATAAAGAGCATTCACACCAACCGACCGCTCCACCGGACCAATAATAAAGAGTGTTCACACCGACCGACCGCTCCCCGGAACCAATAATAAAGAGCATTCACACCGACCGACGCTCCACCAAACCAATAATAAAGAGTATTCACACCGACCGACCACTCCACCGGACCAATAATAAAGAGTGTTCACACCGACCACTCCCCCGAACCAATAATAAAGAGTATTCACACCGACCGCTCCACCGAACCAATAATAAAGAGCATTCACACCGACCGACTGCTCCACCGAACCAATAATAAAGAGCATTCACACCAACCGACCGCTCCACCGGACCAATAATAAAGAGTGTCCACACCGACCGACCACTCCACCGGACCAATAATAAAGAGTTTTCACACTGACCGACCACTCCAGCGGACCAATAATAAAGAGTGTTCACACCGACCGACCACTCCACCGGACCAATAAAAAAGAGTGTTCACACCGACCGACCACTCCACCGGACCAATAATATAGAGTGTTCACACCGACCGACCACTCCCCCAAACCAATAATAAAGAGTATTCACACCGACCGCTCCACCGAACCAATAATAAAGAGCATTCACACCGACCGACTGCTCCACCGAACCAATAATAAAGAGCATTCACACCAACCGACCGCTCCACCGGACCAATAATAATGAGTGTTCACACCGACCGACCACGCCACCGGACCAATAATAAAGAGTGTTCACACCGACCGGCCACGCCACCGGACCAATAATAAAGAGTGTTCACACCGACCGACCACTCCACCGAACCAATAATAAAGAGTGTTCACACCGACCGACCACTCCACCGGACCAATAATAAAGAGTGTTCACACCGACCGACCACTCCACCGAACCAATAATAAAGAGTGTTCACACCGACCGACCACTCCACCGAACCAATAATAAAGAGTGTTCACACCGACCGACCACTCCACCGAACCAATAATAAAGAGTGTTCACACCGACCGACCACTCCACCGGACCAATAATAAAGAGCATTCACACCAACCGACCGCTCCACCGGACCAATAATAAAGAGTGTTCACACCGACCACTCCACCGGACCAATAATAAAGATGTTCACACCGACCGACCACTCCACCGAACCAATAATAAAGAGTGTTCACACCGACCGACCACTCCACCGAACCAATAATAAAGAGTGTTCACACCGACCGACCACTCCACCGAACCAATAATAAAGAGTGTTCACACCGACCGACCACTCCCCCGAACCAATAATAAAGAGTGTTCACACCGACCGACCACGTCACCGGACCAACAATAATGAGTGTTCACACCGACCGACCACTCCCCCGAACCAATAATAAAGAGTGTTCACACCGACCGACCACGCCACCGGACCAATAGTAAAGAGTGTTCACACCGACCGACCACTCCCCCAAACCAATAATAAAGAGTGTTCACACCGACCGACCACTCCACCGGACCAATAATAAAGAGTGTTCACACCGACCGACCACTCCCCTGAACCAATAATAAAGAGTGTTCACACCGACCGACCACTCCACCGGACCAACAGTAATGAGTGTTCACACCGACCGACCACTCCCCCGAACCAATAATAAAGAGTATTCACACCGACTGCTCCCCCGAACCAATAATAAAGAGCGTTCACACCGACCGACCCCTCCACCGGACCAATAATAAAGAGTGTTCACACCAACCGACCGCTCCACCGGACCAATAATAAAGAGTGTTCACACCGACCGACCACTCCCCTGAACCAATAATAAAGAGTGTTCACACCGACCGACCACTCCACCGGACCAACAGTAATGAGTGTTCACACCGACCGACCACTCCCCCGAACCAATAATAAAGAGTATTCACACCGACTGCTCCCCCGAACCAATAATAAAGAGCGTTCACACCGACCGACCCCTCCACCGGACCAATAATAAAGAGTGTTCACACCAACCGACCGCTCCACCGGACCAATAATAAAGAGTATTCACACCGACCGCTCCACCGGACCAATAATAAAGAGCATTCACACCGACCAACCGCTCCACCGAACCAATAATATCATCTGTCTATCTATTATCTATCTATTATCTTTCTATCTATCTGTCTATTATCTATCGATCTAATATCTGTCTTTATAGCTATCATCTATCTTTTGTTTCTTGGAGTCCCTGTCGATTACAGTCGGATTTGGAGGGAGATATTCTTGCATTTTTTTCTTCAGGTTTAGTTCTTTGGCTAGTTTCACACTTGCTTTTTTTTGCAGCGCGTTTTTCCCCCAAAAAAACGCATTGAAAAAACGCATACAAAAGCATACAACTGCTGCGTTTTTTTCAAGCATTTTTATGAGCATGCATGAAAAAAACGCAGCGTTTTTATGCGTTTGTATGCGTTTTTAGTGCGTTTTTACCGCGTTTGCGTTTTTTTCCAACATTAGGTGGCCCCTCACACTAACCCAAACCATGACTTTACTAACCCTAACCCTGACCCTAACCCTAACCCTGACCCTAACCCTAACCCTGACCCTAACCCTTAACCAAATCATACTTAACCCTAACCCAAACCCTAAACCCTAACTAACCCTGACCCTAACCCTGACCCTAACCCTTAACCAAACCATACTTAACCCTAATCCTGACCCTAACCCTGACCCTAACTCTTAACCAAACCATTCTTAACCCTAACCCTGACCCCAACCCTAACCCTGACCCTAACCCTAACCCTAAACCCCCTTAACTAACCCTAACTCTAACCCAAACCCCTAAATTCCATGGTTAAAAAAAAAAACGCATATGCAAAAAAACGCATACATGAGCATGCCAGTGCGCACATATGCGCATCCATAGGCTATAATGGCCATTTTTAGCGCAAAACGTGCGCATATGTGCGCATGCGCTTTTTTGCAGGGCCAAAAAATGCAACATGCTGCGTCTGGAAAATACAAACGCACACCCCAAAAAAACGCAGCGCATGAAAATCGCATACATGCGCTTACAAGCGCGCAGGTATGCGCACCCATGTTAAATATAGGGGAAAAAACGCATGCGCACATATGCGTTTTTTTCCAGCGCTAAAAAACGCAAATGTGAAACCAGCCTTTCTCTGCAGATTTTGTTGCAATATTTTCTGTGACTGATAATTGGTTTCCATTCATTTGATCTGAATGGTTTCAGACGAGAGGGCTGGTTACAGAACATTCTGCAGAATGAAATCTGCAGCAAATATGGAAAATGTGAACTTAGCCTAGGAGGGTTCAGATTCACCCTTCCTATTGAGCCCAGCTTCTCCTAAGAAAGCCTTTGTCATTTGTATCTATGGATATATAATGTATTCTAGAGTTTAGTGATTTCTTAGCCACTTCTGTAAGACACCAGTATAACTGCTACTAAAGCTGTATCTTAGTAGGGCTGACGTTCAGGACTCTGGGATAGCTGGGTGACACCCCCTTTATAGCCACCACAGCTTTCAGATGGACAGGTGTAACTTCTGACAACTTACCTGAAAAACACTCTTCTTATGAGGTTTTTGTATTTTAAAGGATTTGCCCTTTACCCTTCGTCTTGACCCCAGGAGGATGAGGAGAGGCCGTGCGCTCATTATATCAGCGGTTTCCACTTTGCAAATGATCCTTCTGACATTTATCGGAGCAGACGGTGAGGGAATAATAAACGTTTCCTCTGCGATGTTTCCCTTTTATTTATTGTTTGGTTTTTCAAAATCTGAACTTCGGATTTTATGGCTTCTGTGAATCTCTCTTCTGCCTGGAAGTATCAGTGAATAAGTAGGAACATTAGCATCTAATGTATAATAGTGAGTTATTCTGATTAGTGTTATATTTCACCGTGATATGTGACAATTCTGTGCAATCTATATGGGGAGGAAATTAAAAATGTTCACGCCATAATCTATCTACACTGCGTTCCAAATTATTATGCAAATTGGATTTAAGTTTCATAAAGATGTAATTTTTTGTTTTTCAAATAAACTCATAGATGGTATTGTGTATCAGGGCTCTTTGGATCACTGAAATCAATCTCAAATTCCTGTGATAATTAGTTTACCAGGTGAGCCCAATTAAAGTAAAACTACTTAAGAATGATGTTCCACAGGTTTCAAGGAATTTAGGAAAGAAAAAGGACCTCTCTGCTGCTGAAAAGCATCAAATAGTGCAATGCCTTGGTCAAGAGATGAAAACATTAGATATTTCCCAAAAATTTAAACGTGACCATCGTACTGTTAAGAGATTTGTGGTTGATTCTGAGCACAGACATGTTTGTGCTGATAAAGGCAGAATGAGGAAGGTTTCTGCCAGGCAAGTTCATCAGATTAAGAGAGCGGCTGCTAAAAAGCCATTACAAACCAGCAAACAGATATTTAAAGCTGCTGGTGCCTCTGGAGTCCCTCGAACCTCATGGTGCAGGATCCTTCAAAGGCTTGCTGTGGTGCATAAACCTACTATTCGGCCACCCCTAAAAAGTGTTCACAAGCAGAAATTGTAGCAGTGGGTCCAGACATACATGAAGACTAATTTTCATACAGTCTTGTTTACTGATGAGTGTCGAGCAACCCTGGATGGTCCAGATGGATGGAGTAGTGGATGGTTGGGGGATGGCCACTATGTCCCAACAAGGCTGCGACTTCAGCAAGGAGGTGGAGGAGTCATGTTTTGGCCCGGAATCATGGGGAAACAGCTGGTAGGGCTCTTTAAGGTTCCTGAAGGTGTGAAAATGACCTCTGCAAAGTATATAGAGTTTCTGACTGACAGCTGTCTTCCATGGTATAAAAAGCAGAAATGTGCCTTCAGGAGCAAAATCCTCTTCATGCATGACAATGCACCATCTCATGCTGCAAAGAATACCTCTGAGTCATTGACTGCTATGGGCATAAAAGGAGATAAACTCCTGGTGTGGCCACCATCTTCCCCTGACCTCAACCCTATAGAGAACCTTTGGAGTATCATCAAGCAAAAGATCTATGAGGGTGGAAGGCAGTTCACATCAAAACAGCAGCTCTGGGAGGCTATTCCGACTTCATGCAAAGAAATACAAGCAGAAACTCTCCAAAAACTCCCAAGTTCAATGGATGCAAGAATTGTGAAGGTGATATCAAAGAAGGGTTCCTATGATAGCATGTAACTTGGCCTGTTAGGATGTTTTGGAGTTAAATAGCTTTTTTGTTCAGTGAATGTGACCTCCTAATGCTGCAAATTCCACAAATGAACATTTTCAGTTCTTTAAAACAGATCAAATGTTTAGAAATGCTACTGTGCCTAATAATTTGGAACTGTGCAATTTGAGTTTTTATTCATTTTGGAGATTATACTGTTATCATTGGGAGGTTTATTCAATAAAATTCAATGTATACTCTAACAGGTGATGACTTTTATTAGACTGACTGTCATTTGTACTGACTATTTAGGAAAATCATAGAAAAATATCATTTGCATAATAATTTGGAACACAGTGTATATTACTGGGAGAGACACACAGAGCTCACATCCAGCCTATATTACTGGGAGAAACACACAGAGCTCACATCCAGCCTATATTACCAGGAGAGACACACAGCGCTCACATCCTGACTGTATTACTGGGAGAGACACACAGCACTCACATCCAGCCTATATTACTGGGAGAGACACAGACCTCACATCCAGCCTATATTACTGGGAGAGACACACAGGCCTCACATCCAGCCTATATTACTGGGAGACACACAGACCTCATATCCAGCCTATATTACTGGGAGAGACACACAGGCCTCACATCCAGGCTATATTACTGGGAGAGACACACAGAGCTCACATCCAACCTATATTACCAGGAGAGACACACAGCGCTTACATCCTGACTATATTACCAGGAGAGACACACAGCGCTCACATCCAGCCTATATTACTGGGAGAGACACACAGAGCTCACATTCAGCCTATATTATTGGGAGACACACACAGACCTCATATCCAGCCTATATTACTGGGAGAGACACACAGAGCTCACATCCAACCTATATTACTGGGAGAGACACGCAGAGCTCACATCCTGACTATATTACCAGGAGAGACACACAGCGCTCACATCCTGACTATATTACCAGGAGAGACACACAGCGCTCACATCCAGCCTATATTACTGGGAGAGACACACAGAGCTCACATCCAGCCTATATTACTGGGAGAGACACACAGAGCTCACATTCAGCCTATATTACTGGGAGAGACACACAGCGCTCACATCCAGCCTATATTATTGGGAGACACACACAGACCTCACATCCAGCCTATATTACTAGGAGAGACACACAGACCTCACATCCTGACTATATTACTGCGGCCGAGCTTCAGCCGGGAGCCACAATTGTGATGGAAATTGACACAAAAAAGGCTGCATCAATAAACCCTCTTCTTAATGGCGTCCTGAAGTCACAGCCGCACTGATAAACTCTACAGGAGGATGTGCGAGAAGGAGCAGCGATCGGAGGAGCGGGAATTACTGATCGCTGGGTCAGGATTGCAACTGCCCCCTTATCGGACAACGCATGAGTATGCAGCCGTGCTGTGTGTAGGCAGCCGTGCTGTGAGTATGCAGCCGTGCTGTGAGTATGTAGCTGTGCTGTGAGTAGGCAGCCGTGCTGTGAGTAGGCAGCCGTGCTGTGAGTAGGCAGCCGTGCTGTGAGTAGGCAGCCGTGCTCTGAGTATGCAGTCGTGCTGTAAGTATGTAGCCGTGCTCTGAGTATGCAGCCGTGCTGTGAGTATGTAGACGTGCTGTATGTAGCCATGCTGTGAATATGTAGCTGTGCTGTGAGTATATAGCTGTGCTGTGAGTATGCAGTCGTGCTGTGAGTATGTAGCCGTGCTGTGAGTATGCAGCCGTGCTGTGAGTATGCAGCCGTGTTGTGAGTATGCAGCCGTGCTGTGAGTATGCAGCCGTGCTGTGAGTATGTAGCCATGCTGTGAGTATGCAGCCGTGCTGTGAGTATGTAGCCATGCTGTGAGTATGCAGCCGTGCTGTGAGTATGTAGCCGTGCTGTGAGTATGTAGCCGTGTTGTGAGTATGCAGCCGTGCTGTGAGTATGTAGCCGTGCTGTATGTAGCCATGCTGTGAGTATGCAGCCGTGCTGTGAGTATGTAGCCATGCTGTGAGTATGCAGCCGTGCTGTGAGTATGTAGCCGTGCTGTGAGTATGCAGCCGTGTTGTGAGTATGCAGCCGTGCTGTGAGTATGTAGCCGTGCTGTATGTAGCCATGCTGTGAGTATGTAGCCGTGCTGTGAGTATGTAGCCGTGCTGTGATTATGCAGCCGTGCTGTATGTAGCCATGCTGTGAGTATGCAGCCGTGCTGTGAGTATGTAGCCGTGCTGTATGTAGCCATGCTGTGAGTATGTAGCCGTGCTGTGAGTATGTAGCCGTGCTGTGATTATGCAGCCGTGCTGTATGTAGCCATGCTGTGAGTATGCAGCCGTGCTGTGAGTATGCAGCCGTGCTGTATGTAGCCGTGCTGTGAGTATGTAGCCGTGCTGTGATTATGCAGCCGTGCTGTATGTAGCCATGCTGTGAGTATGCAGCCGTGCTGTGAGTATGTAGACGTGCTCTGAGTATGCAGCCGTGCTGTGAGTATGTAGACGTGCTGTATGTAGCCATGCTGTGAGTATGTAGCTGTGCTGTGAGTATATAGCTGTGCTGTGAGTATGCAGTCGTGCTGTGAGTATGTAGCCGTGCTGTGAGTATGCAGCCGTGCTGTGAGTATGCAGCCGTGTTGTGAGTATGCAGCCGTGCTGTGAGTATGCAGCCGTGCTGTGAGTATGCAGCCGTGCTGTGAGTATGTAGCCGTGCTGTTAGTATGTAGCCGTGCTGTGAGTATGCAGCCGTGCTGTGAGTATGTAGCCATGCTGTGAGTATGCAGCCGTGCTGTGAGTATGTAGCCGTGCTGTGAGTATGTAGCCGTGTTGTGAGTATGCAGCCGTGCTGTGAGTATGTAGCCGTGCTGTATGTAGCCATGCTGTGAGTATGCAGCCGTGCTGTGAGTATGTAGCCATGCTGTGAGTATGCAGCCGTGCTGTGAGTATGTAGCCGTGCTGTGAGTATGTAGCCGTGTTGTGAGTATGCAGCCGTGCTGTGAGTATGTAGCCGTGCTGTATGTAGCCATGCTGTGAGTATGTAGCCGTGCTGTGAGTATGTAGCCGTGTTGTGAGTATGCAGCCGTGCTGTGAGTATGTAGCCGTGCTGTATGTAGCCATGCTGTGATTATGCAGCCGTGCTGTGAGTATGTAGCCATGCTGTGAGTATGCAGCCGTGCTGTGAGTATGTAGCCATGCTGTGAGTATGCAGCCGTGCTGTGAGTATGTAGCCGTGCTGTGAGTATGCAGCCGTGTTGTGAGTATGCAGCCGTGCTGTGAGTATGTAGCCGTGCTGTATGTAGCCATGCTGTGAGTATGTAGCCGTGCTGTGAGTATGTAGCCGTGCTGTGATTATGCAGCCGTGCTGTATGTAGCCATGCTGTGAGTATGCAGCCGTGCTGTGAGTATGTAGCCGTGCTGTATGTAGCCATGCTGTGAGTATGTAGCCGTGCTGTGAGTATGTAGCCGTGCTGTGATTATGCAGCCGTGCTGTATGTAGCCATGCTGTGAGTATGCAGCCGTGCTGTGAGTATGTAGCCATGCTGTGAGTATGTAGCCGTGCTGTGAGTATGTAGCCGTGCTGTGATTATGCAGCCGTGCTGTATGTAGCCATGCTGTGAGTATGCAGCCGTGCTGTGAGTATGTAGCCGTGCTGTATGTAGCCATGCTGTGAGTATGTAGCCGTGCTGTGAGTATGTAGCCATGCTGTGAGTATGTAGCCGTGCTGTATGTAGCCATGCTGTGAGTATGTAGCCGTGCTGTGAGTATGTAGCCATGCTGTGATCATGCAGCCGTGCTGTATGTAGCCGTGCTGTGAGTATGTAGCCGTGCTGTGAGTATGCAGCCGTGCTGTGAGTATGCAGCCGTGTTGTGAGTATGTAGCCGTGCTGTGAGTATGTAGCCGTGCTGTATGTAGCCATGCTGTGAGTATGCAGCCGTGCTGTGAGTATGTAGCCGTGCTGTGAGTATGTAGCCGTGCTGTGAGTATGTAGCCGTGCTGTGAGTATGCAGCCGTGCTGTGAGTATGTAGCCGTGCTGTGAGTATGTAGCCGTGCTGTGAGTATGTAGCCGTGTTGTGAGTATGCAGCCGTGCTGTGAGTATGCAGCCGTGCTGTAAGTATGTAGCCGTGCTGTGAGTATGCAGCCGTGCTGTGAGTATGCAGCCGTGTTGTGAGTATGCAGCCGTGCTGTGAGTATGTAGCCGTGCTGTATGTAGCCATGCTGTGAGTATGCAGCCGTGCTGTGAGTATGTAGCCGTGCTGTGAGTATGTAGCCGTGCTGTGAGTATGCAGCCGTGCTGTGAGTATGCAGCCGTGTTGTGAGTATGCAGCCGTGCTGTGAGTATGTAGCCGTGCTGTATGTAGCCATGCTGTGAGTATGCAGCAGTGCTGTGAGTATGTAGCCGTGCTGTGAGTATGTAGCCGTGCTGTGAGTATGTAGCCGTGCTGTGAGTATGCAGCCGTGCTGCGAGTATGCAGCCGTGCTGTGAGTATGTAGCCGTGCTGTATGTAGCCATGCTGTGAGTATGCAGCCGTGCTGTGAGTATGTAGCCGTGCTGTGAGTATGTAGCCGTGCTGTTAGTATGTAGCCGTGCTGTGAGTATGCAGCCGTGCTGTGAGTATGTAGCCGTGCTGTGAGTATGTAGCCGTGCTGTGAGTATGTAGCCGTGCTGTGAGTATGCAGTCGTGCTGTGAGTATGCAGTCGTGCTCTGAGTATGTAGCCGTGCTGTGAGTATGCAGTCGTGCTGTGAGTATGCAGTCGTGCTGTGAGTATGTAGCCGTGCTGTGAGTATGTAGCCGTGCTGTGAGTATGTAGCCGTGCTGTGAGTATGTAGCCGTGCTGTGAGTATGTAGCCGTGCTGTGAGTATGTAGCCGTGCTGTGAGTATGTAGCCGTGCTGTGAGTATGCAGTCGTGCTGTGAGTATGCAGTCGTGCTGTGAGTATGCAGTCGTGCTGTGAGTATGCAGTCGTGCTGTGAGTATGTAGCCGTGCTGTGAGTATGTAGCCGTGCAGTGAGTATGCAGCCGTGCTGCACAGTTTAATGCACTCACTGCTGATAATCAGCCTCGTCTGTGTGACACTGGTCATTGTATAGGGCAGAATTAACGGATGAGAACTGGACCTGATACATCCAGGATCATAGTGAGTGATTCATTGTATCCCTCTGCCATGTATATTGGCCCCTTGGGCCCCCCACTGTGTATAATGTACAGTCACCGCCTTCCATGGCACCTGTCACATTGCACATATCTAGATTTCCTTTCCTTGATCGGACCCCCTCATATAATATTTGCACGTCGTGTTCTTTTCTTCGCCTATTATGCCGTTATGGCAGTTTACACCTGTTCACACTTGCTTTATTCTCTGGTCAGGTTTTTTCGTTTTCTGTAGATAGATGGCACAGGACACAGAGGGAGTTGGAGCCATCTGCAGATTTTCTTTTCCTCGTCGTCTTGTTCTTTGAGATTTTCTTCCTTTGTGTTCCGCAGTCTCGTCAGTCATTAACCCGCGGACCCCCATTTCCTGCGGCGCGGGTTCATTGTCGCAGACAGCCGCCCCTCTTCACGGAATACTGGCTGTAATTTATCGCCTCCACTTCCCCGGTGGCCTCCCCGTCGGAGTGGCGTCTCCTCGGCACCCAGTAATTGGTACCAGGACGGTCCGGGGAGGTTTTTCTTTCTACCTGTTCATGTGCAGGATTCCGATTCCGGGGAAAATGAATCTGTAATCCCGGGGTCGGGAGACTAATGGAATTTTCTACATTTACCTGCTGATCCGCAGCCTCCAGGCGAGATTGGGTGTCAGCCGGCGACAACTTCTAGATTGAAGCAATATGTAAAAAAACTGGAATGAAAACCTTCCCTTCACCGCTGGAAAGGTACAAATTGGCGGAATACCGATCCGATGGGGGCCGGGGGCGCCGGCCGTCCACAGTCACTGAGGACCCCATGTCCCGGGGGCGCCGGCTGTCCGCAGTCACTGAGGACCCCCATGTCCCAGGGGCGCCGGCTGTCCGCACTTACTGAGGACCCCCATATCCTGGGGGCGCCGGCTGTCCGCAGTCACTGAGGACCCCCATGTCCCAGGGGCGCCGGCTGTCCGCACTTACTGAGGACCCCCATGTCCCGGGGGCGTCGGTTGTCCGCAGTCACTGAGGACCCCCATGTCCCAGGGGCGCCGGCTGTCCACACTTACTGAGGACCCCCATGTCCTGGGGGCGCCGGCTGTCCGCAGTCACTGAGGACCCCCATGTCCCAGGGGCGCCGGCTGTCCGCAGTCACTGAGGACCCCCATGTCCCAGGGGCGCCGGCTGTCCGCACTTACTGAGGACCCCCATGTCCCGGGGGCACCGGCTGTCCGCAGTCACTGAGGACCCCCATGTCCCAGGGGCGCCGGCTGTCCGCACTTACTGAGGACCCCCATGTCCCAGGGGCGCCGGCTGTCCACACTTACTGAGGACCCCCATGTCCCAGGGGCGCCGGCTGTCCGCAGTCACTGAGGACCCCCATGTCCCAGGGGCGCCGGCTGTCCACACTCACTGAGGACCCCCATGTCCCGGGGGCGCCGGCTGTCCGCACTTACTGAGGACCCCATGTCCCGGGGGCACCGGCTGTCCGCAGTCACTGAGGACCCCCATGTCCCAGGGGCGCCGGCTGTCCGCACTTACTGAGGACCCCCATGTCCCAGGGGCGCCGGCTGTCCGCAGTCACTGAGGACCCCCATGGCCCAGGGGCGCTGGCTGTCCGCACTCACTGAGGACCCCCATGTCCCGGGGGCGACGGCTGTCCGCAGTCACTGAGGACCCCCATGGCCCAGGGGCGCTGGCTGTCCGCACTTACTGAGGACCCCCTTGTCCCAGGGGCTCCAGCTGTCCGCAGTCACTGAGGACCCCCATGTCCCAGGGGTGCCGGCTGTCCACACTCACTGAGGACCCCCATGTCCCGGGGGCGCCGGCTGTCCACACTTACTGAGGACCCCCATGTCCCGGGGGCGCCGGCTGTCCGCACTCACTGAGGAACCCCATGTCCCGGGGGCGCCGGCTGTCCACACTCACTGTGGACCCCCATGTCCCGGGGGCGCCGGCTGTCCACACTCACTGAGGACCCCCATGTCCCGGGGGCGCCGGCTGTCCACAGTCACTGAGGACCCCCATGTCTTCAGGGGCGCCGGCTGTCCGCACTCACTGAGGAACCCCATGTCCCAGGGGCGCCGGCTGTCCGCACTTACTGAGGACCCCCATGTCCCAGGGGCGCCGGCTGTCCGCAGTCACTGAGGACCCCCATGTCCCAGGGGCGCCGGCTGTCCGCACTCACTGAGGACCCCCATCACTGAGGACCCCCATGTCCCGGGGGCGCCGGCTGTCCGCCGTCACTGAGGACCCCCATGTCCCAGGGGCGCCGGCTGTCCGCACTCACTGAGGACCCCCATCACTGAGGACCCCCATGTCCCGGGGGCGCCGGCTGTCCGCCGTCACTGAGGACCCCCATGTCTCCAAGGATTCACCAGCAAATAGCAATTCTGTTCTGCCGATCCTCTGTTATTCCTCCTGTGTATAAATGAACAACTGGGTGTTATCAGCGGGGCGAGTGTCTCTCACAGGCATCCCTGACTGGACAATGTCATCTGTCTACGGACATACCCAGTTGTCAATTTATTTCTAAATTACCAGGTGTTATAATGTAGGAACAGCACAATAAAAAAATATGTTGCAGAATTATTTCATAGGGATACAAGTATGTACTAAAAGAGACACGACAGCTCTTTCTTTAAATGGCATGTGTACTTTTAAAGTTAAGTTTTGAAAATCTAGGACAACCCCTTTTAAATGCATTTTATGACTATATTTAGCTGTGACTGATCTCTAACTTCCCACCTTCTTAGGTTTAAAATAAGCTTTATGTTTGTAGAACAGCGCCACCTTTCCCTATAGGTTGTGTCTGGTATTGCACCTCAGCCTTTAAGGACCTGAAGCGGAGCCCACCTTATCTATAAGCAGTGGTTGGTATTACTTGAATGCTGCAGTACCAGACACAGCCTTTGCACAAGAGGGGGCGCTGTTTCTTTGTGGATGTCTGTATGTAGCCCCTGATCTAGTTTTCTTTGTCTTGCAGGGTGCAGTCGGGATCTTATCTCAGCACCGGTTGGTTCACCTTGATCCTCGCGATGGACGCCTGCGAAGGAATCCATGTCTATGGGATGATCAACGATACATATTGCAAGTAAGGTCCTTATTAAAGGGGTAGTGTCCTCATTACAGGACGAGAGATCTCGAGGATGCCCCATCAATGCCTCGGTGATCGGAGGTGCTCACCCAATCATCCGTGGATCGCTGTGCTACGTCTGCTCTTATCTGCCATGCTTGGCTTTCTCCTGAGGCTTCATAATGATTGACCATGAAACCTCCCAGAATGAAAAAAAGTCCTGCTCACAGCTGACGGTTTGTTACAATGTGTCCTTTTATGTAAAACACAGAAATCGCTATTATGTTTTCTTGCTCCCAACATTGATACATTGTAACAAACCGACACAGTGTGAACAGGAGCCGCAGGTGTTCTCAGTCTTTAAATGTAACCCGGTAATGCGGGTACTCCAGAGAGCGCCATCCCCCAGTTAGTGAGTGAGAACGAGTCGGCCTGGACCCCCTCAATTCCAGGACCCCCCTCTATTCCAGGACCCCCTCTATTCCAGGACCCCCCTCTATTCCAAGACCCCATCTATTCCAGGACCCCCCTCTATTCCAGGACCCCCCTCTATTCCAAGACCCCCTCTATTCCAGGACCCCCCTCTATTCCAGGACCCCCCTCTATTCCAGGACCCCCTCTATTCCAGGACCCCCCTCTATTCCAAGACCCCCTCTATTCCAGGACCCCCTCTATTCCAGGACCCCATAGGACGGTCATGCACGTCCTTCATTGTGGGTAGATTGGTGTGGGTTAATTATTACCTTTTGGGAAGAATTTGGATTGATTACTATTATTCAGGACCTATCCATAGGGGTAGATCACCTAATATCAGATCTCTTGGGGTCCGACACCCTGGACTCCCCCCGATCAGCAACAGTGTAAAGAGGCAGGACAGCACAGCGCCCCACACTGTGTAGTGGCCGTTCTTGATACTGCAGCCCTGCTAAAGTGAATGTGATCGGAGCTGCAGTACCGAGAACGGCCACTAAACATTGTACAGCGCGCTGACCGGCTGATTATGGGGGTCTCAGGTGTCGCACCCCACCAATCTGACATTGATGACTTATTTATAAATATTACCGGGAAAACCCAGTAAAATAAATATCACATTCTCTCTTTTCTCACCTTCCATTTTTTGCAACTAATATTGTACGATCCTTCTTGGTTTAGGACCAACGGCTTCCGGAAAGTTCCGTATCATTACTACGAGCCAGGACGGTACGAATGTGACGAGTACATCCTACACGAGAACGCCCCGTATGGAGGACACCGATTCATCACCGAGAAGCGAGTGTTTGCCAACTGGGCAAAGCTGCACAACATAACGTTCAGCCACCCGGACTGGTCGTGAAATAAGTGGCCGAGCAGCGGCGGTCACTCTGCGGAGCGCCACTGAGAGTGGGGGGCTGACATGCACTTTATGCCTCGGAGGGTGAGACCACCAACACAGATCTCACCTCGTACCTCTGCATCTGCTACAAAAATACAACTCCCAGCATGGTCTGTGATCTCAGCATTGCAGGGAATGTCCATGTTTTAACACCATGTCCTTTTCAGATTTCACTTTTTGTGTTGATTAATATTACACTATACCTTTATAGTGATTGGAACCCAGTTTTCCTGATACAAAGCTCCAAATTCTCAGATTTGGTCAAATTTTTGCTTCCAGCAATCTCCACAAGAGGTCGCTGTATTATTATTGTGTCTAGTGTATTCATTGAGCTCCCCCTAGTGGTGACTGCAGACAGAATCTTATCATGTATATCTGTATACAGGGAGCTCCCCCTAGTGGTGGCTGCAGACAGAATCTTATGTATCTCTGTATACAGGGGGCTCCCCCTAGTGGTGACTGCAGACAGGATCTTATCATGTATCTCTGTATACAGGGAGCTCCCCCTAGTGGTGGCTGCAGACAGAACCTCATCATGTATCTCTGTATACAGGGAGCTCCCCCTAGTGGTGGCTGCAGACAGAATCTTATCATGTATCTCTGTATACAGGGAGCTCCCCCTAGTGGTGGCTGCAGACAGAACCTTATCATGTATCTCTGTATACAGGGGGCTCCCCCTAGTGGTGGCTGCAGACAGGATCTTATCATGTATCTCTGTATACAGGGAGCTCCCCCTAGTGGTGACTGCAGACAGGATCTTATCATGTATCTCTGTATACAAGGAGCTCCTCCTAGTGGTGGCTGCAGACAGAATCTTATCATGTATCTCTGTATACAGGGAGCTCCCCCTAGTGGTGGCTGCAGACAGAATCTTATCATGTATCTCAGTATACAGGGAGCTCCCCCTAGTGGTAGCTGCAGACAGGATCTTATCATGTATCTCAGTATACAGGGAGCTCCCCCTAGTGGTGGCTGCAGACAGGATCTTATCATGTATCTCTGTATACAGGGAGCTCCTCCTAGTGGTGGCTGCAGACAGAATCTTATCATGTATCTCTGTATACAGGGAGCTCCCCCTAGTGGTGGCTGCAGACAGAATCTTATCATGTATCTCAGTATACAAGGAGCTCCCCCTAGTGGTAGCTGCAGACAGGATCTTATCATGTATCTCAGTATACAGGGAGCTCCCCCTAGTGGTGGCTGCAGACAGGATCTTATCATGTATCTCTGTATACAGGGAGCTCCCCCTAGTGGTGGCTGCAGACAGGATCTTATCATGTATCTCTGTATACAGGAATCTCCTCCTAGTGGTGGCTGCAATTAGCAAGAATTTTATCCTTTTTCTAGGCTTATGCGGAAGATTTGGAACTGTGTATCAGACAAAACTCGTAGATTTGAATCAGCAGAAATTGTGGAAACTAGCTAGATATAAAATGGTGTTCTTAGGGAAAGGTCATTCATTTTAACTTATGAGTGCACTTTAAAAATTCCCAGTCCAAGATGAGTTGGAAATCTTGATCGCAAGTAATGAGCAATACATGTCGTTTATCCTGCCCCCTGAACCAGCAATACAGACCCTATAAAAGCACAGGGGGGCAAGTGCCATTGACCTAAAGGAGTTGTCCCTTAAAGAGAACCCGCTGCTCTCCTGACGTGTGTTTTAGTAACTGATTCCTCATGAAATAAGGATCTTTTCTTACAAATCTGCATTGTGCAATTCCTCTGTTATTCCTCCTGGAAATGCATGACCATGTGGTGATAACAGTTGGGGCATCTGTGTCCCCACCCTGAACCTTTCTAATCAGTGCAGGTAGTGTCAGATTGTGTCATCTTTTTGGCAGCAGGAATGTTAACCCATTTGTCAGTTTGTTCATCCATTTCCAGGGGGAATAACTGAGCAACTGCACAATGTAAAATTCTGGAAAAAACGCTTCCAAATTGTGATCAGTTGTAAACTCCGGGGGAATTATAAGAGGATCAGCCGTTTTGGCCTCATCGTATCTTAGGGCTGGGAATCAGATTTGTGTAGTGCCGGTTAAGAGCAAGAAGAATATTTTCCAACATGGCGGCATTTCTGTATTGGAAGAACATTGATGGCGCCCATTACCCAAGAAGACAATGGAGAGATCCTGACAGCTGTCTACATTGGTTGTGATGTGACGTATTGCTGCCTGATGGCGCCGTGGTGGCGGCGGCTCCTTATGGCGGCGCGTGGTCCGACCCTCCGCTCAGCTCATCACTCTGCTGTCATACCCGATACTGTGAACGAATACTTGACACGACGATGCTTTAATCCTTCTTCTTAGAAAACTTTTGTAATGTTTTTTTTATGAGGCATGAAAATGGTGACGCGAGCCACGAGTATTTTTCTATCTATTTTTGTAGGTTTTCGGCTTGTAGGGAGCGGCTCATTTTTCTACATATCTACTTCATGTACACAATACCTCCTCGTGTGGGGCACATAATGTCGCTTCTGTGTGGGGTGCAGAGCGCGATGTTTCTATATACTGTATCTGGGGGGGCACTTGTGCGATCGGTACTCTCATAATAAGTATCAGAACTCGATGGAGCCCATCTGTGGTCACAACAACGCACCTGCCACCAGTCCTCCTTTTCCTGCAAACCGGACTTCAGGAGCTGGGTTCATGCAAACTGGTTACAAGTGCACGTCATGGAGGTCCTGGGTGTTTCTGGGTAAATCTGGGGTGTAAAATGTCTCACATTTTGGGAAAGGTCAGTGCTGCGAATAAGGGGCACTAATCTCCCCCCAATCAGCGCTGGGCAACAATGTAACAAGGCGAGCGGATCGCTATAAGGCCTTCTGACATGGCGGAGGTTTGGGTGTTATGTTCTTCCGGTTCTTGTATAGTTTGCATTTTATTGCTGCTGATGATAATTATTCCTTATGTTGCAGCAACAAAAGAAAAAAACAAATCAGACGATGGAGGATTTGATCTGCTGATCGCAGCCGATCGGGATCGAGCCTGATCTACCGTGAATCTTTCTGTTAACTGTAGATATGGCAAGTCCATTGTCATTCAGAAAGTTCTTAGAGGGGTTTTGTAGGACTTTAAAGTTAAGCGCCCTTTATTCTGCTGATCAAGAAGGTCAGATACCATCCAGGAAAGCCCTGATTCCACTAATAGTGCTGCACATTATACTTTTGGCCAAGGGCAGTTTTTGGGAACAGTTCTCGAGTAGAGATGAGCAAACCCAAAGGTAAAAGTTCAGGGTTCATACTGGACAGTTTATGTCCAATGCTAAACGTCAAACACGAACTTGTGTTGTAGAAGGAGAATATTTGCCAGCTTAAAAGTTCAGGTCCACACGGTCTTCAATGAGTTTCAGGTACTGGTTCAAGTACGGTTGAAGTTCTGGAACCCAATCTTTGGAATAAAGTTGGGGCCAGGTACCAGAACCCGGACTTCCAGGGGTCCATTCATCCCTGTTCTGGGGTAGAAAATAATTTGAACCCATGTAATATTTATCAATCTAAGGGCACATGCGGCTGTCCATATGTCTCAGTCTGATCGCGGATGTCCGTGGGTCTCAGTCTGATCACGAATGTCCGTGGGTCTCAGTTTGTTTGTGGATGTCCGTGGATCTCGGTCTGATCGCGGATATCCATAGGTCTTGGTCTGATCGCGGATTTCTGTTAGTCTCAGTCTTATGATGAATATCCATAGGTCTCTCGCTGATCGCGGATGTCCGTGGGTATCAGTCTGATTGCGGATGTCTGTGGGTCTCGTTCTGAACACGGATGTCCGTAGGTCTCGGTCTGATCGCGGATGTACGTAGGACTTGGTCTGATCACGGATGTACGTAGGTCTTGGTCTGATTGCGGATGTCCGTGGGTCTCGTTCTGAACACGGATGTCCGTAGGTCTCGGTCTGATCGCGGATGTACGTAGGACTTGGTCTGATCACGGATGTACGTAGGTCTTGGTCTGATTGCGGATGTCCGTGGGTCTTGGTCTGACCACGGATGTCCGTAGGTCTCGGTCTGATCGCGGATGTGCGTAGGTCTTGGTCTGATCGCGGATGTCCGTAGGTCTCTGGCTTAGGCTACTTTTACACTTACCGCATTTTTTGCGGTCCGTTATTGCAGGCCGTGTCCCGCATTTTTGTGGTGTACCACAATAATGGGCCGCAAAAAAAGTTTGCGGATTGCCGTTGTTTTTTTTCCAATACTATGGAAATAGTAATGGAAAAAAATAACGGCATTCCGCAAAACCGGAAGTGACGGCGCTCCGCAAAAACAAACTTCCGTTTGTTATTGCGACTCCATTGATTTATATTGGGGGTCGTGTCCGTACACCATATAAAAGATCGAGAAAGCTCGATCTTTTATCACGGCTGCAAAAACGGCCCTCACGGCCGTATGGCACACGGTGCAAAAATACGGTAAGTTTAAAACCAGCCTTATCGCAGATGTCCATGGGTCTCGGCCTGATCACGGATGTCCATGGGTCTCGGTCTGATCACCGATGTCCGTGGGTCTGCTCACGGATGTCTGTGGGTCTTGGTCTGATCACAGATGTCCGTAGGTCTCTGGCTTATTGCGGATGTACGTGGGTCTGGGTCTGATCACGGATGTCCATGGGTCTCGGTCTGATCACGGATGTCCGTGGATCTCGGTCTGATCACGGATGTCCGTGGGTCTCGGACTGATCACGGATGTCCGTGGGTCTCGGTCTGATCACGGATGTCCGTGGGTCTCGGTCTGATCACGGATGTCCGTGGGTCTCGGACTGATTACGGATGTCCGTGGGTCTCGGTCTGATCACGGATGTCCGTGGGTCTCGGACTGATTACGGATGTCCGTGGGTCTCGGACTGATTACGGATGTCCGTGGGTCTCGGTCTGATCACGGATGTCCGTGGGTCTCGGTCTGATCACGGATGTCCGTGGGTCTCGGTCTGATCACGGATGTCCGTGGGTCTCGGACTGATTACGGATGTCCGTGGGTCTCGGTCTGATCACGGATGTCCGTGGGTCTCGGTCTGATCACGGATGTCCGTGGGTCTCGGACTGATTACGGATGTCCGTGGGTCTCGGTCTGATCACGGATGTCCGTGGGTCTTGGTCTGATCACGGATGTCCATGGGTCTCTGGCTTATCGCGGATGTACCTGGGTCTGGGTCTGCTCACGGATGTCTGTGGGTCTTGGTCTGATCACAGATGTCCGTAGGTCTCTGGCTTATCGCGCGGATGTACGTGGGTCTGGGTCTGATCACGGATGTCCGTAGGTCTCTGGCTTATCGCGGATGTCCGTGGGTCTGTGTCTGATCGCAGGTATCCGTGGGTCTCGGTCTGATCACGTATCGCAATGTACAGACTGGCCGCAGGTCTCCTTACAATAATAAGACCTCTTGCTACAATCCCTGTGCCGAGCCCTAAGATAAGCAGCAACGCAAACTGCAGGGAATCGCAAAAAACACTCAATCCTCCGACCACGAAAGCTGCAATAAAATATGGGAAACAACGTTACATAAGAGAACGTTTTATAAAATGATGTATTTCCGTTTTCATTTCATTCTTTATTTTACGTTTGAACTGCAAAAACTTGAAGTGCGACAGGACTGAACCATAACCACGGCTGTAGTCACAACGTATCGGTGACCATCATACTTTTATACCTTATGTTTAGGTGTAGTTTTTTTATGGCAGCCATTGCTTGTTTTAATACTTTTTTATTCTTTTATACATTTTTTCACAGTTATGTACTGTTGTTAATGTGATCTTCAATGCTGGGGTCTGACTGCCGGATCCCCCAGCGATCAGTACTGGGGGGTCCCCTTCAGGTATACTGGCACGCTGCTTCTTTAGGAGGGCTTCTGTGCCTAGTTCCTATAGTTGTGCTGATTGGTGGTGGTCCCAGAACTCGGCCTGCTCCCTCCGTACATTGATTTCCTAGCCTAAGGACGGCTCATCAGTATTGTTTAGAATGCAGCAAGATGTTGTATCCAATGTGGTGGTCTGCAGCCTATGGTCCTCCAGCTTTGAGACTACTCCTAACATGAAGACAGTGACAACACTGATGGGAGTTGTACTTTCCTTACAGCTAAGCAGCCATAGGTTGCAGTCCCCGTTTATGATGCTCATGCACATGGCTCAGCAGGGATCCACGCGGACTCCTGGTTCTGTATTTTGGTGCTTGATGCCTCCACATGGCAGAGGCTGGGTGCAATGGTGGAGTACGACCATAATGCAGCTTTCATCAGGTGTGGTCCCATAGACTTCTATGACTTCTCGGTTATGGATCCATGCTGCTTAGTGAGTCGTAATGCGGCCGTGAGCATAAAACCAAACATCCACTTTAGGTGCAGACATGTCAGATATCGTATCTGTCTGTAATGGACACAATGTGCATGAAATAAATATCATTAGAGACCCCGGGAACTTTGTACCTTTTCTGTATGTGTTATGTAGGATGTTTCAAGTTTTGTGTTTTTATATAAATTGATCAATTCAATTAAACTTTTTTTTGTAATTTGTTTCTATAAATAAAAAAAATAAATTTTCATTGATTTCTTGTATCAAAAGTGTAAACGTTACAGGAAATACCAACCAATAAAAAGTAACACGTGGCTGCAGGATCAGACTGCACAGGGTTTGTACTGACACAATATCATCAAAACGGAATACGTGTCAGGTAAGGTCCTATGCCTAGATGACTTGGGACCTGGGACAATCCTAAAAGGAAAAACATGGAGTGGGAGTCCAAACAATTTATGGCAAACCTATATCTTTATTAAATATAAAGGCACATAAATGATAATAAAAACCTGTATTAGAACAAGGCCATGCTATAGAGAAGGGTGGATAGAAGAACCGGAGTCTCTCAATCACAAGTTAATAAAGGGACAGGAGGAGCCATCACAGGAGGTATGATTATTTATCAGTGCTAGTGCTTTTCATGAATATTGAGTATCAATAAACTGTGTTCCAAATTATTATTCAAAAAGAGTTTAGGAGTGATAAGGTTAGAATTTTTTTGTTTGTCAATTAAACTCATTGCTGGTGATGTGTGTCCGGGCTCTTTATATCACTGAAAGCAATTGCAGATACCTGTGCAGATTAGTTTGGCAGGTGTGTCCAAATAAAGGCAAGACTACTTAAGAAGGCTGTTCCATATTATTAAGCAGCCGACATTTTTTGCCAAAATGGGAAAGAAAAAGGATGTGTCGGCTGCTGAGAAGCAACAAATTGTGGAGTATTTAGGTCAAGGCATGACTACAATCATCATTGCCAAGACACTTCATCGTGATCATCGCACAATCAAGAAGTATGTCGCTGATTCCCAGCACACACGTGTGCGGCTGATAAGGAAAAATTGAGGACTCTTTCCAACAGGCAATTGCGTCAAGTAAAAAGAGCAGCTGCAAAAATGCCTTGTCATAGCAGCAGACAAGTGTTTGAAGCTGCTGGTGCCTCCAACGTCCCCCGAACAACAAGACGCAGGGTCCTTCAGAGGTTTGCAGCTGTGCGTAAGCCATCCTGTCGACCACCTCTATCCACTGCACACAAGCAGGAACGGCTCCAGTGGCCAAACGAGACATGAAGACTGATGAGTGCCGTGCAACGCTCGATGGTCCGGATGGATGGAGTGGAGGATGGCTGGTTGATGGACACCCCATGGAAACACAGCTAAGGCGCCAACAAGGAGGAGGTGGAGTAATGTTTTGGGCTGGAATCATGGGGAGAGAGATTGTCGGCCCCTTTAGGATCCCTGAAGGGGTAAAGATGAACTCCATAATCTATGCGGAGTTTCTAAAACAGCACTTTCTGCCATGGTTCAAGAGGAAGAACCGTGCTTTCCACAGCAAGATCATTGTCATGCCTGATAATGCCCCGTCTCATGCTGCAAATAACACATCTGCATCTCTGGCTGCTATGGGCATAAAAGAGGACAAACTTATGGTGTGGCCACCATCTTCCCCTGACCTCAACCCCATTGAGAACCTCTGGAGCATCATCACAAGGAGTGTCTATGATGGCGGGAGGCAGTTCACATCTAAGCAACAGCTCTGGGAGGGGATTCTGTCCACAGGCAAAACAACGGAAGCACAAACCATCCAAAAACTGACAAATCCAATGGACGAGAGAGTTCAGAAGCTTCTTTCCAACAAGGGGTCCTATGTGCAAATGTAACATCACCGAGAAGAAAGTTTTGACTTGAAAACTGTTTGATTTCATTCTGTAATAAGCTGATAATGCTTATCATTTCACAATTCACCATTTTTTTGTTCAAAATAAAAAGGTTGAAAACTCTGCTGTGCATAATAATTTGGAACATGCATTCTGAGTGTTTCTTATTTTTAAAAATATACTGTTTTCATAGGCAGTTTGTTCAAAAACATTGCAATTATACTAGAATATTAGATGACGGGAAAATAACACTGACTGCAATTCATATAGGTAATTTAGAGAAAATATGAGGAAATATTTTTTGCAGAATAATTTGGAACACAGTGTATATGTGCAATAGTGCAGGACAAAAAATAGCCACGTTCTGCCCAGAACATAGGGGCCTGTATATTACCATGTAGGTTCTAAACCATAAATTATACTGCATATATGCACATAGTTCCCCGGGAGAGACACCACGAGGACAGCCCCAACGCGCGTTTCGCGTTGGCTTCTTCAGGGGGGCCATGCACAAGGTTTGTTTGTAGTCTGTAGCCATGGAGACTCGGGAATCTGCCAGGAACCTTTATACACAAAATGATTGAAGATATTTTATCAAAACTATCTGCAAATTTGTTTTGTCAGAAAACCAGCATTTTTAATGTTTCTAATGTAACTAGCAGAACAGTGAGTGCAGCTCTGGGGTATAATACAGGATGTAACTCAGGATCAGTAATGTAATGTATGTACATAGTGACTGCACCAGCAGAATAGTGAGTGCAGCTCTGGAGTATAATACAGGATGTAACTCAGGACCAGTAATGTAATGTATGTAGACAGTGACTGCACCAGCAGAATAGTGAGTGCAGCTCTGGGGTGTAATACAAGACATAACTCAGGATTAGTAATGTAATGTATGTACACAGTGACTGCACCAGCAGAATAGTGAGTGCAGCTCTGGAGTATAATACAGGAGGTAAGTCAGGGTCAGTAATGTAATGTATGAACACAGTGACTGCACCAGCAGAATAGTGAGTGCAGCTCTGGGGTATAATACAGGATGTAACTCAGGTTCAGTAATGTAATGCATGTACACAGTGACTGCACCAGCAGAATAGTGAATGCAGCTCTGGGGTATAATACAGGATGTAACTCAGGGTCAGTAATGTAATGTATGCACTCAGTGACTGCACCAGCAGAATAGTGAGTGCAGCTCTGGGATATAATACAGGATGTAACTCGGGGTCAGTAATGTTTGTACACAGTGACTGCACCAGCAGAATAGTGAGTGCAGCTCTGGAGTATAATACAGGATGTAACTCAGGGTCAGTATTGTAATGTATGTACACAGTGACTGCACCAGCAGAATAGTGAGTGCAGCTCTGGGGTATAATACAGGATGTAACTCAGGATCAGTAATGTAATGTATGTACACAGTGACTGCAGCAGCAGAATAGTGAGTGCAGCTCTGGAGTATAATACAGGATGTAATTCAGGGTCAGTAATGTAATGTATGTACACAGTGACTGCACCAGCAGAATAGTGAGTGCAGCTCTGGAGTATAATACAGGATGTAATTCAGGATCAGTAATGTAATGTATGTACACAGTGACTGCACCAGCAGAATAGTGAGTGCAGCTCTGGGGTATAATAAATGATGTAATTCAGGGTCAGTACTGTAATGTATGTACACAGTGACTGCACCAGCAGAATAGTGAGTGCAGCTCTGGGGTATAATAAATGATGTAATTCAGGGTCAGTACTGTAATGTATGTACACAGTGACTGCACCAGCAGAATAGTGAGTGCAGCTCTGGAGTATAATGCAGGATGTAACTCAGGATCAGTAATGTAATGTATGTACACAGTGACTGCACCAACAGAATAGTGAGTGCAGCTCTGGAGTATAATACAGGATGTAACTCAGGATCAGTAATGTAATGTATGTACACAGTGACTGCACCAGCAGAATAGTGAGTGCAGCTCGAGTATAATACAGGATGTAACTCAGGATCAGTAATGTAATGTATGTACACAGTGACTGCACCAGCAGAATAGTGAGTGCAGCTCTGGAGTATAATGCAGGATGTAACTCAGGATCAGTAATGTAATGTATGTACACAGTGACTGCACCAACAGAATAGTGAGTGCAGCTCTGGGATATAGTGCAAAACAGTAGCAGATAGGTTCTGTAAAATATTTACAGTGTTAACTCAATGTTTTATGTAAAATATTTCAATGCAAACTTTGAAATGTTGTCAATAAAGGAACCTAACAGATGAATAATATTTTAGGAATAAATGTGAAGGACAGGACATATGTGTGTAATATATATATATAAAGTATATACACACGCACACACATATATGCACATATATATTATATATTTATCTGGTGGCACACAGCTTTGTTACATTATTCTTCAGGAGAATGTGATTTGATGATTTGATTATACGTCTGATGTCTTACATCTGAATTCTTCCTGGGCCGCACGTTGCGCACAGGCTGCACTCCATCGCGGTGTCATTATTGCCCCATCACAATCACCGCCAACTTCAAAGCTGCATATTAGATAATGCAGATAATGGCAGCATTGTGAAGCCGCTGTCAGGAATAAAAAGAGATTCTGTTATTTCATTATGTGCTTTCTTGCTTCGGCAGCAACAACAGAATATTTTGTTGGGTAAGTTACAACCTGTCCTACCAGGCTTTATCACTTCAGCCTGAGAACTGTCATGGAAGTCGGCAGGAGGGAGAGCTATTGCCGTATTTAAGTCAAAATATGTGAACTGTCTGCGTTTTTTTTTTGTTATTTTTTTTCTTTCAAACAAGACGTAGAAAGGTAAAGTCACGGAGGAGGCTGGCACCTCATGGAGATCTCACTATAGCACCAATTTACTTCAGCAGATAAACGCAGCGCTACATTTACAATATCGGGGCCGGAAGGATGAACACTGCGCTAAATCCAGTCTACTAGAAAACAAGGCTAAAGTGGCCAAAGGCAAAACTATTCTGCATAAAAAGTAATCAATAATTCATTATCTATATTATAAAAGAAAATTTACACCAGACTTGTCTTTCTTCCCTACTTGTACGTCATCATATGCCGCCTGTGTGACACAACCAGCATCTGCCACTACTAGCAGTGACCAGATCTAGCTCCAATCTCTGCTGTCAGCGTTTTTAAGGTGCATGATTAGGATGTATGTGATTCGTGAACCGTGCCTAGGACTCTGGCCCTAACTATCTCTGCTCCCAAAGGTACCTCTGAAGGTGAGGAGGTTTGTGCCACCAGCCTTACTGTTCTTGAGTAAGATATGCTAGTGTATAAACACGTGAGGCTCCTTTCACACTTGCGTTGCACAGACCTGCGTCGGTCTGCGCACGGACGCCGCTAAGCTCCGCCCCCTGCCGCGCCTCCTCCTGTTAGCTGCCTATGGGTGCATGACGCTGCATGCGACCTGCGCATCCTATCTTTAGCTTTGGGTACGCAGGCCGTACGCAGGTATGCATTTTCTGGCGCATGCGTCCTTTTGACAGTGCGCTGAGCTCACCAAAATGCAACACAGTGCATTTGGCGCAGGTCGGTGCGCCGTCAAAAGGATGCATGTGCCGTAAAATGCATACCTGCGCATGGCCTGCGTACCCAAAGCTAAAGATAGGGTACACAGGTCGCATGCAGAGTCATGCGCCCATAGGCGGAGCTAACAGGAGGAGGCATGGCAGGGGTGGAGCTTAGCGGCGGCCGTGCACAGACCGACGCAGGTCTGTGCAACGCAAGTGTGAAAGTAGCCTAGGACAAACAGGGATAAGAGAAAGCAACTAACATACAAAACACTCACCAAAGTTTGAGAAGTATATAAATAAGAGAAAGAATGTACAAACCAAATTGGAATAGGACTTTAAGGAAATCATACACCCAAAAACATCACGCAACAATCTCCAGCAACAACAGCAATCTCCAACTCAACACAGCGACTTCAAGGAGATAGGAACTAAAATTTTCACTGGCAAGAAACAGAAGGTCTGGCCAGATTTTATATCGAGTGGAAATGACCAGGTCAGAAACAACTGTGAGATGGATCTGCAAGTTTCTAACAATTTTTTAAAACACGTGCTGGATGTAGCAATAGTTATATATATATACACTTAGACAAGGTGGTATATAACATCTCATATAGGGTGGGTGATATATATCTGCAAAGTGGATTAACGGCAGACCATTCAGAAAAGTTGTGAGAACCAAGAAGAAATGTTGTGTAGCAACACCACAACATGAGGGTACCTGCACAATTAATAAAAAGAACACATGATAACACACAGTAAAAAATTGTTGTAATAGTAAAAAAACAACCACCAGGTAAAATATATGGAAAATATATATAGAGAATAAATCAAACAACGTACATATATATCATTGTAGTAGTATACCATTTATATGCCATTATTGTAACATGGAATAAGATGTTCCATAGAGGGGATAAATGGGGCCAAGAGCTGAGACACACTACCCAGGAACAATAAAAGTGTATATTAATCTCAAGTGAGTTATCTAAATATATATGCTCTTTAAGAGAGGTGTCTGGGCACAGGACCTGAGAGTACCGAATATAGAAGTAGTGAAAAATGCATATAAAAGGAATGGAATCACTGTAAAACTGTGGGAAAGGTATGGAGAAAGATGGGATTACCTGGTGGGTGGTGGATGCTGGTGCGGCACACGCCCCGACGCGCATTTTGGTCCTTCATTGGGGGTTTCTAACAAGCATAGAAAGGGTTGCTAACCTCTTCAACATCAAAGAAAACAAAATCAATTTAATATGAAACTTTGAAACACAAACACAAGGTAAATGGAAGATCTGTGATTCACAATATGTTGTGATCTAATCCCAGATCTCCCAGGAGGATGTGACCCATTTGTTACAGTCATGTTCTTTTCTGCTCAATACAAGATAACACCATCACCTCCTGGCAGCACACAGACGTGTCCTCTCATCGCCTAGCTCTACCCTCTGTGTTCTTCTAACTGCACCCGGCATGCAGCTGAAGATATTATTTCTGCCATTGGATACCAGAAGAGCAGTGACGTAGGAGGTACTGTATGTGATTACAATGATTATCTGCAGTTATTTAACTCCCCTGACTCTCAAACCTGATTATACTACAGATCAGTGCTGTTTGCAGAATCTTCCAGTGTATTTGTATGAGATACTGAGTTAGCTTGTCTCCCCTGCCCTCTTGTTGTAAGAGCTGACAGGGAGAAATATAGCACAAGCAGAAGGCAGGGGAGCCAGACAGAAGCTGCATCACATAGGATACACCGAAGATGTTTAATACACATCACATAGGATACACTGGAGCTATTGCATATATATATAAAATATAGATGAGAGAGGCCTGTAATTGACATTGTAGGTAGACCACAACTATGAGAGTCAAAATGAGAAAACATCCAGAAAATCACCTTGTCTAATTTGACAAGATTTATTTTTCAAATTATGGTGGAAAATAAGTATTTGGTCACCTAAAACATGCAAGATTTCTGGCTCTCACAGACCTGTAACTTCTTCTTTAAGAGGCTCCTTTGTCCTCCACTAATTACCTGTAGTAATGGCTCCTGTTTGAACTTGTTATCAGTATAAAAGACACCTGTCCACAACCTTAAAGTCACACTCCAAACTCCACTAAGGTGAAGACCAAAGAGCTGTCAAAGGACACTAGAAACAAAATTGTAGCCCTGCACCAGGCTGGGAAGACTGAATCTGCAATAGGCAAGCAGCTTGGTGTGATGAAATCAACTGTGGGAGCAATAATAAGAAAATGGAAGACATACAAGACCAATGATATTCACCCTTGATCTGGGGCTCCACGCAAGATCTCACCCCATGGAGTCAAAACGATCACAAGAACGGAGAGCAAAAATCCCAGAACGACATGGGGAGACCTAGTGAATGACCTGCATAGAGTTGGGACCACCGTAACAAAGGCTACCATCAGTAACACACTACGCCGCCAGGGACTCGGATCCTGCAGTGCCAGACGTGTCCCCCTGCTTAAGTAAGTAAATATCTGGGCCCATCTGAAGTTTGCTAGAGAGCATTGGGATTATCCAGGAGAGTATTGGGAGAATGTCATATGGTCTGATGAAATCAAAGTAGAACTGTTTGGTAGAAACATAACTCGTCGTGTTTGGAGGAGACAGAATGCTGAATTGCATCCAAAGAACGCCATACCTACTGTGAAGCATGGGGGTGGCAACATCATGCTTTGGGGCTGTTTTTCTGCAAAGGGACCAGGATAACTGATCCGTGTACATGAAAGAATGAATGGGGCCATGTATCATGAGATTTTGAGTGCAAACCTCCTTCCATTAGCAAGGGCATTGAAGATGAAGCGCGGATGGGTCTTTCAGCATGATAATGATCCGAAGCACACCACCAGGGCAATGAAGGAGTGGCTTTGTAAGAAGTATATGAAGGTCCTGGAGTGGCCTAGCCAGTCTCCAGATCTCAACCCCATAGCAAACCTTTGGGGGGATTTGAAAGTCCCTGTTTCCCAGCAACAGGCCCAAAACATCGCTGCTCTAGAGGAGATCTGCATGGAGGAATGGGCCAACATACCACCAACAGTGCGTGCCAACCTTGTGAAGACTTACAGAAAACGTTTGACCTCTGTCATTGCCAACAAAGGATATATAACAAAATATTGAGATGAACTTTTGTTGATGACCAAATGCTTATTTTCCACCATAATTTACAAAATAAATCTTACCAAATCAGACAAGGTGATTTTCTGGATTTGTTTTCTCATTTTGACTCTCATAGTTGTGGTCTACCTATGATGTCAATTACAGGCCGCTCTCATCTTTATAAGGGGGAGAACTTGCACAATTGGTGGCGACTAAATACTTTTTTCCCCATTGTATATATGATATGCTGATAATCTGCTGTATATACATCAAATAGAATACACTAAGTCTAAGCTGTATACATTACATAGAAGACACAGACTGCTGTATAGATCACTTAGGAGACACTAAAAGTGCTGTATATTCATCACATAGGGGTCACTGAGACCGCTGTATATTTATCACATATCATTCAATGAGATTTCTGTATATACATCACAAAGGATAGTAATAAATATTTATTCATATAGTGCCAACATATTCTGGTAACACTCACAATTCATAGGTTCATATACAAATGTCATTCGTAATTTAGTTAAAGATAATACAATAATTAAAGCAAAAATAATGACGGCCCTGCTCGTGAGAGCTTACAATCTACAATGAGGTGGGGGTGACAAGTACAGAGGATACAATGAGACTGCTGTATATTCATCACATAGGATACACTGAGACTGCTGTATATTCATCACATAGGATACACTGACACCGCTGTATATACAACACGTAGGATACACTGAGACTGCTGTATAGATCACATACTGTAGTGGAAAAAGTAGAGAAAACTGCACATCCTAATTCCTTGTATAAAAACATCCACATTTTATTCCATCTTGATGAAAAAAAAAACCAGGATATTGTGTTATTGCATATATTTCCTAGAAAATACCTGAAGCATTTCTGGCATGTAACCGCCCAAAGTCATAGTGAATAATCACACAGGATACACTGAGACTGCTCTGTACATCACATAGCTTATACTGAGACTGCTATATATCACATAGGATACAGTGAGACTTCTGTATATACAGTACTTCACAGGATATACTGAGACTGCTATATGCATCATATAGGATACAATTAGAGTGCTGTATGTACATCACATCGGATACAATGAGACTGCTATATATATGTCACATAGGATACATTGATGCTGCTGTATACAGTGGATATAAAAAGTCCACTCACCCCTGTTAAAATGCCATGTTTTTGTTGTGAAAAAAAGCAACACGCCAAGAAATATCATTTCCCACCTTTAATGTCACCTACAATCTGCATAAATCTATTGAAAAGCAAACTGAAATCATATTGGGGGGAGATATAAAGACCAAGTCTAAAAGAATGTGGTTTGCATAAATGTGAACAACCACTAATAATCGGGAGGGGGAGGTGTGTTTGTGTGGAGAATTAGCCAATCACATTTAAACTCATGATAAATACTATTCAGTACACGACTGCCCTCATTTACACTGATTCTGCTGGCTATACATCACATAGGAGACACTGACACCACTGTATATACATCACATAGGAGACACTGAGACTGGTATGCATGACAGAGGTTACACTGAGACTACTGCATACACATCAATTAGGGACACAGAGACTGCTGATTACATCCCATAGAAGACACTAAGACTTCTGTATATATGTCACATGGGAGACACTGGGACTCTGCTTTATACATCACAAAGAATACACCGAGATAGTTGTATATGTATTGCTTTTGAGACACTGAGACTGCTGTGTCCATCATATATTATACACTAGGACTCAGCTGAATATATCATATAGGAGACACTGAGACGGTTGTACATACATCATAAAGGAGACTTTGATCCTCTGTTATATATGTACATAACTCACAGGATTCACTGAGATATTGGTAGGGTGGCATATTTCAGAAATGTTTCCATGAAAGGTAGGCTGTGCTGCTTTGAGAGGCCAAGCCACCATTGCCTCTTTTTCTACATAGCGAACCTGTCCTCTTCTCCAAATATTCTGGACAATGATCCAATGTGTTCAAAAATACATTGATATATTAACTGGTTTCCTATAAATTTGTCCCTAATGTGTCTACCTTTTCATTATGCATCCCATTGGTGACAGGGTCTGCTATGGCTGGTGGTGATCTCTGCTCCTTTTTATATTTTTTATATAGTTACTTAGATTTTACACATTTTCAATATCCAATTGAAATAAATAAATAAAGAGGTTGAGCATAAAATTGAAATTTATTCATTTTGTTCTCGGTGATGATCCTGGATGGTATCTGACATATTAATGTGCAAGAAGAATGAAATGAGTAAATTGCTCTTTATCTTCCTTTACAAGTGGCGAGCAGACGGTGCGGTATTACCCGGGGCGCCCGGGGGCGATGTGCGAGGACATGCCTCTGCGACGCGCGCTGAGTCCCGGGGACCATTTGTGCTCAATCAATCACAGAGATTGTTCAATAACAATTCATCCTTAGAAAAATGTCGCCTGTGTCTTCCTGCCAAGTTCACTAACTCCACGGGTTGTTTGCCACAAGTGCCGTGCGGATGACTTACTGCTTCCCACTGGCAGCCGCTATTTGTATAACAGACCGTAAGAAACCATCTGCACTCGTGAGTTGGCATCAGATCTGCGCTGTAAGAGGAACATTTCATCTGTTAATGCGGCCACTCTGTAAAGTGTTGTTGTTTACAGTAGAAGGAAATGGCGCAATGTGTCACCCCCTCGAAAAAGTGTCTGTCTCCAGATGACATCTGATCAGAAGTAAGGATGAAGAACAGGCGCGGATGAGAAGAGGAATAAAGGGCCCGGAACGGAAGGAAAAGAACGGAGAAGGCTGGTCGGAGGGAAGAAATATATAGATGGATAATACACTGATAGAGATAGATGATAGATAGATAATAGATAGATAGATATATAATAAATAGATAGATAGATAATAGATAGATAGATATATAATAAATAGATAGATAGATAGATAGATAGTTAGATAAATAAATAGATAGATAGATAGATAATAAATAGATGGATAGATAATAGATCATAAATAAATAGATAATAGACAGATAGATAATAGATAGATAATAGATAGATAAGATAGATAGATAGATAGATAGATAGATAGTTAAATAATAGGTAATATGTGTGTTAGGTGGGCACCACAATATTTAACACATGAATGACTTAGCTGGGTGCAGCACAGTACCAAAGATACCAAGGAAAAAAAAAGAAAAAGAATCACAGAAAAAGCGCACTCACCGCCAGATGTGGATATGCAAAAAGGACTTTTATTAATCACAACAAATGCCAGGAAGGCCGAATACATGATAAAAACAATTAAAAACACCAAAATGGAGAGGGTGGGCAGGTGGAATAAGAGCATGCATATGTGAATAAAGCATACAAGACATGATGTGACAAGTAATATTAAATCTCAACAATGCTCCTTTCTCCCAGCAAGTGTGAAAGTTGATATATTGGATTACTTAATTTATTTATTTGTCTCTTATCTCATAAAGAAGGTCCAAACTATAGCCAATATATAATCTATGATTTCACAATAAAGTGAACAATTATGCCAAGTGGACCCGAATCTTAAGGCTATGTGCCCACGTAGCGTTTTAAAACGCTCACTAAAAACCGGACTCCTTCCCAGAAATCGCGCGTTTTTTTCCGCGCGATTTCACCGCGATTATGTTTGCGATTTTGCCGCGATTTTCGCGTGCGATATTCAAGCACTTTCCAAGCGATTTGAAGCATCGCTTGGAAAGTGATTGACAGGTTGGTCACACTCGTCAAACATAGTGTTTGACAAGTGTGACCAGGTTTTTACTATTGAGGCCGCCTATGCGGCCTCAATAGTAGCGATAAAATGTTAAAATGCTAAAAAAAATAAAAAATCGGGGTATATTTACCTTCCGGCGTCCCGCGCTGCATTCCCACCCTCAGCGTTCCCAGTAGTGCCTTGCGAGACCTGTGATGACGTAGTCTCGCGTTGCTATAGCGATCTCGCGAGACCGCTAGAGTCACGCGAGACTACGTCATCACAGGGCCTTGCCGCAAGACATTACTGGGAACGCTTAGGCCGGGAATGCAGCGCGGGACGCCGGAAGGTAAATATACCCCGATTTTTTATTTTTTTACAGGGGTATGGTACCCAGGGCCTGGAGGACAGTCTCCTCTCCTCCACACCGTGGGTATCAACCGCACATGAGACGCTTAACTTCCCGCATGGTGGGCATAGCCACATGCGGGAAGTCAGCGATTCTCATGAATTCCTATGGGTGCGGAATCGCGGCAATTCTTTGCGATTCTGCACAAAAGAATGAGCATGCTGCAATTTTTTCCGCGATGCGATTCCGCCGCGGAAAAAAGCGCAGCATTAGCACAGCATGTGCGGAATGCATGGGGGGCGTTCTGTACACGATTTTTAAGCGTTTTCGTGCCGAAAATCGCGGCAAAAACGCTTAAAAATCGCTACGTGTGCACATAGCCTAATACACAAGAGGCAATGTGCCTGATACACATATGTGGGTGAAAAGAGACAATGTCAATGTTACATAGTAATAATGTGCTCAGACAGAGCCATGTAATGAACAAAAATCATTCCATCCATGTAAAAAAAAAAAAAAGAGAAAAGAGAAAGAGAACAAAAAGTAATCAATAAGAATCATATAATATTTACCGAGGGAGATCACACTGCCCGCCAGCACCCAACGCGTGTCGCTGCAACCTGTAGCTTCGTCAGGGGTACGATAGATAGATAATAGATAAATAATAGATAGATAATAGATAGATAATAGATAGTAGATAGATAGGTAATAGATAGATAGATAGATACAGTAGATAGATAGATAGTTTATAGATAGATAGATGATAGATAAGATAGATAGATAGATAGATAGATAGATAGATAATAGATAGATAGTTTATAGATAGATGGATAATAGATAGATAGATAATAGATAGATAGATAGATAGATAGATAGATACAGTAGATAGATAGTTTATAGATAGATAGATGATAGATAGATAATAGATAGATAGATAGATAGATAGATAGATAGATACAGTAGATAGATAGTTTATAGATAGATAGATGATAGATAGATAATAGATAGATAGTTTATAGATAGATGGATATAGATAGATAAATAGATAGATAATAGATAGATAGATAAATAGATAGATGGATAGATAGATACATAGATAGATAGAAAGATAGATACAGTAGATAGATAGATAGTTTATAAATAGATAGATGATAGATAATAGAGAGATAGTTTATAGATAGATGGATAATAGATAGATAAAAAAGATAGATAATAGATAGATAAATAGATAGATGGATAGATAGATACATAGATAGAAAGATAGATAGATAGATAGATAGATACAGTAGATAGATAGTTTATAAATAGATAGATGATAGATAATAGAGAGATAGTTTATAGATAGATGGATAATAGATAGATAAATAGATAGATAGATAAATAGATAGATAGATAGATACAGTAGATAGATAGATAGTTTATAGATAGATAGATGATAGATAGATAATAAGATAGAAAGATAATAGATAGATAGTTTATAGATAGATGGATAATAGAATAATAGATAGATAGATAGATAATAGATAGATAGATAGATAAATAGATGGATAGATAGATAGATGGATAGATAGATAGATAGATGGATAGATAGATAATAGATAGTTAGATAGATAGATAGATGATACTACATTGTTTTGCATGTTATTTGTGGTTATTCCAGAACTGGTAAATGTTTTTTTAAGTACCTGAACTCTCTTTCAGCCTTGGAATGTTTCCTTCAGAATTTTTACAATGTTGTGCTGAACTTTTCTTACTATTCAGAGCTGATCCCTTCCAGCTCCTACAAAGAATTAAAGCCACTTAAATCACAATGAACTGAAAACTTTCATTCTCTGAGCTTCCAACAATTTTCATTCGAGATGCTGGAATTAACAAGAAAAGTTGTAGTGACTGTAGCAAGTAACAAGGTGCAGCACGAGAGGAGCCGCTCTGTGTGCTGATTATTGCCCGATCGATACAAACCTGCTTATAGGAACGACTGAGAGGCGCACGCTGCACTCCAGATGCTGCTCTCAGGGGAGACAGGGAGGAGAGGAGAGAGCAGGGCTCTGGGAGAGGGATAAATGGCGACTTATTGTACAATGTTTTAGTTTATTACTAGCCAGAAGGATTACAGTAATTGTAAAATTAAAGAAATTGTCTTCTTTGGATTTTTCTTTTTTGGAAGGAATGAAGAAGCTTCTGAGCTAATGACCACGTGTCTCGCTGCCTCCTGTAATTTGTGAAGGGAGCTGGAAACATGTGTCCATTTTCCCTGCAGCGCCTCCAGAGGAGAAATTAAACAATGCATTTAGGGGTCCTCCAGGGAAAGAAGTAGCAATTCTCTGTTTGGACTGATTCATTGGTGATGCCAGCATGTGCATCATCCATTCTCGACCAATCAATTTTCAATTCCCCATTATGTTTAGTATTTATGTTTGATGTCAGTAAATGGTAACAAGATGCAAATTGTTACATTGTATTATGAGTTTTAGATACTTTTTGAAAAAAGTGGTATGACTTAGGCCGGGATCACACTTGCATGAAACTTGGATGAGTCTCGCACGTCAATACCCGGCACTCGGATCGGAGTGTTTGCACACTCCGGTCCCCAGTGCCGGCGGCAGTGCCTGGTATTGACGTCCGAGTTTCTCGCAAGTGTGATCCCGGCCTTATAGGGATGAATGTGTAGCTGAAGGGATGCGGTTTAGAATTTATGCATAAAAAACGAGACAACAGAAGGTCAGTTATTACGTTTCATGTTCCAACTAATTAAAATGACATTTTGTGCTACTTTTATGGTGTGCACCAAATGCATTAATGGTTTCTAACAAATTGACAATTTTTACCTTTTTTTGTTGGTTCTAGTGGGTGGGGTTTGTCTTCAAAATGTTTTTAGACTGATTTAAGATTTTTTTTTTTAAAGTTTTGATAGTTTGGCATTAATATGCTCTTAAAATGAGTAACAGTCGTTTTACTTTTTCTTTAATAAATCAGCAGTGCACATGGTAATAACTAACTTTCTAATATATCTTATCAGAGAAATCCGCTTGTTTCTCCTCCGGTCTGGGTAATTATAGGCACATTTTATTTATTTTTTTTATTTCGCCAAATATTCAGAATGTCCTTTTTTTATATATTTTTACAGATGATATTTGTGGCTTCTTTTAATGACTTTGATACATTTTAATAAAGTGAAACTTTGTGTTTCATTATATATCCATTCTATATATTTTTAAAGCAATGTGACTTACAAATAGGATTTCTATTTTTCCCCTCCCTTTATCCTCACAATTTGCAAAAATTAAAGTAGTGTTTTTTTTTTTTTGTACAAGTACAGATGAAGAAATATTTGTTTTCTGATATTTCTTGATATTGGCTAACTTTCTGTTTAGCGATAATAACTCTGCCTTCTCCTCTGATTGAAGGACCCTGTGAAGTTCTGTTACTCTATTTTATAGCTTATCATATTGATTTATTTTTGCGCCACATTCAGCAGACACCGTGTGCATTTGATAAACTGGGTGCAATGTCCATTGGAAAAAAAAGCACCATCGAAGAAAGTGACTATATGACGGCAGCTTTTCACTTTTATAACTTAGCACATTTCTCCACTGACTGTAAGATATTACTCTGACGGAGAACAGAATTGTGTCTCCACGTTCAGGATGATTGTTTCTGGGCGAGAGCATTCTTCAGATATTGAGCAGCGACACGCTCCGCCATCAGCACTTGTTTTCTCTCATATTCCGAATTGATGGACTTTGCATCCATAGCTGCTGACCAGGAAGATAAATTGAGCGTATTGAACTGACTTTCATTTGCTGCCATTATATAAATGAAGTTTGACATGAGGAGTTCTCAGAACAACAGTAAACGCTTCCAAGTCAGAAGCCAAAAAAAATGAGAAAGCTTTTTAGTTGATTAAGGCCACAGATTGGCAACGCAACGTCTCAATGTTCAGCCCGAGTTCTCCTAAGCAATGGGAAAAAGAAGACATCACTATGCTCTGCTAAAATGTAAAGGGGAAAGAAACAGGGAGCATAAAAATAATTCACACCCCTCATCTGATATGTCAGATTCTCATTTTTACTCAGTTTTCAAAGTGACCAATGACCTTCTGACAGCAAAACATAATGGTGACCACTCTCTGCTCATTCTTCTCGACCTTTCTGCTGCTTTCGACACAGTTGACCATCCTCTCCTACTCTCTAGGCTCCAGTCACTAGGCATTAAGGACACTGCTCTCTCCTGGTTCTCCTCCTATCTTTCTGACCGCTCCTTCAGTGTTTTGATCTCTGGCTCCACTTCATCTCCTCTTCCTCTCACTGTCAGGGTACCTCAGGGCTCAGTCCTTGGCCCCCTTCTCTTCTCTCTCTACACAGCCCCAATTGGACAGACCATCAGCAGATTTGGCTTTCAGTACCACCTTTATGCTGATGACACACAACTATACACGTCTTCCCCCGACCTCACCTCCGCTGTACTACAGAACGCCAGTGACTGTCTGTCCGCAGTCTCCAACATCATGTCCGCTCTCTATCTGAAACTCATCCTCTCCAAAACTGAATTCTTCTGCTCCCGCCGTCTACTAACCTCCCTAAATCTGACATTTCCCTCTCTGTGGGTGGTACCACAATAACACCCCGGCAGCAGGCGTGCTGTCTGGGTGTTATGTCTGACACCAATCTCTCCTTCACATCCCATATACAATCTCTTGCCCGCTCTTGCCACTTACACCTAAAGAACATCTCTAGAATCCGCCCTTTTCTCGCCATGGAAACAACAAAAACCCTCACTGTAGCATTGATCCACTCCCGCCTGGATTACTGCAACGCTCTATTAATTGGCCTCCCCGTCACTCGACTATCCCCTCTCCAGTCCATAATTAATGCAGCAGCCAGGGTCATCTATCTGGCTAATCGGTACTCAGACACGTCCGCTCTTCGCCAGTCCTTACATTGGCTGCCCATTCATTATAGGGTCCAATTCAAAGTACTTGTTCTCACCTACAAAGCTCTCCACAGTGCGGCACCCCCTTACATCTCCTCCCATTATTTCTGTCTATTGGCGTAACCAACCGCTGCGCTTTTGCAAACGACTTTCGACTAACCTCTGCACTAATCCGTACCTCCCACTCCAGGCTCCAAGACTTCTCCCGTGCTGCTCCTATCCTCTGGAATGCTCTACCCCAAGAAATTAGGACTATCCACACGTTGCATAGTTTTATGCGCTCCCCCCAAAACACATTTGTTCACGTTCCCTAATCACAGTCATTCTATGTGTAAGTTTGCGTGTGTTGCCCATTCACTATCTCCATCCATCCCTCACTCCCTCATGATGGCTGGACCATCAATGCAAATACACACCTGTACTTTGTATCTCCCCCACCTCATTGTAGATTGTAAGCTCTCACGAGCAGGGTCGTCTTATTTTGCTTTAATTACAGTATTGTTAATGTTGTTACTTATGACTTGTTTCTGAAACTGTTAAACTGTAAAGCGCTGCGGAATATGTTGGCGCTATATAAATAAAGATTATTATTATAGTTTGGCTAATTTTGATAAGTCCATCATAGAATTTTTTTTTCACATTCCAAAATCAGAATCCATAAGATTCTGTATGCAGCCACCACTAGGGGGAGCTCCCTGTATACAGAGATACATGATAAGATTCTGTCTGCAGCCACCACTAGGGGGAGCTCCCTGTATACAGAGATACATGATAAGATTCTGTATGCAGCTGCCACAAGGGGGAGCTCCCTGTATACAGAGATACCTGATAAGATCCTGTCTGCAGCCACCACTAGGGGGAGCTCCCTGTATACAGAGATACATGATAAGATCCTGTCTGCAGCCACCATAAGGGGGAGCTCCCTGTATACGGAGATACATAATAAGATCCTGTCTGCAGCCACCACTAGGGGGAGCTCCCTGTATACAGAGATACATGATAAGATCCAGTCTGTAGTCACCACTAGGGGGAGCTCCCTGTATACAGAGATACATGATAAGATCCTGTCTGCATCCACCACTATGGGGAGCTCCCTGTATACAGAGATACATGATAAGATCCTGTCTGCAGTCACCACTAGGGGGAGCTCCCTGTATACAGAGATACATGATAAGATCCTGTCTGCATCCACCACTATGGGGAGCTCCCTGTATACAGAGATACATGATAAGATCCTGTCTGCAGTCACCACTAGGGGGAGCTCCCTGTATACAGAGATACATGATAAGATCCTGTCTGCAGCCACCACTAGGGGGAGCTCCCTGTATACAGAGATACACGATAAGATCCTTTCTGCAGCCACCACTAGGGGGAGCTCCTTGCATTATGATTGCATTTAGCTTTTATGCGCCCCCTAGTTGTGGCTGCAGGCAGAATATTATGTAAATCTATGACAATGCAGAGGATTTGGAGCTTTGTGTCCGGTGCACTGTGTGTTTTGTATATTTGCTACTGCAGCAGAACCAATATAAGGGACGGTTCTGTAATTCGGCCATTATGAGTGGAGATAACCTTTATGTGCACGCTGGCTGGTAGGGTGGAGACATTTCCTGGACTGACATTTCCATTTCTCTCTATTGCTCTTTTGTCAGCTTGTTCTGTCGTTAGCAAATATACCAGCAAGAAAAAGACATCAAACTCATGGCACAGCATCGCTGCAGAGACAGAACCGTGTATTCTGATGCCCAAGGCAAAACTGGCAAAGTGCAAAGCTCCCATCCCCCATCAGAACCAAGAGGGAAGGAAACTTCTGAAAGAAAAGGTACAGTATCACATTCCCAGATCAGACATTTTATTCTATTGCCGGAGCTGCTAGCATCAGCATTTAGAGATATACTGTATATGGATCATAGATACAATGGCATGTAAAAGTTTGGGCACCCCTGGCCAAAATTACTGCTATTGTGAACAGTTAAGAAGTTTGAAGATTATATTATCTTGAAAAGGCCTAAAGTTAAAAAATTCAGATAGTGTGGAGACGGTCAAGAAATAGGAGCGCTAGCCGTGCGTTATTTAAAATGCAGCTCCAGCCAGGTACCTCATGAGAGGAAGAGGTGACAGTTCTGGGTTATATCCTGGTCACAAACGGAGCATGAGGAAGGGAGAGGGTGAATTAAAATCTTCTTTTTATTAGTGTATAATCCATTATGCACTAATAAAAAGATTTTAATTCACCCTCTCCCTTCCTTGCGCTCCGTTTGTGACCAGGATAAAACCCAGAACTGTAAAGTTAAAAAATAACACATTTCCTTTGTATCTTAGACAAAAAAAATATATATTTTTTCATCTTTTACATTTTAAAAATTGCAAAAAGTAAAATGAGCCATTGCAAAAGTTTAGGCACCCTTGTAGATTTGTGTACTCAGATAACTTTCGCCAAGGTTTCAGACCTTAATTAGCCTGTTAGGGTTATGACTTGTTCACCATCATCATTAGAAAAGGCCAGGTGATGCAAATTTCCCAGCTTTATAAAAAACCCATCCTCCACCAACCTCATGCCAAAAAAAAAGCAGCCATGGGGTTTTTTAAGCGGCTGCCAAGCACTCTGAAAATGATGGAGGGACACAAATCAGGAGAAGACTATAAGAAGATAGCAAAGCATTTTCAAGTTGCCCTTTCCTCAGTTCGAAATATGAAGAAAAGGCAGTTACCAGGAACAGTGGAGGTCAAGATAAAGTCTGGAAGACCAAGCAATATTTCAGTGAGAGCTACTCGTAGGATCGCTAGAGAGACAATTCAGAACCCCCCCGTTGACTACAAAAGATCTTCAGAAAGATTTAGCAGACTCTGGAGTTGTGGTACATTGTTTTACTGTTTAGAGACACCTGTATAAATATGGCCTTCATGAAGAATCATCAGATGAAAACCTCTCCTGTGTCCCCACCATAAAATACAGCATCAGAAGCATGCAAAAGAACATCTAAACAAGCCTGATACATGTTAGGAATAAGTCATATGGACCGATAAGGTTAAAGTAGAAGTCTTTGGCCACATTGATCAAAGGTATGTGTGGAGAACAAAGGGCACAGAATTTCAGGAAAAGAACATCTCGACAACCATTAAGCATGGGGGTTGATCAATCATGTTTTGGGGTTGTGTTGAAGCCAATGCCATGGGGAACAATTCACGGGTAGAGGAAAGAATGGATTCAATGAAATTTCAGCAAATTCTTGATGCAAACATAACACCATCTGTAAAAAAGCTGAAGGTGAAAAGAGGAAGAGGAAGAGGATGGCTTCTACAAATGGATAATGATCCTAAACACACGTCACAATCCACAATAGACAACCTCAAAAGGCGCAAGATGAAGGATTTACAATGGCCCTCACAGTCCCCTGATCTGAACATCATTGAAAATCTGTGGCTAAACCTCAAAATAGCAGAGAAAGCGAGACGGCACAGGAATCTCACAGAACGGGAGGAATTCTCCAAGGAAGAATGGATGAAAAGAAGAATGAATGAAAAGAAGATCTGGCTACAAAAAGCAGGGTGCACAAACTTTTGCATCGGTCCATTTTCCTTTTTGAAATGTAAAAGATGAATATATACATTTTCAGACCTCTCGGTGAGCCCTCAGGCAATCAGTGATGGTAGGAGAGGATCACGTGACATAAAGGGAGGTAAAGCTTATTGTTACCTTTGATTGACTCTTCTGTATGACATTTGGGGGCGCTGTTGAGTCTGCTAATGTCCTGTAGTGGGGACAAGGCCCTTTAGCCGTGTAATTCGGGTTGGCTTTTTTCTTTTGGCGTACCTCCCCTTTAAGTGGACCTGTCATGTTACAATCTCCCGATCTATCTCTAGGTTTGTTTCCCTTTATTATAGGATTTTATGGCCAAACAGTGGAGACTTTGTATCCACCAAAGAGACGTTTCTAATCTCTCCTCCTCGCTCCCTCGGTTGTGATCTGTCTGCGGAAGAGTTTTTCTCGCACTTCCAAATGGTTTTGGACATATAGTCCACGGGATTAATTATCCACAGCAAGCAACACTTCATGAATATTTACCGAGCTCATTTATACTTAATGAATAAATTTGCATTTTGACAGTATTGTTTAATGCATTTTAAAGAAATATTGCTCATTACCTCTCAATTTTGCAGATTACTCGGATGCAATTAGAGAGATGAGGCAAATAATACAGCACATTAGAGAAATAATCTCTTTTTATGATTGTTTCTATAGGTTTTTATTTGGATAAATCAAATAAGTCAAGAGCGCTCACTCCCAGGGCTCCGCGCTGCAGATGCAATGCGGGAAAAAATGCAACCATTATTTTTATTTAAAGGGCAAATACATGAAATTCAGCTAAAAAATAGGAGTTTTGATCAGTGCACTTCTGGTTAGACAGCACACTGATCCGATAGGAACCTTCCTCCCAGTGCACAAGAGCGATTTTTCATGCAGACCTGGGGTCCGTGTGAAAAAATGGCAACACGCACTAGTGCGGTTCTTTATATAAACCAGGCAAGAGAGCGTCAATAGCATCCTGCGCCCGTCCATGGGCATACAGAGCCAGTCATGTCCACAATTGGTGGTGCATTGGGTGCCAGCGCCAAGTATTTTACACCTCCTAATCATTAAACTGTTATCGCTCCCGGAGCCCGACCAGGTCCAGTACTCAGCTCCTTATCCCCTATAAACTCATGTATTGTAATATAATGAAAATACTGATGTAATTATAGCTTGCTCTTTGACTTTTTAATTTTCTTCTATTTTTTATTGAAATCTGAAATTTTGAAAAAAAAGTTATAATTTGTTTCATTTTTTTATTGCATTTTTAAACTATTGTATTACTCTAACCCTACCTCAGTCCCTAATCCTAGCTCTAAACTTATGCCTAACCCTAGTCCAGTCCCTAACCCTAGTTCAATCCCTAACCGTAGCTCTAACCTTATACCTAGCCCAGTCCCTAACTCTAGCTCAATCCCTAACCATAGCTCTAACCTTATACCTAGCCCAATCTTTAACCCTAGCTCAATCCCTAACCATAGCTCTAACCTTATGCCTAGCCCAGTCCCTAACCCTAGCTCAATCCCAAACCATACCTCTAACCTTATGCCTAGCCCAATCTTTAACCCTGTCATGATCCAGGATGGGGTTTGTCTTTGGCCCGTCCTTGTCAGACAGGGATTAATTGTTTCTGCATCTCTCTGGCAGAGGGCGGCTATTTAATGCTCACTTGACCTAGATCCGGTGTCAGTTGTACTCCTGCCCTCGGCTGAGTTAGTTGACCTCGTGCGTATGTGTGCCTTGGGCCTGATAACTTGTTGCTTGTTTGGTTTTGATCCGGTTCTGTCCCTGTTACGAGTTCTGCCTGTCCCTCTTGTACTGCGCTACCTGTCTGTGTATGACCCTCTGCCTGTGACCTGACTATTCTCTGCTCGTCCCGCTGGTACCGCACAGCCCTCTCCATGTATGAACCCTCGTTTGTCTGACCTGCGTTTTCCTCTACTTCAGTTTCCCTGCAGTAGGTACATTACATCATCTGCAGCTGTAGGACGCTATGCCCCGCCCCCTGCAGTCACATGATTGTAGGTCCTGGGACTCCTTACTATTTTCAGTGCCGCAGGTCCTGTCTGCTTGAACCATCACTACAGTACTGGACCCCGCGCTCTCCCATAGTGTGGGTAAGTCACCCTGCTCTGCATGGCAGTTTGCCGACGCTGACAGGGTCCTGACATTAGAGTCCTGACATTATAACTGACCGTTACCATTTTTTTTTTTCTCTGCTCCCCTTCTCCTGTGTCTGTGATGGATCCTATGCACGCTCTTTCTGAGCAGGTAAGGCACCTGACTCAGATGTCTCAGAAACTCCTGGGGGAACAACGAGTCCTGGCTCAGTCTCAGCAGCTGATCGCTGACACTGTGCAGGGGGTTTTATCATCAGGGGCTCGGGATGTTACATTAGTTTCCCCTGAGTCTCCGGTTAAGTTACCGGATACCTTTTCTGGAGATAAAAATGAATTCAGAGTTTTCAAGGAGGGCTGTAAGCTTTTTTTTTAATTGAGACCACACTCTTCTGGGGATGAAAGTCAGAGAGTGGGGGTCATTATGTCTCTGTTAAGGGGAGCCCCCCAGGCTTGGGCTTTCTCCCTTTCGACCACTGCCCCTGAGCGCATGACTGTGGATGCATTTTTTCAGGCCCTGGGGCATATTTATGATGAGCCTAATCGGATGCGTATGGCTGAGGACATGGTGATGAGTGTGTGCCAGGGGAAGCACTCAGCCGAGTGGTTTTGCTCAGAGTTCAGACGCTGGGCTGCTGAGGTCTGCTGGAATGATGCCGCCCTCTGGGGTTTGTTCCGTAGAGGCCTGTCTGAACATCTGAAAGATGGCTTGGCTCTCCACCCTCCGCCTGATTCCCTGGAGGAGGCTATGACACAGGCCGTCCGAATGGATCGCAGGCTACGGGCGAGGGGAGTGATGCAGATTGAGACCCCGTTATTCTCCCAAGGAAGGGGAGCCAGTCCTACATTGGAAACCATGGAGATGGGAACCATCGACCTCAAGGAGAAAGGAGACAACGGCACATGGGAAAATGCTGTTTTCACTGTGGCGATTCTGGACATTGGAAAAAGGATTGCCCCTCCTGTCCACTGACCAACAAGCGACTGAGCCCGGGTGATTGTCGTGGAGGTCACCCAGGCTCTCAGGTACCTTTTTCTCCATTTTCAAAAATGTTGTTGCAAGTGGAACTTTGTTGTGGGAGTGTCTCCACATCCTCTTCTGCCTTCGTGGATTGCGGATCGTCGTTGAACTTTATTGACTTTGACTTGGTGTCCAGGTGTAAGTTAGGGACAGTTAGGCTGGAGACTCCTATCCATGTTGTTGCCATTGACAAAACACCAATGGCTAAGAATGACATCATATTTCTTACAGAGGAGTTTCTCCTTAAAGTGAGTTCCTTGCACCAGGAACGTATTTCATGTTTTGTTATGGACAACCTGCCTGCGGGACTGGTGTTGGGGTTCCCCTGGTTACAATTACATAATCCTGTGATTAATTGGGAATCTCGGCACATTGTTAAATGGGGTCCCTATTGTTCTGAAAAATGTCTTGCTACTGCGTCTGTGTCGTCCGTTGGTCTGGAAGGTATTCCGGAGTACCTAACAGACTATACCGACATTTTCTCCGAAAAAGAGGCAGAAGCTTTACCACCACACCGCCCATTTGATTGTGCCGTTGACCTGGTTCCAGGTGCTAAATTGCCCAAGGCCCGCTTGTATAACCTTTCGGGTCCCGAGCGGGCTGCTATGAAGGAATACATTTCCGAGAGTCTCCGTAAGGGACACATTCGTCCTTCTGTCTCTCCCGTGGTGGCGTGGTTCTTTTTCGTAAAGAAAAAAGATGGTGGTTTGCGCCATGCCTCGATTTTCGAGAGTTAAATAAGATAACTGTGAGAAATACGTATCCCCTCCCACTTATTCCTGATTTGTACAACCAGTTGTCCGGAGCTAAGTTGTTTTCGAAATTAGATCTACGGGAAGCGTATAACCTTATCCGAGTCCGGGAAGGAGATGAGTGGAAAACTGTTTTTCTCACTACTGAAGGCTTGTTTGAAAATTTGGTCATGCCTTTCGGTCTGACCAATGCTCCAGCAGTCTTCCAAAATTTCATCAATCACGTGTTCTCTGATTTTATTGGACGTTTTATGGTTGTGTATTTGGATGACATACTGATCTACTGACCTGATAAACAGGCTCACATTGGTCATATTCGGGCAGTTCTCCAAAGACTTCGGGAGAACTGTCTCTTTGCTAAACTAGAGAAATGTTTATTTTTTGTTCAGGAACTGTCTTTTCTGGGATTCATTGTGTCTGCTGACGGGGTATCGCATGGATCCTAATAAGGTGCAGGCCATTGTCGATTGGGTTCAACCTTGTGATTTGAAGGCTCTGCAGTGTTTCCTAGGATACGCCAATTATTATCGCAAATTTATAAGGGGGTTCTCACAGGTGGCTAAACCCCTCACAGACATGACTCAAAAGGGGGCCAATATCAAGAATTGGTCAGCCGCAGCGATAGCGGCGTTTCAGTTTTTAAAAAAATGTTTCATGTCTGTTCCGGCTCTTATTCAACCGGACCCGTCTGAACCATTTATTATTGAGGTGGACGCCTCAGAGGTGGGGGTGGGGGCGGTATTGTCCCAGGGACCCGCCACTTTTACTAATTTGAGACCCTGCGCCTTTTTCTCGAAGAAATTCTCCCCTGCGGAGAGAAACTATGATGTTGGGAATCGAGAATTTCTGGCCATGAAGTTGGCCTTTGAAGAATGGAGGCATTTTTTGGAGGGGGCTGTCCATCCTATAACCATAATTACAGACCACAAGAACCTAGCTTACATTGAGTCAGCTAAAAGGTTGACTCCTAGACAGGCTAGATGGTCACTTTTTTTTTCCCGATTCCACTTCTCTATCACTTTTCGGCCAGGATCCAAAAATGTCAGAGCTGATGCCTTGTCACGCAGTCTAGATCCGGTGTCCCCCCCCGAACCTCCATCCTCCATTCTTCAGCCCGGGGTGGTGGTGGCAGGTATTTCTAATATGTTGGAACGGGAGGTTCGGGAAGCCCAGTCTCTTGCACCTCCGGCTAAGCCGGTGGATAAACTTTTCGTACCAGCTCAATTTCGTCTCAAGGTCCTCTGGGAGTTCCACAACTCAGTTCTGGGTGGACATCCAGGGATCTCGGCTACCCAGAAGGCCATCGCTAGAATATTCTGGTGGTCTTCTTTAGCCTCTGATGTTGGGGAATATGTTTCTGCTTGTGATGTTTGTGCCCATGCGAAAACCCCCCATAACCGGCCGGGGAATTGGTACCACTGCCAATTCCTGAGAGACCATGGACTCATTTGTCCATGGATTTCATCACCAACCTTCCCCCCTCCAAGGGTAATACCGTCATTTTGGTTGTGGTGGACAGGTTTAGTAAGCAGACACATTTTGTACCCTTAGCGGCTCTACCTAATGCAGAAACGTTGTCCAGATTGTTTGTTGAGCATGTGGTGCAGTTGCATGGGGTACCCTTGAATGTGGTGTCTGATAGGGGAGTACAATTTGTTTCCAGTTTTTGGAGGGCATTTTGTAAGAGGTTGGGTATTGGTCTGTCCTTTTCATCCGCTTACCATCCAGAGACTAATGGGCAGACCGAGAGGACCAATCAGTCTCTGGAGCAAATTCTGCGTTGCTTGACCTCAGCCCGACAGGATGATTGGTGTACTGCGTTACCTTTGGCCGAGTTTGCGTTTAACAACCGCATTAACCAGTCTACGGGTACATCTCCCTTTTTCTGCAACTATGGGTTTCATCCACATTTTGGAGAGTTTTCCCATTTGGACTCTGGGTGTCCTGGGGTGGATGAGACTATCCAGCGGTTGGGGGAGGTATGGCGGGAGGTCCAGAGTAACATTAGGAAGGCCCAGGATAAATACAAGTTTTTTGCAGACAAAAAACAGTCCGTGGGGCCGGTGTTCCAGGTTGGGGATAAGGTATGGTTATCTACCAAGAATATAAGGCTCAAGATCCCCTCTACGAAGCTTGGTCCTAAATTTATTGGTCCCTATGAAATTACTGAAGTGGTTAACCCGGTGGCTTTTCGGTTGCGTCTCCCGCCATCTCTGCAGATTCCCAATGTTTTCCATAGGGCCCTTTTGAAACCTGTGGGGTCCTGTGGGGAGGGATCATCTTCTTCCCCGTCACCGATTTTGGTAAACGGGCAGTCTGAGTACGAGGTGGAACGAATTGTTGACTCTAGGTTGGTCCGTCGCGCCCTTCAATATCTTGTACATTGGAAAGGCTACTGTCCTGAAGACCGGTCGTGGATTCCTGCTCGATCGGTTCATGCGGATCGGTTGGTCCGGGCCTTTCACGCCAAGTATCCTGAGAGACCCGGGGTCCAGTGGCCCCCCGTTGAGAGGAGGGTACTGTCATGGTCCAGGATGGGGTTTGTCTTTGGCCCATCCTGGTCAGACAGGGGTTAATTGTTTCTGCCTCTCTCTGGCAGAGGGCGGCTATTTAATGCTCACTTGACCTAGGTCCGGTGTCAGTTATACTCCTGCCCTCGGCTGAGTTAGTTGACCTCGTGCGTACGTGTGACTTGTGCCTGATAACTTGTTGCTTGTTTGGTTTTGATCCGGTTCTGTCCCTGTTACGAGTTCTGCCTGCCCCTCTTGTACTGCGCTACCTCTCTGTGTATGACCCTCTGCCTGTGACTTGACTATTCTCTGCTCGTCCTCCTGGTACCGCACAGCCCTCTCCGTGTATGAACCCTCGCTTGTCTGACCTGCGTATTCCTCTACTTCAGTTTCCCTGCAGTAGGTACATTACATCATCTGCAGCTATAGGACGCTAAGCCCCACCCCCTGCAGTCACATGATCGTAGGTCCTGGGACTCCTTACTATTTTCAGTGCCGCAGGTCCTGTGTGCTTGAACCATCACTACAGTGTTGGACCCCGCGTTATCCCATAGTGTGGGTAAGTCACCCTGCTCTGCGTGGCAGTTTGCCGACGCTGACAGGGTCCTGACATTAGAGTCCTGACAAACCCTAGCTCAATCTCTAACCATAGCTCTAACCTTATACCTAGCCCAATCTTTCACCCTAGCTCAATCCCTAACCATAGCTCTAACCTTATGCCTAGCCCAATCTTTAACCCTAGCTCAATTCCTAACCATAGCTCTAAACTTATGCCTAGCCCAGTCCCTAACCCTAGCTCAATCCCTAACCATTGCTCTAACCTTATGCCTAGCCCAATCCCTAACCCTAGCTCAATCCCTAACCATAGCTCTAAACTTATGGCTAGCCCAATCTTTAACCCTAGCTTAATCCCTAACCATTGCTCTAACCTTATGCCTAGCCCAATCCCTAACCCTAGCTCAATCCCTAACCATAGCTCTAACCTTATACCTAGCCCAATCTTTCACCCTAGCTCAATCCCTAACCATAGCTCTAACCTTATGGCTAGCCCAATCTTTAACCCTAGCTTAATCCCTAACCATACCTCTAACCTTATGCCTAGCCCAATCCCTAACCCTAGCTCAATCCCTAACCATAGCTCTAACCTTATACCTAGCCCAATCTTTCACCCTAGCTCAATCCCTAACCATACCTCTAACCTTATGCCTAGCCCAATCTTTAACCCTAGCTCAATCCCTAACCATACCTCTAACCTTTTGCCTAGCCCAATCTTTAACCCTAGCTCAATCCCTAACCATACCTCTAATCTTATGCCTAGCCCAATCTTTAACCCTAGCTCTAACCCTATGCCTAGCCCAATCCCTAACCCTAGCTCTAACCCTATGCCTATCCCAATCTTTAACCCTAGCTCTGACCTTATGCCTAGCCCAATCCCTAACCCTAGCTCTAACCCTATGCCTAACCTTATCCCAATCCTAGTCTCTTGATACAAAGAATTACATTTGTTGGATGAAATCGGAGCGCCCCTAAAGAAGGAATGATCGCCTCTCAGCAAGGTGGCGGGATGTGCTGCAATGCCTTCTGGGATACTGCGGTTCCTCTAGAAAAGTTCTAAGGCGGAAAGCAATAAATATTGAATTGAACTTCGCACCTTTAACCTTGAAGGATGAGACTGTCGGCAGAAAATTGCTATGTAAAATAAACCGGTTATTAGCGGCCCGTTGGATTTTGAACATGAAAGTGAAATTGCTTCTCGAAGTCGGCTCAGACGGACGCGGAGATACAGAAGATTTCTCAGGCTCCAGCAACTGTGATAAAAGAAGCTGGAAATACAACTGTTTTCATTAAGCACTTTCCAATTAACATGAGCCCTCCTCACCTGCTGCGCCGCGCTCTGCAGTCTCTCGGAGAGCGGCGCCCGCCACGGCTTTATTACAATAAATCTCATTTACCAACCTCGCTGGAGGAACGCGGCCTTTCTTCCTTTGCGCTTTGGATACATCAATTTGGTGTCAGCAAGGGCAGAGAAAAGGTTTATGTTCTGAGCGTCCCATCGAGTGAGATTGGAAACATCACCTCCTGTCCCCAATAATGGCGCTTCCCTGGAAATCTATTCCCAGCACAATTTGGTAATAACCCTCTGCTCATCCGATGTGCAATCTGTGTAAGCAGGGCGCAGTGCAGACGTGGAAGAGCTTCTATGTATCTTCACGAAATCCCCACAATAAGTCCGCAGCGGCAGATTGTGGGGGACACAGAGGCCATTGCTTTCAACATCATTTGCAAAACTTTGGGCTCCTCCTCCACATCCATAGTCAAATGATCCAGCGGTAAGCACCACTTCCAACTGGCTACTGAAATAAATGATTAAATGACCCACTGGCATCTTTTATTTTTGTCGCTACCGCAATACTATGCAGTCAAGATGAATTGGTCATCATGTGGTGGCACTCTGCATAGGCAGCAACTGAGATGACATAATCTCAGCAAGACAGTATTAGATGACACGCAGTGCACTGTGCTCTCCCTCTGCTTTCCTCTTGCTTGGAAATTTGTGAGAGGAGACAGAAACCCGCTGGGAGAACTGTTCTAAATTTAGAAAGTGTTCCTTATTAAAAAAAAAATACTAATGTTACAATACGTTATACATTTTTACACACTTTTTTCAGACCTAATTAAGGTCAGGTATAATATTGGGTCTAGAATTAGAGCTAGGGTTGGGGCTGTGGCTATGGATTATTATTATTGTTATTTATTATTTTAGCACCATTTATTCCATGGCGCTTTACATGTGAGGAGGGGTAAACATTAAAAAGTGCAATAATTTTGAACAATACAAGTCACCGATTGGTACAGGCGGAGAGAGGACCCTGCCCGTGCAGCGGTTTGGTGGATCGGTGGTTACTGCAGGTTATAGGCTTGTCGGAAGAGGTCGGTCTTCAGGTTCTTTTTGAAGGTTTCCATGGTAGGTGAGAGTCTGATATGTTGTGGTAGAGTTCCAGAGTAGGGGGGAGAAGTCTTGTATGCAATTGTGGGAAGAGGAGATAAGGGGGGAGTACAGAAGGAGATCTTGTGAGGATCGGAGGCTACGTGCAGGTAAATAACCCATGGTAAGGGTTTTGAACTGGAGTCTCATTGTGGGACATTGTGGGATTCTGGTTAGTAGGGAGGTGATATCAGGTCTGGGTTGTTAGCTCTGTGTGTCATCAGCATAGAGGTGATACTGGAAGCCGTGAGATTCTATGAGCTGTCCCAGGCCGAAGGTGAACATGGAGAAGATCAGGGGTCCCAGGACTGAACCATGGGAGGACACCGACAGATAGGAGGCGAGGTGAGGAGGTGGTGTGCAAGTGGGAGACGCTGAATGTCCAGTATGTTAGGTATGATGAGATCCAAGATAGGGCCAAGTCTGTGATGCCAAGAGATGAGAGGGTCTGTAGAAATAGGGAATGGTCAACTGCGTGAAAGGCAGAGCACAGCTCCAGGAGGAGGAGGACAGAGTAGTGTCGCTTGGATTTGGCAGTTAATAGGTCATTGGTGACCTTAGTTAGGGCAGTTTCAGTGGAATGGTGCGGCCGAAAGCCAGATTGTAAGCGGTCAAATAGGGAGCAGGAGGCGAGGTGGGAGGATAGTTCAAGATGGACGTGTTGTTCTAGGAGTTTTGAGGCATATTGGAGAAGTGATATGGGGCGATAGGTAGATATAGAGGATGGGTCAAGAGAGGGCTTTTTGAGGATGGGTGTGATTGAGGCATGTTTGGAGAAAAAAGAGAAGACACCAATTGTTAGTGATAGGTTGAAAAGAGGGGTTAGGGTTGGGATGAAGACTGTGGTGAGGTTTGCGATGAGTTGGGATGGGATCCGGTCAAGTGCACAGGTGGAGGGATGTGATCAGGAAAGTAGAGAGGAAAGTTGATCTTCCGGATAATATTAGGGCTAGAGTTAGAGCTGCGGTTAGAGCTGAGGTTACAGATAGCATTGGGTTAGGACTGTGTTTAGGGATAGTATTGGAGCTAGAGTTAGGGCTGTGGCTGCAAATGATATTGGTGCTGTATAAAATATAATATTCTGCAATGAGTTTGTATGCTCTTTCCGTGTTTGCGTGGGTTTCCTTCAGGTTCTCCGGTTTCGTCCCTCACTCCAAGACATACTGATAGGGAAATTAGATTGTGAGCCCCAATGGGCACAGTGATGATAATGTCTGTAAAGTGCTGTGGAATATGATGGCGCTATATATGATGGCACTATATAAGCAAAGCATAATAAATAAATACATAATATAAGTGTTCAGTGGATGTAAGGCTCAATACTGGACTGACATAAGGGACTCTAATGGTCCATGAGTTAGGGATGCAAAATACTTGTATTGCGCCATTGTTGGCAACTCAAAAAATGGCCCAGCTTACCGGGCTCCAGGATCCGGCTCAGTCAAGCCATTTATCATGACTCTGTTGTCGGGTGTCCTGGGACCAGGGGCTCCTTTCCTGTCCCTAACGCTATGGGCGCCCTAGCTCTCCCTGTTCCACGGATTACTTCTGATGCTGAAGACGCAGGGGTCACGTACCTTGCCTTACCTCCTAAACCCACCCTCAGTCTGTACCCTTCTCCATGCAGGATGGTGGGGAAGGATTTATCTATGGATAGAAAGTGTGTACATTATATCCTTTGGACTGTTCACATGTCTGCAGTTTTTGCGGATCATGATTCTCCAAGTGAAAATAGAATCATGTCCATTTCTGAACCAAAACACAGATTAAACTCATCAATCCAAATTAAAATGAATGAAAAAAAAATAGTCTTTGCATGCCAGCCATGTTTTATTAGAGAATTGTAGGTTTTCTTTTACTGTTTATTGGATAGTTGAATATTTTATCTTATTCTTTTATACACAAGAAAAACGGATGTCAAAATAATGGTAAATGTGGACACCCACCGGATGAAAATTGGCTTATGTCACTTACACCCCTGATAAAGTTCTCTTTATAGCTTTAAATCACTGAACCCCTGATGAAGCTTGTTTATTGGTGAAACATGTGGCGGATTGTGTGATAGGTTTTAACAGTTGTGATGTCTATCAAGTAAGATGCTGATACAGATGCCACAGACACATGACTTACAACTATTGCAATAATAAAAGCGTTAAATAGGGCGCCCGCCAGACAGTAATATTGGAAAATCCTCACATTGCGGACTTGGTCCACCAGCTGTATGCTAATAGCGAGTTATGGTTGGGTATGTCACATTATTCACTTTCTATAACAGGTAATATAAGTAAGGGCAGTGGATATGGTGGATGTGGATAATGTTTTATTGTCCATTTGCACAATTGCGAATAGATCAGAGTGAGAACTAGGGGACCTCGTGTATCTAACGTCCACGTCACCCCCTGTATCTAACGTCCACGTCACCCCCTGTATCTGACGTCCACGTCACCCCCTGTATCTGACGTCCACGTCACCCCCGTGTATCTGACATCCACGTCACCCCCTATATCTGATGTCCACGTCACCCCCTGTATCTGATGTCCATGTCACCCCCTGTATCTGATGTCCACATCACCCCCTGTATCTGACGTCCACGTCACCCTCGTGTAGCTGACGTCCACATCACCCCCTGTATCTAACGTCCACGTCACCCCCTGTATCTGACATCCACGTCACCCCCTGTATCTAACGTCCACGTCACCCCCTGTATCTGACGTCCACGTCACCCCCTGTATCTGACGTCCACATCACCCCCGTGTATCTGACATCCACGTCACCCCCTGTATCTGATGTCCACGTCACCCCCTGTATCTGATGTCCATGTCACCACCTGTATCTGACGTCCACGTCACCCCCTGTATCTGACGTCCACGTCACCCCTGTATCTGATGTCGACATCACCCCCTGTATCTGATGTCCACATCACCCCCTGTATCTGATGTCCACATCACCCCCTGTATCTGATGTCCACATCACCCCCTGTATCTGACGTCCACGTCACCCCCGTGTATCTGACATCCACGTCACCCCCTGTATCTGATGTCCACATCACCCCCTGTATCTGATGTCCATGTCACCCCCTGTATCTGATGTTCTCATCACCCCCTGTATCTGACGTCCACGTCATCCCCTGTATCTGACGTCCACGTCATCCCCGTGTATCTGATGTTCTCATCACCCCCTGTATCTGATGTCCACGTCACCCCCTGTATCTGATGTCCACATCACCCCCTGTATCTGACATCCACGTCACCCCCTGTATCTGACGTCCACGTCACCCCCTGTATCTGACGTCCACGTCATCCCCGTGTATCTGATGTCCACGTCACCCCCTGTATCTGATGTTCTCATCACCCCCTGTATCTGATGTCCACGTCACCCCCTGTATATGATGTTCTCATCACCCCCTGTATCTGACGTCCATGTCACCCCCTGTATCTGATGTCCACGTCACCCCCTGTATCTTACGTCCACGTCACCCTCGTGTAACTGACGTCCACGTCACCCCCTGTATCTGACATCCACGTCACCCCGTGTATGTAACATCCACGTCACCCCCTGTATCTGACGTTCATGTCACCCTCTGTATGTGATGTCCACGTCACCCCCTGTATCTGATGTCCACGTCACCCCCTGTATCTGATGTCCACGTCACCCCCTGTATCTGATGTTCTCATCACCCCCTGTATCTGATGTCCACGTCACCCCCTGTATCTGATGTCCACGTCACCCCCTGTATCTGACGTCCACGTCACCCCCTGTATCTGATGTCCACGTCACCCCCTGTATCTGATGTCCACGTCACCCCCTGTATCTGATGTGCACGTCACCCCCTGTATCTGACGTCCACGTCACCCTCGTCTAACTGATGTCCACGTCACCCCCTGTATCTGACGTCCACGTCACCCCGTGTATCTGATGCCCACGTCACCCCCTGTATCTGATGTTCTCATCACCCCCTGTATCTGATGTCCATGTCACCCCCTGTATCTGATGCCCACGTCACCTCCTGTATCTGATGTTCTCATCACCCCCTGTATCTGATGTCCACGTCACCCCCTGTATCTGATGTCCACGTCACCCCCTGTATCTGACGTCCACGTCACCCTCATGTAGCTGACGTCTACATCACCCCCTGTATCTGACGTCCACGTCACCCCCTGTATCTGATGTCCACGTCACCCCCTGTATCTGATGCCCACGTCACCCCCTGTATCTGATGTTCTCATCACCCCCTGTATCTGATGTCCATGTCACCCCCTGTATCTGATGTCCACGTCACCTCCTGTATCTGATGTTCTCATCACCCCCTGTATCTGATGTCCACGTCACCCCCTGTATCTGATGTCCACGTCACCGCCTGTATCTGACGTCCACGTCACCCCGTGTATCTAACATCCATGTCACCCCCTGTATCTCATGTCCATGTCACCCCCTGTATCTCATGTCCACGTCACCCCCTGTATCTGACGTCCACGTCACCCCATCTGCCCACTTTACAAGTCTCGCTGTACACTATATGCACATCTACCTATGCAGCGCTCGAGCGTCTCCTGCCGCCACCAGATGTGACATAAATAATGTAAGATGGACGTCATTCATTTTCCATCATTATCAGCGGTGTGGATTTTATTGGAATGAATCTACGCCTCATCTGCCATCATCTATTAATATTACAATGTGGCAAAAATGGTCGTCAGTCACTGTGCAGAATATGAAATGAGGGCACTGGAGGCGCAGGCGCTTCTGGAAATGACATTCAGGCCTAATACTGGGCCCGATAATTGGACGGGTCCTGGTCCAAATGATGCTTTCAGGCTCATGAACTTCACTCTGAACCACAAAAGGGCAAAGTATAATTAATGGTGTGGGCCCATATTGAGCACTCTCTATATACCGTACGAAGATGGCATTGACCCCTACAGATGGCGAATCTTCCCCCAAGGCATGAAGTATTGGCATACGGCGCATGTACTCATTCATAATTATAACCTGCGTTACTCTCCTGTGCCGACTCCAGTGCCGGACCCTGCTCACTTCTATGGCCGCCTCTCTTTGCTTTAGTCCATGGTGCGTTCATTTGATATCACACAAGGCCTTTTAGTTTTAAGGTTCACTCAGCCGGCCATTTTCTGTGTGAGTATTCAGTAACTTTGCACTGAGTTGCCCTGTGCACTTCGTAAGTTTTGCCTCACCTTCCATCACTTTCAGCTGGCTAATCATCTCTTCAGTGAACTCCTGCTTGTTTATCATCTACCTACATTCAAATCTTGGCACAGACCTGCAGTAACTATTCGCCTGCTGTAAGTTATGCTATACGTGAATTGTTCACACAACAAATGCTGTTGCAACAGTGTGTAATCTTATCTGCAACAAAGTATCTAGATTGCCTTTTCATCACTACTGCCTGCAGTTAACCATTCGTTGGCTGATTGCATATGTCTCTGCCATAGACCATTTGTTTGCTGCACGTATAGGACTGACAAAACATCTACAGTTCCTGTATATAACCATGCTCCTGGCATGTGACTTCTGATGTTTCTTGCTCTGCTTGTTTGCCTGGCATCAAACATACCATGCTGTACTGGATCTCCCTGATCCACATGCTGACCAGCAAGTCTTGTCTGCTGTGCCATCTCCTTGAGTCCATGTTGCTCACCCTCAGCCTTATCACTTTATGAACTTCTGGTACCCCCACAATATCTGAGAATTTAGGGGGTGGATTATTAGTATAACCCTGCACTCCCTTCTCAATTTTTATGTGCTTCCACGATCGGTGACCCTTTTAAGGTCATCATGGAGGGTTGTATGTGCTTCCACGCCCGGTGACCCTTTAAGGTCATCATGGAGGGCTGTATGTGTTTCCATACCCAGTGATCCCTTTAAGGCCATCATGGAGGGCTGTATGTGCTTCCACGCCCGGTGACCCTTTTAATGCCATCATGGAGGGCTATATGTACTTCCACACCCAGTGACCTCTTTAAGGCCATCATGGAGGGCTGTATGTGCTTCCACGCCCGGTGATCCCTTTAATGCCATCATGGAGGACTGTATGTGCTTCCACACCCTGTGACCCCTTTAAGGCCTTCATGGAGGGCTGTAAGTGCTTCCACGCCCGGTGACCCCTTTAAGGCCATCATGGGGGCTGTATGTGTTTCCACGCCCAGTGATCCCCTTAAGGCCATCATGGAGGGCTGTATGTGCTTCCACGCCCGGTGACCCTTTTAAGGCCATCATGGAGGGCTATATGTACTGTACTTCCACACCCGGTGACCTCTTTAAGGCCATCATGGAGGGCTGTATGTGCTTCCATGCTCGGTGATCCCTTTAATGCCATCATGGAGGACTGTATGTGCTTCCACACCCTGTGACCCCTTTAAGGCCATCATGGAGGACTGTATGTGCTTCCACACCCTGTGACCCCTTTAAGGCCATCAAGGAGGACTGTATGTGCTTCCACGTCTGGTGACCCCTTTAAGGCCATCACAGAGGGCTGTATGTGCTTCCACATCCGGTGACCCCTTTAAGGCCATCATGGAGGGCTGTATGTGCTTGCAAACCCTGTGACTAGAGTTGAGCGAAACGGGTCGAAAAATTTCAAAAGTCGCCGACTTTTGGCAAAGTCGGGTTTCATGAAACGAAACCCGACCCTAGGATGAGGTCGGCCACGAGGTTGGCGATTTACGCGCCAAAGTCGCGTTTCAAAAGTTTGTTTTGCTCTCTTTTTCAGCCAATCAGGATCCACGGACACTGTGGGCAACGTGATGACATAGGCACGGGTCACCACCATCTTTCAGAAGGGCATGCAAGTGATTGGCTTGCTTTGGTGGACGTCACAGGGGGTATAAAAGGGCGTGCACGCCGACCGCCATCTTACTTCTGCCGATCTTAGCATAGGGAGAGGTTGCTGCTGATTCTGTAGGGAGAGCGTTAGGGAGGGAAGAAGAAAAAAAAACTGCTTCTGCTGCTAGTGATTTTGCCTGTACAACACACCAGTCACTGTGTGTGCAGTGCAAGGGGAGGCTATATTGTGGTGTATCAGTGGTGTTGGTTGTTAGGCTGCCTTCTAAGGCTTCCTGACAGCTGCATTGCTGTTTACCCACTGCTCTGCAAACTGCTTTTTTAAAAGCAATCCCAATTTTTTTTTTTTGTCCTGCTGAGGTACTGAGCGTGCATTTTTTCACACCATACAGCGGTGCACACTCCTCACACAGTACCGTGTAACGGCTGTTATCACAGCCACAGTGAAGCTATCAGTGAGTCACTCTGTGAGAATAAGTCGAGGACATGTTCCGTTCTTACAGACCTGCACCTACTAGTTTTGTCTAGCTTTCAAACAGTTAAATATATTTGCTGTTTGATCGCATTCAAAACTATAGAGAGACAGCGTGTGTCAGTCCGTATACTTAAAAAACACGGAGCTTGACAATTTAACGTACACCGGACTGCCGTGTACGTGCACGCACCTCTCAGTACCGTGTAACGGCTGTTATCACGGCCACAGTGAAGCTGTGTGTCACTCTGGAAGGATAAGTGGTGGACTTGTTCCGTTCTTACAGACCTACACTCTAGGGAGATTCCTATTCTGCCCAATTCTACATACACCTTGTAGTTTGTGATACACTAGACAATTTCTGCCTGTGACATAGCGCTGTGATATTCAGTGGGCCTCACACAATCCAAAAGTGTCCAGTGTCCACAAGTGTGTGCAGAAATTCAAAATCTCCCTTATCCTCTAGTCACTTTTTTCACACCTGTGCCATCGAGCCTGTGACATAGCGCTCAGATATTAAGTGGGCCTCACACAATCCAAAAGTGTCCAGTGTCCACAAGTGTGTGCAGAAATTCAAAATCTCCCTTATCCTCTAGTCACTTTTTTCACACCTGTGCCATCGAGCCTGTGACATAGCACTCAGATATTAAGTGGGCCTCACACAATCCAAAAGTGTCCAGTGTCCACAAGTGTGTGCAGAAATTCAAAATCTCCCTTATCCTCTAGTCACTTTTTTCACACCTATGCCATCGAGCCTGTGACAGAGAGCTCAGATATTCAGTGGGCCTCACACAATCCAAAAGTGTCCAGTGTCCACAAGTGTGTGCAGAAATTCAAAATCTCCCTTATCCTCTAGTCACTTTTTTCACACCTGTGCCATCGAGCCTGTGACATAGCGCTCAGATATTAAGTGGGCCTCACACAATCCAAAAGTGTCCAGTGTCCACAAGTGTGTGCAGAAATTCAAAATCTCCCTTATCCTCCAGTCAGTTTTTTCACACCTGTGCCATCGAGCCTGTGACATAGCACTCAGATATTAAGTGGGCCTCACACAATCCAAAAGTGTCCAGTGTCCACAAGTGTGTGCAGAAATTCAAAATCTCCCTTATCCTCTAGTCACTTTTTTCACACCTGTGCCATCGAGCCTGTGACATAGCACTCAGATATTCAGTGGGCCTCACACAATCCAAAAGTGTCCAGTGTCCACAAGTGTGTGCAGAAATTCAAAATCTCCCCTGTCCTATAGACACCTTGTACCTTGTTTTACATTACTATATAGTTTGTTGGATTTTGTCTACATTTCTACAAAAAATGAGGAAGGCTGGTGGAAGAGGCCGTGGAATTGGGCGGGGGTTGGCAGCTGGTAATGATGGTGTTGGTGGTGGATCTGATGGTAGTGGCAAGAGCAAAATAGGACCGAATGCAGGAGGTGTTGAGCCTGCGTCATCGTCTGGCTCCATAAGGCTTCGAAGGCTTAGTTTTCTAGGAGTTGGCAAACCGCTTTTAAAGCCAGAGCATCAGGAAAAAGTTTTGTCTTACATTGCTGACTCAGCCTCCAGCTCTATCGCCTCCTCTTCTGAAGTTGTAAAAAGTAAAAGCACTGAGTCGTCATTGGAGGCTCATGTTCATGAACCACACCTTTCCTTGTGTCCTTCACCCCAACCAAGATTGAAGGATGATGCAGGCCATACTACTGATTACTCCATGGAGCTGTTTTCACATACCATGCCTGGATTGTCAAGTGAAATGGTGAATTACCCAGGCCAAGATGAATCTGACATGGAGTGCACTGATGCACAGCCGCTGATAGATGATTCTGCTGGTACATTCACTCAGAGCACTACATTGTCCTCGCAGTGTACAGAGCCAGATTCTGACCCTGATGAGACTCAGGTGCCCCTTCCCGCACACTATACCACCATACACGGTGACACAGAGGAAGGTGCACATGACATTGAAGAGGAGGTGATGGATGACCCAGTTGTTGACCCAGATTGGCATCCATTGGGGGAAGAGGGTGCTGCTTCCAATAGCTCAGATGAGGAGCATCCACAGCAGACATCGACATCGCAACAGCTGTTATCTGGCAGGCCCGGAGCACTCCAAAGACAGGTTCCAAAAGTCAAAAGAGTTGCTGGACAGCTTGTCCAGAGGGTCAAAACATCACAGCGTGCTAGGCCGCAAAATGTCTGCCAAAGTAGGAAGAGTGCAGTGTGGCACTTTTTTGAACAAAATCCTCATGATCAGGCCAAGGTTATCTGTAAGAAGTGCGCAAAGACCTTTAGCCGAGGGAAAAATCTGAAAAATTTGATTACCAGTTGCATGCTTAGACATTTAACCACCATGCACTTGCAAGCGTGGACACAACACCAAACCTCAAGTGCCACATGTGCAACTGATCACAACGAAGGTAGTCAGCAACGCTACATTGTTTCCCCCACTGTAAGCCCACCGGTTAGCACAGCAGCAAATGTTGAGGTGTCGTTGCAAGGCCACAGCAGTCAGGGAATCCCACTGTTATATCAACGAAAGAATGATTCTAGGCCATCAGAAAGAACAACAACTCCATCACCATCATCAACCCTCTCTCAGTCCGCCCTGTCCACCGCTACTTCCACCATATGCAGCTCTCAAGTCCAGCTCACCCTCCCAGACACTATGAGTAGGTCACGAAAGTACTCAGTCTCTCATCCACGTACACTGGGTTTGAACGCCCACATTGCCAAACTAATCTCGTTTGAGATGATGCCCTTTCGGTTGGTGGAAAGCACAGCTTTCTGCGAACTCATGGCCTATGCAGTACCACGCTATGAGCTACCCAGTCGCCACTTCTTCTCTCGCAAAGCCATCCCAGCCCTCCACCATCATGTGAAAGACCGCATTGTCCATGCACTCAAGCAGTCAGTGAGCGGAAAGGTGCACCTCACAACTGATGCATGGTCCAGTCGGCATGGCCAGGGCCGTTACGTGTCCATCACTGCGCACTGGGTTAATGTGGTGGATGCAGGGTCCACAGGGGACAGCGGTGGTGGGACAGTGCTGCCTAGTCCACGGTATAGGAAACAGTTGGCTGTAGGCGTTCGACCCTCCTCCTCCTCCTCCAGAAGCGAAAGCTCGTCCACAGACCGCAGTCGTACGAGCACTCCATCTGCAGCTGCCACTGTTGCACACGAGGTGTCCCCCTATCGAGCAGCTAGTGGAAAGCGTCAGCAGGCTGTGTTGCAGATGATGTGTTTGGGCGACAGACACACCGCCGAGGTGCTGGCCGAGTACTTGAAGCGACAAACTGAGTCATGGCTGGGCAGTGTACATCTTGAGGCAGGCAAGGTAGTTAGTGATAACGGCCGTAATTTTGTGGCAGCCATAGCCCTTTCAAAACTCAGCCACATACCTTGCTTGGCTCACACCTTGAACCTGGTGGTGCAGTGCTTCCTCAATAATTATCCGGAGTTAACAGCCCTGCTCCAGAAGGTGCGAAGACTGTGCGCGCACATCCGCCGGTCGCCTGTACACTCCATTCGTATGCAGAAGCTGCAGCGATTGCTCCACCTTCCCAACCACCGCCTCATTATCGACATTGCAACAAGGTGGAACTCCATCCTGCACATGGTTGAGCGGCTGTGCGAGCAGAGGCAGGCCATAATGCATTTGTGGGAGGATACACGGCCAGGCACTTTGAGAGCAGACATGGAGTTGACAGGTGTGCAGTGGTCGAAGCTGAAAGACCTCTGTAAAGTCCTTCAGTGTTTTGAGGAATGCACACGGCTGGTAAGCGCAGACGACGCCATCCTAAGCATGAGCATCCCACTTATGCGTCTGCTCATGCAAACTTTGACGCACCTTAAGGAGCAGGCGTCTGCAGCCAATGTTGATGAGGAGGAGGGAATCCTTGATGACATTCAGCCATTGTCTGCTCAGGGACTTCTCATGGACGAGGTGGAGGAAGAAGAGGAGGAGGAGGATGATGGGGATGATTACTTAGGGGAGGAGGATGCATCTCGTGGGGCAAGTGAAAATGTTGGCGTGGCAAGGTCTGGTACAGGGTTTGTGCGTGACTGGAGGGATGTGGATTTGCCAGAAAGTGCTCCTCCAACCAGCACTCGCAGTGCATCATTGACACCGGGAACATTGGCCCACATGTCAGATTATGCCTTGCAGATCCTAAAAAGGGACCCCCGCATTGCCAAAATGATGAAGGATGACGACTACTGGTTGGCCAGCATCCTGGATCCACGCTATAAAGGCAAATTACAAAACATCATGCCACAGGAGAACCTTGACCTAATATTGGCTAATAAACAAGCAACTCTGGTAAATCGGTTGCTTGAGGCATTCCCAGCACACAGCAGCGGTGATGGTTCTCACACGAGCCGTACGGGCCGGGGGCAGCTTGGCAGAGGTGTTCGTGGTGCACACAGCAGAAGTGGCGTTGGAGACAGGGGTTTCATGACAATGTTGTGGACTGATTTTTCAAGTACCGCTCACACAACTGGTAATACTCCATCGATGGAAAGTGACAGGAGACAGCAGTTGTCAACTATGGTTACAAACTACTTTTCCTCCCATATCGATGTTCTCCCACACAGGTCATTCCCCTTTGACTATTGGGCCGCTAAACTGGACACCTGGCCTGAATTGGCACAATATGCCTTACAGGAGCTCGCTTGCCCAGCTGCAAGTGTGCTATCGGAGTCTTCAGTGCAGCTGGATCAATCCTGACAGAAAAAAGGACCCGTCTGTCAATCCAAAATGTGGATGATCTAACCTTCATTAAAATGAACCATGCATGGGTTTCCAAGGATTTTGTCCCACCTTCCCCTGATGACACATAGGGTGACAGAAAAATGGCTTGCTTTGGTCCACCTCTTCCTGGAACTTGACCTATTTCGCCTTTTGCATCAGCTGAATGTCCAACATCAACATATGCCACTTTCAAAAACTCCCTAACTGTGCTGCATCCCCCCCATGGCCGTGGTCACCATCTAGCGCACGACACCGTGCGAGTGCCGTTGCCCTGGACAGGTGGGTAGGCCGACTCTTGGGCGCGGGCACTGGCACAGGGTCCCTCATAGTACAATCAAGTGTCTCTGACGGTGGTGGTGCACACCCGCCGTCAGACACACCGCTGTACTATGAGGGGCCCAGTGCCAGTACCGACGCCCACGAGTGGGCCCCCCTTGCTTGGGCAGGGCCCCAGCATTTGCAATCTTTACCTCTCCCTGCTCCTCCGCTGTGTAGTCTGGGCCGTCAAATCCATACTGTGCCTGACACCGTCTGAGCCTGCCTCCTGATGTATAGACATATATTTTGAATGTGTACGCTATCCATACATGTTATCCGTGGATACGGTACCCTTTCTCACCTTTGTGCAATCACGTGCAATCCATACTGGGCCTAACACCGTCTGAGCCTGCCTCCTGATGTATAGACATATATTTTGAATGTGTACGCTATCCATACATGTTATCCTGGGATACGGTACCCTTTCTCACCTTTGTGCAATCACGTGCAATCCATACTGGGCCTAACACCGTCTGAGCCTGCCTCCTGATGTATAGACATATATTTTGAATGTGTACGCTATCCATACATGTTATCCTGGGATACGGTACCCTTTCTCACCTTCGTGCAATCACGTGCAAGCCATACTGTGCCTGACACCGTCTGAGCCTGCCTCCTGATGTATAGACAAATATTTTGAATGTGTACGCTATCCATACATGTTATCCGGGGATACGGTACCCTTTCTCACCTTTGTGCAATCACGTGCAAGCAATACTGGGCCTAACACCGTCTGAGCCTGCCTCCTGATGTATAGACATATATTTTGAATGTGTACGCTATCCATACATGTTATCCGGGGATACGGTACCCTTTCTCACCTTTGTGCAATCACGTGCAAGCCATACTGGGCCTAACACCGTCTGAGCCTGCCTCCTGATGTATAGACATATATTTTGAATGTGTACGCTATCCATACATGTTATCTGGGGATACAGTACCCTTTCTCACCTTTGTGCAATCACGTGCAAGCCATACTGGGCCTAACACCGTCTGAGCCTGCCTCCTGATGTATAGACATATATTTTTAATGTGTACGCTTTCCATACATGTTATCTGGGGATACGGTACCCTTTCTCACCTTTGTGCAATCACGTGTAATCCATACTGGGCCTGAGAACGGCTGGCGAGCTGTTAAGCAAGCTACAGCACCTGTGGTTTGCACACGTAAGTTTTTCATTTTTTCAGGAATGACGGTTAGGCCTAATTCCGGAACTGCGGTTGACCTGCACTTACTGGGAAATCATCGTTCGCGGGTAATAATTGTAATCAGTGATCCCCATCACTAACGTTGTTCAGCGGGTTATCTGCACCTGTAAGCGACAAACGCTGGCCCTTTCAGTGTAGCGCACATGCAGCCACGGACATGTAAGGGCATGACACACCAGTTATTGGCCAATCTCATGTGCCAGAGCCTCACGTGTCCCTCTAGTAAGCCGGACTCGGACCGCGGGGCATGACGGAGTCTCGTTCGTTAACGGAATTAAGCTTGCAATGTGTGCATCTTTTCTGTAGCTGGCATGGTTGAGGTTTCCCAGGTGGAGTCGAATTTAACCGTAGGCTCCACTCCTGGTGGTGCCCTTCTGGACATTCCTTTAAGGTTCAGCTTTGCAACCATACTGCCCACGTAAAACAAACACTTTGCCTTCATGAACGCTGTTTGGAGGGTCATGGCTCGTGGGAATAACGCCGCCCAATCAGTTAACCTGCTAGAGAGATCCTTCGTTGCTCCCAAGCATGACATCACACTCCCTAGGAGGAAGGTAATGCCACTGTGGCGACCGTACTCCTGGGGGCGACAAAAGTGCACTGATGCCCAGCCACTGCTCGATGAATCTGCTGGTACATTGACCCAGACCACTACATTCCCCTCGCACGCTACACGGCCTGAATCTGACCCTGATGAAACTCAGGTTACCCTTCCCATATACAGTTCCATCTTACACAGTGACAAAGAGGAAGCTGCAAATGAAAGTGCAGGTTCGGCCCACCCGCCATCAGACACACCACCGTACTATCAGGGGCCCTGTGCCAGTGCCGTCGCCAACGAGTGGGCCCCCCCTGCTTGCTCAGGATCACAGCACTTGCAAGGTTGAAATACTGTGCAGTGAGATGGAAGATGGGGACGACGAGGAGTCCAGACTAGTACAGGGATTCCCTAGCGAGGAGACTTATTTCATTGTTTTCAATGTTGGGACAGCAATTTTTGGGGAGCACTATACTCTGGAGAATGATAGATGGGGCCCACCATACACTGGAACATTCCAAAGGTGGACATCAGACACTGGAGCAGCATTTACAGGGCCCATTATACACTAGAGCATTAGAAATGGGGCCCATTATGTTTGGAGCATTATTTGGGCCCATAAGACAGTGGAGCTTCATCCATGGGGACCAACATATACTGTAGCATTATGTGGAGCTCATCATATACTGTTTCAAACATTATATGGGACCAATGATTCTGTATGGAGAAATAGATGGGCCTCGTCATGAGATGTAAAAAGTGAAGTATTTTTCATTGTACTATACCGCTATTTCTCTGCCATATCGGAGCATGATGAGTTGTGGTATGTGTTAAAGGGGCGCTCTTTCGCCCAGGGCACATGAAAACCTGGAGCCAGCCCTACCCCCCCACAACTTTAGCCAAATAACCCCCATTTTTCAGTGCGTAACTTGTATTATGAAGTTAATTAAGGTTGACAAGCTTAAGTAAGAAGAATTGATGCTTTTGGCATTCAAATGGGCACTGTAGGTGTGTTTCCTGTCCTCCTCTCACTGCCGACTTTTATTCCCCATTGACTTACATTGGGTTTCGTGTTTCGGGACGACCCCGACTTTTCCCTATAATCGGCCGATCTTGCTCGACCCGACTTTTGGAAAAGTCGGGTTTCACGAAACGAAACTCGACCCTAAAAAACCAAAAGTCGCTCAACTCTACCTGTGACCCCTTTAAGGCCATCACAGAGGGCTGTATGTGCTTCCACCATCTCTGCAGTACTAGTTATCACACTTGTTGCCCCGTAGACCAGACTTTAGGGAATGTTGACATCACATAGTTTTCAGTCTCTGCTATTCGCCGATCTCTTCCGCTCGGGGATTTAGTCTGCATGTCGTGGACCTGAAACAGTTTATGATGGAATTCTCACTGCTGTCAATAAGGATTTTCTTCCAAATCTCAATGAATGACAAAATTTGTCGTTCTGAGTGCAAAAGCATTAAATATTTCAATTCAAGTGCTGTGAAAAAATATCTGCGCGCTCCCCGCCAGGTGAAAATGTGTTTTAAAAGACATTGATCAAATGAATGGGTAATAAGTGTCGCTGAGTGTTTTACAAAATGAACAGAGTCTGACAGCGCCGCGCTCACTGCCGCAGCCGCTGCTCCGTCTACTGAAATCTCCTTCCGTAATTAGTGCTATCCAAATACATTTATTGATAAATCACACGGGCTGTTTAGCCAATTTACTGCAAATTCAAAGGGATTTGGCCGCAGGAGCCGTCCCTCTGGATAATATTCAGAATATAAATTATGACACGTACTTCGTCCTCAATTCTGTCTAGAAGTTTGACATTTAGCTTTTGCAGCAGTTTGCATTATGTGACAGTATGATCATTTTTTAACTCTAGCATCGCTGCCTGGGCTCCTGATTTAAAGAATAATTCTAATTTCGACAGTTTAAAGACAATGCAGATATTTGTATAGATTTTTTTTATTGTTCATTTGGTTTCCAAATGCAATGTTAAGCAATGTTTAATTGTCTTCATTGAAAAATGTCAACCATTTTCCTGAAGCAAAGTGTAAGAGAAAACAGATAAGGAGTAAACTATATAAAGAAGTGCAGGATCGAAACTGTGCTGACACATAAACCAATGAAGACAGCAACACCAATATACAGTATACAGGCGCTTCTCATAAAATTAGAATATCATCAACAAGTGAATTTATTTCTGTTCTTCAATACAAAAAGTGCCTCTCCTCTATTCTATAGAGTCATTACACACAGAGTGATCTATTTCACGGGTTTATTTCTGGTAATGTTGATGATTATGGCTTACAGCCAATGAAAACCCAAAAGTCATTATCTCAGGAAATTAGAATAATTAACAATAAACCCCTGTAAAGGCTCCTAAGTGTTTATAAAGGTCCCTTAGTCTGTTTCAGTAGCTCCACAATCATGGGGAAGACTGCTGACCTGACAGATGTCCAGAAGGCAGACACTGACACACTCCACAAGGAGGGGAAGTCACAAAAGGTCATTGCTAAAGAAGCCGGCTGTTCACAGAGTGCTGTATCCAAGAATATTAATGGAGAGTGGAAGGAAAAAGTGTGGTAGAAAAAGGTGCACAAGCAACCGGGATAACAGCAGCCTGGAAAGGATTGTCAAGAAAAGGCCATTCAGTAATGTGGGGGAGATTCACAAGGAGTGGACTGCTGCTGGAGTCATTGCTTCACACCACACACAGACGTGTCCAGGACATGGGCTACAAGTGTCACATTCCTTGTGTCAGCCACTCATGACCAATAGACACCAGAAGCGTCTTATCTGGGCCGAGGAGAAAAAGAACTGGACTGTTGTCAGTGGTCCAATGTGTTGTGTTCAGATGAAAGTACATTTTACATTTCATTTGGAAATCAAGCGAGTCTGGAGGAAGAGTGGAGAGGCCACAATCCAAGCTGCTGGAGGTCTAGTGTGAAGTCTCCACAATCAGTGATGGTTTGGGGCGCCATGTCATCTGCTGATGTAGGTCCACTGTGCTTTATCAAGACCAAAGTCAGCGCAGCCGTCTACCAGGACATGTTAGAGATAGTTCTGTAAGCGGAGCAACCAGGGTTCAAGACGCGGGGGAGGCTTTGACGAGGGCTTATTGAAAATTGGAACGAGTGGCTTGTGGTCAGTTATCACTGTGAATTGATGTCCAAAAAGGTATAAATGGAAATGAAGGCACCCCCACACAACTGCCAGGGCTTCTCTCTCAGTTTGTGAATATCGCTGCTCTGTATCCGTTAGTGTCTTGCTGGCATATGAGATTGTGGATATGTCGCCTGCGCTAGACACTTGTGTGAGAATTGCCCCTAGGCCTACTGGACTAGCATCCACCAGTAGCTGTGTGGGTTTTGACGGGTCAAAATAGGCCATGACAGTGTCGCTGGTTAGGTTGGTTTTCAATGCGTCAAAAGCTGCTTGCTGCTCAGTACCCCATGTCCACGGAGAGTCTTTCTTTGTGAGCTTTCGCAGAGGTTCAGAATCAGTGGCTAGGTCAGGTATAAATCGCCCACAGTATGTGACCAGTCCTAGGAAGCTGCGAACATCTGACACATTTTGCGGTGGGCTAGCCGATTTTATGGCAGCCACTTTCTGTGGGTCAGCTGAAACTCCTTGTTCAGAAAAGATGTATCCAAAAAAAGTTAATGATTTTTGGTTAAATTCACATTTTGACGGATTGACAGTGAGATTGCAGGCTTGGAGTCTTTGAAACACTTGTTCTAGGCGATTGTCATGTTCCTCTTGGGTTGTGCCATAAATGAGAATGTCATCACTGACGTTGAGGACTCCTGCAATGCCAGACAGAACCTGGCTGACGATATTCTGAAAAATTTCTACGGCCGATGAGATGCCAAAGTTCAATCTCTTAAATCTGCGCAGGCCCACATGCGTGCTAAAAGTTGTAATGTACCTGGAGTCTGGATGCAATTCAAGTTGATGATAGCCTGAGTTTAGGTCAATTTTTGAAAATACCTTTGCACCATTCAGGTCTGCGAGAATGTCATCAATAGTGGGCGTGATGTGCCTTTCTCTTTGGATCGCCCGATTGGCGTGGCGCATATCCACACATAGTCGGATTTTACCTGGCTGCTTCGGTTTAGGTGCAACAACGATTGGTGAAACCCAGGGGGTCGGGCCTTCAACGCGTTCGACGACATCGGACGCCTCCAGGTCTTGCAGTTCTTGCTCCACAAGCTTGCGGACATGGAATGGAATGCGCCTGTGGGGCTGAATAGAGGGCTGTACTGACGGATCTATATGCAATTTTATTTGAACATCCTTTAGCTTACCTAGGCCTTTAAAGAGATTTGGGTACTTCTGCATAATGTGGTGGGCCGAAGGACCTGTAATGCTGTTGACAAGGTTCACAAGGCCCAGAGATATTGCACTGGTACAGCTGAGAAGTGTGTCCGCAGAGCATTCTACCACATAAAAGGTGTCAGTGATGGACTTTCCTTCAGCTGCAACTTTTGACTGAAATTTTCCGCACAGGGGCAGTGCAGCTGCTGAGCCATAAGGAAAAATCTTTATATTAGTACTTTGTAGAGTAGGTTTGTTTAGGAGCTGGTTGTAGACTGTATGACTGATGACGTTGACTGATGCCCCCGTGTCCACCAGGGCTTCTATTGGATTGCCATTCACTAGGATTACTCGTTTTGGATTAGTAACTGCGTGCACAGTATTAGATCCCTCTTCCGTCACGGAGAATAAATAGGTGCTGTGGGACTCGTCATTAATCTGCAGTGTTTGGATCTTCGGTGGCCTAGGTTGTGCGGTGGTATGAGGAGATTGTGGCTTGGATCTACACACCTTTGCAAAATGATTTTGCTTTCCGCAATTATGACAAGTTCCTCCCTTTGCTGGGCAGACATTCTGGTGAGGATACGATCCACCGCAGTTGTAACATGTGGCTGCCTGCGTGCGAGGCACATTTGGTTTCTGTGTAAGCTTTGCTATAGAAGATGTCGCGTCTGGCTCATGCTCGATGTTCTCTATCAGTTTAGCTTGTTTGTCTGCAGCATCATTTATACGCGCTGTATCTAGCAACTTCGCTAACGTCATGGTGGGGTCTCTGAGTGCTTGTCTCCTTAATTTGGAGGAAATACATCCTTGTACGATCTGCATTTGGATTTCTTTGTCTACTTCCGCAAATTCACAGTGCGCTGCAAGGTGTCGTAGCCGGACATGATACTCAGCCATGCTTTCTGTTGGCGACTGCTTTGACTGCCTGAACTTAAAAATTTCAAATGCTGGATTTCTGTGAGGGGAGAAGTGCTTGCTTAACGCAGCTTTGCTGAGCTCATAGTCCTTGTCCTCCCCTGTATTCGGCAGAGTAGTGAATATATCGTAAACCTGCTCCCCTGCGTAGTGTAACAGCATGGCTTTTTTCCGGGTATCATCAGAGACATTCATGGCTTGCAGAAATATCTCGAATCGCTTTAGCCATTTATCCCAAGATACTGCCAGGTTTGCTTGGGACTGATGCACATCAAAAGCAGGAAATGCGGGTAGACAAGCCATAGTGAGTGCTGATAGCCTTGTAGACTGTTCGTGGGACTGAAATACCTGTGGCTGATGAATGAACGCTTCCTCGTCGCCAGTAGTAGTGTCGTGATGTCGGCGATAAAGAATTCAGAGACGTACACTGATGTGCTGGTGCTTGGCTGCCAGGCCGTGCTTTTTTTTATCCCTTACTTCCTCCTTCCTCTCCACGTCCCTCCCCCGACTCATAGAATCATAGAATCATAGAATCGTAGAGTTGGAAGGGACCTCCTGGGCCATCTGGTCCAACCCCCTGCTCAAAGCAGGATTCGCTAAATCATCCCAGTCAGATGTCTGTCCAGCCTCTGTTTGAAGACTTCCATTGAAGGAGAACTCACCACTTCTCGTGGCAGCCTGTTCCACTCATTGATCACTCTAACTGTCAAAAAGTTTTTTCTAATATCTAATCTGTGTCTCCTCCCATTCAGTTTCATCCCATTGCTTCTAGTCTTTCCTTGTGCAAATGAGAATAAAGTTGATCCTTCTACAATGTGACAGCCCTTTAGATATTTGTAGACAGCTATTAAGTCTCCTCTCAGTCTTCTCTTTTGCAAACTAAACATTCCCAAATCCTGCAACCTTTCCTCATAAGACAGGGTTTGCAGACCGGTCACCATTCTGGTCGCTCTTTTCTGAACTTGCTCCAGTTTGTTGATGTCTTTTTTAAAATGTGGTGCCCAAAACTGGACACAATATTCCAGATGAGGTCTGACCAAAGAGGAGTAGAGGGAAATAATGACTTCACGTGATCTAGACTGTATGCTTCTGTTAATACATCCTAGAATTGCATTTGCCTTTTTTGCTGCTGCATCACACTGTTGACTCATATTCAGTCTGTGATCTATTAGTATACCCAAGTCTTTTTCACATGTGCTGTCACTTAGCCCTATTCCTCCCATTCTATGTATGCTTTTTTCATTTTTATTGCCCAGATGTAGTACTTTGCATTTCTCCCTGTTAAAAACCATTCTGTTAGTTGCTGCCCACTTCTCCAGTTTATTTAAATCTTTTTGAATCCTCTCTCTCTCTTCTCTAGTATTAGCTATCCCTCCTAGCTTTGTGTCATCAGCAAATTTAATCAGTTTACCCTCAATTCCTTCATATAAATCGTTGATAAAGATGTTGAACAATACAGGGCCCAGGACAGAGCCCTGTGGTACCCCACTTGAGACATTCTTCCAACTGGATGTGCAGCCATTTACGACCACTCTTTGGGTCCGATCACTAAGCCAGTTATGAATCCACCTAACAGTTGCCTTGTCCATTCCATACTTAGTCATTTTTTCAATAAGGATTGTATGAGAGACTTTGTCAAATGCTTTGCTGAAGTCAAGATATACTATATCTACAGCATTTCCTTGATCCACCCAATCAGTGATACCGTCATAGAAGGAAATTAAGTTAGTCTGACATGACTTATTAGTTACAAACCCATGCTGACTCTGTTTGATCATTTCATTCTTATCCAGGTATTGACATACATGTTGTTTAATAATTTGTTCAAAGATCTTTCCTGGTATAGAAGTCAGACTCACCGGCCTATAGTTGCCTGGGTCCACCTTCTTCCCCTTTTTGAAGATAGGAACAACATTTGCTCTTCTCCAGTCTTCTGGCACTTCTCCTGTTCTCCAAGAATTTTCAAAGATTATGGAGAGGGGTTCAAAAATTTCTTCTGCTATCTCCTTCAGTACTCTGGGGTGTAATTCATCTGGACCTGGAGACTTGAATTCATTTAGGTTAGCTAAGTGTTTCCTCACTATCTTTCTGTTTATAGATATCCTGGATTCTTCTATTCCCTTAATAGGACAGTGAATAACAGTTGGTGTTACATTTCCTTTCTGAGAGAAAACAGATGCAAAATAGGAATTTAAAAGTTCAGCCTTCTCAACATCCTGTCTTACCATTTCATCATTTTCATCCTGTAAAAATCCTATAGCATCTTTGACTTTTCTTTTACTTTTGACATATCCCCAAAATCCTTTAATATTGCTTTTGACATCTCTTGCAAGCCTCAATTCATTTTCAGCTTTAGCTAATCTGATTTGTGCCCTGCAGGTTCTGCAGACAGCATTATATTCTTCTTTAGATATGCCTCCCTCTTTCCATTTTATAAACATTTTTTTCTTCCTTTTTAGCATGTGCTTAAGTTCTGTGTTCACCCATCCTGGTTTCCTTAAATGCTTCCTATTCTTCCCTCTTTTCGGAATTGTTAACAACTGTGCTTTGAGAATTTCATTTTTCAAGATTTCCCATCCTTCCTGGACATTTTTGTCTTTAAGGATATCCAGCCATTGGATCCCTCCAATTATCTTTCTGAATCCCTTAAAATCTGCCTTTCTGAAATCTAACCTTGACGTCTGAGTCTTCACAGGTCTTCCGCCTCTAGTTATCCAAAATTCTAAAATAGCATGGTCGCTACCTCCTAGGGTTCCAGCCACTTTTACCTCCTCAACCATTTCCTCCCTGTTTATAAGGATTAGATCCAAGGTAGCAGTTCCCCTTGTTCCTCCTCTCCCCTACATCACTGTTACTAGGCAAAGAATGCAAACAAGGGCAACAGCCCACAAACAACATGAGATGTGACAACATCACAGAGCTCTTCATGCTTCCCTCTGCCGACAAGCTTCTTGGAGATGGAAATGTCATTCTCCAGCAGGACTTGGCCCCTGTCCACACTGCCAAAAGTACCAATACCTGTTTTACAAACAACAGTATCACTGGGCTTGATTGGCAGCAAACTCACCTGACCTTAACCCCATAGAGAATCTATGGAGTATTGTCAAGAGGAAAATGAGAGACACCAGGCCCAACAATGCAGACGAGCTGAAGGCTGCTATCAAAGCAACCTGGGCTTCCATAACCCCTCAGCAGCGCCACAGGCTAATCGCCTCCATGCCATGCCGCATTGATGCAGTAATTGATGCAAAAGGAGCCCGACCAAGTACTGAGTGCATTTACTGATCATATATTTCAGTAGGACAACATTTCGGATTTTAAAATCATTTTTTCATGCTGGTGTTATAAAGTATTCTAATTTACTGAGATAATGACTTTTGGGTTTTCATTGGCTGTAAGCCATAATCATCAGCATTAACAGAAATAAACACGTGAAATAGATCACTCGGTGTGTAATGACTCTATAGAATATAGGAGTTTCACTTTTTGTATTGAAGAACTGAAATAAATCCACTTTTTGATGATATCCTAATTTTGTGAGAAGCAACTGTACACAAATGCTCAAAAGTAGCGTATATTACTGGGAGTGACACACAGACCTCACATCCAGCCTATATTACTGGGAGAGACACACAGAGCTCACATCCAGCCTATATTACTGGGAGAGACACACAGAGCTCACATCCAGCCTATATTACTGGGTGAGACACACAGAGCTCACATCCAACCTATATTACCAGGAGAGACACACAGAGCTCACATGCAACCTATATTACTGAGAGAGACACGCAAAGCTCACATCCAGCCTGTTTTACTGGGAGAGACACACAGAGCTCAGATCCAGCCTATATTACTGGGAGAGACACACAGAGCTCACATCCAGCCTATATTAATGGGAGACTCACAGAGCTCACATCCAGTCTATATTAATGGGAGACACACGGAGCTCACATGCAACCTATATTACTGAGAGAGACACGCAAAGCTCACATCCAGCCTGTATTACTGGGAGAGACACACAGAGCTCACATCCAGCCTGTATTACTGGGAGAGACACGCAGAGCTCACATCCAGCCTATATTACTGGGAGAGACACAGATCTCACAACCAGCTTAATATAGTATATAATATAGTAATGTAATGTAATACAATTGTGTACAGTGGCAATTGAAGCTGATGATGGCACATCAGTTCAGGTGCCAGGTTTTGGATCTCCACTCATCCGAAATTACTGACCTATCCTGAGGAGAGAACATCAATATATATGTCCTAGAAAACTCCTTTAGGGAGCAAAGGAGGACAAAAAGAGTTGAGTCCAAAGTATGGACTGTCTTTTCAAAATGATACTTTGGCATAATCTGTGTGCCATAGGGTTTTTGGAAGAAAGCAGCCATAGTTTTTCAATCCTGATATCTCCTGCATCAATTTTGCCGTCAACGCCACTTACAGTATGTTCACATAGTTTATGGGCTCATAATGCTTGGAGCCTGTACAGTGGCTTATGAAGTTCCTACATTTCCTACAGGTACATACTACAGAGCTGCAGACACACTGTATGGTGCCACTGTGGCGCCCCTGAGGTACTGCACCTTCTCCTAAGGTGTAGTGCCCCACCGTCCAGGTAGGGTGGGAACTCCTTTCCACACTCCAACACTCGCACCCCACACACAGGATAGTTCAGCACAACCACATTGCGGCTCAGTGCTTAGAGAGTAGCAGAGCACCTCTGTTGGATCCCTGCATGGATCACTGGATGTGCTGGGAGGTGGGTGGAGTTAAGATACATAAAAGAGTGGGAAAGTGTAGGATGACAGGTCAGTCTGACAGAAGGTCAGTCGGGTAGGAAGTCACTCAGGCAGGAGTGAGGATCCCTGGAGGAAGGGATGGAGGAAGGAGTGCTGCAGCTGCCTCAGTGATCTGAGCCAGCTGGCACGGGAAAGAGAAAGAAGGAGAAAGACTTAAAACTGCAACCTAAGCTTCCATAAGAAAGAAAGACAAGTACGGAACGAAGGAGTAGGACGTGGGTTGGAAGAGGAACCCTGCCTATAGGTTCTCAGCGCAAGGCTGGGTCCTGGTCCCTGAGGTTGTATGGACACTTATGGTTCTGCAGCAGACAGCGGTGGAGTAGTTGGCTGTAAATGCACTACTCCCATCTAAGACTTGGGGCACAACAGCAATTGGATAGAGAGCCGGGACTCAGGAGAAGGGAGTCCCCGAAGCAGGCTACAGCTGTCTGCCGTACAAGTAGAGTTCTTGGGAACATCTGTCAGGAGGAACTCCAGCGTACCACGGTACGGGAGATCTTCACACTTAAAGGCGCTATAGAGGAGATGTTCAGGAAAGGTACATAAGTTGGCGGAGTGTGGAGGGGAGCTTTCCATCTTGCCTGGGAGTTGGCTGGGTCTCTGACCCGGAGGACACGGCACAGAAGCGGGCACTACTGACTGTGAGTAAAGCTTTGGAACTACATGCCGTAGTGTCCTCCATTCCTTCCTGCGCCCGTCTGCCTGACACTGCTACATCCCCCTGCGCCGGACACTACACTACCTAAGTGTCCCCACATCTACACTGCTGTTATGATTGAGTCACCGTAGGAGGCAAAAACAGAAATGCTAGCTAAGTCCTGAAAACCAGAGAAGTTGGCAACTATCAGATTGCAGACCCCTGAACCTATCAACACAACTAGCAGTAGCCGTGGGGGGTTCCTACGATGACCTAGACCCCTCGATCACAGCCGGAGAGATACATAGGCCTAAAGAAGGAAAGGGGAAATCTAACTGCCCCAGAGCAGACCCCAAAGCAATAGGCAGCCCCCCACATATAATGACGGTGAAGCAAGATGAAAACACTTACACAGACAGAAAGACAGGCTGAGCAAAGACGGGGCCCAAAAACTACCTAGATAGGAACGGATAGGAAGGCTGCTGTCTGCAATCTGCCAAAACCCTATCAGAGACAAAAGCCAACAAGCTGATATAAAAATGGCCCTGAAGCAACTAAGCTTCAAAAACTAAATCAGCACTCAGGTACCTTCAGAAGACAGAGCTCACGGAACACTGCACACTCCAGCAGGGAGTGGCAGAATCCAAAAAGCAAGAAAAACAAAAACAAATCTTAGATGCAAAAGGCAAAACAGAAAACTTAGCTTTAGGAGAGCAGGAATCAGACTGGTGTCCAAGAGTCCACAGAGAAATCACCCGCAGGGCAGAAAGGGCGTAGGCTGCCTTAAATCCAGTCAGTGACTCCACTCAGCCAATCGTCTTCATTAGTCCCAGGTGTCTGATAATCAGGCTCACTACCTTCCTTCACTAGAATAGGGAGTTCACCAGGCCTCAGTGACGGAGGGGAAAATGAACTCACAACAGTACCCCCCCTTGAGGAGGGGTCACCGAACCCTCAACAACGCTACCAGGGCGATCAGGGTGAGCCCGATGAAAGGCACGCACCAATCTTTTGGCATGAATATCAGAGGCAGAGACCCAGGAATTATCCTCCTGACCATAACCCTTCCACTTAACCAAATACTGGAGTCTCCGTCTAGCCAGACGGGAATCCAGAATTTTCTCTACCTCATATTCCAAGTTACCTTCAACCAATACAGGGTCCGGAGGTGCCACCTCAGGCACAACTGGCTCAACAAACCTCTTCAACAAGGACTTATGGAACACATTATGGATCTTAAATGTGACAGGAAGAGCCAAACAAAAAAAACAGGATTAATAATCTCCAAAATCTTGTAAGGTCCAATAAATCTAGGCTTAAACTTAGGAGAAGCCACCTTCATAGCAATATTTTTTAATGATAACAACACCATATCACCAATCTTAAACTGGGGACCAATGGTCCTATGTCGATTGGAAAACCGCTGGGCCTTTTCCTGGGAGAGAGATAACTTATCCACCACTTGGTCCCAGATCTGGTGCATTCTCTCCACCACAGTGTCAACACCTGGGCAGGCAGAAGGCTCCACCTGCCCTGAAGAAAATCGAGGGTGAAAACCAAAGTTACAAAAAAAAGGTGACATCAAAGTGGCAGAACTAGCTCTATTATTTAAAGCAAATTCGGCCAAGGGCAAAAATGAAACCCAATCATCCTGATCAGCGGAAATAAAACATCTCAAATACGACTCCAAGGTCTGGTTTGTTCTCTCTGTCTGCCCATTGGTCTGAGGGTGAAAAGCAGAGGAGAAGGACAACTGAATTCCCAACTTGGAACAGAACGTCCTCCAAAATTTAGACACAAACTGAACTCCTCTGTCAGATACAATGTTCTCAGGAATCCCGTGCAAGCGAACCACCTGTTGCAAAAACAGAGGCACCAACTCAGAGGAAGATGGCAACTTAGGGAGTGGTACAAGATGAACCATCTTAGAGAACCTATCACAAATCACCCAAATAACAGTCATTCTTTGAGAGACCGGCATATCAGAGATGAAATCCATTGAAATATGGGTCCATGGCCTCAGGGGTGGATTAAGGGTAGCCAGGGCCCGGGGCAGTTCAGACTCTGTGGGCCCCCCTCGCCACGTGACGGGGGTCACGAATCGTAGAGCCACACTCTACATAGAGAATAATGGGGCCTCCAGCACCGACCTCCACCCGCAGAGCCACACTCTACATAGAGAATAATGGGGCCTCCAGCACCGACCTCCACCCGCAGAGCCGCACTCCACATAGAGAATAATGGAGCCTCCAGCACCGACCTCCACCCGCACTCCACATAGAGAATAATGGAGCCTCCAGCACCGACCTCCACCCGCAGAGCCGCACTCTACATAGAGAATAATGGGGCCTCCAGCACCGACCTCCACCCGCAGAGCCGCACTCCACATAGAGAATAATGGAGCCTCCAGCACCGACCTCCACCCGCAGAGCCGCACTCCACATAGAGAATAATGGAGCCTCCAGCACCGACCTCCACCCGCAGAGCCACACTACACAGAGAATAATGGAGCCTCCGGCACCGACCTCCACCCGCAGAGCCACACTACACAGAGAATAATGGAGCCTCCGGCACCGACCTCCACCCGCACTCCACATAGAGAATAATGGGGCCTCCAGCACCAACCTCCACCCGCAGAGCCGCACTCCACATAGAGAATAATGGAGCCTCCAGCACCGACCTCCACCCGCAGAGCCGCACTCCACATAGAGAATAATGGAGCCTCCAGCACCGACCTCCACCCGCAGAGCCCCACTCCACATAGAGAATAATGGAGCCTCCAGCACCGACCTCCACCCGCAGAGCCACACTCCACATAGAGAATAATGGAGCCTCCGGCACCGACCTCCACCCACAGAGCCGCACTCCACATAGAGAATAATGGAGCCTCCAGCACCGACCTCCACCCGCAGAGCCACACTCCACATAGAGAATAATGGAGCCTCCAGCACCGACCTCCACCCGCAGAGCCACACTCCTCATAGAGAATAATGGAGCCTCCAGCACCGACCTCCACCCGCAGAGCCGCACTCCACATAGAGAATAATGGGGCCTCCAGCACCGACCTCCACCCGCAGAGCCACACTCCACATAGAGAATAATGGAGCCTCCAGCACCGACGTCCACCCGCAGAGCCGCACTCCACATAGAGAATAATGGAGCCTCCAGCACCGACCTCCACCTGCAGAGCCCCACTCCACATAGAGAATAATGGAGCCTCCAGCACCGACCTCCACCTGCAGAGCCGCACTCCACATAGAGAATAATGGAGCCTCCAGCACCGACCTCCACCCGCAGAGCCCCACTCCACATAGAGAATAATGGAGCCTCCAGCACCGACCTCCACCCGCAGAGCCACACTCCACATAGAGAATAATGGAGCCTCCAGCACCGACCTCCACCCGCAGAGCCTCATTCCACATAGAGAATAATGGAGCCTCCAGCACTGACCTCCACCCGCAGAGCCGCACTCCACATAGAGAATAATGGAGCCTCCAGCACTGACCTCCAGCCGCAGAGCCTCACTCCACATAGAGAATAATGGAGCCTCCAGCACTGACCTCCACCCGCAGAGCCGCACTCCACATAGAGAATAATGGGGCCTCCAGCACCGACCTCCACCCGCAGAGCTGCACTCCACAGAGAATAATGGAGCCTCCAGCACCGACGTCCACCCGCAGAGCCGCACTCCACATAGAGAATAATGGGGCCTCCAGCACCGACCTCCACCAGCAGAGCCACACTCCACATACAGAATAATGGGGCCTCCAGCACCGACCTCCACCTGCAGAGCCGCACTCCACATAGAGAATAATGGAGCCTCCAGCACTGACCTCCACCCGCAGAGCCGCACTCCACATAGAGAATAATGGGGCCTCCAGCACTGACCTCTACCCGCAGAGCCGCACTCCACATAGAGAATAATGGAGCCTCCAGCACCGACCTCCACCCGCAGAGCCACACTCCACATAGAGAATAATGGAGCCTCCAGCACTGACCTCCACCCGCAGAGCCACACTCCACATAGAGAATAATGGAGCCTCCAGCACCGACCTCCACCCGCAGAGCCACACTCCACATAGAGAATAATGGGGCCTCCAGCACCGACCTCCACCCGCAGAGCCGCACTCCACATAGAGAATAATGGAGCCTCCAGCACTGACCTCCACCCGCAGAGCCGCACTCCACATAGAGAATAATGGAGCCTCCAGCACCGACCTCCACCCGCAGAGCCACACTCCACATAGAGAATAATGGGGCCTCCAGCACCGACCTCCACCCGCAGAGCCGCACTCCTCATAGAGAATAATGGAGCCTCCAGCACCGACCTCCACCCGCAGAGCCGCACTCCACATAGAGAATAATGGGGCCTCCAGCACCGACCTCCACCCGCAGAGCCGCACTCCACATAGAGAATAATGGAGCCTCCAGCACCGACCTCCACCTGCAGAGCCCCACTCCACATAGAGAATAATGGAGCCTCCAGCACCGACCTCCACCTGCAGAGCCGCACTCCACAGAGAATAATGGAGCCTCCAGCACCGACCTCCACCCGCAGAGCCCCACTCCACATAGAGAATAATGGAGCCTCCAGCACCGACCTCCACCCGCAGAGCCACACTCCACATAGAGAATAATGGAGCCTCCAGCACCGACCTCCACCCGCAGAGCCTCATTCCACATAGAGAATAATGGAGCCTCCAGCACTGACCTCCACCCGCAGAGCCGCACTCCACATAGAGAATAATGGAGCCTCCAGCACTGACCTCCACCCGCAGAGCCTCACTCCACATAGAGAATAATGGAGCCTCCAGCACTGACCTCCACCCGCAGAGCCGCACTCCACATAGAGAATAATGGGGCCTCCAGCACCGACCTCCACCCGCAGAGCTGCACTCCACAGAGAATAATGGAGCCTCCAGCACCGACGTCCACCCGCAGAGCCGCACTCCACATAGAGAATAATGGGGCCTCCAGCACCGACCTCCACCCGCAGAGCCACACTCCACATACAGAATAATGGGGCCTCCAGCACCGACCTCCACCTGCAGAGCCGCACTCCACATAGAGAATAATGGAGCCTCCAGCACTGACCTCCACCCGCAGAGCCGCACTCCACATAGAGAATAATGGGGCCTCCAGCACTGACCTCCACCCGCAGAGCCGCACTCCACATAGAGAATAATGGAGCCTCCAGCACCGACCTCCACCCGCAGAGCCACACTCCACATAGAGAATAATGGAGCCTCCAGCACCGACCTCCACCCGCAGAGCCACACTCCACATAGAGAATAATGGGGCCTCCAGCACTGACCTCCACCCGCAGAGCCGCACTCCACATAGAGAATAATGGGGCCTCCAGCACCGACCTCCACCCGCAGAGCCGCACTCCACATACATGGCTGCTCTCTGTGCTGTGCGCACAGGCCCTGTGATGAGGTCACAGGAGGGGAGGAGACAGGGGTCACATGATCGGGGTCCTGACACCTTCCCTCCTGTGATCTCATCACAAGCCTTTGCACGCTACCAGCAGTATCAGCGTTCACGCTACTTGTAGATGCTGCTGGTAGCAGAGCACATAATGCCGCCCCCACGGTCACTCACTTTTAGGTGGGGAGAAGATGGAGTGCCATTGCAGCAGCCAGCAGGAATGTGGTGGGGGCCCCCTTAGAAGCTCTTGTGGTGGGGGCCCCGGGGCTGAAGCCCCGCCTGCCCTGCCTATAATCCGGCCCTGCGCGGTGGCGGATTATAATGGGGCAATTTACTGGCCTGGGCTGTGGGCCCCTTAACCCCACTGGGCCCGGGGCAACTGCCCAAATTGACCTCATTATAATCCGCCACTGCATGGCCTCCTGGGGACCGGCAAAGGCATCAACAACCCACTAGAGCGAGAACAAGATTTAGACCGGGAGCAAGTCCCACAGGACTTCACAAAATTCCTGACATCATGAGACAAGGTGGGCCACCAAAAAGAGCGACTCACCAGATCTCTAGTACCAAAAATACCTGGATGACCAGCCAATGCAGAACAATGAACTTCAGACATCACTCTCTTCTTCCACTGGTCAGGAACATACAACTTTCCACTGGGGCAACGCTCAGGTTTGTCCTCCTGGAACTCTTGCAGAGCAAGTCTCAAATCGGGCGAGATGGCAGAAAGAACTACCCCTTCGCCTAAGATGGTGGCAGGCTTGGTCACCACAGGAGAATCAGCAAAGAAACTCCTAGAGAGGGCGTCTGCCTTGACATTCTTAGTTCCAGGAAGGAAAGAGACCACAAAATCAAAACGTGTAAAAAACAAGGCCCACCTAGCCTGTCTAGGGTTCAAGCGTTTAGCCGACTCTAGGTAAATCAAATTTTTGTGGTCAGTGAGGACCACAACTTGATGTTTGGCTCCCTCCAACCAATGTCTCCACTCCTGAAATGCCCATTTCATGGCCAGCAGTTCCCGATTCCCCACATCATAGTTACGTTCAGATAAAGAGAACTTACGGGAAAAGAAAGCACAGGGATTCATTTTAGATGTTACCGGATCCTTTTGGGACAACACCGCTCCTGCACCAATCTCAGAAGCATCCACCTCTACCTGGAACGGAAGTGAGACATCAGGTTGCCGCAGAACCGGGGCGGAGGTAAATCTACGCTTCAGCTCCTGAAAGGAAGCAACCGCCTCCGGAGACCAATTCAACACATCCGCACCCGTCCTGGTCAGGTCAGTCAATGGTTTGGCAATACTAGAAAATTTTGCTATAAATTTCCGATAAAAATTAGCAAAACCCAAAAACTTCTGGAGGGCCTTCAAAGAAGTGGGCTGAACCCAATCATAAATGGCCTGTACCTTGGCCGGGTCCATTTCAATAGTTGACGCCGACAAAATAAATCCCAAAAAAGAAATTCTCTGTACTCCAAAAAGGCATTTTGATCCTTTGACATACAGAGAATTCTCTCTCAAGATCCGGAACACAGTCCGAACATGTTCCACATGAGAATCCCAATCCTTGGAGAAGATCAAAATATCATCCAGATAGATAATCAAAAATTTATCGACAAAGTCTCGGAAAATATCGTTCATGAAGCACTGGAAGACAGAAGGGGCATTAGTGAGCCCAAAAGGCATCACCAGGTACTCAAAATGTCCCTCCAGAGTATTAAACGCCGTCTTCCATTCATCCCCCTGCTTAAAGCGGATAAGATTATACGCCCCCCTGAGGTCAAGCTTGGTAAACCAGCAAGCACCTCTGACTCTAGAGAATAGATCCGAAATCAGGGGTAACGGATACTGATATTTAATAGTAATTTTATTGAGGGCACGATAATCAATACAAGGCCCTAAAGAACCATCCTTCTTGGCCACAAAAAAAAAACCGGCACCTAAGGGTGAAGAGGATGGTCTAATATGACCCTTCTCCAACGCCTCCTTAATATAGGACCGCATAGCCTCGTGCTCGAGTACAGATAAATTGAAGAGCCGACCCTTAGGAAATTTACACCCCGGGTTTAGTTCAATTGCACAGTCATAACTCCTATGAGGAGGCAAGGACGCAGACTCATTCTCACTAAATACATCATAGTAGTCCGCCAAATAGTCAGGAACCTCATGCGACTGAGGAGAGGTGGAAAAAACCGGAGCCTCACTAAAGGTACACCGGCAACCCCAACTCACCACAGACACAGACTTCCAATCCAAAACTGGATTATGAATCTGCAACCAGGGAAACCCCAGAACAACGGCATCATGCAAACCATGCAACACCAAAAATCTGCAATTTTCTTGGTGGTCTGGGGCGACCCGCATGACCAACTGGGTCCAAAACTGAGGTTTATTTTTAGCCAGAGGGGTAGCATCAATCCCCCTCAAAGGGATAGGCGTCTGCAGAGGTGTCAACGGAAATCCACAACGTTTAGCAAAATCCACGTCCATTAGGTTTAGCGCTGCTCCCGAATCCACAAAAGCCTTGGCGGAAAATGTGGACAGGGAACAGATCAGAGTAATCGCCAAAAGAAACTTAAGCTGAACCCCACCAACAGAAAACGTGTGTGCAAAGCGTTTCTCACGTTTAGGACAAACAGAAATAACATGTGAGGCATCTCCACAGAAAAAACACAGCTTATTACTCCTTCTGAATTCCTGACGTTGCGCCTTAGACAAAACTCTATGACATTGCATAGGTTCAGACGTCTGTTCACGTAAACGCCGATCAACCTGAATGGCTAAAGACATAGAATCGTCCAGACCAGAGGGAACAGGAAATCCCACCATAGTATCTTTTACGGCTTCTGACAAACCCTTCCGAAAGAGAGCAGCCAAGGAACTATCATTCCAGGTAGTAAGGACCGCCCACTTTCGGAACTTTTGACAGTACAACTCTGCAGATTCTCGACCCTGGTTCAATGCTAACAGGGTCTTTTCAGCCTGATCAATAGCATTAGGTTTGTCGTAGAGCAACCCCAAGGCTTGAAAAAATGCGTTCACATTAGTCAGAATAGGATCATCTGGTTTCAAAGAAAACGCCCAATCCTGGGGATCGCCGCGCAGCAAAGAGATGACAATTTTAACCTGCTGCGCGGGGCTCCCTGACAAGTTAGGCTTCAAAGCAAAAAATAATTTACAATTATTTTTGAAACTCAAAAATTTAGATCGATCCCCAAAAAATACATCAGGTGTGGGGATCTTTGGTTCAACAGCATGTGAACGAGCAAGATAGGCGGAAATTCCTCGCACTTCAGCAGCGAGCTGCTCCACACGATCAGACACTTGCTTTATCTCCATTTCAGAGAAAAAAAAATTCCCCCTACGGCCTCAGAAATATAGAGGAAAGAATATACACACACCCTTTTTTTTTTTTTTTTAAACACAATTCTTTCCTGCTATTGAGTACCCCAGGATCTGCGGTTTGGCTGGTGATTCTGTTATGATTGAGTCACCATAGGAGGCAAAAACAGAAATGCTAGCTAAGTCCTGAAAACCAGAGAAGTTGGCAACTATCAGATTGCAGACCCCTGAACCTATCAACACAACTAGCAGTAGCCGTGGGGGGTTCCTACGATGACCTAGACCCCTCGATCACAGCCGGAGAGATACATAGGCCTAAAGAAGGAAAGGGGAAATCTAACTGCCCCAGAGCAGACCCCAAAGCAATAGGCAGCCCCCCACATATAATGACGGTGAAGCAAGATGAAAACACTTACACAGACAGAAAGACAGGCTGAGCAAAGACGGGGCCCAAAAACTACCTAGATAGGAACGGATAGGAAGGCTGCTGTCTGCAATCTGCCAAAACCCTATCAGAGACAAAAGCCAACAAGCTGATATAAAAATGGCCCTGAAGCAACTAAGCTTCAAAAACTAAATCAGCACTCAGGTACCTTCAGAAGACAGAGCTCACGGAACACTGCACACTCCAGCAGGGAGTGGCAGAATCCAAAAAGCAAGAAAAACAAAAACAAATCTTAGATGCAAAAGGCAAAACAGAAAACTTAGCTTTAGGAGAGCAGGAATCAGACTGGTGTCCAAGAGTCCACAGAGAAATCACCCGCAGGGCAGAAAGGGCGTAGGCTGCCTTAAATCCAGTCAGTGACTCCACTCAGCCAATCGTCTTCATTAGTCCCAGGTGTCTGATAATCAGGCTCACTACCTTCCTTCACTAGAATAGGGAGTTCACCAGGCCTCAGTGACGGAGGGGAAAATGAACTCACAACACACTGCCCTGGGACAACAGCCCTGCCTGTGGAGGGCTATACCATCATTCCTGCACCACACCATCTGTCCCGGAGGATTTGCATGCAGTGTCGGCTTAATACCTCCCTTGCCGAGCACCACAGGTGGCGTCACAAATTTTTCCATTAACTACACTTCCCCATTACTTGGGCGTCCAGGGACACGGACTGGGTCACCTCTGCTGTGACACATTCCCCTGACACCGGCCCGGTACCGAGTATCCCCGCGACCCTGGGAGGGCGACCCAACTTGGCATCACGAACAGGATGACGAGACCAGATGCCATCGGGTTCTGTGTGCCTGAGATTTGTTGGACTTTGAACTTTTGAAAATGTGCAGAAGACCCAATTTGATAGACTGTGACATGAATGCTAAAAATGGCCGCTGGCGTGGAGAAGAAGGTCGTGAAGAGATGGGAGGTCCTAGGAAAAGACCGCAAAGAGTCTTGGGCTTCCACTGCCTGAATTACTATGTGACAGCAACATGGCCCACCCCCGAGGGGTTCGTATACTGGCCTGGTATGGAGGCGCTGGAAGAAGATGCCGTCCCCGGAAGGAGGGGCAGAAGAAGCCAGTGGCGGGAAAGGGGCCGAGGCAGGGAGAAGAACGCCAGAACGCCATGATGAAAAGAGAGAAGTCAGAAGAACAGGGGGAGGAGAGGACACTCGCTCCCAGGCCGCCCCTGCGGAGGCTGCGACTGCTGATACACCCTCTGCAGCGGCCGCCACCACCTCACACCCGATACTGTCATTGGGTGAGCCCCGTTTGGAGAAGATATATGAGGACGTTAGAGCAGAATGGAGGCCCAGGACAGCGTCCCCGCCTGGACCGGGCGCGGCTGTACCGACCTCCACCGACGACCCCGTCCGAGACCGACCTGGCCCCGGCACGGATCCAACTGCGGTCCATCCCATCAGTCACTCTGGGAGTTGCGGCTGCAGCCATCTACCATCAGGTACCGGAGCCGGAACCGCAGCTGGAAACGCCAGGTACGATTACTGCCCGGGGTTGACCCTAGCTTTGGGAGCGGAATCCATGGATAGGAATGGCCCAGTTGACCTCCGCCGACGATCCCTGACTGCGGTACCACTAACTGAAGTCCCAATGGACACTGAGGAATCAGATCCTGAGGAATTAGTGACGGCGCCGGCTGAATCGCCAACAGCAGCAGCAGTGCTGTCAGCGGATGCGCCATCCCTGCAGGCAATTGATGTTTCAATGGCCCTTTCCATTACCCCGACCAGTCCCTATCTCACCCTGTGGGAGGCAGAATACATGCGTTTAGCAAGAAACCAGAATCAAGATGAAGATACCACATCTGGTAGCAGTTCCCAATTAGCTTCCAGAACCCCAGGAGGGGATCAGCATTAATAACTCTCGTTACCCAGGAGGGTTTATTTGCACCGTTGTGCCTTCTCTTGTTCATGATGTTTTCCCTGTTTGCACTTTTGTTGCCTAGTTTTTGATTGGCAGCGTTTTCTAATTTGAACTTCCGTGATCATGAACTTGGAGTGCATCACAAACTTTATTGTAAATAGTTTGCGCCTCTTTAGGTGCCCTCTCTTGGTTTTACATAAGGACACTTTGCGAAGATGATGTCTACCTCAAAGGACACTGCAAGAGATCCCGGCTGGGAGCGGTGTCCAGCACTTACAAGAATAATTGTTGAAAGTTTTAATGTGAAGTATTTGATATTGTGTTTTATGATAGCTTTTATATAGAATGAGAAATGTTTTGATACAGGGATGAGAGGTTTGAATAAAGAGTTGAGAATGTAGATGGTTAACCAGGTATCACGGGTGTCACTTGAAAGAAAACAGAAAATGTGAAGAAATGTGTACTAGTAAAAGAAAGATGAAGAATACTGAAGTGATAGTGAGTCACAGATAATAGCACTTAGAATTACATAAAGTATGAAAAATTGCACTTTTTGACTTAGAATTGGTGGTAGTTAATTAAGAATTGCTTGAAACGTTCAAGAAACAATGCCTCCTAAATTAGGAAGTTTAGTATAAGAAATGTTTATGCAGCATTACAAAAATTTTGTATGTTCCTGTACTGTCAACTTTGTTTGCCTTGCAGCCCGTGGACGTGCTGTGTTTAACGGGGGGGGGTATGTGGCGCCCCTGAGGCTCAGTCGCCACAGAGGTACTGCAACTTTTCCTAAGGTGTAGTGACCCACCATCCAGGTAGGGTGGGAACTCCTTCCAACACTCCAACACTCGCACCCTACACATAACAGGGTAGTTCTGCACAACCACATTGCGGCTCAGTGCTTAGAGAGTAGCAGAGCACTTTTGGTGGTTCCCTGCTTGGAACACTGGACATGGTGGGAGGTGGGTGGAGTTAAGATACATAAAAGAGTGGGAAAGTGTAGGATGACTGGTCAGTCTGACAAAAGGTCAGTCGGGTAGGAAGTCACTCAGACAGGAGTGAGGATCCCTGGAGGAAGGGATGGAGGAAGGAGTGCTGCAGCTGCCTCAGTGATCTGAGCCAGCTGGCACAGGAAAGGAAAAGGAGAAAGACGTAGAACTGAAACCTAAGCTTCCATAAGAAAGAAAGACAAGTACGGAACGAAGGAGTAGAGATAACAGAGAGGACGTGGGTTGGAAGAGGAACCCTGCCTATAGGTTCTCAGTGCAAGGCCGGGTCCCGGTCCCCGAGGTTGTATGGACACTTATGGTTCTGCAGCAGACAACGGTGGAGTAGTTGGCTGTAAATGCACTACTCCCATCTAAGACTTGGGGCACAAGAGCAATTGGATAGGGAGCCCGGACTCAGGAGAAGGGAGTCCCTGAAGCAGGCTACAGCTGTCTGCCGTACAAGTAGACTTCTTGGGAACATCTGTCAGGAGGAACTCCAGCGTACCACGGTACTGGAGATCTTCACACTTAAAGGCGCTATAGAGGAGACATTCAGGAAAGGCACATAAGTTGGCGGAGTGTGGAGGGGAGCTTTCCATCTTGCCTGGGAGTTGGCTGGGTCCCTGACCCGGAGGACACGGCATAGAAGCGGGTACTACTGACTGTGAGTAAAGCTTTGGAACTACATGCCCTGGTGTCCTGCATTCCTTCCTGCGTCCGTCTGCCTGACACTGCTACATCCCCCTGCGCCGGACACCACACTACCTAAGTGTCTCCACATCTACACTGCCCTGGGACAACAGCCCTGCCTGTGGAGGGCTATACCATCATTGCTGCACCACACCATCTGTCCCGGAGGATCTGCATGCAGCGTCGGCTTAACACCTCCCTTGCCGAGCACCACAGGTGGCGTCACCAATTATTCCATTCCATTAACTACATTCCCCCATTACTTGGGTGCCCAGGGCCACGGACCGGGTCACCGCTGCTGTGACACATCCCGCTGACACCGGCCCGGTACCGAGTACCCTACAGCCCTGGGAGGGCGACCCACCACCACATGGCACTTTATTACAGAAATATTATGAGGGTAGAGTCCTTCCACAAAATAGCAAATAACGAAGGACTCATTTAAGCATATGGAAGTAGTGTAACTCAATAAATGTCTCTGGGCTCCATATTACGCCTTTAAATTTCGACGCTTAAGTTTGCGTGAGACCGATGCACATATTCCTAAAGATAATTAGCGAGTGCCAGCACTGCTGTCACTTATTAATTGTCTACAGATGCAGCTTGACTCTGGAAGGTATGAGGTCATAGCAAAGTGCTGACCTGGAGATCTCGCCACTGGATTTATAGATTTTTCAGGGGTATTTTAGATAAATTGAGGCATAAATATTTGTCAGGATGTAATGGATTGATTCCCGGCTCCTCACTCTCAGGCTGTTTAATGGAAATAGTATGGCGCCTTCTATACTATGAAAATGTATTTGTGACCATGGATGCAGAAATCCATCTCCAGGCAGGCAGCTCTTAGTGAGCATTATAGCGACAAGCGGGGGGATGTAATTCTGTGCGCTGTCATCATCAAACATATCCCTAAGAGGAATCCACTTAAGATAACATTGTTTAAGTAATATGTAGAGGTAAAAGCGTGTCACCGTCCTCCGGAAGGCGTATTTGTCATAGGGACAGGGGGTAAAGCAGGAAAGCAGGCTCTTATGAAAACATATTGCTACATAAAGACGCTCCTCGGTATCACGCGGACATATAATATATAGTACGTTGGGCCTGAGATCTGTCATATACGATAAATATGAAGCCACCCCAGACTCACGGTTCTAGATCTTTTCCTACAATTTACATATTCATGCGCTAATGGGATCAATAAGAGGCAATTTATCATTTCCACAAGCACAAGAAGCACTAAGTAAACTCTTGCAGGCGGCTTTATATTGCACATGACAATGCGTCTGCCAAGACTCGTGCACGGAGGGTGTGCAGCAGCCGATACAGCCCCTCAGACATTTTGTATACTGCCCTATGGTGTCTCCAGAATATCCCTCTAATAATGGACATCACATGTGAAATTGAAGGTCCAGAGAGGGTTTCAGGGGGTTCAGAGGTGGAAAACAGACAGTGGGCCTGAATAGGCGCCAAAGCCCCACCACCATCTAAAAAGCCTTCATTATTATAAATGGTGCATGGTAGGTGGTGGCTCAGTTACAGAGTATGGACTCACAGCACGCAATGGGTGCGGTATTAAACTCTGTACACCACAGACGTAACCTAAGACTATCCTGAAAGACAATGGCTTTCTTACATGTGACACGCTCTGTTCCTGGTGGTTTTTCGTGGGGTTTTTTTTCACATAAGTTATTGAATTGTGACTATTTTACAGTGTTATAGGTACTGACTAGATTTGCAGGACCTCGGTTCAGCGGCCATGCTGGTAGTCTGTTGCCACCAGACTCCAAACCTCCTACTTGCTGGCATCCATAGCGTCTCCTCTGATTAGAAAGCTCAGGGAGATGTCATTGTGGCGCCCCTGAGGCTCAATCGCCACAGAGGTACTGCACCTCCTCCTGAGGTGTGGTGCCTCACCATCCAGGTAAGTTGGAGGCTCCTGACCACGCTCCTACATCTGCATCCCACACAACACAGTAGTTCAGCAAAGCCACATTGCGTCTCCCTGCTTGGAGTGTAGCAGAGCACCTTTGGTGGCTCCCTGCTTGGAACACGAAACGTGCTGGGAGGCGGGTGGAGTTAGAATACATAAAAGAGCGGGAAGGGTTAGGATTAGAGGTCAGTTAGTGTGAGGAGGTCCACGTGTGCAGACGTGTGGAGAGAAGCTGGAGGTTGAGCTGAGGAAAGAGAGCTCCCTCCCAGTGAGCGCATGAACTGGAGCCTGGTCTCCATGGTTGTACGGATACTAATGGTCCTGCAACAGATACCAGGGGAGTAGGAGGCTGTAAATGCCCTACTCCCATCTAAGACTCGGAGGCACAACAGCACGGAGTGAGCCAAGAGAGGAATAGCGGCTACAGCTGTCTGCCATACGAGGAGTGCTAGTAGAAGAGAATTAGGAGGAACTTCAGTGTAATTCAGTACTAGGAGTACTTCACTCAAATAAGCACTAGGGAAGGAGACTGCACAGCCCATCTGCTGAGAGAGAATCCTGAGCTGCTTCCAGGCTAGCCTGCTCCATTACCATCCGTAATCAGGACCCTGGACTGCATTTATCAAGTAAAGGTACAGAAATTGCACCCTGCTGTGTCTTTGTCTGCTTCCTACCCTTCCGGCACTGCTACATCCCCATGCCCAGTGGCGGATTATAATGAGGTCAATTTGGGCAGTTGCCCCGGGCCCAGTGGGGTTAAGGGGCCCACAGCCCAGGCCAGTAAATTGCCCCATTATAATCCGCCACCGCGCAGGGCCGGATTATAGGCAGGGCAGGCGGGGCTTCAGCCCCGGGGCCCCCACCACAAGAGCTTCTAAGGGGGCCCCAACCACATTCCTGCTGGCTGCTGCAATGGCACTCCATCTTCTCCCCACCTAAAAGTGAGTGACCGTGGGGGCGGCATTATGTGCTCTGCTACCAGCAGCATCTACAAGTAGCATGCAAAGGCTTGTGATGAGATCACAGGAGGTAAGGTGTCAGGCCCCCGATCATGTGACCCCTGTCTCCTCCCCTCCTGTGACCTCATCACAGGTCCTGTGCGCACAGCACTGAGAGCAGCCATGTATGTGGAGTGCGGCTCTGCGGGTGGAGGTCGGTGCTGGAGGCTCCATTATTCTCTATGTGGAGTGCGGCTCTGCGGGTGGAGGTCAGTGCTGGAGGCCCCATTATTCTCTATGTGGAGTGTGGCTCTGCGGGTGGAGGTCAGTGCTGGAGGCCCCATTATTCTCTATGTGGAGTGCGGCTCTGCGGGTGGAGGTCGGTGCTGGAGGCCCCATTATTCTCTATGTGGAGTGCGGCTCTGCGGGTGGAGGTCGGTGCTGGAGGCTCCATTATTCTCTATGTGGAGTGCGGCTCTGCGGGTGGAGGTCGGTGCTGGAGGCTCCATTATTCTCTATGTGGAGTGCGGCTCTGCGGGTGGAGTTCGGTGCTGGAGGCCCCATTATTCTCTATGTGGAGTGCGGCTCTGCGGGTGGAGGTCGGTGCTGGAGGCTCCATTATTCTCTATGTGGAGTGCGGCTCTGCGGGTGGAGGTCAGTGCTGGAGGCTCCATTATTCTCTATGTGGAGTGCGGCTCTGCGGGTGGAGGTCGGTGCTGGAGGCTCCATTATTCTCTATGTGGAGTGCGGCTCTGCGGGTGGAGGTCGGTGCTGGAGGCTCCATTATTCTCTATGTGGAGTGTGGCTCTGCGGGTGGAGGTCGGTGCTGGAGGCCCCATTATTCTCTATGTGGAGTGCGGCTCTGCGGGTGGAGGTCGGTGCTGGAGGCTCCATTATTCTCTATGTGGAGTGCGGCTCTGCGGGTGGAGGTCAGTGCTGGAGGCTCCATTATTCTCTATGTGGAGTGTGGCTCTGCGGGTGGAGGTCAGTGCTGGAGGCCCCATTATTCTCTATGTGGAGTGCGGCTCTGCGGGTGGAGGTCGGTGCTGGAGGCTCCATTATTCTCTATGTGGAGTGGGGCTCTGCGGGTGGAGGTCGGTGCTGGAGGCTTCATTATTCTCTATGTGGAGTGTGGCTCTGCGGGTGGAGGTCAGTGCTGGAGGCCCCATTATTCTCTATGTGGAGTGCGGCTCTGCGGGTGGAGGTCGGTGCTGGAGGCTCCATTATTCTCTATGTGGAGTGTGGCTCTGCGGGTGGAGGTCGATGCTGGAGGCTCCATTATTCTCTATGTGGTGTGCGGGTGGAGGTCAGTGCTGGAGGCTCCATTATTCTCTATGTGGTGTGCGGGTGGAGGTCAGTGCTGGAGGCTCCATTATTCTCTATGTGGAGTGCGGCTCTGCGGGTGGAGGTCGGTGCTGGAGGCTCCATTATTCTCTATGTGGAGTGCGGGTGGAGGTCGGTGCTGGAGGCTCCATTATTCTCTATGTGGAGTGTGGCTCTGCGGGTGGAGGTCAGTGCTGGAGGCCCCATTATTCTCTATGTGGAGTGTGGCTCTGCGGGTGGAGGTCGGTGCTGGAGGCTCCATTATTCTCTATGTGGAGTGCGGCTCTGCGGGTGGAGGTCAGTGCTGGAGGCCCCATTATTCTCTATGTGGAGTGCGGGTGGAGGTCGGTGCTGGAGGCTCCATTATTCTCTATGTGGAGTGTGGCTCTGCGGGTGGAGGTCAGTGCTGGAGGCCCCATTATTCTCTATGTGGAGTGTGGCTCTGCGGGTGGAGGTCGGTGCTGGAGGCTCCATTATTCTCTATGTGCAGTGTGGCTCTGCGGGTGGAGGTCGGTGCTGGAGGCTCCATTATTCTCTATGTGGAGTGCGGCTCTGCGGGTGGAGGTCGGTGCTGGAGGCTCCATTATTCTCTATGTGGAGTGCGGCTCTGCGGGTGGAGGTCGGTGCTGGAGGCTCCATTATTCTCTATGTGGAGTGTGGCTCTGCGGGTGGAGGTCGGTGCTGGAGGCTCCATTATTCTCTATGTGGAGTGTGGCTCTGCGGGTGGAGGTCGGTGCTGGAGGCTCCATTATTCTCTATGTGGAGTGCGGCTCTGCGGGTGGAGGTCGGTGCTGGAGGCTCCATTATTCTCTATGTGGAGTGTGGCTCTGCGGGTGGAGGTCGGTGCTGGAGGCTCCATTATTCTCTATGTGGAGTGCGGCTCTGCGGGTGGAGGTCGGTGCTGGAGGCCCCATTATTCTCTATGTGGAGTGCGGCTCTGCGGGTGGAGGTCAGTGCTGGAGGCCCCATTATTCTCTATGTGGAGTGCGGCTCTGCGGGTGGAGGTCAGTGCTGGAGGCTCCATTATTCTCTATGTGGAGTGCGGCTCTGCGGGTGGAGGTCAGTGCTGGAGGCTCCATTATTCTCTATGTGGAGTGCGGCTCTGCGGGTGGAGGTCGGTGCTGGAGGCTCCATTATTCTCTATGTGGAGTGTGGCTCTGCGGGTGGAGGTCGGTGCTGGAGGCTCCATTATTCTCTATGTGGAGTGTGGCTCTGCGGGTGGAGGTCGGTGCTGGAGGCCCCATTATTCTCTATGTGGAGTGTGGCTCTGCGGGTGGAGGTCAGTGCTGGAGGCTCCATTATTCTCTATGTGGAGTGCGGCTCTGCGGGTGGAGGTCGGTGCTGGAGGCCCCATTATTCTCTATGTGGAGTGCGGCTCTGCGGGTGGAGGTCGGTGCAGGAGGCCCCATTATTCTCTATGTGGAGTGCGGCTCTGCGGGTGGAGGTAGGTGCTGGAGGCTCCATTATCCTCTATATGGAGTGCAGCTCTGCAGGTGGAGGTCGGTGCTGGAGGCTCCATTATTCTCTATGTGGAGTGCGGCTCTGCAGGTGGAGGTCGGTGCTGGAGGCCCCATTATTCTCTATGTGGAGTGCGGCTCTGCAGGTGGAGGTCAGTGCTGGAGGCTCCATTATTCTCTATGTGGAGTGTGGCTCTGCAGGTGGAGGTCAGTGCTGGAGGCTCCATTATTCTCTATGTGGAGTGTGGCTCTGCGGGTGGAGGTCAGTGCTGGAGGCCCCATTATTCTCTATGTGGAGTGCGGCTCTGCGGGTGGAGGTCGGTGCTGGAGGCCCCATTATTCTCTATGTGGAGTGCGGCTCTGCAGGTGGAGGTCAGTGCTGGAGGCTCCATTATTCTCTATGTGGAGTGCGGCTCTGCAGGTGGAGGTCAGTGCTGGAGGCCCCATTATTCTCTATGTGGAGTGTGGCTCTGCGGGTGGAGGTCGGTGCTGGAGGCCCCATTATTCTCTATGTGGAGTGCGGCTCTGCGGGTGGAGGTCGGTGCTGGAGGCCCCATTATTCTCTATGTGGAGTGCGGCTCTGCAGGTGGAGGTCAGTGCTGGAGGCTCCATTATTCTCTATGTGGAGTGTGGCTCTGCAGGTGGAGGTCAGTGCTGGAGGCCCCATTATTCTCTATGTGGAGTGCGGCTCTGCGGGTGGAGGTCGGTGCTGGAGGCCCCATTATTCTCTATGTGGAGTGCGGCTCTGCAGGTGGAGGTCAGTGCTGGAGGCTCCATTATTCTCTATGTGGAGTGCGGCTCTGCAGGTGGAGGTCAGTGCTGGAGGCTCCATTATTCTCTATGTGGAGTGTGGCTCTGCGGGTGGAAGTTGGTGCTGGAGGCCCCATTATTCTCTATGTGGAGTGCGGGTGGAGGTCGGTGCCGGAGGCTCCATTATTCTCTGTGTAGTGTGGCTCTGCGGGTGGAGGTCGGTGCCGGAGGCTCCATTATTCTCTGTGTAGTGTGGCTCTGTGGGTGGAGGTCGGTGCTGGAGGCTCCATTATTCTCTATGTGGAGTGCGGCTCTGCGGGTGGAGGTCGGTGCTGGAGGCTCCATTATTCTCTATGTGGAGTGCGGCTCTGCGGGTGGAGGTCGGTGCTGGAGGCCCCATTATTCTCTATGTGGAGTGCGGCTCTGCGGGTGGAGGTCGGTGCTGGAGGCTCCATTATTCTCTATGTGGAGTGCGGCTCTGCGGGTGGAGGTCGGTGCTGGAGGCTCCATTATTCTCTATGTGGAGTGTGGCTCTGCGGGTGGAGGTCGGTGCTGGAGGCTCCATTATTCTCTATGTGGAGTGCGGGTGGAGGTCGGTGCTGGAGGCTCCATTATTCTCTATGTGGAGTGCGGCTCTGCGGGTGGAGGTCGGTGCTGGAGGCCCCATTATTCTCTATGTAGAGTGTGGCTCTGCGGGTGGAGGTCGGTGCTGGAGGCCCCATTATTCTCTATGTAGAGTGTGGCTCTACCATTCGTGACCCCCGTCACGTGGCGAGGGGGGCCCACAGAGTCTGAACTGCCCCGGGCCCTGGCTACCCTTAATCCACCCCTGCCCATGCCAACCATATCTACACTGCCCTGGGACTACAGCTCCACCTGTGGGGAGCTTCACCATATTTGCTGCACCATACCATCAGTCCCAGTGGATCTGCATGCAGCGTCGGCTCAACATCTCACTTGCCGAACACCACAGGTGGCGTCACAAACTATTCCATTAATTACATTTCACCATTCAACCTTCCCCTGTTAATTGGGCACCCATGGCCATGGACCGGGTCACCGCTGCTGTGACACATCCCGCCGACACCGGCCCGGTACCGAGTACCTCACAGCCCTGGGGGGCGACCCATCATCAGTGTGAAGTAATCGCAGGTACACGGGATGCAGTGACGAGGCGGGAGACGAGATGAACTTTAAGATGTAACTTTTATATATATATAAATATGTATATATAAATATAATATATTGCGTTGCATATATGCCTATAGGGGCTATCTCGAGCAACCAAACAAGCTAACAGCAGTTATCCTCGCAGGGATCAACACAAGAATACACTGGTAACACAAACACGACTAAGGCTAGTTTCACACTAGCGTTTAAACGACGCGCGCACGGCGCCGCTAAGCCACGCCCCCTGCCCGCTCCTTCCTGTTATCGCCTCCTCCGAGTGCAGAGGGCTGCATGCGTTATGCGCACCCTATCTTTAGCATAGGGTGCGCAGGCCGTGCGCAACTATGAATATAGCGTGCGCTGCGCATTTTTGGAGGTGCGCCGTGCGCGCCGAACGCAGCATGTTGCATTTTGGCGCGCACGGCGCACCTCCAAAAATGCACAGCGCACGCTATATTCATAGTTGCGCACGGCCTGCGCACCCTATGCTAAAGATAGGGTGCGCATAACGCATGCAGTCCTCTGCGCTCGGAGGAGGCGATAACAGGAAGGGGCGGGCAGGGAGCCGGCAGGGGGCGTGGCTTAGCGGCGCCGTGTGCGCGTCGTTTAAACGCTAGTGTGAAACTAGCCTAACCCGGCAAAGACTGGTCACTATAGGGCCGCGGTATGGCCGACTACGGGTCCCGAATGTTAACTACAACATGTCACTTATCCTCTCTGACATCCGGCAGAGTGCTGTTCGGAGATGCTTCGGCGTTTCAGCCGCTGGGCCCAGCCTACGAGGATCTGGCGGAGACTTCGGATGTTCCTACGCCCAGGCGAAGAGGGAGCACAGCAGGCCCCTGGAGAGTCCCTTTGCGTTGCATCTGCCGGCGGAGGCGGTCTGGCGTTGCCTGGGGACCGGACAATGAAGGCCGCAGCCACAAGATGGCTGCATGCCGGAGCCGAGCTGCGAGGGCCGTGGGCGGCAGCGGACAGGCCGCAGCCGCGGGCTGGAGTCGGGCGGTGGTGGCCACTAGGAGCGTGGACGGACGGTCGGTGTTCCTCTGCTGGACGGCTCGGTGCCGTCTCCCTTCTGTCCGCGGTGAGTCTCCCCTCAGCCTCTCCAGTCGCTGCTCTCCTCTCTTGACTCTGGCTCTCGCTCTGGCTCTCTGGCGCCCTCTAGCTTCCTTGCTTCTTCTCTCCTGCTTCGTCAACTCACCTCTGCTGGCGTCCTCAGCCCCTTTTATACTAGCTCCTCCCCGAACCTTTCTGGAACTCTCTGTGGTCCGTCTCCTAATTATGTCCCCCCGGAAACAGTCCCCTAGGAACCTTGGTGACAGTCCCCTTGGTTCCAGCCCGGGCACACAGCGGGGACTCCTCCTCCTACAAGTGCATCACGTCTCAATCTCAACGATGACATTACACCGGCCTACTAATTAGAAGGGGCACCGGAGATGTCGGCAGGTAGGAGGTGGTCCGCAGGGCTCCCGTGCGGTGGGTCCGGACTACTGACATGGCCACCGGACCTGGATCCTGAGAATCTTTTTGCCCAACTCTAGTACTCCTATGGTACTTATATATTCTGGCTTCAATGTTGGGTCAGTCTCTACCATTCATGGCCTTTGAGTGTAAATTTCTAAAAGTCAGAGCATTAATCACCACTGGACAAATGAAAAATGGTATTTGGATCGGAGTCCAAAAGGTGAGACCCCTCTTCCCCCATTAGTAGGTGCTCAGCTTTTTCTGTCAGTGCCACAGGCTGTGAACACTGCATCTGGATGCATGGACGACCACGGCTTCATGCAATCTCCTCCAAGCTGTGCTCCTGCAGCCGGAGAAATGGGGAACTGCATCATCCCCTGTTCCAGATTGTCAGGGGGGCCTAGTGTTTGAAAGCCCATAGATGATAAATGAACCCCCCACATCCCCATAAAGGATTTCTCTATCTAAATTAATTTTTATAATAAACTGATAAATATGAAAGTAAGTGAGAGAGGCGCACGAGGCCCGGCTGTCCCGCCTTTTAGCCTGGTTGCTAAGGACGTACGACCTAACAACCAAATACAACTCTGTGGCCGTCAGCGACTCCAAAGCAACCATAACTCAACTACTAGTTTCCCTCCGACTTTCAACATTTTCTCTGGAGACTAGCGAATCTGTGAAGATTCGGATTCATAACGTCGCTCGAATTTGGCAGGGAGGTTCCAAAAGCACAATGTTGCAGTGTTGTTCGCTCCACCATCTGCTTTCCGCCTTCCCTTTGGTGTGACCTCCTCTTTGATCTTCTTCGCTTTGCGCTGCAGCCTCTGGTGCCATTTAGGCCTCTAAAGTCACAGAACACGACGCTACAACATGCGCTTCCCGAGACCGGGTCAGGCAATGCGCATTTGTAATATTTTTTCGCCTCAATGTGAACTGCGGCTTACGATGTGCACCGAGATGACAGAGGCCTTCTAGGTCCTGGCCCAAAGTGGATGAGGCCTAAGAGGATATCGTGTGAGGGTGGAGGGTGTAAAGAATAAACCAGAAAGGGGAGCTGCGTTGGGAGACCTTAGCGACAAGATTAATATTAATTTTTATATAACTCTTTTTTTAACAGCCCTCTTCAGTTCAGCAAAAGGCAAACCATCTGGCCACCATTTTGCAGACTTCACAGAAAAGGAAACTGGTAAAAAATGTTATATTCAGGAAAATCTGAATATTTTGTAAAAAAAAAACCAAAGAGAATTCAATTCATCTGCAAAAATATTGCAGTTCTGTAGTCTTACGAAGAAACTGTTTGGAGAGATCAGCGCAAATAGGGTCTTATCCGATGTGGAGTGAGATAAAATAAGTGGATTATACTCACCAGATAAAGCTATTGTTATAGCGCGTCCAAATATCCGGTGGAGAAGATCCACAGGTCAGCTGTTGACCGTGCTATAGATGAATTAAAGGGTTAATGTGGATATAGTCCGCGCTGCAGATAGATGATGAATCCAGAGATGTTTCATAAAAGAAATGGTGGTTTATTAAACACGTTTCAAAGTCTCAACGATTTCTTCATCAGGAAATACCACACAAGCCTGGGCTGTAGTCTTAGCACTTCTGCTCCCCTCTCACAGCATAGACTCTCAGAGGCACAGAGAGGGAACCTGCACCTGCATCTCCCTCCCCTCCACATCTACTATTTACTGTATTTTCAAACATTTTCTTGGAAAATTGAAAGCGAATCATAGCTGTGAAGATGATGGACGCTTCCAGAAATTTTTTTTATACCTTTTTATTATCGAAAGTTTAGGTGAGCCAAATTAAACACCAGAACCTCAAGGCTACAAAATAGAAGGCAGGACTAATAGAAGGCAGGTGTAATAGAAGGCAGGTCTGAGAGAAGACAGGTGTGATAGAAGGCAGGTGTACGAGAAGGCAGGCGTGATAGAAGGCAGGCGTGATAGAAGGCAGGCGTGATAGAAGGCAGGCGTGATAGAAGGCAGGTGTAATAGAAGACAGGTGCAATAGAAGGCAGCTCTGATAGAAGACAGGTGTGATAGAAGGCAGGTCTGTTAGAAGGCAGGTGTGAGAGAAGGCAGGTGTGATAGAAGACAGGTGTGAGAGAAGGCAGGTGTGATAGAAGACAGGTGTAATAGAAGACAGGTGCAATAGAAGGCAGCTCTGATAGAAGACAGGTGTGATAGAAGGCAGGTGTGATAGAAGGCAGGTGTGATAAAAGGTAGGTGTGAGAGAAGGCAGGTGTGAGAGAAGGCAGGTGTGAGAGAAGGCAGGTGTGAGAGAAGGCAGGTGTGAGAGAAGGCAGGTGTGAGAGAAGACAGGTGTAATAGAAGGCAGGTGTGATAGCAGGTAGGTAATAGAAGGCAGGTGTGAGAGAAGGCAGGTGTGATAGAAGACAGGTGTGATAGAAGACAGGTGTAATAGAAGGCAGCTCTGATAGAAGACAGGTGTGATAGAAGGCAGGTGTGATAGAAGGCAGGTGTGATAAAAGACAGGTGTGAGAGAAGGCAGGTGTGAGAGAAGGCAGGTGTGAGAGAAGGCAGGTGTGAGAGAAGGCAGGTGTGATAGAAGACAGGTGTAATAGAAGGCAGGTGTAATAGAAGGCAGGTGTGATAGAAGGCAGGTGTGATAGAAGGCAGGTGTGATAGAAGACAGGTGTGAGAGAAGGCAGGTGTGATAGAAGGCAGGTGTAATAGAAGGCAGGTCTGATAGAAGACAGGTGTGATAGAAGGCAGGTGTGATAGAAGGCAGGTGTGATAGAAGGCAGGTGTGATAGAAGGCAGGTGTGATAGAAGGCAGGTGTGATAGAAGGTAGGTGTGATAGAAGGCAGGTGTGATAGAAGGCAGGTGTGATAGAAGACAGGTGTGAGAGAAGGCAGGTGTGATAGCAGGTAGGTCAGTTAGAAGGAAGGCCTGAGAGAAGATAGGTGTGATAGACAGCAGGTCTGTTAGAAGGCAGGTGTGAGAGAAGGCAGGTGTGATAGAAGACAGGTGTGAGAGAAGGCAGGTGTGATAGAAGACAGGTGTAATAGAAGGCAGGTGTGATAGAAGGCAGGTGTGATAGAAGGCAGGTGTGATAGAAGACAGGTGTAATAGAAGGCAGGTGTGATAGCAGGTAGGTAATAGAAGGCAGGTCTGATAGAAGGCAGGTGTGATAGAAGACAGGTGTGATAGGAGACAGGTGTGATAGAAGGCAGGTGTGATAGAAGACAGGTGTGATAGAAGGCAGGTGTGATAGAAGGCAGGTGTGATAAAAGGCAGGTGTGATAGAAGACAGGTGTGATAGAAGGCAGGTGTGATAGAAGGCAGGTGTGATAGAAGGCAGGTGTGATAGAAGACAGGTGTGAGAGAAGGCAGGTGTGATAGAAGACAGGGATTCAGAAAGAGAATTGGAGGGATCCAATGGCTGGATATCCTTAAAGACAAAAATGTCCAGGAAGGATGGGAAATCTTGAAAAATGAAATTCTCAAAGCACAATTGTTAACAATTCCAAAAAGAGGGAAGAATAGGAAGCATTTAAGGAAGCCAGGATGGATGAACACAGAACTTAAGCACATGCTAAAAGGAAGAAAGAAATGTTTATAAAATGGAAAGAGGGAGGCATATCTAAAGAAGAATATAATGCTGTCTTCAGAACCTGCAGGACACAAATCAGATTAGCTAAAGCTGACAATGAATTGAGGCTTGCAAGAGATGTCAAAAGCAATAATAAAGGATTTTGGGGATATGTCAAAAGTAAAAGAAAAGTCAAAGATGCTATAGGATTTTTACAAGATGAAAATGAAGAAATGGTAAGACAGGATGTTGAGAAGGCCGAACTTTTAAATTCCTATTTTGCATCTGTTTTCTCTCAGAAAGGAAATACAACATCAACTGTTCTTCACTGTCCTATTAAGGGAATAGAAGAATCCAGGATATCTATAAACAGAAAGATAGTGAGGAAACACTTAGCTAACCTAAATGAATTCAAGTTTCCAGGTCCAGATGAATTACACCCCAGAGTACTGAAGGAGATAGCAGAAGAAATTTTTGAACCCCTCTCTATAATCTTTGAAAATTCTTGGCAAACAGAAGTCCCAGAAGACAGGTCTGATAGAAGGCAGGTGTGATAGAAGGCAGGTGTGATGAGCAAATGTTGTTCCTATCTTCAAAAAGGGGAAGAAGGTGGACCCAGGCAACTATAGGCCAGTGAGTCTGACTTCTATACCAGGAAAGATCTTTGAACAAATTATTAAACAACATGTATGTCAGTACCTGGATAAGAATGAAGTGATTAAACAGAGTCAGCATGGGTTCGTAACTAATAAGTCATGTCAGACTAACTTAATTTCCTTCTATGACGGAATCACTGATTGGGTAGATCAAGGAAATGCTGTAGATATAGTATATCTTGACTTCAGCAAAGCATTTGACAAAGTATCTCATACAATCCTTATTGAAAAAATGACTAAGTATGGAGTGGACAAGGCAACTGTTAGGTGGATTCATAACTGGCTTAGTGATCGGACCCAAAGAGTGGTCGTAAACGGCTGCACATCCAGTTGGAAGAATGTCTCAAGTTGGGTACCACAGGGCTCTGTCCTGGGCCCTGTATTGTTCAACATCTTTATCAATGATTTAGATGAAGGAATTGAGGGTAAACTGATTAAATTTGCTGATGACACAAAGCTAGGAGGGATAGCTAATACTAGATAAGAGAGAGAGAGGATTCAAAAAGATATAAATAAACTGGAGAAGTGGGCAGCAACTAACAGAATGGTTTTTAACAGGGAAAAATGCAAAGTACTACATCTGGGCAATAAAAATGAAAAAAGCATATACAGAATGGGAGGAATAGGCCTAAGCAACAGCACATGTGAAAAAGACTTGGGTATACTAATAGATCACAGACTGAATATGAGTCAACAGTGTGATGCAGCAGGAAAAAAAGGCAAATGCAATTCCAGGATGTATTAACAGAAGCATCCAGTCTAGATCATGTGAAGTCATTATTCCCCTCTACTCCTCTTTGGTCAGACCTCATCTGGAATATTGTGTCCAGTTTTGGGCACCACATTTTAAAAAAGACATCAACAAACTGGAGCAAGTTCAGAAAAGAGCAACCAGAATGGTGACCGGTCTGCAAACCCTGTCTTATGAGGAAAGGTTGCAGGATCTCGGATTGTTTAGTTTGCAAAAGAGAAGACTGAGAGGAGACTTAATAGCTGTCTACAAATATCTAAAGGGCTGTCACATTGTAGAAGGATCAACTTTAATCTCATTTGCACAAGGAAAGACTAGAAGCAATGGGATGAAACTGAATGGGAGGAGACACAGATTAGATATTAGAAAAAACTTTTTGACAGTTAGAGTGATCAATGAGTGGAACAGGCTGCCACGAGAAGTGGTGAGTTCTCCTCCAATGGATGTCTTCAAACAGAGGCTGGACAGACATCTGACTGGGATGATTTGAGCGAATCCTGCTTTGAGCAGGGGGTTGGACCAGATGGCCCAGGAGGTCCCTTCCAACTCTACGATTCTATGACTCTAATAGACGGCAGGTGTAATAAAAGGCATGTCTGATAGAAGGCAGGTGTGATAGAAGACAGGTGTAATAGAAGGCAGGTGTAATAGAAGGCAGATGTAATAGAAGGCAGGTGTAACAGGAGGCAGGTCTGATAGAAGGCAGGTGTGATAGAAGACAGTTGTGAGAGAAGACAGGTGTGAGAGAAGACAGGTGTGAGAGAAGGCAGGTGTGATAGAAGGCAGGTCTGTTAGAAGGCAGGTGTGAGAGAAGACAGGTGTGAGAGAAGGCAGGTGTGATAGAAGGCAGGTGTGTTAGAAGGCAGGTGTGAGAAAAGGCAGGTGTGAGAGAAGACAGGTGTGAGAGAAGGCAGGTGTGATAGAAGGCAAGTGTGATAGAAGGCAGGTGTGATAGAAGACAGGTGTGAGAGAAGGCAGGTGTGATAGAAGGCAAGTGTGATAGAAGGCAGGTGTGATAGAAGGTAGGTCTGTTAGAAGGCAGGTGTGATAGAAGGCAGGTGTGATAGAAGACAGTTGTGAGAGAAGACAGGTGTGAGAGAAGACAGGTGTGAGAGAAGGCAAGTGTGATAGAAGGCAGGTCTGTTAGAAGGCAGGTGTGAGAGAAGACAGGTGTGAGAGAAGGCAGGTGTGATAGAAGGCAGGTGTGTTAGAAGGCAGGTGTGAGAAAAGGCAGGTGTGAGAGAAGACAGGTGTGAGAGAAGGCAGGTGTGATAGAAGGCAGGTGTGATAGAAGGCAAGTGTGATAGAAGGCAGGTGTGATAAAAGGCAGGTGTGATAGAAGACAGGTGTGATAGAAGGCAGGTGTGATAGAAGGCAAGTGTGATAGAAGGTAGGTCTGTTAGAAGGCAGGTGTGATAGAAGGCAGGTGTGATAGAAGGCAGGTGTGATAGAAGACAGGTGTGAGAGAAGACAGGTGTGAGAGAAGACAGGTGTGAGAGAAGGCAGGTGTGATAGAAGACAGGTGTGAGAGAAGACAGGTGTGAGAGAAGACAGGTGTGATAGAAGGCAGGTGTGATAGAAGGCAGGTGTGATAGAAGGCAGGTGTGAGAGAAGACAGGTGTGAGAGAAGACAGGTGTGAGAGAAGACAGGTGTGAGAGAAGGCAGGTGTGATAGAAGGCAAGTGTGATAGAAGGCAGGTGTGATAAAAGGCAGGTGTGAGAGAAGACAGGTGTGAGAGAAGGCAGGTGTGATAGAAGGCAGGTGTGATAGAAGACAGGTGTGATAGAAGGCAGGTGTGATAGAAAGCAGGTGTGATAGCAGGTAGGTAATAGAAGGCATGTCTGAGAGAAGACAGGTGTGATAGAAGGCAGGTGTGAGAGAAGGCAGGTGTGATAGAAGGCAGGTGTGATAGAAGGCAGGTGTGATAGAAGGCAGGTGTGATAGAAGACAGGTGTGAGAGAAGACAGGTGTGATAGAAGGTAGGTCTGTTAGAAGGCAGGTGTGATAGAAGACAGGTGTGATAGAAGGCAGGTGTGAGAGAAGGCAGGTGTGAGAGAAGGCAGGTGTGAGAGAAGGCAGGTGTGATAGCAGGTAGGTAATAGAAGGCAGGTGTGATAGAAGACAGGTGTGATAGAAGACAGGTGTGATAGAAGACAGGTGTGAGATAAGGCAGGTGTGATAGAAGACAGGTGTGATAGAAGACAGGTGTGATCGAAGGCAGGTGTGATAGAAGACAGGTGTGATAGAAGACAGGTGTGATAGAAGACAGGTGTGATAGAAGACAGGTGTGATCGAAGGCAGGTGTGATAGAAGACAGGTGTGATCGAAGGCAGGTGTGATCGAAGGCAGGTGTGATAGGTAGGTAATAGAAGACAGGTGTGAGAGAAGACAGGTGTGATAGAAGGCAGGTGTGATAGAAGGCAGGTGTGATAGAAGACAGGTGTAAGAGAAGGCAGGTGTGATAGAAGGCAGGTGTGATAGCAGGTAGGTAATAGAAGGCAGGTCTGAGAGAAGACAGGTGTGACAGAAGGCATGTGTGACAGAAGGCAGGTGTGATAGAAGGCAGGTGTGATAGAAGACAGGTGTGAGAGAAGACAGGTGTAAGAGAAGGCAGGTGTGATAGAAGGCAGGTGTGATAGAAGACAGGTGTAAGAGAAGGCAGGTGTGATAGCAGGTAGGTAATAGAAGGCAGGTGTGAGAGAAGGCAGGTGTGATAGAAGACAGATCTTCACCCGCTTGGTCCTCTCTGCCATTCAGTACTTCCCATCCTGCAGACTTTCATTACTGAGATCTGTATTTCTGCCTCGGATGTAATATCCAGAAGTCTCATTATGTTTTAGGGGAATCTCCGGTAGTTAGAGAATAAACACCCTGCATTATTCTATTTAATAACTACCCTTAAGTATTCCGCCATATAACGGCTTCACAGCTGTATTCCAATAAGCCGCAGAGTAATGGCCAATTCTGCCATCTAATAGGTTCATTATTCTTTAGGTATAATTGCAGGCATTAAACATTAAGTTCAATTTCGACTCTTACATTTACTTAGAGCAACATCCAATAATGGGACGTGTCGTTATCGGAGCTTTGTGAATGTGTCTGTTTTATCCCCTCCTGAACGTCGATGAAAATCATCTCAAATGTGTCATAGACAGAGGGAACCAAAAAGTCTCACTGGGGGATGGTTTTATACTCCTGGAAATTACAGAAGGACTAGTGGCCACTGGCTCATGTGTCACACGTGGCCCCCAGGATATGGCTATGGTCTAGAGCGGTAAGCTTGTCACTCTCAGTGTTAACATTCCTGGTGGTCTAGAGCAGTAAGGTGGTCAGTGCTCACATTCCTGGTGGTCTAGAGCAGTAAGGTGGTCAGTGCTCACATTCCTGGTGGTCTAGAGCAGTAAGGTGGTCAGTGCTCACATTCCTGGTGGTCTAGAGCAGTAAGGTGGTCAGTGCTCACATTCCTGGTGGTCTAGAGCAGTAAGGTGGTCAGTGCTCACATTCCTGGTGGTCTAGAGCAGTAAGGTGGTCAGTGCTCACATTCCTGGTGGTCTAGAGCAGTAAGGTTGTCTGTGCTCACATTCCTGGTGGTCTAGTGTCTAGTAGTAAGGTGGTCAGTGCTCACATTCCTGGTGGTTGTCCCTGCTCACTCTGTCACTGTATTCACTCCCTACTTTGTGGTCAAACCCCCACCGATACACAGGCTTTCGCCTACCTTTTAGATGGGTGATAACGTTTATTTATTAGCATAACCCTATAATTTATGGATTAGAAACTTACATTTTTGCTTATATTGTAGGTGCATCTGAAGTTTGCTTATCATGTGCTGCACATGTATAACATCTAATATGGGCCTTACATAGGACTGCACATACCAGTGGAGTATTATGTATATATTAATGCAGTTGCAAAGAGTTAAACAAATTTAGCTCTGCTGCATCACTATGAAAGTCAGAAAATGGGCAGCAACCTGACGTATAAATTGCGCGCAGGTGCTGTGTATAGAATTCAGTCCTATTGAATGTGAATCCACCGGGATCGGAGCTGCATTCAGACTATTTAAGCCTCTTCATCAGGGAGGAAGCTGTAATTTCGTTTCCAATCTATAATCTTTTGAAAGTGGAGCAGGGACAGGTCCTGGGGTACAAAGCGCGGACAATCTCCTGACATCTTCTCTTCTTTCCTCCCCAGGATTTGCTCTGACTTTACCCCGTCTTCTCTTTCTTTTGAACATTTCTAAAACCAAAACCCATAGAATTAGTCACTTCTAAAGGAATGTAAAATAATTGGATCAATACGAGGAACAGGATTTTTTTTTTCTTTTTAAATGTCAGAAATCGCCCATGAGACCTTATCACTAAGGTTCTTTAGAAGCGAACAAAAGGCAAACTGTATATATAATTATAGGAAAGGAGGCTTCTATTGTTTACAAGTATTGTCTATGATCTGTGAGAATCCAAACCTAATCAGCTATAGAAATCCCAATTAGAGTATTTTCCTGTGGTCCATTTTTTTGTTATTGTGTTTTTTTAGATTGTTTTAAAACTGCATCATGCTCTCCACAATTGTTTATAATATTCTCATCCTGAGTTACATCCTGTATTACACTCCAGAGCTGCACTCACTATTCTGCTGGTACAGTCACTGTGTACATACATTACATTACTGATCCTGTACTGATCCTGAGTTACAACCTGTATTATACTCCAGAGCTGCACTTCCTATTCTGCTGGTGCAGTCACTGTGTACATACATTACATTACTGATCCTGTACTGATCCTGAGTTACATCCTGTATTATTCTCCAGAGCTGCACTCACTATTCTGCTGGTACAGTCACTGTGCACATACATTACATTACTGATCCTGAGTTACATCCTGTATTACACTCCAGAGCTGCACTCACTATTCTGCTGGTACAGTCACTGTGTACATACATTACATTACTGATCCTGTACTGATCCTGAGTTACAACCTGTATTATACTCCAGAGCTGCACTTCCTATTCTGCTGGTGCAGTCACTGTGTACATACATTACATTACTGATCCTGAGTTACATCCAGTATTATACTCCAGAGCTGCACTCACTATTCTGCTGCTGCAGTCACTGTGTACATACATTACATTACTGATCCTGAGTTACATCCAGTATTATACTCCAGAGCTGCACTCACTATTCTGCTGGTGCAGTCACTGTGCACATACATTACATTACTGATCCTGAGTTACATCCTGTATTATACTCCAGAGCTGCACTCACTATTCTGCTGGTGCAGTCACTGTGTACATACATTACATTACTGATCCTGAGTTACATCCTGTATTATACTCCAGAGCTGCACTCACTATTCTGCTGGTGCAGTCACTGTGTACATACATTACATTACTGATCCTGAGTTACATCCTGTATTATACTCCAGAGCTGCACTCACTATTCTGCTGGTGCAGTCACTGTGTACATACATTACATTACTGATCCTGAGTTACATCCTGTATTATACCCCAGAGCTGCACTCATTATTCTGCTGGTGCAGTCACTGTGTACATACATTACATTACTGATCCTGAGTTACATCCTGTATTATACTCCAGAGCTGCACTCACTATTCTGCTGGTGCAGTCACTGTGTACATACATTACATTACTGATCCTGAGTTACATCCTGTATTATACCCCAGAGCTGCACTCATTATTCTGCTGGTGCAGTCACTGTGTACATACATTACATTACTGATCCTGAGTTACATCCTGTATTATACCCCAGAGCTGCACTCATTATTCTGCTGGTGCAGTCACTGTGTACATACATTACATTACTGATCCTGAGTTACATCCTGTATTATACTCCAGAGCTGCACTCAGTGTTCTGCTGGTGGAGTGGTACTTACATGACACAATGGTTGTTATGTGATTTGCAGCCCATTGAAGGTTTTGTTATCATGTCACAGTAATATATTGAATTTTGAGTCCTCCTTAATGAAATTATCAGTATTTTATTCTTGGTGCTGGGAATGCCTCCATGTTAGACATGTGTTTGGAGACACACAGAGGTGCAGTATAGATGTGAATATCTGATTACAGCTCCGCACAATGTGAGACTCGCACGATCCCTACAGCTTCATTTTCCCCCTAAATTCTAGTGTCTCCTATTACAGAATATGAAGCACATCTTGTTTTTATGCTTTGCCGTTGCTCCATTTTTGCCTGCGTCCCGCAGACGCCATCGTCTTCCTACATTTGTATGTTCCCAACACGGCGACTTTTTGGTCGTCTTACATTGTTGCAATTTTATATTTTTGCGGTTATTAAAAAAAACCCTCTAACCTGATTAGGATCCCACTCGCGGAAAGATTTACAGGTGAAAAATGAATGTCACCGCTATGAAATGTTTTGAAATATTTTTCATTTCCAAACAATTGAGAAATCTATCACATTTTCACAAAGTAGAGCAATATAGAAGACATTAATGTTTCAATCAATCTTCTTACAGAGCGGAAAAAAAAGCCGACACTCATCAGACGAGCGGCGCGGAGCGACACAGGGCGACGCGGGAACAGCAGGTGCAGCCATTTCATCCCTCGGCTAATTTTTGTTTTTGTTTTTGTGCATGTAAAAAAAAAAAATGTACAGAGCTAATTATGTTTTAATTAGTATAAATAAAAGTTTAAATATAAAAATGTATCTCATAACAATGAAAAAACATCCTGATTGGCCGACCAAAGGGGAAATTTCTTTTTTTTGTCAAATCATATGTTTCTGTCTTGTTGCTTTACCACCGTACAGAAAATAAGAGACATAAATTTGACATTTTGTGAGATGATCGGAGTCCAAAGCACAAACGTGGAAAATATCAGAGGAAATGTCATGAGATAGCCCTGAACTTGCTGCTGAAGTGCGAAAAAAATATTGGAAAATTGCTTAAACAGCAATTACCCAGTGCCATGTCATTAATATTATTAGCGCCACTCTGGTTAGTTGTGAATGTAATTGTAAACAGCGGTAACTTAGGTAAAATCCATTGCAGCCAATTTCTATCGGCCTTGATCCGTGACCCCCTCACTGCCAGGGATTTTTTTTCTGCAGTGTAAATGTAGTGTTATATGACAGTCTATCTTTGTGATACATGAATGACTTGCGACTCTAGGAATGAGAATGCAGGTGCCATACAGTACCCACACAATAATAACGCCCTATAGCGTATAAATAGTAATAGTGATAATAATGCCATGCGGTTCATAAATAATCATGTTATATGTTACTAAATAATAGTCATACAGTATATTAATACTAATAATGATAAAAATAATAATAATAATGCCCCGTAGTGTACAGATAGTAGTATTATTGCTATTCATATACTATAGGTCATTATTATAATTCTTGTTATGTATACAACATATTTCATTATTATTAATGTACTGTATGGCATTATTATTATTAGTATTATTATTATCATATAGTATACATGTAAATAAATGGTGCAATAATAATAATAATAATAATATAGTACATTCATAATAATACCATATGGTGCATCGATACTAATACTATTAATAATAATATTCTATAGAGCATTAAAAAAATAAGAACTCCATGCAGTTAATAATAATGGTATACATTCCAAAAATTATAATGTCATACAGTGCAATAATAATAACAAAGTCATATGATGTCACAATACTAATAATGCCATACAATAATCATAATTCCATATGGTACATTAATGTGAATAATAATAATACTGCTAATAATAATGCCATACAATTCCTATATAATAATTCTACATGGTGCCTAATTAATAATAAGTATAATAATATCAATAATAATACATTGCAAAAATAATCATAATGCCACACAGTGAACAAATAATAACACTGCCATACAATTCCTATATAATAACACTGCCATACAATTCCTATATAATAACACTGCCATACAATTCCTATATAATAATACTGCCATACAATTCCTATATAATAATACTGCCATACAATTCCTATATAATAACACTTCCATACAATTCCTATATAATAATACTGCCATACAATTCCTATATAATAATACTGCCATACAATTCCTATATAATAACACTTCCATACAATTCCTATATAACACTGTCATACAATTCCTAAATAATAGCACTGCCATACAATTCCTATATAATAATACTGCCATACAATTCCTATATAATAATACTGCCATACAATTCCTATATAATAATACTGCCATACAATTCCTATATAATAACACTTCCATACAATTCCTATATAACACTGTCATACAATTCCTAAATAATAGCACTGCCATACAATTCCTATATAATAATACTGCCATACAATTCCTATATAATAATACTGCCATACAATTCCTATATAATAACACTTCCATACAATTCCTATATAATAACACTGCCATACAATTCCTATATAATAATACTGTCATACAATTCCTATATAATAACACTGCCATACAATTCCTATATAATAATGCCATACAATTCCTATATAATAATACTGTCATACAATTCCTATATAATAATACTGCCATACAATTCCTATTTAATACTGCCATACAATTCCTATATAATAATACTGCCATACAATTCCTATATAATAATGCCATACAATTCCTATATAATAATGCCATACAATTCCTATATAATAATACTGCCATACAATTCCTATTTAATACTGCCATACAATTCCTATATAATAATACTGCCATACAATTCCTATATAATAATGCCATACAATTCCTATATAATAATGCCATACAATTCCTATATAATAATACTGCCATACAATTCCTATATAATAATACTGCCATACAATTCCTATATAATAATACTGCCATACAATTCCTATATAATAACACTTCCATACAATTCCTATATAACACTGTCATACAATTCCTAAATAATAGCACTGCCATACAATTCCTATATAATAATACTGCCATACAATTCCTATATAATAATACTGCCATACAATTCCTATATAATAACACTGCCATACAATTCCTATATAATAACACTGCCATACAATTCCTATATAATAATACTGTCATACAATTCCTATATAATAACACTGCCATACAATTCCTATATAATAATGCCATACAATTCCTATATAATAATACTGTCATACAATTCCTATATAATAATACTGCCATACAATTCCTATTTAATACTGCCATACAATTCCTATATTATAATACTGTCATACAATTCCTATATTATAATACTGTCATACAATTCCTATATAATAACACTGCCATACAATTCCTATATAATAACACTGCCATACAATTCCTATATAACACTGCCATACAATTCCTATATAATAACACTGCCATACAATTCCTATATAATAACACTGCCATACAATTCATATATAATAATACTGCCATACAATTCCTATATAATACTGCCATACAATTCCTATATTATAATACTGTCATACAATTCCTATATTATAATACTGTCATACAATTCCTAAATAATAACACTGCCATACAATTCCTATATAATAATACTGCCATACAATTCATATATAATAATACTGCCATACAATTCCTATATAATACTGCCATACAATTCCTATATTATAATACTGTCATACAATTCCTATATTATAATACTGCCATACAATTCCTATATTATAACACTGCCATACAATTCCTATATTATAATACTGTCATACAATTCCTAAATAATAACACTGCCATACAATTCCTATATAATAACACTGCCATACAATTGCTATATAACACTGCCATACAATTCCTATATAATAACACTGCCATACAATTTCTATATGGGCTGAAGTGGTTACATCCGATCTACTACATGTGACCACGACAGCCAATCACTGCCCTCGTAGTCTAATATCTAATACCTCGGAGGCCACTGATTGGCTGCACGTTTTGTAGATGTTAATGTAACAAAGACCGGTGGGAGCAGAAGAGAACAATCTCTTGTAATTGCAATGTAGCGCCATCTAGTGGTGCAGCAGTTATTGGCGGACACAGCAGGTACCAGAAGGCACAATGGCCCCTGCTATATATCGGTAGAGCAATGCTTCCACCAGCCACTGTAGCCAGAAATGTGTGAATATTGCAGACGTGGACGTCCCGCTCCTTCACTTCTCACTCTGGTTGTGTAATTGGCTTCGCCCCCAGGCAGCAGCCTAATGCCGCGGCCCCGGGCAGCGGTGAGCAGCTCCGACCTGACAGCTGCTGGGATGAAAGCACAGGCCAATACACAGCTCATTTGTCTGAGGCGGTCCGGCCGCCCGGCCTGAGCGAATGTCGACAGCTGGAGAGTTCTCCATGTCATTTACAATAAGACTTCAAGTCATTCACCTCTGTGTCAGCCCGCGCCTCCGAGCTGCTCCTCCGAAGAAATGTAAATAACGCGGCCGCCGGCTGCGCACACAGATTACCGAGTGATGGCTGGAAGGCGACCGATGCAATCCCTGCAGGAAGAAAGTCAGAGCGTTTAATTAAACATACAATCGTTCTATAGACGAGGAGCGGCGATTGCGCTGGACTCGTTACCGGGCGCCATCTTAGTAAATGTCCGTGAAGCTTCACACACTTGTAACTTCAATGCAAAAATATGCTAAAAACTTGATAGTATGGTAAATGTAGTTACTTGGTGAGGAGGTTCACAGGCGGCCAGGTTTTCCATGCGAGTGAGAATGTATGGTGGATGAGTGGTTAGCACCGGGGTCCTGGGCAGGCTCGGACTGGCCCATGGGGGAACAGAGGAATTCCCCGGTGGGCCCCTGTGCAGACATGAGCCCCCAACCCCACTCTATGGGCAGTACTTGGCATAATTCACTTGATTCACTCTGTATAGAAAAAAGCAGCATCTCCTCATTCATTAACCAAACTACCCAGTTTATCATTATATAGAGGTGCAGGAAAATTTGTGAAATAGGGTAGGGTGATATTTACATGCAGGTGAAAAGTGGGCCCCTCAAGGTCAATGTCACTGGTGGGCCTATGGTGCCCCAGTCCGACATTGGTCCTGGGTGCAAATCCCACCAGAGTTGGCTCTGCAGGAAGTTTGCATCTTCTCTTCTCTTAATTTCCCAAAAACATATGGGTCGCCCTCCCAGGGCTGTGGGGTACTCGATACCGGGCCGGTGTCAGCGGGATGAGTCACAGCAGCGGTGACCCGGTCCGTGGCCATGGGCGCCCAAGCAATGGGGGAATTGAAATGGTGGAATGTGGTTAATTGAATGAATAGTTTGTGACGCCACCTGTGGTGTTCGGCAAGTGAGATGTTAAGCCGACGCTGCATGCAGATCCTCTGGGGCTGATGGTGTGTTGCAGCCGAGATGGTGTAGCTCCCCACAGGTGGAGCTGTAGCCCCAGGGCAGTGTAGATGTAGGGGTAGAGGAGAGGCGCAGGCGGTGTGGAAGCTGGTACCCCGATGTAGTGGTACAGGGTGTGTTAGCGCAGGAATAATTGGAGGACACCAGGGAATGCAGTTCCAAAGCTTTACTCAGTCTGGAGTACACACAGGTGCCTGCCTCCATGCCGTGTCCTCCGGGTCAGGGACCCAGTCAACCTCCAGGTCAGATGGAATGCTCCCTTCCATTACTCCGCCAACATGTGCCTTTCTGACCGTCTCCTCTTATAGCGCCTTTAAGTGTGAAGATCTCCTAGTACTGAGTTACACTGGAGTGCCTCCTGTCAGATGTTCCCAAGAACTCTACTTGTACGGCAGATAGCTGTAGCCTGCTTCGGGGACTCCTTGCTCCTGAGTCCCGGCTCACTATCCAAGTTGCTGTTGTGCCCCCAAGTCTTAGATGGGAGCAGTGCATTTACAGCCCACTACTCCACCGGTGTCTGCTGCAGAACCATTAGTGTCCATACAACCTCGGGGACCGGGCCCCGGCCTTGAGCTTAGAACTTCTAGGCAGGGTTCTCTCCTAACCCACGTCCTCTGTTCCCTTTTACTCCTACGTTCCGTACTAGACTTTCCTTCCCATGGAAGATCAGGTTTCTGTTCAATGTCTTTCTCTTTCTTTCCTTTTCCGTGCCAGCAGACCCAGGTCACTGAGATCTGCTGCAGCACCTCCTTCCTCCATCCCTCTCCCAGGGATCTTCTCTCCTCACTCCTCGCTGACTGACTCACTGAATGACTGACCTGAAATCCTAAACATTCCCGTTCTTTTATGTATTCTAACTCCACCCGCCTCCCAGCACGTTTCGTGTTCCAAGCAGGGAGCCACCAAAGGTGCTCTGCTACACTCCTAGCAGGGAGCCGCAATGTGGCTTTGCTGAACAACTGTGTAGTGTGGGATGCGAGTGTTGGAGCGTGGTCAGGAGCCTCCAACCTACCTGGATGGTGGGGCACCACACCTCAGGAGGAGGTGCAGTACCTCTGTGGCAACTGAATCCTCAGGGGCGCCACACATAGTAAAAGGTTAATTAGTTTCCTATGAAGTTGACCCAAAGGTGATAAAAAAATAGCAAAAGTAGATATTGAGACTGCTGTGAATAGTGACAATCTCAGTACACCGCAGCGGAATATGTTGGCGCTATATAATATAATGCAAGTAAGGAAACAAAATCAGACGTCCTGAAGACTTGTGAGCAGCGATGCATCTTCTGTGGCTGCTACGAGGCTGTGAAAATGGAGCGAGACCGCTTCCCCTGCTTATATCAACCACTTTAGTCCTCAGAGGCGGTAATTTATCACATGCAGATTTATATAAATCCCATTAAAAGGGGTTGTGTGACTTGCAATTTTTTTTCCCCGAAAAGGATGTAATGTCCTAAAATGTTCAATCAAGCTTTTACCCTTTTCCTTCTCTCCAGTGACGTCCCGATCTCCGGTCATGTGATCCCCCCGCGATTGTTTGCAGCTTTCTGGTGACATTATCCAATGCTTTGCCAGTGATTTCCCATGGCAGACACGTGACCGCTGCAGCCAGTCGAAGGCATTATCGGTCAGGTGACTGGTGCAGGGTGCTGTCACATGGATGTCACATAGGTTTTTCAAATATGGTAATAACTGAGGAATAATGTTGGTAATTTTTTTAAACCTGCAAATACAAGTAATTTTAATGTCATCTAACTCTTGAAATTAAGGCAAATACTAAAGGTTAGGTGGAAAGCATGCCCACTGCCATCTTACATCTGAAAGCATGCCCACTACCCATGAAAGGCAAAGAATACAGGGTTCTATCATTAGCGGTAACTGTAGAGCAAGATATATCTCCTCCTCTCACCTCTCTGTGGCACCCCTGAGGCTCAGTCGCCACAGAGGTACTGCACCTTCTCCTAAGGTGTAGTGCCCCACCAACTAGGTAAGTTGGAGGCTCCTTTCCACACTCCAACACCTGCACCCACACACAGGATAGTTCAGCACTGATCACATTGCGGCTCATGCTTAGAGGGTAGCAGAGCACCTTTCGTGGGTCCTTGCTACGTAACACGACATGTGCTGGGAGGTGGGTGGAGTAGAGATTCATATAAAAGGTTGGGAAGGTTTAGAATTACAGATCAGTCTGGAGTTCAGTCAGGAGAGTCTGAGGACGGGTCCGAGAGGATGGAGGAAGGAGTGCTGCAGCTGCCTCAGTGACCTGAGCCAGCTGGCACGGGAAAGGAACAGAAGTAGAAAGACGTAGAACTGCAACCTAAGCTTCCATAAGAGAGAGAAGGAACAGCGCGGAACGAAGGAGTAGGAGAACAGAGGAGTTGTGGGTTGGAAGAGGAACCCTGCCTATAGGTTCTCAGCGCAAGGCCGGGGCCCGGTCCCCGAGGTTGTATGGACACTAATGGTTCTGCAGCAGACACCGGTGGAGTAGTTGGCTGTAAATGCACTACTCCCATCCAAGACTTGGGGCACAACAGCAACTGAATAGAGAGCCAGGACTCCGGAGAAGGGAGTCCCCGAGAGAGGCTACAGCTGTCTGTCATACAAGTAGAGTTGTTAGGAACATCTGACAGGAGGAACTTCAGAGTACCACGGTACTGGAGCTCTTCACACTAAAAGGCGCAATAGAGGCGTCGTTCAGGAAAGGTACATGTTGGAGAGGAGAAGCCTGACTTGCCCGGGAGGTTGATTGAGTCTTTGCCCCGGAGGAAACGGCACGGAGGCAGGCACCAGTGTGTACCACAAACTGTGAGTAAAGCTTTGGAACTACAAGCCCTGGTGTCTTATGTTCAATTGTGCGCCAACACTGCCAGCACCGCTACATCTGGGTACCAGCATTCCTCACACCACCTGCGCCTATTCTCATCTATTGCCATTACACTGCCCTGGGGTTACAGCTTCACCTGTGGGGAGCTACACCATCTATGCTGCAACATACCATCAACCCCAGAGGATCTGCACGCAGCGTTGTCTTAACATCTTGCTTGCCAAACATCACAGGTGGCGTCACGAACTATCACATAAACAATATTACAAACCACCATTGATTTGGGCGCCCAGGGCCACGGACCGGGTCACAGCCGCTGCGACACATCCCACTGACACCGGCCCGGTACCGAGTACCCCACGGCCCTGGAAGGGCGACCCATCTCCGTGCAGTGATAACTGCACATGGCACAGAGCATGCCCACTACCATCTCCCATGAAAGGCGAGAAACACTGGGTCACACCATTGGCAATAGATGAGGGGAACAACACACCTTATTCCTCTCCCTCCTGCACATGTTGTATAGAGCATGCTCACTACGTTCTCCCATAGAAGTCAACAGTTAATTTTTCGACTCATTCTCAAAATGTGCAAATATATATATATATATATATATATATATATATACTCTATATATACATACACACACACACTGTAGAAAATAAGTATTTGATACTCTGCCGATTTTGCAGTTTTCCCACCTACAAAGAATGGAGAGGTCTGTAATTGTTATCATATTTACACTTCAACTGTGAGAGACGGAATCTAAAAATAAAATCCATAAAATCACATTGTAGGATTGTTACATAATTAATTTGCATTTTATTACATGAAATAAGTATTTGATACAATAGAAAAACAAAACTTAATATTTGGTCCAGAAACCTTTGTTTGCAGTTGCAGAGGTCAGATGTTTCCTGTGGTTCTTGACCAGGTTTGCACACACTGCAGCAGGGATTTTGGCCCCCTCCTCCTTACAGGTCTTCTCCAGATCTTTCAGGATTCGGGGCTTTCGCTGGGCAACATTGAGTTTCGGCTCCTCCAAAGATTTTCTGTTGGGTTCAGGTCTGGAGACTGGCTAGGCCACTCCAGGACCTTGAAATGTTTCTTATGGAGCTACTCCTTAGTTGCTCTGACTGTGTGTTTCGGGTCATTGTCATGCTGGAAGACCCATACACGACCCATCTTCAATGCTCTTACTGAGGGAAGGACGTTGTTGGCCAAAAGCTTGTGATACATTACCCCATTCGTCCTACTTTCAATACGGGGAAGTCGTCCTGTCCCCTTGCAGAAAAGCACCCCCAAAGTATGATGTTTCCTCCACCATGCTTCACGGTTGGGATGGTGCTCTTGGGGTTGTCCTCATCCTCCTTCTTCCTTCTTCAAGTGAAGTTGATACCAAAATGTTCTATTTTGATTTAATCTGACCACATGACCTTCTTCCATGCCTCCTCTGGATCATCTAGATGGTCACTGGCAAACTTCAAATGGGCCTGGACATGTTCTTGCATGAGCAGGGGACCATGCGTACCCTGCAGGATTTTAATCCATAACGGCGTAATGTCTTACTAATAGTAATGTTTGAGACTGTGGTCCCAGCTGTCTTCAGGCCATTGACCAGGTCCTCCCATGTAGTTCTGGGCTGATTCCTGACCTTTTTCAGAATCATCCTTACCCACAAGGAAATATCCAGCATGGGATCCCAGATCGAGGAAGATCTTCCATTTTCTAATAATTGTGCCTACTGTTGTCACCGTCTCACCAAGCTGCTTGCCTTTTGTCCTGTAGCCCATCCCAGCCCTGTGCAGGTTTACAATTTTGTCCCTGGTGTCCTTAGACAGCTCTTTGGTCTTGGCCATGGTGGAGAGGTTGGAATGTAATTGAGTGTGTGGACAGGTGTCTTTTATACAGGTAACGAGTTCAAAGAGGAGCAATAAATACAGGTGATGAGTGCAGAGTAGGAGGCTTCTTAATAAAAACTAGCAGGTCTGTGAGAGCAGAATTCTTGCTGGTTGGTCGGTGATCAAATACTTATTTCATACAATAAAATACAATTTAATTTTTGAAATTCATACAAAGTGATTTTCTGGGGGTTTTTTTAGATTCTGTCTCTAACAAGTGAAGTGTACCTACAATAAAAATTACTGACCTCTCAATTCTATGTAGGTGGGAAAACTTGCAGCGTATCAAATACTTATTTTCCACATTGTCTCTATACGTTTATGTATGTGAAATATAAGCATACAGAATAAAGTGATGCCTTTCTTCTCAAATGATGTAAGATATGGATATAAATGAAGAGCCCTTTTCCCATGGAGAGGAGCCGCCGTTATGATTGTGCCTGGAGAAGAACATTGCTTGACAAGGTTTATTAATATAACCTTGCTACATTGGATAATCCCGGAAAAATCAGGCTCGATGGCAGAAGATCTGGATGATGAAAAGTAAAGATTGGGCTTCCCAGTAAGCAGCGCGGTGCTTATCGATTTGCGATCACAGCTTGGTGCGTGTACCGATACAGCAGAGCCGCCTCCACAGAGTGAAATTCCAATGAGAGACCTCTGATGACTATGAAAGGACTTTCCTGTTGTTTTTTATGTATCCAATGGGTTTTAAAAATTAAGATAATCTTCTGCAAATCTTGGGAGGCTGCGCAAATGATCAGCGCAGAAGCTGTGGACCAAATCATCATTAAATCCCCGGGAGAAAGCCTCATCAGCCTCCAAACATGGCTTCATGATATAAATTATATGGAGATGTTGCAGTATAACGCAATAAAGGGGTTCACTATTAACAGTCCAGACTTAGAAAAGGTCATCAATAGTCCCAGCACTGCCACCGATCAGTGGATTGAAAGTGCCATGGTGCATAGGAAGAAGCACAGCTCCACACATGATGTACAGTCATGGCCAAAAGTTTTGAGAATGACACAAATATTATATTTTCACATGATCTGCTGGCCTCTGGTTTTTATGTGTGTTTGTCAGATGTTTTTATCACATACAGAAATATAATTGCAGTCATATTATGAGTAACAAAAGGTTATATTGACAGTTAGAATGAGTTAATGCAGCAAGTCAATATTTGCAGTGTTGACCCTTCTTCAGGACCTCAGCAATTCTCTCTGGCATGCTCTCAATCAACTTCTAGATCAAATCCTGACTGATAGCAGTCCATTCTTGCAAAATCAATGCTTTTATTTTGTCTGAATTTGAATGTTTTTCTTTGTCCACCCGTCTCTTGATGATTGATCACAAGTTCTCAAAGGGATTAAGATCTGGGGAGTTTCCAGGCCATGGTCCCAAAATCTCTATGTTTTGTTCCCTGAGCCATTTAGTTATCACCTTTGCTTTATGGCAAGGTGCTCCATCATGTTGAAAAAGGCATTGTTGATCGCCAAACTACTCTTGGACGGTTGGGAGAAGTTGCTCTTGGAGGACATTCTGGTACCATTCTTTATTCATGGCTGTGTTTTTAGGCAAGACTGAGAGAGAGCCCATTCCCTTGGCTGAGAAGCAACCCCACACATGAATGGTTTCAGGATGCTTGACAGTTGGCATGAGACAAGACTGGTGGTAGCGCTCACCTGGTCTTCTCCGAATAAGCCGTTTTCCAGATGTCCCAAACAATCGAAAAAGGGGATTCATCAGAGAAAATGACTTTACCCCAGTCCTCAGCAGTCCACTCCCTGTACCTCTTGCAGAATATCAGTCTGTCCATGATGTTTTTCCTGGAGGGAGAGAAGTGGCTTCTTTGCTGCCCTCCTTGAGACCAGGCCTTGCTCCAAGAGTCTCCGCCTCACAGTGCGTGCAGATGCATTCACACCTGCCTGCTGCCATTCCTGAGCAAGCTCTGCACTGCTGGTAGCCCGATCCCGCAGCTGAAACACTTTTAAGAGACGGTCCTGGCGTCCTGGGTGCCCTGGGCGCCCTGGAGCCTTTTTGGCAACAAGGGAACCTCTCTCCTTGAAGTTCTTGATGATGCGATAGATTGTTGACTGAGGTGCAATCTTTCTAGCTGCAATATTCTTCCCTGTTAGGCCATTTTTGTGCAGTGCAATGATGACTGCACGTGTTTCTTTAGAGATAGCCATGGTTAACAGAAGAGAAACAATGATGCCAAGCACCAGCCTCCTTTTAAAGTGTCCAGTGGTGTCATTCTTACTTAATCATGACAGATTGATCTCCAGCCCTGTCCTCATCAACACCCACACCTGTGTTAATGGAGCAATCACTGAAACGATGTTAGCTAGTCCTTTTAAGGCATGGCTGCAATGATGTTGAAATGTGTTTTGGGGGATAAAGTTCATTTTCTAGGCAAATATTGACTTTGCAAGTAATTGCTGTTAAGCTGATCACTCTTTATAACATTCTGGAGTATATGCAAATTGCCATTAGAAAAAATGAAGCAGTAGACTTTGCAAAAATTAATATTTGTGTCATTCTCAAAACTTTTGGCCATGACTGTAGTGGCTGTAAACGGTACTGCAGGCTTTTTCCCATTGACTTTCATAGGGCAGCTCTTGCAGTTCCATTCAGTGTCACTACTCCATGTTTGGGCCAGTGTCACTTCCGATGCACGGCGGCACTTCTTCCATCGGCTGATCAGAAGTCGGCCCCTTTTCTACTCTCTGTAAGTAGCATTAAACTGGGGTAAAGGGAGTAGTAGTAGTAAAACTGAAGGATCAGACTACACTGGGCTTGTTTGTAGTCTGTAACCATGGAGACACGTAGGTCGGTATAGAAGCTGTAGATGCAGAATGGTAGAAAATTATTAAATCAAGATTGATTGCAAACGTCACCTTCTCTTTGGCCATAACTCCTCTCTCAGATGCTATACTGGGTTTATGGGCACTAATGGCAGACAGATGAGGGGTACTGTTAGGAAGTGTGGCTCTGTGCTCCCACCTGGGAATTTATGGGTCCGGTATGACGCTGCTCCTGTTGAAAGCGTCACCATTGTCCTGACCCTGGATGCGGAGATACCATGCAGGGAAACCGTCCCAATCTTATGGACCTTTGCGTACTGGGGTAGTAGGATGTGTGGGGACGCCAAAGACTTATCGCCCACAGATTTACCTGCCTGGGGAATATGGGACACTGCTGTGTCTGGTACGAGGCAATGGTGGTATTGTGTCTGGTACGAGGCAGTGGCGGGATTGTGTCTGGTACGAGGCAGTGGCGGGATTGTGTCTGGTACGAGGCAGTGGCGGGATTGTGTCTGGTACGAGGCAGTGGCGGGATTGTGTCTGGTACGAGGCAGTGGCGGGATTGTGTCTGGTACGAGGCAGTGGCGGGATTGTGTCTGGTACGAGGCAGTGGCGGGATTGTGTCTGGTACGAGGCAGTGGCGGGATTGTGTCTGGTACAAGGCAGTGGCGGGATTGTGTCTGGTACGAGGCAGTGGCGGGATTGTGTCTGGTACGAGGCAGTGGCGGGATTGTGTCTGGTACAAGGCAGTGGTGGGATTGTGTCTGGTACGAGGCAGTGGTGGGATTGTGTCTGGTATTCAAGCAAAAAAGGAAGAACACTGTATCGCCATAACATGCAAATATGAAAAATGAATTGCATTACTACATTAGGAATATGAAAAATTGAGAAAGTTTAGCGCATAAAATAGCCAAGTTATGTGTATCTGGAAGCCACGTTAAGGCATTTCTCGTTTTCCAGCTCCCTGTCTATGCCAATCCTCACAAAGACTGAAGTCTCCATCTGAATGGGAATCTATGAAAAATCCTTTGTTTAGACTGAAGTCTATATCTCTGTGGAGGGGAAGTGGCCCTGCTTTGATTAAAAACGCCTGCGGCTAACAGGTGGAGTGCTCAGTCAGAAGGATAATGAATAAAAATTTCAAGTGTGCTTCCTATTTTGCTTGAATGTATATGAGTTGGTGACTCTAGGTTAAGCACCTGTTCACACAATGTTTATGCTTGAATTGTGTCTGGTATGAGGCAGTGGTGGGATTGTGTCCAGTGCTGGGCAGTGGTGTAATTGTGTCTGGTACTAGGCAGTGATGGGATTGTGTCCCATACTAGGCGGTGATGGGATTAGGTCCCGTACTAGGCAGTGGTGGGATTGTGTCCCATACTAGGCAGTGGTGGGATTGTGTCCCGTACTAGGCGGTGATGGGATTGTGTCCCGTACTGGGCGGTGGTGGGATTGTGTCCTGTACTGGGCGGTGATGGGATTGTGTCCCGTACTGGGCGGTGGTGGGATTGTGTCCTGTACTGGGCGGTGGTGGGATTGTGTCCTGTACTGGGCGGTGATGGGATTGTGTCCTGTACTGGGCGGTGGTGGGATTGTGTCCCGTACTAGACAGTGGTGGGATTGTATCCCGTACTAGGCAGTGGTGGGATTGTGTCCCGTACTAGGCAGTGGTGGGATTGTGTCCCGTACTAGGCGGTGATGGGATTGTGTCCCGTACTGGGCGGTGGTGGGATTGTGTCCTGTACTGGGCGGTGGTGGGATTGTGTCCTGTACTGGGCGGTGGTGGGATTGTGTCCTGTACTGGGCGGTGGTGGGATTGTGTCCTGTACTGGGCGGTGGTGGGATTGTGTCCTGTACTGGGCGGTGGTGGGATTGTGTCCCGTACTAGACAGTGGTGGGATTGTGTCCCGTACTAGACAGTGGTGGGATTGTATCCCGTACTAGGCAGTGGTGGGATTGTGTCCCGTACTAGGCAGTGGTGGGATTGTGTCCCGTACTAGGCAGTGGTGGGATTGTGTCCCGTACTGGGCGGTGATGGGATTGTGTCCCGTACTAGGCAGTAGTGGGATTGTATCCCGTACTAGGCAGTAGTGGGATTGTATCCCGTACTAGGCAATGGTGGGATTGTGTCCCGTACTAGGCGGTGGTGGGATTGTGTCCCGTACTGGGCGGTGGTGGGATTGTGTCCCGTACTAGGCAGTGGTGGGATTGTATCCCGTACTAGGCAGTGGTGGGATTGTGTCCCGTACTGGGCGGTGATGGGATTGTGTCCCGTACTGGGCGGTGATGGGATTGTGTCCCGTACTAGGCAGTAGTGGGATTGTATCCCGTACTAGGCAATGGTGGGATTGTGTCCCGTACTAGGCAGTGGTGGGATTGTGTCCCGTACTGGGCGGTGGTGGGATTGTGTCCATTCTGCTGTCAGGTTAGCAGAGAGCGGACCTGGGAAGGGCTCTGCCAAGTCCTCCTCTCATATACTGGGAGCTGGGTGAGGAGTATCCTGGCCCTTTAAGCCTCACCTAACTGTGCAGCTTGCGCCAAGTGCCTCTGTGGCTGTTCTTTTGCTGGTTTGGTGCCAGTCTTGCCAGGTCTCTCTGCGATTGCGCATAAGAGGTAGGGTTAGGTGGAGATAATTTTAGTTTGGCAACAATGGGATGGGGCTTTTCACTTACCGGTGATACAGAACCTCCCACCACTGTTTGTGGAGGCAGTATGAATGCTTCATGAGCACCCTAGACTCTATAGCCCATTTTCCAGGAGCCTCCTTGGTCCAATTTCCCCTATAGACTCCTATGAGATCCATATAATGAATATATAGACCATGAAAGTATATTCCCATCGCAGCATATAGCACTGAGCTGGGGATTATTTGTCTCTATGCCCCGGGGCCATGTAATCAGCCTCTGGAAACAGCTGAGAAGACTCCATATCTCCCATAGAAGTGAATGGGAGTTATATAAAATGCATAGCACGGCTCCTATGTCCGCCGTACAGAGACAGATATTCACATCTTGGCCATAAAAGGGGTCATCCCATTAAAACAGGATAAGTTATGATCGGAGGGATTGATCTGCTGCTGGTACCCCAGTGATGACATCCTGTAGAGTCTGTAGTGTCTATAGTAGAGACAGTCAATAGTCAATGCACTCAGACTCCTCCAGGGGCGTGGGACCCCTATTCTAATATCAATAGGACCCTGAGACATTTCTCACCTCTCCTGTTGATATATTGCGATTTTCGTGTCAGCATGGAGCTTTCATACGTCCATCCGGTGACATGAAGAAAACGTGCGGCTCGGTGTCTCAGCTCCAGAAATTCTATCATCATTATCACAAATCTGTCACACGAGTGAATGAAGCCACAATGTATTTCATTCTCTTCGTGCTCCAGACAGGAGGAAGCCAAAAATAAAAGACAGATAAATGACCCGAATCTTCATTAGACTGAAGAATAATTATCTCATTTTCTGCTCTCTATTTTTGGAACCTAAAACTGAAGAATTCATCTGATATAATTTATTATTACGGCTCCGCGAGTCGTCACTTCTGGTGGCGCAGAAGGAATAATAGTGACTGTGCGAGCTTCATAATTAATGACAAGAGAAAAGTGATACAAAAATGACACAAAGTTCATCAGCCCCAAAATCCTGCACTGCCCCAGAAATAGCCACCAATCATACCCATAGTGCCCCCATAACAGTGACATCCGCAGTGCACCCTCAACAGTGATAGTCAAAGTGCCCCCATAACTAGGTCAGCCACAGTATCCCCATAACATGAGAACTACAGTGCCCTCATAACTGTGATATTCACAGCATCCCCATAATGGCGATATCCATAGTGCCCCAGAAACTGATTGTCAAAGTGCCCCTGTAACAGTGTACAGGCTTACAGGAGAGACAGTCTACCAGCCTGATGATAGGAATCCATTATTTTACATTATTATATTAATTATTATTAATACAAATATTCTTACTGGATGCATATAAGAGACAAGAACTTCTCCGGCTCTTCCTTTATTCTCCTTTTTTCACTGTTTTCCTTTCTCCTGTTCTCATTTCTTTATTTTTCTCATCTACCTTGTTCTCTCTCAATATAGTCCAGCATCAAATGCATTCAGATTTAGGGAAAGTCTTTGTTTCCGCATCAAACAGCAGCTTCATCTCTTCTTCACTGCACAAAAAACATATAAAAAAACAAATCCTGATTCATTTTAGTAATAATAATAACAGCAAAAAAGTGAACGTAAAAGAAATAATTGCAAACAGGCCGATAACATGAAAAAGATACAAACTAATTACCTACTACAACTCGACAAACCAACAACACTCTGTACAATGATTGCTTCATAACAGATGCTATTTATAGATGACCAAGAAAACAAGCGAGCAATTAAAAAAACAAATACGTCTACATTTATAAATGTCTCCATATACTGTACATCCTACATATGAGCAACATGTAGAATAATATACCTAAATGGTAATTCACTGTGCATGTATACTGTGTTACTGATCCTGAGTTACATCCTGTATTATACTCCAGAGCGGCACTCACTATTCTGCTGGTGCAGTCACTGTGTACATACATTACATTACTGATCCTGAGTTACATCCTGTATTATACTCCAGAGCTGCACTCACTATCCTGCTGGTGCAGTCACTGTGTACATACATTACTAATCCTGAGTTACATCCTGTATTATACCCCAGAGCTGCACTCACTATTCTGCTGGTGCAGTCACTGTGTACACACATTACATTACTGATCCTGAGTTACATCCTATATTATACCCCAGAGCTGCACTCACTATTCTGCTGGTGCAGTCACTGTGTACACACATTACATTACTGATCCTGAGTTACATCCTGTATTATACCCCAGAGCTGCACTCACTATTCTGCTGGTGCAGTCACTGTGTACATACATTACTAATTCTGAGTTACATCCTGTATTATACTCCAGAGCTGCACTCACTAGTCTGCTGGTGTAGTCACTGTGTACATACATTACATTACTGATCCTGAGTTACATCCTGTATTATACCCCAGAGCTGCACTCACTATTCTGCTGGTACAGTCACTGTGTACATACGTTACTGATTCTGAGTTACATCCTGTATTATACCCCAGAGCTGCACTCACTATCCTGCTGGTGCAGTCACTGGGTACATACATTACTAATCCTGAGTTACATCCTGTATTATACTCCAGAGCTGCACTCACTATTCTGCTGGTGTAGTCACTGTGTACATACATTACATTACTGATCCTGAGATACATCCTGTATTATACCCCAGAGCTGCACTCACTATTCTGCTGGTGCAGTCACTGTGTACACACATTACATTACTGATCCTGAGTTACATCCTGTATTATACCCCAGAGCTGCAATCACTATTCTGCTGGTGCAGTCACTGTGTACATACATTACATTACTGATCCTGAGTTACATCCTGTATTATTCTCCAGAGCTGCACTCACTATTCTGCTAGCTGTAAATGTGAAAATACAGTATGTGTGAATTCAGCTTTGGAATATAATACAGTTACTACTCACAGTTATCACTCAATAATTCACATGTAAAGTGCCATGGAACAAATGTTGCTTCAATCTCTATATATAAATCTGAATGTGTGTGTGTGTATCCCCAACCAATCACGAAGCAGCAGAGTGGGACACCAGCAAATCACGAAACAGCAGAGCGGGGCTGAGGATGGATAAAGCAGGACAGTGCATGGAGAGCAGGGCTGTGGAGGAAGACAGTCTTCAGCACAGGGGCCGGATAGTGCCGGCACCCTCCCAACCCTGTCCCAGCTCAGTCGGCGCTCCCTGTCGCCAACTGCCGCTATCCCCACTCTCCCCTGCAGCTTCCCGGGCTAAATTTAGTCCCCGGCTTCTACTGCGGCCTACTACAGCGCTAGGCCACGCCCCCGCAGGCCGCCAATCACACGCGCCGCAACTCCGCTCTAGCTCCGCCCACTCCAGCAAGCTCCGCCCACTCCAGCCAACCGTGCTAGGCCACGCTTCCCCCAGGCCGCCCAATTACATGCACTGCAGCTCCGCCCACTCCGGCCGAACTAACAATCTGCTCACCTCTCTCTCCTGGTCCCGGCGTCACCGCGTGTGGTGCATGGAGAGCGGGGATGTGGAGAAAGGAAGACAGTGGGGCTGTAGAGGGAGAGAGCGGGAGAGCAGGGCTGTGGACGAAGAGACCGGGGCTGTGGAGGGAGAGAGCGGGACACGGATGTAGAGCGCGGCTGCGGAGGGATAGAACGGGACGGCGGGTGGAGAGCGGGGCTGATAAGGAAGACAGTGGGACCCACAGTTAGGTACTGTGCTCGGGCAACGCCGGGCTCTTCAGCTAGTAAATAATAAGAATTAATTTAAAATTTAGACGAGACATTTTTTGCACTCCAGCCATGAGGAGTTGTTCCATTTCTGTGGATAATCATCTGTTATTAGAGATTTGCACTGATGATAATAAGCGATCTGCCTTATTGCACTGGAGATGCTTTCTTCAACTGCTGCTTCCCTGGAGGACGGTGTAGTTGAAGATAATGATAAATAATAAACCTGTAATATGTTGTTGTGGTACGATGCCTGACAGTATGGAGAGTTAGGGGTAGGGTTAAAGTTAGGGGTGGGGTTAGAGTTAGGGGTGTGGTTAAAGTTAGGGGTAGGGTTAGAGTTAGGGGTAGGGTTAGAGTTAGGCATACAGTTAGTGGTAGGGGTAGAGGTAGGGGTAGAGTTAGAGTTAGAATTAGTGGTAGGGTTAAAGTTAGGGGTAGAGTTAGGGGTAGGGTTAGAGTTAGAGGTAGGGTTAGAGTTAGGGGTAGGGTTAGAGTTAGAGGTAGGGTTAGAGGTAGAGGTAGGGTTAGAGTTAGAATTAGTGGTAGGGTTAAAGTTAGGGATAGGGTTAGCGTTAGGGGTAGGATTAGAGTTAGGGGTAGGTTTAGAGGTAGAGTTAGAGTTAGGGGTAGAGTTAGAATTAGTGGTAGGGTTAAAGTTAGGGGTAGGGTTAAAGTTAGGTGTTGGGTTAGAGTTAGGGGCAGGGTTAGAGATAGGGGTACAGTAACTGTTAGCAGTAGGGTTAGAGTATGGGCTTAGGCAATAAAATAGATGCATAAAAATAATGCGTTATTTTGTGAAGTACAGTATTCAGATGTACGGGACATCTTGTTCTTTAGACTCCATTTTTGTGCTTGCGACGCCATTTTGTTGTTTATGAGTTAAATTTTGTAAATTAACTAGATGAAAGTTCACGGCTGTTATGAAACCAGACTGTTCCAGCTTGTACAAGATATGAGATATGAGATGAGACCCTAAAAGAATGTGCTATTGTTCTATATTCTACGTCACGCAGCTGGGGACATATTCCGATTTTCTTGCAATACTATAGGCTTAAATGTATTACGATTCTATTGGTAGCTGTATACTTTGCATAATTAAGCAGAATGCTATGTAATGTGAGATTCAGTAAAGGGGCTCAGTGATCTGCCTCGATCCTCCCGTACAGAGTCCCCCATCTCCGTGTGGTCATTACCAGTTGCTAGCAACGCCCTGTGAATTAATTTGGAATTCACTGGCTCAACCGTGAAGGGTTAATTTAGCCCTACCTCAACAGCTTGGCGCCCAACGTGGGGCCCCCGAGTAGGGACGCCTCTGCCCCCCCGGAGGACAACAAGACAAAGGACCCTCGGAGCGGACACAGGTGCTGGAAAATTGGGACTGATCACCCCCCCACGACCACGGTAAGTTGGCAGTTATACTGTTCAGACTGACCGTTGGTGTGGTTTTCCTGTGCTTGTTGCTGCAAAGAGGATCTGAGGTTTGTCCCCGTGGTGGGGTGATTCATGGGTGGAATCATATAGAGGTGTAGTCCCGTTGGGGGCCCAGTGCTCGAACCGTACCTCATAAGGGACGGACACCCCGGATTGACCAGTGATTGTGACTCTCTTTATAGTCAAAATATCCTGAATTCCTGGTCATTGTTAGTTATCAGGCGTGGTGAGTGATCGAAGATGGGTAGGATACGTAACTCAGGTATATATAGATATATATATATATATATATATATATATATATAACCAGAGGTGTCCGGAGGGATAGTCTGAGACGCCCTCCTCCTTTCACTGAGTACCGCGAATTTTGGGCTTCCCAGAGGGGGTTGACCCTGTGGAACAAACGGAGACGGCTGCTCCAGTATTGTGCACAATTTGTCAGGATATTTAGCTCTAAAGGAGAGAATTATGTTTCTGTGGAAGAAAAAGAAAAGTTTGGAATTGTGTGAAGGATCAGATACTGTTAGTCTTATGATTCAAAGACGAGGAAAGAAATTTGTCAGGAATGCAGGAAAAATATTTTCGATTCTGGGATTTCCTAAGGGAGGGAGGTTGCAGCCTACGCTATGGGATGAAGGAGTTAAAAGGTTGACTGATGATGGATTACTTGAAGGCGCTGAGGTATTCTGTGGCTTGGCACATTAATTGTGTGACGAAGGTGTTAGGAAGAACAGAGAAAGTGAATTCTGATTGTTTCTGTTACTGCTATGTTGAAGAAGTAAAAATTGTTTATTATGGAAAAGACGGATTGTTTGTGGTTCAAGCAAGTGACTGTGGTGTGAGGAAGTGATTAAAAGAAGGAACTGAGATTAATGATACCAATGTGTTAGGCAGTCGAATAGTTAAAAGAATGATTTGAAAGAAGAGGTCTCCCTGCTAGATGACAATTGTACAAGGAGACCGAGAGTCGCAGCCACCACCTTTGCTGACAGCCTCAATCCCCGTTCACCTGATCCAGAGGAAAAAGAAAAAAAGTTTTCAGAAGAATTTAACCCGTCTGTTCAGCGTACAGAAAAAAAACAAAAAAAAAAAACAAACGCAAACAGCAGCCTCCAGCCCCCACTGCAGCTGCGAGCACACAGTGTGCCCTTCAGCCCACACAGCCAACTCTCCTCCCCCCCCAGACTTCAGCTACTGGTAGCGCTGTGCCAGACTCGAACACATTCAGAGATTGTCATTCTCCTGCTGTTTTGATCGGAGTAGATGGTAGACCCAATTAATATTCTTTCATAAACCCTATTTCTGTGTGACCTTTTCCCAAGGTTACTGTTCAGTTCGTAATCTCTCCCACATGTCCAGTAAATTTACTAGGGGCAGATTTATTATCACAGTTCCGCTCCGGAATACAATTCCAAGATGATGGTCAGATGGTTCTTATGTTATAAAATCCCTATGTAGATGAAGACAGTGAGGAAATCCGTATTTTGCATGCCCTTCCTACAGTTATGATGGCCCTGATAGGCTCAGATCCATCCCCAATATTGTCTGAGGATCAATGACTCACCCCATACCTCTCAGAGATACTATCTAAAATCTGGTAAAAAGGGCCAAATGATATAGGGAAAATGCCCGTAGAACCAGTAAAAGTGTTTCTCAACCCTGGTGCCTAATCCTCATACTCTTTTGTCCCAAATACCCCAGGATGCTGCTTGGTTTACAGTTATTGATCTTACCAATGCCTTCTTTAGCATTCCATTACACCCAAATTGTCAGTTTGTATTTGCATTCACTTATCAGGAACGACAGTTAACATGGACAGTTATGTCACAAGGGGCCCAAAACAGTCCCAACCAGTTTGCAAAAAAATATGAGCAGGTGTCTTTAGCCATTTCTGCCACTGTTAGCCTCCTTAAGTATGTGGCAGCACTGAACTGTCGGGTTTCGGCCTCGAGACTTCAGTTCTGCCTTGGTCAAGTGATCTTCTTGGGTCACTGTCTCCTTCAGGGTGTCAGACACTTCACAGAAGAAAGAAAAATAGCTGTCAGCTCCCTTCCTTTCCCAAAAGATGAAACTGAACTCCAGCCTTTTCTTGGACTATGTACCTACTGTCGTCAGTGGATACCAGATGCATCCCGCATAATGCAACCCCTTTACAATGCCTTGAAAGACGGTATAATGAGCTACAAGGAAAGATCACCGGTTTGCATGGAAAGCCTTCATCATGCCTTCTCTGAGTTAAAGCGGCTTATTGCTTCCGCCCCTGCCTTGGGCATCCCGGACTATACTCGACTGTTCCATTTGTATGTGTCTGAGAATGAAGGACACGCAGCAGGAGTACTTACACAATCACATGGCAATAGGAAGCGACCAGTGGGCTATTATTCGGCCCGCCTCGACCCAGTGGCCAGAGCATCACCAAGTTGCATGAGGGCAGTTCATGCCACTCACTCGTTGCTTGACAAGACTGTGTCATGATCTGAAGTGATCTGACAGTTTTAAATTGCACTGGGTGAACTTTTTTTACTTTGGAAAGTTCCAAGGTGTCTTGACTGTCCCCGGTGGTGGTTAGTGGTATTGCACTTTAGGCTTTTGTGCACTTAATTATGGATCAGGTGTGACACCCTATAAAGGTGTGCTAGAGGTGTGCAATCACTGCCTGTGATATTGTGAGATTGTTTTCACTCTGAGTTGGAGAGCCTGGAGGAAGGATGGAGCTGGTGAGGAGTCCTGCGCAGCTTAGCCAGAGGGGACGTGTGTCAGCTATGGTGTCTGGACGAAGGGCTGGCATGGCGTGGTGGGGTCGCAGTGATGGTGTCAGCAGGAAGTGTCTGCATGGACTGGTGGAGTGGCTACTATGGAGAGTGGCACTCACCATGTGGGACTTGGCTGCTGAGCTGGACTCAAGCATGCTCGACTTTGTGTCAGAAGCTGAACTCATCCTTGGGACTCTGTTACTAAGCAGCTGCAACTGGTGGTGGACTCTGCTCCAAGGCTGCACTAAGGTGAAGGATCCTGTTATGGTGATGGATCCGGGTGGAGGAGAAGACGCACGCAGGTGGTGGGCTCTGTTGCTAGGAGCGCACGCAACAGAGCAAAGCTAAGTGGTGTTTCCCCTGTATTGTCTCTTTCCTCATGTGTGTTATTAGTGCAGTGGTGGGATTAGTCTCCGCACCGACCCATTCCCTAGTGAGGGTTTAGGGTCAGGGTGAGCAAGGGCGTTAAGGTACGCGTACGGCGACAGGTGCGGAGCCTGTATAGGGAATGTAAGGAGTGCAGGGACACTGGCTCAGGGGAGCTTAGGAGGTCTCCACGTCCCCCATTCCCTATCGCAGGGCCCACCATTGTAATTGTTTCCCAGGTCCCCCTTATTATTTAAATTTGCCTTACTGGAGGCGGGGTTTCCAGATTTTATGTATAACGTGTAATTCCCAAATTCGCCAGGTGGAGGCGGCGTATCCACCTGCACGTTTTATTATTTAAATGCGCCCCACTGGAGGCGGTGTATCCAGGGTCACGTGTGTCACATGGGTTCGCCTTGCGGAAACATCTGCGTCCAGACACACGTGACCATGACAGACTGCAGACATAATTCTTGGACATGAAACGCATATTTTTGCCCCGCATGATATTGCAGCAATACTGAGCCTTCAGCAACCAAGACATTTGACTGTGCAACGACACTTACGGCTGCAGTGTTCACTCCTTTTGCCTGATTATGTCAAGTTGCATCGCTGTACAACAATCAACCCCGCTACTTTACTGCCGATCCCCAAGAAAGATGGCAGTGATGAGGATTTTCTCCAACATGATTGTTCCCAACTTCTGACTGAAGAAACAGCTACTCCACCAAATGTCAGTGAGAATCCACTCCCAAATCCTGATCTGGTGTTATACACGGATGGTTCAAGATATGCTGACGAGTTTGGTAGATTCCACACGGGATACGCTGTCACCACAGAGGACACTGTAGTGCACGCAGCTGCACTCCCACCCTCGCAGTCATCACAAGAAGCAGAACTCCAGGCTCTGTCTACTGCATGTACTTTGGCCAAGAACAGACGGGCTAATATGTACACGGACTCACGGTATGCATTTGGTATTGCTCACGATTTTGGGGCTCTATGGGCCAATCGAGGGTTTATTACTACTGCTGGAACCCCAGTGAAAAATGCTGAAGCTGTTAAAACCCTCATGGACTCGATCAAATTACCTACTCAGGTGGCCATTATCAAAGTTAGGGCGCACGGTCCTAGGAACAGCCCACAGACTGTTGGCAACACATTTGTGGATATGCAAGCAAAAGCCGCCGCTCTCTTACCCGTTGAACCAACTATACCAACTATGGTGACCATACGCTCTCGGCATAAACAGTTACAAGAAGCACTGACCCTACAAGAACCTGATGATCTACAACAGACTGAAGTTTTCTGTTGGACCCCACGAGACCGCTTAATGACAGTGCAGAGAATTTCTCCAAAGGAAGAGGTGAAGCAATGGAAGACTGATGGGGCACGTATGGATAATGGTCTCTGGAAAAAGGACCAACTTGTGTGTCTCCCTAAGCGGATGTACCCTGCTATTGCCACATGGGCACATGGGCCTACACATGGAGGAAAGAATCAGGCCCTCACACTGGTGCAAAAATTCTACTGGGCCCCGGTTCTCCAGTTGGCCGGAAGCATTCCCCGTTACCAACATGACTGCAAAAACTACAGCGAAGAAACTGGTGATGGAAGTTATATGCAGATATGGGGTTCCAGAAGTTGTTGAAAGTGATCAAGGTCCGGCCTTTTCTTCTCATGTGTACCAAGAAGTTCTGACAATGCTTGCATCCACTGTAACCCTCCATACTCCGTACTACCCACAATCCAGTGGGAAAGTTGAGAGGCTGAACGGCACATTGAAGGGACAATTGACCAAAATGATGCAGGAGACTACGGCTCCATGGCCAGAGCTCCTACCCATTGTACTATACCATATCCGTACTACCCCTATTGCAAAACATGGCCTGTCCCCATATGAGATATTGTTTGGTACTAGGCCCCCAGTTGCAAACTTCCAGCCCCAGCAGTTATCAGAAGAAACTGACCATGCTGTTCAATATGTTATTCAGCTTAGTAAAAATCTTGCTAACACCTATGTTCTAGTTTCCTTTTCTTCTCCAGATTCAGCAGAAACCGACACCTGTCATAACCTGAAGCCTGGTGATTTGGTAGTCGTAAAAAGGCATGTCAGGAAGCACGGACTAGAACCTTTGTATGACGGTCCCTATGAAGTCCTCATCACCCAACAAGCCAATAGCAAATGAAGGGGCATAATGTTTTGGTTTTTCACATTTTTCATATTATTACTGGTAACCGCATGGGACAGCCTAGATTCCCCAACGTCCTTGAATAATAAGTTTACACAACATCATGAAAAATTACTGAGAGATTTGTTGGACAATTCCCAGTCTCTGGCAGACTGTTGGATCTGCACGTATTCACCAGTGTCAGCCACAAGCATCCCCTTTTTGGCTATCACTGTTCCACCTGAGGAGTTACCGTATTTGCTTGGACTGACTGTTCTGACACACTCGCTAATAATGCCACAGATAATGCTAAGTTATGGAATTTAACTGTTGGTATACCTATTGTGGGATGGGTGGGATACCCCTGGTGACAAGGTAACCTTTCAGGAAGTAATACACAACTTCAATATTTGGCCTACAAAGGAGGGGCTTGGGTCCCCAAGAATAAGACTAGTCTAACCAATCTGGGGCAAATTCCAACATATGGTCTACAAGTCAGTTTCAATGTAACTTCACACTCTACTGACGCCTTCAAACCAATGTTGCTAGAAAGAAGGTTACATAATACGTCATGTGAATTTTCTAATTTGTTTCCCCAGGGTTCTAACGAAACCTGTGCCAGTATTCCTGGCAATATATCTTATAATGAGTCCTCTGAATATGTGCCAGGAACCCCCACTTGTGGAAATCCCGATGCAGGTTATTGTAGTCCTTTAGGACAATCTCCAGCTTGGTGCATGCTTCAGAATGCATCTGCGTTCATAGACTTAGTTCATAGATTGGTACTGCAACATCCAGCCCTATGGGATTTACCTGATGACATGTTCTGGGTATGTGGAGACAATGCTTATAAATGGTTGCCAGTAGGGGTAAGAGGTACTTGTACTCTTGGTCGCTTGACCCCGGCCACCTTTGTTATTCCGAACAAACAGTTGGATACACAGGCTATACCCAAACATACATTATACAAAAGAGCTGCGGACAATTCACCCCGCCCTTCAGGGAGACCACATATAGTGCAGATGAGTGTGGCCAATAAAATTGTCAGTTCTATTTTCATTTACCCTATGATTACACAAATGTGGGATAAATTGGTTAGGGCCACAGACTATCTAGATGATCAAATTTGGGATATATTGGATATTCTTAACACTACTGCTGCTGTCCAAAATCAACTTATTATAGTCACTAATCAACAAACTATAGTGCTGGACTACTTAACAGCAGCACAAGGTGGTATGTGTCAGGTCATCGGACCCGCTTGCTGTCATTATATAGATCCTAACAGTACTATGAAGTTAAAGTTAGAAGATATTCAAAGACTCAGAGATCAATACGATTAAGACAATGATCGTAATAGGGACAGTTGGTGGTCAGACACCTTCTCCTTTCTCAATCCAGCCAATTGATTTAAGGGAATTGGGGGCTGGATAGCTGGGGTCTTACAGAGCTTGTTACACATTGCTGCCTGTATGCTTGTTGTATATGTGATACTAAAACCTGTTCTTTGGTGTATTTCTGTATGTATTAGGAAATTCTGCACTAAGACAGCTAATGATGATAACAAAGGTGTCGTCGCCCCTGCTCTTCTCTGCACCGATCTCAAAAGGCTACTTGATGAAGATGTTGAAGCCAAGCACATGGCTACCTACAAAAGATCTCCACCACCGTCATCAAAAGTTGTTATTCGTGAACTGCAGTATACAGGGAGGACAGGTGCGCAGCGACAGCCATGACTGACAACACGGCATCAGTCATGTGAAGACCAGTACCCCTCGAACTTATGGCTTGGGATAGCACCTCTGATGCTGCATATGTGTTATCAAAATTTATCTAGGGGGGAATTGTGAAGTACAGTATTCAGATGTACGGGACATCTTGTTCTTTAGACTCCATTTTTGTGCTTGCGACGCCATTTTGTTGTTTATGAGTTAAATTTTGTAAATTAACTAGATGAAAGTTCACGGCTGTTATGAAACCAGACTGTTCCAGCTTGTACAAGATATGAGATATGAGATGAGACCCTAAAAGAATGCGCTATTGTTCTATATTCTACGTCACGCAGCTGGGGACATATTCCGATTTTCTTGCAATACTATTGGCTTAAATGTATTACGATTCTATTGGTAGCTGTATACTTTGCATAATTAAGCAGAATGCTATGTAATGTGAGATTCAGTAAAGGGGCTCAGTGATCTGCCTCGATCCTCCCGTACAGAGACCCCCGTCTCCGTGTGGTCATTACCAGTTGCTAGCAACGCCCTGTGAATTAATTTGGAAATCACTGGCTCAACCGTGAAGGGTTAATTTAGCCCTACCTCAACAATTTATTTACTGCAGTGCATTTTATCATTATGTTTCTGTCTTTTTTTTTCTGTTCAGTGTGAACATGCGCTTACATGCTGCATGCACACCAATTTATATCCCATTTCATACCTTTGGGTTTTTTTCAGTCTGATTGCATCATGTGCATATGAAGGTGTGGTAGCCTTTCCTTTGAGCTGGGCATTATTGATGTGGTCTCCGTTGGCTGTGTGTCCACTGGTTGGGCTCAGTCCTTCTCAGCCCTTACCCACATGCATGTCACTTGACAACCGGTAAGGTTTTTAATATTAGAGTTAGAACTCTCCCAATTACGGTCACCGTGAAGTGGCGGGATGGCGTTCGCATTTTTTTTTTTTTTAACAAAACCCATGTTAATTAAATACCATATATTACTTTCATGCGCTATGCTGTTTATTTATCTACTGCAGGGATCATTATGTTTCTGTCTTTGTTTTTTAAATAAAAATAATGTAGTAAAAATAAACACTAAAAATATAAATAATAATGTGTATTTTTCATTTTTAAAATTGTATTTAAGATTTCAGCAGAAAAAAAAAGAGGGTGAAAGGTAAAATATAATAAGATCAATATTGTTTTAAAATGCGATACATGTGCTTGTGGGATAAGGGGTTCACCCGGATCAGTACTGGAGTCTGTGCGCTAATTCTGGAGGGTTAGGGGCGCCAAGTACGTGCTTTGCCCAGGGCACTGGCAACTCGCGCTACGCCCCTGGTAGCCATCATTTAATGCCAGTGCTCACCGGCTCAATCAATATTCTGTTCTCTCTCTTGCAGCGATCACTAAATATGTGATATGAGCCAGAGGGTCTGTATAATAATCATGGTCTACTTCTTCATGACTGTGCAGATAATAACATAGGAGCCCCCAGGTGGCCCAAACATGTACACTATAGAGCACATAATGGAAGGGACCTAATGGGAGCTCAGGGGCCAATATGGGGCCCAGATAATTCTGATCCCAGTTCCGAGCAGAAGTCATTTGTAATACTGCATAGTCCATTGTGAAAACATTGAAGCTGTATTAAAAAAATTGCTGGGATTTGTAGTTCTTGGCAATGCACAAGACTAATTCACAGTATAATATTTGCTCCCACGCTGCATGCAAATTTGCAGAACACAGACGATAAAAGAAAACCGCTCTCTCCATCTCATTTGGCAGCCGTCAGGTCTGTTTTCCTGGCACTGGAAATCTTTGTTTAAGTCCACATTTCGCTGGGTGGTGATACGGCGGGCGCTCGCCTGTCCCTCCATCTGTATTCACTGAACGGTATGTGGCCAGAAAGCTAAGTACCGTAGGACATCATTAATGCAGCGCTCACCTGAGCCCACACCGGAGCACGGCCGTTTGACTGCATTTAAAAGCCAGCAGGTCAGCGATCTGCAGCGAATGGAGATGAGAGAAGAGGCCGCCGCCGTCGCCGCCGCTTTATTTTCATTCGCTGAATACAATTTCATTAATACATTAAATGTAATCAGATCGGTGTGAGGTCTCCCAATAATATGGCCTCGGTGCCAATGATGTGAAACTCTGTCCAACTCACAGCACTGTATGCAGGTGTATGCACAAAACACATAAAAGTCATTCATTGCTCCCCCTCTGGTCCCGGCACAACCATCGATCAGTTGTTGGCCTGGTGTGCACGATCTAGTGGTTGTGCTCGGTACTGCAGCTCGGATCACATTCACTTTAATAGGAGCTGAGCTGCCATACCGAGAATGGCCACTACACGGTGCTGTGCTATTCTGGCTCCATACATTGTGTACATTCGGCCACCCCAGGAGCTGCACACAGCTGGTTGTGGAGGTGACGATTAACAGACACCGCCCCCCACACACACCCAAATTGATGATGATGACCTATCCCTAGGATAGGATATCAATATCAAAATCCTAAAAAAAAAACTTAAATCCAGCATCCAATATTCCAGAACTTCGAGAATCCAGAATATTGGATTATGGGGCAGACGTCGAGTCCTGGAATTGAATTAAAGGATTTTACTGTGATGTTTTCTTTGCATCTTTACTTCTAGAATAAGCTAATTTTGGAAAGTACAGTCACTGGGATCCCCATTTATTAGCTACCGGAGAACCTAGTCACAATTAGTTATTGATCACTTTCTATTCCGGATAATCATGCATTTTTAGCTGTTTTGGGGTAAAAGGAAATGTAAAAAAAAACATGGCTGCAAGATCACTTACACGGTTTGTTTATATTCTGTAACCATGGAAACAAATAGGTCTGAAGAGGAGCTGGATGCACAAAACTGTAAAGCTTCTCGTGCATTGGGAGGATTTCCCAACAGTAACTTTGGACAAATATATTTAACAATTGCAATGAATTGCACCTGTCACCCAAAAAAGACAATTTTTTTTACAAAATGGAAACCTCTCTATGGATTACATAGTTGCCAACAATCCCACACTTAGCAAGACTGTCCTGATCTTTCAAATACAATCTTGGCTAATTTGTAGCAGTTCCAGGCTTGGAAAGAGGCGTCCTCATTTTATTTGTCCAAACTGTGTCCAAAAGTGAGTGGAAAACACCCAAAGACTCCATTTAGGGGAAATCCTGGGCGGAATTGGGTGTAGGACATCATCACCTCTACATTGTCAACAGTAATGTGGGTAAATAAAGGAACAGAACCGGAGAAACAAAAAATGGAAATGCTGAATTATTTTCACCCAACAAATATATTTATTCTGTGAAAGTTCTTCTGCCGCATATACAAGTCTTCCAATTGTTCCACACATTCCCTGATTTGAGGATTTGCCCCGTCGGTCCGGGAGGTCGGGATTATGTCTTGATTCCAACGGTATCTGCATCCTCAGGGTATAGATACAGTTAGATACAATGGTAAAGGAGGGAGCCATCAGCAGGCGCAATGATGTCACTAGATTGTACCTGCTGATCAGAGCCATGTACACCACAGACAGGAGCTGCTCATGGTGGGAACGGGGCAAGATGAACAGTTTTATTTAATCTCTTAGGCCGGTTTCACATTAGCGCTTTTTAAGCGCACGCACGGCCGGGGGTAGCTCCGCCCCCAAGCCGGCTCTCTGCCCGGCGTACCCGCCCCTTGCTTGTAGCGCCGCCTACTAGCGGACAGCGGCGCCTGCGATCGGCGCACCCTATCTTTAGCATAGGGTGCGCAGATCGTGCGCAGGCCGTGCGCTAGTTGCGCTTTGACCTGCGCTGCGCACTTTTGACGGTGCGCCGTGCGCGCCAAAATCGAACTTTTCGGATTTTGGCACGCACGGCGCACCGTCAAAAGTGCGCAGCGCAGGTCAAAGCGCAACTAGCGCACGGCCTGCGCACGATCTGCGCACCCTATGCTAAAGATAGGGTGCGCCGATCGCAGGCGCCGCTGTCCGCTAGCAGGCGGCGCTACAAGCAAGGGGCGGGCACGCCGGGCAGAGAGCCGGCTCGGGGGCGGAGCTACCCCCGGCCGTGCGTGCGCTTAAAAAGCGCTAATGTGAAACCGGCCTTAGTCAGTGCTGCATCCCACATAGGAGGAAGGACACAATATTGTGTGGGGGCATCATGTGTAGAGGGAGTGTATTGTAGGGGCATCATACTATGTGTGGGGGCGTCATACTGTGTAGTGAGGATTGTGGGGGCAACATACTGCAAGCAGTGGGGACTGTGGGGGAACATACTATATGTAGTCGAGACTGTGGGGGCATCATACTGTGTGAAGTGGGGACTGCGGGGGGAAGCATACTGTGTGTAGTGGGGACTGCGGGGGAAGCATACTGTGTGTAGTGGGGACTGTAGGGGCATCAACTGTGTGTAGTGGGGACTGCGGGGGAAGCATATGTGGCGCCCCTGAGGGTCCGGTCGCCATAGAGGTACTGCACCTCATCCAGAGGTGTGGTATACCACCCTCAGGTAAGGAGGGATTACCACCCAGGACTCCTAACACTGCACTCAACACACACACTAGCTAGTCAGGGCACCTGGGCGTACCCTTCGGGAGGATGGCCTCATCCCAGACTGGCTAGGAAAGGGTGTGGGGGGTTAGTGTAGAAGGTAGGTAGAGTGGGAGGAGCTTAGGTAGTGGAGTGATAGTTAGGCATCCAATCAGAGTGAGAAAGGTGACAGTTGGTGGGAGGAGCTAGTTCTGAGGTAAAGAGATCCTTCGAGAAACTAGTCAGTCGGTGACAGGACCAGCGAGAAAGCAGGATTGCTGTAGAGGACTGTGGGTGGAAAAGAGAGAAACATCTTAATCACGCTCCTGGACTGGGAAGAAGGGGTCCTAGGGGCACGGGTAGAGCAACTGGCCACCCGTGGGGCCCGCATCCTGGAAGGGAAAGACCAGGCCAGAGCGAGGGAGCCTGAAACTAGTGGAGGACTATAGCACTCAGCTGGGAAGCCGGAGGCTGAGGTAACTTTAAGTGCCTCAGCCACAGCCACAAGCACCCTCCAAAAGGCAGCGGTATGAGTAACGGACCTCGGGGCCTGACCCACGTCTCCTGAGGAGATCCGTGGTTGCCAGCTGGGAGCACTACTTGTGAAGGCGCAGGGCAGGGAAAGTAAGGAGAATTCAGCGCAGAGACACGGCCTTGAGAGAGACACAAGGAGGAGTCCTGAAAGGTGTACCCAATCTGCCTGGGAGATTGCCGGACCCCTCCCTCAGAGGACGTAGCACTAAGTGGACCAACGTATACACGAAACTTGTGAGTAAAATAAAACCCCAGAAAATGCACCCAACCATGTCCTTTGAGATATTTTACAACTGCCTGCCTCACACTGCAAACACCATCACCGTCACCGGCTCAACTGCCCTGGGACACAGCTCTACCGGTGGAGAGCTTCACCACCTCAGCTGCTAAATCATCATCCCAGAGAGTCTGCATCGCAGCGTCGGCTATCATAGCCGAGTGCCACGGGTGGCGTCACGATTCCCCTTTTTCCCTACAACTATCCTACCATCTTCCCCTTCATCTGAGCTTTCATCATTTACATTGGACACCCAGGGCCACGGACCGGGTCACCATCACCACCGCGACACACTTCCCCTCTGAAAGAGCCTGACCGACCCGGTACCGAGTACCCCCGGCCCTGGGGGGTGTTCCACATACTGTGTGTAGTGGGGACTGTTGGGGCATCAACTGTGTGTAGTGGGGACTGCGGGGGAAGCATACTGTGTGTGTAGTGGGGACTGTGGGGGCATCATACTGTGTGTAGTGGGAACAGGGGGCATCATACTGTGTCTAGTGGGGACTAGTAGGGCAACATACTATTTGTAGTCGAGACTGTGGGGGCATCATACTGTGTGTAGTGGCGACTCTGAGGGCATCATACTGTTTGTAGTGGGGGCATCATACTGTGTGAAGTGGGGACTGTGGGGGGAAGCATACTGTGTGTAGTGGGGACTGCAAGGGAAGCATACTGTGTGTAGTGGGGACGGCGGGGAAAGCATACTGTGTGTAGTGGGGACTGTGGGGGCATCATACAATGTGTAGTGGGGGCATCCTATGGTGTGAAGTGGGGACTGTGGGAGCATCATTCTGTGTGTAGTGGGGACTGTGGGGGAAGCATACTGTGTGTAGTAGGGACTGCGAGGGAAGCTTACTGTGTGTACTGCGGACGGCGGGGAAAGCATACCGTGTGTAGTGGGGACTGTGGGGACATCATACTGTGTGTAGTGGGGACTGTGGGGGCATCAACTGTGTGTAGTAGGGACTGCGAGGGAAGCATACTGTGTGTAGTGGGGACTGGGGGCATCATACTGTGTGTAGTGGGGACTGGGGGCATCATACTGTGTGTAGTGGGGACTGCGGGGGAAGCATACTGTGTAGTGAGGACTGTGGGGGAAGCATACTGTGTGCAGTGGGGACTGAGGAGCAACATACTGTGTGTAGTGGGGACTGCAGGGGAAGCATACTGTGTGTAGTGGGGACGGCGGGGAAAGCATACTGTGTGTAGGGGGGACTGTGGGGGCATCATACAATGTGTAGTGGGGGCATCCTATGGTGTGAAGTGGGGACTGTGGGAGCATCATTCTGTGTGTAGTGGGGACTGTGGGGGAAGCATACTGTGTGTAGTAGGGACTGCGAGGGAAGCTTACTGTGTACTGCGGACGGCGGGGAAAGCATACTGTGTGTAGTGGGGACTGTGGGGACATCATACTGTGTGTAGTGGGGACTGTGGGGGCATCATACTGTGTGTAGTGGGGACTGCGGGGGAAGCATACTGTGTAGTGAGGACTGCGGGGGGAAGCATACTGTGTGCAGTGGGGACTGAGGAGCAACATACTGTGTGTAGTGGGGACTGCGAGGGAAGCATACTGTGTGTAGTGGGGACTGTGGGGACATCATACAATGTGTAGTAAGGGCATCCTATGGTGTGAAGTGGGGACTGTGGGGGAAGCATACTGTGTGTAGTGGGGAATGTCGGGGAAGCATACTGTGTGTAGTGGGGACTGTGGGGGGATGCATACTGTGTGTAGTGGGGACAGCGGAGGAAGCATACTGTGTGTACTGGGTATGGCAGGAGAAGCATACTGTGTGTAGTGGGGACTGTGGGGGGAAGCATACTCTGTAGCGAGGACTGCAGGGTAAGCATACTGTGCGCAGTGGGGACTGCGAGGGAAGCATACTTTGTGTAGTGGGAACTGTGGGGACATCATACAATGTGTAGTAAGGGCATCCTATGGTGTGAAGTGGGGACAGTGGGGGAAGCATACTGTGTGTAGTGGGGACTGTGGGGGGAAGCATACTGTGTGTAGTGGGGATGGCAGGGGATGCATTCTGTGTGTACTGGGGACAGCAGGAGAAGCATACTGTGTGTAGTGGGGACTGCGGGGGGAAGCATACTGTGTAGTGAGGATTGAGGGGGAAGCATACTGTGTGCAGTGGGGACTGAGGGGCAACATACTGTGTGTAGTGGGGATGGGGGAAGCATACTGTGTAGTGAGAACTGCGGGGGAAGCATACTGTGTGTAGTGTAGACTGAGGGGCACCATACTGTATGTAGTGGGGACTGCGAGGGAAGCATACTGTGTGTTGTGGGGACTGCGAGGGAAGCATACTGTGTGTCGTGGGGACTGCGAGGGAAGCATACTGTGTGTAGTGGAGACTTTGGGGGCATCATACTGTGTGTAGTGGGGACTGCGGGGGAACCATACTGTGTAGGGAGGACTGCGAGGGAAGCATACTGTGTAGTGAGGACTGTGGGGGAAGCACACTGTGTGTAGTGAGGACTGCGGGGGAAGCACACTGTGTGCAGTGAGGACTTTGGGGGGAAGCTTACTGTGTGTAGTGAGGACTGAAGGGGAAAGCATACTGTGTAGTGGGGACTGCGGGGGAAACATACTGTGTGTAGTGAGGACTGCGGGGGAAGCATACTGTGTGTAGTGGGGACTGCGGGGGAAGTATACTGTGTAATGAGGACTGCAAGAGAAGCATACTGTGTAGTGGGGACTGCAGGGGAAGCATATTGTGTGTAGTGGGGACTGCAGGGGAAGCATACTGTGTAGTGAGGACTGCGGGGGAAGCATACTGTGTAGTGAGGACTGCGGGGGAAGCATACTGTGTAGTGAGGACTGCGGGGGAAGCATACTGTGTGTAGTGGGGACTGTGGGGGAAGCATACTGTGTGTAGTGGGGACTGCGGGGGAAGCACACTGTGTGTAGTGAGGACTGCGGGGGAATCATACTGTGTGTAGTGAGGACTGAAGGGGAAAGCATACAGTGTAGTGGGGACTGCGGGGGAAGCATACTGTGTGTAGTGGGGACTGCGGAGGAAGCATACTGTGTGTAGTGGGGACTGCGGGGGAAGTATACTCTGTAGTGAGGACTGCAGGGGAGCATACTGTGTAGTGGGGACTGCGGGGGAAGCATACTGTGTAGTGAGGACTTCGGGGGAAGCATACTGTGTAGTGAGGACTGCGGGGGAGGCATACTGTGTAGTGAGGACTGCGGGGGATGCACACTGTGTGTAGTGAGGACTGCGGGGGAAGCACACTGTGTGTAGTGAGGACTGCGGGGGAAGCATACTGTGTGTAGTGAGGACTGCGGGGGAAGCATACTGTGTGTAGTGAGGACTGCGGGTGATGCACACTGTGTGTAGTGAGGACTGCGGGGGAAGCATACTGTGTGTAGTGGGGACTGCGGGGGAAGTATACTGTGTAGTGAGGACTGCGGGGGAAGCATACTGTGTAGTGAGGACTGCGGGGGAAGCATACTGTGTAGTGGGGACTGCGGGGGAAGCATACTGTGTAGTGAGGACTGCGGGGGAAGCATACTGTGTAGTGAGGACTGCGGGGCAAGCATACTGTGTGTAGTGGGGACTGCGGGGGAAGTATACTGTGTAGTGAGGACTGCGGGGGAAGCATACTGTGTAGTGAGGACTGCGGGGGAAGCATACTGTGTAGTGAGGACTGCGGGGGAAGCATACTGTGTAGTGAGGACTGCGGGGGAAGCATACTGTGTAGTGGGGACTGCGGGGGAAGCATACTGTGTGTAGTGGGGACTGCGGGGGAAGCATACTGTGTAGTGAGGACTGCGGGGGAAGTATACTCTGTAGTGAGGACTGCAGGGGAAGCATACTGTGTAGTGAGGACTGCGGGGGAAGCATACTGTGTGTAGTGGGGACTGGGGGCATCATACTGTGTGTAGTGGGGACTGCGGGGGAAGCATACTGTGTAGTGAGGACTGTGGGGGAAGCATACTGTGTGCAGTGGGGACTGAGGAGCAACATACTGTGTGTAGTGGGGACTGCAGGGGAAGCATACTGTGTGTAGTGGGGACGGCGGGGAAAGCATACTGTGTGTAGTGGGGACTGTGGGGGCATCATACAATGTGTAGTGGGGGCATCCTATGGTGTGAAGTGGGGACTGTGGGAGCATCATTCTGTGTGTAGTGGGGACTGTGGGGGAAGCATACTGTGTGTAGTAGGGACTGCGAGGGAAGCTTACTGTGTACTGCGGACGGCGGGGAAAGCATACTGTGTGTAGTGGGGACTGTGGGGACATCATACTGTGTGTAGTGGGGACTGTGGGGGCATCATACTGTGTGTAGTGGGGACTGCGGGGGAAGCATACTGTGTAGTGAGGACTGCGGGGGAAGCATACTGTGTGCAGTGGGGACTGAGGAGCAACATACTGTGTGTAGTGGGGACTGCGAGGGAAGCATACTGTGTGTAGTGGGGACTGTGGGGACATCATACAATGTGTAGAAAGGGCATCCTATGGTGTGAAGTGGGGACTGTGGGGGAAGCATACTGTGTGTAGTGGGGAATGTCGGGGAAGCATACTGTGTGTAGTGGGGACTGTGGGGGGAAGCATACTGTGTGTAGTGGGGACAGCGGAGGAAGCATACTGTGTGTACTGGGTATGGCAGGAGAAGCATACTGTGTGTAGTGGGGACTGTGGGGGGAAGCATACTCTGTAGTGAGGACTGCAGGGTAAGCATACTGTGCGCAGTGGGGACTGCGAGGGAAGCATACTTTGTGTAGTGGGAACTGTGGGGACATCATACAATGTGTAGTAAGAGCATCCTATGGTGTGAAGTGGGGACTGTGGGGGGAAGCATACTGTGTGTAGTGGGGATGGCAGGGGATGCATTCTGTGTGTACTGGGGACAGCAGGAGAAGCATACTGTGTGTAGTGGGGACTGCGGGGGGAAGCATACTGTGTAGTGAGGATTGAGGGGGAAGCATACTGTGTGCAGTGGGGACTGAGGGGCAACATACTGTGTGTAGTGGGGATGGGGGAAGCATACTGTGTAGTGAGAACTGCGGGGGAAGCATACTGTGTGTAGTGTAGACTGAGGGGCACCATACTGTATGTAGTGGGGACTGCGAGGGAAGCATACTGTGTGTTGTGGGGACTGCGAGGGAAGCATACTGTGTGTCGTGGGGACTGCGAGGGAAGCATACTGTGTGTAGTGGAGACTTTGGGGGCATCATACTGTGTGTAGTGGGGACTGCGGGGGAACCATACTGTGTAGGGAGGACTGCGAGGGAAGCATACTGTGTAGTGAGGACTGTGGGGGAAGCACACTGTGTGTAGTGAGGACTGCGGGGGAAGCACACTGTGTGCAGTGAGGACTTTGGGGGGAAGCATACTGTGTGTAGTGAGGACTGAAGGGGAAAGCATACTGTGTAGTGGGGACTGCGGGGGAAACATACTGTGTGTAGTGAGGACTGCGGGGGAAGCATACTGTGTGTAGTGGGGACTGCGGGGGAAGTATACTGTGTAATGAGGACTGCAAGAGAAGCATACTGTGTAGTGGGGACTGCAGGGGAAGCATATTGTGTGTAGTGGGGACTGCAGGGGAAGCATACTGTGTAGTGAGGACTGCGGGGGAAGCATACTGTGTAGTGAGGACTGCGGGGGAAGCATACTGTGTAGTGAGGACTGCGGGGGAAGCATACTGTGTGTAGTGGGGACTGTGGGGGAAGCATACTGTGTGTAGTGGGGACTGCGGGGGAAGCACACTGTGTGTAGTGAGGACTGCGGGGGAATCATACTGTGTGTAGTGAGGACTGAAGGGGAAAGCATACTGTGTAGTGGGGACTGCGGGGGAAGCATACTGTGTGTAGTGGGGACTGCGGAGGAAGCATACTGTGTGTAGTGGGGACTGCGGGGGAAGTATACTCTGTAGTGAGGACTGCAGGGGAGCATACTGTGTAGTGGGGACTGCGGGGGAAGCATACTGTGTAGTGAGGACTGCGGGGGAAGCATACTGTGTAGTGAGGACTGCGGGGGAGGCATACTGTGTAGTGAGGACTGCGGGGGATGCACACTGTGTGTAGTGAGGACTGCGGGGGAAGCACACTGTGTGTAGTGAGGACTGCGGGGGAAGCATACTGTGTGTAGTGAGGACTGCGGGGGAAGCATACTGTGTGTAGTGAGGACTGCGGGTGATGCACACTGTGTGTAGTGAGGACTGCGGGGGAAGCATACTGTGTGTAGTGGGGACTGCGGGGGAAGTATACTGTGTAGTGAGGACTGCGGGGGAAGCATACTGTGTAGTGAGGACTGCGGGGGAAGCATACTGTGTAGTGGGGACTGCGGGGGAAGCATACTGTGTAGTGAGGACTGCGGGGGAAGCATACTGTGTAGTGAGGACTGCGGGGGAAGCATACTGTGTGTAGTGGGGACTGCGGGGGAAGTATACTGTGTAGTGAGGACTGCGGGGGAAGCATACTGTGTAGTGAGGACTGCGGGGGAAGCATACTGTGTAGTGAGGACTGCGGGGGAAGCATACTGTGTAGTGAGGACTGCGGGGGAAGCATACTGTGTAGTGGGGACTGCGGGGGAAGCATACTGTGTGTAGTGGGGACTGCGGGGGAAGCATACTGTGTAGTGAGGACTGCGGGGGAAGTATACTCTGTAGTGAGGACTGCAGGGGAAGCATACTGTGTAGTGAGGACTGCGGGGGAAGCATACTGTGTAGTGAGGACTGCGGGGGAAGCATACTGTGTAGTGAGGACTGCGGGGGAAGCATACTGTGTAGTGGGGACTGCGGGGGAAGCATACTGTGTGTAGTGGGGACTGCGGGGGAAGCATACTGTGTAGTGAGGACTGCGGGGGAAGTATACTCTGTAGTGAGGACTGCAGGGGAAGCATACTGTGTAGTGAGGACTGCAGGGGAAGCATACTGTGTAGTGAGGACTGCGGGGGAAGCATACTGTGTAGTGAGGACTGCGGGGGAAGCATACTGTGTAGTGAGGACTGCGGGGGAGGCATACTGTGTGTAAAGGTGACTCTGGGGGCATCATATTTTGCGTGTGATTTTGCACTGAGGAGAGCATTATACTGTGCAAAGGGCACCGTGGGGGCATCGTTGTGTATGGGGGCCATGACAGGGGTAAGACAGTGTGTGGGAATAGAAATGGCTTCACTAGGGACACTACAGTATTTGTATAAAAGAGCACAAAAATAATGGAATTTGTAGTGTCGCTTAGCATGTTGCAATATACAGTATGTCTCTTGTTCCTGTCTCTTACCTTATTTGCTTTGGACAATGTAAATTCATTATTCTGATTATGGTCAATGATGACAACACTGGAAGAACAAGCACATGGAGGGATGGATCTACCATTGAGGCTTTACACACATGGTGATCTCCCTTTGCTATCAGAAGCTGGACATGGCCGATTAGTAACCAATGTCCTGAGGTTCCAATACAAGTGTTAATTTGTCCTATTCATGTACCAAGATGTAAATGCCAATTACTCGTCTATTAATTAGAATTTACACCCCTCATGCCCTGACTTTACCTCCTGTTAGAATTACTGGGTGGGAAATTTATAGAGAGCAATGAATGGCGAACACCCAGAGAACAGCCGCTGGATAAACCATGTCCCTCGTCTCCGTGTGCGCAGAACAATAGATCAATTTAAGCGTTCCTGCAGTCGATGTCTTGTAATTTTTCTTCTGCATGATTATCCCTGTGAGATACGAACATGCCGCTTCCATCACGTGTCAGTAAGTTTACTTATCGATTGCCTGCAGAGCTACGAGTCGTCAATCATATACTATAAATAGTCACATTTATGGTTTACTGGCAATTTGGAGCATTTACCCATGAGAGGTGCTCCGGAGATTTCGGCAAATCTGGGACTGACCGGCAGAGTATTAGAACGGTTTTCGGTGGACCTAGAGTCCCAATGTTCCAGCAGAAGACTACCTCATGTGGAGGTGACTCCAAGGCCAATCAATTGTCAAAATGTGTGACTCTTATGGGATGGCCACTGGGGAATTAAAATTCTAGATGGACCTGGATACCTGTTTCTGCCAACTATCAGAAGGTGAACAGACAGCAGCGTTTCCATACCTGTCAACTGTCCAGAATTTGCCGGGACTGTTCTGAATTCTGAGTCCCAATTCCAGTAAATTCAGGTCTCACCCGATCAAAAGGAGAGTTTGTGTGAACCTTTTCCCAAATTGGGCATTCCAGTGGGGGGGGGGGACATTGTTGTGAGTTTTTACGATGTTTCCAGGTGGGGCTGGGAGCAAGACTTAGGTATCTACCCCAACAAAAAAGTTTGCAAGTATGGGTTTCCAGAGAGGGACTTGGCACAAGATGCAGTTGGACTTGGGAAAGTTGGAAAGAGTTTAGCAACAAGGCAGAAACAAGGCAACCTTGTACGAGGTTGGCCCAAGCTAACCTAATGGAAGAGTCTCAGGTGTCCGGCTTTCTTCACCCCTAATCATCATAATAAAGGATGGACCAAATGGTTGTTCATGTCACAATCCGCAGGATCGACACCAATAAGCAGTGAGAGTGGAATGGGCAAAAGCTAGAGTCCAGAGAGATAAGAGTAGGTGAAGATCAGGTCCAAGATCAGACCAACGGCCAGAAAAAACACCAAGAATTACACAAGATTCCGACAGGAAATTATCCCGGACACTCAACCAAGACTTGGGATACTGGAATGTATTTCCTGTAATATTACAGAAAGTGACATCACATGTCACAACCAGGCCTTGGTTTACATGTTCATAACAATGGAGTCACTGCATTGTAGTCATAGTAGGCCACGGCTCCAGGTCATCTGCAATTACTATTCATTCTCCATATAATTAAATCTTTTTTGTATAGTAGAGCCCGCAAGTATTGCCAAAAGCTATGTCCATAAGCCTGATCTTCCTTATGAGAGCTAACGGGAACAGAAATTCCCCCAAGAAAATTCCTATGAGATTGTAGCTCCAGTACTTCAAAGCCTTTATTAAAGGATATTGCAATGCTACACTTACACTGTCTGAGCAGCCATCATTCACATGACAAACAAGCAAAACACTTGTCATTCGGGTTAAATTATTTTTAAGCGTGCTTAAAAATTATCACTCTTGGTTTCTATATTGACACTGTATCTGCTTGGCTCCTATAGTGACAATTCGCTCCTGCAGTGATACTCTGTGCACATGGCTTCTGCAGTGACTTTGTGTGCTTGGCTCCTGCAGTGACACTGTGTTTATTATGCAGCTCCTGCTGTGATACTGTGTGCATTTGGCAGCAACAATGACAACGTGTACGCTCAGCTCATACAGGTGACACTGTGTGCACTTGGCTCCTGCAGGTGACACTGTGTGCATTCAGTGGCTCCTGCAGTGACACTGTGCGCTTGGCTCTTGCAGTGACACTGTGTGCACTTGGCTCCTGCAGTGACACTGTGCACTTGGCTCTTGCAGTGACACTGTGTGCACTTGGCTCTTGCAGTAACACTGTGCATTTGGCTCCTGCAGTGACACTGTGCACTTGGCTCTTGCAGTAATACTGTGTGCACTTGGCTCTTTCAGTGACACTGTGTGCACTTGGCTCTTGCAGTGACATTGTCTGCACTTGGCTCTTGCAGTGACACTGTCTGCACTTGGCTCTTGCAGTGACACTGTGTGTACTTGGCTCTTGCAGTGACACTGTCTGCACTTGGCTCTTGCAGTGACACTGTCTGCACTTGGCTCTTGCAGTGACACTGTCTGCACTTGGCTCTTGCAGTGACACTGTGTGTACTTGGCTCTTGCAGTGACACTGTGTGTACTTGGCTCTTGCAGTAACACTGTGTGTACTTGGCTCTTGCAGTGACACTGTCTGCACTTGGCTCTTGCAGTGACACTGTGTGTACTTGGCTCTTGCAGTGACACTGTGTGCACTTGGCTCTTGTAGTAACAATGTGTGTACTTGGCTCTTGCAGTGACACTGTGCACTTGGCTCTTGCAGTAACACTGTATGCACTTGGCTCTTGCAGTGACACTGTGCACTTGACTCTTGCAGTGACACTGTGTGCACTTGGCTCTTGCAGTGACACTGTGTGCACTTGGCTCTTGCAGTGAGACTGTGCACTTGGCTCTTGCAGTAACACTGTATGCACTTGGCTCTTGCAGTGACACTGTGCACTTGGCTCTTGCAGTGACACTGTGTGCACTTGGCTCTTGCAGTGACACTGTCTGCACTTGGCTCTTGCAGTGACACTGTCTGCACTTGGCTCTTGCAGTGACACTGTGTGCACTTGGCTCTTGCAGTGACACTGTGTGCACTTGGCTCTTGCAGTGACACTGTCTGCACTTGGCTCTTGCAGTAACACTGTGTGCACTTGGCTCTTGCAGTGACCCTGTGCACTTGGCTCTTGCAGTGACACTGTGTGCACTTGGCTCTTGCAGTGACACTGTGTGTACTTGGCTCTTGCAGTGACACTGTGTGTACTTGGCTCTTGCAGTGACACTGTGTGTACTTGGCTCTTGCAGTGACACTGTGTGCACTTGGCTCTTGCAGTGACACTGTGTGCACTTGGCTCTTGCAGTAACACTGTGTGCACTTGGCCCTTGCAGTAACACTGTGTGTACTTGGCTCTTGCAGTGACACTGTCTGCACTTGGCTCTTGCAGTGACACTGTCTGCACTTGGCTCTTGCAGTGACACTGTCTGCACTTGGCTCTTGCAGTGACACTGTCTGCACTTGGCTCTTGCAGTGACACTGTCTGCACTTGGCTCTTGCAGTGACACTGTGCACTTGGCTCTTGCAGTAACACTGTGTGCACTTGGCTCTTGCAGTAACACTGTGCATTTGGCTCCTGCAGTGACACTGTCTGCACTTGGCTCTTGCAGTGACACTGTGTACTTGGCTTTTGCAGTAACACTGTCTGCACTTGGCTCTTGCAGTGACATTGTCTGCACTTGGCTCTTACAGTGACACTGTCTGCGCTTGGCTCTTGCAGTAACACTGTGTGTACTTGGCTCTTGCAGTGACGCTGTCTGCACTTGGCTCTTGCAGTAACACTGTGTGTACTTGGCTCTTGCAGTGACACTGTCTGCACTTGGCTCTTGCAGTGACACTGTGTACTTGGCTTTTGCAGTAACACTGTCTGCACTTGGCTCTTGCAGTGACATTGTCTGCACTTGCCTCTTGCAGTGACACTGTGTACTTGGCTCTTGCAGTAACACTGTGTGTACTTGGCTCTTGCAGTGACACTGTCTGCACTTGGCTCTTGCAGTGACACTGTGTGTACTTGGCTCTTGCAGTGACATTGTCTGCACTTGGCTCTTGCAGTAACACTGTGTGTACTTGGCCCTTGCAGTGACACTGTGTACTTGGCTCTTGCAGTAACTCTGTGTGTACTTGGCTCTTGCAGTGACACTGTCTGCACTTGGCTCTTGCAGTGACACTGTGTGGACTTGGCTCTTGCAGTGACATTGTCTGCACTTGGCTCTTGCAGTAACACTGTGTGTACTTGCCTCTTGCAGTGACACTGTGTACTTGGCTCTTGCAGTAACTCTGTGTGTACTTGGCTCTTGCAGTGACACTGTCTGCACTTGGCTCTTGCAGTGACACTGTCTGCACTTGGCTCTTGCAGTGACACTGTGTGTACTTGGCTCTTGCAGTAACACTGTCTGCACTTGGCTCTTGCAGTAACACTGTGTGTACTTGGCTCTTGCAGTAACACTGTCTGCACTTGGCTCTTGCAGTGACATTGTCTGCACTTGGCACTTGCAGTAACACTGTGTGTACTTGCCTCTTGCAGTAACACTGTCTGCACTTGGCTCTTGCAGTGACACTGTGTGTACTTGGCTCTTGCAGTAACACTGTCTGCACTTGGCTCTTGCAGTAACACTGTGTGTACTTGGCCCTTGCAGTGACACTGTGTACTTGGCTCTTGCAGTAACTCTGTGTGTACTTGGCTCTTGCAGTGACACTGTCTGCACTTGGCTCTTGCAGTGACACTGTGTGTACTTGGCTCTTGCAGTGACATTGTCTGCACTTGGCTCTTGCAGTAACACTGTGTGTACTTGCCTCTTGCAGTGACACTGTGTACTTGGCTCTTGCAGTAACTCTGTGTGTACTTGGCTCTTGCAGTGACACTGTCTGCACTTGGCTCTTGCAGTGACACTGTGTGTACTTGGCTCTTGCAGTAACACTGTCTGCACTTGGCTCTTGCAGTAACACTGTGTGTACTTGGCTCTTGCAGTAACACTGTCTGCACTTGGCTCTTGCAGTGACATTGTCTGTACTTGGCTCTTGCAGTAACACTGTGTGTACTTGCCTCTTGCAGTAACACTGTGTGCACTTGGCTCTTGCAGTAACACTGTGCATTTGGCTCCTGCAGTGACACTGTGCACTTGGCTCCTGCAGTGACACTGTGCACTTGGCTCTTGCAGTAACACTGTGTGCACTTGGCTCTTGCAGTAACACTGTGCATTTGGCTCCTGCAGTGACACTGTGCACTTGGCTCCTGCAGTGACACTGTGCACTTGGCTCTTGCAGTGACACTGTGTGCACTTGGCTCTTGCAGTAACACTGTGTGCACTTGGCTCTTGCAGTAACACTGTCTGCACTTGGCTCTTGCAGTGACACTGTCTGCACTTGGCTCTTGCAGTGACACTGTGTGTACTTGGCTCTTGCAGTAACACTGTGTGCACTTGGCTCTTGCAGTAACACTGTGTGCACTTGGCTCTTGCAGTGACACTGTCTGCACTTGGCTCTTGCAGTGACACTGTCTGCACTTGGCTCTTGCAGTGACACTGTGTGTACTTGGCTCTTGCAGTAACACTGTCTGCACTTGGCTCTTGCAGTAACACTGTGTGTACTTGGCTCTTGCAGTAACACTGTCTGCACTTGGCTCTTGCAGTGACATTGTCTGCACTTGGCTCTTGCAGTAACACTGTGTGTACTTGGCTCTTGCAGTAACACTGTGCATTTGGCTCCTGCAGTGACACTGTGCACTTGGCTCCTGCAGTGACACTGTGCACTTGGCTCTTGCAGTAACACTGTGTGCACTTGGCTCTTGCAGTAACACTGTGCATTTGGCTCCTGCAGTGACACTTTGCACTTGGCTCCTGCAGTGACACTGTGCACTTGGCTCTTGCAGTGACACTGTGTGCACTTGGCTCTTGCAGTGACACTGTGTGCACTTGGATCTTGCAGTAACACTGTGTGCACTTGGCTCTTGCAGTAACACTGTGTGTACTTGGCTCTTGCAGTGACACTGTCTGCACTTGGCTCTTGCAGTGACACTGTCTGCACTTGGCTCTTGCAGTGACACTGTCTGCACTTGGCTCTTGCAGTGACACTGTGCACTTGGCTCTTGCAGTTACACTGTGTGTACTTGGCTCTTGCAGTGACACTGTCTGCACTTGGCTCTTACAGTGACACTGTCTGCGCTTGGCTCTTGCAGTGACGCTGTCTGCACTTGGCTCTTGCAGTAACACTGTGTGTACTTGGCTCTTGCAGTGACACTGTCTGCACTTGGCTCTTGCAGTGACACTGTCTGCACTTGGCTCTTGCAGTGACACTGTCTGCACTTGGCTCTTGCAGTGACACTGTGTGTACTTGGCTCTTGCAGTAACGCTGTCTGCACTTGGCTCTTGCAGTAACACTGTGTGTACTTGGCTCTTGCAGTAACACTGTCTGCACTTGGCTCTTGCAGTGACATTGTCTGCACTTGGCTCTTGCAGTAACACTGTGTGTACTTGGCTCTTGCAGTAACACTGTGCATTTGGCTCCTGCAGTGACACTGTGCACTTGGCTCCTGCAGTGACACTGTGCACTTGGCTCTTGCAGTAACACTGTGTGCACTTGGCTCTTGCAGTAACACTGTGCATTTGGCTCCTGCAGTGACACTGTGCACTTGGCTCCTGCAGTGACACTGTGTGCACTTGGCTCTTGCAGTGACACTGTGTGCACTTGGCTCTTGCAGTAACACTGTGTGCACTTGGCTCTTGCAGTAACACTGTGTGTACTTGGCTCTTGCAGTGACACTGTCTGCACTTGGCTCTTGCAGTGACACTGTCTGCACTTGGCTCTTGCAGTGACACTGTCTGCACTTGGCTCTTGCAGTGACACTGTCTGCACTTGGCTCTTGCAGTGACACTGTGCACTTGGCTCTTGCAGTAACACTGTGTGTACTTGGCTCTTGCAGTGACACTGTCTGCACTTGGCTCTTACAGTGACACTGTCTGCGCTTGGCTCTTGCAGTAACACTGTGTGTACTTGGCTCTTGCAGTAACACTGTGTGTACTTGGCTCTTGCAGTGACGCTGTCTGCACTTGGCTCTTGCAGTAACACTGTGTGTACTTGGCTCTTGCAGTGACGCTGTCTGCACTTGGCTCTTGCAGTAACACTGTGTGTACTTGGCTCTTGCAGTGACACTGTCTGCACTTGGCTCTTGCAGTGACACTGTCTGCACTTGGCTCTTGCAGTGACACTGTCTGCACTTGGCTCTTGCAGTAACACTGTGTGTACTTGGCTCTTGCAGTGACGCTGTCTGCACTTGGCTCTTGCAGTAACACTGTGTGTACTTGGCTCTTGCAGTGACACTGTCTGCACTTGGCTCTTGCAGTGACACTGTGTGCACTTGGCTCTTGCAGTGACACTGTCTGCACTTGGCTCTTGCAGTGACACTGTCTGCACTTGGCTCTTGCAGTGACACTGTGCACTTGGCTCTTGCAGTGACACTGTCTGCACTTGGCTCTTGCAGTAACACTGTGTGCACTTGGCTCTTGCAGTGACACTGTGCACTTGGCTCTTGCAGTGACACTGTGTGCACTTGGCTCTTGCAGTGACACTGTGTGTACTTGGCTCTTGCAGTGACACTGTGTACTTGGCTCTTGCAGTAACACTGTGTGTACTTGGCTCTTGCAGTGACACTGTCTGCACTTGGCTCTTGCAGTGACACTGTCTGCACTTGGCTCTTGCAGTGACACTGTCTGCACTTGGCTCTTGCAGTGACACTGTGTGTACTTGGCTCTTGCAGTAACACTGTCTGCACTTGGCTCTTGCAGTGACACTGTGCACTTGGCTCTTGCAGTGACACTGTGTGCACTTGGCTCTTGCAGTGACACTGTGCACTTGGCTCTTGCAGTGACACTGTGTGCACTTGGCTCTTGCAGTGACACTGTGTGTACTTGGCTCTTGCAGTGACACTGTGTGTACTTGGCTCTTGCAGTAACACTGTCTGCACTTGGCTCTTGCAGTGACACTGTGCACTTGGCTCTTGCAGTAACACTGTGTGCACTTGGCTCTTGCAGTGACACTGTGCACTTGGCTCTTGCAGTGACACTGTGTGCACTTGGCTCTTGCAGTGACACTGTGTGTACTTGGCTCTTGCAGTGACACTGTGTACTTGGCTCTTGCAGTAACACTGTGTGTACTTGGCTCTTGCAGTGACACTGTCTGCACTTGGCTCTTGCAGTGACACTGTCTGCACTTGGCTCTTGCAGTGACACTGTCTGCACTTGGCTCTTGCAGTGACACTGTGTGTACTTGGCTCTTGCAGTAACACTGTGTGCACTTGGCTCTTGCAGTGACACTGTGCACTTGGCTCTTGCAGTGACACTGTGTGCACTTGGCTCTTGCAGTGACACTGTGTGTACTTGGCTCTTGCAGTGACACTGTGTACTTGGCTCTTGCAGTGACACTGTCTGCACTTGGCTCTTGCAGTGACACTGTCTGCACTTGGCTCTTGCAGTGACACTGTGTGTACTTGGCTCTTGCAGTAACACTGTCTGCACTTGGCTCTTGCAGTAACACTGTGTGTACTTGGCCCTTGCAGTGACACTGTGTACTTGGCTCTTGCAGTAACTCTGTGTGTACTTGGCTCTTGCAGTGACACTGTGTGTACTTGGCTCTTGCAGTGACACTGTGTGCGCTTGGCTCTTGCAGTGACACTGTGTGCGCTTGGCTCTTGCAGTAACACTGTGTGTACTTGGCTCTTGCAGTAACTCTGTGTGTACTTGGCTCTTGCAGTAACTCTGTGTGTACTTGGCTCTTGCAGTGACACTGTGTGCGCTTGGCTCCTGCCAGATGCTTGCAAAGATGATTTTTATAGGGAGCTAAGTTTCCTATACAATTAGTTTAAACTGAATTTTGGGGTGACAAACTCTCTTTTATACAATTTTAAAAATGATCACAAACATCCTAAAAAGTGAATACAGAGATCACCTTCTCTGAATGACCGTAGTGCGCATGCTCTGTGCTGTATGCAGAGGTTACTGTGCTGAGAGGGAGGAGGAATAGTCAGCGATCTGAGTTATCGCTCTCTAGCGGTATAACACAAGTAGTCACTTTCTTTGGAAATCACCTTGTTGTTATAACGAGGTGATTGCTGCCCCTGTCCCAGTTACACGGCACAAGCCGAATAGTGAGAGGAGCTTATCGCCTCGGTGTGCGGCCGCTTGGTGCAGGTAACAGCGCAGTAAATCAGCGCTTTAACCAAATAATCTTCAGAAAAGTAACGTCTCAAAGATTCATTAAATATGCAACAAAAAAATCTCCAAAACAAACAAGAATTGCACAGAGCAGAGTTCGGGCTGGATTTGCATATTTCCGCAGGTAATGAGGGGATCATGGGGCGTTTGTATGTTTTCCCTGGAATATAGAAATCCCCTGATGAGACGCAGTAATTGCGCGTTATACGGAATCTGCAGCAGACGAAAAAAACTATTAATCAAGAGAAATAAATAAAGGGATAAATAAGCGGCGACTCCGATCCTTCACCTCGTCCGGAATGTAGAAAATAAAGCAGGTGTCGAGAAAAGGGCGTCGTGCAAATGGAGTCCGGCTGTTTCCGCTGTTTTACCTGCTCATCAAGCGCTGTTTCTATACTCCCTGCTTCTATGTGCTCAGTAAGTGAGAGAGTATATTATAAAACACCCAGGACTGTGCAAAAGGTTTAGGCGAGGGTGGAAAATTCTGCAGAGTAAGAAGCTTCAAATATAGAAATGTTATTAGTTTACTTTTATGAATCACCAAAATACAAAGTCAATGAACAAAAGAGAAATGTAAGTCCCATCAGTATCTGATGACTGCCCATCACCTCCATCATCAGTATCTGGTGACTGCCCATCACCTCCATCATCAGTATCTGGTGACTGCCCATCACCTCCATCATCAGTATCTGGTGACCGCCCATCACCTCCATTATCAGTATCTGGTGACCGCCCATCGCCTCCATCATCAGTATCTGATGACCGCCGTCACCTCCATTATCAGTATCTGGTGACCGCCCGTCACCTCCATCATCAGTATCTGATGACCGCCCGTCACCTCCATCATCAGTATCTGATGACCGCCGTCACCTCCATTATCAGTATCTGGTGACCGCCCGTCACCTCCATCATCAGTATCTGGTGACCGCCCATCGCCTCCATCATCAGTATCTGGTGACCGCCCATCGCCTCCATCATCAGTATCTGATGACCGCCGTCACCTCCATCATCAGTATCTGGTGATCGCCCATCACCTCCATCATCCGTATCTGGTGATCGCCCATCACCTCCATAATCAGTATCTGGTGACTGCCGTCATCTCCATCATCAGTATCTGGTGACCACCCATCACCTCCATCAACAGTATCTGGTGACTGCCCGTCACCTCCATTATCAGTGTCTTCTGACCGTCCGTCACCTCCATCATCAGTTTCTGGTGACCGCCCATCGCCTCCATCCCTTCTTCTCGTCACTTGTACACAGGTTATGGAGGATCTCAGCAGGAGGTTGTACCAAACATCTTGAAGACCTGACCGCCCACCACCTCTATCATCAGTAATGTCCATCATGTACAGCCACTGATGATGGAGGTGACGGGTGGGTATCAGATACTGATAATGGAGGTGACAGGCGGGTATAAGATTCTGATGATGGAGGTGACGGGTGGGTATTAGATATACTGATGATGGAGGTGACGGGCGGGTATAAGATTCTGATGATGGAGGTGACGGGCAGTCACCAGATACTGATGATGGAGGTGACGGGTGGGTATCAGATATATTGATAATGGAGGTGACGGGCAGGTATAAGATTCTGATGATGGAGGTGACGGGCGGGTATAAGATTCTGATGATGGAGGTGACGGGTGGGTATCAGATACTGATGATGGAGGTGACGGGTGGGTATCAGATACTGATGTTATTTACATTTTCCTTTTCTCCATTTTCTTTTCATTTTGTTAATTGATAAAAATAATCTATAAACTCTTCTTCTATTTTTAAGAACATTCTTACTCTGCAGCATTTTCTGCACGTGCCTAGAACTTTTGCACAGTGTTATATAAAATCTATCCTGTAGCATTCCTATAAATCTGCCTCGTGTCTTTCCATCTCCTCTGAGCTCGGAGTCCCTGAGATTCCAGTAATTTCCTTCGTCCATGTGTTGCCAGGAGGACATATGTGACCCGTCAGCATCCGCACGCGGCAGCCCGCTCCCTCCGAGGTTAGCGATGCCGTCTGTGCGTAGTCGGCCATATTGTGGAGCAGATGTCGGACAAGGAGTCATTCTCCTGAATCATAAAGATGACTCTTCTGTATTGTATGTAACAATGTGTCCCTGGCGACTCGGCCGAGCTCAGAAACCCGAGGATACACTTCACGAAGACGTGATGTCAACCAGAGAACGTTCTAGGGGAATGTAAGTCCCTGAAATCATCGCCTTCTGGAAAAGCTGGATGTAAACCAATACGTCTGCCCCTCAGCCCCCACAGTTACTTAAAGGGAGGCTGGCAATTAAAGGGAAACTGTCAGCAGGTTGGTGCTGCCCAAATTAAGCAAGTAACAGGTTAACTGACAACCATGAATTCAGCGCAAGGGGTCACAATGGCGCATAATCCGGAGGAGAGCAACCCGAGAAAACATCACCATGCGCTCTGGCCAATGTTAGTCTACGAGTCCCGGCTCATCTGCAAGTTTTTTCTCTGCTCGGATCGAACTGATGAAAAATCTCAGCATTCTGCCAGAGACTACGTATATTGCATGAGACTCGCCAATGCAAGGCAATGGGTGCGAGAAAAAGAATCGGATTATTCAAACTATAGGTAGAGAAAGAGCACAATAGGGTCTTATCCGGGTGATTTATAAAAGACAATATAGAGTTATACTCACCCTTTCCAGGAGAGAGCCGAGCATATAGAATCAATTTGTCAGCCTGCTGCACGTCCAACGGTCCACTCAGTGACCGCTATGTAAATCTCTTATGGAATAAAATTATTGGACTTATGTGCGCTGCTAGACAGAATATCACATCCAGATCACGTAGATAAATTGACCTTTTATTTGCCAACGCGTTTCGAAGTCCATAACACTTCTTCCTCAGGGGATGACATATGTGTTATGGACTTCGAAACGCGTTGGGAAATAAATGTCAATTTATCTACTTGATCTGGATTTGATATTCTGTCTAGCAGCGCACATAAGTCCAAGAATTTTATTCCATAAAAAAAGGATCGGATGGCACACAGACCATGCGTGCGACACTTGATTTTTACGCACCCATGTCAAGGGAAATCTGACATTTCATCAGACGCGTACAGTAAATTCACAATGTGACCTGACAGAATAGAATAGATATATGGATAGAAGGAAAGATAGATAAATAGATAGATATATAGTTAGAAATATAGAGAGAATAGATAGACAAATAGATAATAGATAGACAATAGATTGATAGATGATAGAGAGATAATAGAAAGATAATAGATACAGTAGATGTCCTGTAGATATTTAATGTCACAAGCCCCCTACATATAATAAACTTTCACCCTTTAGTGTTTTTCATGTGTCAATAAAGGTTAAAAAATAAACAATTTCAAAAAATGACATGGGATCCCCCTATTATTGATAACAAGCTCAGGTAAAGCAGACAGTTGCAGGCTTATATTATCAGGCTGGGAAGGTCCCTGGTTATTCGGCCCTTCAAAGCCTAAAATACCAGCCTGCAGCCCCCACCAGAAGTGGTGCAGCCCATGAGATGATCCAACTGTAGCACTTTGCCCCGGCTCTTTCTGCTTTCCCTGGCACGGTGGCAATCGGGTAATGGTTTTGGGGTTGATGTCAGCTATATAATGTCAGCTTGCATCAAGCCCATTGGTTAGTAATAGAGAGGCGTATAGCGGACACCCTCATTACTAACCCAGTAAGTTAAAAGAAAAAAAACACACAAAAACTTTATTTTATAAACCACCCCTGATCCCTACCCTGTTTCACCAATTTATTACAGAAACAAGAATTAAAAAGAAGACTTTTGCCCACTATTGCATAGAGGTAGAGTTATCACCATGATCACTGATCTTTTAGCCTCTATCTGATGATCCCCTTTAGATACGAGCCAGATGATAAACTGCACGGTATGTAGCGAGCCAAAGGGCTTTAAGTAGCTTAGTAATTTTTTGTGATTTTTTTTTTTTTGGGCGGGGGGGGAAGAGCGGGGCACATTGACTTTTGCTTTGGGTCCTATGATTTTCATGCCCTTGACTACAGCGGATCATTTTCTCCCCCTTTCTTTCATTGTCTTTCTAATTTGAATGTCAAGTGTAACCACGAGATGAAAAATGACTCGGCTCCGTAATGTGCGCTGGATTTTCTTTCCTTTTCTCATTCATGTGTTCGTGCATGCCTGGAACATTACACAAAATGTCAGCGTTTCTGCATCTATAGAGGGCTGGACTGACCGGAATCACCTATGCTCTTAGACCTCAGACTAGCTGAGGATATTTGTATCTCACACAGATAAAACATAGTAATATTGGACACAAGTTGGCCATCGTGACCAACATTAACTTTTTTGACCGACTCATTTATGATGTTTAGTCGTCATCTATAGATGCCTCTGAGGTCGGATTTGTTGATGATTTTTACTATTTCCCCAGTTTTCTCCTTGGGCCACAAGTTAGTTATAGCATGTTGCCATCACTGGTCCTCATGGCTTCTCCATAACAGTGCCATCACTGGTTCTCACATCTTCTCCATAACAGTGCCATCACTGGTTCTCACGTGTTCTCCATAACAGTGCCATCACTGGTTCTCACGTCTTCTCCATAACAGAGCCATCACTGGTTCTCACGTCTTCTCCATAACAGTGCCATCACTGGTTCTCACGTGTTCTCCATAACAGTGCCATCACTGGTTCTCACGTGTTCTCCATAACAGTGCCATCACTGGTTCTCACGTGTTCTCCATAACAGTGCCGTCACTGGTTCTCACATCTTCTCCATAACAGTGCCATCACTGGTTCTCACATCTTCTCCATAACAGTGCCATCTCTGGTTCTCACGGCTTCTTGATAACAGTGCCATCACTGGTTCTCACATCTTCTCCATAACAGTGCCGTCACTGGTTCTCACATCCTCTCCATAACAGTGCTGTCACTGGTTCTCACGGCTTCTCCATAACAGTGCCATCACTGGTTCTCACATCCTCTCCATAACAGTGCCATCACTGGTTCTCACATCTTCTCCATAACAGTGCCATCTCTAGTTCTCACGGCTTCTCGATAACAGAGCCATCACTGGTTCTCACATCCTCTCCATAACAGTGCCGTCACTGGTTCTCACGGCTTCTCCATAACAGTGCCATCACTGGTTCTCACATCCTCTCCATAACAGTGCCATCACTGGTTCTCACATCTTCTCCATAAAAGTGCCATCTCTGGTTCTCACGGCTTCTCGATAACAGTGCCATCACTGGTTTTCACATCTTCTCCATAACAGTGCCGTCACTGGTTCTCACATCCTCTCCATAACAGAGCCATCACTGGTTCTCACATCTTCTCCATAACAGTGCCGTCACTGGTTCTCACATCCTCTCCATAACAGAGCCATCACTGGTTCTCACATCTTCTCCATAACAGTGCCGTCACTGGTTCTCACATCCTCTCCATAACAGTGCCATCATTGGTTCTCACATCCTCTCCATAACAGTGCCATCACTGGTTCTCACGGCTTCTCCATAACAGTGCCATCACTGGTTCTCACATCCTCTCCATAGCACTGCCGTCACTGGTTCTCATATCCTCTCCATAACAGTGCCATCACTGGTTCTCACATCTTCTCCATAGCAGTGCCATCACTGGTTCTCACATCTTCTCCATAGCACTGCCGTCACTGGTTCTCACATCCTCTCCATAACAGTGCCATCACTGGTTCTCACATCTTCTCCATAGCACTGCCGTCACTGGTTCTCACATCCTCTCCATAACAGTGCCATCACTGGTTCTCACATCTTCTCCATAACAGTGCCATCACTGGTTCTCACATCCTCTCCATAGCACTGCCGTCACTGGTTCTCACATCCTCTCCATAACAGTGCCATCACTGGTTCTCACATCCTCTCCATAACAGTGCCATCACTGGTTCTCACATCCTCTCCATAGCACTGCCATCACTGGTTCTCACATCTTCTCCATAGCACTGCCGTCACTGGTTCTCACATCCTCTCCATAACAGTGCCATCACTGGTTCTCACGGCTTCTCCATAACAGTGCCATCACTGGTTCTCACATCCTCTCCATAGCACTGCCGTCACTGGTTCTCACATCCTCTCCATAACAGTGCCATCACTGGTTCTCACATCTTCTCCATAGCAGTGCCATCACTGGTTCTCACATCTTCTCCATAGCACTGCCGTCACTGGTTCTCACATCCTCTCCATAACAGTGCCATCACTGGTTCTCACATCTTCTCCATAGCAGTGCCATCACTGGTTCTCACATCTTCTCCATAGCACTGCCGTCACTGGTTCTCACATCCTCTCCATAACAGTGCCATCACTGGTTCTCACATCCTCTCCATAGCACTGCCGTCACTGGTTCTCACATCCTCTCCATAACAGTGCCATCACTGGTTCTCACATCTTCTCCATAACAGTGCCATCACTGGTTCTCACATCCTCTCCATAACAGAGCCATCACTGGTTCTCACATCTTCTCCATAACAGTGCCATCACTGGTTCTCACATCCTCTCCATAGCAGTGCCATCACTGGTTCTCACATCTTCTCCATAGCACTGCCGTCACTGGTTCTCACATCCTCTCCATAACAGTGCCATCACTGGTTCTCACATCTTCTCCATAGCACTGCCGTCACTGGTTCTCACATCCTCTCCATAACAGTGCCATCACTGGTTCTCACATCTTCTCCATAACAGTGCCATCACTGGTTCTCACATCCTCTCCATAGCACTGCCGTCACTGGTTCTCACATCCTCTCCATAACAGTGCCATCACTGGTTCTCACATCCTATCCATAACAGTGCCATCACTGGTTCTCACATCCTCTCCATAGCACTGCCATCACTGGTTCTCACATCTTCTCCATAGCACTGCCGTCACTGGTTCTCACATCCTCTCCATAACAGTGCCATCACTGGTTCTCACATCCTCTCCATAACAGTGCCATCACTGGTTCTCACATCCTCTCCATAGCACTGCCGTCACTGGTTCTCACATCCTCTCCATAACAGTGCCATCACTGGTTCTCACATCCTCTCCATAACAGTGCCATCACTGGTTCTCACATCCTCTCCATAGCACTGCCGTCACTGGTTCTCACATCCTCTCCATAACAGTGCCATCACTGGTTCTCACATCTTCTCCATAGCACTGCCGTCACTGGTTCTCACATCCTCTCCATAACAGTGCCATCACTGGTTCTCACATCCTCTCCATAACAGTGCCATCACTGGTTCTCACATCCTCTCCATAACAGTGCCATCACTGGTTCTCACATCCTCTCCATAACAGAGCCATCACTGGTTCTCACATCCTCTCCATAACAGTGCCGTCACTGGTTCTCACATCCTCTCCATAACAGTGCCATCACTGGTTCTCACATCCTCTCCATAACAGTGCAATCACTGGTTCTCGGAGAAATGTTCCTGTTGTTTGGACCGAACAGAATTCTGTTCCTTTAATTACTACAGCAAGGCTGCTACAAGAGATCTGTCATAAAAACGGATCCAGTGCATCAGTTATTTGAAATATGCACAGGATCCGTCTTTTGCATACTTTTAGCGGATTGTGACTGATTGCAAAAGTCTGAAGTGTGAAACAGACCTAATATACATATGGAGAAACGGCCAAACTTCACGTGCAATGGAAAAAAATCGAGTGTGACGAGATAGGTATTATTGCAATTGTTGTACACATTTGCTACAAATCCTTTGTAAAGTTTGTTATCTGCCTGTAAGTGATATTAAGGGGAAGTGGAAGCATCAACAACCGTCACGTCGCGCAGACCATGTAGGCTCACACTTGGGGTCACCAAATGCTGAAGAGCAGGGCGGGTACATATTGCCTGTCCGTCGCTGCATCCCTCCCTGCAGCACTGCAGCACTGCACACTGCACATGTAATGGAATCGTACAATATTGTGATTTTTTTGTGTAAAATTAAATTCTCAGAATTCTTAAATAGTCCAAAAAGTATTGCAGGAAGCGAGCATTGATAGCGTTTATTTTATCGCCCCTCAGGATGAGGCGACATAGTCCAGCGATATCTGCGGCACGTTGGAGCCATTTTATTGTATTGAGAGCTATGGGCCCGGTCTCGACCCCTGGACACAATGCGCCATGAATCACTACCAGGAACCTGGTCTGCGGACATTACAGAGTAATTGACAAGGAGAATCCAATTCCTTGAATTGATGTAATTGCAGCACACTTCCCTGCCAGAGTCAACTCCAATCCAATGGTCACATCTGGAGAGTTGGCTACTTAAGTGGTCCCTGGGAGTATTTAATTATCTTCCCCTTTGATACTCTCTGGCAAGAAAAAAAGTCATCTTATTATTTTTAACTAAATTAAATCTCGGGAATCTAGGCCACAAATTCAAGTCAGTGTGAAGAACAAAATGAGAACGCTTTAGAGCCGACCTCTTTTTTTTTTTCCAGTTCGGAGAGATGGTAAAATGAAATCTCAGAATTCTCGGAAACAGTCCAAAAAGTTTTGCAGGAAGAGTGTACTGACGAATCCTCAGAGGAGATCCGCTCAAATGTTTTACTTTTTCAATTAAAAAAAAATGCTAAAAAGTAGATTCAATTATTCACACAAGGATTTGTGCGGTGGTGCAGTTATTTTTATGCCCTGGGCTTGAAGTAAATGATCCTTGTCTCCCATCCGGCATGTCCTTAATCTAGACCGGAAGAAGCATAGCTCCAAGTGAAGGCACAATTCTCTCATGCATAATAAGTGATGCTTCCCTTAAGTGAATAAATTATGTCACCACACTGTACATATTGTTAATACTGACATACTGTGACAAATGTTACCATATAATACAAAAATAATGTCATACTATACACAAAAATATAGTGTCGCCATATAGTGCAAATAAATAATGCTGCCATACTGTACACATACTGCAACTAATGTCATCATATAATAGAAATAATGCTACCATACTGTGACAGATGTTACCATATAATACATAAATAATGCTGCCATACTATACACATACTATACTATCACCATATAGTACAAATAAATAATGCTACCATACTGTACACATACTGCAACTAATATAATCATATAATAAAAATAATGCTGCCATACTGTGACAATGTTACCATACAATACATAAATAATGCTGTAATACTATAAGTATGTGCTAAAAGCCAGCAACAGTGATGTCATCAGGCAGCAGCAGTGATGTCATCAGGCAGCAGTAGTGATGTCACTGGTCTAAGTTTGGGTTCCATTTTACTGGATACTCAACAAGTGGAATGTAAGAATATAAAACCGCGAACGAAGAATTAAATTGATTGAAACACTGCAAAACTGAATCTAGGCTCACTGTATAACGTTCTGTGCACTCCACTAACCCCACAGATAATACGTCCTTCTCAAACTTCTGTGTCTGGAAGGTTTTTTTTCCGTAAAACACAATTTTGAGCCCATTTCACCTGAATGTTTCGATCCAAAGCCAAGGAAGTAACAAACAAACATAACAAACATTTTACGACACTTCCTTCTGCCTCATCCCTCCATTTCCTTTTTTCTTTTCTTTTCCTCTTCTTATTTATCTGTTTATATTTTCAAACAATGCATTTACGATGATTTTATATTCTCTGTGCACATTTAGTGTTTATTGTAGAAACTTTTTCTGTAATTCTCTGAACGTTTCATTCCTGGGCTGACCGGTTGTTTTTATATAAACCTTCAGAAAAAAAACCCAGTTATATTAAAAGTGGAATTGAGATTCAAGTTAGCATCCTGCTGCATATATAGTCCCCCACACAGTATGATGCCCCCATAATGCCCCCAACTCACAGTACAACGACCTTATTGTCCTCCCCACACAGCATAATGCTCCCACAGTACACTTACCCCAAAGTACGATGGGCCCATGGTACATTCCCCCCACAACTCCACGCGCAGTATGATGGTCCCCCACACAGAGTATGATACCCTTACAGCCCCCCAGACAATATGATGGACACGCAACGACCCACTCATACACAGTATGATGCCCCAACAGACTCCACCACACAGTTTGATGTCCCTACAACTTCCCTTCACACAGTATGATGCCACTACAATCCCCCCACACACAGTATGATGCCCCTACAATCCCCCCCACACACAGTATGATGCCCCTACAATCCCCCCCACACACAGTATGATGCCCCTACAATCCCCCCACACACAGTATGATGCCCTACAATCCCCCCACACACAGTATGATGCCCCTACAATCCCCCCACATACAGTATGATGCCCCTACAATCCCCCCACACACAGTATGATGCCCCTACAATCCCCCCACAAAGTATGATGCCCCTACAATCCCCCCCACACACAGTATGATGCCCCTACAATCCCCCCACACACAGTATGATGCCCCTACAATCCCCCACACACACAGTATGATGCCCCTACAATCCCCCCCACACACAGTATGATGCCCCTACAATCCCCCCCACACACAGTATGATGCCCCTACAATCCCCCCACACAGTATGATGCCCCTACAATCCCCCCACACACAGTATGATGCCCCTACAATCCCCCCCACACACAGTATGATGCCCCTACAATCCCCCCACACACAGTATGATGCCCCTACAATCCCCCCCACACAGTATGATGCCCCTACAATCCCCCCCACACACAGTATGATGCCCCTACAATCCCCCCCACACACAGTATGATGTCCCTACAACTTCCCTTCACACAGTATGATGCCCCTACAATCCCCCCACACACTGTATGATGCCCCCATAGCCTCATACAAACAGAATGATTTCCATGCAACCTCTCACCCAGTAGTATGTCCCCACAACACCCTCACACAGTATGAAGCCCCACAAAGCCCCCACGCACAGTATGATGCTCCCACAAACTTTCACATAGAGTATGATGCCCATAAAACCACCCATATAGTATTATACCCCCACAATACCCTCACACACACTCTGATGCCCCTACAAACCCGTGATGCACAGTATATTGTCCCCACAGCCCCGGCCACGCCCACAAAATGACGCCCCCCACAATCCACCATTATGTTCCACTCTGTGTCCTGAGGAAATATCCCAGACTTTGTTGGGCAATTCCCCAAATTCGGAGCAGTCCCCCTGCATCTGGGACGGCTGGAAGGTATGCTCTAATGCCACCTATAGCGCTAGCTACCTTGTCTGACCCATAGGAGAACTTATAGGTTCAGTTTTCTTCCTTCTGGTGGTGATGTGCATTCCTTTTCTCATGGAGCGTTGTTTATAAGATGGCTGGAGACTAGGCAGCCAATTTAGTATTTAGTGCATGAAGCTGAATAAAATCATATCCTTATTCTCATCTGCACATGGAAACATCAGAAGCAGTGGGATGAAACTGAAAGGGAGAAGACAGATTAGATATTAGAAAAAACTTTTTGACAGTGAGGGTGATCAATGAGTGGAACAGGCGGCCACGAGAGGTGGTGAGTTCTCCTTCAATGGAAGTCTTCAAACAGAGGCTGGACAGACATCTGTCTGGGATGATTTAGTGAATGCTGCATTGAGCAGGGGGTTGCACACGGTGGCCCCGCGGGTCCCTTCCAACTCTAGCATTCTAGGATATGATTCTGTGATATTTTCCTGATCCCCTAAAACACACAAACTTACAGAAAAGATACAAGAGCGATATCTGATTGTAACAAGTGTCATATATATGATAACTGGCACAGAGCAAACAGCGAATATCCGACATCAGACCCTTCATGCTGCGTGCTGGCAGCACTTCATTCTGGGAGAAGATTGTATAGTGGCCAGATCCTGAGGATGACGAGGAGACGAGCTGAGCAGACAAGAAAGAGACAATAGACTGAGCAGAGGAAAGCTGCTGGCGCTGATGGCCTCACCGGGGTGTTGACCGGCATGTGGCACTGTGGGTGCTATACTCTGGTGAGGGACGTCACAGTACAGGTGCACTGGTATATACAGTAGTGTTCCAAATAATAGCAGTGTGATCACAAGCATGAGTCATCACACAATCTTTCTCCTAGTTGTTATTTCCAGCACTGGGAACATCGCACGCTGGTTTCTAATTCCAAACAGGGAGAGAAATGTAGATAATGTGTAACTTTACAGAAAATAACAAATAGTGAACATGGGGCCGTCCTAATTCAGAGCCGTGTCTGCATTTGTCTTTACTATTTTTTATGACAATTTATCTTTCCTGTGAGTCACTAACCTAATATTTAGTTGTTACCCAAAGTTTTTTTTTTAGAACGGTTTCATATCTATGATGCTAAACAAAATGATGGCATTTTGGGCACATTGATTGTTTTTTTCTTCATGACCTTTATTTGTTCGGTTCAATAATTTTATATGTTGATAGATTGAATTTTTACGGATATGATACGACTGATTATTTCTCTTTTTTTTTTTTAATCAGGATTATTGATGCTAAATGCATTGACTGACAGCAGCTTTTAAAGGGTTAAAGAGCTGCAATTGCTGCTATTGATAGTAGAGGGGTTAATGAACCTGCATAAGTGAATGATAAATCTTTAGCTGCCTGCAGCCTCCAGTAGGTGGAGCTGAGGAGCACAGTATGCAGTAAACTCCTGAGCGCCATCTAGTGGTGGCTGCTGGCAGTAAGAATATTATATTGTAATGTATAATTTTATATACTATTTTATTATATTATATTTATAATTTAAAAAGAAATCAATTAGAAGATTGGGAAGCAAAACAATGATCTGACATTGTAGGACTTGTATATAGACCTTTCTAGACCTGTCCATCTTAAAAACACCATGTTCCATTGCGGGGGAAAAAGCAGATATTAATCAGTGTACTCTGTATGGATGGAGTCATGAAGGCGGGTCTAGAGGATTGAGGAGTCACAGTGTCCTGGCTGCTAGTTTTTCCATTCCTCCTGGATTAATATCTAGAAGGGCAGAGCGAGCGCGAACACCATGAGCCCCCCAGATTGTGGCTCGCCACGATTGGAAGATTTGCTATTCAGGACTCTGGATGAAAACCTTTGTGAGAGCCGTAATATTTAGAAGAATAGTTGTCACCTGTCTTTCCATTCAGCCATTGTATCAGGGGGCAGTAGGTCTGGATGGTAATAGCGCCCCCTATTGTTTGTCACCTGAAAATAACAAAAGCACATCCTTACAGCAATGACAAAGTGGCACAATTACCTAACGAAGTCATTTCTGGGAGGTCACACATCATTTAGCCACATAACGTTATTATTAGTAATTGCAGCGAATCTAACCGACCGGAATGGCGGAAATTAGCAGTGAACAATTTTAATGGGAGGAATAGGTTAACCCATTAGATGCTGCTTTCCATATAAATGACCCCTGTATAAAGCCACATATTCTGTACCATTGAGAAAACGAATGTGCAAACATGTGCTCATTACACAAATCTGTCTTCTTAAAGGGGACATGTCACCATTTTTCTCTACACACTGAGAAGTGCGCACGTTCTCTCCAAACTAGGGATCTCCAATCTGGGTTTCAACGGCTGTTGCAAATCCACAGCAGACATGCTGGGAGTTGTAGTTTTGCGACTTCTGTCACCAGTCGAAAATCACTAATCTAGACAATGCTGGAGTGGTCATCTAGAAATTACTCTGCCTTTTTCTAAGGCCACGTTCACACGGTCAGTATTTGGTCAGTATTTTACATCAGTATTTGTAGCCAAAACCAGGAGTGGGTGATAAATCCAGAAGTGAAGGGGCAGCAAGGTGGCTCATTGGATAGCACCGCAGCGCTGGAGTCCTGGGTTCAAATCCCACAAAGGACAACATCTGCAAGGAGTTTGTATGTTCTCCCCTTGTTTGTGTGGGGTTTCCTTCCAAAGACATACTGATAGGGAATTTAGATTGTGAGCCCCATCGGGGACAGCGAGGATAATGTGTGCAAACTGTAAAGCGCTGCGAAATATGTTAGCGCTATATAAAAATAAAGATTATTATTATTAAGTGGGGACGAGTTTCTCTTCTACTTTTCCTCTGATTGTTTCTCTCCTGATTTTGGCTACAAATACTGATGTAAGATACTGACCATGTGAATGTGACCAATAGCTGCAAAAAAAAGGAACAATTTTAACTCCTCCAAAGAACTCCTTGTGAACATTGACAGTGTGATCTGCAGATATCGTGACAGTGGGACAAGTTACAATGAGGCCGCAGGACAAGTGGTGATACGTTCGCATGCAGTTCCTGCAGACACAAGCCTGGATGTGACAGCGCTTTTTAATTGCATGTTTTTTAGCAGGGTCATTCCATCCGCTGTCGGTCACACAGCTAAAAACCTCACTGTCTCACTCTGGGAAAATCCGACCAGTCGCGGGATGTGCACATGACATCTTTTAGACGTCGAGTTTCGCTACGAGAAGATGCTTCATCGAGAGATGTTTTTCCTGAAGCGTCGGCTTTGTCATCTTTTAGGTCATTTTTGTGGAGGCTTTGCTGCCGGTGTCTTCTTGTATTCTGATTTTCGTGTAGAAACCAGAGGAGTCAGGTCGCGGCTTTGGAAACCTGAAGCGGTTAAAAGTTGAAAAGACTGAACGTATGGACAGCGAGTCGTCCTTATATTTCATGGCTTCATCCGTTGCTATTTTTACCGAGAAATGTTTTTGGCAATAAAAAAAAAAGTCACGGATCAAACGATCCCACTGAAATCAACGGGTAATAAACAGATACCACCCAGATGACACTTCTTGGCTGCTGACGGCACTTGGATGACAAACAGGAGAAGCTTGGGAATATTTATTGATGTATTTATTTATTTATTTATTTTTTGCATATTTGAAAATCTTAGGAAGAAATGGACACAGAGCAAAAATGGATGAAGATCGGATCCAGGACGCTGATGTTAAATTGTTTCGTTCTACTTCTGTGCAAAATGATCGACGTCATAATGGGGTCTAGGGTGAAAACTCTGACTGTTTTTATTCTAGGACACAAAACAAATGGACGGCTTGTCCTAAGTGTATTGGATCTGGGTTTCTGCTTTGTGTTTTTGCGCCTCCGTTTTACCATCTATGTATCTGCTTTTCTCGTTTGTAAAAAAGTGTTTAAGGTCTCCAAAAATTAATTGTCAAAACTGGACTTGTGTCCATTGATCCGGAAAAGACATAGGCATTTAAAAAGGCCCATAGACTATAATTATTAATTATTATTATTATAATTATTATTTATTTATATAGTGTAGGGAAGTGGACTGATCTATGGACCTGTCTGCAGAAGGAAGGTAAATGTACAATGTGACGTGGACTGCTGTATATGTATGGGGAGACAGCTGGAGACAGTAGAGGATGGTAAGATACTGGGTTTGGCCACTAGGGGGAAACCAAGAACAGCAAAAAAAGAAGACGGTGTTGTACTGTAGTTTGGCCACAAGATGGAAGCAGGGAGCAGTGAGGAAAAGGCTTAACAACAGCTTAAGGCTACGAAACCGCAGAGTCATGGGGGCGGAGTTACAGGAGCTCCAGAGGGGAATTCCCGGGGAGGGGACTAAATAGTGGTAGAGAGTTCCATATGCAGGCCAGTCCAGGAGGAGGAATTCTGGAGAAGAAGAGACGGAAGGGGGAGACGGACAGAAGAAGAAGCTCCGGAAGGGACTGAGGAGAGAGACAGTCAGGGGAGTGGCCCTGACAGGAGAGCCGCGGACAGAGAAAGCCCCGGGGGTACCAGACGGACGGACTCGTGCAGAGGAAGCGCTGTGGCCATGGGCCTAATGGCAGCCACAGTGAAAGAACCACGAATGATGTCGCAGTAAGAGGAAAGAGAAGGAAAGTGAAAGGGACCGGGGCCTGTGGGTGGAAGTTGTCGTGCAGCTGCTGTGTGGTGCTGCGGTTGTCAAGAGGACGGCCAATAAAGAGGACCTGTAGAACGCACATCAGTCTCTGTCTCAAGTCTGTTCGCGGCGACGAAAAAGGCACCCCCCCCCATCGGCACACGTACCTACATTAGCATAATTAATTCCATGGTGCTGTACATGAGAAGGGGGGTTACATACAAAGTTATAGATATCGTTACATACAAAGTTATAGATATCGTTACATACAAAGTTATAGATATCATTAACAGTAAACAAATTTACAATGACAGACTGGTACAGTGGGGAGAGGACCTTGTCCTTGGGAACTTCCATTCTACGGGATAGTGGGGAAGAGACAGAAGGTCGGGGGTGCAGCAGCTCTGGTGGTGATGAGGCGGCAGCTCAGGCGGTGGTGAAGCGGCAGAATGGTTATTGCAGGCTGTAAGCTTTCCTGCAGAGATGGGTTTTCAGGTTCCGTTTGAAGGATCCGAGGGTGGTGGATAATCGGACGTGGAGGCATGGAATTCCAGAGGATAGGGGATATTCGGGAGAAATCTTGGAGGCGGTTGTGTGAGGAACGAATAAGTGTGGAGGAGAGTAGGAGGGCTTGGTAGGATCGAAGATTACGTGAGGGAAGATATTGGGAGATTAGTTCAGAGATATAGGGAGGGGGCAGGTTGTGGATGGCTTTGTAGGTCAGTGTTCGTAGTTTGAACTGGATTTGTTGGGGAATTGGGAGCCAGTGGATGGATTTGCAGAGGGGAGAGGCAGGGGAGTAGTGAGGAGAGAGGTGGATTAGTCGGGCAGCAGAGTTGAGGACAGACTGGAGTGGTGCAAGAGAGTGTTGCAGTAGTCAAGGCAGGAAATGATCAGGGCATGTACAAGAGTTTTAGTAGATTGAGGGCTGAGGAAGGGATGGATTCTGGAAATATTTTTGAGTTGGAGGCGACAGGAGGTGGCAAGAGATTGGACGTGTGGTTTGAAGGACAGGGCAGCTCTAATGGGTTTATATTATATCAATTCAATTCAAAGAAGCTTTATTGGCAGGACCAAATAAACATTAGTTTTGCCAAAGCACATGTACAGTAGGTAGTGGGGACTGTGGGGAAAATGGAGGGGACTGAAGGAACGATGGATGGGGCACAGGGTGGGGGCTAAAGAAGTCCATGGCATATCATGGCTGTCTTTCTCGCAGCCTATGGCATGTGATCACATACTGCGCATAATATACTTGCATACTATATCTATGTCTGCAAAAAAGAGAACAACACGTGACGATCAGACGTACATGGAGCCAAACAAATGCTGAAAAATCATTTAAAAAAGGTTACACAAATATCCTTACCAGCCCATAGTCCGGCACACCCTTCATGCAGTGGTTTTCCTTGTTTTTATTGGGATGTGCACATTGTGGATTCATAATGAAGGCGGCGAAACCATGAAGGAAGGAAGGAAAATACATGGAATAAATGTGCAACAAAACATAGTTGCCTTGATTCATCATTATTGTTGTTGCACTGGTTTTCGGGTTTGCTCCTTTTTAGCGGCTTTAGTACTTGCCCCGTATTCACTATACGTTTTTCACCGCATTTTAAATTGTCTTTTTTCCCCCGATGTTTTGGACGGATTCCTGAAATGCGATATTTTCCAAATGCCGCCTCCTTTATGCATCTCACTGCAGTCCCCCGCCCCACCCTGGAGATCAGTTCATGGGGGAGTTTTCAATTTACAGCATTTGTGCAATTTTTAAAAGGATTTGCAACTTTTGATGCTAAAGAGTTGCAAAAAAAAAAAGAGACAAAAGTTAGGGTGTGTGCACACGCTGCGGATTCTGCTGCGGTTCCGCAGCGGATTTGGCCGCTGCGGGTCCGCAGCCGTTTTTGCTGCGGTGTACAGTACCATTATTCCCTATGGGAATAAAAAAACGCTGTGCAGACGGTGCGGATTTTTCCGCGCGGTTTTGCTGCGGTTTTGAAACCGCAGAAAGAATTGACATGTCAATTCTTTCTGCGGATTCCGCTGCGGTTTGTCATCTCCTCCATTGTGGAGATGAAAAACCGCAGGGCAAAACCGCAGAGCAATCCGCAGGTAAAACCGCATGTCTTTTGACCTGCGGATTTACCTGCAGGATTTTACAAAATCCGCGCGGATGAATCTGCACCTAATCCGCAGCGTGTGCACACAGCCTTAGGGTCACACAACCGCTTTTCTCTCAATCAGGACGATGGGGCCGATTGTGCTAATTGCGCTTTGCTCAGAGAGTGATCGCAGTGAGATCCGATTTTCTCAGATGTGGAGAATAAAAAAAAGAATTCTCCGTCTCCTCCATTCTGTTAGTCCGTGAAAATGGGACGGCACGTGGACGTCGTCTGAGTGCGGTCTGATTATTTCCACGGACCTACAGACATGAATGACCGAGGGCGATCTGATGATCAGACACAACTCATGGATGCCGCCATAGTCCACTCGGACCGATCTCCGGTGAGGAAATGTCCGGACGTGTGCGCGGTCCATGGAATGACATGGGGATGAGCGCTGTCTGTCAGAACGACGGATGGCACGCGTCTGAGCCTTGCGGTCGTCTGCACCAGCCTTACAGACAGAGGCCGATAGCATTTTTTGTTTTGTGCCAATTCATGGGCCCCGTGCGCCATTTATAATAATCTGGAGAAAAAAACATCAGTGAATATCACAAGACAAAAAAAGACAAGTGACGTCAACAAATCGCGGATGATGAATCGGGGCCATTATGTTTTCCGCTTCGGACCCCTCACCGCACCGTCCCCTCCTATTACACCCCTCATCCTCGCGGGTCGCCCCCAGTTTTGGCTTCCAGTCACTTCGTCATTAGGTCATTTGTGGAAAGTGTCAGCGCCCGTCAGCGCCATACGGCGTCCGTGTAATGAGCGTGTGTAGAAACGTAGAGAGAAAGCGGATTTATACATAACAAACATAGAAGTAAATCCTACTGATACCAAGGAAATAAACCAATGTACATGTAAAGAGTAGACGAGTATAGATGCTTCTAAATTCAGACGTACTAACTAATATAGTCAGATTTACATGCAAATATCTCTTGTTCTTGGTGTAGAGGTGATCAGCCCATGTTCACACAGCTGCCCTGGCACTACAAGTCTCAGCAGCCTCTCTGTGTGGCGGCACTAGGACCCCGCGGGCGCCGGCTGGCAGCAGTGCTGGGGAGCAGACAGCAGCAGCAGCAGCAGCACAGGGTCCAGTGTCTGTGATCAGTGCAGCACCGCTCCGGCTGCTGCTGTGCCCCCTCCTCTCCTGCAGCCAGAGATGTCACAGCAGCTGCACAATGGCAGCAGACAGGAGCACGGAGCCGGCGGGATGCCTCCAGTAGCTGAGGACGCCTGAGCTGCTGCTACAAGGCACAAGATGAGGACTCTGCTGGTAAGTCACTTATTGCACTCAGTCCTCTGCTGCCCTATGGGTGCTGCTTTATGGGGGCAGGGAGCTACCCTGTGGGTGCTGGGTGCTACCCTGTGGGTTCAGGGTGCTGGGTGCTGCCTTATGGGTGCTGGGTGCTGCCTTATGGGTGATGCCTTATGGGTGCTGGGTGCTTCCCTGTGGGTGCTGCCTTATGGGTGCTGGATGCTGCCTTATGGGTGCTGGATGCTGCCTTATGGGTGCTGGATGCTGCCTTATGGGTGCTGGATGCTGCCTTATGGGTGCTGGGTGCTGCCCTGTGGGTGCTGCCTTATGGGTGCTGGATGCTGCCTTATGGGTGATGCCTTATGGGTGCTGGGTGCTGCCCTGTGGGTGCTGCCTTGTGGGGGCAGGGAGCTACCCTGTGGGTGCTGGTTGCTTCCCTGTGAGTTCAGGGTGCTGGGTGCTGCTTTATGGGTGCAGGGAGCTACCCTGTGGGTGCTGCCCTGTGGGTGCTGCTTTATGGGTGCTGGGTGTTTCCCTGTGGGTGCTGGGTGCTGCCCTGTGGGTGCTGCTTTATGGGTGCAGGGAGCTACCCTGTGGGTGCTGGGTGTTTCCCTGTGGGTGCTGGGTGCTGCCCTGTGGGTGCTGCTTTATGGGTGCAGGGAGCTACCCTGTTGGTGATGGGTGCTGCCCTGTGGGTGCTGCTTTATGGGTGCAGGGAGCTACCCTGTGGGTGATGGGTGCTTCCCTGTGGGTGCTGGGTGCTGCTTGGCAGGAGTAGTGGCCCCAGCTGTTTCATGACCCCTGGTGAGTGCAGGCAATGGGGGGCCGTGTACTGTCTGAGGGGGATATATAGAATAGTAGCCTCTGTGCTGCATCCACCTGCAAGATCTCCCAGGTAAAGCCCTGCAAAACATTCTGATACTTGTAGTTCCACCTCAGCTAGAGACATGTTTGCCTCTTCGTGTCCAGATGTGTATAAAACTTGTGTGACTACTATGGTGCAGATTACCCCAGGGTGTCAGCGACCAAAGTGCAGTCACTTTCCGTGGGTAGTTCACCTGGGAGTTGTAGTACCGTGCACCTAAAATGTTGGATAACTTTTTGGTGGGCTTGCGATGCTTATAGATGGGGGTCACTCCTACTGGGGTCTAATCCTTATAAAGGGGGTACACAGAAGAGATACAAAGTCTTCAGTTTTTCACCTTTTGAATACTGGACACTGGGGTCTTACATGAAGCCATAATCTTGGGGTCCCCAACAGCAGATCACTTTCTATTGTAGGATATTGGGGGCTTAGGGTTTGTCTTACTAAAGGGGCAGATTTGTGGCCCCCACATTAGAGATCGCCATAGTTGTGGGGGTCCACCATGAGAACATGTAGCAATAATTCCTTCTGGCCCCCAGATTAGGTGGCCGCCTAGCAGAGGCACAGTAAGGGGTTAACAGCCTGATGTATATCGGGGAGCCATGTGCCCGTGTGTACAGCTGCCCTGTAGGTACCTGGCGTAATGCCCGTAGCATCGGTCTGTACATAGCAAGGTCTAACAGTGCTTCTTCTGTTGCAGCGCCATGGGCTGGCAGTATTGCTAGCGCTCAGCACCATGTGTACCAGTCTGGTGATCATGTACAGCAGTATGGGCAGCGTGAAAGAACAGAGCCCTGCACACTCGTCAGCAGCCATGGGGAAAGAGGGCACCCCGAGCCCTGTACTGGAGGGGTACATCAGCGTCTCAGACCACAAGGTAAGGAGGAGATAGACTTATCCCAGGCTGGCAGCCTGCCAGGCGGCATCTCTCATAGTGATTAATGACCCTCGCTGGCACTCTCCAGCTGGGGGGGCACTGCCGCCTCGATAGGCGCTGTATAACAATATTGATTGGAGATCTGACACGCAGAGAAACATGTGCTGGGCGATCAGCTCCGTGCATTACTACATCGGCAGCACCGGTCACGGGTGCCAGGCGACTGTGTGCCACGTTAGGATCTCGCCTTTATCTGGGAGGCAAATGTGGCATTAAATCTCAGCATTATAGAAGCCGCTTAATCTCCCAGACAGAGAGCGGTGCAAAAAAGAAAGCAACAGGGATCTTCTCCGCGATGTCATTCTCTGTCGCTCACCGTTATTTGATTTTCCCCACCTCCTCTGCTCCGGACCCCAGGGACCACCCACACTTCTTATTCACTATGACAGCCTTCGGTGCAGACGATACGGGGACGTTCCGGGAGGGAGCGCAAATCTCCACTCTATTTGATACTTTGTTTTTGGAACAGCGATAAATGTAACATTTGGTGATCGCTTGGGAGCGGGGTTGTGCGCGGCCGTCATGTATCGCAATGGCACGGTGCACTGATGCGTGCAGTATTCTGTGTCATGGCGTCCCGTCGCCTTTCGGAGTGGGCAGCGATAGACCGCAACCTTGTGCACTGATCTTATGTGGCTCCGTTCACATTTGTCAGAGCACTTGGGTGAAGAGACCACGATCTCGGGCTTTCAATAAAAAATTCCAGGTCATTGTGGAGGAAAAGTAGATTGTGGAGTATAGAGCACAGGTGTGAATGTATCAACAAGAATGCACATAGACCTGTCAGAAGATAATTTTGTATTGGGTCCATTAGGGGGAGCAAAGTGCTCACAAGCCTTCTGATTATTTTCTTTTTTCTTCTAAATTCGCTATATGGTTCCAGAGATATGGGCCTTTTTACTGCTAATAATTTTGTTTTTTTACTAATAGGGCGGCGCTCACAGGATCCTCGGGGGCGTGTCTTCAGGCTGCTTTGAATTATTACCCTGTGAGAGACACACAAATTACCAGCAGATATACAGACCATATCTCGGAAATCGTATGACAGATTTTAAAAAAAGCAAAAAAAAAAAAAAAGCAGTGCCCAGAATAGTCGGGAACAGCAGGGATAGAATAAGAACATAAACTGGACACTTCTGACCTGACGGCAAATCCGCTAGTGACGAGACAAATGGCTCAGAAAGAGGTTGAGATTGTCAAGAGTTCTAGAGAAATTGTCTAATTATTGGAGGTCCGGACTATGTTGTGACTTGTCTATATGATGTCACAGTTATCAGAGCAGAGGAGATCCATATGAGTAAATACATGTCTTTTCCTCCTGTCCGCCCCTTGCTTTCTTTCTTTGTTGTCTTCGTTTCCCTCTTTCTTTTTCCCCTTGCTTCCACAACATCCTTTTTCACCATCTTCCCTACTTTACTTATTGGGTCCTTCCCTCCTTCCTTATAAATTCTTTATTGTAAAATTTGAAAAAAAACATCTTAGGCCGGCTTCACACCTGTGTATGGCGGGGTTGTGGAGGGCTGCGGACTTCCTCCGTGAAGCTCCACCCACTGCCGCACCTCCTCCGGTCAGCTCCGCCTACGTCCGCATACTTCGGCATGCGGTCTGCGTACCCTATCTTTAACTTTGGGTACGCAGGTCGTGCGGATGCCTCTGCATGCGTTGTTTTGACGATGCGGCGACCAGCATCGAACGCAACATGTTGGAATTTGATGCGCTCGCCGCATCGTCAAAACAACGCATGCGGAGGCACCGCATATATCCGCACGGCCTGAGTACCCAATGTTAAAGATAGGGTACGCAGACCGCATGCAGAAGTATGCGGAGCTGATTGGAGGAGGTGCGGCGGTGGGAGGAGCTTCATGGAGGAAGTCCGCAGCTCCTCCATACGCTAGTGTGAAACTAGCCTAACAAAAGAAAAAAACATATCCCACAGCCACCCCCGTTTCCACCATGTTCGTAGACAACCATAAAATGTGACATATATTAGTAACGATATGCAGAAAAGTCACATTAAACAGCAGTAATTGACTAAATATAGAATATATGAAATATAAGATATTCATGTATCTGAATATATATGAGGCAAAGATAAGAGAGCTCCTCTGAAACCCGGCATTGTCTGTTATAAACTAAGTCCTAGTTAGCAAGAAGGAGACTTATTGACATGCCCGAACATACTCTCGAAACACATTGTCTTTTGACCAAGCACTTCTCTTCTTATTTACTGCAAGCTCTGATTTCACTCTATTAATTCATGCCCAACCATTTTTTTTTCACCAACTTCCCTACTTTACTTATTTTATTCCTTCCTTCCAACTGTGCCTCACTTCCCTTTCCTTCATTTTTTCCTTCTTTCATTCCTTTATTCCATCCCTCACTTCCCTTTCCTTCATTTTTTCCTTCTTTCATTCCTTTATTCCATCCCTCACTTCCCTTTCCTTCCTTATTATAGTCCTTCACTTCCCTTTTCTTCCTTCTTTCTTTTTACTTCTCTCCCTTCTTTTATATCAAACTTCTATCACTTACTTTCCTTCCGTCCCTCACTTCTTCCCTTTCCTTCATATCTTCCTTCTTTCTTTCCTTCCTCCAGTTCCTCACTTCTTTTCTTCATTCCTTCCTTCTTTCCTTACTTTCTCAGTGCCTCTCATCCCTTTCGTTCCTGCCTTCTTTTTTTATTTTCCCTCCTTCCATTCTTCCTTCCTACAGTCCTTCATTGCCCTTTTCTTCCTTCTTTCTTTTCACTTCTCTCCCTTCACCCTCCCTTCTTTTATTCCAAGCTTCTATCTCTTACTTACGTTCCTTCCATCCCTCGCTTCCCTTTCCATCCTCCCTTCTCTTTTCCTCCAGTCCTTCATTTCCTTTCCCCTCCTTCCATTCTTCTTTCCTCCAGTCCTTCACTTCTTTCCTTTCTCGTCTCTCCCTCCCTTTCTTTATTCTGAGCTTCTTTCACTTCCCTCCCTTCCGTCCTTCCTTCCATCCCTAATTTAGCTTTCCTTCTTTTTCATTTCCCTCTCTTCCCCTCCCCACTTTTTGTCGTTCTCTTTGCTTTTTCTCTTCTTTTTTTTCTCCCTCCATCCTTCCTTCTCTCTGAGGTGTAGGAGCTTTGCATGGAGCCCATTACCGGCTGTTGCTGCTGTTCTATTTGCAGCTTCCTCTCTGATCGGGTTTGTGTTTCCTTTATACACATTGTCTGGAAGTTACATTGTAGCTACTTATGAGTAAATAGATCATATTCTGCAACATTCGCCAGCACTTTTGACAATTCACATCCATTAATCCTGAAAACAGAAAAGTGCTCTAACCTGCTGAGACCTGAGGCTGAGCCCGAGATGAATGCAGGAATCAGACATGGGGGAAGTATGACTTAGAAAAAATGTAATAAAGAGATAAATAAAAAGAAATATAAAAATGTGGTCAAATCCAGCAAACGCACAATGGAGCCAGCAATGTCCTTGTACTATGAAGCAAAGACTCGGCGCTCTGTAATTTAGGACCCATCTTCAATAGCCTATAGCAGGCTCAGGGTCGGGGCCACTGGGGTGAATGGGTGGGGTTCAGCTGCTGCAGCCCCTTTGTACAATACTCAATGGCGTGGTTGTCCCATGGATATATGGACACATTATTAGGCTACTTCTAGTTTTGAAAGTTGCAGTTTGTATCTTATGGGGCATTTTCCCATATTTTTTAAACTTCCCAAAATACCAACTATTCGGCAACAAGAATTACCCTTTGGTGTGAAGCCTCAGAATATGTTACCTACCCAAGAAAAGACCCATAGATTCCAGCGTGAAAGCCCATTTTCAGGTTGATTAAAGCCACAATAGTCTATTAGGGCGATTCCCATCAGTTGGTGCGGGATTGTGGCTGTGAATCATTGCGCCCCACCCGTGGTTGATGGCGCGGGCTCAGCTGCTGCACGCGTGATGTTACAGCGAGAGGTTAATGTGAAGGTGAATATTTACAATCACCAGTTTGCACGGTGAGATCTATCATTTCGGGGTTTGTCGGGGCGCAGGTCGGGAGCCTGGCCGTGTTACATGCGACCCGTGCAGTCAGATTTCGCTTACGTTCACTCCACATTTATAATTTAGAGAATTGCATAAAGGGCAGTGACCTTCACTGAAAATTGGATGTGAGTGCAGCGAGCGTTTGGTGTCCAGGTCCCTGTTGCTGACGAATCCACTTTCCAATAATCTGATTCTCTTTTGGTTGAAATGAGACAATAAAGACGAAAACTGCTAAATACAGAGGAGACGCTTCTAGAATTATCTGATAAAGACAAGTGTGACATTCAGGCGGGAGTAAAGGAGAAGAACCAGATGGCTTCCGTTGCAATATAGGTTTAACTTTCCATCATACGCTGTGTTTTTTCTTTATATATTTTGAAGCAGATCTGTCACTACCTTCCACTATGCAAACTGAGCACATTATATAAATAGATCTCTTAGACCTGATGAGGCTGGTGTACTTACTATGAATGTTTTGAGTCAGAATGGCTGTATTATCCTGACATTAACATGAGTATTATGCGTCCAGCTACAGTTACATTTTAGTATCAGACATGAAACATTTTCAAAAAAAGGATTGTAAAGCCATTCTGACCTAGATTGTTTAAAAGTAAATATTGTTTATATTATTTTTAACCTATTCTGAGCATTTTAAGTCTTTTTTTTACTTTTGAAATTGTAGGATTTTAGGGAAATAGAAAAAAAGCTTACTCCATATCCCTCACTTGTCTCCACACAGCCATAGACCAATCATAAAATTCTGGCTACTTGTAGCCACCACTAGAGGGAGCCCCAGCTAAAGTCAACAATTTTTATGCAGGTAAACTCCAATGCTCCCTCTAGTGGTGGCTGCAGGAATCCATGATGTTACTACAGAGAATTTAGAGTTCTTTAACAATAAAGCAAAACTCCAGCCTCTCATTATCTATAATGGAATTAATTTGAACAGACTTTTAGACCTAAAAATGACAGTGTTCACATGTGGCTATGAATTTAAAGGAAGCCTATAGAGGAATATGGAGGAAAGCGGTTATTTTTTAGCACTTTGCTTTGCATTTGTGGAGGCAATAGCTCCCTATTGATCAGGTCCGCGGAAATCATGTGTAATTGTAATAGTATGTGTTCTGTTCACTTGACCCCGATTTGGAGCTTTTTTATCGTTCTCCACGTGCAGCAATGTCCAGATCTCGCACCGTTACTTTACATTTATGTGTTTGTATCGGCGGAGTGTATCAGGTTGTGGTTGGGATATTTCATATTACGAGCCCTGGTCAGAATGACGATAATTTACACAAGAGCAGAAGGAACAAAACAAAGACGTTAGTTCAGGTTTATCGGTCAGCGACTCATGGATGGCTTTACGTGACGTTGTAACGTGATGATTTTCGGCACTGTTACTCAGGATTGTTATTTAGTTCATCGCTGGACGGATTCCCGTAGTCATAAAATGATGTGATGTGGAACATTAGGCCGATGTGAGATGAAGACGCTTCTAGCAGCAGTTTTTTGATTAGAGCAGAAAAGTCTGCGGATTGTGACACCGGAGCCGGCGCTCGTAGAGCGGCGCCCGCAGAGACCGAGCTTACAAACATTGCGATCAACTGAAGAAAAGCGGCTCTGAAGGTAAGAAACGCGTCCAGCCGCTCCCAGAGAGAGCGCGCTTTACTCTACCGGCCGTGACACTTGTCTTTGTTGCTTCTGCCAAGTTTGTTGTTGTACAGTTCTGTGAAAAAAAAAAATCCAGATGTAGCAGTGCTGAGCGTGTTCTGGGGCGCTGTTATTCTAACTACAAAACAGGGATGGTTTATTCAAACTCTGGGGCTTGTGAGCACCCAATGAAGTCAATGCCAGGACTCTTATTTCATCCCTGCTTCTCTACAGTATTCCTTTTTGTTATTTTAATCCGCCATATGGTTCCAGACATACGTGCCTTTTTTTTTTTTATCTCAGGCTAGTTTTTATGGTCTTTACTAAGGAGGTTTTTACCCTAGGCATTGCACAATTGTGTTGCAGGTGGTTGGAGGGAGGGTTGTGGACCCCCAAACTGTCCCGTAGCCACTTCGTACCTATGTAGATGCTGCTGCAATTGGCATCTAACTGGTTAAACAGCAGCTCATCATACCCGCTCCCAACTTGTGACGTACATATACATCTTGGTGCAGGCGGATATTAAAGGGGTTCTCCAGCCAAAAAACATCTTGGAAAATGAATTGGTTAAAGAAAAAATAATAATTCTCTCCTTTTTAGCGATCCCCTGTTGCTCCTGTTTCAATGGTTCTCACATACACGTACAGATATGTCCAGCCTTTAATGTTTTGTACATTATTGCAACATGCAAGCAAATCCCTTATCACGCTGCAGTTCACATCACAACCACTGGGCGGCCACATACAGACACATATAGCATAAACCTCTCCCAACAGAATTATAATGGGTGTTGAGAAAAATGAAAATCACTATAGACCTCTCCAAGGAAGGGACATGTCCCCCTCAGATTGAACATATGGGAAGAGAGAATGAACTCACACTTTAATCTCCAAGGAAGTAAAACTCCACATTGAACATTTGGGATTAAATATAGCTGGGGAGAGAAAAGCTAATTATAACTAGAGAAGAGAAAGAGAGCTGACTCTTCAACCTCCAGTTAAGTGGGGGCCTCCTGCAATGACCAGGTAATTGCAGCAGAGAGATGTGTTGGGAAATAAACATCAAGTCTGAGATTCGTTTATTCAGTAGCAGGGAATTACACTTCCAAACCAAAGAGCTTCCTCTGATCAAAGCACTGATGAAAGAATCTTCTTAGGCGTTTTGGAGTCAGTGGGCAGTGATGAATATTGGGGTTTGCATTGCTTTGATATTTAGGGGAAATATATTTTCGGAGTTATAGTAAAGGGGCGAACATAAACCGTTCACTCACATCACCGTAACCCTAGTCTAACCCCTATCTATCCGATAGTGCTGTCTAGACCATGTTCGTCTCTGTAGACAGATAAAATCGCCATAGGAAACATATCGACCATATCTTCTGCCTGGGACCTACAGGGACGAAGATATCCTATAAGTTGGGTATCTCATGGAATTTTGAAGGCCGAGTACATCCTACAACCAGCCCCCATGTGAGCAGCACAAGGGGATGTAGGTGTGCGTAACCTTGATCTAATAAAAATGAGAGTTTGTCATTGTTAATTCTGGAACTCATAAGTTCCATTTTCCCTGTCGGAGTGCTTCCCTCCGTAAACATACAAGCCATTCCTGCAACATCAGGTTTAGTACTTCTCTTCGTTATATCTTTTTACTCTATGTGATATTATATATATATATCATATTGTTTTGTTCTCATTTTGTATCAGCTTGTATATTTTTATGAAAACTGTCTATCTTTTTGGATTAAATATATAAAATGTAATAGCTTCATTCCTCTTGTTCTGCAAACCGCACCCATGAAGCCATACCCTACCTGTACCGGCTGTCCTATCAGCTAGTAGTCATTTTGTCATTGTGTAGTTGGCAGTGACCACTCGTCTTCTTTTCTTAGCTGCTTTTTTCTTGCCACAATCCAAATTCTAACAGTCTATTCAGTAGGACTATCAGCTGTGTATCCACCAGACTTCTGCACAACACAACTGATGGTCCCAACCCCATTTATATGGCAAGAAATCCCACTTATTAAACCTGACAGGGCACACCTGTGAAGTGAAAACCATTTCCAGTGACTACCTCTTGAAGCTCATCAAGAGAATGCCAAGGGTGTGCCAAGCAGTAATCAAAGCAAACCCTCCTGGGTTTTTGTATGTCAACTGTGTTATTTTAATATGATAACTACTATTGTATATTCTGCTGCAATTGTCACACTCATTAAACTTACACCCTGTATCTACTGTGACATTATACTATATTGCGCTTTATTAACTTCTATATGTCTAGCAAATGTATGGTAAATTCATGGATATGTCATTATTCCTCATCAGATTACATTATATGTGTGTATCACTCTTCTCCATGCATTCCTTCCTCAAGCCCAGCCCTCATCTACAATTACATGCCGCTTTTCTGATACAATTGACTACACAGCGACAGTGTTTCCACTGTCTGCGCATGCGCGGGCGTCCCTAGACACAGTTTACTACACAGCGGCGGTGCCTCTACTTTCTGCGCATGCGCGGGCATCCACGCCACTTCTGGTCATATGACCGGCCAGCGCTCTGTTACGAGCGTCACCCTGCTCACAGCGATCATTCACTGCTCTGACACGGCTGTGTCTGCATCCTGCACTGCGCCACCAATGATTGTAAGTACTGTGATAAAACACTCCGGGATCGCCTTTGTTTGGGGTCAAAGGTCACGTGCATTCAGCATGAAACTGAGGCGCAGAGCTGGGATTTGGGTGTAACTGACCCTGGGTCAGGTTTATTAACGGTGAAAGCAGTGCAAAAGGAAATAAAACATAAAACAAATCCTTGCCTGTCCGGCACTAACTAAACAATGGACAACCTAACTACCAACTGGCGGGCTTCTCCCGTCCAGCCAAACCACAGTTGCAGTGGGCACTGCTTCCACTCACATGTGTCTCTCACACAGACAGGCTCTCTGTGTTCCCAGGCTGAGACACTCACACAACCACCTGGCATCCTTTTATATCCACCTCCCATTATCCATTAGTAAGCAGGTGCGATACTGACCATACTAGGCCACATAGGAAAGGAATCTGGGTGAGATATACCTGCCCTCATCCACTATTCCCACATGATTCTCACATATCCCCCCCCCTCTGCTCAGACCACTCTGGTCGAGCAATGACACCCGCCAAACAGTGCACTCGGGACAGGGCATCTGCATTCCCCATCTGTACCCCTGGGCGGTGCTCCACCGTAAAAGTGTAGGCCTGCAGGGCAAGGAACCACCGGGTCACCCGGCTATTCCGTTCCTTGTTCAAGTGCATCCACTTGAGAGGGGCATGGTCAGTGATCAGCCTGAACTTTCGGCCCACCAGGTAATATTTGAGGGCCTCTAGAGCCCACTTAATGGCGAGGCACTCTTTTTCTACGACTGCATACCTTTGCTCGTGTTTATTCAGCTTCCTGCTGAGATAGAGGACTGGGTGTTCCACTCTGTCCCTCACTTGTGAGAGTACGGCCCCGATACCGGTATCAGAGGCATCCGTTTGTACCACAAACTCACTGCGGAAGTCCGGAGTCATCAGTACGGGCTGAGAGCAAAGTGCCCGTTTTAGGCTATGGAAGGCTTCTTCAGCCGCAAAATTCCATTTAATCATGACGGAGTCTTTCCCTTTTGTAAGATCCGTCAGGGGGGTAGCGATGGCTGCAAAATTGGGTATGAACCGGCGATAATAGCCGGCGATCCCCAGGAAGGCTTGCACCTGCTTCCTGTTGACATGTTGTGGCCAGTCCTGAACCACCTGAATCTTATCAACCTGGGGTTTAACACCCCTCCCAATTACATACCCCAAATACCGGGCTTCTTCTAGCCCGATGTGACATTTCTTGGGGTTCGCGGTTAGACCTGCCTCCCACAGGTCGTCAATCACAGCTTGTACTTTCTGGAGATGAGTCTCCCAGTCCAAACTGTAAATGACAATGTCATCCAAATAGGCCGAAGCGTACTGCCTATGTGGCCTCAGGACTCGATCCATCAGTCTCTGGAAGGTCGCTGGTGCTCCGTGCAGTCCAAACGGCATATACACATACTGAAATAGACCTTCTGGGGTAGCAAATGCCGTCTTTTCTCTGGCAGCCTCAGCCAGAGGGATCTGCCAATACCCCTTTGTTAGATCTAGGGTCGTAATATACCGGGCTTTTCCTAACCGATCTATTAACTCGTCGACCCGGGGCATGGGATAGGCATCAAATTTTGAGACCGCATTCAGTTTCCTGAAGTCATTGCAGAACCGGATGGTGCCGTCCGGTATAGGAATTAGCACATTCGGGCTGGACCACGCACTGTGCGATTCCTCAATGACTCCTAACTCTAACATTGCCTTCACTTCTCGGGAAACGGCTTCACGGCGCGCTTCCGGGATTCGGTAGGGCTTTACGTGAACTGTGACACCAGGTTCCGTTACGATGTCATGTTTCATTAGCGTAGTCTGCCCGGGTTTTTCTGAGAAAAACTTTTGGTTGTGAAGTAGAAACTGCCTGACCTCAGTCTTTTGCCGCTCCGAGAGAGTCTCTGCAACCCGTACCTCCGGCACGGTATGCGGGCAGACAGGACGGGCCAGCTCCGCTGATAAGGCAGACCGATCCTTCCAGGGCTTTATCAGATTTACATGATAAATCTGTTCAGGTTTCCGTTTACCTGCCTGGTATACTTTGTAGTTTACTTCACCAACTCTTTCCTTGATCTCAAAGGGGCCCTGCCACTTTGCCAGGAACTTACTGTCCACCGTGGGGACCAGGATCAACACCCTATCTACGGGTGCAAACGTACGGATCTTGGAGCCCCTATCATAGATTCTTTTTTGGGCTCCTTGAGCCTGTACCATGTGTTCTTTGACGATAGGCATAACAGCCGCAATACGGTCCTGCATTTGTGTGACGTGATCTATCACTGTTTTAAACGGAGTGACCTGACCCTCCCAGGTTTCTTTTGCAACGTCTAACAGTCCGCGAGGACGTCGGGCGTACAATAAATCGAAAGGCGAGAATCCCGTGGAAGACTGGGGTACTTCCCTGATGGAAAAAAGCAAATACGGAAGTAAATAGTCCCAGTTCTTCCGATCCTTGTCTATCACCTTTCTCAGCATCTGCTTCAGAGTTTTATTGAACCGTTCAACCAACCCGTCTGTTTGAGGGTGATACACGGATGTGCGTAACGGTTCGATTTGTAACAATCGGCAGAGCTCCTTCATTATCCTGGACATAATGGGGGTCCCCTGGTCGGTGAGTATCTGTTTTGGTATACCGACCCGACTAAACACATGCACCAGTTCCTTGGCAATCGTCTTGGTGGCCGTGTTACGCAAAGTGATGGCCTCCGGGTAATGGGTGGCATAATCCAAGATGACCAGGATATGTCGGTGTCCACGTGCAGACCGTGGAAGGGGCCCAACTAAATCCATCCCAATCCTCTCAAACGGGACTTCAATAATAGGTAGGGGTACCAAAGGGCTACAGAACCGGGGCTTAGGTGCAGAGGCTTGGCAGTCAGGACAAGACTCACAATATACACGAATATCGTGATGCATGCCTGGCCAAACAAAACAGTGTAATATCCTTTCGGTGGTTTTCTGGACTCCCAGGTGACCTCCCATCACATGTCCGTGGGCCAGGTCCAACACCTGCCGCCGGTAGGGTTTTGGCACGACTAATAGTTGCACCGTATCTTCCCCCTTTTTCTCTATCTGATAGAGTAAATCATTCTCCAGAACCATGTAAGGATATGCCAGCCTAGAGCCAGGTTCTACGGGTACCCCATTTATCACTTTTACATTTGTCCTAGCCTGAGAAAGGGTAGGATCCTTTATTTGCTCGCTTTGGAAGTCATCTTTCTGAACTTCTAAATCCGGCAAACGGGGAGGTGGACGGCTGTCGGCCTCCTCCTCTTCCCCGGTCTCCTCCGTATCACCCGCCATGACTGAAAACGGGAACGGCAGGTCATTTCCCGCAGACTCTTCCCCAGAGTCTTCCGGGGAGACCTCTTCCAGGGGTTCGGGACCCACACGTGCCCTGGGAGAAGAATCATGTACACAGTTACCCGAGGGCATCAACTGATTCTCCCACAATTGCCAGAAGTGGTGAAAATCCCGGCCCAGGATAACATCATGCAATAACGCCGGGACGAGTCCCACTTTATGTTGCACAGACCCATAGGAAGTAGTAATGCATATGACCGTGGTGAGGTACGAACAGGTGTCTCCATGCACACACGTTACAGAAAATTTGTCTGATGGTCCAGTCGGGGCTGACACCAGACTGGCCTTCACCAGAGTCACCACACTTCCCGAGTCTAACAATGCCACCACATTTTTGCCATCAACAGTTAAATCACACAAGTGTTTTTCCACATCCTTTTGACCGGCATTCACACTCACTACCCGTGCAACCATAGACATGCGGTTTTTAGAGTCTGTGACATCGCACTGCATGGGTTCAGTAGTGACCGGACAGTTCACAGCAATATGTCCCATCTCTTGGCAGCGGAAACACCTAACGGGCCCCTTGCTTAGACCATAGTTCGTTACTCTCAGCCTCGCAGTGCGGGCAGTCCCGTTTTCCTCCCCCACTGTCTTAGGGATTTTTCCATCTCCCCTACTCCCTGGAACAGTCTTACCGATTCCACGTGGAGATGACGAAGAACGAGGTGGGGTAGCGTCGTCTCGGAGTCCTTCCGCCACGGAGTAACGTTCAACCAGATCCACCAGTTGATCTGCCGTCGTAGGATTTCCATGGCTTACCCACTTCCTCAGGGCTGGCGGTAGAGCTCTCAGGTAATTGTCCATGACGACTCTCTGGATTATCTCTGGCGCTGTCAGCACCTCGGGTTGTAGCCACTTCTTTGTCACGTGGATCAGGTCAAACATCAGTGACCGCGGTGGTTTTTCCGGCTGATAAGTCCATTGATGCACTTTCTGTGCACGGACAGCGGTCGTCACTCCCAGCTGGGCCAAGATCTCGGCTTTCAATTTGTCAAAGTCCTGCGCGGCTTCAGGCTCTAAGTCATAATAAGCCTTTTGGGCCTCACCGGAAAGAAACGGGGCAATCAGGCCGGCCCATCGTGCCTTCGGCCATTTTTCTCGCCCCGCCGTCCGTTCAAACGTGGTCAGGTATGCCTCGACGTCATCTTCGGTCGTCATCTTCTGCCAGTACCGACTCACGTGAATCACTCTCGACTCGGCTTCCAGGTTAAGCTCAGGTAAGCTTGCCAAGCGCTGCGCCACCTGCTGGAGAAGCGAACGATCGGTAACTGTCATGTCCACCAACTCCTTCAGCTGGGCCATCATCACCCGATTAGCTTCTTGCTGGACGGCGGTGGACTGTACCAGCGCTTTCACCACGTCCTCCATGCTCATGCTTGCAACGTGATGCCCGCGTTCTCCACCACAATGTGATAAAACACTCCGGGATCGCCTTTGCTGGGGTCAAAGGTCACGTGCATTCAGCATGAAACTCAGGCGCAGAGCTGGGATTTGGGTGTAACTGACCCTGGGTCAGGTTTATTAACGGTGAAAGCAATGCAAAAGGAAATAAAACATAAAACAAATCCTTGCCTGTCCGGCACTAACTAAACAATGGACAACCTAACTACCAACTGGCGGGCTTCTCCCGTCCAGCCAAACCACAGTTGCAGTGGGCACTGCTTCCACTCACATGTGTCTCTCACACAGACAGGCTCTCTGTGTTCCCAGGCTGAGACACTCACACAACCACCTGGCATCCTTTTATATCCACCTCCCATTATTCATTAGTAACCAGGTGCGATACTGACCAGACTAGGCCACATAGGAAAGGAATCTGGGCGAGATATACCTGCCCTCATCCACTATTCCCACATGATTCTCACAGTACCTTCCCCATGTTAGCGCCCTCTTATCTCCTGGAGGAGCGCACACTTACCTCGATTATTTTGTTTTACTCAGGTTGGGCAAACTACCAGGACAACGGCTCCCTTGGAACCTGTTATACACACTGGATTGCCAGCTAAACTGGTGTTTAAAGCCACTGACTCCTTCATTTGTTCTCGATCTATGATCAGTCTTTTGTGGTTTTCAGCATAGCATGCACTAAGTCCTATCACTCAGCAATCCTGCCAGTTTCACAACTGACACACCTTACTTATTTGTCTCTGGATTTGTGTGGATTTACTCTTTATAGATCTATATTTCTACTGCTCAGAATTATATTTAGTCATTATTTTTACTATCCAGATCTCTACCTAACTATGCTTTCCTTTATCCTTACCTACAGGACATATTGCGCTTTATGAAACATTGCGTAGCAGTGACATTACTTACCCGGTGATTCTTGATACTTCACTTAAAGGGGTATGCTGTTGTCTGATTACCTTAAATACCTCTTTTACGCTTTTTGTTTTTTTTTCATGTCTGCCGCCTGCAACTCTTTTCCTTATCTATGATGCCTCTAGTAATTTACTGGATCCTACTGTATCAGTACATATTGAATCGCACATGCATCTTTGGATATGCCTTTTGTATAAATATTTGTAAATATCTTGTACATATTTGGTCCTTACTGTATATATTTTTTATTTTTCAGCGACTATGTGATAAAGGCCGTTTTCGGGCCGAAACATCTCTAGCTGTCGCTTCACTTATCACCGTTATTAAATATTCACCTGAAGCATATTATAGGTGTGCAGTGATTCTATACTGAACTTGTATCTACGGGACCAATGGCTCCTTTTCACTAGCACCGTTTACCAAACCTCTTCAGTCGAGTGCTAACCATCCATATTGTATATATGTCCAATAAAGATGGCTACTTGAGGTTCTGTCTGACAATAGTGTACAGCCATTCCTTATAGTTTACCGTATGTTCCTGGGAAAGATGAGTGGCATCCAGAATGCTGACATATACAATTATTATCCTCAACTCATCCTCCCTCCGTGCTGTAATATGTGTTTTTCTTGTCCACAGTAACCTGGTTCAGCCGCTCGACCCTTATTCACATTCACGCCACTTGGCAAGTGATAAGGTTTTAAATACTAGAGTAGGGACTGTCCCACAAGGGTTGCCGTGACGTGGCGGGATGGCTTGTACACTATTTTGATCAAAATTATGTTTACTAAATACCCTTATTATTATTATTATTACCTTTATGCATTATTTGCAGTATATTTTTTACTTTTAGTTCAGGATATTTGTGTTTATTGCTTTTTGTTTTCTCTGGTTAATGGTCATGTGTTAATATGCACTTACATTGTGCATACACATTAACTTACTTTTCTCAGTTCAGATTTGTTTTTTGTTTTTTATTAGTAGTTATATTCTTGTACATAGGGGCAGTATTATAGTACTTATATTCTTGTACATAGGGGCAGTATTATAGTAGTTATATTCTTGTATATAGGGGCAGTATTATAGTAGTTATATTCTTGTATATAGGGGCAGTATTATAGTAGTTATATTCTTGTACATAGGGGCAGTATTATAGTAGTTATATTCTTGTATATAGGGGCAGTATTATAGTAGTTATATTCTTGTACATAGGGAGTAGTATTATAGTAGTTATATTCTTGTACATAGGAGCAGTGTTATAGTAGTTATATTCTTGTACATAGGGAGCAGTATTATAGTAGTTCTATTTGTGTATATAAGGGCAGTATTATAGTAGTTATATTCTTGTACATAGGGGACAGTATTATAGTAGTTATTTTCTTGTACATAGAGGCAGTATTATAGTACTTATATTCTTGTACATAGGGGCAGTATTATAGTAGTTATATTCTTGTACATAGGGGCAGTATTATAGTAGTTATATTCTTGTACATAGGGGCAGTATTATAGTAGTTATATTCTTGTACATAGGAGCAGTATTATAGTAGTTATATTCTTGTACATAGGGAGCAGTATTATAGTAGTTATATTCTAGTACATAGGGAGCAGTATTATAGTAGCTATATTCTTGTACATAGGAGCAGTATTATAGTAATTATATTCTTGTACATAGGGAGCAGTATTATAGTAGTTATATTCTTGTACATAGGAGCAATATTATAGTAGATATATTCTTGTACATAGGAGCAGTATTATAGTAGTTATATTCTTGTACATAGGGAGCAGTATTATAGTAGTTATATTCTTGTACATAGGAGCAATATTATAGTAGATATATTCTTGTACATAGGGGCAGTATTATAGTAGTTATATTCTTGTACATAGGGGCAGTATTATAGTAGTTATATTCTTGTACATAGGGGCAGTATTATAGTAATTATATTCTTGTACATAGGGAGCAGTATTATAGTAGTTATATTCTAGTACATAGGGAGCAGTATTATAGTAGATATATTCTTGTACATAGGAGCAGTATTATAGTAATTATATTCTTGTACATAGGGAGCAGTATTATAGTAGTTATATTCTTGTACATAGGAGCAATATTATAGTAGATATATTCTTGTACATAGGAGCAGTATTATAGTAGTTATATTCTTGTACATAGGGAGCAGTATTATAGTAGTTATATTCTTGTACATAGGAGCAATATTATAGTAGATATATTCTTGTACATAGGGGCAGTATTATAGTAGTTATATTCTTGTACATAGGGGCAGTATTATAGTAGTTATATTCTTGTACATAGGGGCAGTATTATAGTAATTATATTCTTGTACATAGGAGCAGTATTATAGTAATTATATTCTTGTACATAGGGAGCAGTATTATAGTAGTTATATTCTTGTACATAGGAGCAATATTATAGTAGATATATTCTTGTACATAGGAGCAGTATTATAGTAGTTATATTCTTGTACATAGGAGCAGTATTATAGTAGTTATATTCTTGTACATAGGGGCAGTATTATAGTAGTTATATTCTTGTACATAGGAGCAGTATTATAGTAGATATATTCTTGTACATAGGGGATAGTATTATAGTAGCTGCACAGTGTGTGACCCCAGTTATTGCTGCACAGTGAGTGGACCCAGTTAATGCTGCACAGTGAGTGGACCCAGTTATCCTGCACAGTGTGTGACCCCAGTTAATGCTGCACAGTGAGTGGCCCCAGTTATCCTGCACAGTGTGTGGCCCCAGTTATCCTGCACAGTGTGTGGCCCCAGTTATCCTGCACAGTGTGTGGCCCCAGTTATCCTGCACAGTGTGTGGCCCCATTTATCCTGCACAGTGTGTGGCCCCAGTTATCCTGCACAGTGTGTGGCCCCAGTTATCCTGCACAGTGTGTGGCCCCAGTTATCCTGCACAGTGTGTGGCCCCAGTTATCCTGCACAGTGTGTGGCCCCAGTTATCCTGCACAGTGTGTGGCCCCAGTTATCCTGCACAGTGTGTGGCCCTAGTTATCATGCCCAGTGTGTGGCCCTAGTTATCATGCCCAGTGTGTGGCCCCAGTTATCCTGCCCAGTGTGTGGCCCCAGTTATCCTGCCCAGTGTGTGGCCCCAGTTATCCTGCCCAGTGTGTGGCCCCAGTTATCCTGCCCAGTGTGTGGCCCCAGTTATCCTGCCCAGTGTGTGGCCCCAGTTATCCTGCCCAGTGTGTGGCCCCAGTTATCCTGCCCAGTGTGTGGCCCCAGTTATCCTGCACAGTGTGTGGCCCCATTTATCCTGCACAGTGTGTGGCCCCAGTTATCCTGCCCAGTGTGTGGCCCCAGTTATCCTGCCCAGTGTGTGGCCCCAGTTATCCTGCCCAGTGTGTGGCCCCAGTTATCCTGCACAGTGTGTGGACCCAGTTATCCTGCACAGTGTGTGGACCCAGTTATCTTGCACAGTGTGTGGCCCCAGTTTTGCTGCACTTTTTAAATGATTTGAAACCTTAATTGCGATACATTATGTTTGGCCTCTTTAAAATGTGCAGGTAATGGTAGCCATGTCTTTTCTGATAGTAGACTTGTGGCTGGAGGTGTGATCTCTGATGGCTTGAGTGATCTCCCCCACGTACAGTAACCCACAGGGACATTTGATGATATACACCGCAAAATGAGTTTCGCATGTGAAAAAGTCCTTAATGGGGTAAGATTTGCCTGTACGTGGATGGATGACCTCATTACCTTTGATGTTAGAGCAGCTCGTGCAATTGAGACACGGGAAGGTGCCCGTTCTTTTAAGTCCCGTCAAGGTTCGTGTAGATGTCTGGTTGCAGTGCCTCATATCGGCCCTAACCATTTTGTCTTTGATGTTTTGGGGCCTTCTTAAACACGTCAGTGGCGGATTTTTAAACATGGCAATGTTAGGATAGGCTTTGGTTAACAGGGGTCAGTGTTTATGAATGAGGTTATGCATAGAAGGATGGTGGCCATGGACAAAAGGGAGTCTGGGTGGTTTTTGTGAAGTAATGGTAGTACTGTCAGGGTCGGCTAGTGCTCTTGTCATCTCAGTAGCCAAAAGTGCGGATGGGTAGTTTCTAGATTTAAATCTGTTGGACATTTCTTGTAATCTGGAACCCCTTACTGTAGAGTCTGATACGATCCTAGTCACCCTCTTAAATTGTGACCGAAGATGACTGTTCCTTGGGATGACAGCTATCATATAGCAGGAGATTGTTACAATCAGTGGATTTAGTGTAGATGTTGGTGGTAAGTCTACCCTGGGGGTCCTTGTGGATTCTGGTGTCAAGAAAAGTTATTGCATCAGTATTTGGGAGAGTGTGAATTTAAGTTCCTGCCTGACATTGTTAAGCATATTAAACAATGTGGAGAGACTATTGAGGTCTCCGAGCCAAATTCAGAAGATATCGTCTATGTAATGATACCATGATATGGCATGTTGCTGAAATAATGGATTAGGGTAGATGTAGTCCCATTCAAACCTGTCCAAGATTTGCATACTTGGGGGGCTACGTTAGAGCCCATTGCGGTCCCACATACTTGGACAAAAAAGTTTTCCCGCAAAACCACATTTAAAAGATCCAGACACAGTTCTTGTGAGCCTGCATCAATGTTGGCTTCACTCAGAGTCAGTGAAACTGCTTCCATGCCCTTATCATGTGCAATTGATGGGTACAAGCTGTTCACATCAAGTGTGCAGAGGATACTGGTGGGTGAAACAGAGTTAAGAGCATGGATCTTATTCAAGAAATCACTTGTGTCTAAAATGAAGGACTTTGTGGTATGGGTATATGGTGTCAGTAACTTCTCTAAAAAGATGGATAGAGGGTTGAGAATAGAATCTGTTGAAGCGACGATGGGACGTCCAGGTATTTTGGGAAGGATATACAGTACAGGAGTCACTGGATGCTGATTAGTCAGAAATGTTTTGATCTTGGCATTAATTGTGTTGAGTTGTAGATGCTTTTCATCCATTTCATTCATTTTCATAAATTCCATTCATTATATTCATTTCCTCCATTATTTTGATTTCATTTATTTTTTAAAAAATTATTTTCCTTTTTCTTTCTTTTCTTTTTTCCCCCTTATCTCCTCCTGGGTTTTTGTATGTCAACTGTGTTATTTTAATATGATAACTACTATTGTATATTCTGCTGCAATTGTCACACTCATTAAACTTACACCCTGTATCTACTGTGACATTATACTATATTGCGCTTTATTAACTTCTATATGTTTAGCAAATGTATGGTAAATTCATGGATATGTCATTATTCCTCATCAGATTACATTATATGTCTGTATCACTCTTCTCCATGCATTCCTTCCTCAAGCCCAGCCCTCATCTACAATTACATGCCGCTTTTCTGATACAATTGACAACACAGCGACAGTGTTTCCACTGTCTGCGCATGCGCGGGCGTCCCTAGATACAGTTTACTACACAGCTGCCGTGCCTCTACTTTCTGCGCATGCGCGGGCATCCACGCCACTTCTGGTCATATGACCGGCCAGCTCTGTTACGAGCGTCACCCTGCTCACAGCGATCATTCACTGCTCTGACACGGCTGTGTCTGCACCTGCACTGCGCCACCAATGATTGTAAGTACCTTCCCCATGTTAGCGCCCTCTTATCTCCTGGAGGAGCGCACACTTACCTCGATTATTTTGTTTTACTCAGGTTGGGCAAACTACCAGGACAACGGCTCCCTTGGAACCTGTTATACACACTGGATTGCCAGCTAAACTGGTGTTTAAAGCCACTGACTCCTTCATTTGTTCTCGATCTATGATCAGTCTTTTGTGGTTTTCAGCATAGCATGCACTAAGTCCTATCACTCAACAATCCTGCCAGTTTCACAACTGACACACCTTACTTATTTGTCTCTGGATTTGTGTGGATTTACTCTTTCTAGATCTATATTTCTACTGCTCAGAATTATATTTAGTCATTATTTTTACTATCCAGATCTCTACCTAACTATGCCTTCCTTTATCCTTACCTACAGGACATATTGCGCTTTATGAAACATTGCGTAGCAGTGACATTACTTACCCGGTGATTCTTGATACTTCACTTAAAGGGGTATGCTATTGTCTGATTACCTTAAATACCTCTTTTACGTTTTGTTTTGTTTTTTTTTCATGTCTGCCGCCTGCAACTCTTTTCCTTATCTATGATGCCTCTAGTAATTTACTGGATCCTACTGTATCAGTACATATTGAATCGCACATGCATCTTTGGATATGCCTTTTGTATAAATATTTGTAAATATCTTGTACATATTTGGTCCTTACTGTATATATTTTTTATTTTTCAGCGACTATGTGATAAAGGCCGTTTTCGGGCCGAAACATCTCTAGCTCTCGCTTCACTTATCACCGTTATTAAATATTCACCTGAAGCATATTATAGGTGTGCAGTGATTCTATACAGAACTTGTATCTACGGGACCAATGGCTCCTTTTGACTAGCACCGTTTACCAAACCTCTTCAGTCGAGTGCTAACCATCCATATTGTATATATGTCCAATAAAGATGGCTGCTTGAGGTTCTGTCTGACAATAGTGTACAGCCATTCCTTATAGTTTACCGTATGTTCCTGGGAAAGATGAGTGGCATCCAGAATGCTGACATATACAATTATTATCCTCAACTAATCCTCCCTCCGTGCTGTAATATAATGTGTTTTTCTTGTCCACAGTAACCTGTATTATAGTAGTTATATTCTTGTATATAGGGGCAGTATTATAGTAGTTATATTCTTGTACATAGGGGCAGTATTATAGTAGTTATATTCTTGTATATAGGGGCAGTATTATAGTAGTTATATTCTTGTATATAGGGGCAGTATTATAGTAGTTATATTCTTGTATATAGGGGCAGTATTATAGTAGTTATATTCTTGTATATAGGGGCAGTATTATAGTAGTTATATTCTTGTATATAGGGGCAGTATTATAGTAGTTATATTCTTGTATATAGGGGCAGTATTATAGTAGTTATATTCTTGTATATAGGAGCAGTATTATAGTAGTTATATTCTTGTATATAGGAGCAGTATTATAGTAGTTATATTCTTGTATATAGGAGCAGTATTATAGTAGTTATATTCTTGTATATAGGGGCAGTATTATAGTAGTTATATTCTTGTACATAGGGGGCAGTATTATAGTAGTTATATTCTTGTATATAGGAGCAGTATTATAGTAGTTATATTCTTGTATATAGGAGCAGTATTATAGTAGTTATATTCTTGTATATAGGAGCAGTATTATAGTAGTTATATTCTTGTACATAGGAGCAGTATTATAGTAGTTATATTCTTGTATATAGGGGCAGTATTATAGTAGTTATATTCTTGTACATAGGGGGCAGTATTATAGTAGTTATATTCTTGTATATAGGAGCAGTATTATAGTAGTTATATTCTTGTATATAGGAGCAGTATTATAGTAGTTATATTCTTGTATATAGGAGCAGTATTATAGTAGTTATATTCTTGTACATAGGAGCAGTATTATAGTAGTTATATTCTTGTACATAGGGGGCAGTATTATAGTAGTTATATTCTTGTACATAGGGGCAGTATTATAGTAGTTATATTCTTGTACATAGGGAGTAGTATTATAGTAGTTATATTCTTGTACATAGGGGCAGTATTATAGTAGTTATATTCTTGTACATAGGGTACAGTATTATAGTAGTTATTTTCTTGTACATAGAGGCAGGATTATAGTAGTTATATACTTGTATATAGGGGCAGTATTATAGTAGTTATATTCTTGTATATAGGGGCAGTATTATAGTAGTTATATTCTTGTATATAGGGGCAGTATTATAGTAGTTATATTCTTGTATATAGGGGCAGTATTATAGTAGTTATATTCTTGTATATAGGGGCAGTATTATAGTAGTTATATTCTTGTATATAGGGGCAGTATTATAGTAGTTATATTCTTGTATATAGGAGCAGTATTATAGTAGTTATATTCTTGTATATAGGAGCAGTATTATAGTAGTTATATTCTTGTATATAGGAGCAGTATTATAGTAGTTATATTCTTGTATATAGGAGCAGTATTATAGTAGTTATATTCTTGTACATAGGGGCAGTATTATAGTAGTTATATTCTTGTATATAGGGGCAGTATTATAGCAGTTGTATTCTTGTATATAGGGGCAATATTATAGTAGTTATATTCTTGTATATAGGGGCAGTATTATAGTAGTTATATTCTTGTACATAGTGGCAGTATTATAGTAGTTATATTATTGTACATAGGAGCAGTATTATAGTAGTTATATTCTTGTATATAGGGGCAGTATTATAGTAGTTATATTCTTGTACATAGGAGCAGTATTATAGTAGTTATATTCTTGTACATAGGGGGCAGTATTATAGTAGTTATATTCTTGTACATAGGGGCAGTATTATAGTAGTTATATTCTTGTACATAGGGAGTAGTATTATAGTAGTTATATTCTTGTATATAGGGACAGTATTATAGTAGTTATATTCTTGTACATAGGGGCAGTATTATAGTAGTTATATTGTTGTACATAGGGGCAGTATTATAGTAGTTATATTCTTGTATATAGGGGCAGTATTATAGTAGCTATATTCTTGTACATAGGAGCAGTATTATAGTAGTTATATTCTTGTATATAGGGGCAGTATTATAGTAGTTATATTCTTGTATATAGGAGCAGTATTATAGCAGTTGTATTCTTGTATATAGGGGCAGTATTATAGTAGTTATATTCTTGTACATAGGAGCAGTATTATAGTAGCTATATTCTTGTACATAGGGGCAGTATTATAGTAGTTATATTCTTGTATATAGGGGCAGTATTATAGTAGTTATATTCTTGTATATAGGGGCAGTATTATAGCAGTTGTATTCTTGTATATAGGAGCAGTATTATAGTAGTTATATTCTTGTACATAGGGGGCAGTATTATAGTAGTTATATTCTTGTACATAGGGGCAGTATTATAGTAGTTATATTCTTGTACATAGAATCATAGAATCATAGAATCGTAGAGTTGGAAGGGACCTCCTGGGCCATCTGGTCCAACCCCCTGCTCAAAGCAGAATTCGCTAAATCATCCCAGTCAGATGTCTGTCCAGCCTCTGTTTGAAGACTTCCATTGAAGGAGAACTCACCACTTCTCGTGGCAGCCTGTTCCACTCATTGATCACTCTAACTGTCAAAAAGTTTTTTCTAATATCTAATCTGTGTCTCCTCCCATTCAGTTTCATCCCATTGCTTCTAGTCTTTCCTTGTGCAAATGAGAATAAAGTTGATCCTTCTACAACGTGACAGCCCTTTAGATATTTGTAGACAGCTATTAAGTCTCCTCTCAGTCTTCTCTTTTGCAAACTAAACATTCCCAAATCCTGCAACCTTTCCTCATAAGACAGGGTTTGCAGACCGGTCACCATTCTGGTCGCTCTTTTCTGAACTTGCTCCAGTTTGTTGATGTCTTTTTTAAAATGTGGCGCCCAAAACTGGACACAATATTCCAGATGAGGTCTGACCAAAGAGGAGTAGAGGGAAATAATGACTTATTATTAGTAGTATTATAGTAGTTATATTCTTGTACATAGGGGCAGTATTATAGTAGTTATATTCTTGTACATAGGGGCAGTATTATAGTAGTTATATTCTTGTACATAGGGTACAGTATTATAGTAGTTATTTTCTTGTACATAGAGGCAGGATTATAGTAGTTATATACTTGTATATAGGGGCAGTATTATAGTAGTTATATTCTTGTACATAGGGGCAGTATTATAGTAGTTATATTCTTGTACATAGGGGCAGTATTATAGTAGTTATATTCTTGTACATAGGGGCAGTATTATAGTAGTTATATTCTTGTACATAGGGGGCAGTATTATAGTAGTTATATTCTTGTACATAGGAGCAGTATTTTAGTAGATATATTCTTGTACATAGGAGCAGTATTTTAGTAGATATATTCTTGTACATAGGGAGCAGTATTATAGTAGATATATTCTTGTACATAGGAGCAGTATTATAGTAGATATATTCTTGTACATAGGGGCAGTATTATAGTAGTTATATTCTTGTACATAGGGGGCAGTATTATAGTAGTTATATTCTTGTACATAGGGGGCAGTATTATAGTAGTTATATTCTTGTACATAGGAGCAGTATTATAGTAGATATATTCTTGTACATAGGAGCAGTATTATAGTAGTTACAGTGGGGCAAAAAAGTATTTAGTCAGTCAGCAATAGTGCAAGTTCCACCACTTAAAAAGATGAGAGGCATCTGTAATTTACATCATAGGTAGACCTCAACTATGGGAGACAAACTGAGAAAAAAAAATCCAGAAAATCACATTGTCTGTTTTTTTTTCATTTTATTTGCATATTATGGTGGAAAATAAGTATTTGGTCAGAAACAAGCAATCAAGATTTCTGGCTCTCACAGACCTGTAACTTCTTCTTTAAGAGTCTCCTCTTTCCTCCACTCATTACCTGTAGTAATGGCACCTGTTTAAACTTGTTATCAGTAAAAAAAGACACCTGTGCACACCCTCAAACAGTCTGACTCCAAACTCCACTATGGTGAAGACCAAAGAGCTGTCAAAGGACACCAGAAACAAAATTGTAGCCCTGCACCAGGCTGGGAAGACTGAATCTGCAATAGCCAACCAGCTTGGAGTGAAGAAATCAACTGTGGGAGCAATAATTAGAAAATGGAAGACATACAAGACCATTGATAATCTCGCTCGATCTGGTGCTCCACGCAAAATCCCACCCCGTGGGGGCAGAATGATCACAATAACGGTGAGCAAAAATCCCAGAACCACGCGGGGGGACCTAGTGAATGAACTGCAGAGAGCTGGGACCAATGTAACAAGGCCTACCATAAGTAACACACTACGCCACCATGGACTCAGATCCTGCAGTGCCAGACGTGTCCCACTGCTTAAGCCTGTACATGTCCGGGCCCGTCTGAAGTTTGCTAGAGAGCATTTGGATGATCCAGAGGAGTTTTGGGAGAATGTCCTATGGTCTGATGAAACCAAACTGGAACTGTTTGGTAGAAACACAACTTGTCGTGTTTGGAGGAAAAAGAATACTGAGTTGCATCCATCAAACACCATACCTACTGTAAAGCATGGTGGTGGAAACATCATGCTTTGGGGCTGTTTCTCTGCAAAGGGGCCAGGACGACTGATCTGGGTACATGAAAGAATGAATGGGGCCATGTATCGTGAGATTTTGAGTGCAAACCTCCTTCCATCAGCAAGGGCATTGAATATGAAACGTGGCTGGGTCTTTCAACATGACAATGATCCAAAGCACACCGCCAGGGCAACGAAGGAGTGGCTTCGTAAGAAGCATTTCAAGGTCCTGGAGTGGCCTAGCCAGTCTCCAGATCTCAACCCTATAGAAAACCTTTGGAGGGAGTTGAAAGTCCGTGTTGCCAAGCGAAAAGCCAAAAACATCACTGCTCTAGAGGAGATCTGCATGGAGGAATGGGCCAACATACCAACAACAGTGTGTGGCAACCTTGTGAAGACTTACAGAAAACGTTTGACCTCTGTCATTGCCAACAAAGGATATGTCACAAAGTATTGAGATGAAATTTTGTTTCTGACCAAATACTTATTTTCCACCATAATATGCAAATAAAATGAAAAAAAAACAGACAATGTGATTTTCTGGATTTTTTTTTCTCAGTTTGTCTCCCATAGTTGAGGTCTACCTATGATGTAAATTACAGACGCCTCTCATCTTTTTAAGTGGTGGAACTTGCACTATTGCTGACTGACTAAATACTTTTTTGCCCCACTGTATATTCTTGTACATAGGAGCAGTATTATAGTAGATATATTCTTGTACATAGGGGCAGTATTATAGTAGTTATATTCTTGTACATAGGGGGCAGTATTATAGTAGTTATATTCCTGTACATAGGAGCAGTATTATGGTAGTTATATTCTTGTACATAGGGGACAGTATTATAGTAGTTATATTCTTGTACATAGGGGCAGTATTATAGTAGTTATATTTTTGTACATAGGGGGCGGTATTATAGTAGTTATATTCTTGTACATAGGGGCAGTATTATAGTAGTTATATTCTTGTACATAGGGGCAGTATTATAGTAGTTATATTCTTGTACATAGGGGCAGTATTATAGTAGTTATATTTTTGTACATAGGGGGCGGTATTATAGTAGTTATATTCTTGTACATAGGGGGCAGTATTATAGTAGTTATATTCTTGTACATAGGAGCAGTATTATAGTAGTTATATTCTTGTACATAGGGGCAGTATTATAGTAGTTATATTCTTGTACATAGGGGCAGTATTATAGTAGTTATATTCTTGTACATAGGGGCAGTATTATAGTAGTTATAGATTAGGGTTGTCTCTTTTCTTCCTTCATTTCTTGTGCAATAGTCAGCATTGAGCAAAAATAAGTGTAGAAGAAAAGGTCTTGAATATGATTATAAAGGTTGAGAAAGATAAAGCAAAAATGGAGATGCCCTCGGCAAGCAAAATATGATATTGCAAAACTTTGACAGTTACTTTTGCTGTAAGTAGATGGTGGGCAGCGCACTCACACCACGTGGGTCAGCATCGCCATCAGTACTGATGAAGAAAGGAATGAAGTTATTCGGGAAGGTTGCTATCTTCCTGGCTATGAAATTCACTTATGTGATAAATGAAGAAATCCACTCGCCCTTTTACAGCACATGGCGGGTGACTGCCTCATGCATATACTGTAGGAGAATGTATAAAATCTATATACATTTGCATATAAATGAAAGACAAACTTGGGCAGGGTTCACGTGCGCCGTTACTGGTGCAGCAGGAACCTGCACCATTACATCATCCCCAAACCACAGCCAAAGATTAGTGCTAGTATAGTTTTTCTTAAAGGTGTTTTTCTAAATGTTGCCACTTAATGATCAACTGATCGACACTGATCTTTCAATTTTACACTGCAGCGGCCACTAATGGAAATACCGTGCCTTGCGAAAGTATTCGGCCCCCTGGAACTTTTCAACCTTTTCCCACATATCATGCTTCAAACATAAAGATACCAAATGTAAATTGTTGGTGAAGAATCAAAAACAAGTGGAACAAAATTGTGAAGTTGAACAAAATTTATTGGTTATGTTAAATTTTTGTGGAAAGTCAAAAAATGAAAAGTGGGGCGTGCAATATTATGCGGCCCTTTTACCTTAATACTTTGTTGCGCCACCTTTTGCTGCGATTACAGCTGCAGTTGCTTGGGGTATGTCTCTATCAGTTTTGTACATCGAGAGACTGAAATTCTCGCCCATTCTTCCCTGGCAAACAGCTCGAGCTCAGTGAGGTTGGATGGAGATCGTTTGTGAACAGCAGGTTTCAGCTCTTTCCACAGATTCTCGATTGGATTCAGGTCTGGACTTTGACTTGGCCATTCTAACACCTGTGAACCATTCCACTGTAGGTTTTGCTTTATGTTTGGGATCATTGTCTTGTTGGAAGACAAATCTCCTTCCCAGTCTCAGGTCTTTTGCAGACTCCAACAGGTTTTCTTCAAGAACGGTCCTGTATTTGGCTCCATCCATCTTCCCATCAATTTTAACTATCTTCCCTGTCCCTGCTGAAGAAAAGCAGCCCCAAACCATGATGCTGCCACCACTATGTTTGACAGTGGGGATGGTGTGTTCAGGGTGATGAGCTGTGTTGGCTTTACGCCAAACATATCATTTGGCATTGTTGCCTAAAAGTTTGATTTTGGTTTCATCTGACCAGAGCACCTTCTTCCACATGTTTGGTGTGTCTCCCAGGTGGCTTGTTGCAAACTTTAAACAACACTTTTTATGGATATCTTTGAGAAATGGCTTTCTTCTTGCCACTCTTCCATAAAGGCCAGATTTGTGCAGTGTACAACTGATTGTTGTCCTATGGACAGACTGTCCCACCTCAGCTGTAGCTCTCTGCAATTCATCCAGAGTGATCATGGGCCTCTTGGCTGCATCTCTGATCAGTCTTCTCCTTTTTTGAGATGAAAGTGTCATGGTCACGCGTGGCTGGACACAGCGCCTCCAGCAGGGCGGATTTAGATGACACGCGTGACCCTGGATACACCGCCTCCAGCGAATTTAAATAATAAAACGTGCAGCTGGATACGGCGCCTCCAACTGGCGAAATTCAATATTACACGTATATATACAATAAGGGGAAAACCTGGGTAACAATAACAATGGCGGCCCTACGATAGGGAACGGGGACATGGAGACCGCCTGCACTCCCCTGAGCCAGTGTCCCTGCACTCCTAACGTTCCCTATGCCGGTTCCGCACCGGGCGACGCACAGGAACCTTAAAACCCTGACTTGCCCTGCACCTAAACCCTCACTAGGGAATTGGTCAGTGTGGAAACTAATCCCACCACTGCACTAAACACACATAAGGGAAAATGACAATACAGGGGGACACCACTTAGCTTTTTGCTCTGTTTCTTGTGCTCCCGCAACAGAGCCCCACCACCTGCGTGCATCTTCTCCTCCAACAGGATCCATCACCATAACCGGATCCATCACCATAGTGCAGCCTTGGAGCAGAGTCCACCACCAGTTGCAGCTGCCCAGTAAACAGAGTCCCAAAGATGAGTCCAGCTTCTGCCAAAAAGTCCAGCATGCTTGAGTCCAGCTTTCAGCAACCAAGTCCAGCATGCTGAGTGCAACTCTCAACATAGTCGCCACTCCACCAAGCCATGCAAGCACTTCCTGCTTACACCATAAACTGCAACTCCACCACGCCATGCCAGTCCTTCTTGCAGACCCCTTCGTTGGACTCCACCAATCCATGCCAGCACTCCTTGCAGACTCCATAGCTGCCACTCGTCCCCTCTGGCTGGGCTGCCCAGGACTCTTGTTCAGCTCCATCTTTCACCCAGGCTTACTTGTGAATGACTAACTATCACCAACAGTGATCAAACACACCTGACACCCTTTTATAGAGCATAACACCTGCATAAATCATGTGCACTTCAACTAAAGAAACTAAAGTGCGATACCGCTCACCACCGGGGCAACTTAGAACAAACGACACCACAGTGCAATAATTCTAATGGCCACCGGGGGCAATCAACTCACTTTGGAACACAGCCAAAGGAAACAAAAGTTCACTTTGTCCATTTACTCTGTCAGATCCACCCTGGATCGTGACAAAGTTTAGAGGGACGGCCAGGTCTTGGTCGATTTGCAGTGGTATGATGCTCCTTCCATTTCAATATGATCGCTTACACAGTGCTCCTTCTGATGTTTAAAGTTTTGGAAATCATTTTGTATCCAAATCCGGCTTTAAACTTCTCCACAACAGTGTCACGGACCTGCCTGTTGTGTTCCTTGGTCTTCATGATGCTCTCTGTGCTTCAAACAGAACCCTGAGACTATCACAGAGCAGGTGCATTTATACGGAGACTTGATTACACACAGGTGGATTATATTTATCATCATTAGTCATTTAGGACAACATTGGATCATTCAGAGATCCACAATGAACTTCTGGAGTGAGTTTGCTGCACTGAAAGTAAAGGGGCCGAATAATATTGCACGCCCCACTTTTCAGTTTTTGAATTTCCACAAAAATTTAAAATAACCAATAAATTTTGTTCAACTTCACAATTGTGTCCCACTTGTTTGATTCTTCACCAAAAATTTACATTTGGTATCTTTGTTTGAATCATGATATGTGGGAAAAGGTTGAAAAGTTCCAGGGGGCCGAATACTTTCGCAAGGCACTGTATTCAGTATTACATGTCAGTCATTCAGATAGCCATGTTGATCATTTGTTAGCCAGATCTGCCGCAAGCTGAGTATCCTATTTTTGTTTTTGTATCCCTTTTCCTGTCCTAAAGTGAATCAAGAAAAATGGTGCATTTTTTCTAAATTTAGTAAAATATATACATGCACGCGCGCACACACACAGGTTTTGGCTTTTGAATTATTCTGAGATCTTGAAATGTTGAGGAGTAGTGTTCATTTTAAAGGTGGGGGTGTGAATACTTTTTTTAGGCATTGTATACCTTCCTGGTCTGTGATGCGCCATGTCAAAGCCAGCAACTACGAAATATAGAAAAAGCAGCGGGAAGATGATGGCACTAGGTAAATAGGAGATGTCACCGGGTATGATTGGGCACTTACACACCCAGCAGGGGCGCATTGATTAGAAGATTGGAGATGGGAAGGTCGGTCAAAATAATTCCTGGGGTCCATTGTGTATTCATGAACAGTGCAATGAAGCGTCTACATCTCCATGGAAGGAACAGACGTCCCGACCACCACTCGTGTCTTGGTTTCTCAGACTTCTCTCTAATTATTTTCAGTCTTTTCTCTTTTCTTAGTTGTTTTTGACCCTTTTCCAGCTCACACCAGGGGTGCGCTGCCAGAAAACGCTGCATCCAGAGAGATGACAATTTGTGACTTTGCAGTTGATGCACACAGATAACACGGCGTTAATTATTCATTGTCATCAGAGCAAAAGAGCTGAAAGGATATTAAATGTAAGGAGAAGCTAAAGCCTTAAAGGGGCGCTCCTCCGCCTGTGATTACCATTCACCATGAAGTCAGTAGAGAGGCGGCTCTTCCCGGCGCCTGTGTTTAGCATCTCTCGTGTGTCCACCTTAATGCACTTTTTTACTTACTGTACAGGTAGATCGCGCTAGTGACTAGTGGTGGGACGGGTTTTGGCACCGATGCTCCGATTTATGGAGCAAAAAATGAGCGGAAACTCTATATCCTCCAAATCTTTCTCTGCAAAAACACAGCAAAAAGACTCAAGACTTCACTTTCATTTGTGGGACTGTCGTTTACCCCCAATTCATTGGATCGCTGAGCGTCTGACCACTGGGACTCCCGTCGATCCTAAGAAAGGTGCTGGGCTCCCGAGTCTGCTCGATACCCGCCGTGCGACCTGATGTGCTTGTTGGCTTCACTACTTCTGCATTAGAACCTTTCGGTCATTTCTATTGGACTCCATGATGAAAACCTGCCAGACCCTATTAAAGTCAGTGGGTGCATGAATTCTGATTTTCTGTTCTGCCTTTGCTAGCGCAGATATGAACGCCGCCTCATGCGGCTTCTGTGCTTTTCTCTATGGCAGTACTGATTGACGGCCCCATCATGATTAGCAGAGGTTTAGTTTCCATAGTTGTTTGGAATGAGACGACTCCGATGAATCAGCCGATCGGCCCAGGGTTACGTTTCTGTAACTGCAGACTTTGGGGTTGGCAGCTTCATCTGTCCTCACTTTGTGGATACAATGTGCACCTTGTGGCGCCGCTGATCACTCTGATAGTTACGCCAGGAAATCAATATCAATCTGAATGTTAGAAAGATCAATTTGCTTCTTGTTTGTACAAAGTCCTGCGGGGCCGGGTGTCCGGAGCCGGTAACACAAGATGTCATTTCATTATCTGTTGTCAGAGCTCAGACGTTGGAGTGTAAGTTCTCCGGATCCGGAGATGCAGCTGTCATGTCTGTGCGATGTCCTCAGTGGCCATGCGGAATAATAATAATAGTAATAATGGCTCGGGAAATCTTCACTTCATTTGGATTTGGGTCCAGGAATGTTACCCAGGTTATACCCACTGCACATTTATGATGATATAATTGAAGTCCAAGTTTTAGGAGACAATCCGAGTTCCACTCTTTTTCGTCATCTGTACGTGTAAGTTGCACGCTGTCCCTGTTCTCCCTGTCTACAAGATAGGAGCTTGTTCACACAGTGATCTGCTTGGCCTAGGCTTAAGCATGTGCGGCTGCGGTGTCTGCCTATCTGACAGTTGCTCTGGACAGCCACCATACTGCAAGCTGTAGAAAGCGTGCTGCTGACAGTGCGTCATGGCGTTGTGTACATGGACCACTCCATGGTGACCACCCTAAGCCAGAGCTGCTGGGCTGTGTCCGATGCTGGCGGATCCCACTTATGTGTTTAGTATAAGGATTGCAAATTGCTGTAACCACCAAGCGTGGTGTCTCACCGCTGATAACCGTCCGATACCGCAACGCTTGCCAGTGTAAGTTCAGCTAAATGCTGTCGGTTGATCCCTTGCACGCTGTGCCCATCTCTGCCACGTCAATGGGCCACAAATGGGTTTGAAAGTAGATCAGAATCTGTGTAATGTCGGCTCCGCGGTATGGAGCTGTTTTCCGATGTCGCATGGTCAGGCCTGGTGCTCATCCACTTCTTAGAACATCTACCATAAAGGTACGGCAGTAGTCAGAAGTACTTGTATGGAGCCTGCTCCAAAATGGCAGGTGCCAGCTGTTTTACACAGCAGACCTCTACCGGCACAATGCACGCTATGCATGATTCTGTGATATGGGTGCTATGTGGCGGTATTATTTTAGCACTGTATGGTATGTCTATATGCACAATGCATGATTCTGTGACATGGGCACTATGTGGCGGTGTTATTTTAGCATTGTATGGTATGTCTATATGCACAATGCATGATTCTGTGATATGGGTGCTATGTGGCGGTATTATTTTAGCACTGTATGGTATGTCTATATGCACAATGCATGATTCTGTGATATGGGCACTATGTGGCGGTGTTATGTCTATTTGCACAGATTTGACGACCTTGTGGTAATTTTGCTTAGTCCTGACCCTGGGATGGCAGAATGAATACAGGGCGTATATTACAAAGTGTCACTATGTCCCAATTTCTGGGGTGCACACTGAGGACCCCAATAATACAATCTCTTCTAGGACAGGACCTCATTCAGTGACTGTGATGCTGGTGAGAACCTTTATGCTGTATTTCTCTATCTCTTGCCTCCGCTATGAATGATCTGGTTAATCCATCGCACATACTTGCCGCTTTGTGTCAGTCGTCGCTCAGCCTCCTGCTTTTTATCGGATGATATCAATTGTCTTGGAGGTGAAGGTTCCCACACACCGTGATGCAATGTATCCTGAAGATCCGGCCGTGCGCAGCCATTAGTACAAATTAATCAGTAGCTCCGGCACAAAATATCCTTTCTAGGTCCATGAGCGGGATCAGTCTGCGTCCCCACTGGGCAGCCCCCGGAAAATACTGAGTAAATTGTGAGACTCATGATGGTCAGAAAAGTCTAAAGAGGGAGTTTAATTTCTGGCTGAATTTATTGCTGGAAATACATTTGCATATAAATGAAACACAAGCAAACATTGTATCTATTCTTATAGGAATTGTACACTTTTTACTTGTTCTTGGTCTCTACTTATGGGTTTCCCAGAGGGGAATTTTGCCTTTACATCATATTACTTACAATCAGCAGGCCATCAGGGGATGTGATGGGTCTTCCAGAGACCGAGGCGCTCATTGTAATAACACAATGTTCTGGCTAATTTATGAAGGTCCCAAACATTGGGTTGTCGTATGTCTTAATTGGGTACGTAAAAGTGGGTTATCTAAACCAGATAATCCCTTCATCAACAACGGGTCCATCAGTCAAGAACTGCAAGCCAAACCTGAAAGATGGAAGACCTCGAATACTTGTTAAGTTAACAGCCATTTCTCCCAACCCCACCTCCTTCCCCTATACACCTATATGATTGGATGACTGAGTGGGCAGGTGTCCTGCATGGGGTGATGGGGAGTAAACTGCTACCAGGCTCGGCCATCCTCCACCACCCCCCTTACAAGGCTTGGCCGTCCTCCCCCACCTCCCTTTCCAGGCTCCTCCATCCTCCACCACTCCCTTACCAGGCTCATCCATCCTCCACCACTCCCTTACCAGGCTCGGCCATCCTCCACCAACCCCCCTTACCAGACTCGGCCGTTCTCCACCAACCCCCTTTTCCAGGCTCGGCCAACCTCCCTCACCCTCCTTTTCCAGCCTCAGCCGACCTCCCACATCCCCCTTTTCCAGGCTTGGTCGACCTCCCCCCCCCCCCACATTCCTTTTCCAGGCTCGACCAACCTCCCAACATGCAGGCTTGGCGGACCTCCCCCACTGCTCAGTACACTGTGTAGTGACTGCTCTTGGTGCTCAGCTAACATTCACTTCAATAGAAGATGAGCTGCAGTACCTGGAACGGCCACTACACAGCGTGTGGAGCGGGGCTGTTCCTGCCCTGTACACCGCAATAGGAGCTGTAAACAGCTGATCAGTGGAGGTGCCAATGGTCCAGTTGTCATTGATCTGATCCTTGTTAGCCCATCCTTACAATAGATCATCAATATAGTAATCCTGGACAACCCCTTTTAATGTGTGTGGCCATCTATAGAACTGGAGACAGGTAAAGTTTTGTAATGGGTAAGTCCTGATAAGAGTCAATCCTAAAAGGGATTACACCGCAGACAATGGGCTGATCGAAAGGTGACCCGGGTCCTTCAGGGTTATAGATGCTCTTTGTGACTGATCGATCAGTGAAACACTCCTATAACAACTCCATAATTCTGTGATTATTTAAAACAAGTTTTCTAAACTAGACAGTGTATCTCCAATACGAAACAACAATCAGCCCATGGAAAATCAGTGTAGGACACACTGTAATCAATAAGAAACAACAAGAGGAAATCAGTGCATAGATGTCCAAAGTATGATAAAATCACAAATCTTTATTAGATAACACAGGTAGAAAAGCACAAACAATGACAAATAAAGGGTGACACAAGCACGCCCCCTGAGGAAGGAAGATCATTTCCGAAACGTACGTCGGGATCAGCTGAGCTTGGGATCCAGTGTCTCTCCCCTCTCCCCTCCTGGTATGTTTACCTTACTTTTGTGTCTTTGTAATTTCACCCCTGATTATATGGCTGTCCAGCTGGGGATTTTACCCCTTATTGCTTTTCACTGGTCTGCCTGTTATATATCGGGTGTGTATACTTGAATCTTTACCACCAGGTGTTTACTTATAAGGGTCAGAGTGAGGTTTTTGACACTGTATACCCCTTTGCTCTGCTTCTGCTTGTGTCACCCATTATTTGTCATTGTTTGTGCTTTTCTACCTGTGTTATCTAATAAAGATTTGTGATTTTATCATACTTTGGACATCTATGCACTGATTTCCTCTTGTTGTTTCTTATTGATTACAGTGTGTCCTACACTGATTTTCCATGGGCTGATTGTGTTGGTTTCATCTGCACCCACATGCAATATATGATGTTATACTGTTTCAGCCTTGTGGTCTGTCATTTTTATTTATCAGTGTATCTCCAATGTACAGTCACGGCTGCATGTTTCTCGATCCTGGAACCTAGCATTGATGATTGCAGCAATTTGCTGGTGCCCCCCGTCATTGGTAAGTGTAGTCCCCCATTTGGGCAAGCAAAGTGCCCATTTGCAATACAAGGGACCGTGGAGCTTTTACGTCTCCATTATCGCATGATATGGGTTTGATGGGGTCTGTTAGGGCGTAATGATATTCCCACAGTCCGCCCCGTGACTGATGCTGTCATAGCCCTTTAAATACAATTACATTACGCGGACGCCGAGTCTCCGAGGCTTTATTGGCTCCTCTGTGTTTTTCTATTTAGAACGTGTTATTACCTCCATCTCCATCCAAATGTGATAGAAAGTATTGTGCGAGCCTCGGCCGCGATGCCGAATGAGAATGTGCCGTATTCTGCCCATGGCGACACAAAGGTCAGCAGCAAACACAATAATAGTAATTAGGTTGACTCCGAACATCAATTTGAACTGTATTATCCAAAGAGGAGCGAGTCGGTGACACGTGTACCCGGGTAACTCGCATTTATTGAATGAAGGTAGCACTTACGGCACGCACCCCTCCACATCAAATGTGACGGAGGAGCGGAATGTGGGGAGAAGCCGTGTACTTTATGGCAGCGCTTATTTTTAGACCTTCATATTCCTGCGCCGGAGTCTTTGTTCTGAACATCGCTGCCAAAAATACCTGGAACGGCAGAAAGAAATCTGCTCCGCGGCTCATTCATAGTAATGACTCGAAATGGATTTCTGAACTAATGATTAATTAAATCTCTCTAGCTGACGATGCATCTCCTATGTATTTTTTGAAATGATGGAAACTTTGTGAACCCTTTCACATTAAAGTGTTATTACCAAAATATCAAGTGATCCCCCTTTTTAATGGGTAGGTTATAACTTACTGATCCCCAAGGGTCCAATTGCTGGGAACCCCAGGGATCCTAAGACTGGGGATCTGGAACACTGAGAATGCGGCTCTGCAGCCTCATCAGGAATATAGCGGAGGTGCGCATGCTCGATATATGCCCCATTCATTGACTGTGGGACTCCGAGTGCAGCGCTCCCACTCAATAGGCTCAAGATACAGCGTGGAAAGACCGAGGACGCTGGGTAGATTAAATGGCGAAACAGAGATGGCTCTCCAATGTGGCATGCCTAAGTGGGTCAGGACGCTTTGAAGCAGAGCCCAGTGATGTAGCCTAGTTGGGGATGTCTGGAGACACACTGTAGTAATACAACAGAGCCCAGCAAGTTAGCAATGCTATTTATTCGAGAGGAACACTGGCAATGTAGAGCCCAGTGATGTAACAAGATAGGGTATGTCCGGAGACTCCACCGTAACAGGATGACGTATTGTAGTAGAGCCCAGCATTGTAGCAGAGATGGGTATGTTAGTAGGATTTTGGAAGAACTAACTAATGATGTACATTAAAATTTGTGTTAACCAACTCTCGGGACACGGTCCATCGGCCACATCTGTAATCTGTGGCAATTGGATGGAAGCTATAAGGATCAGTCCTGCCTCCAGGTATCTGTAGCGTTTATATTGATTAGCCGACCTGGCACAACATCATTGTTGTGGTTTGATGCAGATGTAATCTCGTGCAAGGCTGGCTAATCATAAGAAGAGCCGCAGATGGCATCAGGTGGAGGTAGTTCTTCGGGCTCTTATCCAGCAACCACAGATTAAGGATGTGGCCGCTGAACCGAGTCCAGGGAAAAAATTTTTGTGGCTTAGATGTCTACTACCTAAATACTCAAGCAGCATACTGAGGCATGAGCATGCCAGGAAGGCGTAGAAGTATAACCTCAGAGGTGGCTATCGGGTCATCATGATAACCTGACATGCAGGAACAGAGAAAGCCACCAGGGGGGAAAGACAGAGACTGGAGCCAGGAAAGGTGAGAAACAAACGGACTGTGGAACGCAGGACTGGACCTCCAGAGATAAGTGACAATCCTGCACAGATGACCCCTGTAATGTCTCAGAAATTCCTAATACGAGTCATTCCATTGTATTCATATCTGATTTATATTCTCTCTCCAGCACAAAGCAAGGTAAATGCCGCTGACGTATCGGATTAGATGGATGTTAACCAGCACATGGTGCCAGTGACACTGAAACACCACATCAATCGGCGTTCTGCTCTGTAGGGTGATACTGGCTGATCGGACAACATTTTCATGGAGACAGGTTCCATTTATGAGGCCACTCCAGCTTCACGGAGAAGATGTCTTCTCCACTGATCGTCAAGCAACCAGACAATGCAGAAATGGGATTCGCCGTTCTTACTGTGTGTTCACTTTTAGCCATAGGACTGATCTCCCGGATGGGACAATATCCCTCGGAGATTTATCCTTCCATGCTCTGGATCCACTCTGTGCGGCGCGTCGTGTATTGGACCTGAAGCTTTGTTAAATATCACGTTACAATTGAAATTTGGCTTAAAAGTAGCGATAATCGAATAGAGGGGTCAGTATTTTGTGGCTGCTGGACAGGAGCCCTGAGAACCGTCTGCCATTTGCCGACATCTGTGGCTCTTCTCTTTATCAGCCGGCCCGGCGTGACGTCCTGCTGGAATCATACTGCATTGATGACGTCACACCAGATCGGCTAATCAGCAGCGGAGCCCCAGATGTCGGCAGGTAGGAGGCCATTCACTGGGCTCCAGTCCAGCAGCAACGCAATACTGACCTGACAGCTGGACCAGGGTCCTGAAAAATGATTCATCTCAAAGTGCAAGTACAGTAAGAATTGAGATGAACCCGCTCCCCTGTTATCTGTCTGGGGCTTGAGACAACGTGGTGGACAAAGTGGAGCGTTTCTTCTAAAGTCACATCTGCTGATACCTGCATGCCACCATCCCTGATCACATCCCAAAGCAGCAGTGAGTGGAGCCGGAATACCCCTTTACATGGTTATTCTAGTTCTAAAAAGTGATTTCTAAAATGTGCACCCACTAATTACACCCCTGCCTCAATGTGTGGGGTTGTGGATTCACCAAAGCCACAGGTCTAATAATAGGTTGGGTCATCTATGTCTGATTAGAGGGGGTCAGCACAATCGGACCTGTGTAATTCCTTTTTTCCCCCTGAGGTGGCGCTGCATTGAAGTTCAAGACTTGCCTTCGGGTTCCCCTGCAGATTACCAGTGATCGCTCGGGTCCCTTCTGACGAACAGCGGATGTCATCTTATTGTGAGAATTCAATGTCCTGATTCTGTAAGAGTCGGATTATCCGGACTTTGTGTCTGGGAGATTTTGTGATGCGCCGTTCTTCCTTTTTTATTTTTTATCTCGTTTAATGTTGTAAATGAAACAGACGGAAAATGTCGAAAATTTCAGCTCCATTAAATTAGGATGTGCATTTGGAGACAGTTTACCAACAGCAAGATGAGGGATCGTAACCCGCAACGCTGAGCGAGCAGTAATTAAGATTCCGGCACGGTGCTCAGACGCACCACTATTCACTTAGTACCGCGGTAATTGCCGCAGCAGAGGCGCTAAAACCTCGTCATTAGACTGATTCATCGGGTGTTTTATGAAATCATTCTGCTCGGTTTCATTGATGGCGACATTTTATTTTCCGTTGGTTTTCTATCTGTCGCTCGGTTCCGTGTTTATGTGCTGCGCTCCGATATTACGTGTTGGAGGCGGCAATGTAGCAGAGATCTCTGTAATCTGAGTGCGGAAACGTTTGCAGTAAATTTATATTATGTGAGGAATTAAGTAACTATGGAAAGTCTTCCAAAAATTCTTCTGCCGTTTAGTGTATGCAGCTCCCATGACAGGCCTATATGTCTCCATGGTTAAATACTAAGAGCCAAACATGTAGTATGATGATCCTGCAGTAGTGGCTCATAGGCTCCAATGCAGAATTGCCAACAGGGACCACATCTGTCCCAGGTCTTTCCAAATGGTCCAACTGGACGTTCTGAGCCCGAGCCCAGGCGCATCTGCACCCCTGCACCTGCTGTGCCCCGTCCTGTAACTTTTAACTTTTTTTTGTTATTAACAGCATTTAGTGATTTGCTTTACAGCAGCCACATGGAGCAGAGACAGCGATCGTCTGGAGATAAAGCATTGTCATGTCTGAGAGCGTGTTGCGAGCATGCTCAGTGACCTGTGCAGAGAGGGGGAGATGGGAGTGTGTTGGGGACTTTGTTACTCTTGGAAAGGATTTTTTATGGTGAGGCAGAGGAGATGAGCTGTGACCATTGATGAAAGAATGTTTGCGCATTCTCTGTGACCTGTGCAGAGCTCGTTGTGCAGGGAGGAGGAAGAGGCGAGCTGTGGTCATCATTTATGACAGTGTTTGGGCATGCTCTGTGACCTGTGTAGAGTTCGTTGTACAGGGAGGAGGAAGAGGCGAGCTGTGATCATTATTTATGAGAGAGAGTTTGGGCATTTGTCTGTGACCTGTGCAGAGCTCGTTGTACAGGGAGGAGGAGGAGGCGAGCTGTGATCATTATTTAAGAGAGGATGTAGTGTTGTGGTCACACTTTGGGACCTCAACAAGAGAGTGTTATGGGCATGCTCTGTGAATTTTATTTTAACTAGATTTTAACTTTATTTAACTTTTTATTTTAACTAAGTATTTTAACTAGAATTCAGCCACTGGTGAAACATTGCCACCAGACTGATTTCTAGCGGGAGAGAAGTGTTCATTGCATTATTTCTCTGATGTCGTGCGGATAAAGGGACGGGGCGAGAGCTTCTGTGCAGCAGTTTTCTCTGTAGACACTTCTTCTATTTATTGTATTTAGTTACGTTCTGCAACTCTTACAAAAGTTTTCCATCAAGTGTTGATTTTCTAAATAAGTTGTATCTTTTTCACTGGTTCTTACTGGATATAATCGGCATCGGGGCTGATTGGCAGCTGAATGTCTCCCTCCTGTTGCTGAAGTTACATACACTGATGGATAACCTGCATATTGGGACATCTTAAAGGGAATGTGTCACCTAGATTTACTAATCACAACCAGACACTGATAGAGATCTTTTTTTTTCTGATGTTTTTAGATTTTGTACAAAATTGGTTGTCACCATTTCATCTTAGCCAATAGAAAAGTGTTCTCTGGAGATATGAGAGTGTTGTGAGCATGCTCCGTGACCTCCGCATAGGCCATTGTGCAGGTGAGTTGTCACATCACCTGTTCTCTTCTATGTGAGAGTGTTAATGGTTTACTTGGTGACCTGTGCAGAAGCCATTGTGCAGGGAGGTGAAAAGGGGAGCTGTAGCCATCAGTAATTAACTTCTAGGGGCATACTTGGAGACTAATACGACGGTCATTGTGAATGCTGGATCTCGCATTATCTACTATTTATAGAGGTGTCATTGTACAGGAGGAGGAGGTGAGCTGTGATATCTCCTTTATTCTAACTTTGGGTCATCAGACTTGTCCATGCCACAGTCCCTCCTATTCTCCGTAGTCTGCCCCCTGAGTACTCGGCACTGCTCTTATGGTGGGACAAGTGTATCCCCTCCGCCCTCCGCTTCTCCATGAACGTCTTGTAACGAACTGTGAAAGTGGGAAATGACAAACCATCCATCAGGCGCACGTGGATTGTATCATGAACTTCAGTGTCGCGCTGAGACGCTTCTTCTCATAATCCATCTTGTGCGGCTGGTTGTATAATCGTCCTACACGAGTGTCGAGATTCAGTTGCCATTTTTATCTTCCTCATACTCAGGACAGACTTTGCTATGATGGATAATATCATTGGGAAACTGGCATTGTATGAAAAAGATCTGCAAAATATAAATATGGAATAAAACTATTAGTGCGCAATGTCTCCGCGTCCCATTATTATGGCATAAAGGATCTGTGGGACGGGTACTTTCCAGACACGATGATGAGCATTAGCGCGGCTTATACTGTATGTGCCGCTAAGTGTTCCCGACTCTTTTCAATCCATCTCTGGCACAAGGGAAAAAAAAGGTAAGAAATTAACTTTGTGCTGTTCTTCTTTGATCTATGTAATTATGCAATTGCTTTTGAAAGCGCGCCATCACCCCATGTAGCCCAGAAAGTTGTCGGAGTTGGCTTCTGTTTGTGTCTCAGCATGAGCCGAAAGAGAGAGCAAGGAATCGTCAGATCATGTGTGAAGGATCAGCCGAAAGTGAGAATGCAGATGTGAGCGTGCCCAGATGTGAGCGTGCCTAAATGTAAGCGTGCCCACTGCCCAGATGTGAGCGTGCCCACTGCCCAGATGTGAGCGTGCCTAGATGTGAGCGTGCCCACTGCCCAGATGTGAGCGTGCCTAGATGTGAGCGTGCCCACTGTCGAGATGTGAGCGTGCCCACTGCCCAGATGTGAGCGTGCCCACTGCCCAGATGTGAGCGTGCCCAGATGTGAGCGTGCCTAGTTGTGAGCGTTCCCACTGTCCAGATGTGAGCGTGCCTAAATGTAAGCGTGCCCACAGCCCAGATGTGAGCGTGCCTAAATGTGAGCGTGCCTAAATGTGAGCGTGCCCACTGCCCAGATGTGAGCGTGCCCACTGCCCAGATGTGAGCGTGCCCAGATGTGAGCGTGCCTAGTTGTGAGCGTTCCCACTGTCCAGATGTGAGCGTGCCTAAATGTAAGCGTGCCCACAGCCCAGATGTGAGCGTGCCCAGATGTGAGCGTGCCCACAGCCCAGATGTGAGCGTGCCTACTGCCCAGATGTGAGCGTGCCTAGTTGTGGGCGTTACCACTGTCCAGATGTGAGCGTGCCTAGATGTGAGTGTGCCTAGATGTGAGCGTTCCCACTGTCCAGATGTGAGCATGTCCAGAATCGTATTTATTGTCCAATGCCGACCTGACAAACCCCGGGACCTCGTAATAAGGGGGTGTCTCCAGGACCACCCAACTAAGTCCTCCAGATTCAGATATTCTGGAATGTGTCATGAGAAAATGCCAAAAAACTTAAATCAGGTTTTTGTGTCCTGTATATTTTTAAAACATTTCGTCAGTGTTTTATTTTTTTCTCATATCACAATCTTTATCAAAAATAAGAATGAGAGATTTTGCAGTTTTCACTCTGATCACTGGGGCTTTTCTTTTAGACTCTAACTTCTTGTTGTTTCAGGAAATCCACTTGTACATTAGCAACAATGATCAAACTCTGACCCTATGTATTATACTAAAGCATCTAATGAGCGTGTGCAAAGGTGAAGGGAGAGGGATCCTATCTTATCTACTGTATATAGAGGTGTTATCAGTCATTGTACAGGAGGAGGTGAGCTGTGACATCACCTATTGTGAATGGTGGATCCTATGTTATCTACTCTATATATAGAGGTGTTATCAGTCATTGCACAGGAGGAGGAAGTGAGCTGTGACATCACCTATTGTAAATGGTGGATCCTGTGTTATCTATTGCAGGGTTCCCCAACTCTAGTTCTCAAGGCCCACCAACAGATCATGTTTTCAGGATTTCCTTTGTATTGCACAGGTGATGCAATTATCACCTGAGCAATACTAAGGAAATCCTGAAAACATGTTCTGGTAGTGGGCCTTGAGGACTGGAGATGGGGAACCCTGATCTATTGTATATAGAGGTGTTGTCACAGCTCACCTCCTTCTCCTGTACAATGACTGATAACACAGGATACACCATACACAATAAGTGATGTCACAGCTCACCTCCTCCTCCTGTACAATGACTGATAACACAGGATCCACCATACACAATAAGTGATGTCACAGCTCACCTCCTCCTCCTGTACAATGACTGATATCACCTATTGTGAATGGTGGATCCTGTGTTATCAGTCATTGTACAGGAGGAGGAGGTGAGCTGTGACATCAACTATTGTGAATGGTGGATCCTGTGTTAACACCTCTATATACAGTAGATAACACAGGATCCACCATTCACAATAGTTGATGTCACAGCTCACCTCCTCCTCCTGTACAATGACTGATAACACCTCTATATACAGTAGATATCAGTCATTGTAATCCTGCCTGTGATTATGAGACTGCTGTAAACTTTTCCTGATTGAGTATGAAGTATTGATTTGATAAAAAAAATAACCCAAAGCGTGAAAAATGCAAGGTTACTTTTTTTTTATAAAAATTGTGATATGGAAAATATTGCATGTAACACACAAACCTGATTTAAGCAATCGATCATTTTCTGACAACAAATTCCCTTTAAGGCTGGTTTCACACAAGATCCAAGGTCCACGGACGATATTGCAGTCCGTTACCCAGATCTTGAATGTCAGACATGTAAGGATTCCGGTCTCTTATTATACCGATTCATTATATTACCAAACCCTCCACAGTCTTACATCACAATCCACGATCCCATCACAACCATTGGGCTGCCACAAAGAGCGTAAACCTCTCTTGACAAAGTGTCTCAAAATTGAGTTTATTTTCAAGGTTGGTAATTTTTCTCCACTTGTTTCTGGATACTGTGTGTCCTGCTGAGAAGAATGATAAGAAAGGACACCTCTGTATAGCATAAGTGTGTCATCAGACAGGGGTCTTCCATATCCTAGGTATATGCCAGCAGTTACTGATCCTCAAGGGTCTGGACCCTCCTGATCCTCACAAGGCAGATCATTCTGGTAATAATCCTTTTAGCTGCTGGAATATTGTAATTGTTCTTTTAGATCTTGTGTCAAAAAGTTTGACGATCAATTCGGGAAAATCCCCAACACCTGGCCCCGACCCAAAGCTCTGTGTGATTGATAGAACTACAGAGCATGCAACGATGACCTAAAACACCAATATAATGTGCAGGTAAAGATGAGAAGGAAACCTTGGTAGGGTCTCGGTCACACATCTATAGGAACCATCTATCAAAGGAAGCTAAAAGTTGTAATGTCGGCACCGCGGGCATAAGAATCGCCGTATTGATGAACGCTCGTGTGGTGGCAACGACCACTAAAGGCTACGACTCCATTGTATCAAAAGGGGAAGGAAATGTTGTCATTGCAAATATCGAAGGTTTGGGAGGAAAAAGCCTTCAGTAATCCCCGATTGTAACCCTTTCCCCTTAGCGGACATTGTCCATTTTCTGTTCTTAAAACCTCATTTTCTTAAATGAAAGTTGTGGAAACTGATCTCTCTTGACTTTTTCTTACCAATACTTTGGTTTTTAAGTGAATTTTTTTGTATATGATCAGGAGATTTTTTGATACACAAATGTTATAAAATAACTTCTACATAACAACTGAATTTGCATGGCACTGAGGACCTATAGTGGCCACCGATACAGGTTGTTCCCAGAACTTTAGGACTGATGGTTACGAGTTATCTCATCTACATTGAAACAATATCTTTCAAAGCGGTATCCCCACCTTACCCTTGGATGTTCTACAAATATCCTTTGAGACTCTCACCAACTGCAGAAGTTCCCTTTTTTTTTTGCCTGGTGCGACCACTGCAACCCTCTTCATCAAGGTAGACCGTGAATGAAGATGTGGCCACACATGTCCACGTCTCTTCTCTTAGTTTTCACTTCAATCGGAGTCCAGCTTGCTAAGAGTTGTGGCCACCTCTAAGTTCATTCTGAAGGAACCACCTTATCAGGAGCATCGGAGAACTTAATTTTTGGAGATATCTGTGGGTCCCAGAAGTAGAACCTGCATTTATTAGACATATGATGGCCATAAATGTTTGTGGATTTTACGCAATTCTATAACAGGGAAAACATATTTAATATTTGTATTTATATATGGGTGGCAAGTTGGCTCAGTGGTTAGCACTGCAGCGCTGGGGTCTTGGGTTCAAATCCCACAAAGGAACGATATCTGCAAGGAGTTTGTATGTTCTCCCCGTGTTTACGTGGGTTCTCCGGTCTCATCTTTTATGGTATTGCCACATGTATATATGTGTTACCATTTTGAAGAGAACTGTATTATAGTATTTCGTGTTCCTTTAGTATAATATAATGTGACTGATATTTATGTACAGCTTAGGGTAAGTCAGTGCATCCTTTCGGGGACATTAGAGGAGGGCACTTTAGTATATAGTTCCTATAGATAAGGGTAAGTGTAGTTCTGTTGCGGGCCACTAGATGGGCATGTTAGTGGGCCTTATAGGTGCACTTGATAGGATGTTTATAGAGGGTTAATTGTAGGAGGGGCTGCTGGATAGTAAGAGAGAAGTTTTTAGGAAGTTAAGTCAGATGGGGCCAGGGTGCCCTAGTGTCCACATGGCCTACAGGCCCGGACAGCTTGGTAGCCACGCAACATTCAAGTGCTGCAGCCCACGTTACCCATGGCCACTGTGTGTCATAGCAGTGGGCCAGAACAGGAAAGGAAAGATGTGGCGACTTATCGCCTGGGCAGATGCTTTTAGGGCACGAGTTGGTTGGGCTAATGAGATGAAAGAAGTTGGCGCTTCGACGAGCTCGGTACAGACGGGCCGGATGCTTTACCAGAGGCAACCAAACCTGGTGACTGATGATTTCAAGTCTGGGGCAAAACAGGCAGAAGGAATTGTTATCATGGCGAGGTCAGGCCGGGAAGGACCTGGGGAGCAGTCTAGGATGGTCCGGGCCGGGCATGTACTGCACAGAACTGACAGCCAGAAAGGGAAAGATGAGGAAACAAGTGAATATCATGATGTGCCAACTGTGGATGTGACGTGTGAAGTACTCAGTAAAGAGAGTGTTCAAGTTATCCTGGACTGTGTCTCCGTTACTGGGGGTCGCCTGGAAGAGGGACCGTCGGCGCCTGGGAAGTGCCCAGAGGAAGTTGTATCTGGAGATACAGGTATGCTGAAGAGAAGAGTACAGTTTTCTGTAGGGGGAGGACTGGACCTAGATATTGTGGTTATTCAGGTCACGACTACAGTCCTGTCCCTCCCTTACACAGGAACAAAAGAAAAAAAATCTCTGGATTCAGGAGAACAGCGGCATTTTCACCAGGTAAAACAAAATACATATTTCTGGTAAGTTTCAGATCCTCTTTAATTCCTCTGCAACACCTTCACATGGGAAATAAATCATGGCATGCAATTTATGGATGTTTGAGCTGCTGAGTCCTCCAGAGACAGAAATGTTGTCGCCACTCTCCATCCTGGCTTTGGTCATTAATGAGGACCCCTCACTGTTTATTAAGAATACCCTAATAAAATATTTAATAACGTGGCTTTTTTTATTATTATCATAAACCAGAAAACCCATTTAAGAGTCTCAGGAGCAATGAACCGTTATAAGGAACTTTTCACATTCGACTACAAGGTCCTCGCATCCCGTGGATAATCTATTATTCCCTTTCTTTGCGAGAAATTCACTTGGAGGAACTTCCAGTAAATGGATCCTTTTGTGCTGCCTTCGCTTCCTATGGCGGTGACTCTGTAGATGACGGTAGTTGTCAAACTGTCACATATCATTACTTCTAAAGTTCCATGACACGGGGAAAGATCTGCGCAGGTGACCCCCTCCTCTCGCCATTACGGGAAAAAAATGATATTTCAGTGCCAATTTGAAAGTAAAAAGTGCTAACCATAGCAACAGCACGGCGGACCCTGAATGACCCACAAAAATGTGTCGAAACTTTTTTGTTTTTTTCAAGGTTACCTTTAAAGTTTCCCCTGGATGTCAATATGTCCTATGTTATAAAACACACGCTTCTTCAATTTTTTTTTTTTCCTAGCCGTCAGTGTGTTGGAAGTTAATTTATAGCCCCACGGGGACTTTTTAGGATCTGTCAGGATGTGGAACAATCGCGGGGCCATATCTGAGTGGAAATTTAACGTCCCCAATTCCAAATACTCATTTTCCTGTCTTAAACAATTTGTGCAAACTGTGCAGTGAAGCCTCAGCGGGGACGAGTACTGATGGGCCGGGCGGCGCAAGGTCATCTCTCTCCGCGAAAGGATCACACTCTGCACAAAATGCTTTCTGTAAAGTGTTTCCAATAGAATTTAGATTGTGTAAGTTGTCGAGTTTGATAGATAATATAATCATTACCGCCGCAATCTCGCCACCATCCAGCGCTCTGTCATTAAAGTGGATTTTCCACCTGTCGTTCATATAACACTGGAGCGATGGCGTTTCAGAAAGCTCAGATGTTCGCTGACTTTAGAATGAAGAAGTAGCAAATAGTTGTATACTAATGGGTTACTTTCATAAAAACCATAGTGGTGGTGAGGCCGCAGCAAGCTGGAATACGGTGCAGGAATGATGAGATAAATAATGAGGTAGGTATTCACATTAAGGATGTAATGCACATAGAGGAAAAGGGTGAACGACCACAGAGGAAGATAAATGAAAAAGATAATGAGTATATATTAATATAGCGAGGAGCAATATGCCAAGAAAGTTCACAACAAACATATCATCACAAGGGGTCCAATAAAAGTAATAGTGTTGTGTTCCCTATATAAGATATGGCAGACAAGTGGATAATACGTTTGTAAGAATAAGTAATACGTACTATAAATGAAGAATAAATACACTACATGTATCAGACGAGAGACATAAAGGGGAGAGCAACACATGGATCGGGACCCAAAGACTCTGATGTACGTTTCGCCTTTGGCTTTCTCAAGGAGTGTCTCAAGTTTCACCCTTGGCTTTCTCAAGCTGAAATATTGTGTAGTTGCACGAATTGCCAATGTGAGCTCTTTTCCCAAGCGAAATCCAAGAAAAACGAAGGTGGCTTCAGCATTCACAATTGCTCAGAGCGTAAAGAAGCCCCAAGGTCTTGTACTGTATTTCTTGGGTTATGCTTGGGGTCCTTTATGGCACATTTAGTATTAAAAAAAAAGTAACATTTTTGCTAAAATAAAATCCATTAACAGCCAATATAAACTAATATTGGCTGTTAATGGATTTTATTTTAGCAAAAAATGTTACTTTTTTTTTAATACTAAATGTGCCATAAAGGACCCCAAGCATAACCCAAAAAGCTTGCCCAAAAGCTTGCCCAAAAGCTTGCTGATGGCACTGCCACGTGTTTTTTGTTAACTCGTTATGAAAATCCAAAAAGAAGTTGACTTCAGGATCCAATAATGACAGACTTGTTTATTATGACATCGCAAATCGAAACACTTCAGCAACGCTTCCACCCCTGGGTTTTCATCAAGCTTGAGAAAACCCCAATCTACACATGGGATGGAAATGTTGCTTCTGTATCAGTGTTTTCATAAAAAGTTCTCCCAAAAACACTTGGGTCCCGGCAATTGTCAGCACCAGTGATAGTGGGTCTCTGCTTATAAAAAGTGGATGGATGATAATTCCGACTCCAACGGTCACTTCCCCCATTTCCTTCCACAATGTTAAAGGACTTAGTGACATCAACAAGTTTTGTGGCCAAACTAATATTGTCTGTCAATGAATTTTTTTTTAAATTAAGACCTTGGTGCTTCTTTCAGTTTTCCGATTTCTGATTGGTGGAAGAGGCTTCTTTAGGATCATGTGGAGCCCCCGAGGGGTGAGCGGATGTACTATGAGGGTTTAGGTCGTTGTGACAACTTTTGATTATGAGAAAGTTTTACTGATAAAGTTTTGAAAACCTTGCTGCGGGGGGTGTCGGGAGGGGGGAGAGTGACACGTCACTTCTTTGGGAAGATTCCTTGTAGAATCTACTTCAAAAATTGATACTGTCAAGTCAAAAGCCTGCAAAAACAACATGCGGAAAAAAACTCTTAAAAATTGATTTAGGGAGGAAAAAGCCGGATTACTTACCGGTAATGCTCTTTTAATGAGTCCACGACAGCACCCACTGGAGGTATCGGATCCGCCCATTTGGAACAGGAAACCCTACAGGAAAGATAAAAGGGGCGGTCCGCCTTTCCTCCTCAGTTTTACGTTTCAGAGTACCAGAAGGACCGCCAAGGATTAGGCAATGTTCTCTTATTTTAACATCTTTCTTATCCATTATTTGGTAATACTTTAACTATTGATATATTTAGGGGGGGAAGTGAACGGGTGCTGTCGTGGACTCATTAAAAGAGCATTACCGGTAAGTAATCCGGCTTTTTACTCTTCGCCACGACAGCACCCACTGGAGAGATTCCAGAGACCATCACCTGGGTGGGACCACCGTGCCAAGGATAGTCCTGCCAAAGCTTAAGTCAGAGGTTGATGAAAGATCAAGTCTGTAGTGGTTATAGAAGGTAGAAGGGGATGACCAAACTGCCGCCTTACATATAGTTTCAATCGGAACATCTCCCTTTTCCGCCCAAGAGGTTGCCATTGCCCTGGTGGAATGCGCCCTGATGTTCCCTGGAGGATCTTCGTTTTTTGCGGAGTAGGCTAAACGAATGGCCTCTCTGATCCACCGGGAAATGGTGCTCTTCGTGACTCCATACCCCTTCTTACAGCCCTGAAATGAAACAAATAGGGCCCTACTCTGCCTCCAACTGTTGGACCTCTCAATACATTTTAGGACAGTTCTTTTGACGTCCAGAGTATGGAACCTCTGCTCTTCCGGAGTAGAGGGATTTTTATAGAAGGTTGGGAGGAGTATCTCCTGAGATCTATGGTATTTTGTTGCCACTTTTGGCAGGTAGGCAGGGTCTGGTTTTAATACCAATCTGTCTTGGTATTCTTGAAAAAAGGGTGGATCTATTGACAAGGCCTGAATATCACCCACTCTTCTAGCTGAGGTTAGTGATACTAAGAGGGCCATTTTAAGTGCTAAGTATTTGAAGGGTATTGTGTCGATCGGCTCAAAGGGGTCTACCGTTAGGGCGTCTAAGACCAGATTTAGATCCCATGTAGGGACGGAGGGTATGTGGATTGGAGTTATTCGTTCACATGCTGTAATAAAACGAGTTATCCATTTGTTGCCTGCTATATTATGGCCATATAGTGCTCCTAATGCCGATATTTGTACTTTCAGTGTATTTACTGCTAAGCCTAAGTCTTTCCCCTTCTGCAGAAATTCCAAGATTGGGATTATCGGAACTTCTGTTGTATGAGGTACTGTATGGAATTGAAGAAATTTTTTCCATATTCTAATGTAAATCTGGGTCGTGGACTGTTTTCTACTTTGTAGTAGTGTAGCAATTAAGGACTCCGAGAATCCTCTTGTCCTCAATAACTGCCTCTCAAATTCCACGCCGTCAAGTGCAAGCTGAGCACTTGAGGGTGGAAAAAGGGGCCTTGGGAGAGTAGATTGGCAGTCGGAAGGACCCAAGGATCTGTTATCGACATAATCTGCAGCCACGAAAACCACGGTCTTTTTGGCCAGAACGGTGCTATTAAGATTATTCTTGCTTTGTCGTCTCTGATCTTCCGAATTACTTGAGGTAGGAGGATCAATGGAGGGAACGCATATGCTAGGTTGAAATTCCATGGAACTAGAAAGGCGTCCAGTATGTTTGGGTGATCTGACGGAGATAGGGAGGCAAAGGTTTTTATCTGCCTGTTCTCCCTTGTGGCAAAAAGATCCACCTCGGGTTGTCCCCATGCGGCTACTATGTCCCTGAAGACCTTCCGATTGAGGCACCACTCTCCTTGTCGTAGAGTGTGACGGCTTAGGAAGTCTGCCTTTTGATTGCTCTCGCCTCTTATATGAAGGGCCGAGAGGGACAAAAAATAGTTTTCTGCTAAGTTTAAAATTTTTGCCGCTGAAGACATCAGAGTCTCTGATCGAGTTCCTCCTTGTCTGTTTATATATGCCACTGTGGTGGTATTGTCCGACAGGATCCTTACATGCTTCTGTTGGAGCTGTGGAAGGAAGTTGTATAGAGCATAGAACACTGCAGTCAGTTCTTTTAAATTAGATGAGTAATCACATTCCTCTTTACTCCACCTTCCCTGATAAAACCCATTCTCCATGTGGGCTCCCCAGCCCTGGGGACTGGCATCGGTGGTTACAATACAGGATGGAACTATAACCCATGGGACTCCTGAACATAAATGGTCATCGTCTAACCACCACTCTAGGGAAGTCAAGACTTCTTGTGACAGGGTTATTTTACTCTGTAAACGACCACTATGTCGCTTATCCTCCTGGAGGATCTGGTGTTGTAGTGTACGGACATGGTACTGGGCCCACCGGACTGCCGGGGTGCAAGAATTTAGTGATCCTAATAGTGACATTGCTCCTCTTAAGGATACACGTGGTTTATCTATAGCTGCTTGTATTTTTTGTTTTGTGAGGATGATTTTTACCTGGGGTAGTAGACATCTCTGGGTCAAGGAATCTAGTTGAAATCCTAGAAATGTCTGGAGAGATTGCGGATCGAGTCTGGACTTTTGGATATTGATGATCCAGCCAAGGCTCTGAAAAGAGGAGACTGCGTCAGTCACACGTTCAGTACATTGTTTGAATTCCCAATTACTAGGAAGTCGTCTAGATATGGTACAATTAGTGTGTCCTTTTGGCGAAGGTAGGCCATCACTTCTGCCATCACCTTGGTAAATATTCTTGGTGCCGTGGAAAGCCCGAAGGGCATGGCCGCGTACTGGAAATGACGAATCCTGCCCTCGACTTCCACTGCGACTCTTAGGTATTTCTGGAATCTGTTGTGTATAGGGAGATGATAATAAGCATCTTTTAAATCAATCCCTGCCATTACGCAATTTTGGAAAAGAAGCTTTATAGTGGATCTAATCGATTCCATTTTGAACTTATAATTTTTTATAAATGAATTTAGCTTCTTTAAATTAATAATGGTTCTAAATGTACCGTCTGGTTTAGACACCAAAAACAGGGGAGAGTAAAAGCCTCTACCCTGTTGTTCCTCAGGGACGTCAACTAAAACTTTTTTAGCTAGCAGGACTCGAATCTCGTCTTCGAGAGCCTTTTGCTGAAGTGAGGAATTAAGGCGAGTTATAACAAAGAACTCATAGGGGATTCGAAGGAATTCAATCTTTATTCCTTCCTTGATTATATTCAAAATCCATGGGTTTAACGTAATTTGTTCCCATTTGGTAAAAAAAAAAATTTTAATCTGCCCCCAACCGGTGGGTCTAAACTTCTAATTTTTTTCTCTCCTATATGTTGGCCCTCTGAAGATGGTACCCTTCTGCTTTTCGTCTTTCGTGGCCCATCTCGTTCTGTCCGATTGTCTTCTTCTCCCGAATGGCCGTCTTTTAAAGGTTTTCCTATAAAACGGAATGGGAGAATCACTGAAGGCCTTTTTCCTTTCTTTTGCCTTGGCGAGAATTTCGTCTAAGGCTTTTCCGAAGAGGAACTCACCCTCGCATGGGGTTGCACTAATTTTGGATTTTGATTGTGCATCCCCTTTCCAGCTTTTTATCCAAAGCGCGCGTCTGGCGTTATTCACCAGGGCTGCCGACCTTGCTGCCAGTCTTAGGGTGTCCGCTGAAGCGTCTGCCATAAAGGCAGCTGCCCCTCTTATCAACGGGATGGCTGCACGCAGTTTCTCCCTTGACACTCTTTGCTCAATCTGCTGGTCTAATTGATCTAGCCATACCAGCATTGACCTAGCAGTACATGTGCTGGCTATTGCGGGTTTGAATACCCCGGTGGTGGACTCCCAGGACCTTTTGAGCGAGGATTCAGCCTTTCGGTCCAATGGGTCTGCTAACAATCCTGCGTCCTCGACCGGGATCGAGGTCTGTTTGGAAGTGGAGGATATGACAGCGTCCACCTTTGGTATTTTAGACCATTTTAATAGATCTTCATCAGTGAACGGGTACTTCCGTTTTGAAGCGGATGGGAGAAAACCCCTCTGGTCGTGTTTTTCCCATTCCCTTTTGATGAGATCTTTAATTGCCGGTATTACTGGAAATGATCTCCTCTTTTTTTCTGCCAATCCCGCAAACATAATGTCCTGCGCGGTCTGGGCTCCCCTTTCCTCTTCACATCCCATAGTATTCCTAACCGCTTTTACCAGGTTATCTACGCTGTCCAGAGGAAAACATGCGCGTCCTTCCGCCTCCGAGGATGATGATGAGGACGTGGATGCGGAGCCTGAGTTTAACCCCTGTTCTTCCTCTGACTCTGAACTGACAATAACCTGTTTTCTATGCCTGGACTCTGCGGGAGTGCTGGCGCGGTTGATGGCTTGTATTTCCTCCCTAATTATGGCTCGGATATCCTGAGAAGATATCGTCGGCCCCTGCCTGGTCTCTTTCATGCATTGTTTGCAGAGTTTTTTGGGGTAGGAGTCAGGGAGAGGCTCTGAACATAATGCACATTCTTTATGTTTTGTTTTTCCTTTTTTCTTTGACTGAAACGGGAGGTCAAAGGTAAAGAGAGGGGGGGGGGGGGGGGGGAGGAGAGGAGGTTAGCTTAATAGGTAGAGCATCTGCTTTGCACACTCACCCAGTGAAGCTTAATACCGGTTCAGATGGCTGAGACGGTTTGGATCGGGTTTCTGCTGCCTCGCTCCTGCGGGCGGTCTCCGTCCTGGCGCTGCGGTCCCTGGTGGAGTTGCCCCCAGCTGAATCCCCTGCTGGGGTTTGCGACTCTGCGGGGGACGACATGTTCCAATGTTGCAGCGCTGCAGCGCTGTTTTACCTGTATCGTTGCCCCGGAAGTCGCCCTGTCACAGGGCGCATGCGCCGCGTCATCGCCATCTTACCCCGGAAGTTCAACCATTACTTCCGGGGTATGGGAGCGTCGGGCGCCGGCCTGCTCCCGCGCCACCGCTATTAACACGCGGCTCGCGCGCACATGGCCTCACCATCCACGCTATACCCCCACCGATGGGAATGGGGGGGGGGGGGAAATCTCCCGGATGCCAGACCGGCGCGCTCCCTGGTAAGACCGGGCGGCCCTCCCCAGACCCGGCCATTACCACTGTGCCACCAGACGAGGGGGGAGCCGTCAAACGGAGTCTCCCCCGACGCTGCCTCCGGACCGCAGCCCCTGCCGTTCCCGAAGAGACCGCACAGGCGGATGCATGGCCCAGGTAAGATCCTGCAGGATCCTGCTCCATTTGGAACAGGAAACCAAAACTGAGGAGGAAAGGCGGACCGCCCCTTTTATCTTTCCTGTAGGGTTTCCTGTTCCAAATGGGCGGATCCGATACCTCCAGTGGGTGCTGTCGTGGCGAAGAGTAAAAAAAACAATTTCTTGAATTGGGGGTTTCTCTTTTTCACTTAAGAAAACGAATCTGACTTTTCTGTCTCTGAAAAAAAAATGTTTTTAAGTTTCAGCATGATTAATCCTTTGTTTCTATGGGAAATGAGGGGTGTTCTGTAGCACCGGGGGAGTTTGTAAGACAAATGCATTGTTTGGCTGACATCTGCTTAAAGGGGTTGTTACATAAATTTCATTTAGTATCTCTCTATAGTATAGGGAATTAATTAATGATTGCAGGGGCTTTGACTGCTGAGACCACAATCGATCACAAGGAGAGAGTTGCAAAGTCCACTGTGTAAATGGAAAGGTAGTGAGCATGTGCGGCCATCACCCTATTCACTGTCTATAGGTCACACATGCTCACTACACCTCCATTCGCACAGGGGACTTTAGGGCCCATTTTCTCAGGATTGGTAGGGTTCTTCAGCAGGCAGACGGGGCAGTCCTACATTTATTTCTTATCATGTGGATACAGATCTTGATCCCCAGGGTATCGGGATGTGGATGGGGGTGCACAATCTTCTTCAAGTCTCAGTATAGTTAAAACTTCTTTTGAAATTTCATCGAGCTGCTGAAAAGCTCTGAGGGAATCACTGAGAATTTGTCTACATGTCAATCACGTATTTGTGAGCAATTACCTGAATGTCTGGATCGTCGGAGGCGTCGTCATCTTCATGATGGGTCTTTATTGACATAGGTTTCAGATATTCAGAAAATGCAGCCTTGACCAAGAACACCATGGGTGATGTCTTCTTGCCCGTGAGGATGACCATGACAACAGAGTTGACTTGTGTTGTGAACTTAGTGGATACTGTGGACCAATGCCGGGGTCTGCAGGTCTAAAATGTCCTAAGAGGACAAAGTAATAAAATCTAACTACTAGTCACATTTGGGAGACATCGTCTATGTGAGATATTGGTCACCTAAGAAGAAGTCATTAGCACCTGCTGTGGGTACTGGATGACAAGTGATGTCTTTGTCGCTTTGCCCCTGATATACGTCGACATTAGTCATTACCGCTGGCTCTTACTGCGAAAGCTTCTCTGCCACCAATACGTAACCATTAGTGATGAGCAAGCGTGCTCGGATAAGGCAATCCCTGCAAGTGTTGTGGCTGTCGAACTGCCGTGAGACATGCAGCCACGAGGACTCGGACATATTTTTCAAGCACGCCAAAGACACCGGTTAGCATGCAAGCATGCTTGGGTAACACCTTATCCGAGCATGTTCGCTCTCACTACTCGTAACCGTCACCGTGACCTTGGTATCATCCTGCAGTAGTAAAGTCCATGCCTTCTTGCAGGGGTTCAGGGTAAGGACCCTGTGATCCCTTAGATTTAGGTGGTGGGTCCCAGAGCAGATTTGTCGTTGGATCCCATAGATTAATTGCCTTTATATTGAAGTACAGGTCGATACACAGAACGTTAGGACCCTCTCGTGAAGCTGATGTCTCGCTGTTCTCTTATTTGCAGACCAAAATCTCCCACCAAGACCACTGGTTCTTAATTGACCGCCCTCTATACTTGGCGAGAATCCACATCGTCTGGGAAAACAGCTTAAGAGACTAAGAGAGATGTTTCAGAGCGCGGACCCCGCTGGGTTACTTCTCCGGGGGGCAGTTAGTGGAGAGGGAAGATAGTCCCAAAGTGAACATCTAAAACAAATCTCTCTCCTGGAAATACCGCACTTTCTATTTCAGGCGGAGGACGAGGTTCTGACCTTTTAAAGCTGCTCTCAAAGATATAGAATATGTTTTAATTCCCGGCAACCTTTAATCTTCCAGGAAAGCAGTCACGTATTATTGATCTTGAGTTTCATAAAAATCCGTGTTATCCTTTTTCATAAGATCCGGCACTGCAGACTTCTTCTCCGCAGCCAGAAATGTGTTCACCGGTGGATTTCTTATTAACCTCTCCCTATGACAAGACATTGAGGTATGGAGGGTTTATAAATTACATCACCAAAGGCAGCCAGGGATTTGAGGAATATTTTATTTCTAGATATGTTATGTTTTGTATAGTTTTTTTTTTTTTTAATTCAGCTGATGGAAATAACATATTTATTGTAATTTTTCTTTGAAGCTTCTCTAGACCACCAGTGACACGTAGATTTCTACACAACTTGAGGCAAAGGGATCTTTAGACCACCTGAGGCATGTTAGTCCTTAAATGAGCAGGAACATGTTGTCACGAGTGTGTCAGGGGTGACTGACAATCATCCTTGTTCCGGCTGTATAAGGTCTTTGTGATTAGCTCAAGCACCTTCTTGATTTTTGTATCTCTGTTGTGGAGCGATATCCCTCTCACTGGTTACCTCCACCTTCTGCTTCTAGTTAGACACCTTTGCTGAGGTTTTATATTCATTCCATGTCTGTAGCATGTTGCTGGTGTTAGGTTTTACTTGTCTCTGTCTAGTTGGAAGTACTAAGGCTGTGTGCACACGCTGCGGATTTTGTTGCGGTTCCGCAGCGGTTTTGGCCGCTGCGGACCCGCAGCAGTTTCTGCTGCGGTGTACAGTACCATGATTCCCTATGGGAATCAAAAACCGCAGTGCAGACGGTGCGGAATTTTCCGCGCGGATTATCTGCGGTTTTCAATCCGCAGAAAGAATTGACATGTCAATTCTTTCTGCGGATTCTCCTGCGGTTTGCCATCTCCTCTATTGAGGAGATGATAAACCGCAGGGCAAAACCGCAGAGCAATCCGCAGGTAAAACCGCAGGTCTTATGACCTGCGGTTTCACCTGCGGATTTTACAAAATCCGCACCTAATCCGCAGCGTGTGCACACAGCCTAACAGTCAGTTTGTACCTTCTCTGGTGTGTCTCTGGCGTGACCTGTCGGTGGTCTTTAACCTAAGTGTTCCCTTGTTCGTCTACCCTTTCTGTCTTTATTTGTAGTGGGGACTGACTAGCACTCACCCAGTCTTCTCCCTAACCAGGGCTTATTGCCAGGGTCAGGTAGGGATTAGGTTTCTGCTCAGCGATAGGTGCAGAACCTTTATAGGGATGTTTAGGGCAAACAGGGTGATTTTAGATCTGCCTAGGGGTCTCCACTTCCCAAGTGTTTGGGCTCTTGCCTCCCTCTCCCCTTTGTTGTGCACTTACTCCTTCCTCACCCACCGTGACACTTGTGGATCTCTAGACCTTATCTGAAGCACATGGAGTGCTTGGAGTGAATCTTCAGACCACCAGTGGCATCTGGACATCTGAACCACATGAGGTTTTTGGATGTCTAGAGCACCTGGATCACTAGACAACCTGGGATATGTAGCTCTCTAAATCACTGTGGACACGTAGGTCTCTAGATCACTAAGTGGTTCTAAGGGGTAAAGTTTCTCCTTGTGGAGAGCACCATAAGCCATGCTCTCTGGGAATTTTAAATATGCAAATTGCTTCTTTAGAGAGACAGAAGACATGAACTTTTGGAGGCAGGAATCCTGAAAGTCTATATTGACCCTATAAAAGGCCTTGCCACATAACTTAGGATAAGAAGTGAAACCAGACACTCCATATGTAGACACGTGTTTGGGGGGTTTAGCCCCTCATCAGTGCCAAGCAATGTAATGGAGCTACTGGTTTTGCCTTCTATCCCAAGTCAAGTGACCAGGCCCATTATAGGGTCGATATTGACTTTTAGAATTACCAACAAGTGATGCTCGAGTCTGTTGCCTATTCTTCTGAAAAGACACAATCTAGATCAGCAGGGACATGTTGGACCTTAGTCACGAAACTATTGCATATTATAGACAAGGACATTGATTTAATCTTTGTGTTAAATTGTTTTAACCGGACAACCCCTTTATCATCTATTTTCCAACCGCAAGGACCCCCACCAATCAGCAGAACGGGGCTCTTTTAGCTCCATTAGAGTGGACCAGCAGTGAATATACACGACCGCTGCTCCATTCTTTCTCTGTGAGACTGCCCAGTGTAGCTGTCACCATTTTCCTGCAGCCTGATATAGTATGGATGGAGCACCTGTCAGGTGCCCCAGAGTTGGGCATCACGTGTGGGATCGGGAGGTGCAATCTCAAAGTCCCCAAAGTTATCAAAGAGCAACATCTGAGGATACAGTTTAATTCCCCTCGATTATTTGCAGGGACCTCTGTTCTGAAGATTGGTGCAGGTCCCACATTGGGGATCCACATCTATCAGCCTTTTGTGGCATATCCCGTAGATATAGCACACATTTCTGTAATAGAAAAACCCCTTGAATTGTCATGTTTACTGGTTTCTACAATTTAGTTCCCCAGTTGGTGACATGTAATGTGTCGCCAGGCATTCATATTCATGCACATTTTTTTTGTTATATATGGAACATTATCACACACTTCTTGCACCCTTTCCTGGAGTCAGGAAATAGGTAGAAAAATCAGCTCACCTGTTGTAGACTTCTCCACATCTATCCCCACACGGAATGGGTTGAGCAACCAGTCCAATAGAAGAAAAAAAAAGAAAGAAGAATTCCAGTGGGAAACAATATTTAATTCATTAAAATTCCATATGTTTATTAATCCATTGATTAAAAAGGAGAATAATCTGGTATACCACTACAGCACTTTTACAGCATCATGCACATAGAACTGCATTTAGCCAACGCATTTCAACATCCGTCTTAGTCCTGGCTCTCGAGGTTCCACGTCCTTCTCCCCTAAGGGGAGTTTTCTATGCCAATATGGCCGCTACTTAGATTTCTGCTTCGACGCCTCTGGACCACCACATGGGGCATTTCCTCTTTGTCTCACTTATCCTTCCTTTTCAGTCCTGTTACTCAACTGACAGACAACGCCGTACAGTCCCGCTAGGCTTCCTGCCCCAGGGCCCAATGCTTCCTACTTTCTTTCTATCTCTCGACTGACTCCGGACTGTGACTTGCTTCTCTGTAGGATTTTACGATCCGCTGGGTCTCCTCTCTTTTGCCACAGGACACCCACTGCATCGGTTCTGCTTCTCGGTCAGGCCAAAGGTCTGCTACTTCTGCAGGCTCATCCATCCCTATGTGACCCACTACCAGGAAGTTCTCTGTTCTTCCCCTCTCAGCAACACTTCCGCCTCATTATATTTCCCCCTTAAACGATGGCCGTCCTTGGCCACCCAGAACTTGTAAATCAGCAAACAATTTTTCCATCTCGTACATTTAACTATAGATATTTCTGGATTCTCCTTCTTGTAATGCATAGTCTACCCCGTCCTTCTCCTTCTTGGTGAGGACCATGGAACAATAACAAGCCAAGTCTTTTAACCCAAAACCAGTCCATTGGGTTCTCCTGGCCCTTCTTGGCCCTACTACTTCAGGCCCGTCTCTGACCCACTACTCTCTGTTGTGCCCTCACGTAGGTCCCCCTGGGCTAGTCCCACTATCAACTACAACTAACCTGTCCACTACCTAGTGCTGGTCAGAACACAACTCCATCACCCACAATATTAATCGTTAAACATTTCAAGCACCATCATTTTACATAACTTCAAGGGGAAACGTAGGCAACACTTCCACCACCATACAGACGTCTATTAGTGTTATGCTCCGTTCCTTGATGCTTTGTATCCACCAGAGGCTCGTGTTTACCATCCACGCCCATTAGGAGGCTTCTTGTACTTGACACAACCTCATCACAGTTTCCTGCACTTGTTTTGTGATCAGTTCATATCCTGATGCCTCGATTGTCCGTGAGTTGTCTAATTTTCCTCGTTTTTCCAACAATCCAGCAACTCTGATAATCCGACATGTAGTTCCACCACCAAACCAAACTATGACATCTCGAAGAATTTCACAAGACCGGACTAAGAACACTAAGCAGAGAATATCAGTGAGAAGTTCTAACCTGAGATTATATTCTTACATGGTAACTTTTCCCCGCGCTCGAGAGACGACCTGTCATGGCAGCTCCTAGCTATCAGCAGACATAAAACTTCTTTTCATCTTTAAGAAATCTGACATTTCAAACACGAATACTCAGAATTAAAAGGCAATATTTCACTTTTTTCATCTTCTCACAGAGTGTTGGAAATTAGCTGAAAGTGTTGATGTTCTGTGTGGGAATATTGATTCAGACGTGTTTCTTCAGGCACGTGTGAGAAGAAATCTGCCAAGAAAGATAAGATTCGGCATTAATACCATTCTCAGAAATCTTGAAGTACAAAGTACTTTTCTGTTGCGCCAAAAAATTTGTGAAGAACGGATCATTTTAGCACAGTCCCTTATGGGGCTGTAAAAAAAAAAAAAAAAAAAAAAAAAGGAGCAACTTTTCTAGTGGAAACTACTGCAAGAAATTATCCTTCTTTGGGAAGTTTTTTTTAAAAATGTTCTTGATTCCTGAATCATTTTGGAAGTTTATTTTTCCTGGAGAGTTCCTTGCAGCCTTTTAATTGGTCAGTGCCTATTTTGGAGTGGATTCCTTCAATGTCAATGTCGCTTCAATGAAGTGACAGGCACTTTATTTTTTTTTTCAAAATCTAAAGTGAGAAAGAAAGAAGACCCAAACTCAACATATGAGAAGCCAAGAATTGATTCTATCCGGTATTTTTTTAAGCAATTTTTGTAGTGTTTTGTTTTTGTGTGGATCTGCTATGCAATATTTCTATTAAAAAAAACCCTGTCTGCATATTACAAATTGTTTCTAAAGTGGCAGTGATCCCCTGTACCTATATCTGAATTCACTAAGGATTTGACAACCTTTGTGAGTCCTTTAGGCCTCCTCGTTTAATGTGAGAATCTCAGAAGTTCTGGGAGAGTTGGCGGATATGTGGTATGGGGGGTAATCCTCTACGGTAGTTCTCCGTTTTTCTACTCTCTACAGTTTTGTAGTCTTGACGAATAATGATGTCATTAGTGCCATAGTGATAATAATTTGGGATCTAGGTGAGTTTAGGTTAATGAATAATCTTCCTCTGGACATTTGAAGACCACACGGACCTTGGCTGATAGACTCATTGGAAATATCTTCAGATGTAACCAACAATGGTCCAATAAGTTGCTCCATTGTACCACGACCATCAGTTTGTACCTGCTGAAAGAGCCAAACCGTTTTCATAAAACCTCTGTAATAGCCTGACCGTCACTTGATGCATCATGGTTTTTGCATGGAGTCTTCTTCCAGTCTTCCATGTTGCTTAGGTCAATGTTGATGTTGGTGCCTAAAGTGGCATATTAATGGAAGTTGACATAACACAGTGGACAGGTCTGGATACGATGACTGTTTTACCCAAGGTGTATTATCTGGGACTGAACATCGTCACGGACTCCATGTTGGGAGCTCCATCTTTACGGTAGACATCTAATTCCCGATTTCTTGGGTGACTTATGGGCCGATCTCCGCTGGGTGAATATCATTAAGTTGACACAAGGTTCACATTACCTGCATGACTTTGATAAATCGAGAAAAAACCTAATTAGCCGAGGCAGGTGAACAATGGCGTGCGCTCAAAGTATAACCGGGAGTAATTGATCTATTTGTAGGGAACATTTTTCAAATGAAACAAGAAGAATCAACAGTCGCGGCGGCGGCAAATTCCGATGCTCCAATCTCTAAGTGTAAAGGGAAAAAAGCAAAGGAGGTGGGAAAAAATGCAGAAGAGCAAAACAAATAGGAATGAAAGGACATTATAAGCTCATTAATAAGCAATTTCTGTCCAAACCATATCCCTGGAACAGGGAGGCATGTGCTTTGTAGAGGAAGGCGGTAAGGTTGACATGGGAAAGAAGAGGAAGCATAAGTTGTTGCGATCTCTTCTTACAACACTAGCAAATAAGGGTATGAGGAATGAAGGTTCTCAGAATGAAAATCAGGCAAAAAAAATGCAAGTCCCCTTACCCCTGAGGGTCAAGGGTGGGGAAGCATCAACCAGCACCAGGAAGCGGTCTCTGTTACAGAGTAGCCAAACTTTATCTTAATTAATTTGTAAAGTTCTAAATTGTTCTAATTTTCTTTATTACCTTATTTTGCTCCCTTCTATCGTTAAACGAGGACTTTCAGAGCCAGGTTATCTGCCTAGTTCATTCCATCCTAGCAGCTGATTTCAACAGCAGGTTTTGCACAGACAATATTTATGGCAAGTGGTCACTCTAATCATGTCCAGACCTGTAGGTGAGCGCAGTATGGGACCGATCGAAATGTCAAGAATAAAAAGTCACTAAAACGGTTTACTTTTCTGGAAATGTGTTTAGCGTGATAGTCACAGATTCCCTTTAAGGAATAATCTATTAAGATCAAAACCCACCCCCAAACATCATATACGATCATGCAGGTCTTTGAAAGCTAAATCTATCTACACCTTTATATCTTCTAATTGTTGCTGATTTCCATAGAAATTAGCATTTTAAGCCATATGTAGATGAGTTGTTCAGTGCTCTGGGTGTGACAGAGCACTTCCCATGCTTCTGCCTTGCTAGTTTGTTTTCCTTTCCAGTACCAGCATCTTTAGCTTGAGTAATACAGGAGCTTACTGTCTGCGTGACGTCAGGTGCCAGGCAAAGGAATCGGACCATGAGCGATCAGTCAAGCTAAAGTGCCTGCTGTTGGGCGGGGAATCAACTTCAGGAGGTGGAGACTATTTAAGTGCTCTGTCACACTCAGAGCACCTAATGCATCATCTGAATATGAATTAAAATGCAGATTTATCAGGAATACAGCAACAGATAGAAGATATAAAGGTGTCAATGGATTTGGCTTTTAAAGACCTGAATACACATATGTGTTGTTTAGGGTTGTTGAACTTATTGCTTTGCAATCTCTTGTTTCTGTTATTCCTCCAGGAAATATATGACTAAATAGACAGCCATTCTCCGTGTCACTAGGGTGGGTGTATCACTAACACTGACTGGACACTAGCAATTCTCATTGAATAGTAACAACCTGATGTCAGTTTATTCATGTATTTCCAGGAGGGATATCAGAGGAATGGCACAATGCAGGAATAGATACTCCAGAATGTCCGGAGAGCTGCCCGGTCCTCGTTTAGATGTGGAGGGTGTCAGGACCTCTGTGTATCCCCCTCCCCCGCTCTTAATTATCTATGACGTCCTCTATAATGAACAGGAGTTTCTACATTTGCTGTCGCGGACTGTATATTACACAATATGTAATAATCCGTATGTGTATCTTTCTATAATATTCGGCGGTAATATGCAAACATATGAGCACTTGTAGTTCTGCCCAGAAAGCTAATTTCTCCACATGTCACCATTTACTAATGCGTCTAAAAAAAGGCCAAATCCAGAGAAGCGACGATTCATCCAACAGAACCGCTTCAGTCAGTGGCCAAAATCCTGTATAAATTTCCATACATTAAGTGTTTGCATGGCTCTGACGAGCGATGCCGAGAGCGCGACTCCTTCCATGAAATTGCATGGAGCTGAGCGGGGAAGCGATAATCCGAGCGGTGAGGAGGGAAGATTCATGGTCCTGAAACACCGCAGGATAACCACAATACATAGTGCACCGCAAACATGGCGAATCTGAAGATTATCAGTATATAGCACGGATCAGAATATATATGTGTGATCCTCCTGCAACCTCCGCACCAAAGAGGAGCAGCCGTCATCTGATCACAGCTCCATTCTCCTGATCTAGTGCCAGTATATCTGTGGCGCACAATATATGGAGAAAAGTATTATTCCCCACATCCTAATCATAGAATTACAGTTTCCTCCTTCTGCTCCCGTTGTATACCTTCTAGCCCCTGGTGTATAACCCCCAGCTCACTGCGCTGCCTTTTGCCTTCACTAGCATGTAACAGATCGGCCGGTGGTGTACAGCTCCCTGATACCAGCGCGGTCCTGTAATAGGAGCCACCGGGTTAACACGTCCGTCCATGACATTTCTTCCTCCCAAATGTTCCCCCAACAACTGTGAGTGATATTATTGAGAAGTGGAAAGACCCCATAATGTTACAGAGCGATGGGCCGAAGGCTGAGGAGCAGAGCGCAGAAAAGTCACCACCGCTTTGATGACCCCATAACTGCAGAGTCCAGATCTCCTCTGCTATCAGCACAGACACTGCGCACCCACTGGGAGCTTCATGGCTGAGCAGCTGCATGCAGCCGTACATCACCAAGCACAATGCCGAGCGTCAGATGGAGTGGTGTAAAGCCGCCACCACTGGACTATGGAGGAGACGTGTTCTGTGCAGTGATGGATCGCACTTCTCTATCTGCGTCTGATGGAGGAGTCTGGGTTTGGTGATTCCATGAGGACGTTACCCCCTGACTGCATTGTGCCCCCTGTACAGATGGTGCAGTAGGATAATGCTATGTGCTGTTATCAGGGGTTGGCATTGGGCCCTCACCTCCAGTGATGGGAAATCTTCATCTTCAGCACCATACATTGGGGACAATTGTAGCTTCCACTTTGTGGGAACAGTTTGGGGAAGACCCTTGTGTTTCCCCCATGACTGTGTCCAGTGTACAAGGTCCATACAAACATGAAGGGGTGAACATGAGCAGCCGCAAAGAGCCCGGACCTCAGCCTCTTCCTATAATGGAGACTGTGAGCTCAGCCTCCCCCAACATCAGGGTCTGACCTCACAAATCCTCTTCTGGATGAAAGGGCAAAAATCCCCACAGACGCCTCCAAAATCTTGTAGAAATCCTTCCCAGAAGAGCGGAGCCGTTATACCTGCAGAGGAGCGAGTCCATATTAATGCCTGGATGTAGGATGGGAGGTGAGGAAAGCTCCTGGAGGTGGATGTGCGGGGCGTGATGTCCTTATTGCTTATCTTCCATTTACATTTATCACATTATTACAATTTTCTCTCCATTTTTAAGTATTCCCATATTTTTCATCTCATTGATCCATGAAGAGGGTGAGATCCGGTTACTTCAGGTAACAATAATGTTATAAAGCGATTAGTACCAACCCGGCGCCCTCATCCCGTCTTGTAGGATTATTTCTGAGTGCAAAAAATTCTGAACATTAAGAAATTGTCTTCCAAATAATTATAGGAAAAATGAGCGACAACCAATATGGCCGTCATTACGTCCCTAAGGGGTTTGCATGCGGCCTTCTCGTACACTTGTGGTCCAGCGCTTCACAAGAAACAGAAACCCTCAAAGTGGCTGAAATTAATGTAAGTAACGTAGATAAATCTGACCCTAAATTACAAGGAGGCTCATGCCCTAAAAATGTCATTAGTTCCCAGCGGGTTGATGGCCAAATACCGCACACAAATATCTGCTCACAATGTATGCGGTGGCCTCAGATGCATGGTGTATGGGGGGCTTGGGAGAAATAATGCTGATTACCATCTAAGGGGAATGGAGAGGAGGGTCGTCCATATTACATAAAGCTGCTGGTTGTGGATAGGACACCAGAAGAAGGATGCACCAGGTTGCAGATGGTGGACTATGTGCAACTGGAAGGCCATCCAAAGTTTACATGTCATCATGTTGAGATGTGATTATTTACAACTTGCATAATCTAGTTTAATGCGCACAATTCCCCTCTGAGCGCACGTCTCGGCACCATTCACACAACTTCTGCTCTCCACTTAGCCGATAAGTCCCACAATCCATTTTGCAATCCATTTATTGAGCCGGCGGATTCCAGCCATCCACGGAAACAATGTGCAAATTGCAGGATGAAGGCGGCCGGTACATATTCCTCCAGGCTTCATATCAATGAAAATAATTGTCTCTCTGTCATCCAGAACCTCGGCTTCCAATCTTTATATCTTCACATGCAGAAGGCAATTGCTCTACCTAACAGGATCATTGTGTGATCTCCGTCTCGCCGTGTCAGTCAGCCGCACAACTCCGTCTTACCAACTATTTTGTTTTCTTTCTTATGTCAGTCGCAAAAAGAGATTTGTGTGATGAGTGGAGCCGACGCGTCCGTGTGCAATTAGTTCATGGCTTCTCTAGACCAAATTGTGAAGGGTTTATTCCTACGCGCCATATCTGCCACGGAATCTCCTCTGCCAAATTCTCAGCGGTGGTTACATGACCTAAATGTTCTGAAATCTGCAAATCCATTAGCAGAAATTAAAGGGAATCTGCGCCTAGGATTTACCCCGTCAGTCCGCTACGAGTGCTGTATCTGTCTCATAGAAAACTCAAAAGTCTTCCTTCCCTATCACATGAATCCACTGCAGCAATCTTACTAAAATTGTTATTTAATAACGTCACTCGGCAATATGTAACGTTCCTCCACCTCTCGCGGGGGGCGCCGCACCCTGGATCAATCACAGCAGATCTGCAGTAATTACATTGAAGGGGGCTTCATTGACGTCCCAGCAACTTCCCATTCTTCTGCTCCAGGAAAAAACATCTACTGCGCATGCACAAGATGTCCAGGGCTCATGCGGCGGACAGGTTCTCTAGCGGGTAATCCCCAATCCATAAAATAGTGTATAATTTCATGATCGCCGGGGGTCCATCCATTGCACCCCACAGTAATCACAAGAACTGAGTGCTGCAAAATCCCATTGTGAATGGAGCGGAGATTCACAAGCTCGACCCCTGTTCCTCTCATTGTCTATGGGACTGCTGAGTAAGCGTTCCGCTATTTCCAGCAGTCCCATAGACAGTGACTAAGTAGAGGTCGAACTCCATTCAGGATACTGTTTTACAGAGCACCTTCTTAGGATTGATGGGGATCCCAGTAATCAAGTTCCCAATGATCAGTAAGTTATCAAATAGCCTAGGGATTAGGGATAAGATTTGATTCTAGGAATAGCCCTTTAAAGCTCCTGATCTCCAATGCAAAGTCTTCTGCCATACTAGAAATTTATTTTTTATGTTCTACCGTCGCTGCAGATGCTGAACTCGGGATTTAGAAAGCGTCTGTAATAGGAAGTGACATGTAAATCACATCAGTGGATAAACGTGTTCGATTGGACAGAAAGTCATTAACCCGTAGATCTGATCCTCGAGAACACGTCACATTCTAGCATCGCAGTTTGGGGAAATATTCCAGTGGAGATACTGAGACTCTTGATATATTTGAGTAGATTGGAGGGTAAGTTAGAGGGTCACATCATAATTTCCATTTTGTCCTCCGAATATTCTGTACTCCTTAGGAAGCCTTTATAGATACCGTGGCGGAGCATAATCCATTGTGACAGATCAAAGCAAAGTTTACAAAAATGTTGAGTTGGGGATTATTTTTGGGTTTGTGTTTTGGAGCCATCTCTATGGAGTGCTTTCGACCACTATCCAAAACTATTCTGACTTAAAATTTGTGGTGGTAAATTTATATCATCATACCCAGGACTGAGTATAGGTAGTTAGGAGGGGAATGCGAACCAGAGAGGCTGGTGGATACTAGAAGCGTCCTGGAGCATTTGTGGACTTAGATTGTATACTGTCTTCTGCCATCATCTAGGACGTGCTGGTGGATTTTATTGCTTGCCCCTCTTTGAGAGTCTCTGGCAAGAATTATCCTGGACCTACAATTATTCAGCCCCAGATTACGTTTCCAGTATTACTATTCACGTGTCTCCAGTAGTCTGTAAAATCAGTATTGGCAGAAAGGGTCTTGTGTTTAACGTGGGGAGTTAAGGTCTGTGCACAGCAGTCTCCATCAGTCCCATAGACAATGAGCGGGCATCACCGCCTGTGACCACAGCACTATTGTAACACGGCACTGACAACCGATTCTTGTGAGCATTGTTGTTCCATTGCTCACATTCGCCTTTTATAGCAAGGTATCTCTGATCCCTCCCGTGGAACGGTAACATTTTGTGATTTTTGGTACAAACATATTAAAAGTGAATCTCTGAGTACAAAACAGCTGCCAAACCAAGCACAGGGCTCGGTGCATCCTTGGCACGTCCGATCAGTTCATTGTGCCTTTCTGCCTCCTTGTTCCTTCATTGACAGCTTTGGGTTTATAGAAGTCAGAAGAGGTGGCTGGAAAACACCTAGCTGAGAGGGTGCACTGAGAACTGTCCGAACACGCCAAGCGTGCCCTGAGCGCCTGTGCTTGGTGGAACAGTCCGGTTGTGCTGACAGACTCCCTCTAACTTTACTCTAAAAGGAGAACAGATCTTGGCGGTTGCAGCAATGGCTCACAAGCTTGACGGGTATAGTCCATGGTGTGTAAGTGTGATGGTTGCAGAGTAAGTCACTGCGGCACAATGGTGGGAACCCATAGACGCCGTGAGGTGCTTGCGGGGCTTCTCTGGTCTTTTGCGTTGCGATGAATCAAGTATCGGTCCACATTCGATAAGGATGTGGTGAAAATGACCTGTAGCCACTCAGCCATATCACACAGAGTCTCTGGCCACGCACCGGCTCCGCGCTGGTGTCCTATGGTTCAGGAAGCAATTCAGGGTCCTTCGCTGCTATCTGTGTCACATACGACTCTCCCGGACTGTGAGAAGCACAGCAGTGTAAAGTCTGAGCCCCTTCTAGAACCTGTGGCACGCCATTCACCAGCCACCCATGTACAAACACAGCAGCCTGTGGCTTCTGACGAGCAGATGGTGACACCTCAGATATGTAGTCGGGGGCACATGCTGGCGGTGGAGGCACTGATGGGGGACCTGTAGTCGGGGGACATCTGAGGCCTATTTTGACTTGTGAGGCCCTGATGTGGCATCAGTTTTGCTGATATCTTTTATTATCTAGTGCAACCGTTGACGGACAGACGTCGACGTATCGCCATCTCCTGATATCGCGTATGTAGCCTTAGGTTGTGATCGCTCGGGCTTGTACGATCAGTGTGTGATGGGGCGAGGTGACATGTGACGTGCGAGATGACGTGCAAGGTGATGGGGTAAGGTTACATGTGATGTGTAAGGTGACTGGCGACAGGCAAGGTGACATGACGGGGTGAGGTGACTGGCAGTGGGCAAGGTAATGTGTGACCTGGCGAGGTGACTTACGAAGTGACGGGGTGAGGTGACATGACGTGGGAGGTGACGTGTGACTGGGCTAGGTGACATGTGAAGTGACGGGGTGAGGTGACATGTGAAGTGACATGTGAAGTGAAGGGGTGAAGTGACGGGGTGAAGTCACGGGGTGAGGTGATGTGAAGTCATGGGGTGAGGTGACGTGAAGTGACAGGGTGAGGTGACATGTGAAGTGACAGGGTGAGGTGACATGTGAAGTGACGGTGTGAAGTCACGGGGTGAGGTGACATGTGAAGTGACGGTGTGAAGTCACGGGGTGAGGTGACATGTGAAGTCACGGGGTGAAGTCACGGGGTGAGGTGACATGTGAAGTGACGGGGTGAGGTGACATGTGAAGTGACAGGGTGAGGTGGCATGTGAAGTGACGGGGTTAAGTCACGGGGTGAGGTGACATGTGAAGTGACGGGGTGAAGTCACGGGGTGAGGTGACATGTGAAGTCACGGGGTGAAGTCACGGGGTGAGGTGACGTGAAGTCACGGGGTGAAGTCACGGGGTGAAGTCACGGGGTGAGGTGACATGTGAAGTCACGGGGTGAAGTCACGGGGTGAGGTGACATGTGAAGTGACGGGGTGAGGTGACATGTGAAGTGACAGGGTGAGGTGACGTGACAGGGTGAGGTGACATGTGACGTGACAGGGTGAGGTGACATGTGACGTGACGGAGTGAAGTCACGGGGTGAGGTGACAAGTGAAGTGACAGAGTGAGGTGACAAGTGAAGTGACGGGGTGAGGTGACATGTGAAGTGACGGGGTGAAGTCACGGGGTGAGGTGACATGTGAAGTGACGGGGTGAAGTCACGGGGTGAGGTGACATGTGAAGTGACAGGGTGAGGTAACATGTGAAGTGACGGGGTGAGGTGACATGTGAAGTCACGGGGTGAGGTGACATGTGAAGTGACAGGGCTGGGTGACATGTGAAGTGATGGGGTGAGGTAACATGTGAAGTGACGGGGTGAGGTGACATGTGAAGTCACGGGGTGAGGTGACATGTGAAGTGACAGGGCTAGGTGACATGTGAAGTGACGGGGTGAGGTGACATGTGAAGTGACGGGGTGAGGTAACATGTGAAGTGACGGGGTGAGGTGACATGTGAAGTCACGGGGTGAGGTGACATGTGAAGTGACAGGGCTAGGTGAGATGTGAAGTGATGGGGTGAGGTGACATGTGAAGTCACGGGGTGAGGTGACATGTGAAGTCACGGGGTGAGGTGACATGTGAAGTGACGGGGTGAGGTGACATGTGAAGTCACGGGGTGAGGTGACATGTGAAGTGACGGGGTGAGGTGACATGTGAAGTCACGGGGTGAGGTAACATGTGAAGTCACGGGGTGAGGTGACATGTGAAGTGACGGGGTGAGGTAACATGTGAAGTCATGGGGTGAGGTGACATGTGAAGTCATGGGGTGAAGTGACATGTGAAGTGACGGGGTGAGGTGACATGTGAAGTCACGGGGTGAGGTGACATGTGAAGTCACGGGGTGAGGTGACATGTGAAGTGACGGGGTGAGGTGACATGTGAAGTGACGGGGTGAGGTGACATGTGAAGTGACGGGGTGAGGTGACATGTGAAGTGACGGGGTGAGGTGACATGTGAAGTGACGGGGTGAGGTGACATGTGAAGTCACGGGGTGAGGTAACATGTGAAGTGACGGGGTGAGGTGACATGTGAAGTCACGGGGTGAGGTAACATGTGAAGTGACGGGGTGAGGTGACATGTGAAGTGACGGGGTGAGGTAACATGTGAAGTGACGGGGTGAGGTGACATGTGAAGTGACGGGGTGAGGTAACATGTGAAGTGACGGGGTGTGGTGACTGGCAGTGGGCAAGGTAATGTGTGACCTGGCGAGGTGACTTACGAAGTGACAGGGTGAGGTGACATGACGTGGGAGGTGACGGGTGACTGGGCTAGGTGACATGTGAGGTGACATGTGAAGTGACGGGGTGAGGTGACATGTGAAGGGACGGGGTGAGGTGACATGTGAAGTGACAGGGCTAGGTGACATGTGAAGTGATGGGGTGAGGTGACATGTGAAGTCACGGGGTGAGGTAACATGTGAAGTGACGGGGTGAGGTGACATGTGAAGTCACGGGGGGAGGTGACATGTGAAGTGACAGGGCTAGGTGAGATGTGAAGTGATGGGGTGAGGTGACATGTGAAGTCACGGGGTGAGGTAACATGTGAAGTGATGGGGTGAGGTGACATGTGAAGTGACGGGGTGAGGTGACATGTGAAGTGACGGGGTGAGGTGACATGTGAAGTGACGGGGTGAGGTAACATGTGAAGTGACGGGGTGAGGTGACATGTGAAGTGACGGGGTGAGGTGACATGTGAAGTGACGGGGTGAGGTGACATGTGAAGTGACGGGGTGAGGTGACATGTGAAGTGACGGGGTGAGGTGACATGTGAAGTGATGGGGTGAGGTGACATGTGAAGTGACGGGGTGAGGTGACATGTGAAGTGACGGGGTGAGGTGACATGTGAAGTGACGGGGTGAGGTGACATGTGAAGTGATGGGGTGAGGTGACATGTGAAGTGACGGGGTGTGGTGACATGTGAAGTGACGGGATGAGGTGACTGGCAGTGGGCAAGGTAATGTGTGACCTGGCGAGGTGACTTACGAAGTGACAGGGTGAGGTGACATGACGTGGGAGGTGACGGGTGACTGGGCTAGGTGACATGTGAGGTGACATGTGAAGTGACGGGGTGAGGTAACATGTGAAGTGACGGGGTGAGGTGACATGTGAAGTGACAGGGCTAGGTGACATGTGAAGTGATGGGGTGAGGTGACATGTGAAGTCACGGGGTGAGGTAACATGTGAAGTGACGGGCTAGGTGACATGTGAAGTGACGGGGTGAGGTGACATGTGAAGTCGCGGGGTGAGGTGACATGTGAAGTGACGGGGTGAGGTGACATGTGAAGTCACGGGGTGAGGTGACATGTGAAGTGACGGGGTGAGGTAACATGTGAAGTGACGGGGTGAGGTGACTTGTGAAGTGACGGGGTGAAGTGACATGTGAAGTGACGGGGTGAGGTGACATGTGAAGTGACGGGGTGAGGTGACATGTGAAGTGATGGGGTGAGGTGACATGTGAAGTCACGGGGTGAGGTGACATGTGAAGTCACGGGGTGAGGTGACATGTGAAGTGACGGGGTGAGGTAACATGTGAAGTGACGGGGTGAGGTGACATGTGAAGTGACGGGGTGAGGTGACATGTGAAGTGACGGGGTGAGGTGACATGTGAAGTGACGGGGTGAGGTGACATGTGAAGTGACGGGGTGAGGTAACATGTGAAGTGACGGGGTGAGGTGACATGTGAAGTCACGGGGTTAGGTGACATGTGAAGTGACGGGGTGAGGTAACGTGAAGTGACGGGGTGAGGTGACATGTGAAGTGACGGGGTGAGGTGACATGTGAAGTGACGGGGTGAGGTGACATGTGAAGTGACGGGGTGAGGTGACATGTGAAGTGACGGGGTGAGGTGACAAGTGAAGTGACGGGGTGAGGTGACATGTGAAGTGACGGGGTGAGGTGACATGTGAAGTGACGGGGTGAGGTGACATGTGAAGTGACGGGGTGAGGTGACATGTGAAGTGACGGGGTGAGGTGACATGTGAAGTGACGGGGTGAAGTCACGGGGTGAGGTGACATGTGAAGTGACGGGGTGAAGTCACGGGGTGAGGTGACATGTGAAGTCACGGGGTGAAGTCACGGGGTGAAGTCACGGGGTGAGGTGACGTGAAGTCACGGGGTGAAGTCACGGGGTGAGGTGACATGTGAAGTGACGGGGTGAGGTGACGTGAAGTGACAGGGTGAGGTGACATGTGAAGTGACAGTGTGAGGTGACGTGACAGGGTGAGGTGACATGTGACGTGACAGGGTGAGGTGACATGTGACGTGACGGAGTGAAGTCACGGGGTGAGGTGACAAGTGAAGTGACAGGGTGACAAGTGAAGTGACAGAGTGAGGTGACAAGTGAAGTGACGGGGTGAGGTGACATGTGAAGTGATGGGGTGAAGTGACGGGGTGAGGTGACATGTGAAGTGACGGGGTGAAGTCACGGGGTGAGGTGACATGTGAAGTGACAGGGTGAGGTAACATGTGAAGTGACGGGGTGAGGTGACATGTGAAGTGACAGGGCTAGGTGACATGTGAAGTGATGGGGTGAGGTGACATGTGAAGTGACAGGGCTAGGTGACATGTGAAGTGATGGGGTGAGGTGACATGTGAAGTCACGGGGTGAGGTAACGTGAAGTGACGGGGTGAGGTGACATGTGAAGTCACGGGGTGAGGTGACATGTGAAGTGACAGGGCTAGGTGAGATGTGAAGTCACGGGGTGAGGTGACATGTGAAGTCACGGGGTGAGGTAACATGTGAAGTGATGGGGTGAGGTGACATGTGAAGTGATGGGGTGAGGTGACATGTGAAGTCACGGGGTGAGGTAACATGTGAAGTGATGGGGTGAGGTGACATGTGAAGTGACGGGGTGAGGTGACATGTGAAGTGACGGGGTGAGGTAACATGTGAAGTGACGGGGTGAGGTGACATGTGAAGTGACAGGGCTAGGTGACATGTGAAGTGACAGGGCTAGGTGACATGTGAAGTCACGGGGTGAGGTAACATGTGAAGTGACGGGGTGAGGTGACATGTGAAGTCACGGGGTGAGGTGACATGTGAAGTGACAGGGCTAGGTGAGATGTGAAGTGATGGGGTGAGGTGACATGTGAAGTCACGGGGTGAGGTGACATGTGAAGTCACGGGGTGAGGTGACATGTGAAGTGACGGGGTGAGGTGACATGTGAAGTGACGGGGTGAGGTAACATGTGAAGTGACGGGGTGAGGTGACATGTGAAGTGAGGTAACATGTGAAGTGACGGGGTGAGGTGACATGTGAAGTCACGGGGTTAGGTGACATGTGAAGTGACGGGGTGAGGTGACATGTGAAGTCACGGGGTGAGGTAACATGTGAAGTGACGGGGTGAGGTGACATGTGAAGTCACGGGGTGAGGTAACATGTGAAGTGACGGGGTGAGGTGACATGTGAAGTCACGGGGTGAGGTGACATGTGAAGTGACGGGGTGAGGTGACAAGTGAAGTGACGGGGTGAGGTGACATGTGAAGTGACGGGGTGAGGTGACATGTGAAGTGACGGGGTGAGGTGACATGTGAAATGACGGGGTGAGGTGACATGTGAAGTGACGGGGTGAGGTGACATGTGAAGTGACGGGGTGAGGTGACATGTGAAGTGACGGGGTGAGGTGACATGTGAAGTGACGGGGTGAGGTGACATGTGAAGTGACGGGGTGAGGTGACATGTGAAGTGACGGGGTGAGGTGACATGTGAAGTGACGGGGTGAGGTGACATGTGAAGTGACGGGGTGAAGTCACGGGGTGAGGTGACATGTGAAGTGACGGGGTGAAGTCACGGGGTGAGGTGACATGTCAAGTGACGGGGTGAAGTCACGGGGTGAGGTGACATGTGAAGTCACGGGGTGAAGTGACGGGGTGAAGTCACGGGGTGAGGTGACATGTGAAGTCACGGGGTGAAGTCACGGGGTGAGGTGACATGTGAAGTCACGGGGTGAAGTCACGGGGTGAGGTGACATGTGAAGTGACGGGGTGAGGTGACGTGAAGTGACAGGGTGAGGTGACGTGACAGGGTGAGGTGACATGTGACGTGACAGGGTGAGGTGACATGTGACGTGACGGAGTGAAGTCACGGGGTGAGGTGACAAGTGAAGTGACAGGGTGACAAGTGAAGTGACAGAGTGAGGTGACAAGTGAAGTGACGGGGTGAGGTGACATGTGAAGTGATGGGGTGAAGTGACGGGGTGAGGTGACATGTGAAGTGACGGGGTGAAGTCACGGGGTTAGGTGACATGTGAAGTGACGGGGTGAGGTGACATGTGAAGTGACGGGGTGAGGTAACATGTGAAGTGACGGGGTGAGGTGACATGTGAAGTGACGGGGTGAGGTGACATGTGAGGTGACATGTGAAGTGACGGGGTGAGGTAACATGTGAAGTGACGGGGTGAGGTGACATGTGAAGTCACGGGGTGAGGTGACATGTGAAGTGACGGGGTGAGGTGACATGTGAAGTGACGGGGTGAGGTGACATGTGAAGTGACGGGGTGAGGTGACATGTGAAGTCACGGGGTGAAGTGACATGTGAAGTGACGGGGTGAGGTGACATGTGAAGTCACGGGGTGAGGTGACATGTGAAGTGACGGGGTGAGGTGACATGTGAAGTGACGGGGTGAGGTGACATGTGAAGTGACGGGGTGAAGTCACGGGGTGAGGTGACATGTGAAGTGACGGGGTGAAGTCACGGGGTGAGGTGACATGTGAAGTCACGGGGTGAAGTCACGGGGTGAAGTCACGGGGTGAGGTGACATGTGAAGTCACGGGGTGAAGTCACGGGGTGAGGTGACATGTGAAGTCACGGGGTGAGGTGACGTGAAGTGACAGGGTGAGGTGACATGTGAAGTGACGGGGTGAGGTGACGTGACAGGGTGAGGTGACATGTGACGTGACAGGGTGAGGTGACATGTGACGTGACGGAGTGAAGTCACGGGGTGAGGTGACAAGTGAAGTGACAGGGTGACAAGTGAAGTGACAGAGTGAGGTGACAAGTGAAGTGACGGGGTGAGGTGACATGTGAAGTGATGGGGTGAAGTGACGGGGTGAGGTGACATGTGAAGTGACGGGGTGAAGTCACGGGGTGAGGTGACATGTGAAGTGACAGGGTGAGGTAACATGTGAAGTGACGGGGTGAGGTGACATGTGAAGTGACAGGGCTAGGTGACATGTGAAGTGATGGGGTGAGGTGACATGTGAAGTCACGGGGTGAGGTAACATGTGAAGTGACGGGGTGAGGTGACATGTGAAGTCACGGGGTGAGGTGACATGTGAAGTGACAGGGCTAGGTGAGATGTGAAGTGATGGGGTGAGGTGACATGTGAAGTCACGGGGTGAGGTAACATGTGAAGTGATGGGGTGAGGTGACATGTGAAGTGATGGGGTGAGGTGACATGTGAAGTCACGGGGTGAGGTAACATGTGAAGTGACGGGGTGAGGTGACATGTGAAGTGACGGGGTGAGGTGACATGTGAAGTGACGGGGTGAGGTAACATGTGAAGTGACGGGGTGAGGTGACATGTGAAGTGACAGGGCTAGGTGACATGTGAAGTGACGGGGTGAGGTGACATGTGAAGTGACGGGGTGAGGTAACATGTGAAGTGACGGGGTGAGGTGACATGTGAAGTCACGGGGTGAGGTGACATGTGAAGTGACAGGGCTAGGTGAGATGTGAAGTGATGGGGTGAGGTGACATGTGAAGTCACGGGGTGAGGTGACATGTGAAGTCACGGGGTGAGGTGACATGTGAAGTGACGGGGTGAGGTGACATGTGAAGTGGCGGGGTGAGGTAACATGTGAAGTGACGGGGTGAGGTGACATGTGAAGTGAGGTAACATGTGAAGTGACGGGGTGAGGTGACATGTGAAGTCACGGGGTTAGGTGACATGTGAAGTGACGGGGTGAGGTGACATGTGAAGTCACGGGGTGAGGTAACATGTGAAGTGACGGGGTGAGGTGACATGTGAAGTCACGGGGTGAGGTAACATGTGAAGTGACGGGGTGAGGTGACATGTGAAGTCACGGGGTGAGGTGACATGTGAAGTGACGGGGTGAGGTGACAAGTGAAGTGACGGGGTGAGGTGACAAGTGAAGTGACGGGGTGAGGTGACATGTGAAGTGACGGGGTGAGGTGACATGTGAAATGACGGGGTGAGGTGACATGTGAAGTGACGGGGTGAGGTGACATGTGAAGTGACGGGGTGAGGTGACATGTGAAGTGACGGGGTGAGGTGACATGTGAAGTGACGGGGTGAGGTGACATGTGAAGTGACGGGGTGAGGTGACATGTGAAGTGACGGGGTGAGGTGACATGTGAAGTGACGGGGTGAGGTGACATGTGAAGTGACGGGGTGAGGTGACATGTGAGGTGACATGTGAAGTGACGGGGTGAGGTGACGTGAAGTCACGGGGTGAGGTGACATGTGAAGTGACGGGGTGAGGTGACATGTGAAGTGACGGGGTGAGGTGACATGTGAAGTGACGGGGTGAGGTGACATGTGAAGTGACGGGGTGAGGTGACATGTGAAGTGACGGGGTGAAGTGACATGTGAAGTGACGGGGTGAGGTGACATGTGAAGTGACGGGGTGAGGTGACATGTGAAGTCACGGGGTGAGGTGACATGTGAAGTGACGGGGTGAGGTGACATGTGAAGTGACGGGGTTAGGTGACATGTGAAGTGACGGGGTGAGGTGACATGTGAAGTGACGGGGTGAAGTGACATGTGAAGTGACGGGGTGAGGTGACATGTGAAGTGACGGGGTGAGGTGACATGTGAAGTGACGGGGTGAGGTGACATGTGAAGTGACGGGGTGAGGTGACATGTGAAGTGAGGGGGTGAGGTGACATGTGAAGTGAGGGGGTGAGGTGACATGTGAAGTGACGGGGTGAGGTGACATGTGAAGTGACGGGGTGAGGTGACATGTGAAGTGACGGGGTGAGGTGACATGTGAAGTGACGGGGTGAGGTGACATGTGAAGTGACGGGGTGAGGTGACATGTGAAGTGACGGGGTTAGGTGACATGTGAAGTGACGGGGTGAGGTGACATGTGAAGTGACGGGGTGAGGTGACATGTGAAGTGACGGGGTGAGGTGACACGTGAAGTGACGGGGTGAGGTGACACGTGAAGGGACGGGGTGAGGTGACACGTGAAGGGACGGGGTGAGGTGACACGTGAAGTGACGGGGTGAGGTAACATGTGAAGTGACGGGGTGAGGTGACATGTGAAGTGACATGTGAAGTGACGGGGTGAGGTGACATGTGAAGTGACGGGTTGAGGTGACATGTGAAGTGACGGGGTGAGGTGACATGTGAAGTGACGGGGTGAGGTGACATGTGAGGTGACATGTGAAGTGACGGGGTGAGGTGACATGTGAAGTGACGGGGTGAGGTGACATGTGAAGTGACATGTGAAGTGACGGGGTGAGGTGACATGTGAAGTGACGGGGTGAGGTGACATGTGAAGTGACGGGGTGAGGTGACATGTGAAGTGACATGTGAAGTGACGGGGTGAGGTGACATGTGAAGTGACGGGGTGAGGTGACATGTGAAGTGACATGTGAAGTGACGGGGTGAGGTAACATGTGAAGTGACGGGGTGTGGTGACATGTGAAGTGACGGGGTGTGGTGACATGTGAAGTGACGGGGTGAGGTGACATGTGAAGTGACATGTGAAGTGACGGGGTGAGGTGACATGTGAAGTGACGGGGTGAGGTGACATGTGAAGTGACATGTGAAGTGACGGGGTGAGGTAACATGTGAAGTGACGGGGTGAGGTAACACGTGAAGTGACGGGGTGAGGTGACACGTGAAGTGACGGGGTGAGGTGACACGTGAAGTGACGGGGTGAGGTGACACGTGAAGTGACGGGGTGAGGTGACACGTGAAGTGACGGGGTGAGGTGACATGTGAAGTGACGGGGTGAGGTAACATGTGAAGTGACGGGGTGAGGTGACATGTGAAGTGACGGGGTGAGGTGACATGTGAAGTGACGGGGTGAGGTGACATGTGAAGTGACGGGGTGAGGTGACACGTGAAGTGACGGGGTGAGGTGACACGTGAAGTGTGAAGTGACGGGGTGAGGTGACACGTGAAGTGACGGGGTGAGGTGACACGTGAAGTGACGGGGTGAGGTGACACGTGAAGTGACGGGGTGAGGTGACACGTGAAGTGACGGGGTGAGGTGACACGTGAAGTGACGGGGTGTGGTGACACGTGAAGTGACGGGTGTGGTGACACGTGAAGTGACGGGGTGAGGTGACACGTGAAGTGACGGGGTGAGGTGACACGTGAAGTGACGGGGTGAGGTGACACGTGAAGTGACGGGGTGAGGTGACACGTGAAGTGACGGGGTGAGGTGACACGTGAAGTGACGGGGTGAGGTGACACGTGAAGTGACGGGGTGTGGTGACACGTGAAGTGACGGGGTGTGGTGACACGTGAAGTGACGGGGTGAGGTGACACGTGAAGTGACGGGGTGAGGTGACACGTGAAGTGACGGGGTGAGGTGACATGTGAAGTGACGGGGTGTGGTGACACGTGAAGTCACGGGGTGAGGTGACACGTGAAGTGACGGGGTGAGGTGACACGTGAAGTGACGGGGTGAGGTGACACGTGAAGTGACGGGGTGAGGTGACACGTGAAGTGACGGGGTGAGGTGACACGTGAAGTGACGGGGTGAGGTGACACGTGAAGTGACGGGGTGAGGTGACACGTGAAGTGACGGGGTGAGGTGACACGTGAAGTGATGGGGTGAGGTGACACGTGAAGTGACATGTGAAGTGACGGGGTGAGGTGACATGTGAAGTGACGGGTTGAGGTGACATGTGAAGTGACGGGGTGAGGTGACATGTGAAGTGACGGGGTGAGGTGACATGTGAGGTGACATGTGAAGTGACGGGGTGAGGTGACATGTGAAGTGACGGGGTGAGGTGACATGTGAAGTGACATGTGAAGTGACGGGGTGAGGTGACATGTGAAGTGACGGGGTGAGGTGACATGTGAAGTGACGGGGTGAGGTGACATGTGAAGTGACATGTGAAGTGACGGGGTGAGGTGACATGTGAAGTGACGGGGTGAGGTGACATGTGAAGTGACATGTGAAGTGACGGGGTGAGGTAACATGTGAAGTGACGGGGTGTGGTGACATGTGAAGTGACGGGGTGTGGTGACATGTGAAGTGACGGGGTGAGGTGACATGTGAAGTGACATGTGAAGTGACGGGGTGAGGTGACATGTGAAGTGACGGGGTGAGGTGACATGTGAAGTGACATGTGAAGTGACGGGGTGAGGTAACATGTGAAGTGACGGGGTGAGGTAACACGTGAAGTGACGGGGTGAGGTGACACGTGAAGTGACGGGGTGAGGTGACACGTGAAGTGACGGGGTGAGGTGACACGTGAAGTGACGGGGTGAGGTGACACGTGAAGTGACGGGGTGAGGTGACATGTGAAGTGACGGGGTGAGGTGACATGTGAAGTGACGGGGTGAGGTGACATGTGAAGTGACGGGGTGAGGTGACATGTGAAGTGACGGGGTGAGGTGACATGTGAAGTGACGGGGTGAGGTGACACGTGAAGTGACGGGGTGAGGTGACACGTGAAGTGACGGGGTGAGGTGACACGTGAAGTGACGGGGTGAGGTGACACGTGAAGTGACGGGGTGAGGTGACACGTGAAGTGACGGGGTGTGGTGACACGTGAAGTGACGGGTGTGGTGACACGTGAAGTGACGGGGTGAGGTGACACGTGAAGTGACGGGGTGAGGTGACACGTGAAGTGACGGGGTGAGGTGACACGTGAAGTGACGGGGTGAGGTGACACGTGAAGTGACGGGGTGAGGTGACACGTGAAGTGACGGGGTGAGGTGACACGTGAAGTGACGGGGTGTGGTGACACGTGAAGTGACGGGGTGTGGTGACACGTGAAGTGACGGGGTGAGGTGACACGTGAAGTGACGGGGTGAGGTGACACGTGAAGTGACGGGGTGAGGTGACATGTGAAGTGACGGGGTGTGGTGACATGTGAAGTCACGGGGTGAGGTGACACGTGAAGTGACGGGGTGAGGTGACACGTGAAGTGACGGGGTGAGGTGACACGTGAAGTGACGGGGTGAGGTGACACGTGAAGTGACGGGGTGAGGTGACACGTGAAGTGACGGGGTGAGGTGACACGTGAAGTGACGGGGTGAGGTGACACGTGAAGTGACGGGGTGAGGTGACACGTGAAGTGATGGGGTGAGGTGACACGTGAAGTGATGGGGTGAGGTGACATGTGAAGTGACGGGGTGAGGTGACATGTGAAGTGACGGGGTGAAGTGACATGTGAAGTGACGGGGTGTGGTGACACGTGAAGTGACGGGGTGAGGTGACACGTGAAGTGACGGGGTGAGGTGACACGTGAAGTGATGGGGTGAGGTGACATGTGAAGTGACGGGGTGAGGTGACATGTGAGGGGCGAGGTGACCTGTCACTGGCAATCATTATTTAGGATATAATAAATATCTAGAGCTAATTAGAGGAGGCGACGACTCCGGCTGATAAATTCATATTTTCCTCCTGGTTTGTTCTTCCGCAGAGCTGGTTGTCATGACGACCCGGCTTTGTTTCTCCGGAGTCTCTGTGTGGAGATGGCGTCCTGCGTAATCATCCCCTCCGGCGTCCCGAGGAGTAACCGTGGCTGCCCCATCCACATTCACATCGCAGCCGTGGTCGCCACTGGTGACGCGTGCGTTCCTCCGCTGCCAGATGGACGGTAACATGGCGGTGCAGCGTCTCCGTCTGTGCAGTCGCCTCATCTCTCCGCAGCCACAATCCTCCTCCTTTATCTACAAGACGGAAACTTCACGTTTATTATTTCTTTGTTGTTTTGTTAGATGGATCTGATCTCTCGCACCCGTCCAATCACGAGGGGAGAAATGTCACCCAAAATGATCCAACCCATATAAATAATTGTGTGACTTTCACCCTTCAGCTTCTTTGGGCCGTGCAGATTTTTTTCTTTCAGGCTTTTTCATTATTGTTCTCCGGGGAACATAATGTTTTTTTTTTCCATCGACATGACAGAATGAGAATTATGTTATTGACACTTTGAGGCTGATGAGATCAGGATCTGAAAAGCTTTTATTTTTTCTCATGGGGGATTGGAGAAAAAGCAATTTTTGATGTTTAATTTTTGTGTGTTCACCACGTGGTAGAAATCACGTCACCTTTATTCTGTGCGTCCTTCCAATTACAACAACACTATTTAGACTTTACCTCTGACATGGACGTCCATGACTGGCAGCCATCGTCAGTCCTCCAGCTGTGGCCTCTGGTGACCGCTTTCATGGAATCATAGAATCGGAAGAGACCTCCTGGGCCATCTGGTCCAACCCCCTGCTCAAAGCAGGATTCACTAAATCATCCCAGTCAGATGTCTGTCCAGCCTCTGTTTGAAGACTTCCATTGAAGGAGAACTCACCACTTCTCGTGGCAGCTTGTTCCACTCATTGATCACTCTAACTGTCAAAAAGTTTTTTCTAATATCTAATCTGTGTCTCCTCCCATTCAGTTTCATCCCATTGCTTCTAGTCTTTCCTTGTGCAAATGAGAATAAAGTTGATCCTTCTACAGTGTGACAGCCCTTTAGATATTTGTAGACAGCTATTAAGTCTCCTCTCAGTCTTCTCTTTTGCAAGCTAAACATTCCCAAATCCTGCAACCTTTCCTCATAAGACAGGGTTTGCAGACAGGTCACCATTCTGGTCGCTCTTCTCTGAACTTGCTCCAGTTTGTTGATGTCTTTTTTAAAATGTGGTGCCCAAAACTGGACACAATATTCCAGATGAGGTCTGACCAAAGAGGAGTAGAGGGCAATAATGACTTCATGTGATCTAGACTGTATCCTTCTGTTAATACATCCTAGAATTGCATTTGCCTTTTTTGCTGCTGCATCACACTGTTGACTCATATTCAGTCTGTGATCTATTAGTATACCCAAGTCGTTTTCACATGTGCTGTCACTTAGCCCTATTCCTCCCATTCTGTATATGCTTTTTTCATTTTTATTGCCCAGATGTAGTACTTTGCATTTTTCCCTGTTAAAAACCATTCTGTTAGTTGCTGCCCACTGCTCCAGTTTATTTATATCTTTTTGAATCCTCTCTCTCTCTTCTCTAGTATTAGCTATCCCTCCTAGCTTTGTGTCATCAGCAAATTTAATCAGTTTACCCTCAATTCCTTCATCTAAATAGTTGATAAAGATGTTGAACAATACAGGGCCCAGGACAGAGCATCTTCCTAACCGCTTACATGCCGCAGTCACTAGTCATGATGCCACCTGAAGGTTTAACTGACCAGGATCAGCGTCATCTTCTGACAGCTGAGGCAGAAGCCCCGCCACGTGTGTTGCCCGCCCGTGTGCCCCTGATCTAGATCCCTTTGTGGTATATATCCATCAGCCATCATAGTTTTCGGTCACAATAGATATAGGTATCATATTTTTAACAATCATGATGCCCAAACGGCCATAAAAAAGTCAGCGCTTCTTAATTTTATAACTTTTGTATGTTGTCTATATAAAAAAAACTACCATATTTTTTTTCTACCTCTACAATGCAGAGCTATGTGTTTCCATGGTAACAGACTACAAACAAAACCCTGTGTAGTCATACTCACTGTTATCTGTTGTCAGTTTGGTAGGGTAAGAAGATGGAGGGAAATGGGAGAGCGCAAAAGGATCAGACCTCACAGGCTCGATTTGTGGTCTGTTACCGTGAAGATACATCAGTCTGCCTAGGAGCTGAATACACAAAACGGTAGAAAACATTGAATTGAGGCTGTTTGTAAAAAAAAAGTTTCATTTTTTTTATATTAGACAATAAAACTTGGTAATGAAGGTGGACGTGGTTTTTAGAACACTTCAGCGGCACGGACTCGCTCGGTGTAACTTTGATCCGATGAGTTTTAAGGCCGTATCAAGATGGCGTTTTTATTTTAACTGTTTGCCTCATTATTCAATTAAGTCGGTGACGTTCCCCTCCAAAGGAAACAATAGAAAGTCGATTCGCATTGATTTAATTTCACTTGCAATTTGCTTTCCTCCCTCAGTGGAGACAAAACCGTAGGTTAGGAAGGGTGCCAGCCACATTGTGTGCACGGTGCTGTACCGACAGCTCCTCGGAGCGATCAATACGGAGCGGTGTGATTAGATGCCAGCACATTATATGCTGGAGTTTTGTTCTCTATCCACGGATCTCGTTCGGCCGGGTGGACGCTGATTGCAGCTCTGTTTCTCGAATTCCCAGGACGGATTCCCTTTTTGCAAACAAATTAGACCCCAGAGTGGTAATCGCCTCCTCATAATACAAGTAAAAGCTCATAAATGCCTTTTGTATTTTACTTAGAGGTCATGTCCGCCTGCTGACGTCGTGTCCAACATGTGCCGTCCTGCTTTAGAATCATAAGTGACAGTGTAGGCCCCTTATAAAATTGTGAGGAAAGAATGGGTGTTCATGACGAGGAAAAAAAGCTAATATATTACACACCTTCTTCTCCACGGTATTCACGGTGGAAAATGAAATGCCGAGAGACAAAGAAAACCCGATATTAAGGGTCACCAATCTAACCCAAGAAGAAGTGCGAATCCGGCTAAATAAGATTACAATAGATAAATCTCCGGGTCCGGATGGCATACACCCATGAGTACTAAGAGAACTAAGTAATGTCATACACAAGCCATTATTTCTTATATTTAGGGACTCTAAAGCGACGGGGTCTGTTCCACAGGACTGGCGCATAGCAAATGTGGTGCCAATATTCACAAAGGCTCTAAAAGTGAACCTGGAAATTATAGGCCAGTAAGTCTAACCTCTATTGTTGGTGAGATATGGGAAGGGTTTCTGAGGGATGTTATTCTGGATTATCTCAATGAGAATAACTGTGTAACGCCATATCAGCATGGGTTTATGAGGAATCGCTCCTGTCACACCAATCTAATCAGCTTTTATGAAGAGGTAAGCTATAGACTGGACCAAGGTGAGTCATTGGATGTGGTAGATCTTGATTTTTCCAAAGCGTTTGATACCGCGCCACACAAGAGGTTGGTACACAGAATGAGAATGCTGGGTCTGGGGGAAAATGTGTGTGAATGGGTAAGTAACTGGCTGAGTGATAGAAAGCAGAGGGGGGTTATAAATGGTATATTCTCTAAAGTATGGGTTTAGGCTAAAAAAGGAGAATTAAAACTGCATCAAAAGTTATATGAACTCGTATATAGTCATCAATAGGGGGGGTTACTTCTTATTGGTCTATATAGTCCACCACTAGGGGACGCTTACTTCTTATAGCTCTATTTAGTCACAATTAGGGGGCGCTTCTTATAATTCTATCTAGTCACCACTAAGGAGCACGTTCTTATTACAGGTCTATATAGTCACCACTAGGGGTCACTTTTTATAGGTCTATATAGTCACCACCAGGGGGCGCTTACTACTTTTAGGTCTATATAGTCACCACTAGGGGACACTTACTACTTATAAGTCTATCTAGTCACCACTAGGGGGCGTTTACTACTATTAGGTCTATATAGTCATCATTAGGGGGCGCTTACTTCTTACAGGTCTATATAATCACCACTAGAGGCACTTCTTACAGGTATATATATAGTCACCACTAGGGGGCGCTTACTACTTTTAGGTCTATATAGTCACCACTAGGGGGCGCTTACTACTATTAGGTCTATATAGTCACCACTAGGGGACACTTACTTCTTACAGGAGTAAATATAGTCACCACTAGGGGGTGCTTTTTCATTATACAGTAAGGCATATTATTAGGTTATAACAACAAAGAGCTTCATCCTCTGGTTTTGGGATTGACGGGTGGTCACAAAAGTTGGACCCCCCACAGCTCATAATATAATGAATCCCAATGATATGCCCAATCATTGTGATGGTATACACCTTTAAGATGAAATTGATATAGAAATGGATAACCCTTTTAGTCGCTTCATCTAGATTTCGACCGCCTATCAAACTGAGCCTGATGTTTCTCCTGTGGGTGTGTAACAGGTGTCGGCACAAGGATCGGCCCTGTTGTCGTTCAGTATGACTGATCTTTGACGCTTCGGCTCAGGCTCCATGCTGCTTATTTCCGATGCAGATTTATTTTCCCAGCGTTAGTAAACCGCCTGGATTTCTTCCGCTGAATGTGGACGCGGTTATGGAAACTTGCATGGGATGGACATCGGATCCAGTGAGTGTGAACGGGGCCTCATGTCTGTGCCTTCCGCTCACAGATCCACGGCGGCCTCCGCTGCTTCAAGACACTAAGGGAAAGAGCAAAAGTGAAGTTGAGTATTTATCGATTTGTCCGTTTCCTCAAAGGGAAATTATATTGGACTGAAACCATTGGAAACATTTAGCCCAATAAAAGCTGAAAATTAGATCTTGTGCTGAGCGCGGCCGCCGGTGACAGCAGAGCAGGGATCAGGGCAGGCGCGTCTGGCGTCATTGCTCTCTTGCAGGAGGCCTGATGATCACCGAGACGTTCTGCTTACACGTCCGTCTCTAAACCAGACGGCACTGACCCGATGGCCGCTGCTCAGAGACCCCTCCAATCCTGCGCGGACCCCTCGGAAACCTTTCATAATGATCTGTCAGTGCACATTAGCGGTGTATTTCACGCGTTTCTCTTGGCTGATTGCCTCGGCTGCTTTGACCATTACTCTGGTTGATGGCTTTAGGTTATCTTTGTGTCCTAACTCCCACTCCAATAAGGCCGTGATTGATACTGATCTTTCTCTGCGGACACTTTTATTGGGAGCAGAACAGAACGGGCTCGGTAAATCTGAGCTTTATAGGTGCTTACGGTTTACAGGTCCGTCATCCATCTTTTGTAGGGGCGGTGGAGGGAAGGTCGTTACCCTACAATCCACACTATTGGAAACAAGAATAAGATACAATGGCCCCGGCTGCTGGGATCACACGAGGGTTCAATCGATGTCCCCGGACTGGTGGCAGCTTATTAGCAAGGTTTATAACGCTCCTGTGTCGAGTCAGCCGGGAATGAGGACGGTCAAAGACGGAAACGACAGAACGATGGAAAGTCAATCAGCTGAGGGCAAAGTGCTCACGAGTCCGGGGTAGATGCACGTAAAGTGGACCTGACATTAATGCATGACCGCAATCATACATGTCGTCAGCCGCACGTACCCGACTCATGGATGTCACTGCGCTCTGTCCCTCTATAAATACCCGCTGCATCTTCCTCCTCCTCGGGTTGTAAAAAACTGCATTCAGATAAATCTTACCCTAATTATATGGGTCCAACGTAAGCACATTTGTAATGTTTCTAAGCATTATCAGCACAAGCCCCCACCCCAAGAATCAAAAAATTAATTTCCCTTTTTTTTTTTTATCTCCATACGGCCCTGACCGCCACCACAGCTTCTTCCAATCCAGACATGTCTTTACATATAAGCTGCAGCCCTCAGCCTCCACACAGTAAAATTACTTTTTTATGTCGGTTTCGGTGCCCCCACAAATAGCAACCGCCTAATTTTGTCCCCGAAAGTAATATTCTGTCTTTGAATCTCAATATTGTAACAGTGCTCGCTCTACGCCCCCTTACAGTAATAAATCCCCCTTTGTGCCCCACAATGAAAGTGTCATCACAAACTAATAAAGGCAACTTTGTCTCCCATCTAACCCGTCCAGCGGGGCAACTAATATCCTATGTGGTGGACTTGTTCTGCCATAGTATTTGTGGGTATCTCAGGCTCCGGTGCCAGGTACGTCCCTGGTTCCGGACCGCCATTACCGCAGGTGTAAGGGTCGTCAGCCAGCTTACACAGATGCTGGAATGGAAAATCTGTGACCCCTATAGACTGCATGGGGTGCAGCTCTGCATGGTTTGGATTAACCCCTAGTATTACTGGTGTCTTTGAAATGCATGATTGACCCCTGAATTTAGCATTTGTTCCCACAGATTTAACAGCCGCTCTTCCGCTCAACAATATGTAATGTGAATTAGGTTGGATCAAAGCAAATAGCCCGGCTCAAAAGATTTGTCTGAAAGTAGTGTTTTATTTCCACTAGAAATGGCGCCTCTTCTAATCATGGCTTCATTTGGTATTGCAGCTTGGCTCTTAATAGTGCAATACCAGGTGAGGCGCTGTTTCTATGGGAAAAAAAATGACTTGTTCTTTTCTTAGAAATCCTACTTGATCGGATGATCGTTCGTCTCACAGAAATCTCCCCCAAACAATTTGCTTTCTGCCCAGATCACAGTTGCCATTTTTCTCATTCTTGTACTTTATCATCGCCCCTCGATATCGGGGAATCACGGTGAGGTCTGGGGCGGTGGATGTGGCACGAGTGATTTTTTTTTTTTTTTTTTTTTTTGATTTTCGGTAGAAATCCTCTCTTCCTTTCTTAAAGTGTCGCTTCTTCCCGACTTCCCCTGTGACTCGACAACAAATAAAAATTAGCGTCTCTCCGTGTCGTACGAGTCTGTTCATTAGCGAAGATGTCAAGAGTCTTCCTTGCAAATGAAAACGCGGAGACGATTCTGTGTAAGATGCTGATTGCAGCGGCTCCGACAGAAGTAAAGGAAATGTTTTAATTGCAGGATATTCTTAAAGACGCCAGAAAAGACTTGAAAGTGACATTTTTTGTGAGAGCCGCGATGTCGGGGATAATTGGACTCTCGTTGGATTGATGGGATTCTCGGCTTTTTCTTAGAAGCTGATTATTTTTGGCTTCGTCTTAGATGAGAATTTAGAATGTGCCGGAGAATTGTTGACAGAATGTCGGCAAACAAGGACTGATGTGAACACTCTTTATGTCCAGACCCGTGATCGGCACAGATAATGGTGGCATTAGGCTGAGGTCTGGTGTCCGGGAATCATCCGTCCAAATCGGATCCAGCAGCAATCCGTTATCTCCGCGGGACAGACACCACTTTTTTGTCTTTACGTAAACCACATTGTTACTGGAACTGTTTTTTCACACTGAAGTCTATGGAAAATGGATAGTCGTCCATTATTCTTCCATTTGACACAGATCTGGGTTGTGGTTTTTTTGCTTGCTGAATCTGTCTTAGATGGATGATTATTGGACATGTGAACTTGGCCTTAGATCGTGGGGTGCGACACTGGGTCGTTGGACCATTATTGGCTATAACGTGAGGATGACCAGAGATTGTAGATGAGCGATTATTTTTGAATTTGACATTTTTGTCAAATTACTTCCAAAACTTAGGTTTGCTATGAATCACAAGTACTAAATACCCTGTAAAGATGCATGTAACACTCTGAGGTTTACTAGGACTGTATCCAACCACTTTCAAGCTTCAAACCCAGCCTTAATAATGTGAAAGTGATGTCCATATATCTGGAAATGAGTAAATGGACGGTAACCTGTCTGGTAACACTCTCTGTATAGTCTCTTCCTATCTGTAGGGCTGAGCTGTGACGTCCTCTCAGTATACAGATTCACCACAAAATGTCTGCTGCATTCCCTGCCTCGGCTTTTATGCAGGCTGTCATAGTCGCTCCTGATTGGACATAGATTTCATGGTCAATTTAATTGTATAATATGACCCACTATTCAAGGGTCTGTCTCCGTAGTGGGTCGGTCCCTCTAGTTTTTGCCTCTGAAATCTGTGTTTCTGAAGCAGACTCCACAAGAAAAAAATGTATTTTTAACTTTAGGTGAAACTTTTTTTTATTGGAGAGGAAGATTTTTTGCCTTTATAATAATTTCTGTGAATTCCTAAAACCCGGGGGACCTTTCTGTTACCAGGATTATTGGGTGCAGTTTTGGAGCTTTGAGATTCTAGCGCTTTTTTCCCCTGTGGCTTTACGGTTTACTATTTGTTTTCACTGCTGCAATCCTTTCTTTCCACAGCCCCTGAGAATGCATTGCAAGAGTTGTGCGCTGGTCACCAGCTCGGGACACCTGCTGGGCAGTAAACTGGGGCATCAGATTGACCAGACGGAGTGTGTGATCCGCATGAACGATGCCCCCACCCGGGGCTACGGACAGGATGTGGGCAACAAGACCAGCCTGCGAGTGATTGCGCACTCCAGCATCCAGCGGATACTCCGGAGCCGCAACGAACTTCTGAACATGAGCCAAGGCACCGTCTTCATATTCTGGGGGCCCAGCAGCTACATGAGACGAGACGGCAAAGGATTAGTTTACAACAACCTGCAGCTCATCAGCAAGATACTACCTCGACTAAAGGTCCACATCATCACCCGGCACAAGATGCTGCATTTTGATGAACTGTTCAAGAAAGAGACCGGAAAAGACAGGTAGGAAAATTGTGGAAAGAGGAAAATAACATTTTGTGTGATATTATAATTTTTTTGTTTACTGTAGTGTTGGTAATAGGATTCTGTCAGGTCAGGACACTTCAGGGCCAGCGTCATAGGTGGTCAGTGTAACCAGCTTAACTTCATTGGCCTCCGCCGTTTCACCAAACTTTACATAACTCAATAGTGTAAGTGAGTACAAGAAACTTGCTGAAGATAAGACAGGCTGGCAGCTCACTGAGGAAGCAGATTACAGCTGCCTACCTAAGTCTACGTAGAGAGGATAGGAGGGAGGAGCTGAGTAACAGAACAGGCAGAGAAAGACTGCGCTGCTGCTTTCCAGTGAGTGTGTTTTCCACCTCGGTGCTGGATTCAAAGCTGCACTGCTCAGCATTGCTGTATAATGTCCTCCGTGTTGCAGGTGTCAAGTGTTTTATTAAACCCCAGAGCTGGATTCACTGCGCAATATTTATGAACAATATCCTCCATGCTGATATTTTCTAGAAAATATTTTATCTCGCCCCAAATCTGGATTCACAGCTACCCCATAGTACTGCTACATAATGCTATTATCCCATGCTGCTGCTCATAAGTGGTTTATTTAACCCCATAGTTGGATTCAGATCTGTACTGCTCTGTATAATGACCTCCATGCTGCTGAAGCTTCTGATCATGTGCTACATAGATCATGCTGGAATCCCTCCTGTCTGTGTGCTCTGTGTATGTGAAATATCGTATAATAGCTCATCTCCACCCACCAGCTCAGAAACAACTGAAAACTAGAGGGAGAGCCTGCAGAGGGGGAAACTGGTGAAAGTGCAGTATACAAGTCATATAATAGCCATAAATAGTGATATTCCTCATGTACGCACTGTGGTGTAGTGACCACTATGTCCGCTAGGGGGCGCTGTGTGGGTGTCCCAGGACGGGCATACAGGCATATCCATTGTGGTAATGGGTATAGGATGCTGAATGACCGTTATGTATCCCAAGGTAGGTGGCCTTGGGATGGAAGCTTGAATATGTGTGTTGATCAGCAGAGGCACTGCTGAGCTGTTGTTACACTGTGTCAGCGAGAGCTAACTACAAACCCACCTAGGGGCGGTGTCTAGAACGCCTTAATACAGTGTATGAATGCTTGTAGGACCTGTGATGAGGTCATAGCCATGTGACCCGGTGGGCGTGGCTACGGACCATATAAGGTAGCCAGAGTAGGTCACATGAGAGAGAGCGCATGGATCTGATTGAGCCATGTGGAAGGTCCCGGCAGGCCTATGTGGAGGAAGGTGTGCTACCTTCCTGAAGACCACGTGCTGAGACTGCTGACCCGGTGAGGCCTGTGTATATTGGCTGTATGCGAGGAGGGATAAGCCTCCTGTGTTTGCTGAGGCTCCAGGACGGAGCCTGAAATCATGGACACTTATGCTTGCTTTCACCTGATCTAAAGGCTATTCCTTGTGTTATGCGCTGCTTTATGGGTTATGAAGCAATAAACCCTGTGAACTTTTAAAAGGAGCGTGCCTCCTGATTGACTCCCGTGGCTCTTGAGCGAGTTAAATTCCTACAGCACATAGGGGAATATGTTCTGAAAAACCACCTGAAACTACCCGCATGCTTTAAATAAAGCTTAATGGGGTGGTCCAGGTTTGGGGCAAAAGTCTGAAGTCACCCTTATACGGCATATAGTCATGGGCTGTCTTTATGAGACAACCCCTTTAAGGACTATGTCCAGCGTGTGCAGCTACATTGTAATTCTCCAATTTATAGTGTGTGATTATGGAAATATATAAGTTAGCCTAGGAGCTGCATGCACAGAATGACAGCAAAGAGTTTCTAATCTCAATTTGCAAACTTGCTTAGTTATTAATTTCAGTTTCACCTGACAAGTAAAACGAGATGGTTGTCATTACAGGGGTGTTAATGGATGAAAATGAGAAAGCAAAAATATAAATGGTTTTCCTAAAATAGTGCCACTCCTATCTGTAGGTTGGGTCTGGTACTAGTTTTGCTCCATTAAAGTAATTTGGACTGAGCTGCAATGTCACATACGACCTGTGGACAGGTGTGCTGCTGGTTTTTGGAAATCAGACACCAGATTTTTCTAATTCTGTGCAAGTCCTTTAAAGATATATTTTAAGGATTTTCCCAGGATGACGGTGTCACCATGAATATCACTCTAGTCCTTAGTCGAGAATGTATCAAGATGAAAAGACTGATACAATCCTGCCCAATTGTGTGATACGATCATGGACGTCCGGCCCCGTGAAGTTGAACGGTGATTGCGGTGATCGTTGCTGATCAGTCTCTGATCTTTTTCTAGCCAAGAGCTGAGATCTTCCAGAAGTTGCAGGGTTAAACAATCTTCCAAAGAAACAAAGGAAAGTGACAAAATTATCGGAAACAATCTTGTCAGATAATTGATAATGAACAACAGAACGAAGCCGCATGAGACTGGTGTGAACCTCGTGCAGCTCGTCGCCCGTCAGTCACCGTGAAGCGCAGATTTTTCATCCCTTTTAGATTTACGCTGAGTCTTCATTTACATTAATATTCAAGTGGAATTCGCAGGACGGGATTTTAATTATTGATCCCAAATAGAGCTGGATGAATGCGAAACTATGGGGGAGGTTTCCGGATGGATACATTTATTAAGATTTGCAACGTTCAGTTTATGTTAAGTGTTAATTATGGTGATTCCAGATGGGCACCGAAGAACGATTGTCCTGAGGCCCCAGGGTCCAAACTCAGAAATTATCCTTCCTCCGTCGTCTTAAAGGAAAACTAAACCCTGAAATAAACGAATGAGAAATTTGGTTCTTCACCGTTTTAGAATCATGCATATAATGTGTCAGATTAAGTAACAGTTAGCGCCCGATTCACTATTGTGTTTGCACCTTTAATTTTCCAGTTTTTTGTTTTGTTTTTATCTGTTTTTTATTTGTGACTTATTGTTTTTTTTTAACTTTCACCTTTTTTAAAATGTATTTTTTACATGTTCTCCCAGATGTATTTTTTATGTTCTGTATTCTGGGTGAGATTTGAGGTTTCCAGATGTTTTCAAGTTGAATCATCAATTGATGTTCAAATATTTTTTATTGAATTTTAAGTGATAAATGGGGAAGAGGGCAGGGAAACAGGAAAGGAAAACTGGGATAGATCAGGGAAATAACAATAAAATTATGCTGAATTATCAATTCATACTTTTAAAAAGTTGCAAAACTTTTGTGCAAATGTTTGTCTGAAATCTTTGCTCAAGGTTTGCAACATTTTAGCAGAACATCTGGCTGTTTGCTGAAGAAAGATGGAAATGGCCAGAATGAAAAACATTTTTGATTTTGTGCAATTTGTTGATTGTTTTTGGGAAGAAAATAAAAAATACAAAAACATCAATGAATACCACAAGACAAAAAAAAAATAAAAGACACTTAAAAAAAATCAAAACAAAACCGCAAATGATGAATTAAGTCCTTAGTCTTCGAGAGATCCCATGGAAAACACAGGGGTTAATGTCCAACTGATCAGTTCCATCTTCACCTGATGGCTCAGTAAGCCCTGTCCCCTTCATAGCCAAGGAGGTGGGACTTAATATTTTGTTGCACACAGCACAAATGTGGAAGAAATTACATGCCACCTGTCTTTATGTAATCTTCACCACTCACGCCTTTATGTGGAAGTGGGCAGGTCCGGGACCCCCTTTTTTTCTCCTCCTCTTCTTTACCTATTTTAATTGAACTAATATAAATAAAGGAAAAGGAGGAGCATAAATGATGGCTCTGGGCCGATCACGAGCAGCGCTGCTCATGTCCCTTAGACAACTGCCTGCCCGAACAAGTTCACAAAGCCGGTGACTGTACACGTATCCTGGGGACGCCTCTCTAGGGAACCTCATCAGCACCGATCTCCTCCCTATGTGGAAATGTCACTGAGGTAGAGAAGGAAATACTGGATTTTTTTTTTTTTAAATAGTGGGGCTAAACCCATTTAAATAATACTCACTTTGGAGGACCCAACGTGTAATGCCTTATCTTCCCTATGGAGGCGCTGCAAGAAAATTGAGCACTTGCTCCCAGACTCTCCCGGCTGATCACTGGGTTTCTCACTAGCGGGAGAACCTGTAATCGGATCGTGATTCTGAGACGCGGTTTCCTTTTTCTTCCTCTTTTTTTCCCTCCTTTTTCTTTATATCCACAAGCTAAAAATTAAATCTTACATTCTGTATACAATGTGTCTAATGACTGCATATGTGGGAAGAAAACATAATCACCAGGATTCTCAAGCCAATAATGTGGAAAGGAAGAAATCTAATTTTCAGGTGATGTTATATTATTCTTCCTTGATATAAAGTGGTATCAGATGTTTGCTCTGTGGAAGACACTTATTGGATCTGAAGCCAAGGACTTCGCTTACCTGAGGTCAAACACGACCGGTGACTGGAAACCTGTTTGCTGATGGTCATTTAGTAGCTTCTGATCTCTAGTAGATCGAGCTGTGCAGATAGGCTTTCATTGTTCTCTGCAGCACAATGTGCTGCCGAGAAAGATTATTTTTAAGCAAGCCTAGAAATCATTTTCCTGATAAGCGACTGCTTTGCTCGTTTGTCGGGTGAGATCGCCAGCCTGTTTACACTACCGGATTATCCAGAAATGAGCGCCGCTAGGAATGTTTCCTCACTCCAGCCTGCCGTTGTAAAAGGGGTTGTCTACCCTTTGGGCGCATTTTTCTTTCATACTTCAATGCATCTAATTTGGGTTAAAAAATAATTCTTCCAAATGGGTTTTATAAAAACCTTTTGCTCCTTTTTGCTTTCTTTAACTTTTATCTGTCTTTTTTTTTTTTCTTTTTTACTCTTATCTTTGATGTGTTCTGTAGGAATAAATAAGCCGAATGTGCAAAGAATCTGTAAAACCAAAGCGCCAAATTATTTACAGAAACTCAATTGCAAAAATGAATTTCCTTCCCTAAATTGATGCATTGAAGTAAGAAAAAAAGTGTCCCTAAAATGGAGAATCCCTGTAAGCTGAACGAAGCTCAGATGACATGGAAAGTACAAGTCTCCTGTCTTCAGGTGGGATGATGATATCCTCTGCTAACATGAAGCACGTCTTGTATGGCACAGATGAGCGATTCGGTTGAGCGCTCTCGTTGCGGATTTTCATGACTGACGTGAGACTAATAAGAACGAAGGGAAAAAAATAACCAGGAAGGAGTATAGACACGAGGGTCCCGTGCATTGTGAGGTGCTGGGGTCTTCCATACTCCGCTCAGTGACCACCCCGGTTATGGTGGTGTCCTCTGACTCCCGGCGACTTGATCATCTCTTTATTCTCGCAGTCTAATCAAACCCATCGCTCTGCTGCCGATAAATCAATGCACGTTAATATTTATACTCCTGTTAGGAATGACAAGCGGGAGACGAGGCAGGAAAAAAGATGTGTGATCCAGTTTCTTCCTTCGTATTTGTGGCGTTAGATATAAACACTGGGGAAAATAAATCAGGAGGAAACATTGAATAAAAAAAATAATGTGTCTCTCAATAATTGACGGGTTCGATGTGATTTGCATCTTAGGAGATAGAAAGGAAAAGAGAATTTCTAAACATTTCACTAGTTTCTGAGCTTTGAAATGGCGCCACTCTCAGCCGTAGGCTGAGACTGGTAGTGCAGCTGACGATATTGCCAATTCCAAACTGGTTGGTTAAAACTAAAGGGTCATTCTTGTTATATTGATGCTTTGGAGAATGTAAGGAAACGTTCACAAATCGGATTTACCGTCGGCAGATCTGATCGTATTTCGTTCGGGATATGCAGGATGATGAGCTGCTGAATAGCGAGCAGATTATCCTGAAGCATTGGGGCTGTTTTTTTCATGCTCTATAACCTGGCACGCCACTTTTTTTTTCTTTTGCTTTGTTTTCCCTCTCGAAGATGCATTTCTTTTTTTTTTGGGTGGATGTAAACCAAAATTTCCACTTGCGTCCACTCCAAAATCCATGTCAAATCCTGACCATGTGAACCGATCCTAAGGTGGGGAACTTAAAGGGGTTGTCTACTTTTAGAAATGTATTTTCTTTTAGGGAACTGTGCATTACTGGATTTGAGTGTCCAGTTCAGCTGACCCTCGTCTCTTGCTCTGGAGGAGCCGGCATGCTCATGCATCACATTCATCTCTATGAGCTGCGTGTAATGCTCCATGTCATCTGTGGGGGCGCTGCAGGGAAATGGAGACACTGCTGGATTGCAGTTAATTGTCAAGGGGGAGGGGCACCTTCTAATAGAATGAGTGGAAGGCGCTTATGAAGGCAGCATGGTGGAGTCTGAGGAACGTTCTAACTATTATAAATAGGAACATGAAAACCGCCCTGATTATCGCCTGGAAACACCCATTTAGGGGTGCAGGGATTGTGTATACGTCTCCCCTTCTTTCACACAACAACATAAAGTCTCTGAAAAATTGGGACAATTCGGGCACATTTGGAACAGTTGACACATTGTATCAAAGTTGGAACGTATGGAGCTGTATGCGGGGATATTGTGGGGTCCGTATTGTTACTTTGTAACTCTGGGGTCCTGAGTTTGTATCTGAGCGAGGCAGAGAATGCATGGAGTACTGGCGCTCGCTCATCTTCTGGGCCTCCTCTATCAGTGGCAGAAACATACAGGAGAAGCTCCTGAGCACGAATAATGTATGGGCCCTTTAGAAATCCAATAGCTCTTCATGATGCAAACTTCCACCTGTTTCGGAGGTTGAGGTGGCCCCGTTACCTCTTAGGCCCCTCTTCCCGCACCGATCGGTCCCGACTCCCTGTGAGTAGTTACTTTTCTGGAGGACTTGATTGGTCTTCTGATCATCGCCCGGATTCACCTCCATCACTCGTTCATCGGATGCGCACATTTGTTTTCCGAGTGACAGAACTTTGCCGTTTTCCTGCGTTTCCCATATTAATTTATCCTAAGTCATGTAACTAGGCTCGTTAAAGGGTCAACATTGACTTTTAGGATTGCTACCTCCAATAGGTGGCACTAGAGTTCTAGTCCTCTTCCTCTCTGAAGAGACAATTTGCATAATTAGCATATTTCCCAGAGGAGCATTGCGGCTTTAAGTCTCCTCACCTCGACATGCTTAGCATGTCATTCTCCGCAAGGAGAAATTATACTTCTTGGCTATCGGTCAGACGCCTCTCTCACAGCCAAATCAGATCTCCCACTTTGCACTGATGAGGGGCAGTACCCCGAAACACAGTGTCTGCAAATGGAGATTCTGGTTTGGCTTTTATCCTAAGTCATGTAACTAGGCTCGTTAAAGGGTCAACATTGACTTTTAGGATCGCTACTTCCAATAGGTGGCACTAGAGTTCTAGTCCTCTTCCTCTCTGAAGAGACAATTTGCATAATTAGCATATTTCCCAGAGGAGCATTGCGGCTTTAAGTCTCCTCACCTCGACATGCTTAGCATGTCATTCTCCGCAAGGAGAAATGATACTTCTTGGATATCCCATATTAATGTGATACTGATTACGCAGCCGTCACGTTGTACAGATGTCGGCTCTGAGTGCACAGATTACCTGGCGGATCGCTGAGGCCGGAGCTGCACCACGCAATCTCCCGCCCAATTAATGGCTAAATTATTCTGTTTGCACATGAAAGAAAAAAATTAATTACGATTTCCAGAATTATGTCCTGAGCAAAAGCAGAGCTGAGCCCCGGGGTACCGCTAATTTACAGCAGGGTGCACTGACTTTTCTATGAGACTGATACAGCAAGATAATGCATCTGTAATCTCATTAATCCATCACAATCGCTGATCCGGTTCTCATGTGATCCTGGCGCTCAGCTAATTGGAAACTCGACTCTACAACAGCGGGCAGCGAGCTCTTAAAGGGGCAGATAATTGCTAGATATTATGAAAAGCTTTACATTTCTCTTATATACTTAATGTATTAATTCCTTGCAGTTTCCAAGATTTCTGCTTATTGTCTTTTAAAAGAATGTTTTATTGTTCTTTGGCCCATAATATACACTATATGTAAGATATTATGTGCCCCCTCCACCTCTAGGGGCCGCAGGTTATACCCCAGGGGCGTTGGGGCCAATTGATATACACTGGGGACTGTGGGGCTGAGTGTAAAAACAGAATTCAGTGATTGACGTGCGGCCCAGGACTCTAGTTTTGCTCATGTGCTGGATGCACAGCTGCACTGCTCGTTAGAGGACACTGCTCTGACAGCTGTACTATGATTAGCTTATGCAGCCATGTGTCCATCGCATGATCAGGATGTAGTAATGTCCCATGGTAGAAAGCCATGAAACCTTTAGAATGACGGAAAGTGGCAATCCTGAAAACTGAAGAATAGATACAGAACGAGACCTTGTTCTAGTCCCTGAGCAGCGAGTGTCTCGAAGCGATACCGGGAAATACCGGGGAGGTAGCAAGTGCTGAGTCTGCCTCAATGCTCCCCTGTCCTGAGGGACATGGCAGGAGGAACCCACCGGTCAGTAAGTGGACTAATTCTGGAAAAAACTCATTTTTCAGTCAATATTCACTTTACACCCTGAGGAGATGGTGGCATCTGTGGACATCACACTTGTGCCCTGCATTCAGAAATTGGTATAAAAAGCCTGATGGACACCATCATAGCTCATTTTTTGCATCCATTGTGCAGCAATTTGACGACATAACATTCCTTCTTTGATGGCAACCTGGGAGCTTCCAGCCCCTCTGAACCGCAACCGCACTCCACCCTATTTCTGCAATCTTCTCCCTCTCGTGGCTTTGAGATATCTAAATACTTGTTATTCATATGCAATGCAAACGACTTGGGACTAGTCCAGCGGGGGGCGTTGATTTCCCCCAGACTAGTCCTGCCTCTCATCTTGTTAGCACGACACGTCAAACATGACTGACTTGATTTACAAGAGTGACATGAATGTCTGCTCCTTGCAAATCTGGTGCACGTACGCCGTCTTCTGCCTCTCTGTAAATGAAGCCAGGTGTACGCTCCCCTGCTCCATCGGCACATGCTCAGCGAGGTGGAATGCTGCGCGCATGCGCAATGTTTGCAAGGAGCCAATGGTGACATCACTCTTGCAAATCATCGCAATGGGAGCCAGGACTAGTCCAGGGAAATCAACGCCCCACCGGACTAGTCCTGAGTTGGTACAGGCAGGGTGGCGGTTTTTGATGGGCTGGGGCAGCTGACCATTCCCCTTTTCAGTTTTATAGAAAGTATGGTGACTATATTTTTTTTTTATGCTGAGGTATAAGGTTGTTGGTTCTTGCCGTCTTCACTTCCGTCTTGGCTCCATTACCTGCGGCCAGCCCTGACCTTGCAGCCTGCTCTCCACCGGTGACTGACGCTTGCTAGCCTTCACCCTTGCTCCATCCAACTCCCTGACCTGCCTACCGCCTTGTCACTGCAAATTGGGAATGATTCCGATCTACTGGTCAGCCGGTGGTAGCGGATACTACACAAGGGGTTGCAACCCAGCGATTGCCTTTGGGACGCTCACATTCTTCTAGCCTTACTCCATGGTACAGAAGAGCAGCCTGTACAACCACAAATCCCAGCAGATATCGGCCTTTACAGCTGAATGCCCATGACAGCTGCAGTGTATAATCTATGAATTATTCTGTGTGTAATCTGGCAGTAATACTTGTCTTTATCTCTCGAGCACAGAGCATTTCCGTGGATATAGACACTAATGTGGAGAAAATTCCTTCCATGCGGAGTAATCACAGTCTTCAGGCCATTAGCTAATTCAGGGTTTTCATTTGAACTTCATGTTTTTCTCCGTTTCCCTATAATTTGGACGGCAATGGCGGCATGTGGGGGTGTAATATCATTAGAGGGAAGAACCGGCATGTTACCATCCCCCGCATTCACGGCTATCAGCACTTGTCCGAGCAGCAGTCGGGATTCTGGAGGATTTCTGGAATCACGTCATTATCAATAGGGGCAAGAAAATACAGCACGTGTATGATATGGCCGCTTGTGGTGATGTCCAAACAGCGAAAGGTGAAAATGATGTTCCCCAACCGGTCGCAGAGACAGGAGAAGTGCGCAAGGCATCTCCGACCTCCACTGATTTCTTGACTGAAAGGGATTGATCTTCAGAATTAAATCATCACGCTTCCAACAAACATTTCATAAATCTATAGTAGAGATGAATATAAGAAATTGTGTAATATATCTTATCAGAGAAATCTGCTTCTTTCTCCACTTATGAGCCACTTCCTCAACTCATCACAGATTACGGCCATCTATTGACATGGAGTATAACGGAGCAATAAGAGAAAGGCAGGGAGACACACAAACAATGCCGGTGGCCTCTAGTAAATGTTTTATCTCATCCAGTGCTGGATTCACTGCTACACTGCTCAATACTTCTGTATGATGTTTTCCACACTGCTGCTTTCTAGTAAATATTTTATCTAGCCCAGTACTGGATTCAATGCTATCGTTTAGCATTACTGTAAAATGTCGTCCATGATGCTGCTTTGTAGTGAGTGTTTTATCTCACGCCTGGGCTGAATTCATGCTGTTGTGTAGAGTCTAACAAGTTATTGCCGCTTTTTAAAAGTGTTTCATCTCACGCCAGAGCTAGATTGACGGCGCTCAGTACTGCTATATAATGTCCTCCATGATGCTGCATAGTGACAGGAGAGCAGGAATCCTTCATGTCTGTGTGTGCTATGTATAGGAAACATCATAGCAGTTATTGGAGAATAACTCAGCAGCTCGGAGACGACTAAAAATTAGGTATAGAGCCTGCAGAGCGGAAACTGTTGAGAAATGCAGGATACAAGTCATATAATGGGCAGAAATGGTGTTATCTCTCATGCACACACAGGACGGCTGACTCTGAGCAGTCACCTGACGTGACATGCACACTTTATTGGTGCGAATAGCACTTTGTCAGCATCCAGCCTCTTTGCAGAATCACAGGGGTTTCATCCCTTTATAGAAACATCTGATACTGAAGTTTACAGACGGCACCAAATGCAAATTTCTCTATCGAAAGGTCATTTGGAAAGATTTTTTTCCCATAAAACAACCTACCTTTTTAGCAAGAAGCTTAATGGGTGAAGCATCATGTTACTGGGAGAACTTGCCGCAAAGGCAGTGATTGTACTTAAAGGGAAGCAGGACGGGGTGCCGGTTGGAATGCATGGGTGGGCATTGTGTGCATAACTAGTAATAAGTTCCCTGATTTTATTATTGTAAATATGGCTTTTGGCTGTGAGTTCTGTGATAAGTAACATGGACTTATAGGGTTTCTTGTAGGTGGGGCTGCAGGACTGAACTGCTCTCAATTTTGGTTTAACAGCAGTTACTGGGAGCCACCACTAGAGGGAGCTTACTGCAAACATTTCTGTAGCTCCAGGTGTATAAACCCTCGTGTACATAGCTCCCTCTAGTGGTGGCTGCCGGCATTGAGAATTCTCAATCATTTATAAGACTCTATCAGACTCCGCTCCCTGTACAGACACACGCAAATAGGAGATCAGTGTAGTACAAAAATCAGTTCTAATTGAGAAGCGAGGCTCATTCTGGGCTTTGTTATGAGGCCCTATATTATTATATGCTCTTCCCCGGCTGTTGAGATAGACACAACATTACACACTATATGGGAAAAGATGACGGATGGAAGAAAAGCCCTTTAATAGAAATGTCAGCTGCACTGATATTCTCTGATGCATATGGAAAGTTGCTGCTTGTTTTATCATTTTGTTAACATTTTTGTCAACTTTTTGAACTAAAAATGGAGATAGGTGGCAGCAGTGAGTAAAGACGTACATCTCCACATGCTACAATGTATCTGATGGGATTTACCAAATATGTCTGCGAAGTGCTGCAAATTGTGGAAAATGTATAAATGACAAAAGTAAAATAATGTAGAAGTTCTGTGCAAGCACCAGGATGCGACTTTATTCCTGGCAGAACACCGGCATTATTATTAGCGGAGGACGTGCCGTGGATTCTCCCAGTGCCAAGGTCTGAACACGGCTTTTATCTCGTCCACAGTAGCGGTGACTTATATAACCCTGTCTCCACAGTCACACATCTGCATCTTCTCCTTACAGGAAAGTTTCCAACACGTGGCTGAGCACCGGATGGTTCACCATGTCCATTGCGTTAGAACTCTGCGATACAATCAATGTGTACGGGATGGTGCCACCAGACTTTTGCAGGTAAATCTCCAGTCTTGGGAATGTAATATTCTAGATATCAATCTGGACAAAACCCAACTTCAATGCAAAAATCCTTTATTTCCAATTAATAACACTTCCTAGGTATAAAGTGAAATATAGCTGTGTGTAAGTGTTGGGAACACGGTGGGAGTAGTAGTAGTAGGATGATATTGGGGTTGGTGGGAGGAAGGGTGGCAGGAAACTCATCACTGCTGCATCATACACCTGATGAGGCTGGTGTACTTGATTTGAAATTTGTTCTTTCAGATTTTCAAAGTAATTTGATAGTTAAAATTCAGTCTCCACCAGCTAACCGGACTGACCGCTCCTCAGTGTCCCTCCTCCCTGTTGCTGCGTAATGTTGGCTTACCTAGCCGGATTGACCGCTCCTCAGTGTCCCTCCTCCCTGTGGCCACGTAATCTTTGCTCACCTAGCCAGACTGACAGCTCCTCAGTGTCCCTCCTTTCTACTGCTTAATCTCCACCGGACTAGTGTGAGTGACATCTCAGGTTCCCTCCCTGTCACTGCTTAATCCCCGCCCACATAGTGTGATTGACAGCTGCCTGTACATCCCTCCTACCAGCTTAGATCTCTCACTGCAACAAACTGCAGCTGTCAATCATGATGGATGGGCAGCATGACACCCACCCAGCCTAAATGGCATCAATTCAATATTACTTGCAACTTGTTACTACGGGACCTCACAGCAGGGAGGGGGGTACATTGAATAGCTTTTGGACTGGGTGGATGGAGACCTACTACACTTGGGTTTATGAACTTATCCCTTTTACAGCTGAAACCATAAAATACTCTTTTTAATAGAATTAAACAGGATTATGCAGCCATTCTGACATGGATTTTCACAAAAAGTACACCAGCCTTATCAGGTCTAAGAGTCTATTTTAACAATGTATGCCGTTTGTATCGTGAAATCCGGGGACAGATCCATTTCAAAGGAGTTGTTCCAACTATGAAAGCACGGATTATGCTAAAAATAAATACCCGATCAATGCCTCCACACTCCACCCCAATGAGATGCTGAACATACCAGTGAGCGCTGCAGTCAATCACTCGCTGAGACCAGCTACTGCCTGCTGGGGTCTCTTGGATATTCGACTTGTCATTAATGCAGGAATGTAAACTAAGACAGGTGCTCATTGCAGGAGCAAATTTAAAGGCGACTTATGGTTATTTTTTCATTTAAGCAAATATTAAAAGGTCCTGAAACCCCTTTTAATGTGGGTGAAAATGTTACTTTTGCTGCCAGATGGCACGCATGACCATTGTGCACTGCCATCTGGTGGCAGAAATCAAGACTAGCCTGGTGACAACTGCCAAGCTGATACCTGGTGCTGGGGGGGGAGATTAATCGTCAGGTGATTATTTTTGTTTTTTTGTAAGTATTCCTTTTGGATTGCACTTTTATTCGTGACAGTAGATATTGTGGCAAATGTACCAAAGTTATTCACATGATACATTTTGATGAATGCCAAGTTACTAATTCCTTGCAAAAAAAAAAAAAAATTATGTAGCAACTTTTTAAAAAGTTGCAAATATGAAATGCTTAATGTCCAGCAGGAAAAACTACATGAAGGGCACAAAAAGGCAAACACCGTTTTAAGTAAAGGTTTAACTCCTTGATGACCACCGATACACCTTTTTTTTGCAGCGGACAGTAATGGACCTTCTTCCGCTGCGCCGCCTCTTTACAGCAGCACTTTAGAATAAGATCGATCTGCAAGAAGCACTAAAATCTCACAGCCGGGGAACGTCGTCCCCAGTGGAAAAAGAAAAACAACAAAACCTACAAATCGTAAACATATAATGTGTTTTCTACTCTCTAACAATAAGGGTCGGGTAACACAATAGTTATATTTTTTATTACTTGGTATTGAATGTAACTATGTACACTTTACATTTATACATTGTATGTCAGATGCCATAAAAAAGGCAAAACTGTCCCCGTGTGTACATTAGGGTCCATAGTTTTGCAAACTACGTGCTTTAGGTTTATTCTCCTACATTCTTCTGAAAAAATAAAAATAACGTAACCATTACAAATCAGCATTGTCCTCGAGTGGATGGAAAGGGTTAAATAAAACTGACATTAACTTGTTGAAAAATATTGTAAAAACAAAAAACCCTCTATAGTAGGAAAAAATAAAGTATCATCTGAAAATTGCAGCTCTGAAATGAATCTGGGGTGGTTGCAAACCTTGTCCATAAGTGATCTGGACTCCGATCAGAATTTTACCTCTCGGCCGCTTCTCTTTGATCCTGATATTTCATTTTACACAGCGGTTTCCGCAGCCGGAGCGCGGTGATCGGTTTTTGCAGCAGAGACTGAGGTCTCAAAGTGACATTGATCAAAAAGGACTAAATCAATGACTGACTTATTCCGCTCCTGTGAGTCATTAGACCGGGGGCTGCACACACTTCCATTTCTTCCATAACTTGCGCTAGATTGGTTTCCCATCGACTGAAGGCGCTGTAATCATTGTCCGGCCGCCTTCTGAGCCGTCATGATCTCTGTATTAATCCTTACTTAGGACGCCGCCTCGCCAGGATTAGAAGACTGTAATGGTTGTCAACCATAAGTATTAATTAGGACAGAACCAATTCAGCCCAATCACCGCCATGGAAATCTTATCTGTTCATGCGAAGGTCTAGGATGTAATGGTGTGAAGTCAGTGAAGCAGCGGACGGGCGTCGTGGGGAGATGAGGATGTAATACATTCTCCAATACATCCTAGCGGGATGGACGGACGGCGGCGGCGGCATTGACCTTTTATCTAAGACCGATCCCGGTGCACGGACAACAGATTGAGAGATTGGTGCATCTACATTAACATTTGATTTATATTAATTTTTATTTTTGCCCAAAATGCAAAAATATATAAATTCTTTTCTTTTTTTTTTGCCACATATCAAAATTGAACCTATAAATTAGTGGTGGCTATTACTGTTATCCGCTGTTTAACCCTTCACAGTCAGAGGCTCCGCCATTCGCTTAGGGCTGTGGCTGCGTATTACGGTCCATTGCCGATAATAACTGCGTCCATACAGTCAGCAGGACAAGCGGCCTCGCTATTTGTCATTAACTAGTTAAATATTTTGAGTTATTATTTTAAATAAATCACAGAATGTTTGATAATTTTGAGTTATTAAATCTGGTCATTATCAAAACGGCTTTAAAAAAATAAATAAAATAAAATCCATCGGTTGTCCTCGGAATCCCACAGTGGTGCAGCTCCCGTCTGTCGTCAGACATGTTCGGTACAATGTGACAGTCGTCTGGCCGGCCATGATGATCAGTGTTTTGTTCACAGAAAGCAATCAGAATTTCCTCTTTTATAATGAAGGCAAAATATTGTAAGACCATTTTTTGAGTATCACATTTCACTACACGGGTTCATTGTTAGGCTTTCTAATTTTTGAGTGGATATTTACAGCAGGTGGAACGCAACATTCCTGAGCTCACTATACTGCCGGCGGTAGTTGCCGTAGTGCCAATAGCTAACTCTTCCTTATTTCTGCCGGCGGTAGTTGTCGGAGTGCCGATAGCGAACTCTTCCTTATTTCTGCCGGCGGTAGTTGCCGTAGTGCCAATAGCTAACTCTTCCTTATTTCTGCCGGCGGTAGTTGCCGTAGTGCCAATAGCTAACTCTTCCTTATTTCTGCCGGCGGTAGTTGCCGTAGTGCCAATAGCTAACTCTTCCTTATTTCTGCCGGCGGTAGTTGTCGGAGTGCCGATAGCGAACTCTTCCTTATTTCTGCCGGCGGTAGTTGTCGGAGTGCCGATAGCGAACTCTTCCTTATTTCTGCCGGCGGTAGTTGCCGGAGTGCCTATAGTTCACACCTCTTATTTCTGTTGGCAGTAGACTCTGGAGCACCTATAGCTAACGCCTCCTTATTTCTGTTGGCGGAAGATTCTGAAGCACCTATAGCTAACGCCTCCTTATTTCTGTCGGCGCTAGTTGCTGGAGTGCCTATAGTTCACACCTCTTATTTCTGTCGGCGGTAGACTCTGGAGCACCTATAGCTAACGCCTCCTTATTTCTGTCGGCGGTAGACTCTGGAGCACCTATAGCTAACGCCTCCTTATTTCTGTTGGCAGTAGACTCTGGAGCACCTATAGCTAACGCCTCCTTATTTCTGTTGGCGGAAGATTCTGGAGCACCTATAGCTAACTCTTTCTCATTTCTGTCGGCGGTAGTTGCCGGAGTGCCTATAGTTCACACCTCTTATTTCTGTTGGTGGTAGACTCTGGAGCACCTATAGCTAACGCCTCCTTATTTCTGTCGGCGGTAGACTCTGGAGCACCTATAGCTAACGCCTCCTTATTTCTATCGGCGGTAGACTCTGGAGTACCTATAGCTAATGCCTACTTATTTCTGTCGGCGGTAGACTCTGGAGCATCTATAGCTAACGCCTCATTATTTCTGTCTGCGGTAGACTCTGGAGCACCTACAGCTAACGCCTCCTTATTTCTGTCGGCGGTAGACTCTGGAGCACCTATAGCTAACGCCTCCTTATTTCTGTCGGCGGTAGACTCTGGAGCACCTATAGCTAACGCCTCCTTATTTCTGTCGGCGGTAGACTCTGGAGCACCTATATCTAACGCCTCCTTATTTCTGTCGGCGGTAAACTCTGGAGCACCTATAGCTAACGCCTCCTTATTTCTGTCGGCGGTAGACTCTGGAGCACCTATAGCTAACGCCTCCTTATTTCTGTCGGCGGTAGACTCTGGAGCACCTATAGCTAACGCCTCCTTATTTCTGTCGGCGGTAGACTCTGGAGCACCTATAGCTAACGCCTCCCTATTTCTGTCGGCGGTAGACTCTGGAGTACCTATAGCTAACGCCTCCTTATTTCTGTCGGCGGTAGACTCTGGAGCACCTATAGCTAACGCCTCCTTATTTCTGTTGGCGGTAGACTCTGGAGCACCTATAGCTAACGCCTCCTTATTTCTGCTTCTTACATGCCTGTAGCTAACACCTCCCTGCCTGCAGTAGTTGCCAGAGTCCCTCCCTTCCTGCCTACACTGTGTATGAATATTATTGCTTCTTTGCCTCAGATTTTCTGTTTTTGTATATACTGTTCATATCGTCTTCATTGCATTTCGCTTTTTTTACTTTTTCTTTTTTTTTTACTACAACTGAATTTCTTTGCATTTCATATTGTGAATTCATTAGGATCTTCCTGCTTAGGATTCCGTGTGTGAATAGACTCCACTTCTGTCTTAATATTCCGCTATATGCCTGACTGGACATATATTCATCCCTCGCTGCAGATATTGATTCAGGATGTAAATTTTTTTTGGTTCCAGATTATGATTACAGCTCAATATTATGATACAGCTGGATGGCTCGTCTTCCCGAGGCGTGTACATCAATATATATTCTTTCCCCAAGGAAATTAAATCACTTGTGTTTTAAAATTGTATATAAAGAAAAATTTAGTTTGTCAGCTTTTTCCAGCTTCTATTATAGGTCGTTCTAGGGGGACTGTTGGGGGGTCTGACTCTGGGACTTGGCGCTCCCGTGAGGGCCGCGTCACCTTCATAGTTTAGCAGGCACATCTGTGCACTCGTAGCGGCCGTACCTGGACCTCATTACACCTTCACCCAATACAAAATACTTCTCACTGCCTCCAGCTAAGCCTGGTGCACAGGGAACCGGATGCAACAGTTGCAGCAATTTCTCTGCTTAACTTGCCAAGTTGGGAAAAACTCTTTGATAACTTGCTCAGGGGTTTGACTGCTCAGACCCCTGGATATGTGGTGGGTGCACATATAGTTACACGCCCAGTGATCAGCATAGAGTCAACTCTCCTGTAAATAGGCGAGGACTCGAAAATTTGGGGCAACCACTTTATCAATAGGATTTCAGGTACAAGCAGTTATCACCTGTCCATTTGATGGGTGATAGCTGTAAGGTAACAACTGTGGGGTCTTCCACCGGGACCCCTACTGAACGGTAGTCTTGTGTCTTCTCTTGTCTCCCGGAGCAACAATAGACTGCAGGTCAAGCTTCTTCCAAAGTCTATGGCAGTGGCACAGCTGAGCAATGGAGGGGGAAAATGTGACAAAGCCCCCCTGGGTCTGGAGATGGTTAGAGTGGTAGGGGTAAGCCAGCTGGGAGCTCTAACGGTTAGCACTTATCCAGTGGAGTACCCCGATACAGCTACGATTGTTTATTGACCACCATTGTATTGCTTGATCATGAGGTTTCCAGGCATTTGACGTTCCTGTTCTTCTCCGCAGGGCTGCCAACCACACGTCCGTTCCTTACCATTACTACGAACCTTTGGGACCAGATGAGTGTACCATGTACATCTCCCACGAACGAGGCCGTAAAGGAAGCCATCACCGCTTTATCACCGAGAAGAGAGTTTTTGCCAACTGGGCACGGACCTTTAATATTCGCTTTTTTCAACCGGACTGGAAACCAGGATCCCATTCAGGAAGACATGGACCATTAAAGCCGATGTTCTGAGGAGTCTTACAAAAATAGAGCCGTCACGCAGACCCGAGCAAAGGCGGCTATGCTGAACCAAGGCTGGCAATGCACCTAGACCCAGGGACGGTGTAGTCAGGGGTGAGTCGTGTAGTCAGAGATAATGCACCGAAACTAAACAGACCATAATGGAAGAATCTGTCTGCCCAGAGAACCGGTATAGACTGAAAATCTCAGCACTAGGTAGATTTAGCGCCACATCTGCATCACAGACAGATCAGGCTGCCGGCAGCCACCACTAGGGGGAGCTCACTGCATACATCACACCGATGCAAGAAAAAAAATAAGTGAACCCCTTGGAAGTACGTGAATTGAATACCTGATAACATGGACAGAATGTAGAATTCATGTATATTAACCCCTTAGGGATGCAGTCATTTTTTGCGCTTTTGTTTTTTTTTCCTTCTTGGTCCATGAAATTTTTTTTATTTTTTTTTAATTTTCGGGCCACCTAACCATATGCGGACTTGTTTTTGGGAGACAAGTTGCAGTTTTGAATCACTTTTTATTATCCTTAAAAAGAAGAAAAAATTCCAAGAGCAGTTTGAGCGTGAAAAAAAAAAAATTCACCACGGTTTGTTTTTTGGGTTTTGTTTTTATTGTGATCTTTCTGCAGTAACAATGACCAGGTCCCACGATTCTCCAGGTCAATGTGATAACGGCGATATCAGACTTGGATGACGTTTAAAGGGAATCTGTCACCTATTTTTTCGACTATCAGCTGCCGCCACCGCCATCAGGGGCTTATCTACAGCATTCTGTAATGCATTCTGTAATGCTGTAGATAAGCCAGCAGAGCAAAAGGGCAGAGCAGTGCGCCGGAGCCGGAGTCGCGACGGGCAGGAATGAAGAAGACGTCATCGCTGAAAGATGGGAGGCGCTGGCCCGGACCGCGACTCCCTTCGGACCCGAACCGGACCGCCCCTGGGTGAGTATAATATCTCATTTTTCTTATCTTTCAGGTTACATCGGGGGCTTATCTACAGCATTACAGAATGCTATAGATAAGCCCCTGATGGCTGTGGCCACAGCTGATAGGCGAAAAATAGGGTGACAGATTCCCTTTAATAAGCCTGGGTTTTTTTAAATATATATGTTGAACTTTGGTTTGTGTCGAAATTTTCCAAAGCCCGTAACTTTTAATATACGATGACCAAAATTTTTTAGAATTTGTATTTTTTTTTTCAGAATGATTGCTTGAGGCTGTGTGCACACGATGCGGATATGCAGCAGATCCACAGAGAGACTTCATTCTGCTCCTAGCGCCCATACGGACTTTCACCCATTGAAATGTCACCATTGACTTAACTTGCAGTTTATAGTCAAGGGACCTTTCTAAAAAGTAGGAACTGCCCAACGTGGAGAGACCACCTACTGGTGACCAATGTAGAAATGGAGTGGATTCCAAAGACTTCACTTAGTTTCTCAGTACATAAAACTCAATCATCCAGTATGCAGTAGGCTCCTGTGCTCCCCCTAGTGGAAGATGCATGCAGTCAGATTTTTAGGCCATGTTCGTGCCACAAATTTGCAGCAATTTCCAGTTAACTACAAGTAAATGAGGTTTTCAAAAACCTATTAGGAAAAAAAAATCCACATGAAAATGAAATTATGGTGCGAATTTCAAATCTTCACCTTGCTCATTCATGTGCGGATTTCACCCTAATCAGTGCTCTGTAATAGAGTAAAATGAATTTGTCAAGAAACACATGCTTTGTTCCCAATTTGTCACCAATCTTCTGCAATGTGTGAACAATGCCTTATTAGAATTTATGTTGGACTGTGGTGGGAGGCTGCAGCTGTACGGCATCATCCACAGAAGATACTGAACGTATGAATGCTCTGTTTTTTTCTCACCTTGAAAAACAGCAGAATAAAAATGCTTTTATATATGTAACAAATAAAAACACCTCCAAAAAGGACTGTAAAAACATTGGAAAAAAAAAGGGGTGTGAAGGAAGGAATGTAAGTGATCGGCTTCATATAACTAGTGATATGGTATTTGATGTGACCTGTAAGCATGGAGTGCATTGAACAGCAGCTGGTTGGGCGGCCTCTCTCCCTCGGCCAGGTAGGTTGGGCGGCCTCTCTCCCTCGGCCAGGTTGGGCGGCCTCCCTCCCTCGGCCTGGTTGGGCGGCCTCCCTCCCTCGGCCTGGTTGGGCGGCCTCCCACCCTCGGCCTGGTTGGGCGGCCTCTCTCCCTCGGCCTGGTTGGGCGGCCTCTCTCCCTCGGCCTGGTTGGGCGGCCTCCCACCCTCGGCCTGGTTGGGCGGCCTCCCTCCCTCGGCCTGGTTGGGCGGCCTCTCTCCCTCGGCCTGGTTGGGCACTACATTAAAGCACTTTCCTGTAGCTGGATCCAGGTTTATCTTGCAAAATGTATGATGGAAGCAGATACCAGAAAATGTATAGCAAACATGGACCCCGGCTGGTGATGACGGCATTAACCTTTTCCAGAACTCCTGTAAATACCACGACACCCGAGACGTTGGATCCAGGACTTTTATAACAAGTCATTTCTTACTTATTGTGGCACTTGCTCGGAGATGCGGTTGTTCGATATCACAGGATTGTTTATCAGTTGTGACTTTTTTTCATAATATATTTTGGTTACCGTAATCTTCTGATCCCTTCTGTAAATAAATTGCGGATATTTTCTCTACTTGTCATAAATGCATCTTAATGTAACATACCAACTCCTGTGACACGGGATATTAATCCGTTCACATTAAAGGGTAGTAAAAATACTGTAAATGGTGGCCGAAATGCAGATTTCAGGGGGCCCTGGCCTAATACATACAGTAGTGTTCAAAATAACAGTGTGTTCACAAACACGAGTTATCACACAATCTTTCTGCTAGATGTTATTTCCAGCACTAGGAACATCGCACGCTGGTTTCTAGTTCTAAACATGAAGAGAAAAGTATATAATATTTAACTACTTTACAGAAAATAGCAAATAATGCACATTGTGCGTTCTAATAAATAATCAGCGTCTGCGTTTGTCTTTACAGATTCACAATATTTACTTATTTTGTGGATTTATCATTCCTGTGAATCACTGACCTAATATTTCGTTGTTACCCACAGTTTTTAAGAACGGCTTCACATCTATGTTCCATAGAGTCACCACCTTCTGGCCCCGGTCACCTGTTATTCAGGCCAGGATGCTCAGACTACATCTCACAAGTCTTTGGCACTTTGAAGAAAAAACTCCAAATATACATTTCAAACACATGTGGTTAAATCCCAAAGTTATGCCTCATATAATGACAAAAGCAGCGACTCTAATAAAGTATGTAAAACTGGAGGAAAAGAGTCAAGCAAATATATATTTTATGGATTAATAAAACCATATGTAAAAGACACATGTGAGATACAGGACATGTAATATAAAGTTAAATAATCAAAGGGTAAATTGACCTGGAACAAAAATAGAGTCCCACGACAGGTGCAATGTGAATGGCCTGTCATAACAATGACATTAGGGTATGTAAATATGTCATGCGTATAGTAGCTAAATAGTTATATGTACTGAGATGTACAATAGTGACACGAACCGCAGAACTATAGTAACCAAATAGTTTCATATGGATGCTAGCATGTTTGATATGCATACAGTTACTGCAGGGGTGCTAATCCCCAAAAGGGAAGTACTATCTTATTGCAATCCAAATAGGATTTGTCCAAAGTAAAAGCAGCGAGCTGTAAAGATCACTGCCACCTGCAAAGAGGAGCTGCGGTGTGCTGCAGACCTGACTGTGCCCACACACGACTGAAAAGTCAGCACATACCCATCATGTCCAAAGCCTGCCGCAGGTCAGGAGCCCCTACGCGCGTTTCGCGGTGTAATCCCGCTTCCTCGGGGGCGTGGCTAAGAAATTAGTTCCAACCCCTATATATCCGGTAATGTTCAAGTCACGTGGCCATAGTAAGCCAATAGTAGAAGGCAAACTGGCACATGCGCACCGCGGTTGGATGACGCTACATCCCGTCAGCGGTCACCAAGTGCGCCGACGTCACCCGGGGGCGGCCGGCGCCTGGCCGTCACCCCGGCAACGCCAGAGACACGAGGAAATCCAAGCGCGCTGACGTCACATGTGGGAGGTCGGCGCCTGACCGTCACCAGAGCAACGCAGCAGACACTCGGAGACCGCTGCAGGCCATGGAGCACCCAAGCGTAGTATGTTGACAAAGTCGCCTATATAGGTAGCACAAAATGGGATCATTGTTAAAATTAATATAGGTACATAAATAAATAATTGATGATTGATGATGCGTAGAAATTGGCCAGCCGGGATGGCACGTATGGTTGTTTGAGGGTGGCAGGATCTAGCATGGAGAAGAGAGTTGACGGAGGTGGGCTTTCTGTACATATCTGTTTGTAAACTTAGGTGCTGGTCCACCTGTATTTTAATGTCCAGAAAGTCCACCTCCACTGCACTAGATTGATAAGTCAGTTTAATATTATATCTATTACAATTCAGATTCTCCATGAACTCCTGTGGTTGTAATTGTGACCCTTGCCATACCATGAATACGTCATCAATATAACGCAGCCAGCACTGCACACGGTCCGCGGCCTGCCCGCCACCCCCCGCAAAGACCTCACGCTCCCAGTATCCCAGGAATAGGCCCGCGAAGGAGGGCGCACAGGCCGCGCCCATGGCAGTGCCGCAAAGCTGCAAATAAAATTTGTCCCTAAACACAAAAAAAATTGTGTGTTAGAATGTATTCCAATAATTCCAATATCAGATCGCATGTAGGGCCATCCCAGTTGCTGCCCAAAAGAAAAAAAATCTACAAGCGTCAATGCCATCTTGGTGGCGGATACAAGTGTATAAGGACTCAATGTCCGCCACAACTAAAGACATGTCAGGTTCCAATGACATGCCAAATATTCGGGCCAGAACATCCATTGTGTCACAAGCATAGGAGGGCAGTGCCTCCACTAAGGATTTCAAATAATGGTCAATGAATTTGCAAATGGGTTCGCACAGCCCCCAATGCCCGACATAATTGGACGCCCTGGTGGATCCACGGGATCTTTATGGATCTTAGGTATAAAATATATTGTGGGGATCCTGGGGAATTTTGTGAGAAGACCCTCATAGATCTGTTTTGGGATAATACCGGATTCAAAAGCCCTAAAAAGGATCTCCTCTAGGCTATCAGCAAATGCTTTTAAGCAGCAGACGATGTGTCAAAAGGGGCTTCGATAGGGCAAAAAGGACCAATAGGTTATCTCTATTACATCCTACTGTTGGTAATAATAATAAAAAACAACAGCGAGGAGGTGTTAGATACATCTCTACATTTAATGGCAAATGGGATGGTATGAGGCGTATACTCAGCAAACATTGGAACATCTTGAAAACAGAACCCTCTTTAGCTAACGTTTTATCTGAACGCCCCCTTATGACCTATCGTAGAAGTCCAAATTTGGGTTACATGTTAGTGCATTCCCATTACGCCCCTCCCATTAAAAATCCTTTCAATTCTCGTGGCCCCCCCCGTTGGGATGTTACCCTTGTGGTGACTGTGTGGCGTGCCAAAATATACTGCGTACTTCATCTTTTCAATCTGCTGACGGTTTAAAAACTTTTTCGATACGTCAACACATAACGTGTAATACCTCACAGGTGATATATTACGCAACATGTGGATGCCCAAAAATTTATGTTGGCCTAACTAGCTGTCAGCTTAAAACACGGACTAGAGAACATGTCCGTGATATTTTGGCAGCCAAGACAGTCACTGATTTGACACAACTTAAAACCATTCCTCGGCATTATAAAACAACACACAACTGCGATCCAAAGACTTTCCTTGTTAGGGGGATCCAACACATTAGGAATGGTATTAGGGGAGGCGACATCAAACGCCTTCTTGCCCAGAAGGAATGCAGGTGGATCATGGTTCTGGGAACCATGACCCTGCATGGTTTGAATGAATCATTAGGATTTGTGTCTTTTCTATAAATACAAACTTTGTCTGCCCTATCCTTGTTATGGATCTCTCTAGTCTGTTTCCTTTTATTTTCTCTCCTTCTTTCCCCATTTTTTTAGGATACAGTGTGCAAATCGTGTGCGTGCACTCCTTTTGTGCACACACACGGTGATGCATTTGTTTTTAATTTTTAATTTTCACTTTTCCTTCTTGACATGTTCTGTTTTATAAATCCAGGTATATACGCTTTTCATCGTTATCAACATCTAGCTCTACATCTATGCGAGTGTCGGCAAACTGAGCTATATATCATGCTCTTGAAGAAAACCCAGAGAAATCAAAGAGAAGAAAGAAAATACTTGGAATTATTAGATACACCGCTCTCATGTTGATTTATGTTATTGTTGGTCACTTTTGTATTGATGCCTATATTTCTGTAATTATTAGGCCTTTGTCTGAGGTTATTTATTTATGTACCTATATTAATTGTAACAATGATCCCATTTTGTGCTACCTATATAGGCGACTTTGTCAACATACTACGCTTGGGTGCTCCATGCCCTGCAGCGGTCTCCGAGTGTCTGCTGCGTTGCTCTGGTGACGGTCAGGCGCCGACCTCCCACATGTGACGTCAGCGCGCTTGGATTTCCTCCTTGTGTCTCTGGCGTTGCCGGGGTGACGGTCAGGTGCCGGCCGCCCCCGGGTGACGTCGGCGCACTTGGTGACCGCTGACGGGATGTAGCGTCATCCAACCGCGGTGCGCATGTGCCAGTTTGCCTTCTACTATTGGCTTACTATGGCCACGTGACTTGAACATTACCGGATATATAGGGGTTGGAACTAATTTCTTAGCCACGCCCCCCGAGGAAGCGGGATTACACCGCGAAACGCGCGTAGGGGCTCCTGACCTGCGGCAGGCTTTGGACATGATGGGTATGTGCTGACTTTTCAGTCGTGTGTGGGCACAGTACAATATATTACCAATGTTATACTAATGTTATTTTAACATGTCAGGTCTGCAGCACACCGCAGCTCCTCTTTGCAGGTGGCAGTGATCTTTACAGCTCGCTGCTTTTACTTTGGGCAAGTCCTATTTGGATTGCAATAAGATAGTACTTCCCTTTTGGGGATTAGCACCCCTGCAGTAACTGTATGCATATCAAACATGCTAGCATCCATATGAAACTATTTGGTTACTATAGTTCTGCGGTTCGTGTCACTATTGTACATCTCAGTACATATAACTATTTAGCTACTATACGCATGACATATTTACGTACCCTAATATCATTGTTATGACAGGCCATTCACATTGCACCTGTTGTGGGACTCTATTTTTGTTCCAGGTCAATTTACCCTTTGATTATTTCACTTTATATTACATGTCCTGTATCTCACATGTGTGTCTTTTTTATGGATTAATAAAACCATATGTAATATTATATATTTGCTTGACTCTTTTCCTCCAGTTTTACACAAGTCTTTGGCATTTGTTGGCTTTACCTCAGAAATTACATTTTTTATGTCCCCCCATAAATGTCTATTGGATTAAAGTCCCAGGAGCGGGCTGGCCGCTCCATAACTTCAATTTTGTTAAATTAGAACCAAGATTTTGCTCATTTACTGGTGTATAAGGTTGTTTTTCTTGTTGAGACCCCCATTTCAGGGCATATTCTCTTCAGCGTGAGGCAACATGACCTCTTCAAGTATTTTGATATATGCAAACTGGTCCATGATCCTTGGTATGTGGTAAATGGGTCCAGCGCCATAGTAAGAGAAACATGCCCATATCATGATGCTTCCACCATGCTTCACTGTCTGCAGAATATACTGGGGCTGAATGCAGAGTGGGGGTCATTTGACGAACTGTCTGCAACCATTGGACCCATAAAGAATAAGTTTACTCATCAAACCACAAAAATGTTTCTCCATTTCTCTTTAGAACAATTGATGTGTTCTTTGGCACACGGTATCCATTTCAGTTCATGTCTTTTTATAAATGTGGGACTTTGCGGAAACTTCTTGCTAAGAGATTTACATCACACAGGCGACCTCATAGAATCCTAGAATGGTAGAATTGGATGGGACCTCCAGGGTAATAGTGTCCAACCCCCTGCTCAATGCAGGAGTCATTAACCATCTCAGACAGATGTCTGTCCAGCCTCTGTTTGAAGACTTCCTTTGAAAGAGAACTCACCACCTCTTGTGGCCACCTATTCCACTCATTGATCACCCTGTCTAAAAGTTTTTTCTAATATCTAATCTGTATCTTCCCCCTTTCAGTTTCATTCCATTGCTTCTCATGTTTCCATGTGCAAATGGGAATGATGATGATCCCTCTACACTGTGACAGCCCTTCAGATATTTGTAGACAGCTATTAAGTCTCCTCTTAGCCTTTTTTGCAGCTAAAATTCCCAAATCCTTTAACCGTTCCTCGTAGGACATACTTGCAGTCTGCTCACCATCCTGGTCACTCTTCTCTGAACTAGCTTCAGTTTTTCAATGTCTTTTTTAAAATGCGGTGCCCTGAACTGGACACCGTATTCCAGATGAGGCCTGACCAAGGAGGAGTAGAGGGATAATTACTTCACATGATCTATACTGTGCTTCTCTTAATAATCCTAGAACTGTGTTTGACTTTTTTGCTGCTGCATCACACTGTCGACTCATGTGCAGTCTGTAATCTATTAGTATACCCAAGTCTTTTTCACACATGCTGTTGCTTTTACTGGCTTTAGCTCTTCTAACTCTTGCCCTGCATTCCCTGCAAACAGTATTATATTCTTTTTTAGATATGCCCCCCTTTTTTCCATGTCATATACATTTCTTTTTACCAAGTGATTAAGTTCTGTGTTCATCCATCCTGGTCTCTTTACATGCTTCCAATTATTCCTTCTTTTCAGGATTGTTACAGATTGTGCAGTGAGAATTTCATTTAGCAAAATCTCCCATCTTTCTTGGACATTTGTGTCCTGTAGAACATCTGGCCATTGGACCTTTCCTACCCACTTTGAGTCCAACCTTAAAGTCTGAGTCCTCGCTGGTTGTCCTCCTCTTGTAATCCAAAACTAGAGGATAGCATGATAGCTGCCTCCTTTTACTTCCTCAACCATTTCCTCCATATTGGTAACAATTAGGTCCAAGATTGCAGATCCTCTTGTTCTCTCTTCTGTCTTTTCAATGATAAAGTTGTCAGTAAAAGAAGATAAGAATTTTCTGGACCCAGTACTTTTGCCTGAGAGAGATTCCCAACAAATATTTGGACAGTTAAAATCTCCCATGATCACTATGTCGTACTTTTTTGAGATCAGAGACATCTGATGTAAAAAGAGTTCATCCATATCTTCAGTTTCTGCAGCGGGCCTATAGTAAACACCTACAATAGTGTCCTTTCTGTTCGTCTCTCCTTGAATTCTTACCCAAACAGTTTCTACAGAGCTACCAGTCTCTGAAGCTTGGATCTCTGTGGAGATATGTTTTCCTAACATAATGCAGCACCACATCCCGTCTTGTTAATCCTGTTTTTAAATAAATTGTAGCCTTCAAGGTTTAATTCCAAGCATGTGTATCATCCCTCCAAGTTTGAGTGATGCTTTTGACATCACATCTCTCTTCCTGTGTTAATAGCTCCAATTCTCCTTGTTTGTTTCCCATGCTTTGTGCATTTGTATAGACACATTTTAGTTTGTAGTCGGTTTCTGTTGCGCCTCTATTTTTATTCAGAGTTTGCGGTTTTTGATCTTACTTTCCACTTCTCATAGCAGAGTTCTCAAAAGAATTAATTAGCTGCATATTTATTCCTGGCCGTATATTTCCCATCCCATAGTGCTCTAGTTTAAAGTTCTCCTGATGAGTGTAGCAACGAGTCTACCAAAACTTGAGATGTTCTTTGATCATCCTGGAGCCGATCATTGGTAACGTGAGACTGTCTGTGATCATCCTGGAGCAGATCATTGACTGAGCCTTTGCCATTCTGACCATTCTTCCATCCACTAGAATGGTCATCTTCTGTTTTCTTCCGCGTCTCTCTGGTTTGGCTTTCCATTATAAAGCGTTGGAGATCATTGTCTGCACTTCTTTAAAAAGTGGATTGGAAACAGTAAAACTTTTATAATCAATGTACGCTGTTCTTCTGAACAATGTCTCAGACGACCCATATTTCTCCGGCTTTCAAGGAGAAATGCATGTACAACATGTCCTGGCTTCACCCTAACCCTTTACATTTAGCGATGCACCAGCGATCCCGACCACGATACGACCCGGTCAGGATCGCTGGTGCATCGCTAAATGGTCGATAGTGAGCTGCCAAACAGGCAGATCTCAGCAGCGGTCGGTGGTCACACTTACCTTTCAGACACGACGAGGGTGTCCGTCTTCCGCCTGCGTCCATGGCTCGCTCGTCGGCACCAGCAGGAAGACGACGAGAAATGGACCAGGCCGATCTCGCGCGATCAGCGATAGCCAGCGGGGGAGCCGGTCGGAGGTGAGTATCACATGTAGCGATATCGCTAGCAACATCGCTGCTGCATCACAAATTCGGTGACGCTTTAGCAATATCGCTATGTGTAAAGCCCCCTTTAGATAAGGGCCACCGGATTCACCCGTGTCTTCACAGAATGATTGACCTCACTGATTGAAAGGGGGTGTTGAAAATAATATCAGTGGGGAGATCAATTAATTATTCTAATACACAGACTCAGAAATCTGCAGATCCTGAATGCAGAGTCTGGTGGTTTTCTAATAATCTACGGCACCAACTGGTAAATTGTGTGCCAGGGGGTGATCTAATTTATACCAAAAACAGCGATTAATATGGTTAGTCATTCTGGACTGCTAGTATTTTGAACACTACTGTATGGGGTGTCCAGGTTGTAACTCAATGGATAATTCAAAGGAAAGAAAGGTCAGGCATGCTAAACTTCAATATGCCCAATCTTTTTATTTTTTGTTCTCATGGAAGCAGCTTATTTCTATCGCCCAGCATATACATGGGCCACAGATACTGAGATCTCAGCAGAATAAGTGTCAGCTGACGATTATTTGTCTGTGTTGCGATAAAAGACAATCAGCTAAGGCCTCATTCAGACATCAGATTTCTTTTCTCGTATGTGAAAAATACTGGACCGACTTCCACCATTGTGCTGGATCAGATTTTCAGCATTGTGTCTGTTTTACTATCAATAAATAAAATGGCAAAGCTTCTCCTGACAATTACAATGTTAAGACACAACACAGATGGCTCCTGTGTGAACAAACGTATAAATATGGCCGTCTGAATGAGGTCTAAGTTGTCTTCAGAAGAACTGAACTGATTTCAGTTCTAAATATCCACCAAGAACTAGGGATGAGCGGATCCATGAAGTTTGGGTTCTGGTACCCAACCCAAAATTTATTCCAAAGCTCTGTTCAGATATCATAACTGTACCCTAACTTGAACCAGAATCAGAACCCCGTTGAAAACTATGGGCACCCAAACTTTTGAGCTGGAAAATTCTCTCATCTTTCTCCTTTTGAAACTCTTAACATTGCAACAGTTTTCCGGGAGAAGCCAGTGTTTGGCTTTCAGCACCGGACACGAACTATCCGGTACAAACCCCGAACTTTTAAGTTTGGCTTCGCTCATCTCTATCAAGACGACAATTCGGGCTGTGTCGTCTGAGCGGCGCCATTGTTTGGTACACTCTTTGTAAGAATAAACCCTAGACACACACATACACTTATAAAATTCCAAAAAACACAGAATAAACGTAATCCCAGTTTATTTTACCACCACCTGGAGATACACGAGGCGGAGTACCGGAGCCAATGACGAGACATTACCGTAAGCAATATGGATCACCATGTGCCTGCCCCGAGCTGCCGCCCCGGCTCATGAACTCATGCAGCGGCACTTTGCTGCGCTTGGGTTGTGGCCTTGCGGCTTCAGCATCTTTCACTTGGTCTTTTTACAGATTGCACTGGAAAACCCTCATATTTCCAGTGCAAACAGGAGCACTAAAAATGCTTGAGGAGGCAAAATGCGCTGGACATTCGAGTTTGATGAGCGGCGAAAAAAATCAAATGAGGTTTTCCACGGGCGGCTAAGTTTTGCTTTAAATTCTAATTGCTCACCAGTTCCTCGATACATAATTACCTCGGGTTCTGGATTGATCTGAAATGCTGTACTTAGCATGATAAATCAATATTTCTATTTTTGTTTCTGCTGAGAAAGCTCTGGATACACCGTGCCAACAGCGTGGAAATGTACAGAAAGGCATAAAATACGGCTTTGGCACGAGAGCGACTTTCAGCTCGGCGGTCTACAGCACCTATAAAGCCTTTTAATTGACTTATTTATAAATTAGGATGGGGGCGGATTTCTTACATTTATCCTCTATATTATGACTGTACAGTTTTCCGTCTTACAGGGAAAGTATCACGAAAAGCGGCCATTCTGTAGGCTGAACCAGTGGTCATCACTTCCAAGTATGGTTCCACCCATTAGTTTTTGGGTGTTGGGAGACTGCTCAGCCCACAGAATAGTTGCCCTCAAGCTTAGGTGATCTTACGACTTATCTTTCGGGCTTTCCTCTTGGGTTTTGTACTCAAGGTAAACTTCTATTAGAAAGCAGCAGAGCAGACCATGACGGGAAATATCAGGGCCGAGTCCTCCTGGGCCCCTCGTGGTCGCTGTGCCCCTCTAGAACACGTACTTCATGTGTTTAATGCCGTAGGTTCTGAAGAAGACGAGAAGAATCAGCGCCCAGAGGCCAAGGATAAACCCTCCAGGTGGGTGCCATTCCTTTGGTTTTGGTTTCTAGAAAACAAAACACCATTTTAATTCATTTTTAGGCAGAATGACGACCAGTGTGAAGGACATCTGTGCCGCCACATAGTTTACAACACGCTGACAGTGTAGTCCTGGAGGTTGCAGTCCAGCACGGTGGTTCACCACCTGCACCAGTGTGCTGAGCTTGTATGGGACCATGGCCAACGGCGTGGAGGTTGCGCCCCACGGATTTGTGTGTACAGTTTCCTCTCATATATTGAAAACATACAGATTTGTGACTTACAAAACTGTCCCTCGTTTGTTTCATAGGTCAGGAATTAGAGATTAGTAACTGCTGAAAACGGGGACTGACGTGTGCGATGACCATGTCTGTACACTGCCGCACAATATGGAGCAGCTGAGAGATGAAAGATACATGTGTGCTTTGTGTTAAAACCATTCATCATTCCCTTATGTCAGAAACTCAAGGGTCTGAGATGCTGAGATCTAGGATGCTGTTTGCTGCGGACTTTACAGAGCTGCCACACATTGCAAAATGGCGACTCGGCTGAGAGAATAACAAAAATTAGACCAAGATTGCAAAGAGTAGCAAAATCATGAGTAACCAATCTGATAAAAAAAGAAAACCATCATCATCTAGGAGGTAGGAATCCCCAGAGATCTGGAGAGATGATCATTAAAGTTTCCTGTGGAATGATTGGTCGCTGTAGTATTAAAAATCGTTCCATAATTCAATAATAAAAGCAAATATAAGAAACTAAAGTATCTAATCAGAGAAATCTGCTTCTTTCTCCACCTATGAGCCTTTGCTCCCTCACTCTAATTGCTAAAATACAAAAGCACGGATAGTGAGGGATCAGATTACACCCTAGTGAAGTTTCTGTGGGGAGGAGCAGGAGGAATGAGCTGAGAGAGAAAGAATAGAAATCTATGCTCTGTGTGTTTCTCGAAGTGTCTTACCTTGCTGGTCTCACAGCTACACTGCTCACTACTGCTGTATAATGTCCACCTTATTACTGATTTTTATTAAATATTTTCTCACACATCAGAACTATATAAACAGCCCCTGTCTTTTGTATAATGCCCTTTATGCGGTTGCAGCTTTTTATGAAGACCTGCCCCATATCTGACGTTGGAGAATTATTCACAAGTACACTGCTCAATGCTTCGGTGTAATGTCCTCCATGCTACTAATGATTTTTATTGAATGTTTTAGCTGACCTCAGAACTAGATTCACAGGTACACTGCTGAATAACATCCTCAATGCTGCAGCAGCTTTCTATTTTTTTTTTTATCTAGCCTCAGAGAAGTATTAACAAGTATACTGCTAAGTACTGCTGTATAATGCCCTCCATGCTACTAATGCTCTTTACTTAATGTTTTAGTTCACCCCAGCACTGGATCCACAGGTACGCTTCTGTATAACAGCTGCAGCTTTCTACTAATTGTTTTATCTAACCCAGAAAAGTGTTCCTGCAACGTCTGTTTCCCTGTTTATCCCATGCAATAAAAGGGAGTATCTGTGGATGGTGCCAGCACACATCCTGGCTGCATATAACCCCAGAGAAGCATTCACAAGTACTCTGCTCAGTACTGCTGCATAATGTGATCCATGCTGCTGCTTCTGAACATGTACTACATAGATATCTGGGATTCCTGCTCTCCTGTCTGTGTGTACACTGTACTGGAAACTTCATAGCAGCTAGACAAAATTGAAAGAGAAGTGTGAGAAATGGAGAATACAAGTCATATAATGGCCGTAAATAGTCTAATGACTCATCTATACATGACAGCTTCTCCTGAAAGGTTATAATAAAATGCGGATATGTTTAAAGGTTTGGCTGGAGTAACCCTTTCCCATCAATTACTATTGTGTTTTCTAGTGCGCTCATCACTTGATGGTTCCTCCCGCTATGTTACGTTTACATTAAGTTCTCAGGTTCCATTATGATACAGGTTCCATTTGGGTTATTATGGAAATTCAGCATTACACCTCTTCAGTTTAATGGGTTCTGCAGACTGAAGCATTCAGCTAATGAAACTTCACTGTGTAGCAGCAGCAAACAAGGTGACGTCTGCACTTAGCCCGGAAACCTCTCTGTAATTATTAATTACACAAAAATAATAATAATTTTGCTGTTTATTCACTAAATCCCCTCATATTTCAGTTATCAGCTGAAGATGGATGGAGATGATTTAAATACATCAATCCACCCCAGGGAAAGCAAATTCAGCTTCTTCTTACAACATGAAACGTGTTGAAAGAGAAGATAACAGATTAATGACGAGACAAGAAAACAGACGGGAAGACACTTAACTCATCCGTCTGGGTTACATCTACACAGCGGCAGAGGTGATCATGTCATGGACGACCTTATAGCCATTCATGGCCCACCACAGATTATTAAGAACACCCACCCTCCAAAAAAAAAAAATATATATATATACACACAGTATAACTTGGCCATTACCGGTCACCACGTGTGTGACCATTCTGCCATTTTGTACCCATGAATAGTTCATTATGGAGAAGTCTTCACTGGAGAAAGAGGATATCATAGGATTATGCACTCAATGCCAGTCTGCTGCATCAACAGCTAACAAGAAAGTGTCTCGTCTTGGAAAGGGCACCAGTTCATAATAAAAAAAAAGGAAATAATAAAAAATTATGGAAGATCTGACTATATAAAGTTTTACCAGGGAATAAAAAGCACTGATGGCTGAAAGTATGGGTAAAAATGTGCTCCGCAAAAAAAAAAAGTGAGAAACTATTTTTTTTGAGGGCCCCTATAATGACTATACAATGACTGGTAACACCTCTATATACAGTAGATAACACAGGATCCACCATTCACAATAGGTGATGTCACAGCTCACCTCCTCCTCCTGCACAATGACTGATAACACCTCTATATACAGTAGATAACACAGGATCCACCATTCACAATAGTTGATGTCACAGCTCACCTCCTCCTCCTGTACAATGACTGATAACATCTCTTTATACAGTAGATAACACAGGATCCACCATTCACAATAGGTGATGTCACAGCTCACCTCCTATTCCTCCTGTACAATGACTGATAACACCTCTATATACAGTAGATAACACAGGATCCACCATTTACTATAGGTGATGTCACAGCTCACCTCCTCTTCCTGTACAATGACTGGTAACACCTCTATATACAGTAGATAACACAGGATCCACCATTCACAATAGGTGATGTCACAGCTCACCTCCTACTCCTCCTGTACAATGACTGATAACATCTCTATATACAGCAGATAACACAGGATCCACTGGTCACAATAGGTGATGTCACAGCTCACCTCCTACTCCTCATGTACAATGACTGATAACATCTCTATATACAGTAGATAACACAGGATCCATCATTCACAATAGGTGATGTCACAGCTCACCTCCTCTTCCTGTAGAGTGACTGGTAACACCTCTATATACAGTAGATAACATAGGATCCACCATTCACAATAGTTGAAGTCACAGCTCACCTCCTCCTCCTGTACAATAGAATGACTGATAACACCTCTTTATACAGTAGATAACACAGGATCCACCATTCACAATAGGTGATGTCACAGCTCACCTCCTACTCCTCCTGTACAATGACTGATAACACCTCTTTATATAGTAGATAACAGGATCCATCATTCACAATAGGTGATGTCACAGCTCACTTCCTTCACAATGACTGTTGCACATGCTCATTAGATGCTTCAATATAAAAGTTTTAGTGTAAGTCTGGTCATTGCTGCTTATGTGGATTTCCTGAAACAACAGGACATTAGAATCTAAAAAAGCCCCAGGGTCTAGAAAACTCCAAGATCTCCATTTTTTTTATTTTTAATACAGATTGTGATATGGAAAAAAAAAATTGTATTTATTTTTTGGGCAAAAACCTAACATAATAGATTACCATTTTCTAATGACTGCTTACATTTACAAGGAAGGAACCGTATTCTTGTCCCAAACTGCTATGGTATTTTAAATTTAAAAAATATATATTAATCACTAGTTATAAACAATTGGTAAAATATGGTGAGAACCCAGGATATACTAGAAACCCATCAAAACAGAAGATCCGAAAAACAATACAAATGTTGATGTCTCAACGGGTTCATTGGGGCTGGACCGATATGGAGAGTCCAAACTTGGGTCGGCTAAGTGGATCTGGAGAACCAGTATCGATAGCTCGGTATCCGGGACCGATAGTGAAAAGCGAGTCACATGGGTGCGTGCAGAGGGCTCCCAGGGTTCTGGTGGTATATTGGACTTAACCCTGAGATGCACGGTGCTCTCATAATTCATTTCTAGATGTCGGTGATGCTCGGTCTAGAGCTTCCATTGATGTTGGGCGCCTTGCACAAAAGACAGCAGGGGTCCCAGCTCTGCTCCCCCTTGCCTTTATTAACATGAGGCCTCTAAATTCTCTGGCCATCTGGTAAAGTTCTGTTCTTTTGGGAATTGTGTACTTATCCCAAGGGTGGGGGCCACACCCCTGCTGTGGAAGGAAGATCTCTGGATAATCTATGGGGCCTGAATTAATAAATCCAAAATGGAGTCTCCCTCGTCCCTCACAATTTGTAAAAAATATAAAAAAAAACCCACAAAAATATGGTTTATGTAGTCATTGCCAGACTGGTAACATTTTTATTTTTCCATCAATGTTATGTGGGAGGACATTTTTTTTCGTGAGACGATGTTTTATCGGTACCATTTTGTGCTAAATAAGACTTTTTGGCACTAGAAAAACAGCAATTCTGTCATTCTTTAAGGTGTTTAATTAATTACTTTCATATTTTGATAGATCAGACTTTTATATTCGTGGCTATACTAAATACATTATTTTTTTTTGTTTTTTTACAACTTGGAAGAGGAAATTTAAATTCATTTTTTTTGTAATTCAATTTTTTTTTTACTTTACATTTTTGTCCCTTTAGGGGACTTGTAGTTGCGTTCTCTTCTCATTTTCTCTATATATTGCAATATATAGAACAGTCTACTACAAAATTCAGTGACGGTCCACAGCGGCCACGTTCACCCGCTGGCACATCGTACAGGGAGGTTACGCACGCACCGCAGTAATCCAGCCAGACATTGACTGAAAGTGGCATTTATATGGTTAAACGGCAACCATCTTAGCTGGCTATATAACACACAGGGCAACTGTTGCGTATGATGCAGGCTCAGATCCTGAGTCTGCGCCGTATATGTGGACCCAATGAAGAACAGACATACCTAAAAAAAAAAGTAAAGCTCACAAATGGCTTCTCGATCAGTAACTACACTGGATAACTACATTTATTTCCAGCTCTTGCCATTTTGCAGCTCGGCTTCATTAGGGCAGAGCTGTAACTGGTCGAGGCTGCAGCTCCCTCCCTTCTCCTCAGCAGCTCGGCTTCATTAGGGCAGAGCTGTAACTGGTCGAGGCTGCAGCTCCCTCCCCTTTCTCCTCAGCAGCTCGGCTTCATTAGGGCAGAGCTGTAACTGGTCGAGGCTGCAGCTCCCTCCCTTCTCCTCAGCAGCTCGGCTTCATTAGGGCAGTGCTGTAACTGGTCGAGGCTGCAGCTCCCTCCCTTCTCCTCAGCAGCTCGGCTTCATTAGGGCAGAGCTGTAACTGGTCGAGGCGGCAGCTCCCTCCCCTTTCTCCTCAGCAGCTCGGCTTCATTAGGGCAGTGCTGTAACTGGTCGAGGCTGCAGCTCCCTCCCCTTTCTCCTCAGGAGCTCGGCTTCATTAGGGCAGAGCTGTAATTGGTCGAGGCTGCAGCTCCCTCCCCTTTCTCCTCAGCAGCTCGGCTTCATTAGGGCAGTGCTGTAACTGGTCGAGGCTGCAGCTCCCTCCCCTTTCTCCTCAGAAGCTCGGCTTCATTAGGGCAGAGCTGTAACTGGTCGAGGCTGCAGCTCCCTCCCCTTTCTCCTCAGGAGCTCGGCTTCATTAGGGCAGAGCTGTAACTGGTCGAGGCTGCAGCTCCCTCCCCTTTCTCCTCAGGAGCTCGGCTTCATTAGGGCAGAGCTGTAACTGGTCGAGGCTGCAGCTCCCTCCCCTTTCTCCTCAGGAGCTCGGCTTCATTAGGGCAGAGCTGTAATTGGTCGAGGCTACAGCTCCCTCCCCTTTTTCCTCAGCAGCTCGGCTTCATTAGGGCAGAGCTGTAACTGGTCGAGGCTGCAGCCCCCTCCCCTTTTTCCTCAGGAGCTCGGCTTCATTAGGGCAGAGGTGTAATTGGTCGAGGCTGCAGCTCCCTCCCCTTTCTCCTCAGCGGCTCCGCCCTCTCAGATTGTCCGCCATGGGTATCCACAATCACCGCATCGGCCTGGAAGGATGTCAATGCAAGGAGAGCTTACAGCAAGGGTGGAATAATAACCCACCAGTGAGAATATGATCATGATGTACAGGACACAAATCTCAGTAAGGGAAGCCTGGGCGTTCATGGGAGCGGTAATCCGAGAAATGGCATGTAAATTACCCTGCTCCTGCCAGTGACACACCACTGACCTAATGCATCGTGGTAGGGATGGTGTGACAATATGTGATATGCTATGGTGAGAAGGTAGACCGATGGCGGATGACGCCAGTGCAGACAGTACGGTGCACTAACACTGCCGTGCTGTGTGACATCATACATTCGCTGCCAGCAGGTCTATAGACTTATCCTTGTGCTTTGAGTTATAAAATAATCTCCAAAATTTGGCTCCGTCTCTGACCGGCGACCCTGCACAGCACTAAACATAATGTACAGTAGACTATCGGCTGCGCACCATGTTACCAGGACTACGCTCTCCGACACGGCAGAGTCCTCCGGCGCGGACGCTGCAGTGTCTCGCTGCTCTTTGATGTCTGCAGTAAATCGGTCACTGGTTCAAATGAATGGGAAGGCTTCAAAATGTAAACCTGTGAGCCAAGCTGCAGCCTGCGACCATGCCGCTACTGTACAGAGATACAGTCACCGAACATACCAGCCGAGGAACAGCAACGACACAACCACCCGCAGAAACAGGAACAAAGCCGCTGACTAAAAGAAGAGATGAAAGGAATGGGGCACCGTGTACATAAACTACATCCTGTATTATACCCCAGAGCTGCGCTCACTATTCTGCTGGTGCAGTCACGGTGTACACGTATTACATTACTGATCCTGAGTTACATCCTGTATTATACTCCAGAGCTGCACTCACTATTCTGCTGGTGCAGTCACTGTGTACATACATTACTGGTCCTGAGTTACATCCTGTATTATACTCCAGAGCTGCACTCACTATTCTGCTGGTGCAGTCACTGTGTACATACATTACTGACCCTGAGTTACATCCTGTATTATACTCCAGAGCTGCACTCACTATTCTGCTGGTGCAGTCACTGTGTACATACATTACTGATCCTGAGTTACATCCTGTATTATACTCCAGAGCCGCACTCACTATTCTGCTGGTGCAGTTACTGTGTACATACATTGCATTACTGATCCTGAGTTACATCCTGTATTATATCCCAGAGCTGCACTCACTATTCTGCTGGTGGAGTCACAGTGTACATACTTTACATTACTGATCCTGAGTTACAGCCTGTATTATACCCCAGAGCTGCATTCACTATTCTGCTGGTGCAGTCACTGTGTCCATACATTACTGATCCCGAGTTACATCCTGTATTATACTCCAGAGCTGCACTCACTATTCTGCTGGTGCAGTCACTGTGTACATACATTACATTACTGATCCTGAGTTACATCCTGTATTATACTCCAGAGCTGCACTCTCTATTCTGCTGGTGCAGTCACTGTGTACATACATTACTGATCCTGTATTATACCCCAGAGCTGCACTCACTATTCTGCTGGTGCAGTCACTGTGTACATACATTACATTACTTATCCTGAGTTACATCCTGTATTATACCCCAGAGCTGCACTCACTATTCTGCTGGTGCAGTCACTGTGTACATACATTACATTACTGATCCTGAGTTACATCCTGTATTATACTCCAGAGCTGCACTCACTATTCTGCTGGTGCAGTCACTGTGTACATACATTACTGATCCTGGGTTACATCCTGTATTTTACCCCAGAGCTGCACTCACTATTCTGCTGGTGCTGTGTACATACACTAGATTCCTTACTTCAGCACTGTATGGCGGTATTGTATGGACGGTATGATACATTACAGCATTACCATACGACATGAGCGCTGCATGAAGCAGGTAGGTTAGATTCATCCACCTATATTAAAGGGCTGTGATTCTGGGTACTCGGGGCCTCGTGTGACCCCATACGCTCCCACAATGCAATGTATTTAATGTGCCGCTCCAATAATCGGCCTTTTTGGCGCCTGATATGAGCGCACAACTAGAAGCCAGGGTTGCAGTAGTCAGTGAAGCTTGGGAGAGCCATCCATCATGGCGGCAGTGGAAGCCTCTGCGCTCATTACCCAAAGCCAAGCTAGGACTTCGGCTAATGACTTAAAAAAATGCCTTTTCCTCCCTATAAATATTCATTTTTTATGTAGACGGAGTAGATTACGGAGAATGGGCAGAAGTCCCAGCTTTTCTTACACTCCTGTGTCGGGATTTAGGATTACGTCTCCCTGGAGTTCGATCATTTACACTAGATCAAGTCTTTATATAAATGCGGAGCGCCGACGGTGCTGCAATACATCCACGCACAACAACTGCGAGCAAACCGTGAACGGGGCGTTATCAGATGGCAAGGTGAAGTTGTAGGACAGATCAGAAACCCTATACCGGCACCCTTAAAAGGGTTCTCTCATCTTCTTAAAGGGGTAAAATTGCAAAGTGTTTGTCAAAACAAGCACACAGACAGGACAGTGCATTCTCAAAGTTCACCTGAAACTATAGGTAAACTTTAAAGATGAGGGCAGGACATGCCTGCCTAGCTTCCTCTTCTGGCAGGCAGGGGACATTAGATGACCACTGCAGCCAATCAACAGAATAAATGTTCTGTCCATGTGGATGAAGCAGCAGCAGCCGCTGATTGCCTGAAGCCATCACATTTAGTCCCATGACAGAAGAGGATACGAGGAGCCCGACGAGGGATGCACCATTCCGGTAAGTGAATATTCGCTTTTTTTTTTTTTTTTTTAGGTTGTTTAGAAGCATCTAGGGCCAATACCTACAGTTTTAAAAGGAACCCCTTTAAGAACAAGACGACTTGAGTTTTCCTGCATTCCTTTTCAGAGTCTATTTGACATTTGTTTGAGCACCCGTGTGCTCTTTAATGAACTGATCACATCTCCAGGCCCGAGCGAGATTGCAAATACATTTTTAAATTATAAAATCAATTTTTTGTCTTCAGAAAAAAAAAAAAAAAAAAAAAAACCACACAACTGAATCAACAGAAGAGCTTCGTTCTCTTTCCAGAACAGGGGAATTGTAGTTAGATCGATAATACTGAATTACAAACATTAAAAAACAAATAAGGGAAAGTCCCACCGCTGCGCGAAGAACAGCGGCGCAGCACAAACCAGATCTAATGTCTTTGCACATATCAAAAGGAGAAACATTTTTAGCATAAATTGAAGTCTTAAAACACGACGCGCGCTCCTCAACGTAATTACAATATATTATATTCCGGCAGCAGGTTATGAACGGCACCGCGCAGGTTTATTCGACAGGAGAGAAATCGACCTTCATTTTAATTAGAGCGACTTTACTGTGTGAAGGGGAAGGGGCCAAAATCAAATTTACTCTCATTAAACAGGTCTCCGTCAGATCTCCGAACTTTGCCCTGCGAACCCCTATCTGCTGAAATCCCCGGCACCTCTTCTGCGCCATCTTTGCACCACGATGCCATGCCAGTCTGGCTTAATCGTAAGAAGAGGTGGGGACGCCGGCGGGTAGAAAGTGGTTCGGGGGGTTCCTGTCCTGCAAATCGATTTGTTCACCTCTAGTTGACATCTATAACGTTTCTCGTAGGAGACGGGTCTCTCCCTAAAAAGTCAGCACTTACAGGACAATGGCTAAGAGGGTAGCGCCCTTCTCCAGTCGTAGCCCTTTCTATTTAGTTCTCCATTTCCTGTAGGAATAACAGAGGAATAGTGAGACATTAATCTTTAAATAAGAAAACTAATGTACGGTATCGGAGATATCAGTGGTGTCTAATCCTCACCCCCATCGTTCAGCAGCTGTGTTACCACTTTAGTGCCTATAGGAGGCAGACACGGCGATCACCGCTGTTTGCCAAATTAGACACGTCGGCCTCTTAAGAAATTGAGACAATTCATTTAAGTTTCTTTCTCTTTAAAAGTTGCATATACTTTTATAGGGCCGTATATTTAATAATTTGGCACCTATTAGACCCTACTGATGCCAGATTAAAGGATTATTATATTTGGTCACTGTGCGGGAAATACGCAGGAAGAAGAATATTTTAGGCATCAAAAGCCTGGTACAAACTCGCGCCGGTCCCGGTGCACATAATTAGGCTCATGTAGAGCCATCGCCTTAAGATCTACAATACAATTCAGTGTAAAACATGACAAATATGCAGTGTACAAAGTGTCAAGAGGACGCCTAAGGGGTTAACAGCAGGAGGCTGAGAGATTAATCATCCCATAGCAGGAAGCACAGCCGGAGTAGAGCGGTGCTGGAGAGTTAAGCATGCACCGCTGCACCGCTCACTCCAATGTATGGAAAGATGGAGTATTGATCCAAGTCCGCTTATAGTGTTGTCATCTAATGCACGGCTCCACAATTAGTTTTTTGCTTTATTGTGTGCATGTAGCGGTATATCAGATGCCGCTGCCACCGTGTACGGAGATTTATCCCATGATGGCGGGATCTTACCGATATTGCCAAAAAGTGCTGCAGAATTATTACTATCATGAAATACTTGTGTGCTGGGATCCAGGGAGCAGACGGGAATCACAGGACACAACGTATCAAAGCTTCATGTCCACTACTCCAAGTTTACGTTAGAGATTTTGTGAAAAAGGATTCCTCAACATCTGTATTAGGCATCGCAGAGGGGACCCAGAAAAAAGCAAGGTGGACAGAACTTGGAAAGCTAAAAGATTATTTTAATGTCATTATTGAACACAGTGAAGTCATTATACAGGAGAATGCGTGCAATACTGTCACCGTGCAGGGAGAACGCACGCGGCGACATCACAGTGAAGGGAGAATGCATGCGGCGACGTCACAGGGCAGGAAGAACGCACACGGCGACATCACAGTGACGGGAGAATGCACGCGGCGACGTCACAGGGCAGGAAGAACGCACGCGGTGACGTCACAGTGACGGGAGAACGCACGCGGCGACATTACAGTGCAGGGAGAACGCATGCGGTGATGTCACAGTGAAGGGAGAACGCATGAGGCGACGTCACAGTGAAGGGAGAATGCATGCGGCGACGTCACAGGGCAGGAAGAACGCATGCGGTGATGTCACAGTGAAGGAAGAACGCACGGGGCGACGTCACAGTGAAGGAAGAACGCACGGGGCGACGTCACAGTGAAGGAAGAACGCACACGGCGACATCACAGTGAAGGAAGAACGCACACGGCGACATCACAGTGAAGGAAGAACGCACACGGCGACATCACAGTGAAGGAAGAACGCACACGGCGACATCACAGAGACGGGAGAACGCACGCGGCGACGTCACAGTGACGGGAGAATGCACGCGGTGACGTCACAGTGAAGGGAGAATGCATGCGGCAACGTCACAGGGCAGGAAGAACGCACGCGGCGACATCACAGTGACGGGAGAATGCATGCGGCGACGTCACAGTGACGGGAGAACGCACGCGGCGACGTCACAGTGAAGGGAGAATGCATGCGGTGACATCACAGTGAAGGGAGAACGCACGCGGTGACATCACAGTGAAGGGAGAATGCATGCGGCAACGTCACAGGGCAGGAAGAACGCACGCGGCGACATCACAGTGACGGGAGAATGCATGCGGCGACGTCACAGTGACGGGAGAACGCACGCGGCGACGTCACAGTGAAGGGAGAATGCATGCGGCGACATCACAGTGAAGGGAGAATGCATGCGGCGACGTCACAGGGCAGGAAGAACGCACACAGCGACATCACAGTGACGGGAGAATGCACGCGGCGACGTCACAGGGCAGGAAGAACGCACGCGGTGACGTCACAGTGACGGGAGAACGCACGCGGCGACGTTACAGTGCAGGGAGAACGCATGCGGTGATGTCACAGTGAAGGGAGAACGCATGAGGCGACGTCACAGTGAAGGGAGAACGCATGCGGTGATGTCACAGTGAAGGAAGAACGCACATGGCGACATCACAGTGAAGGAAGAACGCACACGGCGACGTCACAGTGAAGGGAGAATGCATGCGGCAACGTCACAGGGCAGGAAGAACGCACGCGGCGACATCACAGTGACGGGAGAACGCACGCGGCGACGTCACAGTGAAGGGAGAATGCATGCGGCGACATCACAGTGACGGGAGAATGCATGCGGCGACGTCACAGTGCAGGAAGAACGCACACGGCGACGTCACAGTGCAGGGAGAACGCACGCAGTGCCGTCACAGTGAAGGAAGAACGTACGCGGCGACTTCACAGCGCAGGGCGAACGCAGTGCAGGGAGAACGCACGCGGCGACGTCACAGTGCAGGAATAATTCATTAGAATGTGCACACCATGCAAGGAGGAAGGGGGGATTGGACGTTATTACAGGTAGAATACTTATGATTTTGGAAATACAATCAGTCATTATCGTGACATTTTTTGCCTCCTCCTCATCCTTGAGTTACCATTTTCATAAAGTTAAAGGGAATCCGTCAGTAGGTTTTTGCTACCGCCTCTGAGAGCAGCGTAATGTAGGGAAAGATAAACTGAATCCAACGATGTATCACTGAGATTACTGTGTGCAGCCGTTCTGACACAATGAGAACTTTTAGATTTAACATGAAGCAGAGCTGAGAAAGCTAACCAAGCCCCCACCGCAGCTGACCCCACTCCCACCGCAGCGGACCCCACCCCACAGGCTATGTATAAAGTCCATAGACAGTGAGGTGCTTAGATGCTGGATTAGTCCATTAGTCATAGACTGTAAGCTTGCCAGCAGGGCCCTCATTCCTCTTGGCATCTGTTTTGATCTGTGTTTATTGTTAAGCTGTAATGTCTATTGTCTGTACATACAAGTCCCCTCTATAATATAAAGTGCTGTGGAATATGTTGGCGCTATAGAAATAAAATTATTATTATTACCTCTTAGTGATAAATCCTTCACAGTTCGTAAACTACAGCAGCACTTTGACAAGTGACACATCCCTGAATTCTGTGATTCAGCCTCTATCTCCTGCTGTCCTCAGATTACATAGCAAAAACCTGCTGACAGATTCCCTTTAAGACTTCGACATCTGAACTCTATCAAATGCAGCTGAAAATATATGTAAGAAGTGTCTTAGTCTCTCAGCTTTTATTCAGATGCTTGTTATGTGTGTGGACGCGCTGTCATCCGGTTGACGGGTGGATCCTCGGGAACATTCTCCAGGCCATCCGAACATATAAATGTTCCTATAAGAAGCTTTATAAATAACGTTTAACACGGTGGAAATTCCAGATAATCAGCAGTGAAATGTCAAGTGCAGCCGAGAAGCGGAGAAGCCAACACGGTAAACGCTTGTCGGAGGCCGCTACCTGCATAATGTGGAGGGAACAGAGCGAGAGGCATCAAGGACGTTACTCCACATCTCCTGAGCGGGTGGATAAATATTTGGGCAGATAAAACAAAACTATCTCCTTCCAGATTCGTGACCCCGGGAGACCAGGATCCGACATTTTCTTGCAGCGCACAATACCTTACGAGCCAGATAAGATCTGTGTAAATCAAAAGTCAATTAAAAAAACTCCATAGACACGCTGATCGGCGGCAGGATCTGTAATCTCCGGCCTGTGGAGCAGCAGTAATTAAAAGCTAGGCTCAGATAACGATGGCGTGCGCATTAAAGGGCCGGCGACCGCGAGCAACACCCGTCATCCCATATTGCAGCGCTTAGGGAGGGATCAGGGTCAGGCAATTTCAAGGGTTAACCCTAATCCTAGATTCACAACGAACCCTGCACAATTTTTTCAGCAAATTGCATCAGATTTTCTGCATGATATTTCTGCAAGTCCAATAACCATACACTCATGGAGAATCATGATGGATTTTTAGTGGTAACCAGATTTTAACAATCTCATCCACCATTATTTGCCAAAACCGAAGCCGAATCTCACTGCAGGTTTTAACAGTTTCACTGCAGAACGGGAGAAATGTGCAGGGAAGTTACAGCAAAATCTGCTGCGGATTCAGCAAGAATGTAGCACCCATTATGGTGGAAACATTTTACCTCCGGCATTACACAATCTCTTTTTATAAATATCCAATTTGGATAGAGAGTAGAGAACACATTTGTAGCCCCCCAGCTCTGCTACACCATAGCGAGTAGCTATAAAGAGCGGCTCCACATAGAGATGGCCAGTGAGGCTGTGTGTTACTAAGAGGGTGGTCCGGTGCTGCTCACGCCCGCGGTTTGGGGTGGACGGCGCTGACGACATCACATCTATCCGGCGGTGAAAACGAATTGGAGATGTGCACGATAACGGCTGATTATGTATGTGCCCGAGCAGGATCGTGCAGGTGACATGCGGCTTCACCTACCGATGTCGATGGGAGCGGCTTTGGACAACCCCTTTAAGGCAGCCTATTGATGTCAATGAGAAAGCTGGCATCATTAACGGCTATCTTTACGGTTACGGACTGGGGCCTTCTGTCCAAACCATTGAGCCCCTTTGTGTATGTTCTCCCGTGGCATCTGCAATGTTGGCGACACGTGCTACAGATATCACTGCGGAGAAGGAGCGCCGGAGCCGCACATTTCTCTCTTTTGCAAAGGATTAAAGTCGGACCTAAATCCGCAGCATAAATGGACGAGCTGCAAATCTCCAACTTGCTCCTGTCCGTCTACGCTGCAGATTTATTTGCCCGAGATTTCCTATAATCGCATTCACTAGGCTGGCAGATAAAACGCAGTGAAAACTTTTCTGCATTTTTGCACTGAATGAACTTCGCCCAATAGAAACAATATGTCCGCGGTCTGAAGACACAAGCACTTTATAAAAGGTTCTGCTAGGATCACGGCGACAGGTTAAATAACATTTTCTCTAATGGAGAACATTTGCATGCGAACGCTTTATCCGCTCTCGGCAGGTTAAGCACTCGGCATTTACGGCGCACATTTGCTGCTCATGAGACCGGAGACGTCTGCTCTCCGCTGATTACGGGAGAGCGCGTGTTCAGCCGATACGCTGCCTTTAAGCTGGCGGCGTAGAAGGACCTGTGTGCGGCCACCGGAAATGCTGTTGGAGAGCTAAACTTAATCCTGGACGCCATATTAAAAAGTCACCTTGTGAAGCAGAGTAAAAAAAACAAAAAACAAAACTGTAAAATATTCCAGTGCGCCCCAAGAGCGCTCACAAAACGTCGTGCATCATGTTCAGATCAGAAAACAGATGTCAGAAACAAAAGCTCATTAATTAAAGAACATTAATTACACAAATAACGCCGCCGCACATCAAAGCGCCAGATAAAGGAAGATCCAGGATCACCTGCTGCTCGGAGCGCATCAGACATGACGTCCAACGGCACGGAAACAAACCGATGGGTAGAAAAGGTTCCACAACTCTCTCATATCCCCAGCTTCTGTGCAGGGAAGGAGGAAGGTGAGCTGTGACCAGCATCTATTACCTTCAATGGAAGACTGTAGTGTGCATGCTCTGTAACATGTACTCGGCTCTCTGAGCAGGCAGGGTGTGGAGGTGAGCTGTGACCATCATTATTATCCCCCACTGGAGTGTGTTGTGAGCATGCTCTGCGATCTGTGCAGATTTCATTGGAGAGTATGGAGATGATCTGTGATCAGATATCTTCCATCGCACTGTATTGTGGGCAAGCTATGCAGGAGTACTGTGTGCATGCTATGTGGAAATGGGATTGCGCAGGGAGGTGGAGCAGGTGTGCTGTGATCATTGCCTATTATTTTCTATTGGAGAGTGTTATGGGCATTATCTGTGCAGAGAAGAGGAGGAGATATTTTTCGCAATGTTATGATCCTACGTTGACTCCATCCAGTTCTTCCTTAGGTGATGTATGACTCCGTGTGATGAAAATTAAATTGTGGTCTTTGCTTCCAGTATATACTGCACAAAAAAGTGCTAAAAAGTGATACGGACGGAACAGCCTATAGTGAGGGCTCAGGGACGGAAATGTATTGACTTTATTTTTTTAAATGTTGAGACAATAAAAGTCTAAAAAAAAGAAAAAAAAAAAGAAAATCTATATCATCAACTTTTATCATTAAACTTATTTTTTTTTTTAAAAGGTGGGAATCTCAAAGATTTTCTGTAAGGACAAGAATCCCAAGGCCTCTGCGGTATATTCCCCTGTTAGGGTCGCCGGATCCCAATTAACCAGCAGCGCAGAATTTCTTATGACCCTGTCTCTTTAAACAAACAAAATGTACATGTTTGCCCCTTGAAAGTGCAGATGACATCTCAATAATGCGGACACCCAGCGGTGTGCGAGTGCGGCTCTTGACACTTGTTGTATCGCGTTCTGCGGCAGAAACAGACATTAATTACAGTGTTCTCTGGGATGCGACCATTTTAGAACTTGTGACTTGTGGAGGAAAAATTGAAAAATTAACATAATAGGCTTTTGACACTTTCCTGCTTAAGCAAAAATTAATTCTATCTCCCAATTTCTGCGCAAAGTCTTTCTAATTTCTCTAATCTGAAGTCCCCGTGGGAGGGAGCGCGATGCTTTCAAGCAGCTCTTCCTTTTTTTTTTTTTTAATTATGTGCTTTATTTGATGGAAGACTAAATCACTAAGCCTCCCTTTGTGCTTCTTTCAGGCGTTCTCACTGGAAATAAAAGTTAATTTAAAGCAAATGAAGTTTTTAGACGGAGAATATATTATGTTACATAAAAGAATAGCATTTGTACAGAAACTATTTTCTTTCTTTCAGGCCTTCCCTGGTTCGTCGTCCCAGCATTGCTTTTCCCTGGACACGTCCGCGCTTACGGCTCAGTTGGGACGGGACGAAACGGTTCTAGATGTAAAAGGGGTGAAACATTGTGTCAGTGCGTCACTGAGGAGCGACGGACCGAACTCATCGGCCGGAGCGCTCCTCTTACCACATTACATACGGGGGCGCTGTATCTCCGGTCGAACAATGTACCGTTAGCGGAGTGTTACCGATCAGTAAGGATCATCATACGAGATTGTGGAACATTCACACAACCGCGCACCTGATAGTACGGGTCACAAGACGCACAGTGGGGCAGTAATACGTATGAGAAAATACGGTTATTTAATTAGTACGCAAGACCGATTTCCCAGCGCAAACGTGATCGCAAAATCAGCGTTACCATAAGCTTAGCATTAATGTCTCTGTTAAAGGGGTTGTGCACTAGCATCTTTCACAAGGGCTGTCGCTTCTAAAGGTTTGGTTGTTCAGAAGCACGTCGCTCCCTCTTCCTCCTCCCAGCTTCCCGCTTGCTGGGGGGCAGCACGCTCCTGAATGACTGACAGTTTGGACCCGTGGTAAGGTTGCGCTGTAGGTCTGAACTCTGCACACACCCATGCTGCGAGTCTCGTGATTTTCCTCTGTAGCATGGGAGCAGAGTTCACTGGAGCCGACAAGATCCAGCCAGATTCGGAGGAGCATTCTAGGCTGTACGGGCAAACAGATTCTAAGCGCTGCGCCCTACTTGCCTGGGAGACCGACTACTGCTGATAGACTGCAAAGGTGGCCAGTAACTGAGGCAACGAGCAGCAAACTATAGAATTCAAAAGCCCTCTTTAAGAGCAAATAGAATCTCTAATACGAGATAAATTACAAAAAGTATCCTGCCTTTTGTTTCGCTTTTTTTTTGTTCTCCTTCCAAGCAATTTTACCCATTTAGGATTATGAGATCTTCTTTAACCCCTTTGTGACCGGGCCAAATTTTTGAAATCCTACCAGTGTCACTTTAAGTGGTAATAACTCTAGAACACTTTAACAGATCGTATTGATTTTGAGATTGTTTTTTTTCGTGACACATTGTACTCTATGTTAATGGTAATTTATGCCAATAATTTCTGTTTATTTATAAAAAATATCAGAAATTTGTCAAAAATTTTTAAATATTAGCAATTTTCATACTTTGAATCCATTTAATCCTGACAGTCATATACATAAAATAGTCAATAAATAACATTTCCCTCATGCCGGCTTAACATCAGCACCATTTTTAAAATATCCTTTTATTTTGTTAGGATGTTAGAAGGTTTAAAATTGTAGCAGCAATTTTTCATGGAAATTTACAAAACTTACTTCCTGGTGACTGGGGCAATTATTAATAAATTGTCGTAAGGTGACAATCTGAAAGGTTTCAGGATTTATTAATTATATGGAGGAAGGACATTCAATAGGAATGAAGGGCACCGCGTCAGCATTTGATGCCGTTTCCAGTGGACAAGGCAGGTCTGACAGACCCGAGACTTTTTACCCCAATAAACAACCACTACTGGGTAATATCTCTAATAATGTCCAGATACAGATTTTGAATTTGTACATTACATAAAAAACAAAAACACAAATAAAACTATAACGTGGCTCCAAAGAGAGTCTTTCATCTCTCCCAAGCAGCCGCGCTAGTTGTCCTTTTCTTGCTCATCTTCATGAGGCATCATCCAGCACACGTGCACTGCAGCGAGGTGTATGTGCCTCCAGAGCCGACTAGTGATGACATGTCAGCCAGAGGGACCCTCAATGAGGCCAGAAAAGGACCAGCCAGCGTGACTGCTCCGGAGACAGCATGAAAGACATATATAGATGAAACACATCTATATTCAGCATTAATTGGTAAGCAGCGTGTATCGAGTTGAAGCTTTAATCACTTGATGATCTCTTCTTCACATCTCAGCAACATATATTTGATGGTCATTGAAGAGATTCCCAGACAGGACAGACCACCGACAGACCACCCAAGAACCTAACACATAAGAACCTATACCGGTGTTGTGTCCTGAGCACAACATAACCCGGTGCTGGTGCATTGGCACCCACATAATTCTGCACTGGCTTTGCCTTATAAAGCCCATGCTCTGTATTTACTTGATTGGAGCAGCGTTGCGGTTCCCTGCACAGCAGCGCTCCCATCCATCTTGTGCAGAGGGCTCCTCGGACGCTTCATTCTCTGGACTCTTAACTTCTGAATTTCAGACACCCAGTGATCATCCTAGTGAAATGCCAAAGCAAAGCTGTATGTCTGGATCAGCGGCACCGACATGCGGCATTGGTGCAGTGAGGAACAACAAAGTTGGATAAGCGGGATAGCACAAAGAACAGCAAAAAATGAACAACTGGACTGTCCTGGAACAGCAGAGCTGGATATGATAGAACAAACAAGTGGAATAGTGGAGCCGAGAATGAACACAGACATCTTTAAACAGAGCTGAGTACACAGAAAGGCAACTTGAAACAGCAGGGCAAAGTATGCAGAGAAGCACTTTGGTATAAAACAGCCAAGTGTGCAGTATAGCAGAGATGGGTTTGTCAGAACACACACTTTGGAAGATATGCAGCAGAACCCAGTAAATAAGCAGACCTCAATAAGTGCTGTGGCATAATATCCCAGAATGTAGTAACAAGCAAGGACACCGAACTACCCGAATACTTAGGAAACATATTGCCTCCTGAGCCAACTGATAAGGACTCAGTCAGCTGTGACCCAAGGCATGAGCTGGCTTACCATATTAACCTAATGAGCAGATGGAGCCTACCGCCAAGGAAGGATGAAGCAGAGTCCAGCTCTGAAGCCAGGACAGGTGAGCAATATGCAACAAGTGTAGAAGCTGACGGAACATGCCAGCGGGGAAGGAGAAAGCACAGCCCAGCGATGGAGCCACGACAGGTGAGCAATGCCCAACGAGCGTAGGAGCAGATGGAACTTGCCAGCGTGGAAAGAAACATAGGCCAGCTCTGGAGCCAGGACAGGTGAGCAATGCCCAACGAGCGTAGGAGCAGATGGAACCTGCCAGCGTGGAAAGAAACATAGGCCAGCTCTGGAGCCAGGAGAGGTGAGCAATGCCCAACGAACGTAGGAGCAGATGGAACTTGCCTGCGGGGAAAGAAGTATAGCCCAGCTCTGAAACCAGGACAGGTGAGCAATGCCCAACGAGCGTAGGAGCAGATGGAACCTGCCAGTGAGGAAGGAGAAAACAGTGCCCATCGGTGGAGACGAGAGAGGTGAGCAACAGCCAACAAGCATAGGAGCAGACTGAACATGCCATTGAAAAAAGCAGAGCACAGCAAGAGAGCTGGGACACGTGAGCAATGCCCAACGAGAGTAGGAGCAGATGGAACCTACTGCCGAGGAAGGAGGAAACAAAGTCCAGCTCTGGAGCCAAGAGAGGTGAGCAATACCCAACGAGCGTAGGAGCAGATGGAACCTGCCAGTGAGGAAGGAGAAAGCAGTGCCCATCGGTGGAGACGAGAGAGGTGAGCAACAGCCAACAAGCATAGGAGCAGACTGAACATGCCAGTGAAAAAAGCAGAGCACAGCAAGAGAGCTGGGACACGTGAGCAATGTCCAACGAGAGTAGGAGCAGATGGAACCTACTGCCGAGGAAGGAGGAAACAAAGTCCAGCTCTGGAGCCAAGAGAGGTGAGCAATTCCCAACGAGCATAGGAGCAGATCAGATAGTACCTGCCATGAGGAAGGAAGAAAGAATGAAGAGCCCTTTGCTAGCGCCACGACAGGTAAACACCTACATTTAAAACTCAGTGTTAGGAACGGCGGAACGCACTAAATAAATAATAAAGTGCGTTCGCCGCTCGGGGTCCACCGTGCAGAAGGTGTTAACACTGCTGCTAATTAATGGCAGACGCGCTATATGGCGGTATAATGCGCATGGGTTCAACGTCACCCGACGTTCGCAGAGCGGACTCTGTTAACCCACAGAGGCGCTGTAACAAACAAACACCGAGCCTGTTAGACTCACAGGTCTCAGCGAAATTGCACGCACGGTATTAGGTCACAGGACACGGGTCCAAGACAGGGGACGGTGTCCGTCTAGACCTACCGTGCGTGTGGCGTCGCTACTGCGGACGCCGGTAAGTGCTGCTGAATGCAGCTCGGCGGCAGACACAGCCGCTATGCAATAGTGCCGTGAGAGATGAGACACCACTGGACGCTAGTGTAGAGGTGCAGTGTGCACAGTGGCCTATGGCTTGCCACTGACTGGCGCTGACTCTTTCTATAGTTCCCTATCCACATGCGTAATATCAGAGGGAGGGGAATCTTAATAAGTCAGTCACCAGAATCATACATCCATCACCATTCACACATCTAGCAAGAAGAGTCTATACCAGCGCATGGCCGAGTGGCGCCATGAGGGCCTTTTATAGCCGTGCGCTGCCAGGACCTTCCAGATCTCTGAGATGGACCAATCAGATCTGGAGAAGGACATGAGCATGTGACTCCCGACCTCCAATGCGAGATCGTCTCGTGAGCATGCTCAGTGGAGCGGCAGAGGAACTTAGCCTTAGGAATGACTTAATGCAGAGCAGCATGTGAGGCTCTGGATTCCTGTTGCGTAGCTGCAGAAATCCGGCGCCTAATACTCAGCTCCTGTATACCTAGAAAAAGCTATAACTGAGCCTATTCTACTCTGGCCAAGAAATGAGGTTTCCAATGTAGGATGAGGAAAAAATCACCGCAGAAGTGGTAATGGCAGCTGTACTTGGTTTCTCCAACTTTCCCAGAAAGAGACGTGCAAATACAATTTTTCAGAACATAGCAAAAGTGTAAGGCTTCTTTTCCCCCCCAACTCTTAGAAGTCTTCTTTAATATCAGCATATGTCGTTGCTGCAGTCACTTTATCGCTGCACGGTGCAGGTTTTGTAAAAGTCACCAGTGCAGCGAGCACATTCCCAGTATGGTAAGTGAGAGCAGCGTAATGAAGCACGTAGTTATTAGTTCATTACGCTAAATATACAGCTTTGACATTTCATGCGAGCGACACATGGAAAGGTTACCCGACGTTTTCCTCTTTGTGGCGATGGCTTCTGGGGAACCATTCTGTGAAGAATCCTATTTACTTATATCTGGCTCCCCGCAAACTATTTCATCGCTCGCACTTGTTGTGGGCACTCCATGCCTCCAACGCTGTTTAATTCATTTAGTCGGAGAGTTCGGCAAAGAGACAGAATTCTTAATGTGACATTTACAGGCTGCTGGGTCATTTACAGCTCTGAGACACGGCGGATCACCCGCTAAACGAGGAGCGGCGGGGCCGGGTGCACAAGAAACACTCCATGTCTGAAATCACAGATAGCGGACACTTTATTTTTGTTATATAAGGGAGAACTCTGCTGTTGGAAACAGCTTATTGCTAATCCAAGTAAATGTTGAGTAAATGTATCTATCACTTGCATTACTCATCTTCTACTGATTTCAGGATTTAGGAGGCTTTCTTCTCCGCTCATGACTGAAGGTAAATTCACACTTCTGATGGCTTCCTGTTCCACCCCCCACTTCTGCCCGTGGGAAAGTTCAGGGCCCCGCCGGGGGATAACCAGGGCCCCGCCGGGGGAAAACCAGGGCCCCGCCGGGGGAAAACCAGGGCCCCGCCGGGGGAAAACCAGGGCCCCGCCGGGGGAAAACCAGGGCCCCGCCGGGGGAGAGCCGATGCGATGCTTTACTCTAAATTTTGTTATAAAAGCATGCAAAATATCCAAAATTACAGACCGTCTGGCGGTCACACATATAAACGGCTATCTCGCAGGACCGTACGATTGTTGTGTGTGTACATGGATCTTTCAAATCTCTGACAGATGATGTTGGGAGAAGGAAGGACTGAGCATGTTGAATTTCACTGCCTGATCCTTTAATAAATTTAATTGGGGGCTTGCAGAGATAAAAAAAAAGAAAAAAATACTATACTTGTGAGATCCAGCTTCCTCAGTGCCCCTGTCCTCCTGTGATGATGCACTTCTACCAGCAGCAACGAGGAAGATGCAGCTGTGGAACGACGCCGCTGGTCTGACCTGTCAATCATCAGGAACGCAGCATTGCCCCAACAAGAAGGGAGGCAGAAGAACACTGTGCTCATCATGGCCTCCTTTAAGGCCCCTGTAAAGACCCTCTGCCAAAATAGGCACTGGATTATCCCAGGAAAATCAAGAGGGAGGGAATCCAACTGGCCGTCCTCTTCTCCCCCGACATCACTTGTTGGAGGACACTCGGGATACGCCCCAATACACAGACTGTCGTACGATACGACAGATATTGGTGGGTTCAGACCACCTTCTCGGTGTAAACCCTCAGACTATTTCACATTCTTTTGTGAAGCAAGAAACATTTAGGCCAGCCTGAGATCTTACGATTGCCCTCAGGGGGGGGCAACAAGACATGAACATAGTCCAGGAAAGAAAAATGGGCCAGTTACCTTAAGACAACATCCACACATATGAAAGCATAGGACACGGGGATGTAACAGAGGAGTGGGAGAATGAGGTCTGCTCCCCAACATTGCTAATGGCATGGGACCCCAGCTGTGGGAAGATCCAGGATCAGTAAATCCGGGGGGTTGACCTGTTTTGTGGTTGTCCCACCTTATTTCAGAGAATCAGGTATCTGGCATTTGGGGGATGAATCACTAACGGCCAAGAAAAGGGGCTGAACATTAGAGAATCATGGCTGCTACAACAGCGCCACACCATTCTGCAGGCTTTGTGTGGTACTGCTAAACCGTGGTACATGTGGACGGTATCAGGGAACAAGATGTGGACAGAACCTTTCCACAGTCCCAATGAAGGACTTACACTCCGGCCTCTCCCTATTCAAAAATAGGTGAAAAATGGAAACGACAGACTGCAATCAACACAGCAGTTTCCCTTTAGGTACATGTCCCTTTAATTAGAGCACAATGCTAAAAAAAAGGAACAAAATGAGGCATTATCCACCAGTAAACAATCCGTCCTGCCCTAGCCAGAAACTGTCCAAGGGTATATCGAACTATCCTCAATGACAATGAATATCCAAAGGGCATCCAGCCCGACTGCAACTTCTGATAAGTCCCATTATCTCGGCTCATCAAGCGCAGTACATTGGCCCTCGGCCACCAATGAAGTTAATTAACCTAATTCCCCAACCTTTGCCTGCATCTATTAAAGAACCAACAAAAAGCAAAAAAAAAAGCTCAAAAGGGAACATCTAACAGCGGAGACTGCAGTAATACTGAGATTACCAGGCAGATATGACATCTCAAGCGGCACAAAGCGACCCCTATATCACCAGAGACGCTTCGACAGCCAATCAGATCCACAAAGATCCGAGAAATGGATAAAATATCTGCGAGGTTTAGTGCAAATGTCTGATAGGCAAGAACACCCTTAATAGGCATTTTACATAGATACTAATACACAAAACTGATCTTTATAAAGAGTAACTTATATTACATCCAGTATTATACCCCAAAGCTGCACTCAGTATTTTGTTGGTGCAGTCACTGTGTACATACATTACATTACTGATCCTGTACTGATCCTGAGTTACATCCTGTACTATACTCCAGAGCTGCACTCACTATTCTGCTGGTGGAGTCACTGTCCACATACATTACATTACTGATCCTGAGTTACATCCTGTATTATCCTCCAGAGCTGCACTCACTATTCTGCTGGTGCAGTCACTGTGTACATTCATTACATTACTGATCCTGAGTTACATCCTGTATTATACTCCAGAGCTGCACTCACTATTCTGCTGGTGCAGTCACTGTGTACATACATTACATTACTGATCCTGAGTTACATCCTGTACTATACTCCAGAGCTGCACTCACTACGTACATACATTACTGATCCTGTACTGATCCTGAGTTACATCCTGTACTATACTCCAGAGCTGCACTCACTATTCTGCTGGTGGAGTCACTGTCCACATACATTACATTACTGATCCTGAGTTACATCCTGTATTATCCTCCAGAGCTGCACTCACTATTCTGCTGGTGCAGTCACTGTGTACATTCATTACATTACTGATCCCGAGTTACATCCTGTATTATACTCCAGAGCTGCACTCACTATTCTGCTGGTGCAGTCACTGTGTACATACATTACATTACTGATCCTGAGTTACATCCTGTACTATACTCCAGAGCTGCACTCACTACGTACATACATTACTGATCCTGTACAGATGCGGAATTACATCCATAGCTGCTGATACTACAACTCCCAGCACACCCTGCCAGCCGCAGGCTCTCTGACTTCCATATAAAGCAGCTGGTATTATTCCCCTGGTCTCAGAGTTGGGTTATCAGTAAATCACCAGCAGAACAATGGCTGTGGTGTGATGTTCGCTCCCATGACCGTTTAATATTTATTCCTGCTATTTGCGGCACTGTGGTGGGCTCGTATATCACGCCATATCTCTCCTAGGTGTGAGGTGCCCACTCCTGGCATTAATACAAGTTGACTCTGTTCAGCCTTTAAATCACTTTTTTCTATGGTGATAGCATGGATGACTTATTGTGCCGCTCTCCGCTCTTCATAAATCACAAGAATTGCTCAAAAGCTGCTTAAATAGTGAACGGGACAATTTGTGCTGCACGGAAGAGACTGGAGATTGTAATAACGGATATTTATGTCCTGTACAAAAGCCTTGTATTACAATGAGCGCGACAGCATCAGACAAAGGGCGGAATGTGATATATCAGTCATTGTACAGGAAGGGGAGGAGGTGAGCTGTGACATCACCTATTCTCAATGGTGGATCCTATGTTATATACTGTATATAGAGGTGTTATCAGTTATTGCAAAAGGGGAGGAGGTGAGCTGTGATACCACCTATTGTGAATGGTGGATCCTGTGTTATCAGTCATTGTAAAGGAGGGGGAGGTGAGCTGTAACATCAACTATTGTGAATGGTAGATCATGTTTTATCAGCTGTGCACAAGTGTGTTATCAGTCATTGTATCTCCCTTTTCCCGCTCTCTGACCACAACCTTGTTTCCTTCTCTGTCAAGAACTGTCCCCTCACTTGGGACACCCCCACTTACCACACATGTAGCAATACAGGCACCATTAACACCCAGAAGCTTATGGACAATCAAGCCTCATCTTTAGCTCCCATCTCCTCCCGCTCCTGTCCACTACAATAACACACTGCAGATCGCCCTGGATGAAGCGTGGGCTGCTACACGCAGAAAGACCCGACCCAGATGACGGCGACCCTGGCACACGATGCAAACACGGTTTCTTCAGCGTTGTTCAAGGTGCGCTGAGCGTCGGTGGAGAAAAATCACTTTTAGCAGAGAAATTCATCCACTATAGGTTCACGCTCAAAACTAATAACTCTGCGCTTCATCTGTCTTGGGGTCATATTTGACACAACTTTTCTTTATTCCCTATATCCGATCACTCACTCGCTTGTGTCACCTGCATCTTAAAAACTTCTCCAGAATCCAACCTTTTCTCACCTTTGAAACTGCTAAAACTCTTACTGTCGCTCTTATTCACTCTCGTCTGGACTACTGCAACTCTCTACTGATTAATTAAGAGGGAGACCAAACTCTTTCCTCTCCAATCTATCCTGACTGCAGCAGCCAGGGTCGCATTTCTGTCCAGCCATTTCACCGAAACGTCCACCTCGTGCCAGTCATTACACTGGTTACCCATTCACTACAGAATACAATATAAACTCATATCTCGCCCACAAAACCCTCCACAGTCCTGCACCACCCTACATGTCCATCCTCATCTGTCTGTCGCCCTACACATTCTCTCCGTTCTGAAACCTGACCTAAGTAACATTCTCTATAATTCAAACTTCGCACCTCTGTCTCCAAGACTTCTTTCGTGGTACGCCAGTTCTCTAGAATGCATTACCCCAGTCGATCCGAAAGTTATCTAGACCAAACACATCTCCTTAAATGAACCTGTCACCTCAACTCACAAACCTAACTCTCCCTAATTCCTTCCTTCTAAATATTACTCAAAATCTGTTCCCTCCTATTCATCTGCCTCCACACCCTTCATACACATGATAACTGTACCTGATAACACACTGGCTGATCACCGGATCCTGCAGCTTTGTATGAAATTCCCTTTTTATTACGATTGCTGGATATGAAATAACAAGCACTTTTCACCCATTGTGTCACTTACCTTGTATTGAATTTATTGTCTGTATATGTCCTCTCTTAATTGTAAAGTGCTGCGGAATATGCTGGAGCTTACAAAATATTATTATTGTACAGGAGGAGGAGGTGAGCTGTGATATCACCTACAGTGAATGGTGGATCCTGTTTTATCAGCTGTATATAGAGATGTTATCAGTCATTGTACAGAAGGGTGTTATGATTGAGTCACCGTAGGAGGCAGACACAAAAATAGAAGCTACATCCAGAAAACCAGAGAAGTTGGCAACTATCAGATTGCAGACCCCTGAACCTATCAACACAACTAGCAGTAGCCGTGGGGGGTTCCTACGATGCCCTAGACCCCTCGATCACAGCCGGAGAATTACATAGGCCTAAAGAAAGAAAGGGGAAATCTAAACTGCCCCAGAGCAGACCCCAAAGTAAAAGGCAGCCCCCAACATATAATGACGGTGAAGCAAGATGAAAAAACACTCACACAGATAGAAAGATAGGCTGAGCAAACGATGGGGCCCAAGCTAGCTAAACAGAACAGGAAAGGAAGGTTGCTGTCTGCAATCTGCCAAAACCCTACCAAAGACAAGCCAACAAGCTGATATGAAAAAGACCCTGAAGCAGCTAGGCTTCAAAAACTAAATCAGCACTCAGGTATTTTCAGAAGACAGAGCTAAAGGAATTCAGCACACCCCAGCAGGGAATGGCAGAAATCCAGAAAAACAAAGCAAAACAAAGTCTAAGCACAAATGCAAAAGGCCGAGCAGAAAACTTAGCTTTAGAGGAGCAGGAATTCAGACTGGTCTCCAAGGATCCCAAAGAGAAGTCACCCGCAGGGCAGAAGGGCGTCAGCAGCATTATATCCAGTCAGTAACTCCACTCAGCCAGTCATCATCATCAGACTCAGGTGTTTGATAATCAGGCTCACTACCTTTCTTTACCAGAAGAGGGAGTTCCTCGGGCCTCAGTAGTGAAGGGGAAAATGAACTCACAACAGGAGGGAGGAAGAGGTGAGATGTGATATCACCTACAGTGAACAGAGGATCCCGTTTTATCATCTGTATCTGATATAGGTTGTCATTGTACAGGAGGAGGTGAGCTGTGACATCCCCTATAGGGAATGGTGGATCCTGTTTTCTCAGCTGCATATAGAGATGTTATCAGTCAGTATAATTCTGCCTGTGCTAAGAGAGACTGCTGTGAAGTGGTAGTTTTAGTACAGGAAGCGTCAGTCTAAGGCTATGTTCACATGTCCAATACCTATCAGAAAAGTTCCAGCAGCAATCCGTTGGCAAAAATTTTTGTAGATAACTTTAGATTGTTTCCCAAAGAATGATCTCTGCTGGATCTGGTTTTTAATTACATTGAAGTTTATGAACAACGGATTCATTAGTCATCTATAGGCTTCCATTCTACTGGATCCAGCAAGCAAAAAAAAAAAAAAACGGATCCATTATAAATGGGAGAACAACTGTTAAAAAAAAAAAAAATGGATCCAGTGGAGATGACTTTTTTGCCAATGAATTGCTGCTGGATCGGTTCTAACGGATCATTACTGGATATCAGCACATAGCCTAATAGGAGTCAGAGCGAAAAAAAGAATTACAGGATTTTTTTTTTTATACAAACCGCAATGTGGAAAAAAAAAGTTATTATGTCACTCCATCGTATAAAGTCTGGAGATGATCTTACGCTTCTGAGGTAATATACAAATAGCTTAAATAACAGAAAAAAGATACACATGGATACATCAGCAGAACAAAAAGTCCTGCACACGACACAGCGGTTGCTATGGAAATGGGATCAAATGAAGCGATGTCTGGCGAGATGCATCTCCGACAATAACCACAAGTTTATCTCGTCTGGTACAGAATATTTCTCTGCTCGTCTTCTGTGTTCCGGGCTCTGAAGCCGCCAACAAAGGAGGAACAAAAACCCGGAAAAAGTCACTCGGCCCCGATGGCTACAAGTGTCCGCACACCGCCTACAGAGTGTGCATGGACGAGTACGACACGTCAGGAGACTGACAGTGGGGTCACACTATGGGATGTCAGGAGACTGACAGTGGGGTCACACTATGGGATGTCAGGAGACTCACAGTGGGGTCACACTATGGGATGTCAGGAGACTCACAGTGGGGTCACACTATGGGATGTCAGGAGACTCACAGTGGGGTCACACTATGGGATGTCAGGAGACTCACAGTGGGGTCACACTATGGGATGTCAGGAGACTCACAGTGGGGTCACACTATGGGATGTCAGGAGACTCACAGTGGGGTCACACTATGGGATGTCAGGAGACTCACAGTGGGGTCACACTATGGGATGTCAGGAGACTCACAGTGGGGTCACACTATGGGATGTCAGGAGACTCACAGTGGGGTCACACTATGGGATGTCAGGAGACTCACAGTGGGGTCACACTATGGGATGTCAGGAGACTCACAGTGGGGTCACACTATGGGATGTCAGGAGACTCACAGTGGGGTCACACTATGGGATGTCAGGAGACTCACAGTGGGGTCACACTATGGGATGTCAGGAGACTCACAGTGGGGTCACACTATGGGATGTCAGGAGACTCACAGTGGGGTCACACTATGGGATGTCAGGAGACTCACAGTGGGGTCACACTATGGGATGTCAGGAGACTCACAGTGGGGTCACACTATGGGATGTCAGGAGACTCACAGTGGGGTCACACTATGGGATGTCAGGAGACTCACAGTGGGGTCACACTATGGGATGTCAGGAGACTCACAGTGGGGTCACACTATGGGATGTCAGGAGACTCACAGTGGGGTCACACTATGGGATGTCAGGAGACTCACAGTGGGGTCACACTATGGGATGTCAGGAGACTCACAGTGGGGTCACACTATGGGATGTCAGGAGACTCACAGTGGGGTCACACTATGGGATGTCAGGAGACTCACAGTGGGGTCACACTATGGGATGTCAGGAGACTCACAGTGGGGTCACACTATGGGATGTCAGGAGACTCACAGTGGGGTCACACTATGGGATGTCAGGAGACTCACAGTGGGGTCACACTATGGGATGTCAGGAGACTCACAGTGGGGTCACACTATGGGATGTTAGGAGACTCACAGTGGGGTCACACTATGGGATGTCAGGAGACTGACAGTGGGGTCACACTATGGGATGTCAGGAGACTGACAGTGGGGTCACACTATGGGATGTCAGGAGACTGACAGTGGGGTCACACTATGGGATGTCAGGAGACTCACAGTGGGGTCACACTATGGGATGTCAGGAGACTGACAGTGGGGTCACACTATGGGATGTCAGGAGACTGACAGTGGGGTCACACTATGAGATGTCAGGAGACTCACAGTGGGGTCACACTATGGGATGTCAGGAGACTGACAGTGGGGTCACACTATGGGATGTCAGGAGACTGACAGTGGGGTCACACTATGGGATGTCAGGAGACTGACAGTGGGGTCACACTGATCACATTATGGGATGTCAGGAGACACGTGGGGTCACAGTGATCATATTATGGGATGTCAGGAGACATGTGGGGTCACACTGATCACATTATGGGATGTCAGGATACATACAGACACGAGGGGTCACACTGATCACATTATGGGATGTCAGGATACATACAGACACGAGGGGTCACACTGATCACATTATGGGATGTCAGGATACATACAGACACGAGGGGTCACACTGATCACATTATGGGATGTCAGGATACATACAGACACGAGGGGTCACACTGATCACATTATGGGATGTAAGGATACATACAGACATGTGGGGGGAGGGGGGGTCACAAACTGATCACATTATGGGATGTCAGAAGACATATCAACACATGGGCTCGTACACTGATCAGGGGCCATGACTAAGTTCCCTCCTTTGATTTTCGTGGTGATTGTTCCTTTTGCCCGAGTTGATTGATGATTTTGGTTTCCACTGACCGGTGATTATGAATTACACATTTATCCGGAAAGTTTTTTTTTTTAAGCTGAATTTTTTGTGCATCAAAATCCGACGTGCGATTTTTAATGTTCCTTGAATAAGTTTTCGGAGTCCTGCACTTCGTATCAGTGATATAAAAACTGCAAATAAAATTTACTTGACCAGAAACTGGGAAAAGCGATTTCTAAATGCAGATTGGCGGACAATAAACTCTTACCTGATGTATAATGTCAGACACGGACAGTTGGTTGGCGTACGCCACCTGCTCCGTCATCGCAGACTCCACAGGGAAATCTCTGTAATAAAAAAAAAGGACAGAAATCAAACTGTGAAACTTTAAGGCATAGGACAAGTCGCGTTATACAGGGTGGTCCGGTCATGTCTGCTGTGGCGTCACAGCCTGACCAGGAAACACCGGGGCTTATCTGTCACCGCGTCCCCTTTTAAGAGTAAATTCACAGCAGATCCGGGAGCATTCAGCCTTTACTACTTCCTACATCATAATATTTCCCATCTGCAATACGATCCGCTAAAAGCAGCAAAACACTAAAAATAGAACATAAAACACTCCGACCACTTGTGTCCACAGATGAACAATTCGCAGTCGGAGAGCGTGCGGTCACTACACACGACACGCTCCCCTGTGCTGCCCGAACTTATCCGCTGGCATTTCACAGGTCACTAAGTAACAGCTGGATATTGGGAAAAATGTCAAAAGTCATCAACGCGGCAAAGAAGCTGCAACAACATTAAAAGAAACAATATAAAAACACATCACAATAATAACATAATATCCACGGCCGCATTCTGGCATATAACAACAGTAGTCAGAGGGGATGTATGCACACAGCACAGGATATACTATATACAGCACAGGACATACAACGTATACAGGGATGCTCCCCCTAGTGGTGGCTGCAGACAGGATCTTATGTATCTCTGTATACAGGGAGCTCCCCCTAGTGGTGACCGCAGACAGGATCTTATGTATCTCTGTATACAGGGAGCTCCCCCTAGTGGTGGCCGCAGACAGGATCTTATGTATATCTGTATACAGGGAGCTCCCCCTAGTGGTGACCGCAGACAGGATCTTTTCATGTATCTCTGTATACAGGAAGCTCCCCCTAGTGGTGACCGCAGACAGGATCTTAACATGCACCTCTGTATACAGGGAGCTCCCCCTAGTGGTGGCTGCAGACAGGATCTTATCATGCATCTCTGTATACAGGGAGCTCCCCCTAGTGGTGGCTGCAGACAGGATCTTATTATGCATCTCTGAATACAGGGAGCTCCCCCTAGTTGTGGCTGCAGACAGGATCTTATGTATCTCTGTATACAGGGAGCTCTCCCTAGTGGTGGCTGCAGACAGGATCTTATCTATCTCTGTATACAGGGAGGTCCCCCTAGTGGTGACTGCAGACAGGATCTTATGTATCACTGTATACAGGGAGCTCCCCCTAGTGGTGGCTGCAGACAGAACCTTATGTATCTCTGTATACAGGGAGCTCCCCCTAATGGTGACTGCAGACAGGATCTTATCATGTATCTCTGTATACAGGGAGCTCCCCCTAGTGGTGGCTGCAGACAGGATCTTATGTATCACTGTATACAGGGAGCTCCCCCTAGTGGTGGCTGCAGACAGAACCTTATCATGTATCTCTGTATACAGGGAGCTTCCCCTAGTGGTGACTACAGACAGGATCTTATCATGTATCTCTGTATACAGGGAGCTTCCCCTAATGGTGACTACAGACAGGATCTTATCATGAATCTCTGTATACAGGGAGCCCCCCCCTAGTGGTGGCTGCAGAGAGGATCTTATGTATCTCTGTATTAAGGCGCTCCCCCTAGTGGTGGCTGCAGGCAGACTTACATTTCTTGTTTAGTTTTAAAAAAAAAAAAAATAAGTTCTCCAAACAAAATATAATCTAATATAATTAGTAGACCTCGTTAATGCGTTTCTGTTTTTGGAGGGGTGGAAGGATAGAGCAGACAGTGCGACAGGCCGAATTACTGCAAGTAGACACTTAGGTTACTGAGCTTCGCCTACAGACAATTGACACCTGGATTCTCAACAACTCAATCCATAGTGAAGTAGTTTATCATCGCAGACATTTGAACACTCCAGCAAACAAAAGTATCCCCCAAGAATCAATTTATCCAGTGATATATCCGCCAAGGTTCAGCTTATCCTATAGGCACCGGGCTCGTGTTCTGTTTGCTCTCGCTTCTGTGCATGGAGCCTAATTAAAAGCCGACATAGTCACATAAACAGCCTCATTAAATTGTGTGCTTGAAAGCAAACCACGTCAATAAAAGTGTATAAATCCATCCCTTATGGTTTATTAGAGGAGCAGCAGACGGGGGACACATTCATACAGTTACAATTTATTACCGGCGTATGGGCCACAGGGTTTTATGCTGATTTTGTTCCATTTTACGTGAACACTAATTTAAATGTTCGGAAGTGCAATTGTTTAACTTTTGGAAGTACCAGAATAAAAAATGTCAAACTCAAACATGGAAGAACTTCAAGAGCTTCTCTAGAACGGAAATATTAGGGTCAAGGTTTGCTGAGGGCCGTGATGTACCTGTCAGACTCAGACATGCATACGATTTACAGCCAGGGTGGATAGGAGGCTTGGACTACTTTCCATCACACTGTGCCAGTGTTTACCTGCAGTCACCACTAGGGGGAGTTCACTACATAAGGATCTGTGCCCTTGAGATCAGCACTGCCTGTACAGATCCACTTAGCTCCCCCTAGTGGTGACCAAAGGCCGCCAGTATATTATCATGTAACAGCATCTGTAACTAAAATGCCTCAATTGAGAACAATATATCAAGCGTTCGACGTACCCAATCTTCTTTTCCCCAGCATCATATGGCAGGGGACATACAATAAGTTTGTCGTCGAGTCCCGCCATAATAGTCAGGTTTAGATAACGTTTTTCCAAATGGTGGACGTTCATGCACCTTCCACAGCTGTCAGCCAAATGCTTGTGACCTCCACATACACATTAACACTCTGTAAAGGCAAATGTGCATGCGTTTTCAGTGCGCAGAGGGAATGAGCCTCTGCCAGGCCGCTGTTGGCAGCTTTTCTTTCTTAACGGGGTTGAAAACTACTGGAAACCCCCTTATGAATAGTTTGACTGTGCATCCTAAAATAAAAAAAATAATGTATCTCCCGCGCCAATGTCAGCGCTGTGTCCCTGGGTGGCCACATGACATAATAGCTGCAGCAGTTGGATAACAGTCAGCAGCCGCTGATCGCCTGCAGCGTTCTCTATTCCATCAGATCAGAATTTACTGAATGCTGGAGCTGATTCAGGCACTAGTCGCCCACTAGGAAGAAGACAACGGCGACATTGGAGGAACAGTGCCAGCCCGAGAGGTAAGCAAGACCAGGTACGTGGACTCTGGATTGGTACATCATCTTTTCCCCTCTAATGGAGACTGTTGGAAGGACAGTGCTAGAGCGGAGGTGGATTTCAGAGGTAGATATGCCCTTTTTTTATATTATAAGCATCCCTGGCAACTACTAACTTTTAAAGACCACCCCTTTAATGTAGCCACACTCATTAGACTAATGTTGATTGTTCAAAATACCCCTTTGACACGTGAGCGATGAACATGACTGTACATAGGTCTGTAGAGAAGCTGTGTACACACAAGTATCTGAAGATTCCTATGTCTCCACGGTTACAGACTACGTGTTATTTGTGTGTAGTCTGATCCTGCTGTCATATACTAACTTTGTCCTGAGACTTTAGGGGTCTCTGCTGCTTGTTAACGGTAGGTCAGAGTCACTTACATAAATAGTATATATCAGTGAGGAGACTTGTGCAATGTCTTGTGTAAATTATGAAAAAGGGACGACTACACAGGTAGAAAGAGAGAGAAAGAGAGGACACGGGGAACACCCACTGAGCACTGAACTTGCAGGAACCGCAGCCGAAACCTTACTCCAGGCACAGACACGCATATAACCACGGCAAAGCAGCAGATACATGTCATGTACATGAACTTCTACATTAACTGGACTCATAAGCGCCCCCCTCCACTGTATGGTGACATTCAGGTATGTCAGTTTAATTCTGAATTGTTCTGCCGGATGCCGATTTCCTGCCGCATTGAAGTCGCTGCGTGTTTAGCCTCATGTATTCATTCTCCTTATAACACTCAGATGGATTTGGTTTGGGGGGGGAAAAAAGGCCCCTTTTATATGTAAAATACTGAGCAGCCTCCGACTGATCTCATTGCCTTGTGTTATATTATTAATGGAAGCAGCCATCATTGAAGTGTATTAGGTGGTTCAAAAATAGGAATACCTGGGGGGATTCTATCTGTGCTAAAGCCTCATCGTGGCTGATAAATATCTGCTGTAGCAGGAAAGTCTGAGAACTGCGCACAAAATATGAGCTAATTACACAAACATCTTCTGTGCGGAATGGGAAAAACATGGCCGCTTTCTATCATGTGTAGCTGTAGTACCATCTGCCACCTCATGGACAAGTGGCGCTGTTTAACCCATTTAATATAAGGAATTGTACTGACCTTTTTTTTTTTTTTAACTTATCGTAAATACATAGATTTGCGTCTGGTTTTCATAAAAAAAAAAGTTACACCTTTTGGCTTTAAGCTTCCATGATTATTGTTATTGCTGGCTGCAGAATTAGTTAATTAGTGCAAAATGGCACGAAAGCCGCAATTTAGTTAAAGGACACATTAATAATTTTAAAAAAAGGACTAAAAACCCAAACTTTTATTAAAGAAAAAAGCAGAAAAACGACGAATTAGGTCATCAAGCAGATATTTCCTGTTTTCTGAAGCCTCATTGATGAAAACAGCACTTTGTATCACCTTTTCTTGAGTTACAGCTTTAAAATCCAGAGCAGCGTTCACAATTCTGCAGACTGAACGGTGTAATGGAAATCTATTAACTACTGAAATATGTGGTCAGGCAGCGTCATGGTGCTGATACTATGCAGACATTGGAAGCTCTGGTCTTTGCATCAGTTGTGACCCAGAATGGATCCTGGCTCGGCTCCTAAAATGGGTCCGTGAGCTGCTCCCATCACTGATGATGCACCTGTCGGGCACAAGCCAGAAGTGCAGCTGCCAGGAGCGTTGGTGAAATGGGAAGCGCTTCACAACTACAAGTGAATTAGTAATTGCTATATAATTATTAGTGATGAGCGGACCCATGGACGTTCGCGTTCTGGTACCCAACCTGAACTTTAGTCCATAGTTTGGGTCTCTCCCTCTATCAGACTTCCGGGAGATGTCTGTGTTAGGCGTTTAGCACAGACAGTAACTGTCCGGTATGAACCCTTTACGTTTGAGTTCGTTCATCTCTAATAATTACACCTGCACGACTATTTCACGGTTATCCTCATACTCACAGTATTTTTACACAATTACAGTATCAGCATATCTATTGTCAGCAGAAGGATTCTTTTTTGTACTTTTTGTCCTTTTTCCTCTCCATTTTCCCTTCGAACATCCAGAGCCACATAACTGAATGTGCCGTCCCCATGTTATGGGCTAGATCTACATATCACAGCAGCACCCGGCTTCTACTGAGTGCTGCAAGCCCCTCACTCTGCTCTCCTACATCACACTACTAAATAGTGTGTGCAGCATGTAACATTCCACAGGTATAGACCATATATCAGTTCTTAGTAGATCAATGCATTAATGAAGATGTTTTATTCCCCCTTTTTCAAACATTTGCTCATTTTCATCCATGTTATTGTTCCTGAGTTTCAGTATCTGTTCGCAGACACAGCTGTGCAGAATCTAGTCAGCCTGACCTGTCGTGCTTGCGGTGCAGGAGTATTAGGTCTTGCAACTAGTATGTGCACAGTTGTTTCTATATAACGAGGGCAAAGCTTCAGCGCAGGAGCATGCAATACATTTTGGCGCCTTTGCTTATAGGGGGTATCACATCTTTTTGGTTGTGCAAAGATTTTACTGGGACAACACACATCGCTGGATGTCGGACATACTGCGATCTTTGTTTTGTTGGTGATCAGAGGAATCCCTTGTTATTTCTAGATCTCTTCTCCATTGTCTGTTTCACTGAAGGTCATTACTAACTTGTATGCTACTGCCATAAAACACATCCAGCGCTTAGATTGCCCCTGATAAAGCCACTGCTGGTGGCGAAACGCTAATGGTCTCAGTTCTGTGCCCTTCCAGACACAATTGGCTTTATATGCATTTATGTCATCTACTTAGTGCCCCATCTGCTTTTCTGCTGAAACTTAGCATCAGTCCGCCTCTGTACCTTTATATACCTGTCTAGCCATACAAAAGTTTTTTTCTACATGTAAATTATTATTATTTCCAGTTTTCCATTTCTGGTATTTTAGTGTTTTTCTTTGGATTTATCCTGAATGTAGGACCATTGATTTTGGAGAATGTAGAATGCTCTGTGGTGAATTTTATATTCTACCTGGGCAAGCTGTTGTACACCCTACTGAGACTTTTTACAACATCTGTGATGCTTTTCTACATCTTAATACCAATAAAGATTTACTCTTTTGTGTTCGGGATTTGCAGTTCTGGTTTCCGGTTGTATAGTTTGTGCACTTTCTTTACCAGCTCACATTTTCGGTATTTCATAGTACAGGGGTTGTGCACATCTGTTTGAGACCGGGTGCAGACTAGTATTCGATCTCGCCGATGTTTTAGGCTGTGTGCCCACGTTGCTTTTTTTAAGCGTTTCCGCAGCGCTTTTAGACAAGAGTTTCTGCTGCGGAAACGCTTAAGAAAAGCATCCAATGTAATAGAATGGAAAACGCACATGTGCTAATGGTGCGTTATTTTCCGCTGCGGAAACGCTTTGCGTAAAAAAACACAGCATGTTCATTAATTGTGCAGAATCGTATGCGATTCCGCATACACACACTGTAATTGCAAAAACGCATAGGAAAACGCATGTCAAAACGCTTGACAATCGCATCAAAAACGCGTGTCAAAAAGCGCATGCGTTTCTGCTCAGGAAAAAAACGCTACGTGGGCACATAGCCTTATTCTAGAAGATAAAATGTTTGGCCACTACCAATAAACGAGAAAAAACCTTTGTCTGGTAAAAGCTGCAGAAAATGACATTTCTGCCGAGCAGCCTCCTCCCTGCTCTTGTACTTGAACCTCCCGCTGTCTTGAAACACATTCGGCCACTTGAGTTCACTCGCTGCAGAGCTGAACACTTTTCCTGGTTTCTTCTTTGAGAAAAGCGAGATGTATTTGCAACAATCTGAGGGTTTAAAGCTTCTTGAGTGATCAGAATGGGTTTACAGAAGCGGGAGAATGGTCTCAGCCCTGCAGACGTGGCCGCACTTCACATTCCCAGAGGATTCATATCCAGTCCAACAAAGCAAATATTGTATCACAGACTAATTTAATCTGCACCAGTAATCATATTTTACAATTTTCATCAGCTGCTAACCTTCATATCTGAATGTGCTCTACTCATCTCTAATCTGGGATTCAATATTTACAGTCGACAGATTGATGAGGGCATACAAATGTGTGGGAAGATCGGGTTGTGATTACACTGAACGCAAGAAATCATTTACTGTATATTATAAATTACAGTCTACATGCAGTCACCACTAGGGGGAGCTCCCTGTATACAGAGATACATGATAAGATTCTGTCTGCAGTCACCACTAGGGGGAGCTCCCTGTATACAGAGATACATGATAAGATTCTGTCTGCAGCCACCACTAGGGGGAGCTCCCTGTATACAGAGATACATGATAAGTTACTGTCTGCAGCCACCACTAGTGGGAGCTCCCTGTATACAGAGATACATGATAAGATTCTGCCTGCAGCCACCACTAGGGGTAGCTCCCTGTATACAGAGATACACGATAAGATCCTGTCTGCAGTCACCACTAGGAGGAGCTCTCTGTATACAGATATAAATTAAACATCTCTTCGCAGACACCATCCTTTGCAAAATTTTAAAGGCAGTGTAAAGCTAGATGGGAGGGATATAATACAGTGCTCCGCCTAGAGGCAGTTGCAGGTAGTGTCACAGCAAGCAAAGCTTTGGTCACCACTTCCGCCACGTTTTCGGCCTTTATGATTAGAGATGGGCGGACCCCTGGATGTTCGGGTTTGGCCGAATAGTTAAATGAAAAAGTTTGGGTTCGACTACAAGAACAGAAACCAATCCCGATTCACTTAAATGGGGTCCCAAACATCAAGTGTTTGTCACGCTGTCATTTGCATTACTGGCGCTCATACAGCCGCAGTCATTTGACAGTGTGAGCTTGCAGCTATGATCGGAGGTGTAAATTTTACCTGCAGTCACTGGTGTCGGCTGATGGGACAATTGCTCCCATCACCGCCTGCTGCCGCTAATAACAGCGACAGTGTGGCAGCTGATGGGAGTATTCATCAGCTAGAGCCTGCTCTCTAATAATTAACCCCTTTCTGACCTAGTATACAATAGTACGCCCAAGGTCAGATCCCTCACTTTCATGAGGGCTCCGGCGGTAAGTCCGCATCAAAGTTGGGACATGTCAGCTGTTTTGAACAGCTGACATGTTGCCCACAATGGGCGCAGGTGGAATCACGATCCACCCGCGCGTATTAACTAGTTAAATCCCGCTATCAAACGCTGACAGTGGGATTTAACCAGCACTTCCGGCTGCCGGGCCAGAAATACGCGCATTGCCGACCCCGTCACGTGATAGGGGGGCAGCGATGTGTTGCCATAACAACCTGAGGTCTCCTAGAGACCTCTATGGTTGTTGATGAGGCATTGCTATGAGCGTCACCCGGTGGTCGGCGCTCACAGAAATGCTGTAATTCTGCTACATATAGGCGATCTGCTCATCACCTATATGTAGCAGAGCCGATCGAGTTGTGGATGCTTCTAGTCTCCCATGGAGGCTATTAAAGCATGCCAAAATTAAAAAAAAAATGTTTTAAAAAATATGAAAAAAGTTTAAATCACCCCCCTTTTGTCCCATTCAAAATACTACAAAAAAAAAAAAAAAAAAAAAAAATAATCACAAAACACATATATTCGGTACCGCCGCGTTCAGAATCGCCCGATCCATCAATTAAAAAAAAAAAAAAAAAAGCATTAAGCCGATTGCTTAACGGCATAACGAGAAAAAAAAAATTGAAAACCCAGAATTACGTTTTTTTGGTCGCCATGACATTGCATTGAAATGCAATAACGGGCGATCAAAAAATCGTATCTGCACATACAGTAAATGATATCCTTAAAAATGTCAGCTTGGCGCGCAAAAAATAAGCCCTCACCCAACCCCAAATCACGAAAAATGGAGACGCTACGGGTATCGGAATATGGCGCAAAATTTTTTTTTAGCAAACTTTTTTCCCGTTTTCGAGTACACGAAATGGTAAAGCCAATGATGTCTTTCAAAAGTACAACACGTCCAGCAAAAAATAAGCTCTCATGATGGCCATATTGATGGGAAAATAAAAAAGTTATCGCTCTGGGAAGAACGGGAGCGAAAAACGGAAAATGAAAAAAGCTGCGGTCATTATGGGCCTAGAAAAAGATAAACAACATGGGTTCCCCTGTATTTTTGATAACCAGCCAGGCAAAACTAACAGCTGCGGACTGCAACCTTCAGCTATCAGCGTTCGCAAGGTTGGTTATCAAGAATAGAGGGGTCCCCATGCTGTTTTTTAAATAAATTTAAAAAATGGCTTGGGGTCCTCCCATTTTTGACAACAGCCAAGCTAAAGCAGACAGCTGAGGGCTGGTATTCTCACGCTGTTAATGGGCCACTGATATTGCCCCCAGCCTAAAAACAGCAGCCCGCAGCTGCCCAGAAAAGGCACAATCTACTAGATGCATCAATACTGCCGCTTTGCTCTGCTCTTCCCACTTGCACTGTAGCGGTGGCAAGTGGTGTTCATATTTGTGGGGTTGATGTCATTTTTGTATTGCCTGGTGACATCAAGCCCACAGCTTAGTAAAGGAAAAGCGTCTATAAGACACCGATCCATTGCTAATTCTATAGTTATATGGTAAATAAACCCACAGCCAGAATAAAGTCCTTTAATTTAAAGAATGACACAGACTCCTTTAATGATTCTAAATTAAACCATACTCACGTCATCGCCCATTCCATTGCAGCCCTCATCTCCTGTAACAAAACAAAAATAAAAAGCAATCATATCCCTCATGGTGCAGTGCTGAGCTCAGAGACTTCACCGCAGTTGACAGTGAGAAATTTCTCCTGGTGAACTCACCACTGCACCGTGAGGCTTTCTTACTGTGCTAGTGGGGATCTTACGGGATCTTACCGAGATAACCACAGTTCAGGGACCCGACTCGGTTCTCAGCCTCAGTGACCAGTGGTAATCTCAATAACATCACCGCTAGTCACTGACGCTGTGCTCACAGCAGCTCAATCTCCCAGTGGTTCTCAGTGTGGACGGTCACATATTGGCACCGTTGAGGTTCAAAACAGGTTATCCCCAGACATGGATTGTGGTGTGGGACAGAACAATGGACAGGTGAGGGATATAGTTATTTTTTATTTTATTACAGGAGAAGAGGGCTTCAATGGAATGGGAGAGTACACGAGTATGGTTTAACTTACTTTCAATTAAAGAACTTTATTCTGGCTGTGTGTTTATTTCCAATATAAGTATAGGATTAGTAATTCATAGGTGTCATACAGACACCCCTCCATTACTCATCTGTGGGCTTGAAGTCAACCAGACAATACAAAGGTGACATCAACCCCACAAATATTTCCCCACTTGCTGCAGCTACAGGGCAAGTGGGAAGAGCCGGGCAAAGTGACAGAATCGAATAAATCCACTTTTTATGGGAGGCTACGGGCTGCTGTTTTTAGGCTGGGGAAGGGGGAGCAATATCAATGTCCCCTTACCAGCTTGAGAATGAATACCAGCACGAGAATACCAGCCCGCAGCTGTCTGCTTTAGCAAGGCTGGTTGTCAAAAATGAGGGAGACCCCATGCTGTTCTTTTTAAATTATTTAAATAAACAGCACAGGGACCCCACTATTCAAGATAACTAGCCTTGTTAATGCTGACAGCTGAGGATTGCAGCCCCAAGCTGTCAGCATGTTTGTTTTTTTTTTAAATAAATGTAGAGCACATGCGTCAGCTAATGAATACGCCCATCAGCCGCTGCCTGCTCTCGCTGTTATTAGTGGCAGCAAGCGTAGGCTGATGGGAGCATTTGTCCCATCAGCCAACACCAGTGACTGGAGTTAAACTTTTTACCTCCGATCACAGCTGTGGGCTCATGCTGTCATTTGACAGTGTGGTAATCGCGGCTGTCTGACCGGCGGTAATGATTTTACGAACACTCAGTGTTCAGGAGACCGAACCGGAACAGTAACATGGAATTCCTCATGAAGTCTGTGTTAGGGGTCAGTGCCCGAACAGTAGATGTTCGGTACGGACACTGAACTTTATCAGAGGGTCACCACACTGTAAACACACAGTCCAATAAATGAAAGGTGTCTCATTCAGTACTCATTGGGTCATCATGGTACACACCATGACTGCTGCAGAACAGTAAGTGATGACACTTGGGAGCGATGAACCATCACTGGTGACACAGTCTCTTATGTGTCTTCATTTCTTACCAGACTGAACACGGAGAGCGGCAGCACCACTTCATTTACTTAGCAAATTTAGGTGGAAACTCCTGTGTGTGGCCAGACATAAAAGTCAACAGTCTTAACAAGAAGAATGATTTGCTGTCTGCTCCACAGCGCTTGGCGCCATCTCAACAACTTCTTTATCCGGGGAGACGACCCAGAAAATCTCCTCCAGGAATCAGCAGAATTACACGGAGACTATTAATGACTATGGGGTCTCTCCGCCAAAATGTGGAGACTCAGAGGATACACACAAGATAGATACACACTATATGGAGAAAAGTCTGTGTCCCCCACATCCGTCTCCAGGGGCTCTCTCTGCCCTCTATATACATCCATAGACAGTAATAATGAGAAAAGTATGTGCCCCCTCCACATCTTCCCAGTAGCTTTTCTGACATCCCCCTCCTCATCCATAGACATTAACATGGACTTGCTCCTGTGCAGAAGGATTTCTATAACATTTTAGAGGTGTCTGTGGGAATTTTTGCCCCTTCATCTAGAGCATTTGAGGGGTCAGACCCTGATGTAGGGGAAGGCCGGGCTCACAATTTCCATTTTTTTATGGGGCTGAGGTCTGGGCTCTGTCAGACGGCTCATGTCTGTATGGACCTTGTTCACTGGGCACAGTCATGGGAGGCACATAAGGGTCTTCCCCCAAACTGTTCCCACAAAGCTGAAGCTACAAATGTCCACATTGTCTTGATTAAGATTTCCCATCACTAGAGCTGAGGGCCCAATGCCGACCCCCGATAACATCCCATAGCATTATCCTCCTCCATCTCTACAGGGGGCACAATGCAGTCAGGGGGTAACGTCCTCCTGAAATCACCAAACCCAGACTCCTCCATCAGACGCAGATAGAGAAGTGCGCTCTGTCACTGCACAGAACACGTCTCCTCCAGAGTCCAGTGGTGGCGGCTTTACACCACTCTGACGCTCAACATTGTGCTTGGTGATGTACGGTTGCATGCAGCTACTCAGCCATGAAGCTCCCGGCGGGGGCGCAGTGTTTGTGCTGATACCAGAGGTGGTCTGGACTCGGCAGTTATGGGGTCAGCAGTCACTTTTCTGTCTTCTGCTCCTCGGCACTTAGCCCCCCACTCTGTAATGTTACAGGATCTCCACTTTATGGCCGAGTTCCTGCGGTTCTTTCCACTTCTCAATAATATCACTAACAGGTGATGGGGGAAGATTCAAGAGGAAGAAATGTCATGGACGGATGTGTTACCCCAGTGGCTCCTATTACAGTACTGCGCTGGTATCAGGGAGCTCTGCACCGCCAGCTGGTCTGTCACACTGCTATGACAGATCCGGGGATACCCCAAAAGTGCTGGGATAGATGCTGTGTCTGACTGCAGTGAACAACACTGCCCCTTTCTACTACTTTTCGGTGGAGGCCCATGGGTGGTGGTGGGGAGGAGAGTGTCGGTCTCCCATCAGTTATACTTGTAAACTCTTGCCAATCTGCAGAGGGGCTGTGGCCCTGCTGTGTACAGAGACTGGCGAGCTGCTCCCCATGAGCCGATCTCTGTAGCCCTGCTGGGTCGCCCATTCCCCATACAGGACATATTACGTTACACTTCGCAGAAAAGCACAGAGGGCAGAGACGGCGCCATTCTTCATGACAAAACGCCGGGCAGCTCGGCTGGACGAGGAAAGGGAACGCAATTACTGTAAATCTCCCTATAAACCAGGCACATCGCAGGCGGCTGCAGAACCAATCACCGGTCACTGGAGCCCGGCAACAGCCGCCGGGCATTTATAAGAGGAAACGATGGAGGCAAAAAATTCACATCTGCTATTCCAGAATGTCCAATACTATAAGATCTGTCTGCAGTTCAGTAATGAAAACGGAGCAGAGAGAAAGCAGTCACAACAGCAAAGAAAACGTCTGTATCAGAGCGCACTTGTATCCCACGTGAATCAATCTTAGAACGCTCCTTGTGGAGCTCCCTCCATTGTTCCTCCTGGAAAGTAATGAACAAACTGGCAACTATGTAACAAGCAGAGGGTGTGTCAGTGCGCAGTCCAATCAGTGCTGCCAATCAGCAGGGACACGCCCCCCTTACTGGTCACACCCAGCTGGGGAATTAGAGATTTTTCCAAGAGGAACGGCACAAGGTAGAGATATGAGACAGATGGGCCAGAATTATTACTTATTTTAAAAGTAAATCGCCAAGGAATAAAATGTTTTATATATAAATAAATATTGCAGATCATTCCCTTTAATAAAGCCGAGCTGCAACTGCAATACCGCAAACAATCTGAGGATGGAGCTGCGCTGATCCTGGAGCGAAGCATCAGCTGCATCCTCACATCTGTGACTGGTTAAAACTGCAGTACACCTTACAGACTATGCTCTGCACCACAATCATGTCACAGCTGCTTCTTAAAGGGGTGTACACAAAACAAAACACCCACCTTGGTTCTGCTGCCTGGTGCCCGAGTGTCTGCAGCAGTCACGCGTCATCTGAGCTGTAGGAGAGAACTAGGAGATGATCACCGCCGGCAGCACGATGATACGTGACCACTGCAGTCATCAGTGGCTGCTGACTCAAGTGGCACCCCACATTAAAAGTGGAATCCATGAGCCCGGGGACGCCCCGGAGGAGAGTATATGCTTTTTTATTATTTTTAAAAAGAAAAGAAGTGGTCAACCCCATTAAGTCAACATATTTTTACAAAAAAGTCCCTAAGTTAGTCTGCAGAGAAAACGACAAATCAGCAGCATAATCAGCGCAGTTTCTGAGCTTTGTTTCCATTTTCATTTTACTTTCTATTATATCAATAGCACACGTGAAAATAAGAAATGTCACATATTTTAACATAGAAACTGGCTTCTTTCTCTACCGGGACTGAAGTTTTATTCTCAAAATTGTCAATTCACTGGTAAAATGTGTTCAGCAAATGCATTTTTTTTTCCCCATAGTAAGCTAGAGGGCAGTTGGTGCTTATACACTTCTATGGAGAACGAACCATCAGGAGAATATCTGTCTGCCTCTAGCTACTCCCCTTCCACAGTAAATGACAATTGGTGATTCTAAAATTCTATGGAGAAGGGAGGAGCTTCAGGCAGACAGACATTCTGCTGCAAGTTGTCCATAGAACACTATAAGCACTAACTGTCATCTCCAATCTTTGTAACAGGAAAGTCACATTTCAACCAAACAGAATTTGTGAATGAAAAAATCAGTTCAGGAAGAGAAATGAGCAGATTTCTCTAATAAGATACACTACGAAGTGTCTGATTTTAATGTGTCATTGACTTAAAAATTACCACAACGGTTTCCCAAAGTAAAGAAAAAGCAACTACAAATATTGGTCTAGCAGTTGTACCTCTGCAGGCAGAATCGATTGAGGGGATGGTCATGTAACGGTCTCTAATGACGCCTGTAGGAAGCAAAACCTGGGAGTCCATATCCGACCCATCAACGAGCCTTGTAACATCACATGGGAGATCGTCTGGAGCTCGGTCCCACGACAGGTGGAGCACCCAGAGGTGGGCCCGCCACCCCTCACACATTAATGCTGTATCCTGTGAAGAGGGGGGATTCTAGAGACGCAGAGACTATAGGATGATACAGTTGTGGCCAAAAGTATTGACACCCCTGCAATTCTGTCAGATAATACTCAGTTTCTTCCTGAAAATGATTGCAAACACAAATTCTTTGGTATTATCTTCATTTAATTGGTCTTAAATGAAAAAACACAAAAAGAATTGTCCTAAAGCCAAATTGGATATAATTCCACACCAAACATAAAAAAGAGGGTGGACAAAAGTATTGGCACTGTTGGAAAAATCCTGTGATGCTTCTCTAATTTGCGTAATTAACAGCACCTGTAACTTACCTGTGGCACCTAACAGGTGTTGGCAATAACTAAATCACACTTGCAGCCAGTTGACAAGGATTAAAGTTGACTCCACCTCTGTCCTGTGTCCTTGTGTGCACCACATTGAGCATGGAGAAAAGAAAGAAGAGCAAAGAACTGTCTGAGGACTTGAGAAACCAAATTGTGAGGAAGCATGAGCAATCTCAAGGCTACAAGTCCATCTCCAAAGACCTGAATGTTCCTGTGTCTACCGTGCGCAGTGTCATCAAGAAGTGTAAAGCCCATGGCACTGTGGCTAACCTCCCTAGATGTGGACGGAAAAGAAAAATTGACAAGAGATTTCAATGCAAGATTGTGCGGATGTTGGATAAACAACCTCGACTAACATCCAAACAAGTTCAAGCTGTCCTGCAGTCCGAGGGTACAACAGTGTCAACCCGTACTATCCATCGGTGTATGAATGAAAAGGGACTGTATGGTAGGAGACCCAGGAAGACCCCACATCTTACCTCGAGACATAAAAAAGCCAGGCTGGAGTTTGCCAAAACTTACCTGAAAAAGCCTAAAACGTTTTGGAAGAATGTTCTCTGGTCAGATGAGACAAAAGTAGAGCTTTTTGGGCAAAGGCATCAACATAGAGTTTACAGGAGAAAAAAAGAGGCATTCAATTAAAGAACACGGTTCCTACAGTCAAACATGGCGGAGGTTCCCTGATGTTTTGGGGTTGCTTTGCTGCCTCTGGCACTGGACTGCTTGACCGTGTGCATGGCATTATGAAGTCTGAAGACTACCAACAAATTTTGCAGCATAATGTAGGGCCCAGTGTGAGAAAGCTGGGTCTCCCTCAGAGGTCATGGGTCTTCCAGCAGGACAATGACCCAAAACACACTTCAAAAAGCACTGGTTTGAGAGAAAGCACTGGAGACTTCTAAGGTGGCCAGCAATAAGTCCAGACCTGAATCCCATAGAACACCTGTGGAGAGATCTAAAAATGGCAGTTTGGAGAAGGCGCCCTTCTAATATCAGGGACCTGGAGTAGTTTGCCAAAGAAGAATGGTCTAAAATTCCAGCAGAGCATTGTAAGAAACTCATTGATGGTTACCGGAAGCGGTTGGTCGCAGTTATTTTGGCTAAAGGTTGTGCAACCAAGTATTAGGCTGAGGGTGCCAATACTTTTGTCTCGCCCATTTTTGGAGTTTTGTGTGAAATGATCAATGTTTTGCTTTTTGCTTCATTCTATTTTGTGTTTTTTCATTTAAGACAAATTAAATGAAGATAATACCGAAGAATTTGTGTTTGCAATCATTTTCAGGAAGAAACTGAGTATTATCTGACAGAATTGCAGGGGTGTCAATACTTTTGGCCACAACTGTATAATAATATCAGTATTACATACGGTGATAACCTACGTGCTGATCCGGTAAATTACAAAGACAAAATGCTAAGGTCTGATCCAACAAGTCCTATAAGGTGTGAATTTAGAAGAACGCGCTCCACCACGGGAATGACGCAAAAATGGACGCAGATAATGTGTTAGTGGTGCGTCCCCTACTGGTCAAAGTCAGAAACGCAGGGAACAAGAGAGATGTCTTCTTCACCAGGCGACTGACAACTAGAGAAGAGCTGAGTCTGATCTGTCAAATGCATGAGAACAGGACGTCCTCCGAGTCTCACGGACCGGACACACGGATCAGTCTTTAAAACTAATGTGTGCACAGAGCTACGAAATTCTATACCCGTGAGAATAAAACATGGAAACACAAGGGCGTGTAGAACATGTGTGAATGCGGCCTTACACTGTACGGCAGGATGTACAATCCGATTTATATTAATCACAAATTTTTATTGCAAGGTTGTGCAGTCGTCAGTGGCGCAACATGGTGGAGGGGCGCACAGTGCGCCAAATATTATGGAAGTGCAAAATCTCTGTCTTTGGATTAGGATAATAAAATACTTACATAAAATCATAACAAAGTACAGCTTTAGATTTGTTTTTCTGAAATAAAACGTAAAATGTTTACAGATAAAATTAGCTGGATAAAGGGTGAAACTATAACTATAATATTCTGCACTGGACTGGTGGAAGGGACTCAAAATACCAGTGTCGCCCTGGTGCCAGCAGCCTGCAGCGCACCACTGGTGCTCATCTCACTGCTATGTGCAATACAGTAACACACCACCAGAGGGCAGACAGAATCTGTGTAACAATGACGGGAAATGTGCGGCCACTCGCTCCAACTTATTACCTGACTGTTATAATTTTTTTCTATTCATGGAAAGTTAATAATAATAATAATAAAAAAAAAAAATTTCTGGGGTTGTTTTTTTCACGTTTTAGGCTATTCAGGCATTACCTAAAATCTATGGGTCAGCGTGACTATAGCATTACAAAATTTACATAAAAAAAAAGTCCTAGCTTTATTTATGTTGAACTAATTGGGAAAAAAAAATATAGTCTTTTGTGTTTGAGTGCAAATCGATTTTTTCTATCATGGGTCTTGATTAGCAAAAAAAAAAAAAAAAACCCACACAATTCTGCCATTGTTTTTGCAGCATAAATAATATTATAATTAAATAGTTTTGGCTAATACAAGTATAGTTATATACTGTATTTTTTTATATGTTTTGCTACTTTTGCACAAGAAAATCAACTTCCAAGACGACTATCCCCCCCATCATGGTTTGAGAGCTGTAACTTTCTCATTTATCGGATACTCAACTTTAGTATTGCTGTACATAGTGAAACGTATGGTCTATCAGGAAGAAATGCCCAATGGGTGATCAGAAACGTGCGAGGGCTCGTCAGTGTCATGTCAGTGATTGACAGCAGCATCTAAATGGTTAGACTGGTCATAGTAACAAGTGACGACCGGCTGCAGATCCTTGTGCAATCAGGTTACAATGGTGGCGCTAAGAGAAAACTTAAGACGCTACATGAGCATTGTGCCCCTTCATGGAAAATCATTGGGGGGTCCAGGAGTCAGACCCCCACCTGTCAAAGCGATAGCATATACAAGCTGAACCATCACTTCATAACATGAACATCCCAGAATCCATTTTTTTCCTGCAGATCGCTGGCTTCTTGTCTTTCATAAGATAAACCTGCCGCAAGCAAATGTATATAATGAATGCAAAATGTCAGATGTGATACAGTGTGAATCCTGCCGAGCTTTGTAGCGCAGCTTTCGTCTGCGGATGATCGGCAGGATTCCAGATGTGATGAGACCCTGCGGGCGCTGCTGATGTTACCTAATATTACGTCACTCAGGTAAACCCGTTGCGTATGTTATAGCGCCACCAGTGGAGATGAATTCTCATTCACAAGCTGCAGGTAACTTCCAGTGTAAATGACCCTGCGGTGCAGAGGTGACACATCACAATGTGGATTTATGCAGTAAAATCTGCTCAAATAAAGCTATATTATGCCACAGCAGGTTCACTATGGATATGATCCATATGGACGAGCCCAAAAGGCCAGGGCAACAAGTTGCAAGCTTATTTCTATTAAGAGTTTTGCAAATCCAAGTCGAATCTGGGCCAAAATACATGATTTTATCATGAATTCCTCCCTATGATTTGCAAATCTCCAAATATCTTACTTCCTTTGTATATGGATACTTTCATGCAGCTATCGAGAATTTATCATCTCGCCTTTCTTTGGTAAATGCAATACATTAATGCACCACCAGATGGCGCACAGAACCAACGTAACTGATGGTGAAGTCCTGAGGCTCATTCTCCCCCATATTCAGGTAATCATTAATGACCACTACACATCGCCGTTTACATCTACGTATAAAAAAATTGGATTTTCATTCATCATGCTGTTAATGAATCTGACTCTACATCACTTCAGTGTTCTGGAGCCTCAATTCCCATTTCTAGGGTTCAGACTACTTGGTGTGATTTTACTATCAGTAGCATAACCTAAGTGAAATCCCCAGCCCATGGAGCTTATTTTGCTGCCAATGATTGGACATCCTCAGTGTAATTTTTTTTTGCAGCCCACAAGATAAAAAACTTTCTCCACTTAGGATTTTGCAACAAATCTGCGTCTAAATGTATAATAATAATAATAATAATAATAATAATAATAATAATTCCACCTGCAGATTTTAATGCAGATATTCAACATGGAATAAATTTACAACATAAAGTTACAAAATATTAAATAATTTCACAGCAAAAATAGAGCAGCCTATGGAGCAAAGACTTCCAGCCCAATATACCAAAACCCACCGCAAACATGACAGAGCCCGGTTAGTGTAATGGGATGCAGGTGTACCTCGGATTCGCGGCCTCCGGATGCGGCTTGAGCGTCACGGTTTTCTCGGTGAGCTCCACTTTCCTCACGCTGCCGAAGAAATCAGTAATAAGAACAGTCTGCGGGTCTCTCTGGAAGAGGTTGGTGCGATGGCCGGGCGTAGAAACACACTGACTCTTCGGGCAGACTTGGAACTGCAAAGAGAAATACAGCATGAAAAAGACAACAGATTCGAAAAGATGGAAACATCAGCAAACAAAAATGACCACTGGGACCATCACAAGGAAAAGAGACGCGACAAAGAAAGCTCATATTTCTAGAACTCTTTATAAAAAAAAAAAAAAAAAAAAAAGTTTTGTCTTTACCAAGTTACAGCTATCCTATGTCACCACCGAGGGGTGCTGTTGCACTGTCGGCTAAGAGGAGAATATAATGGTGCAGATTAGAGCTGCAGATCAGATCGCAAAAAGATTAATAAAAACGTTGGTTTTACAACACAATGTTGGGATTTTTTTTTTTTTAATGATCCATCCCACTATTGTAGTAACAGGGCTCATACTCACAAGATTCTCTGGCATGAAAACCTGGCGCTGCCGCCGGCACTCGCAGCGGAACGTGCGGCTACATGCATTTCTATGCAGCCGCACGCTCTGGTCCAAGTGCCGGCTGCAGTGACAGGTTTTCGTGCGAGTCTCTTGCAAGTGAGTATGAGCCCATAGAGGGTTTCTCTGCTGTTTTAAAGAAGAAAAAAAAAGTATATTTATGTAATATATATATATATATATATATATATATATATATATATATATATATATATATATATATATATATATATATATACATATACATATACACACACACATATATATATATACACATATATACACACTCATCTGGCTTTCTCTCTTGACTGGGGAATGTGAAGTGACCGCTGCAGCCAGTCAGCAGCCACAGGAAGCAAGGAAACTGGTGGGGGGACATCGGCAATATTACCGAGGAGTAGAGGGACCGATATTATGAGGGGGCCATTATTAATCTAAGTGAACTTAGTAGACGCTGCCTTTTAAAAAGAAAACGTTGCAAATTATGATGAATGGTAAATTTGTATATAAATTTGCAACCTGTCCAACAGTTTCCAACTTCACAGTCAATAATTTAGTGATTCCAATGCATCAAATATATCTATAAAAAAAAAATAAATAAAATAATAATAAAAAAAAAATATTATATATGTATTATATATATATATATATATATATATATATATACACTCACTGGCCACTTTATTAGGTACACCTGTCCAACTGTGTGTTAAGACTTAATTTCTAATCAGCCAATCACATGGCGGCAACTCAGTGCATTTAGGCATGTAGACATGGTCAAGACAATCTCCTGCAGTTCAAACCGAGCATCAGTATGGGGAAGAAAGGTGATTTGAGTGCCTTTGAACGTGGCATGATTGTTGGTGCCAGAAGGGCTGGTCTGAGTATTTCAGAAACTGCTGATCTACTGGGATTTTCACGCACAACCATCTCTAGGGTTTACAGAGAATGGTCCGAAAAAGAAAAAAAATCCAGTGAGCGGCAGTTCTGTGGCCGGAAATGCCTTGTTGATGCCAGAGGTCAGAGGAGAATGGGCAGACTGGTTCGAGCTGATAGAAAGGCAACAGTGACTCAAATTGCCACCCGTTACAACCAAGGTAGGCAGAAGAGCATCTCTGAACGCACAGTGCGTCGAACTTTGAGGCAGATGGGCTACAGCAGCAGAAGACCACACTGGGTACCACTCCTCTCAGCTAAGAACAGGAAACTGAGGCTACAATTTGCACAAGCTCATCGAAATTGGACAGTAGAAGATTGGAAAAACGTTGCCTGGTCTGATGAGTCTCGATTTCTGCTGCGACATTTGGATGGTAGGGTCAGAATTTGGCGTAAACAACATGAAAGCATGGATCCATCCTGCCTTGTATCAACGGTTCAGGCTGGTGGTGGTGGTGTCATGGTGTGGGGAATTTTTTCTTGGCACTCTTTGGGCCCCTTGGTACCAATTGAGCATCGTTGCAACGCCACAGCCTACCTGAGTATTGTTGCTGACCATGTCCATCCCTTTATGACCACAATGTACCCAACATCTGATGGCTACTTTCAGCAGGATAATGCGCCATGTCATAAAGCTCGAATCATCTCAGATTGGTTTCTTGAACATGACAATGAGTTCACTGTACTCAAATGGCCTCCTCAGTCACCAGATCTCAATCCAATAGAGCATCTTTGGGATGTGGTGGAACGGGAGATTCGCATCAGGGATGTGCAGCCGACAAATCTGCGCCAACTGTGTGATGCCATCATGTCAATATGGTCCAAAATCTCTGAGGAATGCTTCCAGCACCTTGTTGAATCTCTGCCACGAAGAATTGAGGCAGTTCTGAAGGCAAAAGGGGGTCCAACCCCTTACTAGCATGGTGTACCTAATAAAGTGGCCAGTGAGTGTATATGTGTATATATATATATATATATATATATATATATATATATATATATATATATATATATATATATATATATATATATATTATGCAACTTTGCAAAACATCTTGATTGCAACCTCCCATGCACCTAGATAACCACAAACTACTTCCGATCCCTCCGTATCGTCCGCCCGTCGCCCACATTCAGTAGGACAGATGATATTTGGCGAATGGCTGCCGGATCCGGCTACACAGTGTGTTTGCACTCTGCTACTACGAAGACACATGCATCTGCACGGGAGCTGCGGACAGAAAACTGCAGCAGATTTTTATTTAAAACATGGAGTTTTGTGAGTACTCACCGTAAAATCCTTTTCTCCGAGATGCTCATTGGGGGACACAGATACTGTGGGTGTATGCTACCGCCATCTGGAGGCTGACACTAGGCAAACAACACAAGGTTAGCTCCTCCCCCGCCGCATACACCCTCGCCCTGATTGCGGGCGGAAACCAGTTTAGTGTAAAAGCAGTAGGAGAACAATAACAATGAGCCTTAATGCAGAAAACAATATGTCTGGCAAAGAAAACTACCCTGACATTCACAAAAGAAATAGATATTAAATAAACAAGGGCCAACATGGCTAACAGGGTGGGTGCTGTGTCTCCCAATGAGCGTCTCTAAGAAAAGGATTTTACGGTGAGTACTCAAAAAAATCCATGTTTCTCCGTCTCATTGGGGGACACAGATACTGTGGAACGTCCTAAAGCAGTCCCTGGGTGGGAGATTGCTACATGCACCTCTTGTTTAAATGTGCGCTACCGCTGCTTGGAGAATCCTTCTACCCAGGCTCGCATCCGCCGAGACCTGAGTATGGATACTGTAATGTTTGGCAAATGTGTGCAGGCTGGACCAGGTCGCTGCTTTGTATACCTGTTCCGCCGAGGCCTGATGCCAAAGCGCCCAAGAGGCGCTCATTGCCCGAGTAGAGTGCGCTCTGATCTCTGATGGAACCGGCGCCGCTCTGATGCGATAGGCCTCCTGAATAGTTAAACGGATCCATCTGGCTATGGTCGCTTTGGAGGCCGCGAGTCCCTTCCTGCGCCCCTCGGGGAGCACGAACAGCGTATGCGTCTGTCGGAAGGGTGCCGTCCGCGACACGTACCTCCTGAGTGCTCTCACCAGGTCTAACGTGTGAAGAGTTTTTTCCACACGATGCACCGGTGCCGGACAGAACAAGGGCAAGACAATATCCTCATTGATGTGGAAGGAGGACACCACCTTCGGAAGAAAGGGGAGAGCTGGTCTACGCACCACCTTATCCTTGTGGAAAGCTAGAAAAGGTGCTCGGCAAGACAGCGCCGCCAACTCCGACACTCGCCTCACGGAGGTAATGGCTACCAAAAACACCACCTTCCAAAAGAGGAATGATAAAGAAATATGCTGTAGCGGCTCAAAAGGAGCTTCTTGCAGGACACTCAGGACTAGGTTAAGGTCCCAGGTGCCCATTGGCGCCTTATAGGGAGGTACTAAATGAGAGACTCCCTGGATGAAAGTCTTCCCCTGCCTATTACTAGCAATCTTCCGCTGCAAAAAGGACGGACAACGCCGAAATCTGTCTCCTAAGGGAGCTCGGGGCTAGTCCCGCGTCTAGTCCTGATTGGAGAAAAGCCTAGATTTTGGGGATAGAGAATGTCAGGGGCGAAAACCCGCGCTCTCGGCACCAAGCAACGAAAATCTTCCAGGTGTGATGGTAGATTCTCGCCAAGGTAGATTTCCTGGAGCTAATCATTGTAGCTACCACTTCACGCTCGAACCCCACCTGTGTTAGAATCCAAGATTCAATGGCCATGCAGTCAAACACAGGGCCCCTAAGTTCGGGTGGAAGATCGGTCCCTGGGACAGCAGATCTGAGCATTCTGGCAGTCGCCATGGGACGTCGGTGAGTAGCTGCACATGATCTGCGTACCACGCCCGCCGGGTGCCAAGCGAATCGCTGGAACCCCTTCCGTTTTGATCTTCCTGACGACCCTCGGAAGTAATGGCAATGGGGGAAACAAGTATGGAAGGCGAAACTCGTTCCATGGTAGAACCAACGCATCCACCTCGAATGCTCGTGGGTCCTGTGACCGAGCGACATACATGGGCACCTTGGCGTTCCTTCTGGATGCCATCAGATCCACGTCCGGAGTTCCCCATTGTTGGCAAATCTGCTGGAAGACCTCGCGATGCAGGGCCCATTCCCCCGCCACAACCTCCTGCTGGCTGAGGAAGTCTGCTGCCCAATTTTCTACGCCTGGGATGTGGACTGCCGATAATACCGACTGGTTCTTCTCGGCCCACTGAAGCATGTATCCTATCTCGCACATAGCTGCCCTGCTGTGCGTGCCCCCTTGATGATTTACATAAGCCACCGCCGTGGCGTTGTCTGACGGAATCCGAATGGGCCGTCCTGCTAGGAAGTGCTGAAAGTGTTGCAGCGCCCGCCGGACCGCTTGTATTTCCAACAAGTTGATCGGGAGGCGTGCCTCCTGTTGTGACCATTGGCCCTGAGCCGTGTGGTGGCGAAAAACTGCTCCCCAGCCCATGAGGCTGGCATCGGTCGTGACCACTAGCCAATGCTCTGGGGGAAAAGGTTTCCCCTGAAGAAGGGAGGATCTGACCGTCCACCCCCCCAGTGACTGCCTGACCTGAAAGGACAGCCGGCAGTGCTGATCGAGCGAAAACGGGTTCCTGTCCCAAGCTGCCAAGAGGGCGTGCTGTGGTGGGTGAAGATGAAACTGGGCAAACGGAATTGCTTCTATTGCTGCCACCATCTTCCCTAGTATCCTCATCCCAAAGCGAATGGTGTGAGGGACTGGCTGCTGAAGCTTCTGGACTCCTTGCTGGAGCGCTAGAGCTTTGTCTTGAGGGAGAATTACCGACCCTCGGGAGGTGTCGAAGATCATCCCTAGAAAGGAAATCCTCTGGGCTGGGACGAGGGATGACTTTTTCCTGTTGACTAACCACCCTAAGCGGGAGAGCGTATCCAGCGTAATGCCGACGTTCTCCTTGCATGCCCGAAATGAGGGGCCCTTCACCAAGAGGTCATCTTAGTAGGGCAAGATGACTATGCCCCGAGAGTGTAAGACGGCCATCACGACTGCCATTACCTTCGTGAACACTCTGGGGGCGGTGGCTAGCCCGAAGGGCAGCGCTGAAAACTGGAAGTGTTGGCCATTGATGATGAATCGAAGGAACCTTTGATGCGGCGGGAAAATGGGGACGTGTAGTTAGGCATCCTGGATGTCGACCGAGGCTAAGTACTCTCCCTGCACCAAGGCCGAAATAACTGAACGGAGAGACTCCATCCTGAAATGTTAGACCCTGATGAATCTGTTCAGGAGCTTCAGGTCCAAAACCGGCCTGACCGTCCCGTCCTTTTTGGGGACTGCGAACAGGCTGGAATAAAAACACTGAGCCCTCTCGTGCTCTGGTACGGGAACTATAACCCCGTTGTACTGGAGTGAATCGATGGCCCCCAGCAACGCCTTTGCCCGGGACTTCACCTTGGGAAGTCGGGACAGAAAAAAAACGACTTGGGGGATACCTGATAAACTCTATCTTGTACCCCGAAGACACCAGTTCCGCCACCCATGAGTCGTGTGCTACGTCGACCCAGACATGGCGAAAGAAAAGCAGGCGGCCGCCTACCCTGCTGATGTCCCCTACTACGTGCTCCGAGTCATTTGGCTGAGGATTTCTGAGGCCTGGTTCCTCTCGACCTGGGCTGGCGCGCGCGCATCCTCCTCAATGGATTGGGTCTATATGGGACCTGTCGCTCCCCATCTTGGTTGGAGCGACTTGGACCGGCCGAACTGGCGGCCGTCGACCATCCAGTGTTGTGAAAGGCCCGAAACCGTGCCGGGGCCTGGCGAAAAGGATGTTTAACTTTCTGCTGCGGAAGGAAGCTGCTTTTTATCCCTGTTGCGTCGGAGATGAGCTGATCCAACTTCTCCCCGAACAGGCGGCCTCCCTGATAGGGCAAGGAAGTCAAAGACTTCTTAGAGATAGAATCGGCTCGCCAAGATCTTAACCAAAGGGATCTCCTAATGGCTACCGCGTTAGCAGCTGCAGATGCCGCACAATTGGCCGCATCCAAGGAAGCATTGATCAAGTAGTCTCCAGCCATAGCAATCTGAGTTTCGACCTCTGACACCTCCGCCGGCAGGTCTCTATCCTGGAAGGCCCTATTCAATGATTCTGACCATGACATCAAGGCCTTGGCTACCCACGTCGCCGCAAACGAGGGGGCGAGCGCTGACCCGGATGCCTCAAAAACTGATCGAGCCAAGCTCTCTATCAGTGGGGTCCTTAATGGACGAGCCACTCAATACTGACAATAGAGACTTCGAGGCCAGGCGCGACACTGGTGGATCCCACCACTGGTGATTTCGTTCATTTTTTACGGAGATCTGGGGCAAATGGATATTTTGCCTCTATAGTCTTTTGGCCAGTAAAGCGCCTATCTGGGTGTTCTCTGTGACGCTGCACTTAGTCCTCTAATTCTGGGTGAGTATTAAACACTCTGTGAGGTCACCTGGCCTGCTTAAAGGCCACTTAATGGCTTGACGCCAAAGCAAACTCATCCTCCACCCCCAGGGTTTGATTGACAGCTTCAACGAAGCTGTCCACTGTCTCTCGACACCCCGGGGTATCTAGGCCCAGCGGTCCGTCTGAGTCACAATCCGAACTGTACCCGCTCCCGACCATTGGAGAGGGAGAGCGAGATGCTGAACTCCCGGATGCCGAGGCACCGGATAGACGGGGAGACCTAGTGTGGGCCCGTTTCCTTCGTACTTGCCTGGCATGAGAGCGGCCCCTGCAGGCCGAAGGTTCTTGTGAGGTGGAGGATCCCTCCCCGATAAGCGAGCCACTTTCCTTGCCCCCATTCGGGGCGTGAAGCAACTCGATTGCCCTTGTAAGCGTTGCCATAGATTGGGATAATGATATAGCCCATTCCGGGGGATTTTGCTCCCTGGACTCCGCTGTCGGGGGGGGGAGACGACTCCTGGGCACGTTCTGAGTCGCAGGCCTCACACAACTTGTTGCTCTCTCTGCGCTCGTGGGAACGCAGCCCTACAGGAGATGCATGCAGCGTAGAGGAAAGTGTGTGCCTTCCCTTTCCCGGCCATAATGAATCTGCCAGGCGTTTTGTCTCACTGTGTGTTTGTTTTTTTTATATAGGGGGGGGCACCCCTTGAGTCTCTAGTTTGCTCCCGCAGACGTGGCTGCACTTACCCGCTCCTGTGTCCCCCTCACGTGTCACTGCTTCTGCGCTCCTCTGTGGGGGCAAGCCGACCACTTTACCGGTCGCGGCCTACCCCGATTTGAAGCCGGGGCCTCAATTTATCCGGCGCCCGCCCAGGCTCCTGGGGCAGGCCACTGGAAGTGACGCTGCGTGGACGGGGGTGGGACTTCCGCCCCGGCCTAAATTTTTAGCGTCCGCCCGCAGGGGGCGGCAGTGGCCGGCGGCGCTGCGCGGCCCACTGCACCTCCGCCTGTCTGTAATCCTCACCAGCGTCACCTACAGGAGGAAAGGGACGGGGGAGGGATTTGCCAGTCCTACTCTCCCTGCGATTCTAGGCCTGCCAGCACACCGCTACTCCATTCGCATCTCCCTGCTGCCCAGGAGCCCTCACGCACGGTCTAGCAGGAATGCGCTGCGAAGAGCCCACCCACGCCCTGTACCTTCATCCGGGATGTCAACAGGTATGAAAAACCACCGGGGAGGCGGGGGTGGTGGGGGCATCCAGGACGGTGCAGGTACCCCGACTCCATCCAGCTTCTAGGGCCGAGGAGAGGGACCGTCCGCCGCCTTGCAGGACCTCCGTCTAGCGTTGGTGGAGCAGTGGGGGCCGCTCGGACCGTCTTGTGCCGCTGTACAGCCCATGGTTTCCATACCTAGGGGTGGTCAGGGCTAGGTCCGGCATCATGTCCCACGTCGCGGGACAGGATACGTGGAGGGCCACTCGCACATGCTCGCCCGTTGATGGTTTGGGGGAAATCGGACCCTTTCAATAAGATCCGTTGCCCCGGACTCATCTTCATAGAAAAAATAAAGGAAAGAAAAAAGCAAACTAAAATAAAAAATTCTGGGGAAACTGCCCATATTTGTCCCACGGTGCGGGATAGGATACGTGGAGACGATACTCGACACGTGCTCGCCTGTTGATGGTTTGGGGAAATCGGACCCTTTCAATAGGATCCGTTGCCCATGTCTAATCTTCATGGAAAAAAGTCAGGAGAAAAAAAGACCAGACGTGTGCCTCCATAGACTCTAAGCAAAAAAACTGGTTTCCGCCCACTATCAGGGCGAGGATGTATGCGGCAGGGGAGGAGCTAACCTTGTGTTGTTGCCTAGTGTCAGCCTCCAGATGGTGGTAGCATACACCCACAGTATCTGTGTCCCCCAATGAGACGAAGGAGAAATTATTTGCTTCATTCTATATTTTAGATGCATTGGAGCAAAACGAAGAGACGACCCTTTATATCTGGACGGTCTACCGCCCACCAATGACAAACTAGCAGGGCACAATGGGCAGAGTCCCGGGGATATTAGGGCAGCGAGGGCAGTGATCCACTCCACCTCCACGGGCATTTTAAGGGGGATTTTCATGAGACCAACTTATGACCTTAAGCACCAGCCAAAAAGTTTGCTTGGACATCTAAAATGTTAAGTGAGTAGAAATATTGTCACTTAATGTGTTTCATCGCAGCTCAGTTGTGACCATTTCTCGCCCCAGCCGTCCCCTCATGTTCTGTCTAAGCAGGTAGTCAGACTCATGTTCACCTACAAACTGACGCCACCAATCAGATCCCTCCTAGCAGCTCTCAAAACCCCTCGCCTCCTGCAGAGCTCCGCCTCCTTGTGCCTCTATGTACCAAGCAACTGACAGGGAGAAACCTTTCACAAGCAGGAGGCGAAAGCTGCATTACACACTAGACAGACTGAGGACAGCAGCTCTCACCAAATTATCACTTACTACAATTATATAGGAAGAGCAAAAGCAATATGATGAATCTCCACCCCACTATTACATAAGGGAAAGTGCAAAGTGATGGAACTCCACCCCACTATTACACAGGAGCAAGTGCAATGTGATGAGACTCTGCCCTGCTATTACACAGGGGCAAGTGCAATGTGAGGAGACTCCGCCCTATTACACAGGAGCAAGTGCAAAGTGAGGAGACTCCACCCTGATATTACACAGGAGCAAGTGCAAAGTGATGAAACGCCACCACACCATTACACAGGAGCAAGTGCAAAGTGAGAATCTGCCCTGCTATTACACAGGAGCAAGTTCAAAGTGATGAGACTCCGCCCTGCTATTACACAGGGGCAAGTGCAATGTGAGGAGACTCTGCCCTGCTATTACACAGGAGCAAGTGCAGTGCAAAGTGATGAAACGCAAACCACACCATCACACAGGAACAAGTGCAATGTGATGAGACTCCGCCCTGCTATTACACGGGAGCAAATGCTAGGTGATGAGACTAGACAAACATCTGGCAGTCTTCTTTTCTATGAATGTGACTGAACCCAAATACTCCAACGCCTTCTCGGGTTTATTTATGGACAGGTGCTTACACAGCGGTCACTTGGGCTCTGCAGGTCTCACAGTTTAGACCGCTGATATATTTTCAGTTTTATACCTTAACCTTCCTCTAAATCATGGAGGGACGTGTTTATGGCCGGGTGCCCGGACTAAGCTGTCACTTTATTCTTAATAGTCATCCCAAAACCCTAGATTAAGTAAAACTGCAGATTTACGGGCATAACTGAGCGGCTGTACAGACCTGATGCCACTCGCAGGGCTCGTAAATACTTAAAGCCATAAATGCCCTTTTGCTCCGGACATGCTCTTTGTTGGTTATTGGGGGCTGTACAGTAGGGGACCACTGTGGGGGTCCACTTAAAAGATTAATGGCGGCTCGACTGTTTCAGATCTCATTTCATTTGACAACGCTCGGTAGGAGGTCTCACCAGGTGCTGGGGGTCTCTTCTTTTCCACCATGATCAAGGCTGACAACTAAGAGCAGTTTCTCTATGCTGTCTCATGTGCAGCACTGAAGCACGCCCCACGCTTTTATCTAGGCTCCTCGGCACTTCCTGTATCAGGAGGTAAAGTCCATGTCTGTTTAAGCAGAAGAATAAATGAGTAGTGTACAGTCAGCAGAAGGGGCTGGAGATGGGACAGCCCAGTACTGATTCTGGGGGGTGTAATGGAGTATCACCCACCATCCTGATGACCAGTTTTGGCATCTCCATTCACTTCCACCGTAGACCTGACGGTATCACATTGTGGCATTCCTCAGAATTACTTTTGCCGTTAATTGATCTATAAATCCGGTAACATAAACCACAAATAATAAAGTCCTTCATGTAGAACAAGGTCACCTCCTCCTCCTACATTTCTCACATTGGGATTTCATTAGAGATCCGCGCGTTAACATAAAACCTGTCTGTGTGGGCTGCGAAATCTGCCCGAGCCAAGCAGGTGCACAGCGGCGGCCTTCACATATCGGCAGAGGCGGCAGGAGCCCGAGCTATCGCAGCGCAAACACCGCCGCAGCATCGGTTAACCCCGTCTGCAAAGAATCGGGAAGGGGGGGGCGCAAGAAAGAGTAAAAGATCGCTGAAAGTTTTTACTCTGAACCTGTGTTATTGTCGGGATTCACAGCAAACTTATCGGCCACGATGGCAAAATAATGTGTCCAACTGCAAAAAAGACTCCTTGTAATCCTCCCCGATTGCTCAGATTATATAGGGGATCCCCAACAGGGTTATCACTGTCAAAGTTCAATGATTAAAAGTTTTTTTCCTTTCATTGAATATCTTCAATGTGTAATATATATCTATCAGATCCATTCCTGAAGCCAATGGAGAGAACTACGAATGTCCGGCCACAAGACATCGGCAGGGGACCCCCTATTCTAAAGAGAGGTGGGGTGATTCCCGCACCTATCAGATATCTATGAGATATATCGATTTGTATCCAAATGAATAGCAAAGTCCAATGATCAGAATCAGGCAGGATCTTCGATCACAGAGCAGAAGTGGTGCGGATCTTACCAGGTCATTCATGTTGTTCTGACTGGCCGGGTGGATTTCTTCCAAAAATTCCAAGACGTAGAAGGTGTATCGGTCCATGAGGTGAACCCCGATGGCCATATCTGGCTGGTGCTAAAGATAAACACAAAACATTATTAAAAATTGTCAGCTGTCAAAGGGCACAGTCCACAGGATAGGAGATTACACTGTGTTCCAAATTATTATGCAAAAAATATTTCTTCATATTTTCTCTAAATTACCTATATGAATTGCAGTCATTGTTATTTTCCAGTCGTCTAATATTCTAGTATAATTCCAATGTTTTTGAACAATCTGCCTATGAAAACAGTAATTTTTAAAAATAAGAAACACTCAAAATGCATGTTCCAAATTATTATGCACAGCAGAGTTTTCAACCTTTTTATTTTTATTTTGAACAAAAAAATGGTCAATTGTGAAATGATAAGCATTATCAGCTTATTACAAAATGAAATCAAACAGTTTTCAAGTCAAACCCTTCTTCTCGGTGATGTTACATTTGCACATAGGACCCCTTGTTGTAAAGAAGCTTCTGAACTCTCTCGTCCATTGAATGTCAGTTTTTGGATGGTTTGTGCTTCCGTTGTTTTGCCTGTGGACAGAATCCCCTCTCAGAGCTGTTGCTTAGATGTGAACTGCCTCCCGCCATCATAGACGCTCCTTGTGATGATGCTCCAGAGGTTCTCAATGGGGTTGAGGTCAGGGGAAGATGGTGGCCACACCATAAGTTTGTCCTCTTTTATGCCCATAGCAGCCAGAGATGCAGATGTGTTATTTGCAGCATGAGACGGGGCATTATCATGCATGAAAATGATCTTGCTGCGGAAAGCACGGTTCTTCCTCTTGAACCATGGCAGGAAGTGCTGTTTTAGAAACTCCACATAGATTATGGAGTTCATCTTTACCCCTTCAGGGATCCTAAAGGGGCCGACAATCTCTCTCCCCATGATTCCAGCCCAAAACATTACTCCACCTCCTCCTTGTTGGCGCCTTAGCCGTGTTTTCATGGGGTGTCCATCAACCAGCCATCCTCCACTCCATCCATCTGGACCATCGAGCGTTGCACGGTACTCATCAGTCTTCATGTCCCGTTTGGCCCACTGGAGCCGTTTCTGCTTGTGTGCAGTGGATAGAGGTTGTCGACAGGATGGCTTACGCACAGCTGCAAACCTCTGAAGGACCCTGCATCTTGTTGTTCGGGGGACGGTGGAGGCACCAGCAGCTTCAAAAACTTGTCTGCTGCTATGACAAGGCATTTTTGCAGCTGCTCTTTTAACCTGACGCAATTGCCTGTTGGAAAGAGTTCTCAATTTTTCCTTATCAGCACGCACACGTGTGTGCTGGGAGTCAGCGACATACTTCTTGATTGTGCGATGATCACGATGAAGTGTCTTGGCAATGTTGATTGTAGTCATGCCTTGACCTAAATACTCCACAATTTGTTGCTTCTCAGCAGCCGACATCCTTTTTCTTTCCCATTTTGGCAAAAAATGTAGGCTGCTTAATAATGTGGAACAGCCTTCTTAAGTAGTCTTGCCTTTATTTGGACACACCTGCCAAACTAATCTGCACAGGTATCTGCAATTGCTTTTAGTGATATAAAGAGCCCTGACACACATCATCAGCAATGAGTGTAAATGATAAAGAAATTCTAACCTTATCTCTCCGAAACTCTTTTTGCATAATAATTTGGAACACAGTGTAAATAAGATGGAGGTTCGAAAGCTGGGATCAGCAATAAAATTGGCAGATCGGGGAAATTTAATCCCAGTTACAAAATGGTGAGTCGACGCCTGTATCTCCTCAGTTCATTCTCTATGGGGCTGTCAGAAAAAGAGTGCAGCGCTGGGCAACCCGACAGGGAATGAACGGAGCAACAACTGAGCATGGGCACTGCCGCTCCGTCCCGCTTGAGATAACCGTTCCTAATTCTTCCGATTGGTGCAGGTCCCCGTGGTTGGCCCCTCTTACAGTGACCCTCCACCCCCAGCAATCATCGGTTCTATGTGGGTAAATCTGTGAGCACCACCAATATAAGGGACACAGCAATCCTACTGAGGATCCTCCAAGACTCCTACATATCTTTTACCCAGTGGTGGTGGAGGAACATACGCTGCTCGCAATACAAAGCACAAGTCTAATTCAGGAGTCTCAGAAAGACAGGAGAGAGGCACGGAGGCATCATTAGTGCCATATAGAGAGGGGGAGGAGGTACTCACAGACAGAGAGTCTTCTCCAACCTGACTGCTGGCGAGGGCGATGATATTAGGAGAGTAAAACCTCTCGTACATGGAGGCTCCCTGACACGTGTCGATTATAAACAGCAATTCATTGTACCTGAAAAGAAGAGCAGAGATCAGTATAGGAGAGAGGAAAATCCCACGAATACTGCGCCATCCTCCTGTACAGAGGGGCAAGGGACAAAGTCACAGGTCGGGGGTCCACATGGCAGAACAGTAGAGAACTGCATTAAGGTGGTGTCCGGACTCATGACCACTGACAGAAGTAAGCTCCTGTGCAGACACGTCCCCAGCCCATCCATCGCTGATCTCTGTTCCCTCGTCTCCTGCTATTCATACTAATACCAAGCAATAGTGGAGCCGGGGGGTCAGAGGCTGGCGGGCGAGACAGAGGCAAGCAGGGACCAGGGAAGGGTCAGCACAGGCACGTCCCACAGGAGGTCGGGAAGGAAATAATTACTAATAGCAGCAATTATCATATGGCATATGGTTGGAAATAAAAATCCTTAAATGGATTAAAAAGAGTATTTTTCACCAAATACATTGATCACCTTATTCACGGATGAGACCCCCCACTGATCCCAAGAATGGAAGACCCTCATATGACAGAGCAGTACTGAATGGCTAACCAACAGTCCATTAACTTCTATGGGACTGACAGAAAGGCCATCTCTACCATAAAAGTGAATGGAGCGCTGGTCACACGTGCTCAGCAGAGTGACATTCCCACAGGGAACGGACTGTCGGCATCAGTGGGGTCCCAGCAATTATACATTTATCATCTATCCTGAGATTTATGTGAATGTAAGTTCCCAGGAGGAATGTGGGGTATATATGTAAAATGTTCACATAACGTGTGCACCACAAGGATAAATCACGAGGGACGGGGGCAGAGGAGAGAATGGAGTCATCTATACTGGGGTTTTAGTGGGATAACCACTATCTATCATGCTTTTATCGCACTGACTGTGTATATGACACATTGTACAAGGTGGGAGAAAACCTTTATTGTAGATATTTTAATTAGGCGACTTTCCAATCTGATTCATTAGTTACGGTTTTGTTTTCATCTCTGTAACCTTGTGGCTCATACAGGATTTTCCTAAAAATAATACAATTGTATTCTCATATTAAATTAATGGGAACCTGGCTACACATTATTTCATATCTATGCTTTACCTGAGAGATGAACCCCACAGGAGTGAGCTAAAGGAGCAATATACTGCAGGATGGGGCTCTTTATAGGAGCTGAAAAGAAAATATAACGGAGAATAGGGCTCTGTATAAAGGGGCCGAGAGAAAGATACCGCAGGATGGGGCTCTGTATGGAGAGACTAAGAGGAGAGAAACTGCAGGATGGGGCCTTGTATAGAGTGGCAAAAAAAAAAAAGATATGCAGGATGGGGCTATAAACAGGGGCTGTGAGTAAACACAGTTGAGAGGAGATATACTGCAGGATGTTGCTGTGTACAGAGGGGCTCTAAGGAAAGATATACTGTAGTATGGTTCCTTGTATACAGAGAGGCTAAGAGGAGAGATATACTCAAGGATGGGGCTCTGTATACGGGTGATGAGGAAAGATTACCTTAAAATGGGGCTGTATACGGGAGCTAAGAAGAGAGATACACTGTAGGAAGCGACTGCTCAACAGGGTCAAACAAAAGATATATTGCAGGATGAAGCTTTGTATAGAGGGCCTAAGCTTCATTGAACTGTTTGTTGCCTTCTCCTGAGAAACCATTGAGAAGAAAAAGCAAATGCCACTCAACTAATAACAGAGTATAATCTTCTGCCATATGCATCAATAAAGCTGCATTTGTAGTTTCACTTCTCCAAATTGTCTGCAGAAGGCAACAAAAACCTCTGCAATGCTGTTGTGGAGGAGCGTAGGACAGACGAGTCATTATAAAAACTATTTTAATTAATAGAAATAAAGGTTAAATCTTATAGTCTTCTAGGGACGGCTTATTTGGGGTTCTCCCCAATTAGGAAATTGTGCTAAAAACAGCTAATGATGTAAAAGCAACTGTAGAAATACTGATGTTAATGGCAAAAGATAAAATCAGCCAGGTAGGGAGGTGAACAGGTGAATTCTACACCAAGGCCAGGGTCACACTTGCGAGAAACTCACACGAGTCTCAATACCTGGCCCTGCCGCTGCACTCGGGACTGGAGTGTATTTCTATGCAGCTGAGCGCTCCGGTCCGAGTGCCGGCAGCAGTGCCGGGTATTGAGACGCGAGACTCGTGTGAGCTTCTCGCAAGTGTGACCCCGGCCTTAGCTTAACTTGATAACTCCGAGAGGTGGGGCTGGTCAGGAGCACAGAGTGGATGGAGGGGGTCTGCAACACTGTGGAGAAGTAGGGGTTGGGCTGGAAAATGTAATTTTAGCAGACAAGAATAGGACTGCATATTCAGCTATGTGAAGCTCGAACCGAGAGGCAAACAGATGACAACAAACACAAAAGTACAAGAAAACAAAACCATTATGATGGACTTAGTCTGTATATTAATAAGTATGCATTTTCTGCCCTTTGTGAAAAATAATGCAATTGTGGGAATAACCCTTTAAATAATAATCAGATCACTCTGCTCTGTCACAGTCTATACAGTAAAGATAATAGCGAGCTACAGAAAATACCAGCTTATTGTAGCTACTTTACAGGACAGGGCGAAAACTAGAACATTTAAAGATAAATATAAAATGTTTAAAAAAACTGTAAACAATAAAAACAGATTTTCTGATACATTCCCTTTAATAAAAAAGTGGAAAAGACAACATAGTTCCATCAAGAACATGTTAGCGATCCGCTTAATGTTTCTATGACAACCTCGGATTCAATTATCATTCTCACGAGGATGGTGAAGGTACAGAAATAGCATCTGTTCACATTGTGACCACATGTAACAATGGACCGCGTATCTCAGCCAGTGCATCTAATCCGGACCTGGACAGTTCACACAGAAATACTGGAATCTGGCAAGAAGAGGAATCTGACGATTCTTTATATTAATGTGTATAGGGGGTCTTGTGTTTTAAAGGGGATTTCTCTATCGTTTCAATGGGGGGACATAGAAACCATAGGACGACGCCCTTGCTGAAGACAGGAATCGTCAAATGGTTTCTGTGTCCCCCATTGAAGGCTCCGAGAAACAGATTTTACGGTAAGCAACCCAAAATCCTGTTTTCTGGGCTCTAGACAAATATCTGCATTTACTCTACGTGCGGATACTTATTTGTCGCTATTGGCTGAAGGTAATGACTCCGTCATGACACCATCTATCGCTGTGCTGCAGACACTGCCCCGTCCATGGTAAGAACCTCGTCGATGCACACCAGCTCCGTCACCGCTGCATTTTGTTGGATTTGTATTATTTGTGTGCAAAATGAAAAGTGCAATAAAATTTATTGGAAAAGAGATTATGGTTTAATAAAACTCTCTCAGCAGCTGCTCCGGGAGGATGAGGAGTGGGAGCTGCGAGGAGGTTATTACGCCTTTACTTGGAATATTGCTGCTTTTTTTTTTTTACCTTCTTTTCTGCCACATTTGTTCGAAAGCATCTGCCAGCTCCACGTTGGTGATCTCTTCAGAATCTTGGAATTTCAGAAAACCATTTCCTCCGTGTCCTGAGAGAGACGGAAAAGTTGTGATGTAAGGGGGACAGACAAGAAAAACAGAGGACACGGCACAAGTCACACTACAATTCTCCGAACAAAGTAAGCGATGGGATTAACCAACTCACTAGTCGCTATCGGGGGCGGCACAGGAGAACAAGAAGGAAGAAAAATGGCGCCATTCAGCTAATAGACGGAAGTGGACAACACAGCGGACCTTATGCTAATGAATACACTGAACTCAGAGCTCTCTCATCACTGTTGCCCTCGCTGTGATCGCTGGGTGCTGTGTATGCAAATATAACAGAGGCAATAGCCTACTGAACACAGCGGACTCCTAAACAAAGTGTCCAGTTTATTCTCCAACCGCTTTAAAAACTACAAAGAATTTTTTGTGCCTTTTTAGCCAACAGGAGAGGAGACACATCTTATACTATGCTGCCATTACATAGGAGAGGGACCTATATAAGTAAAGACCTTAGTAAAAAAAAATTATATTACCAGTCATGTAGATGAGAATATTACTCCGGTCATCAGAGAGGAGGCGCTTTAGTCGAGGTGTGCTGGGCGGCAATCTGCCGGTCAAGACTCTAAGAAAATTTTCTACAGTCACCTAAAATAAAAAAAAAAGAAAAAGAAATTCCAGGCCAGAGACACATAAGATTCCATCTGCAGCCACCACTAGGGGGCGCTCCCTGTAGACAGAGATACATGATAAGATCCTGCCTGCAGCCACCACTAGAGGGAGCTCCCTGTATACAGAGATACATGATAAGATCCTGTCTGCAGCCACCACTAGGGTGAGCTCCCTGTATACAGAGATACATGACAAGATCCTGTCTGCAGCCACCACTAGGGGGAGCTCCCTGTATACAGAGATACATGATAAGATACTGTCTGCAGTCACCACTAGGGGGAGCTCCCTGTATACAGAGATACATGATAAGATTTCATCTGCAGCCACCACTAGGGGGCGCTCCCTGTATACAGAGATACATGCTAAAATCCTGTCTGCAGTCCCCACTAGGGGAAGCTCCCTGTATACAGAGATACATGATAAGTTCCAGTCTGCAGCCACCACTAGGGGGAGCTCCCTGTATACAGAGACACATGATAAGATCCTGACCACTAGGGGAAGCTCCCTGTATACAGAGATACATGATAAGATCCAGTCTGCACCCACCACTAGGGGGAGCTCCCTGTATACAGAGATACATGATAAGATCCAGTCTGCACCCACCACTAGGGGGAGCTCCCTGTATACAGAGATACCTAATAAGATCCTGTCTGCAGTCACCACTAGGGGAAGCTCCCTGTATACAGAGATACATAAGATCCTGTCTGCAGCCACCACTAGGGGGAGCTCCCTGTATACAGATACATGATAAGATACTGTCTGCAGCCACCACTAGGGGGAGCTTCCTGTACAGATACATGATAAGATCCTGTTGGCAGACCCCACACATCCTAGCAATACACAATAATTTTGAAAGAGAGGCATTCCCTTTAAAATCAAAGCTGTGTGTTAACACTGCAGACTTAAAGGGGTTTTCCAGTTTCGGAATACTATTCTCCCACAGCCACTGTTTGTTTAATAAAAACAAGCTGAGCTTTAGTCACCCTACTCAGGTCCAGTGTGGGGTCTCTTCCTCGTCCCCCGGTGTCCACTATTGCCCTCAGTGCTAACGTCACACTGACAGCGCTGCAGCCAATAACGGAGCTCAGCGGCTTTGCCCGAGTTGATGGACTGAGCTGCTCAGAGCCGTGTATCTCACTCATTGGCTGCAATGTTCTTGATGTGACGTCAGCACTGCAGCCAATAACAGGCACCAGCAGCGGCGGCAGCGACTCAGCACTGGACCTGGAAAGTGAGAAGAAAGCATTGATAGCTAAATGACATGGCAGCTGAGGGATTGGGATTAGGAAAACCAGTAAACCCCTTTAAGACGTAACTTTACTTGATTATTACATTTGACAATTGCACTTTACTACCCACAGTCTGTACGATTCCATTCTTAGAGGGCGACTTCCCTATAAATGCATGGATTTTTTAATACCATTTTTGAAGCGGAGGTGCAAAATTTCTAATGGCACCTTTTGTTTTCAATAGTCTCTGTTGAGTAGTTTATTAAAAAAAAAGTTAAAGGTATGACCCATCAGCGAGCTCACCCTGAAATCTCCTTTTTACTGAATTCCTCTGTGCTGACTGAAGACTACATCAAAGTTCAGCTCCGCTCTGATGTGGTCTGTCGTGATAAATCAACAGAAGGATTTCAGTAAAAAGCAGAAAAAAACAAACAAACAACCTTTTATCAGTACAAGTTTACTGACGGATCTCAGTTAACTCATTTTGCATCCAGCAATGCAAGAGAAACAAAAAGCCGGTAACAACTAAACATTGTAAAATTTTTAATGAAGCCCAAGTGCAAAAATTATTTTTGGCCCAAAATACGTGCATATAAGTAAAAAGGAATACACCTCCAGGCGTCCATAGTTTGTAATTACTATTTAAATACAGGCTAAAAAAAAACCAAAAAAACAGAACACTAGAAGCTCATCTCTCCGTCCGGCACCAGGACTAATGGATGTGACTGCAGGGAAGGAACGAGCAGAGGGGTCTGTGGCTGCAGAGCCGGAAATCCCGAGGACCACATTATGCACCACCACTATGGAGGGATCCAGGCCAAGATACTCATGGTGGCCCCCAAGACTGCCCTCCAGGCGACTCCATGCGGCACGGAGTAGAAGAATGAGTGAGTCACGGACGTCTCATATCGAAGCTTCGCACTGAATCACTGCACACGCAATTACACAGAGAATGTAAAAGCGTCAGATGCAGAAATGAGCGCGGCAGGGACGGGGGTCCACACTGTCACTTTCGGTATTTTCAGAAGAAAGCAAACAGTGTGGGAGGGAAGGGGTTTATTTTTCCATTGCTTTAATAGAGCTGAAGTTTTCACCTCTCGCTGTGAAGGGGGGGTGGAGGATTAGTTAAAGAAAGTTGAGTAAATCGGATTTTCGGCGATGCTCGTCACACATGGATAAGAGGCTTTAGAAGATTTGGTGCAATGGAGAACACAGGAGGTGAAGATACCACCCACCCGCACTTATCCCAGGGACACGGTCCCAACAGATGGAACAACTCTACTCAGATAATACGGAGCAGATTAAGGAAAACACTTAAAAGGATATTCCCCATGTTAAGAAGTCCTGGCAGATCAATGGATAGAACTGCTGCCTTGTAGCATCAGGTTCTGGCATGTTTGCCTATCATTGCATGGGTTACCATTATATGCATAGATTGTCTCGCATACCATAGACAGAGATGAAATCATCCCACTGAATATAGATCATTAAAGGTCTGATAGGAGCGATGGCGTCCCAGGAACACAGCACAGTCACCAGGAAAGATGTGAGAAGGTTGCACTGCTAGATTTGCAATGCACAAGATCGGTAGGAGTCTAACGTACAGCACCTCAAAAAAGCAAAGTTCTTCTCACTGCGTAGTGGCCGATCTACTTCAGTGAATGGGAGCTGAACTGCAGTAATGGGGAGCAGGCACTACACAGTGTACAGAGCTGCATTATCATGGCTGTGAACAGCTTCTATATCCACAGCTGAAAACTGCTCATCAGTGGAGGTGCCGGCTGTTGGACCCCCATGGATCTGATCTCTATAACCCATCCTAAACATGGGGTATCCCCATACCTTAACACCCCCATTCAAAGGGAACCTGTCATGTGATTCATGCAACCTGAAACACGAGAAGCAAGAGTCAGAATCCAGCTGCGTTATTGCAGTCAGGTAAGTTATAATCAGAAATTTCAGAGAAAATAAAGTCAGTTGAGGGCTGCGTCTCAGAGACTAGTCCAAGCAGCCGGTCTCCGGCATCTTCTCTCTGCCCTGCTCCGCTAGACTGACCGGTCACTCCCTGTGTGAATAGAGACCAGTCAATCCAGGGAAGCAGTTCGGGCAGGATCCATCAATGACTGGCCTCTTCGACTAGTCACCAAGACTCAATCCACAGAGGATTTTATAAAGTGCTTTATCTGAAACTCTGCAGCGTAAACCGTACACAGCTTGCAGCCAGGCTCCGGTTCTTGCTGAATGTGGTTTGGGTAACGTGAATCAGATGAAAGAATCACTTTGAATCATATCCATCTGTCCTGACCAGTAATCAGAAGTGGATTGTTCCAGCACAAATCTACACAGAAAGTCCACAGCATTTCCAAGATGTGCAATGATGAAACCAAAAGCGGCACTCCTTACTCTGAAAGAAAAGAAAGAGCAGGGTGATCGAAGCACGGGAGGTGCAGCAAAGTGCATGACTCTTTCAGTGCAGTATTATTATTATTATTATTATTTATTGTTATAGCGCCATTTATTCCATGGCGCTTTACATGTGAGGGGGGTATACATAAAAACAAGTACAATAATCTTAAACAATACAAGTCATAACTGGTACAGGAGGAGAGAGGACCCTGCCCGCGAGGGCTCACAATCTTCAAGGGATGGGTGATAATACAGTAGGCGAGGGTAGAGCTGGTCGTGCAGCGGTTTGGTCGATCGGTGGTTACTGCAGGTTATAGGCTTGTCGGAAGAGGTGGGTCTTCAGGCTCTTTTTGAAGGTTTCGATGGTAGGTGAGAGTCTGATATGTTGTGGTAGAGAGTTCCAGAGTAGGGGTGATGCACGAGAGAAATCTTGTATGCGATTGTGGGAAGAGGAGATAAGAGGGGAGTAGAGAAGGAGATCTTGTGAGGATCGGAGGTTGCGTGCAGGAAAGTACCGGGAGACGAGGTCACAGATGTATGGAGGAGACAAGTTGTGGATGGCTTTGTATGTCATGGTTAGGGTTTTGTAATGGAGTCTCTGGGCAATTGGGAGCCAGTGAAGGGATTGACAGAGGGGAGAAGCTGGGGAATAGCGGGGGGACAGGTGGATTAGCCGGGCAGCAGAGTTTAGAATAGATTGGAGGGGTGCGAGAGTGTTTGAGGGGAGGCCGCAGAGCATGAGGTTGCAGTAGTCAAGGCGAGAGATGATGAGGGCATGGACTAGGGTTTTTGCAGATTCTTGGGTGAGGAATGAACGGATGCGTGAAATATTTTTGAGTTGAAGTCGGCAGGAAGTGGAAAGGGTTTGGATATGTGGTTTGAAGGAGAGATCAGCATCAAGGATTACTCCGAGGCAGCGAGCTTGTGGGACTGGGGAGAGTGGGCAGTCATTTACTGTAATTGATAGGTTCGTAGGGGGGGTCACGTGAGATGGGGGAAAGATGATGAATTCTGTTTTGTCCATGTTGAGTTTCAGATATCTAGTGGAGAAGAAGGATGAAATAGTGGACAGACATTGAGGGATTCTGGTTAGTAGGGAGGTGATATCTGGTCCAGAGATGTAGATCTGTGTGTCATCAGCATAAAGATGATACTGAAAGCCATGAGATTCTATGAGCTGTCCCAGGCCAAAGGTGTAAATAGAGAACAGCAGGGGCCCTAGGACTGAACCTTGTGGGACTCCGACAGATAGGGGGCGAGGTGAGGAGGTGGTGTGTGAGTGGGAGACGCTGAATGTCCGGTCTGTTAGGTATGATGAGATCCAGGAGAGGGCCAAGTCTGTGATGCCGAGGGATGAGAGGGTCTGTAATAATAGGGAATGGTCCACTGTGTCAAAGGCAGCCGACAGGTCCAGGAGGAGGAGGACAGAGTAGTGTCGCTTGCTCTTGGCAGTTAAGAGGTCATTGGTGACCTTAGTAAGGGCAGTTTCAGTGGAGTGGTGTGACCGGAAGCCAGATTGTAAGCGGTCGAAGAGGGAGCAAGAAGAGAGATGGGAGGACAGTTCAAGGTAGACGTGTTGTTCCAGTAGCTTGGAGGCGTATGGGAGAAGTGATATAGGGCGATAGCTAGATGCAGAGGATGGGTCAAGAGAGGGCTTTTTGAGGATAGGTGTGATGGAGGCATGTTTAAAGCTTGAGGGGAAAACACCAGTTGTTAGTGATAGGTTGAAGAGATGGGTTAGGGTTGGGATGAAGACTGTGGTGAGGTTTGGGATGAAGTGGGATGGGATCGGGTCGAGTGCACAGGTGGTGAGATGTGATCTTGAGAGTAGAGAGTACAGTATCCACGCCCACTTGTCTTTCCCCAGGGCATTAGCATACCGTCAGTGCAATGAATTTTAGTGATGTTGCGGTATCTGATAAAATGCATGCAAAGGAGATGCAATGAGGCTCCGGGCGCTAACAAGGCCCAGTGGCGGCTCCGGGCAGTAAAACGACCTGAAAGTTTCCCTACAATAAAAAAGACAAGTCTCTGCTCCAGTCCCAGAACAATCTGATCTTTACCTCGTAACCCCTGTAGTCGACCTCCACGTTATCTCCGTAAACATTCAGCTCCATGTTTTTGTGGCTGAACACGGTCGCTGGTTTCGGATTCCTGGGGTTACATGCCATGTCGTCTGCAAGCATTAGGATGATGTGGCTGTAATAGGCGAGAAGAGAGAGAGAGAGAGAGAGAGAGAGAGAGAGAGAGAGAGAGAGAGAGTCATCCAAATATATCAACACATACTGTACGTCTTACAGGGAAAACCAGCCTGTATAAAAAGGGAATGTAAGGAGAAAGAGAAGGAAAGACTGAAAGGTCCAGCCCTGGAGACAACGGACGCTCCATTATCAATACTAACTGGACTCAAACTTCAGAGCCAAGAAGTCGAAGTTTCCATATCCATCGGCTGCTCGTTAAACATTCAGAATTTTTTATTATTGCACATGATGATTCTAGAGAACTGGCCATTTCTACCCCTTGAACGGGACTCTATATTCGCGCCAAAGAACTTTGAGCTATATTTCTGACAGACAGCACTAAACCCCCTGTGAAGATGAAGAAAAGTCAATAAAGTCTGTCCACCTGAAACCACCAGAGGGAGCTCTGGAGCAGATTGTATAATCTTCATACACTGCACTCAATACCACAGCCAGCTCCCTCTAGTGGTGCCTGATGCACATACTGTACATGCATTTACTATGTATAGGAGGCGAATTTGGGGCTTTGTATCAGAAAAACAATTCTCCGAGCACAATAAAGATTTACAGAAATGAGTTTTGGACCTAAAAATGACATGATATCAAGGTGTGTTGCAGTCCGCGCTGCCGAGATTGACAAATCACCTGGGAAACAAGATGTTGTAGCAGTGTACTCCTTTATTTCCTCCTACGCGTTTCGGCGCCCTTCCTGGCACCTTCCTCAGGGCGGACAGCAACACACCCTGCTTCCCACAACTTTCTGAAGGTTTTTCCACGTGTGAGTGGTTGGTGGAGGTCCTGCAGCAGCTGATTCTGTGATATGCTCTCAAGCCAGTTGTGGGTGACACAACTGGTATAGCTGAGTGGAACTGTATTATACCGCTCATACCTCAAGTGTCACTAGTGATAGGGCACTATTGCGCCTCTTGTTCCCCCCACCATTTTTTGTAATGATATCAAGGTGGACATTCTCACTTTATGCTTCGTTAAGATGTCAATGCCATGTGGGAGGGCAATCACGGCACATGTTATTGTGTAAGGTATAATGGCATTTCCCACATCCACCATGTCTTGTGTCCTCTTTACAGCACAACAGAAGAGAAGAACTGTGCAAATCTTATAAAGGCTTGATAGACAAACACAGACCAAAGTAAATAATATCTTCTAATCTTCTAACCTTCCCGTCTCACAAAGAACATAATACAAAATGCCAATTCAGCTGCTGCAACCACCGCAAGCAGAAAAAGTAGATCAAACAGGTCAGCTTAAAAAATATAAATAAAAAAGGAGACCAAAAAGAGAATGTATTAAAAAGAACATATTGTGAGGACTGTCATCCTGAGAACGAGGCCTTTACACGTTTCTTATCCCGTTCACCCGCACATTAAAGTGTCTGGAAGGTGAAATCACAAAAGGTAGGACATTACTAGTATTGGAGGTGAACCATAATACCAGGCACCTTGAAGGAATATTCCTAGTGCCGACACAGTATATGGCAAGGATGTGCCACCACTATTATCCGGAGGACACATGGACAGAGGTATAGTGTCATCGCCGCACCCATCTAAGCTTTCCTTACAGAGCAGCGCTCCCAAACTCCAAGGTGTGCAGAGAACTGCAGCGAGGCCACGTGCCAGAGTTGTGCTGCACTTTTCCCTGCAGAACAGCGCTCCCGACCTCCAAGGTGTGCAGAGAACTGGAGGGTGGCAGTGTGACCGAGCTGTACCGCACTTTCCCTGCAGAGCAGATGGGCAGGGGTAAAGGGTATATGACACCTTCTCCAGTGCTGGCGGGGCATCAGGATGACATTACACAAGGGGGTCCCTAGCTCATAATCCCCCTCTATGAGCAATTCACATTCTAGAAGTCTGACATTATATGAATGGCTGCTATATAAAACTGCATTTTCCTTGCAGCGGCTGCTACAGTAAAAATTCCAGTCTGTCCGCACTTTCTCAAGGCAAACATCGGCTGTTTGCTGTGGTGCTAGGAGACATTTTCTAAAAGGGATATCGCTGATAGAACCACCCCTTTAACACCGCTTCATCCCGGGCAGCTGCTTTTCCATAGTAATGGCTGAGGCAAGGACCTGTCAGCTGAGGCCAGGACCCTGCAATATCTTGTGAGAAGTTTGAGTGCCCGGGGTGATCAAATACTCCACCATACGCTTGGCATGAAAGAATAGCAGCAGGTGATAAACACTTAATATGTCCGCCATGAACTTATACCCAATTATCTAAGCTTTTCCTCTGCCATGTAAATGTGCCAATCACCATCTGTATCCACAGGAGGATGAAGCCTATAGAGAACTTTCCCCTTGGTTTTCCGCTTAATCCTGCTGCCCAGCGTCTGGCTCTAAATAAGAGGCAAATGGACAATGAGCCCCCCGATCCCGCCAGCGAGCCGATGGGGGACATGTCAGGCATTTGATCTGATAGAACTTAGAAATGAAAACACTGTACATAAGTAAAACGCGTCCTCGGGAGCCGGCTGCCAGATTCTGAGTCACCTTTCATGTGAATTCCCAGGAGAAGAGGAGCTAATTCTTTTCATCTGTTGATTTGCAGATAATAAAAAGAAATGTACTGTACTTTACGTTCCAAAAATGATTCTACAGCAACACAAACACTAAAAAAAAGGCGTTTCCGACATTTATGTGACTGCCGGTGACTTTAGCTGCAGCCCCCATGCATTTTCTCGTCTTTTACACCCATTTATCTCTTGGCGGCTCATAATGTGCAGATACAGGAAACTCAAGGTGACATTACAATAGGAAATTGCTACTTACGTGGCATTCTCTACACGGACATCACTACGCAGGATCACGGTCACCAAACAGACTCCCTGGCTGCAGCCAATCTACCTCAGTATTCTCAACATGCCCTGCTTCCCCACAGCATGTGCAGAGGGCAGATGTGCAAGCAGGCAGCAATGGAGGCAACAGTCGGACTCTACACAACACTAAAGCACGGCCATAGATATCTCCCATTACATATGCACATCTATGGAGCTTGGCTAAGAGCGCCATTTCATTACTCCCTTGCCTCCCCCAGGAAGTAACAGTACGTCCTAGGGAAGGTCCTAGTGTACAGCGTGGGCTCAGGGGCTCTGTTACACAGCCCGCACCCGCCTCTAACAGCAGTGATTGGACATAGCTCCGATTCTTGCTCTTTAGCCACTGTAGCATAGCTGGGAAGGACAGGGTTAAATCCCAGCTCTGCAGAGTAAATCTTTACATCAAGTTAATGCTGTTGATCACTTAAATGGTTCGCTCCCGGTGGGGCGTCTGTTTTGCATGCCCATTGCCCCTCATGCTAAGTTCCTGCAAGTGATCAAACGATCACAGGTTCACGTAAAAAGTTCAGTAGTTAAAAGAAAAGGTTTTCAAAATATTTAAAAAAAAAAAAAAAAAGTTTTAATCGCTCCCTCTTTAGTTCAGTCCAAAAATAAAAATATAATAGCATATTTGGTGTTACCGTGAACATAAAAGTCTGAGCTCTTAAAATATATAATTACGTAATCCATAAGGTAAAACATCAGAATTGTTGCGTTTTGGTCACCACACCACCCCCTGAAAAAATGCAATAAAAGCAATCAATACGCTGTATGCAACAGGGCTGTGGAGTCGGTAAGCCAAACCTGCGACTCCGACTCCTCAATTTCCCTTACACCGACTCCAACTCCGACTCCCACACATATTGCTTATATTTAAGTGAAAAATTTATTGTAGTACAATGTGAACCTCAGACATTTAATCATTTTTATGATCCAATAATCAAGATATTTAGATAGAACAGAAAATATATTGGTGTACTACCCGGTTTTCATTCTTTTTGGTACAGATATGATATGGATAGACAGATATGGATAAATGGATAGATAGAGCAGATTTCTAATCTGCTTTTGCTATTGAAAACATTATCTATGAGCTCAAAAACCTTTCAGGTGATACAGTTTTTTAAAAAGATGATCTGCTTTTGCAGCTGAAAAACGTATCCTCAAAAAACACAGGAAAAACGCTGTGTGTGAATGTAGCCTTAGATCAGGAATATAACAGCTTATAGGACATTTCATAACTTTCCCAAACGCCTATGAAAAAAATATTCAGCACATCCTGCATTGAATTACTGTACCCAATTTATTATATATTTTAGGAGTCGAAGTCGGTCCATTTTATACCGACTCCAACTCCGACTCCACCAAAATGAGCACCGACTCCGACTCCACAGCCCTGGTATGCAACCCTAAATGGTACCAAGAAAAGCATGAGCTCAGAGAGCAAAAAGCCCTTGCACAGCTCCATCGACGGGAAAAGAAAAAGTAACGGATCTCAGAAAACAGTGACACAAATCAAAATATTTTTGTACAAAGTTCTGAATTTATTTTAACCAGTAAAATAGAAAAAATACAAGCTGGAATCACCACAATCACAAAACCCAAAAACGACCTCTAACCTGCACTTTTTGTTGTTTTCCAGTAAATTTTATTATAAAAGAAATGGAGTCAGAACTACAACTTTTCCTGCAAAAAACAATTCCTCATACAGCCAAGACGACAGCTAGTGGAAGAATGAAAGTGCAAAAATAAAAATGTTCTTCAACCTTAGTGGATTAAAGTGGTTTTCCCTACATTTGGGAGTTCTACCTTATTCCATTCATGCAGCGATCCCCGGAGTAGGGCTTTGCAGTCTGAATGGGGCCCAAGGTGGAGGGCGCCTCTAGTCCATTCATTCCCTATGGGACTGCGGAGTACAGCGCTTACCCTGTAGAGAACGAATGGAGCACAGAGGTGCAGGCTCGGTTGCCACTACATTCAGATGGGGATTACTCCTTTAAGGGAGGGAGATAAGCAGCTGCTGCTGCAGGACAACTCTGGAATACTAAGAAAGAATCAGAAAGGTTAAGATCTGACCCAAAAACCCCTTACTTACTGCTCTCATAGGAGTGATAGGAATCACTGATATCATCCGGATAATTATGACCAGTGTAAAGCAGACCTGTCACCAGAACATGACGCCCTATTAAAGCACCCTATGTAATACAGTGATAGGACCAGTGAGCCATCATACTATATGGGATAGCATCTAGTGTAATGGATACTAAGAAAGAATAGAGTGAGAGGATGGTAAATGATCTGCTGGATTGATGCACTTCCTACCCTCACGTTGCGCTGAGGTATCTGTCAGGCGTCAATCATTGCTAAAGAGGGTGGGATGAAGAAGCGACACACCCAGCTCAAGAATACAGAATGCTCCCTGGATTCTTTTTTATCAGTCATTTTTGGCTTTTGGCACCAAATTCTCACTCCAGGAATAAAGTAGTTAAGGGATCCAAAAGAACGTGTGGAGGCTTCTTCATGTCTTATTTCCAGCAATAACTTGTGCCAGTTTTGTTTAAAAAAAAAAAAATGCACAAAGTTGAAAAAGCTGAAATGTGAAAGGATGGATGACAGCACTATGGACGACCACATTAGCTGCCACATCCAGGAGGAGAATAAATGGAGGTGGCAATGTAGGTTTCACTTTCTGGTTGTAATGTAGGTTAACACTAAGACCCCCATGCTGGAGATAGTTCCTGCCGGGTCCCACCTATCATAGATGTATGGCATGCACTGTGGATAAATATCTAGAGAAGGGATGATGATGGATCTGACCAGGACCCGATGACATCAAGAGACCACATGTCCTTAATATCAGAGGATGAAGCCAGAAAACATTCATTGGAACCAGAGCATTAACCCCTTCACCCCCAAGGGTGGTTTGCACGTTCATGACCGGGCCAATTTTTACAATTCTGACCACTGTACCTTTATGAGGTCATAACTCTGGAACGCTTCCATGGATCCCGGTGATTCTGACATTGTTTTCTCGTGACATATTGTACTTCATGATAGTGGTAAAATTTCATTCAAATAACTTGCGTTTATTTGTGAGAAAAACGGAAATTTGGCGAAAATTTCACAATTTTCCAACTTTGAATTTTTATGCCCTTAAATCACAGAGATACGGCACACAAAAAACTTGATAAATAACATTTCCCACATGTTTACTTTACATCAGCACAATTTTGGAACCAACTTTTTTTTGTTAGGAAGTTATAAGGGTTAAAAGTTGACCAGCGATTTCTCATTTTTACAACACCATTTTATTTTTACGGACCACATCACATTTGAAGCCACTTTGAGGGGTCTATATGATAGAAAATACCCAAAAGTGACACCATTCTAAAAACTGCACCCCTTAAGGTGCTCAAAACCACATTCAAGAAGTTTATTAACCCTTTAGGTGCGTCACAGGAATTTTTTTGAATATTTAAAAAAAAATGAACATCTAACTTTTTTTCACAAAAAAAATACTTCAGGTTCAATTTTTTTTATTTTTCCAAGGGTAACAGGAGAATTTGGACTGCAAAAGTTATTGTGCAATTTGTCCTGAGTACGCTGATACCTGATATGTGGGGGGGAACGACTGTTTCGGCGCATGGCAGAGCTCAGAACGGAAGGAGCGCCTTTAGACTTTTTCAATGCAAAATTGTCTGAAATTCAGATCGGACGCCATGTCACGTTTGGAGAGTCACTGATGTACCTAAACAGTGGAAACCCCCTACAAGTGACCCCATTTTGGAAACTAGACCCCCCAAGGAACTTATCTAGATATGTGGTGAGAACTTTGAACCCACAAGGGCTTTACAGAAGTTTATAACGTACAGCGGTACAATTAAAAAAATCATATTTTTTCCACAAAAATGATCGTTTCACCCTCAATTCTTATTTTTCCAAGGGTAACAGGACCCTAAAAGTTATTGTGCAATTTGTCCTGAGTACGCTGATACCCCACATGTGGGGGTAAACCACTATTTGGGCGCATGGCAGAGCTCGGAAGGAAAGCAGCGCCATTTGATGTTTTTGTCTGGAATTGAGATCAGACACCATGTCGCGATTGGAAAACCCCTGATGTACCTAAACAGTGGAAACCCCCCACAAATGACACCATTTTGTAAACTAGACCCCCCAAGGAACTTATCTAGATGTGTGGTGAGCACTTTGAACCCCCCAGTGCTTCACAGAAGTTTATAATGCCTGGGCGTGAAAATAAAAAATTCGTAATTTTTCCACAAACATGATCTTTTAGTCACCATTTTTTTATTTTCCCAAGGGTACCAGGAGAAATTGGACCCCAAAAGTTGTTGTCCAATTTGTCCTGAGTATGCTGGTACCCCATATGTGGGAGAAAACTACTGTATGGGCACACGTCGGGGCTCGGAAGGGAAGTAGTGACGTTTTGGAATGCAGACTTTGATGGAATGGTCTGCGGGTGTCATGTTGCCTTTGGAGAGCCCCTAATGTACCTAAACAGTGGAAACCACCCACAAATGACCCCATTTTGGAAAGGAGACCCCCTAAGGAACTTATCTAGATGTGTGGTGAGCACTTTGAACCCCCAAGAGCTTCACAGAAGTTTATAATGCCCGGGCATGAAAATAAAAAAAATCGATTTTTTCCACAAACATGATCAATTAGTCCCCAATTTTTTCATTTTCCCAAGGGTAACAGGAGAAATTGGACCCCAAAAGTTGTTGTCCAATTTGTCATGAGTACGCTGACACCCCATATGTGGGAGAAAACTACTGTATGGACACACGTTGGGGTTCGGAAGGGAAGCAGTGACGTTTTGGAATGCAGACTTTGATGGAATGGTCTGCGGGTGTCATGTTGCCGTTGGAGAGCCCCTGATGTACCTAAACTATTGAAACTCCCCACAAGTGACCCCATTTTGGACACTAGACCCCCCACGGAACTTATCTAGATGTATGGTGAGCACTTTGAACCCCCAAGTGCTTCACAGAAGTTTATAACGCTCGGACGTGAAAATAAAAAAATCATTTTTTTGCACAAAAATGATATTTTTGCCCCCAATTTTTTATTTTCCTAAGTGTAACAGGAGAAATTGGACCCCAAAAATTGTTTTGCAATTTGTCCTGAGTAGGCTGATACCCTACATGTGGGTGTAAAACACTGTTTGGGCGCATGTCAGAGCTTGGAAGGAGCACCATTTGACTTTTTCAACTCAGAATTGGCTGGAATTGAGATCAGACGCCATGTTGCATTTGGAGAGCCCCTGATGTGCCCAAACAGTGGAAACCCCCAATTCTAACTCCAACCCGAACCCCAACACACCCCTAACCCTAATCTCAGCCCTAACCCTAGCCCTAACCCTACCCTAACCCTAACAGTAATGGAAAAATGGAAATAAATAATTTTTTTTGATTTTATTATTTTTCCCTAACTAAGGGGGTGATAACGGGGGGTTTGATTTACTATTTATGGCGGTTTTTATGTTTGGCAGCTGTCGCACGCTAAAAGACGCTTTTTATTGTAAAAATAGTTTTTGCATCACCACATATTGAGAGCTATAATTTTTCCGTATTTTGACCCACTGAGTCATGTGAGGTCTTATTTTTTGCGGGACGAGTTGACGTTTTTATTGGTACCATTTTCGGGCACGTGACATTTTTTGATCGCTTTTTATTCCGATTTTTGGGACGCAGAATGAACAAAAACCAGCGTTACATGAATTTCTTTTGGGGGGGGGTGCGTTTACACCGTTCCGCGTGCGGTAAAAGCGGTTTTATTCTTCGGGTCAGTACGGTTACAGCGATACCTCATTTAGGTCATTTTTTTATGTTTTGTCGGCTTTATGCAAAGAAAACTTTTATATAAAAAATAATTATTTTTGCATCGCTTTATTCTGCGAGCTATAACTTTTATTTTTTCGCTGATGATGCTGTATGGCGGCTCGTTTTTTGCGGGACAAGATGACGTTTTCAGCGGTACCATGGATATTTATATGCGTCTTTTTGATTGCGCGTTATTACATTTTTTGTTTGGCGGTATGATAATAAATCATTTTTTGCTTCGTTTTTATTTTTATTTTTTAAGGGGTTTGCTAAAGGGGTTAACTAATGGGACAGTTTTAGGGTGGGTTGTTACGGACGCGGCGATACCTAATATGTGTACTTTTATTGTTTTTTTTGGTTTTTTTCAAAAAATGGATTTGGGGGAATATTTTTTTTTTTTTGTAATTTATTTGGCGATTTTTTTAAAATTATTTTAACACTTTTTTTTTTACTTTATTAAATAGTCCCAGGTGGGACATCACTGTTCTGTGACAGATCAGCGATCTGTCACAGGCACTGCACAGGCTTCCTCATGCCTGCGCTTTGCAGGCACTGAGGAAGCCAGCTTCCTGCAGGCCCCCGAAGGCCCCCGTCGCCATCTTGGATTCGGGGGCCTGCAGGAAAGGAGCCCCCGGCAGCAGCGCTGCACATTGCGCTGCCGTGGGGGGCTCAGGGAAGCACGGAGGGAGCCCCTCCCTGCCGATGCTTCCCTTTAACCCCCGGTACACCACAATCATGTTTGATCGCGGTGTGCAAGGGGTTAAAGTGTCGGGGCGGTCCATGACCGCCCCTGACACATTGTGCCGGGTGTCAGCTGTGATAATCAGCTGACACCCGGCCGCGATCAGCGGCGTTCACCACGTGGGCGCCGCTGATCGCGGTAGACGTACTATCCCGTCCATGGGCATAGGGGCCCGGGTCCCATGGATGGGATAGTACGTCTGATGTCAGGAAGGGGTTAAGAATAAAGAGCAGAGGGTCAGTTCTCACATATTATTTGGCCATATATCATTAGGAAATTAGGAATAATATTGAAAATGTGAAGGGTTAATACAAAAATCAGAGCTGAAGTTTCACTTCTCCATTTTTCCTGAAGGTTTCGCTTCTCCGTTTTTGTTGCTGTAAGATAAATTTTGTAATTAGGTAAAAGTTCAAACTGTCATGAAACCAGACTGTTCCCATCAGGTGCAAGATAAGGGAGGCGGGGGTGTAGGACTCTGAAGAATATGCCATTTGGATATGGACATATATGTAGTTTCCGGTTTTCTTGCAATATTATTGGCTTATAAAGTGAAATGATGTTATTGGTAGTTGAGAACTTTGCAAGCAAAATGTTATAAAAGAAGTGACTAAAATAAAGGGGACGAGTGATCTGTCTCGATCCTCCTGTACAGAAACCCCCGTCTCCGTGTGGTCATCCCCAGTTGCTAGCAACGCCCTATGAACTAATTTGGAAATCACTGGATCAACCAAGGGTTAATTTAGCCCTCCCTAAATAGCTACCTTGACAAAAAGAGAACGCTGCATTGCAATATTGCCCACTGAAATAAGAGACGACTGCACTTCAGAGGTGATATAGCCATCATTGTATACACATTACCTACAAACGATATCATAGGTTTTTGTGCTAAAGGATGTAAATGTAGAGAAATAATAAGCTCGCTCTCACCTGTCGGGGATTCCAAGTCTCTTTACACTTCTGTACACGGAAAGAGTATTCGCCACATGTCGGTAATTGAACCAAAATCGAGATGTACAAACCTGAGAAAGAACAATAGTGCCAAGGATTAGCAATACTCCAAGTATAAGCAACAAGAGCCTAATATGTAGAATACAAGAACATTGATGCTATACATCAAGTGATTGATTCAGCACATTGTAGAGCACCAAGGCTCAGCCGTCAGCACCGAGGCTCAGCCGTCAACAAGGACTCTGAATAATTCCTGCATTTTGAGTGGGTTTCCTCCGGATTCTCAAAATAGATTGTGAGCCCCAATGGGTACAGTGATATGGGTACAACAATAGTCATGTTGGACTGCGCTGTAGATATGACGGCGCGATATAAGCAAGTAAATAAAATAGCTAATAACCTCTGTATTAAATGGTCACTGTCATTTAAACACACTTATGCACCACGTCTACTCCTCGGCCTTCTGAACTTATCCTTCATTGTGAGAAACTGCCACAATCCGTTTGGCCGAAGAGAGGATGGAGTGAAAGTTCACTGAGGAATCAGATTGCAGCAGCCCATTAAAGTCTATGGAAATTGGAGGAGCAGAGTGAAAAAGAGGCACAGACACAAGAAGAGCTGCTGCTTTCTAGTAATTGGTTTATATCACCCCAGCGCTAAATTTTCAGCTACAATATTAGTACTGCTGTATGATTTTCTGCATGCTGCTGCTTCAGAACATGTGCTACATAGAGACAGGATGCCCTCATGTCTGTGTGTGCCGTGTGTGAGAGATATCACAGCAGCTAGACTTTGCTCCAAATAATGGCATTCAGCGGAGCGTACTACAGCTTTTGTCCTTCAATATCTGTGCAGTATTGGTCTATTGAGTTTTATAGGTAACAATACAGATCGGTAATGTGGCCATTTCCATCTCAAAATCTCATCACCTCCATAGTGTGCCCATACCTCCTAAAGAAACAGACATGATTACAATTACTGTATGCCCTGATCCTGTATGGGAACCTGCACACGATTGCTGTGAGTGTGATACCAGAGAACTGTAGGGATGAATGATGGGGCTCCTGGACCAGTCCGGTTACACAAAAGTTGGGATTGAACACTGTTTTTTCACTTTTAATAATGCAATGATTAAAAATGTTATGTGGTGCTGTAGAAGAGCTGCGCTGAATAGGTAAGTAATGCTTCTTGTATTAAAACAACTTTTTGAAATTCCCAGACAACCCAAATTTAAAAGGTTGTTCCCAATTTGACCACACCATCCACTAGAGCAGCTCTCTGCTAACAGAGAGGATCCTGAGTGTGTGGGCTGCCCATCTATGACATAAGAAAATGGAGGAGACAGTCCCTTTAAATTTGTGTGAAGATCTAACAGCTTCATCGCCTCAATTAAAGCAAGAAAAACATAAAACTTACCAAAACTGCCCAGTTATTTGTGTGTCCGCTTCTGAAGAAGTGTTCCGCCTTATTCTACAAATACAAGATAATACAGGAAAGTTACTTCACCAAAACTATTCAGAGTTCAGCAAATTCAAGAGGGGCCCGCAGGTTAACAGGGAATTTCTACCATTAGTTAATAAATGAATCTCCCTTCGAATGGACGTAATCACAGATCCGGTTGCCAGCGGTCCCCCAGGGCCTCCAGCCGATCACCCCAAGTCCGGCTCCTCGACCAACTGCGATCGAATTTGTGGCCATTCAATCATATTCTCAGCAGGAAAAAAGCACAATTCTATATCAGGCATCAAGATACATGGACGCTGATCTAATACAAGATTGGCTCAAGCCTGCGATTCCTGTAGATGCTCATGTGGAATTACTCTCTCTGGTTTACATAAGGGAAGCTTGAGTGATGGACCCTTTGTGATATCCTTACATCATATAGACAGGGGTTACTATAAGAGACTACTCCATCAAAATAGAGAACCCTCATAAAATGTATACAGTGCCGCTGCATCAGTCGTGATGGAGAAGGGGGCTGACTTAGCTAATGAACATATTATAGAAAAAACCTCGGCACACAGTATAACATGAATCCAATATTTATTCTTCCAGAAAAATACGTATCATGGGACCCAGAAAATACAGACAAAAAAACATCAAAGTTTTGGCTATTCAGCTTTTCTCAAGATTTTATCTGAATCAAGAAAACCAGAAATAACACATGAACAAAGAGAAAAAAAAAAAAAAAAAAAAAAAAGGGGGGGGGGGGGGGGGGGGGGGATTTCCAGTACATACTAAAATTGAAAAATACACAAACAAACAAAGGTAATGAAAAGACATGTGTGAATCTCATGCAGTGTCAGGTCCTCAAAAAAAAAAAAAAAAAAAAAAAAAAAAAAAAATATATATATATGTTCCATATAAATGATATACTTTCTTGCAGCATATTTCGGTCACGTTATATAACATGGCATATCCTGGTAATGTCATATGGTGTCAAACGCAAATTTCAAAAAATTCAAATGAAAGATTGCTATCCCTCAGAGACCACCTTTACATGTAGTAAATAAATATAACCATCATATAGGTGCTACAGCGATGTCGCAAAAATAAGGAAAAGTACCTGCATAAGCAAAGGTACATGTATGTCACGATTAAGAATCCCTTCACATTCAATTCATATAGGTGATCAGTGAAAAAATCCTTCTATTGGCAAGAAACCAAAAATAAATATCACAAGAAACAATAATAATAAATTTTATTTCTATAGCGCCGACATATTCAGAAGCACTTTACATATCAGAGGGGACTTGTACAGACGATAGACATTACAGCATAACAATAATCACACAGATCATAACAGACACCAAGAGGAATGAGGGCCCTGCTCACAAGCTTACAGTCTATGAGGAAAGAGGGAGACACGAAAGGTGGGTGGTAACAGTTGCCCTGATTGTATGGACCAGCCATAATGTTAAGTGTGTATCAGTACAGATGCAGCGGGCTAATGGATGCATAAAGCATGTGGGAACATGATGCGGGGAACCTGGTTATGGTAAAACTTTTGGCTGTGCCACACAGGGATAGATTAGGTTAATGTGTTGAGGTGGTAGGCCAGTCAGAATAAATGAGTTTTCAGGGCACGCTTAAAATTGTAGGGATTGGGGACTAATCGTATTGACCTGGGAAGTGCATTCCAAAGAATTGGCGCAGCACGTGTATAGTCTTGGAGACGGGAGTGGGAGGTTCTGATTATTGAGGATGCTAACCTCAGGTCATCAGCAGAACGGAGGGCACGGGTAGGGTGGTAGACTGAAACAAGGGAGGAGATGTAGGGTGGTGCTGAGCCACGGAGTGCTTTGTGGGTGAGGGCAATAAGTTTGTACTGGATTCTGGAGTGGATGGGTAGCCAGTGTAAGGATTGGCACAAGGTAGAGGCATTGGTGTAACGACTGGCGAGGAATATGATCCTGGCTGCAGCATTCAAGACAGATTGGAGGGGGGAAAGTTTGGTAAGAGGGAGACCGATTAGAAGAGAGAGTTACAGTAGTCCAGACGAGAATGAATGAGAGAAACAGTAAGAATTTTTGCAGAGTCAAAGGTCAAAGAAAGCACAAGATTAACTAATGAAGCAAGGGGTTAACACCCGTTATATCATACCACCAAAGTGTCCGTCCTAGAGGCATAACGGCAGGCGCCAATGTGAGTTGCGGTGAACGCTGAGTACAGCGGCGTTTCTTAGATGCCATGGTGAATAATTACTTCCGGGTATTGTGTCAGCGTCCAGGATAACATAGCACGCATGTGCCGCCTAAACATGACCATGGCATTTAAGAAACGCCGCTGTACTCAGCGTTCACCGCAACTCACATTGGCGCCTGCCGTTATGCCTCTAGGACGGACACCTTGGTGGTATGTTATAACGGGTGTTAACCCCTTGCTTCATTATCTTGTGCTTTCTTGTGATATTTATTTTTGGTTTCTTGCCAATAGAAGGATTTTTTCACTGATCACCTATATGAATTGAATGTGAAGGGACTCTTAATCGTGATATACATGGCCCTTTGCTATGCAGGTACTTTTCCTTATTTCTGCGACATCGCTGTAGCACCTATATGATGGTTATATTTATTTACTACATGTAAAGGTGGTCTCTGAGGGATAGCAATCTTTTCATTTGAATTTTTTGAAATGTGCGTTTGACACCATATGACATTACCAGGATATGCTATGTTATATAACGTAGTAACGTGACCGAAATATGCTGCAAGAAAGTATATCATTTATATGGAATATAATATATATATATATATTATTATTATTGGAGGACCTGACACAGCATGAGATTCACACATGTCTTTTCATTTACTTTGTTTGTGTATTTTTCAATTTTAGTATGTAGTGGAAATCCCCCCCCCCCCCCCCCCTTTTATTCCTCCTTTGTTCAGGTGTTATTATTTCTGATTTTCTTGATTCAGATAAAATCTTGAGAAAGGCTGAATAGTCGAAACATTGATGTTTTTTGTCTGTATTATCTGGGTCCCATGATACGTATTTTTCTGGAAGAATAAATATTGGATTCATGCTATACTGTGTGCCGAGGTTTTTTCTATATGTTCTAATTTTTCCTCTGAGCACCAGATTGGAGCAGTGAGCACCCCGTCACCTTCTAATAAATTTAGCTAATGAACAGTCAGCCTCCTTCATTAAGTGATGCAGAGGGCTGTGGAGTCAGTAAGCAAAGGTTCCAAAGCCTTCACAAATGACCAAAAAATAGTAATACATTTACTGAAGTCAATTAGTGACATCACTATCAATTTTTTTTTTTTTTTTTTTATAAACAGGAACATTACATTATAGGACATAAATTAAAGTTATTAACATTTCTAAAATTGTCTAAAGACTGATCAAAATGAATAATTGTACTGATATAATAAAAAAATATAAAATTATATTCTTTTTTCTCTTAAGGTAGATTTGGAATCGCTAACTTTCTACCAACTCTAACTATCACCTAAACTAACTCAGACTCCACAGTCCTGTTGCCGGCACAAAAAAAGCTGCACATGGAGTCCTCTGCCTATGTCAAAACGAATGTGGGAGAGGAGAGTCCAGCACCAGCAGGGGTCCAGACAAAGATGAACAGTGCAAATTTGATAAAGGATAGTCATTTCTATTTTATTTTTTACATTTATAACAGATTATATATAGATTGTTTCAGGTTGGAGGACTCCTTTAATGACCACTAATACACCGCTTCACAGAGGTTTGTTTGCACAGCAAGTCAACCACATCCCTAAAGAAAGGTTATGAGCTCTGATTTCTAGAATCCCCTCTAACAGCAGCTGACAATCCAGAATTTCGGGAGTCAGACCGGGGGGCAGATAGTTCACCGGCACTTAGGCATCATCTGTCAACAGTTCAACTGCACTTGAGCATTATCTGTCAACCATTCAGATGAAAAGCTAATAACTGTAATAATAAAAATCAGTTCTCTGGGAACAGAGGTGCTGCATGCCATCAGCTGGTGAATAAAGGGGTAAATTAAAGAGTTATTAGCAAAATAAGTGGGTCAGGGACCCCAACAATCTCAATAATGGGGCTCTGCACAGCCCCATCCTGAATGGAGCCGAGGGGCACGTGCTTGACTGACGCTCCATTCATTCTCTATGGAAATACTGGAAATAGTAGCTTGCTGCTCTTAACTTTCCCCAGCAGTCCCATAGACAGGGAACAGAGCGGAGGCTGAGCGTATGCACATCCGATTAATTCACAACGGGATCAGAGACTTATTCTTGAGATCGTGTGGTCCAAGTGGTCAGAGCCTTTTCCCACACTATACACTGGAGGAAGTGCAGGGAATGCTCTGATTTTAGGATACATCAACTGTCATCAGACTGGGGGCAGATGATGGTCACTGTCCCATTCATCTGCAGAATTAAAAGCACCTCCTGCAAAAAAATAAAGCCTCATCGAGATGAAGTGATTAAATGCACCAAACCCCCCATCCGCATCTACCCCATCAGCAGACTTTTTTCTCCCGACACCAAGGCTGGATTGCTGCCCACAGCCCTGTATGTGCACACCGGGGCCACGTGCCTACTGGGGGTCTCGCCGAGCCCCCCGGCCCATACGTGACCTGTCCTGAGGCCGGGAGCACAAACCTCTCCTCTGTTCTAGTATTCTGTTACAATGTGTAAGCCCTGAGCTGACAGTGAACTGGATAAAAGTGTAACAAACCCTCAGCTGTGAGGAGTGTGCGATCTGCAATACGCAGAGAGGAATATTCCCAGTCACTGAGTGATGGCTCACGTCTCTGCAGACATCTCCTTTAATTACAGGGCATGGCCATGTTTGGGTACCAGCGCTATACTGGGGCACGCACCTCCCATGTCAGGCACTGTGTGATGTCTGCAGGGGACGACACCACAATGAAGGACCAGGCCCCGCTCTGTATATCACCGCACTGCCCCACGCACAGGTATAATGGCGCCTCCTCTCACCTCTGCATATTGAGCGCTCACTCCGAGGACAAGCAGCAGCGCGCACACCAGCGCCCGGCACCCGCAGCTGAGCGCCGCCATCTTCCCTCCTCGGTGACAGGAGGCACTTCCGCGTCACATGACTCGCTGAACACATCACGTGACTTGTCAAGCTACCCAGCGCATTGCATGCCGGGTAAGGGAGCTGTTGGCGATGCTTGTAGCTCTAGTCAGGACTCCGGAGGCGTTTGGAGGAAGAACCACTAGTCCCAGAATAGAATATGAAGCTTTACTGCGTCTGCACCTGTGAAAATATGGTCAGTTTCATATGAGACAGCCGTGAAAACAGGACAGGAATTAGTGTGGTTCCTCCCCAGCAACCAATTGGATCTAGGCTTTCATTTTGTCATTTGCTCAATAGGAATAAAAACTGTAATTTGACTGGCCATTATTGCAGCTGTTGCCCCTAACAACCAATCATAGCTAGGCTTTCGTGGTGTGTTCTGCTGTATGAGAAGTGCTATCTGATTGGTTGTTAGGGGCAGCAGCTTCACTGTATCCAATCAGATTGCAGCATTCGCTTTGTAATTAGGTGTATAAGAATGAGACCTGTAATCTGATTGGCTGTAATCTGGTTGCTAGGGGCAGTGGCTCCTTTATGTCTTTCTGCCAGTGTGTGGCCATGGGGGCTCCCTGGTGATACTAAGGAGCAATGGCCGGTGGTCACTGATGATTTTAAGCTGACGGCTCCTATGCAGTTTGGGGTTTGTAACATCCTTTAGGCACCCACGACTTACCTGATCTCTGTAATGGGAAAGTCACAGCTTGCAACCAAAAATGTAACAGGTTTTGATTTTTCATGACTGTAAGCACAAGGACCCCCAAGAATCCAGATCGGTCTGTCCTCCTTCTCCTCCAGACCCCTCTGTCCTCCTCCTCCTCCAGACCCCTCTGTCCTCCTCCTCCTCCAGACCCCTCTGTCCTCCTCCTCCTTCTCCAGACTCCTCTGTCCTCCTCCTTCTCCTCTGTCCTTCTCCTCTGTCCTTCTCCTCTGTCCTCCTCCTCCTTCTCCTCTGTCCTCCTCCTTCTCCTCCAGACCTCTCTGTCCTCCTCCTTCTCCTCCAGACCTCTCTGTCCTCCTCCTTCTCCTCCAGACCTCTCTGTCCTCCTCCTCCAGGCCCCTCTGTCCTCCTTTTCCTCCAGACTCTTCTGTCCTCCTCCTCAACCTTCTGTCCTCCTCCTCCAAACTCCTCTGTCTCCTTTGAATATATTTGTATGTTGGGACTCACATACTTTTGTTAAAATTTGAAAGCTTTAATAAAAATTTACAGTAAAAAAAAAATTTTCCAAGCCCCAATGTCTGGTCAGAGAACTGTTGATTACCCAGTGCTCGCTGTGGGGCGCACATGTAGCACAGGGAGCAATGGGTAAGCGACAGTTTTCTGACGCAGTGGGATGACTTGTATGGTTTTTGATAAATAATGTTAGATGTTGTTTTCATGCACTGTTGCTACTTACTTACTGCAGGGTATTTGCTCATTTTGTTTTTATCTTCGGTTTTGTCCAATTACAGTAAATAGTGTTAATATGCCAGAAATCTCAGGCAATAGCCCGTATGTTGATCTAGAACATTGGGTTTAGCAGTTTCTTTCCTTCTTTGCCTTTCATGTTTTCGCTCTCTCAGTCTTCCGCTGTCTCGTCTGATATTCCTCACACCTGTCTATTCCAATCCTGTGTCTCCCAGGTAAATCGTCAGCTAACGGCGATCCCGTCTCCTCTGAACAGTCAAATGGATCCACTGCACCGAGGTTACATGACTGATAGTCCTGGGGCTTTATGGATACAACTTCACAGGTAACACCAGCTTTTAAGTTGCTTCAAATAATATACTGTATAGGATATTGCAAGTTACACTGTTTCCGTATCCACCTTAATTTCTATTGGGGTTATGGAAAAGGTATAGCTCAGTATTTCGGCTGATTGTGTAGCTTTACCTCCAGAGGTTGGGAGCCTGGACCGAGGTGTCACTGCTTCAGCCATAAAAGGCAGAGATAAGAATAATCTTCTAAGGTCCCTATGCACTTTTGTATATCTATAAACTGACGTCTATCTCTCCCAATTCCTCCATACAAATGCGAATATTCTTTATTGTAAAACTTTAATCAAGTGAAAGGCCCCCTTGAGGCCTGTTTCACACTTCCGTTTGTCTCCATCAGTCAAGATCTGCCATTTTGCAAAAAAAAAACGGATCCGCCATTTATTTATTTTTTTGGCGGATCCGTTTTTTTCCCCATAGACTTGCATTACCGGCGGATCTTGACGGATAGGCATCTGTTGGATCCGTATTTTTGCGGATCCGCCAAGATTTTGGCGTCCGTTGACAAGACTGGACGTTTTTCTGGCTGGCCGGATCCGCACTTTACACTGCGCATGCCCAGCAGAATCGCGTTTGCAGTAAATTTAACCCTGAATCCCGATCTGGCGGCTGAGAAAAAATCTCTCTCTCCCTCACCCTCTCCCCTGTCCTCCGCGCCCCCCCAGGCTCTTCTGTCCTCCGCGCCCCCCAGGCTCTTCTGTCCTCCACGCCCCCCCCAGGCTCTTCTGTCCTCCACGCCCCCCCCAGGCTCTTCTGTCCTCCGCGCCCCCCCCAGGCTCTTCTGTCCTCCGCGCCCCCCCAGGCTCCTCTGCCCTCCGCGCCCAGGCTCCTCTGCCCCCCCCAGGCTCCTCTGTGCTCCCCCTATGTTCCTCTGTCCTTCCCCTAGGCATACTTGTCCCCCCCCCCCCCCCCCCCCCGGCTCCTCTATCCCCCCCCCCCCCCCCAGACTCCTCTGTCCTTCTCTATTCTCCTGTGTCCTCCGCTCCCCAGGCTCTTCTGTCCTCCATGCCCCCCCCAGGCTCTTCTGTCCTCCGTGCCCCCCCCCAGGCTCTTCTGTCCTCTGTGCCCCCCCCCAGGCTCTTCTGTCCTCTGTGCCCCCCCCCAGGCTCTTCTGTCCTCTGTGCCCCCCCCCCCAGGCTCCTCTGTCCTCCGTGCCCCCCCCCAGGCTCTTCTGTCCTCCGTGCCCCCCCCCCAGGCTCTTCTGTCCTCCGTGCCCCCCCCAGGCTCTTCTGTCCTCCGCGCCCAGGCTCCTCTGTCGTCCTCCCCCCCCCCCCCAGACTCCTGTCCTTCTCTATTCTCCTGTGTCCTCCGCGCCCCCCTCCCCAGGCTCTTCTGTCCTCCGCGCCCCCCTCCCCAGGCTCTTCTGTCCTCCGCGCCCCCCTCCCCAGGCTCTTCTGTCCTCCGCGCCCCCCTCCCCAGGCTCTTCTGTCCTCCGCGCCCCCCTCCCCAGGCTCTTCTGTCCTCCGCGCCCCCCTCCCCAGGCTCTTCTGTCCTCCGCGCCCCCCTCTCCAGGCTCTTCTGTCCTCCGCGCCCCCCTCTCCAGGCTCTTCTGTCCTCCGCGCCCCCCTCCCCAGGCTCTTCTGTCCTCCGCGCCCCCCTCCCCAGGCTCTTCTGTCCTCCGCGCCCCCCTCCCCAGGCTCTTCTGTCCTCCGCGCCCCCCTCCCCAGGCTCTTCTGTCCTCCGCGCCCCCCTCCCCAGGCTCTTCTGTCCTCCGCGCCCCCCTCCCCAGGCTCTTCTGTCCTCCGCGCCCCCCTCCCCAGGCTCTTCTGTCCTCCGCGCCCCCCTCCCCAGGCTCTTCTGTCCTCCGCGCCCCCCTCCCCAGGCTCTTCTGTCCTCCGCGCCCCCCTCCCCAGGCTCTTCTGTCCTCCGCGCCCCCCTCCCCAGGCTCTTCTGTCCTCCGCGCCCCCCTCCCCAGGCTCTTCTGTCCTCCGCGCCCCCCTCCCCAGGCTCTTCTGTCCTCCGCGCCCCCCTCCCCAGGCTCTTCTGTCCTCCGCGCCCCCCTCCCCAGGCTCTTCTGTCCTCCGCGCCCCCCTCCCCAGGCTCTTCTGTCCTCCGCGCCCCCCTCCCCAGGCTCTTCTGTCCTCCGCGCCCCCCTCCCCAGGCTCTTCTGTCCTCCGCGCCCCCTCCCCAGGCTCTTCTGTCCTCTGCGCCCCCCCTCCCCAGGCTCTTCTGTCCTCCGCGCCCCCCTCCCCAGGCTCTTCTGTCCTCCGCGCCCCACTCCTCAGGCTCTTCTGTCCTCCGCGCCCCCCTCCCCAGGCTCTTCTGTCCTCCGCGCCCCCTTCCCCAGGCTCTTCTGTCCTCCGCGCCCCCCTCCCCAGGCTCCTCTGTCCTCCGCGCCCCCCTCCCCAGGCTCCTCTGTCCTCCGCGCCCCCCTCCCCAGGCTCCTCTGTCCTCCGCGCCCCCCTCCCCAGGCTCCTCTGTCCTCCGCGCCCCCCTCCCCAGGCTCCTCTGTGCTCCCCCTAGGTTCCTCTGTCCTCCCCCTAGCCTTACTTGTCCTCCCCTCCCCAGGCTCCTCTGTCCTCCCCCAGGCCCCCCCCAGGCTCCTCTGTGCTCCCCCTAGTTTCCTCTGTCCTCCCCCCAGGCACACTTGTCCTCCCCCCAGACTCCTCTGTCCTTCTCTATTCTCCTCTGTCCTCTGTGCCCCCCCCAGGCTCTTCTGTCCTCCGCGCCCCCCCAGGCTCTTCTGTCCTCCGCGCCCCCCCCAGGCTCTTCTGTCCTCCGCTCGCTCCCCCCCAGGCTCTTCTGTCCTCCGCCCCCCCACCCAGGCTCTTCTGTCCTCCGCGCCCCCCACCCAGGCTCTTCTGTCCTCCGCGCCCCCCACCCAGGCTCTTCTGTCCTCCGCGCCCCCCACCCAGGCTCCTCTACCCCCCCCCAGGCTCTTCTGTCCTCCGTGCCCCCCCCCCAGGCTCTTCTGTCCGCCCCCTTCCCCAGGCTTCCTCTACCCCCCCCCCCAGGCTCCTCTGTGCTCCCCCTAGGTTCCTCTGTCCTCCTCTATTCTCCTCTCCTCCCCCCCCCCCCCCCCCCAGACTCCTCTGTTCTCCTCTATCCTCCTCCCCCGGTCTCCTCTATCATCGACTTGCCCCAGGTCAAAGTATAGGACTGGCCTTTGGAAATCCAAAAGGCTGAAACCTTCTGTTCCCCGATTTCATTTATCAGGAGAGAGTTGGGAGACCCCCATACACATCAGTCTGCTGATCCCGCCAACATCGCTGGGTTTATTTGCCTTTAGTGTAACCTGTCGGCCCCCTTACTGTCTCAGCCATAGAAGACTGAGGTAAGAATAAGTACTAATCTTTTAGGGTTCCCATGCACCTTCCATAGCTCTCCACCGGCAGCTATTTGCAGTTCCCTAAGATTTGAGCCAAATAACCTCAATACCTCTGCCACTAATGAGTGAAGATGATATAGACACGGCTGGAGTAAACCGCGCTCTTCTCCCACAGAAGCAGGCAGTTGCCTTGGAAGTGAGAGCAGCTCCATACATCTCACAGCTTGGCTGCAGACAAAGCCTCCTCCAATCTATTCTCGTCACTGCCAGCGATGAATCAAAGCACAAAACAGGATCATCATCTGTGGATCCCTCCTAGAGAAGGAGATGTTTGCAGATCTGACTAATGAGCGAGTAAAAGTCTAATTTCCAGCTTCAATACGAGATGCAGCTCGTGCATTTGTTTTTTCTCATTTAGGGAGGTGGAAAGTTATTTAGGGTATTAATTTCCTGCCGCTAAGTGTTGTCAATCCCAGTGACAGCAGAAGGTTATGGGAGATCCTGCTGAGATGCCATATCTGGGGGGGCCTGTCTAAAATCCTGGTTGGGGGCCACACAAGCTTCTTTTCCTCATACCATCCGCTCTATAAGTATGCATGTAGCATCAAAGTCACAAAAGCTTTATGTCACCTCTAGTATAATTTAACATTTTTATATATATATATATATATATATATATATATATATATACTTATATACTAGCTGAAGAGCCCGGCGCTGCCCGGGCATAGTAACTAACTGTGGTTAGTTATAACAAATCATAATTATCCTCCATCCCATAGTCCCATGCCCATATACCCATCACACATCCTTCATCTCATAGTCCCGTGTCCATATACCCATCATACATATCCTCCATCCCATAGTCCCATGCCCATATACCCATCACACATCCTCCATCCCATAGTCCCATGCCCATATACTCATCATACATATTCGCCATCCCATAGTCGAATGCCCATATACGCATCACACATCCTTCATCTCATAGTCCCATGCCCATATACCCATCATACATATCCTCCATCCCATAGTCCAGTGCCCATATACCCATCACACATCCTCCATCCCATAGTCAACCATTATGACATCATAATGAGGGGCGGGGCTTTATACACACACACTTTTTCCCCATTATGTAGATAGGAGCAAAATTGTTTGGTGAATTGGAACACGCGGGGTTAAAATTTCGCCTCACAACATAGCTTAGGACGCTCTCGGGGTCCAGATGTGTGACTGTGCCAAATTTTGTGGCTGTAGCTGCGACGGTGCGGATGCCAATCCCGGACATGCATACATACATACATACATACACACACTTGAGCTTTATTTATTAGATATATGTAATATACATGAAGTACAGGGGCTTATCTATAGAGGGGGCACAAGTAAAAGATCCAACTGTGCCGCTGATGCATATAAGGTCAGCTGAGATATCACTGGTATTGTACTTCTACATACAATATGGCGAAAAGATTTGGGTCACATGTCTTAATCATTGATTTCCAGTCTCTCCCATTGCCCCAGTGTGTAACCTCTAGCCCCATTGTCTGCGGTGTATAGCCTCTGGTCTCGTCACCCTCAGTGTATGACCTCCAGCCCCGTCACCCCCCCCCCCCCAGTCTATAACATCCAGCCCTGTTGTTCCCGGTGTATAACCTCCGGCCTCGTCGCCCCCGGTGTATAACCTCAGGCCCCATCGCCCCAGTGTATTGTCCCCGGTGTATAACCTCTGGTCCCAACGTCCCCTGATGTATAACCTCCGGTCCCGTCGCCCCCCTGGTGTATAACCTCCGTCGCCCCCGATGTATAACCTCCGTTGTTATGAGTTCATTTTCCCCTTCACCATTGAGGTCTGATGAACTCCCTCTTCTGGTGAAGGAAGGTAGTGAGGCTGATTACCAAGCACCTGAGCTGGGAGAGGATGACTGGGCGACGGGGATCTCTGACTGGATATAAGGCAGCCTACGCCCTTCTGCCTCGCTGGTGATTTCTCTGTGGAATTCTAGGAGACCAGTCTGATTCCTGCTCCTCAAAAGCTAAGTTTTCTGCTTTGCCTTTTTGCATTTGTGTTTTGGTTTTAGTTTGCCTTGCTTTTCTGGATTCTGCCATTCCCTTCTGGGGTGAGCTGAATTCCTTTTGTGTCGGTTTGCTCTGTCTTCAGAAAATACCTGAGTACTGACATAGTCTTTTTGAAGCCTAGCGTCTTCAGGGCCTTTTTCCCTGTCAGTCTGTTGGCTCTTATTTTGATAGGGTTTTTCGCGGATTGCAGACAGCAGCTTTCCTATCCTGTCCTATCTAGTTAGCTTGGGCCTCATCATTTGCTCAGTCTATCTTTCTATCTGTGTTAGCGTTTTTTCTTCTTGCTTCACCGTCATTATATGTTGGGGGCTGCCTATTGCTTTGGGGTCTGCTCCGTGGCAGTTTAGATTTCCCTTTCTGTCTTTAGGCTATGCAGTTCTCCGGCTGTGATCGAGGGGTCTAGGGCATCGTAGGAACCCCCCACGGTTACTACTAATTGTTGTTGATAGGTTCAGGGGTCTGCAATCCGATAGCTGCCAACTTCTCTGGTTTTCTGGACTTAGCTAGCATTTCTGTTTTTGCCTCCTACGGTGACTCATTCATAACACTCCGTCACCCCAGTGTATAACCTCCGGCCCCGTCGCCCGCTGGTGTATAACCTCCGGCCCCGTCGCCTGCTGGTGTATAACCTCCGGCCCCGTCGCCCGCTGGTGTATAACCTCCGGCCCCGTCGCCCGCTGGTGTATAACCTCCGGCCCCGTCGCCCGCTGGTGTATAACCTCCGGCCCCGTCGCCCGCTGGTGTATAACCTCCGGCCCCGTCGCCCGCTGGTGTATAACCTCCGGCCCCGTCGCCCGCTGGTGTATAACCTCCGGCCCCGTCGCCCGCTGGTGTATAACCTCCGGCCCCGTCGCCCGCTGGTGTATAACCTCCGGCCCTGTCGCCCCCAGGTGTATAACTTTCAGAAGCAGAAAAATTGAATTGAACCAGCTCACCTGCCTTGGCTTAGTGGTGCGTGGAAGCACGAATTCCGTTTAGTTTCAAGTCCAAAAGTCCAATAACAAAAATTTTCAATTCAGCTTCCAAATTTTTAGAAAAATTTATTGGACATAAAAACAGAAAGTAGCGGACAAGCCGCACCAATGCTGAGGCAACGTGTTTCGAACTGAAGTAATTATTTTTCAAAGAAACGTGTTGCCTCAGCATTGGTGCGGCTTGTCCGCTAGTTTCTGTTTTTATGGCCAATAAATTCTTCTAAAAATTTGGAAGCTGAACTGAAAATTTTTTTTATTGGTATAACTTTCAGCCCTGTATCACAGGCTGTATAATCTCTGGTCCTTTTGCCCGCCAGTGTATAAGCTACTGCCCCATCACCCCTGGTGTATAACCTCTGGCCCCGTTGCCCCCAGTGTATAACCTCTGGCCCCATATCCCTTTGGTATATAACATCCAGCCCTGTTGTGAGTTCATTTTCCCCTTCACCATTGAGGTCTGATGACCTCCCTCTTCTGGTGAAGGAAGGTAGTGAGGCTGATTACAAAGAACCTGAGCAGAATGATGATGACTGGGTGACTGGGATTGCTGACTGGATATAAGGCAGCCGACGCCCTTCTGCCTTGCGGGTGATTACTCTGACGGATTCTTGGAGACCAGTCTGATTCCTGCTCCTCAAAAGCTAAGTTTTCTGCACTACTTTTTGCATTTGTGTTTTGGTTTTGTTTTGCCTTGTTTTTCTGGATTTCTGCCTTTCCCTGCTGGGTGAGCTGAATTCCTTTTTTGCTCTGTCTTCAGATAATACCTGAGTACTGATATAGTCTTTTTGAAGCCTAGCGTCTTCAGGGCTTTTTTCCCTATCAGTCTGTTGGCTCTTGTTTTTGAGAGGGTTTTGGCGGATTGCAGACAGCAGCTTTTCTATTCTGTCCTATTTAGTTAGCTTGGTCCCCATCTTTTGCTCCGCCTATCTTTCTATCTGTGTGAGTGTTTTTTCATCTTGCTTCACGGTCATTATATGTTGGGGGCTGCCTATTGCTTTGGGGTCTGCTCTGGGGAAGTTTAGATTTCCCTTTCTGTCTTTAGGCTATGTAGTTCTCCGGCTGTGATCGAGGGGTCTAGGGCACCGTAGGAACCCCCCACGGCTACTGCTAGTTGTTGTTAGGTTCAGGGGTCTGCAATCCGATAGCTGCCAACTTCTCTGGTTTTCTGGACTTGGCTAGTATTTCTGTTTTTGCCTCCCACTCATTCATAACACAGCCCCATCACCCATAGTGTATAACTTTCAGCCCTGTATCACCCGCTGTATAATCTCTGGTCCTGTTGCCCCTGGTGTATAACCTCAGGGCCCGTCGCCCTCTGGTGTATAACCTCCGGCCCCGTCCCACCCGGTGTATAACTTTCAGCCCTGTATCACCAGCTATATAATCTCTGGTCCTGTTGCCAGCCAGTGTATAAGCTACTGCCCCATCACCCCTGGTGTATAACCTCCGGCCCCGTCGCCCCCAGTGTATAACCTCTGGCCCCATATCCCTTTGGTATATAACATCCAGCTCCATCACCCATACTTTCAGCCCTGTATCACCCCCTGTATAATCTCCGGTCCTGTTGCCCCCAGTGTATAAGCCACAGCCCCATCACCCCTGATGTATAACATCCAGCTGCCACATGACTTCTACCTTCACTAACATATGACAGAACAGCTGGTGGTAAAGAGCGCACAGATACCTTCCATAACCAATCACAATGCCGAGCATTGGATGGAGTGGTATAAACAGCAAACAGAAAACACCGGTACAAAGAATGGATACATTTTGGTTAATGTTTTTTTTTTCCCAGCAGCTTGTTTATTATCTTCATGGAGAAGGGTTGGGGAAACTCTGTCCTGAGGGCCATAAAAAGGTCCTATTCTTCAGCAACAGGGCAAATTCCTGTGGACCAAAATGCTCAAGCCGTGGACCCTATTTTGCCAGCCACCAGCCCTTTAATATCTCCTTATACAGCGTTAACTGTTATGAATGAGTCACCGAAGGAGGAAAAAACAAAAATACAAGCTAAGTCCAGAAAACCGGAGAGGTTGGTAGCTATCGGATTGCAGACCCCTGATCCTATCCACAACAACTAACAGTAGCCGTGGGGGGTTCCTACGATGCCCTAGACCCCTCGATCACAGCCGGAGAACTAAATAGGCCTAAAGAAAGAAAGGGGAAATCTAAACTGCCCCAGAGCAGACCCCAAAGCAATAGGCAGCCCCCAACATATAATGACGGTGAAGCAGGATGAAAACACTAACACAGAAAGATAGGTTGAGCAAACGATGGGGCCCAAGCTAACTAAATAGGACAGGATAGAAAAGCTGCTGTCTGCAATCCGCAAAAAACCCTACCAAAAAATGTCCCAACCGTCTGATAAGAAAAATAGGCCCTGAAGTCGCTAGTACTTCAAAAAGACTATATCAGCACTCAGGTAAATTCTGAAGACAGAGCAAAGAGACAAACTGATCAGAGACAAAAATGGAACTCAGCACACCCCCGACCGGGGATGGCTGAACTCTAAAAAAACAAGGTAAACAAAACTAATAAGTTCAATAGCAGAGCAAAAACTTATCTTTGGGAAGCAGGAATCAGACTGGTCTCCAAGAATCCAGCAGAGAAATCACCAGCGACTCAGAAGGGCGTCGGCTGCCTTATATCCAGTCAGAAATTCCTGTTACCGAGTCATCATCTACCAGATCAGGTGTTTGGTAATCAGCCTCACTACCTTCCTTCACCAGAAGAGGGAGTTCATCAGACATCGACGGTAAAGGGGAAAATGAACTCGCAACAGTACCTCCCCCTTGAGGAGGGGTCACCGAACCCTCATCCACACCACCAGGGCGATCAGGATGGGCCAGATGAAAGGCACGAACCAATCTTTCAGCATGAATATCGGATGCAGGGACCCAAGAATTATCCTCCTGGCCATAACCCTTCCATTTAACCAAATACTGGAGTCTCCGTCTAGCCAGGCGAGAATCCAGTATCTTCTCAACCTCATATTCCACATTACCTTCAACCAATACCGGGTCAGGAGGTGCCACCACAGGAACTACTGGCTCCACAAACCTCTTCAACAGAGACTTATGAAACACGTTATGGATCTTGAATGTAACAGGAAGAGCCAATCGAAAAGAGACTGGATTAAGAATCTCCAAAATCTTGTAAGGTCCAATAAATCTAGGTTTAAACTTTAGAGAAGCAACCTTCATAGCGATATTCTTTGATGACAACCAAACCATATCACCCACCTTAAACTGGGGACCAATGGTCCTATGCCGGTTGGAAAACCGCTGGGCCTTTTCCTGGGAGAGAGGCAACTTATCCACCACTTGGTCCCAGATCTGGTGCATTCTCTCCACCACAGTGGCAACACCTGGGTAGGCAGAAGGCTCCACCTGCCCTGAAGAGAATCGAGGATGAAACCCAAAGTTACAAAAAAAAGGTGACATCAAAGTGGCAGAACTAGCTCTATTATTTAAAGCAAATTCGGCCAAGGGCAAAAATGAAACCCAATCATTCTGATCAGCCGAAATAAAACATCTCAAATACGACTCCAAGGTCTGGTTTGTTCTCTCCGTCTGCCCATTGGTCTGAGGGTGAAACGCAGAGGAGAAGGACAACTGAATTCCCAGCTTGGAACAGAAAGTCCTCCAAAATCTAGACACAAACTGAACTCCTCTGTCAGATACAGTGTTCTCAGAAATCCCGTGCAAGCGAACCACCTGTTCACCAACCAAGGGCACCAACTCTGAGGAAGATGGCAACTTAGGGAGTGGTACAAGATGGACCATCTTAGAGAATCTATCACAAATCACCCAAATAACAGTCATTCTCTGATAGACAGGCATATCAGAGATAAAATCCATTGAAATATGGGTCCATGGCCTCCTGGGCACCGGCAAAGGCATCAACAACCCACTAGAGCGAGAACAAGGTTTAGACCGAGAGCAAGTCCCACAGGACTGCACAAAATTCCTGACATCACGAGACAAGGCGGGCCACCAAAAAGACCGACTCACCAAATCTCTAGTACCAAAAATACCTGGATGACCAGCCATTGGAGAGCAATGAACTTCAGACATCACTCTCTTCCTCCACTGGTCAGGAACATACAATTTTCCAATGGGACAACGCTCAGGTTTGTCCTCCTGAAACTCTTCCAGAGCACGTCTCAAATCGGGCGAGATGGCAGAAAGAACTACCCCCTCACCTAAGATGGTAGCAGGCTTGGTCACAACAGGAGAATCAGCAAAGAAACTCCTAGAGAGGGCGTCTGCCTTGACATTCTTAGTGCCCGGAAGAAAAGAGACCACAAAATCAAAACGTGTGAAAAACAAGGCCCACCTAGCCTGTCTAGGATTCAAGCGTTTGGCCGACTCCAGGTAAATCAAATTCTTGTGGTCAGTAAGGACCACGACTTGATGTTTAGCTCCCTCCAACCAATGTCTCCACTCCTCAAATGCCCATTTCATGGCTAACTGTTCCCGATTCCCCACATCATAGTTACGTTCGGATGGGGAGAACTTTCGGGAAAAGAAAGCACAGGAATTCATTTTAGATGTTACAGGATCTTTTTGGGACAAAACAGCTCCTGCACCAATCTCAGAAGCGTCCACCTCTACTTGAAACAGGAGTGAGACATCAGGTTGCCGCAAGACCGAAGCAGAAGTGAACCTTCGCTTCAGCTCCTGAAAGGAAGAAACAGCCTCCGCAGACCAATTCAGCACATCAGCACCCTTCTTAGTCAAATCAGTCAATGGTTTGGCAATACCAGAAAAATTAGCTATAAATTTACGATAAAAATTAGCAAAACCCAAAAACTTCTGGAGGGCCTTCAAAGAAGTGGGCTAAACCCAATCATAAATGGCCTGTACCTTGGCCGGGTCCATTTCAATAGTTGACGGAGACAAAATAAATCGCAAAAATGAAATCCTCTGTACACCAAAAAGGCATTTCGATCCCTTGACATTCAGGGAATTCTCCCTCAAAATCCGGAACACAGTCCGAACATGTTCCACATGAGAGTCCCAATCCTTCGAAAAGATCAAAATATCATCCAGATAGATGATCAAAAATTTATCCACCAAGTCTCGGAAAATATCATTCATGAAGCACTGGAAGACAGAAGGGGCATTAGTGAGCCCAAAAGGCATCACCAGGTACTCAAAATGTCCCTCCGGAGTATTAAACGCCGTCTTCCATTCATCCCCATGCTAAATGCGAATAAGATTATACGCCCCCCTGAGGTCAAGCTTTGTAAACCAGCAAGCACCTTTAACTCTGGAGAATAGATCAGAAATCAGGGGTAACGGATACTGATATTTAACTGTAATTTTGTTGAGGGAACGATAGTCAATACAAGGCCTTAATGACCCATCTTTCTTAGCCACGGAAAAAAACCCAGCACCTAAGGGTGAAGAGGATGGTCTAATATGACCCTTCTCCAACGACTCCTTAATATAGGATCGCATAGCCTCGTGCTCGGGTACAGATAAATTGAAAAGTCGACCCTTGGGAAATTTACACCCAGGGCTCAGCTCAATTGCACAGTCATAACTCCTATGAGGAGGCAAAGACGCAGACTCATTCTCACTAAATACATCATAAAAATCAGCCAAATAGCCAGGAACATCATGCGACTGGGGAGAGGTGGAGAAAACAGGAGCATCACTAAGGGCACACCGACAACCCCAACTCACCACAGACACAGATTTCCAATCCAAAACTGGATTATGGATTTGCAACCAGGGAAACCCCAGAACAATGGTATCATGCAAATTATGCAACACCAAAAATCTGCAATTCTCTTGATGGTCTGGGGCGACCTGCATTACCACCTGGGTCCAAAACTGAGGTTTATTCTTCGCCAAAGGAGTAGCATCAATACCCCTCAAAGGGATAGGCGTCCGCAGAGGTGTCATAGGAAATCCACAACGTTTAGCAAAATCCAAGTCCATCAGGTTCAGAGCTGCTCCCGAATCCACAAAAGCCTTAGCGGAAAATGTGGACAGGGAGCAGAGCAGAGTAATTGCCAGAAGAAACTTAGGTTGAACACCACCCACAGAAAACGTGTGTGCACAACATTTCTCTCATTTAGGGCAGACAGAAATAATATGCGAGGCATTTCCACAAAAAAAACACAGCTTATTACGCCTTCTGAACTCCTGACGTTGCGCCCTAGACAAAACTATCACATTGCATAGGTTCAGACATTTGTTCAACAGGTGGCAACACCTCTCGTGCGGTTTTGCGTTCACGCAAACGTCGATCAACCTGAATGGCTAATGACATAGAATCGTCAAGACCAGAGGGAACAGGAAATCCCACCATAGTATCCTTTACGGTCTCTGACAAACCCTTCCGAAAGAGAGCTGCCAAGGCACCATCATTCCAGGTAGTAAGGACCGCCTACTTTCGGAATTTTTGACAGTACAACTCTGCAGAATCCCGACCCTGGCTCAATGCCAACAGGGCCTTTTCAGCCTGATCAATAGCATTAGGTTCATCATACAACAACCCCAAGGCTTGAAAAAATGCATTCACATTAGTAAGAATAGGATCATCAGGTTTCAAAGAAAACGCCCAATCCTGGGGATCGCCGCGCAGCAAAGAGATGACAATTTTAACCTGCTGTGCGGAGCTCCCCGACGAGTTAGGCTTCAAGGCAAAAAAATAATTTACAATTATTCTTAAAATTCAAAAATTTAGACCGATCCCCAAAAAACACATCAGGAGTAGGGATCTTTGGTTCAGCAGCATGTGAATGAGCAAGATAGGCGGAAATTCCCCGCACTTCAGCAGGGAGCTGCTCCACACGATCAGACAATTGCTTCATCTCCATTGAGAAAGAAAAAAAAAAAAAATTCCCCCTACGGCCTCAGAGACATAGAGGAAAAAATATACACAAAAAAAAAATTCTGACAAACACTTTTTTTTTTTACAATTCTTTCCTGCTATTGAGTACCCTAGGATCTGTGGTATGGCTGGTGATTCTGTTATGAATGAGTCACCGAAGGAGGAAAAAACAAAAATACAAGCTAAGTCCAGAAAACCGGAGAGGTTGGTAGCTATCGGATTGCAGACCCCTGATCCTATCCACAACAACTAACAGTAGCCGTGGGGGGTTCCTACGATGCCCTAGACCCCTCGATCACAGCCGGAGAACTAAATAGGCCTAAAGAAAGAAAGGGGAAATCTAAACTGCCCCAGAGCAGACCCCAAAGCAATAGGCAGCCCCCAACATATAATGACGGTGAAGCAGGATGAAAACACTAACACAGAAAGATACAGTGGGGCAAAAAAGTATTTAGTCAGTCAGCAATAGTGCAAGTTCCACCACTTAAAAAGATGAGAGGCGTCTGTAATTTACATCATAGGTAGACCTCAACTATGGGAGACAAACTGAGAAAAAAAAATCCAGAAAATCACATTGTCTGTTTTTTTTTTCATTTTATTTGCATATTATGGTGGAAAATAAGTATTTGGTCAGAAACAAGCAATCAAGATTTCTGGCTCTCACAGACCTGTAACTTCTTCTTTAAGAGTCTCCTCTTTCCTCCACTCATTACCTGTAGTAATGGCACCTGTTTAAACTTTGTTATCAGTATAAAAAGACACCTGTGCACACCCTCAAACAGTCTGACTCCAAACTCCACTATGGTGAAGACCAAAGAGCTGTCAAAGGACACCAGAAACAAAATTGTAGCCCTGCACCAGGCTGGGAAGACTGAATCTGCAATAGCCAACCAGCTTGGAGTGAAGAAATCAACTGTGGGAGCAATAATTAGAAAATGGAAGACATACAAGACCACTGATAATCTCCCTCGATCTGGTGCTCCACGCAAAATCCCACCCCGTGGGGTCAGAATGATCACAAGAACGGTGAGCAAAAATCCCAGAACCACGCGGGGGGACCTAGTGAATGAACTGCAGAGAGCTGGGACAAATGTAACAAGGCCTACCATAAGTAACACACTACGCCACCATGGACTCAGATCCTGCAGTGCCAGACGTGTCCCACTGCTTAAGCCTGTACATGTCCGGGCCCGTCTGAAGTTTGCTAGAGAGCATTTGGATGATCCAGAGGAGTTTTGGGAGAATGTCCTATGGTCTGATGAAACCAAACTGGAACTGTTTGGTAGAAACACAACTTGTCGTGTTTGGAGGAAAAAGAATACTGAGTTGCATCCATCAAACACCATACCTACTGTAAAGCATGGTGGTGGAAACATCATGCTTTGGGGCTGTTTCTCTGCAAAGGGGCCAGGACGACTGATCCGGGTACATGAAAGAATGAATGGGGCCATGTATCGTGAGATTTTGAGTGCAAACCTCCTTCCATCAGCAAGGGCATTGATGATGAAACGTGGCTGGGTCTTTCAACATGACAATGATCCAAAGCACACCGCCAGGGCAGCGAAAGAGTGGCTTCGTAAGAAGCATTTCAAGGTCCTGGAGTGGCCTAGCCAGTCTCCAGATCTCAACCCTATAGAAAACCTTTGGAGGGAGTTGAAAGTCTGTGTTGCCAAGCGAAAAGCCAAAAACATCACTGCTCTAGAGGAGATCTGCATGGAGGAATGGGCCAACATACCAACAACAGTGTGTGGCAACCTTGTGAAGACTTACAGAAAACGTTTGACCTCTGTCATTGCCAACAAAGGAACAAAGGATATATCACAAAATATTGAGATGAAATTTTGTTTCTGACCAAATACTTATTTTCCACCATAATATGCAAATAAAATGTAAAAAAACAGACAATGTGATTTTCTGGATTTTTTTTACTCAGTTTGTCTCCCATAGTTGAGGTCTACCTATGATGTAAATTATAGACGCCTCTCATCTTTTTAAGTGGTGGAACTTGCACTATTGCTGACTGACTAAATACTTTTTTGCCCCACTGTAGGTTGAGCAAACTATGGGGCCCAAGCTAACTAAAAAGGACAGGATAGAAAAGCTGCTGTCTGCAATCCGCAAAAAACCCTACCAAAAAATGTCCCTACCGTCTGATAGGAAAAACAGGCCCTGAAGTCGCTAGGACTTCAAAAAGACTATATCAGCACTCCGGTAAATTCTGAAGACAGAGCAAAGAGACAAACTGATCAGAGACAAAAATGGAACTCAGCACACCCCCGACCGTGGATGGCTGAACTCCAAAAAACAAGGTAAACAAAACAAAACTAATGAGTTCAATAGCAGAGCAAAAACTTATCTTTGGGAAGCAGGAATCAGACTGGTCTCCAAGAATCCAGCAGAGAAATCACCAGCGACTCAGAAGGGCGTCGGCTGCCTTATATCCAGTCAGAAATTCCTGTTACCCAGTCATCATCTACCAGATCAGGTGTTTGGTAATCAGCCTCACTACCTTCCTTCACCAGAAGAGGCAGTTCATCAGACATCGACGGTGAAGGGGAAAATGATCTCACAACAGTTCACTATTGAATCCTGTGGTGCATGCAGTGAATGATTGTGTCCTAATGCTAACCGGCATCAGGGCGTACTTTGTGGGCAGAGTTTGCGCGCGCTGTTCTCCCGTCCCTCTGAAGAAGATGGCATACCCAGTGTTTTCTGTGAGGTATATGCTCCTTCCCCAGTGTCTCCTATTTGATGTGTATACAGCAGTCTCAGTATATACTATGTAATGTATAAAAGCAGCCTCAGTGTATCCCATCTGATGTTTTTACATAATTTTTGGTGTCTCCTATGTGATGTATATACAGCAGTCTTGGTGTCTCCTATCTGATGTATATACAGCAGTCTTAGTGTATCTTTTATGATGTATGTACAGCAGTCTTAGTGTCTTCTATGTGATGGATATACAGCAGTCTCAGTGTCTCCTATACTGGGGGAAATAAGTATTTGATCCCTTGCTGATTTTGTAAGTTTGCCCACTGACAAAGACATGAACAGTCTATAATTTTAAGGGTAGGTTAATTTTAACATTGAGAGATAGAATATTGAAACTAAAATCCAAAAAATCACATTGTATAAATTATATAAATTTATTTGCATTTTGCAGGGAGAAATAAGTATTTGATCCCTCTGGCAAACAAGACTTAATACTTGGAGACAAAACCCTTGTTGTCAAGCACAGCAGTCAGACGTTTTTGTAGTTGATGATGAGGTTTGCACACATGTCAGGAGAAATTTGGTCCACTCCTCTTTGCAGATCATCTCTAAATCATTAAGATTTTGAGGTTGTCACTTGTTTCCAATGTGATGAGTATACAGCCATCTCAGTGTCTCCTATGTAATGTATGTACAGCAATCTCGGTCTCTCCTATGTGATGTATACAGCAGAAGAATGTCTCGTGATGTGTATATATAGCAGTATTGTGTCTCCTATGTAATGTATGCACAGCAGTCTGTCTCTCCTATGTGATGTGTACAGCAGTATTGTGTCTCCTATGTAATGTATGTACCGCAGTCTCGGTCTCTCATATGTGATGTATACATAAGTCTTGTGTCTCCTACCCTGTTTCCCCTAAAATAAGACACCGTCTTATATTAATTTTTGCTCCAAAAGTTGCACCACGTCTTATTTTTGGGGGGGTGTCATATTTTCTCAAGAAAAAGAATTGACAAATTTCTTTGAACAAAAAAATTAACATTGATTAACATACCAGCGTATGCTGAACAGTAGTCATCACAAAACAGTAGAATCAAATAAACTGTGAATCGTATCAAGTATTTCTTGTTACTACCGTATAATTACGGTATTTCCATGTACAACATGTAAAACAACGAACAATGGTTCATTTACTGATCTCAATATTTAATAACACAAAACAAGATTTATTCAATGACAACCATGTCATCATCTTCTGGAACATCATCATAACAATCCAAACTCTGAAGTTCCTGTGGAATTTCTTGTGACTCCATTTCTTTCAGAATCATTAGCCCATATCTCTCATGTCGAGCAATAGCACTGACCTTAAATGAGCACTTCTTGTCAAGGTAGTCTGCTCGTAGTGCATTTGCAATGCAAGTGTCAGTGATTTTCTCCCATGAATTCTTCACCCAAGTCACAATCTCTGGCACTTTAGGTTTCACAAAGTTTCCTCTTTGATTTCTCTCCATTCTATTTTCAATGTAGTCATTGATTTCCACACGCAAATTGTCCTTGAATGGCAATATCAAGAGACTGGAGATAAGCCGTCATTCCTGCAGGAATCATTATTTGATCTATTTTTATTCGGTCGTCCATGACAGCACCACCTGAGAGAGGGGATCCGCCCTTCAGGAACAGGAAATCCTACAGATACATAAGGGCGGCACCTCTCCCACGCATCAGTTGGTTTCCTGTTCCTGCAGGACAGGATTCCCTACAGATCATACCATCATGGAGGAATTCCCAGGCCGGCTGTACGACTCAGGTAGCGGGGTGGGTCTCCTACCTCGGCCAGTGCGGGGTCCCCTGGAAGCGCCATGGTGGGCCCGGGCAGGGCTCCACGACTGTGCGGAGCAGGTGGGAGCGGTGTCCGGCGGATGACCGTCTCCAGGGCCGGCGCCAGCAGGTGAGTATGGATTCGGAGTGTCCATGGACGTTCGGGGGGGGGGATTAGCCCCTGGCCAGGACACCTGTGAACCCGGGTTGCCGGGGGGAAGATAAAAAGGGCACAGAAACGCTGCAGAGCGGCTTTAGCTTAGGGGTGCAGAAATGGACGAGCCAGAAGCTCCTGTGACCCAGCTGGATCGAGAGCAGGAACGTACGTCAGAGATGTCCCAAGCTAGCTCCCAGCAAAAGAAAAAAACGAACTGGACAATCCGGTCATAGAAGTTCCTCCAGGCCGAAGGATCCAGTTCGCCCCCGCCGTGATACGGTACTTACGCCTTCTGCTCAGGGTAAGAGATCTTCGTCAATGTGCCCTGATGCAGTGTTCCCCTTTATGTTTTCCTTCTATAGTGGAAGAAGTGCGCTGACAAAGCAAAAAACAGGGAGTGCGCCATTTGCAAATGCCCCTTGCCGGACGCCTACCCTAAAAAACTATGCCAGTCATGTATACGGCAGACTGTAAAAAAAAAAAAAAAAAAAAAAAAGAGGGAGTAGTCCCATAAAGTTACCATTCATGCTTCCTTACCCTGACCCTCCTCCTGTAGGTGGCGGAAGAAACCCCTGACTCGCTACAAGTCTAAGGGAAATTATCAGGATGGAAGTTAAGGCCCTAAAGTCCGTATCCCGGGGGAGTCGTCTAGGAAAAGAAAGAGAGCAAGTTTCTCAGGGTCAGGCTCTTCAGCTGACCCTAGAGGAAATGAAGACTCCTCAGAGCCCTCCACCTTCTTCAGAGGAAAAAAATGATAAAAAACCTGAGGCTGATCAAGTAATCTTGAATATGCAATTTTTATTTTGTCAGTCACACAGAATCCCCAACATTTCGGCCAAATAAGCCTTTATCAAGGGTATTTATCTAAACAAAATACAACCATAATATAAAATTAGACATCTTGTCCGCCATAGACATAAAGTAAAGTCGGTACAGTATCACTGACTTATGTACTTAGTACCAGAGGTAATAAAGAAGAAAGACATTTAATAATTGACAAAATTAAACAATAAACATAGGAGATTTATTCCTCTCCCTGGAGTGAGAACTCCATCATCAGAGTAAATCCTCATAGTACATCAAAAAAAGGGGGATTCAATCTATAAATGAGGAAAAGGGGAAGAGAACAATGAGTAAATTATTAAATGTCTTTCTTTATTACCTCTGGTACTAAATACATAAGTCAGTGATACTGTACCGACTTTACTTTATATCTTTGGCGGACAAGATGTCTAACTTTATATTATGGTTGTATTTTGTTTAGATAAATACCCTTGATAAAGGCTTATTCGGCCGAAACGTTGGGGATTCTGTGTGACTGACAAAATAAAAATTGCATATTCAAGATTACTTGATCAGCCTCAGGTTTTTTATTATTTTCTGATTTTCCTGGGAGCTTTGGTTGTCTTTCCCCATATATACTATAACTCCTCTTCAGAGGAAGACGCCAGTCGTTTCTACCTGGGTCTGGAACAAGTGGACAAACTAGTCAAGGCCGTCAGGGCTACCATGGGGATATCAGACACATAAAACCAGAACGGTCAGCGCAAGACCTTAATGTTCGGTGGTTTAGACCCCAGCAAACGTAAGTCGTTTCCGTTAAATGACAAGGTCCAAAATCTGATCAATAGGGAACGCCTCCAATAGCCCTACCATGTCTCTTAGGAAGGCAATGTACCACCTGGGTTCTCTCTCATCCTGCATCCCCACGGTCCGGTGGGCCCAGGTCCATACAAGGGTGCTACTGGGCGAGGTTTTACGCATTCAAAAAATCCTGGGCGGTTATCTAGAAGACCAGTTGTCTTTGTCCCAACATACTTTGAAATCCCTTGAGTGGTGGCTAGATGAAAACAATCTAGCCAGAGGGGTGCCCTGGGAATGTAACGTAACCCGGGTAGTCACCACAGACGCAAGCCCTACGGGTTGGGGGGCCCACATGGGGGAGGTCTTGATCCAGGACCTATGGGAATACCATCAGTTGGAAATGTCCTCCAACCTGAAAGAGCTAACAGCTGTAGAGCAGGCAGTTAAAAACCTTCTTGTGTATCTACAGGGTCACCATGTTCCAATATTTTCCGACAACCAGGTCACCGTGGCTTACATCAACCATCAAGGTGGGACTCGTTGGAGCGGCTGTTCCAATGGGCAGAGCAACATCTCCTATCTTTAACAGCTCTGCACATAAAAGGAAAAGAAAACACCATAGCAGACTTCCTAAGCCGCAACCTTCTAAAGCAGGGGGAATGGTCCTTAAAAACGTCCATCTTCTATCGTCCTCCTATCCCAGGGCCCAGTTTACCATCCTCAGGTAGCTGGCCTACATCTGACGGCGTGGATTTTGAACGGGCACTACTAAAGGAGAAAGGTTTCTCCCCAGCCCCGATTAACACCCTGCTCAAAAGCAGAAAACCTATTACAACCAAAATCTACGTTAGGATCTGGAAAAGATTCCTTCAGGGTTCAGGGGTAGTAGCTGGGCAGTCCACTCTCATAGCACAGATCCTAGAGTTCTTACAAAGAGGCCTGGCAATGGGACTCTCCACCAGCACCCTTAACCCTTAAAGTATAGGTGTTGGCTTTAGGGGCACTTTTTAACTGCAACATCGCCAGTAACTATTGGATCAATAGGTTTTTTAAGGCAACAGGCAGGTCCAGACCAGTAGTGAAGAATAAATTTATGCCATGGGATCTAAACCTAGTCCTCACGGCCACGGTATTTTTTGGAGTCCATGACAGCACCCGTATGTATTCCCTCCCTTTAGTTTAGTTTAGTTTGGGTGTGCACTTCTTCCTCGTATATGTACACGGGTAATTAGTAGTCGTGTAAAGTATTGTACATAAATTATGCTATTAACCTTGGTGGTCCTCTTGGGCTCTGTAAACCAACTGATGCGTGGGAGAGGTGCCGCCCTTATGTATCTGTAGGATTTCCTGTTCCTGAAGGGCGGATCCCCTCTCTCAGGTGGTGCTGTCATGGACTCCGAAAAATACCGTTAACTACGACTTTCTCTCATGAAGGAAGTTCTTCATGTCTTTGGCGCGGTGTGTGCTGGCTGCATCCCAGATCAGCATTCCTCTTTGGCTCCCTCGCATAACAAGCGGCAGCATTAAATCGACCCACTTCCTTATAACTGCTTGTGTGGCCCAGGCTTTTTCAGTTTCAAGAATATAAATGCCTGAAACACATTCAATCTTGTCTTTCTTGCCCTTTGAAATGAGTAAAGGTGGGACTTTAGTGCCATCCAGACACATCGCCAAAATACAGGTAACATGTGCACTTTCATAAGCAGTGGAGGGAACGTACACTGAGGAGGCACCTCGTTATTCAATTTTTGTTTGAGATGCTTGGCCCATAAACACTGCAGTTTCATCCATGGCAATCATGTTGGAAAGATTGTATTTAGAGAAGTCGGCGTCCTCAACAAAGGTCTTGAATGCAAATGCGCGTTTAATAATTTCAGCATCTTCCAGCCTAAAGCGTGTTGTGGATCTTCTCAAAAACAGTTCACTTCGTTGAAGGAAGTTATCCAGCAAGTGTTGTGATGCCTTGAATTCTTCAGGGGCAATTTCAAACTGTGGTGCCATTGCAAGGGCAAATTCTTGAATCTGAGCCCTAGTCACAACCAATGTCTTTGCGCTCCTGTCAGCAACCCACTCACAGATCAGGTCTTCCAGCTCGGATTATAATTGTTGCCGGCCAGATCCAACCTTACGCTTTTTAGCATTTCCGCTGGCCGCTTGTTGACTGAGGTTACCGTAATTTGCTCGCCATTTTTGGACCAATCGGACACACAACATTTTCTCTTTGCAGAATTCAGTAAGATTTTTGCCCCAAGATTCTTCCATGATTCCTTTTTGTACTCGACGGAATAGCTCCTTCTTTTAGCGCTCATGTCTAGGGGTAAAAATATACCGTGTCACCATTGTTTACAATAGTTCTTTTACAGTACGGTACTTTACAGTAGACCGTATAGCAGAAAAGCCGACAACAAATCAAAGTAACACACTACGGTACGGTACTGTAATTGCCTGACTCTCACACAGGGCCGCAAAACATAAGGGCTCTAAAATGGCTCCCACACACTTTCTGGACACTGTACCGCTACCGTAACAATCACCCACAGCAGTTCCTTTACCGTAGCAGCCCCATCATCATTTTGCAGCCCCAAATATTCCCATCATCCCTTTACAGTCCCCAATACAGCACCCCCATCATTCCATTACAGCCCCCATCATTCTACAGTACAGTATTGCAGCCTCCCATCATCCCACATTACAATGAAGCCCCCAACATCCCGGTATCCCACTGCAGCCTCCCATTATCACAGTATCCCACTGCAGCCTCCCATGTGTGTACCGTACATATACACACACACACACACACACACACTTTCACTTTCTTACTGGTTTCCTCCGCGGTGCTGCTTTCAGTGCTTTGGTGGTGCAGGAGCCCTGGGCCAATCACAGCCCAGGAACAATCAGAGGCTATGGGTGATGTCAGCTGGCCCATGGTTCCTGCGCTGTGATTGGCGCAGGGCTCATGGGCGGAGATCGGCACACAGCTCCGAGGCTGTGATTAACTCCTGAGAACAGCCCGGCTGCTGTGGTGGGCACCGGACAGCGGGAAGGAGACACAACTGCATGCCCCATGCACAGAACAAGGTATGCCTTATTTTCGGGGGGGGGGGGGGGGTGCCTTATATTAGCAGGCACAGTGCTCCCCCTAGCATGCCTTACTTTCGGGGGCGCCCTATTTACGGGGAAACGGGGTATGTAATGCATGTACAGCAGTCTCGGTCTCTCCTATGTGATCTATACAGCAGTCTCTTATCTCCTATGTAATATATGTACAGCAGTCTCGGTCTCTCCTATGTGATGTATACAGCAGTCTCATGTCTCCTTTCTAATGTATGTACAGCAGTCTCGGTCTCTCCTATGTGATGTATACAGCAGTCTCGTGTCTCCTATGTAATGCATGTACAGCAGTCTCAGTCTCTCCCATGTGATATATACAGCAGTCTCGTGTCTCCTTTGTAATGTAGGTACAGCGGTCTCGGTCTCTCCTATGTGATGTATACAGCAGTCTCGTGTCTCCTTTGTAATGCGTGTACAGCGGTCTCGGTCTCTCCTATGTGATGTATACAGCAGTCTCGTGTCTCCTATGTAATGTATGTACAGCGGTCTTGGTCTCTCCTATGTGATGTATACAGCAGTCTCGTGTCTCCTTTGTAATGTATGTACAGCGGTCTCGGTCTCTCCTATGTGATGTATACAGCAGTCTAGTGTCTCCTATGTAATGCATGTACAGCAGTCTCAGTCTCTCCCATGTGATATATACAGCAGTCTGATGTCTCCTTTGTAATGTATGTACAGCAGTCTCGGTCTCTCCTATGTTATGTATACAGCAGTCTTGTGTCTCCTATGTGATATAAACTGCAGATCTCCCACTGCTTGAGTTCTGTAAATGTAACATGAGCAGTGATGAATTTCTCACTGTGAGGAGACCCGCAGTGTAATATACATCTGTGGTCGGTTGAACTTACTGCTGCAATCAGTTCTTTACAACACTTCTAATCGCAGAGTTGCCTGCGCTCCTGACAGATGCAAACCTGGAAAAACAGATGTGAGAACCAACACGAATCCCACCAGACATCACATGTCTCACCATAGAGAAGCAGCTCCAGCCGTCACAATTAGGGAGGGGATAATTAAATGTTTGACCATATACAGCAAGTTAAATGTCAAGTGGATAATTTTGTACGGCCACAAAAGATGGTATAAGTATTCAAATGGCTCCTGGCAGAAAAAACCTTCCTGACCCCTGTCCTAGAGGTATTGATTTTGCTCAGCTTTCATTATTCAGTACATGGATAAATTCTCCTTGACGGGTCTTCTGGTTCACTGCCCGATATAACCTAAGCAGAATAAACCATATGGACGGATGAGATGGAGAAGATATTTGTTACCAATTAAGATTGCAACGGAAAGGGTCAGCGGCGGATGATAGGAATGTAGCTCGTTAGGGAAGGGGTGTACTATCTTGAAATAGATCTTAAAGAATATATGTTGCTCTAATTTTTTTTTCATAAACAAATAGAACTTGTGAAATCAATAAACTGTGTATTGTATCTCATCATAGAAATCCGCTTCTTTCTTTTCCTCGACCAATCATTCTCAAAATTCTCAAATCACGGGTAAAATCATTCATTGATCACAGATTTTCCCATTACTAAAATAGGCGATGACATTTGGTGCTCATGAAGTTCTATGTAGAGCTGTAACTGTCAGGAGAACTTGCAGCAAAATGTCTGTGTCTGCATGTAGCTCCTCCCTCCATTGAATTTTAAAAGCACCAACTGTCATCTCCTGTTCAGCGATGGGATAATCTATCTTCACGGAATTCAGATCTAACAGACTTTACCCATAAACAAGAGTGAATGATCATCCCAGGAGAGCAAAGAAGCTGATTTCTCTGATAACATATAATACAAAGTTGATTATTTTTGTGGGTCAATGTGATCTCATCGAATGGGTCCCTTTCACATTTGGTTCCGACCTTCCTTTAAATATAGGCTTGACCAAGTTATTAACCAGAGGTAAATGTTCACACTAGGCAGTAAGATCAGGGATCCATGAGATCACCTTGACTTTGGTGGATGGGCTCACATTTTTTGGCCAAATTTTGTGCTAAGCATCTCATGTTTTTCCTAAATTTCAAAAGCCATTACGCTATTCACGCTTCATGTATTTCACATTGACATGCCTTAATGCACTTGAGTGCAACCATTTCCTCATTTTGATATGTAAGCTGTTTTTTGGTCTGTTACTTATAAAACAAAATATCAGAAATTTGACTAAAATGTAAAAAAAAAATGCAATTTTCAAACTTTGAATGATTATCCCTTTAATCCAGGTGGTCATACCACAGAAAACCATTAATCAATAACATTCCCCTCCTGTCTGCGTTACATCAGCACCAGTTGTAAAATGTTGTTTTATTTTGTTAACCTTTTAGGAGGTGTAGAGGTCCGGACTCACTCAGCTGTGGTTGAGGTCGGCACAGGAGGCCGTGTTGCTGAAATGTCCAGGCTGGTTTATTAAAACTGCATAAACCGCTCAGGATAAAAAAAAAAAAACAAATGAACATCCTTTTCCGTCACAAAGTGAAAACAAACAGGAAGCAAGTAGTCCATATAGTACTGGTGGTCCGCCCGCTCAGGACCGTGGTCTCCACACCTCCAGCCACTGACACTCGGCCTCCATTTTATCTGCCATACCACGCTCCTGGGGTTGGGATATGTGAGCGGTCGTTCCAACCCATCTCTTATGATCGCTCGTAAAACCCTTCCCTGGAATGGCTTAATAACTCTCCCAGCACTATAGGTGCTGGAGCATGCTTCCGAGCTATTAGCCGCACTGACACATATCTCCATTCAAGGACTCGTCCGCCGGCAATCTTGCAGAAGTTAAAAAAAAGTTGCAGTAATTTTTACTTTTTTTCAAGGAAATGTACACTTTTTTTTTTTTTGAAGGACCTATCCAGGTTTGAAGTGACTTTCGGGGTCCTATATATTGGAAAACCTCCAAAGGTGATATCATTCTAAAACGGCACCTCCCATCGTATTCAAACTTACTTCATTAACCCTTCAGGTGCTTTTCAGGAATTACTGCAAAGTGGCCTGACAGGAAGGAAAAAGTGTATTTTTTACCACCTAAATGTTGCTAACTTCTGAACAGACCACTATATCCGACAGACTCTAAGGCCGCTATTTGGCCGTAATTGCCATGGAAAACATCAGGACCACATAATTGTGATCTCAGGGTGCCGACGGGGTTAAACAGGGAGCCCCCCCCTCTCTCTTGTTAACCATTTATATGATGTAGTCCCTATTAACAGCAGCATCTAAGGGGTTAAACAGATATGGACGGTGCAAACACTGATGATAGTGGTTGTTGCAGCAAGTTGTCAGCGTACAGCCGACAGCTGCTGAATTGTCACCGATCGGAGGATGCTATTCATAGGTCAGTAAAAAGACGTATTGGCGGTCATTATGGGGTTAAGGCAGACGGTTTTGTTTGTGGCCATCTGAATCCAGCCTTAGGGCAGTAGTCGGCAACTTCCGGTATTACCCAACAGCTGCAGGTTGCTGCCACATCAAGGTGAATCTCTACCTGTCAGACCAATTTTCGATTGCTCGGGGGAAGTGTAACCAGCAGCATTGGGCGGCCACTTCTTTCCGCCCGTCTATACATTCAGATGACCCCCAAAGAGCCGCTCTTTCTCCTGACTCTGCACATTATCTATTATACAGCCGACCATTCATGGCCCATAGTTCTGAGATCTACAGCAAAAAGCTGATTCAAGGCGAGTCCTCATTTACAGGAGGGGTGTGCAGATAAGTGAGACCACCCTTGTAAATAATGACATGTACCACAAGCCCCATCAATGTCGTGATGCGTCTGTGACGCTGTGTAACCTGGCACATATGCCATTCAATAATAGGAAAGCTGAGTGATCGCCCATGTTGATGCAATAGCCGTAAATCTGCATTAATAGAAAGATTTGCCTTTCAGACGTTCAGGAAAGCTGGGTGGCGACTGGCAAGGCTGATGATGGTCATAGATATAATGAAGGAACAGCTGAATGTTCCGTTGTTTCTTGTCACCGTGTTTCCATGGGTTTTGTATAGTGTGGCCAATTTACGAAGCCAAGAGGCCATGAATCTGTGCCAAAAAACTGACTTACATCAAATTTATTATATATACTATCACCACCACTTCCAGGCTCAGAGCAGTGGCCCCCGATGGGGGCAGAGGAGTTACTCCCGATGGTTGCAGAGCAGTGACCCCTGATGGGGGCAGAGCAGTGACCCCTGATGGGGGCAGTGGAGTGATTGACCCCTGATGGGGCAGAGGAGTGAGCCCTGATAGGAGCAGCACAGTGCATGAGCCATCCTTAGTGAATTAGGACTTGGCTTGTCGGAGGATTGCTCTTGGCTGCTCCTAATCGTCTTGACATGCGAGTGTATGAACTTGGAGGAGCTTACAGGGAGAGGGCAGGGACCTGGCACAGCCTGGTGTCTGGGGTGCATGTGCGATCAGTCGGCTCGGCTGCTCCAATCTTACATTGCAGTCAGTGCAGGCAGCAGCACATTGTGTGGATGAGGACAGCACAGCCATCCAGGCGGCAGCCCCTGTGTGCAGTCATTCGGCTGGTGCTGACACTGGGAGGATTGTGAGTCAGGGAGGGCTGTGTCACTGGGAGGACTGGCAGCTGAGCACTGGGATGTCTGTACACTGATCTGTGGAGCCGACGCTGGGAGTTTGGGGACATTGATGCCTGGACACTAGTGACACCGAGCTGAAGACTTGTAGAGGACTCATCATCATCATCATTATCACTGTCTGCAGACATGAACAGCACTGACCCTAAGGAATACCTGGCCAGGAGGGAGATCCCGCAGCTTTTCGAGGTAAGGATCTCCTGTACCTGTGCAATCATTGTTCCATTAGTAGATAATATTGCTTTGCACAGGATTGTGCTCCTCCTGCCCCTGGAGTATTAGGGCATTGTGTACTTCTATTGTAATCCCACATTGTGACACAGCAAATGTATCAAGTCTGGTACCTAATTCTGCATATTATGTCATGCAAGTATCTGCCACATTGTAACATTGCGTCCTGGGTGGCATCTCTGTGCCAATATACACTACTTGGCATCTCTGTGACAATGTAGTTTATCTAGTACCAGTATAACAATGTAGCCCACCTACGGTATACAGTACCGCTATGATGGTGTAGTGTCCTATATAGTACCAATAGTTTAGTGTGCTATATAATACAGCTATGATAGTGTAGTGGCCTATATAATACCGCTATGCTAGGTGTAGAATCCTAGACATAGTACCGTATACTACATAATACTGCTATGAGAGTGTACCTGCCTATATAGTACCACTATGATGTGTTCTTTATAATACCGCTATGGTAGTGTAGCTTCCTAGATATAATACCGCTTTGATAGTGTAACTTCCTGTATATATAGCACTGCTAGAATACGGTATCTTCCTATATAGTACCGCTAGGATAGTGTAGCTTTATATATAATATCACTATGATAGTGTAGTATTCTATATAATGCCGCTATGATAGTGTAGCTTCCTATATATAGTCCCGCTATAATAGTGTAGCTTCCTTTATAGTACCGCAAGGATAGTGTAGTATGCTATATAATATCGCTATGATAGTGTAGCTACTTATATTGTACCGCTGTGATAGTGTAACTTCCTATATATAGTTCCGCTAGGATAGTGTAGTGTTCTGTATAGTACCACTAAGATAGTGTAGCTTCCTATATAGTACCCCTAGCATAGTGTAGCTTTCTATATAATACCGTTAGGATAGTGTAGCTTTCTATATACTGTAGTACCCCTAGGATGGTTTAGCTTCCTGTATAGTAACGCTATGAAAGCGTGCCTTCCTATATACACTGCTAGGATAGCGTAGCTTCCTATATAGTACCGCTAGGATAGCGTAGCTTCCTATATATAGTACCGATATAATGGTGTAGCTTCATATATAGATATAGTACCGCTATAGTAGTGGTAGTGTAAATTCCTATATTTACTACCGACATGATGGTGTAGATTCCTATATATAGTACCGCTAGGATAGTGTAGCTTCCTGTATAGTACCGCTATGATAGAGTACCTTCCTATATAATACTGCTAGGATAGCGTAGTTTCCTATATAGTACCCCTAGGATAGCGTAGTTTCCTATATAATACCCCTAGGATAGTGTAGCTTTCTATATAGTACTGCTAGGATAGTGTAGCCTCCTATATTTAGTACCGCTAGGATAGTGTAGTTTTCTATATAGTACCGCTAGGATAGTGTAGCTTTCTATATAGTACCGCTAGGATAGTGTAGCCTCCTATATATAGTACCGCTAGGATAGTGTAGCTTTCTATATAGTGCCGCTAGGATAGTGTAGCTTTCTATATAGTACCGCTAGGATAGTGTAGCTTTCTATATAGTACTGCTAGGATAGTGTAGCTTTCTATATAGTACTGCTAGGATAGCGTAGTTTCCTATATAGTACCCCTAGGATAGTGTAGCTTTCTATATAGTACCGCCAGGATAGTGTAGCTTTCTATATAGTACTGCCAGGATAGTGTAGCCTCCTATATATAGTACCGCTAGGATAGTGTAGCTTTCTATATAGTACCGCTAGGATAGTGTAGCTTTCTATATAGTACTGCTAGGATAGTGTAGCTTTCTATATATAGTACCGCTAGGATAGTGTAGCTTTCTATATAGTACTGCTAGGATAGTGTAGCTTTCTATATAGTACTGCTAGGATAGCGTAGTTTCCTATATAGTACCCCTAGGATAGTGTAGCTTTCTATATAGTACCGCTAGGATAGTGTAGCTTTCTATATAGTGTTGCTAGGATAGTGTAGCCTCCTATATAGTACCGCTGGGATAGTGTAGCCTCCTATATATAGTACCGCTAGGATAGTGTAGCTTTCTATATAGTACTGCTAGGATAGTGTAGCCTCCTATATATAGTACCGCTAGGATAGTGTAGCTTTCTATATAGTACTGCTAGGATAGTGTAGCCTCCTATATATAGTACCGCTAGGATAGTGTAGCTTTCTATATAGTACTGCCAGGATAGTGTAGCCTCCTATATATAGTACCGCTAGGATAGTGTAGCTTTCTATATAGTACCGCTAGGATAGTGTAGCTTTCTATATATAGTACCGCTAGGATAGTGTAGCTTTCTATATAGTACTGCTAGGATAGTGTAGCTTTCTATATAGTACTGCTAGGATAGTGTAGTTTCCTATATAGTACCCCTAGGATAGTGTAGCTTTCTATATATAGTACCGCTAGGATAGTGTAGCTTTCTATATAGTACTGCTAGGATAGTGTAGCTTTCTATATAGTACTGCTAGGATAGCGTAGTTTCCTATATAGTACCCCTAGGATAGTGTAGCTTTCTACGGTATATAGTATTGCTAGGATAGTGTAGCCTCCTATATATAGTACCGCTAGGATAGTGTAGCCTCCTATATATAGTACCGCTAGGATAGTGTAGCTTTCTATATAGTACTGCTAGGATAGTGTAGCCTCCTATATATAGTACTGCTAGGATAGTGTAGCCTCCTATATATAGTACCGCTAGGATAGTGTAGCCTCCTATATATATAGTACCGCTAGGATAGTGTAGCTTTCTACATATAGTACCGCTATATGCTGCCTTCCTTGTACTTTTGTAACAGTGTATCAGTTACAGAATCAATGTAGCTAGACTCCTGGTAACTAGCTATCATGTACCCGTGTCGCCTTCTAGTAAATCCCCTGCAGATGTAGATTTCCGCTTCGTGTTAGATGAGATTAATACCAGTAGAATCGGAGTAATCCTCGTGCCATAGTGAGCGGCGGTTGCCAGTGCAGCGTGATGTGCCATCTGATGCCGTCGTTGTACACATTTATACATCTCCACATGGTGCGCAGCCAGCGTCAGTGCCCACCACATTCTGCCATTACCTGTCTGAGCAGGATCCTTCTCCGAGTGACGTGTCGTCCTCTGCGCGGGTGGAAGACAGGATCGTTAGGAAATAACATGTTTGTCTTTGGTGTTCCCAGTTTCTCCCTGTGATTGTGGTTTATTATGTGCAGAGCATTAAATCCTTAACGTCCACAATGAGTGCGGTGCCAGGATGCCCGTGACGGACCAGTGTGCCCAGCTGGATGCACCATTCCTAGTAATACACATTATTGGAAATAAATAGCATAGAGGCCTGGACGCCATTCGTGGTAATATAATATAATGGGTTCTGGACACTAGATTTTCGGACTGATTCCCGTATGTGGAGTCGGGGAGGAATCTTTCCCCTAATAAAGATCACTATGTAACTAGGATGGTGAGTAAGCTGGCAACTCTTGCTGGAGCTCTAATGACAATATTGTTGTCACTCTTCTTTCCCAAGATCCGATATAACTAAGAAATGACTGAATGTTTAAGAGTAAGTTCACTTGTGGCTTTTTTTATGCTTTTTTCTTCTGCATGAAAACAGCATGCTACGGTCAGAAAACTGCAGTGGAGATTACATGCGTTTTTTGTGATAACCCATTTTGATCATAATGGGGAAAAACATCAGTAAAAACTGAAAGAATCAACATTGTACATTTATTTTTTTTGTCTTAAAAAGCGCCAGACAGAAAAATGTAATGTGTGAATAAAATTTTTGGAAATCTTATTAATTTTGCTGTTACTGTAAAGTGTTTTTTTTTTTTTTTGCTCTAAAAAAAATCATGTGGGGGAAAAGTGCATTGATCTTATTACATGCGAACAAGTCATGATACTTTAAGAAGGTTCAAAAGTTATGGTTTGGGTGGAGACCCTGTTCCTGAGAGACATAGTGACCCCAGAATTTATGTTCTTGAGCTATTTATGGCATTAACATGGGACAGGCAGGTCCTGCTTATGGGGCCTAAACTGCAGAACAGGGGTCCCTCCGATCCACAACCTGTCCGCCACATGATCCCTCCGATTCACAACCTGTCCGCCACATGATCCCTCCGATTCACAACCTGTCCGCCACATGATCGCTCCGATTCACAGCCTGTCCGCCACATGATCCCTCCGATCCACAGCTTGTCCGCCACGTGATCCCTCCGATCCACAGCCTGTCCGCCACGTGATCCCTCCGATCCACAGCCTGTCCGCCACGTGATCCCTCCGATCCACAGCCTGTCCGCCACGTGATCCCTCCGATCCACAGCCTGTCCGCCACGTGATCCCTCCGATCCACAGCCTGTCCGCCACGTGATCCCTCCGATCCACAGCCTGTCCGCCACGTGATCCCTCCGATCCACAGCCTGTCCGCCACGTGATCCCTCCGATCCACAGCCTGTCCGCCACGTGATCCCTCCGATCCACAGCCTGTCCGCCACGTGATCCCTCCGATCCACAGCCTGTCCGCCACGTGATCCCGCCGATCCACAGCCTGTCCGCCACGTGATCCCGCCGATCCACAGCCTGTCCGCCACGTGATCCCGCCGATCCACAGCCTGTCCGCCACGTGATCCCGCCGATCCACAGCCTGTCCGCCACGTGATCCCGCCGATCCACAGCCTGTCCGCCACGTGATCCCGCCGATCCACAGCCTGTCCGCCACGTGATCCCGCCGATCCACAGCCTGTCCGCCACGTGATCCCGCCGATCCACAGCCTGTCTGCCACGTGATCCCACCGATCCACAGCCTGTCCGCCACGTGATCCCGCCGATCCACAGCCTGTCCGCCACGTGATCCCGCCGATCCACAGCCTGTCCGCCACGTGATCCCGCCGATCCACAGCCTGTCCGCCACGTGATCCCGCCGATCCACAGCCTGTCCGCCACGTGATCCCGCCGATCCACAGCCTGTCCGCCACGTGATCCCGCCGATCCACAGCCTGTCCGCCACGTGATCCCGCCGATCCACAGCCTGTCCGCCACGTGATCCCGCCGATCCACAGCCTGTCCGCCACGTGATCCCGCCGATCCACAGCCTGTCCGCCACGTGATCCCGCCGATCCACAGCCTGTCCGCCACGTGATCCCTGCGATCCACAGCCTGTCCGCCACGTGATCCCTGCGATCCACAGCCTGTCCGCCACGTGATCCCGCCGCTCTACAGCCTGTCCGCCACGTGATCCCGCCGATCCACAGCCTGTCCGCCACGTGATCCCGCCGATCCACAGCCTGTCCGCCACGTGATCCCGCCGATCCACAGCCTGTCCGCCACGTGATCCCGCCGATCCACAGCCTGTCCGCCACGTGATCCCGCCGATCCACAGCCTGTCCGCCACGTGATCCCGCCGATCCACAGCCTGTCCGCCACGTGATCCCGCCGATCCACAGCCTGTCCGCCACGTGATCCCGCCGATCCACAGCCTGTCCGCCACGTGATCCCGCCGATCCACAGCCTGTCCGCCACGTGATCCCGCGATCCACAGCCTGTCCGCCACGTGATCCCGCGATCCAAAGCCTGTCCGCCACGTGATCCCTCCGATCCACAGCCTGTCCGCCACGTGATCCCTCCGATCCACAGCCTGTCCGCCACGTGATCCCTCCGATCCACAGCCTGTCCGCCACGTGATCCCTCCGATCCACAGCCTGTCCGCCACGTGATCCCTCCGATCCACAGCCTGTCCGCCACGTGATCCCTCCGATCCACAGCCTGTCCGCCACGTGATCCCTCCGATCCACAGCCTGTCCGCCACGTGATCCCTCCGATCCACAGCCTGTCCGCCACGTGATCCCTCCGATCCACAGCCTGTCCGCCACGTGATCCCTCTGATCCACAGCCTGTCCGCCACGTGATCCCTCCGATCCACAGCCTGTCCGCCACATGATGGATGATTCCGCTTCTATGTGAGGTATAGAAACTTCTGAGTAAGACGGGAAGGTCTCTTTAAGTGACAGGGAGAAGCCGAGTGACAGCTGTAATGAGTGGTCTGCGCATAACCCGTGTAGTGAGACACAGCGTCCATCCAGCTCCCTGCAAGGGACCGGTAGGCACTCAATGGGCCACCATATTACAGGGGCGTTACTTCTAGGGAACACTGGCGTAACTACCGGGGTAGCACCCGAAGCGGTTGCTTAGGGGACCAGGTCCCCGGCTCCGATCGGCGCTACCCGGTAGTGCAATTTAATTAAGTACATTACTGCGGCACTCCGGCGGGTGCTGTCGGTGGCCAACGCTGTCTTGGGGGCCCGCCGGCCCGGTGTGTCTAGTGTAGGGGATCCGGGGCCCCGGCGGAAAAAACTGTACACTATGATTTTGCAGCCTACGCTGCATTTCTGTGCCTGCTGTGCGGAGCGAAGCACATATTGGGCCCGCCTCCCTGCCTGCAGCCAGTGCATTGCTTCAGACTAGTTCAGTCCCGCCCCTTCCCTGAGCCCTCGCTGTCTATTAGCTCTCTGCAGAGCTGCCTGCCGCATGGACCTCTGGGAAATGTAGTTCCTGGAGGGGTGTGTCTTTGAGGGGGGCCCCGTTTAAAAGTTTGCTATGGGGCCCAATCAGTTCTAGTTACGCCCCTGCTAGGGAAGAATATTTCCAGAATACGATGAGACATAAATCCAAGGGAAATCCCTTTTTCCATCTCTAATCTCTTACACTGCAATTGGTGCAGAATCATAGCTTTTGTATGGAGGCGTAATACCGCCATGTGGTGACCATATTGGATAACACAACTTTCCAGGAAACATATAACTAAAGAAAGAAATTAAGAAATGTAAAATATAAGCAATTACTAAAATAAGTCTTTTATCCTTACTTGTGTGAACTTTTTGATTTCTGCTGGAGCGGCCCCAGGTTATCAGTGATTCCTATAACCGCCATAGAGTACACTTGGCTGTAATGAAGGACCCTATGTGTTATCGGTCCTGGTATAACACATCTTATATCTGTCTGATGCTCTCGGTAATAACACAGCAGATTAGGAGTATAATGTATCTGGCTGCAGACTCCGCTCCATGGGGGGATGAGTAGAATTCTGACCCGTTCTGTGACTAGTGCAGTAAATATAACGGTATAATTCGTCCATTCTGAGCCACAAATATCGCGTAGCACACCCATTCTCCATGGTGAATAGACTAATGGGGTCTCATTGTCGGCTTTCTATTACTCGGAGCTGTAAATAGCCGCAGCGGAGGATGCTTTACCGGTGACACGGCTCTTAAAAATTCTACTTATCTTTTGATCTCTCTTCTTGATTCACTTTCACGAACGTAGGGGCAAAGTAAAGATTTCTCTACTTAATTGCAAGTTCTAAGCCTGGATCAATGGGTCAGTGAGGTCAATGTATCTGTGCAGGGAGCGGTGTAATTACAGAGGGCGCGGACCATCCGAGACGTGGAGCCCGAGGGGCCCAAAATATCCTTCTTCAGGAGGGCACTACCATAATGAATTCTAAAAGGGCTAAAGTTAAAGATGACATATTTCCTTTGTATTTTAGGCACACAAAAAACATGGACCAATGCAAAAGTTTGTACACCCTTGTAGATTTGTGTGCTCAGATAACTTTGACCTTAACTTTTGACCTTAATTATTCTGTTAGGATTATGGCTTGTTCAGGATCATTGTTAGGAAAGGTCAGATGATGCAAATTTCCCTTCTTTATAAAACCCCAGCCTCCTCCAACCCTGCTCCAAAAACAGCAGCCAGCCATGGGTTCTTCTAACCAGCTCCCGAGCACTTTGAAAATGGTGGAGGCCAATAAAGCAGGTGAAGGCTATATGATGATAGCAAAGTGTTTTCAAATTGCTCTTTCTTCAGTTTGAAATGTAATTAAGAAATGGCAGTTATCAGGAACAGTGGAGGTCAAGATAAGGTCTGGACGACCAAGCAAACTTTCAGTGAGCGCTGCTTGTAGGATTGCTAGAGAGACGAATCAGAATCCCCGCTTGACGCCAAAAGATCTTCAGAAAGATTTAGCAGACTCTGGAGTTGTGGTATATTGTTCTACTGTTCAGAGACACCAGCACAAATATGGCCTTCATAGAAGAGTCATCAGAAGAAAAACTCTCCTGCATTGTCACCATAAAATTCAAAGTCAGAAGTATGGAAAAGAACATCTAATCAAGCCTGATGCATTTTGAGAACAAGTCCTGTGGACCGATGAGGTAAAATAAAACTCGTTGGCCACAATGATCAAAGGTGGAGAAAAAAGGGCACAGAATTTCAGGAAAGAATATTTCGTTAACCATTAAGTATGGGGGTGGATCAATCGTGCTTTGGGATTGTGTTGCAGTGAATGGCACTGGGAACATTTCACGGGTAGAGGGAAGAATGGATTCAATGAAATTTCAACAAATTCTTGATGCAAACATAGCACTATCTGTAAAAAAGCTGAAGGTGAAAAGCAGAAGAGGAAGAGGATGGCTTCTATGAATGGATAATGATCCTAAAAACACGGCATAATCCACAATAGACGACCTCAAAAGGTGCAAGCTAAAGGTTTTACAATGGCCCTCACAGCCCCCTGATCTGAACATCATTGAAAATCTGTGGCTAAACCTCAAAATAGAGGATGCAAGACGCCCCAGGAATCTCATAGAACGGGAGGAATTCTCCAAGGAAGAATGGAGGAAAATCACTCAAACAAGAATTGAAAGTCTCTTGTCACTTGTCTCTTGATACTTGCAAAAGGAAGAGATGCTACTAGGTACTAGCAATGTACTGCAAATAATGCATAAAGGTAATAATAATAATAAGGGTATTTAGTAAACATAATTTTGATCAAAATAATGTAACAAGCCATCCCACCACGTCACGGCAACCCTTGTGGGACAGTCCCTACTCTAGTATTTAAAACCTTTTCACTTGCCAAGTGACGTGAATGTGAATAAGGATCAAGCGGCTGAACCACTAGTAACAGCTTAGGCCGCTCGATCCTTATTCACATTCACGTCACTTGGCAAGTGAAAAGGTTTTAAATACTAGAGTAGGGACTGTCCCACAAGGGTTGCCGTGACATGGCGGGATGGCTTGTTACATTATTTTGATCAAAATTATGTTTACTAAATACCCTTATTATTACCTTTATGCATTATTTGCAGTGCATTTTTTACTTTTTAGTTCAGGATATTTGTGTTTTTTGCTTTTTGTTTTCTCTGGCTAATGGTCATGTGTTAATATGCACTTACATTGTGCATACACATTAACTTACTTTTCTCAGTTCAGATTTGTTTTTTATTTTTTTTAGGTACTAGCAATGCAGGGTGCCCAAAAATTTGCATCTGACCATTTTCCTTTCTTGTAATTTTTAAAATGTAAAAAATGACTATGTATGTATGTTGCCTAAAATACAAATGAAATGTGTCATCTGTAACTTTAGGCCTTTTAGATAATTTTATCTTCACTTTGATTAACTGTTCACAATAACAGTAATTTTGACCTGGGGTGTCAAAACTTTCACACGACACTACAAAAAAAGGAATGTTTTTCATTTCTTGTTTCTCTACGTGTCCATTTTTCATATATGCTTTAAAAAAAAAAAAAAAAAAAAGCCGGACAGACCCCCTCATAGCAACCGGTTTGTAAAAATTGGACCTTCACATTGCCCATTTTTGGTAGCGCCCATTCCCTTTAACGGCCAGATTTGGTCTGGAAATTGTTTAAGACTAAGACGTCTTTCCTTTTGAAGCCCATCAGTCTGCAAAATATTAAAAAAAAAAAAAAAAAACAGCCTTGTGAATCGTCCTAGAGAATATAAAGCGCCCGTGTGCTGACGGGTCTGTGCACCACGACGACTGACGAGAGGATTCTCTGCGGATTTCACCCCTGATACAAGTAGTAAAATCCACATTTAAGTGACGCGTTTCCACATCAAATGAGCCAGCTAGATTTTCTGCATGAAAAATTTTCAAAACCTCATTCACTTGCCTCGTGCTGCAAATCCCAAAGGTAAAGTCTCAGAAAATCTGCTGTGTGTAAATGAGCTCCGAAAGTTTCTCCAAGACTGGATGACGATCTGAATAAGCACATGCCGCCACGGAGGTGGTCAAAGTACAAACTGGGGTATTGGAAAATCCGTTCCGCAGGTCGATGTTAAAAATTCTGCATCTTGTGGACGAGACCCTTCGGAATGTCATCTCCATCCACCCTGGATTTTTTTTTTTGTACTTGTGCAAAGACACATGAAAAATGCAGCTTTTTGTTACTTGTGCTTTTACATTGACATATCTATAGGCCATGCTTTTATATGGAAAGTGCAAGAAATGGTTTGAATTATCCCCCCCCCCCAAAAAAAACAAACCAAAAACTACACTATATTCCCCGCTGCTCCAGCACCCAATAGGCAATCGTATGACCGCTGAAGCTCGTCTCTAGCCTCATTGGTGATGTGCCGTACATGCAGACATCACCAGTTAGGCAAGTGATTGGCTGCAGCGGTCAAGTAAATCATGTGTGGTATGTGGTCGCTGCAGAAAGTAAGCAAAGCCAAGCGTGGGCCACCAGAGATGAACTCTAGACCTGCAGGGAATTGAGGATTTTTTTTTAATTGCCCTCTTCCAGTTTCTGTCTAGTTTTTCATTAATTTGAATAATTCCTTTAAATTTCCATACCGTTCCTTTTAGACGGCGTCTCGGGAACCTTTCGCAGCCTGTGTATTTTTTATGACTGTCGATACCGCGATCTCACTTACTAATAAGGCCCTGTAGGCATATGTTTCCAGACAGCAGGGATCCAGCGCTGATGTAGCTCTGCGCCTCCGGCTGATGACATCTGAGAGAGATGCAGAATTTAATCACAGGTCTGATGCTGAAGAATAGAAATATACTGTCAGGTAAATCGAGTAATATCTGACCACTCTGCCAGTCATTTCGAGCCTGAAACTGTGTAAACTCTGCAAAAGTTTCATAAAGTGAACATCCAACTTTTACCATCATCTACTTACCAGATCCATCAATCTATTCTGATTAGTTACTTCAGATTTGCCCATATGAGTTGGAGTTCTGCATAGAAATAGAAGTAGAAAAAGTCAGAGAAGTGAAAAGACTTAGTCATTCCTGTGTGCTACTGCTAGTAAATGTTGAATCTCACCCCAGTCCTGGATTCACAGCTACGCGACTCAGTATGTGCTCCTTGCTGCTGCAGCTTTATAGTGGGAATTTTGTCTCACCACAGAGGTGGATTCACAGGCACTCTGCTCTACAGTGCTATATAATGTTCTCTTTGCTGCTGCAGCTTTCTAGTAAGTATTTTGTCTCACATCAGAGCTGGATTCACAAGTACTCTGCTCAGCAGTGTCATATAATATCCTCCATGCTGCCTTAACATATGAACATGTGCTATATAGAGACAGGAGTGCAGGAATCTCTCATGTCTGTGTGCCGTGTATGGGAGACAAAGTAGCTGGTCTCCATCCAATGGCTCATAGACAACAGAAAATTACAGGAGGAAACTACTGAAATAAATGCAGGATTCAGACTGGTCATATAATGGCCACCAGTAGTGTTTAGTGTCCAGACACATTCTGAACAATCAACAGACATTACAGGTACACTTAAACAAAAAAAAAAAGCTAAACCAGAATAACAGCTAGTAATATGCTAGCAATAATGCTCCGTTTTAGTGCCACCATTCGTGTTGATCCTTCTATGATAATGTTACATTCATTATTAACATGACTTCTGCAATCAATCACTGGCCTCAGCGGTCCTGTTCTGAACATGTCAAAGTGATGGTTGAGGCTAGTGATTGGCTTCAGTGGTAACAAACAATAGACATACTTGCCTAGCCTCCTGGAATGTCTAGTAGTCTCCTAGAAAAAAAAAAAGGATCAACCTCCCAACTCCTAGAAGAGCTAGTCAATGTCCGGGACACTGCAGAAACCTAGAGGAACCTTTCTTTATCGGTCGTCCATGACAGCACCACCTGAGAGAGGGGATCCGCCCTTCAGGAACAGGAAACCTACAGATACAAAAGGGCGGCACCTCTCCCACGCATCAGTTGGTTTCCTGTTCCTAGAGGACGGGACTTCCTTCAGATTGTCCATCATGGAGTCACCGAGGGATTCCCAGGCCGGCTGACCGACCCATGTAGCGAGGGGGTCTCCTACCTCGGTCAAGCTCGGGTCCCTGGAAGCGCCACGTTGGGTCCGGGTAGGTCTCCACGACGGTGGTGAGAGCAGGTGGAGCCAGGGGTCCGGGGGACAGCCGCCTCCATATTGCCGCACCAGGAGGTATGTATGTCCCGGGCCCCTCCTGTTGCGCTCTCCCCGGGGTCCGCTCTCTCTCTCTTCCGGACCGGGCTGGTGGTGGCGCCCGGTCGATGGGCGCAGACGGCGCGTGTGGGGGCTGTGGCCTGGCCTGAGCCGGGGTCGCCGTGCCGGCTCCTTCTACGCATCCCCGCAGGCCTCAGACGGGCAGCGGAAGTGACGCTGCGGAGGGGGCGGGGCCGGGGACGCCGAAACCGGAAGTCGGGTGCCGGCCGGCTTCCGGCGCGCGCCGTGTGTGCACAGCGGTACTGGGCGGCGCGGTTGCCGGGGTGGGGGGGATGACCGGAGCTTGCGGGGGGGAGGGTCGCGGGGGGGTCCCGGGTGGGAGGTGCGCGCCAGAACCCTGCTGACCCGGACAAGGAGGCCTTAAATGGCAGGAGGTGACGCTTCTGAAGGCCAGCGATGGATACGACAGAAGCCCCCATAGAGCAGCTGGACGAGGTGCAGGAGCACCCACAGAAACAGGCCACAGTGAAACCACATGCGAGTGGCCAGCAGAAGAAGAAACGGACGGGCGAACAAAGCCACAGAAGTTCCTCCAGGCTAAAGGACCCTCCTGCCTCCCTCCGTGATCCGGTACCTGCCTCATCTGCATGGGTAAGAGATCTCCGTGAATGTACCCTGATGCAGTGTCCCCTTATGTTTTTTTCGCAGGGGAGGAAAGCTACGGGAAAACACAAGCACAGGGAATGTGCCCTCTGTAGTTGCCCCTTGCCGGACGGCCACCCTAAAAAGTTGTGTCAGCCATGCGTGAGACAAACGGTAGCGGAAGAAACGCCGGACTTCACCACAAGCCTGAGGGACATAATCAGGACAGAGATAAAGGCCCTATCTAAAAAGGATTCCTCTAGGGGAAGAGAATGTAGTTTCTCAGGTTCAGAGTCCTCGACCGCCCTAAGGATCGATGACTCTTCAGATTCCCCGGCCTTCACTTCATCTTCTTCGGAGGAAGACTCGAGTCGATTCTGCTTCCCCTTAGACCAGATGGATAAGCTAGTTAAAGCAATAAGGTACACCATGGGGGTAGCAGACACAAAACCGGAACTTTCAGCTCAGGACGTGATGTTCGGGGGTCTAGATCCCAGGAAGCGAAAGGCCTTTCCATTAAATGATAAGGTCCAGAGCCTAATAGATAGGGAATGGAAGAGACCTAAAAAAAGAGGCTCCTTACCTCCAGCCTTCAAGCGGAGGTACCCGTTTGACGACCCAGTGGTAAACAGATGGGATAAAGCCCCTAAACTGGACGCGGCAGTAGCCAAAGCCTCCAAAAAATCCTCCATTCCCTTCGACGACATGGCCTCCTTAAAAGACCCGCTAGATAAGAAAGACTCCTTTTTGAAGGGAACTTGGGAGATGTCAGCAGGTGCTCTAAGACCAGCGATAGCTGCCACATGTACGGCCAGATCCATGATGGTCTGGCTAGACCAATTGGATTCCCAACTAAAGGACGGAGTCTCAAGAGCTTCTATCCGGAAAACGCTGCCAATCATCCAAAGTGTGGCGGCTTTTTTGGCGGATGCTTCAGCGGACTCTGCGAGGATGGCAGCCAAAGCTGCGAGTTTATCTAACGCAGCTCGAAGGGCCCTCTGGTTAAAATGCTGGCCGGGAGATATCCAGGCCAGATCACGACTCTGCTCCATTCCATGTGAGGGTGAATATCTGTTTGGCCCAGTCTTGGATGAACTCTTAGAGAAAGCCGGGGATGATAAAAAGAAGTTCCCCAGTCTACCGAATCCTTCTTACAGACGTCCCTTTACCAGGAAAGGCTATTTCCGTAGAAGGCCGTCCAGAGATCAGGGCAGATGGGAGGACAAAAGAAGGAGAGGTACAGGTTTCATGTTCGGAGGAGGGGGGCGTCAAGAAGGTCCAGCACGTGACACTAAAAAACCGCCCCAATGACTAATTGCCCCGGTAGGGGGGAGACTAGCTGCCTTCTACCCAGCCTGGTCCTTGATTTCCAATAGTAAATGGATACTGGGGGTGATAGCTGCGGGTCTACGCCTGGAATTCGCCCGGGTCCCCCAAGATCGATTTAAAGTCACCCCACTCAGGTCTTCCACACCAGAACAAGCTGCCCTGGAGGACGAGGTGCATGATCTCTGCCGTAAGAGGGTCCTAACGGTGGTCCCAGAGGGAGAAACGGGGAAAGGGTTTTACTCCCCCCTAGTCCTGGTCCGCAAACCAGACGGGTCCTTCAGGACTATAAAAACCTTAAATCCCTCAACGAATTCCTGGTCATACGCCTGTTTAAGATGGAGACAATTAAATCGACAATAAAATTACTGTTTCAAAACTGTTTTATGGTGGTGTTAGATTTAAAAGACGCTTACTACCATATTCCCATTCATGCAGCTCATCAGCGGTTTCTCAGAGTGGCGGTTCAGCTGGATGGGTCAGTCCAACATTTCCAATATGCGGCCCTCCCCTTTGGGGTGGCAGTCGCTCCCCGTGTGTTTACCAAAGTAGTAGCGGAAGTTATGGCCCATCTACGTGAATCGGACATTCTTGTGATCCCCTACTTAGATGACTTCCTGATCGTAGGAAAAACAGCAAAACATTGTCTGGAACAACTACAAAGGGCAATGTCTGCCCTAGAGGGGTTCGGATGGCTGCTTCACATTAAAAAGTCTCGGTTACAGCCGGTGAGAGTCCTTTTTGGGCCTGATCCTAGACTCTGAGAAACAGGAATGCCGTCTGCCCCCGGAGAAGCTTGTTCGCCTACACTATCAGGTCCTGAACGCTTCCAATAACACTACCATGTCCCTCAGGAAAGCCATGTCCCTTCTGGGTTCCCTCTCGTCCTGTATCCCGGCAGTCCAGTGGGCACAGTTTCATACAAGAAAACTGCAGGGCGAGGTCTTAAGGCATCAGAGAATCCTTGAGGGTTACTTAGAGGGCCAGCTAACCTTGTCCCGAAACACAAGGGAGTCCCTAGAGTGGTGGCTAGTCAAGGATAATTTATCCAAAGGGGTCCCCTGGGAGTATGACATATCCCGCATAATCACCACGGATGCCAGCCCGTCCGGTTGGGGGGCTCATATGGGGGAGATTCTGGTACAGGGCCTATGGGAGCGTCATCAGATAGAAATGTCATCTAATCTGAAAGAGTTGACAGCGGTAGAGCAGGCAGCTAAGGAGCTACTTGTGTATCTACAGGGCCATCATGTGCGAGTGTTCTCCGACAATCAGGTCACCGTGGCTTATATCAACCACCAAGGCGGGACTCGTTCCAAACCCCTGATGACTGTAGCAGAGCGGTTGTTCCGGCCAGCAGAGCAGCATTTTCAATCTTTAACAGCTCTACATATAAAAGGGAAGGAAAATATCACAGCAGATTTCCTAAGCCGCAATTCACTAAAACAAGGAGAATGGTCCCTAAGCACCTCCATCTTCGACCTAATTGTACAAAAATGGGGACAACCAGAGATAGACCTCTTCACTACCAGGGAAAACAGAAAATTTAAACAATTTTGCTCCCTTAATCCCAGAGAGAACCCCCTGGCGGTAGATGCCTTTCTGATAAAGTGGGACTTCGGGCTAGCATACGCCTTCCCTCCCCTATCGTTACTACCCCTGGTGATGAAGAAAATCAGGAGAGACAGAGCAAGGGTGATAGTTATCGCTCCATTCTGGCCGAGGAGGGCTTGGTTTTCTTGCCTCAGGACCATGTCGGTGTCCGACCCTTGGGTCCTTCCGGACATCCCGGATCTCCTATCCCAGGGCCCAGTGTTCCATCCTCTGACGGCGTGGAGTTTGAACGGACACTGCTGAGAGGAAAAGGCTTCTCCCCAGACCTGATTAACACCCTACTTAAAAGTAGAAAAGTCATCACCACCAAAAACTATGTCAGAATTTGGAAAAAATTCCTGCAGAACTCTGGAGTGGTTGCTGGCGCTTCAGCACCTGTAAACCAAATCTTAGAGTTTCTTCAGAAAGGTCTGGATATGGGACTCTCCACTAGTACCCTTAAAGTACAAGTATCAGCCTTGGGGGCCCTCTTTAGCTGCAACATCGCGGGTAATTACTGGATCAGTAGATTCATTAAGGCAGCAGGTAGATCCAGGCCAATAGCGAAAGATAGATTCATGCCGTGGGACTTGAACCTAGTCCTCACGGCTATGACAGAAGCCCCATTCGAACCTATCTCATCAGCTTCCATAAAGAACCTGTCCCTCAAAGTAGCCTTCCTGGTAGCTCTAACCTCAGCTCGTAGGGTAAGCGACATCCAGGCATTATCTAGACGTCCTCCTTATATACAGTTCAAGGACGATAGGGTAATACTCAGACCTGATCCGGCGTATTTACCTAAGGTAGTTTCCAGCTTTCATAGGACACAGGAGATAGTCCTTCCATCTTTCCTCCCTAATCCAGCTAATGAGAAGGAAGAGAAACTTCACACCTTGGATGTTAGGAAATGCCTCATATAATATCTGGCAGTTACCGATCCCTGGAAAAAAGATAATGCCCTGTTTGTCTCTCATCAAGGCCCTAGGAAAGGTTGTAGAGCGTCAAAAGGTACACTAGCCAGGTGGGTTAGAGAAGCGATTTCAATAGCATACACCTCAAAGGGCAGGTCGCCACCCGGGAAGCTGAGGACGCATTCCACCAGAGCCATGGCGACCTCGTGGGCCGAAAGATCAGAAGTGTCCATTGACCAGATATGTAAGGCGGCTACTTGGTCCTCTCCGAGCACCTTTTATAGTCATTATAGGCTAGACTTGGGTGCTTCCACAGACCTCTCTTTTGGTATAAGGGTACTGCAGGCAGTAGTCCCTCCCTAAATAGTTTTACTCTCTGTAATTCTCTCAGGTGGTGCTGTCATGGACGACCGATAAAGTCTTAGTTACTCACCGGTTAACGGTGTTTTTCGGAGTCCATGACAGCACCCGTACATTCCCTCCCTTTAGTTTAAATTTGGGTGTGCACTTCTTCCTCTTGTATGTACACTGATAAGGAATAGTTGTGTAAAAGTACTGTATATAAATTTTGCTGTTAACCATTGTGGTCCTCTTGTGCTCTGTAATCCAACTGATGCGTGGGAGAGGTGCCGCCCTTTTGTATCTGTAGGTTTCCTGTTCCTGAAGGGCGGATCCCCTCTCTCAGGTGGTGCTGTCATGGACTCCGAAAAACACCGTTAACCGGTGAGTAACTAAGACTTTACGCCGTGCTTCTTGCTGGGATGCTTCATCATCAGGTTGAGCTTACCGGACTCCAGATGGACTTTAAGGGGGCAGAGAATGGGATATGGAAGGGACGTGGCCTGCAGAAGGATTGTGGGTATGGAAAAACTTGTTAAATTGGCATATAAGCAAAAAAGCATAAAGTCATCGCTGTAGGATCGAAGACGACCACTCGAGCGGCTGTACCACCGCTATGGTGATAGTCAAGATAATAAGTCTGCAAAGTTGTCAGGTGTTGTAGAGGTGCGAACAGGCGCTTACTTACATTATATGTTGCTTCACATAACATATATGACTTCTCATTGACGACCACCGCTGATAGCAGGAATTTCCATAGTCATGCAGACCATAAATCCCTTTTTGATGTGGTGGGCAAACCTTTGTCACGTTTCCCATCCTGATCATTGGACAGGTCTGTGTTGACCTTGTATATATTTATACCTAGTAATTGGGTCACTCCTATGGCTTGTTTTGATGGACTTTTTACGCTTCACAATCACCTGTTAACCCAGAAATGCCATCTCTGATATGTGCTCTTCACTCTGAGCTGCAGTGACATTCCTTCTCCACAACACTGTCACATCGCACAACGCCAACCGAGACAAAGCAAGTGCAGAATCAAGTATCCAAGGTCACTCAGCTGTCTTCATAGAAAAGGCAGTGTGGTGTGGAAAATCTGCAAATGCAAGAGAATGGATCATATAATCGGTGCATGTCGACAATATGAAATTACCATCGCTGAAAAGACAGAAAACTGATCACTGAAAAGACAGAAAACTGAGGCCGTCAGTACGAAAATAGACAAAGTCGCTATGGAGCTGTAAGCACTTCGTGAGCTGCCTTATGGTGCATCCGTACAGCACCCTATCCTCTCAAAGCAGTGCTTGTGGGGTAGAATATCACATTAATCAGACACCTAATGCAACGTGCAGCAACTTATATATATTCATAATCATGGTGTCACGCCGGTAATTCGCACGCCTCCTCAGCACTGTCCTACTCACTGCGTTAATCGCTCTGCTCCACCCAGTGTCAGGCCATCACAATGAACTGCCTCTTGCAGCACTCCCAGCTCTGCTGCATTCCCCTGTGGCTAGAAAGTCTCCTCCCGACTATAGGGAGGCGCAGCCCGGCTGCAGGAATTTAAACCCCTGTGTCCTGCAGAGTTTTGCTTCCCTGGCCTATCCAGCAAGGGATATATTAGGTCACTCCTCCCTCCATACCTTGCCAGAACTTAGGTTCCTAGTTGCAATGCGTTTCTATTATCCTGTCATGGTGCGTTATATTTTTGTCTCTTCTTTTAACGACACTGCTTGTTTCCTCTTTTTGTAAGATCTTTCCATTTCTGACCCCGGTTTTGTAACTTGATCCTGTGCTGCCTGCCCCAACCTCGGACTGTCTGACTGTATCTGTGCCCTCTGTGCTTCGTCTTATGCTTCTGCCCCTTAGGTTAGCTGCTGCAGGTCCACACGGATTCTCTAGGAAATCCGCCACAGTGATGCAAAATGTACAGGACATTTATGCACTATTACTGAGCCATGTAACTGCGAATCCAGCAATGAACTGAAATAAATTGCTAGAAGCTGTAGCACGATCTGCTTGTGTCTGCCAGGTCTCTCGCTGTACTTAGTGCGCCTCACTTCTCCCCCTCTCTCCACTCTCCATAGTCTTTGTAGTATTTACCAAAAATAATTTGAGTTTTTCAGAGTGAATGTTGAGTTTAGTAGGGAGAAGAAAAGGCTCAAAAGTGGAGAAAGAAGCAGATTTCAAAGTTTCTTACATTCACTTGAACTATTGATTTATGCAAAGTTGGTTGAAACAGCAGCCACCATTTCTGTAGTCTGCAGTTATGCCAGGCCTTACTGTAGCTTTCTTTTGTCGCACATTCATACAATTGCAATATTACTGTATGCGGATGAGACTTTCCTGCGCATTTGCTTATGTTTTAGTTGGTTACATTATCAGTCCGGCATTGTTATGTAGACCAGAAGAAAGGACTGGCAGAGTATGGTTACCAACACAACCCGGCCCTGGGTGATACGAATAATAACGGAGGATTGACACTTGTAATGACTTCACAGAAGTGACATCGCTAATGATCAGGGGAAGAGGAGGTGAGGACGCGACGTGGCACACTGCGAACAACGCGGAAACTGCTAATTAGGAGGAAAGAAGGAGAGAAAGCGAAGAAGATACGAGAATGGTGCCGGATTCACGTTTGGAATCTAAAGGCAAATATGTTTGTTTTTATGATTATTGGTTATCTCCAATCCTCAGCTTTACGCCTGGCGTTCCTCTGCTGAAAATTACCTTTTAGTTAAAGCTTTTTTAATTTTCTGGAGGACAGCCACACACTTGTAGGGGGTTGAACTGACAATCCTTCCCACCAAGACGACATGGCCTTGAGCGGTGTTGTTGAGGTGGCGTCATGTCGTGTTCATGTTGTGCTGCTTCGGTTGAGTGCACCAGGTTCTTTGCTGTTGCTTCTGTATATAATAGTGAGCAATGTAATCACCCTTTAATGATCTATGTGAGCTTAGATTTATAGCAGGGAATGGAATATAAGCACGATTGATGCAGGAGCTGAGTTTTATTGTGCACAGGTTCATTGAGGTCACTTGTCATCGTTGCTGGACGCCGATTTAGGCGGGTCTGGAGAAAAAAACAGAAAACTAGGAAACGTTGGCATCTTGTGATCGGGAGCAGAAAATAATAGAGATTGTTAATTAAGAGTAAGACTGAGAGCAGTCATACAGGGGAGCTCAGTCTGGAGAAAGCGCAATGAGAGGCCGAGGAATGCTCCAAACATGGAGAGGTCGATGGAGAGTGTAGCGGTAATGGTGAGCAGTTACTGGCCGCTTCCTTCTTGGTGACTTGGATCGTGGTGTTCCGCTATGTTGGTTACCGTAAGTTCTAGACACTAGGCAAGTAGACTCCCTGATGTGACCCGCAGCGTGTGATTGCTCCAGCATGCTTGCCATTAGCCCGCCTGTGGTGAGATCATGCGGCCTGAGGCAATCCACAGTCAATATTACTATATGTGAAGTACAAAAGGGAGACGAGACTGTGGTCTGAAAGGTAACGTGTGTTTTGTATTGTTAGGCTGTTTGTTGTTGATGAAATTTGCTTAATGTTAGTGTGAAACAGATTTTTTTTTTCTCAATTATTTTTATTGAGGTTGAACAAGAAAACAAGTCAAAACAATGACAACCATAGTTACAACCACCATATACACTCACTGGCCACTTTATTAGGTACACCTGTCCAACTGTGTGTTAAGACTTAATTTCTAATCAGCCAATCACATGGCGGCAACTCAGTGCATTTAGGCATGTAGACATGGTCAAGACAATCTCCTGCAGTTCAAACCGAGCATCAGTATGGGGAAGAAAGGTGATTTGAGTGCCTTTGAACGTGGCATGATTGTTGGTGCCAGAAGGGCTGGTCTGAGAATTTCAGAAACTGCTGATCTACTGGGATTTTCACGCACAACCATCTCTAGGGTTTACAGAGAATGGTCCGAAAAAGAAAAAAAATCCAGTGAGCGGCAGTTCTGTGGCCGGAAATGCCTTGTTGATGCCAGAGGTCAGAGGAGAATGGGCAGACTGGTTCGAGCTGATAGAAAGGCAACAGTGACTCAAATTGCCACCCGTTACAACCAAGGTAGGCAGAAGAGCATCTCTGAACGCACAGTGCGTCGAACTTTGAGGCAGATGGGCTACAGCAGCAGAAGACCACACTGGGTACCACTCCTCTCAGCTAAGAACAGGAAACTGAGGCTACAATTTGCACAAGCTCATCGAAATTGGACAGTAGAAGATTGGAAAAACGTTGCCTGGTCTGATGAGTCTCGATTTCTGCTGCGACATTCGGATGGTAGGGTCAGAATTTGGCGTAAACAACATGAAAGCATGGATCCATCCTGCCTTGTATCAACGGTTCAGGCTGGTGGTGGTGGTGTCATGGTGTGGGGAATTTTTTCTGGGCACTCTTTGGGCCCCTTGGTACCAATTGAGCATCGTTGCAACGCCACAGCCTACCTGAGTATTGTTGCTGACCATGTCCATCCCTTTATGACCACAATGTACCCAACATCTGATGGCTACTTTCAGCAGGATAATGCGCCATGTCATAAAGCTCGAATCATCTCAGATTGGTTTCTTGAACATGACAATGAGTTTACTGTACTCAAATGGCCTCCTCAGTCACCAGATCTCAATCCAATAGAGCATCTTTGGGATGTGGTGGAACGGGAGATTTGCATCAGGGATGTGCAGCCGACAAATCTGCGCCAACTGTGTGATGCCATCATGTCAATATGGTCCAAAATCTCTGAGGAATGCTTCCAGCACCTTGTTGAATCTCTGCCACGAAGAATTGAGGCAGTTCTGAAGGCAAAAGGGGGTCCAACCCCTTACTAGCATGGTGTACCTAATAAAGTGGCCAGTGAGTGTATATATGAAACTAGGGGAACGAGAGGAGAAAATAAGGAGCAGAAAGTGGGGACCGACAAATGAAAAACGGGAAAGGAAGGGGAAGGGGTGAGGGGAGGAACAGGCATTAGTGGCATCGATAGAACTATGTGTAACAGCAAGTACACATAATAAGTCTCAGTGTTCTGCAATACAGTAATATATTCCAAAAAGGAAAGAAAACAAACAACATCCAGTATCTAGTATCCAGCAGTGTGAAACAGATTTCATGTTTAATTGCAACTGCAAACTACAGTGCCTCCTAGTAATGTAACCACCAAGCCCAGTACCTACTAATAGAATAACCTTCAACCTCAGTTTCTACTAGTAACGTAACCGCCTAGCCCAGTGCCTCCTAATAGCATAGCCATCAAACTCTGTGCCTACTAGTAGCCTAACCACCAAGCTCAGTGTCTTCTAATAGCATAGCCATCAAACTCAGGGCCTCCTAGTAATGTAACTATCAAGCTTAGTGTCTCCTAGTAGTGTAACTGCTAAGATCAGTGTCTCCTAGTAGTTAACTGCCAAGCATAATGTCGCCTAGTCATGAAACTGCCAAGCTCAGTGCCTCCTAATAGCAAAACCACCAAGCTCAGTGCTTCCTAGTAGCGAAACCACCAAGGTCAGTGCCTCCTTCTAGTGTAAGCAGTAAGCTCAGTGCCTTTTAGCAGCATAACCACCAAGCTCAGTGTCACCTAGTCGTGTAACTGCCAAGCTTAGTGTCTCCTAGTAACATGACGGCCAAGCACAATGTTGCCTAGTAGTGAAACCTCCAAGCTCAGTGCTTCCTAGTAGTGTAATCGTAAGGTCAGTGCCTTCGAGTAGCATAACCACCAAGCTCAGTGCCTCTTAGTAGTGTAACCACCAAGCTAAGTATGTTCTAATAACATAACCACCAAGCTCCGTATCTCTAAGTAGTATAACCGCCAAGATCCGTGCATCCAAGTTGTGTAAACGCAAAGCTCAGTTCCTGTTTGTAGAATGACCACCAAGCAAAGAGTCTGTGTACTCTGTGTCCATTAAACTCTTGCTTGCTCTGAGAGACTGGAACCACTTCAATCACTTGCCTGATAGAGGATCAAAGCCACATTCACATTCTTACATGCTGCACACACAGACTTCATGCGTAAGGAACTTTTTTATATAAAAAGAACGCAGATAAAATCCAGCAAGGTCAAAATATAAAAGTGCAAAATATATTTATACAGCTCTAAAATTAATTATTTAGACAACAGCATGTTTTCTTTATCTGCTTGATGCACTTGATCAGATTTACTATTCCACAAAAAAAAATATCTATTAAGAAAAATTGGGAAAAGTTTCCATACTCATTATGAGCTTTGTATATGAATTTCTTTTTGTCACAGAACTCTTTTATTTCAGCGCAGTAGACACAAAGGTTCTCCACTCCAATTATAAAAGATTTGATTTAGACGGCTTCAAAGAATTAAATATAATAGTCTTTCTTACTGTTTTTTTTTTTTTTAATAAAATGGAGCTTGTTCTTCATGTGAACAGCGTGATGAATATAAGCTGATTTTCTTTCAAACAAAAAAATTAAACACTTTAGGCCGTCCCGCCCCTTTAAATGCGGATTATTTTTAAGATATATTGATAGATCAGATATAAAGAAAATGTCCTTTTTTTTCACAAATAAATACAGTATAAGGCGCTGAGTTTCCCCTTGTGTGAAGCTTTTTAATGGAAAAATAAGTCATTTCATATTTGGATATGGTTCCTGAAAAGCGGAGTTAAAGAGAACAAAACAGCTGAGTATCTGGCAGTATAGTTTATATAGGCAGTAAAAAAAACCTCATGTATGTGCTCGTGAACGGATAAAGGCAGCAGAAACTCACGTATGTGCAGATACCTGAAAAATAAACTCGCTTATGCTCGGATACTCGCAGCAGAAACTTGCATTTGAGCAGATAATACAGCAGAAACTCAGGTATGCGAAAATAATAGCAGCAGAAACTCGCATATGAGCAGATACTGGCAGCAGAAACTCATGTGTGAGCAGATACTAGCAGCAGAAACTCGTGTTTGCGCAGATACTGGCAGCAGAAACTCGTGTTTGCGCAGATACTGGCAGCAGAAACTTGTGTTTGCGCAGATACTGGCAGCAGAAACTGTGTTTGCGCAGATACTGGCAGCAGAAACTTGCGTTTGCGCAGATACTGGCAGCAGAAACTCGCGTATGAGCAGATACTGGCAGCAGAAACTCATGTATGAGCAGATACTGGCAGCGGAAACTCATGTATGAGCAGATACTGGCAGCAGAAACTCGTGTATGAGCAGATACTGGCAGCAGAAACTCGTGTATGAGCAGATACTGGCAGCAGAAACTTGCGTTTGCGCAGATACTGGCAGCAGAAACTCGCGTATGAGCAGATACTGGCAGCAGAAACTCATGTATGAGCAGATACTGGCAGCGGAAACTCATGTATGAGCAGATACTGGCAGCAGAAACTCGTGTATGAGCAGATACTGGCAGCAGAAACTCGTGTATGAGCAGATACTGGCAGCAGAAACTTGCGTTTGCGCAGATACTGGCAGCAGAAACTCGCGTATGAGCAGATACTGGCAGCAGAAACTCATGTATGAGCAGATACTGGCAGCGGAAACTCATGTATGAGCAGATACTGGCAGCAGAAACTCGTGTATGAGCAGATACTGGCAGCAGAAACTCGTGTATGAGCAGATACTGGCAGCAGAAACTTGTGTATGAGCAGATACTGGCAGCAGAAACTCATGTATGAGCAGATACTGGCAGCGGAAACTCATGTATGAGCAGATACTGGCAGCAGATACTGGCAGCAGAAACTTGTGTATGAGCAGATACTGGCAGCAGAAACTTGTGTATGAGCAGATACTGGCAGCAGAAACTCGTGTATGAGCAGATACTGGCAGCAGAAACTTGCGTATGAGCAGATACTGGCAGCAGAAACTCGTGTATGCGCAGATACTGGCAGCAGAAACTTGTGTATGAGCAGATACTGGCAGCAGAAACTCATGTATGAGCAGATACTGGCAGTAGAAACTCATGTATGAGCAGATACTGGCAGCAGAAACTCATGTATGAGCAGATACTGGCAGTAGAAACTCATGTATGAGCAGATACTGGCAGCAGAAACTCGTGTATGCGCAGATACTGGCAGCAGAAACTTGTGTATGAGCAGATACTGGCAGCAGAAACTTGTGTATGCGCAGATACTGGCAGCAGAAACTCATGTATGCGCAGATACTGGCAGCAGAAACTCGTGTATGCGCAGATACTGGCAGCAGAAACTCATGTATGAGCAGATACTGGCAGTAGAAACTCATGTATGAGCAGATACTGGCAGCAGAAACTCATGTATGAGCAGATACTGGCAGTAGAAACTCATGTATGAGCAGATACTGGCAGCAGAAACTCGTGTATGCGCAGATACTGGCAGCAGAAACTTGTGTATGAGCAGATACTGGCAGCAGAAACTCGTGTATGAGCAGATACTGGCAGCAGAAACTCGTGTGAGCAGATACTGGCAGCAGAAACTCATGTATGAGAAGATACTGGCAGCAGAAACTCGTGTATGAGCAGATACTGGCAGCAGAAACTCATGTATGAGAAGATACTGGCAGCAGAAACTTGTGTATGAGCAGATACTGGCAGCAGAAACTCGTGTATGAGCAGATACTGGCAGCAGAAACTCGTGTGAGCAGATACTGGCAGCAGAAACTCATGTATGAGAAGATACTGGCAGCAGAAACTCGTGTATGAGCAGATACTGGCAGCAGAAACTCATGTATGAGAAGATACTGGCAGCAGAAACTCGTGTATGAGCAGATACTGAGAGCAGAAACTCGTGTATGAGCAGATAATGGCAGCAGAAACTCGCGTATGAGCAGATACTGGCAGCAGAAACTCGCGTATGAGCAGATACTGGCAGCAGAAACTCGCGTATGAGCAGATACTGGCAGCAGAAACTCGTGTATGAGCAGATACAGGCAGCAGAAACTCATGTATGAGCAGATACTGGCAGCAGAAACTCGTGTATGAGCAGATACTGGCAGCAGAAACTCGTGTATGAGCAGATACTGGCAGCAGATACTCGTGTATGAGCAGATACTGAGAGCAGAAACTCGTGTATGAGCAGATACTGAGAGCAGAAACTCGTGTATGAGCAGATACTGGCAGCAGAAACTCGTGTATGAGCAGATACTGGCAGCAGAAACTTGTGTATGAGCAGATACTGGCAGCAGAAACTTGTGTATGAGCAGATACTGGCAGCAGAAACTCATGTATGAGCAGATACTGGCAGCGGAAACTCATGTATGAGCAGATACTGGCAGCAGATACTGGCAGCAGAAACTTGTGTATGAGCAGATACTGGCAGCAGAAACTTGTGTATGAGCAGATACTGGCAGCAGAAACTCATGTATGAGCAGATACTGGCAGCAGAAACTCGTGTATGAGCAGATAATGGCAGCAGAAACTCGCGTATGAGCAGATACTGGCAGCAGAAACTCGTGTGAGCAGATACTAGCAGCAGAAACTCGTGTATGAGCAGATACTGGCAGTAGAAACTCGTGTATGAGCAGATACTGGCAGCAGAAACTCGTGTGAGCAGATACTAGCAGCAGAAACTCATGTATGAGCATATACTGGCAGCAGAAACTCGTGTATGAGCAGATACTGGCAGCAGAAACTCGCGTATGAGCAGATACTGGCAGCAGAAACTCGTGTGAGCAGATACTAGCAGCAGAAACTCATGTATAAGCAGATACTGGCAGCAGAAACTCGTGTATGCGCAGATACTGGCAGCAGAAACTTGTGTATGAGCAGATACTGGCAGCAGAAACTCATGTATGAGCAGATGCTGGCAGCAGAAACTTGTGTATGCGCAGATACTGGCAGCAGAAACTCATGTATGCGCAGATACTGGCAGCAGAAACTCATGTATGCGCAGATACTGGCAGCAGAAACTTGTGTATGAGCAGATACTGGCAGCAGAAACTCATGTATGAGCAGATACTGGCAGCAGAAACTCGTGTATGAGCAAATACTGGCAGCAGAAACTTCTGTATGAGCAGATACTGGCAGCAGAAACTCGTGTATGAGCAGATACTGGCAGCAGAAACTTGTTTATGAGCAGATACTGGCAGCAGAAACTCATGTATGCGCAGATACTGGCAGTAGAAACTCATGTATGAGCAGATACTGGCAGCAGAAACTCGCGTATGAGCAGATACTGGCAGCAGAAACTCGTGTGAGCAGATACTGGCAGCAGAAACTCGCGTATGAGCAGATACTGGCAGCAGAAACTCGTGTGAGCAGATACTGGCAGCAGAAACTCATGTATGAGAAGATACTGGCAGCAGAAACTCGTGTATGAGCAGATACTGGCAGCAGAAACTCATGTATGAGAAGATACTGGCAGCAGAAACTCGTGTATGAGCAGATATTGAGAGCAGAAACTCGTGTATGAGCAGATACTGGCAGCAGAAACTTGTGTTTGAGCAGATAATGGCAGCAGAAACTCGCGTATGAGCAGATACTGGCAGCAGAAACTCGCGTATGAGCAGATACTGGCAGCAGAAACTCGTGTATGAGCAGATACTGGCAGCAGAAACTCGTGTATGAGCAGATACTGGCAGCAGAAACTCGTGTATGAGCAGATACTGGCAGCAGAAACTCGTGTATGAGCAGATACTGGCAGCAGAAACTCATGAGAAGATACTGGCAGCAGAAACTCGTGTATGAGCAGATACTGAGAGCAGAAACTCGTATATGAGCAGATACTGGCAGCAGAAACTTGTGTTTGAGCAGATACTGGCAGCAGAAACTCGCGTATGAGCAGATACTGGCAGCAGAATCTCGCGTATGAGCAGATACTGGCAGCAGAAACTCGTGTATGAGCAGATACGTGCAGTGCATGAGCAGATGCCGGCAGCAGAAACTCGCTCGTGCTTGGAAGCTCATGCCTTGGGCATATTTCATATTGGAACGAGTCATTGTCTTTGTATCACAGACTTCTAAGCACACAGGTCTTTCCCTTTATGAGTTAAATATTTTCGGCACTGAATCTTATGGCCGTCCTGCCTGGATAGTTGTTTTCACCTCCTATCGTAATCATAAATTCCATCAATGTGAAGATTCATTTTTTTTCTCTCTTCTTTATAATCGCATTATCTCACATTTTATGTGTTAATCTTCATGCTATAGAAGCGTCAACACTCACCGATTAGCATGGAGGCATGTAACGTAATCCGTGTTCTTATCCCAATTATTCAGGGGCTTCTGAATGGATTAATGTACTACAGACCTGAGGATCCAGTGGATTACTTGGAAAACTGTCTACAGAAAGTAAGGGAATTGGGAGGATCGGAAAAAGTCAAGTGGGACACGTTTGTGGGACCAGACAAAAGAAATTTACCCCCGCTCAATGGTGGACAAGCGCGAAGATCGTTCCTCAGAAATGGTGAGTAATAAGCTAAGGTTTAACCTCGATTTCCATCTGGGAATGACATTTTCTGGATTCCAACCCAAAACTGCAGCTGGTAGCAAAATCTCAATTAATGCGGCAAATCTGAATTTTACGCTGCAGATTGTGATGCAGATTTTTGCGGAGTGAATTTACTCCGTGTGAACATACCTTAAGGCGGGAGGCAATAGAGCGCTGCACAGGGCACCTTTCGGCAGGAGAACGGCTCTGTTCTGAGAAAACTTTGCACAGGTTTCTTTTGCAGTATTTTGTGTGCTCGGGCAATATGTATTCATTCACTGTTATTCTCTTTTCTCAGTGTTGCCAGAAAGTTGTAATTTTCCTTACCGGCGGTATGACCGGCTGCCTCCTATTCACCAGTTCTCCATAGAAAGTGACACTGACCTCTCGGAGACGGCTGAGCTCATTGAAGAATATGAAGTTTTCGACCCCTTGAGACCGCACCCTAAAATCATACTGGTGATCGGTACGTGAGCGCCTTTTCCACTTGAAGTTTTTGGGGTTTATCAGAGATTTTATTTTGTTTTAAATGAATGTGGTTGAAATTAGAAAAAAATTTTTTTTTCCAATCTAGAAAATGTTTTTTTCTAAAGTATTCGCAGTAGATGGAGATTGCCTGTTGCTCTGGAGGACCCGGCACATTCATCTGTTACATAGACATCCCCTTGGTTTCCATAAGCACAGTGTAATGCTTCATCTTTCCTGTGGGGGTGCTGTAGGGAAACTCAACACTTGTTACTGTTCCCTCCCACAAGGGAGTTTCTCTCACTTAAGTGATAATTGACTGAAAGGACCACAAGGACTCTCCCCCATTTGCATGGAGCCATGGTTGAACAGAAACAGTTTTGCTATACCGTATTTGTCAATCTCCGTCAGTCATGCACATGCTGGGATAATCATTCATATGTGGGACACAGGACCCTATATGATCAGTGGGGATCCAAGCAGGGAAGACCTCAGTGGTCTGGGAATAATCCACACCTGGTCGTTTAGCTGAGGACTGCTCTAAGTCTACAGCCAAAATTAGAGATGAGTGAATCGATGCCCAGGATCCGGGTCCAGCATTAGTGGACCGGAGCCCTGTACACCTCTTACCTGCCGTCATCCCGGCTCCTTTGGATTAGCCGGCCATGCACAATGTGCACACATGACATCGCGCCACTCCAGCCAATCAAAAGAGGACCTATGGATGCTGGTCGATAGAAGGCAGCTCTCAGGGGTCCCGTCCAGCGGACACAGATACTACGTGGCCAATGAACCTGGGTGCAACAAATGTATTCCCTCTCATTTAGTCAGTTTCACTGCTCTTTTAAAGGGAATTTCCACCTTCACAGCCAATGTTGTATTGCTTTAATGATGGAAAAACAATATTAATGATCTTTGTAAATAATCCTACTCCTTTTCTGTATACAGCTCCTATGCTGACCTATGTGTCTCCGTGGTTACAGACTACAGATCCTGTAGTCATATGTCCTTCGACCTGTGCCCAGTATAACTGCTTTGTGCTTCCATTGAACACAATATCTACATGTGAAAGATCAGTATTCTCAATAGCCCTATGGTTTGTGCTCTGGCGTATGGCCTTCCCATCCTCTCCCTTGAACGTATTATTCACTACATTTCCTATCTGGGTTCATACAGTTTATGAACAGGGATGAAGGCAGTGCTCTATGCGCCTACATGGAGAGACAGGGAAGCAGTGCTGTCTGTGCCTACATGGAGAGACGGGTAAGCAGTGCTATCTGTGCCTACATGGAGAGACGGGTAAGCAGTGCTATCTGTACCTACATGGAGAGACAGGGAAGCAGTGCTATCTGTGCCTACATGGAGAGAAAGGGAAGCAGTGCTGTCTGTGCCTACATGGAGAGACGGGGAATCAGTACTATTTGTGCCTACATGGAGAGACAGGGAAGCAGTGCTATCTGTGCCTACATGGAGAGACAGGGAAGCAGTGCTGTCTGTGCCTACAAGGAGAGACGGGGAATCAGTGCTATTTGTGCCTACATGGAGAGACAGGGAAGCAGTGCTATCTGTACCTACATGGAGAGACAGGGAAGCAGTGCTATCTGTGCCTACATGGAGAGAAAGGGAAGCAGTGCTGTCTGTGCCTACATGGAGAGACGGGGAATCAGTGCTATTTGTGCCTACATGGAGAGACAGGGAAGCAGTGCTATCTGTGCCTACATGGAGAGACAGGGAAGCAGTGCTATCTGTGCCTACATGGAGAGACAATGAAAAGGAGGATGAATGAACTCATGGAGATCAACATCCGACACTGCGGAGACACCATCACGTGTTTCTCAACGCAGTGATTCTAGAGCACTGCCCCCTTCCCTTATGGGAAATATCCGCGGCTTCTGTTTTGCATGTTTTACATATTTCCCATAAGGGATGGGGGCAGTGCTCTAGAATCACTGCGTTGAGAAACACGTGATGGTGTCTCCGCAGTGTCGGATGTTGATCTCCATGAGTTCATTCATCCTCCTTTTCATAGTCTTTTTACTAGGCATTGCTCCTACCAGCCAGTTTCCTACTCCACACTGATGAGGGGCAATACCCCGAAACAGCTGTATGTGGATGGATACCATGTTTTGTCATAGGTGGTTTCCTTCATTGGAGACTGCCCTTCCCGTGGTTGTTCCTTCCCGGGCAAAGACCTGGCTGGTCATTGCTTGCGTTGAGAAACACGTGATGGTGTCTCCGCGGCTTCTGTTTTGCATGTTTTACATGGAGAGACAGGGAAGCAGTGCTATCTGTGCCTACATGGAGAGACGGGGAATCAGTGCTATTTGTGCCTACATGGAGAGACAGGGAAGCAGTGCTATCTGTGCCTACATGGAGAGACAGGGAAGCAGTGCTATCTGTGCCTACATGGAGAGACAATGAAAAGGAGGATGAATGAACTCATGGAGATCAACATCCGACACTGCGGAGACACCATCACGTGTTTCTCAACGCAGTGATTCTAGAGCACTGCCCCCTTCCCTTATGGGAAATATCCGCGGCTTCTGTTTTGCATGTTTTACATATTTCCCATAAGGGATGGGGGCAGTGCTCTAGAATCACTGCGTTGAGAAACACGTGATGGTGTCTCCGCAGTGTCGGATGTTGATCTCCATGAGTTCATTCATCCTCCTTTTCATAGTCTTTTTACTAGGCATTGCTCCTACCAGCCAGTTTCCTACTCCACACTGATGAGGGGCAATACCCCGAAACAGCTGTATGTGGATGGATACCATGTTTTGTCATAGGTGGTTTCCTTCATTGGAGACTGCCCTTCCCGTGGTTGTTCCTTCCCGGGCAAAGACCTGGCTGGTCATTGCTTGCGTTGAGAAACACGTGATGGTGTCTCCGCGGCTTCTGTTTTGCATGTTTTACATGGAGAGACAGGGAAGCAGTGCTATCTGTGCCTACATGGAGAGACAGGGAAGCAGTGCTATTTGTGCCTACATGGAGAGACAGGGAATCAGTGCTATTTGTGCCTACATGGAGAGACAGGGAAGCAGTGCTATCTGTGCCTACATGGAGAGACAGGGAAGCAGTGCTATCTGTGCCTACAGGAAGAGACAGGGAAGCAGTGCTATCTGTGCCTACATGGAGAGACAGGGAATCGGTGCTATTTGTGCCTACATGGAGAGACAGGGAAGCAGTGCTTTATGTGCCTACATGGAGAGACAGAGAAGCACTGCTATCTGTGCCTACAGGAAGAGAAAGGGAAGCAGTGCTATCTGTGCCTACATGGAGACACAGGGAAGCAGTGCTATTTCTGCCTACATGGAGAGACAGGGAAGCAGTGCTTTATGTGTCTACATGGAGAGACAGGGAAGCAGTGCTATTTGTGCCTACATGGAGAGACAGGGAAGCAGTGCTTTATGTGCCTACATGGAGAGACAGGGAAGCAGTGCTATCTGTGCCTACAGGAAGAGACCGGGAAGCAGTGCTATCTGTGCTTACATGTTGAGACAAGGAAGCAGTGCTATCTGTGCCTACATGGAGAGACAGGGAAGCAGTGCTATCTGTGCCTACAGGAAGAGACAGGGAAGCAGTGCTATCTGTGCCTACATGGAGAGACAGGGAAGCAGTGCTATCTGTGCCTACATGGAGAGACAGGGAAGCAGTGCTTTATGTGCCTACATGGAGAGACAGGGAAGCACTGCTATCTGTGCCTACAGGAAGAGACAGGGAAGTAGTGCTATCTGTGCCTACATGGAGAGACAGGGAAGCAGTGCTATCTGTGCCTACATAGAGAGACAGGGAAGCACTGCTATCTGTGCCTACAGGAAGAGACAGGGAAGCAGTGCTATTTGTGCCTACATGGAGACACAGGGAAGCAGTGCTATTTCTGCCTACATGGAGAGACAGGGAAGCACTGCTATCTGTGCCTACAGGAAGAGACAGGGAAGTAGTGCTATCTGTGCCTACATGGAGAGACAGGGAAGCAGTGCTACCTGTGCCTACATAGAGAGACAGGGAAGCACTGCCATCTGTGCCTACTGGAAGAGACAGGGAAGCAGTGCTATTTGTGCTTACATAGAGAGACAGGGAAGCAGTGCTTTATGTGCCTATATGGAGAGACAGGGAAGCAGTGCTATCTGTGCCTACAGGAAGAGACAGGGAAGTAGTGCTATCTGTGCCTACATGGAGAGACAGGGAAGCACTGCTATCTGTGCCTACATAGAGAGACAGGGAAGCACTGCTATCTGTGCCTACATGGAGCGACAGGGAAGCAGTGCTATCTGTGCCTACATGGAGAGACAGGGAAGCACTGCTATCTGTGCCTACATGAAGAGACAGGGAGGCAGTGCTAACTGTGCTTACATGGAGAGACAAGGAAGCAGTGCTATCTGTGCTTACATGGAGAGACAAGGAAGCAGTGCTATCTGTGCCTACATGGAGAGACAGGGAAGCAGTGCTATCTGTGCCTACATGAAGAGACAGGGAAGCAGTGCTATCTGTGCCTACATGAAGAGACAGGGAAGCAGTGCTATCTGTGCCTACATGGAGAGACAGGGAAGCACTGCTATCTGTGCCTACATGGAGAGACAAGGAAGCACTGCTATCTGTGCCTACATGGAGAGACAGGGAAGCAGTGCTATCTGTGCTTACATCATTTACATGCAGAGACAGGGATGTGGTAGCATCTGTGCCTACATTATTTACATGGAGAGACAGGGATCCAGTACAATCTGTGCCATTGAGGGAAGTTTCCCTTGCCCAGTTATACAGATTGTTGAGTTGCTGCCTTTGCTCGGTGTGACATAATATCTAAATTGGACAGATTGGGTCTTACTAACAGCCAATAAGGAAGCGATCGGAGGAGCCACTAGATTTCAATCTCTTCTACGTGACGCCACGCCAGGTCCTTGTCACTCGTCTAGATATAAGTTGGGCGGTGACTGCTGTCTCCTGGCAGGATGAGGTCTAATCCTATTACACTGTGTAGATTGCTCTAATTTAATAACATCTCAGACAACTATTCTGGTTCCACTTTAATCAAATGATATAAAAGCCGTGTGTGCGAAATTGGCCTAATAGCAGCTGCAATTAGTGCAAAATTCTCAGTTTCTCTCATTTAAGAAACACAAAGCTGAATATAGAAGTCATAGACACATCTGCTATATCTCTGCAATGTTTTTTTATATAATCATTGTTTTGTGTAGATACTTTGGTAGAATATTGCATGAGCCAGGACTCCAGTGTCGGCAGCCAGGCTCGGTCATCCGGCTGCAGCCTGCGGCCAAAACTGTGGACAATGGACGCAGGAATTTTGCTCCTTTACTGTTATAGTGATGACCTTTTCCAAAGATATGTCATCAGTATCAGATCTGTGAGGGTCCAATGCTCGGCACCCCCACTGATCAGTTGTTCTCGGTGCTGTTAGGGTACTACCCTCTATAAATGTGCACCTCCCACACAGTGTCCAAAACTGGAGCAGCAGCGCTCCCATTCACCTCAATAGGATCAGATCTGCAGCACCCAGAAATAGGTCATCAATATATAAGTCTAGTTCAGCCCCCTTAAAACTAGATCGTGATATCTTTGTGTTACTTTAATATTTAGTTTTTTTATCTTATTTTTTTTCTAAATGTATATTTAACTTAGAGGTTTGCTTTACTGCAGCCTTATCTGCCATAGGAGAATGTAGTGGGCATGCTTTGTGAACTGTGCAGAGCTTACTGTGCAGGGAGGCAGAGGGGAAGAGCTGTAACCATCATCTATTATCTTCTATGGGAGAATGTAATTGGCATGCTCTGTGTGCATCATTACTGTGCAGGGAGGAAGAGCTATAACCATCATCTATTATCTTCTATGGGAGAATGTAGTGGGCATGCTGTGTGACCTGTGCAGAGCTTACTGTGCAGGGAGGCAGAGGGGAAGAGCTGTAACCATCATCTATTATCTTCTATGGGAGAATGTAATTGGCATGCTCTGTGTGCATCATTACTGTGCAGGGAGGAAGAGTGGAAGAGCTATAACCATCATCTATTATCTTCTATGGGAGAATGTAGTGGGCATGCTGTGTGACCTGTGCAGAGCTTACTGTGCAGGGAGGCAGAGGGGAAGAGCTGTAACCATCATCTATTATCTTCTATGGGAGAATGTAATTGGCATGCTCTGTGTGCATCATTACTGTGCAGGGAGGAAGAGCTATAACCATCATCTATTATTTTCTATGGGAGAATGTAGTGGGCATGCTATGTGACCTGTGCAGAGCTTACTGTGCAGGGAGGCAGAGGGGAAGAGCTGTAACCATCATCTATTATCTTCTATGGGAGAATGTAATTGGCATGCTCTGTGTACATCATTACTGTGCAGGGAGGAAGAGTGGAAGAGCTATAACCATCATCTATTATCTTCTAAGAGAGTGTGTAGTGGGCATGCTCTGTTACCTGTGCAGAGCTTACTGTGCAGGGAGGCTGAGGAGAAGAGCTATAACCATCATCAATTATATTCTATGGGAGAATGTAATGAGCATGCTCTGTGACCTGTGCAAAGCTTACTGTGCAGGGAAGAAGAGGGGAAGAGCTGTAACCATCATCTGTTATCTTCCATGGGAGAATGTGGTGGGAATGCTCTGTGACCTGTGAAGACCTTACTGTGCAGAGGGGAAGAGCTATAACTTTCATCTATTATCTTCTAAGAGAGTATGTAGTGGGCATGCTCTGTGACCTGTGCAGAGGTCATTATGCAGAGAGGGGAGAAGATGAGCCGTGATATCACCTGTTGTGAATGGAGATTCCAGAGATATCTATATAATATATACTGTATAATTTTAACATTAAACTTGATAGCTTACTGTTGGCTGTGTGTGTCATTGATCTTGATAACGGGGCCATTTTACTGTAGTGATGGCCGTTTTTGCAAGCTAGCACTCTATCATTGTCTATGGGACTGCCTGCAGCTTTAATTTGCTAAAGTTAGGACAACCCCTTGAAAGTGACTGCCCACTCAGAAGCAGGTCTTGCCCATGTGCCCTATGTGAATATGGAAGTCATAAATGGGGCTCTATGTCACCTGGAGAGAGAATTGAATGCTTTTGCGGGCGCGCTGTCTGGAGCCGCCTCCAGGTAAGAGGGTAGTCTTATACAGTAAACCCCTTTAAGTCTTTCTTCACACAAGCGTCTTTCATTTCCATATTAATTCTGTACTTGTGAGTTACCACTGACAACCCATGTCGATAAGTTTGCAGCATCAAGGGAAAGCAAATAAAGTGTTGGTGTGAAAGTCCTCACCATAAGGCTCAGGTATAGGAACTGCTGCCAACACACACAGCTCTGTAATCCCCCAGACCGGGTTTGTAAAGCTCTGCTGCATTAAACTGTCAAAGCATAAAAAGTGTCTGACACCTGTAAATGTTTAATCAGCAGCAATTAAAAACTTCCTGATGCATCAATGTGAGAATCGCCCTTGTGCTGCTAATTAAATATGAGTGCACAGCGGGTGCCTGCCTGCCCCGATCAGGGCGCTCTGGTTGCTCACAGAGGGTTTTGCACATCATTATCTTCTGTGACCACAGTGACGGATCCTGCTGTGAAGACATTTGTGTGGCCCAGCAGAGCAGATGGAAGATTTATGCAACTTTTCGTATGATGCATTTAATATTGAATATTTTTAGGAGTGTGCTGACTTTGTGTGAGGCAGTGACCTCTCCACTCAAGCATTTATTTTAGTGGGGAAATGGTTGTTTGAGTAATTGCAGTGACATAAAAAGGATGGGAATAGTCATGTGTGCGGCAAATCAAATGATGGTGATGATGACAACAGCAGAAGAGGAGTGTGCTCTTTTTGTGTGAGAAAGTGACTTGTCCACACCCATTTGATTATGTTAAAGAGAGAGGGCTGCGTGTGACGGGACAGTGACATTAAATGGGCATAGATAAAAGCCAGTGTCCTCAATAATATGTGCCAATGATAACAGCAGCAGAGGATGAGTGTGCTGATCTTGTGGGAGGCAGTACCCTATTCATTGATATGATTGTTAGTAAGAACAGAGCTGGGTCCGACAGATGTAGCATGTATTATACTATGTGCGACAGAGCAGGTAATGGAAAGTGTGACAGCAGCAGCAGAGGGGTGTACAGACTTTGTGGGATTCAGCGACCTGTGATTATATCAGAAAGTAGGTGAAAGAGGCAGCATTGTGAAATCAAAAAGGGTGAAAACACCTAGATTGTGGAGATTATAACAGCAGCAGGAGATGAGTGTGTTGATCTTGTGAAAGGCAATGACCTGTCCAGTGTAGTGATTGTCTAACACTAAATTTGGCAGCACAGCGTCAGGAGCGTCAGAGGTTAGTATAAACGCAAAGCTAAATGTTGATGGTTATGACAGCAGAGGATGGAGAGTATGCTGATCTTGCAAGAGGCAGTGACCTGATTGTGTAGTTACATCAGTGAAGTCAGGACTTTTGGGACAGGGGCAGTGCCATATTATGAGAAGAGGAAGGTAAAAAATATCTACATTGTCATCCAGCAGCAGAAGCGCGGAGTATTTCAGAGGCTGACTGCGCCGATCACGGGGGATGCAATGACTTGTCCGCTCACGGCTCTGTTAGCGAAGGCAGAAATGAATGTTACCACACATTGTTCTTAATTAATTTCTTGATATTGAAGTCTCGTTTGATATGGGGTAATTAACCGAGTCCAAATTGCTTTAGTCATAAAGCCACCGATTAAGACTTGAGCAAATACTCTGAGCTGGATGACGTCTCCTGAGGAAGCCGCTCAAACGACAGTGCAGGTAATTGTGGAAAAACGCAGTAAAATCCAATCAGCTGGAAATAAAAAAGCAAGAAACTGCTTATGACAGCAAGGATCCTCAAAGATGGTGAACGAGGAAAGTTTTAGTCCAGAAAATGGATTATGGCCAAAACTACCCCATGTTACGCCATCTGCAAACTTTTCTATCTGCAAATTGACTGATTGCAGATTTTACTTTAAAGGGGTTTTCCTTCTCGTACATTTACGGTAATATTTAGATAATTAGTAGTGCTCCACTTTATCCGGCAGTCCCATAGACAATGAGTGGAGCGGAGGTAAGGCATTGTCATCTCCACAACATTCAGGACTGGGTTGCAGAGTCCAGATCCCGGGATCTACAGCCTCGTTCTCAGGATCACTGCAGAGTCCCAGCAGTCAGACCATCAGCGATCTATACAGTATCCCCTATCCTCTGGGAATATCATATTGGAAGGATTTGTATGAAATGTTAACTTCATGTCCAGCTTCATCATCACCTCCGTTAGTCCCGGAGTAGACGTCGAGATATGTTCGATTTCATAGAACTGATTCAGGTGATGTAGAGCGATCTATACATGAACCAGTCTCATGCATGGCTGTCATGCTGCACATGTATATGGCTCATACAAATCATGTGCATCGCCAGTACCCTGGGATGCGGAGGAGTTTAAATGGAGTCCGTCAGGTGATTCCTGCTGCCGAAATCACAGCCAGGTATATTATTATAACAAATGACAATGAAGATCCAACTCGACCGCCCGGCCGGCTCACCCCAGCACCGCTGTAGGTGATTGACTGGTCCTCTACATGCAATGGCACAGGTTTGTTTTTGTTTTTTTAATTACATTTTATTACAACATGTTTTTATTTTCTAATTTTATTATCCGGCTCATCCGTTTTAATCAGATTTATATTGTGTAATGCCAAAGCATTAGGCGATGCAGATGAATTCAGGCACAGATCAATCCATGGAAGCAGGGTCCTACTGAAAAATGTTTCAATTTTACAAAAAGTGGCCATTTAAGCTTTGGCCTCCAGTAAGAGAACAGATCTTTTATTCCATGAGCGAGCTGTCAATCAAACTGGTTAGATGGAGATTCAGAAGCAGCAGAGGGGAGGCATATTGAGGAGCTGACAAGCAGGCTAAGTGTGTGGAGATAGACAGCTCCTCAGTGTCCTTCGTCTTTGCTGCTATCGAATCTCCACCCACTTAGCCTGACTGACAGATCCTGAGTGTCCCACCTCCCTGCTGCTGAATCTCTGACCACCTATTCTGACTGATAGATCCTCATTGTCCCTCTTCCCTGCTGCTGAATCTCTGACATCTAGCCTGACTGACAGATCCTGAGTGTCCCTCCTCCCTGCTGCTGAATCTCTGACATCTAGCCTGACTGACAGATCCTCAGTGACCCTCCTCTGTGCTGCTGCTGAATCTCTGACCACCTATTCTGACTGACAGCTCCTCAGTGCCCCTACTCCCTGCTGCTGAAACTGCCCACCTTGCGAGACTGACAGTTCCTCAGTGTCCCTCTTCCCTGTTGCTGAATTTCCGGCCTCCTAGCCTTACTGACAGCTCCTCAGTGTCCCTCTTCCCTGCTGCAGAATCTCTGACCATCTAGCCTGACTGACAGCTCCTCAGTGTCCCTCTTCCCTGCTGCAGAATCTCTGACCATCTAGCCTGACTGACAGCTCCTCAGTGTCCCTCCTCCCTGCTGCTGAACCTCTGACCACCTATTCTAACAGACAGCTTCTCTGTGTCCCTCCTCTCTGCTGCTACCAATTCTCCATCCTCCAAGCCCGATTGACAGCTCTTTAGTTTCCCTTCCCCTTACTGAATCAGGCCAGGTGGATGGAGATTCAGCAGCAGGGAGGTGGGACACTGAGGAGCTGTCAATCAGGCTAGGTGGGTGGAGATTATACAGCCTTTCTGGCATGGATTATTACAGTAAGTACACCAGTTTCATCAGGCGTAAGAGAGCTATTTAATAAAGTGTGCAGTATGTGTTTCTTATCACATTAGGTGCACGGGGCTTGCTCTGGATTATATATATGGTACAGACAAATCCTGTTGGGAACGGGTATTGCCTGGCATTGCCCTTACATGTAGAGTCGACCATTTACCCATCAGTTTCTGCGAGTTCTAATCTTTCTTATTGAAGTGTGTCATTGTAAACTAATGAGTATTTGTTACTTCTAGGTGGTCCCGCGAGCGGTAAAGGGACTCAGAGCCTGAAAATAGCAGAACGCTATGGATTTGAATACATATCAGTTGGCGAACTGCTGAGAAAAAAGATTCACAACACGAGTAGTAACCGAAAATGGAGTCTAATCGCGAAGATAATAACCACGGGCGAATTAGCCCCCCAGGTACGACCGCAGCACCACCGCCGTTCACTACCCCAATGCATTACCCGCACCGTTCATGGTTCCTTTCTCTCCTCCTCTCTCTTATAGGAAACCACAATCACTGAAATTAAACAGACATTAATGCAAATTCCAGACTCGGAGGGGATCGTTATAGACGGATTTCCCCGGGATGTGGCTCAGGCGCTGTCCTTTGAGGATCAGGTAAGGACCTTTCTCATCCTCTTATTCTGGAGGGATCTAATTTGTGATGTGAGATTCACTGCAGGAAACAATCAGGTTCTGCTCTGATAATCGCTTTACCAACAGGGAGACGTGAGATTAATCTTCCATTAATTATGTTTCCTTTTGTGGCCTGAGTTATTGAATAGCGGGTAATAGGCTGACTGTAACATTGCCAGCGAGGGTCCCTAAAGAGTGAGGAGTAAGATAAGTAGCGGACGTGCATTACATGTGAAGAGAAGTCGGTCAGTGCGGAGCTGTCATATGCATAAAAATGACATTCCAAGGTGTGATCTCTGGTTGTTATTACTCTCTCTCTCTCCCAGGCACAGATTTTGGATCTGATACTTAAGGGAGGTGACACTTTTCTGACCTAAAAGTTTGCATAAATCAATAGTACAAGTGAATATAAGAAACCTCATAATATTTTTTTATCAGAGAAATCTGCTTCTTCCTCCACTTATATGCAGTTTCTCTCTCTGCCTCCTTGAAGATGGAGTAGAGGGAGAGAGCGTCTCAAAGATCACAGTTACACTGCACAGTACTTCTGTAGAATGTCCTCCATGCATCTGTTTTATATTAGGTGTTTATCTCCACTCTCAGCTGTGTTGTATTCCCCTCCACACTGCTCAGTACTGCTGTATAATGATCTGCATGCTCTAGGTGCTTTATAGTGTTATATCTCACTCCAGAGTTGTTCACAGCTAGACTGCTCAGTAGTGCTATATAATGTACTCCATGTTGCTGCTTTCTAGCATGTGTTATATGTAGTTCCAGTGCTTTATTCACAGCTACACTGCTCAGTATTGCTATATAATATACTCCATGCAGCTGCTTTTTAGTAAGTGTTTTATTTTGCCCCAGTGCTGGATTCACACCTACACTACTCAGTACTGCTGGGTAATGCCCTCCATGCTGCTGCTTCCTAGAAATTGTTTTATGTGACCCAAGAGATGGGTTCATAGCTACACTGCTCAGTATTGCTGCATTCTGTTTTCCAGTATCCTGTTGTTTCTGAACACTTGCTACATAGAAACAGGATAGCAATAATCCCTTATATTATGTCTCACCTGGTGATGACTGATGTAGCATAGCTGGGATAGAAATGACTGGATTAGCAGACTTGCAGGAGTGTCCGATGTAGCAGAGCAGAGTTTGTTGTGGTTATACAGTGTAGCAGCGGAAGAGAAGAGTCTGGATGCACCAGATTTTGGCCGGGAGAAGTACCTGTTACGTAATACCTGTATTTCTGCAGAAATGATAAGTGACAAATTTAGCTCTGCTATACCAGCACACAGGGACACGGCTGCATGTATAATAAGCCCATGTATTTTTCCTGGAGGATGTGACTTTTTAGTTTTGCTATTTTGGACTGGACAAGCCCTTTATGTGCGTGTAATCTATAATGAGGACATATGGATACATGTGCAACATCTGCTCCTGTAATAATGGGCTCTTCCATATTGTCAGCTAGCAAGCGAAGGAACGGGCACAGCGGCTAATTGTGACATTATTAACGGTAATTTAATGCAGAGCAGAAATCCTGACTGCAGCCAAGAGCGAAATCAGCCGAGTCATGTGGCGAGTGAGGAGGAGACGGGCAACTGCGGGCCTGATTGTCGGTGTTTTCATTATGCCAGCCCATAATAATGATGGCTGCTCCGCACTCCGGGACCCGTCTGCCTTCACCAGGCGGAGGTCACTTACTGCCAGTGACTGGCGCCGATTCTCATCCCAGCAGGCCGGTGCCCGGTAAAGTAATGCATTGCTCTCATCTCTGTATCCCGGGATGTGCCTGGAATCTCAAGACTTCTTGAAGCTTAAGATCAAAGGGACATTGTGGGAATTGGGGAGATGATGTGTCAGCCGCTGTGAGCCAGATTGTCATCAGGCCACTAAATATTTGCAATCATTTCCTTTCCTAGATGTAGAAAGTTGTTGAACGTGTGAAGAATTTGATGGGTTTTCAATTTGCTCTTTCTGTATGAGAATCCTGCAGACCGAGAGCTGCCGGGGAAAACTCAGGGGGAGAGCTGATAGCAATGGATTTAGGATATTTATGTGGGCAAGAACAATAATTTACATTTTAATGGAAGATGAATGCAAGACAGTAAGAAGTCGCCAAAATACCCAAGATTAAATAGTGCTGAGATAGGAGTCTGATATACTGGCAGCATTTGTAGGGATTATCCAGTCATGTGTGAATGAAGCTTAAAGGAAAACCTGTGTTACTGTCACAAGGGTGTCACGTCCCCCTTAGAAAACCTGGAGTTAGATGGTCACGTAGGGTAATGAATCGCAGGTCTTCTTTGGAGATGGTGTGATTCATCATGTCCTATGGATTTCCTTTCCTTCAGTGCTGAGAGGGTTAAGGGCTCTTTCCATGCTGGCTGAGACCATACAGCCTGGTTGTTCTCAGCTGCAACTGCTTATCATATACTCCTTCTATATATATTCTAGCTCTGGGCGTTTAGTTCTTGCCAGTGAAAGATTTGTCTTCCTGTGCTGAGAGCTAAAGCAAATTGGTTGGAGTGGAGTGGTAGGAGTGTTCTGTGGTTTGCTGTAGTAGATGTGTGTTCATCTCCTGGTCCCTATTCCCATTTAGTTTATTCATCCCTGTGTATATCCTCCTCCCTTTTGTGTGATAGAGGTTTTCTGTTATCCCTGATTTGTCTTGTTCACATTATCTTTCTGTCCCAAGCCTGATGGGATGGAGAGGGGACAGAGTAGGGTTTAACAGGAGCATAGTAAGGAGGGAGACCCAGGCCTTTGTACCTTCAAGAGTACCCCTGGGACAGGGATAGTTAGGGTCCCAGTTCCAAGGACAGTTTGAGGCCCCTCTTCCATATCGAAGATCGTCCGTCACAACATGTAGCCCTTTTTTTTTCAGAGAAATCTGCTTTTCTTTCCCCTAATTTGCTATTTTTTCAGTTTGCCTCTTCCTGATTTCACCATTGCTCTGCAAAAACAGCTAAAAACCACTTTAGCCAAAACAAGAAAGACTGCCCTCTCACTGAAGGATCAGAATACAATGGACTTTAATCTCTATGGTGTTACTGCTTGTGTTTTATCTTGTGTTTTATCTTGCTCCATTGTTTTATTCACAGCTACACTGCTCTATACTGTTGCATAATGTTCTCTAAGCTGCTGCTTTCCAGTTATTTAACTTTGCCTCGGTGCAGGATTCACAGCTCCACTGTTCAGCACTGCTGTAAAACATCCTCCATGATGCTGCTGCTTTCCAATAAGTGTTTTATTTCACTTTAGTCTGGATTCACACCTACATTGCTCAGTACTGCTGTATATTGTTCACCATGATGCAGCACTACAGTTAGTGTGTTACATCCTCCATTAATCGATTTACGGGTACAATTTTCAGTACTGCTTTGCAATGTTCTTCATGCTGTTTCTTTCTAGTCTTTTTTTTATTTCACATCAGAGTTGGATTCACATCCACACTGCTCAGTACTGCTGTGTAATGACCTCCATGCTGCTACTTTTCCTGAACATCTGCTACATAGCAACAAGGGAACAGTAATCTCTCTTTTCTGTATGTGCTGTGTGTGGGAGAAATCATAGCAACGAGTCTCAACTCACTAGCCCAGAGACAACTGAAAATAAGAGAGCCTGGAGATGGGAAAATTGATGAAAAATGAAGGATGCAAGACACAATGGTCAGGAGTAGTGTAATTCCACATGTGCGCTCACACAAAATCTTTCTCTGAAAAGTCTTCTGAAATGACAGGTACACTTTAACCACGGTATATTAAAAAAGTGTTTTTGGAACTTTCTAACATCCTGAGTAATTATATCCTCCAGTATTTTCCGCACCTGTGTGTAAGTGCACTTACCTCTCTACTGTCTCCTACTTCTGCTGCAATGTATCAGTGAAGATAAGAGTTTATGTTTGGTTCTCTAAGAATTCGCAGACACATTGTAACAAATCATCAGCTGTGATCAGGAGGGATTTTTTCCTTCTTGAAGTAAACAGTAACACTTTCAATTCCTGCCAGTAATCAGATGAGTTGAAGATGACTTAAACCGAAACATACACTCACTGGCCACTTTATTAGGTACACCTGTCCAACTGTGTGTTAAGACTTAATTTCTAATCAGCCAATCACATGGCGGCAACTCAGTGCATTTAGGCATGTTGACATGGTCAAGACAATCTCCTGCAGTTCAAACCGAGCATCAGTATGGGGAAGAAAGGTGATTTGAGTGCCTTTGAACGTGGCATGATTGTTGGTGCCAGAAGGGCTGGTCTGAGAATTTCAGAAACTGCTGATCTACTGGGATTTTCACGCACAACCATCTCTAGGGTTTACAGAGAATGGTCCGAAAAAGAAAAAAAATCCAGTGAGCGGCAGTTCTGTGGCCGGAAATGCCATGTTGATGCCAGAGGTCAGAGGAGAATGGGCAGACTGGTTCGAGCTGATAGAAAGGCAACAGTGACTCAAATTGCCACCCGTTACAACCAAGGTAGGCAGAAGAGCATCTCTGAACGCACAGTGCGTCGAACTTTGAGGCAGATGGGCTACAGCAGCAGAAGACCACACTGGGTACCACTCCTCTCAGCTAAGAACAGGAAACTGAGGCTACAATTTGCACAAGCTCATCGAAATTGGACAGTAGAAGATTGGAAAAACGTTGCCTGGTCTGATGAGTCTCGATTTCTGCTGCGACATTCGGATGGTAGGGTCAGAATTTGGCGTAAACAACATGAAAGCATGGATCCATCCTGCCTTGTATCAACGGTTCAGGCTGGTGGTGGTGGTGTCATGGTGTGGGGAATTTTTTCTGGGCACTCTTTGGGCCCCTTGGTACCAATTGAGCATCGTTGCAACGCCACAGCCTACTTGAGTATTGTTGCTGACCATGTCCATCCCTTTATGACCACAATGTACCCAACATCTGATGGCTACTTTCAGCAGGATAATGCGCCATGTCATAAAGCTCGAATCATCTCAGATTGGTTTCTTGAACATGACAATGAGTTTACTGTACTCAAATGGCCTCCTCAGTCACCAGATCTCAATCCAATAGAGCATCTTTGGGATGTGGTGGAACGGGAGATTCGCATCAGGGATGTGCAGCCGACAAATCTGCGCCAACTGTGTGATGCCATCATGTCAATATGGTCCAAAATCTCTGAGGAATGCTTCCAGCACCTTGTTGAATCTCTGCCACGAAGAATTGAGGCAGTTCTGAAGGCAAAAGGGGGTCCAACCCCTTACTAGCATGGTGTACCTAATAAAGTGGCCAGTGAGTGTAAATGTTATTAGAAAGTCCTAGGTAATTTGCAGCAAAAAACACGGCAATTGGGATTTGTTGCAGATTTTGACTTTCCTATTGAACTCAATAGGAAAAATCTGCATTAAATCCACAACCAATTGACAAGAGCAATTGATATGCTGCAGATTTAAATCCCTACCCCCACCCCGGAAAGGTCAATGGATGCCCAGAGCATTTCTATATCATGTAGTTCACGTTGTTAACATCTCATCCCTTTTGCTTTATCTGTATGTCACAAGTGGATTTCCTTCCAAAACTTATCACAGCATATCCCTACCAGTTATGGTACGTGTTAACCCTTCGTATTATCAGCTACATCCTTAAAGTTAGCTCCAAATTTGCCAGATTGGCCTTGGATTTGCATTGATCGGCTGCAAAATCAGTAGCACAAATCTGCCTGAAAAATGAACAATGTGTAAGATGGCCATGCACGGCGGATACCTTAAATCTACTTGGTCATTATTTTACAGATTTATTCCCACCGATGTTAATTAGGAAATTAAAATCTGCAATCACATCTGCCAGTAATATAATGTTGCTGCTTTTGCGGCATATTAGCCAGCAAAAATCCACAACTTTAGATTTCCCTGCGGGCTGTTTCCAGATTTGCTGCGGTAGTCATCCTCTACTAATCCACCCCGGCTGGGCCACCCCTCGCTCATCGGATGTGACCCCTACTGACAGCCGGTTATATATTACCCGCATATTGCACATATGAATACATTTTCAGTAATCGCCCTGTGTTCTCTTTTCAGTGTTTGACACTTGGTAAACCTAGGAGGACTGGTGATTTCTGACTCTGCTCCTCTGTGTCATCTCTCTACATGTGGCTCCTCTCAATTTGCTGCTGTCAGCTGGATGTCGCTTTCTAGGAGTGGGTTTCGAAAACTGTTTTCGTGCTCTGAAATTACTTTGGCCGAGAGCTTCTTACTGGGTGGAAAAGCCTTAAAGGCTATAGGCACTTTTGAAATGGAAAAAATAAATTTTACGTATGCTACTGGTTACTATTAGTTAACACAATTTCAGGACATTTTAGTCTGCAATGTTTAATTTCAGACCCCCTAATGTCATGTTTGCAGACTGATACAAAATTTCATATTTTGAGTTCTGTGTGTCTGTATGTCTGTCCAACAAATGTAGGCTACATGTGAGGTCTGTGTGTATCTCCCAGTAATATAGGCTGAATATGAGGTCTGTATGTCTCTCCCAGTAATATAGGCTGGATGTGAGGTATGTGTCTTTCCCAGTAATATAGGCTGGATGTGAGGTATGTGTGTCTCTCCTAGTAATATACGTTGGTTGTGAGGTCTGTGTGTCTCTCTCAGTAATATAGGCTGGTTGTGAGGTCTGTATGTCTCCCAGTAATATAGGCTGGGTGAGAGGTCTGTATGTCTCCCAGTAATATAGGCTGAATGTGAGCTCTGTGTTGTCTCTCCCAGTAATATAGGCTGAATATGAGCTCTGTGTGTCTCTCCCAGTAATATAGGCTGAATATGAGCTCTGTGTGTCTCTCCCAGTAATTTAGGCTGGAGGTGAGGTCTGTGTGTCTCTCCCAGTAATATAAGCTGGATGTGAGCGCTGTGTGTCTCCTAGTAATATAGGCTGAATATGAAGTCTGTGTGTCTCTCCCAGTAATATAGGCTGGATGTGAGATCTGTGTGTCTCTCCCAGTAATATAGGCTGGATGTGAGGCCTGTGTGTCTATCCCAGTAATATAAGCTGGATGTGAGGCCTGTGTGTCTCTCCTGGTAATATAGGCTGGATGTGAGGCCTGTGTGCCTCTCCTGGTAATATAGGCTGGATGTGAGGCCTGTGTGCCTCTCCTGGTAATATAGGCTGGATGTGAGCTCTGTGTGTCTCTCCCAGTAATATAAGCTGGATGTGAGGCCTGTGTGTCTCTCCTGGTAATATAGGCTGGATGTGAGGCCTGTGTGTCTCTCCTGGTAATATAGGCTGGATGTGAGCTCTGTGTGTCTCTCCTGGTAATATAGGCTGGATGTGAGATCTGTGTGTCTGTTGTGAACTCATTTTCTGGTCTACCAGTTGTGAGTTCTCCTTCCGAGCTCCCTCTGGTGGTAACAGGAGGTAGTGAGGTTGATTTTAATTAGTAGAGATCTGCCACCTGATGAGGATAACGATTGGATCTCTGGAATCTCAGACTGGATTTAAAACAGCCGACGCCATATTCTGGTGCTGGTGATTCCTTCTGGCTTTTCAGGTCTTTGTTTTCAGCTCTGTTCCAGTCATCTCAAGCTAAGTGTTTCTGCTAATGTTCACACTTGATTTTGTTGGTCTATTCAGTTTTTTTGTGTGGTCAGCCAGCCACGGCTGGGGCTGTGCTGAATTTCCACTCTTATTTATCTGTATTTGCCAATTTGCTTTTTGTCCCTTATTAGATTGGCCTCTTTTTTGCTCTGTCTCAGAATATTTCAGAGTGCTGATATAGTGGGAGAAGTCTAGTGACTTCAGGGTTAATTTTGTTATCAGAAGTGTTGGACATTATTTTTGTAGGGTTTTTTGGGCAGATTGCAGATAGTGTCTTTCCTTTCCTGTCCTTTCTAGTTAGTTTGGGCCCCATCGTTTGCTCAGCCTATTTTCCTGCCTGTGTTTGTGTTTTCATCTTTTTTTCACCGTCAATACATGTGTGGGGGCTGCTCTGGGGCATTTAGTTTTCCCCTTTTCTTGCTTTAGGCTTATTTAGTCCTCCGGCTGTGACGAGGCGTCTAGATTCATCGTAGGAACGCTCCACGGCTGCTGCTAGGTGTGTGGTTAGGATCAGGGGTCTGCAATCTGCATAGTTACCAACCTCTCTGGTTTTCTGTGACTTAGCTTGTTTAGTTTTCCTCCTCGGTGACCCATTCATAGCATGTCTCGCCCAGTAATATAGGCTGGATGTGAGGCCTGTGTGTCTCTCCTGGTAATATAGACTGGATGTGAGATTTGTGTTTCCCACTAATTTATTGGCTGGATGTGAGGTTTATTTTTATGCACAGTGTTGCTGTTTCCATTAGCTCATATAACTGCACAGCTTCTATACAGCTTCTATCCTGTACGAATTTCCTTTACATGTGCTTTCCTTCTTTTTCTTTAGTATGTTTTCTCCACCCTCCTTGAAACTGTCCATGCTTTCTTCCCTTTCCACATTGTGGAGCTCTGTCTCCCCCTTCCCTGCTACTGTCACTAACACTGAGAGAAGAGAGGAGAGCGTTGATAGAGCTGTCATAGATGTGCATTAGCTATGAAGCGCACTCAGCTTCGTGAAGGACAGCCACAGGAAAATGGTAGAAAATTTTACTGAAGAATATTCCGAAAGTTTCTTAGCATTTTACATTTAGAAAGCAAATGAATAATTTATAAAAAAAAAAAAGTCTGTGTGAAGGTGATAGCCTTTAAAACTCTCTGATTCTGAAGATGAAAAACAACAAGTATCTTGAGGACACGGTGGCATTGACAGCACCTAGACCTCACAAGTGTCGATAAAGCGTGTCTTCTCTTAGGCAGCGGAGGATTGGTCATTGCACAGTGTGTTAAATATGCAGAATTCATCACTGCTCTTCCTATGGGCAGTCAGGACCCCACTGGAATCTATTAACGCAGATAAATGAATGATGATGATACATTTTTATTGCACGTAATGGAAAACATCAGATTGGTCCCAAATATTGTGTTCTTTTATCTGCCAGATCTACAGTAGGAGATAATGTGGTTTTGCAGCCCACAGAACAGAGCACAGACGCTCTGTGAAGGGGCCACAGTCTATGTTGGAACACAAATGATTGTTTCTTTAACATTTACCTGTTGTTGCTAGTGATTTTTCAGAATAAGCTGTAACGTATGCCCATGATGCATAACCCTATTAGTCACCATATTATGACTTGTATCCTGCAGTGTTCAACAGTTGTCCCCTTTACTGGCTCTCTCTCGCTCTATAATTTTCAGTTGTCTTTCAGCTAGTGGTAGAAGACTAGGCAACATAATGTCTTCCACACACAGCACACACAGACATATGAGGGTTTCCTTCTCTCCTGTCTCTTTTTAGCAACTGTTCAGAATGAACAGCACAAAGGTGAGATAAACACTTCCTAGAAAGCTGCACCATTACACAGAGGTACTGAGCAGTGTAGCTGTGAATTTAGTACTACGGTGAGAAAAACACTTTACTAGAAGGCTGTGGCATTGCACAGCTGTCTGAGCAGTGTAGCTGTGAATTTAGTACTAGAGTGAAAAAAAACACTTTACTAGAAAGCTGTGGCATTACAAACCAGTACTGAGCAGTGTAGCTGTGAATTTAGTACTAGGGCGAGAAAATCTCTTTACTAGAAAGCTGTGGCATCACACACCAGTACTGAGCAGTGTAGCTGTGAATTTAGCATTTGAGTGAGACAAACATTTTCCAATCTGTTTGTGTCTTGCAATTTCTGTTCTCTCTCTCAGCTCCTCTCCTTACTTCCCGCTCCCCTTTTCGTAGACTTCAATAGGAAACTGTAATCTGATCCCTCAGTAAACTGGGAATCCATTTTTTTTTCTACCAAGATGATTTTTTTTTTTTAGCATGAATGATAAAGTCAGGAGGTGGTGAGAAGAGAAGTGGCGCATAAGTGAAGAAAGAAGCAGATTTCTCTGATGAGATATATTATGAAGCTTCTTTTATGACCTTGTAGTTATGATTTATGCAGAGCTTATTAAATAAGACATTGACCTTTACTGTTTTGCTATATTTTAGGGGTTTGTATGACCATAATTCCCATTATGACACTTGGAAACCACTGCTAGCAGATACAATAGTGGGATCCATTGGGCTTCATAATGGTGTTTGTCATTTTGAGGGAATTAGCGCCACCCTCTGGCTGTGCTCCCTGACAGGATAGTATCTGTGATGGCACTTGGATTTCACTTTATATATTGTTTCTTTTTATCTACGTTTCTCCATTTCTTCTTGTTTTATTTCCCCTCAGATCTGTACTCCGGATCTTGTGGTTTTTCTTGCTTGTGCCAATCACAAACTGAAAGAACGGCTGCTGAAGCGCGCGGAGCAGCACGGGCGACCGGACGACAACCTGAAAGCAATTCAGCGGAGATTAATGAACTTCAAGCAGAACGCGGTCCCGCTGGTCAACTACTTCCAGGAGAAAGGTCTCATCATCACGGTAAGGAGCGGCCATCTAGACAAGCATCACACAATGTCAGCGCCAGGAAGCTGCCTAGAAAGCACTTTACAATTTTGTTGTAGCCATCCAGTGATTGGGTGTGAATTTATTTTTCTGGAATTTCCTGCAGTCTTTTACTTTACAGGATCCTCCATCACCCTCAGTATTACTTGTCACTACAATATACCAGGTGTGAGGACACGTACGGGCCACGCCACCCACTTTGGCACCTATGTATGAGATAGCACCACGGTGTAAGTGAGCATTACGAAAAGCAACAGCATCACAATACTGGACTTGCTTTGAAATATCCTGCATGGGATATGGGATGATACAAAGCAAGGCACACGTGCACGCTTGGCTAAAGTGAGCATGCACGTGTACAGTGGTGTCAGGCCCAGCAGCTGTCAGCTGAATGAGCCTTTCTTTGGCAGTGGTACAGTGCCTTGCGAAAGTATTTGGCTCCCTGGAACTTTTCAACCTTTTCCCACATATTATGCTTCAAACATAATGATACCAAATATAAATTTTTGATGAAGAATCAACAACAAGTGGAACACAATTGTGAAGTTGAATGAAATTTATTGGTTACTTAAAATTTTTGTGGAAATTCAAAAATTGAAAAGTGGGGCGTGCAATATTATTTGTCCCCTTTACTTTCAGTGCAGCAAACTCACTCCAGAAGTTCATTGTGGATCTCTCAATGATCCAATGTTGTCCTAATGACTAATGATGATAAATATAATCCACCTGTGTGTAATCAAGTCTCCGTATAAATGCACCTGCTCTGTGATAGTCTCAGGGTTCTGTTTGAAGCACAGAGAGCACCATGAAGACCAAGGAACACAACAGGCAGATCCGTGATACTGTTGTGGAGAAGTTTAAAGCCAGATTTGGATACAAAATGATTTCCAAAACTTTAAACATCCCAAGGAGCACTGTGCAAGCGATCATATTGATATGGAAGGAGTATCATACCACTGCAAATCTACCAAGACCCAGCCGTCCCTCTAAACTTTCATCTCAGACAAGGAGAAGACTGATGAGAGATGCAGCAAAGAGGCCCATGATCACGCTGGATGAACTGCAGAGCTCTACAGCTGAGGTGGGACAGTCTGTCCATAGGACAACAATCAGTCGGACACTGCACAGATCTGGCCTTTATGGAAGAGTGGCAAGAAGAAAGCCATTTCTCAAAGATATCCATAAAAAGTGTTGTTTTAAGTTTGCAACAAGCCACCTGGGCGACACACCAAACATGTGGAAGAAGGTGCTCTGGTCAGATGAAACCAAAATCAAACTTTTAGGCAACAATGCCAAATGATATGTTTGGCGTAAAGGCAGCACAGCTCATCACCCTGAACACACCATCCCCACTGTCAAACTGTCATGGTTTGAACAGGGTTCTTGCCCTGCGCTCACAGGGTTAAGTGTTCGTGGCGTCTTTCTGGATCTGGGAGGGGTATTTATGCTCACTCTTTACCAGGGTTCTCTGTCAGCTATACTGTTGTTCTGGTGTGTCTGACCCCTGGTGTGCGTGTATTCTGCATTGCTTGTTTGCTTCCCGTGTATGACCCGACCTGTTCCCTCACTCTGTACTCCGTCTCTCGCTTTGGTACTATTGTCTTCTCCGGTTCTGACCTCCTGGCTTGGCTATCGTTACTCCGTTCAGTTTGTCCCTATTGTACCGTCTATTGCCCGTTCTGGTTTTCTGACTATTTCAGGGTTTTTTTCCCCCTCTGAGGAAAAAAAAAAAAAGGAGTTCAGGTCTTTTAGAGAAGGATGCAAGCTTTTTTTTTCTCTGAGGCCCCGCTCTTCCGGGGATGAGTTCCAGAGGGTGGGGGTCGTCATTTCCCTTCTTCGGGGGGCTCCACAGGCATGGGCTTTCTCTCTCTCTTCCTCTGCTCCTGAACGCATGTCTGTGAATTTGTTCTTTGAAGCTCTGGGGCACATTTATGATGAGCCTGATAGAGTGCGTCTGGCAGAGGATATGGTGTTGAGTGCTCATCCTGGGATTGCAGCTACCCGGGGTGCAATTGCGAGGGATTTCTGGTGGCCCTCTATGGTAACAGATATTAAAAAGTTTGTGACTGCATGTGGGGTGTGCGCTCGTTCTAAAAGTTCTCAGGTCCAGCCGGCCGGGGAATTGGTGCCTTTGCCAATTCCGGATAGACCATGGACACATTTGTCCATGGATTTTATCACAAATCTTCCTCCTTCCAGGGGCAACTCGGTGATATGGGTGGTGGTGGATAGGTTTTCAAAACAAGCTCACTTTGTACCTCTCCCCGCGTTACCATCTGCTGAAACCCTGGCCCGCTTATTTATGCAGCATATAATTCGGTTGCCTGGAGTGCCTATGAATGTGGTGTCAGACAGAGGGGTACAGTTTGTTGCCAGGTTCTGGAGGGCTTTTTGCAAAAAGCTGGGGATTTCGTTGTCCTTCTCCTCTGCCTACCACCCAGAGTCTAATGGACAGACGGAGCGCACGAACCAATCGTTGGAGCAGATTCTGAGATGCTTGGCCTCTTCCAGGCAGGAGGACTGGTGTGAGGTATTGCCCATGGCAGAGTTTGCATTCAACAGTTGTGTGAGTCAGTCTACTGGGAAGTCTCCTTTTCAGGTCAACTATGGGTTTAACCCACATTTTGGAGAGTTTTCTCGTATGGATTCAGGTTGTCCTGGTGCTGAGGATGTGACACAACGTCTTAGAATCCTTTGGAGGGAGGTTCAGAGGAATATTTCCAAGGCCCAGGAAAACTATAAGGGGTTTGCTGACAGGAGGAGGGGGCCAGGTCCAGCATTTGCAGTAGGGTAGAAGGTGTGGCTATCCACCCGCAATATCAAGCTTAAGATACCTTCTATAAAGCTGGGCCCCAAGTTTATTGGCCCATACAAAGTTGTGGAGGTTGTTAACCAAGTAGCCTACCGACTGCAGCTGCCCACCTCCTTTAAAATTTCTAATGTCTTCTACAGATCCCTGTTAAAGCCTGTGGGGACGGTGAGAGAGGATCCCTCATCAAATGCTCCGCCAGTGCTGGTAGAGGGGCAGCTGGAGTATGAAGTAGGGCGCATTGTTGACTCCCGGTGGGTGCGCCGGAGACTCCAGTATCTGATACACTGGAAGGGGTACTCTCTGGAGGAACGGTCATGGGTTCCGGCCAGTTCGGTGCATGCCGATCGTCTGGTGCGGGCTTTCCACGCCAGATACCCAGACAAGCTTGGGGGTCCAGTGGCCCCCCATTTAGAGGGGGGTACTGTCATGGTTTGAACAGGGTTCTTGCCCTGCACTCACAGGGTTAAGTGTTCGTGGCCTCTTTCTGGATCTGGGAGGGGTATTTATACTCACTCTTTACCAGGGTTCTCTGTCAGCTATACTGTTGTTCTGGTGTGTCTGACCCCTGGTGTGCGTGTATTCTGCATTGCTTGTTTGCTTCCCGTGTATGACCCGACCTGTTCCCTCACTCTGTACTCCGTCTCTCGCTTTGGTACTATTGTCTTCTCCGGTTCTGACCTCCTGGCTTGGCTATCGTTACTCCGTTACAGTTTGTCCCTATTGTACCGTCTATGGCCCGTTCTGGTTTTCTGACCTATTGCTACGTCCTGACTATCCTTTCTGTCTAAACCCTGTGGTACTGTATTTCTATCTTGTTCTTTGACCCTGGCTTCATCTGGTTTCTCTCTCTGTCTATGCCCCTTGGTAACATTGTCCCGTAGTTACCTTTCTAGGAGTTTCCCTGCAGCTCCTAGATCTGTGGAGCTTAGGCCACGCCCCCAGCAGTCATGTGCTTCAGGTCCTGATACTCTGAAGCACCCATCGTCACCGCTGCTGCCCTGCTCCACAGGTATCTTTGAGTACTGTCTTGGTACTCAGGACACCCGCACTGGCTCAGTGAGCAAGTGCAGTGCGGTGTTCCTCACAAAAACATAGTGGTGGCAGCATCATGGTTTGGGCCTGCTTTTCTTCAGCAGGGACAGGGTAGATGGTTAAAATTGATGGAAGATGAATGGAGCTAAATACAGGACCATTCTTGAAGAAAACCTGTTGGAGTCTGCAAAAGACCTGAGACTGGGACGGAGATTTGTCTTCCAACAAGACAATGATCCCAAACATAAAGCAAAATCTACAATGGAATGGTTCACAAATAAACGTATCCAGGTGTTAGAATGGCCAAGTCACAGTCCAGACCTGAATCCAATCGAGAATCTGTGGAAAGAGCTGAAAACTACTGTTCACAAACGACTCCATCCAACCTCACTGAGCTCGAGCTGTTTGCCGAGGAAGAATGGGCGAGAATTTCAGTCTCTCGATGTACGAAACTGATAGAGACATACCCCAAGCGACTGCAGCTGTAATCGCAGCAAAAGGTGGCGAAACAACGTATTAAGTTACAGGGGCCGGATAATATTGCACGCCCCACTTTTCAGTCTTTGAATTTCCACAAAAATGTAAAATAACCAATACATTTCGTTCAACTTCACAATTGTGTCCCACTTGTTGTTGATTCTTCACCCAAAATTTTAATTTGGTATCTTTATGTTTGAAGCATGATATGTGGGAAAAGGTTGAAAAGTTCCAGGGGGCCGAATACTTTTGCAAGGCACTGTATATGGTGTATGGCCACCGTAGATGTGTATAGGGCAGGCGACAACTTATATTAATACTTTTCCAGGAGGAATAACAGAGGAACGGCAAAACAAAGACTTCTGAAAAAAGATATTGGAATATGAAAAACGTGATTAGATAGTAAAGCGAAGATTGCAGGAGGGATGACAGGTCCTCTTATAGGTGTTGTCTCCCCGCTGTCTCACAAGGAATAGGGAGGGGGCTGCCACCGTGAGGATAACATTACTATCTTTCCACCTTTTACCATAGGGTGGAGCAGTGGGTACGAGGGTCTGACCTTCCATTCTTCACATTGAGGGGGCTTGCAGATCGCCCCAGTAGAGACCAGTAACCAAAGCCGCCCTCCTTTCATATCCCAGTTTGCAGATGTAATATCAGTGTGACGCAGTAAGTGCTGAATCAGAGGAATATTAATCCTCTATCATCCATGTAATTAAAATGAACTCGCAGTCGTTCGATTCTTCGACCCATTAATGGGACTTTGGGGGGGGGGGCGCTATCAGTCGGTCTCCACCGAGGTCGGCAGATGGAAGGAGATTCATTCTTCTGGAAAACTTTTAATTGCTTTCTTTTTCCCCCCGGTGACACATTTGCAGCTGAGTTCGCCTTGTGTGATGTGATTTTGTGTGATTCATTTGCGCTATTCTTCACCGCCATCTGCTGTGTGAGGCTCTTTTAAAAATAAAGTTCGGCTCCTCAGATTCGCAGCCGTACATAAATGGATTTTGCTGATTTTGTTTTCTTTGTTTCCATGAAGGATTTTTACGCCGATGAAAGAGTTATCAAGTGCAACCATTGAGGCTATGTGCACACGTATGCAGATAATTTCTGCATAAAAACAGGACTCCTTCCCAGAAAACACGCGTTTTTTATGAGTTTTTTTTCCTCGCGTCCCCAGACACATAGAAAATAGCCAGAAATGCGGAATGTACCGCAAAATTAATGAGTATGCTGCATTTTTTACCACGAAGCGTTTTTTCCGTGGAAAAAAAGCATCAATATGTACAAAAAGTGCAAAATGCATTAAAATGAATGGGAAGCTTCTTTTAAGCGTTTTTGAGTGGATTTTTTGATAAATCCGCGAACAAAACGCGAAAAAAAACGCAACGTGTGAGCACAGCCTTACACTGCAGTTATAGGCGGTGTCAAATTCAGCAGTTGGGTGGTCACAACCTTAGGGTGTGTGTGTGTGTGTGTGTGTGTGTGTGTGTGTGTGTGTATATACACACACACATACATATACAGTCATGGCCAAAAGTGTTGGCACCCTTTAAATTGTTCCAGAAAATGAGGTAATTTTCCCAGATAATTATTGTAATTGCGCATGTTTTCGTATACTCATGTTTATTTCCTTTGTGTGTATTGGAACAATGCAAACACTGAGGAAAAAAAAGGCAAATTGGACATAATTTCACATAAAACTGCAAAAATGGGCCAGACAAAATTGTTGGCACTTTCAACTTAATATTTGGTCGCGTCCTTTGGAATAAATAACTGCAATCTGTTGCTTCCTATAACCCCCCAATATGCATCTTACACCTCTCAGCTGGACTTTTGTTTGACTCTTCTTTTGTAAACTGCTCCTGGTCTCTCATATGTGAAGAAGTTTTCTCTCCACAAGTGATCAATGGAATTTAGATCTGGATTAATTGCTGCCACTTCAGAATTCTCCAGCGCTTTGTTTCCATCCGTGTCTGGGTACTTCTTTTTGGGGTCATGGTCCTGCTGGAAGATGCAAACCCAGCAATTTGACACTGGGCACTACATTGCCACCCAAAATGGTAATCTTCAGATTTCATGATGTCTTGCACACAGTCAAGTCACCCAGTGCCAGAGGCAGCGAAACAATGCCTGAACATCTGTGACCCTCCACCATATTTGACTGTAGGTACTGTGTTCTTTTCTTTGTAGGCCTCATTATGTTTTCCGTAAACAGTAAATTGATACTTTGCCAAAAAGCTGTATCTCATCTGTCCACAAGACCCTTTCCCAGAAGTTAGGCTTACTCGCATACATTTTGGCAAACTGCAGTCTAGCTTTTTATGTCTGTGTCAGCATTGGGTCCTCCTGGTTCTCCTGCCATAGCGTTTCATTTAATTCAAATGTGGACAGATAGTTCGTGGTGATACTGATGCAGCCTGAGCCTGCAGGACAGCTTGAATTTGTTTGGAACTTGATTGGGGCTTATGTTGTGAATTCACTTTCTGGCCTACCTCTGGTTACTAGTGAAGGTAGTGGAGCTGGTTATATTGATAGAGGGGTCGCGAGTTCTTTTCCCAGGCTCCCTCTGGTGGTTACTGGAGGTAATGGAGCTCATCTAATTAACAGAGGCCTGCCACCTGATAATGAGGAGGATGACTGGAGATCTGGAGTTTCTGACTGGATTTAAGACAGCCGACTCCCTCTATCCCTGCTGGTGATTTTTCCTGCCTCCTGAGGTCTTAGCTTGAGCATGCAGGGACTGAGCTGGAAACTATGTGTTCTTTTGCTATTGTTCACATTTGATTTGATTTTGTCTATTTCAGTTTTGTGTGGTCAGCCAGCCCCGGCTGGGGCTGTGCTGAATTTCTATCCTTATGTTACTGTTTGTGCCAGTTTATTTTTGTCCCTTATTAGATTGTCCTCTTTTTGCTCTGCTTTCAGAATATACCAGAGTGCTGATATAGTGGGCGAAGTCTTGTGACTTCAGTATTTTTTCTATCAGACGTGTTGGGCATTTTTTGCAGGTTTTTTTGCGTGATTGCAGACAGTGTCTTTCCGTTCCTGTCCTGTCTAGTTAGTGTGGGCCCCATCATTTGCTCAGTCTATTTTCCTACCTGCGTTTATGTTTCCATTTTGTCTCACTGACAATATATGTTTGGGGGCTATCTATTCCTTTGGGGTCTGCTCTGGGGCAGTTTATATTTCCCCTTTCTTGCTTTAGGCTTATTTAGTTCTCCGGCTGTGTCGAGGCGTCTAGGATCATCGTAGGTACGCTACACGGCTACTACTAGTTGTGTGGATAGGATCAGGGGTGTGCAATCCGCTTAGTTACCAACCTCTCTGGTTTTCTGTGGCTTTGCTTGGTCTTGCTTTCCTCCTTGGTGACTCAATCATAACAGGCTTATCCACCATCCGGACTATCCTGCGTTGCAACCTTTCAGCAATTTTTCTCTGCAGTCCATGTCCAGGGAGATTATCTGCAGTGCCATGGGTTGTAAACGTCTTAATTATGTTGTGCACCGTGGACAAAGGGGCATCAAGATCTCAGGAGATGGACACCTGCGGTAGGTGAACTTGGAGCTGCACCTGCGGTACATGAACCCTAACACCGCACTTACGGTGCCTGTGTCTGACACCGCTGCAGCTGTACCTGACCCTGACAAACTAAATCCTGAAGATGCTCTGGTGGTACCTGATCCTGACATCGCTACGGTGATACTTGAACCTGAAGATGCACTCGCGGTACAAAAACCTGAGAACGTTCCGGCGGTACTTGACCCAGCACCAGTGCCTGTCCTGTTTAGCATTCCCGGGTCTGTACTGTCGGAACCTGTTCCACTATTAAGAGTCCTGTCATGTCTGGGGACTCAGAGTCTGTGTCCAGCCTGTCCTGAACCCGTGTTGTCTGAACAGTGTTTGAATCTATTCCTGCCTGTGTCTCGGTGTCAGTGCCTGTTCAGCCTGATGACCCTGAACCCTTGCTGTCTGAACAGTGTCCAAATCCTATCCTTCCAGTGACTATGCGATCTCGTTCGTGCCTGCAATCCTGACCCAGGGATCAGCAGCTGCAGTACCCGGGATTGCCTAGGAGTGGTACCCGGCGGCTACTTGCACCCCGGCCTGACTCCACCATCAGGAGCTCTAGCGAAAACCAGGTAGTCACTTGGCTGTGCCGTTCCTAGGTAAGCACGACCCCGTGGCACTATCAACACGTGTGCATGACAATAAAAACTAGGATGAGCCTTTATTTAAAGGGGTTTCCAAGAGGTGTTTTGTTTCACCCTGAAGGTGTGCAGTTTTTGTTAAGTGGCTGCTACGTGTACAGTATTGCAGCTCATCAGTTGATGATGAATGGTGGAGGGCAAGTGCAGCATAAACAACCCGTCATAGGCTGAAGGTCAAATGGTAGGCACGTCTTCATGGACTGTACCCCTGAAGAAGCCATGTGTATCAGTGAAACATGTTAGGTGGTATTTTTTATGTGTATTGCAGCTAATCCACAATGTGCATTGATAAGTAAACCAGCTGGTGATGACTAGTGGAATGCAAGCGCAGCATTGACGACCAGCTGTACCCTCGAAGTTAAATGGACTACACGTTTTCGTGGACTAGCACACCTTTAATCATACAGCACACTATTTGGATACTGGACACCTCAATCATGTACAGAAGGTGGATGGTTCATTTATTAGTGTGTTTGGATCCCTGCTTAAGGGAGTGTCTTTGGAGGCTTTATTAATCTGCTCCTCATGGTGTTCGATGCCATTTCCCCTGAAGAAGCCACTAGTATCAGTGAAACATGTGCGGGCTCTGTATGTGTATTTTAATCACTATTGCCGATCCCACTAGTTTGGAGTGTTCTGAAGATACTCCAGTCATATTTGATGTTATACAGCACTAAATATCGTAAGCGAACTCTCCAAAGGTGATTGTGAAGAAAGCCGCCCCAGGAGTCATATATTGATGACCTGTCATTAGAATTAATCATCGTTATCACAATCCATGTAACCTGCGCGGCCGTGCTACTGGTGCAAGCTGTCAATCAGGAGCGTGCTACTCCTCAGCAAGCAGGGATTGGGGGCAGTGGAGCGGTGCGCTCCTGAGCACAGAAGATGAACAGAGTATAAAAAAAAAATTCAATATGTACAAAATTAAAAAGTAAAACCATTATATTCTTACTTTTCTCCTTGTGACTCTTGGAACAAGATGTGTGAGCATCTCCATAGAATAACATCGGCTCTGCATTGTGCTCTCATTCCACACGGACAGAAAAAGGAGACAACAAACACAGGTGTGAATGAGGCCCAATTCTACACCAGCCCCTTACGTTCATATTTCTCTAGATTCCTGCACATCTTCTATTCTAGTAGCGGTATTGTTTGCCTTCATGTTGCTCTGTCTTCTTGGGACGCAGTTATCCCTCTTGATCATATTTCCATACGTTTTACCGACATCCTTTAGCCCCAGAATTACTTACTTTGAGCTTTGCTGTGCTCCCACCTTCTCATTCACCTCCCTTGTTATTTTTTGCTTTTCCAACATTATTTTTCCCAACAAGATTTGTTTTTATTTTTCCTTTTTTTTTTTCAACGTGTGAAGCTGCAGAGTTTTACAGTACAGCGAGCTTTACAGGAGACTGTATAATGCGTTCCTTCATGCGGAAAAGCTCTGCTTAGAAAAAGCAGGAAAGCGCGACTCCGGATGATGCGCTAAAGAGCCTCCTTGTGTCATCTGGTGGATATTGTGGAAAATGTCTGATCCAAGAATGGAAGAAGAAGATGCCAAAAGAATTGACGGTATAAGGTTTTCTATTCATTACTTGAGTTAAAATACTTTGGGTAGAAATGCAGAATAGGGCACGTGGAGAAGGTTGGTAATTCTGCACCTGCTTTGGTTAATTATTGCCTGCTGGCCATGTTTTAGAATGTGCCTGACAACATCCCGGGATGTCATTCGCTCCATACACCTTCCCATGTGGAGGTGAGCAGTTATCTAATATCTATGTCCAACTTAACTTGCTCTAATGCTTCGAAAATTAAAACAAAAATCTGTAATTTACATTTTTCATAAATCTACCGTTTTACAATACATCTCCTATTCAAGCCTATGTGTCTCCAGGGTTACAGACTAAAAAGACAAAAGAAAAGACATATGCATAAAAAAAAAGGATCACCAGAATTAAGTACAATACAAAAGAATTTTTATTGAAAAAAAAAAACACACAAGTTAGTTAAAAACTCTTGTTATGACCCATTTTCTCTGTGTGTTTCCATGATGGGACTTTTTTAAAAAATTTTTGACTAACTTGTGTGTGGTTTTCGCAATAAAAAATATTTTGTATTGTACCTAATTCTGGTGATCCCTTTTTTTGATGCATATGTCTTTTCTTTTGTCTTTCTATATATTTATTACCATATTCATTAGGTGATCCTAGTGTATGTGATTAGTGGATGGTGCCCGTTTATATACTATGTTGTTCACAGGGTTACAGACTACAAACAAACCCCGCGTAGTCTGATCCTTCAGCCTCTTCCTCTTTTTTTTTTTTTTTTTTTTTAAGTATCTTTTACTTTTTTATGAAAAGTTGGTTACGTTGTAGAGAAATATTTTAAACTGTAGTTATTTTCGTGGCAGATGCAATGTTCAAAACAATATGTAGAACATAGGTATGTAATTTTACACTTATGAATACTTGGAGAGCTCAGGAATAACTTAAAGTAGCAAAGGGGCAGAAACACCACTGGGAGAACATTAAACAGTTACAAATAAATCAGTGAACCATCTGAGAAACCGACAACTGCAGTTATGTTCAAAATAATATGTTGAAAATTAACATAGACATGTAGTTGTACACCCATGAGTGCTTTGGGAGCTTAGGAACTACTCAAATAGAATGTCAGTAATTGCACTAGCTGTTACTCAAGATGGAAATAACATCTCTCTATGACATTTATACAACCTGAGATGGATGAGGAGCCGTCCACTTAATGCAATGAGATCAATTATTTTCTTTTTGATCTGCTTTAGTCAAAATCATTTGCCCACCATCTGAAACCTTCTGTTAGTTTTATCTTGACAGAACCTAACCAGGTAAAGATTTTATTTTGCATGTGAAAACATTGATGCATTGAAGAGAGGGTTTTCCACTTTAGACCTCTTTAGTTACTTGTGTGGAAGACGCAGTATTCAAAACAAAACATAGAACATGGGTATGTAATATTTCACCTATGAATACTTGGTGAGCTTAGGAATTAATTAAAGTAGTAAAGTGACAGAAATGACAAGGTGGAAACTTTAAACAGTTGCAGTTAAATTAGTGAACCATCTCAGAAACCTTGTGAGTCCTTTACATCACTCTTGTAGCCATTGTTGTTTTTGACTAATAGCTTAAAGTCTTAATTATGGAACCCATCTAATTTTACTCATTCCCGACTTTGATTTTTTTTTTCAGCAGCCCTTTTAAACTGGGTAGATATTGCAGTGCCTGTCCCTCTGGGGCACAAAAGCTTTTAAAGGGAATCTGTCATCCCTTTTTTGAGATATAATATAATGATGTCATTCAGTTGTGTGTCACATAAGGATTCTCTTAGTACTTTTGCTTCCCCCTGACCCCGCACCTTTCATGCATAAATACCTTTTTTTTTATATCGGTTCAGATGTCTGTAAACTACCGCTGGGCGGGGCTTATTCACCTGCTCCTCCCCTCCCTGTCTTGCTCTACACAAGAAGAAATGCGTAGAGCAAGACAGGGAGGGGGGAGCAGGTGAATAAGCCCCGCCCAGCGGTAGTTTACAGACATCTGAACCGATATAAAAAAAGGTATTTATGCATGAAAGGTGCGGGGTCAGGGGGAAGCAAAAGTACTAAGAGAATCCTTATGTGACACACAATTGAATGATATCATTATATGATATCTCAAAAAAGGGATGACAGATTCCCTTTAACCGCCCATTTAGCAATGTAGAGATGCAAACGTTAACATTTTAACATTGACATGAGCACGCTGCTGAAAATGCGTAATTAGTATGCTAAGAAAAAATATTGTCAGCAGCAGAAACTTGTACACACTCTACATAGTGAATATATAATCGCCATCCAGTGCCAGAAATTTAGCTAAATATTTAATGTGTAGAAAAGTTGCTCATGGAAAAAATACAGGAATAATCAGCATTACTTCTTGTAGTTAGGAATTACTGAGCTCCGTCCAAACCTTTACAAACCGTTTTGATTCAAATTCTCTGAGCGTTTATTTTATCAGAAGTTACTGAGCTTGAGAGTTTTCATTTCTCCATTAAATTTATTCAGTGTATAGAAATATTTTCCACTTCTGAAGTTTGTTTGTAACAACTGCTGTAGAAAATAAACGTTTATGTAATTATACCCTTGAATACTTGGGGAGCTTGGGAACTTTTCAAATTGAAGGTCTGTAAACTCAATAGAAAGCTAATTATCAGATCTCATCGAACATTAATTCACCAAAGTGTAAATCAGGATATAAGTAATAAGGAAAGGGGAAAAGAAGAATAAAGTATGTGAATAAATTAAAATATAACTTTTATTGTCTAATATAAAAATGGTAATATATCATACACCCAATTGAGAGTGTATATTGGATCACTACTGTGTGTATAGTATATTATAAATTAGACAGTTGTGGTCCCTGACCAATGTCCCCTATAACTGCAAGGTCTAGGTTTAAATATGACAGATTTAATTAATGGTATGGGGTCATATAAATTGAGTGACTATGAGAGAAGGGTGTTACTCATGTCGGACGTGCAGAGCCTTTATAAAATCAATGTCTGAGCAAAAAAATCCACTAGTGATATAATGGGCTTGAGAGGATGTTCAGTGGTGGTTTGTGTATTCAGACCCACTGAAAGCGTCACGGCGCTTTTGACCGGAGTTCCGGCGAAACGCGTGTCATGGACACATGTCCCGCAATATGTGCCAGGTGTAAGGATATGTGCACACGTTGCGGATTGGCCTGCGAAATTTTCCGCACAGAATCTGCATCTCTTGGCAGAAAACGCATGCCAAAATGCTTGCGGATTTCATGCGGAATTGATGCGGATTTCTTGTGGATTGTCATGTGTATTTTGATGTGCGGGTTTGCCTTACTCAATGTATAGTCAATGGGTGCAGAAAGGCTGCGTTTCTGCACAAGGAATTGACATGCTGCGGAAAATAAAACACTGCGAATCCGCGCGGATTTTTCCGCAGCATGTTCACAGCACTTCTCAAATTCCCATTGACTATCATTGGTACTGTACTACACTGCGGATTCGATGCAATTCCGCGCATCCAAAAATGCTGCGGGAGCGCATCAAAATCTGCAACGTGTGCACACAGCCTAAAAGTAGGGTCAGACAGATGCTCCCGTTAGATGGGGTTTAGCAACACCGTAATCGTGGATGCGCTCATATAGTGTGACGGCTAATGCATAATGAGCGCTCCGTAAAGCAGTAGTAGCAGGATAGTAGGATTTCTCTCCCCTCTCTTATTTTTTTCTTTTGTGCACGCTGCAAAAAGGACATATGAAAAGGCACTATGTAGGGCGATGGCTCGCGGGCTTTATGCCCTTAATCAAAGTTTTTTGTTTTTTTGGTTTTGTTTTGTTTTGGTTTTACCCCTTTGATGGAATACACTTTTGTTAGTTCTGTTACTTTTATCTTACCAGAATCTATTGCTCTTTTTATTATATTTTCTAAATGAAAAAGTTAATACAGTCTAGAAGAATATTCTGAAGTTCATTTTCAACAATGGCAGTAATGTTCAAATCAAAATATAGAAAATGAAGATATGTAATTTTACACCCATGAGTGCTCTGGGAGCTTAGGAGCTACTCACATAGATTGTCAATAATTATATTAGCTGTTACTCAAGATGAAAATAACATCTGTGTAGGACATTTATACAACCTGAGATGCTTAATGCAGTGAGAACAAAAGTTTCCTTTTTGGATCTGCTTTAGTTAACATTATTCGCGGTTAGTTTTATATTGTCAGAACCGACACAGCTAGAGATTTTATTTTGCATATGAAAAAGTTGATGTATTGTAGTGAATGAGTTTCCATTTTAAACATGTTTAGTTATTGGTGTGGCAGACAAAGGTATGCTATTTTACACCTATAGTCTGAATATTTGGGGAGCTTAGGAACTACTCCCATAGAAAGCCCTAATATCATTAACTGTTACTCTATGAGGAGCCAAATTATTGTTAGCAAATTATTTTTGGTGGCTACTTCCTTCAAATATCCTTACCTTTCATTCTATATTGCTTCCTTTTCCAGGGTGCCTGGTTTTGACTAGTAGTATGGTCATTATTATCACTGGTATATATATATGCTGCAGCCTCTCAACATAGGGGATTTAGGTGAATTGTAACTAATGCCATTTCCCCGTCTTTTAGATATATTCTCTCTGTGGAATATTTTAATGGGTTAACTTTGATTTCCAACTTTATCTGCTTGTGATGTGAGATACAGATCTAGTCTGATAATGCTAAGAATCCTTTGTGAACATTTCCATCAGAAGAAAGATCAGCGAGAATTGTCTTGTCTGATTATCGTCAGGAGCCCACGCAAGATCAGCTGTCCGCCTCCAGAGCAGATCTATTACTGAATTTCCCTACAATAGGGCAATTATCGGGATAGGAGATTATTCTGTCCCGTTTATCTCATACCGGAGGAACCGAATGGTTGACGTCAAACGTAAGTGCTTTTCTTGGTGCGATTCTCCTTGTAAATATTTTATTCTGGGTCTCGTCCTATTCATCTTTCCATTAGTGGCGGCGGCACCATTCCTGGGAGTCCAACAGGGCATCAGAACAAGCAGCCCTGTCTCTTTCCTTCTACCCTCAAGACTGTGGCCAGGAGCGAGTTAAAGGGGATGTCCAAATCTACAAGAAAAGCAAACTCCCAGAATACAATGAAATAATAAATAATGAAATGATGCTCCCCTTACTGATGCCTCCCAACACTCCCATCCAATTACTTTATTAGGCTATGTGCACACGGTGCAGATTCTGCTGTGGAATTTTCCACGCTGATTTTGCTAAATCTGCAGGTAAAATAACCTGCATTTTACCTGCAGTTTTAGTGCAGATTTATTGCAGTTTTTGTGCAGATTTCACCTGCAGATTTCTATGGAGCAGGTGGAAAACTGCACAAAAGAAGCGACATGCTGCTTCTTTTATTCCGCACCAAATCTGCGTGGAAAAATCTGCAGCAAGTGCACTGCGTTCTTTGTTTTACATAGCCGTAAATGGTACTGTACATCACGTGCAGTTCTGCAGGGCCAAATCTGCTGCAGAACTGCACAGAATCTGCACCGTGTGCACAGGGCCTTACTCCGCTGCTGGTCTTTGTACTTCCTGCTCGGTCTCGACAGACATGTGATCCACAAGTCAGTATTCCAGCCAGTGATTGGCTGTAGCAGTCACATGTGCGTTGGGGCTGAGCAGGACGTTCAGGGCCCAGTGGAGGACCCTGGAAGTGTTGGACCTTGGTCACCAGGGGATCAGTAAGGTGTTTTTATTACTTTATTTGTTTACAGAATTATAAGAATGTGCAGACACTGCAGACAGTGTACAGTAGCATGTTATCCTATGGGATTTACATTCTGCTGTGCACACGCTGCGGATTTTTAACTGCGGAAAAGCTGCGGTTTTGAATCCGCAGAAAGAAATGACATGTCACTTCTTTTCTGTGGATTCTGCTGCGGTTTACCATCTCCTCCATTGTAGAGGTGATAAACCACAGGGAAAACCGCAGGTCATTTTACCTGCGGTTCCGCAGACCAATCCACAGCGTGAGCACATAGCCTAAACCTGCAGGTAAAACGCAGGTCATTTTACCTGCAGATTTAGCAAAATCTGCGTGGAAAATTCCACAGCAGAATCCGCACCGTGTGCACATAGCCTTAATGCTGTCACACTCAATTCCAAGTCTTCCCTGTCGCGGCCTTGTGGCTGCTGGGAACAAAGGACGGGTGCACAATAGCCTTTAAAGTTGTTTGTTTTTGTTGTTTTTTTTAATGGAAATCTCTTTGGAGACAGTATACAGAATTTGTGGCTGTCCTGGGGGTAACAAAGAATTCTGCAATTTGACAACAGAAAAGCAGCAATCCTCCCAGTTTATCCCGTACCTATACAATATTAGCTATGAGATTGCCGCAGGAGTCCCGAATGTAATATTATCCGCGTTACTGGAATTGGAGACATAAATCATGGCGGCCGCTTTACTGTACGGTCGCTTATCCGGTCACTTGTCTGCCTGCATTAGTGACCTTTTTACTGCCTTCATCTGTCCAGTTGTTTTCCTTTTATTTTTGCCCTTTAATGCAGCTGGTGCCTTATCAGAAGCCAGAACTCCCCGTGTGTACGGCTTATACAGCCGCATTATCGGGCGTCACTCAACTTCTAAAGCGTCGTGACAGCGAAACAATTTCTGCAATCTAATATACTGGTTAGTGTGGGATCGCCTGTCCTCTGGGAAGTGACTGTCTCAGATCTGGTGTCTTCATAACTTGTACGACTGACTCATAGCTGGCGGCTGGCTAATCAGGACCAAGCAGTGATGCCAGTGATAGGGATTCAGTATTCTGCAGAATGTCACATTATCACATAGGTTCAACAGTTTTATTTTTAGTCGAAATAGGGTTATAATATTTTTTTTCAAGTTGCAAAGTGATTTAGATTTTTGCTGCCTGTAGTCACCACTAGGTGGAGCTTGAGAGCCGACTGCATACAGATTGAATGGGAGCTGTAGAAATGTGCAGGCATCAGGTTCTCGCTCACAGCAGCTATAGACAAAGCTGCAGCCACAGTTTGTAGGAAGTACAAATGCATTTCATTAAAGTCACATTTTTGGGGGTTCAGCAGGAGGACAACTCCTTTTGAATTCAATACAGGGAAACTATGCGCTCATTAATTTTTGCACTAGATCAGAAGTGATCTTTGTTGTGTCTGGAGATGCTTCCAATAGGTTGTGCCATAAATAGGACGGCTCAGTGCATAAGATAAACTGGCCTCTATTTGTCGTCCGTGACCAAGAAGGGAGCTGGCTTGGATTTTAAAATAAGCTGTCAGCCCACCCTCTTCTCCGTCACAGCCCATGTGTGGGGCCCAGTTCACACTGCAGTGAGGACGTACCGACATGGGAAACGCTTTCCTGGGCCTGTGTAGAGGACTGACCTTACTGGACCACTTTATTAAAAGTATCAGATCTACACTAAGTATCCTAAGCTTCAGTATAAAGCTTATATGAACAGCGAAATCAGTAAATACCCGCACAAAAAAATAGATAAAAATATATTTGTATTATTGACATCGATTAAAAACAATTTACATAAAATCAGGCTCATAAAATAACACAACAGCCAGGTGAGCACTGACACCGCACTACTGGATATAGGAGCAAAACAATACAAAATGATTAATATCTAAGCATCAAAGCCGGAAACTAATAAAAGAAACAATCAAAGCGCCCATGGTCATCAATGATTAGTGAAAAAGGCGGCGGGTGTCACATATACTACAGTACATACGCAGTGGTATCTAAGACACCACCGATAAGAAAGGCACCCAATGCGCGTTTCGCACCAAGCTTCGTCAGGGGAAAGCTAATATATTTAAAGCATTGCTGACCTCGGGCTTTCTGATTTCTTCTTTTATTAGTATCCGGCTTCAATGCTTAGATATTAATTACTATATTCTTTATTGTTTTGCTCATACATCTAGGAGTGCGGTGTCAGTGCTCACCTATTTGTTGTGTTATTTTATGTCTCTGATTTTGTGTCTATCACTTGCTTTTAATCATTCTCAACCAATGCGAGGATATTTGATTTATTTTTTGAGCTTTGTACTTTTTTTTGTATCTTCTCATTACAATTCCCAATCTTTTCAATCCCATTCCCTAGAAGGTGGAAGCTATTTGATCCCTGGTCCGCTTACATTGACCTGTCCGTGCCGCACGTGACCTCTTTGGGTCCCTGAGACATGTAGTTGGCCATTGTAGATTGTTCTGAGACAGACTAGTTATACTGAGCGGCTTCTGCGCTGCAGCTCTGGGGTGACTGCCTCCTGCCTGAGGACCTTTCTGAACATTAGAAGATTAGGATTACTCTCCTTTTTTTTTCTTTTTGTCCTTTCTGTGAGTTTTTCTTGTTATCCGCGTTTGGTGGAGGAGCTGCATTGTGTCTGCATTGTGCGCGCCTCCGCCTCATCCCCCGCATGAACCGCAGGTAGTGATCTCCTGAAAACTGTCCTGTGTCTTTTTACAGGCTGCGCACTGACAGTATTCACCGTCTACAGTCCCTCCACCCCCGCTCCCAGACTGTTCCCGAAAATGATTTGAATGCAATAAAAAATCCTTTCTCTCATTGACAACGGATTCTTAAAGTGATTTATGAGATCAGAATAAAGTCTCTGCTCACGTCTTTTTTTTTTTTTTTTTAAGAAATGGCGCCACTCTTGCAAAATGGCTGTGTCAGGTATTGCATCTCAGTCCATGTAAAGTGAATGGAGCTGAAATGCAGTACCAGACACAACCATGGGCAAGAGTGGCACTGTTTTTTTTCTATAGCTTTATGTTTGTACCCTTTCATCTCTTAGATTGCAGAGTTCACAATAAAACCACCAGGTTTTGCCCCACCTTCTTTTTTTTTTTTTTTTTTTTTTCAAATTGTGGCAAATACCTTTTTTTTTCATATATATATATATATATATATATATATATACATATATATATATATATATATATATATAATTTTTTACTACAGGTTTTGAAAAATGCTAACAATAATTATTACAACGTAATGGGAGCATCATTTTATGCCATTTTTTCTGCATTTTTTTTTCAAATGTGCGTAAAAGCACCACATTTCTGAAAGTCACTGCAAAAATTAATTTTTTTTTTTTTTTTTTACTGCATTTTTATAATTTCAAGGCAAAAAAGCAGACGAGTGATCATAAAGTGCAGCAAAAGTTCTGCATTAAATTGTGCATTTTTTATGGATTTTTTTTCTGTTTTTTTGGAACATTTTTGCAGCTTAGACTCAATGAGGAAAAACACTGAAATTTAATGTGTGAATAAGGTTTTAAAAAAAATCTTTCTTTTTCTGCTTTGGTAAAGTGCTGAATGGACAAGGAAAAAAAACCCACAAAAACTGAAATGCAAAAAGTCAATGAGCCAAGATCTCTGCTTGCTGTTAAGGAGAAGAAACCTCATCGTTTTCTCCCAGAAGTAGAAAACCAGTGTTTCCGGAAGACGTCGTTTTCAGGAGGCTTTTGCCCAGAATCCGCCTTAAAAATGCTGCAGAAATGCCCCATAAAAAACCAATGCCCAGAGGAGCCGGATCCACCCTTGTGAACGTGTCCTGTCTTACGTCGCATCTTTTCACTACTCCTTGGATCGGAATCCCTAAGAACTTAAACAAAGAGGCCTTGGCATTCTTGGAAGTCTAAGGTGCCGGCCTGGCGAAGACGCTACAGGAAAGCGAGCGCTGACGTTCTCCTTCAGCGACTCCTCCTTAAAAGATGTCGCAGGTGTGAAAGACGCCATAATCAGTCTTATTTTTTCCACTCTGCTGAGGGTTTGTTACATTGTAACTGCAGCAATCTTTGTTAATTAAACAGGCGAGTGGCACGGATCAGTGTCCTGCCGCCATCCTAGGAGCGGATCCTGCAGGGAGGTTTATGTCCTGCAGTGTATCAACATTAGATGGAATCATTTCTGGCTTAAAGAAAAGAAAAATGCACAAAATACCGTAACTGGACATATTTGCCTCGGGCTACGTTCACACAGCCATATTTTTGATCTTGATGCTTTCCTTGGGAAAAAAAACTGACCTCCTCCGGACATCACTCGGACCAATGTTAGTCAGTAGGACTGGACAGATGACCTATTTTTTTTTTCATACGGACCTAATAGCTGCATAAAGATAATCGCAGCTTGCACTTAGTGTCGTTTTCTCGTCCATTCAAGTCTGAGTGTGAAAAAAAAAAATCAGAATTTATTTGGAAAACCTATGGGTTCATTCACACATGGTATAATCTCTGCCAAATTCGCAGCACGTTAGAGAAATAGCTAATAGGGATGTGTAGAGTGAACCACATAGAGAATCTGCAGGAAGATCCCCAGCAAATTCTCATGTAATAACTGCAGATTTTGACTTTTCGGGCACGTGTGACTGTGTTGCTGGAGCGCTGTCTCACAGGTGAATGTGCGGTGGAATTCTGCACAGAATCTGCTGCATTTTACCATAACAGCAGATTATGAGGGAGATATCAGGAAAGCGAAAATCTGCAGCATAATTATCACCAGCGCTCTGGAAATAAAACCCACAGCGCGTCAACGTACACTGTTCTGCATATTAATGGGGGCGGTGTGCGGCGACACCACATAATGTACAACAAAATCTTCTATACTATGGACTGCTGCAGTAGTTCTGCTCCAGAGCTTAAAAGTCTGGTGTGAACGGGACCTTAATGTCCTGACACAATTAATAAAACAACCAAAAATGTCTATCGGCCTTCTCTGAGACTGAGGTCGCCATTATTACAGGAGGCCGGGATCTGGAAACAATCCGCTACATGGTAACATCTGGGGTCAGTGGGGAATATTCCATGACTTTGTCTCAGGCCTCATCGGAGGCGACGCGCGCTTTGCGATGGATGCAATTATAGATCACATCCGTGTGATGATTTGTGCATAACTTCTCCGCTGGGATGGAAATGAGTTCAGCCGCGGCTCCTGCCAGTTGTAAATGAGTTTCTTTGCATTGGGAAGATTCCAGGTAGCAATTAGCGTTAATTAGCTGTACGGGCTCCTGCAGACGCCTGGAAGCTCATTTCCTTCATGATGAGGGGAAGCCTCCGCCTGTGACTGTGAAGTATGAGAAGCTCAGAAGATCTGCGGAGGCTGCAGACTCGTCCTCTCGTATCGGCCAAGCCTAGAGGATCCACCAATCCAGAAACCACAGCCGCCGTCTGGGATACCATCCCTCAATGTCAGATATACTGCCAGCTTAGGCTGTTTTCTGCTCCTTTGTACACACGGAGGGTTTTGGCTTCACAAAAATGCCTGAAGAATTGCTTGAAAAATGCTTGAAAGTCATTCATTACTAATATAAGACCGCTCTGCTGTTCACATTTTCAGTAGTTTTTTTTTTCAATGGTTTTCTTTTTTTCTGCTTTTGGGCTTTGAAGAAAGGCCTAATGGGAAAAAGGGAACCAGTCACCAGGTTGTTATGTCCTCACTAATAACGAGTATGCAAAGATTCTGGAGGAAAGGTTCTCATCAAAAGATACTAGATCTGCATGGAGAGGATTAAGAGAGGTCACCAATTATAAAAGCCACCCCACTATAGTGAACCCCAGCAGAAGTCTGGCAGCAGAGTTAAATGAATTCTACTGCAGATTTGAGGCAAGCTCTACACACAGTGGCTATTCATCTCTAAGCTCCTCAGTCTGTTCATATAAAGATCATTCATTGTGCAACACCCAAGTAGTGATCTTCGAGGCAGAGGTGATTCGCATCCTGAAGGGACTTAAGGTCAAAAAGGCACCTGGCCCTGATGGTGTATCTCCAATGTGTCTGAAAGTATGTGCTACCCAGCTTGCCCCTATACTGACAAATATATACAATGTGTCACTGAAAGAGTGCGTTGTACCTCAGTGTTGGAAAAGTTCGACAATTATCCCTGTCCCCAAGAAAGTGGGATCCTCTGAGTTGAACGACTATAGACCAGTAGCACTCACATTTGTAGCTATGAAAGTCTTCGAAAGAATTATGATGTCCCACCTGATAAAATTCACGTAGAAGCTATGGGACCCGCTTCAGTTTGCCTATAAGGAGAATCGTTCGGCAAACGACACTGTCAATCTGGCACTGAAGTACATTTTGGATCATACAGATGAACTGCACTCATATGTCCGGATTCTTTTCATGGACTTTAGCTCAGCGTTCAATACCATTGATCTGAATTTACTTCATAAGAAAATGGTAGCTCTTGGAGTCCCTCTCAACTTATGCTTGTGGATTTATAACTTCCTGACAGCCAGGATACAGAGTGTAAAAGTTGGACCATTCACTTCGGACACCTTGGTCACAAACATCGGGGCACCTCAGGGGTGTGTTTTGTCCCCGTTACTGTTTTCTCTCTATACGAATGATTGCATCTCTTCAGCAGACTCAGTAAAAATCTTGAAATTTGCCAATGATATGACACTGATTGGTCTCATCAGGGGAAATGCTGAAGACTTGTATCGGAGTGAGGTGGAAAGAATATGTGACTGGTGTAAAGCCAATAATCTTGTACTCAACACTAAAAAAACTGCTGAGATGGTTGTGGATTTTAGGAAAGATCAACATGAGATACTTCCAATCTACATCCATGACGAAGTGGTTCTTAGGGTCACAGAGACCAAATTCCTTGGTGTTATCTCTCATGATCTTAAATGGGGGAAAAACGTGGATGCTGTTATAAGAAAAGCACAACAGAGGATGTTCTTCCTGCGTCAGCTGAAAAGATATGGTTTGTCTAAGAATCTGCTGATCTTATTCTTTAATGCTGTCATCAGATCTGTGATTTGTTCCTCTCTGATAGTCTGGTATGGGGGAGCCACTGCGCATGACAAACTCCGCTTACAAAGGACTTTCAGATCAGCAGAGAGAATTATAGGTTCCCCCCTGCCTAAAATCCAGGATCTTTATGATAAGAGTATTCGATCACACGCATTGAAAATTTCATCCGATCCCTCTCACCCGGGACACTCCTCATTCCAACTACTCCCTTCAGGACGTCGCTTCAGAGTCCCCAAATGCAGCACCAACCGCCATATGAACAGCTTCTATCCACTCTCTGTTCAGTAATGAAATCGTCATGTGTAGACTATATACTGTATCTGTCTTGTTAGATGTTACTTGTTGTATCTGTTGTTATATATTATGTTGCCTCTTTGCCACAAAGAATTCCTTGTATATATGTAATATGTACTTGGCGATAATAAATTTGATTTGATAGTAATGGCCCTTTAATGCTGATTACATCTTTTCCTTCTATGTAGGATTTAGTTTTGAAGTTATACAGAAATCCCACATTTACATCATATGCTACTGAGCCGCTGCCTGATCGGGGCGATCGCTGCACTTCCATCGCTGCCTCATCCCCGACCATCCGCGGCCTCTGGGCCATGATAGATAGGTCTCTCTTGTCTCGATGATCTGCCTCCCATGCCCGGGTGTTATGGTGCTCTCACCCGGGGCAGGGACTCTGTTGGTATCAAGTAGACTCTTTCCCTGATTTTCCGCTACTATTGGTGGCCATCTCTTTCCCAGGATGTCAAAGACTTTGTGGCCTCTTGTCCATCCTGCTCCCAGAACAAGGTTCCCAGACAACCACCCTCCGGTCTTCTGCTTCCTCTCCCTGTACCTTCGGCTCCTTGGCAGCACACAGCCCGGCGCCTGTGCACTGAATTACTCTGCTCTGCCCTCAACAGGACAGAGCAGTGCGCCTGCGCAGGAGCCACGACAAGAAGCAAAGAAGAGGACGTCACCGTTAGAAGATGGGAGGCGCCGGACCGGACTGCAGCACCCATCGATCCAAAACCGGACCGCCCCTGGGTGAGTATAATATAACCAATTTTCTTATCTTTCAGGTTACATCAGTTTATCTGCAGCATTACGGAATGCTGTAGATAAGCCCCTGATGGCGGTGCCGGCAGCTGATACTCAAAAAAATAGGTGACAGATTCCCTTTAAATGCTCTTTTAGGGAATTATGAGTGAAATGAGTGTGGTCTCTTGTACCCATTAGCCAGGGCATCTTCCAGTTTGGAGGACCTGCGCTGTCTATGCACCAAAAGGAACGGTGACGGTTTCTGGAGTGGACCCTCTGGGTCGTGGCACCAACCCACACAGGGCGAGCTGACCTAGTGAGAACCACTCCCTATACAGGGAGTGTCAGGGGCAAGCCCAAGGGGGTGAGCCACCACGGCTGCTGGAACCAGATGGCCGGCTCACGGAAGACATGAGTGTGAGTGTCTAGAAGCAGAGAATGTGCAGGGTACAAGCAAGTGCAAAGCGTGGTCACAGGGTTTCACCATCTACAAGACATAGTCACGAGGGCACGGTGGATACAAAGCAAGGCAAGGCGTGTGCAGGAGGGCACGCCAGGGTCCAAGGCGTAGTGTGTGCAAGAAGACTTGCCGGGGTCCAAGGCATAGTGTGTGCTAGGAGGCACACCAGAGGTTTTAACAGTGTCACATCCTGTGGTCAGTTTATCATTGGACGGATACTTCTACTGAAAAAACGTTTTACAAAGTTGTCAACCCCTTTAAGGAATTAGTTCAGAATTTGTGCCTAAAAATCATTTGTATATGAATAGTTATGGTAAGAACACTAAGGAACCGAGAGGGGGTACACTTACAAAACCTTCCAGTGTTTCCAGTGCTGCCTAATGCTCCATCATCACTGTGGGCATTTCTGATCAACTTACCCCTGATAGAAAGTTTATTGGGAACATTGTAAAACTTGTAAAACTTTTCCTGGAATTTCTAATTTTCCCATATGTAACCCCCCCACCCAGCTACACTAGCGGATGGGAATCTATTAATCACTACATTATATTTTTAGCGTCCTCATTACGTTGTAACAAGGTGGTGCAGCAATGTTACAAGTGTCCAATTATAATGATACAAATCCGCTATAACAATACCATTTACATAATGTGCTCCCATGAGACCCGTTCACAGGGCGTTGTTATCTTTGCCCTACATAACAGTCGTATCATTATTCAGAAATTGATATTCATAAAACAAATATATAATTGTTGTATACGGGGCCCCGTGCTCCTGAGAAGACTCGCCCCTCGCGGACCGCAATAAATGAACCCCCAGGGTAAAATATTAAAGAGCGAGCTAATTACTGGAAGCACAACCAAACCACTTTGATCTTTTGCCTCGGCATCATTAATAAATATTCTTATGTGATCAGTAACGAGGGCTGATTACCATGTCTAATTACAGGACTGGCGGTGAAAGACGCGGGAGGAGATGTGCTAATGATCGTTATATAATCGCCCGTACACTCGGGCCAGATAACGTGCAGGAATGTTTCTACTGTAATTGGCCGGTTCTGTTCTCGGTAGAAGGACGGGTCAGCTCGCAGGGTTTATTTCATGGCTCTGAAAAGCTTATTATTTTTTAACTTGACAGCGCGAAAACTGTGGCTCGTCTCCCAGGGTCTACTTGTTAAAACTTCACCCGCTTATAATGATTGTACATTTACAAGAGACTTATAGGCGCCCATCGGGCATTCGTCTGGCGCATTTTGGAAGCGGCTCCATGTTTTTTGTTTTTATTATTGTAAAGTGACAAGAGATAAAACGTAAAGTCTCTCCAAGGATGTGATCGGAAACGCTGCTTTCATGGGAGTCTGTTTTTTTTTTTTTGGAGTCTTGTGATCTCTTTTGAGATGCCCATAAAAAGAAGCATCAGATATAGGGCAGTCTGTGCCAAATGCATATGCTCAGGACGAATGTGCCGACAGCGGCCGCAGTCCGGATGGAGACATCTGTCCTAGTGACCCTTTGTAAAAGAAGTAGAAAGCATGGTAGACATTAATTCTGGCCCTTTTGTATAGCAAAGTTCCTGCTAGACACAAGCCGAAATAACACACTTTTGGCCTCCATCTGCGCTCAGCCTAATTTTATGTCATAGAGATTAGCAAGACCCTGGTGCAGCAGATTCTGTGGCGGCTGGGTGAGAGCCCTTCAAATCACCTCTTTACTAAAATTCCGTGCCATACTGACCCGACTACTTGTGTGCGTCACACCACAACTATGATGTCACGCCAGGCCAAATAATGAAAAAGAGACAGGGGATATTGGCAGGTATGCGGCGGTTCGCATGGCTTCCATCCAGCGGTGCCACGGTTTTCCATATTGATTTGCTCATTTCTACTGTCTAATAAACGTAGATTAGACCGTCGAAAAAAGTGATTCATTCCGAATGATACAACCAGCACATCTCTGGGCACTTTTGTCTATCTTACTTTGAAACCAATTTTTTTCACCAGAGGCCCCTCATTGAAAGGGGGGTACTGTCATGTCTCTTTTTTTGAGTTGGGACAGTTCTGGTTCTGCTTTAATTTAAACGTGGTTTTTACTTTTGGGCCAGCAAGGGTTAATGTCAGTTTCCTTGCTGGCAGCTGCTGTGTTGCTGGTCAGCTGATGTGGGTGGTGATCACTCCCACTATCCTTTAAATACCCACACAATGCATCAGCTGATTGTTGATAAGTTTATCTCTGGAGACCAGCCTAGGAGTTGAGAGATCTCAGGTACCATCAGTGTATCAGCTGCTTGAGGTCCTGGTTCCATATCTTCTGCTGTGTGCAGCTTGCCGCAGAAGCTTGAGTTAAGTTTTTCGTTGTTACTTTCCTTTTCTGTCTCGTGCTTGTTATTATCCCCTGTGTTGTACCATCTGTAGTGGTGATGCTAGTGTCCTTGCCAGCCAGTGCACTAGCCAGGGTATAGTGTGGTGACAGCTAGGGACTAGACACATGACGGTGGCAGGGGGAAGGACCTGCATAGGGCTTTAGGGGAGCTTAGGGATAGACACAGGTTGTTGTTTAGGAGGTGCCCCATCCCTCGTTCCCTATTAGAACCTTCCTCTCCCTTTTTCCATCCATTTATGTATGTGTTGTGCCGTCCGGTGGATCGACGCCTTTTGGGTCGTGACACACACGCCATCATCTGTGGACACTGGAGAGTCTTGTGCAGACAGTGACACATCCAGAAAGTTGTGACAATTGGGCCTATCACATCATTGGGAGCGATCAGACGAGGAAAGAACTTTTTCATTTGTTGCAATAGATTAGTATCATCTTATGAGGGGTAAAATGAAACATTGTCAGCGCTGATCCCCAAGAATGAAATTCCTTTGCCACATCTTGTAATTCCGCACAATCGCTAATTAATGACTTAAAAAGTGCACAGGTTTCTGCAGAGCATTACAATATTGTAAAGGTCACCTACGATCTGCCATAATGGAAAGGTGACCTTATTACTGCAAAGACTTCAGCAGGTTAAAGAGGGGATCGTGTTCTAATAAAGCAGAAGATAAATGTTGTCATCTCATCTGACCGTTCCCTGCAGGTGTCCTGTCAGTTACTTTAGTTATTAGTAAGTGCCGTGTTCAGATTCTTAGGTTCTGGGGGTTAGGATTGGGGCTGCGTGATTCTGTCACTAATCTGTTACTGCAATGGGCGCCTCTCTCTGGAGGACCAGGCAGATTCATACATTACACTCACTGCATATTAATGTTAATGAGAACAGTGTAATGCTTCCTTTTTCCTGCGGGGGCACTGCCGAGGAATTGAATACTTGCCGCCATGTTAAGTGGCAGATAAGAAGGGCAAAGTGATCAATCGGTTCAATAGAAAATTCATTCAACAACGAACAAAATGATTGCCAAAACAGGAAATTACTTGTAATAATTCTCATAAGTCATAGGTTGGGTCTTTGACAGATCTGCAGCAAAATCCCCCCTGGATTTGCATGTCTATATTAATGATAATATCTTTAGCATGGACAGTGTAACAGTACTCGCAACCCTCACTGCCTTTTATGTCAGGGATGACTTGGTCTATGATATTCATCATGGTTGATAAGCAGACAGTAATTTGTGAGTTTAGCCAATGTTGCGAGATTGCTGCAGCCAGTATTTTTATTTTGCCCTCCATCCACACTGTGCCTTTTATATTGTCTATCTTTTGGTTGGTAGGAGTATTCTCAGATGGTGTTATGTAATTTTCCCCTTCGCAGGCATTATCTTTCATTTTCATTAGTCTATGATCTAATGGGTAAAGACTAGCTGCTATGAAGTCACACATACTCAGCACAGAACACAGACAAGAGGGAAATCTGCTCTTATATCTCTACGTAGAAAATATTCAAAAGTAGCAGCAGCATGGAGGACATTATACAGAAGTTTTGAGTAGTATAGCTGTGAATCCAGCTCCAGGTGGAGATGAACACTTACTAGAAACAGAAGCTTAGATGGACTATAGCAGCATTGAGCAATGTAAGTGTGAATTCAGCACTGGAGTGAGATGCACGCTTGCTAGAAAACATCATGGGGAACATATACAGCTGTACTGAGCATTGTAGCTGTGAATCCAGCACTGGGGGTGAGATTGACACTAGAAAGCTTCATGGAGAATGTATACTGCTGTACTTTGGCATGTAGCTGTGAATTCGGCACTGAGGTGAGATGCAGACTTATTAGAAAGCAGCAGCATAAAGGACTTTATGTAGTAGGTACAGAGCAGTGTATCTGAGAATCCTACTTTTGGGGTGTGATAAAACACATACTAGAAAGCAGTAAGATAGGTCTGTGTACCTCTCTCGATCACTCTGCTCCTTCCTATCCCCATAGACTTAAGTAGGCAGCAGCAATCTATTCTCTCAGAAAGCTGGCTGTCTCTCTTATCTTGAGCAGTATGGAAATTTAGCTATTTCAGAGTGAGATGTCGGGAGAAGCGGCTCATAAGTGTAGATAGAAGCAGATTTCTCTTGTAAACTATATTTCATTTTTTGTATATTTGCTTTTAATGTTGAAATATGCAACGTTTGTGAAATACCAGTGACCATTCAAAGGAGCTTAGAAAACGGGGGGTCGGCTGGCGGAGTAATGAGGCAGCGGAGCGTCCTGCCAGCATCCGGCATCTTGTATGATGGGAACTGACAGCGCAGCTTCAGCAAAGTGACACAGCAAAATGTCACATTGTCTCCCACTTGTAGATGTGCCAATGGCAGGAGGAATGACTCCGCTCTATGAAGAATCCCGGCTTATACGGAGGGAATTCATCACTGGAGGAGCTTTGTTGAAGTGCTGGTTTATATGAAAGCTGCAGGCGGGTCTCTTACTGACGGACAACAGATTGACATTTAATAAGATCGATAGAGCAATTCTAGAAACTCTACTTGTCATACTCTGTCTTGGCAAACACTATCCTCGTAAATCCTCTGATGCCACAATGGCAAAGACCAAAGCAAGGAATGGATTCTAGAATCCCTGAAACTTCTCATCAGGAAGCTTTAAGTGGCCTGCTATTCATATAATACCGGGTCCACGCGCTCTGCTGAGTGCTTCCCCCATTAGTCTGTTCACAGAGTGCAGCATGCACTCTCTACTCCCCATGTGTTCTCAATAATTCATACATGAGTCTCCGACAATAGCTAATAAATGCCAAAATCAGCTGAAGGGGTATTTCACTCTGCGGATCGCTTGTCCCCCATTGTTATAGCAAATAGCAGGAGTTTCCGCGCCGAGATACCAATCAGCTTGTCAATTTTAAGCAATTTACCTCTTCATAGACGAGAGTCTGTAGGTTTCATGTTATTCTCCTGATATCTGGCACCTGGACAAGGAAGAAAAAAAAGGCTGAAGGAGGGAAGTGATGGGCAGCAGAGATAATGTAAAAAGCAACCTATAAAATAGCATTGCAGTAAGTGTGATGGGAATCCACAAAATTAGCAAATGCTGCGAGAAGAAACAGGAAGATATCCCAAGACGTGAGAAATCCATAAGGTAGACGCCAAAATGGACACATATAGTTGCGCTCAAAAGATTACATACCCCGGCAGAATTTTTGCTTTCTTGGCCTTTTTTCAGAGAATATGAATGATAACACCAAAACCTTTTTCTTCCCTCATGGTTAGTGTTTGGGTGATGCCATTTATTGTCAAACTACTGTGTTTTCTCTTTTTAAATCATAATGACAACCCAAAACATCCAAATGACTCTGATCAAAAGTTCACATACCCTGGTGATTTTGGCTTGATAACATGCACAGAAGTTGACACAAATGGGTTTGAATGGCTACTAAAGGTAACATCCTCACCTGTGACCTGTTTGCTTGTAATCAGTGTGTGTACATAAAAGCTGAGTGAGTTTCTGGGATCTAGACAGACTCTTGCATCTTTCATCCAGCCACTGACGTTTCTGGATTGTGAGTCATGGGGAAAGCAAAAGAATTGTCAATGGATCTACCGGAAAAGGTAGTTGAACTGTATAAAACAGGAAAGGGATCCAAAAAGATATCCAAGGAATTGATAATGCCAGTCAGCAGCATTCAAACTGTGATTTAACAAATGGAACATCAGGGGCTCTGTAAAAACAAAACCATGGTAAGGTAGACCAACAAGAATTTTGTCCACAACTGCCAGGAAAATTGTTCAGGATGCTAAGAAAACCCACAAATAACATCAGCTGAAATACTGGACTCTCTGAAAAGTAGCGGTGTGGCTGTTTCAAGATGCACAATAAGGAGGTACTTGAAGAAAAATGGGCTGCATGGTAGAGTTGCCAGAAGAAAGCCATTACTGCGCAAATGCCACAAAGAATCTCGCCTACAATACGCAAAACAGCACAGAGACAAGCCTCAAAACTTGTGAAACAAAGTAATTTGGAGTGATTGAACTTTTTGGCCACAACCATAAACGTTACATTTGAAGAGAGGTCAACAAGGCCTATGATGAAAGGAACACCATTCCTACTGTAAAGCATGGAGGTGGATCGCTGATGTTTTGGGGATGTGTGAGTTACAAAGGCACAGGAAACTTAGTCAAAGTTGAAGGAAAGATGAATGCAGCAAGTTATCAGCAAATACTGGAGGCAAATTTGCAATCATCATCAGCCTAGAAGTTGCGCATGGGACGTACTTGGATGATCCAGCATGACAACGATCTAACACACAAGGCCAAGTCGACCTGTCATTGTCTACAGCAGAACAAAGTGAAGGATCTGGAGTGGCCATCTCAGTTTCCTGACCTCAATATCATTGAGCCACTCTGGGGAGATCTCAAGCGCACAGTTCATACTAGACAGCCCAGGAATTTACAGGAACTAGAGTTTTTTTTGCCAAGAAGAGAGGGCAGCTTTACCATCTGAGAAAATAAAGAGCCCCATTCACAACTACCACAAAAGACTTCAAGCTGTCATTGATATTAGAGGGGGGCAATACACAGTATTAAGAAATGGGGTATGTGAACTTTTGATCAGGGTCATTTGGATGTTTTGGGTTGTCATTATGATTTTAAAAAGCGAAAACACAGTAGTTTGACAATAAATGGCTTCACCCAACCACTAACCATGAGTGGAGAAAAAAGGTTTGGTGTTATCATTCATATTCTCTGAAAAAATGCCCAGAAAGCAAAAATTCTGCCGGGGTATGTAAACTTTTGAGCACAACTGTATTTAATGTAGAAATTATGGACTATAAGGCCATGTCCAGTGCTAGGATTTGTGAAGCAGCAGAGCACTACAAGTTCCTTTATTATTATTATTATTATTATTATTATTATTATTATTATTATTATTATTTTGCACTTCTTATATATTCCGCAGCGCTTTACAGACATTATCATCACTGTCCCCATTGGGGCTCAGAATCTACATTCCCTCTCAGTCTTTGGCGTGTGGGAGGAAACCGGAGAACCCGGAGGAAACTCACACAAAGACAGAGAGAACATACAAACTCCTTGCAGATGTTGTCCCTTGGTGGGATTTGAACCCAGAAGCGCTGCAAACCAACAGTGCTAACCACTGAACCACCGTATAATGTTAACCACTGATCCACCATGGCATGAAATACATGGAGGGATTCAAAGCAACATTGGTTCATCTCGCCAGAGTGGATCCACCGGTGTCTCCGGCACAAAGATGGGAACCAAAGTTCCAGCAGGATGTAACACAAATAACATATTCCAGTTCCTATGTTCCTTCAGTAAACGTTGCTCCATCTTGATGATTTTGGTGAGATCGCTCAGCCATCTAATGTCTATGGGGTCACAAGACTTTTCTCCGATGTCAGAAGATAGAAGAGCCAGACATGTTGGGTTCCAACTTACCACATCCTTTGTACCAGCCTATGATATGTCTCTGGTGGAAGTAAATGGCAGCTACTTGTCTCTCTTTCCCCATTGAATCCTCACCACCTCCTTCCCGCCAGCCTAGCAGAGTGTGCTTAATTGTGGTGGACTTCTAATAGCCATCAGCCACCGTAGTGTTTGGTCTGAAGATATCTTCAGAGGATGGAGATCTTTGCCATGGGGAAAAAGAATATGATGCAAAAGAAATGGAAGATCATAAGTAGTGGAGGTGGCCTTCAGGATAAGTTCTTCTGAACTGCCGAAAGTAAGCCAAGTGGAATGTGCACAGTTCCTGGCAATGTAGAGAATTAATTGCAAAGTCTTCACCTTGCAAATTACATTGTCTGTAACCAGAAACCAACCACAACTGATCATCACCAAGAGAAATCTTTGGAATCTGATTTAGCCCCCACTTCTGATGAATGAGTTCTCGTATTGTTTCCAGATCTTCTAGACGTCATTAAATACATTGTGTGAATGAATTAATAGGAGAGAAGTGTGCAGATGGTGAGACAGCTGAGGTTTAATGGCAGCCCCATCTCTGGGGAAAGCAGGAGAACAGAATATCCAGGGACCGACATGTTTCATCCTTCTCTCTGAAGATTTTCTGCAAAGACTTCATTCTGATATTTCAGGTAATCTCTTTCCCCACCATCCTGTAGAATGTACGCCCCCCGGGGCAGGGTCCTCTCCCCTCTGTATCAGTCTGTCATTGTTTGTTTACTGTAAGGCTGTGTGCACACGCTGCGGATTAGGTGCGGATTCATCCGCGCAGATTTTGTACAATCCGCAGGTGAAACCGCAGGTCAAAAGACCTGCGGTTTTACCTGCGGATTGCTCTGCGGTTTTGCCCTGCGGTTTTTCATCTCCTCAATGGAGGAGATGGCAAACCGCAGGAGAATCCGCAGAAAGAATTGACATGTCAATTCTTTCTGCGGATTGAAAACCGCAGATAATCCGCGCGGAAAATTCCGCACCGTCTGCACTGCGGTTTTTGATTCCCATAGGGAATCATGGTACTGTACACCGCAGCAAAATCCGCAGCGTGTGCACACAGCCTAAGTGATATCTGTAATTTGTATGTAACCCCTTCTCATGTGCAGCACCATGGAACCAATGGTGTTATAGAAATAAATGGAATCAATGGAGCTATATAAATTAAATAATAATAATAATAATCTGGATTATGAAGAAAGAGACAGCTATACTGAAGACCTCAGTGGTTTGTAGCAAGACTCAGAATTCAGCACCACGGACAGAGTTGCACATTTCTGTCTTCCGTGTCCATTGAGCTGTCGGTTTATTTTGAGGGTGATTAACTGAGAATCCGAGAAAGAAAGGTTCAAATTGTACAAATTCAGATGTAGCTCTGGTAACAGTTGTATCCATGAAACCGTATCGTAGGCTAAAGAAGGGGGGCGGATTATTACAGGATCAAATATATACAGTCTGCAACCATAGAGACGCATAAGTCTGCGTGGGAGCTGCATACACAATATGAAATCAGAATTTTATTGAAGCCTATTTGGTAAGTTGCTTCCTTTTTATTTTAGGTGCATTTGAGTAATATGAAAAAAGTGAGGTTTGCAAAAGGCCTAAATCGATGATCTCCAGCCATTGCAAACCCACAGAGTGTCAGCGCATGGAGGGAGTGGTAGTTTTGCAGCAGTCGGAGAGTCAACGGCCAGAGCCGTACTTCTTGCTGACTTTCATCCTGGCTGCTTTGTACTTTTGTGTACTTGACTCCTTGAGATCTTCTACGATCCATTAGTCTGACTTGTCATTATCTAGACTTGTGGCACTTGTGATCCTGAGAAGGAGAGATGACAGAAAATCACTGCTGATTACATGGATCAGATATGGGATTTTACAGAAAGGATTCTTTTATGAAACGCCTTTAAGACGAAGTCTCAAATCGCCGACCTTTCTTCATTGTATCCACAATTCAGTGAGTTGGATCCTTAATTTAGAAGAAAGGATTTGACGATAGAAGACTTTGAAGTCAGAAGTGTCAAGAATCAGGCCGGGAAGGACTGTGTTATATATCACTATCCAGCTCCTTATTATAGTAGAGTATGAGCAGTCTCCTCAGTGTGGATTATTGAGCAGCGTACTCTGTGGAATACTCCATTCCTGATTTTTGCGTTAAGAGTGCGGAGCGTTATGTCCTTCTTTCAGGACCCTCCTGTATCAGCCAGTGGCTACAAGGAGCATCACTCCCTCCTTGGAGGACCCAGCGTGCCCGTACATTACACCTGCTGTCCATTGCTGACATTGAGACGGTGTAATGCCTTATCTCACCTGCAGAGGCGCTGCTGGATTATGGCTCCTCTGGTGCCAGGTTCCGCACACTGTACATGTGATTGCTGGGGGGCACAGCAGAGGACATCCTCAGGGAAAGACATTGTCCATCCTGGACAATCCCTTATAAATCATTGCTTGACCATTGTGACTGTCGCCTTACAAGACTGTCAGATCGCTGCGGAAATTCCCATCTATATACTTTTTTTTGCAGCTTGGAGCTTTACCCTGCGATTATTCAAGTTAATTGAGGATCTTGAAATACTTTCCGACACATATCGGAGAGTCCTGAACGTGCGCCTCCGCCCCCTTGAGATCTATATATTCTTTAGGTGCATGCACAAGGATTTATCCTGAGATGACACTTTCTAAATAAACCTATTTTCACCTAAAATGTGAAATTGGCCATTTATTAGCGAAGCTACTAGTAACATTTCAGTATTGCAGCGGCCATTTTTGCCATGGTGGAAATGAACATGTACATGATACCCACGCCGCTCCGAGTCTCATGGGCAGGAAACTTTTCATGAACTTCCTTTGCTGAGTTTGTTGGGGGTGCGGCGGCGCTCGTCAGTGCTGGTAGAGCAGATGTATCCCCCCCGCTGTCGATCTGCTCTTATTCCCCAGAGCATATGGATGTTCTATAATTAAGGGTATGGCGGGGAGCTTGACATTAACAATTAATAAATTAATATCACGCTGTCGGCGTCTCGTTGTAGCTCGTTCTTGGAATATATGGCAGTTTTTCTTAAATTAACCCCTTCATTCAATCTGCACCAAGAAAAACATGACTGATTAGTTCCAAACCATAAATCCACCGCTAGCTGCTTTGTGCCATCACCAGCCCCGAAGCCATGATGCCATCGTTCTTCCATTCAAGGATGACTGAGGCCTGTGATTGGCTGCAGTGGTCATGCGACTAGAACAGAGCGGATATGCTCTGTCGACGCTTGATTCTATTCACCTGACTGCTGCAGCCAATCACAGACTGCAGCGGTCCTGTGACAAGAACGGTGACGTTGTAGCTTCCTATAGTAACAGCCTTCCGCTGGATTTTTAAAATTTTACCTTAATCCCTCATCCAGTTTCCGCGGCTCCACTGATTCTGGAACCGTTTTTTTCTTTTTTTTCTGTGCCCCCCTTTTCCAATATTATGCCCCCTGGTAATAAAGGTGCACATTTGGGGCGACACACACTTCGCTCTATACAAATGCGACCTGACATACAATTGACGGGAAAGTGATTCTGCCGATAAACGCCATGGAACTCGTTTTTTCTTTTCCCGTAACTAAAAATGTCCGAAGGTTTGTAGTTTATTACCGTGATGATAATCCGGCAGTAACAGCGGACTCTGCGTCTACAGAAGACTCCTGGGAATCCTGAGATCAGCAAGTCCGAGGGACGTCTGCAGAACGGCGTCCCATGTGAATGGATAGAGCTGCGCAGTGCGACTGTCACCTTCTCCGGTGGGCTTATTACGGTGTGGATCCCAGCTCCTGGCAGCCCACCTGCTCCATGTACAGGATAACGCCCCCTACTGTTAATAGACGATACCAGGGAGTTCTGTGACCATATAAAGCCCAAACCTGTAAGCCGCAGAAATCAGCACGAGCCGTGGACCTCCAAGATGGCTCCTAATAGTCTTTATAATTGACAGTAGGGGGTATTCCTTATAATACACACCACAACTACTGCAGAACCTCTCTTTGAAGAGTACCTTCCTGAATTCGAATTTATGGAGCAGCTGAGGTGTATTGTGAGGTTCTGCATCAGCAGAGGTGTGTTGTGAAGTTCTGCAGCAGTTGAGGTGTATTATGTGGTTCTGCAGCAGCTGAGGTGTATTATGATGTTCTGCAGCAGCTGAGGTGTATTATGAGGTTCTGCAGCAGCTGAGGTGTATTATGAGGTTCTGCAGCAGCTGAGGTGTATTATGAGGTTCTGCAGCAGTTGAGGTGTGTTATGATGTTCTGCAGCAGCTGAGGTGTATTATGATGTTCTGCAGCAGTTGAGGTGTATTATGAGGTTCTGCAGCAGTTGAGGTGTGTTATGATGTTCTGCAGCAGTTGAGGTGTATTATGAGGTTCTGCAGCAGTTGAGGTGTGTTATGATGCTCTGCAGCAGTTGAGGTGTGTTATGATGCTCTGCAGCAGTTGAGGTGTATTATGATGTTCTGCAGCAGCTGAGGTGTGTTATGAGGCTCTGCAGCAGCTGAGGTGTGTTATGATGTTCTGCAGAAGCTGAGGTGTGTTATGAAGTTCTGCAGCAGCTGAGGTGTATTATGATGTTCTGCAGCAGCTGAGGTGTATTATGATGTTCTGCAGCAGTTGAGGTGTGTTATGAGGTTCTGCAGCAGCTGAGGTGTATTGTGATGTTCTGCAGCAGTTGAGGTTTATTATGAGGTTCTGAAGCAGTTGAGGTGTATTATGAGGTTCTGCAGCAGTTGAGGTGTATTATGAGGTTCTGCAGCAGTTGAGTTGTGTTATGATGTTCTGCAGCAGCTGAGTTTATTGTGATGTTCTGCAGCAGCTGAGGTGTGTTATGAGGTTCTGCAGCAGCTGAGGTGTATTGTGATGTTCTGCAGCAGTTGAGGTTTATTATGAGGTTCTGAAGCAGTTGAGGTGTATTATGAGGTTCTGCAGCAGTTGAGGTGTATTATGATGTTCTGCAGCAGTTGAGGTGTATTATGAGGTTCTGCAGCAGTTGAGTTGTGTTATGATGTTCTGCAGCAGCTGAGTTTATTGTGATGTTCTGCAGCAGCTGAGGTGTGTTATGAAGTTCTGCAGCAGCTGAGGTGTGTTATGAAGTTCTGCAGCAGCTGAGGTGTATTATGATCTGCAGCAGCTGAGGTGTATTATGAGGTTCTGCAGCAGTTGAGGTGTATTATGAGGTTCTGCAGCAGTTGAGGTGTATTATGAGGTTCTGCAGCAGCTGAGGTGTATTATGAGGTTCGGCAGCAGTTGAGGTGTGTTATGAGGGTTCTGCAGCAGCTGAGGTGTATTATGAGGTTCTGCAGCAGTTGAGGTGTATTATGATGTTCTGCAGAAGTTGAGGTGTATTATGATGTTCTGCAGCAGCTGAGGTGTATTATGAGGTTCGGCAGCAGTTGAGGTGTATTATGAGGTTCTGCAGCAGTTGAGTTGTGTTATGATGTTCTGCAGCAGCTGAGGTTATTGTGATGTTCTGCAGCAGCTGAGGTGTATTATGATCTGCAGCAGCTGAGGTGTATTATGAGGTTCTGCAGCAGTTGAGGTGTATTATGAGGTTCTGCAGCAGCTGAGGTGTATTATGAGGTTCTGCAGCAGTTGAGGTGTATTATGAGGTTCTGCAGAAGTTGAGGTGTATTATGAGGTTCTGCAGCAGCTGAGGTGTATTATGAGGTTCGGCAGCAGTTGAGGTGTGTTATGAGGGTTCTGCAGCAGCTGAGGTGTGTTATGAGGTTCTGCAGCAGTTGAGGTGTATTATGATGTCCTGCAGAAGTTGAGGTGTATTATGAGGGTTCTGCAGCAGCTGAGGTGCACTATAGATATACTATAGACAATCTGTTGTTTTCCTGCTCGATCTTGGCATTTTCTGTGATATTCTCTATGTCTCTTAGTTTAGCACTGAGCCTAGTTACAATGTGTCAAGGTCTCTTCTAGTTGCTGGTTTCTATGGTGACAGCAGTTTAGTTTATGCAGTTATTAACATGCAATGATCTGTTCCAACCAGTACGTTAGTCACATAACCAATGCTGCCCCCAGTCATCTCGGTCTTAGGGGTACTAATGGGTGGGTGGAATTTGGCCATGTCCATATAAAGGGTCAGGGACAAAATCTAAATGATGGGATTAGTCCGGTTATATAACTTCATGATTTGCATTTGACACTAGATGATTTTTGGAAAACCAATTTGGCTCTGAAAACGGATCCCTTTCTCTCTATCATGTAATTAGGATCTACAAGTTTCATGATGATCCAGGGGAAAGATACATCATCGTAAATGGAAACCATCGGTACCAGTCCGTTGTAATTACTAGCTGGAAATGTCCTGTGTCATGGGGTCTGCAGCAGTCTACAGGGGTCTTCTTTAGTTTTACAATTCATGGTGGCCACAGACAGAGACCTGTCCCATCTTGTACTTTAGATACATGAAATATACAGATCTGAGATGACTGCTTGAAATAATTACTCACTGTATCTATAGGTTCTCTGCCTCGATAGCGAACCATTCTTGTGTAAAGTCACAGTCCGGTCTGAAATGTTTTTCTTTAATGACCTCAGTAATGTGGAGCTACAGATAATAGTTATGTAGCACTGACTATGGGGGAGATGGGGGCTGCAAACGTGGATGCTGCATCAAGGCATTACCAAAGCGCACCTGTCACGTCATGTTACTGTTCAGAATAAGCTACCAAGTGCATGTAGGAAGAACACTATTTCCGACCATTAAATGTCTTGTATCCTACATTTTTCATCCATTCTATCTTTGATTTTCAATGGTCTTTGAGCTAGGGAGTTGGAACCAGTTGGAATTATGCCCCCCCCCCCCCCCCCCGGATACATATAGCACACAGACATGAGAGATTCTTGCTCTCCTTTCTCTCTATAAATATACACACAGAAGCAGCAGCATGGATGACATTATACAGCAGTATTGAGCAGAATAGCTGTGATTCCTGCACTTGGGATAGATAAAATACTTTTTGTGTGCAGTAGTAATAAACAGTGTAGCTGTGAATCCAGCAGCAGCATGGAATGCATAATACAGCAGTATTAATCAGTGTTACTGTGAATCCAGCACTGAGGTGTGATCAAATACTTACTAGAAATTAGCAGCATATAGGGCATTATACAGTACAGCTTTACTGACTAGTGTAGCTATGAATCCAGCACTGAGGTGAGATAAACACTTACTAGAAAGTAGCAGCCCTTTCTGTGAGTCTTCTGCCTATCTCTCAAGCTGCTCCTGCTTTCTATATAAACTGTTGTAGACCATTGTATTATGGCACCACAGTGGGCAGGCAGAATGTTGATGTGAATAGTTAATTTCAGAAACTTTCTGGGCTGGTGAACGTGTCGCTTCTTGTTTTCTACTCGGAGTAACTCTGATCCCGATGCTCCGGACATTGGAAATGGCGGATAGTCTGGGAGACTGATGCATGTTGTGCTGCCTTGTACTCGTCCCCTAGAGATCGGATCCTGTGGATGTTCTATTTGAGTGGTGTCTCAGGATTTCGGCGGCGGTTCACTGCATTGTTCTCACCTCTACCCATTCATAATGCACTTGACATAATTCTGCTCCATTTACCAGTAAAGATGATGAATGGACTTCATTGCAGGACGAGGGGGTAAAAATAAAAGAATGACCAAGTTCCGAGGTCCCTGTCAGTAAGATAAATCTGGTTATTATATTCAGGGCACAGTCTCCCCCTCGGGGGTTCTGCAGCTTTAGGAGGCATTATCCATGTGATACACTTGATTCTATTTATATGAGACGACTCGCTCATTGTAAGATCGATAGGACAAGGGGCGCGTACTGCGGAGGATTCGCTCTCTGCTCGCTAATCTTGTGCGCTCGTATCCATACCTCTCGTTATTGATTGTCACTGGGGTCTCGGGGGTCTTAGTGAAAATCTTCACTTGGTTTGGATATAGGAAGTTGGTTTTCCAGGTCACAATTTTCTTTTTGTTTGTGCAGTTTTTGTTTCGCTGTTATGATCAATGTCGAATCGTTGACCTTTCAGCAAGAATACAGTACTGTAATAAGAGCGATAACTGCAAATCAGACGCTTCTAGGACCCCAGTGAAGACCCTAGACAACAGCTGGAGCTTCCAAGAGGAGAGGGACATAGGTATGGGATATAGTTTTATTGGAAAAGATCCATTAACGTTATAAAGTATTCACTGGTATCTCTGCTTCTCTATAATTTGGAGTCCAGTGGGTGGTCTTCCGTGACAGACAGCCCCCACCTACTAGTATAACTAGTATTAGGTTATCGCAGAGGAGGACGTGAACCAAGCCAAGGGCGCTTCCACTTGATGAGAACGAGGATCCATAAGTAAAAAGATAATTATTGTATTGGAAAGACCCTGGCACAGAGTGCGTCACATTTTACACATAAAAAACATATAAAGTTCTGTAAAAACCATGAGACCCAACGCGTTTCGGCTGTATAGCCTTCATTTAGCCGTACCCAGAAGATGGCAATCCCATGGCTGAGCCCTAAGTTATCCGACAAGCCAGAAGCATGCAGAGAAAAGAGGAGACCTTAACCCAAAAATCAAAATGTGACATGACCGGTCTTACCCAGGTTGTAGCGGCAGAGATATAGGGGCCCTGTGTCAGCAGGGGTCCTTCTTGCCCTAAGCTGAAAACCTTTTCAGACCTAATACCTCTCAAGGTTTGTTACCGTTGTATCCAGTCTAGGCAATGCTACACGCTGATCCAATGTATCACTGTAAGTACAATGTGTCCGACTGTCAGCCCACAGGATCTGAACATGGATCAGGTGTTGGATGCTGATGGACACCTCTGCTTCGGCCTCATCCGCTCAGAGCTCGGTGAGTTATTTCTAGGGAGAATCAGGCTGAAGGCTTCTTTTCCTCATAATGATCCTTCATAAGGGACATGATATGAAAATAGGAAATCAACATAAAATCGCTGGCAGCCATCTCTTCTCCCCATCGTATGTTTCTTATTACATTGTCGGTGTACGTCATAACGAAGCAGCGAAATCCTGGAGACACCAGTTCAATCGACGTGATTATTTCAGGGTAATCATGTAGATCGCAGGATTCCTCCCGAGAACGATTCATTCCCTTTAAGGTTGTGTGCACACGCTGCAGATTTTTTCTGCAGAAAAATCCGCATCGCTTGGCAGAAACCGTAGGGTAAAACGCATGCAGTTTTCCTGCGTTTTCCTATCCTTTGTGCAGCGGAATTGATGTAGATTCTTGTGCGGGTTTGGGCTGTGCGGATTGTGGAGAGAGAGAGAGAGATTTGTCCCGGAACGAAAACTGCAATAGTGGTTCCGCAAAAAAGAAGTGACATGCTGCGGGAAATAAACCGCAGCAAATCTACGTGGAATTTTCCGCAGCATGTGCACAACGGTTTTGATTTTCCATTGATTATAATGGTACTGTACACCGCAGCAGAAACTGCTGCGGATCCGCAGTCTGTGGCAGGCAGTCTGTGGCATCTCGTTGGCAGGCAGTCTGGCATCTCGTTGCCAAGCAGTCTGGAATCTTGTTGGCAGGCAGTCTGGGGCATCTCGTTGGCAGGCAGTTTGTGGCATCTCGTTGGCAGGAAGTCTGTGGCATCTTGTTGGCAGGCAGTCTGTGGCATCTCGTTGGCAGGCAGTCTGTGGCATCTCGTTGGCAGGCAGTCTGTGGCATCTCGTTGGCAGGCAGTCTGTGGCATCTCGTTGGCAGGCAGTCTGTGGCATCTCGTTGGCAGGCAGTCTGTGGCATCTCGTTGGCAGGCAGTCTGTGGCATCTCGTTGGCAGGCAGTCTGTGGCATCTCGTTGGCAGGCAGTCTGTGGCATCTCGTTGGCAGGCAGTCTGTGGCATCTCGTTGGCAGGCAGTCTGTGGCATCTCGTTGGCAGGCAGTCTGTGGCATCTCGTTGGCAGGCAGTCTGTGGCATCTCGTTGGCAGGCAGTCTGTGGCATCTCGTTGCCAAGCAGTCTGGCATCTTGTTGGCAGGCAGTCTGGGGCATCTTGTTAGCAGGCAGTCTGGGGCATCTCGGCAGGCAGTCTGTGGCATCTCGTTGGCAGGCAGTCTGTGGCATCTCGGCAGGCAGGCAGTCTGTGGCATCTCGTTGCCAAGCAGTCTGGCATCTTGTTGGCAGGCAGTCTGGGGCATCTTGTTAGCAGGCAGTCTGGGGCATCTCGGCAGGCAGTCTGTGGCATCTCGTTGGCAGGCAGTCTGTGGCATCTCGGCAGGCAGGCAGTCTGTGGCATCTCGTTGCCAAGCAGTCTGGCATCTTGTTGGCAGGCAGTCTGGCATCTTGTTGGCAGGCAGTCTGGAGCATCTTGTTGGCAGGCAGTCTGGAGCATCTCAGCAGGCAGTCTGGAGCATCTCAGCAGGCAGTCTGGGGCATCTCGTTGGCAGGCAGTCTGTGGCATCTCGTTGGCAGGCAGTCTGTGGCATCTCGTTGGCAGGCAGTCTGTGGCATCTCGTTGGCAGGCAGTCTGGGGCATCTTGTTGGCAGGCAGTCTGGGGCATCTTGTTGGCAGTCAGTCTGAGGCATCTCGTTGGCAGGCAGTCTGGCATCTCGTTGGCAGGCAGTCTGTGGCATCTCGTTGACAGGCAGTCTGAGGCATCTCGTTGGCAGTCAGTCTTAGGCATCTCATTGGCAGTCAGTCTGGAGCATCTCGTTGGCAGGCAGTCTGGAGCATCTCGTTGGCAGGCAGTCTGTAGCATCTCGTTGGCAGGTAGTCTGTGGCATCTCGGCAGGCAGGCAGTCTGGGGCGCGTCTGTGTTGTAGGCATTAGTGGGAAGATGCATTTTGGTGGCAGTCACCCTTCGGGCACCGCTATGACAGACGTCTTTGTGGGAGGCCATATGGTCGGGGGCATTTGAAGTAGTGTGTAGGAAAGGTATTGGGCGCTTGTGGCTGGAATAGACAATTATTATTTATTATTATTTATTGTTATAGCGCCATTTATTCCATGGCGCTTTACATGTAAGGAGGGGTATACATAATAAAAACAAGTACAATAATGTTAGACAACACAAGTCATAACTGGTACAGGAGGAGAGAGGACCCTGCCCGCGAAGGCTCACAATCTAGAAGGGATGGGTGAGAATACAGTAGGCGAGGGTAGAGCTGGTCATGCAGCGGTTTGGTCGATCGGTGGTTACTGCAGGTTATAGGCTTGTCGGAAGAGGTGGGTCTTCAGGCTCTTTTTGAAGGTTTCGATGGTAGGTGATAGTCTGATATGTTGTGGTAGAGAGTTCCAGAGTAGGGTTGATGCGCGAGAGAAATCTTGTATGGGATTGTGGGAAGAGGAGATGAGAGGGGAGTAGAGAAGGAGATCTTGTGAGGATCGGAGGTTGCGTGCAGGAAAGTACCGGGAGACGAGGTCACAGATGTTTGGAGGACTCAGGTTGTGGATGGCTTTGTATGTTATGGTTAGGGTTTTGTACTGGAGTCTCTGGGCAATGGGGAGCCAGTGAAGGGATTGACAGAGGGGAGAAGCTGGGGAATAGCGGGGGGACAGGTGGATTAGTCGGGCAGCAGAGTTTAGAATAGATTGGAAGGGTGCGAGAGTGTTCGAGGGGAGGCCACAGAGCAGGAGGTTCCAGTAGTCAAGTCGAGAGATGATGAGGGCATGGACTAGGGTTTTTGCAGATTTTTGGTTGAGGAATGAACGGATTCGTGAAATATTTTTGAGTTGAAGTCGGCAGGAAGTGGAAAGGGCTTGGATATGTGGTTTGAAGGAGAGATCAGCGTCAAGGATTACCCCGAGGCAGCGAGCTTGTGGGACTGGGGAGAGTGGGCAGCCATTTACTGTAATGGATAGGTTCGTTGGGGGGGGTCACGTGAGATGGGGGAAAGATGATGAATTCTGTTTTGTCCATGTTAAGTTTCAGAAATCTAGCGGAGAAGAAGGATGAAATAGTGGACAGACATTGAGGGATTCTGGTTAGTAGGGAGGTGATATCTGGTCCAGAGATGTAGATCTGTGTGTCATCAGCATAGAGATGATACTGAAAGCCATGAGATTCTATGAGCTGTCCCAGGCCAAAGGTGTAAATGGAGAAGAGCAGGGGTCCTAGGACTGAACCTTGTGGGACTCCGACAGATAGGGGGCGAGGTGAGGAGGTGGTGTGTGAGTGGGAGACGCTGAATGTCCGGTCTGTTAGGTATGATGAGATCCAGGATAGGGCCAAGTCTGTGATGCCAAGGGATGAGAGGGTCTGTAATAGGGAATGGTCCACTGTGTCAAAGGCAGCCGACAGGTCCAGGAGGAGGAGGACAGAGTAGTGTAGCTTGCTCTTGGCGGTTAAGAGGTCATTGGTGACCTTAGTAAGGGCAGTTTCAGTGGAGTGGTGTGACCGGAAGCCAGATTGTAAGCGGTCGAAGAGGGAGCAAGAAGAGAGATGGGAGGACAGTTCAAGGTAGACGTGTTGTTCCAGTAGCTTGGAGGCATAGGGGAGAAGTGATATAGGGCGATAGCTAGATACAGAGGATGGGTCAAGAGAGGGCTTTTTGAGGATAGGTGTGATGGAGGCATGTTTAAATCTTGAGGGGAAAACACTAGTTGTTAGTGATAGGTTGAAGAGATGGGTTAGGGTTGGGATAATAATAATCTTTATTTTATAATAATCTTTATTTTTATATAGCGCTAACATATTCCGCAGCGCTTTACAGTTTTGCACACATTTTCATCACTGTCCCCGATGGGGCTCACAATCTAAATTCCCTATCAGTATGTCTTTGGAGTGTGGGAGAAAACCGGAGTACCCGGAGGAAACCCACGCAAACACGGGGAGAACATACAAACTCCTTGCAGATGTTGTCCTTGGTGGGATTCGAACCCAGGACCCCAGCCCATGAAGACTGTGGTGAGGTTTTGGATGAAGTGGGATGGGATCGGGTCAAGTGCACAGGTGGTGAGATGTGATCTTGAGAGTAGAGTGGAGAGTCGATCTTCTGTAATGGTGGAGATGTTGGTTTTGGAGGTGGAGGGCTGGGAAGTCGGGAGAAAGGGCTCTGGGGGTTGTTAACTAAAACTGTCTCTGATGTTATCAATCTTCTGTTTGAAAAATGAGGCAAAGTCTTCAGCTGAGATAAGTGGGGAGGGAGGAGGTGCTGGGGGACGGAGGAGAGAATTGAAGGTGTTGAATAACTGTTTAGGGTTGTGAGACAGGGAGGATATGAGAGATGAGAAGTAGGTTTGTTTAGCTGTGGCGAGTGTGGTCTTGAAAGTAGTGAGGGACTGTTTGAATGTGATGAAGTGCTCGTTGGAGTGAGATCTTTTCCATCTGCGCCCAGCAGCCCTGGAAGCTCGCCTCAGTTCTTTGGTCAGGCTGGTGTGCCAGGGCTGTCTGTTGATTTTGTGAGCTTTGGTATGTGTAAGTGGGGCAGCAGATTCCAAAGCTACAGCTATTGTGTTATATAGAGCAGCAGCATCATCCGCATTGTGTAAGGAACTTATATCTGTGAGAGGGAGGAGGGATTCAGAGAATGAGTGTAGGTCAAGGTGTTTAATATTTCTGCGAGGGTGTGAAAGTTTATGGGGTGGGGATTGTAGACATGGAGTGGAGAGGGAAGAGAATGTGAGAAGGTTGTGGTCAGAGAGAGGAAGAGGTGAGTTAGAGAGGTTAGATAGGGAGCAGAGGCGGGTGAAGATGAGGGCCAGTGTGTGGCCATCTTTGTGGGTGGCTGTAGAAGACCATTGAGTGAGGAAGAGAGAGATAGAAGTTTAGTGGCAGCTGAGAGGGAAGTGTCAATGGGGATGTTGAAGTCGCCCATGATGATAGTAGGGATGTCCGCGGAAAGGAAATGAAGTAGCCAGGTGGTGAAGTGGTCAAACAAGGTGGTGGCTGGCCCTGGGGGGCGGTAGATGACAGCCAGTTGGAGGTTGGAGGGGGAATAGATGCGCACAGAGTGCACCTCAAAGGAAGGGAGGGTAACAGAGGGTGGCAGTGGGATTGGGGTGAAGGAGCAGGCATCTGACAGGAGAAAACCATCTCCTCCGCCATGTTTGCTGCTGGGGCGGGGGGTGTGAGAAAGGTGGAAGCCACCATATGAAAGTGCAGCAGGAGAGGCTGTGTCAGAAGGGGTGAGCCAGGTTTCTGTGATGGCGAGGAAGGAAAGTTTGGTAGTAACAAAAAGATCATGGATGTAGGAAAGCTTGTTGCAGACAGAGCGAGCGTTCCACAGAGCTCCTGTTAGTGGGACTGGGGAAGTGGGGGGCTGGGTGAATGGGTATAAGGTTGGAGTGGTTACGGAAGGTTGTGATAGAGCGTGAAAGGGAGGTAGAAATGACTGTGGGAATGTGGTGAGGAGGACCAGGATTTGGAGAGATATCACCAGCAGTGAGAAGAAGCAGAGAAAGTGTTAGCAGGTGGGAGCAGGAGAGGGCATGAGGGGGCTGTCTGTGTCTAGAGACAGAGGATTGTATGTTAAGGAATAGTTTTGAGGAGGAGGTGAGGTGGATGGGGAGGATTGAAGAAGAGATGAACAGTTCCTTACTAGGAGTAGGGATTAGGGGAATTAGCAGAAAGTGAAGGATTATAGGGGTGAAAGTGAAAACAAACAGAAACATTGTTTACAGTGGCTGTGTACAGTTACCTTCAGTTCCCTTCAGGTTCAATTCTGGTTTTAATTCTAAAATTTATCTTCACACTTTTAGGACACACTTATAGGAATCAGACTGAAGTCTATGCAGACTTGAGCTATGCAATATATGTACAACTAAGTGCAGTCAGGTGTGAAGCAGAGAGGAGTGGTCTCTGCTCTTCTTGGCCAGATAATTAAGAGTGGACCAGTTGCATATGATCAAGCCAGAGTAAACAAGGTCATAAATAACTCTGGGGTAAGCTGGGGTTAGCTGAAAGGCATACCATGTGAATGCTAGGTGCAGAGGCAAGTCTATTTGCAAAGCTGGGTGATGTACTATGTGCACTTCATAGACAGACAGCAGGAGAGCTGGGTGGATGAACATACCTGTCGGAAGACTAGAGATGCTTGTTAGAGTGCGATGGTGGCAGGTAGCAGGGCACAGTCTGTATACATCCTTCTGGTTTTAATTCTAAAATTTATCTTCACACTTCTAGGACACACTTATAGGAATCACACTGCAGACTGAAGTCTATGCAGACTTGAGCTATGCAATTATACAATTAAAGGGATCCTGTCATTTGCCATAGATGTCAACTATTTTTATCTGCTGTACATGCCACTGTTCTCCTGAGTCCGGAGTTATGGCCTCCTCTTCAGCGTGTGTACGTATAGCTTTTGTTAGGTCCTCTTTAAGTGCTGGCAATAATAAACATTTGGTTGTGCATAGAATTTGGGGTTGTGTTAGATTTAAAAAACAAAAACTGTCTGCTTTAATCCAGAAACGGTGACCTGAAAGGAGTTTTATGAAATAAGAAGGACATGTCGAACTTATTGCAGAAACAGTGCCTCTCCTGGCCATGGCGGTGTCTGGTATTGCAGTGTTCACTTGAGGACATTACCAGATGCCATTGCCAGCGATGAGCTTCTTTTCTCGGTGATCCTCTTTACGGTTACTGTTCTCGTCTGGTGTAAACTTTCTTTTCCAGTATTTTGGCCTCTTCTGAAGATCATTTTGGTGGCTTAGTTTTCTCGTTTGGAGCCTCGTGTGATATGAGAGATATTGTGGCTTTCTGCCTCCAGGCACGTTAACTTGATGGAGTAATGTCTGCAGAAGTAATCCAAAGCTTTTACCTTGTCAGTCAAGTGTTTGTCGGATAATGGGGGGGATTGGTCTGAAGCTGCTGCCAGACCACTACATAGACGTTACTTCTGCCGGGATTTAAGGATCTCCGCGCGTCACAACCCGAAGCTGCAGAGATATTCTGTGTATAAGGATCGCGCTGGTTGATCTAAGGCTGGTTTCACACTTGCGTTTTTTTGCGCTGTTTTTTTACGCAAACAACGCATGCGTTTTTTTTCTATACTTTATATGGGTGCGCATACACATGCGTTTGTACATGTATGTGTTTTTTTGTAGTGTGCGCTCGGGCGCACAAAATGCATCCTGTTGCATTTTTTGTGCATCCGACTTGTCCCAAAAAAATGCATGCGCACACAATGCGTTTTTTTTTTCACCCAAACACCCATTATAGTCTATGGGCGTGCTGACGTGCGCATGGTAATGCGCACGTCAGCACAAAAAAACGCATGAGTTTTTTAAAAAAAACATGAGCAAAACTGCAAAAAAACGCACACAAACGCATGATGCACTGTGCGCAGCGCAGAAAAACGCAAGTGTGAAAGTAGCCTAAGGCTGATTCTTCACATGCATCCTGGTCGAAGGTGCGATGTTAGGACCCTATTGGTATTTTCCTGTAGGTTTGAAGCAGAAACCAGGAATAGGAAAGTTATTTATGTGCCCGAATGTCATTGAAATGAAGGAAACACTAAAGACCCTACACATGAGATGTTTGGGACCAACAACTATCTCTTTTATGACCCCTCATACACAGGATCGCTCAGAATATCCGAACGCTCCTGTATTCTGTATCACAAAACCGCTAGACTCCTCCAGACTTTTCTATCTTCCTCCTCCCACCAGAGTCCTCTGTCCTCCTCTTTCTACTCCATCCAGACTCCTCTGTCCTCCTCTAACTTCTCCCCCTAGACTCCTCTGTTTTCCTCCCTCCAGACTCCTCTGTCCTCCTCCTTCTACTCCCTCCAGACTCCTCTGGCCTCCTCCCTCGACTCCCTGCAGACTCCTCTGACCTCCCCTCCTCCTTTTTCCATGCTTCTGTGTCCTCTTCTCTAAAGACTCCTCTGTCCTCCTCTTCTCTCCAGACTCCTCTGTCCTCCTCTTCTCTCTAGCTTTCTCTGTACTCCTCCCTCCACACTGCTCTGTCTTACTCCCTCCAGGCGCCTCCTCTGTCCTCCTCTTCCTCATCCCTCCACACTCCTTTGTCCTCCTCCCTCCAGACTCCTCTGTCCTCCTCTTCCTCATCCCTCTGCACACCTTTGTCCTCCTCCCTCCAGACTCCTCTGTCCTCCTCTTCCTCATCCCTCCACACTCCTCTGTCCTCCTCTTCCTCATCCCTCCACACTCCTCTGTCCTCCTCTTCCTCATCCCTCCACACTCCTCTGTCCTCCTCTTCCTCATCCCTCCACACTCCTTTGTCCTCCTCCCTCCAGACTCCTCTGTCCTCCTCTTCCTCATCCCTCCACACTCCTTTGTCCTCCTCCCTCCAGACTCCTCTGTCCTCCTCTTCCTCATCCCTCTGCACACCTTTGTCCTCCTCCCTCCAGACTCCTCTGTCCTCCTCTTCCTCATCCCTCCACACTCCTCTGTCCTCCTCTTCCTCATCCCTCCACACTCCTCTGTCCTCCTCTTCCTCATCCCTCCACACTCCTCTGTCCTCCTCTTCCTCATCCCTCCACACTCCTTTGTCCTCCTCCCTCCAGACTCCTCTGTCCTCCTCTTCCTCATCCCTCCACACGCCTTTGTCCTCCCTTGTTCTACATACAGAGAGAAGACGTAGCTGCCAGACTTCTCTGGTGGAGGATTGTGTCTGAAGTTTTTGTACTTGTCAAGTCCCCTGGAAAAAAAAGGAAACCTCGGACACCTAGAAGCGCTAGCAAAACTCCTGAATCCCCAAATCAGGGTTTCTTCTGGCCCGGCGTCTTGTAAAGGTGGTGACGGGGCAATAAAGGGGCAGAGATTGGGCCTGTGTGGAATGGAGACGGGGGTGGATAGGACGTAGTCTGTAACATGGATGTGATCACTGCACTCAGGGGGCGACTCTCCGGCCCTCCCAGGTGCCACTTTCAGACCGTAGGCAGGGGTCACATCCCGCTCATAGGTACCACATGAGAGCGGCAGCGGTTCTGCCACCCTGGTCCTAAATTTACCTCTTTACTGATAGACATTTTGTTTTTTCATCAGACGACCCCTTTGCTTTCACCTTTGCGCCTCCATAGTCGGAGCAGCCATACCGTAATTTTTCTATAGACGTCACTGTGTAAGGTGGTGTCTTGTGAGATGTGTTGCCATTTTACCGTTCTCTAATAGAAGCGTTACATTTATATTAAATGGAGAAAAGAATGTCCCGTAGAAATCGCACTCGGCTGTAAGTGACCGTCTCCTCCTCTTGCTGCTTCTTTCCAGTTTGACGCAGACAGGGACGAGGAAGACGTCTTCTTCGACATCAGTGCGGCCGTAGACAATAAGTTATTTCCCGCTAAGGAACCTGTAGCCGGTGAGTAGATCACATTATTTTATCACTGCAAACGTGGTATTAATTGATTTATTAATTGCTGTAAAATGATATTATAAATCAATAATTGTGGATATGCTTTGTTATCATTTGAAGGGGATGTTTGGGAAAAATGTCGGGTTTGGGGTCATATGGTCTAATAGCATTCATCCGCTGTACAACACACTGCCTCTCCGTGCTGCACTGACTTGTGCATTGCAAAATAAACAGCGCAATGGAAGCAGGGATGCAAGAGAAAGATGCACTGTCATTTACAGGCTGTGTGTGCACTGAAGGCAGATAAGGGCAATGTATGAGTGAACGACCGCCCAAAAACATTTCTTTAATGTCATTTTTATATATTTAATAGCAGTCCGGATTCTGTGTTTCTATTGCTGTAGAATGTACTCCATGCTGCTGTTTGCCATTAAGTGTTTATCTCACTCCAGTTCTGGAATCACAGAAACACTGCTCATTACTGCTGTATAATGTCATCCATGCTGCTGTTTACTAGTAAGTATTTATCTCACTCCAGTGCTGGATTCACAGTGCTCAGTGCTTCTGTAGAATGTACTCCATGCTGCTGTTTACTAGTAAGTGTTTATATCACTCCAGTTCTGGATTCACAGAAACACTGCTCATTACGTCTGTATAATATACACCATGCTGCTTTTTACTAATAAGTGTTTACATCACTTCAGTGGTGAAATCACAGATACACTGCTCAGTACTGCAGTATAATGTCATCCATGCTGATGTTTGCTAGTAAGTGTTTCTCACTCTAGTGCTGGATTTAGACATACACTTCTCAGTACTGCAGTAGATTGTCATTCATGCTGCTTTTTCTAGTAAGTGTTTCTCACTCCAGTGCTGGAATCACAGAGACACTGCTCAGTACTGCTGTATAATGTCATTCATGGTGTTGCTGCTTCTGAATATATACTACATAATATACATGAACATGGGTGGTTCCTGCGCTCCTCTCTGGATATTTTGCAGCTCTCAAGTAGATCAGAGACTTGGAGGTAGAGCCTGCATAGGGGAAAACTACTGAAAAGTGCAGGATACAAGTCATATGATGGTCAGAATTTGTGTTAATATTGTACACTCTTTCTGAAAAGTCACCTAAAGCGACAAATGCAGTTTAATCCTGGCATGTGAGCCTGGGACTTGTAGTGCTCAAGTAAAGCCTGGATCACATTCCAGCACGTCCAGTAATCTGGGATGGAGGTGACGCTCTATTTGCGCTGGATACAAGTCCTTGTGAGACATTTTACTGACGCTCCCTGGTCAGGGGCATTGATCTCCCGGCTCCGTCATCACTGACATCCTTTCTGCAGCACATGAACAATGCGAGATACGGCTCAGGAGGTGAAGGCTTCATTATTATTTTTGCATTCAGCTCTGAATATTTGTAACCTTGGTTGTCAGGAGCAACCATGAAAACCGACAATCCAGCCGAATATTGCTCCATTATCCCTTTCTTAGCAATTCGCAGTACAATATAAATAAATTATCCTCCGCTTGGTCTCCTACCTGCAGCACTGCCACCTGTTGTTAAACTACAATTCCCCGCATGCCCTGAGGATAGTTTTGGTGGTTTCAAAGGTCCCTCCAAACTCTGAGTAATAATAAAACCTAAAAAACTCCAACAAGCTTAAAGGGATTGTTTAAGGAAAATAAGTAACTTAATGGTTGGTGGCGGTCTGATAACTAGTATCCACAATGAATGGCAGAAGCGGGCATTTTCACCCTGGTTACAATGGAGCGGCAGAGCATGCGACCGACCATTGTACCATTCTCTGTCTACGGAGCTGCTGGAAAAGCCAAGCACTCAACAGCTTCACAGGGTATGAATGGAGCGGTGGTCGCCTGTCACAGGGTATGAATGGAGAGGTGATCGCCTGTCACGGGGTATGAATGGAGTGGTGATCGCCGGTCACGGGGTATGAATGGAGTGGTGATCGCCGGTCACGGAGTAAGAATGGAGCGGTGATCGCCAGTCACGGAGTATGGATGGAGCGGTGATCGCCTGTCACGGAGTATGGATGGAGCGGTGATCGCCTGTCACGGGGTATGAATGGAGCGGTGATCGCCTGTCACAGGGTATGAATGGAGCAGTGATCGCCTATCACAGGGTATGAATGGAGTGGTGATCGCCTGTCACAGGGTATGAATGGAGCAGTGATCGCCTATCACAGGGTATGAATGGAGTGGTGATCGCCTGTCACGGGGTATGAATGGAGCGGTGGTCGCCTGTCACAGGGTATGAATGGAGCGGTGATCGCCTGTCACAGGGTATGAATGGAGCGGTGATCGCCTGTCACAAGGTATGAATGGAGCGGTGATCACCTGTCACAGGGTATGAATGGAGCGGTGATCACCTGTCACAGGGTATGAATGGAGCGGTGGTCGCCTGTCACAAGGTATGAATGGAGCGGTGGTCGCCTGTTACAGGGTATGAATGGAGCGGTGGTCTCCTGTCACAGGGTATGAATGGAGCTATGGTCGCTTGTCGCAGGGTATGAATGGAGCGGTGATCGCCTGTCACAGGGTATGAATGGTGCAGTGATCGCCTGTCACAGGGTATGAATGGAGCGGTGGTCTCCTGTCACAGGGTATGAATGGAGCAGTGATCGCCTGTCACAGGGTATGAATGGAGCGGTGGTCGCCAGTCACAGGGTAAGAATGGAGAGGTGATCACCTGTCACAGGGTATGAATGGAGCGGTGATCGCCTGTCACAGGGTATGAATGGAGCTATGGTCACCTGTCACAGGGTATGAATGGAGTGGTGGTCGCCTGTCACAGGGTATGAATGGAGAGGTGATCTCCTGTCACAGGGTAAGAATGGAGCAGTGATCGCCTGTCACAGGGTATGAATGGAGCGGTGGTCGCCAGTCACAGGGTAAGAATGGAGAGGTGATCACCTGTCACAGGGTATGAATGGAGCGGTGGTCGCCTGTCACAGGGTATGAATGGAGCTATGGTCACCTGTCACAGGGTATGAATGGAGCGGTGGTCGCCTGTCACAGGGTATGAATGGAGCGGTGGTCGCCTGTCGCAGGGTATGAATGGAGCGGTGGTCGCCAGTCACAGGGTATGAATGGAGCGGTGGTCGCCAGTCACAGGGTATGAATGGAGCGGTGGTCGCCAGTCACAGGGTATGAATGGAGCGGTGGTCGCCTGTCACAGGGTATGAATGGAGCGGTGGTCACCTGTCACAGGGTATGAATGGAGTGGTGGTCGCCTGTCGCAGGGTATGAATGGAGCGGTGGTCGCCTGTCACGGGGTATGAATGGAGCGGTGGTCGCCTGTCACAGGGTATGAATGGAGCGGTGGTCGCCTGTCACAGGGTATGAATGGAGCGGTGGTCGCCTGTCACAGGGTATGAATGGAGCGGTGGTCGCCTGTCACAGGGTATGAATGGAGCGGTGGTCGCCTGTCACAGGATGGGAATGGAGCGTGGTCGCCTGTCACAGGATGGGAATGGAGCGGGGGTCGCCTGTCACAGGGTATGAATGGAGCGGTGATCGTCTGTCACAGGGTATGAATGGAGCGGTGGTCGCCTGTCGCAGGGTATGAATGGAGCTATGGTCACCTGTCACAGGGTATGAATGGAGTGGTGGTCGCCTGTCACAGGGTATGAATGGAGAGGTGATCTCCTGTCACAGGGTAAGAATGTAGCAGTGATCGCCTGTCACAGGGTATGAATGGAGCGGTGGTCGCCAGTCACAGGGTAAGAATGGAGAGGTGATCACCTGTCACAGGGTATGAATGGAGCGGTGGTCGCCTGTCACAGGGTATGAATGGAGCTATGGTCACCTGTCACAGGGTATGAATGGAGCGGTGGTCGCCTGTCACAGGGTATGAATGGAGCGGTGGTCGCCTGTCGCAGGGTATGAATGGAGCGGTGGTCGCCAGTCACAGGGTATGAATGGAGCGGTGGTCGCCAGTCACAGGGTATGAATGGAGCGGTGGTCGCCAGTCACAGGGTATGAATGGAGCGGTGGTCGCCTGTCACAGGGTATGAATGGAGCGGTGGTCACCTGTCACAGGGTATGAATGGAGTGGTGGTCGCCTGTCGCAGGGTATGAATGGAGCGGTGGTCGCCTGTCACGGGGTATGAATGGAGCGGTGGTCGCCTGTCACAGGGTATGAATGGAGCGGTGGTCGCCTGTCACAGGGTATGAATGGAGCGGTGGTCGCCTGTCACAGGGTATGAATGGAGCGGTGGTCGCCTGTCACAGGGTATGAATGGAGCGGTGGTCGCCTGTCACAGGATGGGAATGGAGCGTGGTCGCCTGTCACAGGATGGGAATGGAGCGGGGGTCGCCTGTCACAGGGTATGAATGGAGCGGTGATCGTCTGTCACAGGGTATGAATGGAGCGGTGGTCGCCTGTCGCAGGGTATGAATGGAGCGGTGGTCGCCTGTCGCAGGGTATGAATGGAGCGGTGGTCGCCAGTCACAGGGTATGAATGGAGCGGTGGTCGCCTGTCGCAGGGTATGAATGGAGCGGTGGTCGCCAGTCACAGGGTATGAATGGAGCGGTGGTCGCCAGTCACAGGGTATGAATGGAGCGGTGGTCGCCTGTCACAGGGTATGAATGGAGCTATGGTCACCTGTCGCACTGACCATTCTAAAAGTGCCCAGTTCTGCTGTTCGGTGGGAGTTTCAGCGTTTGGACTCCCTTACAAAGTCTCTTCTGGTCTCGATTAACTGGAAATGCCCGCTGCCGCCAATGCTGGACCAATAAGGCATGTCCAGCCATTTCTGAGTTGTTAAGACATGAAAGTAGAGGCCATCAATTCATTGGATTGTGGGCTGCGGGGCGGTGAGGGTATCATCAATGTAACTAGTTTTATTTTCTTTTATCCAGTCTGAACTCCACTATTTCATTAAATCCATGTAATCTAATATTCTGCAAAAACCTGGTAAGGAAGATCCCTACCTAAAGGTGTGTTGATAATGAGCTGATCATAAAATATTTTCTGTTCTGACTAAAGGATCAGCTATGATGAACCCGGCAGTAAGCGTTCAGTGTCCCTGCAGTGCCTCCGCAGGAGAAGTGAAGCATTGCACAGTGTCCGTTTGCATCAATGGCTGCCTGTGTTATACTGGACTGGATGGGTCCTCCATATGCTCATAATAACCGTTCCCCATTCTGACCGTTCTCTATTAAACCCAGATTCCCAAAAGAGTGCAGAATAATTGGTTTTCGAGAGTAGACAACATGTCAGGTAATTTACGGCTTTGGTCTGGTGTACAATACAAGAGTAGATGAGGTTCGGAGGATTCATCCGCCACGTTGTGATGAATTAGATCCATCCTTCAGTGACCCCGAGCTCTCCGCAGACTGTGCTCCCGCCTGGCGCTGACCTTGTATATCGATTGTGGTCATTTCATGATGGTGATTCATTGCAGAAGCTTTATTACAACAACTCCAAGACAATAAAACAGCAACGCCGTGACCTCCCTGGATCCTCAGGGTCCATGGTGTCATCTGAGGACAGTCGAGATTCCTTAGAAGTTACTCTGTAAGAAGGCAATAAGGGGAACGAACGTCCACGGAGGAATATTATTTTAATAATTTACCTGATGGACTGTAAATCTTGATAAGTAGTGAAGCCGTCACCATTTAGAAGAAGGATGTCCTCAACGGCCAGAGATGATGGACCCATAGGTCAAAGATCAGGTCTTTAGATAATATCACATATGTGAAGGAAAGGGCTCAGGAATTGCAAACTGATTTTTAGTGCATAAAGTTCTAAAATTAAAGAAGGAGATTTCTGAGGTTAGAAAAGAGGTCACTTTTAACTCCACGCTGCCCCATGGTCTCCATCAGCGGCACACGGCATTGCAGCCACCAGAGCGGACCCTGTGAACAGTGTTTTGCTTTGACTATGAATATGTAGCACTGGAGTGGGCGATCACAGCAGGAATAGATTTGGGTTTCTTATGACTTTGGGGTGCAGCTTAAGTCGTCACGCTATTTGATGTCCTCCAGAGGAAAAGATTAATTATTGAGGTTGGAGTGAGCAGGGTGATGGCATTTTCAAGAGGCAGTAGCGGGTCCCTATGCAAAAATGATGAGTAGGACCTTTGATCTCTTGTCTCTCCAACTCCATCGCTACCTTTTTTGGAGCGAAATGTAATTGGCAGCAAATGAGTAGTACAGTAATAGACCCGGAGCTTACCCAGCTCATACTACCAACGTTCATGGATAGCAATCCAAGAGGTGACTTGGTGTGCCATGGGGAATGTGACACCTAAAATTTGTCCTCCTTTTTCAAGTTTTGCCCCTCTGTGCCCTTTCCTGACCTCTTCCCACCTCTTGGAGGCTCATTTGGACATCCTTTAGACACTCATCAGGCAAAGTAACCTGACGTCGCGCACTTGAAACCATTCAGATGGCGCTGCTTTACGGGAGGTTTCAGGAGCCTCAAGTGTGTGCCATTGGAGTTGCAGGTATGATTTAGCTTTATTGGAGCAAGAGTGAGCCATGGGTCTAATGGGAAAGGCATCGATTGTGATTAGGAGAGAGTAGCAGTGACGTAAATGAAAGCTCGTGGCCCCAATGCAAAACCTCCAAAGGGCTCCCCAATGGGTCTCTAATAGTATAGGTTTTCTCATATAGGGACTTTTTGGGACCTCCAGGGCATGGGTGAGACTGCAATCCCTGCACCTGCTATAATTTTGCCTCTGGCTACACCACTCTTCATCTGCACGACCCCTTCCTCCCCATGGACTATGGGCATGCCTCCTGACCTCAGTCAGTGACAAAGGATCCTTTCCACAGTGCTTTGTGCATAAGGTCCATGTAGCTCCGGTCAGCTTCAGCATACATTTGCTTCTGGTTACATCTCTGTTCGGCTTTTTCTCCCCATGTCCTCTTGTCTGCTGCCAGCCCTGATCTTCGTAAAGAAAAAAAAGAAGCTTCAACCCCAGCTCCATCCAACTATGCTCCCTGCCTGCTCCACTTGCTTTCAGACTCCTTTCAGACTCCTCTCCTGATGATCATGGTTACAGCCAGTAACCCCAGTGCTCAGCTGAAATCTGTGGGCTGCCCTGGCAATAAGTGTTCACTTTCATCACAGCACCCCCGCAGGCGAAATGAAGCATTTCACAGTACCCATGAGTCTCCTTGGTTTTGTCCTCCGGAGTAAGCGATCCCCAAGAACCTGGTTCTATAGTCTGTATGACTGTGTTCTGCCCCTCGTCCGGCCGCCCTACGCATCATGGGCCGGTATCATTCTGCATTCCCCATGCTCCTTCTCTGGTTGGAGACTTTACCACGGGATCTGATGATGGAACGTGTAATTTGTATGTGAATTTCCTCCACTTGGTGCATTCTCCTGTGTTTTATTGCAGGATATAATTATGGGAGAGGCGATAACCTTTTATTGCTCTGGTTTTCGCTCGTTGGACTGACAGCATCGCCTCGTTGGCATCTGATAAATGTTAATACGTTTTCCCGCTTGTCTGAATCCGTCATACGCGACGCTAATTGTTACTTTATAACGGTATCAGCCTTCCAATAGCGACTGTGTGAGAAATGAGTGCGTGCGGGGGAAATAATGAGAAATTAATCATGGCGCAGGGCTAATTATATAGAATGGATTTGCAAACCAAAAAATTGGGAGATAAAATAAACCAGACAAAAACATCTACTGTAAAAGTAATATAATGCGGTAACTATTAATCCAGCCCGGGATGTGGAGTAGAAGACGGAGCACGGGGACTCGGTGAAGTTTTTGCAGCAGATTTTTTTGCTGTAGAGGTTTGCAGGTAAAAAACAACTTACGGTAGTGAAATCTATGTACGGAGTGATCTCCATCTTTAGATGGTATCATGTATCCAAAGGATTGGCGACAACTTGCTTATCTGCGGGCGTTCGATTAGTGAGACCGCCAATGTTCTGACCCTGCAATGCCCCATTGGAACAGTGTGGGAAGGAGCCTGGCTCATCGGTGAGCCAGGCCCCTTCACACAGCTCCAGCCCCGTGTCCGTCACAGACTGGAGGATAACCTGCCGGGACCAGACAAACACCTATAGCTGAAGATTCGGGGACATTTCAGGTGTCAACTTCATTTACAAATTGATGCACATTTAAAATAATTTTTTCACCAAACACCCCAACCTGGAACCTACTATGTCTCTTGCAGGCATTGAGCCCCTTCACCCCCAGAGACAATCCTGGGGCATGGCATTATCTAGACTCAATATCTATCAGTACGCAGATCTGCTTTGCTCTGGTTCTCTTTGCTCTGGTTCGCCCTCTTCCCCACAGGTTCCGCCACAACTCTAACATTAATCAGTGGGTGTTTGGCATCTGGTACCTTCATTATGGAAACCATGAACCCCACCAATCATGCATGGAAACCTAAGTATTGCGCTGGAGAACCCATCAACTGTCTTAGGTGACATTGCTGTGAGGATAAACAGGAAGGTGCAGAATACAAAGCAACTGTTAATGTATCCTGACATTTAAAGGGAATCTGTCAGCAGGCTTTCCTATTGAATCTGAGAGCAGCATGATGTAGGGGCTGAGACCCTGATTCCGGGGATATGTCACGTACTGGGTTGCTTGCTGCAGTTTTGATAAAATTTACACAGCTTAGTGGACTGCCTGGCATGTAACACCTAGTCCTTCAGTGATGATCCCCTGCTAAGAAAACACTGATTGTATTGAAACTACAGCAAGCTGCTGATCAAGTGACACATCCCTGGAATTAGGGTCTCTGCTTCTACATTATGCTGCCCTCAGATTAAATAGCATAATCCGCTGACAGATTGCCTTTAATTTGGAGGGTCTGAAACAATCATGATGTATGACATGTAATGGAGGTCACACAAGCCAGAAGTTATATAGGTGCTGGGCCCCCTGAACTCACACCCTAGGTGCGCAGGTTGTGACTGTAGTATGTGGGGGGCTATCCGCCCCTTATTCTCCCCAATGATAGATTATATTGGTAATATTTTTACTAGACTGTCCCTTTAAATAAATGAGTGTAAACCACCACTATGTGCAATGAATATTGCAGCAACATTAACCCCACGTTTCTTCTGTGTCCAGGACCCAGCGAGCTCGACCTAAGCCTCATTCTAGACACCGGAGAAGGAGCCGAGGCCGCAGCAGCGTTCGACGACCAGGTATGAACAGTTTTGCAATCAGCGCTTTTGTATAAAAAAAAACAACTCTTTCGCCTCTCATAATTGTATTCTACATGTAGATTTGGATCAGTTTTTCTTCTGTTATTCCTCTTGGTAATGTATGAATAAATTCACATTTAGGCGTTACATTCACCTTGGTAATTGATTGTGTTCTTAGTCTGCCACTGTCCTTTCTTCACACGTGTAGTATCATCATCTGCAGAAACCCCCGAGAGATCATTTGTGTTCTTATAATGGGATACCGGCAGCAAGTGTTTTGATTTCCTACAGTGCCCCCACAGGAGAACAGAAGTGTTGCAGCCTCTTATTGACCAGTGTCATGCATGGATGTGCAGGGTCCTCCACAGGGAGAGGTGGACATTGTAGCCGCTCTGACTTTTGGTGGCCACACTTCTATTAGTATACAAATCTCATAAATAGAGAAATCAAGGCTAAGTATAAGGCAATACAATATATATACCAAAATGGGCCAGTAAAAAATGTGCCAACACAAAAGAATGTTCAGTGCAATGTCCAGATTAACATGCCCATTAATACAATAAATGGCCGCTGATGTATCTGTGTGCCTCCCTGCAGACCCCTGACGCGTTTCGCGTGAGGTGCTTTTTCAAAAGGGGTACTCTGTTTTCCTCCATAGGCCCACATTGTTGGCATGATTTTTTTCATGTGGATTAATAAAGATTGTATTTGTCTTTTATACTTGATGGTTTCTTTTTTGCTCCAATCTGTTTCTTGGCTTGTATAGCTCAGACACTTTGTAGCTTCTGTTCTCAGGCTAATTAGTGGATTAGGGTCTCATTATCTCAGTAGGGTATGTCTGTTGTGCAGTACTGACACATGGGTGCAAATCATTTTTAGGACTGGAGTAAGGACTGATGTAGCTGAGTGTTGGAAACATTCGGATGGATGCATGAGGTTCTGTTCTTGCATTTGGAGGGAATATTCAGCCTTTATTCTGAAATGTAGTCATGATTTTTGCAGCCAATTTACCAAGGCTGAACGTAGTCTGCAAACCCTGTCTTATGAGGAAAGGTTGCAGGATTTGGGAATGTTTAGTTTGCAAAAGAGAAGACTGAGAGGAGACTTAATAGCTGTCTACAAATATCTCAAGGGCTGTCACATTGTAGAAGGATCAACTTTATTCTCATTTGCACAAGGAAAGACTAGAAGCAATGGGATGAAACTGAATGGGAGGAGACACAGATTAGATATTAGAAAAAACTTTTTGACAGTTAGAGTGATCAATGAGTGGAACAGGCTGCCACGAGAAGTGGTGAGTTCTCCTTCAATGGAAGTCTTCAAACAGAGACTGGACAGACATCTGACTGGGATGATTTAGCGAATCCTGCTTTGAGCAGGGGGTTGGACCAGATGGCCCAGGAGTTCCCTTCAAACTCTACGATTCTATGATTCTAGACATTAAGAGAAGAGAAGACTGACGGGGCCATAGACTGGATTGGTGTCGGCATAGTGAGCTTGCGTTTTGCCGTACATCATTTTCGGGAGTGTATGCCTACTAGAGGAGGACGCTCAGACATAGTAGTAGACTTTGTCTGAGTGTATGGAGCCCAGTAAATAATACCGCTTATTGTACACAGCACTTACCACTACGATACCACTTACCGCTGCACTATCACTACCGCAGATTACTAAAGTGAATCACCTAACCAAGCAGTTCAGACAGGGGAATGGGATGAGAAAGAGGCGATCGGAAGGAGAAATCGCGTCCTCCGAGGTCCATCGAGAGACAATGACACAAGAGTGGGGGAAGGAGAGGGGTTTCGTTCTCTTCTTCATTGATATCCGAGCTGTACAACATGGAATAGTCTCTGAGCAGCCGGTGGATGAGCCTGCGGCAGGGCTGGATGGAAACACTCACTCTGTGTAAACTCATAGAGTCCCAGGCCTCCTGGGTGGTCCCATCTGAATGACCCTCTAGGAGAAGTCCATAAAGCACCGAGTGGCACGATGGGCTCCTCCTGGGTACAAAGTCTCATATACCAGGCCCTGTGCCAAGCATCAATCCTAAAAGATGTGCAAAGATGTTTCCTCCACGAAGCGGCACCATGAACAGTACCGGGATTTGCATTATGTGAAGGGAGAAGGACATTAAATCCAGAGGCCATGGAGCAACTCTGCTTTTACCTAGACAGTCAGAAGGCGAGCTCCCACACAGTGGGTGTCATCCCAGGTTGCAAATGGACGTCTCATGTGTTCGTCCATCTGCAGCTATATTATGTCCATTGAAAAGGATATAAACCAGATAGCAAAAATGGAGCAGGACGTCTATACACTAGTTCTGTCTGGCTTTCCAGAGGAGTCTGGAGACCAGCAGTGGGTATAGTCTGCACACGCTCCAATCGTTTGGTGAGGTTTACGTCCATGCAGAAGACCGTCCTGGGAGCACTCCCAAACTTAACAGAACCGCATAATTTTCGAGAGTGGTTTATTCCAATTTCCCCTTCGCCACTTTTGGCTCAGAATTTGCCTAAATTTACTAACGTTGTTTCTGAAACTTTGGAACAGAGTCGCCGAATTTAGGACATTTGGTCACGATGCATCTGAGGTTGCAGACTGATGTCTCGTCACGAGCAGATGAAGCAGAGCCGGGTGTGACGTCGCAGATCGCAAACACGGCACAGAACTTATAGTAGCCTTTATAGTGTTGAACGCTCGCTTCCCTTTCTTACGAGGATTTGTTTTGCATTCATCACTCTTTTTAGGCACCACAGACTTTACCAATGTTCATTTTTAGGATAGAAATATTCACCGGACTCATCGGCCGTACCGATGGTAAATTATTAAAGCTTCACTTGCCGAGACATTTAATTTTATATCAATTACGACTTTCCCCTTTTACCGGGAGCTTTTATACATCTGCCTAGTCGGCCTGGTTTTAGTCTAAAAATTAAAGTTTAATAATTGATAAAAGGATTTTTTTTTTTTTACATTTTTTTCCTACTTGCACTGACTATAGAACATGCAACTTCCCAAATTCTGCAGGTCTGTTAACAGTACCTGCGAGATGAGGAGTAAAGCAGTTACCATGGCAACCTGCGTCCAGACGGAGAAGAGTTAACTCTGTCCCATGAGATATTTTCTCCCTGCGCTGCTGGACTCTGCTGGTTTGCAGTTTCCCCACGATGTGGGAGAATGGCCCGAGGGGACGGTGACGGGGCGAGAGGTGTGTGTCAGCTCTCGTCTGCCGAATCGGACTCGGACGAAAATGGGCCGTCATAATTGGATGAGTTTGGTTATAATTCTGGCGGGATATTAACCCTGCGATCAATTATACATCAGATTGTGGCCATACAGTGTGTGGCAGTCGGTGGTGAAGAACCTGCACGTTCCGGGTTGGTCTACCCTTAATGATCGGCTATGCTGCGCTGCGGTGGATGTAGCCTCTGCTCATGGCCGGCGGCTCATGGCTACGCACGGGATGTAACTGGGATTCAAGAAAGGGCCGACATTATTACACTAGAGGCTGAAATTTCATCAACTTTTTGGGTCCATTACTACCATATGGTCTGCTCACCTGCGCACCTGATACTGCGATCGTTACTCCAGAACCGTCTGTATGTACACCGCTGGACTGGGGCGCTGTATCCCCTAATTTCTCCTTCTTTATCAATGTCATACTCGGAGTTATAGTTCTAGAACACCTGTAGAGCCAAAGATTGGAGAGCACTTGTCTATCATCCACATAGCAGCATCGTGGTGACACATCGGTCGCAGTACAGCATCATGGTGACACATCGGCCGCAGCGTAGCATCGTGGTAACACAGGGGCCCCAGTGTAGCATCGTGGTGAACCATCGGCCGCAGCGTAGCATCGTGGTAGCACATCAGCCGCAGCGTAGCATCGTGGTAGCACATCAGCCGCAGTGTAGCATCATGGTAACACCGGCTGCAGTGTAGTATCGTGGTAACACATCGGCCACAGTGTAGCATCGTGGTAACCCATCGGCCGCAGAGTAGCATCGTGGTAACCCATTGGCCGAAGAGTAGCATCGTGGTAACCCATCGGCCGCAGAGTAGCATCGTGGTAACACATCGGCCGCAGTGTAGCATCGTGGTAACACATCGGCCACAGTGTAGCATCGTGGTAACACATCGGCCACAGTGTAGCATCGTGGTGACACATCGGCCACAGTGTAGCATCGTGGTGACACATCGGCCACAGTGTAGCATCGTGGTGACACATCGGCCGCAGTGTAGCATCGTGGTGACACATCGGCCCCATTGTAGCATCGTGGTGACACATCGGCCCCATTGTAGCATCGTAGTAACACACCGGCCGCAGTGTAGCATCGTGGTGACACATCGGCCGCAGTGTAGCATCGTGGTGACACATCGGCCGCAGTGTAGCATCGTGGTGACACATCGGCCGCAGTGTAGCATCGTGGTGACACATCGGCCGCAGTGTAGCATCGTGGTGACACATCGCCCGCAGTGTAGCATCGTGGTGACACATCGGCCGCAGTGCAGCATCGTGGTGACACATCGGCCGCAGTGTAGCATCGTGGTAACACACCGGCCCCATTGTAGCATCGTGGTGACACATCGGCCCCATTGTAGCATCGTGGTGACACATCGGCCGCAGTGTAGCATCGTGGTAACACACCGGCCCCATTGTAGCATCGTGGTGACACATCGGCCCCATTGTAGCATCGTGGTGACACATCGGCCACAGTGTAGCATCGTGGTAACACACCGGCCCCATTGTAGCATCGTGGTGACACATCGGCCCCATTGTAGCATCGTGGTGACACATTGGCCCCATTGTAGCATCGTGGTAACACACCGGCCCCATTGTAGCATCGTGGTGACACTTCGGCCGCAGTGTAGCATCGTGGTGACACATCGGCCGCAGTGCAGCATCGTGGTGACACTTCGGCCGCAGTGCAGCATCGTGGTGACACTTCGGCCGCAGTGCAGCATCGTGGTGACACTTCGGCCGCAGTGCAGCATCGTGGTGACACTTCGGCCGCAGTGTAGCATCGTGGTGACACATCGGCCGCAGTGCAGCATCGTGGTGACACATCGGCCGCAGTGCAGCATCGTGGTAACACACCGGCCCCATTGTAGCATCGTGGTGACACATCGGCCCCATTGTAGCATCGTGGTGACACATCGGCCGCAGTGTAGCATCGTGGTAACACACCGGCCCCATTGTAGCATCGTGGTGACACATCGGCCCCATTGTAGCATCGTGGTGACACATCGGCCGCAGTGTAGCATCGTGGTAACACACCGGCCTCATTGTAGCATCGTGGTGACACATCGGCCCCATTGTAGCATCGTGGTGACACATCGGCCGCAGTGTAGCATCGTGGTAACACACCGGCCGCAGTGTAGCATCGTGGTAACACACCGGCCCCATTGTAGCATCGTGGTGACACATTGGCCCCATTGTAGCATCGTGGTAACACACCGGCCCCATTGTAGCATCGTGGTGACACTTCGGCCGCAGTGTAGCATCGTGGTGACACATCGGCCGCAGTGCAGCATCGTGGTGACACTTCGGCCGCAGTGCAGCATCGTGGTGACACTTCGGCCGCAGTGTAGCATCGTGGTGACACATCGGCCGCAGTGTAGCATCGTGGTGACACATCGGCCGCAGTGTAGCATCGTGGTGACACATCGGCCGCAGTGCAGCATCGTGGTGACACTTCGGCCGCAGTGTAGCATCGTGGTGACACTTTGGCCGCAGTGTAGCATCGTGGTGACACATCGGCCGCAGTGCAGCATCGTGGTGACACTTCGGCCGCAGTGCAGCATCGTGATGACACTTCGGCCGCAGTGCAGCATCGTGGTGACACTTCGGCCGCATTGCAGCATCGTGGTGACACTTCGTCCGCAGTGTAGCCAGGCCTTTACCCGCCCTACAGTCACAGATGTCCCCGCGGCTGCTCACTCTGTCGGGTTTCATCGCTTATTTCCACCTTTCGGCACTTTCCTGCTTTTCCATATAAATAAGCCTTTTACGTGGGAGTAAATCCCAGAGGAGTCGATGGATCGAGGATTTTATTGTCAGAACAGAGCGGAATTGCGGCTTGTGTCGGGGATGAGACGAGCGTTATTGAACACAGTCGTCAGAAATGAGATGACAGTGTAAGTGTCGGGCGCCGCTGCTCTCCCACTTGTCACATAGATCCCTGCGTGTAATTGTCCCTGTCCTCGGGGCGGTGATGTGCAGGGAGGGAGGCGGTTACATGACTGCCGTCTCCGATGTCTGGTACACAACAAGACATTTCTTACCTCTTCTAGGGATTTACCTGGGGGGGACTGGCTCTTCTTAGGGGGAGTCTTTTTGGCAATACTCCGTGGGAAAAGTATTGGGAGTAGCCGTCTGCCAGTGCGGCCACCTGTGGGGGTAACTACCTGGGAGTCAATGAGCCCCGAAGTCCTTCCGAAAGCTTCTGATTCATCATCTGGACAGCGCCCCCTGTGTTGTTCAGCTCATATTGCAATTATTTCTAATATAAGGGAAAGTTCGTTTTCCTCGTATTCCATTTTCCCCGATTCCTGAATAACACAATAATATATTTTTCCGCCGGCGCTGAGCTTTGTGGAGCAGCAGGTCCCCACTTAAGTCTGCTTGCGCAGATATAAATGATATGTGCAACCCCTGGCCTTGGATCTATCCCAGGCGTTACGTGCTCCTGTCGCCGGTGAGTTCATTAGCACTGCTTAATTGTGCGGTGAGAGAGGAAGAGGAACTGCTGGAAAATGACGGCCGCCTTCATATGGAATCAGCATGCAGCAATTAGCAGTTTAGCAAGTGGCACCTTACTTGGCATCCGCCTCTGCTGCGGCAGTACAATACTCAGCGTGCTGCCATATGGGGGCACCCTACCGTGCCGGGGGCAGAGAACCTGCCATCCTTACTGAACACAGGTAATGCTGGGAACATGGAGGAGCCCAGGTCGCAGTAGAGACGGATGCTCATCTGTCTGAGGTTATGTGTGATGTAGCCGCTCCTCTCTTAGCTGTAATACTACACACAACCTAGGGAAGGAGCCGCCATGTACAACCCCTTTAAATGCTCTACATATGCTCGGCATCCTATATATGCAGTTCCCCGTTACCTCAAAGTCTCCGACTTTCCAGAGATGACGACTATACAAATGTATAGTTGTAATTGCAAAAGGCCCAACTAGGTAGAAAGCTGAAGAGCCTGGAGATGGAAGAAAACGCAAAGATGTTTATTTAAAGATGACCTGTCACAATCTATAAATATATGATTTGTTACCTGGTGTAAATGCCGCCGTTCTCCTTAATTCGACGATATTTTTCTTTTATTCCTCATCCTCTCCATTCCTGAGATATGGCCTCTTTTTCCCTGTGTATAAATCTAGCGCATTTAGCCAAGTGGGTGTGGTCTTCTCTACAACCACACACAATTGTAAAGTAAATATTTACATACTAAGATGGGTCATATCTCAGGAACGGAGAGGAGCAGAAAGGAAAGAAAGACCTTGCCGGATTCAGGAGCACAGCAGCATTTACACCAGGTACAAAAATACATATTTATTGGAAGTGACCGGTCTTAAAAATGGGGTTTTCGTTTGGACTGTTCTTGTTAAAGGGGTTGTGCTGCTAAAGCAGAGCCCCCTAATTCACTGAAAATCCAAAAATAAGTATCAGGAGTCGTCTTAACAATTCAACCCATCTTTGAAATTATGCTGATCATCCTGAGCCTCCTGGTTCATGAGCAATATGCCATAACTACAGAATGGCAGAACTATAGTATGATAAGACTACTCCTTTAATACTTACGTTTTAACATTTGTTAATGTCTTAAAGATCTTGGATTGCTGTCGGTGAAGTGGTTTTAGTCTTATCCTGCGGCATCAGGAGGTGTAGAAGCTGCGGAGCGAGGAGTCGTCTTTACGGTGATCGCACCTGGTTAACATAAATCCTAAACACATTTTAAGTTTCTGGACGACTGGAATATCTGATAGTCCAGAACATCAGCAAATCCTGTCTGTATCTTGTTTTGTGCCTTTTCTCAGCGCGGCATAACACAAGGTTATATTTGTTACCAATGTTCCAGCTCTTTACGGGAAATGTGAGAATTTTCTGCCAGATGGTGACTATATTTAGGGAGGATTCGGGAATGGAGCCATAAAATCTCTTAGCATTTTATTACCTTCTTCCAAAATGGATTGATTTGCGGCCGCTGCCAAGAGACGAGCAGATAATCTGGGATTAGCCTGGTGACATTTGTACAGTTCCTCCGTCCCATCTGGCTGGAATGTGTCAAGCTGATTGTTGTCTGCCTTTGACTTCGCCTTTGTTCTGGGGCCACACGATCTAACTTTTGCTCTATTGTCAACCTGTCATGTTGAACATGATGCCTGAAATGCAGGCGGCCGGTTACAGGGCAGGAGGAGATGAGCAGATTAATATAGAGAGATGCTAAAACATTCAGGATAGCTTTTATGGCTATTTCTATGTGTAAGAGTCCAGTGGGCGGTCCTACTCAGTAATTGACCGCTATATCTCTATGGCTACACACAGACAGCTGTCAATCACTGGGTTACAGTTTTAGCGCCATCAGTCTGAGTAATACTAAAAGGATTTGTTCTCTATAGTGGACTTTGATCCCAGGAATCATCACACACATATCTGCCTATATTTTGGGGGGTAATTTAGTCCTCTCTGGGATCTTTTTCCTTTCCTTTTTTTTCCCTTTTCCTTATCTTATCTTTCCTTTAATTTTCCTTTCCTTTTCTCTTCCCCTGCTCCTTCTCCTTTTCATTTCTTTCCCGTCTTCCGCTTGCTTTTCCCTTTCCCTTTGCTTTCCTTTTCCTCTATTTTTATCTTTCCCTTTTCTATCCCCTTCCCCCTTTCTTTTCCTTCCAGTTCACATTTCCTTCCCTTTTTCTACTTCCTTTTTAATTTCCCTTCCCTTTCTCTTTCTTTTCCTTTTCTATCCTCTTCCCTTTTCATTTTTTCCTTTTCTTTTCCTTTCCCCATAGCTTTTTCTTTCTTGCCCTTTAGCTTTCCCTTTTGTTTCCCCTTCCCTTTCTTTTCCTTCCCGTTTACATTTCCTTCCCTTTTTTCTACTTCCTTTTATTTTCCCTTTCCCTTTTCCTGCAAACACGTTTCCTGCAGTGGTGCTCCAGGTGCGCCGAACGTCTATGGAGAAAATCCAACCTACCCGAAGATTTCATCCATTATAAGTTTATGCTTCGAACATACAACACTGCCCTTCACCTCTCCAAACAAATCTATTTCAACACCTTCATCACCTCACTGTCCAATAACCCGAAACGTCTTTGACACATTTCATTCTCTACTCAACCCAAGAGTACAGGCCCCAACCACGGAGCTTCGAGCTGACGATCTGGCCAATTACTTCAAAGAAAAAATTGACCAGATTCGACTGGAAAAGTCTTAGTTACTCACCGGTTAACGGTATTTTTCGGAGTCCATGACAGCACCACCTGAGAGAGGGGATCCGCCCTTCAGGAACAGGAAACCTACAGATACAAAAGGGCGGCACCTCTCCCACGCATCAGTTGGATTACAGAGCACAGAGGACCACAATGGTTAATAGCATAACTTATATACAATACTATACACGACTATTTAAATTACCCGTGTACGTATAAGAGGAAGGAGTGCACACCCAAAATAGACTAAAAGGGAGGGAATATACGGGTGCTGTCATGGACTCCGAAAAATACCGTTAACCGGTGAGTAACTAAGACTTTATCGGTCGTCCATGACAGCACCACCTGAGAGAATTACAGAGAGTAATAACTATTTAGGGAGGGACTACAGCCTGCAGTACCCTTATACCAAAAGAGAGGTCTGTGGAAGCACCCAGGTCTAGCCTATAATGACTATAAAAGGTGCTCGGAGAGGACCAAGTAGCCGCCTTACATATCTGGTCGATGGAGACTTCTGATCTCTCGGCTCACGAGGTCGCCATGGCTCTGGTGGAATGCGCCCTCAGCTTCCCAGGTGGCGACCTGCCTTTTGAAGTGTATGCTACAGAAATTGCTTCTCTAATCCACCTGGCTAGTGTATTTTTTGACACTCTACAACCTTTCCTAGGGCCTTGGTGGGAAATAAATAGGGCATTATCTTTCTTCCAAGGATCGGTAGCTGCCAGATATTCTATGAGGCATTTCCTAACATCCAGGGTATGTAGTTTTTCTTCCTTCTCATTAGCTGGATTAGGGAGGAAGGATGGAAGGACTATTTCCTGAGTCCTATGAAAGTTAGAAACCACTTTAGGTAAGTACGCCGGATCAGGTCTGAGTATTACCCGTCCTAACCTGTATATAAGGAGGACGCCTAAATAATGCCTGGATGTCGCTTACTCTGCGAGCTGAGGTTAGAGCTACCAGGAAGGCTACTTTGAGGGACAGATTTTTAATGGAAGCTGATGAAATAGGTTCGAATGGAGCTTCCGTCATGGCCGTAAGGACTAGATTCAAGTCCCATGGCATGAATCTATCCTTCACTACTGGCCTGCACCTACCTGCTGCCTTAATGAACCTACTGATCCAGTAATTACCTGCGATGTTGCAGCTAAAGAGAGCCCCCAAAGCTGATACTTGTACTTTAAGAGTACTAGTGGAAAGTCCCATATCCAGACCTTTCTGAAGAAACTCTAAGATCTGATTTATTGGAGTTGAACCCCCAGCAACTATTTCAGAGCGCTGCAGGAACTTCTTCCAAATTCTAGCATAGATCTTGGTAGTAATGGCTTTCCTATTCTTAAGTAGGGTGTTAATCAAGTCTGGGGAGAAGTCTTTTTCTTTTAAGAGTGCCCGCTCAAACTCCACACCGTCAGATGTAGGCCAGCCACCTGAGGGTGGAAGACTGGGCCGTGGGATAGGAGATCCGGGATGTCTGGAAGAACCCAAGGATCGGACACCGACATGGTCCTGAGGCATGAGAACCATGCCCTCCTGGGCAAAAATGGAGCAATGACTATGACCCTTGCTCTGTCTCTCTTGATTTTTCTCAACACCAAGGGTAGTAGCGATAGGGGAGGGAAGGCGTATGCTAGCCTGAAGTCCCGCTTTATCAGAAAGGCATCTACCGCCAGGGGGTTCTCTCTGGGATTTAGGGAGCAGAATAGTCTTAATTTCCTGTTTTCCTTGGTGGCGAAGAGATCTACCTCTGGCTGTCTCCATTTTTGTATAATCAGGTCGAAGATCGAATTGTTTAGGGACCATTCTCCTTGTTTTAGTAGGTGGCGGCATTTATGTCAACAGGACAAGGGATTCCCAGCCAGTCTCCCATGCCGGTACTGGCCCGGCCTCAAGCTGCTTAACGGCTGCGCTCTGACGAGGGCATGCACATTCAGCTTAGAATGGCTGTTCTGCTAGTTGGAACAACCGTTCTGCCACATTCCTCAGGGGTTTGGAACGAGTCCCACCTTGGTGGTTGACATAAGCCACTGTGACCTGATTGTCGGAGAACACTCGCACATGATGGCCCTGCAGATACATAAGTAACTTCTTAGCTGCCTGCTCTACTGCTGTCAGTTCTTTTCAAATTAGATGACATTTTTATCTGGTGATGGTCCCATAGGCCCTGGACTAGGACTTCACCCATATGAGCCCCCCAACCGGAAGGGCTAGCATCCGTATTGACTATGGGGGATATGTCACACTCCCAGGGAACCCCTCTGGACAAATTATCCTTTTCTAGCCACCACTCTAGGGACTCCCTTGTGCTTCGGGACAAGGTTAGCTGGCCCTCCAAGTAACCTCCAAGGATTTTTTGATGCAGTAAGACCTCCCCTGTAGTGTTCTTAAATGAAACTGGGCCCACTGGACCGCCGGATACAGGAGGAAAGGGAACCCAGAAGGGACATGGCTTTCCTGAGGGACATGGTGGGGTTATTGGCAGCGTTTAGGATCTGATAGTGTAGGCGAACAAGCTTCCCTGGAGGCAGCCTGTTTCTCAGAATCTAGAATAAGGCCTAAAAATTGCTGAATTCTCATCGGCTGTAACCGAGATTTTTTGATATTAAGCAGCCAACCTAACCGCTCTAGGGCCGACATTGCCCTCTGTAGCTGTTCCTTACAATGTTTTGCCGTTTTCCCTATAATCAGGAAGTCATCTAAGTAGGGGACTACTAGAATGTTAGATTCACGTAGATGGGCCATAACTTCCGCCACCACTTTAGTAAACACCCGGGGAGCGACTGCCACCCCAAAGGGGAGGGCCGCATATTGGAAATGTTCAACTGACCCATTTAACTGAACCGCTACTCTGAGGAAGCGCTGATGGGCTGTATGAATGGGTATATGGTAGTATGCATCTTTTAAATCTAACACCACCATAAAGCAGTTTTGAAACAACAACTTTATTGTTGAATTGATTGTTTCCATTTTGAACGGCCGTATAACCAAGAAATCGTTTGAGGGACTTGAGATTAATTATAGTCCTAAAGGAGCCGTCTGGCTTGCGGACCAGGAACAGAGGGGAGTAGAAACCTTTCCCCCTTTCTCCCTCTGGAACCATAGTCAGGACTTTCTTGTGGCAAAGCTCATGAACCTCGGCCTCCAGGGCAGCTTGTTCTGATGTGGAAGACCTGAGAGGGGTGACCTTAAATCGATCTAGGGGAACCCGGGTGAACTCTAGTCGTAAACCCGCAGCTATCACCCCCAGTATCCAGTTGCTGCTAGAGATCAGCGACCAGGCTGGGTAGAAGGCAGCTAGACTCCCCCCACAGCATCTAGTCATTGGGGCGGTTTTTTAGTGTCACGTGATGGACATTCCTGGCGCCCCCCTCCTCCGAACATGAAACCTGTACCTCTCCTTCTTTTGTCGTCCCATCTGCCCTGATCTCTGGACGGCCTTCTATGGAAATATCCTTTCCTGGTGAAGGGGGGTCTATAAGAAGGATTCGGGAGGCTGGGGAACTTCTTTTTATCGTTCCCGGCTTTCTCTAAAAGTTCGTCCAGGACGGGGCCAAACAGATATTCCCCTCATATGGAATGGAGCAGAGTCGTGACCTGGCCTGGATATCTCCTGGCCAGCATTTTAACCAGAGGGCCCTTCGAGCTGCGTTTGATAACCCAGCTGATCTAGCCGCCATCCTTGCCGAGTCTGCTGAGGCATCAGCCAAGAAAGCCGCAGCACTCTGGATGATCGGTAGAGTTTTCCGACTGGATGCTCTTGGGGCTCCGTCCTTCAGATGGGAATCTAGTTGATCTATCCAGACCATCACGGATCTGGCTATACAAGTGGCAGCTATCGCTGGTCTTAGGGCGCCTGCTGACATCTCCCATGTTCCCTTTAGAAAGGAATCCGCTTTTTTATCCAGCGGGTCTTTTAAGGAGGCCATATCATCGAACGGTATGGAGGACTTATTGGAGGCTTTGGCTACTGCCGCGTCCAGCTTAGGGGCCTTATCCCATCTGTTTACCACTGGGTCATCAAATGGGTACCTCTGTTTGAAGGCAGGTGGTAAGGAGCCCCTTTTTTCGGGTCTCTTCCATTCCCTTTCTATCAGGCTCTGGACCTTATCATTTAATGGAAAAGCTTTGTGTTTCCTGGGATCTAGACCTCCGAACATTACCTGTGCCGAAAGCTCTGGCTTTGAGTCTGCTACTGCCATGGTGGACCTTATTGCTTTAACTAGCTTGTCCATCTGGTCTAATGGGAAGCAGAATCGGCTTGAGTCTTCATCCGAAGAGGATGAAGTGGAGGCCGGGGAATCCGAGGAGTAGTTGTTCCTAGGGGCAGCTGAGGACTCCGACCCTGAGAAACTAAATTCTCTCCCCCTAGAAGAGTCCCTTTTAGATAGGGCTTTCATCTCTGTCCCTGTAAGGATGGGGGAGAGTGCAAGGGCCTGTCAGTCTATGCCTGGGCCCCCGTCCCCTTCCAACCCCTACCGTCTGTCGCACACATGGCTGACATAGTCTTTTGGGGTGGCCGTCTGGTAAGGGGCAACTACAGAGCGCACATTCCCTGTGCTTCTGTTTTACCGTAGCTTTCCTCCCCTGCGAAACCAGCATAAGGGAACACTGCATCAGGGTACATTCACGGAGATCTCTTACCCATGCAGATGAGGCAGGTACCGGATCACGGAGGGAGGCAGGGGGAATCCTTTAGACTGGAGGAACTTCTGCGGCTCTGCTCACTCGTCCGCTTCCACTCGTATGAGGCTTCACCGAGGCCTCCTGCACGTCCTGCTGCTCTATGGGGGTTCTGTCATCCATCTCTGGGCCTTCAGAAGCACCCCGGCAGCATCACCTCCTGCCCTTTAAGGCCTCCCAGTATCCGGTCAGCAGGGCACTGGCGCGGCACCTCCCCCAGGAACCCTCCCGCGACCTTCCCCCGCATGAACCGTCCCCCCCCACCGCCTCGGGTACCGCACGTCCCCCCGGATCGCCGCGCACACTAGGAAGGCGGCCGGCACCCGACTTCCGGTTTTGGCGTTCCCGGCCCCGCCCCTTCCACCGCGTCACTTCCGCCGCGCGTCAGAGGCCGCGGGAGCGCGCGGAAAGGAGCCGGCACGGCGCCCCCGGCTCCGGTATGCCCGCCGCCCCCATGCGCGCCAGCCTGCGCTTGGCGACCGGACGCAACCGCCGACCCGGCCGGAGGGGGTTTGAGACCGGACCCCGGGGGAAAACGCATCAGGAGGGGCCTGCATACATACCTGGTGCCCGCATTCTGGAGACGGCTGTCCACCGGACCCTTTGCTCCGCCTGCTCTAACCACTGCCGTGGCGACCTACCCGGCCCCACCGTGGCGCTTCCAGGTACCCCGAGCTTGACCGAGGTAGGAGATCCCCCCGCTACCTGAGTCGGTCAGCCGGCCTGGGAATCCCTCGACGACTCCATGATGGACGATCTGAAGGAAGTCCCGTCCTCTAGGAACAGGAAACCAACTGATGCGTGGGAGAGGTGCCGCCCTTTTGTATCTGTAGGTTTCCTGTTCCTGAAGGGCGGATCCCCTCTCTCAGGTGGTGCTGTCATGGACGACCGATAAATTATCTCCCAATCACCTCATACCATGCACTGTCCTCCCTCCCCCACTGCATCTAGCTCACTCTCTGACTTTTAACCAGTCACAGAAGAAGAAGTAAGCAGGCTCCTTGCATCTTCTCGCCCAACCACTTGCACCAGTGACCCATTTCCGTCACATCTCCTCCACTCCCTTTCCCCTGCTGTCACCCATCACCTAACTAAAATATTTAACCTCTCTCTCTCTCTTCTGGTATCTTTCCCTCCTCATTTAAGCATGCCATCATACATCCACTACTTAAAAAACCATCCCTCGACCAAAACTGTGCCGCTAACTATAGACCTGTCTCTAATCTTCCCTTCATCTGTAAACTCCTGGAACACCTGGTCCACTCCCGTCTGATCCGCTATCTGACAACTCTCTTCTCGACCCTCTCCAATCCGGTTTCTGCTCTTTACACTCTACTGAAACTGCCCTCACTAAAGTCTCTAATGATCTACTAACAGCTAAATCAAATGGTCATTACTCCATGCTAATTCTCTTGGATCTCTCTGCAGCATTCGACACTGTGGATCATCAGCTCCTCCTCACTATGCTCCGTTCCATTGGCCTCAAGGACACCGTTCTCTCCTGGTTCTCCTCCTATCTCTCTGACCGCTCCTTTACTGTATCTTTTGCCGGTTCCTCCTCCTCTCACCTTCCCCTTACTGTTGGGGTTCCTCAAGGATCGGTTCTAGGCCCCCTCCTCTTCTCTTTGTACACTGCCCCTATTGGTCAAACAATCAGTAGATTTGGTTTCCAGTACCATCTCTACGCTGATGACACCCAATTATACGCTTCTTCTCCTGACATCACGCCAGCCTTTCTAGAAAACACCGGCGATTGTCTAAACGCTGTGTCTAACATCATGTACTCACTATATCTGAAACTGAACCTGTCAAAGACTGAACTCCTGGTGTTTCCTCCCTCTACTAATGTACCTATACCCGACATTGCCATTTCTGTGTGTGGTTCCACTATTACTCCCCAGCAACATGCCCGCTGTCTTGGGGTCATACTTGACTCCGAGCTTTCCTTTGTCCCCCACATACGATCACTGGCTCGCTCTTGTTATCTGCACCTCAAAAACATTTCTAGAATTCGACCTTTTCTTACTTTTGACTCTGCAAAAACTCTTACTGTTTCTCTTATTCATTCTCATCTCGACTACTGTAACTCTCTTCTAATCGGTCTCCCTCTTGCCAAACTCTCCCCCTCCAATCTGTCTTGAATGCTGCTGCCAGGATAATATTCCTCACCAATCGTTACACCGATGCCTCTACCGTGTGCCAGTCATTACACTGGCTACTCATCCACTCCAGGATTCAGTATAAACTTATTACCCTCACCCACAAAGCCCTCCATGGCTCAGCACCACCCTACATCTCCTCCCTTGTTTCAGTATACCACCCTACCCGTGCCCTCCGTTCTGCTGATGACCTGAGGTTAGCATCCTCAATAATCAGAACCTCCCACTCCTGTCTCCAAGACTTTACACGTGCTGCGCCAATTCTTTGGAATGCACTTCCCAGGTCAATACGATTAGTCCCCAATCCCCACAATTTTAAGCGTGCCCTGAAAACGCATTTATTCAGACTGGCCTATCGCCTCAACACATTAACCTAATCTATCCCTGTGTGGCACAGCCAAAAGTTTTACCATAACCAGGTTCCCCGTATCATGTTCCCACATGCTTTATACATCCATTAGCCCTCTGTGTCCGTACTGTCACACACTTAACACTATGGCTGGTCCATACAATCAGGGGCATCTGTTACCACCCACCTTTCGTGTCTCCCTCTTTCCTCATAGACTGTAAGCTTGCGAGCAGGGCCCTCATTCCTCTTGGTATCTGTTATGATCTATGTGATTATTGTTATGCTGTAATGTCTATTGTCTGTACAAGTCCCCTCTGAAATGTCAAGTGCTGCGGAATATGTCGGCGCTATAGAAATAAAATTTATTATTATTATTATTCCTTTTCTATCCTCTTCCCTTTTCATTTTTTCCCTTTTCTTTTCCCTTCCCCATCCCTTTCCTTCCCCTTCCTTCTCTCTCTCTTTCTTTTCCCTTTTTTCTGTGATTTCAGTTACTGTTGCGGTTTCTGGACTCTTAAAGGAACAATCAGCCATAAAAGAATAGAAACTGCAGGCTAGTGTTGGTTAAAGGGGATGTTCTGCTAAATATATTCAGGATAGGTGATAAATGTATGATCACCGGGTCCCAAGTCAACTTGAGAACAAGGGTCCCGAAGTTACCTGTGTCACAGGAGCGATAGTATACATGGATAGCCACTGCCCCATTCACTTCTATGGAACTGGCAGACCTCAACCTTCCATTAATCCCATAAGAATGAATATATGCTGAGCACCACTCTATTCACACAGGATACTTTGTTGAGCCCCCATTATATGGAGTGATGAGGGGGTCCGATCAGTCGGACCCGTCAGCGATTGTACTTTTATCGCTGATCCTGTGGATACAAGCACAATAGTTCTACTCCTGATCTATTGACTTTACAGCTTTCTATGTTACAGGGAATGTGGCACAGCCATTTATCTAATATGGTGCCATATGTTCACATTTTTTTTCCAAAGTACTACCGTAAGTACTTCATTGATGAGCCAGCTTCCATCACTCTATAGTACAATGACATTACAGAAGTGACTGGTGGCGATACGATGGCCATCTTCCCTCCATCTTCTCCTCTACCCCGGATCCTTGTCACCGTTCTTTCAGATTTCTCATTAGCACACGGTTACTGTGTTACATTGTATCCATTTGTGCTCTAAGTTTAATTTCTCCTTCGTCTCATTGGGGGACACAGAGACTGTGGGTGTATGCTACTGCCGTCTGGAGGCTGACACTAGGCATACAAAAAACAAGTTAGCTCCTCCTCCGCCGCATACACCCTCGCCCCGATAGCGGGCGGAAACCAGTTTTTTGCTTAGTGTCTTATGGAGGCACACGCAGTCTGGATCTCTCCAGACTAATTTTTTTCTAGTTTACCATGAAGATGAGACAGGGGCGACGGATCCTATAGAAAGGGTCCGATCTCCCCAAACCAACAACGGGCGAGCATGCGTTGAGTATCGCCTCTGCGTATCCTTTCCCGCACCGAGGGACATATCTGGGACCCCGGGGTACCGGGAGACGGTAGACAGTCTTATTGAAGCAGTCAATCAGACTCTGGTATTGACGATGATGTCTCCCTAACCGCAGGTCATAAGGTATCCTTTAAGAATACCAGGAGACCACATAGAGTATTTAGCACTCAGTATTTAGTTCGAGGATATAGTGCAGCGGCATAGGAAACGTCAAGACAAACGTTTTTCAGGACAGAAAACGCTGGAAACGAGATATCCGTTCGCATCGGAACTTTGTAAAACATGGGCGAAATCTCCGGTAGTGGATCCCCCAGTGTCACGCCTGGCTTCAAGGTCCTTGTTGTCAGTACCTAGCGGTTCTTCCATTAAGGACCCCACGGATCGACTCATAGAAGGTTTAGCTCGCTCGGTGTATGAGGCATCGGGATCAGCGCTCTTTCCTTCTCTTGCGGCAACGTGGGTAGCCAAAGCCATGATGTCATGGTCAGATTCTTTAAACAGGGTCCTACAGGATAGAGATTTGCCAACGGAAGTGGCTGAGATAGCAAGTCAGATCGCGATGGCGGGTGACTATTTAATTATTCATCCTTGGATGCGGCTAATGGCTCGGCTCTAGCGGCAGCAAATGCAATCGCCATTAGGAGAGCCTTGTGGTTAAGGTTATGGCGGGCTGACTCTATTTCTAAGAAGTCGTTGACTTCCCTGCCTTTTCAGGGTAATCGGCTATTTGGGGAGAAATTAGACAAGCTCATTTCAGATGCTACAGGGGTTAAAAGCAGCTTCCTTCCACAGCAAAAGATTAGGCCGCCTTTTCGTCAACCTCAGGCGCGCTTTCGAGCATTTCGCACCCCCGGGTGGATGGCAGCGGCCAGTACCTCCGCCCCAGCTTGTTATAGCCAAGACAAGGAGCGTCAGGTCACGTATAGAACCAACCCGCTGGGTAGGATGCGGGGCCGCCCTCCCAGATCAATGGGGGCCAGGTCCCAGAAGCCCTCAGCGAAATGACTCGAGGCATCTAGTACCCGAGGACAGCAGAATAGGCGGACGTCTGCGCAGGTTCTGCCGCGTCTGGGTCGCGGTGGCGCGACCCAGACGCGTCGCGCATGGGTGGCAGAATTAGTGTGTTCCGGGTACAAAGTAGAGTTTGTCAAAGATCCGCCAAGACGATTTTTTCTTTCCCGCCTTCCCAAAACGGAATCCCGGGCAGAGGCATTGCTAGGGGCCATCGAGGTGTTGCGGCGCAACGGGGTCATTGTCCCTGTACCAGAGTGCGAGAAGACCCAAGGATTTTATTCCAATCTGTTCGCAGTCCCCAAGAAGGACGGAACAGTAAGGCCGGTTCTGGACTTAAAGCTCCTGAACAGGTTCATCAGGGTCAGGCGTTTTCGCATGGAATCTCTCCGGTCGGTCATATCGTCCATGGAGCATGGGGAATATTTAGCCTCGATCGATGTCCAGGATGCCTACCTGCACATCCCTATTTTTCCCCCGCATCAAAGGTTCCTTCGGTTTGCAATCGATGGCCGGCATTTTCAATTTGTGGCCCTACCTTTTGGGTTGGCCACGGCCCCCAGGATATTCACGAAAGTTATGGCGGTCGTCATGGCCGTACTACATTCTCGGGGCATAGTGGTTTTGCCGTACTTAGACGACCTCTTAGTAAAGGGGCCGTCCTTTCGGGCATGCGAGGAGAATGTCAGCATCACACTGGATACCCTACTCGCCTAGGATGGTTGATCAACGGGAAGAAGGCATCCCTTACCCCAGCTCAGAGGATTCTATTCCTGGGGATGATTTTCGACACTTCCCGAGGGTTGGTAATTCTCCCTCAGGACAAGGCTCGGGCGCTCCGGCAGGGAGTCCGAAGTCTTCAACAACCGGGCCCTCACACTATCCGGTTCGGGATGAGGGTTCTAGGAAGGATGGTGATGGCGTTGGAAGCAATTCCGTTTGCTCAATTTCATCTCCATCCCCTGCAGCATGCTCTCTTAGCGGCTTGGGACGGGAGTCCGTTCTCCCTCGATCATCAGTGCAGGTTGCCCTCTCAGGTTCGACGGGCGCTTCAATGGTGGACACGCGACTCCTCTCTTCGTCATGGGAAGCCTTTTCCCCCAGATCATTGGTTGGTGATCACGACCGATGCAAGTCTTTTCAGCTGGGGGGCAGTCTTCCGGCATCACACGGCCCAGGGGCAATGGTCGCCTCAAGAGGCGCGTCTTCCGATCAGCCTGTTGGAGTTTCGAGCGGTGCGGTTGGCGCTGCAGCGTTTTCAGCACTTGCTAGCAGGACGCCCAGTCCGGGTTCAGTCAGACAACGCCACGGCAGTGGCGTACGTGAATCACCAGGGAGGCACGCGCAGCAGGGCAACCATGCGCGAAATAGAGCATGTGCTCCGTTGGGCCGAGAGGCAACACTCTGTAATCTCAGCAGTCCACATTCCAGGTGTGGAAAATTGGGCAGCAGTTTTCCTAAGCCGGCAGGGCGTCGCGGCCAGGGAATGGTCCCTTCACCCCGAGGTCTTCCAGCAGATTTGCCAACGGTGGGGGACTCCAGACGTGGATCTGATGGCGTCCAGGGAAAACGCCAAGGTGGGCACGTTTGTCGCTCGGTCTCAGGACCCGCGAGCAATCGCGGTGGATGCGTTGGTCCTACAGTGGAGCCATTTTCGGCTCCCATACCTGTTTCCCCCACTGCCGCTTCTCCCAAGGGTCATCAGAAAGATCAAGACAGAGGGGGTCCCGGCAATTCTGCTGGCCCCGGACTGGCCCCGTCGAGTATGATACGTGGATCTAGTGCAGCTCCTCGCCTTGGCGTCTACCGGAATGGCCAGACTTACTGTCTCAGGGGCCGATCTGCCACCCGAACTTAGGGGCCCGGGCTTTGACGGCATGGCCGTTGAATCTTGGATTCTGACCCAGGTGGGATTTGGGCGTGAAGTGGTTGCGACAATGGTTAGCGCCCGGAAGCCGACCTCGGCGAAAATTTATCACAACATTTGGAAGGTTTTCTTTCATTGGTGTCGAGAACACGGGGTTGCGCCATTATCCTTTTCGGTCCCCAACATCCTGGCTTTTCTGCAGTCCGGCCTAGACGCAGGGTTGGCGCCGAGTTCCCTTAGGAGGCAGATATCGGCCTTGTCAGTCCTTTTTCAGCAAAAGATCGCTTCCAATATGCAGGTCAGGACGTTCATTCAGGGGGTCACTCATTTGGTGCCCCCCTATAGAGCACCCATAGACGCCTGGGACCTTAACCTGGTCTTGGGTGTCCTACAGGAAGCCCCGTTTGAACCGTTACAGGAAATTTCTTTGTCATATCTCTCCAGGAAGGTTGTATTCTTGGTAGCCATAACTTCCATTAGGCGGGTCTCGGAGTTGAGAGCATTATCTTGCAGAGCTCCTTTTCTGACTTTTTTTAAGGATAAAGTAGTCCTTAGACCACCGCCTTGTCTGCCGAAGGTCGTGTCTCCTTTCCATATTAATGAGGACATTGTTCTGCCTTCGTTTTGTCCAGCGCCAGTGCACAGAGTGGAAAGGGCGCTCCACTCTTTAGATCTGGTAAGAGCTCTCAGGAGGTATGTGTCAAGGACAGCACCTTTTCGCCAGATGGACTCGTTGTTTGTGATTCCCCAAGGGCGCAGGAAGGGTCTCGCAGCCTCACGGTCAACCATAGCCAGATGGATTCGCCTAACTATTCAGGAGGCTTACTGTATTAGAGGCGCACCGATTCCAACAGGGATAAGGGCGCACTCTACTCGGGCAGTGGGCGCCTCTTGGGCGCTTCGGCACCAGGCTTCGGCAGAGCAGGTATGCAAAGCAGCAACCTGGTCCAGCCTGCACACTTTTTGTAAGCATTACAATGTGCATACTCAGGCCTCGTCGGATGCGAGCCTGGGTAGGAAAATTCTCCAAGCAGCAGTGGCACACCTTTAGACAGAAGGGCATGCGGCTTGGATCGGTGAGTTGTCCTCCCACCCAGGGACTGCTTTAGGACGTCCCACAGTCTCTGTGTCCCCCAATGAGACGAAGGAGAAACATGGATTTTTGTGAGTACTCACCGTAAAATCCATTTCTCCGAGACGCTCATTGGGGGACACAGCACCCACCCTGATAGCCAGTTGGCTCTTGTTTATTTAATTAGTATAATTCCTTATTTAATGTAGGGTGGTCCTTTTTCAGTCATATGATTTTCTGCGTTAAGGCTAATTTATGGATGTTCTCCTACTGCTTTTGCACTAAACTGGTTTCCGCCCGCTATCGGGGCGAGGGTGTATGCGGCGGAGGAGGAGCTAACTTGTTTTTTGTATGCCTAGTGTCAGCCTCCAGATGGCAGTAGCACACACCCACAGTCTCTGTGTCCCCCAATGAACGTCTCGGAGAAAAGGATTTTACGGTGAGTACTCACAAAAATCCATGTTTCCTTCGGTTGTAGATCTGTGTACGATTATGGCCGATAGCTGGAATTTCCGTATTATAATGTCATATTTTTCTCCTTTTTATTGTTGCTTCTCAGAATGAGGATATTGTGCCCAGTTTTGGAGACGATTATCTTAGAGGTAAGTGCTCAGCCAAAATCTCCGACCGTTTCAAATGTAATTTCTCAGCTCAGTCCAATCAATTAGGAGATTTCAAGTAGCATTGAAAACAAATGGTGGCGGAGATTAAATCTGGGCGTATTATTTAAAAAATGTCAAAGTATTGGAATCCGGTTTTAATTATATGTATTTTTTTTTTAAATGTAGTGGTTTTTGTTAATGTTCATGTGACTGAGAACATACAAAACAATTTGTGAAAGCTAGCAGTTCTCCCACTGGCCACTAGAAGAAGCGATGAGCCGGCTCTTCCTGCTCTCTGTATCAGACTTGTTAGCTTTACTGTGTATACAGGAACAGATGAGCAGTGTCATGTCATAGTTATTTTTAGGGGATGTTCACATTGTGATCCCTCCAAAAAATGCAGTAAAAACTTAATATGCACCCTAAAATGTCTTAAATAAAAAGCACAGCTCACCATGCAAAAAAAAAATAAACAAGCCCTCACACAGCTCTGTCTGTGGAAAGGTAAAACAAAAGTTACAAGTCTCATAAAACAGACAAATCCAAATTATTAATATTTTAAAGTTCTGATTTTTTTGTTACCATTAAAATATGAAAAAAAAACCTTATGAGTTTAGTATCGCTGTAATCGTACTGATCCGGGGAATCATCTTGTCCGGTCATTTTTACCACCTGATGGATACATTAGAAACAAACTCCCCCCAAAAAACAGAAACAGATTTACATTTTTTTTTCCACAGCACTTGGAGAGGTTTTTCTCTTTTCAATACATTTTAGGGTGTCGGTGTCATTGAAAACATCCCGTCCAACAAAAAGACCCTCTTACGGAGACGTCGATGGAAAAATATATAGTTGCGGTTCTTGGAAGAAGAGGTAGAAAAAAATGAGTGGAAAAAAATACCAGACTCATAAGGGGTTAAAAGTAAACACTAATCAGGATGGCCACAAAATAAAGACAAATTGGGCATCAGTAAAATAAAACACAGGAACAGAATAAAGACCACCGCTATGGTGAGGTCAGGAAGGGCAAGGATGTTACAAAGGGGAGTAGGGCACTGTAAGGACCCGACATACAGTACAGACCAAAAGTTTGGACACCCCGTCTCATTCAAAGAGTTTTCTTTATTTTCATGACTATGAAAATTGTAGATTCACTCTGAAGGCATCAAAACTATGAATTACCACATGTGGAATTATATAATTAGCAAAAAAGTGTGAAACAACTGAAAATATGTCTTATATTCTAGGTTCTTCAAAGTAGCCACCTTTTGCTTTGATTACGGCTTTGCACACTCTTGGCATTCTCTTGATGAGCTTCAAGAGGTAGTCACCGGAAATGGTTTTCACTTCACAGGTGTGCCCTGCCAGGTTTAATAAGTGGGATTTCTTGCCTTATAAATGAGGTTGGGACCATCAGTTGTGTTGTGCAGAAGTCTGGTGGATACACAGCTGATAGTCTTACTGAATAGACAGTTAGAATTTGTATTATGGCAAGAAAAAAGCAGCTGAGTAAAGAAAAACGAGTGGTCATCATTACTTTAAGAAATGAAGGTCAGTCAGTCCGAAAAATTGGGAAAACTTTGAAAGTGTCCCCAAGTGCAGTAGCAAAAACCATCAAGCGCTATAAAGAAACTGGCTCACATGAGGACCGCCCCAGGAAAGGAAGACCAAGAGTCACCTCTGCTGCGGAGGATAAGTTCATCCGAGTCACCAGCCTCAGAGATCGCAGGTTAACAGCAGCTCAGATTAGAGACCAGCTCAATGCCACACAGAGGTCTAGCAGCAGACACATCTCTACAACAACTGTTAAGAGGGGACTTTGTGCAGCAGGCCTTCATGGTAAAATAGCTGCTAGGAAACCACTGCTAAGGACAGGCAACAAGCAGAAGAGACTTGTTTGGGCTAGAGAACACAAGGAATGGACATTAGACCAGTGGAAATCTGTGCTTTGGTCTGATGAGTCCAAATTTGAGATCTTTGGTTCCAACCACTGTGTCTTTGTGCGACGCAGTAAAGGTGAACGGATGGACTCTACATGCCTGGTTCCCACCGTGAAGCATGGAGGAGGAGGTGTGATGGTGTGGGGGTGCTTGCTGGTGACACTGCTGGGGATTTATTCAAAATTGAAGGCATACTGAACCAACATGGCTACCACAGCATCTTGCAGCGGCATGCTATTCCATCCGGTTTGCGTTTAGTTGGACCATCATTTATTTTTCAACAGGACAATGGCCTCAAACAGACCTCCAGGCTGTGTAAGGGCTATTTCACCAAGAAGGAGAGTGATGGGGTGCTACGCCAGATGACCTGGCCTCCACAGCCACCAGACCTGAACCCAATGGAGATGGTATGGGGTGAGCTGGACTGCAGAGTGAAGGTAAAAGGGCCAACAAGTGCTAAGCATCTCTGGGAATTCTTTCAAGACTGTTGGATGACCATTTCCGGTGACTACCTCTTGAAGCTCATCAAGAGAATGCCAAGAGCGTGCAAAGCAGTAATCAAAGCAAAAGGTGGCTACTTTGAAGAACCTAGAATATAAGACATATTTTCAGTTGTTTCACACTTTTTTGTTAATCATATAATTCCACATGTGTTAATTCATAGTTTTGATGCCTTCAGAGTGAATCTACAATTTATTCAGTTGCCATGACAGCACCACGAGAGAGGGGATCCGCCCTTCGGGGACAGGAAACCTACAGACATAAAAAGGGCGGCCCTCTCTCCCGCCTCAGTTGGTTTCCTGTCCCTGACAGGGGATCCCTTCAGACATACCTTTAGATCACGGATGAAGGCCCAGGCCTGCCGGCTGACTCAGGCAGCGGGGGTCCCCTGCCTCGGCCTGACCAGAGCTGTGGAAGTGCCGCACGGCAGGGGGGGAACTGTTGGTGCAGGCGGTGCCAGGTGGAAGTAGCCTCCAGGGGGAGAGCCTACTTCAGGACGCCCAAGAGCCGGTACCGGGTGAATAGGCCCGGTTTCCTTTTCCCCCTCTCCCGACCCTGGGGGGGGGGGGCGGCGCTGTCCTTTCCCTTGGCGGGGGGAGGGCGCGGGCCTGGGTACGTCCGCACTATTGCTAGGCGTCTGCTTCCGCATCGGAGGGCGGCCGTCGGCGTGTGGGCGCGGACTAGTGACGCGGCCGGCCGCGCCGCATGACGCGCCGGTCACACGCTGCAGGCCGCGACCCTGACGTCAGAGGTGTGCGCCTCTGGAGGAACTGGGGGTAGCGGTGTGTGCATGTGCGGCGTCTGGGGGGGGGGCGTCTCGCTAGCCCCCGTCGGGGGCGCGGTGGTTCCAGGCGCAGGGAAAGAGGTACTCGGCGGGCCTGATGGACGACACCTGCGAGCCCCAGAGGGGGGCGGTACCGTGGCTACATAAGGGCTCAGGTCACAGTGGGAGCTGCTTCTGGCCCTGTGTCATTCCATAATGGCGTCGCAGGAGCAGCCAGAGCCTCTGGAGGAGACGTAGCCTCAGTCTTTAGAGAAACCGGAGCAGCGCTCTAGTAGCAGCAGCCGCTCTGAGAAACATAGGTCCACCCAGAGGGCGAGACCTGAGAAGTCCATGAGCCGTAAGGGGTTGGCGGCTCCAATGGACCCCCCACAGAACCCGGTACTGCGCTGTTATAAGCCAGGGTAAGTGAGCTACGAGAAAGTTCACTGGGGTGATTATCTGTTCCCCTTATGTTCCCTCTCTCCCATTCTACCAGGGGAAAAAGTGCTCGGGGAAAAGCAAGCACAGAGAGTGTGCCGAATGCGGAGTACCCCTCCCGGATGGTCAGGGAAGGAAGCTCTGTAGACCCTGCTTTCATCGCCTGGTCTCGGAAGAGACAGCTGACTTTACCTCCAGTATAAGGGAGATAGTCAGGCAAGAAGTCAGGGGTTCGGTTAGATCCCTTTCTCCGGCAGGGTCTAGAGAAAAATCCCCTAAATCCCTGGTTCTAGTCTCCGATAGTGATTCGCAGGAGCTAAAATCGGATTCATCATCTTCCTCGTCTTCTGAAGCCAGATCGGGCCAGTCCTGTTTCCCACTGGAGCAGGTTAATCATCTGGTAAAGGCGGTAAATACTACAATGGGGATTGAGGTGACCCCAACCGAGAAGTCAGTACAGGACTCTATGTTTCGGGGTTTGGACCGGAAAAATCGAAGGTCTTTCCCTCTGATAGATAAAGTCAGTGCCCTTATCACAAGGGAATGGAAAAAACACGAGAGGAAGGGCTCCCTACCTCCGGCTTTTAAAAGAAAGTATTCATTTGATGAAGCAGCTTCATCCTCATGGGACAAAGCCCCAAGATTGGACGCGGCTATAGCGAAGGCATGTAAAAAGACTTCCCTACCCTTCGAGGATCTTGGTAGCCTAAGGGACCCTCTGGATAGGAAGGCTGATGCGTTCCTTAAGGGAACTTGGGAAACAGCAGCTGGAGCCCTATGGCCAGCAATTGCGGCCACATGCACCGCCAGGTCCTTAACGGTTTGGTTGGACCAGCTGGAAGAACAGATCAGGGATAAAGTCCCAAGGCAGGACATCCTTTCCTCCCTCTCTACAGCTCAGGGGGCAGCGGCCTTCCTCTCTGATGGGACTCAGTGAAGTTAGCAGCCAGATCTGCGGCCCTCTCCAATGCCGCTCGCAGGGCCTTGTGGCTTAAATGTTGGCCAGGGGATATGCAGGCCAGATCTAAATTATGTGGTATCCCATGTGAAGGGGTCTACTTGTTTAGCAAAGTTCTGGATGAGCTGTTAGAAAAGGCAGGCGACAGCAAGAAGCGCTTTCCATATTTAGGAAGACTGCCTTACTGAAGAGACTCCTACAGAAGGTGGTTTGATCGTAGGAGAACATTCAGAGAAAGACCCAGATATGACACCAGAAGAAGAGGTAGGGGGTATATGTTTAATACCCCTCGAGACCGTAATGATCCCAAATGACTGACGGACCAGGTGGGAGGGAGGTTGTTATCCTTCTACCCAGTCTGGTCGCGTATTTCAAATTGTCCTTGGATACGGAGCATCATCCGAGCAGGACTGAGGTTCGAGTTCCAGCAGACTCCGTGTGAGAAGTTTATTCTAACTCCCATTCGTTCTTCGTCCACAGAACAGATGGCGTTGGAGGCGGAGATCTACGATCTTCTCCAGGAAGGTGTTTTGGTCGAAGTTCCTGAACTGCAAAGAGTAAGGGGTTTTACTCCCCCCCTCTTTCTAGTCAAAAAGCCAGATGGCTCTTACGTACCATTATTAATCTCAGAAGCCTTAATAAATTCATTAAAATCTACTCTTTCAAATGGAGTCTGTAAAATCGGCGATTAAACTGCTATTCGGTGGGTGCTTTATGGTAGTCCTAGACCTTAAAGACGCCTATTATCATGTCCCGATACATGCAGATCATCAGCAATTTTTAAGGTTGGCCATCTCACTGGGTGAAAAAATAAGCCATTTTCAGTATAGAGCACTTCCCTTCGGGGTGGCGGTGGCACCCCGGGTCTTCACAAAGTTAATGGCGGAGGTTATTGCCCATCTGCACGAACAGGACATTCCCGTAATTCCTTATCTGGACGATCTTCTAATTGTGGGGAATTCGGAGCCTCACTGTGCCTCCCAGTTAGGGAAGGTAATTTCCAGCCTTCAGAATCTAGGTTGGATCATTAACTTTAAAAAGTCACGACTGCAGCCCCTGAAGGTGCAACAGTTCCTCGGCCTTACCCTAGATTCCGATATACAGGAATGTCGGTTACCAGAATCTAAGGTCTTAAAAACCCAACATCAGATATGTAGGGTAATAGATAATCCATCGATTTCCCTTAGCGGGGCTATGTCACTTTTGGGCTCACTTACGGCGTGCATTCCAGCACTACTCTGGGCCCAACTCCACACAAGAACCCTGCAGTGGGACATCTTACACAACACCCGTCGGTTAGAGGGTTGCCTCGAGAGTAGACTCACCTTGTCTAATGCTACCATTCAGTCCCTACATTGGTGGTCCCTGAGTTCGAATCTGCGTAGAGGTGTTCCTTGGGTAAACCAGATCTCCCGAATTCTAACTACAGATTATAGCCCCATGGGCTGGGGGGCTCACATGGGGGATAACTGGGTCCAGGGAGTGTGGTCTCCGTCCAAACAGAGATTCTCCTCTAACCTTAAAGACCTGCTAGCAGTAGATCGGGCGGTAAATGCTTTCCTTATGTCCCTACAGGGCGAACACGTCAGACTATTCTCAGGTAACGGTAGCCTACATTAACCACCAGGGGGAACACGGTCCAGGCCCTTAATGGATGTAGCGAATCGTATTTTCCAGATCGCCGAGCTTCACCTCCTATCCCTCACAGCTCTACATATAAAAGGGAAACAAAATCTAACAGCCGATTTCCTAAGCCGCAACAAGCTCAAACAAGGAGAGTGGACGCTAAAAAAGGCCGTCTTCAGGCAGATCGCACATAGGTGGGGCCTTCCAGAGTTAGACTTGTTCGCCAGCAGAAGGAACAGTCAACTCCCCTTATTCTGTTCTCTGGATCCCAGAGAAGACCCGTTTGCAGTGGACGCTTTCCTGATTCCGTGGAGCTTCGGCCTAGCATATGCCTTTCCCCCTCTGAATCTGATTCCAATGGTGCTAAGGAAGATCCGAGAGGACAGGGCCCACGTTATCTTAGTAGCTCCATTCTGGCCCAGAAGGCCATGGTTTCCTTGGCTGAGGAAGATGTCGGTATCTCAGCCATGGATTCTCCCCGAGCTCTCGGACCTTCTATCCCAGGGTCCAGTTTATCACCCACGAGTTTCCAACTTACATCTAGCGGTATGGAGTTTGAGGGGGTGCTGCTAAAGAAGAGGGGGGTTTCCCAGGGTCTAGTCAACACCCTCTTAAAAAGTAGGAAAGCCTCCACAACAAATATCTACACCAGGGTTTGGAAGAGGTTTTTGGCAGTGTCGGGGCGGAGGTCGGTCAGAAAATCCGCGTTGATCAGATACTGGAATTCCTTCAGAGGGGGTTGGAGATGGGCCTAGCCACAAATACTCTTAGAGTCCAGGTTTCGGCCCTAGGGGCCTTTTACAACTGCAACTTAGCAAGCAATTACTTGGTGGCAAGATTCATTAAAGCAGCAGCAAGATCCAGACCCATTATTAAAGACAGGCTGGTCCCATGGGACCTCAACTTAGTTTTATCAGCACTGACAGAGCCTCCCTTTGAGCCTATTAACTCCGTTCCCATAAAAATACTGTCATTCAAAACTGCCCTGTTGGTTGCCCTAACGTCAGCCAGGAGAGTTAGTGATCTGCAAGCCCTCTCGAGGATACCTCCATACACCCAGTTCGCAGAAGATAGGGTCACCTTAAAGCCAGACCCCTTATATCTACCCAAAGTCGCCTCGAAATTCCACAGGCTTCAAGAAATAGTCCTCCCATCCTTCTACCCGAACCCCTCTAACCTGACCGAGCAGAAGCTCCATTCCCTTGATGTGAGACGGTGCCTTCATAGTTACATTTCGGCCACGGAGTCATGGAAAAGGGACAATGCCCTGTTTGTATCTTTTCAGGGAGCTAGGAAAGGACTTAGAGCGTCCAAGAACACCCTAGCTAGGTGGATTAGGGAGGCTATCTCTTTTACTTATACAGCAGGTGGGCTGGAGATTCCGGAAGGCATAAGAGCGCACTCTTCTCGGGCCATGGCAACATCCTAGGCAGAGAGATCGGAAGTATCCATCGAGGACATATGTAAGGCAGCTACGTGGTCCTCTCCATCCACGTTTTTTAACCACTATAGATCAGATTTAGGTGGGTCCGCCGACCTCACGTTCGGGAGAAAGGTGTTTGAGGCAGCTATCCCTCCCTAGAGCTCTCCTCATCTCTGTAATTCTCTCATGGTGCTGTCATGGCGACTGAATAAATGCTCAGCTACTTACCGGTAGCAGTGTTTTTCAGGAGCCCATGACAGCACCTTAACATTCCCTCCCTCTGCTTTCACGTCTTGGAGCAGCACCTTTACTTCTGGTTAAAAATTTTGGCACGGGAATAAAGTATACTTAGTTTGACTGTGCATATATGAATTGCTACTAACCAGGGAGGTCCTCTCATGCTCTGTAATCCAACTGAGGCGGGAGAGAGGGCCGCCCTTTTTATGTCTGTAGGTTTCCTGTCCCCGAAGGGCGGATCCCCTCTCTCGTGGTGCTGTCATGGGCTCCTGAAAAACACCGCTACCGGTAAGTAGCTGAGCATTTTCATAGTCATGAAAATAAAGAAAACTCTTTGAATGAGAAGCTGTGTCCAAACTTTTGGTCTGTACTGTACTTGGGACCACTCAAGAAGACCCCTCTATTGTAATAGCACATGGTATGGGGAGCCCCAATGTAGGTATTGGGGCCCGAGAGCTCCAGGGAGGGCTATGGAAGCAGATGAGCCTCTCGATCACAGAGGCGACGCATTGCAGGGTCGATGGTCGCTCTCATCTTCCTCTGTAGCTTTTCCTCCAGTGATTGAAGGCTGGACATAAGAAATCATCCAGGAACAAAAGCAAAACAAACACTTCAATGCATAAAAATGGTCTTCAGTGGCAAGTGATTGTCCTGAAAACATCACTAAATCATATTGCCGGGGCTCCGCATTGTGCCTGTGCTTCCCGCTGGGCCGACTTAACTTGATTTCTTTTTTTTTATTTTCAATCCCAGTTCTGGAAATAAATATTAAGTAATCCTATGAGGTTTCTGAGTTCTGGTGCGGAGACCTGGGGTCAGTCCACACTTCCCAGACAAAGCATGGACCGCGAAACGCAAGCGCGTGAGGCCGGTCGTGGCTCTAATAGTCATCGATTCTTGTTTGTTTGTTTTACAGAAGAATTGAAGAAGACAAAAGTCATTTATGTGATGGGTGAGTTCCTGTGTTTCCATAAATGTCGTATTTATATGGAGGCTGGGGTCACACGTCACAGGCGTGATGTGGATTTAATGCCCGGATTTGGTGCAGGAGATTGTCGGCATAGCGCAATACCGGCGAAGAAGAGGAGAAATCACCAAGTCTCACCTGCGGCTCGTGGGCCGGTCTGCGGGGTGGATTTGTAGATCTGCAGATTCAGTCATCTCTTTGTGCGGATTTCACACTTTGTAATGGGAAGGATGAATTCTGCACCAAAGCCGCAGACAAATCTACATGTAATGTGCACGGATGTTGGTGCAGATCCAGACTCAGTGTGCATCGTGTGAACTTCGCCTTATCTTGTCAGTGGTGTATTCTGCTTCTCAGACCTGACTCCCATATTATGGCTGCTGGTGTCCTGGCCGAGACCAAGCCCCACTGGTCATACGTCCTTTGTGTTTCCTTTTGTAGGGACGTGATTCCCGCACCCATTCCAGTCCCCTTTATAGCGTATAGCAATCTGTAGCCGCCCTGCTATAACTGGTAATGGACGCCGAGCTTTGTGCATTCTGAGTACTATGGCGTGCGGTGAATGCGAGGACGGACAGCGCTTACATGCAGGATACAGAGGACTAGGACTCGCACATCGCACAGATATTACCCCCATGTGCAAACATTTGTACCATACAGCGCTGACGTCATAGTGCAATATCGTGCACAAGCAATATAGAGCTCACAACAAGCTCACAGTCACACCGTCTGTGCACAAATGGTGCCGTACTTACTATGGAGGATCCTGAATATCGCAGGGCGAGTGCCGGAGGTTTATGGTCTTTTCTGTAGCGTTCGGTGCGCTCGTTTTTTACACGTGGCTCATCTTCGACTCCACAGTAAATTCCGCAGCATGAAAATAGATTATTAAAGCATCTATCATCTCATTACTATTTCATGATAATCAGTCCAGGGAGATACACCATGTTACACTTGTTGGAAGTTTCCTTTCTCTTGCAGTTTTGTGCCCTGTTGGGAATGAATTACGGATAAATATTCAAATGTGGCGCAGGTCACACGGAGTATGCGCTATTCCCACGGGGATATACGACATGCAGAATGGTTATTATATCTTTATAATGCGTTACAACAACAACCATAAACAAGATCAGCAGCGGGATCTGATGAGCACAGTGACGAGAAGACACCGGGGGTTATTGTACCGGGGGTATGTCATGGGGAACTGAGGGCCCCAGTATTGTATGTGATGGGGAACTGAGGGCCACGGGGGTCCGAAGAAAGTGACCTCTTGATTTATTACCCTAGTGGCTCCTATTACAGGACAGCGCTGGTATCAGCGATCTCTGCACCACCATCTCCCACCATTTCTCCAAAGTGTCAGGAGCCATTTTTGAACACAACAACAGCAGCAGTCCACATATTGCTCGTATGATCATCCTACGTGGCCTGAACGTGCTCCTGTGGCTGCAGCGACTCCAGTAGCACGAACAACATGTGGCCTGACGCCGAAACACTGCTACAGTGATATCTACCATCTACAGCCGGAAAAGAGTATTTCATACGCTGCCGATTTAGCAAGTTTTCCCACCTACAAAGAATGGAGACGTCTATAAGTGCGGTACACTTCATGTGTGAGAGACAGAATGTAAAAATAAAAACCAGAAAATCACATTGTAGGATTTTTATATAATTAATTTTATTACATGAAATAAGTCTTTAATGAAATAGAAAAACAGAACATAATATTTGGTGTAGAAACCTTTGTTTGCAGTTACAGAGGTCAGACTTTTCCTGTAGTTCTTGACCAGGTTGGCACACACTGCAGCAGGGATTTTGGCCCCTTCCTCCTTACAGATCTTCTCCAGATCTTTCAGGATTCGAGGCTCTCGCTGAGTAACATTGAGTTTCAGCTCCCTACAAAGATTTTCTATTGGGTTCAGGTCTGGATACTGGCTAGGCCACTCCAGGACCTTGAAATGTTTCTTCCGGAGCCACGCCTTAGTTGCCCTGACTGTGTGTTTCAGGCTATTGTCATGCTGGAAGACTCATCCACGACACATCTTCAATGCTCTTACTGAGGGAAGGAGGTTGTTGGCCAAAATCTCATGATACATTACTCCATTTCTCCTTCCTTCGATACGGAGCAGTTGTCCTTTCCCTTTGCAGAAAAGCACCCCCAAAGTATGATGTTTCCCCCACCATGCTTCACAGTTGGGACAGTGTTATTGGGGTTGTCCTCATCCTTCTTCCTTCAAACACAGTGAGTGGAGTTGCTATCAAAAAAGTTATATTTTGGTGTCATTTGACCACATGACCTTCTCGCATGCCTCCTCTGGATCATCCAGATTGTCATTGGTGAGCTTCAGAAGGGCTTGGACAATGGCTGGTGTGAGCAGGGGACCTTGCGTGTCGTGCAGGATTTTAATCCATGACAGCGTAGTGTGTTACTAACAGTAATGTTTGAGACTGTGGTCCCAGCTCTCTTCAGGCCATTCACCAGGTCCTTCAGTGTAGTTCTGGGTTGATTCCTTACCTTTCTCAGAATCATCCTTATCCCACGAGGTGAAATCTTGCACGTAGCCACAGACCGAGGAAGAGTTGACAATCATCTTGTGTTTCTTCCATTCTCTAATTGTGCCAACAGTTTCTGCCTTGTCCCTGGTGTCCTTAGACAGCTCTTTGGTCTTGGCTTTGGTGGAGAGGTTGGAGTGTGATTGATTGTGTGGACAGGTGTCTTTTATACAGGTAACGAGGTCAAACAGGTGCAATTAATACAAGTAATAAGTGCAGAGTAGGAGGCTTCTAAAGAAAAACTAGCAGGTGACAGGTCTGTGAGAGTCAGAATTCTTGTTGATTGGTCGGTGATCAAATACTTATTTTATGCAATAAAATTCAATTTCTTTATTTAAAATTCATACAATGTGATTTTCTGGTTTTTATTTTAGTATCTGTCTCACAGGAGAAGTGTAGCTACGATAAAAATTACAGACCGCTCCTTTTTTTGTAGAATGGAAAACTTAGAAAATCAGCAGAGTATCCAATACTTATTTCCCCGCTGTATCTACTGTATCTGTCTGTCCTCTGTGCACAGAACCTTTTACTTTCATTGATCACCTGAATGATTCTTCCCAATCCTTTCCCCTTTGTGACGCCTTTAAAATATGTTTGTTCCGTTTCTATTTGTAACTTTTTTTCTATTTCCTCTTTGTTTCTTCCTTTTCTTTTTCATGTAAGTTTGATGAAATCGGGGGAAAGCGGCAGCGCTCACTTTTTAGGTCAGGTCACAGCGATATTGAATAATGGATGTTGTGATTTTTATAACATTTCTTCTTTTTTAATTCATTTTGCTTTAAAATGCAAGACGGGGATAGAAGAGGCGGCAGATGGCGGAGAGGAAAATAAGCTTATGGGGATATTCAGAGACTTTCCCAGAACAGATACAGGATTAGTGCGGAGCGGAGGAGTATGAGCGACACGGCCCGGATAGGTATAGGAGGACCCATCATCAGAGGACCCATCATAGGAGGACCCATCATGGCAACCCTCCGCCATTGTGGACTAAAAGACGTGAATGAAGATTAAATCACTCGATAAAGTACCGTCCCCCGTCTTTTGTTTACTATCTCTCGCCATTTTCATGAACTCTGCTTGCTGTCCATGAATTAGATTTTTTTTTCTAACTCCCCATGATTGAAAATTTCACATCTGAGATTGATACAAATGTATCTGCTTTAGAATCGACAATCCTCTGTGATGTAAAGAGACTGAACCCCAAGGTGACACGGTTTATCCGCATTGGACAGGAGAGCGATATTTGCCCCAGTAATGGTAAAGGGGATATTGCCGATTTGAATAGTGCTAGCATATGAGTTTATTAGTGATGGGGACCCCACCAATCCCGGGGTGCAGCGCTCGTCTCCACCTCCCTCCCTGCCACTGTTCATTCTGGCTTTTTTTTTTCCTATTGAGATCGGAGCAACTTAACAACAAAGCAAAAAAGTACCAAAAGCACAACAAAAAAATGTCCAACTTTTACATTGGTTTTCGGGACATAAACTGCATTTTTCATGCAGAAACAAAAAAATGAACACGAAAACATGAAAACGATATGTGGGAACAAAAACGGCTCCGAAGTTTCCATTCACTGACAACAAGCGGACGCCTGAAAACAAAATGGAAAAATGGAGCGGCGTTGAAGCATTATGTATGTTACAAAGATGCAACGTTTTCCAGTACAAGCACTCCTGGTAAGAGAAGCAGCGCTTATCTCGCACACTGTACCATATGTGACTTTAGGACACGGAGGGCTGATTCCAAATGTTGTTCAGGAGAATTTTGAGCGCTGCTCTGAAGGTGACAAGTGTATACACGATCAGGGTATAAGGAGATCACAGATCAAAGTCTTAACTTTCAAAAGATTGTTGAGGAAGAACCTGAAGACGATTTTCACATTTGTACAATCCATTTTCTCACCTTGCGACCCCTCACTGTGAGCGGATGATAGATCGCTGCTCGGCTCCACTCCGGCTCTGCGCCTTCTTGAATTAGGGTGAAATTGTCCATAAAGGAACCTTCAAAAGAGGAGGCACAGAGAAAACCGGATGTGCAGAGGACTGTGCCTGCGGCGCCGCTATAGCGACATCTCTACAGCGATCACTCATTGATTATGGTGTCGTATACAAGTAATAAAAAACAGAAATACTAATGTCGTCCGTGTCCTGCACCGGCGCCGACATTTATACTGCAGCTATTTCGTCTGATTCCTTGTTTTTATTATACCCTGCTCTGATCTTTCTTAGGTCTCTTTCACACCAGTCTTTTGACGTCAGAGAGAGAAAAAAAAACGAGAGATTTTTTGTGCCAGAACGGCTTTTGGGGTTAAATTAAATGAATGGAAATTCTTCCGGACGGATCCGCCGCCCGTAGGCTTCCATTCTAGCCAACGGCGGACTGCGATGAATCCGTCGCAATCCGTCTTTTCAGCGCAGACAAAAAGCGTTACAAACTCCGTCTACTACAGACGGCGGACGCTGAAATTCAGACGGACCCATCAATAAACGGATGCAATGGACGACCATCCGTCGCAATCCGCCGCTAATGCAAGTCTATGAGAAAAAAACGGATTCTGCCAAAAAAGACGACGGATCTGTTTATTTAAAAAAAAGGGTGGATTTCAACTGACGTCAAAAGACTGAAGTGTGAAAGAGGCCTTAACATTTCCCTGCAACTAATTGGTGTGGGCCCCAATTACAGACACCTATAAATCATTCCCACAATAGTGAGTGTAGCTCTGGAGTAATGTAATATATGTACATAATGGCTGCACCAGCAGAATAGTGAGTGCAGCTCTGGAGTAATGTAATATATGTACATAGTGACTGCACCAGCAGAATAGTGAGTGCAGCTCTGGAGTATAATACAGGATGTAACTCAGGATCAGTAATGTAATGTATGTACACAGTGACTGCACCAGCAGAATAGTGAGTGCAGCTCTGGAGTATAATACAGGATGTTTCTCAGGATCAGTAATGTATGTACACAGTGACTGCACCAGCAGAATAGTGAGTGCAGCTCTGGAGTATAATACAGGATGTTACTCACGATCAGTAATGTATGTACACAGTGACTGCACCAGCAGAATAGTGAGTGCAGCTCTGGGGTATAATGCAGGATGTAACTCAGGATCACTTCCATATTAGCTCCTCAAGCTCATAATAAACACGGATGCATCAAATTCTTTTTGTGTACAGTGAAAACAGTGGTCAGTTTATTTTTTTAGATATTTTTTATGTCATAGAATCATAGCGTTGGAAGGGACCTCCTGGGCCATCTGGTCCAACCCCCTGCTCAAAGCAGGATTCGCTAAATCATCCCAGTCAGATGTCTGTCCAGCCTCTGTTTGAAGACTTCCATTGAAGGAGAACTCACCACTTCTCGTGGCAGCCTGTTCCACTCATTGATCACTCTAACTGTCAAAAAGTTTTTTCTAATATCTAATCTGTGTCTCCTCCCATTCAGTTTCATCCCATTGCTTCTAGTCTTTCCTTGTGCAAATGAGAATAAAGTTGATCCTTCTACAATGTGACAGCCCTTTAGATATTTGTAGACAGCTATTAAGTTTCCTCTCAGTCTTCTCTTTTGCAAACTAAACATTCCCAAATCCTGCAACCTTTCCTCATAAGACAGGGTTTGCAGACCGGTCACTATTCTGGTCGCTCTTTTCTGAACTTGCTCCAGTTTGTTGATGTCTTTTTTAAAATGTGGTGCCCAAAACTGGACACAATATTCCAGATGAGGTCTGACCAAAGAGGAGTAGAGGGAAATAATGACTTCACGTGATCTAGACTGTATGCTTCTGTTAATACATCCTAGAATTGCATTTGCCTTTTTTGCTGCTGCATCACACTGTTGACTCATATTCAGTCTGTGATCTATTAGTATACCCGTCTTTTTCACATGTGCTGTCACTTAGCCCTATTCCTCCCATTCTATATCTGCTTTTTTCATTTTTATTGCCCAGATGTAGTACTTTGCATTTCTCCCTGTTAAAAACCATTCTGTTAGTTGCTGCCCACTTCTCCAGTTTATTTAAATCTTTTTGAATCCTCTCTCTCTCTTCTCTAGTATTAGCTATCCCTCCTAGCTTTGTGTCATCAGCAAATTTAATCAGTTTACCCTCAATTCCTTCATCTAAATCGTTGATAAAGATGTTGAACAATACAGGGCCCAGGACAGAGCCCTGTGGTACCCCACTTGACACATTCTTCCAACTGGATGTGCAGCCATTTACGACCACTCTTTGGGTCCGATCACTAAGCCAGTTATGAATCCACCTAACAGTTGCCTTGTCCATTCCATACTTAATCATTTTTTCAATAAGGATTGTATGAGAGACTTTGTCAAATGCTTTGCTGAAGTCAAGATATACTATATCTACAGCATTTCCTTGATCCACCCAATCAGTGATACCGTCATAGAAGGAAATTAAGTTAGTCTGACATGACTTATTAGTTACCAAATACCAAAATGTCAGCGAATGTTCCTCTTTTCTCTGAATGACTAAGCTCTATATACAATAATAATAGATTTATCTTCTTTTTCTGAGGGGCTGTAACGCTTGCAGGAAGCGCACGTAGCCGCTGCCGCTTGATTGCTGTGATCGCCGGGTGGTGAAGTTCTCAGCGGGTGTCAGAAAGAGAATTATATCGGTTTCTGGGCCGTGAACTGAGTATTATTCACTTAGACATATCAGTGAACGGTGAAATAAAGACTATTGATCTGTGTGTGGTTGAAAGGTTAGAGAGAAATCTAATAGGACTGGAGGAAGTAACGCTGCAATAAAGGCAACTGTAACACAACTGTTACTACAATGTATCATCAGTGTGTTACAGATCTACTCTGATACCACAAGTTCCAGCATTAACCCCTTTGGGATGTCGCCCATTGTGGTGTTGATTTGGTTTATTTTTGTATTCATCCCAATCTAGGAACCATACATTTTTTTTTTTTAGTCCTTTGTTTCTTATTTACAAGTTTTTTTTTGCTTTTTGAGCTGATTCTAAAACTTTCTTTGCATTTGGTCACTTTTCATGGGATCTCTCAACGTGCGTCATCCAAGAAGATATCAATAGACGTGAAGGCGCGCCGTCTGTCCGGTCAACCTCACAGAGAGAAAGGAGAAACTTTGTGGAGTACTTTGGTCCATTCATAAAAAGAAGGAGTGCAATGGCCAATATGTCTAGAAGAGCACGGAAGATATGGAAGTGTATGACTGCTAGATGTTGTGAAGGACAGAAATCTGCAAAATCAAAGTTTATCTCGGGATACGACCGCCGGTAAACACTCAGGAACGGGAAGGCCAGACTAGAGATTACTAGAAACCAGTAAAAATGTCACCCAGAACAAGAGTCTACAGATGAATGATCCATGGGACGGGTGGGGGAAGTAAAGGAGGTGTCGCGCACCTTTCTGTACATGATGCAGACACGTTTCAGCATGATGTGGACCCTTCAGCCCTCAATCCAAGGAACAGAGAAGTTATTACCAACTTCACATTACAGAGGTGGCAGAAAAAGTTTGACATTTCAGCTCACGCGTTTTTTTTCATCATCATTTTGAACCTTTTGCTGATTTTGGTTTATTTTTTAAAGTGTGCAGATTTTTGCAGGAGGGGTATGTATCTCTGAGATGATCATCAGAACAGACGGCGTGATATTTATTCTCCTTAGGTTTCCATGTCCCACGAGGCAATGGACGGCCTTCCTAGAACTGCAATCCCTCTGATGGGGGTAGACCTGCCTGCGGATTTTAGGCTCCATTTCTACTATTTGTACTATGAGGACGGACACTGCACAGTGTATGTGGGACACAACGTGTCCGACCACTGACATATACGACTCCTGTCTGTATTCCCAATCATTACGTTTGCCCGACAGAAATAGGAGAAATCCCCATCGGATATTGCTTATAGATTCTAACAGATTCTCAAGGCGAAGAAGCTAATATAATTTTCCACCAGTGCCAGGGGCCCGGGCTGCAGATCTTATTAATTGATGATTCTTTCCAGTTGCTGCATTTTATAATTGGAATTTTCTTCTTTTTTTTTTTTAATAGAAACCTCAATATAGATTTGTGAATATCAATTAACCTCCCACGAGGAGCGTGCCTAATGCAGAATGTTCTCAGCTTGCCTTCAAGTTCTTTTTTTTTTCTTATGGATCCAGAATTAGCTGTATTGAAGATTATTTTATGCCAAATGTTTAATTCAGTGAATTACTTGAATCCTATATGAGGACGATGACTGTGAAGACCCTGGTATTCATCCAACCACCTAAGAGGGTCTAGGAAGAAAAGTCGGATGTCACACCCTCTGGTGCAGGACTTTGGCTGGTCTATTGACACTCTTGCTAAGTTGACATTTCACTGAGTCATCAAAGACTCATCTCAAATTGGAGGAGTTACTAAATTGTTGCAATTTCGTCCACTTTGGAGGAAGCTTTTTAAAAAAAGGACCATCCAACTCTATCAATTGTAGATGTCAGGAGATGGAAGGATCTGATATGTTGGTTTATAAAATTCCTGTCACGGCTTTGTTGTTGGATGTCCTGGGACCAGGGGCTCCTTCCCTGTCCCTAACACTAGGGGCGCCCTAAATTGCCCTGTTCCCCGGATTACTTCTGATGGTGAAGAGGCCAGGGCCACGTACCTTGCCTTAGCTCCTGAATCAGCCCTCAGTCGGTACCCTTCCCCCACCCAGGGAAGAAGGGAATAGTTGTGTACTGTAATACATCGGGGAGTGGAGGATGGGGTTAAATCAAAGTAGTAGAAGAAAGGGAATTATCACAGACTCAACAGAGAAGTCTGTGTACGGGTAATTATTCGCCTCTATGCTGGGAAATGGGTCATATCATTCTAGACTTAAGCATAAGGTGGAGACCACGATTTAGCTCCGAGTATAAAACAATCACATTTTTACTTTTATTATTTTTTTGCCAACTCAATAACTCCCCTGAGGATGTTGCACTCCACCTGAGAATAACATTGAGTTTTGACAACCGATCTATTAATCGAGTGTTCATAACACCGATGACAGGGCTGTTTCTGGTCACAAATGTTTACATCCATCGGTTACATTGTGTCCTACACTCCAGTCACATCCAGAGCTGCATTCAGAATTACTTTGACTTCCTATTAGCTCTGAGGCTGCAGCACTAAAGCAGAAGTCCTGACGTTATTAGAGAACTTCATCTTTCCATGAGATGTCCAGCTTTAGTGTAATGAAACAAGTCATGAGGGCTTCTGTACCGCTTACATTACAAGGCTATGAGGGGGCTCCAGCGTATGAAAGAAGACCCCCTGAGGTGCAGGGCATTGGATTAGTGTAATATAGGAAGCTCATGTAGCAGGAGTCTCTCCTGAACCCCTGGTGGAGGACAAAGCCTTGTTTAAGCTCATGGCACTGGAGTCACTGGACAAATCACTGTGTGCAGGCAAACCTGCGGAGTAGACATCAGGTAGGGCCAACTCAGCACCTGCCTGCAATCAATACGTGCCTTAGGTCCTTACAGGTGGCCACCAGCTCCTTGACCAGCCTCTTACTAACAAGACAGCTCTAGGAACAGTCACCACAATGTAGCTTGGACATGGCACAAGGCGGCTGCCGACCCTACTATACACCCAAATCTCTGCCAGTGATGCTGTGATTAGAGCATCTTCCACCGCACTATTGAGCTGTGACCTGTAATTCCCACTGTCCAGGTCAGTGTTGTCATTGCACCCAATGATTGCAGAGCTTAGTGACAGAACTTACTATAACTGCTGTGAAAACTGGGAAGCCTGGATATAGTTTATATTTACTGAGACTGCTTATGAGACAATAATCCAGCCTGAGACTATTGCTGAGGTTACGAAAGTTGGAGTACAGCTCAGTAATGATCCATTCTGAGACTGCTGCTGAGACTGGGAAAGCTGGAGTGCAGCTTAGTAGTGATCCATCCTGAGACTACTGCTGAGACTGTGAAAGCTGGAATACAGCTCAGTAGTGATGCATCCTGAGACTACTCCTGAGACTGGGAAAGCTGGAGTGCAGCTGAGTAGTGACCCATCCTGAGACTACTGCTGACAGTGGGAAAGCTGGAGTGCAGCTGAGTAGTGAGCCATCCTGAGACTACTGCTGAGACTGGGAAAGCTGGAGTGCAGCTGAGTAGTGATCCATTCTGAGACTACTGCTGAGACTGGGAAAGCTGGAGTGCAGCTGAGTAGTGATCCATTCTGAGACTACTGCTGAGACTGGGAAAGCTGGAGTGCAGCTGAGTAATGACCCATCCTGAGACTACTGCTGACAGTGGGAAAGCTGGAGTGCAGCTGAGTAGTGATCCATTCTGAGACTACTGCTGAGACTGGGAAAGCTGGGGTGCAGCTGAGTGACCCATCCTGAGACTACTGCTGAGAGTGGGAAAGCTGGAGTACAGCTCTATAATGATCCATCCTGAGACTGCTGCTGAGACTGGGAATGCTGGAGTACAGGTAGCTCAGTAGTGATCCATTCTGAGAATACTGCTGAAACTGAGGTAGCTGGAGTACAGCTCCGTAGTGATGCATCCTGAGACTGCTGATGAGACGGGGAAAGCTGGAGATCAGCTCAGTAGTGATCCATCCTGAGACTGCTGATGAGACTGGGAAAGCTGGAGATCAGCTCAGTAGTGATCCATCCTGAGACTGCTGATGAGACTGGGAAAGCTGGAGATCAGCTCAGTAGTGATCCATCCTGAGACTGCTGATGAGACGGGGAAAGCTGGAGATCAGCTCAGTAGTGATCCATCCTGAGACTGCTGATGAGACTGGGAATATTAAGAACACTTCCCTTTTGTGATGGATTTGTCCCTTTTAACGTATGTGCAGCTTGTACTCCGCGAGCAGTAAGTGAATTTTCCTATACAAATCCATTCAGTATTGCATTTTTAGAAATGGTGAAATCGGTAAGAACCAAGAGCAGAGATAATGTTACATTGTGGCAGAGAGTTATGCACATATTATACTTGTGCGGGTGGCATCTTACACTCCAGATGCGCGGTATGACATGAAGATCAGACTACAATGAGTTTGTTGTCTGTTACCAGGGAAACACATAGATCTGCATGGATGCTGTGTGCAGAATACATAGCTTTGTTTTCCTTTTGGAGCCATTTGTGTTCTGAGCTGGACATTGCCTTTAGGATGAGGCCGTAGACATCATTGCAGGAGTTGATTGTAGCCTCGTGGTCGGTTCCTCACTAATAGTTTTCTTTTCATGCCTTTTGTATGATAGGTGGACCCGCATCTGGAAAAGGAACCCAGTGTGAGAAACTATCGCAGAAATACAACCTGACGTACTTGTCCATTGCTGACCTCCTACAGAGCGACCTCACAGCGGCCTCCGAGAGGAGTAAACTGATCAAGGATCTGATGCAGCACGGGAACCCAGTGCCGATGGTAAGACGGACGGGAAATACGCAAACCCCAGATCTTGCTTGATCTTCACTCCAGGGGGCTTCTGCAGACAGGGTCCTGTCGCCCCTCTTTTTCAGCTGGGTCCTGACGCCCCTCTTTTTCAGCTGGGTCCTGCCGCCCCTCTTTTTCAGCTGGGTCCTGCCGCCCCTCTTTTTCAGCTGGGTCCTGCCGCCCCTCTTTTTCAGCTGGGTCCTGCCGCCCCTCTTTTTCAGCTGGGTCCTGCCGCCCCTCTTTTTCAGCTGGGTCCTGCCGCCCCTCTTTTTCAGCTGGGTCCTGACGCCCCTCTTTTTCAGCTGGGCCCTGACGCCCCTTTTTCAGTAGGGTCCTGACGCCCGTCTTTTGCAGCAGGGTCTTGACGCCCCTCTTTTCAGGAGCCTCCTGGACTTTTGACTATGGGTTTTTATATTTTCTTTGCTCTTTTGAGATTCTTGCCACAAAAATATCAAACAACGTTTTATGTCCAATTTGATACAATGCCATTAGACAGATATAAAGGCCACGCCTGATCCCGTGCAGGATCATCTCGCTCACATAGAGGGAAATCGTCACAAACCTCCTTATAACGGAGGAGTCAATTCTAACCACACGATCCAGAGGGGAGAGAGTGGGAGGAAAAGGCGATTATCATACAGTCCTAACCTTCAAGGTCCAACCTGTAAGCCATGAAACACATTGGTGACATCGCCGCGCTGCAGAAAGGTTACACAGATAGCGGATCGTTCTCACCAGCCGCAGTGAATGGCGCTCGAGGCTTTTCTTACCTTCCCATCTTGAACATCTTCGTGCGCCCGTATCAGCAGAGAGAAATAACCCTGAAATGCTGCAGCCATGATAATTAAAGAACAAGCAGTAATACACAGCGGACGTGGCAGAAGATATCAGAGATGTCTCCAAGGAAATATTCAATCCAGAATAACAAGACCAATGTGGCTCGGGCTGCATCCATCCCATGTCGGGGCACTCAGTGTCATACAGGGGAGTCTTCTCATTTCTCTGTCCCTTGCTTTTCCATCATTTTCCTTTTTAAAGGTTGTTTTTTTTTTAAATTATTTTTGAAAAGTCACCAGCGGACAGGCTACAAGTGTCCGCTCCTGCGTAATCCGTGCTGGGGCCTCTGCGGTAAAATAATAGGCTGTTATGGTGCAGAAAGTGGAAAACCGCAGTCCCCTGTGGCGATGGATGTCACACGGAGGTAGATGAGCGGCCGCACTACTTGTAAGATTCTGGGAATAGCAGAAACGTACGGCCGGGAAGCTGAACAATGAGCACATCACATTCAGCTTCTTCTCCTGCTGTGACCTTACTGATCATAACTGAGAGTCAGCGAATTGTGCAGCTATCAATCAACCAAAAAGTCTCTGCTCCGTTCCTGCGCGGTGCAGCCGTCTTACAGCCTCCATAACCTTTATTATGGAGACCTCATTATGGAGTGCCTCCATAACCATAACCTGCCTCCATAACCAGAACCTGCCTCCATAAACAGAACCTGCCTCCATAACCAGAACCTGCCTCCATAACCAGAATCTGCCTCCATAACCAGAACCTGCCTCCATAACCTGAACCTGCCTCCAAGCCCCCGAAAGAGTCCCAATAAACCATCCAGATGGTTCTGATCAGTGACTGCGATCACTTTCAGAACAGACCTGTGTCTTTGAGGGGGGACTTCTTTGACTTCTGACGTCCAGGTGGTCTCCCCATTTACTGTGAATGTGCGTCTCAGATATTTTAGTTATGTGTGAATGAGCGATATGAGGCTGACCCTGCTGCACAACGTCTCCTTCGTTCCACATTTCTCTAGTCACCTTATAAGAGTCGATGATTGCTCTGTCAATATCCTTCATGGATCACATCCGCGTTTCTGACATTGAAATCTCATAAGGAAACACATTCTTGTCATATTGTCACCAAAAGCCGCTGTGCTGAACGTGCGGCCACCATTACACCGCATAGGTGTCGCCCTGGCTGCCCCAGACCCCTGTAATGGTATACCGCTGGGTATTAGGATACGATGTACACACATACGACTGTCATTGTACCTCTCCGCTGAGAACCCCCTGACATATTGATTACCTGTCTGATGAGAGAAGATCATTTTATATCTTGCTGTCAGTCCATTTTCTGTGTTTTTAGCCTTTTGATGGATTCCGAAGTAATCAGGGAACGATATTTGAGATCGGACCCTCCGGCACAGTTTATTGCCCACCGATCGCCCTGCTGCTTCCTGCGGTAACCATGAGAGCGCCTTCACTTAGAAGGATCAGACCACCTCTGTGCCCCATTCATAACTCTCCATCGGGGGCTTCCATCTAAGTCTCCAAAAACCCCTGCAGAATTCAGAGATACCCCAGAAGGCGCCATGGAGTTAAAGTAGGCAAAAGGAAGCCAAAAGATGAAACTATGGCCCCTTTTGACCCCTTTCTGGCAATATTCGTCTTTTTAGCTGGACACAACAGTGTAATAGACAACAGTGATGCGTCCGGCTTAAAGGATGGAGAAAAAGTCAAGCGGATCCTAAGATTTCATCTTTTGGATTTTATTTGCCTCCAATAGATCACAGGCTCCATTAGGTTTTTGTCTCAATTCTGTTTCTTGCCCGCGATGGAGTATTGAACCGGACAAAGAACCCGGCCACCGATTGTGGGGATTATCGTAGAGGCGCCATTCATCAAGTCTTTCTCCACTACATGTTGTGTGCTGCGATATGTGAACACCGGATACATGTCAGGATTATCCGTCCATCACGTCTTATTTCCCTATAACAGGAGATCATTCTGGAAATTCTGAAAGACGCCATAAGTTCCTCTCTGGGAAGCACCAAAGGATTCGTGCTGGACGCGTTCCCCTGTGAGGTCCGACAGGCTGAAGACTTGGAATGCAAGGTCAGTGCTTGGCTCTGCGAACACTTTCATGTTAGGCAATTTTTAGGCCGGATTCACGTATCCTTGTTTGTGCTTCGTTTTTCTGTTCCTTTGGGCAGAACCCATATTTTGGTCCATGAGTCAGTATTTACAATCCATATGGTCTCTGCTCTTAAAAAAACAAAACAAAAAAAACTAAACCTAAAAAATAGCTTCAAAAAGCACTTCATGATCTCTTCCTATTCAGTCTTTTGAGCATTTTTTTTTTTCCCAACTTCAGGTTTTGCAGAAAATAGCAGAGTGCATCTCATTTCTATGAGCGGCTCCTGGTGGAATACGCTACAAATTAGGCATTGCCCAATCAAAAGCTGTAAACAGCACTGCGGGAAAAAAACTCTTCCAAAACTGTTTCAGGAAATGAAAAACGAGAAGAAGCGTTTCTGGAAGCATGGGATGTTTTGAGTTCTCATTATGATTTAAAAAGAGAAAACACAGTAGTTTGACAATAAATGGCTTCACCCAACCACTAACCATGAGGGGAGAAAAAGTTTTGGTGCTATCATTCATATTCTCTAAAAAAAAGGCCAAGAAAGCAAAAATTCTGGCGGGGTATGTAAACTTTTGAGCACAACTGTAGGAGCAGTATTATAGTATTTAGAAAAAATAAGTGCAGCGCTGTAAGTCCATAAAATCCATTTTTCTTTTATTCCATCACTTCCAGTAAGATAAAAGCAATTACGTCATAGTCCAAAACATTAAAATCAAACGCGTTTCAACGCAAAACCGTGCGTCAATGATTAAGACGCACGGTTTTGCGTTGAAAGGCGATTGATTTTAATGTTTTGGACTATGACGTAATTGCTTTTATCTTACTGGAAGTGATGGAATAAAAGAAAAATGGATTTTATGGACTTACAGCGCTGCACTTATTTTTTCTAAGTTCTGAAAACTTGCTGCACAACAGGATCCGGGCGCTCCAGGAGGAGGTGAGCAGACACTAAACTTTTTTGTGTATTTTCAGTATTATAGTAGTTATATTCTTGTACATAGGGGCAGTATTATAGTAGTTATATTCTAGTACATAGGAGCAGTATTATAGTAGTTATATTCTTGTACATAGGAGCAGTATTATAGTAGTTATATTCTTGTCTATAGGAGCAGTATTATAGTAGTTATATTCTTGTACATAGGAGCAGTATTATAGTAGTTATATTCTTGTCTATAGGAGCAGTATTATAGTAGTTATATTCTTGTACATAGGGGCAGTATTATAGTAGTTATATTCTTGTACATAGGGGCAGTATTATAGTAGTTATATTCTTGTACATAGGGGGCAGTATTATAGTAGTTATATTCTTGTACATAGGAGCAGTATTATAGTAGATATATTCTTGTACATAGGGGCAGTATTATAGTAGTTATATTCTTGTACATAGGGACAGTATTATAGTAGTTATATTCTTGTACATAGGGGGCAGTATTATAGTAGTTATATTCTTGTACATAGCGGCAGTATTATAGTAGTTATATTCTTCTACATAGGGGGCAGTATTATAGTAGTTATATTCTTGTACATAGGAGCAGTATTATAGTAGTTATATTCTTGTACATAGGGGCAGTATTATAGTAGTTATATTCTTGTACATAGGGGACAGTATTATAGTTATATTCTTGTACATAGGGACAGTATTATAGTAGTTATATTCTTGTACATAGGAGACAGTATTATAGTAGTTATATTCTTGTACATAGGGGGCAGTACTATAGTAGTTATATTCTTGTACATAGGGACAGTATTATAGTTATATTCTTGTACATAGGGACAGTATTATAGTAGTTATATTCTTGTACATGGGGCAGTATTATAGTAGTTATATTCTTGTACATAGGAGCAGTATTATAGTAGTTATATTCTTGTACATACGAGCAGTATTATAGTAATATTCTTGTACATAGGGAGCAGTATTATAGTAGTTATATTCTTGTACATAGGAGCAGTATTATAGTAGTTATATTCTTGTACATAGGAGCAGTATTATAGTAGTTATATTCTTGTACATAGGGGCAGTGTTATAGTAGTTATATTCTTGTACTTACGAGCAGTATTATAGTAGTTATATTCTTGTACATACGAGCAGTATTATAGTAATATTCTTGTACATAGGGGGCAGTATTATAGTAGTTATATTCTTGTACATAGGAGCAGTATTATAGTAGTTATATTCTTGTACATACGAGCAGTATTATAGTAATATTCTTGTACATAGGGGGCAGTATTATAGTAGTTATATTCTTGTACATAGGAGCAGTATTATAGTAGTTATATTCTTGTACATACGAGCAGTATTATAGTAATATTCTTGTACATAGGGAGCAGTATTATAGTAGTTATATTCTTGTACATAGGGACAGTATTATAGTAGTTATATTCTTGTACAATGGAGACAGTATTATAGTAGTTATATTCTTGTACATAGGGGGCAGTACTATAGTAGTTATATTCTTGTACATAGGGACAGTATTATAGTTATATTCTTGTACATAGGGACAGTATTATAGTAGTTATATTCTTGTACATGGGGCAGTATTATAGTAGTTATATTCTACATAGGAGCAGTATTATAGTAGTTATATTCTTGTACATAGGAGCAGTATTATAGTAGTTATATTCTTGTACATACGAGCAGTATTATAGTAATATTCTTGTACATAGGGAGCAGTATTATAGTAGTTATATTCTTGTACATAGGGACAGTATTATAGTAGTTATATTCTTGTACATAGGAGACAGTATTATAGTAGTTATATTCTTGTACATAGGGGGCAGTATTATAGTAGTTATATTCTTGTACATAGGGACAGTATTATAGTAGTTATATTCTTGTACATACGAGCAGTATTATAGTAATATTCTTGTACATAGGGAGCAGTATTATAGTAGTTATATTCTTGTACATAGGGACAGTATTATAGTAGTTATATTCTTGTACAATGGAGACAGTATTATAGTAGTTATATTCTTGTACATAGGGGGCAGTACTATAGTAGTTATATTCTTGTACATAGGGACAGTATTATAGTTATATTCTTGTACATAGGGACAGTATTATAGTAGTTATATTCTTGTACATGGGGCAGTATTATAGTAGTTATATTCTACATAGGAGCAGTATTATAGTAGTTATATTCTTGTACATAGGAGCAGTATTATAGTAGTTATATTCTTGTACATACGAGCAGTATTATAGTAATATTCTTGTACATAGGGAGCAGTATTATAGTAGTTATATTCTTGTACATAGGGACAGTATTATAGTAGTTATATTCTTGTACATAGGAGACAGTATTATAGTAGTTATATTCTTGTACATAGGGGGCAGTATTATAGTAGTTATATTCTTGTACATAGGGACAGTATTATAGTTATATTCTTGTACATAGGGACAGTATTATAGTAGTTATATTCTTGTACATGGGGCAGTATTATAGTAGTTATATTCTACATAGGAGCAGTATTATAGTAGTTATATTCTTGTACATAGGAGCAGTATTATAGTAGTTATATTCTTGTACATACGAGCAGTATTATAGTAATATTCTTGTACATAGGGAGCAGTATTATAGTAGTTATATTCTTGTACATAGGAGCAGTATTATAGTAGTTATATTCTTGTACATAGGAGCAGTATTATAGTAGTTATATTCTTGTACATAGGGGCAGTGTTATAGTAGTTATATTCTTGTACATACGAGCAGTATTATAGTAATATTCTTGTACATAGGGAGCAGTATTATAGTAGTTATATTCTTGTACATAGGAGCAGTATTATAGTAGTTATATTCTTGTACATACGAGCAGTATTATAGTAATATTCTTGTACATAGGGGGCAGTATTATAGTAGTTATATTCTTGTACATAGGAGCAGTATTATAGTAGTTATATTCTTGTACATACGAGCAGTATTATAGTAATATTCTTGTACATAGGGGGCAGTATTATAGTAGTTATATTCTTGTACATAGGAGCAGTATTATAGTAGTTATATTCTTGTACATACGAGCAGTATTATAGTAATATTCTTGTACATAGGGAGCAGTATTATAGTAGTTATATTCTTGTACATAGGAGCAGTATTATAGTAGTTATATTCTTGTACATAGGGGCAGTGTTATAGTAGTTATATTCTTGTACTTACGAGCAGTATTATAGTAGTTATATTCTTGTACATACGAGCAGTATTATAGTAATATTCTTGTACATAGGGAGCAGTATTATAGTAGTTATATTCTTGTACATAGGGGCAGTATTATAGTAGTTATATTCTTGTACTTACGAGCAGTATTATAGTAGTTATATTCTTGTACATAAGGACAGTATTATAGTAGTTATATTCTTGTACTTACGAGCAGTATTATAGTAGTTATATTCTTGTACATAGGGAGAAGTATTGTAGTAGTTATATTCTTGTACATAGGGAGAAGTATTATAGTAGTTATATTCTTTTACATAGAAGCAGTATTATAGTAGTTATATTCTTGTACATAGGGGCAGTATTATAGTCGGGCAGCATGGTGGTTCAGTGATTACCACTGCAGCCTTGCAGCGCTGGAGTCCTAGGTTCAAATCCCACCGAGGACATCTGCAAGGAGTTTGTATGTTCTCCCTGTGTTCTGTCCTCACTAAATGAAGCAGAATTCATGTAGCTTATACAGGCAGCTAAACCGCTATACCGGGGTCCAATAAGGAGACTGTAGGTTGAATCTGTGCTTTATTCAACGTGATGGCATGTTGGCGCGGTGAAACTACAAACAAAAACATATATGCATACAATCAATACTGGGTTCATCAGGGATTCCTATATACATAATACATCATCTGCACTAATAGCTAACCAGGAGAGAACTAACTAAGCAAGAATTGGATACAGGAAACAAATACATACCAGCGATGCTGTCACAAGGGGAGAAGAGAAATGAGATGCTTCCTGAATGCAGGCAGAAGGAAAATGGTGGACTGGAGGGAAAATGGGGGCTGAACTAACCATAATCCTTTGCAAAAGGCTACATTGCAAGCAGAGGGGAATAGCAAAGTGAAAGTAAAACACACAATAACACTGCGGTTATGACTCTGGTCACTAGATGGAGCCAGAAAACACTGTAAACATTTAACAAGCAGATAATAAATCAGATGTTGGAGACAGAACACCGCGTGTTTGCGTGGGTTTCCTCCGGGTACTCGGGTTTCCTCCCACATTCCAAAGACATACTTATAGGGAATTTAGATTGTGAGCCCCATCGGGGACAGCGATGATAATGTGTGCAAACTTTTAAGCGCTGTGGAATATGTTAGCGCTATATAAAAATAAAGATTATTATATTTTTGTACATAGGAGCAGTATTATAGTAGTTATAGTCTTCTATACACAATTATATTTACTATTTTTGCAGTTCCCCTACAATACTTCTTTATAATACATTTTAAATTCTTAGTGAAACTACAGGAGGATAACTTTGCTGTAAGGGTGTATGTGCGCTGTCATGCGTACACTGTTACCTATGCACAGAGGAGTTGTATGGCACTGACAAACATAGAAGCAGATGTGTAAGTTCTGGGCCTTGTAACAAATCTCTGTACACCCCCTTTACCCATGGCAGTTACCACTTTTGTTAGTGTCAGGTCATTGTATATTCCGTATGCCACCACATACTGTACATGCTACACAGACCACGGGTGCATGTCTGGATGTGACCCACTGACCAGAAGACTCAACCCTGTATCTCAGTTATACCAGGCTATGGTGCAATTTTCTATCCTAAGTTGCTTACTTGTATTTGCTTTTTTTCACTTCTCAGCTTTGCGCCCCGAATCTTGTCCTGTATCTGGATTGTTCTGCTGAAATCATGACCACACGAGTTGTCGGGAGAAGTAAAGTCAGTCATCGGAATGAAGTTGCCACAGAAAATGTAAAGAGGAGGTTACAGATGTTCTACCAGACTGTGGAGCCCTTGTTTACATATTATAAGACCAAGGGCCTTCTGTGTAAGGTAAGTTATACCGCTATACTCTGAGTATTATAGAAGTCATATTCTTATACATAGGGGGCAGTATTATAGTAGTTATATTCTTATACATAGGGGGCAGTATTATAGTATATTCTTGTACATAGGGGCAGTATTATAGTAGTTATATTCTTGTACATAGGAGCAGTATTATAGTAGTTATATTCTTGTACATAGGAGCAGTATTATAGTAGTTATATTCCTGTACATAGGGGCAGTATTATAGTAGTTATATTCTTATACATAGGGGGCAGTATTATAGTATATTCTTGTACATAGGGGCAGTATTATAGTAGTTATATTCTTGTACATAGGAGCAGTATTATAGTAGTTATATTCTTGTACATAGGAGCAGTATTATAGTAGTTATATTCTTGTATATAGGGGCAGTATTATAGTAGTTATATTCTTGTACATAGGAGCAGTATTATAGTAGTTATATTCTTGTATATAGGGGCAGTATTATAGTAGTTATATTCTTGTATATAGGGGCAGTATTATAGTAGTTATATTCTTGTATATAGGGGCAGTATTATAGTAGTTATATTCTTGTACATAGGAGCAGTATTATAGTAGTTATATTCTTGTACATAGGAGCAGTATTATAGTAGTTATATTCTTCTACATAGGAGCAGTATTATAGTAGTTATATTCCTGTACATAGGGGCAGTATTATAGTAGTTATATTCTTGTACATAGGGAGCAGTATTATATTAGTTATATTCCTGCACATAGGGGCAGTATTATAGTAGTTATATTCTTGTACATAGGGAGCAGTATTATAGTAGTTATATTCTTGTATATAGGGAGCAGTATTATAGTAGTTACTGTATATTCTTGTATATAGGGGCAGTATTATAGTAGTTATAGTCTTGTACATAGGGGCAGTATTATAATAGTTATACTGCCCCTATGTACAAGAATATAACTACTATAATACTGCCCCTATGTACAAGAATATTATAGTAGTTATATTCTTGTACATAGGGGCTGTATTATATTAGTTATATTCCTGTACATAGGGGCAGTATTATAGTAGTTATATTCTTGTGCATAGGGGTAGTATTATAGTAGTTATATTCTTGTGCATAGGGGCAGTATTATAGTAGTTATATTCTTGTACATAGGGGCACTATTATAGTAGTTATATTCTTGTACATAGGAGCAGTATTATAGTAGTTATATTCTTGTACATAGGGGCTGTATTATATTAGTTATATTCCTGTACATAGGGGCAGTATTATAGTAGTTATATTCTTGTACATAGGAGCAGTATTATAGTAGTTATATTCTTATACATAGCGGCAGTATTATAGTAGTTATATTCTTGTACATAGGGGCAGTATTATAGTAGTTATATTCTTGTGCATAGGGGCAGTATTATAGTAGTTATATTCTTGTGCATAGGGGCAGTATTATAGTAGTTATATTCTTGTACATAGGGGCACTATTATAGTAGTTATATTCTTGTACATAGGAGCAGTATTATAGTAGTTATATTCTTGTACATAGGGGCTGTATTATATTAGTTATATTCTTGTACATAGGGGCTGTATTATATTAGTTATATTCCTGTACATAGGGGCAGTATTATAGTAGTTATATTCTTGTACATAGGAGCAGTATTATATTAGTTATATTCCTGTACATAGGAGCAGTATTATAGTAGCTATATTCCTGTACATAGGAGCAGTATTATATTAGTTATATTCTTGTACATAGGAGCAGTATTATAGTAGTTATATTATACATAGGGGCAGTATTATAGTAGTTGTATTCTTATACATAGGAGCAGTATTATAATAGTTATATTCCTGTACATAGGGGCAGTATTATAGTAGTTATATTCTTGTACATAGGGGCAGTATTATAGTAGTTATATTCTTGTACATAGGAGCAGTATTATAGTAGTTATATTCTTGTACATAGGAGCAGTATTATAGTATATTCTTGTAGATAGGGGCAGTATTATAGTAGTTATATTCTTGTACATAGGGGGCAATATTATAGTAGTTATATTCTTGTACATAGGGGCAGTATTATAGTAGTTATATTCTTGTAGATAGGGGCAGTATTATAGTAGTTATATTCTTGTAGATAGGGGCAGTATTATAGTAGTTATATTCTTGTACATAGGAGCAGTATTATAGTAGTTATATTCTTGTACATAGGAGCAGTTTTATAGTAGTTATATTCTTTTACATAGGGGCAGTATTATAGTAGTTATATTCTTGTGCATAGGGGCAGTATTATAGTAGTTATATTCTTGTATATAGGGGCAGTATTATAGTAGTTATAGTCTTGTACATAGGGGCAGTATTATAGTAGTTATATTCTTGTACATAGGGGACAGTATTAAAGCAGTTATATTCTTGTACATAGCGGCAGTATTATAGTAGTTATATTCTTCTACTTAGGGGGCAGTATTATAGTATGTTATATTCTTGTACATAGGGACAGTATTATAGTACTTATATTCTTGTACATAGGCGACAGTATTCTAGTTATATTCTTGTACATAGGAGCAGTATTATAGTAGTTATATTCTTGTACATAGGGGCAGTATTATAGTAGTTATATTCTTGTACATAGGAGACAGTATTATAGTAGTTATATTCTTGTACATAGGGACAGTATTATAGTTATATTCTTGTACATAGGAGCAGTATTATAGTAGTTATATTCTTGTACATAGGAGCAGTATTAGTTATATTCTTGTACATAGGAGCAGTATTATAGTAGTTATATTCTTGTACATAGGAGCAGTATTATTGTAGTTGTGTTCTTGTACATAGGGGGCAGTATTATAGTAGTTATATTCTTGTACATGGGAGCAGTATTATAGCAGTTATATTCTTGTACATAGGGGCAGTATTATAGTAGTTATATTCTTGTACATAGGGGGCACTACTATAGCAGTTATATTCTTGTATATAAAAGCAGTATTATAGTAGTTATATTCTTGTACATAGGGGCAGTATTATAGTAGTTATATTCTTGTATATAAAAGCAGTATTATAGTAGTTATATTCTTGAACATAGGAGCAGTATTATAGTAGTTATATTCTTGTATATAGGAGCAGTATTATTGTAGTTGTGTTCTTGTACATAGGGGGCAGTAATATAGTAGTTATATTCTTGTATATAGGGGCAGTATTATAGTAGTTATTTTCTTGTGCATAGCGGCAGTATTACAGTAGTTATATTCTTGTACATAGGGGGCAGTAATATAGTAGTTATATTCTTGTATATAGGAGCAGTATTATAGCAGTTATATTCTTGTACATAGGGAGCAGTATTATAGTAGTTATATTCTTGTATATAGGGGCAGTATTATAGTAGTTATATTCTTGTACATAGGGGCAGTATTATAGTAGTTATATTCTTGTACATAGGAGCAGTATAATAGTAGTTATATTCTTGTACATAGGGGGGCAGTAGTATTTTATCAGACTTGTTCTGTTACAGTATTGCGTTGGTATGAAATGTGACTTCTTTTGGGAACAGGAATGGTATTATAGCCGCCTCCCTCCCCATCCCCCACTGCTCATTATGGAATATGAATTAATGAGTAAATCTGCGGTTTATTGTAGCCGTGTGAATATCGGTGCTGAGGAGCTCGGTCAGAGCAATGGCTGATAATATTACTGGGTGATGTTGATATTGAAAGGCCTCACAGAGGGAAAAAATATCTTGTAGCATATCCCAATCACAAAGCCATGGCAACAGCTCCCCCTCCAGGACGGGGTTGGATTAAGAATTAAAAACGTACATTTACATTAGAATTGGTAATTTTTGGAGGTTTCATTACTTTTCACAAGAATCATTTCTGCATGAAGTCTCAGATATCTGGTACAATGGATTGGAAAATCCGGCAATTTTCGGCTGAGCTCTCGGCTCACTTTTATTTAGAAAATATTTCTCCTGCCAAGAAAATGAGCCACGAACGGTAATGGAGTCTCCGCGCAGGAGCGAGAAAGCCGCGGTCTCCACCGTCTGCCAAGTGCAGCCTCTGATCAGGAGATCAGCTCGGAGATTCTCCGTCTCGCCGGGAGCATCTGGGACTCTGAACAATTCAGATTTTGTGTTATTTTTTTACACATTTTTCTCATGTATTTCCGCCAACACTTATTCTGTGGAGACTTTGAGGTCGAGGAGAAATTTCTGGACATCAGAAGAATAATGATTGAGAATATAAAGTTTGTCGGAATCGCTCATTTTTATGATTGACATTGTAGTTAAAGGGGAAGTTCAGAAACGGATACAGAACCGCGGTCTATCCAAATATGGCGGCCCTGAGGGGGCGGAGCATCCAGAGATTCAAACAATTCCAAATATGGGCATCGTGCTCCGCCCCCTTCACGCCCTCTGGTATCAATGTATTAAGTTTAAAGCAAAATTGTTTGTACTCCCTCCTAGATTTACACATTTCAAGCTCTTCTGACTACCCCCAATTAGTAGTGAAGCCATGGAAATTTCCAATCAAGCTAAAAATTAAAAAATATTCCTAATTTGTTTTTTTTTTAAATTGCATTTTAGATCTCTGGGTTAGTTCTGGAGTTTCAGGATTAGAAATTAAAAAACTTTTTTTTTATTTTTACAAACATCTCCCCTCGTCCTCCTGTGGCTGTGGCTGGTATTGCAGGTCCTGCTCAGCAGCCGCCACGGTGACTCCAAACGAGAACTTTTTGCAGGGAAGTGGGTAAATCCAGATATGTTGCGATCATTAATCAAGGAAACTGGATTTACTCTTGTACATTAGTAAATATTGTTTAAATATGGATCTAAAATGCAGATGTGACCCGGATGGAAAAAGGCGATTTCCTCCGCTCGTCTGATGCCGGATTGCTGTCCTGCGATTTTCACCGTGGACGTCTCACGACTGAGCCGGGCCGATGCCAGCATGCATCAGTGCCGCAGGCACGACTTCAATAATCCTTTACTATATTTTTATAACTTAAAAGGTCAGTGCAGACCTGGAAATAATCCGCACAGACGGGTCCATCAGCCAGAGAGATGGCGCAGCCGGACTGCAGCAACGATCACAAACTTGGGGAATGGGATATTTGTTTTCTGATTGGTAAAGAACAGATTTGGCCATCAATACCAGATCAATGCCCCCATTAATCAGTGATTTCCTCCGGCCAGCATGAGTAAACGGAGAATCCATCAGTGAGCTCTTTCTGATAGGGGTTTTGTGTGTCTTTTTCCAAGGTCCTTTTAGACAATTTATGATCACAAAATTTAGCTGATCTAATGTGTTCTTCAAGTACAAATCAGCTGAGAGATCGGGAAAAAACAGATATAGAAGTCTTTCATCAGAACGAGCTCACTGACAGATTGTCAGATAACTCATTCTGCAGACAGCAGATTATAGCCTCTATGGTGCACAAAGTGTACAGTGAAAACCCAATTGCAAAAAAGAAAAATAGGTGAAATACATGAATTTAAGTGGATTGATTCCTGGTTTGCATGACAGGGTCAGACGCCGTAAGTGGGCGACTCTGAAAGTACGAGGATTAGTGGAGGTGACGGCGGGTAATGTCACTGCGTTTTATTAAGAATGACGCTGATTAATGGAAATCCTTTTCTCTTCCTAGATTAATGCGGAGAGGTCTCCAGAGCAGGTTTTCCTTCAGATCTGCACATCACTGGACGCCATTTTCTGAGGATCCCATGAACGGATCAGGAGTCGGCAGCAACGTGTACATCTTGTATATTTACCACCAGTGCATGCGGTCTGTGGTGACAGATCGGCGATCCCTACCGTCCATACTACACACCCGTCACATGGAGGCGCACACAATGGCATCTGACTGATGTTACACGGAAAATTGAGATTTTTTTTTTTTGAAGGTCTCACTCACCTGGTTAAGGGGGTGGCTGGAGCCCTTTTGTGCCATTTTTTTTTTTTTTATAGCAGCATCCATGTGCACCAGTGAAGAAGTGGCTTATGTATATAGCAAGTTGCCCCACATTTTCCTGTCCCGTGCACCCACCTTTCTTTCCTAACTCCATGCATCTTACATTATTGAGAGAACTCTGCCCTTTTCAGTAGGGAGCAATCCAGCTGATATTTTGTCACTCTCCTGTTTCTTGCCCCTCACTCCCTCCCAAAGAAAATTGCACTATGAGAAAAAGGAAAATGCACGAGCCGCGTGGGTGGATTCTTTGGCCGATGCATTGCTGAATTGCACTCAGAGTCCCTGCGTGAAACCGGCCTAAGTGGAGGCAAATCTCCAGCTCTTCCAGTGAGGAAGCCGGGCCGAGGCGAATGATGGGGGAGTGAACAGATTCCTGCTACTTAACCAAGTAATTGGCAGAAGCTGCCGGCATCCCACTGACGTCTTCAATTAGTTTTACACGTCTCCTGCTTAAGCGTGGGGCAGTTGACGAGACGTCTTCCTGCAACATGATCCAGATCTGGGCGACTGCTGAACACAAAGCTCCGCCGGTGACGTGCAGGCAGCGGGCGCTCACACCGCCAGACACCACTGTCCACGGATCGGCACCACTTTATGGTGTCGTACCCTACTTGGATATCTTTAGTAGGACTCCAGTATATTACATCCAGGAACTTAAAGCCCCTATAAAGACTACAACTCCCAGAATGCCCTGATGGCCACAGACATGATGGGAGTTACAGTTTTGTAAGAGTTTGCTGCAGCTTACAAGTATATAGTTGCTGGCATTAAGCTGCCATTGCTTGTCATCTTTTTTAAGCTTCCGTACGACACCCGCATGCTCAGCTTCATGTCGCGAGAGACGCGGTCGGTCCGAGCAGATTGTGAACCACGGATATGTGAATCCAGCCCGTATCAGCAGTTTTTGGGATCGGTGGAGGTTTTAGTGATCCGCTGATGCTGCCATCGTATGACATCCCGCATTTTAGGGACAGACGGACTGCCACGGATCTGGATGGATGGGATCAAAGACGCTGCCGGGTCCCTGCCGCCGCTGCTCTCTTTTATAAAGTATTTGTACGCCGCTTCCTGCCAGGAAGTTTCCATTCACTTTATAGTTTTCTTGGTGATATCATCGCTCTCACAGTGAATTTATTATCTCCTCGCATGACTAAAGCCAAGAGACCGAAAACCACAACGATTGTTATAAAAATAATCAAAAAATGTCTAAACAAGAAAATAAACACGAACTAAAATGTAAATACCGTTTGATATGAATTTATTGCATCCGGGGGCACCGGCCGTTACGGTTGATTTATTTTTTTTTGTTTTCCTCCATTGGTTGCGGGCGAGGCACTAAAAATGACAACTTTCTGTACAAACATATAGTACCCACACAGTTTATTTTTTTATTTTTTTTTTACAGTCCTCCTGACATTTGAGTTAAGAACATGTTTTACACAGAGAAGGGGGGAAAAAAAAAATACAAAATGTCTACTGTCCCTGCCGGAGAGTTCATCACAAATCCTTAGTCCACGGATCTGTAGGACGCCGTCTATAAGGGTCCGTAGCGGATGAAGCTCTTCCGTATAGATCTATGTAACTTGCTTAAATATTAATAAAAAATACAATCTTTTATGGATTTTGTGCGACTACAAAAAAAGAAGAAAAAAAAAGACAATACATAAAGGATTTACACTAGGCCAGGTGGGATTTGGTTTTTTTCCCCCTGTCCTTGGGTGGACAGAATTGAAGGTCGAGGCAGAAGGCTGTGTATTTTTCTAGGAAGGACCTAAGAAAGTGTTAGACTTTACACAGTTACTACGAGTGGCACTTTTTTCACCATATTTTGTACACGTCACATGATCATCTGAACATTACATTTAAAAAATAGATCTGAGTGAAAATTTCCTTTGACATTCACGCACGCACGCACACGGACAGACGCACAGACACCAGCTGGTTACAGAAGCAGCCGCAGTCCCCGATCTGTAGTGCCCGATTGTAGGTCGTCATCTTCCACATCAAAGCAGCTCAAAGTCAAGCGGAGACTGGAGTTAATCCATACGGGGGTCAGAGGGGGTCAAAGTCGTCTTATTAACAGTAGCGTTTTCTTAGCGAACACTGTGATTGGTTAAAACCTTCTCAAAATGTCAGTTTCTGTGCAAAAAAAAAAAAGGAATTAAAAAAAAATATATTTCACAAAACTGCAAGCTAGTAAACTGGTTTAATATAAATAGTTCACATTTTGACCATTTTTTTCTTCTTCGGAAGCCTTTGGGAAAAAAAAAAAGTCTGAGTCCGTAACGTGCACTGTGATTTTGTGTTGTTCTTGCCAGCAGGGGGCAGGGTCCCCGGGGAGGTCATTATGCGCCCGTGGAATGTTCTGCTGCGGTCGGTGGAGTAGAATGGAGCTGGATTTCCACGCAGGTATCATGCTGTGAGAGCGGTAACTTCTGCTCCGCGACCTGTCGTTATTACCGAGCTGAGGATATTTTTGGCCGGATCACGTCATCTGTTTGCTGGAAAATAGTTTGGGTCCAGGTAATTGTAACTGGTGCTGTGTGGCATGCAGTAATCTCGGTCTAGGAATGTCTCCGCTTTATACACCGGCTCCAGGTGATGATCCTCCTTGTGACTTTGTGTTTCATATAAACTAAGAAAAAAAACACAACAAAAACGTCATTGATTTCCTTAATCAATTATTCTATCCTTATCTGCAAAAGCTGAGTGACCACCAATGTGCGGACCACCAGAGCTGCAGGAGAGGAGACCTCACTGGAGACTGCTGTACACTTGGGTTGCTCCCCCCCGTTAGGACATTGCTGTGCTCTAGGCCATGTATTCACACCACGGGGACACACGTCCATGTAACGAGGCCCGGTCTGGAGTAGACCACGTGTGCGCAGCTCCCGCTCTTCATTTATATGGGCACACAGGAACAAGTGTGTGACCCTCGGACCAACCCCAAGGGCACAAGTCAGGGCCCTGTCCTCATGGAAGATGTGAATGGACATTGATGACAATTTTTAGTTTATGTAGTTATAAACCAGACCTGCGTCCAAATCCATTTTCCCAAAATGCTAAAGGAAAACCATTGTTTTCCCAAAGTCAGAATTTAGCCAGGTTCGAGTTTTCAGAATAAGGGTCTGTGCACACGTTGCGGATTTGCTGCGGATTTCCTAGTGATGTACAGTACAATGTAAATCTATGGGAAATAAAAACCGCTGTGCACATGTTGCGGAAAAATCTGCACGGAAACGCAGAGGTTTATTTTCCGCAGCATGTCAATTCTTTGTGCGGATTCCGCAGCGTTTTTACACCCATTCCATTATAGGAATCCGCACTAAATCCACAGGAAAAACGCGCAGATTTTGACCTGCGGATTCTGCCAAAAATAGCAGATTCCGCACGGAAAATTCCGCACACGAATCCGCAACGTGTGCACATACCCTAATTAATCAGTCCAAGAGAAGAAAAGAGCGGATTTGTGTAATCAGACGTGTTACCAAGTTTTATTTCCACTTGTATTATTGATTCAAAAAACAAAACTTACAATGATGGTTCCTCCACGTTCTCCCCTCACTCGTGGGCTAGAATACTCTGATCTTGGGGGTCAGAGCCCCCACTTGAATGGAGTGAAGTTTCACCTTTCCGACAGCCGCTCCTGCTCATTATACATGGGGTGGTTGGAGGAAGCAGACTGCTGCGCTTCGACAATTTAGCATTTTTTGGGAATAACCCTTTATGCCCTGTTTTCTGTGAGAAAAACTGCAGCTGTGGCGAACTTGGGGCCACGATCAATTACGTTTCAATGTGCACCACGTAATCTCTCCCACAGTGACCACCTGTGTAAATTAGCAGGACACCACGGGAAGTCACCTAAGTGGCCGAGGTATTCTGCAATCATGAAGAAGTTTCCAAAGGGAATTTGCAGTAATCTATATACAGTTATCAGGATGCAACTGGAGCGAAACATCAGCTAATTATCGCATTTTGAGACACAACCGGGTCCAGATGTAAAATTGCACCAGCCCTTCCCCTCTCCCCATGTGCACTCACCAGTCAGAGCAGGAGTCACAGAAATCCACAGCCATCTGCAGCGGGCAATCCTGACAATGCCACCGAATACCCTGGATAGGTTCAATACCACAATTATCACACTGTAATAGAAAAGGGAGAAGAGATTGAGGATTTCACTGATCCCGAGTCACATCCTCTATTATACCCCAGAGCTGCACTCACTATTCTGCTGGTGCAGTCACTGTGTACATGCATTACATTACTGATCCTGAGTTACATCCTGTATTATACTCCAGAGCTGCACTCACTATTCTGCTGGTGCAGTCACTGTGTACACACATTACATTACTGGTCCTGAGTCACATCCTGTATTATATCCCAGAGCTGCACTCACTATTCTGCTGGTGCAGTCACTGTGTACATACATTACTGATCCTGAGTTACATCCTGTATTATACTCCAGAGCTGCACTCACTATTCTGCTGGTGCAGTCACTGTGTACATACATTACATTACTGATCCTGAGTTACATCCTATATTATACCCCAGATCTGCACTCACTATTCTGCTGGTGCAGTCACTGTGTACATACAGTTGTGGCCAAAAGTATTGACACCCCTGCAATTCTGTCAGATAATACTCAGTTTCTTCCTGAAAATGATTGCAAACACAAATTCTTTGGTATTATTATCTTCATTTAATTTGTCTTAAATGAAAAAACACAAAAGATAATGAAGCAAAAAGCAAAACATTGATCATTTCACACAAAACTCCAAAAAATGGGCCAGACAAAAGTATTGGCACCCTCAGCCTAATACTTGGTTGCACAACCTTTAGCCAAAATAACTGCGACCAACCGCTTCCGGTAACCATCAATGAGTTTCTTACAATGCTCTGCTGGAATTTTAGACCATTCTTCTTTGGCAAACTGCTCCAGGTCCCTGATATTAGAAGGGTGCCTTCTCCAAACTGCCATTTTTAGATCTCTCCACAGGTGTTCTATGGGATTCAGGTCTGGACTCATTGCTGGCCACCTTAGAAGTCTCCAGTGCTTTCTCTCAAACCATTTTCTAGTGCTTTTTGAAGTGTGTTTTGGGTCATCGTCCTGCTGGAAGACCCATGACCTCTGAGGGAGACCCAGCTTTCTCACACTGGGCCCTACATTATGCTGCAAAATTTGTTGGTAGTCTTCTGACTTCATAATGCCATGCACACGGTCAAGCAGTCTAGTGTCAGAGGCAGCAAAGCAACCCCAAAACATCAGGGAACCTCCGCCATGTTTGACTGTAGGGACCGTGTTCTTTTCTTTGAATGCCTCTTTTTTTCTCCTGTAAACTCTATGTTGATGCCTTTGCCCAGAAAGCTCTACTTTTGTCTCATCTGACCAGAGAACATTCTTCCAAAACGTTTTAGGCTTTTTCAGGTAAGTTTTGGCAAACTGCAGCCTGGCTTTTTTATGTCTCGGGGTAAGAAGTGGGGTCTTCCTGGGTCTCCTACCATACAGTCCCTTTTCATTCAGACGCCGACGGATAGTACGGGTTGACACTGTTGTACCCTCGGACTGCAGGGCAGCTTGAACTTGTTTGGATGTCAGTCGAGGTTCTTTATCCAACATCCGCACAATCTTGCGTTGAAATCTCTTGTCAATTTTTCTTTTCCGTCCACATCTAGGGAGGTTAGCCACAGTGCCATGGGCTTTACACTTCTTGATGACAATGCGCACGGTAGACACAGGAACATTCAGGTCTTTGGAGATGGACTTGTAGCCTTGAGATTGCTCATGCTTCCTCACAATTTGGTTTCTCAAGTCCTCAGACAGTTCTTTGGTCTTCTTTCTTTTCTCCATGCTCAATGTGGTGCACACAAGGACACAGGACAGAGGTTGAGTCAACTTTAATCCATGTCAACTGGCTGCAAGTGTGATTTAGTTATTGCCAACACCTGTTAGGTGCCACAGGTAAGTTACAGGTGCTGTTCATTACACAAATTAGAGAAGCATCACATGATTTTTCCAACAGTGCCAATACTTTTGTCCACCCTCTTTTTTATGTTTGGTGTGGAATTATATCCAATTTGGCTTTAGGACAATTCTTTTTGTGTTTTTTCATTTAAGACAAATTAAAAGGAGATTTTTGTGTACTCACCGTAAAATCTCTTTCTCTTAGCCTCTAATTGGGGGACACAGAACCATGGGTGTTATGCTGCTGGCTGTCCACTAGGAGGCGACACTATGCGTAATCTGAAAAATATTAACTTTGGCTCCTCCTCTGCAGTATACACCCCTGGACGGAGTCAGCCTTCTCCAGTTTTGTGCAAAAGAATTAGGAGGAACGTAACAGAAACAACATAACCATGCCTGTAAGAAGGCTACTATGTACGAGTTCAAAGAACAATATGAGAACTCAACCGTAAACAACGGCCCGTAAGGGCAACAGGGTGGGAGCTGTGTCCCCCAATTAGAGGATAAGAGAAAGATTTTACAGTGAGTACACAAAAATCTCCTTTACTCTGTCGCCTCATTGGGGGACACAGAACCATGGGACGTCCCAAAGCAGTCCCTGGGTGGGAAGCAATGGACGAATATTGTGCTAGTAGGTCCCTAAACTTGGGGCACTGCCGCCTGCAGAACCCGTCTACCCAGGCTCGCATCTGCTGAGGACTGGGTATGAACACTGTAGTGTTTCGTAAACATGTGTAGGCTAGTCCAAGTGGCCGCCTTACACACTTGTTGTGCCGAAGCCTGGTGCCGAATGGCCCAGGATGCCCCTACTGCCTGCGTAGAGTGTGCCGTGATACCGGCCGGAAGAGAAGAATTGTTAAGTCGGAAAGCCTTTTGTATGGTGGTCTTGATCCACCTGGCAAGGGTAGCTTTGGAAACCGGCAGACCCTTGCGAACTCCCTCCGGAAGAAGGAAAAGAGAATCAGACTTCCGGAAGGGTGCAGTCCTAGACACGTATATACGCAATGCCAAAACGAGTTCAAGCGTATGCAGAGCCTTCTCAACTCTATGAACCGGAACCGGGCAAAGGGATGGCAGTGAAATTTCTTCATTGAGGTGGAAGGTGGACACAACCTTCGGAAGGAAGGATGGTACTGTACGGAGAACCACCTTGTTCTGGTGAAAAGCTAGGAAAGGCCGTCTGCAGGAGAGTGCTGACAATTCAGACACCCTGCGCAGAGAGGTGATTGCCACAAGAAAAACCACTTTCTGTGACAGGATGCGGAGTGGGACTTCCTTAAGGGGTTCGAAAGGTGGTGCCTGTAATGCTGTCAGGACCAGGTTGAGATCCCACGTTTCCAGTGGGCGTCTGTAGGGGGGAACCAATCGGGAAACTCCCTGGAGAAAAGTCCTTACTTGTGGCTTGTTAGCAATACGTCTTTGGAAAAGCACTGAAAGCGCTGACACCTGGCTCTTAAGCGAGCCTAGGGATAGCCCAGTGTCCAGGCCCGATTGAAGAAAACCCAGTACCTTCGGGAGGGAATAAGGGAGTGGGACCTATCCACGGGATTCACACCAGGTAAAGAAAGCTCTCCAGGTACGATAATAAATCTTGGCGGAGGCTGGCTTTCTTGCTCTGATCATTGTTGTGATGACGTCTGGTGAGAGCCCTGCTTGGGTTAGAACCCAGGTTTCAAGGGCCACGCCGTCAAATTGAGAGCCTCCGAGTTCAGATGGTAGAACGGACCTTGTGACAGAAGGTCGTGACGGTTGGGGAGACGCCAGGGGGCGTCTGCTGTAAGGTGCACAACGTCGGTGTACCATGTACGTCTGGGCCAGTCCGGCGCGATCAGGATGGTTGGAACTTCCTCACGACTCTGGAGATCAGGGGGATGGGTGGAAAAATGTACAGAAGCTGGAACTGGGTCCAGTCCTGCACCAGGGCATCCGCTCCGAGCGACCGAGGGTCGCGTGTCCTGGCCATGAAATTGGAGACCTTGGCATTGAAATGGGATGCCAATAGGTCCACGTCCGGGGTCCCCCAGCGATGGCAGATCTGGTGAAAAATTTCCGGATGGAGAGACCACTCCCCCGCGTCCATTCCTTGTCTGCTGAGGAAGTCGGCTTCCCAGCTGTCCACACCCGGAATGTGGACCGCTGAGAGTACCGACCTTGTCTCTTCCGCCCAGTGGAGGATATGTGCCACTTCTCTCATCACCTGGGCACTGCGGGTCCCGGATTGGTGGTTCACATATGCCACCGCCGTGGCATTGTCCGACTGTATCCTTATGTGAGAGGCTGCCAGCAAGCGATGAAAGGCTCTCAGTGCCAGGAAGATGGCCCGAATTTCCAGAATATTGATGGGCAGTCATTTCCGCTGGTGACCACTTGCTTTGTGCCCTGTGATGTAGGTGCACCGCACCCCAACCTGTCAGGCTTGCATCGGTGGTCAGGACCTTCCAGTGACCTGAGAGAAAGGATTTTCCTCTTGCAAGCGAAGTTGGCTTGAGCCACCAGTGTAGGGACCTCCTGGTTGACAATGTCAACCAGAATTCCCTGTCGAGGGAGAAGGGATTCCTGTCCCAAGACTTGAGGATGGCAAGTTGAAGAGGCCTGAGGTGAAACTGGGCAAATGGTACCGCCTCCATTGCCACTGCCATCCTGCCGAGGACTCTCATGGCAAACCGGAGGGATCGAGGAGGATTGCGGAGGAGTATGCGAACTCCCAGACGAAGAGCCAGTGTCTTGTCCCTGGGTAGGAGCACCAGACCCCTGGAAGTGTTGAATAGCATCCCCAGGAAGGTCAGGGCCTGACTCGGGGTAGTCGATGACTTTTGTAGGTTGACTAACCAGCCCAGGCGACTCAGAGTGTCGATTGTGATTGAGACACTGTCCTCGCAGTCCTTGAAGGTGGAAGCCTTGATGAGAAGGTTGTCCAGGTATGGAACGACTACAATGCCTCTGGAGTGTAGAACGTCCATAGTGGCAAGCCCGAACGGGAGAGCCACGAACTGTTAGTGGTCCTGGTTGATCGCGAACCTGAGAAACCGTTGATGGCCGGAAGCAATTGGTATGTGCAGGTATGCGTCTTGAATATCTATGGAGGCAAGATAGTCTCCCTGCTCCATGGACGCAATAATGGACCGAAGGGACTCCATGCGAAAATGATGGACCCGTACATATTTGTTGAGCTGTTTTAGGTCTAGTATGGGCCGGACGCTGCCTCCTTTCTTGGGGACTACGAACAGATTGGAGTAGAACCCTTGGAAGCGTTCGTTCACAGGAACCGGTACTACGACTCCTGCTTGAAGGAGAGAGGAGACCGCTTGGTGGAAGACACAAGCCTTGTTTGGCGGTTTTGTTGGAACAGAGAGGAAGAACCGGTTCGGTGGACAGGAAGTGAACTCTATCTTGTATCCGGAAGACACTATTTCCCTGACCCACCTGTCTTCTGTAATAGACAGCCAGACTTGCTGAAAGAGTAGAAGTCGCCCGCCTACTTGTGGTGTGTCTTCCGGAGTTCGGGAGTCATGATGAAGCGAAGTTCTGAGGTTTTCCTCCCTTGGGTTTCGCTTGGCCTGCTTTCGACTGCCAGGTCCTGTCCGGCCTCTGCACCGCCCGCGGGTTGTCCCTGCGTGGAGAGCGGTTACGATTTTGTGCTGGTCGCGAGACGGACCAGCCCGAAGAACTCCGAAAGGATCGGAATCGTGTTTGGTTACGCCGTTTGAACGTGCGTCTAGGTTTCAGCTGAGGGAGGTACTCTTACCCCCAGTGGTGTTGGATATCATTGTGTCCAACTTTTCACCGAAAAGTCGTCCACTAAGGTACGGGAGATGCGTGAGGGACTTTTTTGAGGTCGCATCCGCTTTCCATTCCCGCAGCCAGAGGATATGCCGGATTGTGATGGCGTTTGCTGCTATTCCCGCTACACCTCTTGCAGAGTCCAGGGCTGCATGAAGCATGTAATCTGCTGCAACTGCTATTTGAACCGCTTGGTCCGAAAGCCCGGGATTTGAAGCTTGAAGACCCTCTTGCAATGCATTGGCCCAAGCCAGAATGGCCTTGGCCGCCCAAACTGAAGCGAACGCGGGGGCCAGGGAGGCTCCTGCCGCTTCGAAAACTGAACGGGCCATGCGTTCTACCTGCCGGTCTGCTGCGTCCCTGAGGGCTGAGCTATCTGGCAGTGCGAGTAGGGTCTGTGCTGCTAGCCTAGAGACTTGGGGGTCCACTTCGGGTGGGTCTGTCCACCCCTTGGTGTCCTTCTCTGGGAAGGGGTACCTTGCTTCCAAATATTTGCAATTGGCAAATTTCTTCTCAGGCTGCGAGAACTGCTTAGTATCCGGGTGATTAGGAAAGACCTTAGGTGGAGACAGGAGACTTTCAAAGCAAATTTTGTGTTCTGGGGCTTCTGGGGTTGGATCAGAAAATTCCAGCACCCGGTGGATAGAAGAGACTATGTCCTTAGCTAGCACTGTAGTGCTAGGGGGACAAGGTACCGCAAACCTCTCCGTTTCGTTGTCCAAGTCGGAATCACAGATGCCTTCCGAATCCTGCGTGTCACTAAGGAGTTCCCTGGTGGACAAAGTGGAGTGGAGGTCTGCTACGATCGGAGATCGCTGTGGGGATCTGCGTTGTCTGTCTCTGGTAGGGGACGGTCTAGGCAACCTGGAATCACGGTGTCTCTCCTTGGAGGGAGATGACCGTGTGCTATGGGATGACGCAGATGACCGTGACCTGCGGGTTCGCTTACGTCTGAGTGTCGGAAACGGCATGTTCCCGAGACAAGCTATCCTTTTGCTGGGTAACGTTCATAGCCGAGACATGACCCTGCAGAGCCAGCAGCTGTGTGGAGGTTAGATTATCTATGGACTGTGTCATAGACTGCGACATCTGAGCAGCCCATTCCGGCGCGGTAGCCGACGCTGAAGCATTGGTAGGGACTCACTGGGTTTCTGACCCAGTGTTTTGGATGCAGTCCCTGCAGTGCGGGTATGTGCTACCACTGGGGAGAGTGGTTTTGCAAGCTGTGCAGAATGCATAAAAACAGTCCTGCCTGGTTCTCTCTCTCGAGCCCGGCATAGTGCACAGAGGCTGGCTATCAGGGATCCTACAGGGGTGGCTGCGCAGAGGAGCCTATAGGAGAGCCTTATAGGTGATATGGATTCACAGCTGAGTAAAGAGAACCCAGCTGTGATCTTACCCCACCAGTGTGCCCCTAGGTCCAGCGCCGACAAATCAGTCCTGTGCCCCCCGGAGACTGCGGACGTTGCTGTGGGCGTCCTGTCAGAGATGGCTTGCAGCAAAGATGGCCACCGGGACGCTGAGGAGGAGAAGAAGGGGATGGAGAGCTGAAAAGGGCGCGCAGGGCTATGTAAAAACGCACCCTTTCTGCCTCGATCCGCCCCTTCTATGACACTATAGAGTGTCATGATCGTCATCCAGGGGCGGGCCGAGGGGCGGGGAGAAGGCGGCGGCTTCAGCTAGGCTGAAGCCGCGGTCTAAATTAGAAGCCTGATGCCCAGGAGAGCTCCAGGCCGGCGCGGATGTCCGGGAGGGGGTCGGATCTGAACCAGACCGACCCGGATTGAGAGACAGTAGCGGTGGGGCCAGCAGCGATAGCGGTGTCCGTATGGGGGGTGCCCCTGAGGCGCTATGGAGCCGGTGCTGCCACAGAGACAGGGGCGCAGGGAGCCCTGTCTCTGTATGTGCCATGTCTGTCTGCACTCTTCCCCGGCCCCAACAGGAGCCCGCAGCGAGGTTGGGGTCCCCGACTGTTTAAGCTGCAGAATGCTGCCTTATATTGACCGTACCTGTGGCGTCTCAACTTAATGCCCCCAGAGGGGGATTGATTAAGGAGGGTGCGTCTGTCACCATCAGGGGTCTTCATCCTCGCCTCGACCCCAGACCCCAAAGAGGTTGGGGGAAGGAGGGGGATCTCGACTTCGAACCAGTACCCGAATGACTGGGGAAGGAGCGACATGGGGAATAGACACCTCAACTTCAACCGGGCACCCTATAATAGGGGCCGAGGAAGGAGCCATGCCGGGGGTCTCGCAGGAGACCCACTTTTCTTCATCTGTAATCCGTCAGGAAAAAAACGGAAGAAAAAAAATAAAAAATCTTTAGGTGTGCCTCCTATGCGACACTAAGCAAAAACTGGAGAAGGCTGACGCCGTCCAGGGATGTATACTGCAGAGGAGGAGCCAAAGTTAATCTTTTTCAGATTATGCATAGTGTCGCCTCCTAGTGGACAGCAGCATAACACCCTTGGTTCTGTGTCCCCCAATGAGGCCACAGAGTAATGAAGATAATAATACCAAAGTATTTGTGTTTGCAATAATTTTCAGGAAGAAACTGAGTATTATCTGACAAAATTGCAGGGGTGTCAATACTTTTGGCCACAACTGTATATTACATTACTGATCCTGAGTTACATCCTGTATTATACTCCAGAGCTGCACTCACTATTCTGCTGGAGCAGTCACTGTGTATATAAATTACATTACTGATCCTGAGTTACATCCTGTATTATACTCCAGAGCTGCACTCACTATTCTGCTGGTGCACTCACTGTGTACATACATTACTGATCCTGAGTTACCTCCTGTATTATACTCCAGCGCTGCACTCACTATTCTGCTGGTGCACTCACTGTGTGCATACATTACTGATCCTGAGTTACATCCTGTATTATACTCCAGAGCTGCACTCACTATTCTGCTGGAGCAGTCACTGTGTATATAAATTACATTACTGATCCTGAGTTACATCCTGTATTATACTCCAGAGCTGCACTCACTATTCTGCTGGTGCAGTCACTGTATACATATATTACATTACTGATCCTGAGTTACATGCTGTATTATACTCCAGAGCTGCATTACTATTCTGCTGGTGCAGTCACTGTGTACATACATTACTGATCCTGAGTTACATCCTGTATTATACCCCAGAGCTGCACTCACTATTCTGCTGGTGCAGTCACTGTATACATATATTACATTACTGATCCTGAGTTACATCCTGTATTATACTCCAGAGCTGCACTCACTACTCTGCTGGTGCAGTCACTGTGTACATATATTACATTACTGATCCTGAGTTACATCCTGTATTATACCCCAGAGCTGCACTCACTATTCTGCTGGTGCAGTCACTGTATACATATATTACATTACTGATCCTGAGTTACCTCCTGTATTATACTCCAGAGCTGCACTCACTATTCTGCTGGTGCAGTCACTGTGTACATACCGTACAATACATTACTGATCCTAAGTTACATCCTGTATTATACCCCAGAGCTGCACTCACTATTCTGCTGGTGCAGTCACTGTGTACATATATTACATTACTGATCCGGAGTTACATCCTGTATTATACTCCAGAGCTTCACTCACTATTCTGCTGGTGCAGTCACTGTGTACATACCGTACAATACATTACTGATCCTAAGTTACATCCTGTATTATACCCCAGAGCTGCACTCACTATTCTGCTGGTGCAGTCACTGTGTACATATATTACATTACTGATCCTGAGTTACATCCTGTATTATACTCCAGAGCTGCACTCACTACTCTGCTGGTGCAGTCACTGTGTACATATATTACATTACTGATCCTGAGTTACATCCTGTATTATACCCTAGAGCTGCACTCACTATTCTGCTGGTGCAGTCACTGTATACATATATTACATTACTGATCCTGAGTTACCTCCTGTATTATACTCCAGAGCTGCACTCACTATTCTGCTGGTGCAGTCACTGTGTACATATATTACATTACTGATCCTGAGTTACATCCTGTATTATACTCCAGAGCTTCACTCACTATTCTGCTGGTGCAGTCACTGTGTACATACATTACATTACTGATCCTGAGTTACATCCTGTATTATACTCCAGAGCTTCACTCACTATTCTGCTGGTGCAGTCACTGTGTACATACCGTACAATACATTACTGATCCTGAGTTACATCCTGTATTATACCCCAGAGCTGCACTCACTATTCTGCTGGTGCAGTCACTGTGTACATACATTACATTACTGATCCTGAGTTACATCCTGTATTATACCCCAGAGCTGCACTCACTATTCTGCTGTCGGCACTGAGGCTCGCGTGGCATCATGCCATATGAGCCCTGCAGCCAATCAGCAGTAACTTATGGGCTGCAGCAGTCACTTCCCCGGACATCCGTGGTACCACTCATCTAAAGGAAATGAGCGCAGAAGCTCAAAGTGACCGCTGATTGGCTGCAGGTGCACACGGCGTAATATCACGCAAGCCTCAGGAGCCCGGCATCACTGACACGAGGATTGTGTGACGACTGCGGCCCGGGGATCGACTATTGGACGGCTCTCACCTTGAAGCCGAGGTGCTGCACGAAGCCGCTCTCCGCCTCCATCTCTTGAAGTCTTTGCTTCTTTAATCTCTTAAGTTCAAGTAGTTCTTTATATTCCGCGAGTCCCCGGTAAGTGGTGGGAATAGATTCTTCATCCTGAGAAAGAGAAGAACAAAGTCACCGAACTGAAAGTGTTGTCTCCAGGTGCCAGGAACTATAACTCCCAGCATGCTCCAATAACTCCATAATGCTGGGAGTTGTAGGTCGGTGCAGTCTCAGGACAGGGAAAAGGTTCATTACCGAGATGTCATCGTCCTCGGCCGCATCGAGGTTGTGAAAGCTGGAGTGGTCGTCCTCTTCCATAAACACCGGAGGCTCGTGGGAAGTCATGAAGGTGGAGGGTTTAAACAGATGCTTGTTGAGAACGTGCTGCCGTTTGCTTGATGCCTGGTAGAACACAAGGAATCATGAGGAGGCCAATGGGAGTAGTAGTCCCAGGTGTTATTCAACGTATCAAAGCATCAAATACACATCTCCAAAATGACTTAAAAAACGGGGAAACAACAAAAATAATGACAAGGGCAAGATGCCAGCATCCAGCTGAAAAGGACAGTGGCGCTACGCTGGCATCCAGCTGAAAAGGACAATGGCGCTACGCTGGCATCCAGCTGAAAAGGACAGTGGCGCTACGCTGGCATCCAGCTGAAAAGGACAGTGGCGCTACGCTGGCATCCAGCTGAAAAGGACAGTGGCGCTACGCTGGCATCCAGCTGAAAAGGACAGTGGCGCTACGCTGGCATCCAGCTGAAAAGGACAGTGGCGCTACGCTGGCATCCAGCTGAAAAGGACAGTGGCGCTACGCTGGCATCCAGCTGAAAAGGACAGTGGCGCTACGCTGGCATCCAGCTGAAAAGGACAGTGGCGCTACGCTGGCATCCAGCTGAAAAGCACAGTGGCGCTACGCTGGCATCCAGCTGAAAAGCACAGTGGCGCTACGCTGGCATCCAGCTGAAAAGGACAGTGGCGCTACGCTGGCATCCAGCTGAAAAGGACAGTGGCGCTACGCTGGCATCCAGCTGAAAAGGACAGTGGCGCTACGCTGGCATCCAGATGAAAAGGACAGTGGCGCTACGCTGGCATCCAGCTGAAAAGGGACAGTGGCGCTACGCTGGCATCCAGCTGAAAAGGACAGTAGCGCTATGCTGGCATAGTAGCGCTATACTGGCATCCAGCTGAAAAGGACAGTAGCGCTATGCTGGCATCCAGCTGAAAAGGACAGTACTGCTACGCTGGCATCCAGCTGACAAGGACAGTGGCGCTATGCTGACATCCAGCTGAAAAGGACAGTAGCGCTACGCTGGCATACAGCTGAAAAAGGACAGTAGCGCTACGCTGGCATCCAGCTGAAAAGGGACAGTGGCGCTACGCTGGCATCCAGCTGAAAAGGACAGTAGCGCTATGCTGGCATCCAGCTGAAAAGGACAGTAGCGCTATGCTGGCATAGTAGCGCTATGCTGGCATCCAGCTGAAAAGGACAGTAGCGCTATGCTGGCATAGTAGCGCTATACTGGCATCCAGCTGAAAAGGACAGTAGCGCTACGCTGGCATACAGCTGAAAAAGGACAGTAGCGCTACGCTGGCATCCAGCTGAAAAGGGACAGTGGCGCTACGCTGGCATCCAGCTGAAAAGGGACAGTGGCGCTACGCTGGCATCCAGCTGAAAAGGACAGTAGCGCTATGCTGGCATAGTAGCGCTATGCTGGCATCCAGCTGAAAAGGACAGTAGCGCTATGCTGGCATAGTAGCGCTATACTGGCATCCAGCTGAAAAGGACAGTAGCGCTATGCTGGCATCCAGCTGAAAAGGACAGTAGCGCTATGCTGGCATAGTAGCGCTACGCTGGCATCCAGCTGAAAAGGACAGTAGCGCTATGCTGGCATAGTAGCGCTATACTGGCATCCAGCTGAAAAGGACAGTAGCGCTATGCTGGCATCCAGCTGAAAAGGACAGTACTGCTACGCTGGCATCCAGCTGACAAGGACAGTGGCGCTATGCTGACATCCAGCTGAAAAGGACAGTAGCGCTACGCTGGCATACAGCTGAAAAAGGACAGTAGCGCTACGCTGGCATCCAGCTGAAAAGGGACAGTGGCGCTACGCTGGCATCCAGCTGAAAAGGACAGTAGCGCTATGCTGGCATAGTAGCGCTATGCTGGCATCCAGCTGAAAAGGACAGTAGCGCTATGCTGGCATCCAGCTGAAAAGGACAGTACTGCTACGCTGGCATCCAGCTGAAAAGGACAGTGGCGCTATGCTGACATCCAGCTGAAAAGGACAGTAGCGCTACGCTGGCATACAGCTGAAAAAGGACAGTGGCGCTACGCTGGCATCCAGCTGAAAAGGGCAGTAGCGCTACGCTGGCACCCAGCTGAAAAGGGCAGTAGCGCTACGCTGGCACCCAGCTGAAAAGGACAGTAGCGCTATGCTGGCATCCAGCTGAAAAGGACAGTAGTGCTACGCTGGCATCCAGCTGAAAATGACAGTGGCGCTATGCTGACATCCAGCTGAAAAGGACATTGGCGCTACGCTGGCATCCAGCTGAAAAGGACAGTAGCGCTACGCTGGCATCCAGCTGAAAAGGACAGTAGCGCTATGCTGGCATCCAGCTGAAAAAGACAGTAGCGCTATGCTGGCATCCAGCTGAAAAGGACAGTATTGCTACGCTGGCATCCAGCTGAAAAGGACAGTATTGCTACGCTGGCATCCAGGTGGTCTCGATACTTTACGTCTCCACCATGTCCTGTCCAGCTGGATGCCAGGCTTTATATATTGTCCTGTATATGAGCGACATTCCCCAAAGTGTAACACAAAACCAGTCCCCTCAGAATACACGCCTGCATGCAGCTCCGGCTGTAACGGCTGCTCTCACCTTCTTAGAATACATGTAAAGGTTCGGGGTCCGTCCTGGCACCGGGATTCCGGCTTTGGTCAATTTTATAAAATACTTCTGCACTCGGCTGGCGACCTGTGAACGCAGGAAAACATTGGAGGACAAATCAGATCAAATCAGACGTCGCATGCGCAAAGCTGCGAAAAATACCATAAAACAAGAAGTTACACGGAAATGTTCAGTTCTCCAGAAGCCGCCAGACACGGAGCAAGAAAAAGAAAAGTCATTGGAGTAAAAGGCGCCAATTCCTCCACTTACCGTCCTGAGCTTCGGATTTGTGGCAAAATTTGTAACAATTTCTGTAGTAAAGTTTAACAATTGTGAAAACAAAGTTTCGCCGGCGCCGTCTGCACGGAGACCACACACGCGGCAGAAACAAGAAGTGTTGGAGAAATCGGACGCTTTGCGGCTTCATCCGTTTATGACATAAATTGGTGCAATTTGCTTTATACTCGCGAGTCGTCATATGTGAGAGTTAGCGGCTCCCGATCTCCGTGTCCGATGGTCTGACCTCGGGACATCCTGAGGATGAAGGTGCGGCGCCCCCTTCAGAGCAGCGCTCCAGCCTCCGGATACTCTTCATCCTCAGGATCAGTCGCTCCCCGCTGATGACGCATCTTTTATAAAGTCGTCATACCCCTTTATATCCCGGCACCGGGGCCATGATGTAGATCGGACCCCCGTCAAGTACTCACCTGCTTGGCCGTGCGGTTTCCTAACTCATCCGCAATCTTCTGCCACCTCTTTGACTCGATCTCTTCTGGTGGAAACTTTAGGAGAAGCTGCTCCAGTTTTTTCTAAATGAGCAAAATGTGAGTAAATGAGTCGTCCTGTGGAGATCAGCCTCGTGCCCCCCGCTGCTTAGGAAAACCACGATGTGGACCCCCTCGAGCTTGGACAAGACCCACAGTGATTGGGCCAAAAATAAATATAAACCCGCCCTGTAATAAAAACCTGGCATTTCTATGCAGGTCTGTGTTATGCTCCAGAGCTGCAATCACAATTCTGCAGATTTCACAGTGGAGATCTCCCAGGATTCCACACATGTGCTATGAGGGTCTCCCATCCCCCCACGTTACCTGCTCCTCTATAGTCCACAGCTGATTAAAGGTCCCGGGTTTGGAGTCCATGCACAACCGACCTCTTATCTGAAAAGAACAGAACGGTAAGGGGTTAACAGGCTGCCAAATCATTCCAATTTGTAGAGACCCCGTTATGGGGTCAGGATGAGGCTGGGACCCTCACCACCACGCTGGTGCCGCAGATGAGCGCTGGACCGTGCTATGGAGGATTCGCTGGAATACAAGGACGGCCGTACACCTGAATGACAACTGAATTTTCCTCTACAAAATCAGTCGGGGGGGGAGGGGGGATCTCAGGAGCAGACCCCCAAATGTAATAGTTACTTCGTACAGGCGCCTGGGCAGTTATCAGAAGACGTAATGCCAACTGTCCTGCTAATCTACGGCGATGGCAGTGAGCGGATCAGGACTGTCCCTTTAAGAGCTGGTCTGTGATGGGAACATAGTGGTAAAAGTGCGGCAGACCTGAGCCTGCTCTGCTGACATCTAGTGGCCAATCTGCAGAACTACAGCATCTCCCAACACCAGTATATCGCAGATACTAAATAGGCGAAACAGGACACAATATTATTTTACACTCTGAGAAGCCCATCTACAAATATTCTGCCCAAAACCTCCCCCCTATAAACCTCATCACTACGTCCGCCTCACGTGCTTACATCGCCCCCGCTCACCTGGACGCTGCTGGCAGAGCTCTCCTGACTGTCGCTCTGGGGCAGCACAGAGTACGATGAGGATTCTCCATCCTGGTCGCTCGCTCGCTGAGGACTGGTGTGTAACCCGACTGTAACAACAAACGTCGGCTCGTCAGGGGAAAAAGATTTTTCCTTTCTGTACTTGTTTTTCTACCTAACTGCGGTGGAAGAGATACAAAGCGCTCCGCCATGGATTCCTGGGAGCCGCTATTCCTACAATGACCTGGAAACATCCGCAAGTCCCAGCGATTGTGCGGCACCAAAATGGTGGAATTTGGTTTTATATACAGTGGGGGAAAAAAAGTATTTAGTCCTCCACCAATTGTGCAAGTTCTCCCACTTGCAGAGGAGAGCGGCCTGTAATGGACATAATAGGTCGACCACAACTATGAGAGTCACAATGACAGTACAGCGGTGGAACGGGGACAGGTGAATATGGCTCACCCTCCCGGGGTCTGCATATCCGGCTCTGCTACATCTCAGTCCCGGCGTCTGCATCTCCCTTCCTGTCGTCTTCCTGTGCTGGTCACGTGGTACCTCTCATTAAAGTCATGAATATGCTCTCCACCCCTATGGGAGTGGAGACATGTCCATATTCATGACTTTAATGAGCGGTACCGTGTGACCAGCACAGGAAGGGAGATGCAGACGCTGGGACTGAGATGTAGCAGAGCCGGATATGCAGACGCCAGGAGGGTGAGTATCATGTCTCCTGCTCCCCCTCCGGCTTTCTGGTGTATGACTCGTGTATAAGCCGAGAGGGTCTTTTTCAGCCCAAAAAAGGGGTTGAAAAACTCGGCTTATACACGAGTATATACAGTATTTGGTCACCTAAAACATGCCAGATTTCTGTCTCTCACAGACCTGTAACTTCTTCTTTAAGAGGCTCCTCTGTCCTCCACTCATTACCTGTAGTAATGGCGCCTGTTAGAACTTATCAGTATAAGAGACTCCTGTCCACAACCTCAAACCATCACACTCCAAACTCCACTATGGTGAAGACCAAAGAGCTGTTGAAGGACACCAGAAACAAAATTGTCGCCCTGCACCAGGCTGGGAAAACAATCTGCAATAGGCAAGCAGCTTGGTGTGATGAAATCAACTGTGGGAGCAATAATAAGAAAATGTAAGACATACAAGACCACTGATAATCTCCCTCCATCTGGGGCTCTACGCAAGATCTCACTCCGCGGGGTCAAAATGATCACGAGAACGGTGAGAAAAAATCCCAGAACCACACACTAGTGAATGACCTGCATAGAGCTGGGACCACCGTAACAAAGGCTACCATCAGTAACACACTACACCGCCAGGGACTCAGATCCTGCAGTGTCAGACGTGTCCCCCTGCTTAAGCCAGTACATGTCCGGGCCCTTCTCAAGTTTTCTAGAGAGCATTGGGATTATCCAGAAGAGTATTGGGAGAATGTCATATGGTCTGATGAAACCAAAGTAGAACTGTTTGGTAGAAACAAATCTCGTCATGTTTGGAGGAGACAGAATGCTGAATTGCATCCAAAGAATGCTATACCTACTGTGAAGCATGGGGATGGCAGCATCATGCTTTGGGGCTATTTCTCTGAAAAGGGACCAGGACGACTGATCCATGTACATGAAGGAATGAATGAGGCCATGTATTGCGAGACTATTTTGAGTGCAAACCTCCTTCCATCAGAAAGGGCATTGAAGATGAAATATGGATGGGTCTTTCAGCATGAAAATGATCCCAAGCACACCACCAGGGCAACGAAGGAGTGGCTTCGTAAGAAGCATATGACGTTCCTGGAGTGGTCTAGCCAGTCTCCAGATCTCAACCCCATAAAAAACCTTTGGAGGGATTTGAAAGACTGTGTTGCCCAGTGACAGGCCCAAAACATCACTGCTCTAGAGGAGATCTGCATGGATGAATGGGCCAACATACCACCCACAGTGTGCGCCAACCTTGTGAAGACTTACAGAAAACGTTTGACCTCCGTCATTGCCAACAAAGGAAATAACAAAATATTGAGATGAACTTTTGCTAATGACCAAATACTTATTTTCCACCATAATTTGCCAAATAAATCTTACCAGATCAGACAAGGGGATTTTCTGGATTTGTTTTCTCATTGTGACTCTCATAGTTGTGGTCGACCTATGATGTCAATTACAGGCCGCTCTCATCTTTATAAGTGGGAGAACTTGCACAATTGGTGGAGACTAAATACTTTTTTTCCCCACTGCATAATTATTTATTAGACTTAAGTGATAAATGAAATAAAATCCTTTGGTTGACGTCGCTGTTTTTTCCACTATGCGACTGTTTTCCCCATCGATGGCGCTGTGCGAGCATTATTTTTTTGTGCGAGCGTTGGATGTTTATTGCATTTTTGGGGACGTGTCGCGATTCCACCTCCGGTCGCTGTAGTGACGGGTAGATGTCGGCTGTACAGCGGTTCCTGAGCTCCATGCAGATAGCAGGTCATTAAGGAGTTAATGCAGCGACTGCCATTGGGCTCAGGGGAGCGGCTAGGTGAGCGATTTCCTGGTACCATCCATCCTAACTCCGGGGGACACTGACCTTTATCAAAGATGAGCTTCACCCTCCGCGAGTTCCTCTTCCTGTTCCTGAACTCCCGCTCGAAGTTTCCCAGCGTCGTCGTGTACTGGTCCCAGGAGATCTCTGGTAACTGGACGATCCTTTGGGGCCGCGGGATCCCAATGTCCACCTGGAGACAAGGAGGATTCATTATTAAGGGGTCATTATCAGGGGTCCTAGAGATCTGGTTCTTATCTCACAGGGGTACAATCACTTTTCCGCACCATCAGTCATGATAATGGGGGTCTGGAGTCTTCCTTTTAAAGGACGGTGGTCACATCTGTGCCCTGCGACGCCATGGTCTATGGGCTCATGGACATAAGAGTCCAGCTCTCAGCCGTCTCCTCCAGACCCATGTACAAATACCACCGTGACTGCGAGTGGCCCGAACCCCCGAGGCTGCCAGTGGCCCCAACCCCCCTGAGGCTGCCAGTGGCCCCAACCCCCCAGAGGCTGCCAGTGGCCCCAACCCCCCAGAGGCTGCCAGTGGCCCCAACCCCCCAGAGGCTGCCAGTGGCCCCAACCCCCCAGAGGCTGCCAGTGGCCCCAACCCCCCAGAGGCTGCCAGTGTCCCCAACCCCCCAGAGGCTGCCAGTGGCCCCAACCCCCCAGAGGCTGCCAGTGTCCCCAACCCCCCAGAGGCTGCCAGTGGCCCCAACCCCCCAGAGGCTGCCAGTGGCCCCAACCCCCCTGAGGCTGCCAGTGGCCCCAACCCCCCTGAGGCTGCCAGTGGTCCCAACCCCCCTGAGACTGCCAGTGGTCGGACCCTGCTTTCTTGAACACTGGGGGTTCTGCAGTGACCGGACTCTCATCCTCTCCTCTGTGGAGTCTTAATGCTTCCATCTTTATCTACACATATCCCAGCAGTGTTGTCATGGGGACGTCACGTGGATCATCACCACTGCCCGCCGCTCATAATGGAAAGCATGGTCGGGTTGATAGTCAAAAGGACAATAGATCTTTGTCTCCAGCAGCTGTGACACTACATCTCCCAGCATGCCCACACACGGATCAGTAGAATGGGAGTTGTAGTCTTACCACCGTGGAGAACACACGGTGACGAGTTTCATAATAAATTCTCAGGTCTCATCAGCCGTCAGATCACACAGACGGCAGCATCGCCGGCTGGTATCCATGCATGCTCATCACCACGGAAATATCAATTACCATAGCAACCAGAAAATAAATGGAACGTGCGGCTCAACCTATAGCTCTTAAAGGGGTTGTCTCCAATTACAAGTCATCAGGGGAGAAGGTAAAAAAACAAAAAACAAACCTGCATACAACAGCACAAAGTGCAGAAGACGGGCAGAGTTGTCATGGGGTCCAAGTGGATGCAAACCTACTTGCATTACTAACAAGAAATATGGGGACCGGGGCGATTGTTATAAAACCATGGGATCGCATTATCGTCTCCCACAAATATGGGAATCTGTGCCCAAACCCGACCTGCAAGAAAACTGCACCGCGCCACAGCCCCTCAGTAGTGCGGCCCCGGTCACGCGCCTCCCCCCACCCCTCAGTAGTGCGGCCCCGGTCACGCGCCCCCCTCAGTAGTGCGGCCCCGGTCACGCGACCCCCCCTCAGTAGTGCGGCCCCGGTCACGCGACCCCCCCCCCCCTCAGCAGTGCGGCCCCGGTCACGCGACCCCCCCTTAGCAGTGCGGCCCCGGTCACGGGACCCCCCCTCAGCAGTGCGGCCCCGGTCACGCCCCCCCCCCCCCCTCAGTAGTGCGGCCCCGGTCGTATGCCCCCGATCACGCGCCCCCTCAGTAGTGCGGCCCCAATCATGCGCCCCCTCAGTAAACATTGCGCCCTGAAGTTTCGGGCATTTGGGGGGATGCAGCACTGAGCTCGCAGTGTTCCCAGCAGCGTTGCTCCACTTAACCTCGCAGGCGCCAGCATTTTCATGTAGGAAGCATCGGGGGCGCTCAGCTCCATACCTTCTCCTGAAGTTTTTCCACAAATCCTATGGGATCAGTCACGGCGTCCCTCTGGTGCTGCGATAACCTCTCCATATCAAGCACGGCCTGCGAGCGCTGCGCCTCCAGCACGGAAATGGTCTGTAAGAGCCTCTGATAACTGCAGGGACAGAAGAGACAGTCAGCGGCGATGGCGAGACGCGACCAAGTATCTGCGAGCAGACGGAGGTACGAGACGCGACCAAGTATCTGCAGGGCAGACGGAGGTTCGAGACGTGACCAACTATCTGCAGGGCAGACGGAGGTACGAGATGCGACCAAGTATCTGCAGGGCAGATGGAGGTACGAGACGCGACCAAGTATCTGCAGGGCAGATGGAGGTACGAGACGCGACCAAGTATCTGCAGGGCAGACGGAGGTACGAGACGCGACCAACTATCTGCAGGGAAGACGGAGGTACGAGACGTGACCAACTACCTGCAGGGCAGACGGAAGTACGAGACGCGACCAAGTATCTGCAGGGCAGACCGAGGTACGAGACGCGACCAACTATCTGCAGGGAAGACAGAGGAACGAAACGCGACCAAGTATCTGCAGGGCAGACGGAGGTACGAGACGCGACCAAGTATCTGCAGGGCAGACGGAGGTATGAGACGCGACCAACTATCTGCAGGGAAGACGGAGGTACGAGACGTGACCAACTACCTGCAGGGAAGACGGAGGAACGAAACTCAACCAAGTATCTGCAGGTTAGACAGAGGAACGAAACACGACCAAGTATCTGCAGGGCAGACGGAGGTACGAGACGCAACCAAGTATCTGCAGGGAAGATGGAGGAACGAAACGCGACCAAGTATCTGCAGGGCAGACGGAGGTACGAGACGCAACCAAGTATCTGCAGGGAAGACGGAGGAACGAAACGCAACCAAGTATCTGCAGGGAAGACGGACGTACGAGACGCGACCAACTATCTGCAGGGCAGAGGGAAGTACGAGACGCGACCAACTATCTGCAGGGCAGACGGAGGAACGAGACACAACCAAGTATCTGCAGGGTGGACGGAGGTACGAGACGCAGAGAAAAAATCCATAGAGCAGACAAAAGCAACCACCTGGAATACGCAACTCTACAGACTTGTCTGTTCCTTCTGTCGCCACATTAAAAAACCCAAAACCCATGTTACCCTCTTCAGTAGCACCAGGCGCCAGTAACGTGCCCGCCCACCCGCCTCCGTATGCAGCGTCGTCACATTCCAGGATATTAAAGAAATGTCCACAACTGAGGAAGAGATTCCTCATCATAAAATAGAATGATGAATGTGAAGGGTCGTCGCACAAACAAGGTGCGGTGAATGGATAGAACACAAACTTGATTCCAGCTCAAGCACTCGCTCTATGCTCAGCTACCTGAAAGCTCAGACACCGGCCGCGCCGGCCTCCCATCAAGGACAATGGAAAAAATTGGAGTCTGGCTCAACAGGACTGGATTTTTCTTTTCTTTTTCAAAAGAAAATCTAGTGCGTACAAAAGAAAATTTTCATGGTCGACATGACGCAGTAGACGCGTTTCGACTGCTTAGTGCATCGACTAGGTCATGTTGACCATGAAAAATTTTCTTTTGCACGCACTAGATTTTCTTTTGAAAAAGAAAAGAAAAAGAAAAATCCAGTCCTGTTGAGTCGGACTCCAATTTTTTCTATTGTCCACGATGACTAGATCTTAGAATAAAATATTGGAATAATATACAGTTGTGGCCAAAAATATTGACACCCCTGCAATTCTGTCAGATAATACTCAGTTTCTGCCTGAAAATGATTGCAAACACAAATTCTTTGGTATTATTATCTTCATTTAATTTGTCTTAAATGAAAAAACACAAAAGAGAATGAAGCAAAAAACAAAACATTGATCATTTCACACAAAACTCCAAAAATGGGCCAGACAGAAGTATTGGCACCCTCAGCCTAATACTTGGTTGCACAACCTTTAGCCAAAATAACTGCGACCAACCACTTCCGGTAACCATCAATGAGTTTCTTACAATGCTCTGCTGGAATTTTAGACCATTCTTCTTTGGCAAACTGCTCCAGGTCCCTGATATTTGAAGGGTGCCTTCTCCAAACTGCCATTACATCTCTCCACAGGTGTTCTATGGGATTCAGGTCTGGACTCATTGCTGGCCACCTTAGAAGTCTCCAGTGCTTTCTCTCAAACCATTTTCTGGTGCTTTTTGAAGTGTGTTTTGGGTCATTGTCCTTCTGGAAGACCCATGACCTCTGAGGGAGACCCAGCTTTCTCACACTGGGCCCTACATTATGCTGCAAAATTTGTTGGTAGTCTTCAGACTTCATAATGCCATGCACACGGTCAAGCAGTCCAGTGCCAGAGGCAGCAAAGCAACCCCAAAACATCAGGGAACCTCCGCCATGTTTGACTGTAGGGACCGTGTACTTTTCTTTGAATGCCTCTTTTTTCTCCTGTAAACTCTATGTTGATGCCTTTGCCCAAAAAGCTCTACTTTTGTCTCATCTGACCAGAGAACATTCTTCCAAAATGTTTTAGGCTTTTTCAGGTAAGTTTTGGCAAACTCCAGCCTGGCTTTTTTATGTCTCGAGATAAGAAGTGGGGTCTTCCTGGGTCTCCTACCATACAGTCCCTTTTCATTCAGACGCCGACGGATAGTACGGGTTGACACTGTTGTACCCTCGGACTGCAGGGCAGCTTGAACTTGTTTGGATGTTAGTCGAGGTTCTTTATCCAACATCCGCACAATCTTGCGTTGAAATCTCTTGTCAATTTTTGTTTTCCGTCCACATCTAGGGAGGTTAGCCACAGTGCCATGGGCTTTACACTTCTTGATGACACTGCGCACGGTAGACACAGGAACATTCAGGTCTTTGGAGATGGACTTGTAGCCTTGAGATTGCTCATGCTTCCTCACAAGTTGGTTTCTCAAGTCCTCAGACAGTTCTTTGGTCTTCTTTCTTTTCTCCATGCTCAATGTGGTGCACACAAGGACACAGGACAGAGGTGGAGTCAACTTTAATCCATGTCAGCTGGCTGCAAGTGTGATTTAGTTATTGCCAACACCTGTTAGGTGCCACAGGTAAGTTACAGGTGCTGCTAATTACACAAATTAGAGAAGCATCACATGATTTTTCGAACAGTGCCAATACCTTTGTCCACCCTCTTTTTTATGTTTGGTGTGGAATTATATTCAATTTCGCTTTAGGACAATTCTTTTTGTGTTTTTTCATTTAAGACAAATTAAATGAAGATAATAATACCAAAGAATTTGTGTTTGCAATCATTTTCAGGAAGAAACTGAGTATTATCTGACAGAATTGCAGGGGTGTCAATACTTTTGGCCACAACTGTATGTTACGTAACAGCAGTAAAAAGCAGATGAGCCAGTGACCTAATGTAAATATGTAATAACAAAGGATACAAAATACAAGTAATAAAGTAGGATGGGAAAAAAGTTCCCCAAAAACACAGTATAACACCCCCACAGTGAATCCATCCACACGCACAGTATGATGACCCAACTGTAATCCCCACAGCTCTCCATACAGTATAATAGGCCCCACACAGCCCTCCATACAGTATAACAGGCCCCACACAGCCCTCCATTCAGTATAACAGGCCCCACACAGCCCACCATGCAGTATAACGGGCCCCACACAGCCCTCAATACAGTATAACAGGCCCCACACAGCCCTCAATACAGTATAACAGGCCCCACACAGCCCTCAATACAGTATAACAGGCCCCACACAGCCCTCAATACAGTATAACAGGCCCCACACAGCCCACAATACAGTATAACAGGCCCCACACAGCCCACCATGCAATATAACGGGCCCCACACAGCCCTCCATGCAGTATAACGGGCCCCACACAGCCCTCCATGCAGTATAACGGGCCCCACACAGCCCTCCATGCAGTATAACGGGCCCCACACAGCCCTCCATGCAGTATAACGGGCCCCACACAGCCCTCCATGCAGTATAACGGGCCCCACACAGCCCTCCATGCAGTATAACGGGCCCCACACAGCCCTCCATGCAGTATAACGGGCCCCACACAGCCCTCCATGCAGTATAACGGGCCCCACACAGCCCTCCATGCAGTATAACGGGCCCCACACAGCCCTCCATGCAGTATAACGGGCCCCACACAGCCCTCCATGCAGTATAACGGGCCCCACACAGCCCTCCATGCAGTATAACGGGCCCCACACAGCCCTCCATGCAGTATAACGGGCCCCACACAGCCCACCATACAGTATAGTGGGCCCCACACAGCCCACCATGCAGTATAATGGGCCCCACACAGCCCACCATGCAGTATAATGGGCCCCACACAGCCCACCATGCAGTATAATGGGCCCCACACAGCCCACCATGCAGTATAATGGGCCCCACACAGCCCACCATGCAGTATAATGGGCCCCACACAGCCCACCATGCAGTATAATGGGCCCCACACAGCCCACCATGCAGTATAATGGGCCCCACACAGCCCACCATGCAGTATAATGGGCCCCACACAGCCCACCATGCAGTATAATGGGCCCCACACAGCCCTCCATGCAGTATAACGGGCCCCACACAGCCCACTATACAGTATAGTGGGCCCCACACAGCCCACCATGCAGTATAATGGGCCCCACACAGCCCTCCATGCAGTATAACGGGCTCCACACAGCCCTCCATACAGTATAACGGGCCCCACACAGCCCACCATACAGTATAACGGGCCCCACACAGCCCTCCATACAGTATAACAGGCCCAACATAATCCAGAATGCCGAAACCGTTGAAAGTGTGATGCTGGGTGTTGGGCCCTCCTGACATTGAGGAACACATTCACTCACCCTGTGGGCCAGAGCCGGACGTGTGGTGTACAGCAGAGCTGGAGTCTGAGTCGGTATAAGATATATAACACATTGGGTGCAGTAGTACAATGTAGAATGTGATGTAAATGTTCCTAATATAATATGGTAAAGTTATAAAATGTCCTATAAATGTCTGTTTGGTTCCCGATCTCGGCTTTTAGCTGGGATGAATCTGTGCTGCAGCACGCTATGTCCATGTCAGTAGTGACCGGGGCTGTGGAGACGGGAGTCAGGGAAATTGAGGAGTCGGAGGTTTGGCTTACCGAGTCCACGGCCCTGGTGTACAGGAAAGTGATCAAGCACAACTATCAATGAGAGCCACAGGCCCGGGAAGCAGACAACGAGCGTGGCCCTTCCAGCCCACCCCATGTCTGTCCCGGCTTGTACCAACACTGGGACACCTTTAGTCAGAACCCTGCATGTTTCTGTCCCTCTATTATTCCTCTTGGACATGTATAAATCCAGATATCCGGGGGTTACTCCCACTTGTCCAGTCTCTCACCGTCAGCACTGATTGGAGAATGTGAACACTCCCCATTCTGGCAACGCCCAGTTGTCATTATTTCCACATTTCCAGGAGGAGAAATAGAGGAAAGGCACAATGAATATACCACGCTAAAAAGTGATAAATAAAATGGTTATTGAGGAATACACAGATCTAATAAGACAGACGTTATGGCCGGACCCTCATAAGCTGCACCAGGAGCCGGTGAGATGCGGCCGCTCCGCTCTAATTGTGGCACAATTTTCTCATTTTCACAATGTTTTTTTAGTCTGCAGCCAGATAAGGAGCCGTCCCTGCAGGTTTTCAGCACGTGCCCTTCCTCAAGCAGCCACCAGGTGGCACCAAAATCAATGGCCATCTTTCTAGTTAACCCCTTACAGACCAGCCATTATGTGCTGGTGGCCGCAGACATGAGACAACGGCAGCAAAACATCAATGAACATGTCCCATGGATTCAAGTATGGCGGAAGCTGGAGGTCCGCCTCCGTCCTGGGTCCCATCAGGCCTTTCTAATTTCTAGTGTCAGCATGTGACCTGTGCTATTTGTGACGGGGCGCTGCCCGACTGCTAACCGCTAGGCCGGCCCAATGACGGGGCGCTGCCCGACTGCTAACTGCTAGGCCGGCCCAATGACGGGGTGCTGCCCGACTGCTAACCGCTAGGTCGGCCCAATGAAGAGGCACTGCCCGACTGCTAACCGCTAGGTCGACCCAATGATGGGGCGCTGCCCGACTGCTAACCTTCAAGTTGGCATAATGACGGGGCGCTGCCAGACTGCTAAGCGCCAGGTCGGCCCAAAGACGGGGCGCTGCCCGACTGCTAACCGCCAGGTAGACCTAATGATGGGGCGCTGCCCAACTGCTAACCGCTAGGCCGGCCCAATGATGGGGCGCTGCCCGACTGCTAACAGCTAGGTCGACCCAATGATGGGGCGCTGCCCGACTGCTAACCTCCAGGTTGGCATAATGACGGGGCGCTGCCAGACTGCTAAGCGCCAGGTCGGCCCAATGACGGGGCGCTGCCCGACTGCTAACCGCCAGGTAGGCCTAATGATGGGGCGCTGCCCAACTGCTAACCGCTAGGCCGGCCCAATGATGGGGCGCTGCCCGACTGCTAACCTCCAGGTTGGCATAATGACGGGGCGCTGCCAGACTGCTAAGCGCCAGGTCGGCCCAATGACGGGGCGCTGCCCGACTGCTGCCCGCCAGGTAGTCCTAATGATGGGGCGCTGCCTGACTGCTAACCGCCAGGTGGGCCCAGTGATGGGGTGCTGCCCGACTGCTAACCGCTAGGCCGGCCCAATGATGGGGCGCTGCCCGACTGCTAACCTCCAGGTTGGCATAATGACGGGGCACTGCCAGACTGCTAAGCGCCAGGTCGGCCCAATGACGGGGCGCTGCCCGACTGCTAACCGCCAGGTAGGCCTAATGATGGGGCGCTGCCTGACTGCTAACCGCCAGGTGGGCCCAGTGATGGGGTGCTGCCCGACTGCTAACCGCTAGGCCGGCCCAATGATGGGGCGCTGCACAACTGTAAACCGCTAGGCCGGCCCAATGAAGGGGCACTGCCCGACTAACCGCCAGATCGGCATAATGACGGGGCGCTGCCCAACTGCTAACCACCAGGCCGGCCCAATAACGGGGTGCGGCCCAACTGCTAACCGCTGTGCCGGCCGAATGATGGGGAGCTGCCCAACTGGCGGGGGTTGATGGGCCAGATTAGAAACTGAAATGATTGATTAGGCGTCCTCCTCATACACACAAACCAGCAACAGACCTGCAGGACCCCAGAAATGCGCTGAGGATCAGGGGGTCTTCCTTTCAAATACAATGTTTAATATTAATATATGGGTGGCCCCTTGCATTTTTTGTGCAACAAACCGCAAATAGCGATATGAGATCCGGAGCAGGAGCTCGGGGGGACGCAAGCAGCGGGGGGCACATGATAAACCTGCGGTGGAGCCGTGTACATCCGAGCTAGCGATAAACAGCAGTGGTATAATGGCGCCATCTAGTGACAGCTGCAGAGACGGCCGTCAGCAATACATCTCTGGACAGATCTCCGAGAATGTGGGGAGCTCCGCACAATCTGACACGACCACTGCTGACAGTCACAAAGCATGACTCCTCCCCCCAACCCTACTGCTAGTGAAGGGTAACACCCACTTGTACATTTCATCATCTATATTTCCAGCAGGAATAACAGGAATGGCACAATCCAAACTTTCACGAAGAATTCTTACGTCGTGAAACAGACGGATTTCCCAGTCACAGAAGAATAAATCCCACATCTGGGAGGAGCAGCGACCTCAATATCCACGTAACAGTCCCGAATAAATCCTGCCGCACACGGGTTACTGCGAGCAAGAACAGGATTCTGACCTTCTGTAGGCCACGATTGCATGATCAATGGTGGAAAACCCTGAGAACACGTGAACAAAAATGGAGGGCACCACTGGAAAGAGGGGTTCACCAGAGACTAGTCAAAAATATGTGACAGAAAAAAAAAGAGAACAAAGCGACCAGCCTATGAATAGGGAACACCACATGTATGAGTTAAAAATGTATGAAGTTTATTGAATACATCCAACACAGACATGGAATAACACAGACTCCATAAAAAACATGTGGAAAAGTGGTAAGTCAAATCATGAAATGATATGATAAACCTCCCACATCAACAGACCCCACAGACAATGTATGAATGAGCACTATATAAAGTGTCTAATGAGGAACAGTCTCTAAAACAAACAAATGAAAAAAGGCATTAAACATGAAAAATCAAAATGCCTGACTGGTTTGGAAAGAGAACTATTCACAGCACCATGAATATATTAAGCACATAAGAAACCCCTGAACTGGCATCTATGTACTCACTGATGTAGTTAATGAGCACACACTCCTGTGGACTGCATATAACAAAAATGAGCAGATGAATACAAGAATGGAAAAATATCAAAAGCCCATATGGGACAGCAGTACTAATGCCCTTGCACCTGTAATAAGGTCGTTGCAGACATACAGACCACAAATGGCAGAGACAATGAAGGCAGAAAAGGTCAAATACACCAAAGCTCCATAATATGCCGGTGCATATGAAAAATAAAGTGCCTGGTGCTTCTGTGGGATGGGTGTGCGGGGGGAGCGCTTTATTTCTCCCTTGAGAAAGCCACTTTCTGGTGGCGATACGCGTGGGGTTTGCTTCCCCCGCACACTCATCCCACAGAAGCACCAGGCACTTTATTTTTCATATGCACCGGCATATTATGGAGCTTTGGTTTATTTGACCTTTTCTGCCTTCATTGTCTCTGCCATTTGTGGTCTGTATGTCTGCAACGACCTTATTACAGGTGCAAGGGCATTAGTACTGCTGTCCCATATGGGCTTTTGATATTTTTCCATTCTTGTATTCATCTGCTCATTTTTGTTATATGCAGTCCACAGGAGTGTGTGCTCATTAACTACATCAGTGAGTACATAGATGCCAGTTCAGGGGTTTCATATGTGCTTAATATATTCATGGTGCTGTGAATAGTTCTCTTTCCAAACCACTCAGGCATTTTGATTTTTCATGTTTAATGCCTTTTTTCATTTGTTTGTTTTAGAGACTGTTCCTCATTAGACACTTTATAGTGCTCATTCATACATTGTCTGTGGGGTCTGTTGATGTGGGAGGTTTATCATATCATTATTTCATGATTTGACTTACCACTTTTCCACATGTTTTTAAATGTTTTTTATGGAGTTTGTGTTATTCCATGTCTGTGTTGGATGTATTCAATAAACTTCATACATTTTTTACTCATACATGTGGTGTTCCCTATTCATAGGCTGGTCGCTTTGTTCTCTTTTTTTCTGCCAAACCCTGAGAACAGGTGCTGCCCAATAGTGGTCAGTCATGTCCAACCCTCCAGAGATTTCCTGCACCTCCTTACATGCGGCCGCGCAGATGGATGATTCGGGGGTCTCGATCGTCCCTTTCTCCTCCCCTCATGTTTCACGCTCAATGACGCTGGACACGCTCGCTCGAAATTCAAATTTTTTTTTTTTTTTTTTTTAACTTAAATGTGAAATTTTTTTGCAATAGTATATGCAGTCTATGTACAGTGATACACAGAGAATGAGCTCACTGACCGGTCACTGGTCCCTCATTCTCCAGTCTATGTACAGTGATACACAGAGGATGAGCTCACTGACCGGTCACTGGTCCCTCATTCTGCAGCCTATGTACAGTGATACACAGAGGATGAGCTCACTGACCGGTCACTGGTCCCTCATTCTCCAGTCTATGTACAGTGATACACAGAGGATGAGCTCAGTGATCGGTCACTGGTCCCTCATTCTCCAGTCTATGTACAGTGATACACAGAGGATGAGCTCAGTGACCGGTCACTGGTCCCTCATTCTCCAGGCTATGTACAGTGATACACAGAGGATGAGCTCACTGACCGGTCACTGGTCCCTCATTCTCCAGGCTATGTACAGTGATACACAGAGGATGAGCTCACTGACCGGTCACTGGTCCCTCATTCTCCAGTCAATGTACAGTGATACACAGAGGATGAGCTCACTGACCGGTCACTGGTCCCTCGTTCTCCAGGCTATGTACAGTGATACACAGAGGATGAGCTCACTGACCGGTCACTTGTCCCTCATTCTCCAGTCTATGTACAGTGATACACAGAGAATGAGCTCACTGACCGGTCACTGGTCCCACATTCTCCAATCTATGTACAGTGATACACAGAGGATGAGCTCAGTGACTGGTCACTGGTCCCTCGTTCTGCAGACCCCAATCAGCTGTGACATGAAAACCTCAGGCAGATGAGTGTGAATGGAGGGTGTCGCTGTGATGACGCCTATTAGGGGGGAATATTGGGAGTCAGTGAAAGGTAACAGGGTTATGGGTGCGCAGCCGCCTGGTCCGATTCCACACACCGTGCTCAAAGATGGCATTTTACTTAGAAAAGCAATGTGCCAAGGCGGCCAACACCGACCACCTCCCACTGCGGCAACTGTTCGAGTTTGTAGACTTGGACCTTAAAGGGATATTCGCATCTTCATAGATGGACATTACTGGATGGGACTGGTAAGTACAAGCAGTTTTGAAATTTTCAACTTCATAAAATTTACAGCCATTCTTCATATATTAACACTTGTTTACAGCTTGTTGCTTAGGAGACCGACCACCGCTGCCGTCCAGCTCATAAGCACGACACAGAATCTGTCCGAGACCAGGAGGTAACAGCGCTCCGGCTCCTAGCAGCTTCAAAAAAGGGGTCAGAAGCTGAATACAGAAGAGCTTGTAAGTGTTGAAGATGTTCTGCCATCCAGCAGCGGCGGTCGGTCTCCAAGGCGGCGATCTGTAAACAAAAGTGTGAATATCTCAAAAATGGAAAATTTCAACAAGCAAAATCAAAAATTGCTTTTATTCAACAGCAATATCTATCTATGAACAGGAGGAAAACCATTTAAAAAAGGGCCATCTAGTAAGAAGAAATTACCACCTAACCACTGGATAGCGGGTAACATGCAGCTCGATGGAGCTCAACAGCCGGGACCCCACAGACGACACCCAGTGATAGTGCCGAAGGACAAACACATGCCCGCCGCTCAGGGTCAGAGGATTCAGAAAGCGGGTAGGAAAGGTCCAATGGCCGGATGATCTAAAGGACAGAAATGTCCAAGGATGGGAGATTTTGCTAAATGAAATTCTCACCGCACAATCGGTAACAATCCCAAAAAGAAGGAAGAAACGGAAGCATATAAAAGAGACCAGGATGGATGAATACAGAACTTGTTAAAAAGGAAAAAAGAAATGTATATTAAATGGAAAGAGGGGACATATCTAAAGAAGAATATAATGCTGTCTGCAGGGAATGCAGGGCAAGAGTTAGAAGAGCTAAAGCCAGTAATGAAATGAGTCTTGCAAGGGAGACTAAAAGCAGCAAAAAGAATTTTGTGGTATGTCAAAAGCAAAAGGAAAGTCAAAGATACTATAGGATTTTTACAGGATGAAAATGGTGAAGTGGTCAAAAATGATGTTCAGAAGCCAAACTTTTAAATTCCTATTCTGCATCTCTGTTCTCCAAGAAAACAATTGTAACATCAACTGATCTTCACAGAGCCATCGAAGGAATAAAAGAATCCACACCATCTATAAACAGAGAGATGGTAAGGGAAATCTGAGCTAATTTACATGAATTTACATCTCCTGGTCCAGATGAATTATATCCTAGGGTACTGAAAGAGTTAGATGAAATTGCAGAACTACTATCCAGAATCTTTGCAAAATCCTGGAGAACAGGAGAAGTCCCAAAAGATTGGAGAAGGACAAATGTTGTCCCCATCTTCAAAAAAGGAACGAAGATGGAGCCCGGAAATTATAGGCAAGTGAACTTCTATACCAGGAAAGATTTTTGATCAAATTATTACACAGCATGTATGTAAGTAACTGGATAAGAATACAGTAGTTAACCAGAGCCAGCATGGGTTTGTAGCAAAAAAAGTCATGCAGACTCATTTAATGTCCTTCTATGATGGAATCACTGACTGGGTGGATCGGGGAAATGCAGTAGATATAGTATATCTTGACTTCACAAAGCATCTCATACTATCCTTATTGAGAAAATGACCAAGTATGGGATTGACAAGGCTACGGTTAAGAGGATTCATGACTGGCTCAGTGATCGTACTCAGTGGTAATAAATGGTTGCCCATCCAATTGGAAGAGGGTTTCAAGTGGGGTACCACAAGGCTCTGTCCTGCGGCCCAGTGTTGCTCAACATTTTTATAAATGATCTAGATAAGGGAACTGAAGGGAAACTAATCAAATTTACAGACGATGCAAAGCTAGGAGGGAACGCTAACACTAGCGAAGAGAAAAGAAGAGAAAGGATTCAGAAGGATCTAGATAAGATTGAAAAATGGGCAGCAACTAGTAGAATAGTATTTAACAGGGACAAATGCAAGATTCTACATTTGGGCAAGAAAAACAAAAATTACATCTATAGAATGGGAGGATTAGAACTAAGCAACAGCAAGTGTGACAAAGACTGGGAGATCACAGGCTGTAAATGAGGCAACAGTGTGATGCAGCAGCAAAAAAGGCAAACAGTTCTAGGATGTATCAAGAGAAGCATAGAGTCTAGATCACGTGAAGTAATTATCCCCCTCTAGTCCTCCTAGGTCAGACATCATCTGGAATACTGTGTTGTTGGCACATTGTAAAAAAAGACATTGAAAAGCTGGAGCAAGTTCAGAGAAGAGCGACCAGGATGGTGAGCGGACTGCAAGGTATGTCCTATGAAGAACGGTTAACCCCTTTCACACATCGGGCGTACATTTATGTCGATGTCGGACTCCCTCCCGTTGATGTGGGCTCCAGTGGTGAGCCCACATCTTTCCTTGGACATGTCAGCTGTTTTGAACGTAACATGATCGCGGGTCACCGATGTGTCGGCCGGCATGACAACAGGAAGTCTCCCGGAGACCTCTATGGTTGTCAATGCCGGATTGCTGTGAGCGCCACCCAGTGGTTAGCGGTCATAGCAAGTTAGGAGTTCTCCTACATAGAGGCTTTCTGACCATCGCCTCTATGTAGCAGAGCCAATCGGGTTGTGGCAGCTTCTAGCCTCCTATGGAGACTATTGAAGCATGCCAAAAGTTTAAAAAAAAAAAAAAGTGTTTAAAAATATTAAAAAAAAAATATAAAAGTTTAAATCACCCCCCTTTCGCCCCATTCAAAGTGAAACAATAAAAACAAAATCAAACCTACACATATTTGGTATCGCCGCATTCAGAATCGCCCGATCTATCAAAAAAAGGATTAACCTGATCGCTAAACAGTGTGGCGAGAAAAAAAAGTCAACATGACAGAATTATGTTTTTTTGGTCACTGCGACATTGCATTAAAAGATCGTATCTGTACCAAAATGTTATAACATCAGCCTGGCACGCAAAATATAAGCCCTCACTCAACCCCAGATAACGAAAAATGGAGACGCTACGGGTCTTGGAAAATTGCGCATTTCTTTTTAAAAATTTTTTGCAAAGTTTGGAATCTTTTTTTCACCACTTCTACTATATAATCGTCTTATTCTGTCTGTCGCGGAAATCCTGCGGCGCTGATTGGACGCGGCCGGCCGGGCGCGACCAGTCAGCGCATTCGAACGACGCACGCCTCCATTGGGAGATCTGTGGCGCGGAAAGAGAGAGAGATTGATTCTAGAATACCCAATGCGTTAGAATCGGGCAACCATCTAGTAGATAAATAAGAACATGCTTGGTGTCTATGAACTCGTAATGACCTGGAGAATCATAATGGCAGGGCAGTTTTAGCATTTAGTGAACCTTGCAAAAAATGACAAACAAAAAAACAAGTGTGGGATTGCACTTCCCGTTTTCTAGTATCGGCATGATAAAACCAATGATGTTTTTGAAAAGTACAACTCATCCTGCAAGAAATAAGCCCTAACATGGCCATATTGACGGAAAAATAAAATTATGGCTCTGGGAAGGAGGGGAGCGAGAAACGAAAACGCAAAACTGAAAAAGGCTCCGGGGGTTAAGGGGTGAAACAATCTGGGAATGTTTAGCTGTAAAAAAGAAGACTGAGAGGAGACTTAATAGCTGTCTACAAATATCTCAAGGGCTGTCACATTGTAGGGGGATCATCATTATTCTCATTTGTACATGGAAACAATAGAAGCAATGGGATGAAACTGAAAGAGAGAAGATACAGATTAGAAAAAATCTTTTTGACAGTGAGTGAGATCAATGAGTGGAACGGGAGGCCACGAGAGGTGGTGAGTTCTCCTTCAATGGAAGTCTTCACACAGAGGTTGGACAGACATGTGTCTGAGATGGTGTAGTGACTCCTGCATTGAGAAGGGGGTTGGACACGAGGGCCCTGCACGTCCCTTCCAACTCTACCATTCTAGGATTCTATGGCTTCTATAGACACTTATGGGAAAGATTGAAACTTTTGCAAATAAATGACACAACTCCCATCCCTGCCACAGACTGCGTGACCGAGAAGCGTCAGACAAGATTATCGTAGATACACGTACTCTTTGTTGTGTTTCAACGCTACGTGATCGGACTCGAAGTAATACACGTCGGGCTCCTCGTCCTCATCCTCCGCGTGCTGCACACCGCCGCTGTGCTTGGTGGATGGGGCAGCACATTCTGCAACGGAGACCGGACAATGGGGTTTATCCTGTGAACACTTTACGGCGCAGCTTTGCTTTTGGTCACTGCGAACAACCTCTTCCGGATCAACCCCAGAGCCATTCACGGCACAGAGTCCGGAGGTGTCGCCCTCCTCCACCTGCCCGTTCTCTCCACATAGAGGTGGGCTGTCTTTAGAAGGCGCCAGCTTCATAGGGGAAGTTCTTAAAGTATATCTATGTTCTTGAGTGTCTGAGAAGCAAACCTTCGAGGAGGCGAGAGGTTCGGACCCCGGCGGATCGGAAGCAGACTCTGCCGGCTCCTCATGAGCGGGGCTGGGAGATTTGTGATCCTTGGCGACACTGTCCCCTACCACGTCTAGCTCCTCCTCAAAGTCTCGTCCGGTGGACAGCAGCTCAGTGCAGGGGGCACCCGCCGTCGCCTCATTGGTCTGGTTTAGGCAGTTATGAAGCGTTTGGTGGTCCGGTCGGTCGGCCCGCTCCTCGGAGTGTGTGCAAGGCACGGTGTGGTCTGGGAACACGTCCTTTTTGCTGAGCACGGGGCACGGAGTTAACGAGCTCCCATTCTCTGACACGATTAACTCCTTGGGGGGAGGGAACACGCCCGTGCTATTTTGTAGCCCGCCCGACGGGCGATTATTACAGTTTACAGCAGCAGTCTCATTGTCAATACCATTAACGGCCTGATGGTTACACACGTCGCCATCAGGCGGCACTTTCCTCACGTCCGGCTCAGAGACGCTTTTGATTTCCCTTTGGTTACTATCATCCAGTAGAAGACAGCGATGAGTTCGCTTAGGACGGGGGGTCTCTGCCTCATGGTCAGACTCAGAGTTCCTCCTCTCCGGGGGCTCCCTCTGAAATGGACCGGGCAATTCCTCCTCCTCCTCCGCGCTGCCAGGCTCCTCCGATCGCAGGTAACGTCGGATTTTTTTCAGCACGGGCGACAGCGGACCACTCGACTTTTTGTCACTGTTTTCCACGCTGTCTTTCTGGTTGTAGTCCTTCTCTGAAACAGACAGTCCCCGCTTCCTCGGGCTCACCCAAGACTCCCGAGGGGCCGACGGCTTCAAGTCACCGCCCTTGAGGTTTCCCTTTTGGATAGGAGCAGGTTCGAGCCTTTTCTTAGGAGACCTTGATCTTAGAAGTGCCGGTGGGATGTCGTCGTCCGCGTGAACGATGCTGCGGTTCCTCAGTGTGCGCCCACAGAAGCTCTCGTCCAATCCGTTGAAGCCCACGGTAGATCTTGTGACGCGAGTCGATCGAGAAGCAGCCATGCTATGGATCACCCCGACAGTGAGACCGACATGATCCTCTCATTTGGAAACCTGCAACACAAAAAACAAATTAGTCCAGTCTGAAAGATCGCGGTCACATTGTGCAAAAAATATATAAGTAATAGATAACCAGCAACAGCGAGAGTGACACGAACAGCTGTGAAATAAGCACCGAACACGTCAATTTTCTAACCAACTAATTCTAAAGGTGCTACTGACGTGAAATTCTCAACAGATGTCAGTAACAACCCATCCAATCCACACAGGTAAAGAAATCACCAGAGATGTCCAGAAATTATGTCTGATAATGAGAAATAACACAGGGAAAAAGTATTGAACACATGAAGAAGGAAGCAAAAGCCCTGGAAAGTCCTCACACCGGCCAAAATCCATCAGTAATTAGAAGGCAATCCTGCCACTTAGTGACAAATAATATCAGCTGGTTCAACTGATGGCCAATAAGGTGTCTCATTACCAAGGGGCACACAAGAAACAACTTGTGATGGGTAGGAACCAGTGAGCTGTCTCAAAACCTTCACAACCTTATTGTTCCAAAAGATTCTGATGGCATTGGTTACAGAAGTGTTTCTAAACTACTGAAGGCTCCAGTGAGAACTGATGGGGCCATAATCCAAAAGTGGAAAGATCATCATTTCACCATAAACCCGCCAGGTGCCCTCAAGACTTTAGATAGAGGAGTGAGAAGAATTATCAAAAGAGTTGTCCAAGAGCCATGGACCATCTGTGAAGAGCTACGAAAGGTACAATGGATTATAAGAAAACTAACTAAACCACCTCCATAACCTGTATGCACGCTCACCACGCAACCTCCATTGCCTGTATGCACACTCACCACAACATCTGCTAGAATGGCCAAGCCGATTACAGGAACTGAATCTTATAGAAAACGTAAGGAAGGAACTAAAGCTCAGAGCTCATTGAAGAAGCCCATGGAAGCTTCAGGGTATGAAGAGTATGTGTGGAGAAATGGGCTAAAATCAAACCTGAGCAATGCCTGCAACTAGTTTCTCCATACAGGAGGCATCTTGTGGCTTCACCACCAACAAAGGCTTATTTCAGTAAGCAACCAATACTTGTGTCCTTTCTCATTATTAAACAATTTATGGACATCTATGGTGATTTGTGTGGATTAGATGGTTTGTCACCAATTTCACGTCAGTAGCTCCTTTAGAAAGAGGTTTACTAGAAAATTGGTTACGTGTTCAATAATTATTTCACTTGCTGTATATCTCAATATACAGGGAGCTCTCCCTAGTGGTGGCTGCAGACAGGATCTTATGTATCTCTGTATACAGGGAGCTCCCCCTAGTGGTGACTGCAGAGAGGATCTTATCTATGTATACAGGAAGCTCCCCCTAGTGGTGACTGCAGACAGTATCTTATCATGTATCTCTGTATACAGAGAGCTCCCCCTAGTGGTGACTGCAGACAGGATCTTATAATAATAATCTTTATTTTTATATAGCGCTAACATATTCCGCAGCGCTTTACAGTTTTGCACATATTTTCTTCACTGTCCCTCATGGGGCTCACAATCTAAATTCCCTATCAGTATGTCTTTGGAGTGTGGGAGGAAACCGGAGTGCCCGGAGGAAACCCACGCAAACACGGGGAGAACATACAAACTCCATGCAGATGTTGTCCTTGGTGGGATTCAAACCCAGGACTCCAGCGCTGCAAGGCTGCAGCGCTAACCATTGAGCCACCGTGCTGCCCATGTATCTCTGTATAAGGGAGCTCCCCCTAGTGGTGGCTGCAGACAGGATCTTATGCATCTCTGTATAAAGGGAGCTCCCCCTAGTGGTGGCTACAGACAGGATCTTATAATGTATACAGGGAGCTCCCCCTAGTGGTGGCGGGAGACAGGATCTTATCATGTATCTCTATACAGGGAGCTCCCCCTAGTGGTGGCGGGAGACAGGATCTTATCATGTATCTCTATACAGGGAGCTCCCCCTAGTGGTGGCGGGAGACAGGATCTTATGTATCTCTGTATAGAGAGCTCCCCCTAGTGGTGGCTGCAGACAGGATCTTATCATGTATCTCTGTATACAGAGAGCTCCCCCTAGTGGTGACTGCAGACAGGATCTTATGCATCTCTGTATACAGGGAGCTCCCCCTAGTGGTGGCTGCAGACAGGATCTTATGCATCTCTGTATACAGGGAGCTCCCCTAGTGGTGGCTGCAGACAGGATCTTATCATGTATCTCTGTATACAGGGAGCTCCCCCTAGTGGTGGCTGCAGACAGGATCTTATGTATCTCTGTATAAAGGGAGCTCCTCCTAGTGGTGGCTACAGACAGGATCTTATCATGTATCTCTGTATACAGGGAGCTGCCCCTAGTGGTGGCTGCAGACAGAATCTTATGTATCACTGAAAACAGGGAGCTCCCCCTAGTGGTGGCTGCAGACAGGGTCTTATGTATCTCTGTATACAGGGAGCTCCCCGTAGTGGTGGCTGCAGACAGGATCTTATGTATCTCTGTATATAGGGAGCTCCCCGTAGTGGTGGCTGCAGACTGGATCCTATGTATTTCTGTATACAGGAGCTCCCCGTAGCGGTGGCTGCAGACAGGATCTTATCATGTATCTCTGTATACAGGGAGCTACCCCTTAGTGGTGACTGCAGACAGGACCTTATGTATCTCTGTATATAGGGAGCTCCCCCTAGTGGTGGCTGCAGACAGGATCTTATGCATCTCTGTATACAGGGAGCTCCCCTAGTGGTGGCTGCAGACAGGATCTTATCATGTATCTCTGTATACAGGGAGCTTCCCCTAGTGGTGACTGCAGACAGGATCTTATGTATCTCTGTATAAAGGGAGCTCTCCCTAGTGGTGACTGCAGACAGGATCTTATGCATCTCTGTATACAGGGAGCTCCCCTTAGTGATGACTGCAGACAGATCTTATGTATCTCCATATACAGGGAGGATTTGAATGCAATTTTTTTTCTTTCCATACTGAAGTAAATTAAAACAATCTGCACCAAATCTTTGCTTTTTACGCAGCACAATGTGACAATCTGCAGAGTGGGTCAGAATGCTGAAAATTTCAGCAATATGTTAACATAAAAGTCACATTTCCATCCTGTGCTGATGCCTACAGACAGGGGTGGGTGCTGTGACATCACACAGGGGGTGGCACTGGGGGTCTCATCTAGACGGGCTCTACTTATACATCAGTGATGATTTCCCTCCGCTGCGGCGGCTGGTCTTGGCTCGACCATTGCAGGATTTTTACGCCCCACAGACACAGATTTACATTCCTGCCAATTCAGCAAAGCCTGAGAAGTAGAAACATTGGCACAAACATTTCACGCCTCTGAAAACTCGCAGAGAGAGCCTGCGGTCAGGGAAAACCACCTGTACCCCGAAGACTTTGGGAGAGGGGGGAGATCACATGAAAACCTGCGAGCAAACAGCAGAAAATGCAGATTTTAACAATACGTGAATAGATTGATCACAGAGTTCATTCATTGCAATGTGAAGGCCAAAATCTGCAGGAAATTCACAAAAGACGGATACTGCAGATGCTACAATTCACATTGTAAGTCGATATCAGTGCAAAAATTCTGCACCGCATAAAGATTTGTTAGAGGGGCTCTGCCCAGTGATCCCGTCTACGAGGGGGGCAGCTGCCAACAAGACACATTCTACTTACAGCTCTAAAATTCATTGGTTACTTTGCTAGAAAATGTGTTTTAAATTAAGCGCTCAGAGCAGATTGGGCGGCGAAGTGCCCTTCAAAGTACATTCCCCCAATCAATTGAACCGGCTGGCTCCGCCCTCTCATGCACTGATTGACAGCACTGTTGCGATTGATATCCTGCACATGGGCAGACCGGCAGTTCTTGTGCATGTACACAGCAGCCTTCCTCCTGAGGTCGGCCATCCCCCGTCTGAGCATGTGCAGGATCTCAGCCGAGACAGCGCAGCAGCATGCGGCCTGCACACTGCTGCGGAAAGAAGAGTTGTCACTTCTAGGAAAACCACTCCAGTCCCATCACAAAGCGGCAAAACTGCTCTGCAGGAAGCGAAAACTAATCCAAAGACTGCACAGATGGCGCGCTTCCTGCAGTGAACTCCACTAGAAAACCGGTCTCTGCTGACTGTCTCCGTGTGCACAGCGTTGTAAAGCTGTGGTCACCGTCATCAGAACAGTCACCGTCTTCTGCATCATTACATACCCCGTGCAGAACCGTGGGGCACGCCATGTGGCAGGTGGGAGCCATCAGCACAGCTGCACCAGTGACGCCGACCTGGAGCGTCGCAGCCGTCATTATGCAACCACCTGCATGCCCCGCCGCTACTGCACAGCAACCTCCAGCACGTCCAGCCGCTAGTGCACCACAACCCCCAGCACGCCCCGCCGCTACTGCACAGCAACCTCCAGCACGTCCAGCCGCTAGTGCACCACAACCCCCAGCACGCCCCGCCGCTACTGCACAGCAACGCCCAGCACGCCCCGCCGCTACTGCACAGCAACGCCCAGCACGCCCCGCCGCTACTGCACAGCAACCCCCAGCACGCCCCGCTGCTACTGCACAGCAACCCCCAGCACGCCCCGCAGCTACTGCACAGCAACCCCCAGCACGCCCCGCTGCTACTGCACAGCAACCCCCAGCACGCCCCGCTGCTACTGCACAGCAACCCCCAGCACGCCCCGCCGCTACTGCACAGCAACCTCCAGCACGCCCCGCCGCTACTGCACCACAAGCCCCAGCACGCCCCGCCGCTACTGCACAGCAACCTCCAGCACGCCCCGCCGCTACTGCACAGCAACCCCCAGCACGCCCCGCCGCTACTGCACAGCAACCCCCAGCACGCCCCGCCGCTACTGCACAGCAACCTCCAGCACGCCCCGCCGCTACTGCACAGCAACCCCCAGCACGCCCCGCCGCTACTGCACCACAAGCCCCAGCACGCCCCGCCACTACTGTACAGCAACCCCAAGCACACCCCGCCCTACTGTACAGCAACCCCCAGCACGCCCCGCCGCTACTGCACAGCAACCCCCAGCACGCCCCGCCGCTACTGCACAGCAACCCCCAGCACGCCCCGCCGCTACTGCACCACAAGCCCCAGCACGCCCCGCCACTACTGTACAGCAACCACCAGCACGCCCCGCCGCTACTGCACAGCAACCACCAGCACGCCCTGCCGCTACTGCACCGCAACCACCAGCACGCCCCGCCGCTGCTGCACGACAACCCCCAGCACGCCCCGCCGCTACTGTACAGCAACCCCCAGCATGCACGCCGCTACTGCACCACAACTTACAGCACGCCCCGCCGCTACTGCACAGCAACCCCCAGCACGCCCCGTCGCTACTGCACAGCAACCCCCAGCACGCCCCGCCGCTACTGCACAGCAACCCCCAGCACGCCCCGCCGCTACTGCACCACAAGCCCCAGCACGCCCCGCCACTACTGTACAGCAACCACCAGCACGCCCCGCCGCTACTGCACGACAACCCCCAGCACGCCCCGCCGCTACTGCACAGCAACCTCCAGCACGCCCCGCCGCTACTGCACAACAACCCCCAGCACGCCCCGTCGCTACTGCACCACAAGCCCCAGCACGCCCCGCCTCTACTGTACAGCAACCCCCACCACGCCCCGTCGCTACTGCACAGCAACCTCCAGCACACCCCGCCGCTACTGCACCACAAGCCCCAGCACGCCCCGCCTCTACTGTACAGCAACCCTCAGCACGCCCCGCCGCTACTGCACCACAACTTCCAGCACGCCCCGCCGCTACTGCACAGCAACCCCCAGCACGCCCCGTCGCTACTACACAGGAACCCCCAGCACGCCCCGCCGCTACTGCACAGCAACCCCCAGCACGCCCGCCGCTACTGCACCACAACTTCCAGAACGCCCCGCCGCTACTGCACAGCAACCCCCAGCACGCCCCGTCGCTACTGCACAGCAACCCCCAGCACGCCCCGCCGCTACTGCACAGCAACCCCCAGCACGCCCCGCCGCTACTGCACAGCAACCCCCAGCACGCCCCGCCGCTACTGCACAGCAACCCCCAACACGCCACGCCGCTACTGCACAGCAACCCCCAGCACGCCCCGCCGCTATTGCACCACAACCCCCAGCACGCCCCACCGCTGCTGCATAGCAACCCCCAGCACGCCCCGCCGCTTCTGCACAGCAACCCCCAGCACGCCCCCGCCGCTGCTGCACAGCAACCCCCAGCACGCCCCGCCGCTACTGCACAGCAACCCCCAGCACGCCCCGCCGCTACTGTACCGCAAACCCCAGCACTCCCCGCCGCTACTGTATCGCAAACCCCAGCACGCCACTACTGTACCGCAACCCCAAGCACACCCCACCGCTACTGCACAGCAACCCCCAGAACACCCCGCCGTTACTGCAGAGCAACGCCCAGCACTCCCGCCGCTACTGCACAGTAACCCCCAGCACGCCTCGCCGCTACAGCACAGCAACCCCCAGCACGCCCCGCCGCTACTGTACCGCAACCCTCAGCACACCCCGTTACTGCACAGCAACCCCCAGCAAACCCCGCCGTTACTGCACAGCAACCCCCATCACACCCCACCGCTACTGCACAGCAATCCCCAGCACCCCCTGCCGCTACTGCACAGCAAACTCCAGCACGCCCCGCCGCTACTGTACATCAACCCCCAGCACGCCCCGTCGTTACTGCACAGCAACCCCCAACACGCCCCACTGCTACTGCACAGCAACCCCCAGCACACCCCGCCGCTACTGCACCACAACCCCCAGCACGCCAGCTGCAACTGCACAGCAACCCCCAGCACGCCCCACCACTACTGCACAGCAATCCCCAACACTCCCCGCCGCTACTGCACAGCAACCCCTAGCACGCCCCGCAGCTACTGCACAGCAACCCCCAGCACGTCCCGCCGCTACTGCACAGGAACCCCCAACACTCCCCGTCGTTACTGCACAGCAACCCCCAGCACGCCCCGTCGTTACTGTACAGCAACCCCCAGCACGCCCCGTTGTTACTGCACAGCAACCCCCAGCATGCCCCGCCACTAATGCACCGCCACCTCTACTGTACCGCAACCCCCAGCACGCCCCGCCGCTACTGCACAGCAATCCCCAACACGCCCCGCCGCTACTGCACAGCAACCCCCAGCACGCCCCGCCGCTACTGCACAGCAACTCCCAGCACGCCCCGCCGCTACTGTACCACAACCCCCAGCACGCCCCGCCACTAATGCACCGCCACCCCAAGCACGCCCCACCGCTACTGCACCGCAACCCCCAGCACGCCCCGCCGATACTGCCCAGCAACCCCCAGCACGCCCCACCGCTACTGCCCAGTAACCCCCAGCATGCCCCGCCGCTACTGTACCGCAACACCCAGCATGCCCCGCCGCTAATGCACCGCAATCCCAAGCACGCCCCGCCGCTACAGCACAGCAACCTCCAGCACGCCCCGCCGCTACTGTACCGCAACCCCCACCACGCCCCGCCGCTACTGCACTGCAACCACCAGCACGCCCTGCTGCTACTGCACCACAACCCCCAGCACGCCAGCCGCAACTGCACAGCAATCCCCAGCACGCCCCACCACTACTGCACAGCAATCCCCAACACTCCCCGCCGCTACTGCACAGCAACCCCTAGCACGCCCCGCAGCTACTGCACAGCAACCCCCAGCACGTCCCGCCACTACTGCACAGCAACCCCCAGCACGCCCCGCCGCTACTGCACAGCAACCCCCAACACTCCCCGTCGTTACTGCACAGCAACCCCCAGCATGCCCCGCCGCTAATGCACCGCCACCTCTACTGTACCGCAACCCCCAGCACGCCCCGCCGCTACTGCACAGCAATCCCCAACACGCCCCGCCGCTACTGCACAGCAACCCCCAGCACGCCCCGCCGCTACTGTACCACAACCCCCAGCACGCCTCGCCGCTAATGCACCGCCACCCCAAGCACGCCCCACCGCTACTGCACCGCAACCCCCAGCACGCCCTGCCGATACTGCACAGCAACCCCCAGCACGCCCCGTCGTTACTGCACAGCAACCCTCAGCATGCCCCGCCGCTAATGCACCGCCACTTCTACTGTACCGCAACCCCCAGCACGCCCCGCCGCTACTGCACACCAATCCCCAACACGCCCCGCCGCTACTGCACAGCAACCCCCAGCCGCTACTGTACCACAACCCCCAGCACGCCCCGCCGCTAATGCACCGCCACCCCAAGCACGCCCTGCCGCTACTGTACCGCAACCCCCAGCACGCCCCGCCGCTAATGCACCGCAACCCCAAGCACGCCCCGCCGCTACTGTACCGCAACCCCCAGCACGCCCCGCCGCTACTGTACCGCAACCACCAGCACGCCCCGCCGCTACTGCACCGCAACCACCAGCACGCCACGCCGCTATTGCACCACAACCCACAGCACGGCCTGCAGCTACTGCACGGCAACACCCAGCACGCCCCGCCACTACTGCACCGCAACCCCCAGCACGCCCCGCCGCTAATGCACCGCAACCCCCAGCACGCCCCGCCACTAATGCACCGCAACCCCAAGCACGCCCCGCCGCTACTGTACCGCAACCCCCAGCACGCCCCGCCGCTAATGCACCGCAACCCCCAGTACGCCCCGCCGCTACTGCACCGCAACCACCAGCACGCCCTGCCTCTACTGCACCGCAACCCCCAGCACAGCAACCCCTAGCACGCCCCGCCGCTACTGTACCGCAACCCCCAGCACGCCCCGCCGCTACTGCACAGCAATCCCCAACACGCCCCGCCGCTACTGCACAGCAACCCCCAGCACGCCCCGCCGCTACTGTACCACAACCCCCAGCACGCCCCGCCGCTACTGTACCACAACTCACAGCACGGCAACACCCAGCACGCCCCACCACTACTGCACCACAACCACCAGCACGACCCGCCGCTACTGTACCGCAACCACCAGCACGCCCTCCTGCTACTGCACTACCAATCCAAGCACATCTCGTCGCTATTGCACCGCAACCACCAGCACGCCCCGCCGCTACAGCACAGCAACCCCCACCGCTACTGCACAGCAACCCCCAGCACGCCCCGCCGCTACTGCACCGCAACCCCAGCACTCCCTGCCGCTACTGCACCGCAACCCCCAGCACGATCCGCCACTACTGCTCCGCAACCCCCCAGCACGCCCCGCCGCTACTGCACCGCAACCCCCAGCACGCCCCGCCGCTACTGCACAGCAACTCCCAGCACGCCCCGCTACTGTACCGCAACCTCCAGCACGCCCCGCCGCTAATGCAACGCAACCCCAAGCACGCCCCACCGCTACTGTACCGCAACCCCCAGCACGCCCCACCGCTACTGTACCGCAACCCCCAGCACGCCCCGCCGCTACAGCACAGCAACCTCCAGCACTCCCTGCCGCTACTGTATCGCAACCCCCAGCACGCCCCGTCGCTACTGTATCGCAACGCCCCGCCGCTATTGTATCGCAACCCCCAGCACGCCCCGCCGCTACTGCACCGCAACCTCCAGCACGCCCCGCCGCTACTGCACCGCAACCCCCAGCACGCCCCGCCGCTACTGCACCGCAACCCCCAGCACGCCCCGCCGCTACTGCACCGCAACCCCCAGCACGCCCCGCCGCTACTGCACCGCAACCACCAGCACGCCCCGCCGCTACTGCACCGCAACCCCCAGCACGCCCCGCCGCTACTGCACCGCAACCCCCAGCACGCCCCGCCGCTACTGCACAGCAACTCCCAGCACGCCCCGCTGATACTGCACCGCAACCACCAGCATGCCCCGCCGCTACAGCACAGCAACCCCCAGCTCGCCCCGCCGCTAATGCAACGCAACCCCAAGCACGCCCCACCGCTACTGTACCGCAACCCCCAGCACGATCCGCCGTTACAGCACAGCAACCTCCAGCACGCCCCGCCGCTACTGTATCGCAACCCCAGCACGATCCGCCGCTACTGCACCGCAACCTCCAGCACGCCCCGCCGCTACTGCACCGCAACCCCCAGCACGCCCCGCCGCTACTGCACCGCAACCTCCAGCACGCCCCGCCGCTACTGCACCGCAACCCCCAGCACGATCCGCCGCTACTGCACCGCAACCCCCAGCACGATCCGCCGCTACTGCACCGCAACCTCCAGCACGCCCCGCCGCTACTGCACCGCAACCCCCAGCACGATCCGCCGCTACTGCACCGCAACCCCCCAGCACGCCCCGCCGCTACTGCACCGCAACCCCCAGCACGATCCGCCGCTACTGCACCGCAACCCCCAGCACGCCCCGCCGCTACTGCACCGCAACCCCCAGCACGATCCGCCGCTACTGCACCGCAACCTCCAGCACGCCCCGCCGCTACTGCACCGCAACCCCCAGCACGATCCGCCGCTACTGCACCGCAACCCCCCAGCACGCCCCACAGCTACTGCAATGCAACCACCAGTGTAAGCGGCATGCTGGGAGTTGTAGTGTTGCGGTCATTATCTCTTTACATGAGGCTCCTGGTGCTGCAGTACAACTCCCAGCCAGCCACATGCGGGCCAGCCATGCTGTAGCTGCACTGGTGCCTCTCCATCAGGTCCTGCAACCCCTCATCTGAGACCCCCAACTTTCTGCGCTCCTCCCACCCCCATAGCACAAACTCCGCCCACATGCTGCAGACCACGCCCCTCCATCCCGCTCGCCCTCCGCCGGGTGGCAGCGCTCACTTCCGGCCTCCAGCCGCGCTTGGACCCCCCCCCCCTCCAGCGCCACAGGCGCCCCGCACGGTGTCCGCGAGCGCACGCTCCTCCCCAGCACCGGCCCCGCTCCTCACCTCCCTCCTCTCTCCCCCGGACATATCTTCCCATCACATTCCCGCGAGAGGAGAATTCTCGCGAGAGCAGCAGCCGACAAGCCCTGACCCCGCCCCTTCTGCTTAAAGATTCCATGCAACGGTGGAAAGCGTGACCAATGGCGTATCAGAAGCGCGGCCACACCCCGCAGCTGACTCCACCCCCACAGCGGGGAGGTGCTCACAGGTGGGCGGTGCCAACTACGCCCATAGCAACAGTCTCTCGGTGAGAGGGGTGTGTCTGACAAACCCCGCCCTTTCCGGAGCTGCAGCCGAATACGATGGAGTAAGCGAAAGTCTAGAAACACGTGACACACACAGAGCGGGCAGACCGGGGTGTGGGTGCAATGCGCAGGTGGAGCAGACCAGGGCGCAAGAGCAGGGCGCAGGTGGCGCAGACCAGGACGCAGGTGGCGCAGACCAGGACGCAGGTGGCGCAGACCAGGGCGCAGGTGGCGCAGACCAGGGCGCAGGTGGCGCAGACCAGGGCGCAAGAGCAGGGCGCAGGTGGCGCAAGAGCAGGGCGCAGGTGGCGCAAGAGCAGGGCGCAGGTGGCGCAAGAGCAGGGCGCAGGTGGCGCAAGAGCAGGGCGCAGGTGGCACAGAGCAGGGCGCAGGTGGCACAGAGCAGGGCGCAGGTGGCACAGACCAGGGCGCAGGTGGCACAGAGCAGGGCGCAAGAGCAGGGCGCAGGTGGCACAGAGCAGGGCGCAAGAGCAGGGCGCAGGTGGCACAGAGCAGGGCGCAAGAGCAGGGCGCAGGTGGCGCAAGAGCAGGGCGCAAGAGCAGGGCGCAGGTGGCGCAAGAGCAGGGCGCAGGTGGCGCAAGAGCAGGGCGCAGGTGGCGCAAGAGCAGGGCGCAGGTGGCGCAAGAGCAGGGCGCAGACCAGGGCGCAGGTGGCGCAGACCAGGGCACAAGAGCATGGCGCAGGTGGCGCAGACCAGGGCGCAAGAGCAGGGCGCAGGTGGCGCAAGAGCAGGGCGCAGACCAGGGCGCAGGTGGCGCAGACCAGGGCGCAGGTGGCGCAGACCAGGGCGCAGGTGGCGCAGACCAGGGCGCAGGTGGCGCAAGCGCAGGGCGCAGGTGGCGCAAGAGCAGGGCGCAGGTGGCGCAAGAGGCGCAGACCAGGGCGCAGGTGGCGCAGACCATGGCGCAAGACCATGGCGCAGGTGGCGCAGACCAGGACGCAGGTGGCACAGACCAGGGCGCAGGTGGCACAGACCAGGGCGCAGGAACAGTGCGCAGACCAGGGCGCAAGAGCTGTGCGCAGACCAGGGCGCAAGAGCTGTGCGCAGACCAGGGCGCAAGAGCTGTGCGCAGACCAGGGCGCAGGTGGCGCAGACCAGGGCGCAAGAGCAGGGCGCAGGTGGCGCAGACCAGGGCGCAAGAGCAAGGCGCAGGTGGCGCAGACCAGGGCGCAAGAGCAGGGCGCAGGTGGCGCAGACCAGGGCGCAGGTGGCGCAGACCAGGGCGCAAGAGCAGGGCGCAGGTGGCGCAAGAGCAGGGCGCAGGTGGCGCAGACCAGGGCGCAAGAGCAGGGCGCAGGTGGCGCAGACCAGGGCGCAGGTGGCGCAGACCATGGCGCAAGAGCAGGGCGCAGGTGGCGCAGACCATGGCGCAAGAGCAGGGCGCAGGTGGCGCAGACCATGGCGCAAGAGCAGGGCGCAGGTGGCGCAGACCATGGCGCAAGAGCAGGGCGCAGGTGGCGCAGACCATGGCGCAAGAGCAGGGCGCAGGTGGCGCAGACCATGGCGCAAGAGCAGGGCGCAGGTGGCGCAGACCATGGCGCAAGAGCAGGGCGCAGGTGGCGCAGACCATGGCGCAAGAGCAGAGCGCAGGTGGCGCAGACCAGGGCGCAAGAGCAGAGCGCAGGTGGCGCAGACCAGGGCGCAAGAGCAGAGCGCAGGTGGCGCAGACCAGGGCGCAAGAGCAGTGCGCAGACCAGGGCGCGGGTGCAGTGCGCAGACCAGGGCGCGGGTGCAGTGCGCAGACCAGGGCGCGGGTGCAGTGCGCAGACCAGGGCGCGGGTGCAGTGCGCAGGTGGAGCAGACCAGGGCGCGGGTGCAGGTGGAGCAGACCAGGGCGCGGGTGCAGGTGGAGCAGACCAGGGCGCGGGTGCAGGTGGAGCAGACCAGGGCGCGGGTGCAGGTGGAGCAGACCAGGGCGCGGGTGCAGGTGGAGCAGACCAGGGCGCGGGTGCAGGTGGAGCAGACCAGGGCGCGGGTGCAGGTGGAGCAGACCAGGGCGCGGGTGCAGTGCGCAGGTGGAGCAGACCAGGGCGCGGGTGCAGTGCGCAGGTGGAGCAGACCAGGGCGCGGGTGCAGTGCGCAGGTGGAGCAGACCAGGGCGCGGGTGCAGTGCGCAGGTGGAGCAGACCAGGGCGCGGGTGCAGTGCGCAGGTGGAGCAGACCAGGGCGCGGGTGCAGTGCGCAGGTGGAGCAGACCAGGGTGCAGTGCGCAGGTGGAGCAGACTAGGGCGCGGGTGCAGTGCGCAGGTGGAGCACACTAGGGCGCGGGTGCAGTGCGCAGGTGGAGCACACTAGGGCGCGGGTGCAGTGCGCAGGTGGAGCACACTAGGGCGCGGGTGCAGTGCGCAGGTGGAGCACACTAGGGCGCGGGTGCAGTGCGCAGGTGGAGCACACTAGGGCGCGGGTGCAGTGCGCAGGTGGAGCACACTAGGGCGCTAGAGCAATGCGCAGGTGGAGCACACTAGGGCGTGGGTGCAATGCGCAGGTGGAGCAGACTAGGGCGCGGGTGCAGTGCACAGGTGGAGCAGACCGGGGCGTGAGAGTAATGCACAGGTGGAGCATATCCACAATTGTTTTTATTTTCCCCCATGTTCACTAAATGCTAAAACTGCCCTGCCATTATGGTTCTCCAGGTCATTACGATTTCATAGACACCAAACATGTCTAGGTTCTTATTTATCTAAGTGGTGAAAAAAAAATCCAAAGTCTCTAAAAGTCGTGTTCCGATACCCGTAATGTCTCCATTTATCATGATCCCGGGTCGCGTGAGGGCTTATTTTCTGTGCGCCGAGCTGACGTTTTTATTGATACCATGTTGGTGTAGCTACGATCTTTTGGTCGCCCGTTATTGCAAAGTTGCGGTGACCAAAAAAAGGTAATTCTGACATTTAGATTCTTTTTCTCTTTATTCCATTTACCGATAAGATTATTTTTATATATTGATAGAGCGGGAGAGTCTGAACGCGGAAATATCAGATGTGTTTTTATTTTGAATGGGGGGAGGGGTGATTTGAACTTTTTTTGTTTTACTTTTTCCCTGCCTTAATAGTCTCCAAGTAGAAGCTGCAATCATCCGACCGCTTGTGCTACTCATAAAGCTTCAGCCCTGCTCTGAGTAGCAGAAATGCTCACTTGCTATAACAGTCGACCGCTGGGTGGCGCTCATAGCAATCCAGTATTGACAACCATAGAGGTCTGCTGCAGACCCCGGGTCATGCCAGTACATCGACAACCTGGGGTTATGTGACACTGGCGCCAATGGGCAGGATTAGTGATACAATTCTAGCCTGATCACATTAAATGCTGTCAGAGATTGACAGCCATGGGTGGATCGCAATTCCACCCGCAGCTGTTGGGGTCCCGTCAGTTGAGGAAATCAGCTGACATGTGCAGGAAAAGTTGCAGGCTCATCGCCAGATCCAACGGGGAGCCTACCTAAGATGTAATCATACAACTACGGTGCGAAAGTGGTTAAAATCGGGGACCCTCCCAATATAAGGTTGTAGGGTCCCCCTATAATTAATAACCAGCAAAGGCTCTGCAGACAGCTGCGGGCTGACATTATTAGCCTAGGAAGGGGTCATGGATATTGCCCCCCACCTCCTCAAGGCTAAAAATATCAGCTCTCATCCGCCCCAGAAAAGGCGCAATAAATGAGATGCGTCAATTCTGGAACTTAGCTTTGTTCTTCCCACTTTGTATTGTCAGGTGACATCAAGCCCAGGGGTTAGCAATGAAAAGACGTCTATAAGACACCCCCATTACAAACACCATAGTCAAAATGTGAAAAAAAAATAACACCCAAAATAAAGACCTTTATTGACTCTAAATTAACCAAGGACACTTCTAATCACCTTACCTCCAATCCACTGAAGCCAATTTCCCCTGTAAAAGAATTAAAAAATAACAACCTTATTCCTCACCTGTCCTTCGAGATAATAATCCAATTGCCCTGTGATGCGTCTAGCTCTGCTACATCTATATGGCACGCTGCATGATCCTACTATACAGCCTGCCATCCAGCAGAGACAATGAGCTGCGTGTGCTTGCTCAGCGCCTCGCAGTGAGGTGAAAAAGTTGAGCGGAGTCAATATCCAATGTACTTGTTTCAGCTCACTGACGTCACTGCAAGCGTGAGAAGGTCTTCACACTCACTGTGCCAACAGAAAGTTCATCGGAGTTCAGAGCCAATGAACTCAGTTTACCTTAGTTATGTCAGCGCCGAACTCCGATGACCTTTCTGAAGGCACAGTGAGCATAAGGTGACGTCAGTGATGTGAAACAAATACATTGGATACAAACTCTGCTCAATTTTAGCACATCACCGCGAGGCACTGAGCTCAGCAAGCACACGCAGCTCAGTGTCTCTTCTGGATGACAGGCTACATGGTCGCATCATGCAACAATGCAGCCTGCCATCTAGAGATGAATCAGAGCTGGGCATATCGCAGGACAATTGGGTTACATTCTCGGCTGACAGGTGAGGAATATGGCTGTTTATCATTCTAATTCTGATGCAAGAGACATTGGCTTCAGTGCAATGACCGATGACACATGGTTTCGATTAATTAAAGCAGTGTTATTCTTTCAAATAAAGGACTTTATGCTGAGTGTTATTTTTTTTCACAGTACGACTGAAGTTAGTAACGAGGGCATATTATTGACGCCTCTCCATTACAAACCCCTGGGCTTGATGTCACCTGACAATGCAAAGGTAATAGTAAAAATCTTTTCCGCAGCGCTTTACAATGCTGCAGTTCATACACAACAGTCATAAGTAACAAAGTTAAAGATAATACAATAATTAAAGCAAAGATAATGACGACCCTGCTCGTGAGAGCTTAAAATCTACAATGAGGTGGTGGAGACACAAAGTACAGGGTCTAAAGGTACTGTCACGCTTAGCGATGTACCAGCGATCCCAACCAGTAATATGACGCGGTCAGGATCGCTGGTACATCGCTAAGTGGTCGCTAGTGAGCTGCCACACAGGCAGATCTCACCAGCGACATCGCAGGGGACGGGGGTCGCTACTTACCTGTCACACTAGGCGATCCTGCGTCCTCCCGCCCGGCTCCACGCGTCGCTCGTCGTCACAGCAGGAAGCGCCGCAGGAAGATGACGACGAGAAACGGTCCTGAACGTTCTCGCACGATCAGCGGGGGAGCGGGTTGTAGGTAAGTATCACACACAGCGATATCGCTAGCAATATCGCTATAACGTCACTAGTTATAGCGATATTGCTAGCGATATCTCTTAGTGTGACAGGCCCTTTATTTACAATGAAGGTCCTGACACCTTGATGGAGTGGGCGATAGATAAAGGCTGCATGAGGTTGTCAACAGCCAATATTTCTGGTGCTATTGGGTGCAGTGGAGTTTGATGGAGCGTAATGTTCAGAGAAAGGTAGAGGGTTATATATCTATGTATGAACGGATGTGTTTTTAGGGAGCGCCTAAAACTGAGCAAGTTATGGATAGGTTTAATTTCTTGTGGTAGAGCATTCCAGAGGATTGGTGTAACGTGGGAGAAGTTTTGGAGCTGGAGGTACGGATTAGTGCTGAGGTAAGTTGAAAGTCGTTTGCAGAGCGCAGCGGTCGATTAGGCTGATAAAGAGAAGTGAGGGAGTAGATGTAGGGGGGTGCCGCACTGTGGAGAGCTTTGTGAGTGGGAACAAGCAGTTTGAATTGGATCCTATAATGCAGGGTTTCCCAACTCCAGTCCTCAAGGCACACCAACAGATCATGTTTTCAGGATTTCCTTTGTATTGCACAGGTGAAGCAATTATCACCTGAGCAATACTAAGGAAATCCTGAAAACATGATCTGTTGGTGTGCCTTGAGGACTGGAGTTGGGAAACCCTGCTATAATGAATGGGCAGCCTATGTAAGGACTGGCGAAGAGCGGACGTGTCCGAGTACCGATCAGCCAGATGGATGACCCTGGCTGCTGCATTAATGATGGACTGGAGAGGGGGACCAATTAATAGAGTGTTACAGTAGTCTAGGCGGGAGTGGATCAGGGTGACAGTGAGGGTTTTTGCTGTTTCCATGGTGAGATTCATCATTTTTCATAGGATTCCAGAGATGTTCTTTAATGGTAAGAGATTGTATATGGGATGTGAAGGAGAGATTGGCATCATACATAACACCCAGACAGCGTGCCTGCTGCCAGGGTGTTATTGTGGTGCCACCCACGGAGAGGGAAATGTCAGATTTATGGAGGTTAGTAGATGGCGGGAACAGAAGTTCAGTTTTGGAGAGGTTGAGTTTCAGATAGAGAGCGGACATGATATTGGAGACTGCGGACAGACAGTCACTAACGTTCTGTAGTACAGCGAGGGTGAGGTCGGGGGAAGATGTGTATAGTTGTGTGTCATCAGCATAAAGATGGTACTGAAAGCCAAATCTGCTGATGGTCTGTCCAATTGGGGCCGTGTAGAGTGAGAAGAGAAGGGGCCAAGGACTGAGCCCTGAGGTACCCTGACAGCAAGAGGAAGAGGAGATGAAGTGGAGCCAGAAAACAAAACACTGAAGGAGCGGTCAGAGAGATAGGAAGAGAACCAGGAGAGAGCGGTGTCCTTAATGCCTAGTGACTGGAGCCTAGAGAGTAGGAGACGGTGGTCAACAGTGTCGAAAGCAGCAGAAAGGTCGAGAAGAATGAGCAGAGAGTGGTCACCGTTACGTTTTGCTGTCAGAAGGTCATTGGTCACTTTGATGAGTGCAGTTTCTGTCGAATGTAGAGGGCGGAAACCGGACTGTGAAGGGCCTAGAAGGGAGTGAGTGGACAGGTAACGGGTAAGGCGGGAGTAGACTAGGCGCTCTTAGTTATTAAGGGGAGATTGGAGACTGGTCTGTAGTTTGTGCAGGATGGGTCGAGAGCAGGTTTCATTTTATGGAGTGTTTGAAGGAGGAGGGGAAAATACCAGAGGAGAAGGAGAGACTGAAGGAGGTAACATCAACTCCCACAACTATCACCCCACTTGCCACCACACCATGGCAACTGGGAAAAGGGAGCTGATGTTTTTAACCTGGGAAGGGGGGGGGGGGGGGGGGGAGAGGCAGAGGCAGTATCCATGGCCCCTTCCTAGCCTATTAATATCAGCCCAGAGCTGTCTGCCTAGCCTTTGCTGGTTATTATAGGGGGACCCCATGTCTTTTTTTAGGGTCCCTACTTTAATAACTAGTAAAAGGTTAAGTATACAGCTGGGAGCTGATATTAATAGCCTGGGGGAGCTCCATGGGTATTATCTCCTTCCCAGACTATAAACATCTTCCCCCAGCTGTCCACTTTCCCTTTGCTGATTAATACAATTTTTGGGATCCCATGTAATTTTTTTTTCAGAAAATAATATATTAATACATGTACTGTAAACTACGCATACAAAGCACTGATTATATATCTCACAACTGTACATATTTCCTTGGAAAAAATGTGTAAATGACAGAGAATCCCCCTATGTAAAAGCTCATGTTAAAAAATCGCATTGCAGTCGGATCACAGTCACATGTAAATCGGGGATCATTTGGATGCTAGGTGCTACAAATCGCATGGCACTGTCTCATGTTTCTGGACCAATATCGGCCCATTTTTTTTTATATGGTGATGGGTATGAGCCCTTATAGGTCAGGTCCAGGTTCCAGCACTCGGTGCTTGTAAAATGTGGCATCCATTAAAAAAAGAAAAAAAAAAAAATTAACAGCCGGACATGTCAGGGCTTCATGAAAACTTGTGATTCATTTGCTGCGGTTTCAGAAAAAAAGAAAAAACTGCAACATGAGCCATGTGTGTACAAGCTCTAAAAGGTGTCGGGGCACAAAAGGGGCAGAGCAGGCCAGAGGGGCAGAGCAGGCCAGAGGGGCAGAGCAGGCCAGAGGGGCAGCCCTCACTGACAACTATAGACCAGAAGCACAGCAAGACGCAGTAATGCGGAGCACTGCCATCATCATACACCGCTACAATACTGCATACTCTGCCATCATACACTGCTATAATACTGCATACACCACCATCGCCCCATATCACTGCTCTCGTTTGCTTCCAAACTCCTTGAACAGCATGTCCATGCTCAACTTTCCTCCCACCTCTCATCTAACTCCCTCCTTGACATCCTGCAATCTGGCTTCTGCCCCCACCACTCCACTGAAACTGCCCTGACCAAAATTACTAATGACTTACTCACAGCCAAAGCGAACAGACGGTTCTCCATCCTCCTCCTTCTCGACCTGTCCTCTACCTTTGACATAGTTGACCACTGCCAACTGGCTACAGATTCTTTCTACCCTTGTCATCAAAGACCTCGCCCTGTCCTGGATCTCCTCATACCTTTCTGACCGCACATTCAGTGTTTCCCACTCCCTCCTCATCCCGCCCCCTCTCTGTTGGAGTCCCCCAAGGCTCTGTCCTGGGGCCTCTACTTTTTTCCATCTATACTCTTGGCCTAGGACAACTCACAAGTCCCATGGCTTCCAGGACCACCTGTATGCAGATGACACTCAGATCTACCTCTCTGACCCAGATGTCACCTCTCTGCTGTCCAGAATCCTGGACTGTCTATCAGCCATATCCTCCTTCTCCTCTCGCTTCCTAAAACTAATCGAAGACAAAACTGAACTCATTATATTTCCTACATCTCACGTATCTTCCCTACCCAGTACAAACTTATTACCCTCACCCACAAAGCCCTCCATGGCTCAGCACCACCCTACATCTCCTCCCTTGTTTTAGTATACCATCCTACCCGTGCCCTCCGTTCTGCTGATGACCTGAGGTTAGCATCCTCAATAATCAGAACCTCCCACTCCCGTCTCCAAGACTTTACACGTGCCGCGCCAATTCTTTGGAATGCACTTCCCAGGTCAATACGATTAGTCCCCAATCCCCACAATTTTAAGCGTGCCCTGAAAACACATTTATTCAGACTGGCCTACCGCCTCAACACATTAACCTAATCTATCCCTGTGTGGCACAGCCAAAAGTTTTACCATAACCAGATTCCCCGCATCATGTTCCCACATGCTTTATACATCCATTAGCCCTCTGTGTCTGTACTGTTACACACTTAACACTATGGCTGGTCCATACAATCAGGGCAACTGTTACCACCCACCTTTCGTGTCTCCCTCTTTCCTCATAGACTGTAAGCTTGCGAGCAGGGCCCTCACTCCTCTTGGTATCTGTTATGATCTATGTGATTATTGTTTTGCTGTAATGTCTATTGTCTGTACAAATCCCCTCTGAAATGTAAAGTGCTGCGGAATATGTCGGCGCTATAGAAATAAAATTTATTATTATTCCCCGATCTATTATGGTAAGTGGCATTACGCTCTCTCCTGCACCTGAAATCCGCTGCCTCGGAGTAACTCTCGACTCTGCCCTGTGCTTCAAACTACACGTCCAATCTCTTACCTCCTCCTGTCGCCTCCAACTCAAAAATATTTCCAGAATCCGTCCCTTCCTCAGTCCTCAATCTACTAAAACTCTTGTACATGCCCTCATCATCTCCCGCCTTGACTACTGCAACACTCTCTTCTGTGGCCTCCCTGCTAACTCTCTTGCACCACTCCAGTCTGTCCTCAATTCTGCTGCCCAAATAATCCACCTCTCTCCTCGCTACTCCCCTGTCTCCCCCCTCTGCAAATCCCTCCACTGGCTCCCAATTCCCCAACAAATCCAGTTCTAACTACTAACACTGACCTACAAAGCCATCCACAACCTGTCCCCTCCCTACATCTCTGAACTAATCTCCCAATATCTTCCCTCACGTAATCTTCGATCCTCCCAAGACCTCCTACTCTCCTCCACACTTATTCGTTCCTCACACAACCGCCTCCAAGATTTCTCCCGAATAGCCCTCATCCTCTGGAATTCCATGCCTCAACACGTCCGATTATCCACCACCCTCGGATCCTTCAAATGGAACCTGAAAACCCATCTTTTCAGGAAAGCTTACAGACTGCAATAAACCATACTGCCACCTCATCTCTACCAGAGCTGCTGCACCCCAAACCTTCTGTCTCTCCCCCCCCATCCTGTAGAATGTAGCCCCCCCGGGGCAGGGTCCTCTCCCCTCTGTATCACTCTGTCATTGTTTGTTTACTGTAAGTGATATCTGTAATTTGTATGTTACCCCTTCTCATGTGCAGCACCATGGAATCAATGGCGCTACTGAAATAATAATAATAATAATAATACACTGCTGAAGAAAATATATATCACATGCTTTTGCATTTCATTTCTGTCTTGTACGGAATGAAAAAAAAATAGTTTAAATCATGGAATAAAACATTTAAGAAATTTTTACCAGGAGCTGGAAATATATTTTACTTCAATTACTACACAAAAGTTCAGATCGTGGTTTCTGTGCAGACTGAATTATTGGAACTGGTGAGCATAACATTTTCTACTTTATATACACCGCTATAATACTGCAACACACACCGCACACACTGTTATAATATACACAGACATCATTACACATCGCTATAATAGTATACACACGGCCATCATACACAGCCATAATATTGCACACAGTGACATCACCTACACACTCACTCCGCTGTAATAAAGCACACAGCGCCATCATTACACACCACAATACCGCACACAGCGCCATCGTTACACACCGCTATAACACCGCACACAGCGCCATCGTTACACTCCGCTATAATACACCGCACACAGCGCCATCGTTACACTCCGCTATAATACACCGCACACAGCGCCATCATTACACTCCGCTATAATACACCGCACACAGCGCCATCATTACACACCGCTATAACACGGCACACAGCGCCATCATTACACACCGCTATAACACCGCACACCAGCGCCATCATTACACACCTCCATCATTACAAACCGCTATAATACACCGCACACAGTGCCATCATTACAAACCGCTATAATACACCGCACACAGTGCCATCATTACAAACCGCTATACACCACACACGGCGCCATCATTACACACCGCTATACACCACACACGGCGCCATCATTACACAACGCTATAACACCACACACAGCGCCATCATTACACACCGCTATAACACCGCACACCAGCGCCATCATTACACATCGCTATAATACACCGCACACAGCGCCATCATTACACACTGCTATAATACACCGCACAAAGCGCCATCATTACACACCACTATAACACCACACACAGCGCAATCATTACACACCACTATAACACCACACACAGCGCCATCATTACACACCGCTATAATACACAACACAGCGTCATCATTACACACCGCTATAACACCACAAACAGCGCCATGATTACACACCCCTATACCACACACAGCGCCATCATTTCACACCGCTATAACACCACACAGCGCCACCATTACACACCACTATAATACCACACACAGCGCCATCATTACACACCGCGCCATCATAACACACCGCGCCATCATTACACACCGCGCCATCATTACACACCGCTATAATACCGCACACAGCGACATCATTACACACCGCTATCATTACACACCGCTATAACATCACACACAGCTATAATACACCGCACACAGCGCCATCGTAACACACCACTATACCACACAGCGCCATCATTACACACCGCTATAACACCGCACACAGCGCCATCATTATACACCGCTATAACATCACACACCGCTATAATACATCGCACACAGTGCCATCATTACACACCGCTATACCGCACACAGCGCCATCATTACACACCGCTATAATACACCGCACAGCGTCATCATTACACACCGCTATAATACCACACACAGCACCATCAATACACACCGCTATAATACTGCAACACACACCGCACACACTGTTATAATATACAGACATCATTACACATCGCTATAACACTATACACACGGCCATCATACAAAGCAATAATATTGCACACAGTGACATCATCTACACACTCACTCCGCTGTAATACCGCACACAGCGCCATCATTACACACTGCTATAACACCACACAGCGCCATCATTACACTCCGCTATAATACACCGCACACAGTGCCATCGTTACACACCGCTATAACACCACACACAGTGCAATCGTTACACACACCGCTATAACACCGCACACCAGCGCCATTACACACCGCACACCAGCGCCATCATTACACACCGCTATAACACACCGCACAGCGCCATCATTACACACCGCTATACCACACACAGCACAGCTCCATTACACACCGCTATACCACACACAGCACAGCGCCATCATTACACACCGCTATACCACACACAGCGCCATCATTACACACCGCTATAATACCGCACACAGCGCCATCATTACACACCGCTATAATACCGCACACAGCGCCATCATTACACACCGCTATACCACACACAGCGCCATCATTACACACCGCTATAATACCGCACACAGCGCCATCATTACACACCGCTATAATACCGCACACAGCGCAATCATTACACACCGCTATAACACCACACACAGCGCCATCATTACACACCGCTATAATACACCACACACAGCGCCATCATTACACACCGCTATAATACACCACACACAGCGCCATCATTATACACCGCTATAATACACCACACACAGAGCCATCATTACACACCGCTATAACACCGCACTCAGCGCGATCATTACACACCGCTATAACACCACACACAGCGCCATCATTACACACCTCTATAATACCGCACACAGCGCCATCATTACACACCGCTATAACACCGCACACAGCGCCATCATTACACACTGCTATAATACACCGCACACAGCGCCATCATTACACACCGCTATAATACACCACACACAGCGCCATCATTACTCACCGCTATAACACCGCACACAGCGCCATCATTACACACCGCTATAACACCACACACAGCGCCATCATTACACACCGCTATAATACACCGCACACAGCGCCATCATTACGGCAATAATACACCACACACAGTGCCATCATTACACACCGCTATAATACACCGCACACAGCTCCATCATTAACACCGCTATAATACACCACACACAGTGCCATCATTACACACCGCTATAACACCGCACACAGCGCCATCATTACACACCGCTATAATACACCGCACACAGCGCCATCATTACACACCGCTATAATACACCGCACACAGCGCCATCATTACACACCGCTATAATACACCGCACACAGCGCCATCATTACACACCGCTATAACACCACACACAGCGCCATCATTACACACCGCTATAACACCACACACAGCGCCATCATTACACACCGCTATAATACACAACACAGCGTCATCAATACACACCGCTATAACACCACACACAGCGCCATCACTACACACCGCTATACCACACACAGCGCCATCATTTCACAACGCTATAATACACGGCACACAGCGCCATCAATACACACCGCTATAATACACCACACACAGTGCCATCATTACACACCGCTATAACAGCGCACACAGCGCCATCATTACACACCGCTATAACAGCGCACACAGCGCCATCATTACACACCGCTATCATTACACACCGCTCTAATACCGCACACAGCACCATCATTACACACCGCTATAACACCGCACACAGCGCCATCATTACACACCGCTATAATACACCGCACACAGCACCATCATTACACACCGCTATAACAGCGCACACAGCGCCATCATTACACACCGCTATAACAGCGCACACAGCGCCATCATTACACACCGCTATAACAGCGCACACAGCGCCATTACACACCGCTATCATTGCACACCGCTCTAATACCGCACACAGCACCATCATTACACACCGCTATAACACCACACACAGCGCCATCATTACACACCGCTCTAATACCGCACACAGCACCATCATTACACACCGCTATAACACCACACACAGCGCCATCATTACACACCGCTATAATACACCGCACACAGTGCCATCATTACACACCGCTATAACACCACACACAGCGCCATCATTACACACCTCTATAATACCGCACACAGCGCCATCATTACACACCGCTATAACACCGCACACAGCGCCATCATTACACACTGCTATAATACACCGCACACAGCGCCATCATTACACACCGCTATAATACACCACACACAGCGCCATCATTACTCACCGCTATAACACCGCACACAGCGCCATCATTACACACCGCTATAACACCACACACAGCGCCATCATTACACACCGCTATAATACACCGCACACAGCGCCATCATTACGGCAATAATACACCACACACAGTGCCATCATTACACACCGCTATAATACACCGCACACAGCTCCATCATTAACACCGCTATAATACACCACACACAGTGCCATCATTACACACCGCTATAACACCGCACACAGCGCCATCATTACACACCGCTATAATACACCGCACACAGCGCCATCATTACACACCGCTATAATACACCGCACACAGCGCCATCATTACACACCGCTATAATACACCGCACACAGCGCCATCATTACACACCGCTATAACACCACACACAGCGCCATCATTACACACCGCTATAACACCACACACAGCGCCATCATTACACACCGCTATAATACACAACACAGCGTCATCAATACACACCGCTATAACACCACACACAGCGCCATCACTACACACCGCTATACCACACACAGCGCCATCATTTCACACCGCTATAATACACGGCACACAGCGCCATCAATACACACCGCTATAATACACCACACACAGTGCCATCATTACACACCGCTATAACAGCGCACACAGCGCCATCATTACACACCGCTATAACAGCGCACACAGCGCCATCATTACACACCGCTATCATTACACACCGCTCTAATACCGCACACAGCACCATCATTACACACCGCTATAACACCGCACACAGCGCCATCATTACACACCGCTATAATACACCGCACACAGCACCATCATTACACACCGCTATAACAGCGCACACAGCGCCATCATTACACACCGCTATAACAGCGCACACAGCGCCATCATTACACACCGCTATAACAGCGCACACAGCGCCATTACACACCGCTATCATTGCACACCGCTCTAATACCGCACACAGCACCATCATTACACACCGCTATAACACCACACACAGCGCCATCATTACACACCGCTCTAATACCGCACACAGCACCATCATTACACACCGCTATAACACCACACACAGCGCCATCATTACACACCGCTATAATACACCGCACACAGTGCCATCATTACACACCGCTATAATACCACACACAGCGCCATCATTACACACCGCTATAATACCGCACACAGCGCCATCATTACACACCGCTATAATACACCGCACACAGCGCCATCATTACACACCGCTATAACACACCACACACAGCGCCATCATTACACACCGCTATAACACACCACACACAGCGCCATTACACACCGCTATAACACACCGCACACAGCGCCATCATTACACACCGCTATAACACCACACACAGCGCCATCATTACACACCGCCGCTATACCGCACACAGCGCCATCATTACACACCGCTATAATACACCGCACACAGCGCCATCATTACACACCGCTATAATACACCGCACACAGCGCCATCATTACACACCGCTATAACACACCACACACAGCTCCATCATTACACACCGCTATAAAACCACACACAGCGCCATCATTACACACCGCTATAACACCACACACAGCGCCATCATTACACACCGCTATAACACACCGCACACAGCGCCATCATTACACACCGCTATACCGCACACAGCGCCATCATTACACACCGCTATAACACACCACACACAGCGCCATCATTACACACCGCTATAACACCACACACAGCGCCATCATTACACACCGCTATAACACCACACACAGCGCCATCATTACACGCCGCTATACCGCACACAGCGCCATCATTACACACCGCTATAACACACCACACACAGCGCCATCATTACACACCGCTATAATACACCGCACACAGCGCCATCATTACACACCGCTATAACACACCACACACAGCTCCATCATTACACACCGCTATAACACCACACACAGCGCCATCATTACACACCGCTATAACACCACACACAGCGCCATCATTACACACCGCTATAACACACCGCACACAGCGCCATCATTACACACCGCTATACCGCACACAGCGCCATCATTACACACCGCTATAACACCACACACAGCGCCATCATTACACACCGCTATAACACCACACACAGCGCCATCATTACACACCGCTATAACACCACACACAGCGCCATCATTACACACCGCTATACCGCACACAGCGCCATCATTACACACCGCTATAACACACCGCACACAGCGCCATCATTACACACCGCTATACCGCACACAGCGCCATCATTACACACCGCTATACCGCACACAGCGCCATCATTACACACCGCTATAACACCACACACAGCGCCATCATTACACACCGCTATAACACCACACACAGCGCCATCACTACACACCGCTATAACACCACACACAGCGCCATCATTACACGCCGCTATACCGCACACAGCGCCATCATTACACACCGCCGCTATACCGCACACACCGTTCACACTGAGGCCATTGCACCACACACAATATCCACTGCTATTATTCTGCAGATTACAGCGTCTCCTCCGGGTGAACCACAGCTCGCTCCCAGGACACACGGAGCGGTTCCTGCGCGGTGCTCTCACGCTGCCGGTGTCTCACCTGTCTGGTGCCCGTTATCCGCCGGATTCTCCTCAGGGAACCCGAGCTACAGACGCCGCACACCGGAAGCCGCCTCCACGCCGACGCCACTTCCGCTCCTAGATAGACGACCCCTGGTGGCAACAGGAAGAACTACACCAGTGTGATAAAAGGGGGAGATGAGAAAGCGGGGGCTCCGTATATAGAGGAGAGGGCGGTGCGATAGAAGAGGGGGCTCCGTATATAGAGGAGAGCGCGGTGCGATAGAAGAGGGGGCTCCGTGTTATATAGAGGAGAGCGCGGTGCGGTAGAAGAGGGGGCTCCGTATATAGAGGAGAGCGCGGTGCGATAGAAGAGGGGGCTCCGTGTTATATAGAGGAGAGGGCGGTGCGGTAGAAGAGGGGGCTCCGTGTTATATAGAGGAGAGCGCGGTGCGGTAGAAGAGGGGGCTCCGTGTTATATAGAGGAGAGCGCGGTGCGGTAGAAGAGGGGGCTCCGTGTTATATAGAGGAGAGCGCGGTGCGATAGAAGAGGGGGCTCCGTGTTATATAGAGGAGAGCGCGGTGCGGTAGAAGAGGGGGCTCCGTGTTATATAGAGGAGAGCGCGGTGCGATAGAAGAGGGGGCTCCGTGTTATATAGAGGAGAGGGCGGTGCGGTAGAAGAGGGGGCTCCGTGTTATATAGAGGAGAGCGGGGTGCGGTAGAAGAGGGGGCTCCGTGTTATATAGAGGAGAGGGCGGTGCGGTAGAAGAGGGGGCTCCGTGTTATATAGAGGAGAGCGCGGTGCGATAGAAGAGGGGGCTCCGTGTTATATAGAGGAGAGGGCGGTGCGGTAGAAGAGGGGGCTCCGTGTTATATAGAGGAGAGCGGGGTGCGGTAGAAGAGGGGGCTCCGTGTTATATAGAGGAGAGCGCGGTGCGATAGAAGAGGGGGCTCCGTGTTATATAGAGGAGAGGGCGGTGCGATAGAAGAGGGGGCTCCGTGTTATATAGAGGAGAGCGCGGTGCGGTAGAAGAGGGGGCTCCGTGTTATATAGAGGAGAGCGCGGTGCGGTAGAAGAGGGGGCTCCGTGTTATATAGAGGAGAGCGCGGTGCGATAGAAGAGGGGGCTCCGTGTTATATAGAGGAGAGCGCGGTGCGGTAGAAGAGGGGGCTCCGTGTTATATAGAGGAGAGGGCGGTGCGGTAGAAGAGGGGGCTCCGTATATAGAGGAGAGCGCGGTGCGGTAGAAGAGGGGGCTCCGTGTTATATAGAGGAGAGGGCGGTGCGATAGAAGAGGGGGCTCCGTGTTATATAGAGGAGAGCGCGGTGCGGTAGAAGAGGGGGCTCCGTGTTATATAGAGGAGAGCGCGGTGCGGTAGAAGAGGGGGCTCCGTGTTATATAGAGGAGAGCGCGGTGCGATAGAAGAGGGGGCTCCGTGTTATATAGAGGAGAGCGCGGTGCGGTAGAAGAGGGGGCTCCGTGTTATATAGAGGAGAGCGCGGTGCGATAGAAGAGGGGGCTCCGTGTTATATAGAGGAGAGCGCGGTGCGATAGAAGAGGGGGCTCCGTGTTATATAGAGGAGAGCGCGGTGCGGTAGAAGAGGGGGCTCCGTGTTATATAGAGGAGAGCGCGGTGCGGTAGAAGAGGGGGCTCCGTGTTATATAGAGGAGAGGGCGGTGCGGTAGAAGAGGAGGCTCCGTGTTATATAGAGGAGAGGGCGGTGCGATAGAAGAGGGGGCTCCGTGTTATATAGAGGAGAGCGCGGTGCGATAGAAGAGGGGGCTCCGTGTTATATAGAGGAGAGGGCGGTGCGATAGAAGAGGGGGCTCCGTGTTATATAGAGGAGAGCGCGGTGCGATAGAAGAGGGGGCTCCGTGTTATATAGAGGAGAGGGCGGTGCGATAGAAGAGGGGGCTCCGTGTTATATAGAGGAGAGCGCGGTGCGATAGAAGAGGGGGCTCCGTGTTATATAGAGGAGAGCGCGGTGCGGTAGAAGAGGGGGCTCCGTGTTATATAGAGGAGAGGGCGGTGCGGTAGAAGAGGAGGCTCCGTGTTATATAGAGGAGAGCGCGGTGCGGTAGAAGAGGGAGCTCCGTATATAGAGGAGAGCGCGGTGCGATAGAAGAGGGGGCTCCGTGTTATATAGAGGAGAGCGCGGTGCGGTAGAAGAGGGGGCTCCGTGTTATATAGAGGAGAGGGCGGTGCGATAGAAGAGGGGGCTCCGTGTTATATAGAGGAGAGCGCGGTGCGATAGAAGAGGGGGCTCCGTGTTATATAGAGGAGAGCGCGGTGCGGTAGAAGAGGGGGCTCCGTGTTATATAGAGGAGAGGGCGGTGCGGTAGAAGAGGAGGCTCCGTGTTATATAGAGGAGAGCGCGGTGCGGTAGAAGAGGGAGCTCCGTATATAGAGGAGAGCGCGGTGCGATAGAAGAGGAGGCTCCGTGTTATATAGAGGAGAGGGCGGTGCGATAGAAGAGGGGGCACCGTGTTATATAGAGGAGATGGCGGTGCGATAGAAGAGGGGGCTCCGTGTTATATAGAGGAGAGCGAAGTGCGATAGAAGAGGGGGCTCCGTGTTATATAGAGGAGAGCGCGGTGCGGTAGAAGAGGGGGCTCCGTGTTATATAGAGGAGAGGGCGGTGCGATAGAAGAGGGGGCACCGTGTTATATAGAGGAGAGGGCGGTGCGGTAGAAGAGGGGGCTCCGTGTTATATAGAGGAGAGCGCGGTGCGGTAGAAGAGGGGGCTCCGTGTTATATAGAGAGCGTGGTGCGGTAGAAGAGGGGGCTCCGTGTTATATAGAGGAGAGCGCGGTGCGATAGAAGAGGGGGCTCCGTGTTATATAGAGGAGAGCGCGGTGCGGTAGAAGAGGGAGCTCCGTGTTATATAGAGGAGAGCGCGGTGCGGTAGAAGAGGGGGCTCCGTGTTATATAGAGGAGAGCGCGGTGCGGTAGAAGAGGGGGCTCCGTGTTATATAGAGGAGAGCGCGGTGCGGTAGAAGAGGAGGCTCCGTGTTATACAGAGGAGAGCGCGGTGCGATAGAAGAGGGGGCTCCGTGTTATATAGAGGAGAGCGCGGTGCGATAGAAGAGGGGGCTCCGTGTTATACAGAGGAGAGCGCGGTGCGATAGAAGAGGAGGCTCCGTGTTATATAGAGGAGAGCGCGGTGCGGTAGAAGAGGAGGCTCCGTGTTATACAGAGGAGAGCGCGGTGCGATAGAAGAGGGGGCTCCGTGTTATATAGAGGAGAGCGCGGTGCGGTAGAAGAGGAGGCTCCGTGTTATACAGAGGAGAGCGCGGTGCGATAGAAGAGGAGGCTCCGTGTTATATAGAGGAGAGCGCGGTGCGATAGAAGAGGGGGCTCCGTGTTATATAGAGGAGAGCGCGGTGCGGTAGAAGAGGGGGCTCCGTGTTATATAGAGGAGAGCGCGGTGCGGTAGAAGAGGGGGCTCCGTGTTATATAGAGGAGAGCGCGGTGCGATAGAAGAGGGGGCTCCGTGTTATATAGAGGAGAGCGCGGTGCGATAGAAGAGGGGGCTCCGTGTTATATAGAGGAGAGCGCGGTGCGGTAGAAGAGGGGGCTCCGTGTTATATAGAGGAGAGGGCGGTGCGGTAGAAGAGGGGGCTCCGTGTTATATAGAGGAGAGCGCGGTGCGGTAGAAGAGGGGGCTCCGTGTTATATAGAGGAGAGCGCGGTGCGATAGAAGAGGGGGCTCCGTGTTATATAGAGGAGAGCGCGGTGCGGTAGAAGAGGGGGCTCCGTGTTATATAGAGGAGAGCGCGGTGCGGTAGAAGAGGGGGCTCCGTGTTATATAGAGGAGAGGGCGGTGCGGTAGAAGAGGGGGCTCCGTGTTATATAGAGGAGAGGGCGGTGCGGTAGAAGAGGGGGCTCCGTGTTATATAGAGGAGGGTGCGGTAGAAGAGGGCGCTCCGTGTTATATAGAGGAGAGCGCGGTGCGATAGAAGAGGGGGCTCCGTGTTATATAGAGGAGAGCGCGGTGCGGTAGAAGAGGGGGCTCCGTGTTATATAGAGGAGAGCGCGGTGCGGTAGAAGAGGGGGCTCCGTGTTATATAGAGGAGAGCGCGGTGCGGTAGAAGAGGGGGCTCCGTGTTATATAGAGGAGAGCGCGGTGCGGTAGAAGAGGGGGCTCCGTGTTATATAGAGGAGAGCGCGGTGCGATAGAAGAGGGGGCTCCGTGTTATATAGAGGAGAGCGCGGTGCGGTAGAAGAGGGAGCTCCGTGTTATATAGAGGAGAGCGCGGTGCGGTAGAAGAGGGGGCTCCGTGTTATATAGAGGAGAGCGCGGTGCGGTAGAAGAGGGAGCTCCGTGTTATATAGAGGAGAGCGCGGTGCGGTAGAAGAAGAGGCTCCGTGTTATATAGAGGAGGGAGCGGTGCGGTAGAAGAGGGGGCTCCGTGTTATATAGAGGAGAGCGCGGTGCGGTAGAAGAGGGGGCTCCGTGTTATATAGAGGAGAGCGCGGTGCGGTAGAAGAGGGGGCTCCGTGTTATATAGAGGAGAGGGCGGTGCGATAGAAGAGGGGGCTCCGTGTTATATAGAGGAGAGCACGGTGCGGTAGAAGAGGGGGCTCCGTGTTATATAGAGGAGAGCGCGGTGCGGTAGAAGAGGGGGCTCCGTGTTATATAGAGGAGAGCGAGGTGCGGTAGAAGAGGGGGCTCCGTGTTATATAGAGGAGAGCGCGGTGCGATAGAAGAGGGGGCTCCGTGTTATATAGAGGAGAGCGCGGTGCGATAGAAGAGGGGGCTCCGTGTTATATAGAGGAGAGGGCGGTGCGATAGAAGAGGGGGCTCCGTGTTATATAGAGGAGAGCGCGGTGCGATAGAAGAGGGAGCTCCGTGTTATATAGAGGAGAGCGCGGTGCGGTAGAAGAGGAGGCTCCGTGTTATATAGAGGAGAGGGCGGTGCGGTAGAAGAGGGGGCTCCGTGTTATATAGAGGAGAGCGAAGTGCGATAGAAGAGGGGGCTCCGTGTTATATAGAGGAGAGCGCGGTGCGATAGAAGAGGGGGCTCCGTGTTATATAGAGGAGAGGGCGGTGCGATAGAAGAGGGGGCTCCGTGTTATATAGAGGAGAGGGCGGTGCGATAGAAGAGGGGGCTCCGTGTTATATAGAGGAGAGGGCGGTGCGATAGAAGAGGGGGCTCCGTGTTATATAGAGGAGAGCGCGGTGCGATAGAAGAGGGGGCTCCGTGTTATATAGAGGAGAGCGCGGTGCGATAGAAGAGGGGGCTCCGTGTTATATAGAGGAGAGGGCGGTGCGATAGAAGAGGGGGCTCCGTGTTATATAGAGGAGAGGGCGGTGCGATAGAAGAGGGGGCTCCGTGTTATATAGAGGAGAGGGCGGTGCGGTAGAAGAGGGGGCTCCGTGTTATATAGAGGAGAGCGCGGTGCGATAGAAGAGGGGGCTCCGTGTTATATAGAGGAGAGGGCGGTGCGATAGAAGAGGGGGCTCCGTGTTATATAGAGGAGAGGGCGGTGCGATAGAAGAGGGGGCTCCGTGTTATATAGAGGAGAGCGCGGTGCGGTAGAAGAGGGGGCTCCGTGTTATATAGAGGAGAGCGCGGTGCGATAGAAGAGGGGGCTCCGTGTTATATAGAGGAGAGGGCGGTGCGGTAGAAGAGGGGGCTCCGTGTTATATAGAGGAGAGGGCGGTGCGATAGAAGAGGGGGCTCCGTGTTATATAGAGGAGAGCGCGGTGCGGTAGAAGAGGGGGCTCCGTGTTATATAGAGGAGAGGGCGGTGCGATAGAAGAGGGGGCTCCGTGTTATATAGAGGAGAGGGCGGTGCGGTAGAAGAGGGGGCTCCGTGTTATATAGAGGAGAGCGCGGTGCGATAGAAGAGGGGGCTCCGTGTTATATAGAGGAGAGGGCGGTGCGATAGAAGAGGGGGCTCCGTGTTATATAGAGGAGAGGGCGGTGCGATAGAAGAGGGGGCTCCGTGTTATATAGAGGAGAGCGCGGTGCGGTAGAAGAGGGGGCTCCGTGTTATATAGAGGAGAGCGCGGTGCGATAGAAGAGGGGGCTCCGTGTTATATAGAGGAGAGGGCGGTGCGATAGAAGAGGGGGCTCCGTGTTATATAGAGGAGAGCGCGGTGCGATAGAAGAGGGGGCTCCGTGTTATATAGAGGAGAGGGCGGTGCGATAGAAGAGGGGGCTCCGTGTTATATAGAGGAGAGGGCGGTGCGATAGAAGAGGGGGCTCCGTATATAGAGGAGAGCGCGGTGCGGTAGAAGAGGGGGCACCGTGTTATATAGAGGAGGGTGCGGTAGAAGAGGGGGCTCCGTGTTATATAGAGGAGGGTGCGGTAGAAGAGGGGGCTCCGTGTTATATAGAGGAGAGGGCGGTGCGGTAGAAGAGGGGGCTCCGTGTTATATAGAGGAGAGCGCGGTGCGGTAGAAGAGGGGGCTCCGTGTTATATAGAGGAGAGCGCGGTGCGGTAGAATAGGGGGCTCCGTGTTATATAGAGGAGAGGGCGGTGCGGTAGAATAGGGGGCTCCGTGTTATATAGAGGAGAGGGCGGTGCGGTAGAAGAGGGGGCTCCGTGTTATATAGAGGAGAGCGCGGTGCGGTAGAAGAGGGGGCTCCGTGTTATATAGAGGAGAGCGCGGTGCGGTAGAAGAGGGGGCTCCGTGTTAGAGGAGAGCGCGGTGCGGTAGAAGAGGGGGCTCCGTGTTATATAGAGGAGAGGGCAGTGCGGTAGAAGAGGGGGCTCCGTGTTATATAGAGGAGAGCGCGGTGCGGTAGAAGAGGGGGCTCCGTGTTATATAGAGGAGAGCGCGGTGCGGTAGAAGAGGGGGCTCCGTGTTATATAGAGGAGAGGGCGGTGTGGTAGAAGAGGGGGCTCCGTGTTATATAGAGGAGAGGGCGGTGCGGTAGAAGAGGGGGCTCCGTGTTATATAGAGAGCGTGGTGCGGTAGAAGAGGGGGCTCCGTGTTATATAGAGGAGAGCGCGGTGCGATAGAAGGGGGGCTCCGTGTTATATAGAGGAGAGGGCGGTGTGGTAGAAGAGGGGGCTCCGTGTTATATAGAGGAGAGGGCGGTGTGGTAGAAGAGGGGGCTCCGTGTTATATAGAGGAGAGCGCGGTGCGGTAGAAGAGGGGGCTCCGTGTTATATAGAGGAGAGCGCGGTGCGGTAGAAGAGGGGGCTCCGTGTTATATAGAGGAGAGCGCGGTGCGGTAGAAGAGGGGGCACCGTGTTATATAGAGGAGAGCGCGGTGCGGTAGAAGAGGGGGCTCCGTGTTATATACAGGAGAGCGCGGTGCGGTAGAAGAGGGGGCTCCGTGTTATATAGAGGAGAGAGCGGTGCGATAGAAGAGGAGGCTCCGTGTTATATAGAGGAGAACGCGGTGCGGTAGAAGAGGAGGCTCCGTGTTATATAGAGGAGAGCGCGATGCGATAGAAGAGGGGACTCCGTGTTATATAGAGGAGAGCGCGGTGCGGTAGAAGAGGGGGCTCCGTGTTATATAGAGGAGAGCGCGGTGCGATAGAAGAGGAGGCACCGTGTTATATAGAGGAGAGCGCGATGCGATAGAAGAGGGGGCTCCGTGTTATATAGAGGAGAGCGCGGTGCGATAGAAGAGGAGGCTCCGTGTTATATAGAGGAGAGCGCGATGCGATAGAAGAGGGGGCTCCGTGTTATATAGAGGAGAGCGCGGTGCGGTAGAAGAGGGGGCTCCGTGTTATATAGAGGAGAGCGCGGTGCGATAGAAGAGGAGGCACCGTGTTATATAGAGGAGAGCGCGATGCGATAGAAGAGGGGGCTCCGTGTTATATAGAGGAGAGCGCGGTGCGATAGAAGAGGGGGCTCCGTGTTATATAGAGGAGAGCGCGGTGCGATAGAAGAGGGGGATCCGTGTTATATAGAGGAGAGCGCGGTGCGATAGAAGAGGGGATCCGTGTTATATAGAGGAGAGCGCGGTGCGATAGAAGAGGGGGCACCGTGTTATATAGAGGAGATGGCGGTGCGGTAGAAGAGGGGGCTCCGTGTTATATAGAGGAGAGCGCGGTGCGATAGAAGAGGGGGCTCCGTGTTATATAGAGGAGGGAGCGGTGCGGTAGAAGAGGGGGCTCGGTGTTATATAGAGGAGAGCGCGGTGCGATAGAAGAGGGGGCTCCGTGTTATATAGAGGAGAGCGCGGTGCGATAGAAGAGGGGGCTCCGTGTTATATAGAGGAGAGCGCGGTGCGATAAGAGGTGGATCCGTGTTATATAGAGGAGAGCGCGGTGCGATAGAAGAGGGGGCTCTGTGTTATATAGAGGAGAGCGCGGTGCGATAGAAGGGGGGCTCCGTGTTATATAGAGGAGAGGGCGGTGCGGTAGAAGAGGAGGCTCCGTGTTATATAGAGGAGAGCGCGGTGCGATAGAAGAGGGGGCTCCGTGTTATATAGAGGAGAGCGCGGTGCGGTAGAAGAGGAGGCTCCGTGTTATATAGAGGAGAGCGTGGTGCGATAGAAGAGGGGGCTCCGTGTTATATAGAGGAGAGCGTGGTGCGATAGAAGAGGGGGCTCCGTGTTATATAGAGGAGAGCGCGGTGCGATAGAAGAGGGGGCTCCGTGTTATATAGAGGAGAGCGCGGTGCGATAGAAGAGGGGGCTCCGTGTTATATAGAGGAGAGCGCGGTGCGATAGAAGAGGGGGCTCCGTGTTATATAGAGGAGGGAGCGGTGCGATAGAAGAGGGGGCTCCGTGTTATATAGAGGAGAGCGCGGTGCGATAGAAGAGGGGGCTCCGTGTTATATAGAGGAGAGCGCGGTGCGATAGAAGAGGGGGCTCCGTGTTATATAGAGGAGGGAGCGGTGCGGTAGAAGAGGGGGCTCCGTGTTATATAGAGGAGAGCGCGGTGCGGTAGAAGAGGGGGCTCCGTGTTATATAGAGGAGAGCGCGGTGCGGTAGAAGAGGGGGCACCGTGTTATATAGAGGAGAGCGCGGTGCGGTAGAAGAGGGGGCTCCGTGTTATATAGAGGAGGGAGCGGTGCGATAGAAGAGGGGGCTCCGTGTTATATAGAGGAGAGCGCGGTGCGATAGAAGAGGGGGCTCCGTGTTATATAGAGGAGAGCGCGGTGCGGTAGAAGAGGGGGCTCCGTGTTATATAGAGGAGAGCGCGGTGCGATAGAAGAGGGGGCTCTGTGTTATATAGAGGAGAGCGCGGTGCGGTAGAAGAGGGGGCTCCGTGTTATATAGAGGAGAGCGCGGTGCGATAGAAGAGGGGGCTCCGTGTTATATAGAGGAGAGCGCGGTGCGATAGAAGAGGGGGCTCCGTGTTATATAGAGGAGAGCGCGGTGCGATAGAAGAGGGGGCTCCGTGTTATATAGAGGAGAGCGCGGTGCGGTAGAAGAGGGGGCTCCGTGTTATATAGAAGAGAGCGCGGTGCGATAGAAGAGGGGGCTCCGTGTTATATAAGAGGAGAGAGCGGTGCGGTAGAAGAGGGGGCTCCGTGTTATATAGAGGAGAGAGCGGTGCAATAGAAGAGGGGGCTCCGTGTTATATACAGGAGAGGGCGGTGCGGTAGAAGAGGGGGCTCCGTGTTATATAAGAGGAGAGAGCGGTGCAATAGAAGAGGGGGCTCCGTGTTATATAGAGGAGAGCGCGGTGCGGTAGAAGAGGGGGCTCCGTGTTATATAGAGGAGAGCGCGGTGCGGTAGAGGAGCGGGCTCCGTGTTATATAGAGGAGAGCGCGGTGCGGTAGAAGAGGGGGCTCCGTGTTATATAGAGGAGAGCGCGGTGCGATATAAGAGGGGGCTCCGTGTTATATAGAGGAGAGCGCGGTGCGATAGAAGAGGGGGCTCCGTGTTATATAGAGGAGATGGCGGTGCGGTAGAAGAGGGGGCTCCGTGTTATATAGAGGAGAGCGCGGTGCGATAGAAGAGGGGGCTCCGTGTTATATAGAGGAGATGGCGGTGCGGTAGAAGAGGGGGCTCCGTGTTATATAGAGGAGAGCGCGGTGCGGTAGAGGAGGGGGCACCGTGTTATATAGAGGAGATGGCGGTGCGGTAGAAGAGGGGGCTCCGTGTTATATAGAGGAGAGCGCGGTGCGGTAGAAGAGGGGGCACCGTGTTATATAGAGGAGATGGCGGTGCGGTAGAAGAGGGGGCTCCGTGTTATATAGAGGAGAGCGCGGTGCGGTAGAGGAGGGGGCTCCGTGTTATATAGAGGAGAGCGAAGTGCGATAGAAGAGGGGGCTCCGTGTTATATAGAGGAGAGCGCGGTGCGATATAAGAGGGGGCTCCGTGTTATATAGAGGAGAGCGCGGTGCGGTAGAAGAGGGGGCTCCGTGTTATATAGAGGAGATGGCGGTGCGGTAGAAGAGGGGGCTCCGTGTTATATAGAGGAGAGCGCGGTGCGGTAGAAGAGGGGGCTCCGTGTTATATAGAGGAGATGGCGGTGCGGTAGAAGAGGGGGCTCCGTGTTATATAGAGGAGATGGCGGTGCGGTAGAAGAGGGGGCTCCGTGTTATATAGAGGAGAGCGCGGTGCGGTAGAGGAGGGGGCACCGTGTTATATAGAGGAGATGGCGGTGCGGTAGAAGAGGGGGCTCCGTGTTATATAGAGGAGAGCGCGGTGCGGTAGAAGAGGGGGCACCGTGTTATATAGAGGAGATGGCGGTGCGGTAGAAGAGGGGGCTCCGTGTTATATAGAGGAGAGCGCGGTGCGGTAGAGGAGGGGGCTCCGTGTTATATAGAGGAGAGCGAAGTGCGATAGAAGAGGGGGCTCCGTGTTATATAGAGGAGAGCGCGGTGCGATATAAGAGGGGGATCCGTGTTATATAGAGGAGAGCGCGGTGCGGTAGAAGAGGGGGCTCCGTGTTATATAGAGGAGATGGCGGTGCGGTAGAAGAGGGGGCTCCGTGTTATATAGAGGAGAGCGCGGTGCGGTAGAAGAGGGGGCTCCGTGTCATATAGAGGAGAGGGCGGTGCGATAGAAGACGGGGCTCCGTGTTATATAGAGGAGAGCGCGGTGTGGTAGAAGAGGGGGCGCCGTGTTATATAGAGGAGAGGGCGGTGCGGTAGAAGAGGGGGCTCCGTGTTATATAGAGGAGAGCGCGGTGCGATAGAAGAGGGGGCTCCGTGTTATATAGAGGAGAGAGCGGTGCGATAGAAGAGGGGGCTCCGTGTTATATAGAGGAGAGCACGGTGCAATAGAAGAGTGGGCTCCGTGTTATATAGAGGAGAGCGCGGTGCGGTAGAAGAGGGGGCTCCGTGTTATATAGAGGAGAGCGCAGTGCGGTAGAAGAGGGGGCTCCGTGTTATATAGAGGAGAGCGCGGTGCGATAGAAGAGGGGGCTCCGTGTTATATAGAGGAGAGCGCGGTGCGGTAGAAGAGGGCGCTCCGTGTTATATAGAGGAGAGCGCGGTGCGATAGAAGAGGGGGATCCGTGTTATATAGAGGAGAGCGCGGTGCGGTAGAAGAGGGGGCTCCGTGTTATATAGAGGAGGGAGCGGTGCGGTAGAAGAGGGCTCCGTGTTATATAGAGGAGGGAGCGGTGCGATAGAAGAGGGGGCTCCGTGTTATATAGAGGAGAGCGCGGTGCGATAGAAGAGGGGGCTCCGTGTTATATAGAGGAGAGGGCGGTGCGGTAGAAGAGGGGGCTCCGTGTTATATAGAGGAGAGCGCGGTGCGATAGAAGAGGGGGCTCCGTGTTATATAGAAGAGGGAGCGGTGCGGTAGAAGAGGGGGCTCCGTGTTATATAGAGGAGAGCGCGGTGCGATAGAAGAGGGGGCTCCGTGTTATATAGAGGAGGGAGCGGTGCGGTAGAAGAGGGGGCTCCGTGTTATATAGAGGAGAGGGCGGTGCGATAGAAGAGGGGGCTCCGTGTTATATAGAGGAGGGAGCGGTGCGGTAGAAGAGGGGGCTCCGTGTTATATAGAGGAGAGGGCGGTGCGATAGAAGAGGGGGCTCCGTGTTATATAGAGGAGAGCGCGGTGCGGTAGAAGAGGGGGCTCCGTGTTATATAGAGGAGAGCGCGGTGCGATAGAAGAGGGGGCTCCGTGTTATATAGAGGAGGGAGCGGTGCGATAGAAGAGGGGGCTCCGTGTTATATAAAGGAGGGAGCGGTGCGGTAGAAGAGGGGGCTCCGTGTTATATAGAGGAGGGTGCGGTGCGGTAGAAGAGGGGGCTCCGTGTTATATAGGAGAGCGCGGTGCGATAGAAGAGGGGGCTCCGTGTTATATAGAGGAGAGCGCGGTGCGATAGAAGAGGGGGCTCCGTGTTATATAGAGGAGGGTGCGGTGCGGTAGAAGAGGGGGCTCCGTGTTATATAGAGGAGGGTGCGGTGCGGTAGAAGAGGGGGCTCCGTTTTATATAGAGGAGAGGGCGGTGCGGTAGAAGAGGGGGATCCGTGTTATATAGAGGAGAGGGCGGTGCGATAGAAGAGGGGGCTCCGTGTTATATAGAGGAGAGCGCGGTGCGATAGAAGAGGGGGCTCCGTGTTATATAGAGGAGAGCGCGGTGCGGTAGAAGAGGGGGCTCCGTGTTATATAGAGGAGAGCGCGGTGCGATAGAAGAGGAGGCTCCGTGTTATATAGAGGAGAGCGCGGTGCGATAGAAGAGGGGGCTCCGTGTTATATAGAGGAGAGGGCGGTGCGATAGAAGAGGGGGCTCCGTGTTATATAGAGGAGAGCGCGGTGCGGTAGAAGAGGGGGCTCCGTGTTATATAGAGGAGAGGGCGGTGCGATAGAAGAAGAGGCTCCGTGTTATATACAGGAGAGCGCGGTGCGGTAGAAGAGGGGGCGCCGTGTTATATAGAGGAGAGGGCGGTGCGGTAGAAGAGGAGGCTCCGTGTTATATAGAGGAGAGCGAAGTGCGATAGAAGGGGGGCTCCGTGTTATATAGAGGAGAGCGCGGTGCGGTAGAAGAGGGGGCTCCGTGTTATATAGAGGAGAGCGCGGTGCGGTAGAATAGGGGGCTCCGTGTTATATAGAGGAGAGCGCGGTGCGGTAGAAGAGGGGGCTCCGTGTTATATAGAGGAGAGCGCGGTGCGATAGAAGAGGGGGCTCCGTGTTATATAGAGGAGAGCGCGGTGCGGTAGAAGAGGGGGCTCCGTGTTATATAGAGGAGAGCGCGGTGCGGTAGAAGAGGAGTCTCCGTGTTATATAGAGGAGAGCGCGGTGCGATAGAAGAGGGGGCTCCGTGTTATATAGAGGAGTGCGCGGTGCGATAGAAGAGGGAGCTCCGTGTTATATAGAGGAGAGTGCGGTGCGATAGAAGAGGGGGCTCCGTGTTATATAGAGGAGAGCGAGGTGCGATAGAAGAGGGGGCTCCATGTTAGAAGAGGGGGCTCCGTGTTATATAGAGGAGAGCGCGGTGCGGTAGAAGAGGGAGCTCCGTGTTATATAGAGGAGAGCGCGGTGCGGTAGAAGAGGGGGCTCCGTGTTATATAGAGGAGAGCGAAGTGCGATAGAAGAGGGGGCTGCGTGTTATATAGAGGAGAGCGAAGTGCGATAGAAGAGGGGGCTGCGTGTTATATAGAGGAGAGCGCGGTGCGATAGAAGAGGGGGCTCCGTGTTATATAGAGGAGAGCGCGGTGCGATAGAAGAGGGGGCTCCGTGTTATATAGAGGAGAGCACGGTGCAATAGAAGAGGGGGCTCCGTGTTATATAGTGGAGAGCGCGGTGCGGTAGAAGAGGGGGCTCCGTGTTATATAGAGGAGAGCGCGGTGCGGTAGAAGAGGGGGGCCGTGTTATATAGAGGAGAGCGCGGTGCGATAGAAGAGGGGGCTCCGTGTTATATAGAGGGTGCGATAGAAGAGGGGGCTCCGTGTTATATAGAAGAGAGCGCAGTGCGATAGAAGAGGGGACACCGTGTTATATAGAGGAGGGTGCGGTAGAAGAGGGGGCTCCGTGTTATATAGAAGAGAGCGCGGTGCGATAGAAGAGGGGGCTCCGTGTTATATAGAGGAGGGTGCGGTAGAAGAGGGGGCTCCGTGATATATAGAAGAGAGCGCGGTGCGATAGAAGAGGGGGCACCGTGTTATATAGAGGAGGGTGCGGTATAAGAGGGGGCTCCGTGTTATATAGAAGAGAGCGCGGTGCGATAGAAGAGGGGGCTCCGTGTTATATAGAGGAGGGTGCGGTAGAAGAGGGGGCTCCGTGTTATATAGAAGAGAGCGCGGTGCGATAGAAGAGGGGGCTCCGTGTTATATAGAGGAGAGCGCGGTGCGATAGAAGAGGGGGCTCCGTGTTTTATAGAGGAGAGCGCGGTGCGGTAGAAGTGGGGGCACCGTGTTATATAGAGGAGAGCGCGGTGCGATAGAAGAGGGGGCTCCGTGTTATATAGAGGAGAGCGCGGTGCGATAGAAGACGGGGCTACGTGTTATATAGAGGAGAGCGCGGTGCGATAGAAGAGGGGGCTCCGTGTTATATAGAGGAGAGCGCGGTGCGGTAGAAGTGGGGGCACCGTGTTATATAGAGGAGGGTGCGGTGCGGTAGAAGAGGGGGCTCCGTGTTTTATAGAGGAGAGCGCGGTGCGGTAGAAGTGGGGGCACCGTGTTATATAGAGGAGGGTGCGGTGCGGTAGAAGAGGGGGCTCCGTGTTATATAGAGGAGAGCGCGGTGCGGTAGAAGAGGAGGCTCCGTGTTATATAGAGGAGAGCGAAGTGCGATAGAAGGGGGGCTCCGTGTTATATAGAGGAGAGCGCGGTGCGGTAGAAGAGGGGGCTCCGTGTTATATAGAGGAGAGCGCGGTGCGGTAGAATAGGGGGCTCCGTGTTATATAGAGGAGAGCGCGGTGCGGTAGAAGAGGGGGCTCCGTGTTATATAGAGGAGAGCGCGGTGCGATAGAAGAGGGGGCTCCGTGTTATATAGAGGAGAGCGCGGTGCGGTAGAAGAGGGGGCTCCGTGTTATATAGAGGAGAGCGCGGTGCGGTAGAAGAGGAGTCTCCGTGTTATATAGAGGAGAGCGCGGTGCGATAGAAGAGGGGGCTCCGTGTTATATAGAGGAGAGCGCGGTGCGATAGAAGAGGGAGCTCCGTGTTATATAGAGGAGAGTGCGGTGCGATAGAAGAGGGGGCTCCGTGTTATATAGAGGAGAGCGAGGTGCGATAGAAGAGGGGGCTCCGTGTTAGAAGAGGGGGCTCCGTGTTATATAGAGGAGAGCGCGGTGCGGTAGAAGAGGGAGCTCCGTGTTATATAGAGGAGAGCGCGGTGCGGTAGAAGAGGGGGCTCCGTGTTATATAGAGGAGAGCGAAGTGCGATAGAAGAGGGGGCTGCGTGTTATATAGAGGAGAGCGCGGTGCGATAGAAGAGGGGGCTCCGTGTTATATAGAGGAGAGCGCGGTGCGATAGAAGAGGGGGCTCCGTGTTATGTAGAGGAGAGCACGGTGCAATAGAAGAGGGGGCTCAGTGTTATATAGTGGAGAGCGCGGTGCGGTAGAAGAGGGGGCTCCGTGTTATATAGAGGAGAGCGCGGTGCGGTAGAAGAGGGGGGCCGTGTTATATAGAGGAGAGCTCGGTGCGATAGAAGAGGGGGCTCCGTGTTATATAGAGGAGGGTGCGATAGAAGAGGGGGCTCCGTGTTATATAGAAGAGAGCGCAGTGCGATAGAAGAGGGGGCACCGTGTTATATAGAGGAGGGTGCGGTAGAAGAGGGGGCTCCGTGTTATATAGAAGAGAGCGCGGTGCGATAGAAGAGGGGGATCCGTGTTATATAGAGGAGGGTGCGGTAGAAGAGGGGGCTCCGTGATATATAGAAGAGAGCGCGGTGCGATAGAAGAGGGGGCACCGTGTTATATAGAGGAGGGTGCGGTATAAGAGGGGGCTCCGTGTTATATAGAAGAGAGCGCGGTGCGATAGAAGAGGGGGCTCCGTGTTATATAGAGGAGGGTGCGGTAGAAGAGGGGGCTCCGTGTTATATAGAAGAGAGCGCGGTGCGATAGAAGAGGGGGCTCCGTGTTATATAGAGGAGAGCGCGGTGCGATAGAAGAGGGGGCTCCGTGTTTTATAGAGGAGAGCGCGGTGCGGTAGAAGTGGGGGCACCGTGTTATATAGAGGAGAGCGCGGTGCGATAGAAGAGGGGGCTCCGTGTTATATAGAGGAGAGCGCGGTGCGATAGAAGACGGGGCTCCGTGTTATATAGAGGAGAGCCCGGTGCGATAGAAGTGGGGGCTCCGTGTTATATAGAGGAGAAGGCGGTGCGATAGAAGAGGGGGCTCTGTGTTATATAGAGGAGAGCGCGGTGCGATAGAAGAGGGGGCTCTGTGTTATATAGAGGAGAGCGCGGTGCGATAGAAGAGGGGGCTCCGTGTTATATAGAGGAGAGTGCGATAGAAGAGGGGGCTCCGTGTTATATAGAGGAGAGCGCGGTGCGATAGAAGAGGGGGCTCCGTGTTATATAGAGAGCGTGGTGCGGTAGAAGAGGGGGCGCCCTGTTATCTAGAGGAGAGTGCGGTGCGGTAGAAGAGGGGGCTCCGTGTTATATAGAGGAGAGGGCGGTGCAATAGAAGAGCGGGCTCCGTGTTATATAGAGGAGAGCGCGGTGCGATAGAAAAGGGCGCTCCATGTTATATAGAGGAGAGTGCGGTGCGATAAAAGAGGGGGCTCCGTGTTATATAGAGGAGAGAGCGGTGCGATAGAAGAGGGGGGCACCATGTTATATAGAGGAGAGCGCTGTGCAATAGAAGAGGGGGGCCGTGTTATATAGAGGAGGGAGCGGTGCGATAGAAGAGGGGGCTCCGTGTTATATAGAGAGCGCGGTGCGGTAGAAGAGGGGGGCCGTGTTATATAGAGGAGGGAGCGGTGCGATAGAAGAGGGGCGCAGTGTTATATAGAGAGCGCGGTGCGGTAGAAGAGGGGGCTCTGTGTTATATAGAGGAGAGGGCGGTGCAATAGAAGAGGGGACGCCGTGTTATATAGAGAGCGCGGTGCGGTAGAAGAGGGGGGCCGTGTTATAGAGAGGAGAGTGCGGTGCAATAGAAGAGGGGACGCCGTGTTATATAGAGGGCGCGGTGCGATAGAAGAAGGGGGGCACCGTGTTATATAGAGGAGAGGGCGGTGCGGTAGAAGAGGGGGCGCCGTGATATATAGAGGAGAGCGCGGTGCGGTAGAAGAGGGTGCTCCGTGTTACATAGAGGAGAGGGCGGTGCGATAGAAAAGGGGGCTCCGTGTTATATAGAGGAGAGCGCGGTGCGATAGAAAAGGGGGCACCGTGTTATATAGAGGAGAGCGCGGTGCGATAGAAGAGGGGGCTCCGTGTTATATAGAGGAGAGCGCGGTGCGGTAGAAGAGGGGGCACCGTGTTATATAGAGGAGAGCGCGGTGCGGTAGAAGAGGGAGCTCCGTGTTATATAGAGGAGAGCGCAGTGCGGTAGAAGAGGGGGCTCCGTGTTATACAGAGGAGAGCGCGGTGCGGTAGAAGAGGGGGCTCCGTGTTATATAGAGGAGAGCGGGGTGCGATAGAAGAGGGGGCACCGTGTTATATAGAGGAGAGCGCGGTGCGATAGAAGAGGGGGCTCCGTGTTATATAGAGAGCGTGGTGCGATAGAAGAGGGGGCTCCGTGTTATATAGAGGAGAGCGGGGTGCGATAGAAGAGGGGGCTCCGTGTTATATAGAGGAGAGCGAAGTGCGATAGAAGAGGGGGCTCCGTGTTATATAGAGGAGAGCGCGGTGCGGTAGAAGAGGGGGCTCCGTGTTATATAGAGGAGAGCGCGGTGCGGTAGAAGAGGGGGCTCCGTGTTATATAGAGGAGAGCGGGGTGCGATAGAAGAGGGGGCTCCGTGTTATATAGAGGAGAGCGAAGTGCGATAGAAGAGGGGGCTCCGTGTTATATAGAGGAGAGCGCGGTGCGGTAGAAGAGGGGGCTCCGTGTTATATAGAGAGCGGTGCGATAGAAGAGGGGGGCACCATGTTATATAGAGGAGAGCGCTGTGCAATAGAAGAGGGGCGCCGTGTTATATAGAGAGCGCGGTGCGGTAGAAGAGGGGGCTCTGTGTTATATAGAGGAGAGGGCGGTGCAATAGAAGAGGGGACGCCGTGTTATATAGAGGAGAGCCCGGTGCGATAGAAGAGGGGGCACCGTGTTATATAGAGGAGAGCGCGGTGCGATAGAAGAGGGGGCTCCGCGTTATATAGAGGAGAGCGAAGTGCGATAGAAGAGGGGGCACCGTGTTATATAGAGGAGAGCGTGGTGCGATAGAAGAGGGGGCACCGTGTTATATAGAGGAGAGCGCGGTGCGGTAGAAGAGGGGGCTCCGTGTTATATAGAGGAGAGCGCGGAGCGGTAGAAGAGGGGGCTTCGTGTTATATAGAGGAGTGCGCGGTGCAATATTAGAGGGGGCTCCGTGTTATATAGAGGAGAGCGCGGTGCGATAGAAGAGGGGGCTCCGTGTTATATAGAGTAGAATGCGGTGCAATAGAAGAGGGGGCTCCGTTTTATATAGAGGAGAGCGCGGTGCGGTAGAAGAGGGGGTGCCGTGTTATATAGAGGAGAGCGCGATGCAATAGAAGAGGGGGCTCCGTGTTATATAGAGGAGAGCGAAGTGCGATAGAAGAGGGGGCTCCTTGTTATATAGAGGAGAGCGCGATGCAATAGAAGAGGGGGCTCCGTGTTATATAGAGGAGAGCGCGGTGCGATAGAAGAGGGGGCTCCTTGTTATATAGAGGAGAGCGCGGTTCGGTAGAAGAAGGGGGCCGTGTTATATAGAGGAGAGCGCGATGCGATAGAAGAGGGGGCTCTGTGTTATATAGAGGAGAGCGAAGTGCGATAGAAGCGGGGGCTCCGTGTTATATAGAGGAGAGCGCGGTGCGATAGAAGAGGGGGCTCCGTGTTATATACAGGAGAGCGTGGTGCGGTAGAAGAGGGGGCACCGTGTTATATAGAGGAGAACGCGGTGCGATAGAAGAGGGCTCTGTGTTATATAGAGGAGAGCGAAGTGCGATAGAAGAGGGGGCACCGTGTTATATAGAGGAGAGCGCGGTGCGATAGAAGAGGGGGCACCGTGTTATATAGAGGAGAACGCGGTGCGATAGAACAGGGGGCTCTGTGTTATATAGAGGAGAGCGAAGTGCGATAGAAGAGGGGGCACCGTGTTATATAGAGGAGAGCGCGGTGCGATAGAAGAGGGGGCTCCGTGTTATATAGAGGAGAGCGAAGTGCGATAGAAGAGGGGGCTCCGTGTTATATAGAGGAGAGCGCGGTGCGATAGAAGAGGGGGCTCCGTGTTATATAGAGGAGAGCGCGGTGCGATAGAAGAGGGGGCTCCGTGTTATATACAGGAGAGCGTGGTGCGGTAGAAGAGGGGGCTCCGTGTTATATAGAGAGCGTGGTGCGATAGAAGAGGGGGCTCCGTGTTATATAGAGGAGAGCGCGGTGCGATAGAAGAGGGGGCTCCGTGTTATATAGAGAGCGTGGTGCGGTAGAAGAGGGGGCGCCGTGTTATATAGAGGAGAGAGCGGTGCGATAGAAGAGGGGGGCACCATGTTATATAGAGGAGAGCGCTGTGCAATAGAAGACGGGGGCCGTGTTATACAGAGGAGGGAGCGGTGCGATAGAAGAGGGGGCTCCGTGTTATATAGAGAGCGCGGTGCGGTAGAAGAGGGGGCTCCGTGTTATATAGAGGAGAGCGTTGTGTGATCATAGAATCGTAGAGTTGGAAGGGACCTCCTGGGCCATCTGGTCCAACCCCCTGCTCAAAGCAGGATTCGCTAAATCATCCCAGTCAGATGTCTGTCCAGCCTCTGTTTGAAGACTTCCATTGAAGGAGAACTCACCATTTCTCGTGGCAGCTTGTTCCACTCATTGATCACTCTAACTGTCAAAAAGTTTTTTCTAATATCTAATCTGTGTCTCCTCCCCTTCAGTTTCATCCCATTGCTTCTAGTCTTTCCTTGTGCAAATGAGAATAAAGTTGATCCTTCTACAATGTGACAGCCCTTTAGATATTTGTAGACAGCTATTAAGTCTCCTCTCAGTCTTCTCTTTTGCAAACTAAACATTCCCAAATCCTGCAACCTTTCCTCATAAGACAGGGTTTGCAGACAGGTCACCATTCTGGTCACTCTTTTCTGAACTTGCTCCAGTTTGTTGATGTCTTTTTTAAAATGTGGTGCCCAAAACTGGACACAATATTCCAGATGAGGTCTGACCAAAGAGGAGTAGAGGGAAATAATGACTTCACGTGATCTAGACTGTATGCTTCTGTTAATACATCCTAGAATTGCATTTGCCTTTTTTGCTGCTGCATCACACTGTTGACTCATATTCAGTCTGTGATCTATTAGTATACCCGTCTTTTTCACATGTGCTGTCACTTATCCCTATTCCTCCCATTCTATATATTTTTTTTTCATTTTTATTGCCCAGATGTAGTACTTTGCATTTCTCCCTGTTAAAAACCATTCTGTTAGTTGCTGCCCACTTCTCCAGTTTATTTAAATCTTTTTGAATCCTCTCTCTCTCTTCTCTAGTATTAGCTATCCCTCCTAGCTTTGTGTCATCAGCAAATTTAATCAGTTTACCCTCAATTCCTTCATCTAAATCGTTGATAAAGATGTTGAACAATACAGGGCCCAGGACAGAGCCCTGTGGTACCCCACTTGAGACATTCTTCCAACTGGATGTGCAGCCATTTACGACCACTCTTTGGGTCCGATCACTAAGCCAGTTATGAATCCACCTAACAGTTGCCTTGTCCATTCCATACTTAGTCATTTTTTCAATAAGGATTGTATGAGAGACTTTGTCAAATGCTTTGCTGAAGTCAAGATATACTATATCTACAGCATTTCCTTGATCCACCCAATCAGTGATACCGTCATAGAAGGAAATTAAGTTAGTCTGACATGACTTATTAGTTACAAACCCATGCTGACTCTGTTTAATCACTTCATTCTTATCCAGGTATTGACATACATGTTTAATAATTTGTTCAAAGATCTTTCCTGGTATAGAAGTCAGACTCACCGGCCTATAGTTGCCTGGGTCCACCTTCTTCCCCTTTTTGAAGATAGGAACAACATTTGCTCTTCTCCAGTCTTCTGGCACTTCTCCTGTTCTCCAAGAATTTTCAAAGATTATGGAGAGGGGTTCAAAAATTTCTTCTGCTATCTCCTTCAGTACTCTGGGGTGTAATTCATCTGGACCTGGAGACTTGAATTCATTTAGGTTAGCTAAGTGTTTCCTCACTATCTTTCTGTTTATAGATATCCTGGATTCTTCTATACCCTTAATAGGACAGTGAAGAACAGTTGATGTTACGTTTCCTTTCTGAGAGAAAACAGATGCAAAATAGGAATTTAAAAGTTCGGCCTTGTCAACATCCTGTCTTACCATTTCATCATTTTCATCCTGTAAAAATCCTATAGCATCTTTGACTTTTCTTTTACTTTTGACATATCCCCAAAATCCTTTATTATTGCTTTTGACATCTCTTGCAAGCCTCAATTCATTTGTCAGGTGTATGGCTTTTTCTGGTCTTTTGCTTCCCTTCCCATGTTGTTCTAGTTTAAAGCTCTCCTTACAAATGTAGCAAGGCGACTTCCAAATACCTGCTTTCCAGTCTTCGTAAGGTGCACCCCATCTCTAGCAAGTAGTCCATCGTATAAGTAGTTCACTCCGTGATCCAGAAATCCAAATAGTTTCTGACGGCACCATCGACGTAGCCAGTTGTTCACCTGCAGAATCTTATTCCACCTCCTTGTTCCATGGCCATCCACTGGGAGGATGGAAGAGAAGACCACCTGCGCTCCCAGTTCTTTCACTTTCTTGCCTAAGTCTTCAAAGTCTCTGCAGATGGTTTCCAGGTCGTTTCTTGCGGTGTCATTTGTCCCCACATGTAGTAGCAGGAATGGGTAGTCATCTGTAGGTCTGAAGAGTCCTGATATCCTGTCAGACACATCTTTAATTTTTGCACCTGGAAGACAGCACATTTCTCTTGAGGTTATATCCGGTCTGCAGATAGCGGCCTCTGTTCCTCTCAACAGGGAATCCCCCATGACCACCACTCTCCGTTTCTTCTTTACATTTTTCTTTCTCCATCCAGGAGGACTCTGAGGGCGTACAAGGTTGCTGTTTGTTGGCAAAGTCTTATCCTGATGTATTTCTTCATCGTTTTCCTGCGTGAGAGCCTGGTACTGGTTTCTGAGCAGTATGGGTGCTGACTGCCTCCTGATCCTCCTGCTTCTCTGGGTCACATGTCTCCATTCCTCTGTTTCTTCAGGTGCACTTCGAATTTCTTCTCTTTCTGTAACATGAAGAGATAATTCTGCTCTGTCCAAGAACTCTTCACCTTCCTTAATGATCTTCAACGTAGCTAACCTCTCTTCGAGATTTTGCAACTTTTCCTCCAACAGGGACCCAAGCTTGCATTTGTGGCATGTGAAGTTTGGCTTTTCCACTGGTAAATCTGTGAACATGTAGCAAGAAATGCAGCTCACCAAATGGCTCCTGGCCTCTTCCATCTTGAGATTTCTTAAAAACGATGAGCCAAAATTCGCGCGCCGATAGGTGCGTGGGTTTTCCGATTTCCTCTTTTCAGCTGCAACGGCCAAAACCGGGGGCGGTAGAAGAGGGGGCTCTGTGTTATATAGAGGAGAGCGCGGTGCGGTAGAAGAGGGGGGCCGTGTTATATAGAGGAGAGCGCGGTGCGATAGAAGAGGGGGCTCCGTGTTATATAGAGGAGAGGGAGGTGCCATAGAATAATAATAAATTTTATTTTTATAGCGCCGACATATTCCGCAGCACTTTACATTTCAGAGGGGATTTGTACAGACAATAGACATTACAGCATAACAATAATCACATAGATCATAACAGATACCAAGAGGAATGAGGGCCCTGCTCGCAAGCTTACAATCTATGAGGTAAGAGGGATACACGAAAGGTGGGTGGTAACAGTTGCCCTGATTGTATGGACCAGCCATAATGTTAAGTGTGTAACAGTACAGACACAGAGGGCTAATACATGCATAAAGCATGTGGGAACATGATGCGGGAATTCTGGTTATGGTAAAACTTTTGGCTGTGCCACACAGGGATAGATTAGGTTAATGTGTTGAGGCGATAGGCCAGTCTGAATAAATGAGTTTTCAGGGCACGCTTAAAATTGTGGGGATTGGGGACTAATCGTATTGACCTGGGAAGTGCATTCCAAGGAATTGGCGCAGCACGTGTATAGTCTTGGAGACGGAAGTGGGAGGTTCTGACTATTGAGGATGCTAACCTCAGGTCATCAGCAGAACGGAGGGCGCGAGTAGGGTGGTATACTGAAACAAGGGAGGAGATGTAAGGTGGTGCTGAGCTATGGAGGGCTTTGTGGGTGAGGGTAATAAGTTTATACTGAATTCTGGAGTGGATGGGTAGCCAGTGTAATGACTGGCACAAGGTAGAGGCATCGGTGTAACGATTGGTGAGGAATATGATCCTGGAATAGAAGAGGGGGCTCCGTGTTATATAGAGGAGAGTGCGGTGTGATAGAAGAGGGGGTGTCGTGTTATATAGAGGAGAGCGTGGTGCGATAGAAGAGGGGGCCGTGTTATATAGAGGAGAGCACGGTGCGATAGAAGAGGGGGCCGTGTTATATAGAGGAGAGTGCGGTGCGATAGAAGAGGAGGCCGTGTTATATAGAGGAGAGTGCGGTGCGATAGAAGAGGAGGCCGTGTTATATAGAGGAGAGAGCGGTGCGATAGAAGAGGGGGCACCGTGTTACAATATTAGAGGGGGTGCTTTGTTTAATAGGGGAGCACAATGTGATATTAATGAGGCACGCCATGATAGGTCGGAGTCACACTAGCGTACGATGTGATGCGGGAGCCTAGTGTAAGTGCCCTGTGCTTCGATCTCCTCGCAGTAGAGAACCCTCTCTCAGCTGTGGAGACAGATATTAATTTCTCCATTGCCAGTGTCAGGTGACATCAGAGTGCAGTGCAATGTTTCATACTTGGGTGCTCGTGATCCGATTCTCGCAGCCGTTTGTAGAGATTTTTTTTTTTTTCTGGCCAAACCAGCATGAGACAATCGCAGATCTGAGCTGCCCCATAGAGTAACATTTAGGCGAGTGCAATCAGATTTTTTTTTTAATCAAATTTGTACTCATCCGATTCCATCCTAAGTGTGAGCGAGCGCTTCGGATGGGAGTGCAGTGAGGTAAGAGGGTCTTTGCCGAATCCCAGTAGGGCAGACCCCGGTTTTTTAGTCTGTTTGGGATGAGTGAAGTTTATCACAGATTTGTTTTTCTCTTATTGTGTGGCGAGGAGACAGGGCAAGAACTGATAACAAGGATGAATTCTCATCGCCACACAATAAGAGAAAAAAGAATGGATCTACCTATGACAAAACATTTTTGTATGCCTGATCACAGCACGATGGACATGAAATTACTGGTATTGAAAGGTAACTAAGGTAACTTCACATCTCAGAGACAGAAGAGTACAAATTCATGACGACCCTTGACACTCTCAATGCAGGAATGAATGTGTCGCATGGATTTACATCTTGTTACATCAATTAAGGAATTTGCTCCTAAGACCCTGTGGGGGCATCACACAACACAGAACCAGACCCCAATCAGAGGACAATAAAACTTTCACTCCTTATCTATGAACTGGTCCAATATGTATGTTTATCCCTCTCCCATAAATGATAGTTCTGCCTCACATCACTTGTCTTATCTATTGCATTATTTCTGTGCTGTGTTGTGTATAAATATGTGACTCTTCAGATGTTGTATTAGTCTAGCCTGATGAAGAGACCTGAGGAGTCTCGAAAGCTGCAATGTGTTACCATCTTTTCAGTTAGCCATGAAAAGGTATCAACCACGGAGGACTCTCAAATTCGCATTTGTACAGAATTTTGTTATTTTACTTCCTAAATGCAAAATGAAGTAACTTTGTAAACAGTTGATCTTTAAAATTTTCCATTATTTTCCTGCTGCCATCTAAGTTCTGCACCTAGAATCTCATCTACCAAATGACACAAATCCATCAGCGCTCCACAATCCTCTCAGTGTAAGGCCGAATACAGACGTCCATGTACAAACCGCCAGCTTGTCTATAGACATACTCATGGGCACATGAGACCATCAAGTTTATGGCAGAAGATCTGCAACTAGTCCGTAATGAATACGGCCTTAGAGAACGCTGTAGGCAAAATAGTGAAGGACTTAAAAATGTATCAATAATACATGTGAAACTAATAAACTTTAACACATCTCAGAGAAATTTGCTTCTTTCTCCTCCAGGACTGATCAATTATTCACATTAGAGAGATAGGAATTGACAGTTAGTGCTTATAAAGTTCTATGGAGATTCACTTCATCTGGTGTGTGTGTGTCGCCATAGGATTATCACTAACTGAATTTAAGGGTCACTCTTAAAACTACAGGTTTTTCCCCATATATAATCTATAGATAGGTCCCTGTAGCTGGGACCCCCAAGATTGGGCACTGGAGCACAGATGCGCATTCTTGGCCTTCGCAGCGTTGTCTCCGTAACTGCGGGAGAAATCAGCAACGTGCAAGTATAGCAGTCACGTAGACAATGAATGTGGCTGCAGCGCTCCGGTCTCGTGGTCTCTGGCGGTCCCAGCGATTAGCACGTTCTGGCACATTACAGCTGGACACTCTGACTCCCGTGCCCGTTGGTCACACACATATTAATGACAGAAACCTGCAGAGAAACTTAATCCTTTATTGATGATTTACAATGAGCAATTAAAGAGTTAAAACCAGACATTCACAACATGCTAACAATCACATCTAGCCATCCAATGACTCTGCAGTAAGAGGGACGAGCCGCGGAGGGGACACATTGTGAGGACCCCGACTGTCACTTCTATGGGTAGTGGTCATATTTAGCTGCTGGCTCTCCCCCAAACAGCTTTAAAATTCCCCTGCAGAACTGGAAAACTTCATAAGATACTATAGAAAAGCAAGAGATCACTTTAATTTAAAGGGGATGTTCTAGATTTGATCACATGGCTGCTTTTTTTCCCCCTAAAAAGAACAGCACCACTTCTGTTTACAGATTGTGATTGCAGCTCAGTCCCATTCACTCCAAAGGAGCTGCAATACCATCGTCAACCCGTTGACAGAATTGGTGCGGTTTCAGGGGAAAAAAAAAAAAAAGCATCCGTATTTATCTCATCTTTGACAACCCCTTTAACAGTGCGCTAAGGACTACGTGCATCATTAGGAGATGTAGTGGATATAGGTGTGTACACTGTATTCCCCAGCCCCCAATACATAATGCCCAATGTGCCACCTTCCTGGCAGAAGAATGGCAGAAGTTCAAGGTAAAAATTACAATATTAAAAGGGAACTCCGGTATTTACCTTTCAGAAGGCAACGGTGCCGAGGGCGAGAGGACTCAAACTCCCACCGGCTGCGGTGCTGCCCACCATGGAAACCTGGCACAAGGCTGGAAATATGTACTATAGGTAAGATGGCGGCACTGGTGCTGGTCGGCCAGCCTCTACCTCCCCTGGAGCCGAGACGTCGCCTCATCTGCACAGTGATGCTGTAAATTTACATGTTAGTTTGCAGTTTAGTGGGCAACTAATTAAAAGATTACCGCAGGCCCCACGCCGATCACCGACCCCTTGTGTGTTGGCGATACTCGAAAGAAGTCGGTTTGTCCCGGGTTTCGGCACCGATTCCTGCTGATCACATATTGCTGCCACGCGGTTACAACATGCTTTGTCGGGAGTTGTAGCTTCACAACAGCCAGACAGGCTTGTCGTGACACCGTGGGCCGGTTCTGCCTGAACACTTAATATTGGGCCTGGGAAAAAAGGATCTGCTCGATTACACGATGAAAACAACTCAGACCAACTAACGGGGAACAACTTTCAGGCCTCATTTATCAAAATTGACAGAAAAAAATCAGGATTGATGGCCATAGCAACCAGAGAGCAGCTTGTATTATTAAGAGATGGAAGCTGGGGCCTGTTGGGTTGCCATCGGCAACCAGGCCTTTCTGGAGGTTTAGCTGGTTGCTATAGGCAATAAGTCGTCATTATAGCTCTTGTCAGGTTGCTATAGGCAACAAGGGATTGTCCTCTGTTGAAGCCTGTTTGGTTGCTATGGGAAACCAGGCCTTTTCTCGAAGAGAAATCAATCTCCTCTTTTTAGGATCCTGTCTATTTCCCGTTCTAAAGTACCTGGTGCAATCATCGAGTTTAACAGCCGTCATGTCTGTGCTACTGACCAACCCTTACAATACAAAGTTTGGGATATTTATTAAGCCCCATCCCTGAAGCGCCCACAAATCAGCTAAGCCCCGCTCATACGCGATCGATCATACTTCGCCTCGCGGCACTGTTGGCAAGCGTGTACGCGCCTTCAGTAATCCGATATGTACGCTGTGTGCTCAGGCCAGCAGCAATTTCTTCACTTTTTACTTAAAGGGAAGCTGTCGCGCCGTGCACCGCTGACGCTCGCAGCGGCCGATATCGCACCTTCACTCTATTATATACAGAAGCAGCATTATTAGCACTCATCTATTGCACATGGGAGCTGCCATACTGAAGACACTGGATCGGGTCAGATCTGTTTCCGGCTTCTTCTCTAGCGCCCTCCCAGTCAGTGCGGACCAGGACAACAGAACTAAATGACGTCTATAGATATTTTAGCCCTGTGACTAGAAAGAATAAATCTGCCTGAAACACGAGTCTCACGGACTCAATTCTTCCATATAAAAATACAAAAAGTTTCTCGTTAGCTGCGTTACTGGCACAAATTACAAAGGTTTTTTTTATTTTTCTTCTGTTAAAAAAAGTTTTCCCGACTCGCACAATAGAAAGGAAAGGCGACAGATGCTCTTTAAGGGAAGGCGGCGTACCGCGCCGTGATTTGGGAATCCGGCTGTATGTGGAGGGGGAACATCGAGTGATCCCACTATGGCTGACGTAGTTACATTTGTGAAATCTTTGGTGTTCCTATTTTTAAAGGGGTTGTATCATGACCTTTAATAATTAAAACCGCAAAATAAAATCCATGTACAACTTTGCAATTTACATCTTATAATCCTTTAAAAAAAAAAAAAAAAAAAAAAAGGCCTCATGTATAATTCTAGAGTTTACGGCTAGTTGTCAAGTTTACCGTCCACCTCCGCAGTGATTCGGCGGGGATCGGTCTCCATAGGCAAGAAGAATGAATTTGTGAGTGCTGCTCTGAAGTTTTGAAACGGTGCAAACAGTCAATCGTCAGAAGTGCTGCTCCTAACCTCTCCTTTCACAAGCATGAAGCCCTGGGTGGGGTTGGGGGGAGGGTGACAGGGGAGCATAGTGAGCTCCTAAAGACAAAGCATGGGACAACCCCTTTAAGCCATTATTAGTGGACATTTCTTATCAAGTTACATCAGCTCGGGACCACCACTAAGGGTTAAAAGAGCCAAACCCCCATTAGAGAGTAGTCCATAATAAAAGACCCCTCCCAGCTACTTTCCGGGGAAGTGAAGAGTCATAAATTGGGTTTCTCTCTGGAAGACTTGGCTCGCCTATATACCGCACAGACAGCCCAACTATTGTGCAATTCTGCGCTTCTCCTGTAGCGAAACAAACCGCTACCTGACACAGGTTATATCTGATCGCTGGAGGTTTCTGCAGCCGGACGACCTTAAATCTGCTAATAAAGGGGACCCCCACCCTCATTTAACAAGAAGTACAGAACCCCTAAAACAATTGCTTCTGTGTTTGCCCCATGGGGACCGGCTGGCAGCTCAGGACATCATGTAATCCCAACAATGGGCAGACGAACAGCACAGACCACTAGTAACCTAGATCAGTTATATTCCTGAAATGTGTAACAATTACCCCCCAAAGTCCTGACCAGTGATAAAGTTAGGGTTGGTAAATTCTATTTAATGCAAAAGGAAAACAAAAAGTAACAAATGTGCTTTACGCTACTGGACGGGGAGGGGTTAAAAATCCTACACCGATTTCACCACCGATCTTGGCAAAAATATATTTTAATGATACAAAAGTGCAAACTTCTCTATGACTGCGACAATCGCGCGTCTCTGTACAAACGTGTTTTGTGACCGCAGACGATCACTTGTGCTTTCGGGTTAACTGCAGACGGGTTGCGCTGTCCTGTGCCAATCCCGGGGACCTTTCTACTGGGAGCAATCGCTCCTTCCTGAAGCTGTTCTTTTTGTTTCTACTTTTGGAAAACGTCGTTGTAAAACCAGCAAAAAAATAAATCTACGGACGACGCATCGGCAAAGACCATTAGCAAAATTAAAGCATTTTCTTCATTCTTTCACGTCGGGGGCATGCCGTGCACCGGATACATACAAAATCAAACATAAAAGCCACCAGGCCGCTGGCCATACCTTCATATGGGATCACACGGCCCCCCTAAAACGTGAGACGAAGCAGAAATATTGTTAATCCTGCCATAAATTCTGAACTATATAGAAAAATACTATTTAAAAAGAGGGGAAAATGAGAGACAGATATCACGGAATTGAAAAAGGTGCTTTTCTTATTTGCACGGTGCATTCCAAGAAAATGTGCATTGACTTAAATATTAAAAAAAAAAAATTATATATAGAAGGGGGTCCCCAAAATCTGTCTTTACACGCACACACCACATTCCCAGCTAACTAGTAGGTTAGGTCCTGACAACACGGGGGGCATGGATGGATAGCGCTCATATAATCACGGAGCACAAAGGCATGGCGGACTCACATGCACGGCTTCAGCGAACCCCCCCCACCGGCAGCCTCAGGTTATTATTTACAAGTCGGCAGGATTAAAAGGAAAATTAAAAATAATTTGTTTAATACATTTACATAGGTCGCCTGAAACAAACAAAAAAAAATTAAGGGTTTGCCCCTCGCTCTCTTAGAAAACATAAATAGGACACTTAAAATCACAGCCAAAATAATAATAAAAGGGTGAAGTAACTCAACAGTAGAAACCAAGAAACGCAGAAATCAGCCGCTCCGCTGACGGAGCACTATGAAGCAGATTATACATTTCGAGTCTCCACCTCTATCTTCTCCTCCGAGGGTCCGGTTTCAGATTCGGTAACTGGGACAGTTTGTCTAATGGTGATCTCGGGACCGCCGCCGTAGATGGAGTGGAGGAAATTCCAGGTTTCTTCTGATATCTGCCCGGAATCTGCACCTGGAGGACACAAATTCAAGAAATGCCATCTGTGAGATCACATTCTAGAGGGGCTAAAAGCCAACAGACATGACCCCGAAACCAAACGGATGGTGTGCAACTAATGCAAGATATATTCAGTGGCATGTAAAAGTTTGGGCGCCCCTGGTCAAAATTACTGTTATTGTGAACAGTTGAGCAAGTTGAAGATGAAAAGATCCCTAAAACGGCCTAAAGTTACAAGTGACACATTTCCTTTGTATTTTAGGCAAACAAAAATGTTCATCTTTTACATTTTAAAAATTACTAAAAGAAAAATGGTCCGATGTTAGAGTTTGGGCACCCCTGGAGATTTGTGTGCTCAGATAACTGTGACCAAGGATTCAAACCTTAAAGTAGCCTGTTAGGGTTATGGCTCATTCACTGTCATTGTTAGGAAAGGCCAGGTGATGCAAATTCCCCAGATTTATAAAATCCAGCCTCCTCTATAACCTTGTGCCAAAAACCAGCAGCCATGGGTTCTTCTAAGCAGCTGCCTAGCACTGTGAGAATGAATATTGTGGAGACTCAAAGCAGGAGAAGGCTATAAGGAGATAGGATAGGGTAAATTGCCCTTTCCTCAGTTAGAAATGTAGTTAAGAAATGGCAGTTCAGGAACAACGGAACCCAAGATAAGGTCTGGAAGACCAAGCAAAATTTCAGTGAGATCTGCTCATAGGATTGCTAGGGAGGCAAAACAGAACCCCCGCTTACCAGAAAATGCATCTTCAGAAACATTTAGCAGACTCTCTAGTTGTGGTACATTGTTCTACTGTTCAGAGACACCTGCATAAATATGACCTTCATGGAAGAGTCATCAGAAGAAAACATCTCCTGCATCCCCACCATAAAATACAGCATCAGAAGTATGGAAAAGAAGATCTAAACAAGCCAGATACATTTTGGAAACAAGTCCTATGGACTGATGAGGTTAAAATAGATCTCTGTGGCCACAATGATCAAAGGTATGTATGGAGAAAAAGGGACTAGAATTTCAGGAAAAGAGAAGAGGAAGAGGATGGCTTCTACAAATGGATAATGATCCCAAACACACGTCACAATCCAAAATAGACAACCTCAAAAGGCGCAAACTGAAGGTTTTACAATGGCCCTCACAGTCCCCTGACCTGAACATCATTAATAATCTGTGGCGAGACCTCAAAATAGCAGAGGAAGCAAGCCCCGGGAATCTCACAGAACTGGAAGAATTCTCCAAGAAAGAATGGAGGAAAATCCCTCAGAGAAGAATTAAAAGACTCTTCACTGGCTACAAAAATGTTTACAAGCTGTGACACTTTCAAAAGGGGGTGCTACTAGATACTCATCATGCAGGGTGCACAAACTTTTACATCGGCCCATTTGTAATTTTTAAAATGTAAAAGATGACAATACAATTTTTTTTGCCTAAAATACAAAGGAAATCGTCTGTAACTTTAGGCCTTTTAGAGCTCATTTCATCTTCAACTTGTTTAACTGTTCACAATAACAGTAATTTTGATCAGGGGTGCCCAAACTTTTACATGCCACTGTACATATTTAAAAAAATAATATCTATCATGGACAGAAAAGATAGAGCACCAAGCAATAAAAGCACAGATCATACAAGCTCTTTGCCATAGTGCTGCCCTGACGCCGCCATATCGCTGGATGCAACTAGTCTGCTCTCCCCGCCAATGCTGCAGACAGAAAGCGGTCTCCACTCGTGGCGTAAAACGGCGCAGGGCTCGGGCCCCGAGTGCAACCACAACACTGGTCCAAACCAAATCAGTTAGGAACATCCTGCGTCCCTCCAGTACCGCAGCACGAAGGAAGCCGAGAGCCATGGGAGCAGAGCGCCCCTGAGGATACGTCATAAGGTAACAGCCCCATTATAGGAGACATCCCCCTGAAAGAAGGTTTGGGACCTCAAGACTTACCCTTTAAGAACTAACAAACATCAAGTCAATACAATTAAGACGCTGCTCACCTTGCTTCAGACCGATATGTCCGCACTTCGCAACTGCGATTTTGGAATTATCAATTGCACCCGGAGGATCTGAAAAATCCAATAAAAAAAATAATAATGTAAAATTCAGCAAAATATAAAACATCTCCTGATGACTTCTGACATCGCCCTTGCCACTGCCTTACCCACCCCCGGTACCTGTGACCCCACCAGCTGCGCCCCTGCATGTTGCCTGAATGACCTCTGCTACGTGACGAGTTCTGCACTAATCGCTCGTAACCAAAATATATTTATTTCGTAGAAAAACAAAAAAAAAAAAAAGCCTCTCCGATGCTTCCCATTGGTCTGTGATCACATGATGTCTACTCACATGAGGCAGCCGCTAATCAGCGATTGGTTGCAGTTATATAACAATTAGAATTTATGCTATATATATCTAATATACAAAGCTCAAAGTGTGTGTGTGTGTATGTATATATGTATGTCCGGGATTGGCATTCGCACCGTCGCAGCTACAGCCACAAAATTTGGCACAGTCGCACGTCTGGACCCTGAGAGCATCCTAGGCTATGTTGTGAGGCGAAATTTTAACCCCGCGCCTTCCAATTCACCAAACAATTTTTCCCCTATCTACATACTGGGGATAAAGTGTGTGTGCGTCAAGCCCCGCCCCTCATTAAGATGTCATAATGGTTGCCATGGCGACGCTGATGTCATCAAGCCCTGCCGCTCATTATGATGTCATAATGGTTGACTATGGGATGGAAGATGTATGATGGGTATATGGGCACTGGACTATGGGATGGAGGATATGTATGACGCGTATATGGGCATGGGACTATGGGATGGAGGATATGTATGATGGGTATATGGGATGGAGGATAATTATAATTTGCTATAACTAACCACAGTTAGTTACTATGCCCGGGCAGCGCCGGGCTCTTCAGCTAATAAATATTATATATATATAAGCTGTCCCGTCTTCTGAACCTTACCAACGTCCTTGCCCTTTACGAAGCCTTCCCACTCCCGGAACCAGTGCATGCCGATGCAGTAAATCACCGCCAGAGAGTCCTCTTCTTGGAAAGCTTTGTTTAGCTGTGGAAACACAGACATTAAGCTCTTAGCGGATTACTGAGGCCAGAGAGCGTCCATTAGCGCGCACGGAGCTGTCAGAAGTGTAATTACAGGGTGTCGTTTAGCTGGAGACCGTCACACTGTGTACGAGCAGATTACACAGATATCATAGAAGCGCCATCGCGCCCCCCCTTGGGCTCTCAGCACTTCAATCACACAGCCTAAGGGCCCCATCACACATAGCGATCTCGCTAGCGAGATCGCTGCTGAGTCACAAGTTTTGTGACACAACAGCGAACTCACCAGCGAGATCGCTATGTGCGACAGCGATCGGCCCCCCTGCCGGTATCGCTGATCGCTGTAGGAAACCGCTGGACATTTCTTTTGTCACTGGTCTCCCGCTGGCCAGCACGGATCGCTGCGTGTGACAGGCGGGAGACCAGCGATCTGCTGGTAACTAACGTACACATCGGGTATCCAAGGGACGTGCGTCCCTTAGATACCCGATGTGTACGTTAGATACCAGCTCCCTGCATCAGCGCGCTGGTAACTAACAGAACACTGGTCTGTTTGACAGCTCACCAGCAATCACATAGCGACTCACCAGTGATCCTGACACGTTGATATCGTTGTCGGGATCGCTGGTGAGTCGCTATGTGTGACTCAAGCTTAAGCCCCCTGAGCTGGGACTGATTGATCTAATATCCTGCAGAGGAAATTAAGAACATCTCCAGACTATGTGCAAAAGAGCCACAGACTGACGGGACAATGGTGAAAGAGCAGCAATGCCCTCCTGCCTGATGAGGTGCACACGCCAAGTGACAGCAGGAGGGATGATAATGGCCTCTACTGCCCCCTGTGGCCCCAGGGCTGTGATACAAGAGCTGGTCTTCATGTTATCACCACCCTTGCTATCTTCACCCCCGTCCAGCCTTCAGTGACCCAAAGAAAGTAGTGAAGAAGCTTTTCTTCATGTTATCACCCATTCCCGACCGCAGCTTGCTACTGTCATTTCTCCCGTCGCCGCTGGGAGTAGTAGGAACGCCTCGTCTATCTTTATAGTCACAGCTTCCTACTGGCTTCTCCTGCGGTACAGCTAGTGATGCCAAGCGTGTGATAAGAACTTCTCTCCGTGTTACCACCCCCGCCTTAATAAACATGTCTTCTCCTGTATCACCTACTTAGGGATGAGGGAGAGGTAAAAAACGACTTATCGTCATGTTAGTGACTAATCACATCATGTTACTGACATATTCTCGCCCAAGTATAACCAGCGATACCTGAGGGTTATACAGGAACTTTTCTTCATGTTATCATCCCCAGAACAAATCCAAACTTGTTTCTATCAACTTCCTCCCTGCAGAGTTTACGGTGACCGCAGGGGGGGGGGGCAAGGATTCACTGTCAGTAATTTGCAGGAAAAAAATTTAATCTGGCACCATAAAATAAAGTTCTAACTTACCCGAATGAAAGTCTCCAATTCCATTTTTCGCCTTTTTTCAATCTTCTCTAGTTCGGTCTGACAAGTGTGACATACGTAAAGGTGATTTACAGCTGGGCCCCCTCCGAATCTTTACATGCAAGACAGAAGGGACCAGTATAAAAAACAAAACCAAAGCATAAGCACTGGTATCTTAAAAATTGCAAAATAATGCACAGAAATCTCGATACAAGAACCAGGCACAAAGAATATGTACTTTTTAGGTCTGACAGTCAGTGGCGATTAAGTTAACACCCTAATAAGGGTCCATGTTCTGTTTTTTTCATATAAAGACGCACAGAATGCCTGTGACCAGTAGAGGGCATTTTACCCCTCATGCAGTAAAGGGAATATAGGAGACGTAATGGGGTGAGCGCCAGATCAATAGGGCACCAACACCGGCACCCAAACCCCCATCAATCAGCTGTTTACAGATACCGGCAGAGGAGCACAGCGCTGGACACAGCAACGGCCATTCTCGGTACTGAAACTCCCATCACAAGTCATCCCAAGCCCCTGCGTGCGTCATTACTCGCCATCCAGAAGGTTGGGGAAGTCGTGTGGATATGGCACAAAGTTATGAGATGGGAATTGCCCTTTATGCCGGTCATATTTGTGTCAGATGAATCGTTCGTCGGTTCATCTGTCACTGCGCAAAGTGGCGAAGGATTGGCGGAGACTTTCCTACGTGACTGATTACATATTGGCAGCCATCACTCTCTTAAAATATGATCATACAAGTTGAAAAAGTCAAATTGTTCAATGTCAGCCGGCTTTTATCTTCTGTGTATATCCGGCTCCAATCCCTGAAAATCTTCTGCCTGTGAAATCCGAGAATAATGAGAAGCTGCAAACCGGAGGCGGCATAATCACATCTAATCCATTCACGTCAGAACAAAAGGTACGAGCCCCGGCACCGAGGGAGCAAGCTGCGGAAAAAAGATCCTAAAATATCCAACACACGAACGTGCCCGAAACCTAGCTCTATACTGCAACGTGGGAAATCGCTGCACCAAAAGGATCCCGAATCAAAAAATCCCATAGGAAATACAAGGTTATGATCCTGGTGATCGGATCCATCTTCAGCTGGCGAAGGACTAAATGGTGAAGCAAAGACAAGAGACAGGGCATAATGGGGTTCTCTCGTGCCTCTTCTTTCTGCATCTGGTGCTGATGAATTTGCGATACCTGCATACTCGTCCAATATTGCTCACCTTTCCTATACAGAAGTGAGCAGCCCCAAATCACCCTTTTATTTGTCCTGCGGCAGCCAGCGCAGAGGGGAGAGGCTCCTGCGGCAGCCAGCGCAGAGGGGAGAGGCTCCTGCGGCAGCCAGCGCAGAGGGGAGAGGCTCCTGCGGCAGCCAGCGCAGAGGGGAGAGGCTCCTGCGGCAGCCAGCGCAGAGGGGAGAGGCTCCTGCGGCAGCCAGCGCAGAGGGGAGAGGCTCCTGCGGCAGCCAGCGCAGAGGGGAGAGGCTCCTGCGGCAGCCAGCGCAGAGGGGAGAGGCTCCTGCGGCAGCCAGCGCAGAGGGAAGAGGCTCCTGCATCAGCCAGCCAGAACAGGGAAGAGAAGGGCTGTTCTGGGAGACATTGAAAATTTAACAAAAAAGTTAAAAAAAAAAAAAAAAAAAAACTTAGGAAGAAAGTGCTGGGATATTTTTTTTTTGTGCATTTTCTTTGTCTCAGATTTGAGGTGCTGCTGGAAATTAACTGCCTTATAACTAAGTGATGGACACAACACAAACCTGCCATATAAATAATCCCATATGTTCTGTGGCAGCATCACAACGAGGTCCTCAATGAGTCCGGCCTTTCGTGGAGGGACGCCTGCAAATCACATTAAAGGTTAGGTGGGAGTCATGACTGACATCTACAGTGGCCGCATGTTCACACTGCGACCATAAGGTACTTGTGAGTTAGTGCCGCCTGCAGTGGTCACACAATATGGGCATTAGCCGCAGCTGCTGGTGCATGGTCACAGCCTCATACAGCAGAAGCAGAGCTGCTGTGTCTAAATACAAACCCTACATGGCAGGTCTTTTATTGGCCATATGAAATCACTGATGGAGACCCTCCACTTGGAAGCCCCTCCGCCTATGGCTACTGCTCGCTCAGACTCCATGCAACCTTGTAAGGTCAGCCATTCCGGAGAATGGACACCATGCATCACTAAAAACGACTCCTTCAATATCTGCAGATCCACGAAGATTAGAGAAGCAGTAAAAACAAAGCAATATTCCAACTATACAAATGGTGGATAGAACGTACCGCCGTGCACGCAGAGGAAGTCGTTATTGGATATGGGCCCCGGTTCTGCGAAACTCTTAAACTTATTGAGCCACTGGCGAGAGACGTAGAACTGCAGGAGGCTGGGCTCCGTCAGGTTCAACAGACTCGTCACCCGTCTCCGTTCCTTCTGGGCATCTTCACTGGACTTTCTGGGTGAAAAAGTAGAAAAAAAAAAGTTTCTGGGCTGTAAATCCTTGAGCAAAGAATGCTCTACCCATATGTACGACACTGATCATTAACCCGCAGCTCTCCAGTTCTGGAAAACTACAACTCCCAGCAAGGGGGAAAGTTGGGAGCGCCGCACCCACAGGAGGGCCGGCACCCACTGCAGCACCGCAGGATATTTTCCAAGTTTCCCATCTCTTGTCACGAGTCAGTACAAAATGACTTTACACAATACTTGTTTTTTAAGTTTTGTCAAATTCTGGAGGTTTTGCAGGTCCAGGCTGTTCTTGTATTTTCAGGGCTATGTTGCCGGCAACCGCTGTTGTCCTGCAGCAGTAGCTGCGATAGTTTCGTATAGATCTGGACAATGTCTCGGAAATTGCAGTAGATCGGCCCGTCCCGCTCCTGCACTTCTATCACCATATTTTAGACAGATTTGGGGGGTTTTCTTATTCACTTGACCAAACATTAAGATCAGGTCCCTTGACTCGGTACAAGGTAAGAATCAGGGCAGGTTCAGACGTGACTGAATAAACTGCAGATTCTGTTGCGGATTTTGGAGCAGATCTTTCCACGAATTTCAGGCACTGAAATCTTGGTAAGCAAAAAGAAATTGACCTGAGATGATTTTTAACCTGCAAAAGGTCAATGTCAGGAGTAAAAACGACCTGGTAACGTTATTCTCCCGGTCACTACGATTACGCCGATACCAAACACGTAAAGAGCATTCATTTAAAGTGGTGAGAAAAAAAAAAAAAAAAACTTGGGGGCTACTAGTTCCTTTTTAATGTTTCTGCTATAGGAGCTGCACGACGAGCCGTCTGTCTGATTGGCCCCATTTTTTGGGTACGATTTCATTTTATGTTTGATAGATTGTGAGCACGGTGATATTACTGTAGATGATTCTGCATTTTTATTTTTAAACTAGAAAAATTAGCATTTTTTTATTGCTTTATAAAACATCTTTTTTTAGTTTTTAAGTCTACTTTTTTGCACCCAGGGGACAAACCTGTGACTATTTTACGTTTTCAATACTACAGCATGGAAGAGTATAGAGAGAAAATTATGTCTGTGCGTAGGAAGATGCATAAGAGCACAAAGATGTCTGGCTGCCAGGACAAAACTTTGGCCCCCTGCTATCACACTGCGGGGGCCAATGGGAGCCGGCGCACATGTGTACCAGCATCCCGACCATAGAAATGCAGCTCTGATCGATCGCTATCCATAAACCGCATCCTGGAATTACAACTAATCCCTGGAATGTGTAATATTGGACAGTTTGGAAAATCGAAGGCTTAGGGATAATCTTATTACAATGTATAAATATATGCTAGGACAGTACAAAGACCTTTCTAATGATCTTTTTACTCTTAGGCCTGTGACGGGGACAAGGGGGCATCCTCTACGTCTGGAGGAAAGAAGGTTTAAGCAAAATCACAGACGTAGATTCTTTACTGTAAGAGCAGTGAGACTATGGATGCTGTAATGAGTGATTCCCTACTAAAATGTAAGAAGGGACTGGATGCCTTTCTTGAAAAGTATAATATTACAGGGTATATACACTAGTGTCCTTGATATTGCGTTGATCCAGGGAGCTAGTCTGATTGCCGTATGTGGAGTCGGGAAGGAATTTTTTCCCCAATGTGAAGATTACTGATTGCCGGATGGTTTTTTTTTTGCCTTCCTCTGGATCAACATGTTAGGCTACGGGTTGAACTAGATGGACTTAAAGTCTCCCTTCAACCTTAAAAACTATGTTACTATCTGTGGACAAGGGTGGCGCTGCTCATAAACAAAAAAGCAGTCTGTCCAAAGAAACGCTATGCAACATAGTCATCCAGCGCGATAATGACGTTCATGCTAATCATATATATTATATAATCAAAAAAAAAAAATGGGAAAAGTCAGCCAATGCCTTCAGGAAACAAATCAGCACTGCGATACTACAATGCGGAGCATTCCTCTCATCCATGCAGAGTGTCGTGTCTTCATAGAGGCAATATATTCAGACAGGAGATTTCTCTGGCAGCATAACACAGATGCCCGTCCTACCAGTCCGGTCTATATAAACACTAGACATCGCTCCGTCCACCAGGAAAGGGTTAATATTGAGAACGGCTAGAATCAGACAATCCGGACTATTACAGAATGAAACATCACGATGTACCTGTAGAAGAGCACATACGCCTCCGCGTTCTGCACGGTGGCCTCCGACACTTCCGTGACACTTTGGTCGTCAAATTCGTACCAGAGATTGTTCAGATTGTTGCGACAATAAGCGATGTAGTGTCCGCCTGGACGATAAAGGGTTAATCACAATTATGAACGCAGCTCTGCAGCATCAGCATGTATTCATAATGCATCAGAGAGAGAACTCTGCAGACATTACTGATATAACACACAGATGGGGCTGGTGTATTACATCCGTCCCCATCCCCCACTGCATTACGTCCGACCCTGCCCACCACCACCACCATGTATTACATCTGGCCGCTGCCACCACAACAGTGTATTACATCCATCCACCACCACCACCCTGCATTACATCCGTCCCCCTCACCCTCTCCCCTGGTGTATTACATCTATCCCTGTCCCCCCTCCCAGTGTATTACATCCATATCCCTCTCCCCCCACCCCCCCCGATGTATTAGGTCAGTTCTCTCACACTAACCCCCACCCCAAAAACATCCCTTTTGGTGTATTACGGCCAACTCTGTCCCCACCAATATATTACATCTGGCCCTGTCTTCCCAACCCTGAGTATTACATCCCCCCCACCCCCAACTCCCCCATGCATTACAGCCAGCCCTCTGGTGTATTACGTCCAGCTCCGTCCCCACCGGTATATTACATCTGACCTGTATCTCCCCCCCCCCCCCCCCCGTGTATTACGTCCAGCCCCCCCGGTGTATTACGTTCGTCCCTGTCCCCCTCCCCAGTGTATTATGTCCGTCCCCTGTGCAACCCCCTTCCCCCAGTGTATTACGTCCAGCTCCATCCCCACCCCTCTCCCATGGTATATTACATCTGGCCCTGTCCCCCCGCCCCCGTGTATTACATCCAGCCCCCCAGTGTATTACATTCGCCCCCACCCTTCCACCACGGTGTATTAAATCTGACCCTGTCCCCCCGCCCCCGTGTATTACATCCAGCCCCCCAGTGTATTACATTCGCCCCCACCCCTCTCCCACGGTATATTACATCTGACCCTGTCCCCATATGCACTGAGAATCACTCACTCGCCGCCGGCAGCCTGGTCGTTGCTGTGGAGGTGACCACAGATACTCACTGCTGGCCGTGCCATGGTGGCAGATGACAGACAAGAGGTCGTAGGTGACGATATGATTGGGACTGTCCTTTGCGAGGAACGGCTGCAGGTCCAGACCCTCGAGCGGGAACGACACGTGGGTCCCGATTTTAGTGGAGAACATGAGCTCATGTCTGAACCTCTTCAGGTGAATGCTCAGGATCTGCAAGAGACAGATATTAATGATGACGTCAAAAGATAACCGCCCTGCACCATAACCAAGCGCCCCTATATTCAGGGAGTGATGCACTGCTAATCCCATTGCATGCTGGGAATTATAGGCTACCACTGGGTAAAACCTTGTAAGGTCACGCCCACACTTTCTTACTTTTTCTATGCCGGGCGAGGGCTTGTGCACTGCGGGACAAGCTGTAGTTTTACGTCCGCAACCCCCCACCCCCAAGTTGATGGCTGATTAAATCAGCCATCAAGTGTGGGAAAGATGCAGGCCCAGCGCCGGACGCATCAAGGGCAGCAACATGACTGAAGATGTAGATATATATATCATCGGTCGTAAAGGGGTTAAACCGCTGTGATCGGCACTCACTCCAATGGCAGCCATTACAATTGCATACGCTTATATAACAGCTCCAGAGCCCGCTCCATACCGTAAATGTATGGGGGATGTAGCCAGGGGGTTAATGCAAGGCCTGAAGAACGCACCTCGGGAAACTTTTGAACTTTGCAAAACTTGACGCCATTTCGTAACCTGGAAAGTATTAAATGAGAAAAATCAATTAAATTGTATGGAAGACAATTGTGGAGATCACGCGTTCTGGTCTTCTAGATTCTTTATTAAATGGAGCATCCGACAGCTCGAAAGGCGTGAGAATTTCTGATATATAAAATAAGATCCCTCTGTGCCGTCCACATCCCCGATGTGGCAGATGGAATATTATAGGGACCATCCCCCTTGATTAAATTATATTATAGTTTTGGATAGAGAATATTTTTAAAAATTTAGGAGAAAGACAATACTCACTTTTTGCATTTCTCACAGCTGTACATGTTGTCACCTGCACAAGATGGATTCAATATTATCAGTTATCATTTACTACCATAAACTATTTCTCTGCAAGGAGGAGATCAATGCAAGTAACCATGTCGTCTTCTCCAAAAAAAAAAAAAAATAAATAAAAAGTCATATCTGCCCCACAAAGCGTAGCGCCACTGTTCACACTCAGCTGGAGACCGTTTCACATATTAGTTTCTTTGCTACATGAGCCATCCGTTACTTTTACAGACAGATCACAGATACATTACAATCAATGTGTCTTTATGGGTTTCTGTAGCCTTTTTTTTTTTTAGGGGTGAACATACAACAAACTTGTCTTATTTTGATCTGTGTTTTAGGATCAAACTTATCAGTGCAAATCAATGGCTCAAACAGCAGAAACAGATGGCGTCTGGACATTAATTTATCATTTAGGTAGCAGAAGAGAACATCATTTTTCAGACGACAAAGACAGATGCAACAAAAATTAAAAAAAAAAGAAAAAGAAAAATGGGTCCATCGCACTGAAAATACATCTAGGATCACAATATATAACGTGTGAAACAGAACAGCGTAACTCACCTTTCAGTTCGTCCCTGGCAAAGAAAGCTGCAAGGCAATCCTGCAGGGTGACAGTGGGACCCCAAAACCAACTGAGGGGGTACATGAAAGAACAAGTTACATATGATTGGATACAAAGCAGTTAAAACTGTCAGCAGACCATCGACCGCCATCGGTACCTCTTAAAATATTCCAGGAAGAAGGCTACCCATCCTTGAGGAGCGTACGCCTCGCCGCAGGAGCCTGCCTTCACTAAAGACGTCTGATGGCTGGACGAGTGCAACTTCGCCAAATCTTCCTTCCCCGGGATCGGAAGGGAAAGGTCCTGAAATGTTTCCAGTGTTACAGAGATCTAAAAAAAGCAGAAAAATAGAATATTGTAGTAATCATTCACCAAAATGTGTTTAGAAAAAGAAAAAAATCTGATAAACAAGTTTGGCATCGCCATGGGATGAAACTGAATGGGAGAGACAGATTAGATATTAGAAAAATTTTTTTGACAGTGAGGGCAATCAATGAGTGGAACAGGCTGCCACGAGAGGTGGTGAGTTCTCCTTCAATAGAAGTCTTCAAACAGAGGCTGGACAGACATCTGTCTGGGATGATTTAGCGAATCCTGCTTTGAGCAGGGGGTTGGACCAGATGGCCCAGGAGGTCCCTTCCAACTCTACCATTCTATGATTCTATGTCCGTAAAATTCAGATCAATATATAAAATTATGTAACTTATATGCTAAACGCTGAAAAGGGGGGGGGGGGGGGGGAGGTGAAACCCCAGAATTTCTATTTGGTACCATTTTGGGGGAGGTGCAGTGACCAATAAAAAACAGGTTCCATCGACCACAAACTAGAAAAGGGCACAGGTGTCTAAAAATGGTGACAAAAAAAGAAAGGTTTTAAGTCATAAAACGTAGGAAAAGCAGTAGGTAGTTATCGCTGTAATCGTACAGAACTGAAGATTTGCGCTTCCAGGCTATTTTCGCTGCAAATATGAAAAGCAAAAAAAAAAAAAGAAAAAAAGTGTCGGAATTGGAATTTTTTTTTATCCTCAGCATTGGAAATTTTATTTTTTACCCACTTACTTTTTCAGAACTTTATCCAATAAAAATAATGTAATCATTCAAAATTACATCTCATCTTGCAAAGCTTTGTGGATGAAAAAAACAAAAAAAAGTTAGGAGGAAAAAACAAAAACAAAAAGTACAAAAAAGAATAGAATAGAAAAGCCTGGTCATAAAAGGGGTAAGACTGTGGTGTGGTTAGACTGTGTCGGGGATGGTTTTGGAACGGCAGGTTATGACCCAGTTAATTTCAGACGATTCTTGTTCGCGAGCACAACTCACCCGATCACACGTCAGACACTGAACCGAGCTCACAATGGTGCCGTCAAAAACATCCGATATCACGCTGCGATACTTCTTCTGCCGCTTCTTCTTGGGAAGGCAAACGGTGGGGGCTGAAAACAGAAAATGACGGCTCAGATCTGTGATTGTAAATCCAGGCATTGCTGGTGAGTAGACCTATGGATACCTTTTTTATAGCTTGTCCAAAGAGATCCAGATTTCGGGGGGCTGCTTGACACGTGAGGCGCAGAGCCGTCACCGAGCAGGGCAGTCTGAGAGGCAGACAGGTCATTCATGATGACTTCTGTGGCATAGTCTACAACATAAAACATGACACGCTGAGTCCCCATGTGGTGCGTTTGACGGCGGGGCACTGACCGCGGCCCGTCACTTACCCGATATCCGACTCTGAATCTGGACCTTTACAGTTCCTTGGGAGGAGTATTCATTGTCTTCCGCCAGGCTCTCCAGATCTTGCAGGCAGTTGTTCTGGGTTACATGGTTAGAGTTCTTCTTTTCTTTCTGCCAGGACTTCACCGCCTCCTGCTCCTTTTGATCCTCCTGGATTAGCATGGCCGATTCGGACAGTTCCTCAGATAGCTTCCGACTCTCGGTTTCCGTGTGATCACTGCTGGATCCGGACTCGCAGGACTGGAAGTCATTGTCCGATTGGTTCTTCTCTTCTTCCATGGTTTCTGCCAAGATCCCGGGCTGAGTTTCCTCTTCTGCCTCGAACACTTGCTCTTTGAGCTCTTCATGTAAAATATCCATCAGACAGCGCAGGAATTCCTGGGCATCCTGCAAGGGTACGGAGGGAGATTTTTTTTCTATAATTTATTGATGGCTGACACAGACATTGACAGCTAGTGGTTCGCCTTTTCAATTCTTCCTTGCCACTTGCAGGTAAAGCAATTTACCAGCCAGTCATATAATCAAAGAGCCAAGCATCAAATCAGTGAAGGTGTCAGAGAAAGTGTCAGACCGTCTCTGAGGACCTTCTCACCATCACACAGCACCAGTCCCAAGACAACAGACAGTCTCTGAGGACCTTCCCACCATCACACAGCACCGATGCCGAGAGACGCCGCAGGCGGAGGAGTCTTACCTGTTGGGAGTAGCCGCGAAAGGTCGGGTTTACTGTTTTTATGCCTTGGAACAGATTAGTAGGTATGACAGAGCCAGGCCTGGGGAGAACAGGGAGAAGGACAGAAGACCAGGACAGGGATCTGTTAGATGATTAACTCGACCGATTAGAAAACAAGTTCACATTTCAGATATTGAAGCGACACAATCCAACAACTCGGTTCACTACGGAGGTCACAAAAATGGTGTCTACAATGAAAAGACTGGAAGATGGGGGAGGTTAAGGAGTAGGAGACAGAACGGGAACGCGCTCATCTTATGTCATGGGGAAGATATTCGGACCTACCGGTTCTTGTGCCAGATCTCAGACATCAGCTTCTGATAGCTTTTACACAGAGCGGGCTTCTTATCTGTACGAGCAAGTCCACCGCAGTCCAGGAAGAAAAGCGTCAGCGGGGGGCTGGGGAAAAGGAGAGGACAGAATCTGCTTGGTATTTGCAAGTGGAATGGAGGACACTTGGTAAATAATAACGCGGGGCCCTGGCGCTCAAAGTAGTGATAATTTGCGCAAAATTTTACAATTGACTCATTAGATTCACGATCTGATCTAATAGAGGGAAGTGCCCTGCTTAAAAAGTTGTATTGGTGTAATTTTATCGTAATAGTGCCAAGCTTCTCTTGCTGCCTAAGGACCGACCACCGCTGGGTGGCCGAACATGCCCAGTGGTTGCAAGCTCTATTTTTGAGCTTGTAAGTGGTGATGAGCGAGCGTGCTTGGATGAGGCGTTATTGGAGCATGCCCGTGTGCTAATAGTATTCAAGCACGCCAAAGAAACCCTATGTTTGAGTCGCCGTGGCAGAACGTCTCGCGGCTGTTCGACAGTCGCGCACATACAGTGATTGCCTGTTTATTAAGCAGTCCCTACATATGTTGCGACTGCTGAACAGCCACGAGACATGCAGGCGCGGCGACTCGAGCATAGTATTCCAGCACGCCAAAGATACTGTATTAGCACACGACCGTGCTCCGATATCACCTTATCCCAGCGCGCGCGCGCTCATCACTGCTTGTAAGCACTTCTGTGAAGCTACCAGGATGGATGGAGCACGCCGTTAGTCTGACCCCGGATAGCCTCATTGCAGGGCTTACAACCTAGACAACGGCAGTCGGTCGGTCTCCTAGGAAACAAGGTTAAAATCTCAAAAACAGCTTATGGTTTTGATAAACGGTAAATTGTAAATGTGCTTGTATATAGAGGCAATATGTAAGAGGACGGGACGATCTGCTAATAAAAATAGAGTTGCAAAGAAGATGAAGATCAATAAAGATTTGGTGCAGTTTACACCATCATGTGACGGCAGCCACAAAAATCAAACAACTGCTACATGGGAATACTAGTCATAAATGGACAGAATGGCAAAAGCCGATCCGAGCAGATCCCGCAGAGCGGGACAAGGCGGCCTCAGGCCATGATCACACGGGGTGTGACGGGCCTCAGGTAGTTGTGTACGCTCGTCCGCAGGGCAGATGGGTGTAGTTGTGCGCACATACGTAGATGGCGTGGAGCGTACACAGCAGCGTGCTTACCAGTTGGACAGCGCCTGCAGAGCGGCATTCATGTAACACGTGTTTCCGATGTTCTTCAGTCCGGTGAGACCTACACATTATATATAATGCAATCAGCCGATCAATAACACGACAGGCTCAAGAGAGGAGTAATACACTGTCTGTGCCGAGACGGGGCACAAAAGGACAAGATATGCACCACAGAGGTTTCCTAAGTAATGGTGGAAAAGGTGGTCCGCCATTCCTCCAGACCCCCGTACATGCACAGCTTGTAAAGAGGAGAGGGGATTAAGCATCTCCCCATGAGAACAAAGGAAAGGCCAAGTTGAAATCCAACAGCCTCATCATCTGCATCATCGACCATTAGTAGAGAGTCAGCTCTTCCCTACACGGTGGCTTGTGAAAGTATTCACCCCCTTGGCTCTTTACCTATTTTGTTACATTACAACTGTGTGCAAATATTTCTGTAATCCGGTTAATGTGTGATGTATCAGCATTAAATAGTCTAGTTTGGTGAAGTGAGAAAAATATAGGCATAAATTACATTTATGGGATCAAATAATTCAAAATTGCATATGTATTCACCGCTTTTACTATGAAGCCTTTAATAATTTCTGGTGCAAGCAATTCCTTTCAGAAGTCCCATGCTTAGTGACAGATTGCACACAGGGGTACATCCTAAGTGTCACGTGTCTGTCAGTATATACACTTTACCTTTTCTGAAAGGCCACAGAGGCTGCAACACCATTAACAAGAGGCACCACTGTCCAAACACCGCCATGGAGATGTCCAAACACCGCCATGGAGACCAAGGAGATGTCCAAACACCGCCATGGAGACCAAGGAGATGTCCAAACACCGCCATGGAGACCAAGGAGATGTCCAAACACCGCCATGGAGACCAAGGAGATGTCCAAACACCGCCATGGAGACCAAGGAGATGTCCAAACACCGCCATGGAGACCAAGGAGATGTCCAAACACCGCCATGGAGACCAAGGAGATGTCCAAACACCGCCATGGAGACCAAGGAGATGTCCAAACACCGCCATGGAGACCAAGGAGATGTCCAAACACCGCCATGGAGACCAAGGAGATGTCCAAACACCACCATGCAGACCAAGGAGATGTCCAAACAACACCATGAAGACCGAGGAGATCTCCAAACAACACCATGAAGACCGAGGAGATCTCCAAACAAGTCAGGGACAAAGTTGTTGAGAAGTACAAGTCAGGGTTGGGGTATAAAAAAAATCTCAATCTCTGATGATCCCCCGGAGCACCATTAAATCCATTATCATCAAATGGAAAAAATATGGTACCACAACAAACATCAGCCCGGGCAAGGAGGGCATTAATCAGAGAGGCAGCACAGAGACCAGAGGTAACCCTGAAGAAGCTGCAGAGTTCCCAAACAGAAACTGGAGTGTCTCTCCATACGACCACAATAAGCCGTACACTATATAGAGGTGGCCTTTATGGAAGAGTGGGCAGAAAAAAGCCGTTACTTACACACACACAAATTGTAAGGCTCATTTTGAATATGCTAAGACATTTGGAAGACTCTTCAAATGTATGGTGGAAGGTGCAGTGGTCAGAAGAGATCAAAATTGAAATTTGTGGCCAGCCAAGGTAAACGCTATGTCTGGCGCCAACCAACAGCTCATCACCCCAAGGACACTATCCCCACAGTGAAACATGGTGGAAGTATTATGCTGTGGGGATGTTTATGGGTAGCAGGGACAGGGTAAATGGTCCGAGTCGAGGGGAAGATGAATGTTGCGAAATACAGGAATATTCTTGAGCAAAACCTGTTTCAATCAGTCAGTGATTTGAGACTAGGACGGAGGTTCACCTTCCAACAAGACAATGACCCAAAGCATACTGCTAAAGCAACACTCGAGTGGTGTAAGGGGATAAGTCTAAATGTTCCGGAGTGGCCGAGTCACAGCCCACACCTTAATCCAATGGAGAATCTGTGGTCAGACGTGAAGATCGCTGATCACTAGAGGAAACATCTAACCTGAAGGAGATGGAGCAGTTTTCCTTGAGGAATGGGAAAAAATCCCAGTGACAAGATGTGGAAAGATCATAGAGCCTTATCCAAAGTGACTTGCAGCTGTAACTGCCACAAAAAGGAGGCTATACAAAGTATAGTATACTTTAGGGGGGTGAATAGTTATGCACAATAAAGTTTTCAGTTTTTTTTCTCCTATTTGTTGTTTGCTTCACAATAAAAAGAAAACCAAACGCTCACAGTTGTCGGCATATTCTTTACATGAACTGATGCAAACCCTCAGAGGGAAAAAAAAACCAAAACACCACCACTAAAATTACAAGCTGTGTGGTAGCGAAACGAGAAAAATGCCAAGGGGGTGAATAATTTTGAAGCCACTGTATTTATTGGGGGATGACGGCCTGATCTACCAACACCACAGAAATATGGTCAGCAGATTCCATTTGATTATAATCAGTCCAAATCAAACGTGTCCTAATCACAGCAAAATTATGAGATCTCGTCAAATCCAAAAGCAGAATAAAGACGCGGCTAAAAACCCACATTATTGTCACTTCCCCTTACACCACAGCTCCCCAGTTTAGCACATTGGTTTTCAATTCTTCTGGTGCACGCAGTCACATTGGGGGGACAGTGCGGACGCTTGTCACAAGTCTCAGACCCAGAATAAGCGGAGAAGCTCTAGCAGGGGGGATAGAGGAGCCAGAGCAGGGGGACAGGGGAGCCGGAGCGGAAGGGGGGATTGGGGACAGAGGAGCCGGAGCAAGGGGGGGGGGTTAGAGGAGCCGAAGCACAGCAGAGCGTTGTAGAACAGGAGAGTATAAGGTGTCTTATTTTAACCCCTGGCCAGCCGTCATGTTACTGGATTCGTGTAACGAATTTATTTCGTTTATCACTAGGGAATACAATGTATCAGCAAGGAATTGCGCCCCCTTGTGTTTAAAATACAGTGGGCTCCTAACATTTGGCCATGTGAACAGCCCTATGGCACAGCACTAGCCTCGTATCTGAGACCCCCCCGTTACGGGTAGTGGCGGGGTCGTGCACACCTCGGCTCTTCAGCTCGTCTTCTTCCAGCTCGATGTCCAAGTTCTCATACATCACAGCCGGCGGCGTCTTCAGAGTCAGATTCGATGTCATCCTTGATTCCTTTGGGATAAAACAGACCTTTACTATAGATCCTGCCTACACAACGGCTCTGCTCCTCCATCTTGGTCTTTCTCGGCAGCTCGTACCTGCGCAGGGACGCTCTCCTGGGGTTTGGCGTTAGGAGCAGGCGGGGACCTCAGCTTCCGCTCCAGGAACACTTCTTTACTGCAGGTGTAGCACCAGACCCGCAGCGTGGTGAGGTTCACAGTGAGGCAATGTTTGGTGTCCTATATGAAGGGGTTAATAACGATATACAGCAGATTACTAGCCAAACTTCTGACAACAGCGCCACTCTGGTGCATAGGCTGCGTCTGGTACTGCAGCTTGGCCCCACTCTAGTGAATACTGCAATACTGAGAGCAACCAATGGACATTAGTGGTGAAGTTTTCGTAGAGATTACTGAAGAATTATTAGGAAGAGAAAAACAACAACTTGTTTTACTTAAAGAGGTTGTCTAATAGGTGTAAAAAATGGCAGCCGAAACCGTAAAAAAAAAAAAAAAAAAAAAAATTACTGGCAAATAATAGGCGGGTACGTGCCATAGATTTTGGCATCACTAGTGCGGGCACGGCAGAGGCTTTTATCTTTTCTAATCAGGGAATTCTAAGTTAAACGGATCTCCAGTAAAGGAAAGCGATAACTTATAGATTACTGGGGGTCCGACCGCTGGGACTTGCAATGACCAAGGATTGTCAATGACCAGGATTATCAAGTCAATGTTTTGGAGCGGACATCACAAAGCCCTGATCTCAATCCTATTGAAAATTTATGGGCAAAGCTGGAAAGTCCAGTGCAAGCAAGGCGACCTACAAACCTGGAGCAGTTACACCAGTTTTTTCAAGAGGAGTGGGTCCAAATTCCGACCAACTATAGTGAGAAGCTTATGGAAGGAGATCCCAAACATCTGACCCAAGTAATTCAGGTTAAGGGCAATGGCACCAAATACTAATGAAATGGATGGAAACTTTTGACTTTGCAGTAAGTAATAAAAATGCCTTAAAACATTCTCTCTCATTATTCTGGGATTTGGTAAATATTAATAACTAGCTGAAGAGCCTGGCGCTGCCCGGGCATAGTAACTAACTGTGGTTAGTTAAAGAAAATTATAATTATCTTCCATCTCATAGTCCCGTGCCCATATACCCATCACACATTCTCCATCCCATAGTCCAGTGCCCATATACCCATCACACATTCTCCATCCCATAGTCCAGTGCCCATATACCCATCATACATATTCTCCATCCCATAGTCCAGTGCCCATATACCCATCATACATATCAGCCATACCATAGTCCAGTGCCCATATACCCATCATACATATTCTCCATCCCATAGTCCAGTGCCCATATACCCATCATACATATTCTCCATCCCATAGTCCAGTGCCCATATACCCATCATACATATTCTCCATCCCATAGTCCAGTGCCCATATACCCATCATACATATCCTCCATCCCATAGTCCAGTGCCCATATACCCATCATACATATCCTCCATCCCATAGTCCAGTGCCCATATACCCATCATACATATTCTCCATCCCATAGTCCAGTGCCCATATACCCATCATACATATTCTCCATCCCATAGTCCAGTGCCCATATACCCATCATACATATCAGCCATACCATAGTCCCATGCCCATATACCCATCATACATATCCTCCATCCCATAGTCCAGTGCCCATATACCCATCACATCCTCCATCTCATAGGTCAACCATTATGACATCATGAGGGGCGGGGCTTGATACGCACACACTGCTTCTCCATTATGTAGATAGGGGCAAAATTGTTTGGTGAATTGGAACGCGCGGGGTTAAAATTTTGCCTCACAACATAGCCTAGGACGCTCTCGGGGTCCAGACGTGTGACTGTGCCAAATTTTGTGGCTGTAGCTGCGACGGTGCGGATGCCAATCCCGGACATACACACATACATACACACTTTGAGCTTTATATATTAGATTATGTTAATCCTAATTGTCCTAAAACGGGAAAGGTTTATTCTGATTTCATGTGAGATACTGAGAAAAACCTGCAGATGTGTCTTTATATATAGTGGATGGAAACTTCTGGCTTCACCTGTGCATATAATCACACAATAGTCAGGAGCTGGAGATCTCCTCCTCAATAATAACCATCACACAGATCCCTGGGGAGCAGATTGCAGCACAGGAGAAATATCAGCACGTTTCACCAGACGACGCTGCCCGACCTGCGCTTGTCTGCTCCAGACTCCGCTCTGCAACCACCGACTTCCACAGTGTCTGGGAACAATGATTACTGAGAATCGCTACCAGTTATAGAAACATACAGAGAGAAGACGACCGGGAAAGCTGGAGGACATCCAACATGGCCACCCGCACATGTCCCAGCTTTTCCAGGCTCCTGAACATCAGATCCATTTATGCCGTGATCTCATATCATTGCACATGATCCGGGGATGTTGCACTGCAGATTTGTTGTGATGCAGACAGTACAATCCGCAGTGAAATGTTGCAGATATCAGATCCGCAGTGTCGGGCGATTTATGCTGTAGATTTTCTCTGCAGCAGGTTTTGTGAAATTTCGTCCTCGATGCTTATGCAGGATGGGAAATCCTCCACAAATCCGCCCCGTGGAGCACATTTAATGCTCTATACACAGAAAAATCAACTGAACCCGTCAGTTTCTCAGGACTAACCAACCATCTATTTAGCTGATCAGTGGGGGGCGCCAAAAATTGCCGGATAGATATCGGTGCACCACAAATGGTGGCAAAAACCTCATTTACATTTTTAGGAATACAAAAAGAAATAAAATCCTAATATAGAACAAAGTGTCCGATAATTATCCAGGAAGGCATCCAGTGGGTGGAGGTCCCCATATGTCCAGGTGATGGCGCCTGCACTACATAATGCACGTCTGCAGATGAGGATGCAGAAGTAATCACCTCCACGGTGTGCATCATGCAGTCACCTAAATGTCAGATTCCACCACCTGCGAGGGGTGCTGCGCCAGGTAAAGATTCAGCAACACTGACCTGAGAATGAGTAGTGCTGTGGTCCACGTGCGACTCTCCGCAGCCGATATAGGAGCAGCCATTCTACAGAGAGAGCGCGCAAGAGTTACTGGACGGCAGAGAACGGCACTGGAGATCATCAGAAGAAGCCGGCTTACCTCTAAACAAGCCCAGAGGTTTGGTCCCTTGACTTTGCAGTCTTGGCAGATCCCCTGCACAGGATAACAACAAGAGAACACAGCGTTATAGGAAGATATTCCTGGAGTTACTACCTCACAGCTGGACGGATCCGCTGCACCCGAGGATCAGACATCACACAGCGCTGCATCGAAGACATGCAAAATAAAAACAAACAAAAAAAAAAAAAAACGCACATCTTGCAGCTTCCAGTTAAGGACAGAAATATTAATTGTTGATGGGACTGGAATAAGATTTCTGAGCAGGAAATGAAGAAAGAACTTTCTGGGAATGTGAACGTGTGGGAAAGCGCGGTGCTCCAGTGTCATGGCAGTAAATGGGCACCTGCTGTGTGTGTGGAGGGGGATGAAAGGCCAAGGAATATGGTCAGACCTCCGAGGCATATGGCCACCTCCTAGCTTAAAACTGGCCCCCAGCCATAACAATAATATTAGCTAATCATAACCAACTGAGCTAATAAATGATGGTGCCCAATCCGTCCCGCTGGCAAGTGCCCAGTGCCAAGCGAGGAGCCCCAACTAGTGCCCATATAAAAGGCAAGCAACGGCCAAAGCCCTCATACCAGTCCCAGCCATCATTCACATGGTAGTAGGAGTCAAAACCAAGTGCCCACATAGTAGTTAAGATCCAGAGTGGCCCTGAAGCATCTCGAGCCCCACCTACTGCCCGAGAAGCATCTCGAGCCCCACCTACTGCCCGAGAAGCATCTCGAGCCCCACCTACTGCCCGAGAAGCATCTCGAGCCCCACCTACTGCCCGAGAAGCATCTCGAGCCCCACCTACTGCCCGAGAAGCATCTCGAGCCCCACCTACTGCCCGAGAAGCATCTCGAGCCCCACCTACTGCCCGAGAAGCATCTCGAGCCCCACCTACTGCCCGAGAAGCATCTCGAGCCCCACCTACTGCCCGAGAAGCATCTCGAGCCCCACCTACTGCCCGAGAAGCATCTCGAGCCCCACCTACTGCCCGAGAAGCATCTCGAGCCCCACCTACTGCCCGAGAAGCATCTCGAGCCCCGCCTACTGCCCGTGAAGCATCTCGAGCCCCGCCTACTGCCCGTGAAGCATCTCGAGCCCCGCCTACTGCCCGTGAAGCATCTCGAGCCCCGCCTACTGCCCGTGAAGCATCTCGAGCCCCGCCTACTGCCCGTGAAGCATCTCGAGCCCCGCCTACTGCCCGAGAAGCATCTCGAGCCCCGCCTACTGCCCGAGAAGCCTCTCGAGCCCCGCCTACTGCCCGAGAAGCCTCTCGAGCCCCGCCTACTGCCCCAGAAGCCTCTCGAGCCCCGCCTACTGCCCCAGAAGCCTCTCGAGCCCCGCCTACTGCCCCAGAAGCCTCTCGAGCCCCGCCTACTGCCCCAGAAGCCTCTCGAGCCCCGCCTACTGCCCCAGAAGCCTCTCGAGCCCCGCCTACTGCCCCAGAAGCCTCTCGAGCCCCGCCTACTGCCCCAGAAGCCTCTCGAGCCCCGCCTACTGCCCCAGAAGCCTCTCGAGCCCCGCCTACTGCCCCAGAAGCCTCTCGAGCCCCGCCTACTGCCCCAGAAGCCTCTCGAGCCCCGCCTACTGCCCCAGAAGCCTCTCGAGCCCCGCCTACTGCCCCAGAAGCCTCTCGAGCCCCGCCTACTGCCCCAGAAGCCTCTCGAGCCCCGCCTACTGCCCAAGAAGCCTCTCGAGCCCCGCCTACTGCCCAAGAAGCATCTCGAGCCCCGCCTACTGCCCAAGAAGCATCTCGAGCCCCGCCTACTGCCCAAGAAGCATCTCGAGCCCCGCCTACTGCCCAAGAAGCATCTCGAGCCCCGCCTACTGCCCAAGAAGCATCTCGAGCCCCGCCTACTGCCCAAGAAGCATCTCGAGCCCCGCCTACTGCCCAAGAAGCATCTCGAGCCCCGCCTACTGCCCAAGAAGCATCTCGAGCCCCGCCTACTGCCCAAGAAGCATCTCGAGCCCCGCCTACTGCCCAAGAAGCATCTCGAGCCCCGCCTACTGCCCAAGAAGCATCTCGAGCCCCGCCTACTGCCCAAGAAGCATCTCGAGCCCCGCCTACTGCCCAAGAAGCATCTCGAGCCCCGCCTACTGCCCAAGAAGCATCTCGAGCCCCGCCTACTGCCCAAGAAGCATCTCGAGCCCCGCCTACTGCCCAAGAAGCATCTCGAGCCCCGCCTACTGCCCAAGAAGCATCTCGAGCCCCGCCTACTGCCCAAGAAGCATCTCGAGCCCCGCCTACTGCCCAAGAAGCATCTCGAGCCCCGCCTACTGCCCAAGAAGCATCTCGAGCCCCGCCTACTGCCCAAGAAGCATCTCGAGCCCCGCCTACTGCCCAAGAAGCATCTCGAGCCCCATCTACTGCCCAAGAAGCATCTCGAGCTCCATCTACTGCCCATGAAGCATCTCGAGCTCCATCTACTGCCCAAGAAGCATCTTGAGCTCCATCTACTGCCCATGAATCATTTCGAGCTCCATCTACTGCCCATGAATCATTTCGAGCTCCATCTACTGCCCAGGAATCATCTCGAGCTCCATCTACTGCCCAACAAGCATCTCGAGCCCCATCTACTGCCCACATTTCAGACGCAGTCCTTTTAATGGTTCTGACTCGATCCAGTGCCCACATACAAGTAAAGGGCCCACCTGGTAATTACAGCCTTGTCCAGTGGCCACATTTCAGCCACAGCACTAATAGTCATCACTCACCACAGTGCCCCCATAATAGCAGCAGCTATGATCTAGCTCTGTGGGCTCTTTCTGCCCAGTATGACCAGTCTCTTGCAGAATACCACGCCAGGTACAGCAGGGTACTAGGGACGGCCGTCACATCGGACCAGGTGACGAGTGGTCTGTCCGGCATGGTGCTGGTCTACGTAGGTTCTCATGTAAAGGTCTATGACTGATCTTGCATTTTATAGGAACGATGACTCACGTGAGATTTCTGAATCAGATCTTCTTTGGTCACTTCGCCCACAGACTCTAGATGGGGGCAGTCACATGCCAAGGAGGACATTGTAAAGTCCGAAGCCTCTCGTTCTGCAAAATAAAAAAAAATAAATAAAATCTTCTATACAGTGATGCCAGAAACGAGAGCGCGTGGTAACGGAGCACAGATCCTGTATCACAGCAGACAACTCCCCCCTGTCCAGGTCCAACAGGGAACACCTGCTGGATACGAGGCCATGTCACGAAAAACCCCATTAATATCATAGAGGTAGCAGCGCTGCACACAATCACACATACACCGGAGTATAAAACGGGGTATGAGAGAGGAATTACATCCAACATGGAAGTCGGCGAGCACAGGGCGGTCGTGTATCCTCCAGCGCCTCGCCGGCAGCTGACCGAGGCCTAATAAATAATATATAAGGCTGGAGGTGAGAATGTATCGACCCCCTATACTGTGACGTGTAAGCGGCTCCTGCACGAGAGCGGAACGCGCGGGTGTACAGAACATTCTCTGCGCAGAGCGACACTTACACACAGGGAGGTCACTTACTACACAAGTCATAGGCAGGTAATGGGGGCCAGGGAAATATCACAGGTGGTTACATTATAGCCACATGTTGCATTGCTGACATCTGAAGACCTGCAACATTTCCATTCCTAAGCACAATGGTATCCCAGCCGCTGGGAGTGCAGCCATGTCCGGTCCTGACGGACATCCAATGTGAATTTTACGAAATTCATTTTGGGCAAATCAATTCAATCTGAATAAAATGAAGCAATGAAAATTTCGTGAAAAGGCGTTTATCACACTCCGAAAGCCTCTCCAGAGCCCACAGCAAAATAAAGGAGAGAAAGGGTTAAAACATAATAAAGTACACTGTACTCCCCTATATTACACCGCCTCCACCGCTGCCCCCAATCCTCTGCGTCAGACTTTGGTTCTACCAGCGACAAGGCCAGGGATTGGTCTCATCTAGTCACATGGGGGGAGAGGTGGGACAATGTACGTGGTGACGAGAGTCAGCTCCCCCATCACTACGTGAAGACAAATCACCGACCTCAGACCCAAAAGGACAAGAATCCAACAAAACATATGCTGAACCCCAATAACTGGATTAGTGAGAATCAAACCCAAACCACATCCAGCCTATATAACCCGGGGAGACACACAGAGCTCACATCCAGCCTATATAACCCGGGGAGACACACAGAGCTCACATCCAGCCTATATAACCCGGGGAGACACACAGAGCTCACATCCAGCCTATATTACTGGGAGAGACACACACAGCTCACATCCAGCCTATATAACCCGGGAGAGACACACAGAGCTCACATCCAGCCTATATTACTGGGAGAGACACACAGAGCTCACATCCAGCCTATATTACTGGGAGAGACACACAGAGCTCACATCCAGCCTATATTACTGGGAGAGACACACAGAGCTCACATCCAGCCTATATTACTGGGAGAGACACACAGAGCTCACATCCAGCCTATATTACTGGGAGAGACACACAGAGCTCACATCCAGCCTATATTACTGGGAGAGACACACAGGGCTCACATCCAGCCTATATTACTGGGAGAGACACACAGGGCTCACATCCAGCCTATATTACTGGGAGAGACACACAGGGCTCACATCCAGCCTATATTACTGGGAGAGACACACAGGGCTCACATCCAGCCTATATTACTGGGAGAGACACACAGGGCTCACATCCAGCCTATATTACTGGGAGAGACACACAGGGCTCACATCCAGCCTATATTACTGGGAGAGACACACAGGGCTCACATCCAGCCTATATTACTGGGAGAGACACACAGGGCTCACAGCCAGCCTATATTACTGGGAGAGACACACAGGGCTCACATCCAGCCTATATTACTGGGAGAGACACAGGGCTCACATCCAGCCTATATTACTGGGAGAGACACACAGAGCTCACATCCAGCCTATATTACTGGGAGAGACACACAGAGCTCACATCCAGTCTATATTACTGGGAGAGACACACAGAGCTCACATCCAGTCTATATTACTGGGAGAGACACAGAGCTCACATCCAGTCTATATTACTGGGAGAGACACACAGAGCTCACATCCAGTCTATATTACTGGGAGACACACACACACACCTCAAATCCAGCCTATATTACTGGGAGAGACACATACACCTTAAATCCAGCCTATATTACTGGGAGAGACACACTGGGCTCACATCCAGCCTATATTACTGGGAAAGACACCAAGCTCACATCCAACCTATACTACTGGGAGAAACACACAGAGCTCACATCCAGCCTATATCACTGGGACAGACACGCAGAGCTCACATCCAGCCTATATTACTGGGAGAGATACACAGAGCTCACATCCAGCCTATATTACTGGGACAGACACACATCCAGCCTATATTACTGGGAGAGATACAGAGCTCACATCCAGCCTATATTACTGGGACAGACACACAGAGCTCACATCCAGCCTATATCACTGGAAGCTATGTCCTCTTCCTGAACCCTTTACAGGCAGCTGTATCCTCCTCCTTTATCTGGGCTACAGAACATGCAGACATCTTATTACACGACTGATATATAATAATCTATAGGAGGTGAAATTCCTCCTCCAGGTTGGAGCTCGGCTACCAGACAGATGTTGCATGCAATCATTCCTCCACCTCTTCTTCTTTGGGAGATAGCAGCTATTGGGAGGACGTGCCTCCCCCATACTGCGCTCAATCTGCTGATGTGGAAGTTAAACCGACGGAGCAGAATAATGAGGAAATCACCGGATTCATTAATGACGAGGACCTTAGAAAAGTCTTACAGTTTCTTCTCCAGTCACATTTTATACTTCCTCTAATGCTGCCAGCCGGTGGCCAAAACATCAAGAAAAATACACAGCATGGAAATCAGAAAACTGTCACCGTGTAAGGCCATGTGCACACGCTGCGGTTCCGCTGCAGTTTTGACTGCAGCAGAACTGCAGCAGTTCTGCAGACAGTGTACAGTAGCATGTTATCCTATGGGATTAACATTCTGCTGTGCACATGCTGCGGATTTTTACCTGCGGAAAAGCTGCTGTTTTTTTTCCGCAGCATGTCAATTGTTTCTGCGGATTCTGCTGCGATTTGCCACCTATTCCATTGTCCAGGTGGCAAACCGCAAGGCAAAACCGCAGGCCAATACGCAGGTCATTATACCTGCGGTTCCGCAGGTATGAATCCGCAGATGAATCTGCAGTGTGTGCACGTAGCCTAAGGGTATGTGCACACACTGCGGATTCTGCTGCGGATTTGGCCTCTGTGGATCCGCAGCAGTTCCGCAGACAGTGTACAGTACCATGTAAGTCTATGGGATTTACAATCCGCAGTGCACATGCTGCGGTTTTTTCACTGCGGAAAAGCTGCGGTTTTAAATCCGCAGAAACAATTGACATGTCATTTCTTTCTGCGGATTCCGCTGCGGTTTGACATCTATTTCATTGTCCAGGTGTCAAACCACAGGGGAAAAAACTGCTGGACAATCCGCAGGTAAAACCGCTGGTCAATTTACCTGCGGATCTGCACGGAAAAATACACTGGTGAATCAGCAGCGTGTGCACAAAGCCTAACAACCAAAGAGGGAGAAACAGAAGCAAAAATACCTACAGTGAGAGCAGGGGACGTATAGAATCTATACGTACCCGGGACACAGTGTATAGAGGAAGAGCTCAGAATGGAGAGTATACAGGTACAAGGTATACACTGTACACACCCATTACACAGCTGTATATAATCTCCTCCTGTACATACTGTGGTGTATATATTATATATACCCACACACACACACAGTTAGGTCCATATATATTTGGACAGAGACAACATTTTTCTAATTTTGGTTCTAGACATTACCACAATGAATTTTAAACAAAACAATTCAGATGCAGTTGAAGTTCAGACTTTCAGCTTTCATTTGAGGGTATCCACATTAACATTGGATGAAGGGTTTAAGAATTTCAGCTCCTTAACATGTGCCACCCTGTTTTTAAAGGGACCAAAAGTATTTGGACAGATTAAATAGTTGTAAATAAAATGTTCATTTCTAGTACTTGTTTGAAAACCCTTTGTTGGCAATGACTGCCTGAAGTCTTGAACTCATGGACATCACCAGACGCTGTGTTTCCTCCTTTTTGAGGCTCTGCCAGGCCTTCACTGCGGTGGTTTTCAGTTGCTGTTGGTTTGTGGGCCTTTCTGTCTGAAGTTTAGTCTTTAACAAGTGAAATTCATGCTCAATTGGGTTGAGATCAGGTGACTGACTTGGCCATTCAAGAGTATTCCACTTCTTTGCTTTAATAAACTCCTGGGTTGCTTTGGCTTTATGTTTTGGGTCATTGTCCATCTGTAGTAGGAAACGACGACCAATCAGTGTGCCTGCATTTGGCTGGATCTGAGCACCCAGTATGGCTCTGAATACCTCAGGATTCATTCGGCTGCTTCTGTCCTGTGTCACATCATCAATAAACACTAGTGACCCAGTGCCACTGGCAGCCATGCATGCCCAAGCCATCACACTGCCTCCGCCGTGTCTTACAGATGGTGTGGTATGCTTTGGATCATGAGCTGTACCACGCCTTCGCCATACTTTTCTCTTTCCATCATTCTGGTAGAGGTTGATCTTGGTTTCATCTGTCCAAAGAATGTTCTTCCAGAACTGTGCTGGCTTTTTTAGATGTTTTTTAGCAAAGTCCAGTCTAGCCTTTTGATTCTTGGTGCTTATGAGTGGCTTGCACCGTGCAGTGAACCCTCTGTATTTACTTTCATGCAGTCTTCTCTTTATGGTAGATTTGGATATTGATACGCCTGCCTCCTGGAGAGTGTTGGTCACTTGGTTAGCTGTTGTGATGGGGTTTCTCTTCACCATGGAGATTATTCTGCGATCATCCACCACTGTTGTCTTCCGTGGGCGCCCAGGTCTTTTTGCATTGATGAGTTCACCAGTGCTTTCTTTCTTTCTGAGGATTTACCAAACTGTAGATTTTGCCACTCCTAATGTTGTAACAATTTCTCGGTTTGTTTTTTTCTGTTTTTGCAGCTTAAGGATGGCTTGTTTCATCTGCATGGAGAGCTCCTTTGACCGCATGTTTCCTTCACAGCAAAACCTTCCAAATGCGAGCACCACACATCAAATCAACTCCAGGCCTTTTATCTGCTTAATTGAGAATGACATAACGAAGGGATTGCCCACACCTGTCCATGAAATAGCCTTGGAGTCAATTGTCCAATTACTTTTGGTCCCTTTAAAAACAGGGTGGCACATGTTAAGGAGCTGAAACTCCTAAACCCTTCATCCAATGTTAATACCTTCAAATGAAAGCTGAAAGTCTGAACTTCAACTGCATATGAATTGTTTTGCTTGAAATTCATTGTGGTAATGTCTAGAACCAAAATGAGAAAAATGTTGTCTCTGTCCAAATATATATGGACCTAACTGTGTGTGTATATATCTCTCTCTCACATATGGGGTGCAGTATATAATAATAATAATAAATGTTATTTCTATAGCGCTGACATATTCCGCAGCACTTGACATTTCAGAGGGGACTTGTACAGACAATAGACATTACAGCATAACAATAATCACATAGATCATAACAGATACCAAGAGGAAAGAGGGCCCTGCTCACAAGCTTACAGTCTATGAGGAAAGAGGTAGACACGAAAGGTGGGTGGTAACAGTTGCCCTGATTGTATGGACCAACCATAATGTTAAGTGTGTAATAGTACAGACACAGAGGGCTAATGGATGTATAAAGCATGTGGGAATATGACGCGGGGAACCTGGTTATGGTAAAACTTTTGGCTCTGCCACACAGGGATAGATTAGGTTAATGTGTTGAGGCGGTAGGCCAGTCTGAATAAATGCGTTTTCAGGGCACGCTTAAAATTGTGGGGATTGGGGACTAATCGTATTGACCTGGGAAGTGCATTCCAAAGAATTGGCGCAGCACGTGTAAAGTCTTGGAGACGGTAGTGGGAGCTTCCGATTATTGAGGATACTAACCTCAGGTCATCAGCAGAACGGAGGGCGCGGGTAGGGTGGTATACTGAAACAAGGGAGGAGATGTAGGGTGGTGCTGAGCCATGGAGGGCTTTTTGGGTGAGGGTAATAAGTTTATATTGAATTCTGGAGTGGATGGGTAGCCAGTGTAATGACTGGCACAAAGTAGAGGCATCGGTGTAACGATTGGCGAGGAATATGATCCTGGCTGCAGCATTCAAGACAGATTGGAGGGGGGAGAGTTTGGGAAGAGGGAGACCGATTAGAAGAGAGTTACAATAGTCGAGAATGAATAAGAGAAAGGCTGTGTGCACACGCTGCGGATTTTGCTGCGGTTCCGCAGCGGTTTTGGCCGCTGCGGACCCGCAGCAGTTTTTGCTGCGGTGTACAGTACAATGATTCCCTATGGGAATCAAAAACCGCAGTGCAGACGGTGCGGAATTTTCCGCGCGGATTATCTGCGGTTTTCAATCCGCAGAAAGAATTGACATGTCAATTCTTTCTGCGGATTCTCCTGCGGTTTGCCATCTCCTCCATTGAGGAGATGAAAAACCGCAGGGCAAAACCGCAGAGCAATCCGCAGGTAAAACCGCAGGTCTTTTGACCTGCGGTTTCACCTGCGGATTGTACAAAATCCGCGCGGATGAATCCGCACCTTTTCCGCAGCGTGTGCACACAGCCAAACAGTCAGCGTTTTTGCGGAGTTAAAAGTAAGAAAAGGTCGAATTCTAGAAATGTTTTTGAGGTGCAGATGACAAGAGCGAGCCAGTGATCGAATGTGGGGGGCAAAGGAAAGCTCGGAATCAAGTATGACCCCAAGACAGCGGGCATGTTGCTGGGGAGTAATAGTGGAGCCACACACGGAAATGGCAATGTCGGGTGTAGGTACATTAGTAGCGGGAGGAAACACCAGGAGTTCAGTCTTTGACAGGTTCAGTTTCAGATATAGTGAGGACATGATGTTAGACACAGCGTTTAGACAATCGCCGGTGTTTTCTAGAAAGGCTGGCGTGATGTCAGGAGAAGAAGCGTATAATTGGGTGTCGTCAGCATAGAGATGATACTGGAAACCAAATCTACTGATTGTTTGACCAATAGGGGCAGTGTACACAGCTGTGTATATATCCTCCTGTACAGACTGCGGTGTATACAGTATATAGGTGACATACTGGGTGCAGCATGTATACACACGTTACATACTATATATATACACACAGCGTATCTCCTCTGTACAGACTGCGGTGTATACAGTATATAGGTGACATACTGGGTGCAGCATGTATACACACGTTACATACTATATATATACACACAGCGTATCTCCTCTGTACAGGCTGCGGTGTGTACAGTATATAGGTGACATACTGGGTGCAGCATGTATACACACGTTACATACTATATATATATATATATACACAGCGTATCTCCTCTGTACAGGCTGCGGTGTGTACATAGTGTGTGACATATAGGAGGTGCAGCACACAGACCTCTATTACTGCACACAGCTGTATATATCCTCCTGCACAGACAGCGGTGTATACAGGATATAGAGGAGATACGGGGTGCAGTGTATACACCCCCACTACACTGTATACAGCTGTGTATATATCCTCCTGCACAGACCGCAGTATATATCTGACATATAGGAGGTGCAGCACACAGACCTCTATTACCACACACACCCACTAGCTGTATATATACATCTCCTGCAGCGCCTCACAGACTATATCTATATATACATGTCACGTAAGGTGTCGCCTCCTGCCCGCCCGGGCCCCCGCTCACCTGCCCCGCTCCGGTCTCCGCTGTCTGTGGCCCCGGGGCCGCGGCTCTAGTCCTCTTTTCGTCTCGGTGTCTGCGGCTTCCGGGGCTGGGCCATGTCACAGCGACACCTGGCGGCCGCCTGAAGCCCTGCACCGCGCTGTCACAGCGGCATCTAACGGCCGACAGCAACGCTACATCGGGCAGCGACACCTTGTGTCCAGACTCAGTATTGCATTTAACAGACACACTGCCACCTTGCGACCATCCGCAGCACTGCACTATTAAGACATTTTCAGGTACATAAAACGCTTTAATCCATTTTGTTGATTTTTTTTAGGCCAGATGCTGTGATTGAAAAACGGCAAAACCCCTTTTTCTAACTTTACTTATTACTTACGGAACTTTAACCTGCACTAACATATCTGTGTGGCTCATTTTACACATTATGATGCGGCCACAGATGATTTAAAGCAAGGTACAAAGTCACTAAGGTGGTCAGTTGGCACTAAACAGTGACTAAGCTGGTAACTATGAGGGGCTTCCCAGTGCTTTAGACAGTGAGAGACAGGACTAGGAGAACTGCTGGGGACTGAGCAGGACTGATAAAAGAGCTGTCAGGAGCCGAGGAGGGATATGAGCAAATAACTGCTACATATAAATAACTGCTCCTCCCTCCAGACTCCTCTGTCCTCCTGCTCCTCCCTCCAGACTCCTCTGTCCTCCTCCCTCCAGACTCCTCTGTCCTCCTCCCTCCAGACTCCTCTGTCCTCCTCCCTCCAGACTCCTCTGTCCTCCTCCCTCCAGACTCCTCTGTCCTCCTGCTCCTCCCTCCACACTCCCTTGTCCTCCTCCTCCAGACTTGTGTGAGTTTCTCCTAAGTGTGACCCCGGCCTAACACAATGAACGCCATAAAAATGAAACTATAATGGTGGAATTGTGTTTTTTCACTGTTTCGTCTCACTTAGAATTTTTTCCCATTTCTCAGTATTTTATATGGCAAAGTGAATGGCGTCATTGAAAATTACAGCTCGTCCCGCGACGAATAAGACCTTGTAAGGTGATACAGAAGGAAAAGACAAAGAAGCAAAAATTAAAAATTGCCCAGATATAAAGGGGTTAAATCACACGTGGCCTGCAGCCCGGGGGAGCTGGAGTCACAGGGGTTAAGTAATTGAGCGATCGACGCCGATTGCAGCCTCTTTCCACTAGAAGCAGAAATTCACCGCAGGTTTATCAATGGCGGCAGCGGATCGGTGGCAGAATTTCTGGGGCCAAAAGGATTCACTGTCCAAAGTTGTCACAATTACACTGTACAGTCAGAGCCGCCGCCTCCCGCCACAATTACACTGTACAGTCAGAGCCACAGCCGCCACCACAATTACACCGTACAGTCAGAGCCACAGCTGCCGCCTCCCGCCACAATTACACCGTACAGTCAGAGTCACAGCCGCCGCCTCCCGCCACAATTACACCGTACAGTCAGAGCCACAGCCGCCGCCTCCCGCCACAATTACACTGTACGGTCAGAGCCACAGCCGCCACAATTACACTGTACGGTCAGAGCCGCCGCCTCCCGCCACAATTACACTGTACGGTCAGAGCCACAGCCGCCACAATTACACTGTACAGTCAGAGCCGCCGCCTCCCGCCACAATTACACTGTACAGTCAGAGCCACAGCCGCCGCCACAATTACACCGTACAGTCAGAGTCACAGCTGCCGCCTCCCGCCACAATTACACCGTACAGTCAGAGTCACAGCCGCCGCCTCCCGCCACAATTACACCGTACAGTCAGAGCCACAGCCGCCGCCTCCCGCCACAATTACACCGTACAGTCAGAGCCACAGCCGCCGCCTCCCGCCACAATTACACTGTACGGTCAGAGCCACAGCCGCCACAATTACACTGTACGGTCAGAGCCGCCGCCTCCCGCCACAATTACACTGTACGGTCAGAGCCACAGCCGCCACAATTACACTGTACAGTCAGAGCCGCCGCCTCCCGCCACAATTACACTGTACAGTCAGAGCCACAGCCGCCGCCACAATTACACCGTACAGTCAGAGTCACAGCTGCCGCCTCCCGCCACAATTACACCGTACAGTCAGAGTCACAGCCGCCGCCTCCCGCCACAATTACACCGTACAGTCAGAGCCACAGCCGCCGCCTCCCGCCACAATTACACCGTACAGTCAGAGTCTCAGCCGCCGCCTCCCGCCACAATTACACCGTACAGTCAGAGCCACAGCCGCCGCCTCCCGCCACAATTACACTGTACAGTCAGAGCCACAGCCGCCGCCTCCCGCCACAATTACACCGTACAGTCAGAGCCGCCGCCTCCCGCCACAATTACACCGTACAGTCAGAGCCGCCGCCTCCCGCCACAATTACACTGTACAGTCAGAGCCACAGCCGCCGCCTCCCGCCACAATTACACCGTACGGTCAGAGCCACAGCCGCCACAATTACACTGTACAGTCAGAGCCGCCGCCTCCCGCCACAATTACACCGTACAGTCAGAGCCGCCGCCTCCCGCCACAATTACACTGTACGGTCAGAGCCACAGCCGCCGCCTCCCGCCACAATTACACTGTACGGTCAGAGCCACAGCCGCCACAATTACACTGTACGGTCAGAGCCACAGCCGCCACAATTACACTGTACGGTCAGAGCCACAGCCGCCACAATTACACTGTACGGTCAGAGCCACAGCCGCCACAATTACACTGTACGGTCAGAGCCACAGCCGCCACAATTACACTGTACGGTCAGAGCCACAACCGCCGCCTCCCGCCACAATTACACTGTACAGTCAGAGCCACAGCCGCCGCCTCCCGCCACAATTACACTGTACAGTCAGAGCCACAGCCGCCGCCTCCCGCCACAATTACACCGTACAGTCAGAGCCGCCGCCTCCCGCCACAATTACACCGTACAGTCAGAGCCGCCGCCTCCCGCCACAATTACACCGTACGGTCAGAGCCACAGCCGCCACAATTACACTGTACAGTCAGAGCCGCCGCCTCCCGCCACAATTACACCGTACAGTCAGAGCCGCCGCCTCCCGCCACAATTACACTGTACGGTCAGAGCCACAGCCGCCGCCTCCCGCCACAATTACACTGTACGGTCAGAGCCACAGCCGCCACAATTACACTGTACGGTCAGAGCCACAGCCGCCACAATTACACTGTACGGTCAGAGCCACAGCCGCCACAATTACACTGTACGGTCAGAGCCACAGCCGCCACAATTACACTGTACGGTCAGAGCCACAGCCGCCACAATTACACTGTACGGTCAGAGCCACAACCGCCGCCTCCCGCCACAATTACACTGTACAGTCAGAGCCACAGCCGCCGCCTCCCGCCACAATTACACCGTACAGTCAGAGCCACAGCCGCCGCCTCCCGCCACAATTACACTGTACGGTCAGAGCCACAGCCGCCACAATTACACTGTACGGTCAGAGCCACAGCCGCCACAATTACACTGTACGGTCAGAGCCACAACCGCCGCCTCCCGCCACAATTACACTGTACAGTCAGAGCCACAGCCGCCGCCTCCCGCCACAATTACACCGTACGGTCAGAGCCACAGCCGCCGCCTCCCGCCACAATTACACCGTACGGTCAGAGCCACAGCCGCCGCCTCCCGCCACAATTACACCGTATGGTCAGAGCCACAGCCGCCACAATTACACCGTACGGTCAGAGCCACAGCCGCCACAATTACACTGTACGGTCAGAGCCACAGCCGCCACAATTACACTGTACGGTCAGAGCCACAGCCGCCACAATTACACTGTACGGTCAGAGCCACAACCGCCGCCTCCCGCCACAATTACACTGTACAGTCAGAGCCACAGCCGCCGCCTCCCGCCACAATTACACCGTACAGTCAGAGCCACAGCCGCCGCCTCCCTCCACAATTACACTGTACGGTCAGAGCCACAGCCGCCACAATTACACTGTACGGTCAGAGCCACAACCGCCGCCTCCCGCCACAATTACACTGTACAGTCAGAGCCACAGCCGCCGCCTCCCGCCACAATTACACCGTACGGTCAGAGCCACAGCCGCCACCTCCCGCCACAATTACACCGTACGGTCAGAGCCACAGCCGCCGCCTCCCGCCACAATTACACCGTATGGTCAGAGCCACAGCCGCCACAATTACACTGTACGGTCAGAGCCACAGCCGCCACAATTACACTGTACGGTCAGAGCCACAGCCGCCACAATTACACTGTACGGTCAGAGCCACAACCGCCGCCTCCCGCCACAATTACACTGTACAGTCAGAGCCACAGCCGCTGCCTCCCGCCACAATTACACCGTACAGTCAGAGCCACAGCCGCCGCCTCCCGCCACAATTACACTGTACGGTCAGAGCCACAGCCGCCACAATTACACTGTACGGTCAGAGCCACAGCCGCCACAATTACACTGTACGGTCAGAGCCACAACCGCCGCCTCCCGCCACAATTACACTGTACAGTCAGAGCCACAGCCGCCGCCTCCCGCCACAATTACACCGTACGGTCAGAGCCACAGCCGCCGCCTCCCGCCACAATTACACCGTACGGTCAGAGCCACAGCCGCCGCCTCCCGCCACAATTACACTGTACGGTCAGAGCCACAGCCACCGCCGCCGCCTCCCGCCACAATTACACCGTACAGTCAGAGCCACAGCCGCCACAATTACACCGTACAGTCAGAGCCACAGCCGCCACAATTACACCGTACAGTCAGAGCCACAGCCGCCACAATTACACCGTACAGTCAGAGCCACAGCCGCCGCCACAATTACACCGTACAGTCAGAGTCGCAGCCACCGCCTCCCACCACAATTACACTGTACGGTCAGAGCCACAGCCGCCACAATTACACCGTACAGTCAGAGCCACAGCCGCCGCCACAATTACACCGTACAGTCAGAGCCACAGCCGCCACAATTACACCGTACAGTCAGAGCCACAGCCGCCGCCACAATTACACCGTACGGTCAGAGCCACAGCCACCGCCGCCGCCTCCCGCCACAATTACACCGTACAGTCAGAGCCACAGCCGCCGCCACAATTACACCGTACGGTCAGAGCCACAGCCGCCGCCTCCCGCCATGGCGAATGCTGAATGGAAAGTTAATGAAGGAAGTTCTCTCTTATCGGAGATGCCGCCGGCACCGCGTGTTCTTCTGTCGGTCCGATCGGTGGGGATGTCTGTAATGTGGAGCTGAACAATCATCTGATGACTGTGATCAGACAGGGCTGAGGTGCGGAACTACAAGACCCAGCACTACAGGCCACGAGGCGGCAGCAGAAGCCGCAGTGTGTGCACACAGCCTGAGGCTGAGGCTGTGTGCACACGCTGTGGATTCTGCTGCGGTGTACAGTACCATGATTCCTTAGGCTGTGTGCACACGCTGCGGATTTTGCTGCGGTTCCGCAGCGGTTTTGGCCGCTGCGGACCCGCAGCAGTTTTTGCTGCGGTGTACAGTACAATGATTCCCTATGGGAATCAAAAACCGCAGTGCAGACGGTGCGGAATTTTCCGCGCGGATTATCTGCGGTTTTCAATCCGCAGAAAGAATTGACATGTCACTTGAGGAGATGAAAATCCGCAGGTAAAACCGCAGGTCTTTTGACCTGCGGATTTTACAAAATCCGCACCTAATCCGCAGCGTGTGCACACAGCCTGACTGTCAGGACGCTTCCGATGGACGCTCAGCCCTGTGCGGAGGCTCCTAGCGAAGAGACGCCAGTCATGATCACCGCCGGCGGACACAGAGCGAGGGGCGGTCACAGTCCAATAGCTCATCATATGCCCAACTCCACCGGATCGGGGCAGCTGGAGCGGGCGGCGGCACCAATGCTCTGTCCACCCCCAGCTCAGGGCACAGACCGCCTCTTCCTCCTCTCTGCTCTGTACCGGTCGCTCACATTCGGCCCCTGGATACATTGTATCCTCAGTCTCCGCTCTGGCCCCGCCCCCGGAAGCGGCCCCTCCCCCGCTGAGGCTCCGTCAGTGCTGGGACAGGTAGGTGCGGAGGATGCAGCTGTGTACAGGGAGGGCAGACACCTGGCCTGTGCGTGCTGGAGACAGCAGGGGGCGGCATCCCCGGACAGCGGCAACATGCAGAGGAGACAGAAACCCCCCCATACTACCAGCACCAATCCCCCCAGCACTCTGCAGCAACCCCCCCCATACCCCAGCACTCTGCAGCAACCCCCCCATACCCCAGCACTCTGCAGCAATCCCCCCATACCCCGGCAGCAATCCCCCCCCCCCATACCCCAGCACTCTGCAGCAACCCCCCCCATACCCCAGCACTCTGCAGCAACCCCCCCATACCCCAGCACTCTGCAGCAACCCCCCCATACCCCAGCACTCTGCAGCAACCCCCCCCCATACCCCAGCACTCTGCAGCAATCCCCCCATACCCCGGCAGCAATCCCCCCCCCCATACCCCAGCACTCTGCAGCAATCCCCCCATACCCCAGCACTCTGCAGAAATCCCCCCATACCCCAGCACTCTGCAGCAATCCCCCCCATACCCCAGCACTCTGCAGCAATCCCCCCCATACCCCGGCACTCTGCAGAAATCCCCCCATACCCCGGCACTCTGCAGCAATCCCCCCATACCCCAGCACTCTGCAGAAATCCCCCCATACCCCAGCACTCTGCAGCAATCCCCCCCATACCCCAGCACTCTGCAGAAATCCCCCCATACCCCAGCACTCTGCAGCAATCCCCCCCATACCCCAGCACTCTGCAGCAATCCCCCCCATACCCCAGCACTCTGCAGCAATCCCCCCCATACCCCAGCACTCTGCAGCAATCCCCCCCATACCCCAGCACTCTGCAGCAATCCCCCCCATACCCCAGCACTCTGCAGCAATCCCCCCCATACCCCAGCACTCTGCAGCAATCCCCTGGTCACATCTCATATGTGGCCTCTATTATAACCTATAGACACAATTAACCCCTGTGAAGCCGCCGGCCTCATTGGAGGGAAGGTTTTTGTTTGGGGCATGTGCCCAACAGACTGTGCTGAGATCTGGAAAAACGGGTGGAAAAATGCCGGCAGGCCGCAGTCCGGTGCACTTTACACACGAGACAGCGCCACAATCCGGAGGAGCGGCCGCAATCTGCGCACACGACTTGTCTAACAATGTATAAACCGAGTTCAGATGAGCGATGGTTGGTTTCTTGTCAGTATCGTCCATGTGTCCCTCTACACAAGGACAATTATAAAAAAAAGGTGAAATGCCGGATATTGTTCAGCGAGTAATGGCTGCAGTGGGGTCACTAATGCTGGGGGCCGTCTGCGGGGCCGTGTGGCTGCCGTATTTTATAACTCGCACATCCTCCAGATATATATGAAGGCATGATGACGTTCATCCGCTCAATGCCGACTTTTATTCCCCATTGACTTGCATTGGGGTCGGGTTTCAGATGAAACTCTGACTTTTTTTGCCCTAGTTGAAGCAGTTTCATCTGAAACAAATTTTGTTTCATGAAACCCGATCCGACCAAAGTCGCTCAACTCTAGTTGTGTGTTGTTGTTTTTTTTTTTTTGGTGGAGGGAGTGTGGGGGGGCGGAATCCACTACAAAATCCGTGTCACAGATTCTATGTGACCATAGGACTGCTGATCACATGTGTGTCCTCCAGACATGAGTCCCGCGTCTCCAGGATCCATCGGGATCTTCTCACGGGTTCTAGAGATCTGTAATTCCCAACAATAATCCCAAGGATCCACTGGGACCCCTCTCATTCTGAGAACAGGACCCTGAAATGCCGCACGTGTCTGACCTGTGCTCCGTTTCATCGGGGTATTTCAGAGCCGTGTTCTCGGGGTCAGTGGGCTCTCCGCAAGTTTTCACCTGATCTGTGGAGTAATGTTGGGAACAAGCTCGATCCTGCAGGGTGTGAATGTACCGGACTCCGGTTTTCCAGTGTGTCTGTGTATATTGTTTATGGGATTATTCACACGGTCAGTATTTTCCATCAGTATTTGTAGCCCAAACCAGGAGGGTGATGGATCCAGAAGTGGGGACGAGTTTCTCTTCTGCTTTTCCTCTCATTGTTCCTCTCCTGATTTTGGCTACAAATACTGATGTAAGATTCTGACCGCATACTGATGGTGTGAGCGTGGCCTGTGCGCTTCTTCACGCGTCGGGGTTTGTTTCTTTGCCAAAACCAGGAGTGCACCTTCCAGAGAAGCTATAGTTGGGTGCTGGCCGCCTGCGCTGTGTTTTGGAGACGCCCCTGGTCTTGACTTACAAATACTGATGTGTGAATGAAGCTGGTGATTTCGGGATACGTTTTCCAGGAAATGCGCCCAAAGAGTAGATTTTTCCTTTTTTTTTAGCAGCTATTTTTGCTCTACATAAATGAGATGTTTAAATGTGTGAAAAAATTCTGGCAAAAAATCCGCCAGTCTGAGAGCAGCAGTCCTCTATTGGCTGCAGGTAATTCTGTCTGACCATGAACCCCCTGTAGGCTTTCTCCTCTGGGTGGGGTCTAGGGGACTCACATTGGGAGACATCTTGTTGCCCCTATCTGTTCCCAGGTGCGGAGGTAGAAAGTGCGTCAGGACTCGTCCAAATGTCTGTATTCTGCTCTCGTTCCAAATGGGCGGCTCGCAGACCGCTGCCGGGGTAAGCGCTAGTTCACACTGCTGGTTTTGCGTATGCAAACATGATCTCTTTTTCACCCGTCCGGCGTCCATCTTATTTACAATGTATTAGACCTTTCTCTATTTTTAATTGTAGATGTAGACATACAATGTACCGAGCTCTGCACGGATGAGAAACCAGTTTTTCATGCTCCGGTGTGAACACAGCTCTAAAGGGTCAGGAGGATTTTCCTACTGAATCCAGCAGCCCGTCTGCATACAGGATCCCCGCCTTGTGGTAATCCAATCCAGCGCTGAGAAAATAAGCCTTGAAGCCACATGCAAATTAGTCTGGAAATGCATTGGGGGCATGGCCATGTATTGAGTCCACGGACACGCCCCGATTGCACTTCCAAGCTAATTTGCATGTGGCTTCGGCGCTCGATTTCTCAGCGCTGGCACATCGTATTACTACACGACACGGATCCTTCAGCTTCTTGTACTATTTACTCCCCTCTAGTTTTAGAAGTGAAGTCGTCCTGACTCGTTTTCTATAAAGGGGTTTCCCAGGGAATGCTATAATCTCTGATGTAGGGATCACATCCATGTTACCGCTGCAGCCGATCACTGACCTGTACAGTATCATGCCATTAAGGCCAGTGATCGCCACAGCTGAGACTAGTGATTGGTTGCAGTGGTCCCGTCCATATATGACTTTTGAATGTTGTTTGAGACTGCCGGGACCACCAGAGCGGCCCGGGGGATGTAATTTTTCTATTTTGTGTTAATAACTTTGTAAAGTAGGGCATCTACTCTGTACAGCAGCAATAACGTACCGTGCAGTGTACACAGTGCTAAGTCCTGCCATACCGTGCACAGCTCGCACACAAGGATGGAGGGTCATCCGTCTGTCTCAAGACCAGTGCATGGCCAGGAACATGAATGAGCTCTTTCTCACCAGCAGGGGGCGCCGTTCTATTTTCTGACTTCCCCTATGGAAATATATGGAGGAACATGCGTCCTGTGTAAGAACTACACCGCCATAATTCAGACTAGATGCCTGCCGTCACCAGCGCTGCGCCTCCTCTGACCAATCCTATATACTTTTCTGATCTGAACTAAATCTGGGATTGGGATCTTTACGCGTAGCTTTCAGTATTGCACGTCACTCATACGTAAGCTGTTGGGAGTTATAGTTCCACAGTGCATGTCGTAGGGCTTTGCTGTGTTGTATGACAGTGGTATAAAGGAGGAGTTCTGAGCACCGCACCTTTTTTTGCACCAGAGATGTTATTTTGGGCATAACTCGTTATTGTTGATGAGTGAACGTTCTCGAATAAGGTGTTATCTGCGCATGCTCAAGTGTTTCCATAGTATCTCAGGCGTGCTTGAATAAAATGTTTGAGTTTCTGCAGCTGCTTGATCTTATTGGGAACATATTATTCGAGCACACCTGAGATACTGGGATAACACCCGAGCATGCGCAGATAACGCCTTATCCGAAAATGTTCACTCATCACTACTCTTTATCTTTTATCTGATGGGGATCGATTGCTGATATCTGAGGGTCCGTGCGCTGGCACCTCAAGCGAACCAGAGACTGGGGCCCTGCGATTCAATCTTCATTGGAGCGAAAATGCACATGCTGAACTATTTCTATAGACTATATACTATAGACAATGAACTTGATGAAGGCCGCGCATGTGCACTTCCACCCCACTCCGCACAGGGCTGCAGAGCCTCGGTCTCAGTGGTCGGACCTCCGTTGATCAGTGAGTTACCCCCCTATCCTATAGGTGAGGCCGGGGATATCTATTTCAGTCTAAGGCAGTAGATAGGTGATGCCTATTAGATTTAGATCTCTTGGACCCCCAGCTATCGTCAGAACCGGGCACTGGTATCCCTGGTTCCCCCCTGGATGAAAGACCTCGGCAATGAGAAGAAGATGGAGCCGGTGGTTCCGCATCCACAGCTGATGGAGGTGAAGAGCAGCGGCTCTCTTCATTACTGTCATAGACCTGAGCGGAGCATCACTGCGCATGCGCAACCATCTGCACCATATGACATCTGCGCCCTTCATCTAAGATCTACATGTAACCTGTCACTTAGTTCAGATGTTTTCTCCTTATAGTCTGCAAATGTAAAAAAAAGGGAGGTCTGTCCAACCTGGGTCTGATTTGTGGACGAAGCTCTAAACTGTGCGATTGCCGCTGACCGGTTGGTTGAAGACACTTGGAACAATAAATAAGAAACAGATGATAAAATCAGCTCAAAAATCGGATCCGGCACACAGATGAAAAACTGTTTGGAATTTTTTTTTTACGAGAAAAATCACGGGTGTGTGAATCAGGTATAATTCTGCCACAACGGTCCCTCGACCGTCGCCTCCTTGCGGAGCAGCTGGACGCCGTGGGTCATCATGCTTACACCTTGTCTATACGTAGTGTATGATCCTGATGTCATCGTTTTATCCTCAGGACAAGTCTGATCTCACCAGAGGACACAATGGCGGAGCCGCAGCACCCGCTCAGGATGGCCGCCCTGCGTGTCGTGGATTTCCCCTTGTCCCTCTACAACTCGCTCACGCAGGTAATTGGATGAAGGTTTGGGGCTTTATCACCTTCTCTCTCCATGGCGTGAGATCAGGAGCCGCGTTACCCCACCATCATCTGCCTGTAACATCAGTGAGCGCCGATCGCTGCCGTGTAACCTCTGAAATGCCGCTGTTAATGACGTCGTAAATTAAGTGGTGTGATGACGCTGAGGCGTCCATATTAACACCCATTATGGCCCCCACCCACAACGTCGATAACACGGTGCAAATGGGTTTCTTGTTGAAGACCCCGATCGATACCATCTTGGATTGTCCTGTGAAGTCCGGCCACGAGGCCCTAGTGTGTGCCGTATTCTGCAGCTCGTGGGTATTAAAATACACAGAGTACATACAATCACAGTTTTTTAAACTATTTAAAAAAAAAAAAAAAAAATACAAAAAAAAGCTTAAGTGTAAAGCCCCTCACTTTTCCTCATCCAAAATAAGGTAATAAAAAAGAAAAAGTACAAAAATAATCATAATTGACAATGTGATCTGTGAAAATATAAAATTACGGTAAATGGCAAAAATTTAAAAAAAAAATCAAATCCCTAAAAAATCCTGGTTTAATAGTTGCTACATCTACAGCAAAAACACCTTAAATGCCCCCAAAATAGCACCGCTAAAAACTACTGCTCGCCAAGCGAAATTACAAGCGCCCCTCCCCTCCATCAACGGAAAACTAAAAACGTTACAGCGCTCAGAAAATGACGACACAAAGCAATTTTTTTTTTCCTTTTACAAAATTCTGAATTTTTGTAAGCCGGTAAAATAATGAAAACCGCACGCGTTTGGTGTTACCGTAATATTACCGTCCTGGAGAATCGGTGACCAGGTCGCTTTTACCGCTGTAAAAAAAAAAAATGTGGGTGGGAAATAAAAAAGGAGAGAAAAACGTTTTGATTTTCTCACACTTTACGTTCCAGCTGAAGTCATTTCCGGGGCTGAAGACGATCTTCGCGGTCACCGCCGTCGGAGCGGTGTCTATTATTTTTCTGGCTCGTCATTTTAAAAGGAGGAGAGGGAAGATAAAAAGTCCAAATTGTTCCTGGGAGCCTGGCAATCTCCTGCTGGACAGTACCAAGCAGGCCGCCCTAGAGAAAGGTGGGTCCCCGTACACAGACTGTCCCCAGCAGAGGCGAGGGTGACTGCAGCGCAGAGTATTTCAGGACGAGTGATGGGATTATAATAGTGAAGGCAGGTGGTGATGTCACACAGAGAGAAGAGACACGAGAGAAGGACCCAGAGGTAGATGGATCCACAGCAGCACAGAGTATTTCAGGGGATATGCTATAAATTTCTAAGGTGGGAATGTAGTAGGAAAGTCCCAAGCAGCGCAGAGTATTTCAGAAGAGGATCTCCTCGCTCATGGTGATGGTGTAGGGTTAATAGACGTTGTCTGCAGTCACGGAGAAATACGAGAGCGCGGGGTCCTGATTACTGTGGAGGACGATCGTCTGCCACCTCCGTCCTCACGTGTACGCTGTATATACGGTGCGGCCGTGTGACGTCCGGCTCCTCTCCTTGTGCCGCAGGCTCCAGCTGTTCCAGTAGCCGGCAGAATCTGACCCTGTCCCTGACGTCCGTGAAGGAGAAGGGATCCCAGCTGCACCTGAATGGAGGGCTGGACAGTAAATATTCGGGCTCCGTGCAGAGCCTGGCGTCCGTAAGTTTACCATGGCAGCTGATCACCAATCTGTCCTGACCCAAAGAAAGCAGATGTCACCCTCCATGTATACTTTAGTGAATATGTTCCCCATGAGAAAAAGTGGCATCTTTTTTGCACTTTTGTATTTGCCTCGACACTTTCCAGGATGAACATTGTAAATTGTATATTATTCTATAAACTGTACATTATCGCACAGATCTAAATGAAAAATACCTGATATATCTGTTGAGCCTTCAGCGCTCCGTTTCAGGACCTTAATTCCCCCTTAAACACTAGTAGAAATCTCAGCTGCCTGCTGCCACCACTAGGGGGCAATCTCTGTACAAGTCCTATTGAGATCAATGTAAAGAACGCCCCCTAGTGGTGGCAACTTGCAGGAACACAGAGATCATTTTCAGCTTTCTTGGTATGACCCCCCCCCCCCCCAACTGGCTGTTGCTCCACAATATCTTTCTTCTTTGATTTAGGTTCGAAGCATTAACTCGTGTCACAGCTGCAATCCATGGGATAAAGGAGAAGACGAGGATATTAAGCTTGTAAACATCCCGGTTACCACCCCCGAGAACCTCTATCTGATGGGTAAGCGAGGACTTGGACAGCATCACTGCTTTTACAGTAAAGAATCCCCTTCTTTATGAAGAATCTTTCTTATGCATGACTCCAGTCGTCCGCCGCTGATCCGTTCTGCTTTGTATGTGTCGTATACTGACACCCTCACTCTATATAGTAGCTATTTTTCATATTTTGGGCTCATTTGCTTCTAGCAGCTTTAACAGCAGTTGTTTGGCATTGTACAACAAATTGATAAAGTTTTACTTACCAGCTCCCTTGGGGCTTGTAGGGGTTTCTGTACTTTAGACATGACATTGAAAAATCATTCCCCACGATGTCACAGTACGGAGTCTGTGAACTGTTTTAGAACAGGAGTTAGAAAAAATAATTGATTTGGTTCCGGGTGGAATGTTCTATGTGGATAATGGAGGCCGAAAAACCGCAAAACCTAATCCGACAGGATGAAGAGTCCATTTCCGCATCTTGTTTACGGAGCGCTTCCTGCCCGTGCGGATGGATTAGGGTTGGCATCTGGCTTATCCAACCGGATTTATTGCAGGATCGGCAGCTGCTTTCCATCTTCTTGGATAAATGGGAAAACAAACATCAGTGGTCGGATGCAGAACGTGGTCCCAGCCCAGTCTTCACTATCATTCTTATGCACATTTTGCCGCAGGTCGTCCGTCCAGTACTCGGCGAGCCGGGACCTGTGATTACGGGGTGCTGATGGCATTATCATGGCAGCCGGGGACTTACTGAAGACCCCTGTGTCGGCCATGTTTGTACACCCATGTAGCTCAGCCGGGGATCATCAATATTGCATTATACGAGCGGTCGCAAGTTCATGTCCCCCACAGGACCAATAAAAAAAAAAAATCACTTTGAAAGTTCCTATCACCACCTGTTTTTTTTTACCAAAACATGATTAAATTTTCATGCATTACTGTCCAGACTAATGAAATATCAGAATATTTGAGCTGCATTAAAAGATGAAATCGACATGTGAGAATCACTGATTATTTTGATCCCAGCGACTTCCATAAATATGGAATAAAAAGAGATGAGCAAGTTGTATAGATGGCAAAATGGTATCCATAAAAACACCAGCTAAACTATTACAACTCTCATCAACTTAATAAAAAAAAGTTAAACGTCATGGACAGCGAGGAGAAATAAAATAAAAAGTGAAATATGGTCTGCTGAGACTCTGTTGCACAGGGACCTGCATAAACCTGGATCCGGCCTCGTGTCGTGATGGTCGTGGTGCGATCTCAGAAGCAGGAGGGTCACAGACTATATTTTTCTTTATGCAGTACTTCAAAGTTGCCACAAGAGGGCATAGTTCCATTGATGCGAATAGTAAAGCAGCGTGTAAGGGGTCGGAAGCTGCTGGTTGTGGTTTGTGGAAGGGTAAATTCACACTAGGCTTTTTTTCAGTGGTTTTTTTTTTTTTTCTGCAGCAAAACCCGATCTCTTAGCAGGAAAGAAGCTGCAGAAAAAAAATCATGGTTTCCTTTTTTTTTTTTTTTTTACTGCGTTTTTGCTGCTGTTTTGGCATGCTAGATTAGTCTTTTGTGCATGCTGATGAAGTTTAGTGTTGGAAAAAAGTCCTATTCTATAGAGTCCGGTTTTGGCACAAAAAAACACAGCAAAACCAGATACCTGCATTTTTTGGTGCATTTTTCACCACCCATTCATTTCATTGGGTGAAAAAACTCTGAAAGAAGTGACAAGCTCCATTGTGCAAAAATCCATGCAAAGCAAAAAATCCTGATGATAAAAAACCCAAACTGTGCAGATGAGTTTGCTGTAAATCACAGCTGAAAATCTGCATTAAAAAAACTGCAAAAATGCCTAGTGTGAACTTGGCCTAAACCTGTATAAATATATCTATAACTTTTTTAAGGAATGGAGTTATTTGAAGAGGCGCTGCGAAGGTGGGAACAGGCCCTCTGTTTCCGAAATAGGCAGGTGGAAGATGAGGCGAGCTGCGGATCCATCAGAATCGGAGCTGGGGACGCCATTGCTGAAGAGAACCTGGAGGTACTGTGAGCTTTACCAAACCCTTATATTCCCATCTCTGACGTTAATGGCCACAGGACCAATCTGACATATGAAGTGGCCGCACATCCGCAGATTTCTCTGTTCATTTCTTTGCGTTCTGAAACAACATAAGAACTTGCCTGCTCGGATATTTTTCTGACTGCCAAAGATATAAATGGTAGATCGTCTCAGCGCTTTACCCCCAGCGATCTCGGGCTGTACCTCTGCTGCAGTCACTAACGATCAGATGAGATTTGCAGAGAACGTGGAGGCAAGTGACCAATTCTTCTGCAGCGCCTCCGCAGGAGTAATTAAGCATTACATGGCGCCCATTGAAGTAAATGGACGATTGTGTAATACAGGGAGAACGACCCTTTTTAAAGCCATTTTCTGCTCTCAGACGAGCTTTAAAGGGGTATTCCCATATTATAAAGAGGTCTCATCTACAGGATATGCCGGCACTTTATCTTTTGTGGGTTCACCCTCTCGGACCCCTGCAGAATGAGGAGTCCACTTTGCTGATTTAGCTCTGCATCCTCCTTTCTATCATGCTCGGCTGTGAGGGTCCTGCTGTCGGCTCGGGGGCACGCTGCTGTTTCCTGCACAGTACAAGGCATCACTGCGAAGAGAAAAAAAATTAAAGGGGTTGTGGACCCACAGCAGCATTGCAGCCCCTTCATTCTGCAGACTGGTGGGCTCCCGGAGATTCTAAAGTGATATGTTAATTTATTAAATAGGAACGTCCCTTTAATAGACTATAAATGTCAACTTCTAGGACATCATAAGTGCAGAATTCATCCATAAGCTGGAAGCCTTGCTGCAGCGGGCATACCGCCTCCAGGAGGAATTCGAGGCCTCGCTCGGGACCTCCGATCCAGCATCACTGGCCAACGACATAGGTAAGAAATGAGGACTCCACCTACGGTGGGTGCAGCTATTGGCGCGGATGCTCATGCTTCTTCTCTGGGTATCCCTTCTAGTGTGCAGAACCAGTAATTGCAGCTGCTGAGATTTACGTGATGTTCACAGCAGTACAGAGTATTTCAGGAGCTAGAGGTTCACATCTTGTCACAATCTGCATCATTCCAGCAGCTCGGACTAATTTTTAGATCTCCTAACTGGGAAAATCTACAATGGCTTTGTTGTTGGGTCGATACAAACCTTTCATCTTTGCCTTGGTAAGATTGGGGGGTGGACATAGAGGACTGCAAGATGTCTATTATTACCAGCGGAGGCCCAGGGTATCCCGCATCTATCTGCAAAACGTCCATTAAAAACCCAGTGCATGGTGTAATTACCCTTAAATGCTCTTTCGCCTCCTACTGGACAGAAGTAGTACTACACCTTAAACTAGTAATAAACAGTTGCAGGTAACTTTTCATATCAGATTTTCAGCTGATCTTGTGATGGGGTCGGGTATTTCCTTGCAGCCCTTAGAGAGTCTCACAGAGATAAAATCTCCTTTTCTGCAGTCAATATCTGCTTTTACCTTTCTATAAAGTCTCTCTTGACGTCTGGGAAATGTGACTCTCGATGTCTGGGGGGGGGGCACATTTAATAAGTTGTAAATTAGAGGAAGAGACCCCATTCAGTCTGTATTGCTCCGCATATGTAAATTTAATAAAAGGTGTGAAAGTGGAACTATACCCCCCGATCCAGCACGAGCGTGATATATAGTATCAGGGTCCGTCCATCCTGAGCGCAGGTGCAGTCATAATGTTTCTTCATTGATTGTACTGCCGACCTTTGATTTGTGTAGAAAGGATCATTTGTTCCAGCACATGGGAAGAGTTTTCTCACGTGCTGCACTGGAGGGTGGGGGAGGTTACACTCGGCAGGTCGTCACAGCTGACATGTGCTATTTTCAGCTCCAGATAATAAATAAGGTCAGAACTAATAAAGTATCACATTCTTTATCCGCTGCTATCAACTCTGTAACAAAAAATAGTAATGATTAAAAATGACAGAATTGCTGCTGTTTGTTCGCCTCTCAAAATATGGAGTAAAAAGGGATCTAAAAACCAATGTATCTAATAATGGTGCCAACCGAAGCCACAATCTCTTATTAAACTCCATTAACGGACAGATAAAAAGTTCTAGATCTTAGAATATGGCGGCAAAGTTTCAACCTGGGAACAGGATTGATTCATAAAGTCAGTCCTGTTACTACTTCCTGTGTATGCTGAGGGTTGTAGTATAACCCCTGCGGGCGTTCTGTATACTCGCAAGTGCCAGGAGCCGCAGCACAGAATATGACATGACGCCTCGCAGCAGACTTTTCTCACCAGCCGTCCTGAAGTTAAATTTAGGCTTCTGATGTTCACTGCCGTCTCCGTCCTCCACCTGCCGCAATTACTCAGACACTTGTGAGCGGGATGCATCTCATCGGGATGTGGACTAGGATTTACGGCCTCGGTGACTACTGTCGTGATCACGCGGATGGTTAGTGGATGGAGATGCTGTCTCATTGTAGGGGGATACACATCATCATTAACCCCTCTTGTGCTCATGTGACACTCTAAAATAATCTCTATTACAGATCTATGGCTATTGTTATTATTGCACTGTGCCTTTAAGACACTGCCCTTCCACAACCTACAAAATATCACTTGGAAATTAATAATCCACTCCGGTTATACAAATTCCCTTTAGCCATCCATTTCTACCTGTTTTTATAGAATTCCTAATAGGTTCCCAGCAACGTGAATCGCCTTATCGCGGCTGCTGGGTACACATGAATTGGCCAATTTATGCACTGTTTTCTCAACTTATCCTATTTTCTAGTGCAGTAATGCAATTGATATTTCCTATGTTTCATGCTTGGATGCTATAGCACTAGAGTGCTGCTTTATTTCTAGGTTATGTCTGGAGATGGCTACTCTTGGTTTTCACCTGTACAACCCTCGTTTCTGTTTGGAAGTGGCGGTCAGCCTTTGGTTTATTTTTAACCTTCATAACGTCGACCACTCTAGTTGTCACATAGTATTGAGGAATGGTATTTTTGACCTCTCGGAAGAAAGTGCAGATTTGTTCTTATTTTATTGGGACATTTATTGCAGCTTTAATAGACGGTGACATTATAGGGAGCATCAGAGTATTGTGTGTTACTGACACATGGAGAACCCCGTGTTCGAATCACTGAATACCAAGGAGATGACACATCCGACTAGATAATATCTGGTGTGCAGATACATCTGTCAATCAACTGGAGCGGGGCAGGGAAGCTGTTATACATCTCCTTTTATAAAGTACAGCTCTTCTCACAGCTCGAACTCAGAATCCTTAGTTAAAGTTTATAACTTTGTCTTCATGCAGCTACCACTAGGGGGAGCTAACTGCAAATGGATATGTACAGCTGCTTCGGTGGGGCTGTATTAATATATATGGAGTGAGCGACCCCTAGTGGCAGCTGCTGATGCAAAGATCGCTGGGATGGCAGGAGTAGTTTAGTGTTGGGCTTTCTCCCATCTCAGGTCTCATAGCAATCTCCTGATACAGCATTTGATAACCGAATATTATTTACGATTTTCCTTGGAACAGCGCGTCCTGCATAACTTGGCAGACAGGTAATGCAGGAACAGGGCAGTGTATAATACCGCACAGTAATGCACAGCACATCAGGTATGATCTGCATTTTAGGTCAATGTGATTGTGGTAAATAATCAGATCCTGAGTCCGGGGGAGGAAAAGCAGACTCCCACGTGAAACGTCTGAGGTTTAGACATCATGATCTATAACTCTGTTCTCCCCAGAACCGATCTCTAGGCTCAGAATAAAATGGAAGCCATCCAGAGGGTGAAACGATTCCTTCTCCATACAAGTCCATGAAATCCCCCGTCAACAGAGGAGATAATATTATGATTTACGCACTGGGTTTAATATTCATTAAACTGAAAAGGCAGATTTCCCGAGTCCGCTGACGGCCGCAGATTTCTGGATGACCCGGGGGGCAGTGGTGTAGCTTGGGATGGAAAATACTGATGCAATTATATTATGCACTCTGACTTCCTGTTTTTTAATTCTGACATCAGACACATAATTTTAAAACTATTTCATTTTTTATTACACTTTTTATATAATATCAAATCAACAATGTGAATCCAGACAATCACCACCGCCCAGAGCACAAAACATGAACCATGAAGGCAATTGGTTACGTTGAAAATAATTTTTATTAATTAATATTAAAAGATAATGAACCAATTTAACAGCAGAAAGTCATATCAGGGGCCTCTAAATTTAAAGGAAACAGAACCACCATGCAATGTATACATATAAAGATGAATAGACCAAACAATATAGATTACATAGAAAAAAACCTTTTTGTACTATAGTTGAGAAAGGTAATTAATAATTTATCTTCATATTGGATATCTTTCAAAGGCCTATGTATAGATGAAATCACAAATCAATGTGCAAAGTACATATAAATTGTCTTTTTGTGCTAAGAATTATCACTCAAGAACATCTACTATAAAAGAAATATATGCACAAAATCCCTAAAGATAAAGTTTTACCTGTTAAGGTACTGTCACACTTAGCGATGCACCAGCGATCCCGACCAGCGATATGACGCGGTCAGGATCGCTGGTGCATCGCTAAGTGGTCGCTAGAGAGCTGCCAAACAGGCAGATCTCACCAGCGACATCGCAGGGGTCGGGGGTCGCTACTTACCTGTCACACCAGACGATCCTGCGTCCTCCCGCCCGGCTCGTCTCTCGTCTCTCCACAGGAAGCGCCGCAGGAAGCAGACGACGAGAAACGGTCCTGGACGTTATCGCGCGATCAGCGATAACCAGCGGGGGAGCGGGTCGTAGGTAAGTATCACACACCGTGATATCGCTAGCAATATCGCTTAGTGTGACATGCCCTTTAGGAAGGAAAAAGTAGGCAGAGAATATAAGGTCACTATAGAGATATCTAATAAGCCAAATATAAGCGCTGTTACATAAAATTTATGCGGAGTTTATGTAATAGCGCTTATATTTGGCTTATAGTCTCTGCCTACTTTTTCCTTCCTAAATTAGGGAGTTAGCGGGCACTCTAGTCAAAATATCGAGGTGCAGGTGCAACGGACCAGTAGGTCCCAATCTCAAATTAGTCTAATTCACCGCATACTCAGACACATTTTATGCGAATGGGTGTTCATTTTATTACATGTGGGAGCCAAACAAGAATATATAGCACATAATAGAAGCGATATAAATATATTTAGGGATTTTGTGCATATATTTCTTTTATAGTAGATGTTCTTGAGTGATAATTCTTAGCACAAAAAGACAATTTATATGTACTTTGCACATTGATTTGTGATTTCATCTATACATAGGCCTTTGAAAGATATCCAATATGAAGATCAATTATTAATTACCTTTCTCAACTATAGTACAAAAAGGGTTTTTTCTATGTAATCCATATTGTTTGGTCTATTCATCTTTATATGTATACATTGCATGGTGGTTCTGTTTCCTTTAAATTTAGAGGCCCCTGATATGACTTTTTGCAGTTAAATTGGTTCATTATCTTTTAATATTAATTAATAAAAATTATTTTAAACATAAACAATTGCCTTCATGGTTCATGTTTTGTGCTCTGGACGGTGGTGATTGTCTGGATTCACATTGTTGATTTGATGTTCTGTTTAGAACCATATGATATTGTAAGGACTCTCTTATATTGATTCCTCCACTTTTTATATAACCATTTTATTACACTAACCCTGATCCTATCAACACCCCTGGTGCTATCACTAGCCCTGATGCTATCACTAGGCCTGATGCTGTCCCTAGCCCTGATGCTATCACTAGGCCTGATGCTGTCCCTAGCCCTGATGCTATTTCTAACCCTACCCCTTATGCTATCCCTAAACCTAGCACTGATGCTATCCTTAGCCCTGATGCTATTTCTAACCCTACCCCTTATGCTATCCCTAAACCTAGCACTGATGCTATCCTTAGCCCTGATGCTATTTCTAACCCTACCCCTTATGCTATCCCTAAACCTAGCACTGATGCTATCCTTAGCCCTGATGCTATTTCTAACCCTACCCCTTATGCTATCCCTAAACCTAGCACTGATGCTATCCTTAGCCCTGATGCTATTTCTAACCCTACCCCTTATGCTATCCCTAAACCTAGCACTGATGCTATCCTTAGCCCTGATGTTATGCCTAAGGCCTGTTTCACACTTCAGTTTTTGTCCATCAGTCAAGATCCGCCGTTTTGCAAAAAAAAACGGATCCACTATTTTGTTTGGCGGATCTGTTTTTTTCCCCATTGACTTGCATTACCGGCGGATCTTGACGGACGGCCATCCGTTGGATCCGTTTTTTTTGCAGATCCGCCAAAATTTTGCCGTCCGTCGACATGCCTGGACGGAGCATGTAACGTTTTTTCGGGTGACAGGATCCGCACTTCACACTGCACATGCCCGAAAGACTTCACTCAGCCTGAAATTTAACCCTAAAGTCTGATCGGGCGCCTGGAAAAAAAAAAAAAATCTCTCTCTCTCTCTCTCCTCCCCGGGCTGCGGTTCCTTTAAAATTCTTCATTCATCGGATCTGTCAAAAAAACGGTCCGGTGGCATCCGTTCACATCAGTTAGCAACGGATCCGCTTTCCGCCATTTTGGCGGATTTTAACTGACACAAAAAAACAGAAGTGTGAAACAGGCCTAACTTTACCCCTGATGCTATCCTTAGCCCTGATGCTATGCCTAGCCCTACCCCTGATGCTATCCTTAGCCCTGATGCTATGCCTAGCCCTACCCCTGATGCTATCCTTAGCCCTGATGCTATGCCTAGCCCTACCCCTGATGCTATCCTTAGCCCTGATGCTATGCCTAGCCCTACCCCTGATGCTATCCTTAGCCCTGATGCTATCCCTAACCCTACCCCTGATGCTATCCTTAGCCCTGATGCTATTCCTAACCCTACCCCTTATGCTATCCCTAACCCTAGCACTGATGCTAGCCTTTGCCCTAATGCTATTCCTATCCCTAGCCCTGATGCTATCTTTAGCCCTGATGCTATTAGTATCCCTAGCCCTGATGCTATCACTAGCCCTGATGCTATCTCTAACCCTAATCATATTTCTGATCTTATCCCTAACCCCAAATGTGCATTTAGCCACAAAAATGATATGATTAACAGCGCCGACTGAGCTAAGGACTGGCATAGCTGGATTGCTGCCAGCTGTTGTCCTCCGGCAGAGTGTCCCTGGCAGATAATTTGTCCTATATTACTCAGGTCAAAAATAGACTGGAAATGAGAAGTTGTGGGGGCTTCATTGTTTCTGTTATTACCTTATTAATCAGATTTATGCATTTTTTTGGCATACAGATTACAAACCAGCATATGTAACTGATCCATAGAATAAGTGGCATTTGTATATTCATGGAGGGAAACAACATTTTGGCCCCTAGTCCCCTGTGTGAACGGAGCAGCAGTGCACTTATATTGACATAAATCGCTGCTGGAACTGGCAGAGGGTCTGAACAGCCGAATCTGTGTCGGCAAGGTTCCTTCATGTGCTATCACATTCTCATTGTCTTCTATTCTAATAACGTGTGTCTCCTGAAATACTCTGCACTGCTCTGCGATCATATGTACCATCTGCTTCTTTATGGCTCATTTAGTAACTGTCTACTTTATCTTTTCTTTCCTTCTGTTTATAAAGGTTAACAATAAAATATAGAAAATGCATGTTCAGTGTTGGTTCCAGGCCTCCCACAAACAAGGGCCGGCCCTGATACTTTGTTGCTTTAGGGCTACTAAAATTAAAAGGCTATTCCCAAAATAACAAGTTATCCCCTATTCGTAGGGTAGGGAATTTTTTTTCTAGCTCACAGGGCAATAATTTAGTGATCCTGTGATAAAACTGAGCTGCTAGATGTCAGAGCTGCAGTAAGTGTTGTCATAGGGACACATGTAGAGGAGTTCAGCCATGTTTCATTGCAGAGAAATAGTCTCACCGTGTGCGTGAATTGATGGTAATCTGCTGCTATTCTTGATTTTATTCTTTTTGAAGACAAGGACACGGACATGACGGTGACGGATAACGGAGGGGATTTTGGGATGAGAGACACAATAAGCATTGCATCAAACGACTCTTTCGTGTCTGCCACAGAGGTAGGTGCAGGGTGCTGCACGTACTCTATTGCTAAATGGCTTCTTTCCAAGTATATGGTCTCTTACTAGGGCAGAATGTAAAAGGGCAAAGTACCCACACTGACCCATTCACAAGAGTAGGGCACGTCTAAACTGTTTCATGTAGACCATTGATCTAAGCATGGGGGTCCTAAAATCTCCACTGTGAATAGATCGGTAGTGAGCATGTGCAACCTCCCCGCCATTCACCTTCAATAGTATCAGTGGTTGCACATGCTCACTACAGCTCCATGTGTACAGGTGTGATTGAGCCTCAGCAGATCGCAGGAGCCTCGACCGCCGGACCCCCCCGGGAATTATACAGCTACCACCTTACTTGTGTGCAGGGGATAATTGTTAATGGGACACCCATTCTCAGCAGGTATCGGACTTCTTATGATGCCATCAGGTCCCCTGGCTGTCCCCATCCTGTTATATCAGTATGTTAGTGGCTTGCTTCATTCTAATAAGGTGATTGATGTAATTTACTAATGCTGCAATGTTTGAAAAATGAACTTTTATTCTGCATTGCTCCATATGATGAGGCCGAACTGGCAGAACTGTACTGGAAGGACAATAGTGCAATAGGGTCTTATCCGGGTAAAGCGTATAAAAGGTAAGGAGAGTTACTTACGTGGTCAGGGCTGTGAAACACAACCATGTGTCACACTTAAAGGCTGCTGCAGACCCACAAAGGATGCCAAGATGCCAGTACTGGAGAAGAATGAGTTAATTCCTGTGCTGACAATGAATAAATGAAGTCAGAGTCGGGTGCCGATCGAAGTTTCACACTCTTCTTCGTTACCCACCATATTCCTGTGGGTGCGATTGACACCCTGCATAACATTGCTAATGAGTATTCTATACATTGTATACAAGCTGTCAATCACAACCAGGTGAAGCAGGAAAGTGACACCTGCCAAACCGGTCCTGCTTCATTAGCATGTGAATAAAAGGACATTCTTCCAACATTGCAGAAATCTGCTGCTCCCAGAGCCTTTACAGTAGAGGTTTGAGGACCTGACACATTCACAATGTGGAAACTAAAGTCAACTCAATGAGTTTTCTGATTGATTGTGACTTCCCGGTATAACGTATAGCTTCCGTCCCTGCCCCGAGGAGGAATGATTGCAATGTGCGAGAGACAGTAATAATAAATCGGTTTCTATAGACAATGCAATAAAATAGATATTGGTTGAACTTGACACCGGACCCCATTTCATCCTCCCCCTCCCTTCCAATCTCTTGGATTTCTAGGAATTTTTTTTACGGAAAACATTTGCTGAAGAATTCAGCTGTTCCCAAATGTTTCAGGATCTCAAAATATCTCTTTGCATATAGACAATGGCGGTATATCCTGCAGGCCCGAGAGGGACACGACACGCTCTCCTGCATGTTTTCACAGGCTCTCTGTATATAAAGGTCAGATTAAAAAACAAATCTGATTATTAAGGCAAAAAGAGCGGTTTGGTTTCTGTACGGCTGAGACGCTTCCTGATTTATTCATTAGATTTATCTTTAAATACATTTCAATTGAGAAAACCTCTAGTGCTGGGCTCCCTATTACACGGGATTATCCAGGTGGTCCCGAGCCCTGCCCCGTTGGATGCATCTGTTGCATGTAGTAGGCTGTCGGTTCCCACGTTCCCAATATTGAAGAATATTAGCGTTCTTCCATTGCTGATTATTGCCTATGGGTCATTGATGTGATCCTTACCGGCCACCAGAGTCATGTGAGTCAGGTTAACGGCATTTTTGTTTGCAGCCCCTGCTTTGTTGGGAGAGTCCAACCCAATAAGGAGACAGTTGACCGTGCGGCTCCTGCATGGCTTCAGTTGCAATTGACAGTTGGAGAACAGACATGGAGAGAAGGGGGCCGTCAGCCGGGGTGGGTGTAAGTACGGCCTGTACGCGAACCACCCCTAATCATATAAGGGGGTTGTCCTGCCAGTACCTTCCTGTGCATATCCAAATAGTTAGCCCTCCGCCCATCAGTTCAGGGTGTTATTTAACTTGGTATTCCCACTTTAGAGGGATGGCCGCTCATGAAGTGGACCCTTTAGTTAGCGGATAAGTGGGAGTGTTGGGAATCGACCCCTAACCTATTTGACACTGAGGACATTTTTTAAGGATAGCCCTTCAATATTGGAGTACCAAAAACACCTAGTATTTCAAAGGGGTTACATCATAAATGCAAGTTATCACCTCCCTACTGGATACAAAATAACATGATGAAGACTTGGGGGGGGGGGGGGGGGGAGTCCGTCCATTGGAAACCCTACTGATCCCAAGAACGGAGCACCGGAGTTCACCATTTGAGAGCGTTTTTGTCCCACTTTTTGCACCACCGCTCTGTTCATTATATATGGTACTGCTGGAGGCCATCAGATACAGCGCTCTGCTATCTCTGGCAGTCCCATAGACCATGAATAGAGCGACTATCAGTATCAGGTTGATAATCCTGAATGCTATCTATGTGTTTTCAACTATGCAAGCTTATATCTGGTATATAGTTATTTCAACTTACTCTGCTTGTCCCCTTATGTTGTGAGGTCAAGAAACTTTTCAAAGTGCTTTATGATCCATGTAGTGCTGGACATCTGTTTATCTGACCGCAACATTTTATTGGGTCCTGCTGTCTCAATTTAGTTTGACTGATTAACGAGAAGAGAGGGAGCACAAAAAAAAAATCTAAGCCTTAGCCTGCTATATATTCAGACATAGCTTGGGACAGGCATTTATGCACATGTAATCAAAGTACATGTATCAAAGTACTTCTGGCAGTTATAACATGGCAGTTAGACAGGGCAGGAGGCAGGTAAGACATTTATATACATCTACTCCCTGTACATTTGGAGTACAACAAATATATACCATATGCATTTGTGTAATTTATATCCTGGCCGCAGCATTCACACACATCCACCGCCCTGGCATTAACTCTCTGTACTCCATCCATATCGGCCCCTCGCTCCTTTCCTCTCCTATGTATAGCACTCACGCTCTTTTCACATTGTTAAATTGCATAGATCCAGGCAGTCCCACCATTCAACATGAGACGCTCTCACAAATCACTTAACCATCTGCTCACTCTTTCTATCCTCCTTCTCCTAGTCGCAGGAGACATTGCTCCCAACCCTGGTCCCCCATGTTATAGAAAGTCAAACCCCCAACTGCTACACTCAGAAACCCCTCTAATCTTATTAATATTCCCTGCATGCCATCTGTCTCTCTTAATTGTGCCCTTTGGAATTCTCCCTCAGTGTGTAACAAACTCTCCTTCATTCATGACTTTTTCCTTTTTCCTAATTCTCTTAATCTTCTGGCTCTTACTGAAACCTGGATCCAGCAGTCAGACACTACCGCTGCTGCTGCTCTTTCATACGGGGGACTACACTTCTCTCATACCCCAAGATCAGACAATAGAGCAGGTGGAGGTGTTGGTTTGCTCCTATCACCAAAATGTACCTTTCAGGTTATCCCTCAAATACCCTCACTAGGCTTCCCTTCTTTTGAGGTCCATGCCGTCAGACTCTACACCCCCTTCTCCATGCGAGTGGCGGTGGTGTATCGTCCTCCCGGACCCTCCCATCAGTTCCTGGATCATTTTGCCACATGGCTTCCACATTTTCTCTCCTGTGACATCCCTACCCTCATCATGGGAGATTTCAGCATCCCCATTGCTCTTCCCCTCTCCCCATCTGCTATTCACCTTTTATCTCTAACCTCCTCGTTTGGCCTTTCGCAGCTTACTAATTCTCCAACGCATGAAGACGGAAACTCCCTCGACTTGGTCTTCTCTCGGCTTTGTGCAGTGGATGATTTTGCAAACTCCTCTCCCGCTCTCTGACCACAATCTTCTTTCATTCTCTATCAAGAACTGCCAGGCTGCTCAGGTCACCCCCACTGTCCAGACTTATAGAAACATACAGGCCATTAACACCCAGAAACTTATGATGAACTTGCAGTCTTCATTGGCCCCTATCTCCTCCCTCTCATGTCCTGATTCTGCATTGAAGCATTACAATGAAACACTTCAAAGTTCCCTGGATGAATTTGCACCCCCTATAAATAGAACACCACAACACAGATGGCGACAACCCTGGCACACCCTGCAAACATGTTTCCTGCAGCGGTGCTCCAGGTGCGCCGACCGTCTGTGGAGAAAACCCAACCTACCCGAAGATTTCATCCATTATAAGTTTATGCTTAGAACATACAACACTGCCCTTCACTTCTCCAAACAAACCTATTTCAACACCCTAATAACCTCACTGTCCAATAACCCTAAACGTCTCTTTGACACTTTTCATTCTCTACTCAAACCAAGAGGGTCTGACACCGCCCCCTGATAACAGCACATAGCATTATCCTCCTCCATCTGTACAGGGGGCACAATGCAGTCACGGGGTAACCTCCTCCTGGAATCACCAAACCCAGACTGCTCTATCAGCCACAGATAGAGAAGTGCGATCAATCACTGCACTGCACTGCAAGCCTCCATAGTCCAGTGATGGCGGCTTTACACCACTTCTTCCAATGCTCGACCTTGTGCTTGGTAATGTACGGCTGCATGCAGCTGCTCGGCCATGAAGCTCCCGGCGGGGGCGCCGTGTTTATACAGAGGAGGTCTGGACTCTGCAGTTATGGGGTCAGCAGAGACTTTTCTGTTCTCCTCAGCACTCGGCCCCCCACTCTAACGTTACGGGGTCTCTGCTTCATGGCCGAGCTGCTGCGGTTACTTCCACGTCTCAGTAATATCACTCACAGGTGATGGAGGAAGAAATGTCATGGATGGACGCGTTACCCCGGTGGCTCATATTACAAGACTGCGCTAGTATCAGTCAGCTGCTTAACATCACATGTTAGTAAAAGCAGGATGGTATGGCGGGGGTCCGGAGGTTATACATCAGGGTAAGGAGCCGTAGGTTATAAACCGGGGCAATTAGACAGAAGGATAAATTGAAATTCAGTAATTAAGACTTGGGGAACTATACTTTTTTCCACGTAGAGTATGTCCCTGTAATTTTTTGGGATTGGAAAGCTGTGTCCTTCCTTTTAAGAACAGGAGTTTTTCTGTTCCAGAGCTCACCGGCCTTTTCACAGACATTGAGTTAAATGACAGTATTATTTCTCCCAGCGACCACCACCAGGGGGAGCTCCCTGTATACGATTGTAGGAATGCCTTAGAAAAATATCAGTGTGGTGAAAGAATACACTAGCGCTATATTACAGGTTATTAGTAGGGTGCCAGTAATGCACCACCTGCTGAATCAGGTTCTCTGGATTATTGGAATTGTTTGTATCTGCAGTAAGTGTATTTAGCTTTCCTGTACTGATATAAGGCGTATGTTCTGCTTCCCACAGCTCACTGAGCACCGAGAGATGATGGAGACCACTGACTTGCCTTCCCTCTACCACCGCCCTCTGTATGAGGACGCCATGTTGCTAGCAGAGGAGGGGAGGATATACTGCAGAGCACTAAGGTGAGCAGCGGTGGAGACGTTCTGCAGTTTCTGTGCAGGCTGCGTCGTGCGCACATTGATCGGTGTTTGCTCCCATTTCTTTAGGACCGACTTGCTGGAGTGCGGAGGGGACAGCGATTTTCTCGCGAAGCTTCACTGCATTCGTCAGGCTTTTCAGGTAAACTTGTATTCAGGGGATGTAGACTTCATGGTCATCTGAAGATCGCTATATTTACTTACAGCTTGATTATCTCCAAAGGCATGGCAGCAGCGGAGGGGTGTACTGACCTTGTAGGAGGCAGTGACCTGCCTATGTATTTATAGCAGCACAGAGCATTTCAGGAGAGGAGCGTTCTAATTTTGTAGGAGGCCACAACCCATATGTGTATTTGCAGCAACACCAAGTATTTCAGTAGAGGAGTGTTCTGATCCTACAGGAATCCATGCTTTGTGTTTGAATGTGTAGCAGCGCCGAGTATTTTAGGGATAGTGTGCTGATCTTGTAGCCTAAAGCATTTCCATAGAGGAGTGTGCTGATTTTGTTTGAAACCGTGTTTAATTCTTTGATTTATAGCAGCACAGAGTATTTCAGGAGGAGTGTGCAGACCCGTTATATCCGTCAGTAGGCTGCAGCTGAAGCCATTGCTGCCCATGACCATTGAGCATCAATGGCAGCAGCCGCTCGGCAGATGGCATAGCCTGTGAGCACAGTGGTAGTGGGCAGCGTGCCAGGCGGCTCATGCCAGTCTTGCTAAGACAACCCCTACATCTTTCGCTGCCAGGCAGAAGTTGATGTGAGTCCGGGAGGCGGTGATTGATATCGCACTTCCGTTTGCTATTTTGATTAGCGGTGATATTAGGACGGCCACCCTTGACACATCTAATTTATCGCAGTGGTTCCCGAGATCACGGTGGAGTCCTGCCGTGTCTGATTCTGACATTCCCTTTTACAGATGATACTCTCAAAAGCCGAAAACAGGGAATTTTTAATGAACTTCGGCAGAAAAATCTTATCCTCTTTGATCATCAAGGCCAAAAAGGTACGTTGTCATCGGCAAAAAATGAAAGCGAGCACTCGCTGCGTTCACAGTATAGTGCAAAGTGCAGTGCAGAAGGTATTAGCTGAAAATAAACGTGTATCCTATAAAATATGTACAGCACGAAACCCCTACAAGGAAGGCCCCCATTATGTGGTGGGTTTTTTTAATCTAAAAATTTCAGAAACGTTCTTCTTCTTTGGCAGTCAGAGCGGGTAAAGTAATAAATTTTTGCCACCTTCCGCCGCCACAAGAGGGCGTTCAGAAGCTTCTTGCATACAGCTAGTGACATCATTTTAGTTTGCGGGAGTAATTACTGTGGTTTGCTGGTGGCATTACTACAATTTGCAGGCAACTTCACTTTGCGGGTGACCTCATTGTTTTATTTTTTAAATGTGGCTGTGGAATTTAAGAACAAATGAACTGATGCATTTTTCACTTACCTGCGTTCTGCATATTTGTAGAATCCTAGGAAGTTTGAAGCTGCTTATGACGAGATGATGCGCTTTCTGAGCTATCCCGACTCCTGGTCCACCATAGAAAATGAGCTGTTTGGACGAGGGGTGAGTCCCGGGAGCATTAAAAAAGATCATATTACTAATCAGTGATAGGAGCAGTATGGGCAGGAATATGACATCCACAGTGGTCCTAGATGTGCCAGCAGGTTATGACAGCCCTAATCCTAGCTGTATAGGCTCAGGTCATAATAACCTGATATATCTTCAATGGCTCCGATCCCAGCGATTCATCTCTTCTTTGTGACAAGGTACCTTCGTTTCCTCTACTTTTTCTAAGAGCCAGAACTTTTTTATTTTATTTTTTTCCCCTTTGAAATAGCGTTGAGGGCTTGTCTTTTTTGTGTTTGTTTTTCAAAATAAATTGCAGTTTTGAATTACACCATTCATTTTACCATATAAAGTACTGAAAAATGTGGTGAAAAGTTGGGTGGAATTGAAAAAAAAACCCCGCAATTCCACCGTTAGTTTTTGCAGTGTTTTCTTTGAGGCAAAATATACCTAGTAAGATGTTTTTACCGGTCAATAGTGGTTACCAAATTGATACATTTTTGTTGCTTTTTTTACTAATTAAAACTGTCATCAGCCACCATATTCTGAGAGCCAGAACTTTTTTTTTTTTCTTTTTCTAATTCAGTGAATAGCTCAATTGAGTTATATGAGGGTTTGTGTGGTTTTTTTTTTTGGGTTTTTTTTTAAAGAACGACCTCTAGTTTTTCTTGGTAACATTTTGGGGTTTTCAGTCTCTTTTATTCCTAAATTTGTGGGGAATTGACTTCCCCCCCCCCCCCCCACCTCCACAAAAAATATAGCAATTCTGCCATTTTTTTCCATTTTGGTTTTAACTATATGCGATGAATAATTTTATATTTTTATTAGTAATGGGGCAATAACTAATATGTGCAGTTTATTTTTAATTATTTCCACTTTCTTTGTTTTTTGCATATTTTTTAAATGTTATTTAAATTTGTTTTAGAACCCTTCGGTGACTTGAACCTGCGATTACTTGATTGCCTATATAATACCGTATTGTGGCAGTGTATTGTATAAATACTGGTCTGGGCTTTATAGAAGTAGTAACATGGCAGACAGCTGACATGGCAACCCATTAGCACCCTGCAATCGCATCATTGGGCGGATGATGGGTGTCTGAAGAGATCATCCCCATTCTTAACCCCCTAAATGCTGCTGTCACAATTGATAGCTGCATCGAAGAGGTTGAACTTCTGCGATTGGAGCTGGCTTTGATTGCGCCAGTAACTCTCGGGTGCTGATGTTGTAAACGCTGCTCCTGAGCTTGCTTTATGCCGTTATCCGCCATATTTGTACACATCGATAAGGGGTTAAGTTACATCTGATAGTCCAGCACATGTTGCAGTCCATACTAGCGTATATTCCAGATTACCAGACGTTAATTGCATTGGCTTTCTAGATTATCAGGCTGAAAACACAAGTCCAGGATGTCTGTATGGCAGATTGAGGTGACTGTCCTGTATGGTCACCAGTCTCATATTGTCCTTCACGTCCGATTCTTCTCTTTCAGGTGAAGAATATCAATTTTTACGACATCTTCTGGGACTTCATTGTGATGGACTCTTTAGAAGATCTGGAGAATCCGCCATTGTCGATCCAGAATGTTGTGAAGAATCGCTGGCTGAACTCCTCCTTTAGGGAAACGGTGAGTTTCCTCTATATATAGGTCGCCACTAACGGCGTCCGCAGATAATGGCTGATAGGAACATTGTCAGCCCAAGTGGCGGCAGATGAAGAGCGGACATGTCCGGGCTATGGTGCTGTCACTCTTGGCAGGAAGCTGTCAGCACAAAGTGTGATCCAGTGCAGAGCGGCCTGTACACACTGGCTGATGGCTGCCGAGGCCTCCCAGGACGGATTTATGGGAATGAGGCCCAGTGATGAAAGAGATTCTCCTGATTGCTCCTAGCAACCAATCACAACTCCTCGTTCATTTCCCCAGAGCAGTTAATGAGATGAAAGCTGATCGCTGATTGGTTGCTAGGGGTGATGAGGCCTAGTTCACTATTGTGATAAATGGAGCCTGTTGGAATTTAGAAAGCTGCAGGACTTTGCGTTATAAGTAGAAACGCTTCATTTACCACAAACTGGAAAAACCCTTTACATATATATATATATATATAAAATCTGGGACAGTTTTTTTTTTTTTTTTTTTATCCCATATTGATGCAGACAATTTTTACTTATTTTCCTTCTCTTTTTCCAGGAGCCATAACTTATTATTTTTCCATCGTCATAGCAGAATCAGGGCTTGTGTTTTTTTTTGTTTTTTTTTTTATGGAACGAGTTGTGGTTTTGGATTTCTCCATTGGTTTTACCTTATAATCTGTAGAGCTACATAAATATATATATATTGAGCATAGGGGTAAATAGGCCAATTACCACATAGAAATAGAAGAAAAACCTATGAGGCATAAGTGCGAGGCAACAGTAACCTCAAGATAAAAAATACATTTCATTAAAACTGTAATTAAATAAAAAATGTAGGCCACAAGTTAAAGCTGAGTAAGAGTAATATAAGCAGCGTGATACAAGTTATATAAGTATAAGCTTAGTACTGTGTGACAGGTACCTAGATAGTAAAATGGGGGTAAATTCAATGGTTTAATAAAGTGTGCAAAATATAATCACAATATTATGGAGGGATACCAGTGTATATAGGATAACATAAAGTGTGAAAAATCCTCAGTATGTCAAAGTAAGGTATCATCGGGGACAGTGATGATAATGTGTGCAAACTGTAAAGCGCTGCGGAATATGTTAGCGCTATATAAAAATAAAGATTATTAATATTATTATTATGGAGTGGAAAGAGTATAAGTCCCATAAATAAGATATGTAAACCTGCACAGTGGCATAAAAGACTCTCACCAGTCAATGAAGGAACCGCATCCGAGCGTTTCGCACATAGCTTTGTCAAGGGATGCGAACGAAGCTAGGTGCGAAACGGGCTTCTGGTGCGGTCCTATTGACTGGTGGATACAATTGCCGTATTTGTAGGCTGTAATGTGAATAGAGCCTATGACATTGAGAGCGTATATTTTCTGACCGGTTCATCTCCGTGCTCTGTGGTCTGCTGTGCATTGAGGGTCTCATCCAGCTATATCTCAGCACAAAATGCAGAGCGATCCCCAGTGGTCCCTGCGGTCAGATCTGTGCACAGCATTAGGAAGGATTTGATTCCCCCTCCCCCCATGTTGTATGGTAATTAGGGAGTAACTACTGTTGTAGTCTCCGGTCCTACAGGAGGAAAGGAAGCCGCCTGGTGCTGTGAACTGTACCGTATCTGCCGCATCCTTACATTATTTCTTGAGTCCATATTTGGGCAAATTACTGAATAAACTATTTAATGTTTTGGCATCAGAAACATTTAAGAAAAAAAAAAAGTATCATATGGCTTCTCCACATTCCTCTGTTTTTTTGTTGGAATGGTCGTCTTGGTTTTAATGCGCTCAGTTTGGCAGAGGACACAGTAAAACGGCAGAAGAATGCAAAACATACGAGCAGAGAGAGAAGCGCCATAGACACATCTGCCCAAAAGCCAGGCCGGTGTCTTCAATTATCAGGAGCCGCAGCTCCCACTCCTTCCCGGACTGCGTCTCACTCCATGTGACACTAAAACTAAAGCAAAATTTCTATTATGGAATTGCACTCCGAGCAATTGCCTGTAGTGTGATCGATATACAAATGCAGATTTTAAGCCAAAGCCAGAATTGGATTACAAAACAATATATGAGGGAAGAAGGGATTTCCTCTTTGTGCTAGATCCACATCATCAATTTAGAATATAATCTAATCCATCAAAATTAAGAAGTCTGTTCATTAAAGGGGTTTTCCAACTTTTTGTAAAAATGACCGTTTCATTCTTTTACAATATTGTCAATCACTCTCACCCAGTCCTCCCACCAATGATCCAGCACTGACCCTTATGCAGCTCTCCCAAGTGTTTTTTTTTCTCTTTTTCACAGAACCGCTGCAGTCAATTAATGGCCGTTAGAGTTGGTGAAAAGCCACGGGTCCATCGTCCACGTCAGTAATCTGTGGCCGCTGAGGACTAATAGCTACACTGCTTTCTTTTGATTAGCTGGGATGACTAATCAATTAGTGGCCGCAGCAGCACTACTGGCATCATGGCTGAGCGGTGATGTAGTACGGCCGGTGACCGCTGTATGACTGCAGCTTTCACCTGCTGACTTCATACAGACTAAGACAAAGGGCATTTCTGGTAATGGTTTTTGCTATTTCACACTACTGGCAATCATTTTTACAAAATTCTTACAGGTTGCAAAAACCCTAATGATATCAGTGATTTGACTTTTCGTATACCTAAGGTAAAAGATCGGCAGTGCCGTACCCCAGCTCACTATTATGGGGTCCATTATGGAGCCTCCAGAAGGTCTGGACATAGGATAAATTACTTCTTAGGTGTTTTCTGCTTTTATTGTGTAATTTGTGTTGATTATCCCTTCTGTATATTTAGGTTTCATGTTTATTCAGTTGTTTTTGTCGCTTTTGTTGCCCCCAGGCGGTCGCCTCCAGCTGCTGGTCCGTTCTCAAGGAAAAGAGGCGACAGATGAAGGTATGCAGCCGCTGCCTGTGGGACAGTTGCTCCTCTTTTAGCAGTGGTTATTGAACGGATCATTCAGGGGGTCCCAAACACTACATATTTTATGATCACATGTGGCGATGGTCTTTTTTGTAGAATGACGCCCCCTCTAGCAGTAAGTGGCGTCTTGTCCAGGCGGTGGAGTTAGTGCAGTACTAGTAAATCCGCTGATATTAATGAGTGCAGGGAAGCACTTGTGATGGCGAGTGCCCACCATTTGTACAGCGCCCGCCATCTTCACCCCCTGTTATCGGCTGTCACCTGTGATCCATCTGTCGTGTCAGCCTGTGGCTGATTATAAGACCTCTGTCAGCTGACTGTTCTATAAACCCAGAGTTTGTCCTGTCCCCATTTGCTGCAGAACAGAAGTGTTTCCGATGTGACACAGATAAATCTTTATTGTAAGACTTTCTGATGGAAACCTCTCTTCTTTTAACATTTCTGCTTGCTGTCAGTGAATGAGCGTCATCTCGTTCACATCCAGAGAATAAACCCCTGCTCACAGGTGATGGGTTTGGTATAAAAGTATCCAGTCTGGGCTCCAGTATGCAACAATTTACCTACAATGATACATTGTAGCAAACTAGAGGAATTGGTGCTGCGGATGTGTTGAGCTGTTTGGACTGAATAAAATTGTAACAAACTCTCAGCTGTGGGTACAAGTACTTCTTTGTGGGTTTTCAGGCTTGGTGATGTTGAAAATGGTCAGATCAAAGGAATTTGCATAGCTTCCTAATGTGTCATGATTATATAGGCTTTACAGCTTTACGGTATATGAAATTCCTTTTGATGCTAGCTATCGCTCTCTGTTATCAGCCATTTACGGCAGTGTTGTCTCGCTGTAGTGTTTTTTTAATGCAATGACTGACAAAGACTACTACAGGGATCTAGAGCACAAGACATACGGACGGGGCTTGCTAAAGACTCCAATGTCACCTGACAGCTCAGCACTAAGGCTTGGGCTACACGGCAACTGCTACATCACAGCATGATGCAAGTGAATGGGATTGGAACCAGGTGGATTTCTTGCCACTTGATTGTCGAGGAGCGGTGCGGGTTAAAATGCGACCCTCCTCTCTTGCATTATCCTGCGATGTAGCAGCGACATACAGCGATCTTTTCCCACTTACATCCTGACTTCACTTATGCACACTTGACTCAGCTGAGCATTCATGTGTACTGAATGGACAGGAAGAAACAGTCGACATAGCCTGGATGGACGCGTGACCGCTGCAGCCACTCACTGATCGTGGAGGTGACCAACACATCCTAGCTACACCTAGAGAGGGAAGTAAAGTGATGGCTAGAGGCCTGAAAAGAATAGGGGAGCGACAGGGGATGTGTTGGGAAAAAAAAATAAAAATAAACGCACCGCAGGTCAAAAAATGCAAGAAAAAAGAAACGCACCATGTGAATGAGATATTGGAAAGCTCATTTATTTTGCTGCTACTGTAAACTCCACACGAAAAAAAATGCTTCATGTGAACTTATCCTATGTTTTATTATTTTGTAACATTCTGAGTTTTTTTTCCTTTGTAGTATGTAAGTGCCCAGACAACCCTATGTAATGTGAGCTCCCATAGTGCAGGGCTGTCTGTTAGCAGAAAACCAGCAAAAATGTGGCCTTTGTCCTACACGGAGAAGAAAAAATCTTGCTGTGAAATGTTTTCATGTCTTCACTCAGACGGCAGAGTCACAAATGACACCTGACGAGTTCTCAAAGGGCTTTTCTCCTTCGTCTCATTGGGGGACACAGAGACTGTGGGTGTGTGCTTCTGCCGTCTGGAGGCTGACACTAAGTATACAAAAAAAGAGTTAGCTCCTCCTCCGCCGCATACACCCTCGCCCCCAGACCGGGCGTAACTCAGTTTTTGCTTAGTGTCTGATGGAGGCACACGCAGTCTGGAGCTCCAGACTAGATTTTTTTTTTTTTTTTCTTCTTCTCTATGAAGATAAGACAGGGGCGACGGATCCTATAGAGAGGGTCCGATCTCTCCAAATCATCAACGGGCGACCACGTGTGAGTAACCCTCCACGTGTTTTCCTCTCCCGCACCGAGGGACACATCTGGGACTTTTCCCCAGACAACCATTTTTCTTTTTTATTTTGTAAAGAGGCGGCAACGCATCCTGATAAGAGGATTCGGTTTCCCCATAACCTCAACGGGCGAGCACGTGTGAGCGACCCTCCACGTTGTTCCTCTCCTGCAACGCGATTCATTGAGGCCCCTTCCACCCCTAGGTAGTGAGACCAGGGGTTGAGTTGGAGGCGCAGGTGAGCCGAGGGATCGAAGATTCGTCCCGATACCAGAAGCCTCCCCCTCCCTGCCCGGGGATGGAGTTGAGAGCACCCCAAGAGAGCCCCCACGGCGGAACGCCCTGCTCACCTTTGATAATGGGGAGGTCCGCCTCTCTCCCGGAGCGCACCGCAAGTTTTCGGAACCCGGTGCTGCCCCCGGCGAGTGACGCCGCACGCCCCGTGTACCGGAGTGCGGCCGGAAGCCCCGCCGGCGGCCGCGGCCCCCGCTGCATGAGGAAGTCCGTGGGTACCGCGCGAGGCCCCGCCCGCCGACTTCCGGTGGTAGCCGGAAGACCCGCCCACTGACTTCCGGTACGGCTCAGCCCAGGGGGTGGAGAGCGGCGGGCGCACACAGTACCGGAGCGGAAACTCCCGCCCCCCCCACCCCCCTCGCATTTCCGCGGTCGTTCAACAGGAGTGGAACGTTACCTGTGGGTGAGTGCAACCCCGTTTCGAGAGCCGCACTGGTAGTCAAGGAAGGGGTTACCCTCCTCCTCCTTCTACCCTACCTTCAAGCTTGGGCAATATGTCTGGCAAAGGTCAGGCTGCCAAAGGCGCAGGCGGGTAAATTTTGTGAAGCCTGCGAGTCGGAGCGCGCCCAGGAGCCCCCCACTGTTTCAGAGCCCAGGGGTCAGGACCCCCCGGAATGGGCGGTGTCTTTATCGCATTCTATGTTGTCCCTTACAAGGGCAATTGAATCCCTTCGAGGCCCGGGCAGGGACAAGGATGGTGGTCTGCCAGCGGAAGACAGCTCGTCCACGTCTCAGGACCCTCCGACCGTTAGAGGCCGCTCCAGTACCAGACAAGCTCATGGCAAAAGAACTCGTTCCCCGTCGGCCGGGCCCTCCGGGGCTTCGGCGGCGGGTATTAGGGCATCTCGTTCCCCGTCGCTGAGCTCAGGGAGCGATCAGGATGAGGGCGAGGAGGAGGAGGCCTGGAATCTAGAAAGCCTGGGGTACCAAGACTCGGTGGACAGCCTCATTGAGGCAGTCAACCAGACATTAGAGATCGAGGACGATGTGTCCACGGCCTCAGGTCACAAGGTCTCCTTCAAGAAAACCAGGCGACCGCATAGAAGGTTTGCCACGCATCTGGAGTTCGAGGATCTAGTCCAGAAACATAGAGAACACCCGGATAAGCGTTTTGCAATGCAAAAAGTGCTGCAAGCAAAGTATCCGTTTCCTCCTGAGCTCCATAAAGGATGGGTGGAGTCGCCAGTAGTGGACCCACCGGTATCACGTTTAGCATCAAGATCGCTATTGTCGATACCCAGTGTTTCTTCCATCAAGGACCCAACTGATCGCCTCATAGAGGGGCTTGCCCGCTCGGTGTATGAGGCAGCAGGGTCGGCTCTGGCCCCCTCCTTTGCGGCAACTTGGGTGGCTAAGGCCATGGTTTCATGGGCGGACGCTCTGCATAAGGCCCTCCAAGACAGGGATCTGCCCGCGGAGGTCTTGGAGGTGGCAAATCAGATATCAGGAGCGAGTGATTATCTCATCAGCGCCTCACTGGACGCGGCCGAGTGTTCGGCTGTGGCAGCAGCAAATGCGATCGCCATTAGGCGAGCATTATGGCTGAGGTTGTGGAAAGCGGATTCTATCTCTAAAAAATCCTTAACCTCATTGCCTTTTCAGGGCAATCGGTTGTTCGGTGAGAAGCTTGATAAGCTTATCTCAGAAGCCACAGTGGGGAGAAGTAGTTTCCTCCCGCAGCAGAGGAGTTGCCCGGCATTCAGGCAAACGCAGAGGCGTTTTCGGCCCTTTCGTAGCCCCTGGGGGGGACTTCGGCCAGGGCATCCTCCTCCGCAAACGATGGCCAGAGTAGGGAAAGGCAAACCTCTTACAGGGCCAATCCGCTGGGTAGAGGCCGAGGCCGTTTGCCCAGAGCGAGGGGGGCCAGATCCCAAAAGCCTCCAGCAAAATGACTCGAGGCGCTTCGTACCTACAGACGACAGAGTGGGCGGACGCCTACTAGGGTTCAGCCACGTTTGGGTCGCAGTGGCACGCGACGCTTGGGTGGCGGAATTGATATCGTCCGGGGACAAGATAGAGTTTGTCGGACTCCCGCCACAGCGATTCTTCCGTTCCCGACTTTCCGGGACAGAATCGCAGGCGGAAGATTTGTTACAGGCTATAATGACGCTACAGCGCAAAGGGGTCATTGTCCCAGTGCCGCAAGGCGAAGAGACGCAAGGTTTTTACTCCAACCTGTTTTCGGTCCCCAAAAAAGACGGGACTGTGAGGCCAGTACTGGATCTAAAGATCCTGAACAAAGTCATCAGGGTCAGGCGGTTCCGGATGGAGTCTCTCCGCTCGGTCATTGCAGCCATGGATCCAGGGGAATTCCTAGCCTCGATCGATGTGCAGGATGCATATCTACACATTCCGATATTTCCTCCACACCAGAGGTTCCTGCGTTTTGCGATCGGAGGGCGACATTTCCAATTTGTGGCTCTGCCCTTCGGTTTGGCCACTGCCCCCAGAGTCTTTACAAAGATAATGGCGGTGGTTATGGCCATCCTGCATGCACGGGGCATAACGGTACTACCGTACCTGGACGACCTTTTGGTAAAGGGGCCGTCGTTTCAGGCGTGCCAGGGGAATGTCAGTATCACACTGGATACCCTGGCCCGTCTAGGCTGGTTGATCAATCAAAACAAGTCGTCCTTGGTTCCAGCCCAGAGAATCGTATTCCTAGGCATGGTTTTCGACACCTCCCGGGGGCTGGTGATCCTCCCTCAGGACAAGGCGCGAAGGATCAAGCATGGGGTACGGAGCCTTCTACAGCCAGGCACCAGATCCATCCGGTACGGCATGAGTGTGTTGGGCAGAATGGTGGCGGCGATGGAGGCAATCCCGTTAGCCCAGTTCCATCTCCGTCCGCTTCAGCATGCGTTCTTGTCAGCATGGGACCGGAGGCTGCTGTCTCTCAGTCATCGGTGCAAGTTGTCTCCGCCGGTCCGGCAATCACTCCGATGGTGGACTCGCGACTCGTCTCTGGTCCAGGGGAAACCTTTTCCCCCGGAACAGTGGTTGGTGGTGACGACCGATGCAAGCCTGCATGGTTGGGGAGCAGTTTTCCAGAGTCACACAGCCCAGGGGCGGTGGTCCATTCGGGAGGTAATTCTCCCGATCAACATTCTGGAGATACGAGCAATACGATTGGCCCTGCAACATTTTCAGCGTTTGCTGAGACACCGGCCGGTGCGCATTCAGTCGGACAATGCTACAGCAGTAGCATATGTCAACCATCAAGGGGGCACGCGCAGCCAGGCAGCCATGCGCGAGGTTGGGCTGGTACTGCGTTGGGCAGAGAAGAACCACGTGGTAATTTCAGCGGTGCACATTCCGGGAGTCGAAAACTGGGCGGCAGATTTTCTCAGCCGACAGGGGGTCGCGGCAGGGGAATGGTCCCTGCACCCCGAGGTCTTTCAACAGATCTGCCAACGGTGGGGGACACCAGACGTGGACCTTATGGCATCCAGAGAGAACGCCAAAGTACAAAGGTTTGTCGCTCGATCCCTCGACCCGCAGGCAATCGCAGCAGACGCTCTGGTGCTTCCGTGGAGCCAGTTTCGTCTCCCGTACTTGTTTCCCCCACTGCCTCTGCTTCCAAGAGTCATCAGAAAAATAAGGAGAGAGAAGGTTCCAGCAATTCTGCTGGCCCCAGACTGGCCCCGGCGGGCCTGGTATGCAGATCTGGTTCAACTAGTGGTGGACGTACCTTGGCGTCTCCCAGATCGGCCGGACTTACTGTCCCAGGGGCCGATCTGCCATCCGAACTTAGGGGCCCTGTGTTTGACGGTGTGGCCATTGAATCTTGGCTGTTAACACAGGCAGGATTCAGGCGCGATGTGGCGGCCACGATGGTGAGTGCCCGAAAGCCTTCCTCGGCGAGAGTATATCACCGGACTTGGGAAGTTTTTTTCCGTTGGTGTAGGGATCGCGGAGTGGCTCCTCTGGTTTTTTCGATCCCCAACGTACTGGCTTTTCTGCAGGCAGGGCTGGACGCGGGATTGGCTCCAAGTTCGCTCAGAACGCAAATCTCGGCCCTGTCGGTGCTTTTCCAACGAAAAGTCGCTTCCGTCTGGCAGGTTAGGACGTTTATGCAGGGGGTCGCACATTTAGTACCCCCCTATAAGGCGCCGACGGAATCATGGGACCTGAACTTGGTGCTCAGGGCCCTTCAGGAGGCTCCTTTCGAACCATTGCAAGAAGTCTCCTTACCTTACCTGTCCAGAAAGGTCGTTTTTCTGGTAGCTATAACGTCTATTAGGCGGGTTTCGGAATTGGCGGCCTTATCTTGTAAACTGCCGTTCCTGACCTTTTATAAAGATAAGGTAGTTTTAAGGCCAGCTCCTCCCTTCTTGCCGAAGGTTGTGTCTGCATTCCATATCAACGAAGACATTGTCTTACCCTCGTTTTGCCCGGCACCGGTGCACAGGGTAGAAAAGGCATTGCACACCCTGGATCTGGTAAGAGCCCTTAGGAGGTATGTGACAAGGACAGCGCCATTCCGCCAGACAGACTCTCTTCGTGATTCCAGAAGGGCGGCGGAAGGGGCTCGCTGCGTCCAGAGCGACTTTGGCCAGATGGGTTCGCCTGACGGTCCAAGAATCTTATCAAATCAGTGGCACGCCGGTTCCGGCAGGGATCAAGGCACACTCGGCTCGAGCAGTGGGTGCCTCATGGGCACTGCGACACCAGGCTTCAGCGGAGCAGGTGTGCAAAGCAGCTACCTGGTCCAGTTTGCATACGTTTGTCAAACATTATAACGTACATACCCAGGCATCCTCGGATGCAAGCCTGGGAAGAAAGATTCTCCAGGCAGCAGTTGCGCACCTCTAATCAGGGGCGCAAATTAGCATGGATTGGGTGAGCTAAGATCCCGCCCAGAGGACTGCTTTAGAACGTCCCACAGTCTCTGTGTCCCCCAATGAGACGAAGGAGAAACATGGATTTTTGTGAGTACTCACCGTAAAATCCTTTCCTCCGAGACGCTCATTGGGGGACACAGCACCCACCCTATTAGCCAGTTGGCATTTACTTATTTTGAGTTATACAAATCCTTGTGTAAGGATTAGGGTGGCCCCTTTTTCAGACGTATAATTTCTTGCCTGAGTTTAAGGCGCGTTCTCCTACTGCTTATGCACTAAACTGAGTTACGCCCGGTCTGGGGGCGAGGGTGTATGCGGCGGAGGAGGAGCTAACTCTTTTTTTGTATACTTAGTGTCAGCCTCCAGACGGCAGAAGCACACACCCACAGTCTCTGTGTCCCCCAATGAGCGTCTCGGAGAAAAGGATTTTACGGTGAGTTCTCACAAAAATCCATGTTTCTGATGAAAGCTGTTTCCAGTGTGAGCTTTCTGCATATTTCATAAAATCCATGGCGAACCCGTTCTGATTCAGGGAGGTCTGTCGGCACCATTGGTGTATGACGGCTCCGGATCTGTGTATGGCGGTTTCTGTTATAAATGGCGCAGATGTGCGCAGAATCGATCACCAGCTGAAGATGATGGGGGAGTTTATAGGACTGACATTTATTACTAACTAGCTGAAGAGCCCGGCGCTGCCCGAGCATAGTAACTAACTGTGGTTAGTAATAGCAAATTATAATTATCCTCCATCCCATAGTCCCGTGCCCATATGCCCATCATACATATCCGCCATCCTATAGGCTGTGCCCATATACCCATCATACATATCCTCCATCCCATAGTCCCATGCCCATATACCCATCACACATCCTCCATCCCATAGTCCCATGCCCATATACCCTTCACACATCCTCCATCCCATAGTCCCATGCCCATATACCCAACATACATATCCACGATCCCATAGTCCCGTGCCCATATACCCATCACACATCCTCCATCCCATAGTCCCGTGCCCATATACCCATCATACATATCCTCCATCCCATAGTCCCATGCCCATATACCCATCATACATATCCTCCATCCCATAGTCCAGTGCCCATATACCCATCATACATATCCTCCATCCCATAGTCCAGTGCCCATATACCCATCACACATCAAAATGAGCAGGCGGGTCTTGCAACCTATGTGAATCAGCGTCGCCATGGCAACCATTATGACATCATAATGAGGGGCGGGGCTTGATACACACACACACTTTTTCCCCATTATGTAGATAGGGGCAAAATTGTTTGGTGAATTGGAACGTGCAGGGTTAAAATTTCGCCTCACAACATAGCCTAGGACACACTTGGGGTCCAAACGTGTGACTGTGCCAAATTTTGTGGCTGTAGCTGCGACGGTGCGGATGCCAATCCCGGACATATATATATATATATACACACACACACACACTTTGAGCTTTATATATTAGATTATTGTAATATTTGCTCCTTTTTTTCCCCCACAGGCGCCAGACGGATTTTTTGCCCATTTCTACGCCGTCTGCGAGCAGATAAGTCCAGTTTTGGCCTGGGGATTCCTGGCACCCAAAAACGCCCTACACGAGCTGTGCTGCAGCTATAAGGTCGGTGTGAAGGTTTCCTGTAAATTTGATGCCGAGTTTGTCCTCTTCCATAATTAATCGTTTTATTCGTCTCTTAGAACTGAGATGTGACCGATCTCCTCTTATTTGTAGGATCAAGTCCTGCATTTCCTGAAGGACATCTTTGACTTGGAGAAGGTCCGCTATTCCAGCGCGGAGAGTCTGTCGGAAGACATTTTGCAGAACATCCACCAGTGCGCAGAGTCGCTCGGGGTGTACGTAGGAGCAGACTCTGCGAGGGGCCCGTCCTGTAGATATAAACCTGTTAAGACTGATCACCTAAGTCTCATCTGATGCGTCGGGGATCCGCACACCTGCCGGCGGCCATTGTAAGAACTGGAGTACAAAGTTTACTATCCATGAAAAATATTAAACCTGTGTTAATTAGAGAGTTTCTTCGAAGAAAACAAAACCTCACATATCTGCAGGACAAGTGATAACTTATTGATCCACTTGCTGAGACCTTCACTGTTCGGGAGATTGGGGCACTATTATAAAATGGAGCCACAGGTCGGATGCCCGACCACCACTCCGTTCATTCTCTATGAGGCCACTGGGACAAGTAGAGTGCAGCGCTCGACAGCCCCATAGAGGCAGAATGGAGCTGCGGTTCTGCTCCTTTTTACTTCGGCTAAAAGTTCCATGTTCTGCCGATCGGACCCACTCTCTTCAATAAGTGACCACCGATTTTGTGGATAAGTGATAACCTGTTTTCACCAGACAATCTATTTACTATAATGGTTGCCACTGGTATGTCCAGATGACTGGGGCCCATTACAGAAGTCTTCCACCAATGCAGGTCCCTTTCCTTGTTTGCAAATGGACTCTGTCCAGAACATACAGAAATGGCTGCGTTACTGACTCGTATACAACAACTACAGCTACAAGACGCCCATCGTAAGGGAGCCCTCCCTGCCAGAGATGGTGGGAAACCCTGATAATCCCACTCTGCCTACAAAGTTATTTCCTTTTCTCACTGCCAAATTATTCCTGATATTGTAAACCTGCCTCCCCAAAGTTTTTTTTTTTTTTTTTCTCTTTCATTCCTTTTACTTTTTGACACTTTTTTTTAAACTTTTTTTTTTTGTTCCAGCATTTGGAGCCAATGGTTGATAAGTGTTTGGACGGTTTGCACTCTGTGACAGACATGAAGTTGCCCGGTCCTCGGACAGTTTACCTTCTGGGACTTAGTTTGCACCCTCAGTCCCGGGGGGCGGCTCCATTATCGTTTACCTACAGGCTGTAGTTTTTGCACCATTTTCAGGTTGGGCGGTTTTATCACAATCTTGATGACTTTTTGCTCAGTTTTTTTGGAACGGTCCAACACACTTCATTGCACAAGGGCAACTTCTAGATGTCTGGGATTTTCGATGATTTTCCCACTGCTCACAAAACAGGCAGCCGGTTTGAGGGATTCATGTCCCCGGCATTTCTCCAAGCTCCTAAAGTATAAGTCCCGCTTCCTTGTAAATATCAGTCTACGTCCGTCTCCTCCATGTTGAGGGGCACAGATGCGGTTTAGGTTTTGTCCGTGCATCTTCCGGGATATGTAGTGGCCTTGAATGAGGAGGGATGACCGTACACCGCATGACTCCGGTGGAGCTCAGGGAGGTCGTCACAGACAATAAGTACAAGAATCGCTGTTTACGTCAAAGGTGAGCTCCCTGCAGCTCTCCAGCCGTGTATGAACTACAAGTCCCAGCAACCTTAGTGATTTCAGGGCATGCTGTGAGCTTGTATACGGCCGGGCGGCTGTGGGTCGGCTTGTCCTGGTTTACATGTTGTATATATGGTGTTAATATGTTTGTATGTGGTTGATGCAGCGTCACAGCTTATCGCACTTTATGGCACTCGGCTCTCTGGTTATTAATGGGGTGAAACATTTATTATTGCACCTCTGGGGAGACGCTGCTGAGACCACCGCCCATCACTCGGGACATCTGCTGCTGGTGTCTATAGACTGTACTGTGGACCCATTATATCCTGACAGACACAACTCTCTAAGTGTAGGACCCCCGATAATAAGACCCCATCACACAGCTGCTGCCGAGCGTCAGAAACCTCATAATATCCAAAGTAAAAAAAAAAAAAAAAAAAATCTATGTCCGGAAACATAGAAAACGCTGAGATCATGGATGATCGCAGACCTGAGTGATGGTAACATCCACTTACCAGATATAGCGGGGAATATGGTTGGGGGTTGTACTCATTAATTACCCTGTATGGTCAGAGCAGCCAAATGTGAAAAAACCTTTAAATCGGACCCATCACTTGCCATAAATGTAGATATTAGTTACCCGAATCCGGTGCTGTATTACATTTCTTCCTGGTCCTGAGATATGACCTTTTCCATGTATTTTTTTTTAAAGAAAACTGTTTTCTTTAGCCAACTGGGTGGGATCTACAAGGTGATCACACCCACTTGGCTAATAAGGCTATAATTATGTACACAGAAGAGGAGGCCATATCTCAGGAAAGGAGAGGAGCAGAAACAAAAGAAAAACATCACCGGATTCAGGAGAACAGCGGCATCAACACCACATTTATGGCAAGTGACGGGTCTTCTTTAAGGAGACTGTTACCTGTGTCTTACTGTATCCTACACGGAGGACTGTTATTTTTATATGTAGCTTATTACATGTCCACTGGATGTCTACAGCGGGGTGGATAGATACGTCCATGTCCATGCAGCTGAAGGACTTTATATGCATGGTTCAGGGTGGTCTGGCAGGGGTAGGTGCCGTATATCTGTGCACCCCCCTGTACCGATAATAACTGCACAATGTAGATAAAGTCACATCTGTACGGGAATTATCTGTTTTCAGAGATGTTGCCCTTTAAACTGCACATTTTGGGCCTCATTTACTACAAGGAGGAAGATTTGCTTCGATCAGCCAATCAGAACATTGCTTTAGAATAATAACATTGCTTCACTTTGGTTGTTGTGGCCGATTCCTCCTCTCTGTCTTGGCTGGATCACTTGCATGAGACCTGGTGTTTCCAAAAAAAATCACATTATATATCACATTTATATCCATTTAAATGTAAAGAGGTTTCTTTAAAGTGAAGCTCCATCTTGGATGAACATTGGTCCCGCAGTTTCAAAATCATTATTATAAATCTTCATTCCAAAAAAATAGAATAAAATGTGTTTACCTGGAAACCATCAGCAAGCTGCTGTTGATAGATATTTTTTTTTGTAAAGTTTTTATAACAGATATCATCTTTATGTAAGTTGTTTGAGTGGAAAATGATGTCCTGATGTGAATAAGACATGGCTCTAATTGGCAGCGTAATACCTCCAGCTGTCCTGGTCATTACCGGAAAATAAATACCTGATGGTATTACGAGGTGATATTATGTGTTTTTTTTTGTTAATCGGACCATTGGGGCTTTAACGTGTTCATTAATATTAATAATTTATCTGTTAAAAGCTGCCATAGCACCTAGAGAGAGAATAAGACCTGTCAGGAAATAACCTACATGCTGATGGTTTCCATGTAGCAGCAGACTTGTTTTTCTGCAATGAAGCTGAAAAGTAAAAAATATAAAAAAAAACATGAAAAAAGTTACAAGGATGAGGTTTTCTAATAACCGGACCAACGTTAATAGGAGCAGGAGCGTCGCTTTATTGATCTCGCATTCTGATATTTTTACTCTTTTTACCCAGATTCACCGATTTTCCTCTGAATGTTTATAAGAAATAATACTCGCATCTATTTTCACGTCCGTCTTGTAGAAGGTTTGTACCGATGTAAAGCTCAGACGGGGAGAAGCGCTGCTCCAATCTATATTCGTATGTTTTGGTAACTGAATAAAATCGCATTGTAGAAAACCGCCTGTGATTGTGCGGGAGGAGCGCGGCAGGGACGCACCACGCAATGCACACAAATATGTATTGCATTCAGAGCACTTTCCTGATACATACCGAACATTGGTGCCTGGAAGGAAATTCCTGCATTGGGGAGCGAATCTGGGTGTTTATGGAATTGCCATTTATGCAGTTGACTAAAGGAGTGTATGGCTTCTCATAGTGGCACTATATGGCGGCATACAGTATATCTAGGGCTCCTGCATGCTTCCGTACGATCTCCGTGCATGTGGCCTTACGAGCTACATGATGTTTTGTGTGCATCAGGAATGCCAAACCACCACGCTATCTGCAGGAGGCTTCATACACACGTTGCATATTTGCAGTTTTACATACACGCTTTTCCAGCAGCGTAATAATGAACCGCAAGAAGATGCCGTCGGGTGAAGTCGCCACAAAATCCGCAGCACAACCTGCCAAACGGTATCAAAATATACAGCAGATGCGCCACAAATAAAGGCGCCACAAATAAAGGCGCCATGTGTGCGTGTAGCTTTGGCGTATGTGCTCACTCGCACAACATCCACAGCATAAATAGGTAAGAAAGGGTAACGTGTGCGACTCACCTGCCCCAATATCAGCAGGCAGATCTATAGCTGCAGAAGTCCGCAGCCTAAATGTTACATGTGCGCATACACATTACTGCGTCCGTGCTTTTTTATCTAGTTTTTCCTGTTTATTTTTCCTCCTAATTCTTCTTTTACGTTTGTTTTCTATTCTTCCATCCGTTGTTTTTCTTTGTTCGCCATTTTGGGTGCGCTTTTTTCTAATCCCGATTTTGCTGACGATCTATTAGAAAAAGTCGCACTTTTTTCACAGATGTCCTCATTTTTTGTTTGCTACAAAGTATGGGAGTGTTACAGTTTCTTGTGATATTTTAAAGATTTATGCAACTTTTTGCTCAAAAGAGAAAAAAAAAAAAAGGCATTTTTTACTTTACGCCAAATTCACAAACCAGGTGACTTTCTGATTATGGAATTGCCAGTTGAGCAATAGTTATAAATGTTATGAGGCGGAGCATTAATTTTTCGACGTGGAAAATGGAGAGTTAATAAGAGATGTTTCGCCTTGTGCGTTGGATCAGGATTCCATCCTGTTAACAGTCGCCCAAATCTGGGAGAGAGAGAAAAAAAAATGAAAAATTAACCCCTTCCAGACTGACCCCTATTCTCATTCATGGCTGAAGAATGAAGTGTGGTTTCCCGTGCAGGGGGTCGCACTGGGAACATTTGAGTGCTCGACAGCTGAGAGCTGCTTTTGGATTGTCTGGAATGTGGTGGATGACCTGACAAGCAGGACTTTTATGGAAACTCGCAGGCTGGGAGTAACTGCAGCCAAACTGCATCCAGTCTGATGAGAGGAGCAGAAGAGCTCAGACTGGACTACAGTGTAGTGTGCATCCACGTATCCTGGGGGCCACACATCACAGGGCACCCGGCCTGGCACTGCAAGACCACCGCTCCACCAGGAATACTCATTGGCCTTGGACAGGGCACTGACCCTATATCTTGGAGAAGGTAAGACTGGTACTAATGCATGACACAAGGGAGTACAGGTCACAGCAAATAGGGGCCACTTGGGGCTTGTTGGTTATCCTATCATTATTGCCACTTTTTTGGAGAAAGATGCCACCTGTAAGGAACATTCTCGGCTTTGGAAATCTGGTAATAAATTAATCATCGTAATCTGGTCGTCTGGGTTCTCGTCTTCCTTGCGCTCAGTTCTCCGAGTTCGTCATTAATGTGATGTGAACTTATAAAGATAAAAAAGGTTGTTTTAGAAATCTGGCAAAACTTTCCACTGCTTGTGTTTAGCCCTGATACTAGATAAGAGTGTGATGTATTCCTTGGTGTTGTGCGGCGTGGAACCAGTTTGGCATTTGGGCTACCATGTACTAGACCTTTTTTTTTCATTTTTGACTGCGGAATACTACTGAAATAATATATAAACACAGCAAAAAGTTTTCAAAGAATATTGAGTTTAAAATAAAATGTTAATTTCCAATGGACGCGGCCTTAAACAGAAACTCGGGAAATTTTTGAGGGCAAAAATAAAGTTATTGTCCAGTAATCTCGTCAGTCAGGATGCACCTTTGAGCAATGGCTTGAAGCTTATGGGCCTCAATGCAAAATCTCCAATGGACCCCCCTACTAACACAGGTGTTTAATAGGGCAAAGGGACCTTTGTGAAACCCCCGCTAGTCTCTAGGGCCTGGGTGCAATTTATCCCCTGCACCTATTATAGTTACACCCCTGCCTCTGATAGAGACACGCCACGGTGCTTGGGTGGAGATGCCCCCTCTTACCTCGGTCCCAGAAATAGTCACAACAAACAGGGACCTATGATCAGGGGAGATGGTTACTAATCATTGTCTAGGACAGAAAACCCAGTTGCAGCAGTTTTATCTGTGGAGTAGAGCTATGTCTTGTGTGAACCCACCCTTATCTGGGGGCTGAAGTTGACTGGTGGTTATTGGGGATATATATAGCGGTGTACACTAGCAACTATATGGCGGTATTATGCTTGTTTCCTGGGCCACATTTCATCTAAAGCTCAGCCTGTTTATCAATATGATATGTCATAGGGGGAAAAAAGAAGGGTTTGCATATGATACGAGTGCCAGCAGGGGAATGGGCATTACACTGGGGTCCTTGTCCTCTACTTATCATTCTGAATGACATCATTGGTTCTGTGGTTAAACATTTCATTACTTTTTGGAACATCCGCACAAGAAACTCCTAAGTAAACAAAACTAAACATTTTTTTTTCCTTTCGTGGGAACCTGGTGTCGGTTGGTTTTATTGCAGACTATATGGCGGTGATATTAATAAGCCGGGTCAGCACATTCTCATGCTGGCTCTTATATAAATGGTGCAGCCATCTGGAGACTTTTTCATGCGGCTCGTACGGCACAATGTACATTTTCTGAATATAGGATTCCAGGCTTTATATCTGGGGTTTGCCAAGGACAAGACCGGGCAGAGTCGGATACTGCAGAGTCTGTGTAATGTCATTGGGTCTGGGATGAGTCCTCACAACAGGTGGCAGCTGCTGTCACTGCCCCCTCCCAATAGTGCCGCAGTAAAATGAACCGATTATCTAACGCCGTCACCTGCAACCTCCATGTCAGGTTTATACGTGGCGCCATTACTACTCAGGCTCAGCATGGTCACTGGGAGTCGTCTTGGTGGATCCCTCCGAGGATCAGATGATGAGTTGATTGACAGTACCCCATTTCTTGTGTGCTTCTCCCCAAAGATAAAAGGGCCCAAATACACCTGCCAGCCACTCATCCCCCCGCCGCTAATGGCCAAACTGAGAATGTGAGCACTTGTCTTGTTTTTCTGCCCCCTAGGATACATTGGTAAATTTTACAAAGAAAGTGCCAAAAAAAATTGGGGACACCATGGCAAGGACAGGGGATTTAATTCTAGGGGGTGCAGCAACAGCAGTCACCTGAGACTGTGACCCTCATATTACATAATAAAAAAAGGTAGGTGGGCAGTGGTTAAGATCATGGGCCCCAATGCAAAAGCTGTAATGGGGCCCCCAATTATTGCCAGCGTTTAATAATATTGGTCTTTTCATGTAGGGACTTTTTGGGCCCTTTAGTCTGCAGGGCCCGGGTGCGATTGCAACCTCTGCACCTATTGTGGTTATGCCCTTGCAAGTAGGTACAATGCCACAAGTTACGCCTCTGCCCAAGTCCACCATGAGCGGATATGGGGCACCGTGCTTTAGATCCAAAACATGGATGTGTGTCTGAGGCCTCAGATTTGGGTAAATTGTTGAGCTGTGCAATATTTTTCCCATTTTTTTTTTTTTTTTAAATGAAGTTCTGTAACCGACCGCAAGATTCAGATAGAATGACTTTCTAATTGTTCTGATTGCAAATTTTCGGAAAGTTTTCACTAGGTGACTGCTATCTAAGCAATTACCTAATATGTTCTGGTAGCTTCATCGAAAACAAAGGTGATTGTCTTTAATGTTTAAAGAAAATTGTCCTTTTTTATATATACATTGTATAATAAAATAAAATCTGTGTTTTCGATGGACGTTCCGTTTCTTTGTGTAGAGGTAATTAGTCCCTTTTTAGTACTGTACAATTTTAGGTAAATGACAAATTCAGAAATCTTTAGATCTTTGGAAATACGGCTTGGGGGGGGGGGGGGCACACCGACTCATGGAGATTTATTATTGCTGTCATGTTTTAGGACTTCTATATCCAACCATGTTTCAGATGAAGCTATCATAGTGGAGCGCATAAGTCACAATAATGGAGAGGCATCAATCAATTGATAATTAGCTTTATTTAAATTGGTGTTTTATGGTCTTGTTTCTTGTTGTTTTGGTTTTTTTTTTGCTCCAAAAACGATGCAAACTTTCTTAAATGAGTTGAAAACTTCTAGTAAATATTGTAGTAAAATTGTAAAGTTCTAGTGAAGATGACTGTAAGTTTATGATACAATCCTAGTAAACATTGTGACGTTGTAGCAAAGTTATGGATGTAGTAAACCTTTGGTAAAGTTGTGATACAGTTACAGTAAAGCTGACCCGTTCATTTTCTAAGATCCCAATGAGTGATGTGGATGCACGCTTTCACTCTTTCTGGTGCATTTAGGTAATAGATTTGTCTAAAAACAACTTGCAGCAAATAATAACAAGATAATTCAGGAACCAAGCTAATAATACGTCTAATAATGCATCTTCCTGAAGAATTCTCACGTCCGTGTTTGCCGCCAGTGATTTTCACGCACATGTAATAAGCTCTATGAGGCCTTTTGCATTTCTTTTTTTCATTAATACAATGGAGACGCATCCTGTTTGATCTGATTTATGCATCAATCTTGCCAATTCAAGTGACTGGATCCCCCAAAATCTAACATCACATGGATACCATCTGAATTACATCCTGGTGCTGTCCAATTTTTACTAACTCTAGGGAAAAAAAAATTTTGCAAACAGGAATAAAAAGATGGTAAAAAAATAGCCACACGGACCAAAAACTAATAAAAGCAGATCCAGCGCACCAATGAGAAATGGTATTTTTTTTTATGGACGTGAAAAATCAATGACGTGTGAATTAAGTCTTATTTGCAACATCACCAAAAAACGAAGCCGTATCTGTTGTGAAACCACTAACATGATCAGAACTTTTTGCAACGGTCGCTTTTAATATCTCGGGGACAGTTTAGACCACAGCGGTAATTTCCCTGCGATTTGCACCTAAGCCTAAATCTCATTATTACCAGGGCTGATCTCGTTATAGAAGGATTCTGGATTGTTGCGGCTCTTGCCACGTCCATGTTCTCAATGTTTCCCAATTCGTACCGGAACGCGACGTCTTATAGCAGCACAACACCCAGTGCTCCGTGTCCTCCCGTGGCCCCGGCATTACACGCCGCTGTATATTGTGTTTTATTGTTACTGTGTCGTTTTCCGCAGGTTGTATACTTTGTGAACTCGCCAGGTTTATAGGAGACTCCGTGCACCATGTTAATAATTATTTTCTGATTCTTCTTCGCTGTCCCGTGAGAGGAGGCCTGACCGGCTTTGGTCCTGGCCCGGTGCCCCGTCTGAGCCCGATGATCATGTACACTTCGGCTATTTTCAGCCTCTCGCAGCTGAGACCCCTGCCCCCTCCCGGCAGCTTCTGTTTTTTCCAGCCCCCTGTACACACTTGGAGCCGTAATGACACACATCTATTTTCTTTTTTTTTTTGTACCACGTTGGACAGGATTCAGTATTCTCGATAATATCTTCATATGTTTATTCTACATCTCAAGCGCAGACCCGGGAATATGTTACACGCTCCTTTGGCAGCAAATGCTTTATACTTCGTGCCAATTACAGGCTCACAATCCTTTTTTTTTTTTTTTTTTTTATTGAAGTTGGATCCGGGATATGAATGCAACGTGGCTGAAGTATAGCTATTATTGCTGTATGCTTTATTTTCTAAAACAAAGACATTAAATTTCAGAAGTTTTTGGAGAATTTTGCTTTCCTTGTACGATTTGGAGACCAGGACTGGACAGCTCAGGAAATGAAAGGTCTTATGTTATTACGGGGCTGTGCGGGGAGGACACAGGGGCTCCACTGGTACTGATTTTATATACTCAGGCGATCAAAAATGAAAACTGCATAAAATATGCAGACAGCCTTCAACATATTCCACCGCTTTGTGTATACAGCTCCTGCACAGATCTGTGTGTCTCCATCATTACAGGTCTCTGTGGTATGCTGATCCTACAGTCACGTACTGCTCCTTCCCATCTGCCCTTAGTCCTAGAGAAAGACGGGTCTGAACTCCCCTGAATCCGGCCCATGTTATTTATGCATTTGGTGCATTTATGACACCGTTTATATGGACGCTGTATGATGGTAAAGGATCACAAATGGTACATACAGTATGGCAGTTTATATGGGCACTGCATGACCTTAGGAGTATGTATGGCACAGTACATATAGGCACTGTATGACAGTAGAGGGGTATGTATGGCACAGTTTATATGGGCACTGTATGACAGTAGAGGCAATTGTATGGCACGGTTTATCTGAACAACTTACAGCACATTTCCTGGTTTCTTTTTTTAAACTATTTTCAGGATGCTGTGTGGCCCTATATTGGCGGCATATAGATGTACTAGGTGTGGCCCTATATTGGCGGTATATAGATGTACTAGGTGTGGCCCTATATTGGCGGTATATAGATGTACTAGGTGTGGCCCTATATTGGCGGTATATAGATGTACAAGGTGTGGCCCTATATTGGCGGTATATAGATGTACTAGGTGCGGCCTATAATGGCGGTATATAAGAGTACTATGTGTGGGCCTATAGTGGCGGAGTATAAAAGTACTATGTGTGGGCCTATAGTGGTTGTATATACAGTAGGTACAGAAAGTATTCAGACCCATTTACATTTTTCTCTTTGTTTCGTTGCAGCTACTTAGTAAAATCAAAAAAGTTAATTTTTTTTCTCATTAATGTACACTCTGCACCCCATCTTGACTGAAAAAAAAACAACCAGAAATGTAAACATTTTTGCAAATGTATTAAAAAAGAAAAACTGAAATATCACATGGTCATATAAGTATTCAGACCCTTTGCTCAGACACTCATATGTAAGTCACTTGCTGTCCATTTCCTTGTGATCCTCCTTGAGATGGTTCTACTCCTTCATTGGAGTCCAGCTGTGTTTAATTAAATTGATAGGTGTCATGATCCATGCTGGATCATGACAGATAAAAGCACATGTAACCTTTTTTTTTTTTTTCCCTTAAGCTGTGTGCTTAAGCTTGGTTTTGCCCCCGGTGGCCATTAGGATTATTACACAGTGGTGTTTTTGTTCTAGTTTGCCCCCGGTGGTGGTGAGCGTCATTGCACTCTGGTTTCTTTAGGTTAGTGCATGTGATATAAAGCAGGTGTGATTGCTGGCTCTTACCTATAAAAGAGTGTCAGGTGTTGCAATCACTGTTGGTGATAGTGTTCATTTCAACCATCCTTGGTAGAGGAAGGATCTAGAGAGAGGTCCTGGCAGCTCAGTCAGAGCCCTGATGTGGAAGGAGTCAGAGGGGATTTCCTTGCAGCTCTGACAGAACTTGGTGGCAGCTATTCAGGAGGAAAGCTGCATTCTGGTGGTGGACTCTGTTGCTGGGAGCAAGAGCAACAGAGCAAAGCTAAGTGGTGTTTCCCTGTCTGCATTTTTCCTGGTGTGTATTAGTACAGCGGTGGGGCCAGTGCCTGCATCACCCAGCTCCCTAGCAAGGGATAGTGTAGGGTGTGCTAGGGTGACAGGTATCCTGATCGGCGCCCGGTGCGGAACCGGCCTAGGGAACGTTAGGAGTATGAGACACTGACTCAGGGGAGTGCAGGAGGTCTCCACGTCCCCGCTCCCTATCGCAGGGCCCACCATTGAAACTGTTTCCCCTTTCCCCATGTCTTGTTGTTTTAGTTACCGGCCTGCGGGCCGTGTCACACAGGACAGTTTCACATCCTGTCTTGTTGTTTCAGTTCCGGCCTGCTGGTCGCGTCACACAGGACGGGTCCACGTGATAATAGGACTTGATTTGTAAAGGCGCACACCTGTCTTTATAAGACCTCACAGTGCATGTCAGACCAAATGAGAATCATGAGGTCAAAGGAACTGGCAAAAGAGCTCAGAGACAGAATTGTAGCAAGGCACAGATCTGGCCAAGGTTACAAAAGAATTTCTGCAGTACTCAAGGTTCCTAATAGCACCGTGGCCTACATAATCCTTAAATGGAATAAGTTTGGGACCACCAGAAGTCTTCCTAAACCTGGATGTCCAGCCAAACTGAGCAATCGTGGGAGAAGAGCCTTGGTGAAAGAGGTATAGAAGATCCCCCAAGATCACTGTGGCTGAGCTCCAGAGATGCAGTTGGGAGATGGGAGAAAGTTCCACAAAGTCAAATATCACTGCAGCCCTCCACCAGTCGGACCTTTATGGCAGAGTGGCCCGACGGAAGCCTCTCCTCAGTGCCACACACATGAAAGCCCGCATAGAGTTTGCTAAAAAAAACACATGAAGGACTCCCAGACTATGAGAAATAAGATTCTCTGGTCTGATGAGATGAAGATAGAACTGATAATTCTAAGCGGTATGTGTGGAGAAAACCACTCGTTTTTCATCACCTGCCCAATACAATCCCAACAGTGAAACATGGTGGTGGCAGCATCATGCTATGGGGGTGTTTTTCAGCTGCAGGGACCGGACGGCTGGTTGCAAGTAAAGGAAACATGAATGCGGCCAAGTACAGAGATATCCTGGATGAAAACCTCTTTCAGAGTGCTCTGGACCTCAGACTTGGCAGAAGGTTCACCTTCCACAAGACAATGACCCTAAGCACACAGCTAAAATAACAAAGGAGTGGCTTCAGAACACCTGCGACCATTCTTGACTGGCCCAGCCAGAGCCCTGACCTAAACCCAATTGAACATCTCTGGAGAGACCTGAAAATGGCTGTCCACCAACGTTCACCATCCAACCTGACGGAACTGGATAAGATCTGCAAGGAAGAATGGCCGAGGTCCCCAAATCCAGGGGTGAAAAACTTGTGGCATCATTCCCAAGAAGACTTGTGGCTGTACTAGCTCAAAAGGTGCTTCTACTCAATACTGAGCAAAGGGGCTGAATACTTATGACCATGTGAGATTTCAGTTTTTCTTTTTTAATAAATTTGCAAAAATTTCAACATTACAGTTTTTTTTCAGTCAAGATGGGGTGCAGGGTGCACATTAATGAGAAAAAAATGAACTTTTTTGAATTTACCCAATGGCTGCAATTAAACAAAGTGAAAAATTTTAAGAGGTCTGAATACTTTCCGTACCCACTGTAGAAGTATTATGTATGGGCCCATGGTGGCGGTATATAGAAGTACTATACGTGGGTCTAGAGTGGCGGTATATAGTAGTATGTGCGGGCCTAAAGTGACGGTATATAGATGTAATATGTGCGGGCCTAGAGTGGCGGTATATAGATGTACTATGTGTGGGCCTAGAGTGGCGGTATATAGATGTACTATGTGCGGGCCTAGAGTGGCGGTATATAGATGTACTATGTGCGGGCCTAGAGTGGCGGTATATAGATGTACTATGTGCGGGCCTAGAGTGGCGGTATATAGATGTGTGGGCCTAGAGTGGCGGTATAAAGATGTACAATGTGTGGAAACTGTATTGCACTGGTAATCCTGTTTTTGCCTCTAGCTCAGCAGCACATCTTGTCACTATTTGGTCCCTCCGGTCTGATTTCTGGGTGTTTCTTCTTTGCAGCGGCCGGTGATTTTGAGGATTGTAGTACTATTATTAGTATGAATGATATTTACTATATTATGGTTTTGTTCATTACTAAGCTTGGTGGTTCACGACTGTTGCTTTGCAGCGCTGGGGTCCTGAATTCAAACCCCACTATGGACGACATCTGCAAGGAGTTTGTTCTCCCTGCGTTTGTTTTTTCTTGGTTCTGCTTTCCTCCCCCACTACAAAGTCTGATAGACAATGTAGATTGTGAGCCCCAGTGGGGACAGTGCCAATACTGCATGTAAAGCGATGTGATAGATGAAGGTTGTGGAGACACGGGGGTCAGTAGGTGCTCTCGGCCGCTGGCCTGGACGAATAGACCAGGGATCATCCCACTGAACACCCACTCTGCTTTCCGTGGGCATAATACTACTCGTACAACACCTGGTGAGGGTAACACAGTGTGCCAATACTTTGCCTCACCAACAAACAATAACATATAGAACAGCCCCAGCAAAAACACAAGATGGTGCAAATTACAGAGTCTCACCGATCCGCTGGTTCACAAGGAATTACTGCGACTTCAGGTCTTCCAGAACCGACTACGCCTACCAGTGGCACCCCGTTTTCGTCGGGCACCCACAGAGAGGAGGTAATGACAAGCTTAGGAAACTGACAGTCCTCTGAGGTATGTGGCCAGGTGACCTGACTTCTCCAAACTTCTCCATGGGAACAGTAATGTCCAATGCATCAGATCTGTATTCCTCCAGCTGGGTTCATGGTCTCTTATGCTGGTGTGCTGTAGTGTCAAATCTGTATTCCTCTGATTGCAGCCATGGTGCCTTGGCTGCTGATCTGTTGGGGCTCACTGCAAAAGGATAGACGTCCCTTTTTATACCCACAGCTGTCCTCCAGGCCATAATCCACAGGTCAGGGGGAAGGTGAGATGAGGTAAACTCTTTGTTTGAGTATTCAATCAATTTGCATGGCTCTTCAATGTTTGCAGGTCAACAAGCTGCATGGACTGATACAATGGGTAATATATTAGCAAACATTCTTTGTTCAATGACCCTGTGTCCCTGTCCTTCAAGGATAGCAGCACAATATGATGCAACAAACCTCAACTCAAGAGTCAACCTTCATGCCCATATGAGCAATAGCCTATGTCTTCTGACTTACTGAAAAATATGTCTCGCATAATTAAAAATAAATTCTGTGTTGTCACAAATGTGCTATGCTAGCAAGTAAAACATTATTTAGCGACAAAATAGCGAATTCCTGCATTCTCTGTAAGTAAACAGAAACTTTCCAGCTTTATTTCATGGATGCCATTGAAATCAGAGGAATTTCTATCTCCGGTCTGTTCTGGATGTGCATGATGCTCAATAAATAAAGCCGGGATGTTTCTTTTCATCCACAGTCTGGGGACTCACTATTTTGTCTACTAAATAGTGTTGTTACTTTGCAGCCGGACACACCTGACGCATTCAGCTCTGCTACATCAGCAGTGACTGCATTATAAATAGCACAGCACAGATAACATTGTTGGCAAGTGCTAAAAAAAAAATGTCCAAGTGATTAGGCTGACAGAGGACAGGAATCTGGAGGCTGCAGCAGAAAAAAACGTGAGATAACGCAGGAATTCGGGGGCGAAGACGATAACGTTTCCAAATGGTGGTAAATGGATGACTGATGGACTCTGGTATCTGTTCATGCTATAGGGAACCTGTCATGACCATCTTCCTACTGAAACTAGCAGCATGGCTGTATAGGTCCGAGCTCAACAATAAAAATGACGCCTGTCTTGTAGTGATCCGATGTGCCAGCGATGAGAAATTGAGCACTGAAGCAAAGTAGCCTGGAAGGTGCAATATGGGCGTGTCCATGTACTCTGAATGCACAGACACACCCCCAGCGCACTTCTAGGGTAATTTGTATATGGCTTCAAAGCTCGATTTCTTATCAGTAGAATATCAGATTACTACAAGACAGGTGTCGTTTTTCTTGTTGTACAGCCACGTTACCAGTGTCAGAAGTAAAATCACCCTGACAGGTTCCGTTTAGGACGGGGAGATGTGTTAGAATCGAACATGTATCATAGTGTGAACTGAGCCCAGGAGCAGCTGCGCTCACATCACTGACACAGAAAGTGGGAAAGAACCTCTGTGTCAGAACAAAATGGGAAAGTCAGGCTTCTGGGAGTGCGGGAGCAGAGGCTGAAGTACGGTCACTAGGCTGTGCGCAGAGTTAGAATACCTTTAGTAATTCCCATTTCTTTCTAACCCTGGACAACCCCCGTCATGCCACCCATTCATGGACACAGGAGCCTGAGGCAGGAGTAGGATTGCATGAGCCAAATGTCCTGCAGAGAAGAGTCCAAAACAGGATCACAAAGAGAAAAAGGATATGGAGGAGGGAGATGACGCTGCAGTTTATCTGATGAAGGAAGTAGCCTCCAGCCCTAATAGTATACCGCTAGGGGTTCACCAACTCATCGGACAAGAAGAGGATCAGGTGTGCAGAAGCATAGAAAACTCTAAACCAATGTGTAGGAGTTGATAGAGCAGTGTCCGGAGACTTTGCTGCATGCTGTTTCCTCTGCCCATGTGATGTGGTTCTCTATCAACTCAAAGTCGCAACAGTGCAGCTCCATTCACTGTGTAGTGGCCATTGCTGAGAACTGAATAGGAGCTGGAGCTGCAGTACCTAAGAACGGCCACTACACAGAGTATGGAGCTGCAGTACCTAAGAACGGCCACTACACAGAGTATGGAGCTGCAGTACCTAAGAACGGCCACTACACAGAGTATGGAGCTGCAGTACCTGAGAACGGCCACTACACAGAGTTTGAAGCTGCAGTACCTAAGAATGACCACTATGCAGAGTATGAAGCTGCAGTACTTGAGAATGGCCACTATGCAGAGTATGGAGCTGCAGGACCTGAGAATGGCCACTATGCAGAGTATGGAGCTGCAGGACCTGAGAATGGCCACTATGCAGAGTATGGAGCTGCAGTACCTGAGAACGGTCACTATGCAGAGTATGGAGCTGCAGTACCTGAAAACGGTCACTATGCAGAGTATGGAGCTGCAGTACCTGAGAACGGTCACTATGCAGAGTATGGAGCTGCAGTACCTGAGAACGGTCACTATGCAGAGTATGGAGCTGCAGTACCTGACAATGGCCACAACACAGAGTATGGAGCTGTAATACCTGAAAAATGCCACTAAGTAGACTATGGAGCTGCACTACCTGAGAGCAGTAACTAAGCAGAGTATGAAGCTGCAGTACCTGAGAATGGCCACTATGCAGAGTATGGAGCTGCAGTACCTGAGAATGGTCACTATGCAAAGTATGGAGCTACAGTACATGAGAACGGTCACTATGCAGAATATGGAGCTGCAGTACCTGAGAATGGCCACTATGCAGAGTATGGAGCTGCAGTACCTGAGAATGGCCACTATGCAGAGTATGGAGCTGCAGGACCTGAGAACGGTCACTATGCAGAGTATGGAGCTGTAATACCTGAAAAATGCCACTAAGTAGACTATGGAGCTGCACTACCTGAGAGCAGTAACTAAGCAGAGTATGGAGCTGCAGTACCAGAGAATGGCCACTATGCAGAGTATGGAGCTGCAGTACCAGAGAATGGCCACTATGCAGAGTATGGAGCTGCAGTACCAGAGAATGGCCACTATGCAGAGTATGGAGCTGCAGTACCAGAGAATGGCCACTATGCAGAGTATGGAGCTGCAGTACCAGAGAATGGCCACTATGCAGAGTATGGAGCTGTAGTACCTGAGAATGGTCACTATGCAAAGTATGGAGCTGCAGTACATGAGAACGGTCACTATGCAGAGTATGGAGCTGCAGGACCTGAGAATGGCCACTATGCAGAGTATGGAGCTGCAGGACCTGAGAATGGCCACTATGCAGAGTATGGAGCTGCAGGACCTGAGAATGGCCACTATGCAGAGTATGGCGCTGCAGGACCTGAGAACGGCCAATACGCAGAGTACGGAGCTGCAGTACCTGAGAATGGCCACAACACAGAGTATGGAGCTGTAATACCTGAAAAATGTATGGAGCTGCAGTACCTGAGAACGGCCACTACGCAGAGTATGGATCTGCAGTACCTGAGAACGGCCACTACACAGAGTATGGAGCTGTAGTACCTGAGAACGACCATTATGCAAAATATGGAGCTGCAGGACCTGAGAACGACCACTATGCAGAGTATGGAGCTGCAGTACCTGAGAACGACCATTATGCAAAATGTGGAGATTCAGTTACTGAGAATGGCCATTATGCAAAATATGGAGCTGCAGTACCTGAGAACGACCACTACGCAGAGTATGGAGCTGCAGTACCTGAGAACGGCCATTATGCAAAATATGGAGCTGCAGTACCTGAAAATGGCCACTACGCAGAGTATGGAGCTGTAATACTTGAGAATGGCCACTGTGGGAATGCTCTGGGACCTGTACAGAAGCCATTGTGAGGGAAGGAGGAAGAGATGGGCGGTGACATTATCCATAGGAGAGTTTTATGGGCACGCTCTATGACCTGTGTAGAGTTCACTGTGCAGGGAGGCAGAGATAATCTGTGACATTATATAGTGGTATGTAAAAGATTAAATAATGTCTAAAAGGCCTAAAGTTAAATATGACACATTTCCTTTGTATTTTAGGCAAAGAAAATATGAATAGTCATCTTTTACATTTTAAAAATTACAAAAAGGAAAATGGGCTGATGCAAAAGTTTGGACACCCTGCATGGTTAGTACCTAAGTAAAACAAAAAAGAATCCCCAGACAACCAAATGCCACTACACTAAATCTTATAAATTAGATACCATATAGGCATTAATATATAAGACTACTGGATGCTGACGTTCAGCGCCAAAATGATCAGAACAGATAAAAAGGGAAGGCGCACACAGAGCTATAAGGTAAAAAAATATATATTTATTAGAACAAAAATACAGCAATAATAAAAACAACTAACAGACACAAAAAAGCCCAAACACTCAGTGGTGAGCCAAAAATAATTGTGGCACCACAGGTGAACAGGGACCATTAATATAATAGCAGCAGAAAAATATTGTGATAAATATAGTTACACGAATATACCAAGATGTAATGACCTATAGCAGGAATCTTAAAATCAAATTGCTACAAAGTGCACAGTGCATAAGGCTACTGCAGTGGACACAAAACCAAGGTACTGACTAGGATATTAACTCACCTAACAAATAGTGCCAGCTATGCTGCCACAACCCCTACGCGCGTTTCGGCAGCTTGGCTTCGTCAGGAGGAGTCCCTGATCAGTTGGGCAAAGCATACTGCGCAGGCGCCGGAGGCCTTTTCAATGCGCAAGCGCGGAAAACAACATTATCTGTGATATTCACAGATGAAGATTACGTTCAGCAAGCCGAGGGGGAAGGGAGGCGACTAAGCCACGCCCAGCGGACCGGACCGCGGCGATTTGCATACATCTCCAACAAGATAAGGTATTTATGCATCAAAGGTGCGGGGTCAGGGGGAATAAAAAATCCTAATAGAATCCTTATGGGATGCACAATTGGGTGATATCCTTATATGATATCACTAAAAATGGGTGACAGATTCCCTTTAAATTCTGGGCCTTTTTTTCTCCACACATACCTTTGATTGTTGTGGCCACAGAGGTCTATTTTACCCTCATCGGTCCACAGGACTTTTTTCCATAATGCTTCAGGTTTGCTTAGATGTTCTTTTGCATACTTCTAATGCTGATTTTTATGGTGAGGACGCAGGAAAGGTTTTCTTCTGAAGACTCTTTCATGAAGGCTATATTTGTGCAGGTGTCTGTGAACAGTAGAACAATGTCCCACAACTCCAGAGTCTGCTAAATCTTTCTGAAGGTCTTTTGCAGTCAAGCTGGGTTTCTGATTTGCACCTCTAGCAATCCTATGATCAGTTCTCTGTAAAATTTTGCTTGGTCTTCCAGACCTTATCTTGAGCTCCACTGTTCCTGTTAACTGACATTTCTTAATTACATTTCGAACTGAGGAAAGAACTTGAAAACGCTTTGCTATCCATCATAGCCTTCAGCTGCTTAGAAGAACCCATGGCTGTTGGTTTTTGGCACAAGGTTAGAGGAGGCTGGGTTTTTATAAAGCTGGGATATTTGCATTACCCGGCCTTTCCTAATGAGGATGGTGAACAAGCCATAGCGCTAACAGGCTAATTAAGCTCTGAAACCTTGGTCACAGTTATCTGGGCACACAAATCTCCAAGGGTGCATTGTCCCATTATCCTTTTTGTAATTTTTAAAAAGTAAAAGATGAAAATATAAAACCGTATACACTCGAGTATAAGCCGACTCGAGTATAAGCCGACTGGAGTATAACCCGAGGCACCTAATTTTACCACAAAAAACTGTGAAAACGTATTGATTTGAGTATAATCCGGGTATGCATGGTCCCCTCATCCCTATCTTTGTATGCATGGCCCCCATCAGAAAAATATTAAAAAAATAAACCATCCCTGCGCTCCCTTGCAGCATCTTGTTCTGGTGCCAGCAGCTGCAGCAGCAGGGCGATCACGTATGCCCGCTATTTAAGGGAAAGAATATTTACTGCCCTCCATGCCTATAGGTGTGGAGGGAAGTGAATATTCATTCACTTAAGTAGCGGGCATACGTGATCTCCCGGTAGCTACAAGAAGCCGGCGGCTGCGACTACCGTGCTCTCTATTGAAGACAAATGAATAATCACTGCCAGCGAAATGAATATTAATTTCTCTTTAGCAGCGGGCACAGACTTTAGCCGCAGCAGCCGGCTCCTGCCTCCAGTGACCCGCTGTTCCGCCGCTGGCGCTCCCCCTCCGTCTTCTGGGATCGTGACTCGAGTATAAGCCGAGGGGGGGCTTTTTCAGCACAAAAAAAAATGTGCTTGAAAACTTGGCTCATACTCCAGTATATACGGTATATAATTTTTTTTGCCTAAGATACAAAGGAATGTGTCATCTGTAACTTTAGGCTTTTTAGAGATCATTTCTTCTTCAACTTGCTTAACTGTTCACACTAACAGTAATTTTGACCAGGGGTGCCCAAACTTTTACATGCCACTGTACATTAGAGTTATTTTTAAACATGCCCTGTGACTTGTGCAGAGGGAGAGGGAATACTTGAGCTATGACATTATCCATGACATTATATACATATAATTATATTATATAAATATACATATAATTAATTATATGACATTATATACATCTACTCCCTGTACATTTGGAGTACAACAAATATATACCATATGCATTTGTGTAATTTATATCCTGGCCGCTGCATTCACACACATCCACCGCCCTGGCATTAACTCTCCACACTCCATCCATATTGGCCCCTCGCTTCTTTCCTCTCCTATGTATAGCACTCACGCTCTTTTCACATTGTTAAATTGCACAGATCCAGGCAGTCCCACCATTCAACACCAGAGACGCTCTCACAAATCACTTAACCATCTGCTCACTCTTTCTATCCTCCTTCTCCTAGTCGCAGGAGACATTGCTCCCAACCCTGGTCCCCCATGTTATAGAAAGTCAAACCCACCCACTGCTACACTCAGAAACCCCTCTAATCTTATTAATTTTCCCTGCATGCCATCTGTCTCTCTTAATTGTGCACTTTGGAATTCTCGCTCAGTGTGTAACAAACTCTCCTTCATTCATGACTTCTTCCTTTCTAATTCTCTTAACCTCCTGGCTCTTACTGAAACCTGGATCCAGCAGTCAGATACTACCGCTGCTGCTGCTCTTTCATACGGGGGGCTACACTTCTCTCATACCCCAAGATCAGACAATAGAGCTGGTGGAGGCGTTGGTCTGCTCCTATCACCAAAATGTACCTTTCAGGTTATCCCTCAAGTACCCTCACTTGTCTTCCCTTCTTTTGAGGTCCATGCCGTCAGACTCTACACCCCCTTCTCCATGCGAGTGGCGGTGGTGTATCGTCCTCCCGGCCCCTCCCATCAGTTCCTGGATCATTTTGCCACTTGGCTTCCACATTTTCTCTCCTGTGACATCCCTACCCTCATCATGGTAGATTTCAACATCCCCATTGCTCTTCCCCTCTCCCCATCTGCTACTCACCTTTTATCTCTAACCTCCTCATTTGGCCTTTCGCAGCTTACTAATTCTCCAACGCATGAAGACGGAAACTCCCTCGACTTGGTCTTCTCTCGGCTTTGTGCAGTGGATGATTTTGCAAACTCCCCTCTCCCGCTCTCTGACCACAATCTTCTTTCATTCTCTATACAGAACTGCCAGGCTGCTCAGGTCACCCCCACTGTCCAGACTTATAGAAACATACAGGCCATTAACACCCAGAAACTTCTGAAGAACTTGCAGTCTTCATTGGCCCCTATCTCCTCCCTCTCATGTCCTGATTCTGCATTGAAGCATTACAATGAAACACTTCAAAGTGCCCTGGATGAATTTGCACCCCCTATAAATAGAACACCACAACACAGACGGCGACAACCCTGGCACACGGTGCAAACACGTTTCCTGCAGCGGTGCTCCAGTTGCGCCGAACGTCTGTGGAGAAAATCCAATCTACACGAAGATTTCATCCATTTTAAGTTTATGCTTAGAACATACAACACTGCCCTTCACCTCTCCAAACAAACCTATTTCACCACCCTCATCACCTCACTGTCCAATAAACCGAAACGTCTCTTTGACACTTTTCATTCTCTACTCAATCCAAGAGTACAGGCCCCAACCACGGAGCTCCGAGCTGACGATCTGGCCAATTACTTCAAAGAAAAAATTGACCAGATCCGACAGGAAATTATCTCCAAATCCCCTCATACCATGCACTGTCCTCCCTCCCCCACTGCATCTAACTCACTCTCTGATTTTGAACCAGTCACAGAAGAAGAAGTAAGCAGGCTCCTTGCATCTTCTCGCCCAACTACTTGCACCAGTGACCCATTTCCGTCACATCTCCTCCAGTCCCTTTACCCTGCTGTCACACCTCACCTAACTAAAATATTTAACCTCTCTCTCTCTTCTGGTATTTTTCCCTCCTCATTTAAGCATGCCATCATACATCCACTACTTAAAAAACCATCCCTCGGCCAAAACTGTGCCGCTAACTATAGACCTGTCTCTAATCTTCCCTTCATCTCTAAACTCCTGGAACGCCTGGTCCACTCCCGTCTTATCCGCTATCTCTCAGAAAACTCTGTTCACGACGCTCTCCAATCCGGTTTCCGCTCTTTACACTCCACTGAAACTGCCCTCACTAAAGTCTCTAATGATCTGCTAACAGCTAAATCAAATGGTCATTACTCCATGCTAATTCTCTTGGATCTCTCTGCAGCATTCGACACTGTGGATCATCAGCTCCTCCTCACTATGCTCCATTCCATTGGCCTCAAGGACACCGTTCTCTCCTGGTTCTCCTCCTATCTCTCCGACCGCTCCTTTACTGTTTCTTTTGCCGGTTCCTCCTCCTCTCACCTTCCCCTTACTGTTGGGGTTCCTCAAGGATCGGTTCTAGGCCCCCTCCTCTTCTCCTTGTACACTGCCCCTATTGGTCAAACAATCAGTAGATTTGGTTTCCAGTACCATCTCTATGCTGATGACACCCAATTATACGCTTCTTCTCCTGACATCACGCCAGCCTTTCTAGAAAACACTGGCGATTGTCTAAACGCTGTGTCTAATATCATGTCCTCACTATATCTGAAACTGAACCTGTCAAAGACTGAACTCCTGGTGTTTCCTCCCTCTACTAATGTACCTATACCCGACATTGCTATTTCTGTGTGTGGTTCCACTATTACTCCCCAGCAACATGCCCGCTGTCTTGGGGTCATACTTGACTCTGAGCTTTCCTTTGTCCCCCACATTCGATCACTGGCTCGCTCTTGTCATCTGCACCTCAAAAACATTTCTAGAATTCGACCTTTTCTTACTTTTGACTCTGCAAAAACTCTTACTGTTTCTCTTATTCATTCTCGTCTCGACTATTGTAACTCTCTTCTAATCGGTCTCCCTCTTACCAAACACTCCCCTCTCCAATCTGTCTTGAATGCTGCAGCCAAGATCATATTCCTCGCCAATCGTTACACCGATGCCTCTACCTTGTGCCAGTCATTACACTGGCTACCCATCCACTCCAGAATTCAGTATAAACTTATTACCCTCACCCACAAAGCCCTCCATGGCTCAGCACCACCCTACATCTCCTCCCTTGTTTCAGTATACCACCCTACCCGCGCCCTCCGTTCTGCTGATGACCTGAGGTTAGTATCCTCAATAGTCAGAACCTCCCACTCCCGTCTCCAAGACTTTACACGTGCGGCGCCAATTCTTTGGAATGCACTTCCCAGGTCAATACGATTAGTCCCCAATCCCCACAATTTTAAGCGTGTCCTGAAAACGCATTTATTCAGACTGGCCTATCGCCTCAACACATTAACCTAACCTATCCATGTGTGGCAGAGCCAAAAGTTTTACCATAACCAGGTTCCCAGCATCATGTTCCCACATGCTTTATGCATCCATTAGCCCTCTGTGTCTATACTGTTACACACTTAACATTATGGCTGGTCCATACAATCAGAGCAACTGTTACCACCCACCTTTCGTGTCTCCCTCTTTCCCCATAGACTGTAAGCTTGCGAGCAGGGCCCTCACTCCTCTTGTTATTTGTTATAATCTACTGTATGTGATTATTGTTATGCTGTAATGTCTATTGTCTGTACAAATCCCCTCTGAAATGTAAAGTGCTGCGGAATATGTCGGCGCTATAAAACTAAAATTTATTATTATTATTATTATCCATGGGAGAATGTTGTGGGCATGCTCTGTGACCTGTGCAGAGGTCACTGTACAGTGAGGAAGAAGAGATGAGTTGTGATTTTCTCCATGGGAGAATGTTGTGGGCATGCTAGACTAGAAGAGGTACTATATGCAAAGAAGCACAGAGCAACCCTCTGTAGACAGCTGTTTTGTGGTTTTCACCCCTCATGAATACACAGCAGGCTAGTGTTTCGCCTTAGAAAAGCTCATTAAAGAGACTCACTCAGGATAGAGAATTTTTTTTCCCAAGGCCCTGCTCTTTACTGATGAGGGTCAAAAACCCTGAAACAACGTCCACAGATTTGTTTCTGGTTCGGCTTGTCTGAGTTACTTTGCATATACCCCCCCTCCATGGAGTTTTGGCTTCAAAATAAGTAATGCATGGACTTTATGCTATTAATAATTGTGCAGTTGAGTTTCGTTAAAAATATTGCACCCTTTGCTTCTTCATCTGCAGTTTATGGGTCTGTAAAAGCCAATCAACTGATCACATGTTCAAATCCCCCAAGAGGACTAAAAAATAAAGCAAAAAGTAATAATCTTAAAAATATATATATAAAAAAGTCTAAAATTCAAATCAACCCTTTACGTCATTTATAAAGGACATAAAAAAATAAACATTTGTTATCGCTGCGCCCGTAAAAGTCCGATCTATAAGTATATGTCCAATTATATAAACTGTACGGTTGAAATGGTACCGACAGGTCACTGCACAACCACAAGCCCTCACACAGCTGCGTCAACATAAAAACGTTCTGCATTTCAGTAAATAGCCACACAAACCACTTCTTTCCAGGACGTCCACCTGACAGCACTATGGGAGGACGTCCTCCTCCTCCTTACAGGGACAGGAAAGCACACGAGAGGTTAAAAGGCCATGTCCCACCCCCTTTCCCTCAGTGTTTTTCCTGTCCCTGCACGGAGGGACACGCGAGAGCTTACCGGAGGGACCCAGGGGATCGTGCGGCCGGTCCAATCCTTCCCCTGTCAAGAGGTCCCGGGGCCGAAACTTCCCGGTGGGGAGTCCCTCGGCTCCAAAGGCCAGGAGCAGGACGGCGCTCCTGGAGGGAGCCGTTCCTCCCGGTGGGGGGGCTCTCGGCTCCAGGACGGGTCGGCTCCCCGCAGGCGGCTGGCCATGCGGGCACCGACAGAAGTGGGGCGGCGGGCCGAGTACCCGCAGGACGTCGCCGACGCTGGGCAGTGGAGGCCGGAGCCATAGCAGGAACGGCTCCCTGCACGCGCCGAGCGCGGTCGCGCGCAGATGCCCGGCAGGAAGTGGAGGCGCGGCTTACCAGAGTCACATCCGGTGACGTCAGACGCCGGTTTCAAATCCAGGGCGCGCGCGCTCCTGGACCAAAGCGTTCTCCAGAGTCGTCACAGGTGGTTCCAGGCTGTGTGACTGCATCGGACGCCAGGGAATGGAAGGCAACACTGCATCTGGTGGAGGGGTAAGTGCGCATAGCGCAGACCACCCTCCCCACCCGTCCCCACAGCCCAGATCTGATGAGGTGCCCCTTATATTATCAGGAAAAGGGAACCCCGGCTGAGTCCCCCTCGGGGAAGGACCCGGCGAAAGCCACCGCCAAATCAGTCAGATGTCCGGTGTGCAGAGTAAAGCTGCCAGACACCTATAGCAAGACCCTATGCGGTCCCTGTACCTCCAGAGTCATAGGCGAGGAACAGCCATCTCTGCTTTCCGAAATGAGGTCGCTGATAAGGGAAGAGATTCAGGCCTCTACGTCCCGGCGTCGATCCCCCAGCCCTGGGCCAGGTCGCAAGCGTCCGAGGTGGGAACCAGTCCCAGTATCAGAGGCGAGCCCTAGCGAGGAATCCGATTTCCGGAACTCAGATCAGGAGGAAGAAGGCGAGATCCTGGGGGATAGTCAGGAACAGAACAGAAAGTACCTATTCAGACTGGAGGATACGGACGAGCTGGTACACGCGGTCAGAAATACCATGCAGATGGAAGAAGTCCCTAAGCCACAGTCCAGACAGGACTTAATGTTTGGAGGACTGGTGTCCCGCAAACAGGTGGTGTTCCCTGTGAGCGAGCACATCAAAGCAATGATCCAGGAGGAGTGGAAGGAAGCAGAGCGTCGGTTGACACTCTCCCGAAGCTTTAAAAATAGACTGCCCTTCGATCCCGAGGAAACTCGGGCGTGGGAAGAAGTCCCTAAGATCGACGTCCCGGTTGCCAAGGTTACGAAGAAATCGGCTATCCCAGCCGAGGACTCATCCGGTCTTCGAGACCCAATGGATAGAAAGGCGGACGTCTTGTTAAAAAGAACATGGGAGACGTCGGCGGCCCTGATTAGAGCCAACATAGCAGCCACCTCGGTGGCCAGGTCTATGTTCCTGTGGTTGGGGCAGTTGGAGGAAAACCTAACCAACAAGACCCCGAGGTCAGAGATACTAGCATCTCTTCCTCTTTTGAAATCAGCCACGGCGTTCCTGTCGGATACGTCGGCGGAATCAGTTAGGTTTGCGGCCAGAAACAGCTCCCTCTCTAATGCGGCCCGGAGAGCAGTCTGGCTTAGATCCTGGTCGGGGGATAACCCTTCTAAGGCCAAGTTATGTGCCATCCCTTTCTCGGGTCTGAGGGTGTTTGGTCCAGCCCTGGATAATATCCTTGAGCTGGTGTCTGATAAGAATAAGGGATTTCCGGAAGAAAAGCCCAGGCGGTCCCAGTCCTTTCGGAGAGGCTCCTTCTTCAGAGGACAGTCAGAGTTTAGGGGCCGGGCGAGGTCTAATAGAAGCTCCTACAGAGGCTCCTTCAGCCAAAGTGGGAAGAACAGAGGTCCCCCATTTGCATCGACATCTAGGTCGAGGAGACAATGACGCCATAGGCATTGGGGGGAGACTTCGCCACTTTGCAGCAAACTGGTCGCGAGTCACCAACAATCAGTGGGTCCTCAGAACCATCAGCGAAGGTTACAGGATAGAGCTCTATTCTCCTCCCCCCGACAGATATATTGCCCCCACTGTCGTCCAGGAGGACTCCGCAATGTGGTCGGATCTTCAGGACATGTTAGACTCAGGGGTCATAATACCAGTTTCACCATCAGAAAGAGGAAAAGGTCACTACTCTTCCCTGTTTGCAATTACAAAGAAATCCGGCGAGGCCCGCACCATCATAAACCTGAAGCCACTAAATGCTTGGGTCAGATACAGGAGGTTCCGGATGGAATCAATCCGATCCGCAATTCCTCTGATAGACAGGGACGCAGTTATGTGCACCCTAGACCTAAAAAAGGCATATTATCAGGTTCCTATTCATCCCTCATCCCAAAGCCTACTAAGGTTCGCGATCAGTTCACTAGCCCGGACCTGCCATTTCCAGTTCCAGGGTCTTCCATTCGGGCTGGCCTCAGCTCCCAGGATCTTTACAAAGCTGGTGGTAGAGGTGGTGGCCTACCTGAGAGATCAGGGTATTGTGATTGTGCCGTACCTGGACGACTTCTTACTGGTGGCAAGATCCAAAGAAGCGCTCATCCGAGACAGGATCCGAACAACTACTGTGATGGAGTTCCTGGGCTGGGTGATCAACTGGGAGAAGTCGGACCTCACACCAAACACCAGAAAGGTATTCCTGGGAGTCCTCCTAGACTCAGCCGACAGAATATCCTGGCTACCCGAGCAGAAGCAGAAGTCCATTCAGGCCAGAACCAGAGGTCTGTTGAAGCGTCAATGCTCCATAAGGGAAGCAATGGAGGTCCTGGGCCTCATGACGGCCTGCATCCAGTGTGTCCGTTGGGCCCAATTCCACTCGCGGTTGTTACAAAGAGAAATTCTCGCGAGGTGGGACAGGAGTCAGGCGTCGCTAGACAAACCCCTAAGACTCTCAGGACGAGTAAAGGAGTCCCTTCGCTGGTGGTTACAGGCCAGGAACCTTCAGGTGGGCGTGCATTGGACAACCTCTCCATACGTGGTAGTCACCACAGACGCAAGTGCGTGGGGATGGGGAGCCCACATAGAAGGGAAGATCTTCCAGGGGAAGTGGCCAGCAAGCATCAAGGCCAGATCCTCCAATTTCAAGGAACTCTTCGCGGTCTGGGAAGCGTTGCGGAGAAACCGGTCGGTACTAAAGAGTCGTCATGTTCGCATTTTATCCGACAATACAACGACAGTGGCATTCCTGAAACACCAAGGAGGAACCAGGCATCAACCACTACAGGCACTGACGGAAAAGATATTCACGTGGGCAGAACGGACAGTTCGATCCGTGACCGCGGTACATCTAGAGGGTTCCCAAAACGAAGTGGCGGACTACCTGAGCAGACAACAGATCCACCCGACAGAGTGGGAATTGAACATAGAGATCTTCAACCAGCTTTGTCAGCGCTGGGGGAACCCCAGTATAGATCTCTTCGCAAGCCGCAAGAACTCGAAGGTTCCCAGATTCTACTCCCTAAATCCGATGGACCATCCAGAGGGCGTAGACGCCCTGAGTCAGACTTGGGGAGAATCCCTCTCTTATGCGTTCCCACCACTGGCCCTCATACCGGCAGTGCTCAGAAAGATACGCGAGGACCACGCAAGAGTGATATTGATAGTGCCATACTGGCCGAGGAGAAGCTGGTTTTCCCTTCTGGGAGCCATGGCAGTAGAAGATCCAGTCGAGCTGCCCTTGTGGGAGAACATCATCCACCAGGGCCCGATCCACCACCCGGACCCAGCAAGACTCCATCTATCGGCTTGGATCCTGAGAGGGACATCCTGAAGGCAAAAGGATTGTCGGAGCAGGTCATATCCACCCTACAGGCCAGCAGGAAGCCGGTGACGTCGGCAATTTATCGGAAGATATGGAAGAGATTCTGTTTGGAGGGTGGCAGGTCCGGGCTCGTGGCAGGTACCCCGGATCTCCCTAACATACTAGGGTTCCTGCAGGCAGGTTTTAATAAAGGCCTCAGGCCCAGTACTCTAAAAGTCCAGGTTTCAGCTTTGAGCGCCTTCTATGATTATCAGTTAGCTGCACATCCCTGGGTGATAAGGTTTATAAAAGCCACACAGCGCCTGCGCCCCACGATTAGGCAGCTCACCCCGCCATGGGACCTGGGCCTGGTACTTCGGTTCCTCTGCTCGGACACTTTCGCCCTTAGTGAGAAGATAGCCATCCCTGCTCTCACTCGTAAAACGGCCTTTCTAGTAGCCATTACCACGGCCAAAAGAATAGGGGAGATCCAGGCCCTATCCACTAAGGATCCATACCTCCAGATAAGAGAGGATAGTATAATCCTAAGGTTAGACCCGGCATTTACCCCGAAGGTAGCCTCTACAAGAAATCTGAACCAGGAGGTAGTGTTACCCTCTTTCTGCGATAATCCCCGAAATGAGAAGGAGCGGCGGCTCCACTCGCTAGACGTGAGGCGCGCAGTTATAGAATACCTAGAGGCCACCAATAGTTGGCGTATCGACCCGAACCTGTTCGTTCTCTTTGGTGGTAGGAATAAAGGGAAGAAGGCCTCTAAGGCGTCCATAGCGCGTTGGATTACCTCAGTAATCTCGGACGCTTACCAGGCTGAAGGCGCCAGCCCGCCTGATTCCTTAAAAGCCCACTCTACAAGGGCGGTATCGGCCTCATGGGCAGAGCGGGCGGGGGCGTCAGTTGATCAAATTTGTCGAGCGGCAACCTGGGCTAGTCTTAATACATTCTGCAAACTAGATGTGTTAGCTGGCCAACAAACCGCATTCGGGAGAAAAGTTCTCCAAGCAGTAATCCCACCCTGAGGAGGTGCTTTGGTACTCTCCATAGTGCTGTCAGGTGGACGTCCTGGAAAATAGGTATTAGACCTACCGGTAATGATGTTTCCAGGAGTCCATCCTGACAGCACGGGTAGTTCCCTCCCTGTTATGTTATACTATGTTGTATTATGTTATGTCATATGCTGTAATATGATTGTTTCATTAAACCGTTACTAGCATCATCCACCTTGTGGTACTTGTCAAATCACTGAGGGAAAGGGGGTGGGACATGGCCTTTTAACCTCTCGTGTGCTTTCCTGTCCCTGTAAGGAGGAGGAGGACGTCCTCCCATAGTGCTGTCAGGATGGACTCCTGGAAACATCATTACCGGTAGGTCTAATACCTATTTTTTTTTTTTTTTTTTTTTTTTTTTATAGATTTCTGAATTTTCTTTCACCATGTAAGTAAAATAAAGAATCCTATAAGTTTGGTATCCCCGTAATTGTACTGACCTGGAAAATCAGATTACTGGATCATTCTTACTGCAGATAGAATGCCGCAACAATCAAACAACAATAGCGGAACTGTGTTGTTGTTTTTTCACCATTTCAATGCATTTTATTTTTTTCTTTCTGCGCATTATATGGTAAAATGAATGTTGTTTTCTAAACTACAACTTGTCCCGCAAAAAAAAATATAAGCCCTCTACTGGAATTACATAACCTTAATGGAGGTTTCTCACACTATTTATGGCCTACCTCATTTAATAGATTCAAATATAACAGTATCAAAAACCCTTATACCAACATAGCCCCCAGATTATGGCACAAAGCCAATAAAAACAAAAATCTAATTCCAAACGTATGCCAAATCACTCCTATTTTGCTTCTGATCCCCAACAGATACAGGACACTCAACAAAATAAATTCTTGTCCTCAATCTCCCACATAGACATGCCAATAGATTCCTTTGTCCATAAGAACAAGTGTAAGAACAAAGAAAAAAATTCACTCTCTTACGAAAAACCTGCGTCTGAACGACGCTGAAATAGAGTTACTGCAAGAGGAAATCAAACTTAATCTCCCTAATATCTCTGCTCCACAACCAATCCCGCCATTCCTTAAACTGTTTATAAACACAAAAGGTAACGGGAAAATAATAGCTAAAATCAATAGAAATGTATCCAAAACAGATGATATTCCAGACTTTATTAAAAAATGGGAATTAGAGCTAAACAAAAAAATTTCCACACTGAGGAAATATACACAATATTTAAAAATACTCATTGACTAGCTTCTTCCTTGAAATTTCAAGAACTCAATTATAATATTATCTCAAGATGGTACAGAACTCCGGATATACTAAGTAAAATGAACAGTTCTATCTCTCCTCTATGCTGGAGATGCAACGGAGAAAGAGGTACCCCAACACATATTTGGCTAGAGTACTCAAAAATCCAACAATTTTGGGTAAATAATAAAGCATTTATTAAAAACCCTGTACAATCCTATTATTTCCTCATGTCTATACCTTCATTGGAAAGACTGCACACTCAAACCTCTTATTCAGCATTATCATTTTAAGCAGGACACACTGAAACCCTTAGGCTGTGTGCCCACGATGCGATTTTGCTGCGATTTTCGGTGCGAAAACGCTGCGAAAACATTTAAAAATCTTGTACAGAACGCCCCCCATGCATTCCTATGGCATTCCGCACATGCTGTGCTAAATCGCAGCATGCTCATTCTTTTTGTGTGGAATCGCAAAGAATTGCTGCGGTTCCGCACCCATAGGAATGCATGAGAACCGCTTATTTCCCGCATGTGGCTATGCCCACCATGCGCGAAGTTAAGCGTCTCATGTGCGGTTGATACCCACGGTGTGGAGGAGAGGAGACTGTCCTCCAGGCCCTGGGTACCATACCCCTGTAAAAAAAAGAATAAAAAATCGGGGTATATTTACCTTCCGACGTCCCGCGCTGCATTCCCGGGCCACAGCGTTCCCAGTAATGCCTTGCGGCAAGGTCCTGTGATGACGTAGTCTCGCGTGACTCTAGCGGTCTCGTGAGATCGCTATAGCAACGCGAGACCAACGTCATCACAGGTCTCGCAAGGCAACTGGGAACGCTGAGGCTGGGAATGCAGCGCGGGACGTCGGAAGGTAAATATACCCGATATTTTTTATTATTTTTTACATTCTATTTTTTACTATTGAGGCCGCATAGGCGGCCTCAATAGTAAAAAGCTGGTCACACTTGTCAAACACTATGTTTGACGAGTGTGACCAACCTGCCAATCACTTTCCAAGCGATGCTTCAAATCGCTTGGAAAGTGCTTGAATATTGCAAGCAAAAATCGCGATCATAATCGCGGTAAAATCTCGCTGAAAAAACTGCGCGATTTCTGGGAAGGAGTCCGGTTTTCAGTGTCCGGATTTAAATGCTACGTGGGCACATAGCCTTAACCCCACCCTCCAACTTCCCCCAAGTGTCAACCCTCTCTACCTCTATACTCTCCCTTAGTTAGTGAACTTTGTTTATTTTCTTAATACATTTGGCCATGCATTTAGTAACTTGTTCTACATGACATGGAAAAGATGCTATGTATTCTTTCTGTTATGTTTTTTCCTGTTTGTTAAAAATTTCTTAAATAAAGAAATTATATAAAAAAAATATAACCCTCGCCCGGCGATGTGGTTGGAAAAATAGAGAAGTTATGGCTCTCGGAAGACTAGGCGGAAAAAGACCCAAAATATGCACAATTGGGCAGCACACAGTTTTTGCGGATCGCGCCAATAATTGCTGCCAGTTTGCGAGCTTCGCACGGCGCTCTCTGTGAAGCAGCCATGAGTTCACGCTGCATCTTTAGTACTTTTTCCGCTGTCACTTGTGACTTTTCTCTCCTATCTCTTCGTTAACTTGCTTCCAACTGATGAGGAGCCGAGTGCAAAACTTCAAAAGGAATAAAGGGATATTAAACAGCAGACGCCCCATGAATGTGCAGAGTGCCGCTCACTTCATTCTGCTTTTATACAAATATGATATTTCTACAATTAATAAAACGACTTCATACAAACACCGAAAACTAGAAACCAGCCGTGTGCACCACCACCACATGGTCACGTGGAAATACTCTCAATATTTTGGGATTTTTAGGAACTGTTTTTGTGGCTTGGCGATTTTTCAGGAGGCCAAAGGGGATGGGCTACGACTTTGTAGTATATATTCTGGTAGAGGAGGGAATGATGGAGCCGCCTACATACCGCACATCTCATCCAGGAGTGATCTGACAAGTTAAGAATCCACATCTCCTCTTTATATAGGAGACCACTTGCCTCCATCTGTATCACACGCTTAAGAAATTATTTGCAAAATGATAATATTGCTTATTTATTTCATAATTAAATGTCCAGTGATAGGGAAATTTCTTTTATTTATATGGATGTGGGCTAAAAATTATTTTTGCAATTGGGTTTTATTTAGAATTTTGCACCGTTTGCCTTCTGTAGCCGCTGTGCTGCACTATTGCAGGCTGCAGAATGAGATAACTGAGTGTCCATCAGTGAGCTCGTCTCATGGGAAATATTTTTTGGGGTTAAAATACATGCATTTAAATAGAAAATAAAACTTTTAAAGTTTAAAAGAGATTTCTAAAAAAGCATTAATATCAATTTATGATTTTAGGTCGAATATTAAAGTAACCTAATTTACGGGGGGAACGCCCGGGAAGGGAAAATAATCATGAATGACGTGGCCCAAAAGACTGAGGTAGGTACTTACCGTGTGTAATAGGTGTTGCAGCTGTAGCAGGTCCTAGGAAGCCATTGGATGTCCATGTTGTGTGACGCATGTCGCCGTGCAGGTCGAGCCTGATTGTGGCCATACAAGCTCCATGGAAACTTTTTCTAGAGCGACTTTTCAAGTTTGTCAATTTCCCTAAATTAAGGGGCAACTAAACATTTAAGATTTTTATACTGGAGTCCTTTTTCCGTAGTCTTGATTGTTGGGGGTGCCAGTCTCAAGACCCTCCACCAATCACTGATAGCAATGCAGAGAAATGGTCAGACTATTTTCAGACGCGAGCAGAGAGGTGTATGGATGTGAAGACTTTCTAAAGAGCCCAAACGGAGCTCTGCCCCTATTTGGGGATTTGCCTAATACTTCTGTCTCTCGGTTTAAGCAAAGCTGGTGGTCTCTGGACCTAGACACTAATCGATCAACAGGGAGTAGGCATGGACTATAACCCATCAAAAAATGTTTCAAAGTTTAGCTTGTAGAAATCTAGGGCACCTGATAAAAAAATGGAAAGTTTTGCATTAAATTCAGGGTATAAGAAACCGTAGAGATTTGCAATTCTAGGAACCCGGGTGACTGTGTGACCAAATCATAGCTCTATAGAAGTGAACAATGGTTGCTGGTATTTAGCCACTTCCCCATAATGTGAGGAAGGAACTATCGCAACGTAGCAAGTGATAGAAGAATTCGCAGTATCGCTGAGGCTCATTTCACATTTGTAGGTCTGCCGCCGATTTATGATATAAGAGTTGCCCATACACACTATGTCTCTCTGAGTTTTCTCCATCTACAGTTATGTAAATACAAACTATCTATCTATTCTATTATTTCTAAACACTGTTTCTCTGTGATTACTTTGTATCTCCGTTCATACTGCACCCACATACACAAATGATACACCATTTGAAAGGTCAACTTGCCCCCTTCAGCAAGAGAACAGCCAAACAAACCACACATCCACAGTTTTATCACACAATACAGTTTAAACATTAATTTTCATAAACCTGCAGTAAGGAAAAATGACCTGCAGGTGGCACCACAGTGCCCCAAAGCACACTACCACAAAGCTGCTTACAGACATCACAAACAAATCCAAACATTTGCCTTGGGGGCTTTCCACCTTGCTCAAGTGCTTGCCCAGCCTATTTCAGGCACACTGGAGGATTGCACACTTCACTGCAGGTGAGGCACATATGCAAACACATTTGAATACATGCACTGCTTTTTCGGTGATTACTTCGACCCTCACACACAAATGGTGAGTCACATATGCAAACAACATTTGTAAACATGCACTGCTTTTTCGGTGATTACTTTGCCCTCCACACACACACGATACACCATTTGAAAGGTAAACTTGCTCCCTTCAGCAAGAAAAGAGCCAAACAAACCACACATCCACTATTTTATCACTAAATACAGTTTAAACATTCATTTTCATAATCCTGCAGAAAGACACAATGACCTGCAGGTGGCACCTCAGCCAGAAAACATTTTTTGGCTTCTGTATATCAAACCAATTGATTGCATCACCAATCTACATATATAAATACCTGTCTGTGTTCATCAGCTCATGAAATACATTTATATTTGACCAGCTTGCTTTTTCTGAAATTGCCTGTGCCCCCGACAACCAATGTGCGAAAATTTCGCACGGGCCAAGCTAGTTTTTTTTTAATTCTTTTTTTCCAACTATCTTATATTTATACAGACAGGAAACTTCATCGGTTTTAGATCTGTTGAAATGTTCTGCTTAATGTTTCAATATGTCTCCCATTGGGAATAAAGAAGAAAAAAAGTGTTTTTCATGATTCCCTTTTATTTGTATTTTTTGGGCCCAAAAATGTGGTCAACTAAGTTTTTTTCTTTTTCTATATCCAAAAAATCCCCCACCATAACGTAAATCTGACTAAACATAGTAAAAAGATTTTTTTTGCCCGTTTTAAGTTATGGGTACGCCGACATTTATATCTGAATACATTTTTTTTTTTTGCAATTTAGGCATCTACGTTCAGCCGAATGTGCTATAAGTGTGAACTGAGGCTCAGTAAATGAATTTTTAAACCACAACTTTTAAATGTGAACTTGATTGTCCTCTAAACTTCCGTGCAGAGATGCTGCTTTGCTGTATTCTGTCTTTAGGATCTGCAGCCAATTTCTCTAAATTACTGCTGTAAATTACTAACGGACCTGGTGTAAATGCCGCTGTTCTCCTGAATCCGGCGATGTTTTTCTTTTGTTTCTCCTACTCTCCGTTCATGAGATATGGTCCTCTCTTCTCTGTACACAAATCTAGTCTTGTTTTCCAAGTGGGTGTGGTCTTAATATCTTCTTAATGGGTGTCTACTTGATGGCCACACCCCCTTGTAACAAGACTACATTTATATACAGGAAAGAATAAGCAATATTTTTGGAATAGGGAGGAGCTAGTCTCCAGACCTTAATCCCATAGAAAACCTATGGAGTTGAAGCTCCGAGTTGCCAAGCGACAGCCTCAATATCTTAATGATTTAGAGATGATCTGCAAAGACGAGTGGAGCAAAATTCCTCCTGACATGTGCGCAAACCTCATCATCAATTGCAAAAAACATCTGACTGCTGTGCTTGCCAACAAGGGTTTCACCACCAAGTATTAAAGGGAATCTGTCACCTAATTTTTGCCCTATGAGATCGGGCCACCTCCATCAGGGGCTTATCTACAGCATTCTGTAATGCATTCTGTAATGCTGTAGATAAGCCCCCGATGTAACCTGAAAGATAAGAAAAAAGAGTTAGATTATACTCACCCGGGGTCCGGTCCGATTGGTGTCGCTGTCCGGTCCCTCCCATCTTCTAGCGATGACGTCCTCCTCCTTGCTTCCGCCGCGGCTCCTGCGCAGACACACTTTATCTGCCCTGTTGTGGGCAGAGCAGAGTACTGCAGTGCGCAGGCGGCGGGAAAGGTCAGAGAGGTCCGGTGCCTGCGCACTGCAGTACTTTACTCTGCCCTCAACAGGGCAGATAAAGTATGTCTGCGCAGGAGCCGCGGCGGAAGTAAGAAGGAGGACGTCATCGCTTGAAGATGGGAGGCGCCGGACCAGACCGCGACACCCATCGGACCGGACCCCGGGTGAGTATAATCTAACTTTTTCTTATCTTTCAGGTTACATCGGGGGGGGGGGGGGCTTATCTACAGCATTACAGAATGCTGTAGATAAGCCCCTGATGGCGGTGCCGGCAGCTCATAGTCCAAAAATGAGGTGACAGATTGCCTTTAAGTCTTGTTTGCCAAAGGGATCAAATACTTATTTCTCACTACAAAATGCAAATTAATTCATATAATTTATACAATGGGATTTTCTGGATTTTATTTTTGATATTCTCTCAATGTTAAAATTAACCTACCCTTAAAATTATAGACTGTTCTTTGTCAGTGGGAAAAATCAGCAAGGGATCAAATACTTATTTCCGCCACGGTACTTTTCTAACCAGTCTGAGCCCTTAGAGTGTTTTTCTATCCACTGAACCCTTTTAATTTCACATCAGAGATGAATGAACCTTTCAATTTACTTTCCCTTTAAGATTTTTTTAGATAATATAATAACAATATGAGCTGGAAAATGCCGCTCATGCTCTGTCCTTACTCGCTTTCTGTCTATAATTCTTCCTCCATATCTGTCATGCTCCTTTCCTGTTTTTCTCATCTTGAAGATTCTGCTTTCTACATCTAAACCTGTCCAAAAAACCTACGTCCCAAAACTTGGCAAGGGAGATGTAATGAATAAGTTTGAAGCCATGCAGAAAGCCAGAGAGGAGCGGAGCCAGAGGAGATCCACGGACGAAAAACAGCGGAGGAAAGAGCAGTATAATAGAGAGCGGATCTGGAACAAGCGGAAGCAAGAGGTGCTCTGCGCTGCTGTGGACTCGCTGTCTTGTAGGCTAGCCATTACATATACGTTTAGGCTACAGTATGCGTATACAGTGCATGCACTAACCTCAAAGTGACGCCCTTCACCACTGTCTCCTTTATTTTCCAAAATATTCCCTGTGGTCTCTTTTGAAGATCAAGGGATCAGAGTGTTGTCCATTTCCTTACGTCTTGTCCACGCTTGTATCATATTAAGTATTATACATGTACAATTATCCTAATGGACAGAAACATTTTTCCCCATCTTCCATCAGATGCACTCTTAAAACATCCCTGTTATTAGGTATTTCATAATTAATAATGTGATACACCCAACACCAACTAAAGCACTAAAATACAACAGGTGGACTAAGTTCATAATGTGTGGATTCTCCAATATTGCTGCCTAAAGAAAAGCACTCTTGTCAGGTTATTGCCAGGGACAATGGGCACCTAACCCTGTCCCTCAAGCAATGGGAACCCTAGGCTATCCTTGTCCCCCGGATTACTCCTGAGGGTGGAGATGCAGGGGTCTTGTACCTTGTTCTACTCGTATAATAATTATCTGTTCCGTCCCCCACCCAAAAAAGTATGAGACATAAGTATATAGGAGCACAACAAGGTACAAGACCCAGGCATAGCCACCATCAGGGGTAATTCGGGGTACAGGGATAGCTTAGGATTCCCATAGCTTGAGGGACAGGGTAGGCGCCCATTGTCCCTGGCAATATTGTGACATTATGACTGGCCAGGTTAGAAGCAAGAAGGATGGTTCTTGCACCTGCTGGAAGTAACGAATTCAGAACAGCTGATAGAACCCAAGACAGAGAACTCCAGGAGTTCAACTAAGCAGTTTAACCCCTGCAGCACCAGAGCAAAGAAAGACAAAACTTCTATTAGGACAGTGAAGTCATGCTAACTACTGCAGATGTATGCGTCTGACCCCATTCTATTAAGGTATTTCCGTGACAACTATTTAGCCTATAAGTCCCTGTGCCGCTGATGAAGATGGATTACTGGCGAAACGTGTTAAGCTTCAGTGTTCCTTGTTAGCAATTGTGATGACTGTCTTTGTACTGCAGACACAACACCAACATACATAACTATTGCAGCAACGTGAACATTAAGAAGCGGTGCTCTCAATTACACATTTTTGTAAAAGCCAAAAATTGGGCACTAAACCCACCAGTTGAATTTTAGTATTTTAGTCAGTGATTGATATTTCACATAATCAATGTAATGTTTCAATAATGTTAGTTGAAATGATGGAAGAAGGGTGAACATTTCTCTGTCCATTTGGACAACTGTGTACAGTATTTGTCTTGTATTACCCTCCAACCATGGCGGAGTCCGGACCCTGTTCTTATTGCGCTACCACTGAATAATTCTTAATCTTTGCCACCAGATTAAAGAGTTACTAGAATCTGATGAAGAAGAAGAAGATAAATCGAAGCAGGTGGAAAAAGGATACGTCCCAAAGCTCACCGGTACGTCTGATCAAAGTCAAAACATGTTGGGATTTTTTTTTATTTTTTCACCTTTTACTTTTTACAAGAATTTGAGCCCTTCCTACTCGCTATTGTTTAGGACCACTGTAAAGATTAGGCTTAGATACCGTGGGCAAGGGAGTAATATATATTTCAAAATGTTTAACCGTGGAAATTTCCAATTTATTAGGAATTTCCATTTCATGATAACTAAATGCCACAATTTCAATATTTATTACTCAAAAGCAAAAAATAAACAAAAGAGTGAAGGGCAGAAATAAGCAGATTGGCAAGACCTTGGTCCAGCAGCCACAGACCAGGCAGGAGCCCTGCGAACCTTTTATCTGCCGGTATCCCCAGATCCTCTATTGGTTAGTAGACCTGGTGCACAGCCATACAGACATAATACTGGAACAATAATAATAATAATAATCTTTATTTTTATATAGCGCTAACATATTCCGCAGCGCTTTACAATTTGCACATATTATCATCACTGTCCCTGATGGGGCTCACAATCTAAATTCCCTATCAGTATGTCTTTAGAATGTGGGAGGAAACCGGAGTACCCGGAGAAAACCCACGCAAACACGGGGGAACATACAAACTCCTTGCAGATGTTGTCCTTGGTGGGTTTCGAAACCGGAGTACCCGGAGGAAACCCACGCAAACACGGGGAGAACATACAAACTCCTTGCAGATGTTGTCCTTGGTGGGATTCGAACCCAGGACCCCACAGCGCTGCAAGGCTGCAGCGCTAACCACTGAGCCACCGTGCCGCCCAATGGCGGCACGTGCATGGCCTACAAATCAGAGAAGATGCGCTGGCAATTCCATCAGATAAGAGGCAGTTTGCCAGCTCCTATCCGGCTGCCACGGACTATGACTTGGCCACTTGACCTGCAAAATTATTTGCTCATATCGAAGGGGATGTTAATTCAGCATTTTAGCCGGATTTTATATTTAAAGCCAGAACGGAAGTTTTTTTCCTTATAATGGGGCAAGTGGAATGTGTGTAAATATTTCCTTCTTCTGGATTAACACAGTATTATCATAGGCTGGACTGTATCAGCTATCTAGCCGTCTTAGCTTTCTGGACATTGGACCAGGTTTCTAAATTTTGGAAGCAATTGTTAAACTGTCATAGAAGTAGCAAGAATCATGTGGTTCCATTTGGTAAAATGTGTGAGGTACTCCTGGGGTGGACCCGCTAGACCGTGGCAACGAACCTACCGGGGGCGAGCTGACCAGGTGGACCACCCCCTATACAGGGAGTGTTTGGGGCAAGCCCGCGGGTAACTATTACCACGGCAGCTGGTACCCAGGGGATGTATCGACAGACAGACAGGTAGGCCCGAGTTGGAGACACAGGACTGGCGGGCCCGGCTTGGAGACACAGGACAGACGGGCACGGCTTGGAGACACAGGACAGACGGGCACGGCTTGGAGACACAGGACAGGCGGGCACGGCTTGGAGACACAGGACAGGCGGGAACAGCAGGCACGAACAGAAGGACACTGGCGGGAACAGAGCTGGACGGGACACGACCACGGACCTCCTGAGCCTAGGAGAGAGGACAATGGAAGAGGCGGATGAGCAACGGACGAACAGGACGCAGGGGCGTACAAAGAGAGCGGGCCAGAATCACTAACGAAGCGCAGTGATAATCAGGCACCACCAGCAGGAAGAGGCGGCCTGATATAGGGGAAGTAGTAGGCCTTCCGGGTCGTGACCTCCTAGTGCAGGAGAGGAAGGCGCGCGTCCTCAGGAGGAGGAGGAGGAGGCGCGCGTGTGCCCGGGCATAGTGTGTGCGCGCGCCCGCCGAGGAGGAGGGGCGGGAGCGCGCACCCGGCGCGGTCCAGAAGACCGGACGGACGCGATCGCCGGACGGAGGAGAGGAACCGGGAGGGACCGCGGAGAAGCCCGAGGCAGCCGGCGCCGAGGCGAGGAGGCCACCGGCGAGCGGGTAAGCTGCGGTCGGGAGGAGGCAATGGGAGGAGTGCGCGGCAGCCGCCGCGTGACAGTACCCCCCTCCTTACGCGCCCCCCTCCGCAGCCCGGAAAAAAATTTAGCCAAGATTCGAGGAGCCTGGATGTTCTCCTGGGGCTCCCAGGACCTCTCCTCGGGGCCAAAGCCCTTCTAATCAACCAAAAAAAAGGTTCTCCCCTTTTGCCTCCTCATGGCCAGAATATCTTTAACCTCAAATACATCGTCTGCGGAGACAGGTGGAGGCGAGTGAGGGGCCGTGGAAAGGAAACGATTGAAGATGACTGGCTTTAGCAAAGACACATGAAAAGCATTAGGGATGCGGAGAGAGGCGGGAAGCCGTAGTTTGTAGGAGACATCATTAATACGGGACAAGACCTCAAAAGGTCCAATATAGCGGGGGCCCAGTTTATGGGAAGGGATTTTGAGGCAAATAAACTTGGAGGCTAGCCAAACTTTATCACCTGGGTGATATGGCGGGGCATCCAGGCGCCTTTTGTCTGCGTGTCTCTTTACCCTGTTACGAACCAACTCGAGAGCGGCCTTGGTCTCCTGCCAGATCCTGGAGAATTCACCAGTCAGAAGATCAGCCGCCGGTACACCCGAGGCAGGAGGAACCGGTAGAGGTACACCAGGATGTTGCCCGTAGACGACAAAGAAAGGGGACTTGCCAGAAGACTCACTGACGTGGTTATTATAGGCGAACTCAGCCCACGGGAGTAATTCAGACCAGTCGTTCTGGTGGACATTAGAAAAATGCCGGAGGTAGTTCACCAAACTCTGATTCGTCCGTTCTGCCTGACCGTTGGACTGTGGGTGGTAAGATGAGGAGAAGTCGAGAGTGACATCCATCGATCTGCATAGGGCTCTCCAGAAGCGAGAGGTGAATTAGACTCCTCTGTCTGAAACAATATGTTGGGGCAGTCCATGAAGACGGAAGATGTGCCGAACGAAAATCTTCGCCAAGGCTGGGGCCGATGGCAAGCCGGGAAGAGGGATGAAGTGTGCCATCTTAGAAAACCTATCTACCACCACTAGGACGACAGTACAGTTGGCAGACTGGGGCAGATCCGTAATAAAGTCCATGGCAATGTGTTGCCAAGGAGACGAGGGTACTGGAAGCGGGTGTAGAAGACCAGAAGGCAGCTGCCTAGGCACCTTGATCTTGGCACAGGAGAGGCAGGAGGCGACGAAATCCCGGACATCCTGGGGAAGAGTCGGCCACCAGTAGTAGCGGGACACCAGGAGAAGTGTCTTTTTAAGCCCGAGATGGCCAGCCAGCTTGGAAGCATGTCCCCAGTGTAGGATTCGTCTTTGGTCCTTCTCCGGCACAAAAGTCTTGCCAGGTGGGGGTGAGAGGAGAGAAAGCGGTGCCACCGTGATGAGCCTGGATGGATCCAAGATATGCGCGGGTTCCTCTTCGACATCTGCGGAAAGAGAGGACCTGGACAAGGCGTCAGCTTTGAGGTTCTTGTTACCTGGACGAAAATGCAGCTCAAAATCGAATCGACCGAAGAACAGAGACCACCTGGCCTGTCGTGGGTTAAGTCTCTGTGCAGACCGAAGGTAAGCTAGATTTTTATGGTCTGTGAAGATTGTGAAGGGATGTGCGGCGCCCTCCAATAAGTATCTCCACTCCTCTAGAGCTAACTTGATGGCAAGCAGTTCTCGGTCTCCGATGGAATAATTCCGCTCTGGGGTGGAGAAGGATATGGAAAAGAAACCGCACGTAATGAGCCTACCAGAGGGAGACTTTTGAGACAAAACCGCTCCAGCTCCAGTTGCTGATGCATCCACTTCGAGGACGAACGGTTTGTTGACCTCAGGACGATGGAGTACGGGAGCCGTGGCAAATGCTTGTTTCAGAGACAGGAAGGCTTCCTCTGCTTCAGGGGTCCAGACGTGCGGGTTGGCTCCTTTACGGATCAAAGACGAGATAGAGCCAGCCAACGAGGAAAAATGAGGGATGAACTGCCGATAGTAATTTGCGAAGCCGAGAAATCGCTGAATGGCTTTCACCCCTTGGGGACGTGGCCAGTTAAGCACGGCAGACACCTTCTCCGGATCCATATGCAGGCCAGAGTCGGAGATGATATAGCCTAGAAATGGAAGGGAAGACTGTTCAAAGGCGCATTTCTCCAATTTGGCGTACAGGCAATTCTCCCTCAATCGGAACAGTACTCGGCGGACATCTTTTCTGTGGGTGGACAGATCGGGAGAGAAGACAAGGATATCGTCAAGATACACGACCACACAGGAGTACAGAAGGTCTCGGAAAATGTCGTTCACAAATTCCTGAAAGACTGCGGGAGCGTTGCACAACCCGAAGGGCATGACGAGATACTCGTAGTGTCCATCCCTGGTGTTGAAGGCGGTCTTCCATTCATCTCAGGAGCGAATACGGATGAGATTGTAGGCTCCACTGAGATCCAATTTAGAAAAGATTTGCGCCCCTCATAGCCGGTCGAACAACTCGGGGATGAGAGGTAGAGGATATCTGTTCTTGATGGTAATCTAGTTAAGACCTCGATAGTCAATACAGGGGCGGAGAGACCCGTCCTTCTTCTTGACGAAAAAGAAGCCAGCTCCAGCGGGAGAAGATGACTTCCGGATGAAGCCTCTGGCCAAATTCTCCTGTACGTATTCAGTCATGGCCTGGGACTCGAGTGGACTCAACGGATAGATTCGCCCCTGGGGCGGAGTCGAGCCGGGAACAAGCTCGATAGGGCAATCATATTGCCGGTGCGGTGGAAGAGTCTCTGCCTCCTTCTTATCAAAGACGTCCGCAAAGGCCCAGTAGGCCGAGGGCAAATCCGCAGGGCCCGAGACAGGAGAAGAGCATTTGAGGGGTTGTACTGGACGAAGACATCTAGTCTGGCAGAAGCGGCCCCAGCAAAGAATGTCTCCGGACCGCCAATCCAGGACAGGTTCTTGCATCCTCAACCACGGAAGACCCAGGAGCAAGGTGTGGGATAGAGACGGCAGCACGAAGAAGGCTATCCTCTCACGGTGCAGGACCCCGATCTGTAATTCCAGCTCTTCAGTGACCAGTGTAACTGTCTCGCGCAAGGGAACGCCGTCGACTGAGGCTAACTGCCGGGGAACCTCCAAGGACCTGACAGGTATCCCCAATCTCTTCACCGCCTCGAGTTGGATAAAATTTCCAGCAGCCCCTGAGTCAATATAGGCTATCTCCGAAAAACGTTTGGAACCCTGGATAAACAAAACAGGAAGGGTCAAGGGTAGAGAGGTATCAAAGTCACCTAGGGAGGCCTCTCTTACCTGTCCTAGGCGGAGGAGTTTCCCGGCCTCACAGGGCAGGAACGCAGGAGATGGGAGGCGCTGCCACAATAGAGACAAAGACCATGAGTGAGTCTCTCCTGGCGGCGTAGCTCCGCGGGCCTGAGTCGGTCCACTTGCATGGGTTCAGGGGCTGACGCCGAGGTGGAAGGCCGCGAGCGGGGAGGACTGCGTGTCGGAGGAGAAAAACGAGCGGGCCTTCTCTCCCTGGCGACCTCGCGGGAACGCTCCCGGAAACGCAGATCAATTCGCGTTGCCAGCGAGATGAGATCCTCCAAAGACGTATGTGTATCCCTGCCTGCCAACTCGTCTTTGATTCGGGCCGACAAGCCACGCCAAAAAGCCCCCACTAGAGCCTCATTGTTCCATCCAAGCTCAGAGGACAACGTACGGAACTGGATGGCGTACTGTCCCACAGAGAGAGTACCCTGGCGAAGGCAAAATAAGGACTCGGTGGCGGAGACCAGACGGCCGGGCTCATCAAAGACCTTACGAAATGTCTCCAAGGTCGCGAGCTGGGAGACTATCGGGTCATCACGCTCCCACAAGGGATTTACCCAAGCCAGTGCCTCACCCTCTAAGTGGGATATCATAAAGGCCACCTTGGCCCGGTCGGAAGGATACTGTAGGGGTGCCAACTCGAAATGCAACTGGCACTGGTTAATGAACCCCCGACAGAGTTTGGGATCTCCGCTATAGCGTGGGGGTTTGGCCAACCGGGGGGAGGAATGAGGAACTGCCACAGGCGCAGGGACAGCGGCCGCCGTCTGTAGAGCTAGTAAGCGGTTATCTACTGAGGCTATATAGTTCAAAATGTGGGCCTGGGTGTCGCGCTGCTGGGCAAGTTCTTGCTGCAAGCCGGAGATTTGGGAGGCAATCCCAGGATCGGAGGTTTGCAAAGAAGAAAGTCGGGACTCCATTGATTTGAGGAACGACATGATCCTCGCCTGATTCTCACGAAGGAACAAAAGTTCCTTTTGGGTCGGGGTCGGGGTACCAGCGGGATCCATGGCCTGATTATTCTGTGAGGTACTCCTGGGGTGGACCCGCTAGACCATGGCAACGAACCTCCCGGGGGCGAGCTGACCAGGTGGACCACCCCCTATACAGGGAGTGTTTGGAGCAAGCCCGCGGGTAACTATTACCACGGCAGCTGGTACCCAGGGGATGTATCGACAGACAGACAGGTAGGCCCGAGTTGGAGACACAGGACAGGCGGGCCCGGCTTGGAGACACAGGACAGGCGGGCCCGGCTTGGAGACACAGGACAGGCGGGCACGGCTTGGAGACACAGGACAGACGGGCACGGCTTGGAGACACAGGACAGACGGGCACGGCTTGGAGACACAGGACAGGCGGGAACAGCAGGCATGAACAGAAGGACACTGGCGGGAACAGAGCTGGACGGGACACGACCACGGACCTCCCGAGCCTAGGAGAGAGGACAATGGAAGAGGCGGATGAGCAACGGACGAACAGGACGCAGGGGCGTACAAAGAGAGCGGGCCAGAATCACTAACGAAGCGCAGTGATTATCAGGCACCGCCAGCAGGAAGAGGCGGCCTGATATAGGGGAAGTAGTAGGCCTTCCGGGTCGTGACCTCCTAGTGCAGGAGAGGAAGGCGCGCATCCTCAGGAGGAGGAGGAGGCGCGTGTGTGCCCGGGCATAGTGTGTGTGCGCGCGCCCGCCGAGGAGGAGGGGCGGGAGCGCGCACCCGGCGCGGTCCAGAAGACCGGACGGACGCGATCGCCGGACGGAGGAGAGGAGCCGGGAGGGACCGCGGAGAAGCCCGAGGCAGCCGGCGCCGAGACGAGGAGGCCACCGGCGAGCGGGTAAGCTGCGGTCGGGAGGAGGCAATGGGAGGAGTGCGCGGCAGCCGCCGCGTGACAAAATGTTCTTGACCATTAATGATAACCCTACATCTATGGCTCTGTGTAAGGGCTTTGCACAAAGTATATAAGCTCTCCCGGTGAATAACATAGGGGACACCTTACTGATCTCTGGGGCCAACCGCTGGGACAGCAGCTAAATCAGAGAACCTGACTCTGCAGAAACCCACCTGGTGGTCTTACATGTGCACCTATGCACCAGTCATTGTCTATGGTACTGCTGGAAATGATCACGCGCAGTATTCTGCTATCTCCAGCAGACACAAAGAGAATGAATGAAACATGTTCTCAAGATTGATGGAGGTCCCAGTAATCATAATAATCTTTATTTATACAGCGCCAACATATTCCACAGCGCTTTACAGTAACAGTTTCAAAACACAAGGCATAAGTAACAACGTTAACAATACAATAATTAAAGCAAAATAAGAAGAAATAAGCAGCCCCTGCTTGTGAGAGCTTACAATCTACAATGAGGTGAGGGAGATACAGAGTACAGGTGTGTATATACAATGGTGTATTTACAATGATGGTCCAGCCATCTTGAGGGAGTGAAGGATGTATGGAGATAGTGAATGGACTACACACGCACACCTACACATAGAACGACTTTGATTAGTGAACGTGATAGGCCGCTCTGAACAAATGTGTTTTGAGGGAGCGCCTAAAACTATGCAAATTGTGGTTAGTCCTAATTCCTTGGGGTAGATCATTCCAGAGGATAGGAGCAGCACGGGAGAAGTCTTGGAGTCGGGAGTGGGAGGTACAGATTAGTGCAGAGGTTAGTCGAAGGTCGTTTGCAGAGCGCAGCGATCGGCTAGGCCGATAGACAGAAATGAGGGAGGAGATGTAGGGGGGTGCCGCACCGTGGAGAGCTTTGTGGGTGAGAACAAGTACTTTGAATTGGATCCTATAATGAATGGGCAGCCAGTGTAATGACTGACGAAGAGAGGACACGTCCGAGTACCGATTAGCCAGATGGAGAACCCTGGCTGCTGCATTAAGTATGGACTGGAGAGGGGATAGTCGAGTGATGGGGAGGCCAATTAATAGAGCGTTGCAGTAATCCAAGCAGGAGTGGATCAATGCTACAGTGAGGGTTTTTGTTAATCAATAATTTATGCCCCCTCCTTGGTACAACCCTTCTAATTACGTTGTGCTGAATCGTCATATTTAAGCTTTGTACAATTTGGCAATATATACGTTTTGTGCCACTCCTGTACTTATCAGAGCTGTGACTTGTAATAAACAGCGATAATCATGTGCCCAGGTCTAATGAAAGTTCCCATTGAATGAAAAGAAGTAGAAACATTAAAAATCATGAGACATTGATACAGAAGCATGATGATAAATTGCACAGCTTTCCCTTTACAAAGCCGTTCTCTCGATGTTACATTGTATTCGGATGATTCAGAGATAAGGAGGGAATAGACCATACTCATTCCTACATGCATTCGGTGTTGTAGGAACTGTTAAGGGAAAGTTTGCAGAAATGGAAAAACAAAGGCAAGATGAAGAGAGAAAAAGGATGGAAGAGGAGAGGAAACGGAGGCTTGAGCAGGACTTGAAGGAAAAGAGGAAAATTCAGCGTGAACTGGCAAAGAAAGCTGAAAATGTAAGTCAGGTTTACCTTCTTTTCACTTATTCACACCAGTACTTTGCTGCCCACCATATATGTGTAATGTTTGTTGCCATTTTGAGAAAAATATCACCTCACCTTTGGAAACAATGTTGTTGTTTTTTTTTTATTTTAAATCCTTGTATTTTGCCATTTTTTTCAATTGTATTTCATTAAAATCTGTTTGGCTCTTTTTTACCTTTGTATATTTCTGGTTGAAGAGTGAGTTAACTGAGAATCTGTCATTGAGCTTATTCTGACAGAAATTTGTAACTTATTTATTTTTGTGTTTTTTTTTTTGTTTTTTTTTTTTAGCTCTTCTTGACTGATGAATGACCACAGACCACATAAATGTTGAACTGAACTTCGATGTGGTCATAAATCAGCTGAGAGAAGCTCAAGAAAAGATACAAGAGTTACCAACTCCCGGTTAGAATCACTGATGAACTCACAGTTAGCTCATCCTGCAGCCAACCTGTAAAAAAAACAAACAATGCAATTTTTTAAATTAAAAAAATTATAAAAATAATTTTAAGTCCAAAATAAACACCTTTAATTAAAAAAAAGTTTCCCCCCGAAGGTGCCAATATCCCCAGTGAGACAAGTCAGCACTGCTAATGTGAGACCATAACGAATACTGGCGCATCTGACCAATCTTAGAAGAGAAGGTTAATGTTAGCAGCAAGCGTAAATTTGCACCAAAATCCAAGATATTTCCTCCTAATTCACATATTAAACCTGGCGAAATGTAAATTTTGAATTAGATCCTTTCTCTACAATTTGCAATTTAAGATGGTTAGAAGAAAAGTGGCAAATCTGAAAGCAAAACTTCACTTAGGGTCAAAGTTTGTACCAAAACCCGGAGTAAACTGCCAGATAAGTGGTCTGCGTTACATTCAGATGTCCATGGTGTAATCCAGGGTAAAACATTAATTTGGTCATTATTTCTGCAGATAGGTCAGTAGTGTGTTACAAGTGTTTTTTGGAGACTTTTCTGTAGGATTTCTACTCCTTTTCCTTTCAGGAGCCATAAAAAAAATCTTCAAAGTCTCAGCTCTTTTAAGAATTTGATTTCCTTACGTGACTTTTTTCCTGTTCTTCAAAAAAAAAGTTTGTTTTTTTTTTTGTTTTCATGAAAAAAAACATCAGCATCTTCTTTGCGGAAAGGCAAACAGCTTGACAATATGACCAATTCTTATTTAATAGATTGAGGACATTAACTGTGATGGAAGTGACTCGGAGATGGAGGTAATGAGAAATTTATTCAACTAAAATTCCTGTTCTTCCTACTTTTTTTTTTTTCCTTCTGACAACTTTCTATCTTTATTACGGTAATACTTATTGTCTATTTTTCCTGAAAAAGTACATTTTTTTTATTTAGGTTCCTTATCCTGGAAATATAAAGGGCTTCATCTCGTATAACTTAACACAACTATTTTATTATTATTTTTTTTAGTATGTTTCTTTTGAAGTTTTTTTTTTTTAAATTATTAAATCCTTTAGTTTATTTTTGAGAACAGTTTACCGCTGAAATCTCAAAGTCAAAAGAAAAACAACAGTCGTCTCCTCTCAAGTTCATGGTTTGTTGAAGACTTATATCTTCTACATTTCAGACATTCACCGACCTCTGTGATAAAACGTGAAATTAACCTGAAGATACGATCTATGCAATCAGTTTTGCTTGTCTCAAATATAACAGCTGAAGGAAGTTATGAGAACAATTTACCCCAAAATAAACTGGTCATCAAGTAGCCTTCTTATAGCTAATTTTTCCAAAATTTGTTCTAGCAAGAAACATTGGGCCCGATTCATCATTTGCAATTTTTTCACACGGTTCTTTTTTTTTATCATGTTTTTTCTCACATGCATAGCAAAGTAAAAAATGTCTTTATTTTTTACTTTCACCTTTTCTGTGACTTATTAAGCTCAAAAGTTATAAAATTGTACCAAAATATCCATGCAAATAGCCTCTTCAGAGAGGAAGGGGACTAGAACTCTAGCACCAACTATTGGATGCAGCAATCCTAAAACTCAATACTGACCCTTCTCATATGACTTAGGATAAAACGTCAATCTAGAAATTTCATTTGGAGACATGTTTCGAGGTGTTTGCTCCTCATCAGAGCAAAGCTTTAGCATTAGTCTTTATCCTAAGTCATATGGCAAGGCTCCTTAAAGGGTCAATATTGACTTTTAGGATTGCTATCCCCCAATAGATAGCACTAGAGTTTTAAGGCCCCGTCACACTAAGCGACTTAGCAGCGATCCCGACACCGATATCAAGGTGTCAGGATCGCTAGTAAGTCGCTATGTGATCGTTGGTGAGCTGTCACACAGACAGCTTCACCAGCGATCAGAACAGCGATGCCGAGCGCTCGGCATTGCTGGCCATCCCTGTAAAAAATAGAATCAAAATAAAAAATATAGTTATTCTCACCTTCCGACGTCCCGTTCAGCCATCCTGCCTCTCTCCACACTCTGGTCCCAGTGATCCTTTGAGAGAATGACCGCGAGATGTCACGGTCTCGAGGGATAACAAAGTCTCGCGGTCATTCGTGCAAAGGATCACTGGGACCGGAGCGTGGAGAGAGGCAGGATGGCTGAACGGGACGTCGGAAGGTGAGAATAACTATATTTTTTTTAATTATTTTTTACACCTGATCGCTGGTCTCCCGCCTGTCACACACAGCGATGCGTGCTGGCCAGCGGGAGACCAGCGACCAAAGAAATGTCCAGAGGTTTCTTCCAGCGATCAGCGATACCGGCAGGGGGGCCGCTTGCTGATCGCTGTCACACACAGCGATCTCGCTGGTGAGATCGCTGTTACGTCACAAAAGTTGTGACTCAGCAGCGATCTCGCTACCGAGATCGCTTAGTGTGACGGGGCCTTTAGTCGTCTTCTTCATTGAAGAGGATCTTTGCATATTTAATTTCCCAGAGGAGTATTACATGGCATATACAGTGGGGCAAAAAAGTATTTAGTCAGTCAGCAATAGTGCAAGTTCCACCACTTAAAAAGATGAGAGGCGTCTGTAATTTACATCATAGGTAGACCTCAACTATGGGAGACAAACTGAGAAAAAAAAATCCAGAAAATCACATTGTCTGTTTTTTTTTTCATTTTATTTGCATATTATGGTGGAAAATAAGTATTTGGTCAGAAACAAGCAATCAAGATTTCTGGCTCTCACAGACCTGTAACTTCTTCTTTAAGAGTCTCCTCTTTCCTCCACTCATTACCTGTAGTAATGGCACCTGTTTAAACTTGTTATCAGTATAAAAAGACACCTGTGCACACCCTCAAACAGTCTGACTCCAAACTCCACTATGGTGAAGACCAAAGAGCTGTCAAAGGACACCAGAAACAAAATTGTAGCCCTGCACCAGGCTGGGAAGACTGAATCTGCAATAGCCAACCAGCTTGGAGTGAAGAAATCAACTGTGGGAGCAATAATTAGAAAATGGAAGACATACAAGACCACTGATAATCTCCCTCGATCTGGTGCTCCACGCAAAATCCCACCCCGTGGGGTCAGAATGATCACAAGAACGGTGAGCAAAAATCCCAGAACCACGCGGGGGGACCTAGTGAATGAACTGCAGAGAGCTGGGACCAATGTAACAAGGCCTACCATAAGTAACACACTACGCCACAATGGACTCAGATCCTGCAGTGCCAGACGTGTCCCACTGCTTAAGCCTGTACATGTCCGGGCCCGTCTGAAGTTTGCTAGAGAGCATTTGGATGATCCAGAGGAGTTTTGGGAGAATGTCCTATGGTCTGATGAAACCAAACTGGAACTGTTTGGTAGAAACACAACTTGTCGTGTTTGGAGGAAAGAGAATACTGAGTTGCATCCATCAAACACCATACCTACTGTAAAGCATGGTGGTGGAAACATCATGCTTTGGGGCTGTTTCTCTGCAAAGGGGCCAGGACGACTGATCCGGGTACATGAAAGAATGAATGGGGCCATGTATTGTGAGATTTTGAGTGCAAACCTCCTTCCATCAGCAAGGGCATTGAAGATGAAACGTGGCTGGGTCTTTCAACATGACAATGATCCAAAGCACACCACCAGGGCAACGAAGGAGTGGCTTCGTAAGAAGCATTTCAAGGTCCTGGAGTGGCCTAGCCAGTCTCCAGATCTCAACCCTATAGAAAACCTTTGGAGGGAGTTGAAAGTCCGTGTTGCCAAGCGAAAAGCCAAAAACATCACTGCTCTAGAGGAGATCTGCATGGAGGAATGGGCCAACATACCAACAACAGTGTGTGGCAACCTTGTGAAGACTTACAGAAAACGATTGACCTCTGTCATTGCCAACAAAGGATATATCACAAAGTATTGAGATGAAATTTTGTTTCTGACCAAATACTTATTCTACACCATAATATGCAAATAAAATGAAAAAAAAACAGACAATGTGATTTTCTGGATTTTTTTTTCTCAGTTTGTCTCCCATAGTTGAGGTCTACCTATGATGTAAATTACAGACGCCTCTCATCTCTTTAAGTGGTGGAACTTGCACTATTGCTGACTGACTAAATACTTTTTTGCCCCACTGTAGGTGTTGTTATGCCAAAATATCTGACATACATAAAATGAATCCAGCATGTGTGGAAGGAGATACTGGAGTATATTGGTGACTCGTGCAAATTATGCATTAGGCAAAAACATCTGGAAACCCTAAACTTCACCCACAATGGTGAACTTAAAAAAAAAAAGCACAAAAGTTGAAAACCTATAAAATAGACTTTAAAGAGGAATATGTCGCAAACAAAAAAGGTGCAAAACAGTAAAAACTTGGCAACTAACCGGCGCAAATGCAACAATTTATTGGGTCCATAATGTATTATATTTTTAAGCAACTTTAGTTATTTTTACTTGGTTGGAGGATCGGACACGTCGAAATCCAACATTAGGACATATCTACAAAAAGGATTTAGCTCTTCATAGAATTCTTCTTAGTATAATCCAACAACGTCTCCGAGGTTTCAGATCTTGGCTATAAGGAGACGATCCAATGAGTTAATGTCGGCATCAAGGTGCTTTGGTCTATCATAACTCTTTTTTCGTAGAAATAGTTTATGGAGTTTTGGCACACGGGTTTCCTTTTCTTAATAGTTAGTGAATAGCGTCTTATCTAACCAAGGAGAGTGTCTATTTTAAACAGGAAGAAACAGAGGAAATAGAGATAGCCGTAAGAACAGAAAAGCCTGTCAGATCTCCGGGGAGAATAAATGTCAACTTCGAAGATTTGGAGAAGGAAAGGGAAGAAGATGAAAAAAAAAGACGTGAAGAAGAAAAAAAGAGAAGATATGATGAGCATAGGAAATCATTCCGAGAAGCTAAGAGACGTTCCACCGCCATGGTAATAATGTCTCGATGCCGGCAATTTTGCTGTAAATGTATCCACTTACAGAAGTTTTGGCTACAGTTAGAACCAATTTGATTTTGGCATCAATCCCAGGGACATAGTGAAGGGAAATACTAAGGTTGTTTGTATCATGTCCTGTTAAGAAGTGTTGCACGTCACCACATTCAAGTGACCAAATTAAGAATTAATGATCATAATTATAATTTCCATCTACCTACACATCTTATTTTCTAAGGATGAAACAGAGACTCAAGACAAGAAGAGCAAAGAGCAAGTGATTCCTGGAAAACTAAAATTAACCTTCGAAGAGCTAGAAAAACAAAGACAGGAGCATCAGAAGAAGCTTACGGAAGAGGAGGCTCGCCAACGTTTAGAGGAGGAAAGAAGGACCTTTGAGGAAGCCAGGCAACATGTGGTAATGCTGCCATTAAATCTGTAGTTCCTTGTCCTCCCCTACACTCGCTGACCACCAATATAATGATTTCTAAAAATTGTTAATTCTCATTCCCAAAGTCAAACAAGAAACAAATATATCTTTTGTCACTTGCCCCATCAGTCCAGTAACTAGCTGATCCAGATGAACTCCACTCCACGCTCAACCTTAAGGTTCATATTGTTTTTAGGAATTCTAAACCCCAAATCCCCAGTTTATTCATAGATCCAGTGTCAGCATCTCTGGAGGGTCCTGGAACACAAGATATCGGAGATGAAGCAGTGACCATAGCTCTTGGCTACCAGTACGTCTACGGTGGTGGGAAGGATAATGTCCATATACATATTGACACTTGGTGATTTTTCGCACAGGACACAATTGATGAATAGTGTCAATATGTAGAGGAATATTATCCTTCCCACCACCGAACTGCCTGATAACGATTAAGAACAAAAAACTTGCAATCATGTTCATGATAGTAGAATCTGTAAAACAGTTTATTGCCGTCCTTGACAACTGCCCCAGACTAGTCCAAGGATTGTGGCTTCACCCAGAGCAGTCTAGCACCCTCCTTGGGCATGTTCGACATCTTCCTTAACAGCTTAGTGATGTCTGCAGTTCTCAGCCATTCTAGGCATGCACAGCGTGCCAAAAAAGCATGGAAGAGCAAATCCAACTTCATTGCTCATGCTCATGTAGGAAGGACTATGCGTGCATGCGCAAGATTTCCAGTTCTGTAAATATGATGTGGTCATCGAGAAGGACTACAATCATTCCCAGGGGAGGTTTCGGTCAGAATCTGAGGTTGGTCTGGGTGAAGCGATGGCTCGATGGACGAGGATGTGCACATTAGAAGTATTGTATCCGATACATGCTTGGTGTGCAGGTTCAATACTCTCCATTGCTAGTAATACTGTAATTTTAAGTAGTGTTACTAATTTTTATTGAAATATGGTTTATATAAATCACTCTCACAAAAAACTTTTGAATTTACTTGTATTAACAGGTTTTACGAACATTCCCCAGCACAAAACTACCCTTATTTCATTTTTCCTTTTTCCATCCTAGTAATGTCAGGTGCGTGCACCATCCGCATGAATTGTACATGCAAGAGCGTTAATTTACCATTTACACTCATACAAGTTTAATCCCATGCAAAAGTCACTTTAATGAAAATTTATTTCAAGATGAGAAAGAATTTAACTTGTCAGCATCTATTTTCCAAAGGTCAGCGATGATGAAGACAACGCCAGCTTTAATGCGCACAAAGAAGAAATCCGCCCTGGAAAGCTGAAGTTGAGTTTTGAGGAGTTAGAAAAGCAGAGAAAAGAGGAGGAGAGGATGAGAGCGGAGGAGGAAGCGAGGAGGAGGATAGAAGAAGAGAAAAGAGCATTTGCGGAAGCCAGAAAGAGCATGGTAGTGTAGTGTTTGAGAATGTTCCTTCTGTGTTCCCCCATCTTGCATTAATTTCTTTTTCCCTCCAAGGCAGCATCGCTATGTTAGAATAAGAATAAACCTTCTAGGGAGTCGGGACGGACAAAATTCCCCTGTGAACACACTGAAAAAATGTTTGGCTAAATGAATGAAAAGTAGTAACACTTATCCTCAATCCAATACATGGCAGTCCATGTGTAATGTATGGGGATTGTTCAATACTGATTAGGACAGCAGAAGGAAAGATCTGACATGAATATTTGCTCTAACTTCATACAAAGTGTTTATAGGATCCAGGAGCATCAGTAGGTTCATTACTAAGTAGGTTCCTGGGGACAACAAAGCATAGGAGATGAAGTAGATGTGATTAGCTGTTTCACTTGTGGGTCAGGTGGCAAAAACCTTTGGGTTTAGTAGAGAACATAAAGCAACATTTTAGATGCAGATATTCTATTCATAAATCATCCATAACATTAAAACCTAAAATCGTGTACTGCGCCCTGAGCAGTATAATACACAAGCTGTGATGCTCTGTGTGTCCTGACACCTTTCTATCAGTTGCAATGCTCTGCCTATCATAGCTGCGATGCTCTGCGGGCCAACTATTTCTACCATAGCTGTAATTCACTGCGTGTCCTGACTCCTTTCTATCATAGCTATGATGCTGTGTTCTGACACCTTTCTATCATAGCTGTGATGCTCTGCGTGTCTGGACTCCTTTCTAACATAGCTGTGATGCTCTGCGTGTCTTGACTCCTCTCTATCATAGCTGTGATGCTCTGCGTGTCCTGACTCCTCTCTATCATAGCTGTGATGCTCTGCGTGTCCGGACTCCTTTCTATCATAGCTGCGATGCTCTGCGTGTCTGGACCCCTATCATAGCTGCGATGCTTTGCGTGTCCTGACATTTTTCTGTTACAGATGCGATGCTCTGAATATCCCGTTAATGCGGTCATAGCCAGCATTAACTTCTTAGTCAATGTTATTCACTCAACTTGTCAGTGGTTTTATTGTTATGGCTGGTCAATTTCTACTAGGTGTACACCCTTTTCCAATTTCCGATATCGGTAGACCATATTTTCATAGATCTGCTCTTGGTCTTAGTGGTGCACAGAGGCCATGTGGGTTCCTTGAGGTCTTCTCCTTCCAGGCGGTGTGTGCATGCTTTTCCTTGCATGGGTTTTGTCTGGGTTCTGCCCACAATCCGAAAAACATGAAAGAAGGAAATGATCCGGTTATCCCCAGTGGGTGCAGGGACAGAGCATACCCAGTGTGCCATACTCCTATTTAGTGCTCATCTACAATGACTGAATTTTCCATGTCAGAAATGTCATCAATAACCGTGATGAGTGTTTCCACCCTAATTGTCCTGCGGTCACAAAATTCTGTGTCTTTGGGACCCGATAACGGACACAAAGCGGTTCTTAGATTAATTACTTTTGCCATACAGGTTTCCAATGATGAAGATGAGGATATGTATGAGCTCCAAAAAGAAAATGTTACCCCTGGAAAACTGAAATTAAGCTTTGAAGAACTGGAAAAACAGAGACAAAAAGTAGAGCACAGAAAAGCGGAGGAGGAGGCGCGACGGAGGCTGGAGGAGGAGAGGAAGCAGTTTGCCGAGGCGAGGAAAAACATGGTAAGCTTTTACCCCATCCTTCATAGAATGCAAAGTATTCGAGTTCAGTCTGGGAAAAGGATGGAATAAGGTTTGATAACCCTAGATGAAGATTCATCCCAAGTCTTCAAAATCTAGATAAGGGTTCCAACTCTCACGATTACCTGATTCAAGGGGCCATAGTTTTCCACCCAGAGATAATAGCCCTTTCGCTTTCAACCTAGCTGATATCAGAGATTTTTCCTTCTTTATGAGAAGTTGTAAGACATGTACAGGGAGAACAACATTTCTAATCCACATCCCAGATAATTGCATATTTTGGAAGTTAAATATGTTGACCGTCTGAGTATCGCATCTTCTTTGTAGCACTGAATTATGATCGACATTCATGAAAAATTCCATGAAATGCAATAAGACCGGGATCTACCACACGTTAGTCAATATCAGTGATTGTTTTTCCGTTGGTGACAGATTTGCTTTCTCCAATTTGGAATCATTTTGTGTTATTGTCCAAAACAAACAAATTTCCAAATTATTTTTAAGAGCCCCGGCCAAGATTATATTCTTCAGGATATGGAGTGTTCTCACCTGGACAGTTGTGACGCATGCAAAGTAAGAAATGTTGAAATGAGGTCATTTTCTAATATTAACTCACTAATTTACATCATGTTCATTATTAACAAGTACATATTAAGAATATTAAAATCCATTTTACTTCCCCAAATGTTAAACGAAAACTCCAATAAATGATCGGCGGCCTGTCCCCGTTCATTCGAAGACGTTCCTAATGGGTTTTATTTGTTACAATGATTTTAGTATTTCTTCCTTAAACCATGCTAACGTTCTACAACTGCTTTAACGGGGTTTTCTGTGGCTTTAATATTGACGACCCATGTTTAGGATAAGGTCATTAATATCGTATTAGCGGTGGTCACCCATGCCGATCAGCTGATTAAAGGCACTGCAGGACACCAGATGCGATACAGCGCCATCCAAACTGTGAATAGTTCTCCAAGGTTGCTCCCATAAGGCTGACTGCACACGTAGTTGAAAGGTCTGCGGATTTTTCAGCGCGGATTTTCCTAAATCCGCAGGTAAATTTACCTGCGGATTTAGTGAAGATTTGCTGCGGATTATCTGCAGTTTTTGTGCGGATTCCTAGAATGGAACAGGTGGAAAACCGCTGCGGATCCGCACAAAAGAATTGACATGCTGCGGATTTGAAACCGCAGCAAATCCGCGAGGAAAAATCCACAGCATGGGCACAGCGCTTCTGTTTCCCTTTCGCTTTAAAGGTACTGTACAACACAGCAGATTCGGCTGCGGATCTGCAGCAAAATCCGCAATGTGTGCACATACCATAAAAGTGAATTAAAGAGAATTTCTCAGGCCCTAGACTGCAGGGAAGGCTGGTAACTTAGGTCAGTGAGCAGTAAGCAAAGAAGTAAAAAAATCCCAGCGTTCTAGAGATGTATTTTAAGTAAAGAGTAAATCGCAACGTTCCTTGATTATATAAGCATTTTGGACAATCGTCCATCGAAAATTGCGATAACTTTTTGAAGCCGATTCCTTCTACGACGTGCCGATCGCTGAAATCCTGCTCACTGTCCTAATTTGGTAAAAACGGATTTGTATGTCCAATACAGGATACTAAGCGAGCAGTCCCAATATTGTGCAGATCTGCCGCTGCCATAACATGTTCTACATTACAAAATTCTGCATGGCCCTTAAAATCATTTTGGCATCTACTTTATGGTCACACAGGTTCACATGGGTGCAAAAGGGCATTCAAATTAGAATTAAGAAAATTTCAGTGGGGCTTTCTGGACTTTTTTTTTTTTGCCATTAGTTTGCACATATTCACCCTGAGCAGCGAGGCAGAAGTAGCATTTATGGCATCTTATTGAACCCAACTCTTCATAATAACATTGAAAAATTAGGTACAGTATTTATATAATACATATCATTTCTGGTCGAACAATTTGCAGTGTGACACCAATGACTTCTTCAGGGTCAGCTTTCGTGGGATAGATACCCGAATTGTACAGTTGATAAGGAGTATATATGTATACTTTTTTTCCCCCCACACCAGGAGCCAGATGAAGAAGGATTGCCACTCAGCAAACCCACCTCTCAAGAGTCTCTTACCCCAGGTAAACTGGAAATCAATTTTGAAGAACTCCTCAAACAGAAAATGGAGGAAGAAAAGAGATTAAAAGAGGAAGAAAGGAAACAAAAGCTGGAACTTGAGAAACAAGAATTTGCTCAGTTACGACAGGAAATGGGAGAGGTGGGAAACAGGAGAATTAATTTGTATGGGAGATGTTTTAGAATTGCAACAAAGCTTAAGTCATCAATATGAAATCAGTGGGGGGTTCAATGCCTGGGACCCTGCTCGATCAGCAGCTCCTGCAAACATCATGGCTCCATATGCTGATTAATGGCCGTTCTCAGTACTGCAGCTTAGACCACATTCACCTCAATGGAAACTTAACTGCAGTACCAAGAATGGCCAGTACTTGGTGTATAGAACTGTACTGTACCAGCTGTGCACACTGTGTCCTTTCTATAGATGATGGACAGGATATAAGCTGATCGATGGGTATCCGCCGTACCCAGTCAGATTTCATCAATGACAGCCCTTATAGGGTGCATGCACTTTTAAACACTGCTATTCCTCATCATGTACGGTCAAATTTCGTGTGGTGGTTGTGTCTAGAAAATTCATTGTTACCCTTGCTTTAAAAAACTTTATGCTACATATAACCTGTTATTTATTATATGCCCATGCAAACATGCCTCCACGTCTGCAGAAAACTAGATTCATTGTGCAAAGACATAGAAATCTCACAGCTGGAAATTAGGGGAAGGGAGGGACAATTGTAAACTTGCAAACTTTTCCAAAACTATTTAACTTTTTTTATTTTCTGCTGTAGTTTAGGAATATTTTGGCAACTTTTTCTCCAATAGGCAACGATCAGCTTCACTTATAACATTTTTTTTTTTTTGGAAAAGGAAGAAATAAATGAAAGTTATGAGGTTTTAAGCCGAGAATATGAAGAACTCATCAAGCTGAAAAGGACTGGATCCATCCAAGCCAAGAACCTGAAAAGTAAATTTGAGAAAATTGGAAAACTGTCAGAAGAAGAAATTCAGAGAAAAATCGAAGAGGAGAGGTTAAGGAGAAAAGCCGAGGACGAAGAGCTGAAGGAAAGGGAAGCAGAACATTTCCATGAGGTCAGATGGTTTGCGTTGTATGAAGGCTGCTTGTCTTATATGATGGGATATGTAGGATGATTCACATTTACTGGATCTACGATGTTTCTGCACTTTACTATCCATTACTGGCTATGTTCGGCTTTGCTTTAAATAGACCCATTAATACCCAATTTCAACTTTTCGCTTTCTTTGACAGCAGGTTCTGCTTGAAAACCTGCCCAGAGATCCCATTTCCTCTAGTCCAATATTCCAAAAGAAACCAGGAAATCTTAGCACATGGGTATTTCTATAAAACCTTTGCGATGGTCCCAGCACATTTTAACCCCTTCCTGACAGGACACACCTATGTCCAACATTGGACACGTGTATGTAGCGGGCTCAAAAACCGAGACTGTGTCAACTGTTACACAGCCAGCACCTGCAGCTAACAGCAGCGACTGGAGCTAGCTCCCATCACCGCCATTTAGAAGTCCCGTCCGTCGTGACGAAGCATTTAAAACCTAATCTAAAGTGCGTGTATGCCCGCTCAGACTCCTATTGCCACCTCCAGGACACAATCATGACGATATGGTACCATAGCAGCCTGCAGTAGGCCCCTGGCACCCTCTTGGTGCCAAGTTTTTAATTCCACTATATATTTCAAGAATGCATCATCTCAGTAAGTAGGACAAGTGATGTAATGATTGTAGGTTCAAAACCCCTAGGGCGACTTAAAAAAAAAGTCAAAAGTAGTAAATAAACCTCCAAAAGATGAAGCACCCCCTTTTTCACAATAAAAAAATAGCAAAAAAACAGCACATTTTTAACATCAATATAAGTTTTTGTCAAACTTTTTACGGCATCCCCAGCCAGGTCACCAGCTCTTAGAAGTGTGAATGGAGCTTGGGCGGGACAGGGTACAGCCAGTCACACCCGACTAATTTATTGTAGTTTATGCCTCAAGAGGCGAAAATTCAAAAAGAAACGTTCCTCTACCTTTCTGGCGGGAGGCGCGGTTGAATGATGCACCGAATTTATAAAGACGCACGCATCTCTTACATACTGGACTGCAGTTTGTCAAGACTGCCCCAATTAATCAAGAAAAGCATTTTCACACCAGGTATCTTTCTCCGTAATTGTACTCACCTGGCCGATCATGTTCCAAGGTCATTTTTGACCTGACCATGAATGCCACAAAAACAAAATCTAAACTAAATGGTAAAATTATTTTTTTTATCTTTAGTCAAATTAGTACAGTCATTCAAAACTAACTTTCTTCGAATGGCTGTATTGACAAAAAAAAAATAAATAAATAAATAAATAAATATATATATATATATATAAAAAAAAAATAAGCCATGGCAATTGGAATAAGGATAGGAAAACACATGAAAGCAAAAAAAAAAAAATGAGCTTGCCAGGAAGGGGTGTGTGTTCTTAACAAAAGGGGCGGCTGCATGATATATGTACTATAATGTACGCCAGAAAACACGCAGAAAAAGTAGCTGGCGAACTTTAGTAAAAACATCCAATACAGGTGCCCAGAATCCTGAGATCCAGGTTGGTATTAATGACTAGTGAGGAATCGTCACTCCTTTACCTGTTTTATATGAAGGGCGTAGGTCTGTTACTGACATTATCGTTACCGTTTGCTACAGTAGGTCTGTTACGCATATTACCGTTACCATGTGGTGCAGTAGGTCTGTTACTTACATGATTGTTACCTTCTGCTGCAGGAAGATGAGGTCGATATAAGACCAGCAGTGAGGAGCCACGCTCCATTCTCACACAAGGTCAATATGAAGGCTCGATTCGAGCAGATGGCAAAAGCCCAGGAAGAGGAAGAACAGAGAAGGATCGAGGAACAGAAACTTCTAAGAATGCAGTTTGAACAGAAGGAAATAGACGCTGCATTACAGAAGGTACAAACACCTAGACAGGTGGATTTAGATTACAAACCTCTTTTTGAATCGGCATTAAATAACATTACAGACCCTAATCACTCACATGAAAAGGTCACAAAGCATAGCAGGCATGTTCCACATTTACACTGTGGATTTCAATGTAAGAAAATCCACACATGCCAATTAACATTTTAGGGTGGGCTAACTTTTTAGGCAAATTTCCACATAGTAAGTTTTGAGATGTGCGAGTCCAACATGTTTGACTAAAGTTGGAATTACAGATCCATCATTCATAACCATTGCACGATAAGGTAAGCACCCACAATCCAGAAGTAGCAGCGTATGTTTGCTGCGTCCAAAGCAGTCTACTATTGAACGCAGGTAAATCTACATGTGTGCACTGCAACGTGCAATTTGATCGCATTCAATGGCTGAAGTTTCTGTTGCAGAGACTAGCATCTCTGCAAGAGAAATTGACAAGTGCAGTCTTGAATGACGTGCTGCATGTTTGTCTGCGCAGGTGATCCACAGGTGCAGATGCAGGGATAGTGGACATGGGGATTTAGTCATCCAATCCACTATGCTGTAACAGCTGGACGCTGCTGTGTAAATACGCAGTGTCAAACCCGCAACAATTCCAGATGGTGGGCATGTACCCTTCAATGCGCCTTCCTTTATAAGGGGATTGTGTCCCCCATCCTGGGAAGCAGAACATCTTCCTTAGAGCAGATTAAGGATAACTGCAGAACTACCTTACACCGTGTACAAGAGCAAGAAGGCAGTTTCATATAAGGCCTCATTCACACATACATGGGGGGGGTGGGAAGGGAGAAAGGATACTAGTGCTCGGAGTTTCTCAAACTCATTCTGTAGCCAGCAACAGACCGTGCAACATACAGGCGAAATGGTGCAATCGTTTTAATTAAATCAAATAATTACATTTTTTCCCTCCTCAAATGTCAGTTTTTAATAAATTTTCCCCAATCATGTGATTTACTTAGTGTGAGGACACTTTCTTCTGTAATGTGTAGAAATTAACCCAGGTTATGTAAGGCTAAAAACATATTATTCGATATACGTGAATGACCTAATCGTTCCACATATCTTGCAGAAAAGGGACGATGATGAAGAGGAGGAAGTGGCTAGTGTAAACGGTTCACAATATGAAGAGGAAGAACTTGCTCGCTCTGGGGCCCCTTGGTTTAAGAAACCCCTAAAAAACATGTCTGTGGTGGACGGAGAACCCGTAAGGTTTACAGTAAAAATTACAGGAGAGCCAAAGCCTGAGGTAACATGGTGGTTTGAAGGGGAGATGCTACAAGACTCCGAAGACTATCAGTACATCGAGAGGGGAGAAACGTATTGTCTTTACCTACCTGAAACCTTCCCAGAAGACGAAGGGGAGTATATGTGTAAAGTAGTGAACAGCAGGGGCACGGCTGCCAGCAGCTGCATCCTCAGCATTGAAAGTAAGAGCTAGTGCTTTAGTAATCGACTGCATGCTTCCTGACACGCTGGTTCTCTCTCTTACGCTGCTCTCTTTTTCTTGCTCCAGCTGATGACTATTAACATCCTGCTTTCTCTGGAGCCTTCCTTCTGACCCTCACTGCAACCAGGTCTTTCTTCATGGGCTGACACAAGAATCACCTCTGCCTTAATCCAGCATTCCTGTAGTACTGCCGTTAGATTGCATGCATTGCTGCAGCTGAGGGCGGATGCTGAGCGGTGAAGCAGGGGCTGCACTGGGAACATAAAACCTGAACGTGGTACAGGACAGCAGAATTTTACAAAACTCTGCTGCCTTTGTAGGTCCCAGACCTAACTTTTCTAAGAGAATATTTTGTGTTAACTTCTTATTCTTGAGTATTTTCATCCAATTTCCTAATAAAGATTTTGTTTAACCTTTAAGTGGATTGATCTTCCTGCGCCGCATCATCAACACACAAGGAAGGAGCCCAATACCACAAGAGACCATTTATTGGTTTTATTAGGTACAATGTTACATACAGCAGAAGAATAAACATTTGCCATTACAGAAGCAATTCCATCAGTAATACAACTCAGAAAAATTCTCAAGGTTCAATGTTAAAGACAACTTACAAAAAAATAAAAAGCACAAATAAAAATGGGTAATTTAGAAATTATACATGTCTTCCATTAAAAATTGTGATATACTACCATACGAAAGGTTTTCTTTATCGACTAACCCCACAAGTGGCCCAGTATAGTCCTAAAAATATGATCTGGACTATTAACGGAAAAACAATAACGATAAAGGGCTTGTTCAGAACATTCAGTGTTGAGCCTATCTGGCCACATACTTGTGGGGGGTCAGAACAGCAGGCTGTAACCCCCACATATACACTGCATCGTGCTGGGTGATGTGACTGCCCTGAACAATCCCTTTAACAAGATGTAAGCCTACATACTGCAGAAACCAATAGTGACTGAGGGATGAGTGAAAGTTTAGGAGCCACATAGTACCAAACAGTGGTAAAATAAAGCCAGCTTTTACAATATTGGTTCCTGTAGTTGGGTTCTAGAATATATTTATATATATTTTATTTTTTCTGGTAGCCCAATCCCACTAGCAAGCTTGTCCGTGGTCATTTGCACCTTTCCATAATGTGATCTACAACTGAAGACTAACTTCATGCAATTTCGCTAGTGTGACTGAAGTACTAGATGAGACCAAGGTATCACAGGAAATAATGCCGTATCGGGAAAATTCTCCAAAGAATAAAAAAAAAAATAGATATTATAGCAGGATACTGAATAACCAAAACACAAGGCAATTTATGGAAAAGGCTAAAGCAAAATTCTGAAATGAGGCATTACACCTTGTATTATCAGACTTTACAGGATAAGACATTGAGCCGTGCGATTTACCTCCATCTGTACGCCGGCTGACTACGACACTGGATTTTTACAAGACACTGGTGTTGGTCTTCTTTATGCACGGAGCGGGGGGGGGGGGGGGGAGGAGGGACACTGTGCAATGTCAGAAATGCATCTCACATATATGACAGGTTTATGTGACAGCATATTGATCAATAGCGAGATACCCAAAGTGAAATCGTACTTGTACTAAGAGTTGTTAGCAATTCACAGCAAAAACTAAAAATACAGTACCGGGTTAGTAAATTACAGCAACAGATAGGAAACTGCTTACCACAACCAATGTACAGTATCGGGGATAAACCAGTGTGACAGACACAGTAATAAGAGACTGAGCAGGGCTGGCTCATCTACTCAATCATAAAGTGTCCAGGAGCCATCATTAAGAAGACTAAAGCTGAAATGTCCCAGAAAATGGCCAATAAACCATCATTAAAGGGGTTTACAGCAAAACACGGTCATTTCCTGCAGATACAGCGCCACTCCTGCCCATGGGTTGGTTACTACAGGACTGAGCTGCAGTACTAAACTCACCCTATGGACAGGTGTGGTGCTTTTATTGGAGGAAAGCAGCCATGTTTTTTTTTTCTGATCCTGGACAACCACTTTGACGAAGCATAATTTGTTTTCTGCTACAGATTATAATTGTATCTAGACCTCATCAATAATTACTACACACATGGTTTAAGTGCAATCCTGAACGAGTCCTCGGGCACCTAACACAGCTGCAAAACCCATCCCTGTCATTCAGAGCCATTTCTAAGACCATTGGGTATCCTGATAGTTTAAGTACGGTTCTAATCAGTGAGTGGTGGGGGGGTCGGTTGGATAAAAACCAACATCTACAGTATCTGTGATAAGGGAACAAGGCCGCATTATGTTTTCTTCAATATGGATGTCTCTATTAATAAGAAGCTCTCTGGTTACAAAAAGGACTGAAGGAATATCCAGCGACTGACTTTGATTTGCCAGACTTAAAATACAAAGAAAAAAAAACAAAAGAAAAAAAACAAAACACAAACCCACGGTCCAATAATGAGAAAGCGACAGGCAGGAGTTATGAGGAAAACGTTAATGACCTTGGAAGGATGACTATTGCCAGAGGAGAATGCAGCCAAGCCAGTCTTAGTCGATTCCTAATACGATAAAGTGGTAGGACCTCATCGAGAGGCCGCTGAATGGGAGTCCAGCAAACCGCCTACAACCTGATGGCATCACGGATCTAGTCTGGTGCAACAATGACGTGGTGCCAGGTAACAGGCGGGTCACAGGGCTCCGGCCAGCCCGCCACTGAATCCTGATCCGACCACTGGACCAGGGATCTGCAGATCAATTCGCTCATTATTAATGAGCACTAAAAACATAAGCTCTAATCAAAAGGCACAGTGTCATCTGGTTAAGAGCTAAAGACCTTACTTCTAATTTACCTGCAGACAGAGCTCATTATGAAGCAGTCTGAGGGAATGACTGCTTCTTTACAGTCCATACATTTCTCCCTAAAAAAACTTCAAGTTCCTGCCCTTATGGAATATTAGGACCTGGTCTGTTCACATCACTGGGATCTGTGACTGCTTGCAGACCCACCCTCAGTCCTACAGTGATCCCGAGACTGCACTAATTTTGTGGCACTTCACATTTAAGATTTCCATGCACAATATTGACCAGGGCAAAACCAGCGAGGGGGCCGCAGGCTAACCTCTGTGCTTCTCCGGATCAGTGTGGGCTTGAGGTCACAAACCCATAGATCATAGTGATAGATCACCGCTATGAACGCACAAATGTCAGATTCAAAACTTTCTTGAAAGCCTCTTAATGGCCCATGGATTAAATTCACCAGATTACGGAGGGCATGGTTAATAATTATAATGCACTTGAACTTATGTGTAACAATTGAATTTAAGCTTCTCACCCAGCAGAGATGCTGCAGATTTCCTGCACAATCACGTTTTCCTGCAAGAAAACCGCTGATTCACCTACAAAACTGCGGCACCATTACCATCAGATGTGAGATCTTGTAGGCTAAATCAGCCATTTCCATTTAAGATTAAGTGACTGAACGGGAACTGAAAGACCATAGTGGCACACAGCCAGTTTATGGCTTATAGCCTCAAGATTTTTTTTTTTCTTAATGAGGACCTTTCACGAAGTATTTCATTTTGAACTGGATACAAAATGTAATAGTGGTTGAAGAGAGGAGAAACACTTTTTTCTTGTACTTTGGCCTTCTTTGCAGTGAATATTTGGCACCTAATGAGTTAACTTCAGCGGGTGTTTGTTTTCCCTGGAGGCGTGCCCTTCTGCCTCCTGTACGACACTGACCAATCATAAGCAGGCAGCAACATAGAAGTGCAGAAGGACATGTGATGTTATCAGGGCTTGCAATCTGGAGTGTGCAGCCTAAGGATATGTTTCCACGTTCAGGATTACATCTGGATTAGCTGTGGGTTGAACGCTGCGTACAGCCGCAGCGTCCAGATGTTACAGCATAGTGGTGGGGATTTTATGACTTATGATTGCCAAAATCTCCACAATGGAGAGGTGGAAAAAAAAAAAAAAATCTTTTTATTCTGCTCTGAAGCCACCATTACATGATGTGTCCATTTCAACATGAAAAAGCTAGTCAGAGATCCTCTTTAATGTCAATTTTGTTATGCAGTCGGAAACATTAACAATTACTGCTCTACTTCATCAGTTCCATAAACATGTAATTTATCAATACAACTGTTCATATGGTCAGGTCATGTATAGATGCAATTATAGCTTCATACCAGTCTATATAAGTTCGTGCACACAATGCATATTTGTTCAATATTACAGTCCTATTTCACGTCTGGAACTAAATAATAAAGTAACAGAAAAACTAAGTCATAAGAGCACTCATGTTGCAGAATATTGGAAAGTAAAAAAAAAAATAAAATATATAACAAGTAAAGCAGTCAGGCTAAATGACTTGTCCTCTCAATGACAACAATATAATCAGAGCACTTTAGGAAGTGATACGACAGTCCTATATACCCAGGTATACGTCTCAGATAAAAATCAGGCTCACTTTAACTACACAAATGAGATAACTTTGAGGGCAAAAAATATATATCAGTTGAAAAAGCATCAACAGTGATCAGTAAAAAAAAGAAAAAAAAAAGAAAAACAGTCTGCACTATATAATGCATTATTACGGTGTTACCTTCTACATGAGCCCTTCTAGGTCCATGCTCATCGGCTCACCAATGGCATACACAGAAAGGATTCCTCCTTATGGGTGGGAACTACCTCAGGACCTGATATTAAGAGCTACCATTTGCAGCATCTTCAGCACTGTGTGTGAAAATGAAGGCAGGATTTTGAAACGTTCTTTAATATGTACAAGTTATGCAGGACTTTGAGATAATAAAATCAGCACATTTTGTTTCAGAAGTTATGAAACAAATGATCTTAAAAAAAAAAAAAAAAAGAGACAAGAAAACCATGGACATAATGTCTGCCATCATATACGATCTAACAGCGGCACAAGCGTATAAAGAGCTAGCAGGAAAACATTACGTGCCCTTACTACAGAATGAAGGAAAGAAAATAACACCTCCCTAACATACATCACATTCAGTCCAAAGACAATATAGATTTTATTTTTTGTTGGTGCAGATTTTGGCATAGAAAAAAAGCACAAACCGTAAAATAAGGGACAACATGATAATGCAAGTTTGCGTCCTTAGGTTGTGCTTACCTGACATTGTGCAGCAGAACCTAAGGTTGAAGATCAGGGAAGGCACTGATGTATTATTATTTCAACTCTTTCCAACTATATAGAATTTTTTTTTTTTTATAAGACCTGAAATGAATTAGACAGCCTCCAATTTTAAAAGGTCATATAAGAGGTAAATCTGAACGATATAGCAATAAACTGGTGACTTTACAACAAGACAAAACGTCATGCAGAATAAAGGTCATTCAGCGCCCCCACCTGTTTCATAGACAGAAGTGGAGAAATCAAAGGCAGGTAAAGAAAAAAAAAAATACATTGCCTACATAAACTCATTACTGTTGTTCATATCACGAGTTCATTTGTCAGACACAGAGAAATAAAAAGGCAATGGACTAATAGAAACGATGCCAAGGGAATTGTGCAGCTCAACTTATGGTTTCCCAATACAGCCCTGTGCAGACTGCGTTCAAGCCCCCAATATAAGGCTCCGCATGCATCACTGTCCACTGACTGCAAACATAAAAGAAAACTGTTGGTACGTCTCTGCAGGTCTCCACTGCAGAGGAAAGTGCAATCTGCGACTCTCATAAGACATGTCTCCATGTAGAGAACACTGTTTTTCCAGGTTTTTTTTTAGCTACATTTAATAGTTGTAGCAAAGTGGATGTGACCTCATGAAGACTAATATCCACTGTGCATTTAAAGGGAATCTGTCAGTAGATTTGTGTTATAAAATCTGACAGAAGCCCGATGCAGGGACAGAGACCCTGATTCTGGCGGTGTATCACTTAAACGGAATCGGTCACCCCTTTTTAGTGATATCATGTAAAGATATCACCCTATTGTGCGTCCCATAAGGATTCTTTTAGGATTTTTTATTCCCACCGATCCCGCACCTTTGATGCAAAAATACCTTTATGTTGGAGGTATGCAAATCGCCACGGTCCGGCTCGATGGGCGTGGCTTGGTCGGCTTCTTGGCCCCTCGTCTTGCTGAGCGTAATCTTCATCTGTGAATATCACAGATAACGTTGTTTGCCGCGCTTGCGCATTCAAAGAGGCCTCTGGCGCCTGCGCAGTATGCTTTGCCCAACTGTGGGCGAAGCATATAAGCGTTACTGCGCATGCGCCGGTATTTTCCAGCGCGGTCTATGCCCCGGAAGTCTTCACATGCAGGACACTTCCGTGGCATAGACCGCGCTGGATAATACTGGCGCATGCGCAGTACCGCTTATATGCTTCGCCCACAGTTGGGCAAAGCATACTGAGCAGGCGCAAGAGGCCTCTTTGAATGCGCAAGCGCGGCAAACAACGTCATCTGTGATATTCACAGATGAAGATTAAGCTCAGCAAGCCGAGGAGGGAGGGGGGGAAGCCAACTAAGCCACGCCCATCGACCGGACCGCGGCGATTTGCATACCTCTTCACCAACATAACAAAGGTATTTTTGCATCAAAGGTGCGGGGTCGGGGGGGAATAAAAAATCCTAAAAGAATCCTTATGGGACGTACAATAGGGTGATATCTTTACATTATATCACTAGAAAGGGGTGACAGATTCCCTTTAAGTTTCCTGAGTGCAGCAGTTGTGATAGAATGACACTTTTCAAAGCTGCAAATGTTGTAGAGCTCGGAATGTTGAGCTCTGTGTAACCCCGCCCACACCTAGGATTGGCAGATTTCTGTGTATAATCCTGCCCACACTACTGATTGGTAGCTTATGTCAGTGTATACAAAAAGCTGCCAATCAGAGATGTGGGCAGGGTTATACAGAGCAGGAGGACTACATGGCACAGGACTAGTTCTGTAGTAATACACTGATTTTATTTAAACACAGCAACACAGCTCAGTACGTGACACCAATGGAATCAGGGTCTCATCCCCTACATCAGATTCCATATCTAAGGTATTGTGTCAAGCACAGAATCACTGTTCAAACCAAGTACAGGCACTCGTTGCATTATGGGGCAGTCAATTATTAAAATACACCTTCTCACCTGATTGTTATCCCTTTATCGCCATCCCCCTTTTAGATTGATAGCTCAGGCTTCATAGAGCCAGAGAAGGGTGGAAATGGATGTAAAACCAGCAGGTGGAAGGTATATTTAAATGATTGGTCGCTATTAGGCACAGAGCGCCTGTGCTTGGTTTGAACAGTCATTCAGTGATGACAAGCTAACTTTAAAGAAGCTGGTGATCCACAGTGCAGTGTTTTGTTGCGTGTTTTTTCCTTCCTTGGTGTCTTTAGGCGAAGGCAGGAAAATGAAAAACACCTTTGCATCAAATCTGTTTTAAGATAGGGAAACACACCAGAAAAATGCAACAATCCAAGTGTTTACACCTGAAGAAAAATTCAGTGTTTCTGCACGTGGGAACATGGCAACACAGTAATGATACAGACATGCCAGCAGGACACCATGTCGGTCTCAGTCAGGGAGCGCTATGGATAGGATTGATGTCTTATATGTCGACTGTAGGGCTCAAATGGAGTGTGCACAGAGCTTAAAATTACATATCACACTTCTGTAGCTAAATCCACAGGTAAAATACTTACCTACAATAAAGGAGAAAGCCACAAAGTAATGGCATGTAATATACAGCACTGTAGATAAATCAGTACAGAACATTACGTGTAATACTTACAGTGCGTATAGAGGAAGCATGACTCTGCTCTTACCACTACAGAGCAATAGATAAAAAGGGCTAAATGATTTTGGACCAAAGAAAAATCAAACACTGAACTAGCAATGGTGTAAATAAAGGCCTGTACTAGCTGTGTGGACACAGTGATGCAGGTTACAATAAAGGAAAACATTTGCTCTAGCCCTTAGTTCTACATTGCAATTAGATAAAAGACAGACCTGCGACTGAACCGTGAAATAGGGGGAAGAAGGCATAAAAGATGCAGGCGGATCCTAGCAATGCTTTCTATTTAATACGGAAAAACTATGTAAACTGGTTACTACATCATATCGAAAATAATAAAACAGCACACAGTCAGTAAGTAAATAAGTCAATTTATGAAAACCCAAAAAAAATTAAAGCAATAAAAACGTAAACTGGTATGAAGAGAAGACAACTTTAAAGGTCTGAACAGTGGTCACAAATAATGCAGCGAGACCTGTCTGCTATAAAGATATATACATGCAGGCAGAACATGTTATCTGGTCTACAAGTCATAACAGTACAACTTTCCAAGAAAAATGAATGTCAAAGAAAATTTAAAAAAAAAAAAAAAAATTAAAAATAAACTGAAAATAACCATTTTCAAATATTTATAAAAAAAAAAAAAATCATTTCTTTTTTCTATGCAATTTGTTCTTGTAAAGCATGGATTAAAACAAAAACAGGTCTTCATTTAAATACTCACATATCCAACTTACCGACACAGGAGGTTTCATATTATTTATTGTAAAGCACAAAACAGGCATTTAAAAGTGAAAGTATACATTGAAAAAAGTACATTTGTATCACAAAGCATCGACCACATAATTGCAAATACATTTTGCTGGAATGTGTACATCTACACTAATTTACTAAAAACAAACCAAGTTTCCATTTCTACACAGAAATATAGCCTCCTATCAGTCAGTAGTGATAGTTTATGTACATTTTTCAAAACAATTTTTTTTTTTTAAACCAAAAAAAAAAAAAATTAAGATCTTCATCAAGGCGTCTGCATCCAAACATTTAACAAAGGTTTTCCCCAACACAATGAAGCAAATACTGTACTGTCCGCTTCGCATTATTGGCCCTGTGCAGAGGAAATACATAAGAGATATACAAAGTGTTAAACCAGAAATTCCTTGGTAAAGGAAGCCAACTCAGGAGAGAGCCTAGGGGAGAAACGGGTTAACAAATGTCGGCTGCTTCCTGTAAGTTTTCATTTGCCCTGAAAGGGGAAAATGTGATCACACAAAACATTGTGTTGCACTTGCACAGGAAAGCTTTATGATTTTGCAAAGGTAAATATATCTCCCCAAATATATAAAAGATGCGAGACAGGACTCTTAACTTCCTACCTGTGGCGCGGGAGGGTGCTGTGGCATTGGTTGTGGACTTGTCTGGGCATAATATGCTGCTTGCTGCCTGTAGTACTCTGCCCAAGCAGCACTGTAGTCTGCCTGACCAGCAGGTGGCGCACCACCTGCAGCGGGGACCGCTTGTCCTATAAAAAAAAACAAAAAAAACTTAATTGTAAAGTACAAATGCAGCTAATAAATTGGTTTGTTTAGACTATGAATCCAGGGAAAAGTGTCACATTGAAGTACTAATAAACTTTAGAAAGTTTTCTCATTTTACAGGCATTTATTTAATCAGGTCCCCTTACCTCCATCAATCACTGAAAAGTAGAGATAAGCAAACCGATTTGCAGGACTAGGATCCAGCGGCCGCCACATTAGTACCTGCTGGACAGGAGCCCTGCAAATCGCCATCTAGCTACCAGCATCTCTTCTGATTAAAAGACACAGAGAGACAGCTTGTGTGCATAATGTTACATAAACTTTGCACCGAACGAACCTTGAAATGAAAGGAGGTACCAGAGATTACAGCAAGTATGAGGTGGTTCACAGGGCCCCCGTGTCTAGACAATCGGTGTTCGCTGAACCAAGATCCTGTCAATCGATTCTACTTGACACTTTTTATGGTCCGTCACACTTTCATTTTTACACATTAAATTACTGATCCAAGTTATTTTTTTTTTTTTTGGGGTGCACTATTATTGGGCCGTCCATTTTGCCTGCCCTACTGTTAACAGTTCACAGATTTGCTTCACAGAAATCTATAGTCTGGAGAGGGGACTCAATGCCATCTATCGGAGAGCGTTGTGGGCATGCGCTATGATTTGTGCAGGTCAGATTGATGTAGATCAATTTGCAGGTCCCAGTACAACAGCCACAACCAGTAGTCTGTGTATGCTGCAAGGCAGACCAGCAAATTGTTTCTTACCTTCTGACATCTGCAACTCCTCTTTATTAGCCCAGCCTGTCGCGACGTCACATCAGGCCGGCTAACTGCAAGAGGACTCATCGGTAAGAGATTATTAATGTGAGCGATGGTGCAAAACTTAATCACAGAACCTGGTCCAACACCACACATTCCCTTTAGGGACATTAATTTGCCTTATGTCAATTAAATAAAAGTGAGGCCTGACATTACACTTGCCTTGTTTTTTATAATATTCTTCCCATGCCTTGGAATAATCTTGTGGTGGTGCTTGCTGACCTAATTAGTAGAAAACAAATTGCACATTACTAACAAAACTTTTACAAAGTTAACAAAAACTTTATGAACCAGTATAAACAATACAAAAATCCACATAACCAAGACAGTAAGCGATGGCATCACATACCCATTTTTTTGTAATACTCTTCCCAAGCTTTTGTGTAGTCCACTTGTCCACCCTGAGGTGCAGCTGGGGGATCGACTGAATGAAAAGCATTAGACAGGTTAAGTCATGTGAACGTAAGAGAAAACTGAAACTGAGCAAAACATGAGCAGGTAAAGGGTTTCCACATGAGTTCATGCAAAGCATGTAAGGTGTGTGCAAAAAGTTCAACATGCCACTTAAAAAGGGGGCAATCCTTTGGCAATCCCTAGGATGCCTTCACCAGGAAAGTGTGACAAAAATAAGCTCAAACTTCATTCCTCATGACAGCCAAAATAAAGAGATTGATGTGACTGGCCAGGACCTTGGGCACGCAGAGGCCGATAAAATAAAAAAATATAAAAATTAAAAGGAGTTTTGCTACCTTGTCCATTAGTTTGGGTTGTAGCTGGTCCAGCAGATGGAGCTGCAGGTGGTTGGGGTGCTTGCTGTTGGTAATAGTGAGCATAATAAGCTGCCCAAGCTGCAGAATTGGGGTCTGTTCCTGCTTTACCTAAGAAATTAAACATCACACTCTTATAGTGTACTGAAGACGAGCAGTCCATCTACATGAGATTATTTACTGGCCACCCTCCCATTGATTAATTTTGTCATAAAGGGGCCCCCTGCACGCAGTCCCATCTGTGTCCATCACTAAGTGCAACTTCCACTCTGGCAGACCCAGCCGTCCACGCATTACATGGCCGGCCATTTATTAGTAATTCTGCACATGTAGCCAGTTTATGATTCGCCTGTGCAGACAACGCCTGTCACCAGGAGATAAAGGAGCTGGACCTGCAGCCATCTTTTTAATTTCTGAAGGGTTGTGTTCTAGATATGACTACTTTAATGTCATGAGGCTTTGCTGCTTTAATCTGCAGACACTGTTCAAACCTGCGTTTACAGGATTTCAGGCATGAGAGCTGAAGTCTCCAAGCAATCCTGTTGATTTGATTGTTAGCCATGTAGAATACCTCCACTTTTTTGGGGTTTTGCAGATGTCAATGTAGGAAAATCACTGGCTCACTTCACTACAGGATTGTTAAAGGGTCAGCACTAGCAAATCAGCAGCACTGTAAATACTGACGGTCATTTAGGACCTGAACGGGTGTGTAATGAAATGTATCCCCCAAATGACCCCACCTCTTAAGTGCATTTATATCAGGAGGATGGAGTTGTGCTATTCTGCCTCCGTACAGTTTACATCCGGCCGCTGTAGGAGTTGATAGGAACCCATCAGTGGGGGACGTTGGCCCCTAATTGATCTGATATTTATGACCTATCCTGAGGAATCCGTCAATTACAAAATAGTGGGTAACTCCTTTAACGGTGCCCAAGGACTGAATATAGATTCCCTGCTACTGTCAGAAGCTTACATTATAGTTTTCCCTAGAGGGTAGTGTTCAGATGGGAACGTACATTTTAATACCACAATACACAGGGTTCTCTATGTAGCAGCTGCTGAAATTAAATGTCCACTTTGGTAAATAAATTTTTTTTATTGCAACTTACAGGTTGGTGAAAAAAAAAATCCTGCATTGATGGAGCCCTAAAAGATTCTCGATCACCTTTATTTAATCACCAAGAGCAGGTGGATCTGCACTAAAACCGAAACTATAGAGCAAGACGTCTCCAGCTGTAGCAATTGAAGGGATCTTGTAAGGTGTAATGAAAAAAACAACTTAAACTCATGCTCAGAAACGGACGGTGCTGAGGCATGTGACGATACATGTCAGCCACAGCCAGGATCCGCCAAATGAAGTGTTATGATCACATATGACCCCCTCCAAATAGGGGAACCGAAAGTCATGACCACAGCAATGAAGCACATGCGGTTTATACTGTATGGGGTTAATTAGTGGATTTATGCACACACCCGTTACATATACAAAAGTTGGATTAAATCTACATTTTCATGGCAAATGCTACTTTTTACAGAAGGAAGGAGGCAACCACACAATTAACTTACTTGGATCTGCTGGAGCCGGCTGCTGCCAGTGTGGGTATGTATTCCCCCAGCCCTGAGGGGCGTATGGTGCAGGGGGACCACTAAAACAAAAACAGAATAACCCTCAGTAAATATACACTAAATCCATGGATCATAATGTGCAAGAAGTGTTCCTTCAAAACTTACTGAGGAGCTGGTCCTGGGGGACCGGGGTTGTATGGTGGAGGGTTGTAGGGTCCCATTGGTGCACCAGGGCCTGGGGGTCCTGGAGGTCCATGGGGTCCAGGTACACCACCTGGAGGGCCATGAGGAACTGGAGGACCTAATGGATTTACGGGACCCTGACAAAATGGAAAAACAATGTAAAGGTGCAGTCACAAGAACAAGCTAAAGTGAAGAGGTTTCCTGCCATCACATACCCCAATCTTCTCTTCAACCAGCTGCCTTGCATAATCGATCTGCTGCGGAGTGCCACGGATCGTAAATAACTTCATATTTGGGTCAGAGTTCGGTGGAGGGTTCCTCTGAAGCTCAATTCTGGCACCAGACTGTTGACTTATACTTTTAATAGTTTCTCCCCCTGTGAAGTACGTCAGATAAAAAAAAACAATACTCAATACAATCACACGTTTGTTCAACTGCTAGGACGACAACCCATCTAATCAGCCTTGCAATGGGGAAGCAAGTGGCAGTTTTGATTTGACCTTTATCGCCAAAATGTTTTAATTAAAAAGTTGTTGTTTTATTTTTTAACTTAAATATATATATTTTCTTGACTAGGAATCTTTTTGGAATTGAGTTTCATATACAAAGGGGGCATATACATGTGCCGTGTGCCCAGAGACACACTCAGGGGGCATATACATGTGCCGTGTGCCCAGAGACACGCTCAGAAGGCATACACGTGCCGTGTTCTCAGAGACATGCTCAGGGGAGGTACATGTGCCTTGTCAACATAGACTACTTTGATTAGGCCTTGCAACTGAAGCTGCTTTTAAAAGATAATCCTTTTAAAGGTGTCCACCACTTGGTCAACTTCTTGTCATACTCCTATGCTTGGCCCACATAAAATAAAGCCTGTACTCGCCTCCCGTGTCAGCGGGCTTTCCCATGGTTTCAGCACTGGTTCTCAAATTTATCATGAAGAGGAAGTCCAGGCTACAGTCCGGATGCCAGTGCTGATTGAGTGCCAGAATCACGTGTCACAACACCGCACAAGAGCGAGTGCTGAAACCACTAACAGCGCCGGCACGGGACTATAGGCTTTACAATTTTATGGGGGTCAAACATTTTGATCAAGAAGGGGTTGTCGTGGTAGTGACACAAAGGATTTAAAAAAAAAAAATAAATAAATAAAATCCTCCAAAAATATTAAGAAATCAAAGGAATCCAATCAGTATGCAGCATAATTTACACAGGTAATGCAGAGCATCCGGATGCTCTGCATTACCTGTGTGAATTATGCCGCATACAGTTTGGAATTTTTTTGTGTGCACTAGTATACTGAACAATCCCCCCCCCTCTATGGGTTGGTAGGTTGAGAGTGATTGTTATACTGGTATTGCTGCATTTGTGTTGTTGCCATAATTAGTTGGGACCACTGCACCCTGATAGTGCAATTGTTTTGAGCCATAGACAGGTAAGCATCTCTGCCTTTTTTCAGTGTAGTCCTAAGTAGTGGTCATCCCCTTTAATGCTGCACTAAAACATTAGGAGTACAAAATGATATTTAACATGAGAAGCATAACAAAAACCACTATAAATATAAATTAGATCATAACCTTTTCCAATTATGAGTCCAGTTTTTACAGTCAGAACAAAGAAGTTGAATTCTTGAAGTCCTCCAGGAGGGCCCATGTTCCAGTTTCCTTGTCCTCGCCCCCTTCCCCGTCCACCTGGACCAGGACCACCACCATTTCCAGACTGTGGTGCAAAAGGAAGAACAAAATAAATGTTGTTGGTCTGACCCCAAGAACTTATGAGGATATAACATTTACACGATTCCTCCACCCAGAAGAGTTTGGACTTACACAATCTCTCATTGGAGCTGTTATAATAGTCAATTGTATAACGATAACATAGGGTTGACCTCGTTTTTTCAAAAAAGAACCAGTCACACAAATCCCCTTATAAAGAGGTTAAAATACCCATCTGTAACTGCCTAATTTCAGTGGGATACACAGGTAGACAAAGCACAAACCTGGACGCTACGGAGCAGGTCTGTAATGATCTCGGCTGCATGTTGACACCGGTCCGGGGGGCCGCTGATCTGGGCTATTCTTTCTGGGGTTGATCCATCGTCTGCAAAAGAAAAAGTTTAGTCAGAAGATGCACAAGTACTTTGGAATAACCAGATGAGTCCCCAAAAACTAACATACCGGGTTTAAACTGTATTCTGACACCTGCATCATTCTGAATTTTTTTGATCATTTCACCGTTTCTACCTATTACAATTCCAACTGCAAATCGTGGGATTGGGACCTGGAAAAAAAAATGCAATTATTGGCCCATGTCATTATGCTAATCATAAGATCTTGTGTTTTACTGATACATTGTGCAAAAGGTGTACACAGGAAAAGACATTGTAACATCAGTGTATTAAAGTCTGAAAACCACAGTTTTACATGTAAGCAGTGAAACAAAGAAAATCCTTAGGCTGGGAAACCTGTCAGAAGGGCTAAAGGGGCCTATTTTTGTCTCCTCATGATGCCATAAATGTCTCAAAGGTGCAAGTCCCACCTATATTAATAAAAGGACGCAGTCCCCAGGATTTCCCTACATAATCTGCTGTCATCAGCTTTTAACACTGTCTACAATCCCATTATTAACACTGCTGTGCTAAATACCTCCCCAAAAAAAGAACATCGCTGCATGCAAAGCAGAAGCCAATGGTCCCATGCACAACTCAATCACGGTCGGAACTCCCTCTCTGCTTGTGACTGACTGGTTATGTGTTATGTCAACCACAGAGATCTTGTTCTTAACTGCAAGATTTGGACAGGTTGTGAGAATGACAAAGGCATCATCTTTACCACTTCAAAAGGTGATGGAACAGCAAATACGAGTGCAGGGAGCACCAATATGTGCAATCTGAAGGGGACTCTAGGGGGCAACAATACTGATACAAAGAGGTTGTTGGGACATTACTAAAAGAGATGAGAACAGATTATAGAGAAGACCTGCTGACAGCTTCCCTTTAAGAGTGGTGACCTTGCCCCTGTTAGACATGGAGGTGCTATCCTGATATGCCATGAAACTTTAATGAATATAAAGAAAACTTACATCAATCCCTTCATTGCCGCCTATTCTTGAACCGTATTCATTCCTCGCCTCTCTGAAACCTCCTTGATCACGTATTAAATCTAATACCATATCTTTTGCTTGCTGTAAAGAAAAATATAAATAATTCAAATCCTGAATGCACCCCTTTTTAAATATAAAAGGTTATCACGGCTGATAAGGCTTTTTTGTTACCTGTACTTTGTACGGATCCCCAGTAATTCTTAATGGCTTATCCGCGCCTGTGTTCTGAGGTCCATCTTGAATCATCACCATTTTAACCCCGGCACGCTCCTGTTTTGATTTAAATGGCAAAGTTAAGTCCAAACTCCAAATAATCCACATAGAAGAAAAACAAAACACAAACCTATATCACCACACTGTCGTACCTGCAGCTGCTTGATTGTCTCGCCTCCTTTTCCAATAACCAGTCCAGCTTTACTGGCAGGAATCATGATCTCCTGGATGGAATTTCCGGGACCATCCCCATGATGGTAAGGGGTAGGTCTTCCCTTCTCCACTATCTGATCAAGCATTCTCTTTGCACCCCTTAAAAAAAAAATAAAAAGGTTAAATCAAAACTTAATAAATTTGAACTAACCCAAGAAACCCATAGTATTTTACTTACTGGACAGAGTCAGGGGTGCCAGTTAACATGCAGGACCGGTCGGGCATACCACAGCTATCTGAAACGAAAGAAAACATCAAATTTAAGAATATGTCAAAAGGAATTTTACACAAACTGATGTAAAGTATTAAAATCCTTAAACACTTTGTGAAGCATGTCACCTTTCTTGGTCCCTCCCAAAATTCTCATGCACTCTCTCTTTACAAATGGATGAAGACTGTTCAATCTAAATGTAAAGAATGCTCAGTTTTCCTATTAAATGTGCATTTATTTTACTCATTTTTATAGGGCTCATGATCTGAATTCCACATCAATGTCTTTGCATGGGTTTACTCTCAAACATGGGGAGAACATATAAACTCCTTGCAAATGTTGCACACTGAGGGATTTGAACCCAGCGCTGCAAGGCCACCGTGCACTAACCCCCGAGCGCTAAGCCTAGAGGTACAGTGTTGCACTGGGCTTTATTGTAACAATTAACAACCGAGACAAACTCCCCACTGGATGACATGAGACTGGCGAGCGAGTGTGCGGTCGAGCAGCAATGGTCCAGGAAGTGAATAGCATTCGCTTTCCTACACCACCCTGCGCCCATTTACCGCACCTTTCAAAGTAGACCAGAACAGATTTAAGCATTTTTGATGTCTTACCAGGAGCAATTTGTATCTTGCATCCAGATTCTTGTTGAATGCGCGATATCTGTTCTCCGCCTCTGCCGATTACTAACAAAGAAATGAAAGTGTCAGAAGCCACAGAAACACATAAAATAAAGTTTTAGAATGTAGAAATTAATTTTGTCAGAAGGAAAATACAAGCACTTGTCATTAAGCACTGAATGAGGCTACTGATGCCGGGTGGAAGACATAGAGGCCACGAAAAATACCCAGTGGTTCACATGCAGGTGTCCTATTAAGATCGTTGCCATACGCTTTCTGGTGGGAATGTGTGATGGTTTGTGAGGGTCAGACCCCATTGTTGTAACACCTATACAGATGACCAGTGACATGGTTCAGATTGAAATATGCCAACAAAGTACTTACTGAATCCGACCATTCCATCCGGAACTTTGTATTCTTCTGTCAGAACAGCTCTGATTAAAGGAAAGAAAAAAAAAGTAATTGTTTTGGAACAAGAAATTTCAATCTTGAAAAGGGTTGTTCTCATGACTGCAGTTCCAGAGCTTTCCTGCTAGTCGGGGGGCGCGGCTGGCCTCATTTTGAAACAGATTTTTTTTTCCTGAATAAATTTACATAAGCAAATAAAATAGTTAATTGCACACTATACATGTAATCATGTAGCAGCGCAGGTGCCACCTACGATTTTTTTTCAATACATATAATATTCAGAATGTAAAATAGGGGGCATGAGCGAGTATACTCATTGCTCGGGTTTCCCCCAAGTATTTTGGCGTGCTCGGAGATTTAGTTTTCGTTGTCTCAGCTGCATGATTTACGACTGATAGACAGGTTGATTACATGTGTGGAATGCCTGTTTGTTAGGGAATTTCCACATGTATTCAGCTTGTCTATCAGTCGCAAATCATGCAGCTGAGATGACCAAAACTAGATCTCCGAGCACGCCAAAACACCCGGGCATGCTCGGGGAGACCAGAGCAACGATGCTACATACCCATCACTAGTCATAAGCCATCAGTATGAATAGCACAAGCATATCATTGACTGAAAATAAAGATTAAACAACCACCACAAGACGGGTTTCATCACCAGGTATAATTTTAATCAGTAAAACCTGACACTGTAGGTTACTCAGCACAATCCTGCTGATAGGTTCACTTTAACAATGGAAGTGATTTTAAATAATGAGTACATTTCAGAGTTTATTCTCCTTACAAATACTTTGCAAGTTTACAAATTTATGAGAGAACAATCTTGTGAATGATGAACCTGTGCGAGTTGTATGGTTGAATGGTTCGAATAGTAAGAAGCGGCAGAAGGCAAGGGGCCGGGAAAAAAAATAAGCACGATTCATGTTTCCATATTTCTAGGGAAGGGCACTGTAAAATGGGCATGGGTTTTTAGCCATTGAATCCAGGCTTGTCTAATAAGTGGCAAGAACATCTCTACTAGCTGAATTCAGGACTGCAACTCACCTCTGCTGCTGGTGCATTGGAGGCATTGCCGGCTGGAACGCTTTTAAAGGGAAGGAAAAAAATTCACATCAGAAAACCCCTTAAACTATGACTGTAGCTGTAAATATGCAGTTTACATCATATGACTTACAATCATTTGTAGGAGCAACTTTCTTCGCTTCAGGTTGATCTAAATGGGAAAAAAAATTAAAACCGAAAACTGAACGGAAGAGCATAAACCTGTAAACCTTACATGAGAGATAACGAGCGGCAATTGTTGGTCTATTCGAGGGTGTGACCACATAACAGGGAAGATCGGACCCTGTCAGCACAACGATTCTGTGGGGCTCCCACAGCCAGTGATGGTCAACAGGGTAGAATGGAGGGGATTTATTACACAATATACAGAAGGTTAGGTGTTACAAATGAGCAAATCTTGACAGAATCCAAACCTGTGACTTTGCTTTTGAAAAGAGGTTTTAAAAAAAAAGGGGACAGGCCACCCCTGGTATGACACAAATAGTGTAAATTTCAGCCCAAGATGCACCAATCACACAGCAGGCACCTCCTCATAATCTGGCACATTTTCCCATAAGAAGAAAGGCCTTTGTATGTTTCCCCCATAGCACAAGTGTTGAAACTCTGGTCCTAGGTGTAAAAATGCATCACAGGTGTCACAGCAGCCACATTCTCATACAGGGAGGTGGAGAAGGCCCTGTACTTGAGGAGATCACACACCGGAGCGCCAAACAGAAAACAGGAACCGTATACCAGCATAGCAGTTTCTTTTGTACCCGGCGCATTCTGTAAACCTACGTGAGTGTGCAGCCAGTCCCACATCTATAAACGCACCTCCGTCATCCAGTGGCCTCTTCTGCCCAGAAAAGCCATAGTCATTGGTGTTAACGGCCGGTGGTCCAGTATCACCTCCAATTTTTGCAGCAATCTGTCAGGTTGAAACAAAAGGTCATTAAAGGACTCGTCCTCTCCTGCTATCCAAGGACACCACATAAAGACAGTATGGCAGTGTGTAATTCTGCATCTCGCCTGTGGGGGCACTGTAGGGAAACCAAACACTTATTGCTTCCCTGAGGCCTTGCTGGCCACCTTCCTCCTCTCCAGGGCCCCAGGACCCACTCCATGCATTCCTCCTCCCTCTCCAGGGACCCGAACCAGCTCTCTGCCTTCCTCCCTCTCTGGGGCCCCAGGACCCACTCCCTGCCTTCCTCTTCAGGGCCCGCTCTCCTCTCTCTCCGGTGCCCCGGGCCCGCTCTCCTCCCTCTCCGGTGCCCGCTCTTCTCCTCCCTCCTCATCTTCGGTGCCCCGGACCCGCTCTCCTCCTCCCTCTCCGGTGCCCCGGGCCCGCTCTCCTCCTTCCTCCCTCTCCGGTGCCCCGGGCCCGCTCTCCTCCTTCCTCCCTCTCCGGTGCCCCGGGCCCGCTCTCCTCCTTCCTCCCTCTCCGGTGCCCCGGGCCCGCTCTCCTCCTTCCTCCCTCTCCGGTGCCCCGGGCCCGCTCTCCTCCTTCCTCCCTCTCCGGTGCCCCGGGCCCGCTCTCCTCCTTCCTCCCTCTCCGGTGCCCCGGGCCCGCTCTCCTCCTTCCTCCCTCTCCGGTGCCCCGGGCCCGCTCTCCTCCTTCCTCCCTCTCCGGTGCCCCGGGCCCGCTCTCCTCCTTCCTCCCTCTCCGGTGCCCCGGGCCCGCTCTCCTCCTTCCTCCCTCTCCGGTGCCCCGGGCCCGCTCTCCTCCTTCCTCCCTCTCCGGTGCCCCGGGCCCGCTCTCCTCCTTCCTCCTTCTCCGGTGCCCCGGGCCCGCTCTCCTCCTTCCTCCCTCTCCGGTGCCCCGGGCCCGCTCTCCTCCTTCCTCCCTCTCCGGTGCCCCGGGCCCGCTCTCCTCCTTCCTCCCTCTCCGGTGCCCCGGGCCCGCTCTCCTCCTTCCTCCCTCTCCGGTGCCCCGGGCCCGCTCTCCTCCTTCCTCCCTCTCCGGTGCCCCGGGCCCGCTCTCCTCCTTCCTCCCTCTCCGGTGCCCCGGGCCCGCTCTCCTCCTTCCTCCCTCTCCGGTGCCCCGGGCCCGCTCTCCTCCTTCCTCCCTCTCCGGTGCCCCGGGCCCGCTCTCCTCCTTCCTCCCTCTCCGGTGCCCCGGGCCCGCTCTCCTCCTTCCTCCCTCTCCGGTGCCCCGGGCCCGCTCTCCTCCTTCCTCCCTCTCCGGTGCCCCGGGCCCGCTCTCCTCCTTCCTCCCTCTCCGGTGCCCCGGGCCCGCTCTCCTCCTCCCTCCCTCTCCGGTGCCCCGGGCCCGCTCTCCTCCTCCCTCCTCTCCGGTGCCCCGGGCCCGCTCTCCTCCTTCCTCCTCCTCCCTCCTCTCCGGTGCCCCGGGCCCGCTCTCCTCCTTCCTCCTCTCCGGTGCCCCGGGCCCGCTCTCCTCCTTCCTCCTCTCTGGTGCCCCGGGCCCGCTCTCCTCCTCCCTCTCCGGTGCCCCGGGCCCGCTCTCCTCCTCCTCCCTCTCCGGTGCCCCGGGCCCGCTCTCCTCCTCCTCCCTCTCCGGTGCCCCGGGCCCGCTCTCCACCCTCTTCGTCTTTTTTCCCTCGAGGTCCGCTCTCGGCCTTCCTTCCTCCCCTCATGGGCTCGGGCCTACTCCCCGCCGTCCGTCCCTCACCTGTCTCGCCCTTTGCAGCGCGTCCTTGAAGGCGTCGTTCACGGCCCCGGTGGAGCCGGAGTTGGGGGGCGGCACGGTGGAGTAGTCGGCCATGTCCGCGGAGCTCGCAGCCCTGGTGATTCGTGCGTGTGAGGGCAGAGAGAAAATGGCGCCCGAAGTCCTCGCTCCGTAACCCGCGCCGTCAGATCTCGCGAGACTCCGCGAGGATTCCGCCGGATCCTCCCACTGAGAGAGGAGAAGGAAGGGTAAGATCTCGCGAGAGTTTCCGGGTCACGTGCTCTCCTCAGTTATTGTCTGTCACTGATTTGTGGAATGTTGGCGGGAAACGCGCTGAGGAGAATGTGCGGCTACAGAGCCTGAGGAGGGGGCGACGGTGTACAGCCCGAGGCTGAGGGGGCGAGGAGGAGGAGGCGGCGACGGTGTACAGCCCGAGGCTGAGGGGGCGAGGAGGAGGAGGCGACGGTGTACAGCCCGAGGCTGAGGGGGCGAGGAGGAGGAGACGGCGACGGTGTACAGCCCGAGCCTCGAGGGTGAGGGGGCGAGGAGGAGGCGGCGACGGTGTACAGCCCGAGGAGGAGGAGGCGACGGTGTACAGCCCGAGGCTGAGGGGGCGAGGAGGAGGAGGCGGCGACGGTGTACAGCCCGAGCCTCGAGGGTGAGGGGGCGAGGAGGAGGCGGCGACGGTGTATAGCCCGAGGGTGAGGGGGCGAGGAGGAGGAGGCGACGGTGTACAGCCCGAGGCTGAGGGGGCGAGGAGGAGGAGGCGGCGACGGTGTACAGCCCGAGCCTCGAGGGTGAGGGGGCGAGGAGGAGGCGGCGACGGTGTACAGCCCGAGGGTGAGGGGGCGAGGAGGAGGCGGCGACGGTGTACAGCCCGAGGGTGAGGGGGCGAGGAGGAGGCGGCGACGGTGTATAGCCCGAGGCTGAGGAGGCGACGGTGTATAGCTCGAGGCTGAGGGGGGAGGAGGAGGCGACGGTGTATAGGGTGAGGGGGCAAGGAGGAGGCGACGGTGTACAGCCCGAGGGTGAGGAGGCGACGGTGTACAGCCCGAGGGTTAGGAGGCGACGGTGTATAGCCCGAGGATGAGGAGGCGACGGTGTATAGCTCGAGGCTGAGGGGGGAGGAGGAGGCGACGGTGTATAGGGTGAGGGGGCAAGGAGGAGGCGACGGTGTATAGGGTGAGGGGGCAAGGAGGAGGCGACGGTGTATAGGGTGAGGGGGCAAGGAGGAGGCGACGGTGTATAGGGTGAGGGGGCAAGGAGGAGGCGACGGTGTATAGGGTGAGGGGGCAAGGAGGAGGCGGCGACGGTGTATAGCCCGAGGATGAGGAGGCGACGGTGTATAGCTCGAGGCTGAGGGGGCGAGGAGGAGGTGACGGTGTACAGCCCGAGGGTGAGGAGGTGACTGTGTATAGCCCGAGGGTGAGGAGGCGACGGTGTACAGCCCGAGGGTGAGGGGGCAAGGAGGAGGTGACGGTGTATAGGGTGAGGGGGCAAGGAGGAGGCGACGGTCTACAGCCCGAGGATGAGGAGGCGACGGTGTATAGCTCGAGGGTGAGGGGGCGAGGAGGAGGCGTTGGTGTATAGCCCGAGGAGGAGATGACGGTGTACAGCCCGAGGCTGAGGGGGCGAGGAGGAGGTGACGGTGTATAGCCCGAGGAGGAGGAGGCGGCGACGGTGTATAGCCCGAGGGTGAGGGGGCGAGGAGGAGGCAACGGTGTACAGCCCGAGGGGGTCAGGAGGAGGCGACAGTGTATAGCCCGAGGGGGAGGCAGTGTACAGCCCAATAGTATGGCTCGAGGAGGTGGTTTACAGCCTGGGGGTGAAGAGGTGTACAGCCAGAGTGTGAGAGGGCAAGGAAAAGGTGTACAGCCCGTGGGTGAGGAGAGCATGGTATTCATCCCGAGGGTGAGTGGGTGAGGAGAAGACGGCGTACCTCCAAAGGGTGAGGGGGCGAGGCGGAGGTGTTCAGCCCGAGAGGGACAGGAAGAGGTGTATAGAGGAAGCCATGGGGATAGACGTAGAAGAATGTAACAATTAGCTCTGTACACAGACTAGGACCCCTAAATACAGATATAGCTCCTCTGTACGCAGCCCCCAGACAGGACCCCCATGTACTGTTAGGGCAGTACACAGATGGGATGATATAGCATGGGTTAGCACTGTGGAGAGGTAGGGTGGTAGACAGATGAGGAAGGAGATGTTGGGTGGTGCAGCACTGTGGAGGGCTTTGTGGGTGAGTGAGAGGAGTTTATATTGTACTCTGTAGTGAATGGATAACCAGTGTAGTGACTAGCACAGGGTAGAGGCATCGTAGCAGCTGGACAAAAATACAACCGTGACTGCGGCATGCAGCACAAGAAGAAAGGGAGGTGAAAGTTTGGTAAGAGTGAGACATATTAGTAGAGAGTTGCAGAAGTCCAGACGATAATGACTAAGTACCACAGTTTGCAGTTAAAGGTGAGAAAAGGTCAGATTTTGGGGATTTGCCCCTGTTCTGGACTCTGTGGAAAAATAGAATTAACTCTCCTGGCAAATATTTTTCAGGGCTTAGACCCCGAAGATCCCAACACAGGGATTCCTGCTGTATGGGTCACCCCCATAGGAAAAAAGTGTTAACCTGATAGGTTCCCCTTGAGGTGATGGCAGGAGAGGTTGAGGAGACCCCCAACAATCCCAAAGCTGGAAGTGCCCCGGCGAACTTTTGTGACAGCCCAGCTACAGGATCCCACTCCGACCCTGGCATGGGAAAGAGTAATCGAGGTAAATGGGGTAAGTCAGTAACCGGGTGCAGAGATGGTGTTCCCAAGCCTGGCAGGCAACCAGGAGTTACTCTATAGGGTTGATAAAATCCGTGACAAAGTGGATCAACATCTGGTAGTGCCCCAATCACACCGTCGGGCAGTGCTCGAAATGGCTCATACCCACGAGCTGGGGGGGGGGGGGCACTTAGGGGCTAAAAAGACACAGGAATGCATAAAACAATTGTTCTTTTGGCCTGGGTCTGTGCCGAGATGCAGAGGTTGTGTGAAACGTGACCCGAGTGCCAATTGACCTCACCCACAGCAAACTACTGGAGTCTTGGTACCTCTACCCATTATATAGGTACCTTTTGAGCGGATTGCGATGGATCTGGTAGGGCCGATAGTAAAATCCACTTGGGGCCACCAACACATATTAGTAGTCGTAGACTACGCCACTCGGTACCTGGAGGGCATTCTGCTTTGGCACACTTCGTCTAAATTTATCGCCCGGGGGTTTGCCATGTTGTCAGCTTGAGCTACCTAAGGAGCTCCTTACTGATTAGGGGATTTAATTTATGTACAAACCAGACAGGCCCAAATGCATCTGCACTAATCCAGGGTGCAGCGGACCCAAGTAAAATTGCAGCTGCACAGGTGCATAAATACCAAATGAAACAGCCAGCCTACAATCAGAGATTGGCGGTGTGGTACACCAGTGCAGAAAAAATCTGCATGTGGCAGTGTTCACACAGGGAATGCAGGGCTTCTGGCTCACAACCTCTTAGTAACCCCATATAGGGGGGCTGCCCAGTGCCAACTAGAATGCATCCCGTGTGAACAGAGGCCACAAGTTTGCAGAACCATTTGGGCCCAACTGCACCCTGGAAAAAATATAAAAAGTGCACAAAAAACAGGTTTTCATTTTAGAGTAGGGACTGACAAGTGTAAGGAACTTTGACGCAGTTTGTCAGCTTCCGTATTAAGGCCTTAATATCAACCAATATCTTACATATATTGATATGTTTTTTGTGCATTTTTTATATCTTTTCCAGGGTGCAGTTGGGCCCAAATGGTTCTGCAAACTTGTGGCCTCTGTTCACACGGGATGCATTCTAGTTGGCACTGGGCAGCCCCCCTATATGGTGTTACTAAGAGGTTGTGAGCCAGAAGCCCTGCATTCCCTGTGTGAACACTGCCACATGCGGATTATTTTTTCTGCACTGGTGTACCACACGGCCAATCCCTGATTGTAGGTTGGCTGTTTCATTTGGTATTTATGCACTTGCGCAGCTGCGATTTTACTTGGGTCCGCTGCACCCTGGATTAGTGCAGATGCATTTGGGCCTGTCTGGTTTGTAACTGAATTTTTTGGAGGATTTTTTTCCCTTTTTTTGAGGTTTTCGACTTACCGTATATACACGAGTATAAGCCGACCCGAGTATAAGCCGACCCCCCTAATTTTGCCACAAAAAACTGGGAAAACTTATTGACTCGAGTATAAGCCTAGGGTGGGAAATGCTCCATCGATTATTCCCCCATATAGTGTCCCCAGAAGAAGCTCCATAGATTATTCCCCCATATGCTGCCCCCATAAGAAGCTCCATAGATTGTTCCCCCATATGCTGCCCCCATAAGAAGCTCCATAGATTGTTCCCCCATATGCTGACCCTATAAGAAGCTCCATAGATTGTTCCCCCATATGCTGACCCTATAAGAAGCTCCATAGATTGTTCCCCCATATGCTGACCCCATAAGAAGCTCCATAGATTGTTCCCCCATATGCTGACCCCATAAGAAGCTCCATAGATTGTTCCCTCATCTGCTGACCCCATAAGAAGCTCCAGATTGTTCCCTCATCTGCTGACCCCATAAGAAGCTCCAGATTGTTCCCCCATCTGCTGACCCCATAAGAAGCTCCAGATTGTTCCCCCATCTGCTGACCCCATAAGAAGCTCCATAGATTGTTCCCCCATACGCTGACCCCAGAAGAAGCTCCAGATTGTTCCCCCATACGCTGACCCCAGAAGAAGCTCCAGATTGTTCCCCCATACGCTGACCCCAGAAGAAGCTCCAGATTGTTCCCCCATACGCTGACCCCAGAAGAAGCTCCAGATTGTTCCCCCATACGCTGACCCCAGAAGAAGCTCCAGATTGTTCCCCCATACGCTGACCCCAGAAGAAGCTCCAGATTGTTCCCCCATACGCTGACCCCAGAAGAAGCTCCAGATTGTTCCCCCATACGCTGACCCCAGAAGAAGCTCCAGATTGTTCCCCCATACGCTGACCCCAGAAGAAGCTCCAGATTGTTCCCCCATACGCTGACCCCAGAAGAAGCTCCAGATTGTTCCCCCATACGCTGACCCCAGAAGAAGCTCCAGATTGTTCCCCCATACGCTGACCCCAGAAGAAGCTCCAGATTGTTCCCCCATACGCTGACCCCAGAAGAAGCTCCAGATTGTTCCCCCATACGCTGACCCCAGAAGAAGCTCCAGATTATTCCCCCATACGCTGCCCTCATAAGAAGCTCCATAGATTGTTCCCCCATATGCTGACCCCAGAAGAAGCTCCATAGACTATTCCCCCATATGCTGCCCCCGTGCTGCTGCTGCTGCTGCATGTAAAAATGACATACTCACCTCTCCGTCGCTGGGTGTCAGGTGCCGGTGTCACTGCTGGCACCTGAGATACTCACGTGTCCTGTGTCCATGGCTGCTCACCGCTATCTGCCGCGTCATCAGTCAGTGACGTTCAGACAGCAGGGGGCGCGGCACGCACTAACGTCACCGCGCCCTCTGCTGTCTGAAGTCACTGACCGATGACACAGCAGCAAGCAGCCATGGACGCAGGACAGGTGAGTATCGCTATACTTACCCGTCCTGACGCTGTGTCTTGAGACCCCAGCTTCTCCCCGTGCTCTCTCTTCCTGCCTTTAGCGGTCACGTGGTACCGCTCATTAAAACTCATGAATATGCGCATATTCATGAGTTTTAATGAGTGGCACCACGTTACCGCTGAAGGCAGGAAGGGAGAGCACGGGGAGAAGCTGGGGGCTCAAGACAGCGTCAGGATGGGTAAGTATGACCTGACACCCCCCCTCCCCCTCCGACACCCTTTGTATATGACTCGAATATAAGACGAGAGGGGGACTTTCAGCCCAATTTTTTGGGCTGAAAATCTTGGCTTATATTCGAGTATATACGGTAATTTATGTCCAAGGTGACTAAGGAACTGTGCAAGCTTCTCAAAATAAAGCAGTTGCGCATGTCAGTGTCAGGGCTGTGGAGTCGGTAAGCCAAACCTCCGACTCCTCAATTTCCCTTAGGCCTGTTTCACACATCAGTTTTTTTTCTTCAGTCAAAATCCGCTAAAATGGCGGATAGCGGATCCGTTCCTGTACGGACCACAACGTTTGTTACAGGACCGGATCCGTCAAAGGAAGAATTTTAAAGAAACCGCTGCCTGGGGAAGAGGGAGAGAGAGAATTTTTCAGCCGCCAGAACAGAGTTTAGGGTTACATTTCCGGCTGAGTGAAGTCTTTTGGGCATGCGCAGTGAGAAGTGCGGATCCTGCCGCCCGAAAAAACCTTGCATGGTCCGTTCGGGCATGTCGGCGGACGTCAAAATTTTGGCGGATTCGCAAAAAACCAGATACAACGGATGGCCATCCGTCAAGATCCGCCGGTAATGCAACTCAATGGGAAAAAAAACTGATCCGCCAAGAAAAATGGTGGATCCGTTTTTTGTTTTTTTTTGCAAAACGGCGGATTTTGATGGATGGACACAAACGGATGTGTGAAACCGGCCTTACACCTACTCCGACATATATTGCTTATATTTAAGTGAAAAATTAATTGTAGTACAATGTGAACATCAGATATTTAATTATTTTTATGATACAATAATATAGATATTTAGAACATAATATATATTTATTGGAATACAACTTTAGAACCCAAAAACTAATAAATTGTAAATATGTAATACACTATGTAATATTGATTACATATACTGTGTATATATTGTGTATATATATATTGTGTATATATACAGTGCCTTGCTAAAGTATTCGGCCCCCTGGAACTTTTCAACCTTTTCCCAAATATCATGCTTCAAACGTAATGATACCAAATGTAAATTTTTGGTGAAGAATCAACAAGTGGGACACAATTGTGAAGTTGAACGAAATTTATTGGTGATTTAAAATTTTTATGGAAATTCAAAAATTGAAAAGTGGGGCGTGCAATATTATACAGCCCCTTTAACTTAATACTTTGTTGCGCCACCTTTTGCTGCAACTACAGCTGCAAGTCACTTGGGGTATGTCTCTATCAGTTTTGTACATCGAGAGACTGAAATTGTTGCCCATTCTTCCTTGACAAACTGCTCGAGCTCAGTGAGGTTTGATGGAGATCGTTTGACCAGCAGTTTTCAGCTCTTTCCACAGATTCTCGATTGGATTCAGATCTGGACTTTGACTTGGCCATTCTAACACCTGGATACATTTATTTGTGAACCATTCCATTGTAGATTTTGCTTTATGTTTGGAATAATTGTCTTGCTGGAAGACAAATCTCCGTCCCAGTCTCAGGTCTTTTGCTGACTCCAACAGGTTTTCTTCAAGAACGGTCCTGTATTTCGCTCCATCCATCTTCCCATAAATTTTTTACCATCTTCCCTGTCCCTGCTGAAGAAAAGCAGCCCCAAACCAAGATGCTTACACCGCCATGTTTGACAGTGGGGATGGTGTGTTCAGGGTGATGAGCTGTGTTGCCTTTACGCCCAACATATCGTTTGGCATTGTTGCCAAAAAGTTCGATTTTGGTTTCATCTGACCAGAGCATGTTCTTCCACATTTTTGGTGTGTCTCCCAGGTGGCATGTTGCAAACTTTAAATGACACTTTTTATGGATATCTTTGAGAACTGGCATTCTTGTCACTCTTCCATAAAGGCCAGATTTGTGCAGTGTACGACTTGTCCTATGGACAGTGTTATGAATGAGTCAAAGGAGGAGAGGAGGAAAAAACAAAAACACAAGCTAAGTCCAGAAAACCGGAGAGGTTGGTAGCTAGCGGATTGCAGACCCCTGATCCTATTCACCACAACTAACAGTAGCCGTGGGGGGTTCCTACAGTGCCCTAGACCCCTCGTCACAGCCGGAGAGCTAAATAAGCCTAAAGAAAGAAAGGGGAAATCTAAACTGCCCCAGAGCAGACCCCAAAGCAATAGACCGCCCCCAACATGTATTGTCGGTGAAAAACAGATGAAAACACAGACAGACAGGCTGAGTAAATGATGGGGCCCAACTAACTAGATAGGAAAGGACAGAAAAGATGCTGGCTGCAATCACGCAAAAAACCCTGCCAAAAATGTCAACACGTCTGATAGAAAAGGCCCTGAAGTCACTAGACTTCAAAATCACTATATCAGCACTCAGGTGTATTCTGAAGACAGAGCAAAGAGATCAACTGATCAGAGACAAAAATGGAGTTCAGCCCGTCCCAACCAGGGCAGGCTGAACACAAACACTAAGTAAACAGACAAAATCTCATGGAAAAATAGCAGAGCAAAAATTTAGCTTTTAGTAGACAGGAACTAAACTGGATGCCAGAGCTCAGAGCAGAAAGGATCACCAGCGACCCTACAGGGCGTCGGCTGCCTTATATCCACTCAGAAATTCCGGATGTCCAATCACACTCCATCTGTTCAGATGACAGGTTCTTCCCATCCAGATCAATTTCACTACCTCCTTTCACCAGCAGAGGGAGTTCATCAGACATCAGAGGTGAAGGAGAAAATGAACTCTCAACAGGACAGACTGTCCTACCTCAGCTATAGATCTCTGCAGTTCATCCAGAGTGATCATGGGCCTCTTGGCTGCATCTCTGATCAGTCTTCTCCTTGTTTGAGATGAAAGTTTAGAGGGACGGCCAGGTCTTGGACGATTTGCAGTGGTATGATACTCCTTTCATTTCAATATGATCGCTTGCACAGTGCTCCTTGGGATGTTTAAAGTTTTGGAAATCATTTTGTATCCAAATCCGGCTTTAAACTTCTCCACAACAGTATTACGGACCTGCCTGTTGTGTTCCTTGGTCTTCATGATGCTCTCTGTGCTGCAAACAGAACCCTGAGACTATCACAGAGCAAGTGCATTTATATGGAGACTTTATTACAGACAGGTGGATTATATTTATCATCATTAGACATTTACGACAACATTGGATCATTGAGAGATCCACAATGAACTTTCTGGAGTGAGTTTGATGCACTGGAAGTAAAGGGGCCGAATAATATTGCACGCCCCACTTTTCAGTTTTTTAATTTCCACAAAAATTTAAAATAACCAATAAATTTCGTTCAACTTCACAATTGTTTCCCACTTGTTGATTTGTCACCAAAAATGTACATTTGGTATCTTTATGTTTGAAGCATGATATGTGGGAAAATGTTGAAAAGTTCCAGGGGGCTGAAAACTTTCGCAAGGCACTATATGTATGTGTATATATATGCACATACTATGTAAGTGGCAAAAACAGTTTAACAAAAACATACTAAACATTTGTGCAGTCTATGAATTTGTTCTAAGAAATAGAATTGCCTCCGTCAGATCCTCCCTCATAGATGACCTAAAATCTGACCTAATAATTTTAAGGCTAGAGAACAACCTCTCTAAACTAACTTGGGTTGGAGGCTAGTGATGGGCAGTCTGGCTCTTTTTGGTGATCCAGCTCTCACGGCTCCGCTCACCAAAAAGAGCCGACTCTTTCTCGACTTTTTTTGGGATCCTAAATGGATCCCTATTGTATGTGTTATGGCGTTCTAAACTCCGCCCACCTACCGCATAAACCCCGTCCACTCGCTAGGAACCAATTATATTGCTTAGTGGGCGGAGTTTTGTTCCAGTGGGCGGAGTTACATCTGCCGAACACCGGGATTTTAGGCCCAGTGAGAGCCATTCAAAGATTTCAGTGGCTCTCACTGGGGTGCCGGCTCCCATCGTTCACCGCAGGGAGCCGGCTCTTTGTGTCAGATCGTTCTCAACCGACACATCACTATTGGAGGCAAAACCGTAACCACATGGGCAACATCTCTAACAATTTCCGGGTATAAAGGAATTGCCTCATGCACAGTCCGTTTTGATGAACGGTTGAATTTTTCTATTTCTTTGAGAGCAAGTGAAACATTTTGCTGAAATATGGTCAATCTGCTTGCTATAGGAGGCTGAGTGAAATCTTTTTCCTTGCGGCAACGCTTTGCCTGCTCCATGTCATCCAAATACTTGTCAAAGTCAAACTCCTCATCTGATGAGGATGAAGATATGGCAGCAGTAGCACTGTCAGGACCTGAGTCCTCTTGCACCTGGTAGTCCTCCTGTAGGCCACTCATCTTAACTGCTACCTCAGTCAGAGCTTCTTTTCCTTTAGTAAGCTGTTGATCATCCAGCAGTATACGATGACTTGGATCCACATAAACAGCTGCCAGAAAAATTTTATTTTCCAATAGCTGTGTCTCTCTCCGTTTCATTGAAGCAGCAATGCCATCTGCGATTAAACTTCCTCATTGGGACAGGCAAAATAGCAATTTCTTCCACTCCCTTATGAAAATGCCAGGAATTAAATCCTCAGCTTGTAATTTTTTAGTCACGGTAACTGGGTGATTAAGTAATTCCTTCAATTCAGCCACCTGTGTCCATTGACCTTCAATTAGGGTTACCTGAGGGTTCACCATATCTATAAGGCCTGTTTCACACTTCCGTTTTTTCAAATCCGTCAAAATCCGTTGTTTTCCGTAAAAAAACGGATCCGCCATTTTTTGCAGGATCCGTTTTTTTTGTCCCATAGACTTCCATTACGGTTACCGCGGATCCGTCAAAAAAACGGATCCGTTTTTAAAAAAACGGATCCGTTTGCATCAGTTTCCGTCAAAAAAACGGAAACGGATCCGTTTGGCGGACACAAAAACGGAAGTGTGAAACATGCCTAAGAAACTGTTTTAGTTCAAGCAATCGCTCAATCATTAAATAAGTTCTGGCCCACCGAGTGGCTTAATCGACAATTGCCGCTTTCCCAGCACGTCTCTTCAAAATGGAATCTATTTTAGGAGTTCTGGCGGCAATAACCAATTTCCTCACTTTTCCAGTCAGATTTCTAGCATGTCCCTCTTGCAGACTATCTCTTATTGCCAGCTGCAGTGTGTGCACAACACAGCGCATGTCATGAATATGAAAGTGTTTTGATGCAGCTTTAACAAGATCATCTATTTCTAAAGTAGAATTTTGCTGTTCTGTTGTAATATCTGTTCCTCAGTTACATGAACGGCACTGTGGCCTTCCATCTCAAACATACTGAATCCTAAATTTTCTTCTAGCTGTTGTTCATTACTCTCATTCATCAGTTTAATTGTACTTATGTTTTATGCATCGTCAGTTACAATAGCAAGAACCTGTTCTTGTGTGAATGTAGCCTTAGATCAGGAATAGATCAGCCATTTCTAGGACATTTCATAACTTTCCCAAATTCCTATGAAAAAATATTCAGCACATTCTGCCTTGAACTACTGTATCCAATTTATTATATATTTTAGGAGTCGGTCCATTTTATACCGACTCCGACTCCACCAAAATGAGCTACGACTCAGACTCCACAGCCCTGGTCAGTGTACCACCTCCAGATCGGCGGAGTAGTTAAATGGTTGAACAAAACCCTCAAGTCTGTGTTTAAATGGGTGGTTTCCAAGGATGGAAGGGATTGGGATGTTATTGCCCTATGTAATGTTCGCCATTCACGAGACACTGCAGGCTTCCATGGGATTTTTACCCTTTGAGCTATTGTATGGCAGGCATCCTAGGGGTCTGCTGGACGTAAGCAAAGAGATGGAGCAGGAACCTACGCTGCATAAGAGTGTAATTGAGCACGTGGCCAATATGCAGGACTGCATCAGAGCGGTCATGCCTAAAGTAAAAGCATTTGGTGGATGCTCAGGCAGAGCTGCACATGTAACAGGCCACGGTATGCGCCTTTAAAGGAGATCAGATTTTAGTTTTAGTACTCACTGCCAAAAGTAAGCTTATGGCCATGTGGCAAGGGCCATATGTAGATCGGGAAAAGGTTGAGGGAGTGAACTTCTGAGTATACCAGCCCAGGAAAAGAAAACCTGAACAGTTGTACCATATCAATCTGTTAAAAGCATGGAAGGAACGGGAGTGTATGCTTACGGATGCGACTCCAGATGTATAATTTGGGGACCCTCTGAAATCGACCCTGCCGGAGGCCTGGAGAAGTAAAAATAGGTGACACTCTAAGCTGTAACGTTGAGAGGTTCGTAAATTGGTACAAGAGAATACGGATGTATTATTGGAACTACTTGGCCGTACCTCTGTAATCCATCATGACATTGTCACTGAGCCTCACGTAAGGGTGTGGATGAAACTACCGTGTGCCCAAGGCCCCGAGATAAGCCATCGTGAGTGAGGTAAGACAAATGCTCCTGCTAGAAGTAATTCAGGAATTATGGAGTAAGAGGGCTAGCCCCATTATGCTGATACCAAAGCCGGACGGGTCATTAAGGTTCTGTAATGATTTCTGTAAGTTGAATGAAGTGTTGAAATTCAATTTTTTATCCAATACCCAGGGTGGACGAGCTGATTGAGCGACTGGGTCAGGCCCAGTACTTTACCACGCTTGATCTGACCAAGGGTTACTGGCAGGTGCCTCTTACAGAATTGGCGAAGAAAAAGACTGCCTTCATAACACCGGAGGGTCTGTACCACTATGTCGTCTTGCCTTTTAGACTACATGGGCACCAGCCACATTCCAGAGGCTGACTGACATAGTCTTAGAACCCCATCTGAAATATGGCTTGGCGTAATATCTTTAGTACTGACTTGCATACCCACTTGTCCCGGGTACAAGCTGTAGTAAATTCGCTCAGAGCCACGGGCTTGATGGCGAATCCCCAAAAATGTGCGATAATGCTTGAGGAAGGGTATGTGATCGGCCATGGGGTTATCAAACCCAAAATACAGGTGCTTCTCAGAAAATTAGAATACCATCAAAAATTTAATTTATCTTCAATACAAAAAGTGAAACTCATAGTCATTACAGAGTGCTGTATTTCAGTGTTTATTTTTGTTAGTTGATAAAAGGCTTACAGCCAATGAAAACACAAGTCATTATCTCATTAAATTAGAATTCTTTATAACACAAGATTGAAATATTATTTTAAAATCCGAAATGTCCTACTGAAATGTATGTTTTTGAACAGCTTACATGTGCCGAATACAGCCGCGGGTGGAATCACAATCCATCCGTGGCTATTAACTTGTTAAATGCCGCTGTAAAACTCTCATGGGAGGGCCAAGATCTCCATCTGCGCATGCGCTGCCCCCTGCAGCCATTTTCCCAGAGTCGACCACAAAGTAAACCATGGAAGTACAGGGGCTCAGAGCTTTTACAAAATGTCGGTGGAGCTCCCGCACCTTCAAACACTCCTATATCCCAGTCTGGGGTCCGCAGCACCGCCCCACTCTGCCTCCGCCTGCAGCGACTCTGGGGCCCTGCTTCACCGCAGCCACCACCCCCCGGTAAGCAAGAAGATGCATGGATCTTAAGAAGCACCACCATTTTATTAAAAGTTGTTTTTTTTCCTAATTTTTCTCAAAATTTGGGTGCGTCTTATAAATCGCAAAATACGATAAAAATTTAAATCGCCTCCTTTCACCCCAATCAATATAAGACAATAAAAAAATCAAACAAGAACATATTTGGTATTGCGGTGTTCAGAATCGCCCGATCTATCAATATAAAAAAAAAAAAAAAAAAAAGCTAAGTGGCATAAGAAAAAAGTCAAAACGCCAGAATTACGTTTTTAGTTGTTGCAACATAGCCCATTACTGCATTTTAATGCAATCAAAAGATTGAATCTACACTAAAATGATATCATTAAAAGTATCAGCTTGACACGCAAAAAATAAGCCCTCACACAACCCGAGATCACGAAAAATGGAGACGCTACGGGTCTCTGAAAAAGGTGCTGCTATTTTATTTATTTTTTTTTTTAACAAAGTGAATTTTTTTTTCACCACTTAAAAAAGAACCTAGTCTTGTTTGGTGTCTATGAACTTGTAATGACCTGGAGAATCAAGGGCAGGTCAGTTTTAGCATTTGGTGAACATGGTAAAAGAAATCGTGGAATTGCACTTTTTTGACAATTTCACTACACTTGGAATTTTTTTTTCCCGTATTTGAGTACACGATCTGGTAAACCAATGATGTCGTTCAAAAGTACAACTTGTCCTGCAATAAAACAAGCCTCATATGCCCATATTGACGGGAAGAAGGGGAGCCAAAAACAAATGAAAAACGAAAAAGGGCAGTGGCGCGAAGGGGTTAAAGTCTGTCAGTTTTGTCTTGAGGTGTCAGTTTGGAGTTTGAAAGCTGCAGAGCAGGAGGCTCTGTGCAACCCAGGTCTTTGTGGAGCTAACAGGGAGCCAAAGACTTCAAGGCGGCTGACTCATCCAAGAAACACAGTGGTGCCATTACTTGGGCTGTATTTTTGGAAACCTGGCTGCGATCCGGAGGATATCACTCCTGTATGTGAGTCTGAAAATAAAGACTTGTTTTTCTAGCACTTTATGTGGTCCCTGCCTATCTGTCACACTGCACCAACCCCTGTTACATGTGCTCAGTGTGAACCTGCTTTCATCTGTGAAGAGCACAGGACGCCAGTGGTGAATTTGCCAATCCTGGTGTTCTGTGGCAAATGCCAAGTGTCCTTCACAGTGTTGGGCTGTGAGCACAACCCCCATCTGTGGACGTCGGTCCCTCAGATCATCCTCATGGAGTCGGTTTCTAACCGTTTGTGCAGACACATGCACATTTGTGGCCTGCTGGAGGTCATTTTGCAGGGCTCTGGCAGTGCTCCTGTTCCTCCTTGCACAAAGGCGGAGGTAGCGATCCTGCTGCTGGGTTGATGCCCTCCTACGGGCCCCTCCACGTCTCCTGGTGTACTGACCTGTCTCCTGGTAGCGCCTCCAGCCTCTGGACACTACTGTATGCTGACATACACAGCAAAAATTCTTGCCACAGCTCGCATTGATGTGCCATTCTGGATGAGCTGCACTACCTAAGCTACTTGTGTGGGTTGTAGCGTACGTCTCGTGCTACCACGAGTGTGAAAGCACTACCAACATTCAAAAGTGACCAAAACATCAGCCAGAAAGCATTGGTACTGAGATGTGGTCCCCACCTGCAGAACCACTCCTTTATTGAGGGTGTCTTGATAGTTGCCAATAATTTCCATCTGTTGTCTATTCCATTTGCCCAACAGCATGTGAAATTGACAATCAGTGTTGCTTCCTAAGTGGACAGCTTGATTTCACAGAAGTTTGATCTACTTGGAGTTATATTCTGTTGTTTGTGTTACCTTTATTTTTTATTATATATTACCGTTCCAAATTTTGGGGTCACCCAGACAATTGTGTTTTCCATGAAAACTCATACTTTTATTAATCAAATGAGTTGCCAAATGAATTTAAAATCTAGTCCAGACATTGGCAAGGTTTGAAATAATTATTTTCTCCTTCAAACTTTGCTTTCGTCAAAGAACGCTCCCTTTGCAGCAATTCCAGCATTGCAGACCTTTGGCATTCTAGCAGTTAATTTGCTGAGGTAATCTGGAGAAATTTCACCCCATGCTTCCGGAAGCCTCTCCCACAAGTTGGTTTGGCTTGATGGGCACTTTTTGCGTACCATACGGTCAAGCTGCTCCCACAACTGCGCAATAGGGTTGAGGTCTGGTGACTGCGCTGGCCACTCCATTACAGATAGAATACCAGCTGCCTGCTTCCCTAAATGGTTCTTTCATAATTTGGAGGTGTGCTTTTGGTCATTGTCCTGTTGTAGGATGAAATTAGCTCTAATCAAGCACTGTTCACAGGGTATGGCATGGCGTTGCAAAATGGAGTGATAGCCTTCCTTATTCAAAATCCCTTTTACCTTGTACAAATCTCCCACTTTACCAGCACCAAAGCAACCCCAGACTATCACATTACCTCCACCATGCTTGACAGATGGCGTCAGGCACTCTTCTAGCATCTTTTCAGTTGTTCTGCGTCTCACAAATGTTCTGTGCGATCCAAACACCTCAAACTTGGATTCGTATATTCATAACACTTTTTATCAAATTTCCGCTGTCCAATGTCTGTGTTCTTTTGCCCATATTAATCTTTTCCTTTTATTAGCCAGTCTCAGATATGGATTTTTCTTTGCCACTCTGCCCTGAAGGCCAGCATCCCGGAGTTGCCTCTTCACTATAGACATTGACACTGGCGTTTTGTGTGTACTATATAATGAAGCTGCCAGGTGAGGACCTGTGAGGCGTCGATTTCTCAAACTACAGACTCTAATGTACTTGTCTTGTTGCTCAGTTGTGCAGCGCGGCCTCCCACTTCTCTTTCTACTCTGGTTAGAGCCTGTTTGTACTCTCCTCTGAAGGGAGTAGTGCACACCGTTGTACGAAATCTTCAGTTTCTTGGCAATTTCTCGCATGGAATAGCCTTCATTTCTAAGAACAAGAATAGACTGTCGAGTTTCACATGAAAGTTCCTTTTTTCTGGCCATTTTGAGAGTTTAATGGAACCAACAAATGTAATGCTCCAGATTTTCAACTAGCTCAAAGGAAGGTCATGTTTATAGCTTCTCTAATCAGCCAAACTTTTCAGTTTTGCTAACCTACTTACACAAGGGTATTCTAACTATCCATTAGCCTTCTTAGGCCGGTTTCACATTTGCGCTTTATAGCGCAGCGACGGCCGCCGCTAAGCCCCGCCCCCTGCCGGCTCCCTGCCCGCCCCATCCGGTCATCACCGCCTACTAGCGCACATGGACGCTTGCGATCTGCGCACCCTATCTTTAGCATAGGGTGCGCAGATCGTGCGCTAGCAGGATTTTGGCGTGCGCTGCGCACTTTTGAAGGTGCGCCGAACGCAGCATGTTGCATTTCGGTGCGCACCGCACGGCAAAATCCTGCTAGCGCACGATCTGCGCACCCTATACTAAAGATAGGGTGCGCAGATCGCAAGCGTCCATGTGCGCTAGTAGGCGGCGATGACCGGATGGGGCGGGCAGGGAGCCGGCAGGGGACGGGGCTTATCAGCGCAAATGTGAAACCGGCCTTACACAGTTAGAAAACACAAAGTACCATAAGAACACTGGAGTGATGGTTGTTGGAAATGGGCCTCCATACACCTATGAAGATATTGCATTACAAACCAGACATTTACAGCTAGAATAGTCATTTACCACATTAACAATGTATAGAGTGTATTTATGAATCATTTAATGTTAGCTTCATTGGAAAAAACTGCTTTTCTTTCAAAAATAAGGAAATTATTAAGTGACTCTAAGCTTTTGAACGGAAGTGTATTTATGCACAAATTTTGCATCATTTTAGTGGGACTTACAACCTTTGTGCTAGATAGATTCAACCATGGTTAAAAACAGTAATAAAAAATATTTTTGCGTTCACATAAAGAATGTTTTGGTTCTGAAAAATGCCTGGTGTGCAAAAAAGAAAGGCTGTGTCTCTATAGAAGCATTTCCTGATGGAGATAGTGCCAAACTGGGCCCTGTCCCAGCAGAAGACAGCAAAGAATGAATAGATAAAAATGAAGACTGCCCTAGTGTGGCTACCACGGATGACTGGACTGGATGCTGGACCAGGAAATGTGCATCTTTTTGCTCAACTCTTGTCCTGTATGTGGATCATCCCTTTAACCCAGGGGAACCTTTTTTTTCTGCCAAGGGCCATTTGGATATTTATACCATCTTTCGGGGGCCATACAAATTGTGCTCTAACTCTGCCCTCAAAGTACGTCCTGACCCTTGCACAAGTGTCATGATGTAATCTTTAATCGCACGTGCCTCAGCATTCAGTGGTTAACATTGCGTGTGCTCTCAATGAAAAAAGAAATAGGCCAGCAAAATACAGCAGCTGGCCCAAGCACTGCGGTTCCTGGGAATTTTGCCTGGGGGCCGGATAAAAAGTCATCAAGTGCCCTGCTGGCCTGAGGTTCCCCACCCCTCTAATCTATGCACCGTGAGGGAATTTTGGACATATTTCTCTTCTATTAGCTTTTCCAATTTTCATTCAAAGTCGCAATATTTTTGTGTAATGTAATCCAGAAAAGTAGACGCCAAATCTTATAAACCTGATGTAAAAATTTTAACTTGCGCTGAGTCCATACATTCGAGAGAGGTTCAAATAAAATCCTGAGTGACCAAATTCCTCCTCAAATCACATAATTATGAATACCAGGAGAAACAGGAGTATGCAGGTGAATGATGTAAAAAATTCATCTTTAATACAATAAGAGCATGATCAAGGTAACAAATAGGGTAATAAATAAGACAACACCGCAGAGTGAAAGCAGAAAACCTCAGGGTAACCAAAACGCCAACCTGCACATAGGTGCATAAAGTACAAAGCAATAAGAATATACATATAAATAGCCAGTGCGTATTACAAAATCATGCACCACGGCAGAAACACCCCCCCCCGACCGCTAGTACATAAGAGGAGTTTAAGCGGTCCAATGAATATTCAAACCATGTGGGGAGGTAATAGCTTACCAGAGGCACATAATTAGTATATTTAGTACACCTGTGTGTTATTTCATCTCAGTATAACTACAGCTGTTCTGTGAAGGCCTCAGATGGGTGTGAGAATATTAGGGGTCAAACAGCATCATGAACATCAAGGCACACACCAGACAGGTCAGGGATAAAATTGTGAAGAAAAATGCAGCAGGGTTAGGTTACATAAAAAAAACATCTCTGAACATCTCATGAAGAACTGTTCTATCCATCATCCAAAAGATGGAAGGAGTATGGCACAACTGCAGACCTACCATCACATGGCCATCCACCTAAACTGACATGGTAAGCAAAGAGCACTAATTAGAGAAGTAGTAATGATGCCAATGGAGCAGTACAGTGGTTAAGACTGTTGATTTGCAGCACGGGTTAAGATGCCACCAAGGACAACATCTGCAAGGAGTTTGCTTGTTCTCCCCGTGTTTGTGTGAGTTTCCTCCTTTTTTGTCCCACATTCCAAAGACATACTGACAGGGAAATTAGATTGGAAGCCCCAATGTGGACAGCGATGATAATGTCTGTAAAGCTGAATATGATGGCGCTAAATAAGCAAAGCATAATAAATAGTGATCATTCTGGAGGAGCTGCAGAGATCCAGAGCTCAGGTGAGAGAATCTGTTCACAGGATAACTATTAGTCATTTACTCCACAAATCTCCAGAAAAACCTAATGGAAAAGTGGCAAAAAAAAACATTTTTTTGAAAAGCCATCCATAAGAAGTCCCGCTTGCAATTTGCAAAAGGCCATGTAGGGGACACAGCGAGCGTGTGGAAGAAGGTGTTCTGCTCAGATAAGACCAAAGGAAAACTTTTTGGGCTAAATGCAAAAACGCTATGTGGTGAACACTGCACATCACCCTGAAACTACTATGACACTGGTGGCAGCATCCTGCTGTGGAAAGGCTTTTCTTCATCAAGGGCAAGGAAGCTGGTCAAAGTTGATGGAAGGATAGATGTAGCTAAATACAGGACAATCCTGGAGGAAAGCCTGTTAAAGGCTGTAATAGACGAGATTGGGGCATAGGTTCATCTTCCAACAGGACAATGATCCCAAACGTTCTGCCAGAGCTACAATGGAGAGTTTAGATCAAAGCGTATTTATGTGTATGAACGGCCCAGACCCTAATCCCAGAGAATATGTAACGTGAAAATTGCTGATCATAGACGTCTCCACCCAGTCTCACTGAGCGATAGTGCAAAGAAGGGGCAAAATGTCACTTCTAGATGTGCAAAGCTGGATAGACAGACCTCAAAAGATTGCAGCAAAATGGTCCTACAAATTATTGACTTGGGCTGAATACAAATGCACGGCAAAGTATTCAGATTTATATTTTTAAAATATTTTGAAAAACCTGTATCATTTTCATTACACTTCACAAATATGTGCTACTTATTGGAATATCGCATAAAATCTTAAATTAAAACACCTAAGTTTGTGGGTGTAACATGAAAAAATGTGGATCAATTCACAGGGTTTGAATACTTTTTCAATACACTGTATACGGGCACTCCACCAGCAGAATAGTGAGTACAGCTCTGGAGTATAATACAGGATGTAACTCGAGATCAGTAATGTAACTACACAGTGACTGCACCAGCAGAATGGTGAGTGCAGCTCTGGAATATAATACAGGATGTAACTCAGGTGCAGCTCTGGAGTATAATTCAGGATCAGTAATGTATGTACACAGTGACTGCACCAGCAGAATAGTGGGTGCAGCTCTGGAGTATAATACAGGATGTAACTCAGGATCAGGAATGTAAGGTAGGTACACAGTGACTGCACCAGCAGAATAGTGAGTGTAGCTCTGGGGTATAATACAGGAGGTAACTCAGGATCAGTAATGTATGAACACAGTGACTGCACCAGCAGAATAGTGAGTGTAGCTCTGGAATATAATACCGGCTGTAACTCAGGATCAGTAATGTATTTAGAGAAATCCGGTACTGGGGATCCTTTTCCACCTCCCAATTAATTACAAATCCCTGACAGTCTACCCCCACCTTTCAATTCATTATTGTGTCCTATGCACCATACTCCTTCCTCTCTCCAATAAATTTTAAGTCCCTGATAGTGTCCTCCCCCATCTTATAATTCATTATGACACTATCAGGGACTTAGCACCCTTCTCCACCACCCAATTCATTTTATATCCATATCTAGCATCCTCCTCCCCCTGTTCGTTCATTATAATCCCTCCATACTCCAAACCGAATTCCCCACCCCACTCATTGTCTTCTATATCACCCCATCATTGTCCTCCCCCACACCTGTGTCCACTCCACCAGCCCAATTATTGTTTTTTCCCACCCTCATCATTGTTGTCCCCCATGCTACCTTAAGGGGGTTTTACACATAGCGATATCGCTAGCACTATCGCTAAAGCGTCACCGATTTTGTGACGCAGCAGCGATATTGCTAGCGATATCGCTATGTGTGATACTTGCCTCCGACCGGCTCCCCCGTTGTCTGTCGCTGATCGCGCAAGATCGGCCGGGTCCATTTCTCGTCGGACGCTTCCTGCTGGCGCCGACGAGCGACGTCTGGACGCGGGCGGGAGGACGTCAGCATCGCTGCGTGTGAAAGGTAAGTAACGACCTCTGCTGCGTCGCTACATCGCTGTGAGATCTGCCTGTGTGGCAGCTCACTAGCGACCATTTAGCGATGCACCAGCGATCCTGACCGGGTCAGATCGCTGGTGCATCGCTAACTGTAAAAGGGGCCTTAAGTGTCCTCTCCTCCAGCCTCATATTTGCCCTCACCCTCATCATTGTTCTTCCTCAGCTCATAATTATCCTCCCCTCCACCTCACAGTAACCTCTCCCTAGTTTATTGCTTTAAAAAAACATGCCAAGGCATCACTCACCTCTCCGTCCGTTCCCTCACAGCGCATTCGTCGCCGGCAGACTTCTCTCTCTGACACAAAAAAACTAAGGGTTAAACTTCACCTCATTTCCATCACAGTCTTAAAGACAATTTTTCAAAGCCACGCCAAAACCAGGGAGTCCAGCCTGGAAAGGATTCCATATCCTAAACAGAAAGAGTGCCTCAAACCGTGGTGAAGAAAAATCTTTTTATTCGGCCTCCTGTAGCGACGTTTCGATCAACAGATGTTTTTCAAGCACGTTGAATTCTGACATCAGCAAGCCATGCGCGCCTTTGTCAGGAAAAAGAAGAAAGCGCCGGGCTGGAAGCAGGAGACAGATCCCTGCAGCTCCGCTTCATTGCCATTTTCTCTTGTAGCCAGCGGAGCTTCAGGGATCGCTCTCCGCCCACCGCACATGAGGGCAATCTGTTCGTGGGCCCTTGAGAGCCTAGGGCTTTGAGAAACAGGCCAGATTGCCCTCCGTTTTAGCTGCCCTGCAGGAACCCCCATCACCATCCGGGCTCCGGTGCAGTTGATTTGATGGTATGTCCTCCCCTGCAGTGACTGCACCAGCAGAATAGTGAGTGCAACTCTGGAGTATAATGCAGGATGTAACTCCGTATCAGTACAGGATCAGTAATGTACAGTGCCTACAAGTAGTATTCAACCCCCTGCAGATTTAGCAGGTTTGATAAGATGCAAATAAGTTAGAGCCTTCAAACTTCACACAAGAGCAGGATTTATTAACAGATGCATAAATCTTACAAACCAAAAAGTTATGTTGCGCAGTTAAATTTTAATAAATTTGAAACATACAAGTGTGGGTCAATTATTATTCAACCCCTAGGTTTAATATTTTGTGGAATAACCCTTGTTTGCAATTACAGCTAATAATCGTCTTTTATAAGACCTGATCAGGCCGGCACAGGTCTCTGGAGTTATCTTGGCCCACTCCTCCATGCAGATCTTCTCCAAGTTATCTAGGTTCTTTGGGTGTCTCATGTGGACTTTAATCTTGAGCTCCTTCCACAAGTTTTCAATTGGGTTAAGGTCAGGAGACTGACTAGGCCACTCCAACACCTTGATTTTTTGCCTCTTGAACCAGGCCTTAGTTTTCTTGGCTGTGTGCTTTGGGTCGTTGTCTTGTTGGAAAATGAAATGACGACCCATCTTAAGATCCTTGATGGAGGAGCGGAGGTTCTTGGCCAAAATCTCCAGGTAGGCCGTGCTATCCATCTTCCCATGGATGCGGATCAGATGGCCAGGCCCCTTGGCTGAGAAACAGCCCCACAGCATGATGCCACCACCATGCTTGACTGTAGGGATGGTATTCTTGGGGTCGTATGCAGTGCCATCCAGTCTCCAAACGTCACGTGTGTGGTTGGCACCAAAGATCTCGATCTTGGTTTCATCAGACCAGAGAACCTTGAACCAGTGTCTCAGAGTCCTCCAAGTGATCATGAGCAAACTGTAGACGAGCCTTGACATGACGCTTTGAAAGTAAAGGTACCTTACGGGCTCGTCTGGAACGGAGACCATTGCGGTGGAGTACGTTACTTATGGTATTAACTGAAACCAATGTCCCCACTGCCATGAGATCTTCCCGGAGCTCCTTCCTTGTTGTCCTTGGGTTAGCCTTGACTCTTCGGACAAGCCTGGCCTCGGCACGGGAGGAAACTTTCAAAGGCTGTCCAGGCCGTGGAAGGCTAACAGTAGTTCCATAAGCCTTCCACTTCCGGATGATGCTCCCAACAGTGGAGACAGGTAGGCCCAACTCCTTGGAAAGGGTTTTGTACCCCTTGCCAGCCTTGTGACCCTCCACGATCTTGTCTCTGATGGCCTTGGAATGCTCCTTTGTCTTTCCCATGTTGACCATGTATGAGTGCTGTTCACAAGTTTGGGGAGGGTCTTAAATAGTCAGAAAAGGCTGGAAAAAGAGATAATTAATCCAAACATGTGAAGCGCATTGTTCTTTGTGCCTGAAATACGTCTTAATACTTTAGGGGAACCAAACAGAATTCTGGTGGTTTGAGGGGTTGAATAATAAATGACCCTCTGAATAAACTTTTCACAATTTAAAAAAAAATTAAACAAAGAAATAACATTCTTTTTTGCTTCAGTGCATTTCACACTTCCAGGCTGATCTACAGTCCAAATGTCACAATGCCAAGTTAATTCCGAATGTGTAACCTGCTAAATCTGCAGGGGGTTGAATACTACTTGTAGGCACTGTATGTACACAGTGACTGCACCAGCAGAATAGTGAGTGCAGCTCTGGAGTATAATGCAGGATGTAACTCAGGATCAGCAATGTATGTACACAGTGACTGCACGAGCAGAATAGTGAGTGCCGCTCTGGAGTATAATGCAGGATGTAACTCCGTATCAGTACAGGATCAGTAATGTATGTACACAGTGACTGCACCAGCAGAATAGTGAGTGCAGCTCTGGAGTATAATACAGGATGTAACTCAGGATCAATAATGTATGTACACAGTGACTGCACGAGCAGAATAGTGAGTGCCGCTCTGGAGTATAATACAGGATGTAACTCGGGATCAGTATTGTAATGTATGTACACAGTGACTGCACCAGCAGAATAGTGAGTGCAGCTCTGGGTTATAATTCAGGATGTAACTCAGGATCAGTAAGGTAATGTATGTACACAGTGAATGCACCAGCAGAATAGCGAGTGCAGCTCTGGAGTATAATAGAAGATGTAACTCAGGATCAGTAATGCATATACACTGTGACTGCACCAGCAGAATAGTGAGTGCAGCTCTGGAGTATAATACAGGATGTAACTCAGGATCAGTAATGTATGTACACAGTGACTGCAACAGCAGAATAGAGAGTGCAGCTCTGGGGTATAATACAGGATGTAACTCAGGATCAGTAATGTAATTTATGTGCACAGTGACTGCACCAGCAGAAGAGTGAGTGCCGCTCTGGAGTATAATACAACATGTAACTCAGGATCAGTAATGTATGCACACAGTGACTGCACCAGCAGAATAGTGAGTGCAGCTCTGGAGTATAATACAGGATGTAACTCAGGATCAGTAATGTATGTACACAGTGACTGCACCAGCAGAATAGTGAGTGCAGCTCTGGAGTATAATACAGCATGTAACTCAGGATCAGTAATGTATGCACACAGTGACTGCACCAGCAGAATAGTGAGTGCAGCTCTGGTGTATAATACAGGATGTAACTCAGGATCAGTAATGTAATGTATGTACACAGTGAATGCACCAGCAGAATAGTGAGTGCAGCTCTGGGTTATAAATCAGGATGTAACTCAGGATCAGTAAGGTAATGTATGTACACAGTGACCGCACCAGCAGAATAGTGAGTGCACCTCTGGAGTATAATACAGGATGTAACTCAGGATCAGTAATGTAATGTATGTACACAGTGACTGCACCAGCAGAATAGTGAGTGCAGCTCTGGGTTATAATTCAGGATGTAACTCAGGATCAGTAAGGTAATGTATGTACACAGTGACTGCACCAGCAGAATAGTGAGTGCAGCTCTGGAGTATAATACAGGATGTAACTCAGGATCAATAATGTATGTACACAGTGACTGCACGAGCAGAATAGTGAGTGCCGCTCTGGAGTATAATACAGGATGTAACTCGGGATCAGTATTGTAATGTATGTACACAGTGACTGCACCAGTAGAATAGTGAGTGCAGCTCTGGGTTATAATTCAGGATGTAACTCGGGATCAGTAAGGTAATGTATGTACACAGTCAATGCACCAGCAGAATAGCGAGTGCAGCTCTGGGGTATAGTACAGGATGTAACTCAGGATCAGTAATGTATGTACACAGTGACTGCACCAGCAGAATAGTGAGTGTGACTCTGGAGTATAATATAGGATGTAACTCAAGATCAGTAATGTATGTACACAGTGACTGCACCAGCAGAATAGTGAGTGCAGCTCTGGAGTATAATACAGGATGTAACTCAGGATCAGTAATGTATGTACACAGTGACTGCACCAGCAGAATAGTGAGTGCCGCTCTGGAGTATAATACAGGATGTAACTCAGGATCTATAATGTATGTACACAGTGACTGCACGAGCAGAATAGTGAGTGCCGCTCTGGAGTATAATACAGGATGTAACTCGGGATCAGTATTGTAATGTATGTACACAGTGACTGCACCAGCAGAATAGTGAGTGCAGCTCTGGGTTATAATTCAGGATGTAACTCAGGATCAGTAAGGTAATGTATGTACACAGTGACTGCACCAGCAGAATAGTGAGTGCCGCTCTGGAGTATAATACAGGATGTAACTCGGGATCAGTATTGTAATGTATGTACACAGTGACTGCACCAGCAGAATAGTGAGTGCAGCTCTGGAGTATAATACAGGATGTAACTCAGGATCTATAATGTATGTACACAGTGACTGCACGAGCAGAATAGTGAGTGCCGCTCTGGAGTATAATACAGGATGTAACTCGGGATCAGTATTGTAATGTATGTACACAGTGACTGCACCAGCAGAATAGTGAGTGCAGCTCTGGGTTATAATTCAGGATGTAACTCAGGATCAGTAAGGTAATGTATGTACACAGTGACTGCACCAGCAGAATAGTGAGTGCCGCTCTGGAGTATAATACAGGATGTAACTCGGGATCAGTATTGTAATGTATGTACACAGTGACTGCACCAGCAGAATAGTGAGTGCAGCTCTGGAGTATAATACAGGATGTAACTTAGGATCAGTAATGTATGTACACAGTGACTGCACCAGCAGAATAGTGAGTGCAGCTCTGGGGTATAATAATACAGGATGTAACTCAGGATCAGTAATGTAATGTATGTACACAGTGCCTGCACCAGCAGAATAGTGAGTGCAGCTCTGGAGTATAATACAGGATGTAACTCAGGATCAGTAATGTAATGTATGCACACAGTGACTGCACCAGCAGAATAGTGAGTGCCGCTCTGGAGTATAATACAGGATGTAACTCGGGATCAGTAATGTAATGTATGTACACAGTGACTGCACCAGCAGAATAGTGAGTGCAGCTCTGGGGTATAATACTGGATGTAACTCAGGATCAGTAATGTAATGTATGCACACAGTGACTGCACCAGCAGAATAGTGCGTGCAGCTCTGGAGTATAATACAGGATGTAACTCAGGATCAGTAATGTAATGTATGTACACAGTGACTCCACCAGCAGAATAGTGAGTGCAGCTCTGGATCTGGAATATAACGCAGGATCAGTAATGTAAGGTTCCTCTTTCTGTATTTTGTTAATGTTTATTTGATGTTTACTTTAGAAATCACATAATGTGAAATATCTTGCATACATTGAGCAGTGGGTCTCTTGTTGATGTGCACAGTTGTGTCCCTCCTGTACAGAGGCACTGATCACAGGACAGTTCTCTCTTGTGTCACCCGCTTTATCCTGACACAATAGGAAGCTGTTCCCTGAGTTCGGTAGAATTTTTGCAGCCTGTCATCTAATAAAGCTTCGGCTTGTTTAAAAAAAAAAAAAAAACCTTGAAGAAAGAGCTGGTAAATTCTGCAGGCAGCAAAGAGACGTACATGGGAGGCAGGGAGCTGATCTCTATATATGAGCAGGAGGGGATGGACCGGTGCGCACTCGGGGGGGACACACTATTTGTATCCCATTAGGGACGAGTAGTTCTGTGCATTCCAGTCCTGTCATCAGAGGGGCTATGGGGAAAGATTACTACTCAATTTTGGGGATCGAGAAGGGGGCTTCAGAGGAGGATATCAAGAAAGCTTACAGAAAGCAAGCTCTGAAGTGGCACCCGGACAAGAACAAGTCGGCCCACGCAGAAGAGAAGTTCAAGGAGATAGCAGAAGCCTACGAGGTGTTGAGTGACCCCAAAAAGAGAGAGATCTATGATCAATACGGGGAGGAGGGTATGTATCATCTTTAGGTCTCATCCTTCCCGCACGCAATGGACAACTGATAGTCAAAAATGGTGCTCAAGGGGTTAATGCCTGTATCCCCGTCAGCTCCCAATAACCCTTGTGTATGGGATATGTTTGCGCTTATATTTTCAAATTATTTCCTTTTGTGACTGCGGCTTTAAATCGACGCCAGATGGAAACATACCAGGCGCAGACGGGACATTTTTGCTGCTATGTTTATAGATTACATCAATAGGGGGGGTGTCGCTATCGTGCGTCAGTAAAAAAAAGGGATGAGACCCGCTGGTTAATATCGACTGAGCTAGACCCTATGATCCTAGGATTTATCAAAGCAGCTGCTGCAATCATTCAGATACTCTGAGAGCCCCAATCACGATGGATCTTTGCTGTTTACAGGCACCGCATGCGCTCTCTCTGTATATATATATATATAAAACATCATATATGGAGGCGTTTTATTATGCTCCGGAGCATGCTGTATGCATGGGAGCATCGTTGCCTGCTACATATATGTGCTGGTGTCTAATCTATTGTTATGCCATGTAACTGGACAATATAATAGTGAATGACGTCGATCTGATACGTCATAATAAGCCGACGTTCTCATCACATTTGTGTTGTATGTATAGTTTGTGCACCACGAAAGGGCCTGATATCAGTGGCTTAGCGCTAGAAGGGTCAGGGGCATGGTTACCCTAAGTGCCTTAGTCTATGGGATTGCAAAATTTCACCCCCAATTCATTACTTCCCAACACTGCCCACTAGGGTGACCGCAAAAAATCGATGTCGGAATTTTGTCCGTCTGGACCCCACAAAACGATTCCCCTTTCCAGATATTGAGAGAGCCAAAATTTGAGCTCGATCAAACGACGTTAACCCGTGCCGCTCGTCGCTCAAAGTTTGAAAAAATCCAAATTGAGGTATTTTAAGATTTAGGTATTTTGCATAGTCTGTTAGACTATAAACAATGTGACAACAACATTGCAGAAATAGCCCTGACCAAATTTTCGAACCATTTGTGGTATTTGAATGCAGAGTTGGTGGGATTCTCGTTTTTTGATCCCACCATTACTGACAATGAAAAGTTGTTAATGGCTAATAAATTGCTCAGTAGCACAGATGAACCATCAGAGCACGCTAGGGTTGTAAATCCTAAAGTTAGGAAAGAAAAATTAAAAGAGGTAGGAAGTAACCGACTTTAACGACCTTCTGACAAAAGATGAAGAACAAAAGCAATATGTCCTGCAAGTTGTAAGCAAATGCCGAGCGTTATATTCTGACGTTTCAAAAACTACTTTAACAAAAGCTCTAGAATAGATAGAATCATAGAATCGTAGAGTTGGAAGGGACCTCCTGGGCCATCTGGTCCAACCCCCTGCTCAAAGCAGGATTCGCTAAATCATCCCAGTCAGATGTCTGTCCAGCCTCTGTTTGAAGACTTCCATTGAAGGAGAACTCACCACTTCTCGTGGCAGCCTGTTCCACTCATTGATCACTCTAACTGTCAAAAAGTTTTTTCTAATATCTAATCTGTGTCTCTTCCCATTCAGTTTCATCCCATTGCTTCTAGTCTTTCCTTGTGCAAATGAGAATAAAGTTGATCCTTCTACAATGTGACAGCCCTTTAGATATTTGTAGACAGCTATTAAGTCTCCTCTCAGTCTTCTCTTTTGCAAACTAAACATTCCCAAATCCTGCAACCTTTCCTCATAAGACAGGGTTTGCAGACCGGTCACCATTCTGGTCGCTCTTTTCTGAACTTGCTCCAGTTTGTTGATGTCTTTTTTAAAATGTGATGCCCAAAACTGGACACAATATTCCAGATGAGGTCTGACCAAAGAGGAGTAGAGGGAAATAATGACTTCACGTGATCTAGACTGTATGCTTCTGTTAATACATCCTAGAATTGCATTTGCCTTTTTTGCTGCTGCATCACACTGTTGACTCATATTCAGTCTGTGATCTATTAGTATACCCAAGTCTTTTTCACATGTGCTGTCACTTAGCCCTATTCCTCCCATTCTATATATGCTTATCTTCTATATAAGATTAGATAACTATGTAAAATTATCAACTCATGTAGGTTAGCGTGCTCTGATGGTTCATCTGTGCTACTGAGCAATTTATTAGCCATTAACAACTTTTCATTGTCTGTAATGGTGGGATCAAAAAACGATAATCCCACCAACTCTGCATTCAAATACCACAAATGGTTTGAAAATTTGGTCAGGGCTATTTCTGCAATGTTGTTGTCACATTCTTTATAGTCTAACAGACTATGCAAAATACCTAAATCTTAAAATACCTCAATTTGGATTTTTTCAAACTTTGAGCGACGAGTGGCACGGGTTAACGTCGTTTGATCGAGCTCAAATTTTGGCTCTCTCAATATCTGGAAAGGGGAATCGTTTTGTGGGGTCCAGACGAACAAGATTCTGACATTTTTTCCCCCCCATATGAGATCCGGTCACCCTACTGCCCACCCTGTGAAGTGGTCAGCGCTTAGTATGCAGTTAGTGCTGGTTATGCAGAGTACAACTGATGAGATTTGCTATCAGCTTCTGTGTTCTGCATAGGAAGCAACTGAAATGACAAAGCTCTGACTAATGAAGTGAGGTTTGTCATCTCAGTCGATGTCTTTATGGAAGGCAGCATATAGCTGTAAGCCCGTCTACACAGCTGCGCTCTGCACAGGCAGCAAGGGGGAAAAAAAGATGAGTAGCCAAGGAATGAAGACACTTGATTTAAATCAATCTATTCATTACTAAGACCTGTTATATTTTTACACTTTTTTAAAATTTATCTAGGGACTGATTTAGGGTTAGGCTTAGGGTAATAAAATTGTTACCTAAAAAAAGTAATAAAAAAAAACTTAAAACCCATAACAAATTGCAATGTTTTATTTTAACATTTTAGAAAAAAACAACTGGTGAACACAGGAGCCATAAATACATCAGTATTTGTCTTTTATCACTTTTTTTTTATTTCCACTTCGATTTATTTCTATTTTTGAAATGTCAAGCCTTAAATAAAACTTCTGTCCGCCTGCTCAGTGTCCAGCTTTAGTGATAAAATCACGGGCGCATTACAGGCATTTTTGCTGCATGTCCACAGTGAAGCGCAATAAGGGTGAGTGCACACAGTGCGGAATCATCTGCGGATTTTTCCGTGCGGATTTGCAGGTAAAGTGACCTGCGGATTTGCCTGTGGTTTTCCCCTCAGTTTGACACCTGGACAATGGAACAGGTGTCAAACCGCTGCGGAATCCACAGAAAGAATTGACATACTGCATATTTAAAACCGCAGAAAATCCACAGCATGTGCACTGCGGTTTTTAAAAGCCATTGGCTAACATAGTACTGTACATTGCTTGCGGATCCGCAGCAAAATCCTCATCGTGTGAAGAAGCCCTATAGACTCACATGCGTTTTTTTTATCTACAGATTTTTTTGCATACTTACCGTCTAGAGGACTTGAAGTGCCGCAAATTACAAAATCGCACCTCAGTCTAGTTTCTGCAGTGAAAAAATAAAATAGAGGTACAATATACAAGGGACTTGTATAAATCTTATCCAATTTCACTGAAGTGTAGTTTGCGCAACGTGTAAACTTAGAGTGCCTGTCACAGGTGTACAATTTTCCCTCTTAATGTTTTTCCCGCTGTTCTTCTAAGTATTCCACTTTTTCTTTTATAGAGATATGGGCGTTTTTATTTAGTCCTAATTTTTAGGGTCTTTGCCAAGGGGCATTGCTCACAAGACTCTGGGGTTTTGTCTGTAGGCTGCCCTGCATAAGTACCCTGTAATCCACACCCCTGAGGAAAGACCATAAGAACTAGCCCGAATAACAATGGCCCTATCTCTGGAACCATATGGATAATTTTGAAAATACAAAAAAAAGAGAGATTACTGAGAGGAACGGCAGGAATAAATCAAGAGCCAATCTTGCCCACTTCTGACCTACAGGTTCCCTTTAAATACACTGTGCAGCCTCAATAATGTAATATAGATTTATCTCAAAATTTACAATGGAAAAATATGAAAAACTAGTAAAATGCGCTAAATTCTGTTAGATTTTACATGCATTGCGATAAGATATCTAAAACCTAATCCCAGGTGCTGCGTCTTACAGGGGTTGGTGCTTGTAAATGTGACGCTAACATAGTATCACATAAGTGTAAATGCCTTATATGTGACGTCACATTACTAGATGCCAAGACGAAGGTGATACTAGAGCGATGGTAATGTACTCAGCAACACATGCTAAATATTAGAAAAGAAACCAAAGTAACCACAAACAGTAATAAACAAAGTAAACTATGGCGGCCGGGCGGTTACTATGTCATTGTCATAAGCAACAAAAGGAAATCAAGGAGCTGGAGAGACGTCCTTGCTCCTGTATGATACGTACAGGACTACCGTCTCTGGCTCCAGCTGTGGATACTGAGAATCTTACATGATGTCATGAAATTCCTAAATCCTAATTGCAAACAGTGAATAAAAGCCATAAGACCGCGTCTCCAAGAGGGGGGCAGCGTTTAACATCTTGCAGATTTTGCAGTGATTCCCACAGGGCTGTGGAGTCGGTAAGCCAAACCTGCGACTCCGACTCCTCAATTTCCCTTACACCGACTCCGACTCCAACTCCGACTCCACCAAAATGAGCACCGACTCCGACTCCACGACTCCGACTCCACAGCCCTGGATTCCCAGTGTGCGGCTTCATTATAGCGCTGCTTCGTCAGTTCCCACAGGATCAATAACATTGTTGGGCTCGTTCTTGTACGATCAGTGAAAAAACGTGAAAGCAGATGTAGAATATAACGACATGTAGCAAAACTTATACTCCATATACCCAGGCCTGGGGGCAGGATGGGGGAAGCCTGGGGGAAATGCATTTAGTGGGGAACCCCTGCTTAGTATCAGTATCTGCTGTCCCTCCATGTTTGCTGCTGGAGAAACATAGTCTCCATGTTGGATTTTAATGTTTCCAGTCTTTGGATTGGTCGGGATAAATAGTATTAGGGGAATGTGGCAGCTGTTTATCATATTTCCCATTGTTAGGGTGTGTGCACACGTTGCGGATTCTGATGCGGATTTTTCCTCGCGGATTTTGGAAAATCCGCAGGTCAAAAGACCTGCGGTTTTCCCCTGCAGTTTGACACCAGTACAATGGAGCAGATGGAAAACCGCTGCGGAATCCACACAAAGAATTGACATGCTGCGGTTTTAACCCCTTTCTGACATCAGACGTACTATCCCGTCCATGGGACCCGGGCCCCTATGCCCATGGACGGGATAGTACGTCTAGCGCGATCAGCGGCGCCCACGTGGTGAGCGCCACTGATCGCGGCCGGGTGTCAGCTGATTATCACAGCTGAAACCCGGCACAATGTGTCAGGGGCAGTCACGGACCGCCCCTGACACGTTAACCCCTTGCACACCGCGATCAAACATGATCGCGGTGTATCGGGGGTTAAAGGGAAGCATCGGCAGGGAGAGGGCTCCCTCCGTGCTTCCCTGAGCCCCCCACAGCAGCGCAATGTGGGGGGCTGCAGGCCCCCGAATCCAAGATGGCGACGGGGGCCTGCAGGGAGCTGGCTTCCTCAGTGCCTGCAAAGCGCAGGCATGAGGACGTCTGCAGTAGTGCCTGTGACAGATCGCTGATCTGTCACAGGACAGTGATGTCCCACCTGGGACTATGTAATAAAGTTTTAAAAAAAATAAAAAAAGTGTTAAAATAATTTTAAAAAAATCGCCAAATAAATTAGAAAAAAAAAAATATTCCCCCAATAAATCCATTTTTTGGAAATAAAAAAAAACAATAAAAGTACACATATTAGGTATCGCCGCGTCCGTAACGACCCGTCCTATAAAACTGTCCCATTAGTTAACCCCTTTAGCGAACCCCTTAAAAAAAAAACGAAGTAAAAAATAATGATTTATTATCATACCGCCAAACAAAAAGTGTAATAACGCGCGATCAAAAAGACGCATATAAATATCCATGGTACCGCTGAAAACGTCATCTTGTCCGCAAAAAACGAGCCGCCATACAGCATCATCAGCGAAAAAATAAAAAAGTTATAGCTCGCAGAATAAAGCGATGCAAAAATAATTATTTTTTATATAAAATAGTTTTCTTTGCATAAAACCGACAAAACATAAAGACCTAAATGAGGTATCACTGTAATCGTACTGACCCAAAGAATAAAACCGCTTTATCAATTTTACCGCACGCGGAACGGTGTAAACGCACCCCCCCAAAAGAAATTCATGAAACGCTGGTTTTTGTTCATTCTGCGTCCCAAAAATCGGAATAAAAAGAGATCAAAAAATGTCACGTGCCCGAAAATGGTACCAATAAAAACGTCAACTCGTCCCGCAAAAAATAAGACCTCACATGACTCGGTGGGTCAAAATACGGAAAAATTATAGCTCTCAATATGTGGTGATGCAAAAACTATTTTTACAATAAAAAGCGTCTTTTAGCGTGTGACAGCTGCCAAACATAAAAAACCGCCATAAATAGTAAATCAAACCCCCCGTTATCACCCCCTTAGTTAGGGAAAAATAATAAAATAAAAAAAAATGTATGTATTTCCATTTTCCCATTAGGGCTAGGGTTAGGTCCAGGGCTAGGGTTAGGTCCAGGGCTAGGGTTAGGGCTGAGATTAGGGTTAGGGGTGTGTTGGGGTTAGGGTTGGAGTTAGATTTGGGGGTTTTCACTGTTTGGGCACATCAGGTGCTCTCCAAATACAACATGGCGTCTGATCTCAATTCCAGCCAATTCTGAGTTGAAAAAGTCAAATGGTGCTACTTCCCTTCCAAGCTCTGCCATGCGCCCAAACAGTGTTTTACCCCCACATATAGGGTATCAGCCTACTCAGGACAAATTGCAAAACAACTTTTGGGGTCCAATTTCTCCTGTTACCCTTAGGAAAAGTTCTGTGGGGGGTCTAGTGTCCAAAATGGGGTCACTTGTGGGGAGTTTCAATAGTTTAGGTACATCAGGGGCTCTCCAAACGCACATGACACCCGCAGACCATTCCATCAAAGTCTGCATTCCAAAACGTCACTACTTCCCTTCCGAGCCCCGACGTTTGCCCATACAGTAGTTTTCTCCCACATATGGAGTATCAGCATACTCAGGACAAATTGGATAACAACTTTTGGGGTCCAATTTCTCCTGGTACCCTTGGGAAAATAAAAAAAATGGTGACTAAAAGATCATGTTTGTGGAAAAAATACGAATTTTTTATTTTCACGCCCAGGCGTTATAAACTTCTGTGAAGCACTGGGGGGTTCAAAGTGCTCACCACACATCTAGATAAGTTCCTTGGGGGGTCTAGTTTACAAAATGGTGTCATTTGTGGGGGGTTTCCACTGTTTTGGTACATCAGGGGTTTTCCAATCGCGACATGGTGTCTGATCTCAATTCCAGGCAAAAACGTCAAATGGCGCTGCTTTCCTTCCGAGCTCTGCCATGTGCCCAAATAGTGGTTTACCCCCACATGTCGGGTATCAGCGTACTCAGGACAAATTGCACAATAACTTTTAGGGTCCTGTTACCCTTGGAAAAATAAGAATTGAGGGTGAAAAGATCATTTTGTGGAAACAATATGATTTTTTAATTGTACCGCTGTACGTTATAAACTTCTGTGAAGCCCTTGTGGGTTCAAAGTTCTCACCACATATCTAGATAAGTTCCTTGGGGGGTCTAGTTTCCAAAATGGGGTCACTTGTAGGGGGTTTCCACTGTTTAGGTACATCAGGGACTCTCCAAACGTGACATGGCGTCCGATCTGAATTCCAGCCAATTTTGCATTGAAAAAGTCAAACGGCGCTCCTTCCATTCTGGGCTCTGCCATGCGCCGAAACAGTCGTTCCCCCCCACATATCAGGTATCAGCGTACTCAGGACAAATTGCACAATAACTTTTGCAGTCCAATTTCTCCTGTTACCCTTGGTAAAATAAAAAAAATTGAACCTGAAGTATTTTTTTGTGAAAAAAAGTTAGATGTTCATTTTTTTTTAAATATTCTAAAAAAATTCCTGTGACGCACCTAAAGGGTTAATAAACTTCTTGAATGTGGTATTGAGCACCTTAAGGCTGTGTGCACATGCTGCGGATTAGGTGCGGATTCATCCGCATGGATTTTGTAAAATCCGCAGGTCAAAATACCTGCGGTTTTACCTGCGGATTGCTCTGCGGTTTTGCCTTGCGGTTTTTCATCTCCTCAATGGAGGAGATGGCAAACCGCAGGGGAATCCGCAGAAAGAATTGACATGTCAATTCTTTCTGTGAATTGAAAACCGCAGATAATCCGCGCGGACAATTCCGCACCATCTGCATTGCGGTTTTTGATTCCCATAGGGAATCATGCTACTGTATACCGCAGCAAAAACCGCTGCGGAACCGCAGCAAAATCCGCAGCGTGTGCACACAGCCTCAGGGGTGCAGTTTTTAGAATGGTGTCACTTTTGGGTATTTTCTATCATATAGACCCCTCAAAGTGGCTTCAAATGTGATGTGGTCCGTAAAAATATAATGGTGTTGCAAAAATGAGAAATCGCTGGTCAATTTTTAACCCTTATAACTTCCTAACAAAAAAAATTTTGGTTCCAAAATTGTGCTGATGTAAAGTAAACATGTGGGAAATGTTAGTTATCAAGTTTTTTGTGTGCCGTATCTCTGTGATTTAAGGGCATAAAAATTCAAAGTTGGAAAATTGCAAAATTTTCAAAATTTTTGCCAAATTTCCGTTTTTCTCACAAATAAACGCAAGTTATTTGAATGAAATTTTACCACTATCATGAAGTACAATATGTCACGAGAAAACAATGTCAGAATCACCGGGATCCATGGAAGCGTTCCATAGTTATGACCTCATAAATGGACAGTAGTCAGAATTGTAAAAATTGGCCCGGTCATGAACGTGCAAACCACCCTTGGGGGTGAAGGGGGCTAAAACCGCAGCAAATCCGCGTGCAAAAATCCGCACCGTCTGCACTGCGGTTTTCGTTTTCCATAGCTTTTAATGGTACTGTACACCGCAGCAGAAACTTCTGCGGATAATAATAAATTTTATTTTTATAGCGCCGACATATTCCGCAGCACTTTACATTTCAGAGGGGATTTGTACAGACAATAGACATTACAGCATAACAATAATCACATACAGTAGATTATAACAAATACCAAGAGGAGTGAGGGCCCTGCTCGCAAGCTTACAGTCTATGAGGAAAGAGGTAGACACGAAAGGTGGGTGGTAACAGTTGCCCTGATTGTATGGACCAGCCATAATGTTAAGTGTGTAACAGTACAGACACAGAGGGCTAATGGATGCATAAAGCATGTGGGAACATGATGCTGGGAACCTGGTTATGGTAAAACTTTTGGCTCTGCCACACAGGGATAGGTTAGGTTAATGTGTTGAGGCGATAGGCCAGTCTGAATAAATGCGTTTTCAGGACACGCTTAAAATTGTGGGGATTGGGGACTAATCGTATTGACCTGGGAAGTGCATTCCAAAGAATTGGCGCGGCACGTGTAAAGTCTTGGAGACGGGAGTGGGAGGTTCTGACTATTGAGGATACTAACCTCAGGTCATCAGCAGAACGGAGGGCGCGAGTAGGGTGGTATACTGAAACAAGGGAGGAGATGTAGGGTGGTGCTGAGCCATGGAGGGCTTTGTGGGTGAGGGTAATAAGTTTATACTGAATTCTGGAGTGGATGGGTAGCCAGTGTAATGACTGGCACAAGGTAGAGGCATCGGTGTAACGATTGGTGAGGAATATGATCCTGGCTGCAGCATTCAAGACAGATTGGAGAGGGGAGAGTTTGGTAAGAGGGAGACCGATTAGAAGAGAGTTACAATAGTCGAGACGAGAATGAATAAGAGAAACAGTAAGAGTTTTTGCAGAGTCAAAAGTAAGAAAAGGTCGAATTCTAGAAATGTTTTTGAGGTGCAGATGACAAGAGCGAGCCAGTGATCGAATGTGGGGGGCAAAGGAAAGCTCGGAATCAAGTATGAGCCCAAGACAGCGGGCATGTTGCTGGGGAGTAATAGTGGAACCACACACGGAAATGGCAATGTCGGGTGTAGGTACATTAGTAGCGGGAGGAAACACCAGGAGTTCAGTCTTTGACAGGTTCAGTTTCAGATATAGTGAGGACATGATATTAGACACAGCGTTTAGACAATCGCCAGTGTTTTCTAGAAAGGCTGGCGTGATGTCAGGAGAAGAAGCGTATAATTGGGTGTCATCAGCATAGAGATGGTACTGGAAACCAAATCTACTGATTGTTTGACCAATAGGGGCAGTGTACAAGGAGAAGAGGAGGGGGCCTAGAACCGATCCTTGAGGAACCCCAACAGTAAGGGGAAGGTGAGAGGAGGAGGAACCGGCAAAAGAAACAGTAAAGGAGCGGTCGGAGAGATAGGAGGAGAACCAGGAGAGAACGGTGTCCTTGAGGCCAATGGAATGGAGCATAGTGAGGAGGAGCTGATGATCCACAGTGTCGAATGCTGCAGAGAGATCCAAGAGAATTAGCATGGAGTAATGACCATTTGATTTAGCTGTTAGCAGATCATTAGAGACTTTAGTGAGGGCAGTTTCAGTGGAGTGTAAAGAGCGGAAACCGGATTGGAGAGGGTCGAGAACAGAGTTTTCTGAGAGATAGCGGATAAGACGGGAGTGGACCAGGCGTTCCAGGAGTTTAGAGATGAAGGGAAGATTAGAGACAGGTCTATAGTTAGCGGCACAGTTTTGGTCGAGGGATGGTTTTTTAAGTAGTGGATGTATGATAGCATGCTTAAATGAGGAGGGAAAAATACCAGAAGAGAGAGAGGTTAAATATTTTAGTTAGGTGAGGGGTGACAGCAGGGGAAAGGGACTGGAGGAGATGTGACGGAAATGGGTCACTGGTGCAAGTAGTTGGGCGAGAAGATGCAAGGAGCCTGCTTACTTCTTCTTCTGTGACTGGTTCAAAATCAGAGAGTGAGTTAGATGCAGTGGGGGAGGGAGGACAGTGCATGGTATGAGGGGATTTGGAGATAATTTCCTGTCGGATCTGGTCAATTTTTTCTTTGAAGTAATTGGCCAGATCGTCAGCTTGGAGCTCCGTGGTTGGGGCCTGTACTCTTGGATTGAGTAGAGAATGAAAAGTGTCAAAGAGACGTTTCGGGTTATTGGACAGTGAGATGATGAGGGTGTTGAAATAGGTTTGTTTGGAGAGGTGAAGGGCAGTGTTGTATGTTCTAAGCATAAACTTAAAACGGATGAAATCTTCGGATCCGCAGGACCAAATCCGCTGCGGATCTGCAGCAGAATCCGCAACGTGTGCGCACACCCTTAATCTTGTCCTTTTTAGGACTTTGAAGCTAAAAAGTCAGCCTGTAATCCCTGACGGTATAAGCTAAGCACATGGCCTTGTAGGGGAGATCACCCCTATTAATATCCACTTTATGGTTTCAATCTGCATCCATTCTGTAGAAACTGAAGTTTAATCATATATGCTAATTAGTATGTTCGGTGCACCTGCGTGTGGTCAAAGGCTCAATGCACCTTTCCGCCCACTGGCTTTGCACGTCCTCGCCTCCCTCACTGCTGATTGACAGCACTAGCTTGCCTGAGCTTTCTCTGCAGACGATGCTTCTCCAGGCAAGCAAGTGGTGTCAATAGTTTCGAGCCTGCGAGCGCTGCTCTGGAGCTGGCGGGACCGCTAGATCCAAAAGACTTGTGTCCCTGCACTCCTCCCATGCTGCAGAGGCAAAACTGTCTCTCCTAGCAGCAGAGGGGAGCGCCCAGTTCTGGCCAGCTGCAGGACCATGCCACAGGCCCGAACTGTCAATCATCGTATGCGCACGACCCCTTGAAGAAATTCTGTTGAGACAGCCCTTTAAGTTCTGACACCATTAAATTAAAGCACCAAACAAAATCCTGTATTTTTTTTTTAATATCCATGGAAACGTTTTTTTGCGGCAAATGAAATGCGGATGTCGTTACGATCACTGATCTCCTTGACAACTACATTTTTGGCAAATCCTCAGTATAAATCATTGCTCACATCTTCTGTATACAGGTAAAACTTTCATGCATAACAAAAATAATGGGGGGGATTTACCAAATCTGGTGCAAGAGGAACACGTGACAGGAATCCACTGCAACCAATCAAGGGACCCTCAGACCTCAACGCTTTCCCGGCCTCTGCCCACCCTTCCTGTAGGTGACAGTGTCAGAGTGCTAATTTAGAACAGCCGTGCCAATGGCCCCCGGCTACACTAGGAACTGCGTCCGGCCCCAGTCGGGGATATATGGTGGTGTGTGATGCAACCTTAATTATCAGACAAGTCGCGACACCAAAAGCAATTGTGCAACTTTAATGCGACTTGCAGTCACGCGACTATTATAGAGCTCAGATTTTACTGTTAAAAAAAACCCCCAATAAATGTTATCTATGAGACTATTCCAGAAAGTTTTTTTCTTTATATTTACAGAACGTCTCAATATACATTGAGTAGGATTACAGTATATGTATAGGATGGGACCAGTTCACTTAAAACTGTGCCATTAAATGTGGCTTTCTGATCCTAGATTGTCTTGCTGACTGTCTCCTTTACAAACCCAATGTTTCCAGTTACGCTACTGTTCAATAAAACAATTCAGGTAGAATTTGCTGGTACTTCACTTTCCATACATAGCATAGTCACCAGCTGTCTCGGATTTCCAGGGATGAAAAGTTTATGTAATAGCCGCCCAAACCAAAAGTGGGAATTCTTGGGTGAGTGAAAGGTGTTCCCGGGAGGAGTGAATATTCCCCGAAAGAGCGGGCAGGATTTGGGATGGAACTTAAACACCCCAGAAATGTTGGCAGCTATGCGCTAGGCAGGGGTGGATTAAGGGTAGCCAGGGCCCGGGGCAGTTCAGACTCTGTGGGCCCCCCTCGTCACGTGATGGGGGTCACGAATCGTAGAGCCACACTCTACATAGAGAATAATGGGGCCTCCAGCACCGACCTCCACCCGCAGAGCCACACTCTACATAGAGAATAATGGGGCCTCCAGCACCGACCTCCACCTGCAGAGCCGCACTCCACATAGAGAATAATGGAGCCTCCAGCACCGACCTCCACCTGCAGAGCCGCACTCCACATAGAGAATAATGGAGCCTCCAGCACCGACCTCCACCCGCAGAGCCGCACTCCACATAGAGAATAATGGAGCCTCCAGCACCGACCTCCACCTGCAGAGCCGCACTCCACATAGAGAATAATGGAGCCTCCAGCACTGACCTCCACCCGCAGAGCCGCACTCCACATAGAGAATAATGGAGCCTCCAGCACTGACCTCCACCCGCAGAGCCCCACTCCACATAGAGAATAATGGAGCCTCCAGCACCGACCTCCACCTGCAGAGCCGCACTCCACATAGAGAATAATTGAGCCTCCAGCACTGACCTCCACCCGCAGAGCCGCACTCCACATAGAGAATAATGGAGCCTCCAGCACTGACCTCCACCCGCAGAGCCGCACTCCACATAGAGAATAATGGAGCCTCCAGCACCGACCTCCACCCGCAGAGCCGCACTCCACATAGAGAATAATGGAGCCTCCAGCACCGACCTCAACCCGCAGAGCCACACTGCACATAGAGAATAATGGAGCCTCCAGAACCGACCTCCACCCGCAGAGCCGCACTCCACATAGAGAATAATGGAGCCTCCAGCACCGACCTCTACCCGCAGAGCCGCACTCCACATAGAGAATAATGGAGCCTCCAGCACCGACCTCCACCCGCAGAGCCACACTCCACATAGAGAATAATGGAGCCTCCAGCACCGACCTCCACCCGCAGAGCCACACTCCACATAGAGAATAATGGGGCCTCCAGCACCGACCTCCACCCGCACTCCACATAGAGAATAATGGAGCCTCCAGCACCGACCTCCGCAGAGCCACACTCCACATAGAGAATAATGGAGCCTCCAGCACCGACCTCCACCCGCAGAGCCACACTCCACATAGAGAATAATGGAGCCTCCAGCACCGACCTCCACCCGCAGAGCCACACTCCACATAGAGAATAATGGGGCCTCCAGCACCGACCTCCACCCGCACTCCACATAGAGAATAATGGAGCCTCCAGCACCGACCTCCACCCCCAGAGCCGCACTCCACATAGAGAATAATGGAGCCTCCAGCACCGACCTCCACCCGCAGAGCCGCACTCCACATAGAGAATAATGGGGCCTCCAGCACCTACCTCCACCCGCAGAGCCGCACTCCACATAGAGAATAATGGAGCCTCCAGCACCGACCTCCACCCGCAGAGCCACACTCCACATAGAGAATAATGGAGCCTCCAGCACCGACCTCCACCCGCAGAGCCACACTCCACATAGAGAATAATGGGGCCTCCAGCACCGACCTCCACCCGCACTCCACATAGAGAATAATGGAGCCTCCAGCACCGACCTCCACCCGCACACCACATAGAGAATAATGGAGCCTCCAGCACCGACCTCCACCCGCAGAGCCACACTCCACATAGAGAATAATGGAGCCTCCAGCACCGACCTCCACCCGCAGAGCCACACTCCACATAGAGAATAATGGAGCCTCCAGCACCGACCTCCACCCGCAGAGCCGCACTCCACATAGAGAATAATGGAGCCTCCAGCACCGACCTCCACCCGCAGAGCCCCACTCCACATAGAGAATAATGGGGCCTCCAGCACCGACCTCCACCCGCAGAGCCACACTCCACATAGAGAATAATGGAGCCTCCAGCACCTACCTCCACCCGCAGAGCCACACTCCACATAGAGAATAATGGGGCCTCCAGCACCGACCTCCACCCGCACTCCACATAGAGAATAATGGAGCCTCCAGCACCGACCTCCACCCGCAGAGCCGCACTCCACATAGAGAATAATGGAGCCTCCAGCACCGACCTCCACCCGCAGAGCCGCACTCCACATAGAGAATAATGGAGCCTCCAGCACCGACCTCCACCCGCAGAGCCGCACTCCACATAGAGAATAATGGAGCCTCCAGCACCGACCTCCACCCGCAGAGCCACACTCCACATAGAGAATAATGGAGCCTCCAGCACCGACCTCCACCCGCAGAGCCACACTCCACATAGAGAATAATGGGGCCTCCAGCACCGACCTCCACCCGCAGAGCCACACTCCACATAGAGAATAATGGAGCCTCCAGCACCGACCTCCACCCGCACTCCACATAGAGAATAATGGGGCCTCCAGCACCGACCTCCACCCGCAGAGCCACACTCCACATAGAGAATAATGGAGCCTCCAGCACCGACCTCCACCCGCACTCCACATATAGAATAATGGGGCCTCCAGCACCGACCTCCACCCGCACTCCACATAGAGAATAATGGAGCCTCCAGCACCGACCTCCACCCGCAGAGCCACACTCCACATAGAGAATAATGGGGCCTCCAGCACCGACCTCCACCCGCAGAGCCACACTCCACATAGAGAATAATGGGGCCTCCAGCACCGACCTCCACCCGCAGAGCCACACTCCACATAGAGAATAATGGAGCCTCCAGCACCGACCTCCACCCGCACTCCACATAGAGAATAATGGGGCCTCCAGCACCGACCTCCACCCGCAGAGCCACACTCCACATAGAGAATAATGGAGCCTCCAGCACCGACCTCCACCCGCACTCCACATAGAGAATAATGGGGCCTCCAGCACCGACCTCCACCCGCAGAGCCACACTCCACATAGAGAATAATGGGGCCTCCAGCACCGACCTCCACCCACACTCCACATAGAGAATAATGGGGCCTCCAGCACCGACCTCCACTCCACATAGAGAATAATGGGGCCTCCAGCACCGACCTCCACCCGCAGAGCCACACTCCACATAGAGAATAATGGGGCCTCCAGCACCGACCTCCACCCGCAGAGCCACACTCCACATAGAGAATAATGGAGCCTCCAGCACCGACCTCCACCCGCACTCCACATAGAGAATAATGGGGCCTCCAGCACCGACCTCCACCCGCACTCCACATAGAGAATAATGGAGCCTCCAGCACCGACCTCCACCCGCAGAGCCACACTCCACATAGAGAATAATGGAGCCTCCAGCACCGACCTCCACCCGCAGAGCCGCACTCCACATAGAGAATAATGGAGCCTCCAGCACCGACCTCCACCCGCAGAGCCACACTCCACATAGAGAATAATGGAGCCTCCAGCACCGACCTCCACCTGCAGAGCCGCACTCCACATAGAGAATAATGGAGCCTCCAGCACTGACCTCCACCCGCAGAGCCGCACTCCACATAGAGAATAATGGAGCCTCCAGCACCGACCTCCACCCGCAGAGCCACACTCCACATAGAGAATAATGGAGCCTCCAGCACTGACCTCCACCCGCAGAGCCGCACTCCACATATAGAATAATGGAGCCTCCAGCACCGACCTCCACCCGCAGAGCCACACTCCACATAGAGAATAATGGGGCCTCCAGCACCGACCTCCACCCGCAGAGCCACACTCCACATAGAGAATAATGGAGCCTCCAGCACCGACCTCCACCCGCACTCCACATAGAGAATAATGGAGCCTCCAGCACTGACCTCCACCCGCAGAGCCACACTCCACATAGAGAATAATGGAGCCTCCAGCACCGACCTCCACCCGCAGAGCCACACTCCACATAGAGAATAATGGAGCCTCCAGCACCGACCTCCACCCGCACTCCACATAGAGAATAATGGAGCCTCCAGCACCGACCTCCACCCGCAGAGCCGCACTCCACATAGAGAATAATGGAGCCTCCAGCACCGACCTCCACCCGCAGAGCCACACTCCACATAGAGAATAATGGGGCCTCCAGCACTGACCTCCACCCGCAGAGCCACACTCCACATAGAGAATAATGGAGCCTCCAGCACCGACCTCCACCCGCAGAGCCACACTCCACATAGAGAATAATGAAGCCTCCAGCACCGACCTCCACCCGCAGAGCCACACTCCACATAGAGAATAATGGGGCCTCCAGCACCGACCTCCACCCGCAGAGCCACACTCCACATAGAGAATAATGGAGCCTCCAGCACCGACCTCCACCCGCACTCCACATAGAGAATAATGGAGCCTCCAGCACTGACCTCCACCCGCAGAGCCACACTCCACATAGAGAATAATGGGGCCTCCAGCACCGACCTCCACCCGCAGAGCCACACTCCACATAGAGAATAATGGGGCCTCCAGCACCGACCTCCACCCGCAGAGCCGCACTCCACATACATGGCTGCTCTCAGTGCTGTGCGCACAGGACCTGTGATGAGGTCACAGGAGGGGAGGAGACAGGGGTCACATGATCGGGGTCCTGACACCTTACCTCCTGTGATCTCATCACAAGCCTTTGCACGCTACCAGCAGTATCAGCGTTCACGCTACTTGTAGATGCTGCTGGTAGCAGAGCACATAATGCCGCCCCCACGGTCACTCACTTTTAGGTGGGGAGAAGATGGAGTGCCATTGCAGCAGCCAGCAGGAATGTGGTGGGGGCCCCCTTAGAAGCTCTTGTGGTGGGGGCCCCGGGGCTGAAGCCCCGCCTGCCCTGCCTATAATCCGGCCCTGCGCGGTGGCGGATTATAATGGGGCAATTTACTGGCCTGGGCTGTGGGCCCCTTAACCCCACTGGGCCCGGGGCAACTGCCCAAATTGACCTCATTATAATCCGCCACTGGCGCTAGGGGTACAGAGCTTGAATTCAGAGCAGATAGGGCCCCATTGTTATAAATGGCACATAATTATTGGGGGGGGAGAGGGGTAGATTTTGCATGGTGACCCAGGATAATAAAGTTTTGTTTCTGTCAGACACATGCAGTATATGCTGTAGCCTTGATCCCCTGATTTAAGGCTGTTGTGTATACAGCCCCGTACACTCAGACGTGGAATGTGGTCTTCTGTCAGCGCCACCCACTCAGTGTTATTCTAGGAAATGCCAGTGCTGGAGCCATATGTTTCATTCCATCTACAGTCTTTGGCATTGTTGCTGAGCTGCATTGACATGGTTGTCAGCCGTAGTCACATAAAAAGCTAAAATTTGCTTCCATTTTGGACTCCTCCCAAATAATGAGGGGTCCCTGCTGTCTTGTCACCCACAAATAGGAGTGTTCCCTGTTTGGCGTAGACGTAGAGAATGCTGGACCTTTTACTAGGAGGGCCATGGTCTCTGTGGTCGATATTTGTGCGCTCTTGGTACAAGCTTAGATCTTATTTGTATTGCTACGTTCCTAAATATTACCGCTACACTGATGCAGACTGCAGGGATTTGAACTGTGAACACTTTAAGGCCTGTAGCATCATGTTTGCAGTAACCATGTTTGGAGCTAATTGCAGAAGAGGCAGGGAACGGCTTTTACCAATCTGATCCGTTTTCAGCAGTCGCCTTCCTACTGGTAATGTGTCAAATGCTCGTAGTAATAAGTGTTTCATATGGCAGTCTAGCTACTGCTTGTTCATTGCCAAAACTGGAGAAAAACCTGAGGTTGGGCTTATTCGACACAACACGTGAAAGGTCAAACTTAAAAATAGTAGATGCCACAAATGTCCAATGACTGAGACACTCACAATGTCTAACAAAAAGTTGCTGCAGTGATCAGTTATTAGCATTTATGACACTTATGGAGGTAGAAAAAGAAAGTATGTGCAAACAGCTCCCATTCAACTAGACATGAGACTTGAGGTATGTTATGCCTGGTATTCAGTTTCAAAGGACTTGTGAGCAGCTGTTAGTCACTGACCAGTCAGCAGGTGTGCTCAGTAATGCTGCTTCATAGGACTGTCCTCACAATGCTTTTCCTATATGACCTTTTCAGTTGAATGCTCGGCACAATAAACCTTTCCTAAAGCGGATTCGAGTAGTTATGTAGTGGAAACTCTTAAGGCCGGGGTCACACTAACTGACGCAAAATACGGTTCGTAGTTTACAGGCGTAATACGGATGAATGACCCCTAAATAGTGCTCCGTATGTCATCTGTAAGCAAGGTGTGGTTGCGTATTTTGCGCATGTCTGCATCCGTATGTAATCCGTATGGCGAGATTTTCTCGCCGCCTTGCAAAATGGACATGTAATGGAGCCCTATGACAGGGTTTCTAACAAAGGAAATAATAGATATAGACACATAGAATGCATATATATATATATATATATATTTATATAGACATGTCATTGAGACCAGCATATATATATTTATATTTCACAGAGTTCTTCATAGCAGAATAGCCACTAATTAAATTGCCGGCTTCTATCAAATCATTCCCCAACCCGACATGAAATGACACACGGTTTACATTCAGTAAAGAATTTCATTTCATGTTTTTTAATATGTCCCTGACTAATAATTAGATGAGGGTTTGTGTGCAAAATTTGGGAGTTGTAGTTATATTAAGGGGTTAATTCGTTTTTAAAAAATGCGTGGGCTTCCCGTTGCCCTGTAGAGGTGGCGAATGGGTTAATCTAACAAAGGGTTAATGTCACCTTACAATCGAATGGTGACATTAACCTTTTGTTAGATTAACCCACTCACCACCACAATAGGGCAATGGGAAGCCCACGCATTTTTTAACAACGAACTAACCCCTTTAAATAACTACAACTCCCAAATTTTGCACACAAACCCTCATCTAATTATTAGTCAGGGACATATTAAAAAACATGAAATGAAATTCTTTACTGAATGTAAACAGTGTGTCATTTCATGTCGGGTTGGGGAATGATTTGATAGAAGCCGGCAATTTAATTAGTGGCTATTCTGCTATGAAGAACTCTGTGAAATATAAATATATATATATATATATATATATGTTTGTCACAATGACAGGTATGTGTGTGTGTGTGTGTATATATATATATATATGTGTGTGTGTGTGTATTCTATGTGTCTATATCTATTCTTTCGTTTTTTTATTAAACCTGTCAGTGTGAGTTTACTGTATAGCGCACTGAATTGCCGGCTTTTCTAAAAGACACCGGGTGCGTATTTCTCGCAAGTCACATGTGTGGTCCGTGTGTAATGCGTATTTTTAGCGCACCCATAGACTTGCATTGGCATACTACGGGCGTAGTATGCTGACAATCGCAGCATGCTGCGATTGGCACGGACCGTAGAATACGCCCGAGAAATATACGGCTGTTGGGAGCTGCCCCATAGAGAATCATTTGTCCGTGTGTAATGCGTGCTTTTAACGCCTCTCACTCGTCCGTATTCCTCGCCAGTGTGACCCCGGCCTAAGGGAACAATGGGAGACACAGTAATTAGTGCAGTAAAGTGGTGAAAGTCCAAAAGCTGACTATAGTTTTTTTCTTACACCGTTCTGGACCTGTTAGGCCGGGGTCACACTAACCGACGCAAAATACGGTCCGTAGTTTACAGGCGTAACACGGGTGAATGACCCCTAAATAGTGCTCCGTATGTCATCCGTAAGCAAGGTGTGGTTGCGTATTTTGCGCATGTCAGCATCCGTATGTAATCCGTATGGCATCCGTATGTAATCCGTATGGCGAGATTTTCTCGCCGCCTTGCAAAATGGACATATAATGGAGCCCTATGGCAGGGTTTCTAACAGAAATGAAATAATAGATATAGACACATAGAATACATATATATACACACACACACACGTCATTGTGACAAACATATATATATATATATATATATATATTTCACAGAGTTCTTCATAGCAGAATAGCTGCTGATTAAAGTGCTGGCTTCTATCAAATCATTCCCCAACCTGACATGAAATGACACATGGTTTACATTCAGTAAAGCATTTCATTTCATGTTTTTTTATATGTCCTTGACTAATAATTAGATGCGGGATTGTGAGCAAAATTTGGGAGTTGTAGTTGTTATATTAAGGGGTTAATTCGTTTTTAAAAAATGCGTGGGCTTCCCGTTGCCCTGTAGAGGTGGCGAATGGGTTAATCTAACAAAGGGTTAATGTCACCTTAGAATCGAATGGTGACATTAACCCTTTGTTAGATTAACCCACTCGCCACCAATATAGGGCAATGGGAAGCCCATGCATTTTTTAACAAAGAATTAACCCCTTAAAATAACAACTACAACTCCCAAATTTTGTACACAATCCCTCATCTAATTATTAGTCAAGGACATATAAAAAAACATGAAATGAAATACTTTACTGAATGTAAACCATGGGTCATTTCATGTCGGGTTGGGGAATGATTTGATAGAAGCCGGCAATTGAATAAGCGGCTATTCTGCTATGAAGAACTCTGTGAAATATATATATATATATATGTTTGTCACAATGACATGTATGTATATATATATATATATATATATATATATATATATATATACAGTGTTGGCCAAAAGTATTGACACCCCTGCAATTCTGTCAGATAATACTCCGTTTCTTCCTGAAAATGATTGCAAACACAAATTCTTTGTTAATATTATCTTCATTTAATTTGTCTTAAATGAAAAAAACACAAAAAGAATTGTCCTAAAGCCAAATTGGATATAATTCCACACCAAACATAAAAAAGAGGGTGGACAAAAGTATTGGCACTGTTCGAAAAATCATTTGATGCTTCTCTAATTTGTGTAATTAACAGCACCTGTAACTTACCTGTGGCCCCTAACAGGTGTTGGCAATAACTAAATCACACTTGCAGCCAGTTGACATGGATTAAAGTTGACTCAACCTCTGTCCTGTGTCCTTGTGTGTACCACATTGAGCATGGAGAAAAGAAAGAAGACCAAAGAACTGTCTGAGGACTTGAGAAACCAAATTGTGAGGAAGCATGAGCAATCTCAAGGCTACAAGTCCATCTCCAAAGACCTGAATGTTCCTGTGTCCACCGTGCGGTGTCATCAAGAAGTGTAAAGCCCATGGCACTGTGGCTAACCTCCCTAGATGTGGACGGAAAAGAAAAATTGACAAGAGATTTCAGCGCAAGATTGTGCGGATGTTGGATAAAGAACCTCGACTAACATCCAAACAAGTTCAAGCTGCCCCGCAGTCCGAGGGTACAACAGTGTCAACCCGTACTATCCGTCAGCATCTGAATGAAAAGGGACTGTATGGTAGGAGACCCAGGAAGACCCCACTTCTTACCCCGAGACATAAAAAAGCCAGGCTGGAGTTTGCCAAAACTTACCTGAAAAAGCCTAAAACATTTTAGAAGAATGTTCTCTGGTCAGATGAGACAAAAGTAGAGCTTTTTGGGCAAAGGCATCAACATAGAGTTTACAGGAGAAAAAAAGAAGCATTCAAAGAAAAGAACATGGTCCCTACAGTGAAACATGGCGGAGGTTCCCTGATGTTTTGGGGTTGCTTTGCTGCCTCTGGCACTGGACTGCTTGACCGTGTGCATGGCATTATGAAGTCTGAAGACTACCAACAAATTTTGCAGCATAATGTAGGGCCCAGTGTGAGAAAGCTGGGTCTCCCTCAGAGGTCATGCGTCTTCCAGCAGGACAATGACCCAAAACACACTTCAAAAAGCACTAGAAAATGGTTTGAGAGAAAGCACTGGAGACTTCTAAGGTGGCCAGCAATGAGTCCAGACCTGAATCCCATAGAACACCTGTGGAGAGATCTAAAAATGGCAGTTTGGAGAAGGCACCCTTCAAATATCAGGGACCTGGAGCAGTTTGCCAAAGAAGAATGGTCTAAAATTCCAGCAGAGCATTGTAAGAAACTCATTGATGGTTACCGGAAGCGGTTGGTCGCAGTTATTTTGGCTAAAGGTTGTGCAACCAAGTATTAGGCTGAGGGTGCCAATACTTTTGTCTGGCCCATTTTTGGAGTTTTGTGTGAAATGATCAATGTTTTGCTTTTTGCTTCATTCTCTTTTGTGTTTTTTCATTTAAGACAAATTAAATGAAGATAATACCGAAGAATTTGTGTTTGCAATCATTTTCAGGAAGAAACTGAGTATTATCTGACAGAATTGCAGGGGTGTCAATACTTTTGGCCAACACTGTATGTGTGTATTCTAGGTGTATATATCTATTCTTTCGTTTCTTTATTAAACCTGTCAGTGTGAGTTTACTGTATAGCGCACTGAATTGTCGGCTTTTGTAAAAGACACCGGGTGCGTATTTCTCGCAAGTCACATGTGTGGTCCGTGTGTAATGCGTATTTTTTGCGCACCCATAGACTTGCATTGGCGTAGTACGCTGACAATCGCAGCATGCTGCGATTGGCACGGACCGTAGAATACGCCCGAGAAATATACGGCTGTTGGGAGCACACCCATGGAGAATCATTGGTCCGTGTGTAATGCGCGCTTTTAACGCCTCTCACTCGTCCGTATTCCTCGCTAGTGTGACCCCGGCCTTATAGGAAAACCCTTTTAAGTTTCTGGTATAAAAAAAAAAACTTGGGGCAAATTTACTATTTAACATGCAGCAGAATTCTGTCGGCATTCACGTTTATTAGGTGTTCGTGACTTAAAATGCACCAAATGATGCCAACATATTTGGCACAAAATAGAACAAATACGTAACCAAGAAGAGGAATAAAGTGAGAGAAAAGTGTGTGACATTAAATTTATCATCTCATCAGGCCTTGTGATGTATGTGCATCGAGTCTGATCCTAATAATAAACCTTCCCGCTCTGATGAAAGTGGCATTCCTATATTCTTCATTGCCATGGTTACTTTCATCATACTTTGATGCTGATTACTTTGTATTTTCATACCTTGTGTTCCATACTTGACACTTGTATTTCTGTAAGTTTGAGATGCAGAATGAGGGTGAGAACATAAGTAGCAATAAACACAATCGGGACAGCATGGGGTATGACATCTCTGATGTTATGCATTTAGAGGGACTGGTAAGCACATTTTTACATTTATCCCCCTGTGAAAATATTACCATTTTTTTAGCGATCCAATGTGCCGGTCATGAGAAATTCCGCGTGGATTGTCCATGTACTTGGGAGAAGCTCGGGTGCATTGCCGCCTCCAGTGCTTCCTGCAGCAGAGCCAGTCTTGCCTCTGACGTATTGCAGAACAGTGTCTATGTGTTTGCAAGTACATGCTCCCTGACTATGGACCCAAACCTTGCAGAGGTGGCCGGTAACCTAGACATCAAGTGGAAAACTATGAAATTAAATATACCTCTTGAATGGAGAGGATTTTAATAAGTAAATGGAATAGTTACTTGTTTTTACACGTACTTTGCAATTTTAACCATTTACAAACATGAGAAAACCCCTTTAAACAGGAGCTCTCACTGGATTTTTTTTTTTTAATTTTAACTGAGAACCGTCTCCAATTTTTGATCCTGGAACAGTTTTTCTTTTCCATTTGTGCCTCTCCCTTCCAAAACGATGCCTCCTGGTAATAATGGTGCAAAGACCATCTCTGTGGGCCAGCATCAGAAAAGAATCTGCAAAAACCCACAGAAAAGTTCTGTGGTACACGCCCCGTTGTTGAAGGGAAAATTTGCACCTTTATTACCGGGAAACTTAACTTTGGAACAAAAGAAAAACTGTTCTAGAATCAGTGGAGCAGCGGAAATTGGAGGATGTAAAATAAAAAAAAAATACAGTGAAAGGTCTTCTTTAAAGATGCTTTCAGTATTATGCTAATTTCTGACTCAGAATGCTGCAATGATGGCGTAAATGAGCTCTCCTGGCATGCTGGGAGTTGTAGCTTTGCAACTGTTGACAAGTTATACATTTCCCAATATGTAGCATATCCGACTTCAAAGTTCAGGTCAGATGTCTCCACATTCCCGCAGCGATCAGAAGTTTTCTGAATACATACTTGCAATGTGAGTGTGTGAGTACAAGGGGCACTAAACGCCCATACACATTAGAAAAAAATGGGCATAGCTCAACAATCTCTGCAGGACCTGCAGATATGCATGAAGACCACCTGACCCTCCCCCCCATACAGATAAGCAGAAGAAAGTGCATGTACACTAGCTTAAAATTAGGGAACCATCATGATGGCAATCACCGAATGAATGTGAAAAGCGCTCTCTCGTTGGTGATTGGATGGCTTATGCCTCCGTTAAAATGCATCATTATTGGTAGCACATCGTCCAGTGTAGCCAGGAGATGTGCTGCCGATAACACGATGCTGTAAGGGGGCATAACGATGGTACTAGTAATTGTTCTTGTCCAATCAGGGCTCGTGGGTTCATGTAAACAGACCAGTAAATAGGCAACATCAGCTTATATATACGGTATATAGTGGATCGGCGCCTGTTAACGGGTCCAAATCTGCCTATCTGAATGTACCTAGATGTGTCTCTCTCCATTGAAAACACGTTGGCTGAGTAGAGTGCTCATTGCTGTCAGCTGAATGAATGTTGAGCCGACGGCCATCTCATGTGCATCGCCACATTCGGGAGACTCTAGTGCGTGCAAAGAACACCTGATGGGAGCTGTCGGGTGAAAGAAGGATAGTGAATATTGGATTTCAACATGTCCGATCTTTGGTCCACCCAGGAGTTAAGCCCATGTCTCTTTTCTCACTCAAAAACATGAACGCTCAACCTATTGTGCACGTTTCTATACGGGAATATCTGTTTCCCAAATGTTGGTCACTACTGCCTCTATCCGCCCATCCTGTGATTATTTTCACCCAATTTCTTTGAGCAGAGTTTGACCTTTGCTTTATTGGGAAGAGTCAAGAAATGACATTATATCAAGATCCTGTTAGAAACTTGCAATAATGTTTTTCTATAATTAATTCTAGGTCTTAAAGGAGGACCCGGGGCACAAAATGGACACGGGGGAAACTTCCACTACACGTTTCATGGAGATCCACACGCCACTTTTGCTGCATTTTTCGGTGGAGCAAACCCATTTGAAATCTTCTTCGGAAGACGAATGCCTGGAGGTCGGGACGACGAGGACATGGAGTTGGATGGTGATCCATTCAGCTCATTTTCTAGCTTTGGCATGAATGGGTTTCCAAGAGAAAAGAACCAGGTTGGTCAGATCCGACGCAAACAGGACCCACCTATAATTCACGAGCTGAAAGTGTCTCTAGAGGAAATATACCATGGATGCACTAAAAGAATGAGAATCGCCAGGAAGAGGATGAATCCTGACGGAAGAACAGCACGGACTGAGGATAAGATCCTGACCATCGAGATAAAGAAAGGATGGAAAGAAGGCACCAAAATCACATTCCCCAAAGAGGGAGACGAGGCGCCCATGACCATTCCAGCCGATGTAGTATTTGTCATAAAGGACAAGCCCCATGCACATTTTAAGAGGGACGGCTCGAACATTGTGTGCCCTTTACAGATCAGCCTGCGAGAGGTATGAATTATGGTTGCCACTATGTTAGTTATAACTCTTCTGTCTAGACTTTGTTTTATCGGAGTGAGGACTGTGACTTTTTCAGGGAACAGACTTGATCATAGGGAAATTTTTGCATGATACTAATCTGATGCCACGGTTCCCTATTATATACAGGGGGTCTCCAAGATACAGACTAGCGCATTACATTGGTACTGTCAAAAGTTTCTCACATTTTACCAAAAGGCAAACCGTTCTGGAGGAGGTTTGGAGCGCACTTCTCCAAAGTTCGGGACCTACTGTATACAGTGATCCCTCCTGCCAGAGCTCGTAGTGCACAAACGACAGATGTTGCAGACACAGGATAGGAAGTAGTCCAGATAAATTGACTTTAAGAAGTAATATCCTGAAAATGATCTTAAAAAAAATATAGATGACAGGCTCGTAATATGGGGGTAACATTGGACACAATGGTCCTTCTATTGCCTTATGTGTTGTCTACAGCCGTACGTTGTAACATAAGTGAATCGCTATCTTGTGGGGGACTAAGTCTTGAATCGAAGGGTCTGAAATGAAAAAATATCACATGAAGCAGCGGACGCAGTGAGGGAATGCTCGAGGGCTGGCCATTTGCTCACTCGGTCACACAAAGACTTGCTTCTCTGGATAGAATAAGTCTGTTTTGCACATACAGACGTCTTGTGTGCAGTCACCGTCCATCGTGCAGTCACGTCCGCTCCAACCACCAGTAAAATCAGGGGCTCATTGATGACTGCAGAACTGGTTTTACTGGTTACGCTCTCAAAGTGTCACTGTTTGCATCTAATTTACATTTTTTTTATATGTATGCAGTGAGAAGTTGTACCACATGATCCTAATAGAGGATGTCAAACATGTTTGCATGTGAGATAATATAATAATAAATTTTATTTCTATAGTGCCGACATATTCCGCAGCACTTTACATTTCAGTGGGGATTTGTACAGACAATAGACATTACAGCATAACAATAATCACATAGATCATAACAGATACCAAGAGGAATGAGGGCCCTGCTCGCAAGCTTACAGTCTATGAGGAAAGAGGGAGACACGAAAGGTGGGTGGTAACAGCTGCCCTGATTGTATGGACCAGCCATAATGTTAAGTGTGTATCAGTACAGACACATAGGGCTAATGGATGCATAAAGCATGTGGGAACATGATGCAGGGAACCTGGTTATGGTAAAACTTTTGGCTGTGCCACCCAGGGATAGATTAGGTTAATGTGTTGAGGCGGTAGGCCAGTCTGAATAAATGTGTTTTCAGGGCACTCTTAAAATTGTGGGGATTGGGGACTAATCGTATTGACCTGGGAAGTGCATTCCAAAGAATTGGCGCAGCACGTGTAAAGTCTTGAAGACAGGAGTGGGAGGTTCTGACTATTGAGGATACTAACCTCAGGTCATCAGCAGAACGGAGGGCGCGGGTAGGGTGGTAGACTGAAACAAGGGAGGAGATGTAGGGTGGTGCTGAGCCATGGAGGGCTTTGTGGGTGAGGGTAATAAGTTTATACTGAATTCTGGAGTGGATGGGTAGCCAGTGAAATGACTGGCACAAGGTAGAGGCATCGGTGTAACGATTGGCGAGGAATATGATCCTGGCAGCAGCATTCAAATCATAGAATCATAGAATCGTAGAGTTGGAAGGGACCTCCTGGGCCATCTGGTCCAACCCCCTGCTCAAAGCAGGATTCGCTAAAACATCCCAGTTAGATGTCTGTCCAGCCTCTGTTTGAAGACTTCCATTGAAGGAGAACTCACCACTTCTCGTGGCAGCCTGTTCCACTCATTGATCACTCTGTCAAAAAGTTTTTTCCAATATCTAATCTGTGTCTCCTCCCATTCAGCTTCATCCCATTGCTTCTAGTCTTTCCTTGTGCAAATGAGAATAAAGTTGATCCTTCTACAATGTGACAGCCCTTTAGATATTTGTAGACAGCTATTAAGTCTCCTCTCAGTCTTCTCTTTTGCAAACTAAACATTCCCAAATCCTGCAACCTTTCCTCATAAGACAGGGTTTGCAGACCGGTCACCATTCTGGTCGCTCTTTTCTGAACTTGCTCCAGTTTGTTGATGTCTTTTTTAAAATGTGGTGCCCAAAATTGGACACAATATTCCAGATGAGGTCTGACCAAAGAGGAGTAGAGGGAAATAATTACTTCACGTGATCTAGACTGTATGCTTCTGTTAATACATCCTAGAATTGCATTTGCCTTTTTTGCTGCTGCATCACACTGTTGACTCATATTCAGTCTGTGATCTATTAGTATACCCAAGTCTTTTTCACATGTGCTGTCACTTAGCCCTATTCCTCCCATTCTATATATGCTTTTTTCATTTTTATTGCCCAGATGTAGTACTTTGCATTTCTCCCTGTTAAAAACCATTCTGTTAGTTGCTGCCCACTTCTCCAGTTTATTTAAATCTTTTTGAATCCTCTCTCTCTCTTCTCTAGTATTAGCTATCCCTCCTAGCTTTGTGTCATCAGCAAATTTAATCAGTTTACCCTCAATTCCTTCATCTAAATCGTTGATAAAGATGTTGAACAATACAGGGCCCAGGATAGAGCCCTGTGGTACCCCACTTGAGACATTCTTCCAACTGGATGTACAGCCATTTACGACCACTCTTTGGGTCCGATCACTAAGCCAGTTATGAATCCACCTAACAGTTGCCTTGTCCATTCCATACTTAGTCATTTTTTCAATAAGGATTGTATGAGAGACTTTGTCAAATGCTTTGCTGAAGTCAAGATATACTATATCTACAGCATTTCCTTGATCCACCCAATCAGTAATACCGTCATAGAAGGAAATTAAATTAGTCTGACATGACTTATTAGTTACAAACCCATGCTGACTCTGTTTAATCACTTCATTCTTATCCAGGTATTGACATACATGTTGTTTAATAATTTGTTCAAAGATCTTTCCTGGTATAGAAGTCAGACTCACCGGCCTATAGTTGCCTGGGTCCACCTTCTTCCCCTTTTTGAAGATAGGAACAACATTTGCTCTTCTCCAGTCTTCTGGCACATCTCCTGTTCTCCAAGAATTTTCAAAGATTATGGAGAGGGGTTCAAAAATTTCTTCTGCTATCTCCTTCAGTACTCTGGGGTGTAATTCATCTGGACCTGGAGACTTGAATTCATTTAGGTTAGCTAAGTGTTTCCTCACTATCTTTCTGTTTATAGATATCCTGGATTCTTCTATTCCCTTAATAGGACAGTGAATAACAGTTGATGTTACATTTCCTTTCTGAGAGAAAACAGATGCAAAATAGGAATTTAAAAGTTCAGCTTTCTCAACATCCTGTCTTACCATTTCATCATTTTCATCCTGTAAAAATCCTATAGCATCTTTGACTTTTCTTTTACTTTTGACATATCCCCAAAATCCTTTATTATTGCTTTTGACATCTCTTGCAAGCCTCAATTCATTTTCAGCTTTAGATAATCTGATTTGTGCCCTGCAGGTTCTGCAGACAGCATTATATTCTTCTTTAGATATGCCTCCCTCTTTCCATTTTATAAACATTTTTTTCTTCCTTTTTAGCATGTGCTTAATTTCTGTGTTCATCCATCCTGGTTTCCTTAAATGCTTCCTATTCTTCCCTCTTTTCAGAATTGTTAACAACTGTGCTTTGAGAATTTCATTTTTCAAGATTTCCCATCCTTCCTGGACATTTTTGTCTTTAAGGATATCCAGCCATTGGATCCCTCCAATTCTCTTTCTGAATCCCTTAAAATCTGCCTTTCTGAAATCTAACCTTGACGTCTGAGTCTTCACAGGTCTTCCGCAGTTATCCAAAATTCTAAAATAGCATGGTCGCTACCTCCTAGGGTCCCAGCCACTTTTACCTCCTCAACCATTTCCTCCCTGTTTATAAGGATTAGATCCAAGGTAGCAGTTCCCCTTGTTTTCTCCTTTACCTTTTGGAAGATAAAGTTGTCAGCAAGAGAGGATAAGAATTTCCTTGACCTGTTAGTTTTGCCTGAGAGAGATTCCCAACAAATGTCTGGATAGTTGAAATCTCCCATGACAACTATGTCATATTTTTTGGAGAACTTGGCCATTTGATGCATAAAGAGTTCATCCATATCTTCAGCTTGCACAGGCGGCCTGTAGTAAATGCCTACAATGGTGTCCTTTCCATTGTTCTGTCCTTGTATTCTTACCCAAACAGTTTCCACAGAACTCCCAGTCTCTGAAGCTTCAATCTCTGTGCAGATATACGTGTTTCTAACATACAATGCGACACCCCCTCCTCGTTTATCAAGTCTGTTTCTTGCAAATAAGTTGTATCCTTCTAGTCTTGTATTCCAATCATGTGTATTGTCCCACCAAGTTTCAGTGATTCCAATGACATCATATTTCTTTTCCTGTGTTAGTAGTTCCAATTCTCCTTGTTTGTTGCCCATGCTTTGTGCATTAGTATAGAAACATTTTAGTTTGTGATTGGTTTCTCTTTCTCCAATATTTTTATTAATTAGATTCTTTCGTCTTTGTTCTTCCTTTCCACTTCTAATAGCAGAGTTCTCAATAGCATTTGTCAGGTGTATGGCTTTTTCTGGTCTTTTGCTTCCCTTCCCATGTTGTTCTAGTTTAAAGCTCTCCTTACAAGTGTAGCAAGGCGACTTCCAAATACCTGCTTTCCAGTCTTCGTAAGGTGCACCCCATCTCTAGCAAGTAGTCCATCGTATAAGTAGTTCACTCCGTGATCCAGAAATCCAAATCGTTGCTGATGGCACCATCGACGTAGCCAGTTGTTCACCTGCAGAATCTTATTCCACCTCCTTGTTCCATGGCCATCCACTGGGAGGATGGAAGAGAAGACCACCTGCGCTCCCAGTTCTTTCACTTTCTTGCCTAAGTCTTCAAAGTCTCTTCAAGATAGATTGGAGGGGGAGAGTTTGGTAAGAGGGAGACCGATTAGAAGAGAGTTACAATAGTCGAGACGAGAATGAATAAGAGAAACAGTCAGCGTTTTTGCAGAGTCAAAAGTAAGAAAAGGTCGAATTCTAGAAATGTTTTTGAGGTGCAGATAACAAGAGCGAGCCAGTGATCGGATGTGGGGGACAAATGAAAGCTCGGAGTCAAGTATGACCCCAAGACAGCGGGCATGTTGCTGGGGAGTAATAGTGGAACCACACACGGAAATGGCAATGTCGGGTATAGGTACATTAGTAGAGGGAGGAAACACAAGGAGTTAAGTCTTTGACAGGTTCAGTTTCAGATATAGTGAGGACATAATGTTAGACACAGCGTTTAGACAATTGCCGGTGTTTTCTAGAAAGGCTGGAGAGATGTCAGGAGAAGAAGCGTATAATTGGGTGTCGTCAGCATAGAGATGGTACTGGAAACCAAATCTACTGATTGTTTGACCAATAGGGGCAGTGTACAAGGAGAAGAGGAGGGGGCCTAGAACTGATCCTTGAGGATCTCTGTATACAGAACATTATACCTGAACCCAGAGGTGTAGCTAGGGGTTCAGCTCAGGGGAGCAAAATATCTGAGTGGCCCCTAACCGGTAACCCTGATTACTATGGTGTCACGTCCTAATATTGGATGTAGGAGAACCAAAGACATACTGATAGGGAATTTAGATTGTGAGCCCCATCGGGGACAGTGATGAAAATGCATGCAAACTGTAGAGCGCTGCGGAATATGTTAGCGCTATATAAAAATAAAGATTATTAAATAAAGATTATTAACCTCAGCAGATGACCGGGCTGTTACTGAAATAAATCACTATGCAAAGATCAACACTGATATTGCCACCATATAGTGCCCACATAGTGGTAGATACCGGATCTGCCGAACATGTAATAGGTCACAGTACAGTTATAGATTGTGACTTACAGCTGACGTTCTTTTTGTTGGAGTCGATCACTTTTCCCATCTGGCCCAGACCGACATGGCGACTTTGTCCAGCCAGGACTCGGCTGTAGAGATTACAGCACAGAGACATCTGACTTCTCACCTTTCCTGCACTGTCTCCATCTATCCCCAACCTGTACAAACTCCTCAACCTGCTGATACCCCAATACTGAGCCTCTTCTGCTGTATGTGTCCCTATTACTGCCCCTACTGTGTGGCACAATAACGGCTCCTCTTACTGCCCCATATTATAATGCCACCACTGTACCGCTTATAGTGTAATTAGGCTATGTAGCCATGTATGCAGAAAATTCCTGACTGAAAACCGGACTCCTTCCCAGAAAACGTGCATGTTTTTCCACGCGTTTTCCGTGTGTTTTTCGCGCGTTTTTTTCGCGTTTATGCATTTTTTTCCTGAACATCTCAGAATATAGTTAGAAATGCAGATTTTTTCTAGAAATTAATGAGCATGCTGCGTTTTTTACAGTGATGCATTTTTTTCGTGGAAAAAGCGCATCAATATGCACAAAAAGTGCGGAATTCATTAAAATGAATGGGATGCTTCTTGTAAGCGTTTAAGCGTTTTTGCCGGTAAAAACACTTAAAAAACTGCTTACGTGGGTACACAGCCTAAAACTCCTTTGTGCCCTCCAGATGGTAAAACAGACCTCTAGAACATATTAATGCCCTGTGCAAATGCCCTAGAAAACAGTGCCCACGTTTTGCCCCTAGAAAATAATGCCTTGTGTGCTACTTTGACAGTCACAATAACCAGAGTGCCCTTATAACAGTAGGTGCCCAGTTAACATTAATATTGTCCACTGAGACTTCCCCTGTACAATCCCCTCTACAGTCTGTCACAACTCCGTTATACACAGTATGATGTCACTACAGCTCCACTATAGACTGTATAATGCCCCGAAAACTATATGATGCCTCCACAGTAGTCTCCACACTATATAATGGCCTCTTAGTAGCCCCCACACTGTTTGATGGCTCCAAGACAGTACAATATTCCTACTGTAGCCCACACACTGTATGATGGCCCCCTCACTGTATGATGGTCCCTACAGTAGCCCCTAACCTGTATGATGGCCTACATAGTAGTCCAAACAGTATATTGTCCCCCTTATCAGCCCACACTCTGTAGGAGTGCCTCTTATCAGCTCCCACTCTGTAGGGGGGCTCCCTTATCAGCCCCCACTCTGTATTATGGCCCTGTTATCAGCCCCCACTCTCTAGGTGCCCCCCTTATTAGCCCACTCTCTGTAAGAGGGCCCTCTTATCAGCCCACACTCTGTAGGAGGGCCCCCTTATCAGCCCCCACTGTAGGAGGGCCCCCTTATCAGCCCCCACTGTAGGAGGGCCCCCTTATCAGCCCCCACTGTAGGAGAGCCCCCTTATCAGCCCCCACTGTAGGAGGGCCCCCTTATCAGCCCCCACTGTAGGAGGGCCCCCTTATCAGCCCCCACTGTAGGAGGGCCCCCTTATCAGCCCCCACTGTAGGAGGGCCCCCTTATCAGCCCCCACTGTAGGAGAGCCCCCTTATCAGCCGCCACTGCTGGAAGAATGCCCTCTTATCAGCCCCCCACTCTGTAGGAGGGCCCCCTTATCAGCCCCCACTGTAGGAGAGCCCCCTTATCAGCCCCCACTCTGTTGGAGGGCCCTCTTTTCAGCCCCCACTCTGTTGGAGAGCCCCCTTATCAGCCCCCACTGCTGGAGGAATGCCCTCTTATCAGCCCCCCACTCTGTAGGAGGGCCCCCTTATCAGCCCCCACTGTAGGAGAGCCCCCTTATCAGCCCCCACTCTGTTGGAGGGCCCTCTTTTCAGCCCCCTCTCTGTAGGAGAGCCCCCTTATCAGCCCCCACTGCTGGAGGAATGCCCTCTTATCAGCCCCCCACTCTGTAGGAGGGCCCCCTTATCAGCCCACACTCCGTTGGAGGGCCCTCTTTTCAGCCCCCACTCTGTAGGAGGGCACCACTCTGTAGGGGGGCCCTGTGACTAAAAGTAGCAATTCTGGCATTTCGATTTTAACATTCAGGTTAAATAATGTCATATTTTATTTTATTGGGAAAGGGATGATACAACAGACTTTTATTCATAGTTTCTTAATATTATTTAAAGCTTTTTTTACCCCTCCTGTAGGGATTAGAACCTGCAATATTTTTGTCGTTTGTACTTTATATACTTAGTTATTCTTGTGTACAGTAAAATTTGTGCTCTCTCATGAAGTCCAGTCACCGGCTTGGCTGTTAGCAGCACAAAGATGGCCACTATGTGGGGGGCTTAAGCAGGCCATCAATTGCAATAACGATCTTTCGGCAGCCCGCTATTGCTTTGTGAGGGGTGAGGAGGATGATGATGGCATTTTAAATAATGCAATCCATTTGGCATGCCAATTCAGGAGGCCAAGATCTTGCACAGCTGCACCGAGGAAAAAATAAAGAATTTATGGCAGCTGTAATGTGCAAAGGATAAGACGTAAGATTAGTCCGTCACTAGGACCCTTTCAGTTAGGAGGGTTGTTCCATCAGAGATGACCAGCATCTCGGGGCATTGAGCTGGTTATCCCAGGTCCCACAGCTGATGTAGGAAGCCAGCGATGAAATATTACATGGCGGCCACTGAGACCTATGTCCATACATAACACTTGGAAGGTTCGAGTCCGCCAGATCGGGAACTTGTGTATTCAGTGCTTGCAGTTTATGTAACGTGTTTTCTCTTTTTCCAGGCTTTGTGTGGCTGCTCCATCACTGTGCCCACCTTGGACGGCCGCAACATCCCCATGAATATAAATGAAGTTATTAAGCCGGGAATGAGACGAAGGATTATTGGGTACGGACTCCCTTTTCCAAAAAGCCCTGATCAACATGGAGATCTTCTGGTCGAGTTCGAGGTCATTTTCCCAGACAGCATTCCACAGTCGTCAAAGGAGATCCTGAAACGGCACCTGCCTGCGTCCTAGAGGACGCCAAAAGCACCAAGTGGTCTCCGAACAAACTCCATAATCCTAGAGCGTACGGCCAGCCGTCCATCCGCACCACCCCAGTGTCTGGACTGCTGTATGTGTGCAGTATATAACCCTGCGGAGGAAGTTTTCTGCTGTTGCCATTTTTGGGGGGTTTCACAGGCTTACTAATGACGGCTGTTTACTGTAGGAGCATTTCTGTTATTGCGCAGCTGGTCATTATATCAAGAAGCTTGCAAGTAGTATAATGGTGATGACGCGAACCCTGTGTAGCGGTAGTTCTTATATATTAGATTGTCGGTATATTCAGCATCCGGCCTTCATCTTGCACGGCCTTAAACAAGCGTCGGTGTGAGTTTCAGAGCTTTGCGCATTTATCGAATAAGGAACTAATTCAGATATAACCCATTTATAGGCCTGTAAGAAGTTCACCAAGGGGCGTGAGTGACCGCAACCTTGTGTAACGTGCCAGACGTTCCCTGGCTTGTGATTCCTCTCAGGGCGGCTTTGCTTCAGATGAGGCGCTTGACTTGAACATAACAGATACGCCATATTTACTGTCTCTTTGTACTCTTTTGGTCCAAATTTCTACTTCTGTGCACCTTCTTCACTACAAGACTCTAATGCACTCTAGTGACTGTCCGATCGTCCGGACCTCTCACTCCAGGTTGGCTCCTCTGCTGCAGGTGCCCCACTTTCTGCCACTTATTGCTCCAGCAAGCCTCTGTACACACTTGCCTCTCAGGCTCTTCTCTCTGGATCACTCTTCACTTTTACAATGGTCACCCAGGGCTATAACTCACGGGGCATTTAGCCTGTGAGCTTGAAGCCGCGGACAGTCACCACTCGTCTGCCAACTATGTCATCCCTCTGTCTTTTTTGCCACTGACCATGTCAGGTCTCTCTTCAACCTTGACTCTTGTCTTTCCACAGGGAGGGTTGCTACTAGAGCAGTGTCTTCCCCCTTTCCTTACAGGCAGACCAGGTTGCCTCCTCCGGGGCAATCTGTCCTATGTAATATACCGTATCGGGCAGTAGCTACGAGACCTGGACTGTATCTGCTCGTGTAGCTTCTCTCCGCTCCACCAGCTCTCTGCAACTGACCTATAATGAATGGAAACCGGCCCCCAAATAATATAAGCTATCCTCTTCTCACCTGAGCAACCTGCAAACCTAGCACCTAACTACCCATGCTGGCATGGCTCTGCAGACATGACACACACAATGCACGGAGCGTCAGTCTAGGCGGGGGCCGAAGAAACAGAATTAGAAGGTCAGTCTTCCTTGTAGGAGGGTTAGCAGGAAATTTCCATCCCTCTTACAGGCCTTTATACAAGTAGCAAATAACATTAGAAGTTAGACTTCCGACTGAATAAATGTGCAGTGTGGGGGTGCAGGATTATGGGGGAGTCAATCAATTGGTTCACAGGTATCGCATGTGTATGGCCAGAGTGCAAACAGCTGCTCTATGGGACAATGCGGGGTAACTTAAATGGGTAACTTAAAGGGGGACTCTGGTTTGTAGAGGGGGAGGGAGGCACTAAGCACTAATAATATCTTGTTATATGTAAAGGTCCCCAAAAAACTTAGATAGTGGGCACCCGACTACCCCATACACACACGCTCGGAAGTGAAAGGGGAGCGAGCTGCCACTAGACACCTCTGGCTGTGGAAAGGACCGGGTCGTGCTGCCTCATCCTTTCACGTTTTAGGGGAGAATCGGAGACCCCCATTTACTTTGATCAGTTGGTCCCAACGAAATTGGGAATTAGAATGAATCTAGTGTATGTGGTCCATAAATGTAGACATGGGGCCTCGCGGCGTTGGCCTTATCGTGGCCCACGTTTCTGTTAAAGGGATTGTTTGAAAAGCTCCCAATTCTGTGCTTCGTTTTGTCCATAGTACTGATTTAGTATTGCAGCATTAATGGAGCTGAGCTGCAAAATCAAGCGCAGTTCATGGACAAGAGGGCTGGATGGATTACAGGACCCCCCCCCTCCAGTCTCAGTTTTGGCTGTACCCCTTGAGCCTGTGAATTTCATCAGGAAAGGAGAACCATCTAATTGTCAGGGAAAGAAGGACAGGTCATGTTGAATTAGGCTTCTGGCATTGACTTCCATTCTGTCCATTTGGAATATATGCGCTCTGAGGTGAGTGTGCATATATATGTGGTGCCCATCTAGAAATACCATTGGTAGTGTTCTGGCGCTCAGCTCTCAGCTACTGAAACTGAATGGCCAGCTTTAGTATCCATTTTTATTGAAAGTGTAACTAAGGCTTTAATTTTTTTTATATGCTGCAGTCAATGTCGTAATTAGAGTCTGATAGGCCCCGATGCAAAATTTGGACCTGCCCCCCCCCTCTTATTCCCTTAGCATGTTGGCCCTTGTAGCCTTCTAAATGCTATGAAGACATAAGTGTTGCCCCCCTTCATTATGTTATAATGTCTCCCATCCTGTACTATTATACTCCATCCTGGGCCCCCTCCATGTATATATCCCCCAACCTTGTAGATATCCCCCATTCTGGGACGCTTGTCTCCTATCATGGTATATATGCCCCCTATTCTTGGACCCATCCTGGTATGTATGTCCCCTATCAATTCTGGGACGCTTCCTGGTATATACGTCCCCATCCTAGTATATATGTCTCCTATCGTGGTATGTATTGGACCCATCCTGGGGGGGGGACATATATACCACGCCCCCTATCCCTGGACCTATCCTGGTTTACATGTCCCCCATCTTCATATATATATATATATATATATATATATTCCCAATCCTTGTATATATATATCCTCTATCCTGGTATATATACCCCATGCTGGGCTCATCCTGGTATATATGTGATCTATCCTGGTAAATATATACACCATCCTGATATGTCACCCATCCTGGTATGTATGTCCCTTATTCTGGGCCACATCCTCACATCTTGGTATATATGCCCCCCATCCTTGACTCCTCCTAGTTTACATGTCCCCAAACCTAGTATATATGTAATAATAATAATCTTTATTTTTATATAGCGCTTTACAGTTTGCACACGTTATCATCACTGTCCCCGATGGGGCTCACAATCTAAATTCAGTATGTCTTTGGAATGTGGGAGGAAATCGGAGTGCCCGGAGGAAACCCACGTAAACACGGGGAGAACATACAAACTCCTTGCAGATGTTGTCCTTGGTGGGATTCGAACCCAGGACTCCAGCGCTGCAGTGCTATCCACTGAGCCACCGTGCTGCCTGTGTCTCTTATCCCTGGACCCATCCTGGTATATATGTCACCCATCTTGATATATGTCCCCTATCCAGGTACAGTATATATGTGATCCATCCTGGCATATACACACACACACACCCCATCCCCATTTATTTTTTATTTATTTTTCTCATTTATATAGCGCTATTAATTCCACAACACTTTACAGACATTATCATCGCTGTCTCCGCTGGGGCTCACAATCTACATTCCCTATCAGTCTTTGGAGTGTGTGGGGAAACCAGAGTACCCGGAGGAAACCCACGCAAACACGGGTAGAACATACAAAGTCCTTGCAGATGTTGTCCTTGGTGGGATTTGAACCCAGGACCCCTGCGCTGCAAGGCTACAGGGTATATGTGTCCCCCCATCCTGGTATATGTGTCCCCCATTCTGGTATATATCCCCCCATCCTGGTATATATCCCCCCATCCTGGTATGTGTGTCCCCCATTCTGATATATGTGCCCCATCCTGGTAAATATATATATCGTCCAATCGCTGTTGTTCTTTAACACATAAAACAAAATGATCCTTCTCACCTTCCTCCGCTCCCACGCCGTTCGGTGTCCTCTTCTTTAGCTGGCACAGAAGCCGGCAGCTGACTTCTGCGTGCAAGCCTCTGATTGTCCGGCAGATTGTATTGTGGTGCTGGGACGTGGCGGGTCTACACAACGTTCAAGTGGCTACAACATATATTAAAAAAGAACTTTTAAAAGTTTAGTTAAAGACATTCACGCACAGCTGTTGGACGCGTCAGGAATGTAATTACCTTTTTGCTCGCACTCAGGGACGTCATTCGCTCTGCTTGTAGCCCAAACTACCGACAACGGAGTCCAAACACCATGAAGTTCTGGCGGCTGCTGCTCCCGCTGTTCTGCACCCGTCGAATGCTCTTTCGCAGCAGAGTCATCGTGTTTCGGCTGATACAATGCACTTTACAATAGAAAAAATTATATATATATATATATTTTGTTACATGAGTAAAAGAAAGTTGTGGCCGTATCCTGCACCACGCTGGAGTATATGTCCCGGGTTCATAGGTGGAAGGGACTGAGAATGAATCTTCTGTGCCTTGTTTTATTAAAAGTCTTCGCTTTGTGACTGTTTTATTTCATTTATTTTCAGACTCCGAAGGTTTTTATAAGAGTATTGTATGTTTCATTGTTTTTCTTGTCAAGGACGGCAGATGCCGTAATATTAGTATCTCTATCTTACTGCAGTCATAATTCTGAAATCAGCGACCACAGACAGTGCTGAATAGGAAGGCTAGGTGTCGGAGTATAGGAGATTCTGAATTATTGGACTGCTCCTGAATAATAGAATAAATTTATAAAGGGATTGGGCAATGACGTCTGTTTGTTCATAGGACTGTCCATGGCGGCCATGTAACACTTCCTTTATATGGCTGGGTGGAATTTTCAAGTTTAAAGGGGTTGTCTACTTTGAAAAAATGCAGTAGAGACATTGTACAAAAATATACATATTTTTGTTTTTCTGCCCTGGAAGTGGTTAAGACTCGTTTCACACTAGCGTTTATACAACGCCGCTAAGCCCCGCCCCCTGCCGGCTCCCTGCCCACCCCATCCGGTCATCGCCGCCTACTATCGCACATGGACGCTTGCGATCTGCGCACCCTATCTTTAGCATAGGGTGCGTAGATCGTGCGCTAGTAGGATTTTGGCGTGCGCTGCACACTTTTGAAGGTGCGCCGTGCGCGCCTAAATGCAACATGCTGTGTTCGGCGCGCACGGGCGCACCTTCAAAAGTGTGCAGCGCACGCCAAAATCCTACTAGCGCACGGCCAGCGCACGATCTACGCACCCTATGCTAAAGATAGGATGCGCAGATCGCAAGCGTCCATGTGCGATAGTAGGCGGCGATGACCGGATGGGGCGGGCATGGAGCCGGCAGGGGGTGGGGCTTAGTGGCGCCGTGCGCTGCGTCGAATAAACGCTAGTGTGAAACTAGCCTTAGTTATTGGTTTCTCAGGACACAGGAAAGTAGGACCTTTCCCTTCCTGGTTGCGATGGCATCAGGTCAGGTGACTACTGCTTTAGTCCTTCTTCTTTGGCTGGGTCCTTCACTGGAGGAAGATCTGGCTAGTCCCGTGTTTGAGACTCTTAAATGAGGTTCCACGGACTTTATTTGCATATTCTTTGGTAATGTGACATGGTGATGACGTAATAGGTGGAGCACATCAATCAGGGAATTGGAAGAAGGACATGAACCGAGGAAGCGGCGTACGTACCGATTTTGATGTTGAAGGCACACCCCAACCTCTGCCTGGAAATGGACCATACTGAAGTAGACCACCCACTTTTAAGACCTTTTTTGGCACAGGATAGCTGAAAATTTTCTGAGATTTTACCTTGAAAATCAAGAGTCTCATAAAATCCAGGACTGTTGGCAACTATGAAGCTGTGACGCCGTATGGTGAGAAACCGGGAGGAGGAGAATAATGTAGGAGCCGAGACCACGTGATGTGGTGGCAGAGCGCAATAGGGGGCATGATGATCCAGAAGGGCCAGGACTTATAGGGTGGTCACCTGACCAGAAGAGCAGGAAGCGGAGAAGTTTCTTGTGTGTATAGCGACCAAAAACCAACAGCAAAAAGTGCTAGAAGTATTGACAATTTGTGATTAATGTATATTGGAGAAATGTATATTTTAGATACATATTTTCCTTTCAATGCAAATTTTTCAGAGTTGACAATCCCTTTAACATCTGATCCCTCGTTTTCAATACAAATATGGGTCTTATATCAATGCAATCTGCTGCTCGAGTCGTGAATACATTCCGTCCTTGCCTTCGTTTTGTCCTCATGAAGCCTTTCCGCCTCTGATCGTTGGATCTCTACCAGTTAAAGGTTCGCGCCTTATAAGGTTTCTGTTTACAGGATCCCAAGTAACACCCGGAAAATAGACAGACAGTGATGTATCTGCAGAGTATGTAATGCTGCACAGTCTCATCGCCAGGCTCCAGCGGATACGATAGTGCAGTTGTATCATGTATATGTCTGTCTATCTGACCATGGGCTGAGTGTGTGATTTTGGGAGTTTAGCTCTATTCATTTCAATTGAGCTGCAGTATCAGATACATCCTGTAGACAGGGGTGGCGCTGTTTCCAAAATAAAGCAGACGTTCTAACCAATGAGAACCTCTCTAAAGCTTCACTACTTTATTGACAAGTTTGAATGGATTTAGTTTTAGGACTGTGTCCTCTTGAGAACCTTGTCACACTTTTTCAGGATCCGTGTAGAGCAGAGATTAAACTTTTACATTACTTGTAAGTCTCTTGGTGTCTCATTACATTTCCATTCTTACCAAATGGCCCAGAGTTTCCAGGTCCTCCACTACCAATAATGTAATCCCACACTAAGGGTGTTTCCACGGTCAGGAAAAGCTGCGGATTGGACGCTGCATACAGCCGCAGCGTCCAGATGTTACAGCATAGTGGAGGGGATTTTATGAAATTATTCGTTCAAAGACGCAGGTGGCAGACCTGCGTATACGTACATGCGGCGCGTCTTTTTAGACCACAGTATGTCTATCTTGCGGACACGCTCTGTCTCCGCAAGATAAATAACAGTCTATGTATAGGGTGCAGGGATTCCGCATGTGTTCAATGAACACATGCGGAATCACCGCGCGTACAAAAGCCGGCAGCGCTTTGGGCGGAGCTGTGTCCAAAGAGCTGCCATTACGGAACGTGGAGACAAACCCAAAAGTGGGTGTTCTAGGTTAGGTCAGGGGCGTAGACATCCAGCCAGTGGGTCTCCGGAATTCCTGGGGCAGTTGGCAAGTACAGTATATATTTCATAATGTCTCGTAGTGCCAGTGCCTACATGCTGGATCACAGGTCACCCCCTTTTTGTGCCAACTTTATATTTTAAAATGCCACTAAATGATGATGGAAATTGTTAAAAAATGCTGCAAGGTGAAAAAGACGCCACAAATCTGTAGATGAATGCAATCATAATGGCCACCATACACATCACATAGATGTCGGGCAAACAATAATTTGTCCAACAGCGATCTCTCCTAAGGCCGGAGTCACACTGGCGAGGAATACGGCCGAGTGAGAGGCGCTAAAAGCACGCATTAGACACGGACCAATGATTCTCTATGGGGTCCCTCGCACCAGGCGTAAATTTCTCATCCGTATCCTACGCTCCGTGCCAATCGCAGCATGCTGCGATTGTCAGCGTACTACGCTCGTAGTACGCCAATGCAAGTCTATGGGTGCGCAAAAAATATAGATTACACACGGAACACACGTGTGACCTGCGAGCAATACTCAGGTCTTTTGGCTGGTGACAGGAAATGGGCCAATCCATCATCAGGAAGCCTAGACATGCAAATGAGCTCAAAAAGTGCTCCAGACATCCAGGAAGTACGCCTCCACGGAGTACGGCAGCAGCATGGCGTCCACTTACATAAATGTGGAGATGCTCATTGTCCTGGTGCAGGAGCGTCCCGAAATGTGGGACCCACGCGATGCAAATTATGCTAACCGGACAAGAAAGGAGGCGTCATGGAGGCGCATCTGTCGCCAGATGTACCATGACTTTGGTGACCGACCACGTGATGAGCAGCATAAAATTCGTAAGTGCAACGCAAAACATCATTAACCTTAGCGCGCAAGAAAAAAGGAATCTAGAATCAGCACCCCCCTTCCTGTGCATGTACTTTTAGCCTCATGAGGCCGTTACATTTGGATGTGACACGTGGCTTCACACAGCCATAATTAGGGGTTAGGCCACAAGCTCCTCATCCTCCTAGCCAAACAAATTATTTTAAGTGTAGCTAATGAGACCCTGTGTATCTGCCCATTTACATATGCCACCATGGGTAGAAAGCACACCCCAGAAGGCCCCATGCCTAGACTACTGGTAGAAAATGTGACCTCTCAAATATGTGAATTTTACAATATTTCCTGTCACATTGCAGTGGAAGATGTGATGAAACGCTGGCGAAGCATCCGGGACCAGTTCCGCCGGGAACGCCAGCAGCGGTCCAGGAGGGCGGATGTTGGATACGTAAAAAGGAAGTACATATACTATGACCGGCTGTCCTTCCTCGCCCCAATTCTGGATCTGAGACCGTAAGTACATACCTCACACCACATTACACAAATACTTTACAGGGACAAAAATATTGATGTATTTTTGGCTCTGTTCTATTTCATAACAGAACTCAATCCAACCTTACGGATCGAGGAACGGCCTCAGAGGCAGAGCCCATTATAGATCCTGTAGGGGATGAGGTGGCTGGTCCATCTCCCCCTACAAGAAGGATGGCTGAAGATGAGGCATCACAGGACAACACAATGGCTGGCCTACACACAACACCACCAGGACGGTCTGCTGCTGCCACCTCACCCATCCTGGAAGAGCCGGGCAACTTGAGCAGCAGCCCAACTGCCCAGATCAGGTCCTCCTCACAGGCTGCTCTAGCATCACGGCGAACAAGAAGGCGCCAGGTCACTATTCAAGAGAGCAGGACCAATGTGGACACAGGGGTGCTCAATTATTTGTCGAGAGTAACTACAGATGATGGGCAGGAGGCCTATGCACGTAGCCTCACCCTTTATCTCCGTGCCCTTACCCGTGAGGTCAGGCTCCGTATTAGGGGATGTATTCAGATCCTGCTTGATGCAAGCACCCCCCCCAATACCCCATATGAGGTTTTTGAATTTCTGGAGAGGTGGCAGCTCTCACCACAAAATCTAATGCGCATGAGACCATCCACACAGATGCTTGCTCAAGCAGGGTCCGAACAGCCCCTAATACGTGGCCCAACACCTCAACCCCTTCCTCCCCCTACCCAACCTTCTATTCCGCAGCCCCAAATGTCAGCCTCAAGCCAACCCCACCAATATGGCCACTTGTACCCACCCAGTGGTGGAGGCTGGTCCCAACCTGGTTGGGGACGATCTGGCTATCTTGGTGGGTATGAGCCACGTGCCTACCAGAGCCAACAAGAAGCCCCTCACCATCATCATTACTCTGGCCAGTATCCCCAACAGTCCCAGGAGGCAGGACAATTCCAGCATCATCGGCAACAGTATGGCCCCACACAGGGCGATGTTGGCCACAGTGTCCAGCAGCACCCACAGGCTGTTCTTCCACGTTCCCCTTCCCCAACCTATGAGGATTTTTGATTCTGATGGCGGGAGATGTCCAGTGAGTTTTAACTGGTGCTCCAAATAGAAAGGAAAAAACAGGTGTTCTCCATCACCAACATTTTGTACAGAATTTAACATTCTCATTTTTAAACAATGTTTTCCAAACATATGAAACAATCCATCATGACAGGCAAGGCTACCTCACGCCTTTCAGACAGATATTACATGTGTGTACAAAAGAGAATATTTCAACGCGCTATACTGTAAAATGAAAGGATGAAAATACACTATTCACTTGCTAAGGCCTAGGAAAGGCATGCTGGCCTTAGTGAAGTAGTCACCTTTTTTGGTAGCAATCTCTAGTAAAACTATTCAAGGCGACCAGCATTCAGAATATCACGCTCTCTCTATGTCTTAACAAGTGAGTTTTGTATTTTCATCCTTTCCAGTATAGCATGCTTAAATATTCTCTGTTCTACAGACAGGTAATATCTGTGTGAAAGATGTGAGGTAGCCTTGCCTGTCATGGTGGAATCTTTCTATGATTGGATAACATTATGAGGAAATGTGAGTGTTATCTTTTAGCATTTCTTTTGGTGATGGAGCTTACCTTTTTTTGGCAAATCTAGTTTAATCTAGTCATCTTTGTTGCTGTTTTGTTATGTAATGTTAATTTTACACCAAGTTAAAGAAGGCACAAAGGGTCATTTTGCCCATTGCCAAAATGTTCTTATGGCAATATTATGTTTGCCTTTAAGCAAACCAAAAAAAAAAAAGGCAAAACTAAAAATTTGTCTACTCTAGTTAACGACTCTGTGTGATTTTTCACAATCCCTCACAACATACTAACAGACACCAACCAATGCAATGAAACACTCATAGAATCATAAAGGCTTGAGTAATATATATTTAGACACAATTAAAGAAACAAATTATAACACAGACACAGCATGCTCTTGCCAAGAAGTTGCCCCCTCAGGTGAGATAAAGTAATTAGTGAAAATATCACGCACTTTTAGGCCAGAGAGCGGTCTACGTTGAGGGTTCATAGGTGGTCTCACCCTGCGCACATTGTCCGGCCTACGCACAACACCATCAGAGGAGGAACAGTCATGTATCCTGGTGAAGTTATGCAGAACAACACAGGCTTTCACAACTTCACTCACATTTTGCTCACTCAACTGAATGGCAGACTGGAGTACCCGCCATTTGGCACAAAGAATCCCAAAGGAACACTCCACCAGTCGCCGAGCACGTGATAGGCGCAAGTTAAAAATTCCGCGCCTGTGGTCAAGGTTGCGCCGGGGATATGGCCTCATGACATTGCGCGATAACTGAAAGGCCTCATCTGCCACAAGGACATAAGGGACTGATTCTTCAGGGAAGCCTGGTAGCTGGCGTGGTGGTGGTAGATCCAACTGGTTGGTGCGTAGCCGCCGAGCCATTATGGAAGTATTGAAGACTCGACAGTCTCCCATCCTTCCATAGGCCCCAATGTCAACAATTATAAACTTGCATTGAGGGTCTACCAGAGCCAACAATACAACAGAAAAGTATTGTTTATAATTGAAGAATTGGGAGCCAAAGTTCGGCGGCTTACGCACCCTGATATGTTTGCCATCCAGGGCCCCAATACAATTTGGAAACTGGCATTCCTCCTCAAAGTCCCTTGATATCCTCAACCAGTCTTCCATCCTGGGCTCGGGCATGACCACTTGATGGAGTCTTGTCCAGATTTCTGCACATGTAGACCTCACTATGCCTGAAATGGTTGATTTTCCTATGAGAAACTCATGGTGGAGGGCGGCATAAGACAGGCCAGAGGACAGGAAGCTGTAGGACAACAGAAATTGTTAAGTTTAGAATGCCAAAAGTCCAAAAAAATCAGTTACATGCCGACCAAACTTGGTAGGAATTGAGATAGAAGAACACACACATATTTGGTGGCACAATGACTAAGTGATATGCAGGACATATTAGATGTAACATTGTGCTGTGTCAGGTGAAACATATTTGGAGTAAGATGAGGGCATTAAACTTTGTCCAAGAAGGCCAAAAAACATAATTTAGCACACACATTATGAACATAGAGAATGTGGTTGTGTAGTACATACCGTATTGTGAGTAGAAGTCGCTCCTCTGCAGATATCGCTTTGCGCATCCTTGTGTCCTGAAAGGTGATCCCAGGGCGCACTGTCTCCAAGAGTCGATCAAATGTGGAAATGCTCATGCGACAGTACTGGTAACATTTCTCCGGATGCTCCCGCAGAGAAGAATAGAGGCGGTGAAAATGACCTCTTGTGAGTCGTTGCCTCAAAAGTGGATGGACCCACATGCGTCTCCTCCTCCGCGGATCCACTATCACTGGGTATGGTTGCCCAAAGCGCCGTGACAAAAGCCAGGTAAAGAGAACCTGCTCAGTTGTATTGAATCTCAGACCCTCTGCCATGCTGCACAAAGAACACCAACACACCTCGTGAAAGCAAGGTGACAAATGGACAGAATGTAGGCAGCCACCTGTTTCTGAGTGTATAAATAGGGTGCAGGCTAATGATTTAAATTGTTTGCAGGCCTCAAAACCGTTAAATGTCCATTGTGCAAGGCTGCGAGAAAATCTCGCCATACAGATTACATACGGATGCACACATGCGCAAAATACGCGACCTCACCTGGCTTACGGATGACCCACGGAGCACTATTTAGGGGTCATTCATCCATATTACGCATGTAAACTACGGAGCGTATTTTGCGCAGGTTAGTGTGACTCCAGCCTAACCCCCCCATACAACACTCAGCTCCCGAGCTCTCTGAGAGCAGCTGCCAGACTCTTCTGTCCTCCAGGCTCCGGAATAAAGGAAGCATACTATTGAGCTTGACAATCTCAAAGACCAGAGAACTCCTTTAAGTGTAAAATGGGGGATCAGTGGAAAAGAAAGACACATGCAGAGTTTCCATAGGTTTCCTCAAGGTTCTCTGGTTTCCTCCCAGCTATATATATATGTACGCTCCTCCAAATACATTTGGCACTGTTCACCTCAGCGCTCTTCATTTAGCCCAACATATGACACAAGCTGCATTGACACGCTGTTTTGAAAATCACAAAAAAAAAAACCCCGAAACGTGAGCCCAAAGTGTGAACGCAGCCAGGGTTGGAAATAATTAAGAGTTGGCATAAGTGAGAAAAAAAAAGTGTCTAACCTCTGCACACCACCAGGACTGACTATTGCTAATAAACCGTCAGTAAGGACTCATCCTCAAAGGTGAGAAACTCGCACGACAATACCCGGCACTATTGAGGTGCGAGACTCGTTCGATTTTCTCGCCTGTGAGTATGAGCCCTAAGTGTTGGAGGTTGTGCTATTTTGGTTGCATTTTTAGGGTCTGTGGCATTTTATGGCTTTTTTTTTTTGGAGTGTGCCCGCTCTTGGTGCCTGCACGTATTTTTCATGCCACTTTCATTTCTATTTTAGTTATTTCTCTCTGTTTTGTTCTCCTTGGATACATTTGTAGCAGGTGACTATCAGAGTGATCCAGAGATACTTCACATGGAACAAACTGACCTCCTACTGCCGGCTGAAAGCGGAGAGCCGGCGCCGCGTGCCAGGACCACTCAGCAACTAAATAAAGAACATCATCTCATCTGTGAGATATGGATATTAAAGCACTCGGCACAAAAAACACACATAAAAGTTTACAAAGTTCTATGGGACACAAACAGCAGCCGCAGATGTTGGGAATTTCTTGTAAATTGATGAGAATAACCCTTTAATGTCAGGTTTATCAACACTGTAGACTTGTGAATCCTCACATCTCGCTTGCTGCGCACTGTGAGGATTCTCCGGACTTGCGGCGGGTGCATGACTGCAAGTATGTGATTCTTGTGGTCACATGCTAACTATATGGGCGCAGCCTCACTTAATGCAAGTGTTTTGAGACCGCGCAGTGCACACGATGGGAGGATTCACAGGTTTGCAGTCACATAAAATAACTGCAGACTTGTAACCTAAGGCTGTGTGCACACGCTACGGATTCTGCTGCGGATTTTTCGCGCTGATTTTGCAAAATTCGCTGGTCAAAAGACCTGCGGTTTATCTGCGGATAAGCCTGCGGTTTGACACCTCTACAATGGAGCAGGTGTGAAACCGCTGCGGATTCTGCACAAAGAAGTGACATGCTGCGGATTTGAAACCGCAGCAAATCGACGCGGAAAAATCCGCACCGTGTGCACTGCGGTTTTTGTTTTCCATAGAATATAAAGGTACTGTACACCGCAGCAAGAACTGCTTCGGATCCGCAGGACCAAAACCGCTGCGGATCCGCTGCATGTGCACACACCCTTAAGCCGAACAACTCCTTTAAATTGTCCCTTCAGAATTGGGTGCAATTATATGAAGCTTTAGAGAAATTACACCAGGACACAATATATTAAATTCTTACAGATTTTTTATTTGCAGCATAAAAACGTGCAGATTTTGGCACAATACCACTTTCAGGAAAGGCCGACGTTCAAATAGAAACCCCATTCTGATGACTTCTCGGTGCACCTTTCATTACATTTGGGTCAGGTGAGTTACATTCCCTCTGGTTTTCCCACTACCAGTCGTGATGTCTATGAATTCTGCTCAGTGATTGAATAGAAATATATTGCAAGGAGTAAATCTGTTCACATTTACTAACAATAAGTTAAGATCTTAAAAATAGTGAAGAATTTAAAGTACTGAATTATCCAAAAGTGCAATATCTTGGAAGATGTGGAATCTCGAAGGCCTTGGTCCTGATGGAATATAGCACAGACAGATGATGAGAATGTTGCAAGGAGAACTGGTAGAGGGAAGCAATGGAGTCTACAGAGTCTGGATGGCAACTGGAGGAGTAGAGTTGTAGACAGAGAAGCCTGACACTCCGAGAAGGGAAGTAAAAAACGCAGAGTTGAGATAACTGCACAACAGAGTAGACTTGTCGGTAAAGCAAAGCCCAGCAGTGTAGCAGAGGCGAGCAATATAGCAGAGTCTGGCGGCACAGCAAAGCAGAGTTTGTGAGGAGACTCACTTGCAGCAGTGTAGTAGAGTCCAGCAGAGCTGGGTGTATAAGGAGACTCACTTGCAGTGGTGAAGCAGAGCTTGGCATAACAGCATAGGTGGGTTTTTCAGGAGACTCACTTGTATCAATGTAGCAGAGTCCAGCAAAATAGCAGAGTTGGGCATGTCAGGGGACTTGCCTGTAGCAATGTAGCAGAGCACAGTGGAACAGCAGAGAGCTGGATATGTCATGAGGGATTGAAAGAAGCAAAGTGGAGGGATATAAGTCCTTGTAAGGGTGTGTGCACACGTTGCGGATTCTGCTGCGGATCCGCAGCGTTTTTGGCCCTGCGGATCTGCAGCAGATTTTGCTGCGTTGTACAGTACCTTTATATTCAATGGAAATTAAAAAACGCAGTGCACAAGCTGCGGATTTTTCCGAGCGGATTTGCTGCGGTTTTAAATCCGCAGCATGTCAATTCTTTGTACGGAATCTGCAGCGGTTTGACACCTGCTCCACTGTCCAGGTGTCAAACCGCAGGGGAAAACCGCAGATAAAACGCAGGACTTTCGACCTGCAGATTTACCTGTGGATTTAGGCAAATTCACACGGAAAAATCCGCAGCAGAATCCGCAACGTGTGCACACACCCTAATAGTAGAAGTAAGAACACCAATTACATGAATACTCAAGTGGAGAATCGCTACTTGAGCCGGGCTATAATAGGACATGTCGTCAGAGGTGTGTGCTGGGCTGCTACAGCAACCTGATGCACTGAAGATCAGAAGGAGCCAGCGGCAGGAGGGGGAAGCAGGGTCTGGTGCTGACGCAGGTGGATAGGAATTTTCTTTTGGCAAATCTGCCAATAATATTTGTATAATTGCGTATCGGCACCCGACGATTATAATGGTATAATTATACAGAGATCAGCGGCACCACACAGGCGCTGCTTATCTCTCCTTACACATCACCTATTCCAGAAAGTTCCTTATTTTGCGCCTGACACTGACTCTTACGTGTGCCTCCCTCTGTTATTAACCCCTTAATGACGCCTCTACTGATATTTGTTTTTTCATCTCTGGAATTCAGTTTTATTATTTTATCACGTTTCTTCTTTTTGGTTAGATTTTTTTTGCTCTCAAACCTGGACGGCTGCCACTGACCCCTCTCCGGCTCACCCACGTCACTTTTACAGTATGACGTCCTATATTCAATATGCATTGTGTTCAGTGGATAAGAAATCAATGATCAAAGGTTTGTTTTACAGCCCTGCAATCTGGTTGTAAGAAAGAAGGCCTGTACGTTCATCCTCCACAGAGCGGGGACTGACCATGTTTGCATCTTCTTTTATATGAACTCGGCATCAGAGGGACTGCACTTTACATGCTCTCGCCTGGATATTATACATTAAACAGTTGTGCTTAAAAGTTTACATACCCCAGCAGACTTTTTGCTTCCTTGCCCTTTTTTTTCAGAGAATATGAATAACACCAAAACTTTTTCTCCCCTCATGGTTAGTGGTTGGGTGAAGCCATTTATTGTCAAACTACTGTGTTTTCTCTTTTTATATCATAATGACACCCCAAAACATCCAAATGACCCTGATCAAAAGTTCACATACCCCATTTCTTAATACCGTGTATTGCCCCCCTCTAACAACAATGAGAGCTTGAAGTCTTTTGTGGTAGTTGTGGATGAGGTTCTTTATTTTCTCAGATGGTAAAGCTGCCCACTTGTCTTGGTAAAAAGCCTCCTGTTGTGAGTTCATTTTTCCCTTCACCATTGAGGTCTGATGAACTCCCTCCTCTGGTGAAGGAAGGTAGTGAGACTGATTACCAAACACCTGGGCAGCTAGATGATGACTGGGTGGCTGGAATTGAGGACTGGATATAAGGCTGCCGACGCCCTTCTTCCTGGCTGGTGATTTTCCTGCTGGATTCTTGGAGACCAGTCTGATTCCTGCATCTCAAAGCTAAGTTTTTCTGCTCTGCTTTGTACTCTTCAGTTTTGTTTTTGTTTTGCCTTGTTTTTTGGGAGTTCTGCCATCCCCGGCCGGGGGTGAGCTGAATTCCATTTTTGTCTCTGATCTGTTGATCTTTTGCTCTGTCTTCAGAATATACCTGAGTGCTGATATAGTCTTTTGAAGCCTAGCGACTTCAGGGCCTGTTTTTCCTATCAGTCGGTTGGCTCATTTTGATAGGGTTTTTGCGGATGGCAGACAGCAGCTTTCCTATCCTGTCCTGTGTAGTTAGCTTGGGCCCCATCACTTGCTCAGCCTATCTTTCTATCTGTGTTGGTGTTTTCACCTTGCTTCACCGTCATTATATGTTGGGGGCTGCCTATTGCTTTGGGGTCTGCTCTGGGGCAGTTTAGTTTTTCCCCCTTTCTGTCTTTAGGCTATGTAGCTCTCCGGCTGTGATCGAGGGGTCTAGGGCACCGTAGGAACCCCCCACGGCTACTGCTAGTTGTTGTGGATAGGTTCAGGGGTCTGCAATCCGATAGCTGCCAACCTCTCTGGTTTTTCTGGACTTAGCTGGTATTTTGTTTTTTCCTCCTTCGGTGACTCATCATAACAGAATCACCAGCCATACCACAGATCCTAGGGTACTCAATAGCAGGAGAGAATTGTAAAAAAAAAAAAAAGTGTCAGAATTTTTTTTTTTTTTGTGTGCATATTTTTTCCTCTATATCTCTGAGGCCGTAGTGGGAATTTTTCTCTCAATGGAGATGAAGCAATTGTCTGATCATGTGGAGCAGACCATTGCTGAAGTGCGGGGAATTTCCGCCTATCTTGCTCATTCACATGCTGCTGAACCAAAGATTCCTACTCCTGATATGTTTTTTGGGGATCGGTCTAAATTCTTGAATTTCAAGAATAATTGTAAATTATTTTTTGCCTTGAAGCCTAACTCGTCGGGGAACTCCGCGCAGCAGGTTAAAATTGTCATCTCTTTGCTGCGCGGCGATCCCCAGGATTGGGCGTTTTCTTTGAAACCTGATGATCCTATTCTGAATAATGTGAACGCATTTTTTCAAGCCTTGGGGTTGTTGTATGATGAACCTAATGCTATTGATCAGGCTGAAAAGACCCTGTTGGCATTAAGCCAGGGTCGGGATTCGGCAGAGTTGTACTGTCAAAAATTCCAAAAGTGGGCGGTCCTTACTACCTGGAATGATGGTGCATTGGCAGCCCTCTTTCGGAAGGGTTTGTCAGAAACTGTAAAAGATACTATGGTGGGATTTCCTGTTCCCTCTGGTCTTGAGGATTCTATGTCATTAGCCATTCAGGTGGATCGGCATTTACGTGAACGCAAAAGTACACGAGAGATGTTGCCACCTGTTGAACAAATGTCTGAACCTATGCTAGAGTTTTGTCTAGGGTGCAACGTCAGGAGTTCAGAAGGCGTAATAAGCGGTGTTTTTTTTGTGGAGATGCCTCGCATATTATTTCTGTCTGCCCTAAACGAGAGAAACGTTTTGCACACACGTTTTCTGTTGGGGGTGTTCAACCTAAGTTTCTTCTGGCAATTACTCTGATCTGCTCCCTGTCCACATTTTCCGCCAAGGCTTTTGTGGATTCAGGAGCAGCTCTGAACCTGATGGACTTGGATTTTGCTAAACGTTGTGGATTACCTATGACACCTCTGCGGACGCCTATCCCTTTGAGGGGTATTGATGCTACTCCTTTGGCGAAGAATAAACCTCAGTTTTGGACCCAGGTGGTAATGCGGGTCGCCCCAGACCATCAAGAAAATTGCAGATTTTTGGTGTTGCATAATTTGCATGATACCATTGTTCTGGGGTTTCCCTGGTTGCAAATCCATAATCCAGTTCTGGATTGGAATTCTTTGTCTGTGGTGAGTTGGGGTTGTCGGTGTGCCCTTAGTGATGCTCCTGTTTTCTCCACCTCTCCCCAGTCGCATGATGTTCCTGACTATTTGGCTGACTTTTATGATGTATTTAGTGAGAATGAGTCTGCGTTTTTGCCTCCTCATAGGAGTTATGACTGTGCAATTGAGCTGAACCCGGGGTGTAAATTCCCCAAGGGTCGGCTTTTCAATTTATCTGTACCCGAGCACGAGGCTATGCGATCCTATATTAAGGAGGTGTTGGAGAAGTGTCATATTAGACAATCCACTTCACCCTTAGGTGCTGGGTTTTTTTTCGTGGCTAAAAAGGATGGATCATTAAGACCTTGTATTGATTATCTTGCCCTCAACAAAATTACTGTTAAATATCAGTATCCGTTACCCCTGATTTCTGATCTATTCTCCAGAGTTAAAGGTGCTTGCTGGTTTACCAAGCTTGACCTCAGGGGGGCGTATAATCTTATTCGCATTAAGCATGGAGATGAATGGAAGACGGCGTTTAATACTCCAGAGGGACATTTTGAGTACCTGGTGATGCCTTTTGGGCTCACTAATGCCCCTTCTGTCTTCCAGTGCTTCATGAACGATATATTCCGAGACTTTGTGGATAAATTTTTGATTATCTATCTGGATGATATTTTGATCTTCTCCAAGAATTGGAACTCTCATGTGGAACATGTTCGGACTGTGTTCCGGATTTTGAGGGAGAATTCCCTGTATGTCAAGGGATCGAAATGCCTTTTTGGGGTACAGAGGGTTTCATTTTTGGGATTTATTTTGTCTCCGTCAACTATTGAAATGGACCCGGCCAAGGTACAGGCCATTTATGATTGGGTTCAGCCCACTTCTTTGAAGGCCCTACAGAAGTTTTTGGGTTTTGCTAATTTTTATCGGAAATTTATAGCTAATTTTTCTGGTATTGCCAAGCCATTGACGGATTTGACTAGGAAGGGTGCTGATGTGCTGAATTGGTCTCCGGAGGCTGTTTCTTCCTTTCAGGAGCTGAAGCGAAGATTCACTTCTGCTCCGGTTTTGCGGCAACCTGATGTCTCACTCCCGTTTCAGGTGGAGGTGGACGCTTCTGAGATTGGTGCAGGAGCGGTGTTGTCCCAAAAAGATCCTGTGACATCTAAAATGAATCCTTGTGCTTTCTTTTCCCGAAAGTTCTCCCCATCCGAACGTAACTATGATGTGGGGAATCGGGAACTGTTGGCCAAGAAATGGGCATTTGAGGAGTGGAGACATTGGTTGGAGGGAGCCAAACACCAAGTCGTGGTCCTTACTGACCACAAGAATTTGATTTACCTGGAGTCGGCCAGGCGCTTGAATCCTAGACAGGCTAGGCGGGCCTTGTTTTTCACACGTTTTGATTTTGTGGTCTCTTTTCTTCCGGGCACTAAGAATGTCAAGCCAGACGCCCTCTCTAGGAGTTTCCTTGCTGATTCTCCTGTTGTGACTAAGCCTGCTACCATCTTAGGCGAGGGGGTAGTTCTTTCTGCCATCTCGCCCGATTTGAGACGTGCTCTGGAAGAGTTTCAGGAGGACAAACCTGAGCGTTGTCCCAGTGGAAAGTTGTATGTTCCTGACCAGTGGAGGAAGAGAGTGATGTCTGAAGTTCATTGCTCTGCATTGGCTAGTCATCCAGGTATTTTTGGTACTAGTGATCTGGTGAGTCGGTCTTTTTGGTGGCCCGCCTTGTCTCGTGATGTCAGGAATTTTGTGCAGTCCTGTGGGACTTGCTCCCGGTTTAAACCTTGTTCTCGCTCTAGTGGCTTGTTGATGCCTTTGCCGGTGCCCAGGAGGCCATGGACCCATATTTCAATTGATTTTATCTCTGATATGCCTGTCTCTCAGAGAATGACTGTTATTTGGGTGATTTGTGATAGATTCTCTAAGATGGTCCATCTTGTACCACTCCCTAAGTTGCCATCATCCTCTGAGCTGGTGCCCTTGTTTTTGCAACAGGTGGTTCGCTTGCATGGGATTCCTGAGAACATTGTATCTGACAGAGGAGTTCAGTTTGTGTCTAGATTTTGGAGGACTTTCTGTTCCAAGCTGGGAATTCAGTTGTCCTTCTCCTCTGCGTTTCACCCTCAGACCAATGGGCAGACAGAGAGAACAAACCAGACCTTGGAGTCGTATTTGAGATGTTTTATTTCGGCTGATCAGGATGATTGGGTTTCATTTTTGCCCTTGGCCGAATTTGCTTTAAATAATAGAGCTAGTTCTGCCACTATGATGTCACCTTTTTTTGTAACTTTGGTTTTCACCCTCGATTTTCTTCAGGGCAGGTGGAGCCATCTGCCTGCCCAGGTGTTGACACTGTGGTGCAGAGAATGCACCAGATCTGGGACCAAGTAGTGGATAAGTTGTCTCTCTCCCAGGAAAAGGCCCAGCGGTTTTCCAACCGGCGTAGGACCATTGGTCCCCAGTTTAAGGTGGGCGATATGGTTTGGTTGTCATCAAAAAATATCACTATGAAGGTGGCTTCTCCTAAGTTTAAGCCTAGATTTATTGGACCTTACAAGATTTTGGAGATTATTAATCCGGTCTCTTTTCGGTTGGCTCTTCCTGTCACATTTAAAATTCATAATGTGTTTCATAAGTCCTTGTTGAAGAGGTTTGTTGAACCAGTAGTTCCTGTGGTGGCACCTCCTGACCCTATATTGGTTGAAGGTAACATGGAATATGAGGTAGAGAAGATACTGGATTCCCGTCTGGCTAGACGGAGACTCCAGTATTTGGTTAAGTGGAAGGGTTATGGTCAGGAGGATAATTCCTGGGTCTCTGCCTCTGATATTCATGCCGAAAGATTGGTGCGTGCCTTTCATCGGGCTCACCCGGATCGCCCTGGTGGCATGGATGGGGGTTCGGTGACCCCTCCTCAAGGGGGAGGTACTGTTGTGAGTTCATTTTTCCCTTCACCATTGAGGTCTGATGAACTCCCTCCTCTGGTGAAGGAAGGTAGTGAGACTGATTACCAAACACCTGGGCAGCTAGATGATAACTGGGTGGCTGGAATTGAGGACTGGATATAAGGCTGCTGATGCCCTTCTTCCTGGCTGGTGATTTTCCTGCTGGATTCTTGGAGAAGAGTCTGATTCCTGCATCTCAAAGCTAAGTTTTTCTGCTCTGCTTTGTACTCTTCAATTTTGTTTTTGTTTTGCCTTGTTTTTTGGGAGTTCTGCCATCCCCGGCCGGGGGTGAGCTGAATTCCATTTTTGTCTCTGATCTGTTGATCTTTTGCTCTGTCTTCAGAATATACCTGAGTGTTGATATAGTCTTTTGAAGCCTAGCGACTTCAGGGCCTGTTTTTCCTATCAGTCGGTTGGCTCTTTTTGATAGGGTTTTTGCGGATGGCAGACAGCAGCTTTCCTATCCTGTCCTGTGTAGTTAGCTTGGGCCCCATCATTTGCTCAGCCTATCTTTCTATCTGTGTTGGTGTTTTCATCTTGCTTCACCGTCATTATATGTTGGGGGCTGCCTATTGCTTTGGGGTCTGCTCTGGGGCAGTTAAATTTTTCCCCCTTTCTGTCTTTAGGCTATGTAGCTCTCCGGCTGTGATCGAGGGGTCTAGGGCACCGTAGGAACCCCCCACGGCTACTGCTAGTTGTTGTGGATAGGTTCAGGGGTCTGCAATCCGATAGCTGCCAACCTCTCTGGTTTTTCTGGACTTAGCTGGTATTTTGTTTTTTCCTCCTTCGGTGACTCATCATAACAGCCTCCAGTTCCTGTAAATTCCTGGGCAGAGGGAGGTCCACGCAAGAGTCAGTAAGTGTCTGGCAAATTCCGGACAGTTGGCATAATGCTGCTTTCTAGATTTATGATGCAACCCATCAATGCCACTTTTCTTGACTGCCAGCTGCATGGGAACAATCTAGTGTTGCTGGGAGATGTGCAATATGGCACTGTTGTGCTGTGCCACCCTGCTATGAGGGTTGGTGCCAACATTGCAGAGCAGGGATGGTTCACATACAGTGCCAATTGGAGCCGCTCCGGAAGACATGGCTGTTAGTGCAGCCTGGAGGAAGTCAAGAAGGTTTTATCGGTGCTGAGATCAGTGGCGACAAGGTCTATCGCTGTGGCGGAGCTGTATTGAAGACCTGGTTTGTCATGTTTTCTGGTTCCAGCTACTTGCGCTGCACCACTCTTATCTAGTTGGTTCTTTCTGTTCCATTGATTGTCAAGTTGCAAGTGACGTATCCGCACGGGTCATTTCAATCAGGTTCAGGCGCCTTTGGCATTCCTGACACTAATCTGTTCTATTATTTCAAGTGCTCATAAGTGTCTGCTATTCAACTCTGCCATACCAGTCTCCAACTGCACTGCATGAACTCTGCTGTTCCAGCTCTGCTACACGAGGCTCCAGCCCCACTACACCAACACTGCTGTTCCAGATCTGTCACATCAATGACATGCGCCTTCTTGTGTGGACTGACACCAGCAAAATTTGTGTCGATAAATGATTATGACACGTCACCATGGTGAGTGTTGTCCTTTTAAATGTGACATTTACCATAAGGTCGTGGGCCGCTAATTGTGACGAAAGGACAAAAAGGCAAAGGAATCGCCCTTAGAAGTTTTCACAAGAATCCACAGACTAAGACCTTGAGTACAGGAGCGTATCGTATCATTAGTGATATAAGGCATGCAATGGCGCTCGGGTTCCTGGAACCTTAGAAGTCCCAAAGGGTTTGTTGGCCTATGAGAGAAGACAATTACTACTAAAGACCCCTGATAGTTGGGGTCCTTGATGGAGATATTGCAATGGGCCCCATGAGTTCAGGTGACTCCACTACCCGTGCATATAAGCTCCAGAACAGCACCCGAGGAGGCTCTGCACAGCGCTGGGATTGTCTGCTGCTTGAATTTTTGGGCAGTGATGTTTTAGGGGCCCACTTTTATTTCATAGCCTGAAGCCACCCGACAATTCTCTGGTAAGAGAGTCTGACCCTAGAAAACTACACAAAAGAAAGGAAAATGTCTCCGCTAAGAGGGAAACGCGTCATTATATGGAAAGGGGAAATTTCAGGCTGTGGATAAGGTCATATGCCGCAGGTCACCCAGGCATCTACGTGAGCCAAAAGTCCTGGGTTGTGCCCCAGAATAGGGCCAAGATTTGCAGTGGGAGCAAAGAGCAGCTATCATATGGGGCAGTACTTTTATTGGGGTTTTTAACCTTCCTTTAGTGATGGTGTTGGGTGGTCATTGGAAGGGCCATTGATCGATCAGGCCGTCCCTCTGCTCCTCGACCCAGTGTAAGTTCCACGTCTTGACTCGCACTCTTGTATCTCATGCTGACATTTATAATTCATGCTTTATAATATGGGGGCATTGTCCTGCATCAATAACGTATTGATCCCGCTGGGTCTTCATGGTGAGTAACAATGAATTCAAATAGCGGGGGTATACACACCAATATCAGATTAACTAGGTAGCAAATTGGTATATTGAAAATTAAAACATAACTTTTAATTATCTGTTAAAATCAAAAATGAGTGCAAAACAAAGTGTATAAAGTGCCTGTGCAATCGTGCATAAAAACACAAACCGTAATATACTGCCTCAAAAGTCCTGTAACAAGGACCCACGATAGCACACGAGAGTGCAGTAGTATCCTGTCGCACCCTTCTTGGAAATCCAGGTATAATAGTTATTTCTACACACCTAAAACCACCATCTACAGTTTGGGACCAATTGTGTGCTGCAAACAATCTACAGCTCTAGGTCTCCAGTGGCAGCAAAAATGATACCTTGCATGTATGTCAGATGAACCTTCAGATACATATAGATTCATAGACGACACTTAGTAGGCATAATTTGCATGACACACATAGAACACAGTACAATGGGGTATAACTAACCCCCTTGGAACACTGCTAAATTTTTGTTCCTATGGTGCTCATTATCGCAGATTAACTGTACTTGTCTTAAGGAATACCGGGTTCAGCATACCGTCATGCCCATTAAGGCGACCCTATCCCTTGACTTCATCACCCAACGCGTTTCATCTTATTAAAGAATCATCAGGGGTGTCCTGACTTCTGTCCTGAGGCATGGCGCGCTTAGTTCTAAACGTCTGCCTAAAATAGATTTAGGTGTCCCGCGGTCAGTTGCCGCTTCCGGTCGCCATGAACGTCACTTCCGGTTTGCGATAAGAGCCGTGATGTAAGTGCATTATCTGCCCCACTTCCTGGGCGGTTTGCAAGTCACGGCACGTAATATCCGATCTGCGCCGCGCTGGGATACATGCCCCACTTCCTGGGTTTGTCCACAGCCGCTGCGCTATGTTCATACGGACCCTGTGTAGAGACGTCATCACTGTCACACGGTCATATGACGTCTGAGTACCAATAAGAACTCCTCCATATAACAGGACGTTATATCATTGTTATCTTCCTGTATCATGTCTTTATTACGTACTCAGATAATCCAAAAGTTCCCCCACATCTATATATACAAACGTGTTTCAGATGCTTTTTAGGGGCCGATTCAGATTACAGAATCTGCGTTACGATATATATTATGTTCAGCGCAGATTAACCCATTAGGTGGACATTTTCAAAGATTACCAACACCAATACGGTCATACATCACTTCAGTGGTCAAAAGCAAAAAATGAGATTAAAAATGGATCTCAAGGAAGAAAAAGGATATCCATAAAAGAAAATTTTTTTCTATTTTGTATATAATTGAATATATGATGGATGATGTGGTTGGGGTACCACAGACCTTCTTTAAATCAGTAGAAAATATAGAAAGGGTGCTCACTAAAGCTATCCCTATTATACCCTATCTGTCCCCTATCTCACGCAGAAGTTGGCACCCTAAGTCCTGCGCAAGTGGCGCCCCCACTCGTCGGCGGCTCTCCCTACAAAATAAAGCCCTATTATAAAACTCCCTACAAGAAGGAAGAAAAGTAGAGTGTTTCATTGAGTCCCTTGGGGTGTACAGTCTGTAGAGAAGAAAATCCAAAAAGCTTCTCTCTGGAGGATTCGTTTGTCCCAATCTCCTCCTCTTTGATTTTTAGAGACTCTTTCGATGCCCATGAAACTGACAGCCTTTACATCCCCATTATGGACTTGGATGATATGATTGGGAACTGGTGTATCACGTTTGTTTATGGTGTCTCGATGATGCTCTCCTACTCTGACCCTGAGCTCTCCTTTTGTTTTGCCAATATATTCTAAACCGCATCTACAGGTAATTTTGTACACAACTCCCATTGATGTACAGTTGATGAACTGGCGGATAGAGTAGGTCTTTCCTGTGACGTTACTATAACATTCTTTGTTTTGTTGAACCGCCATACAGTATTTACAGCTGCCGCATCTGTAACATCCTTTGGGTTGTGTACCTAACCATGTAGAGCTCTTTGGGTTATTCTGGGTAAAATGGCTGCGGACTAGCCTATCCTTAATGGAACGGCCTTTCTTATAGGTTATTTGTGGATATTTAGAAATGACACCCATGAGGTCCTGGTCCATACATAATATTGGCCAGTGTCTATCAAGAATAGCTCTAAGGTCATTTGCTCCATTAGAGAACCTGGTAATGAACCTTATGATGTTTTCATCGGGTTTCTTCTGCCTCGGTATAAGCATGTCTTTTCTTTCTTTAGCCACAGTTGTCTTATAAGCCCCTTTCAGGATATCATCCAGGTACCCACTTTCATGAAAACGGGATCTTAAATCATCTGCTTGTTTTTTTAAATCTCTGTGATCAGAACAGTTCCTTTTCATGCGCATATACTGCCCTTTGGGGATGCCTTTTTTGAGGGGTGCTGGGTGACTAGATTCCCATCTAAGGAGGGAATTCGAGGAGGTCGGTTTCCTGTACGTTTTGGTAACCAGCCGACCATTTTCTCCTCTTTCAATAACTACATCGAGGAATGGTAGTTTATTCGTATTGACCTCATAAGTGAAATTAAGACCGATGTCATTCTTATTAAGACCCTTTACAAAGTTTCCAAAACTATTTTCGTCTCCTTTCCATATCACAAATACATCGTCGATGTAGCGGAGCCAGAGGACAATTTTGTCCTCTGCCACATCGATACACTCTCCAAAGATGGTATTTTCCTCCCACCAGCCCAGGAGCAGATTTGCGCACGAAGGTGCACAAGGGTTACCCATCGCGGTGCCCCTGAGCTGGTGGAAGTACTTGCCATCAAACAAAAAATAATTCTTAGTGAGACAAAAATCTAGGGCTTTAATGACAAAGGTATTATGTTCTATATATTGAAGTCCACGAGTCCTCAAGTAATAGTCCGCAGCCATTATCCCTTTCTCATGGGGGATTGACGAGTATAAGGCTTCCACATCTATTAAACCCAAAATCATATCGGTGTCCAATTCGATGTTGTCAAGTTTAAAGAGAAGGTCGGTGGTATCCCTTATGTAAGAACTTAGTGACGTAACAAATGGTCTCAAAATTTTATCTACGTACAACCCTAGATTTTGGGTCAAGCTACCTATTCCGGATACAATAAGTCTCCCTTTCAACGGTATTAGACCCTTATGCACCTTTGGTAGCGAATAAAAGGTTGCCACGACTGGATGAGAGGGTATCAAAAAATCTCTTTCATTTTTATCAATGAGTTTCGATTGAAAAGCCTCATTCACTAATTTTTTCAAGTCTTCTAAAAATTCATTTGTGGGATTACTATCAAGTTTCTCATATCCCATGGATTTATCAAGAAGGGAGTAACATAGTGTCTTATATTGGGCTACATCCATCACTACAACGTTACCCCCTTTATCCGAGGGTTTGATAACCCTAGTGTTATCATTCTCTAATTCCAGTAGACCCTCCATTTCTGCATTGGTCAGATTATGAAATCTACGTTTTTTCACCTTCTCCAGTTCCAGTAGATCTTTTGAGACCAAATTAGCGAAAATGTCAATGGCCCCTACATCATTACTGATAGGGGGCATACGGTTACTTTTGTTTTTAAAGTCTGTAAAGGGCCCTTCACCTAGTTCATTAGGATCCACATCACCCAAATGGTATAAAAATCTGACATCATTGAGAAGATCTTCCTCAATACCTAAATCAGTGCAGCTCTTTTTGTCTAAATTAATGAAGTGTTTTTTCCACTTCAGTTTGCGGATAAAAAGGTTCAGGTCTTTTTTCTTTTATGGATATCCTTTTTCTTCCGTGAGATCCATTTTTAATCTCATTTTTTGCTTTTGACCACTGAAGTGATGTATGACCGTATTGGTGTTGGTAATCTTTGAAAATGTCCACCTAATGGGTTAATCTGCGCTGAACATATATTGTAATATATATCGTAACGCAGATTCTGTAATCTGAATCGGCCCCTAAAAAGCATCTGAAACACGTTTTTGTATATATAGATGTGGGGGAACTTTTGGATTATCTGAGTACGTAATAACGACATGATACAGGAAGATAACAATGATATAACGTCCTGTTATATGGAGGAGTTCTTATTGGTACTCAGACGTCATATGACCGTGTGACAGTGACGACGTCTCTACACAGGGTCCGTATGAACATAGCGCAGCGGCTGTGGACAAACCCAGGAAGTGGGGCATGTATCCCAGCGCGGCGCAGATCGGATATTACGTGCCGTGACTTGCAAACCGCCCAGGAAGTGGGGCAGATAATGCACTTACATCACGGCTCTTATCGCAAACCGGAAGTGACGTTCATGGCGACCGGAAGCGGCAACTGACCGCGGGACGCCTAAATCTATTTTAGGCAGACGTTTAGAACTAAGCGTGCCATGCCTCAGGACAGAAGTCAGGACACCCCTGATGATTCTTTAATAAGATGAAACGCGTTGGGTGATGAAGGCAAGGGATAGGGTCGCCTTAATGGGCATGACGGTATGCTGAACCCGGTATTCCTTAAGACAAGTACAGTTAATCTGCGATAATGAGCACCATAGGAACAAAAATTTAGCAGTGTTCCAAGGGGGTTAGTTATACCCCATTGTACTGTGTTCTATGTGTGTCATGCAAATTATGCCTACTAAGTGTCGTCTATGAATCTATATGTATCTGAAGGTTCATCTGACATACATGCAAGGTATCATTTTTGCTGCCACTGGAGACCTAGAGCTGTAGATTGTTTGCAGCACACAATTGGTCCCAAACTGTAGATGGTGGTTTTAGGTGTGTAGAAATAACTATTATACCTGGATTTCCAAGAAGGGTGCGACAGGATACTACTGCACTCTCGTGTGCTATCGTGGGTCCTTGTTACAGGACTTTTGAGGCAGTATATTACGGTTTGTGTTTTTATGCACGATTGCACAGGCACTTTATTTTGCACTCATTTTTGATTTTAACCGATAATTAAAAGTTATGTTTTAATTTTCAATACAACAATTTGCTACCTGAGTAACAATGAACCATTGCGTGTTGCCCCGAGGACGATGCTCGCAGCAGATGCTGGATGCTTCCCAGAGGATGGGGTTGCTGCAGAATCTAAAGGACTCATATTACTAAGAGATACTTATCGGCTTCTTCATGTTTTATGAGATGCTCGTTGCCTGCAGTCGTTTTCCAGCACGTATTGCATCTTGGTGTTAAACCTTCCTTTACAATCTGCTGCCGGGCTGAGACCAAATACTCTATTCTATAGATATTAAAGACAAGTTTGATATATTGCTTGCACAAGCCCCTGGACGTTGTAAAATTAGACCCCCCCCCCCCTGAAAGTTCCTCTCGGCCTCTGTAACAGCTGTTACTGCTGTAATTATACAGTTCCGGGAGTCAAATTGTAAAAACACAAGATCATGTTTTCTCACTCAAAAAGTGCACAAGGATGCTGTATATTGCAAGTCATCCCCAAAGGAGAAAGACCCCTGTAACTTATCCCCAACCCTCTAAAATAAAAGACCCTACAATGATCGGGGATCAATAACCTCCACAAGCCAGAGGTTACAGGGAATCTGTCAATTCAAAATGTCTGTTCAAACCAAACACAGTCGTTCTGAGCATCCTTTGCGTCTCCAAACAGAATTGTGCACTGTTTGCCACTTGGCGTGTCTAAACAGTTCAGTGCATTTTCCCCACCTTGTTTTCCATCTATCACTTTCTCTTCTTCCTTGATTGACAGCTAAGATCGTACAGAATCCAGGGAAGATGGAGATGGATGGAAAACATTCCAAGGGTGCACTGAACTGCTCCACCACTCCAAGGGTGCACTGAACTGCTCCACCACACCAAGGGTGCACTGAACTGCTCCACCACACCAAGGGTGCACTGATCTGCTCCACCACACCAAGGTTGCACTGAACTGCTCCACCACACCAAGGTTGCACTGAACTGCTCCACCACACCAAGGGTGCACTGAACTGCTCCACCACACCAAGGGTGCACTGATCTGCTCCACCACTCCAAGGGTGCACTGAACTGCTCCACCACTCCAAGGGTGCACTGAACTGCTCCACCACTCCAAGGGTGCACTGAACTGCTCCACCACTCCAAGGGTGCACTGAACTGCTCCACCACTCCAAGGGTGCACTGAACTGCTCCACCACACCAAGGGTGCACTGATCTGCTCCACCACTCCAAGGGTGCACTGAACTGCTCCACCACACCAAGGGTGCACTGAACTGCTCCACCAATCCAAGGGTGCACTGAACTGCTCCACCACTCCAAGGGTGCACTGAACTGCTCCACCACACCAAGGGTGCACTGATCTGCTCCACCACTCCAAGGGTGCACTGAACTGCTCCACCACACCAAGGGTGCACTGAACTGCTCCACCACATCAAGGGTGCACTGAACTTCTCCACCACACCAAGGGTGCACTGAACTGCTCCACCACACCAAGGGTGCACTGAACTTCTCCACCACTCCAAGGGTGCACTGAACTGCTCCACCACTCCAAGGGTGCACTGAACTTCTCCACCACACCAAGGGTGCACTGAACTGCTCCACCACACCAAGGGCGCACTGAACTGCTCCACCACTCCAAGGGCGCACTGAACTGCTCCACCACTCCAAGGGCGCACTGAACTGCTCCACCACTCCAAGGGTGCACTGAACTGCTCCACCACACCAAGGGTGCACTGAACTGCTCCACCACTCCAAGGGTGCACTGAACTGCTCCACCACTCCAAGGGTGCACTGAACTGCTCCACCACTCCAAGGGTGCACTGAACTGCTCCACCACATCAAGGGTGCACTGAACTGCTCCACCACATCAAGGGTGCACTGAACTGCTCCACCACTCCAAGGGTGCACTGAACTGCTCCACCACATCAAGGGTGCACTGATCTGCTCCATCACACCAAGGGTGCACTGATCTGCTCCACCACTCCAAGGGTGCACTGAACTGCTCCACCACACCAAGGGTGCACTGAACTGCTCCACCACACCAAGGGTGCACTGAACTGCTCAACCACTCCAAGGGTGCACTGAACTGCTCCACCACTCCAAGGGTGCACTGAACTGCTCCACCACTCCAAGGGTGCACTGAACTGCTCCACCACTCCAAGGGTGCACTGAACTGCTCCACCACTCCAAGGGTGCACTGAACTGCTCCACCACTCCAAGGGTGCACTGAACTACTCCACCACTCCAAGGGTGCACTGAACTGCTCCACCACTCCAAGGGTGCACTGAACTGCTCCACCACACCAAGGGTGCACTGATCTGCTCCACCACTCCAAGGGTGCACTGAACTGCTCCACCACACCAAGGGTGCACTGATCTGCTCCATCACACCAAGGGTGCACTGAACTGCTCCACCACACCAAGGGTGCACTGAACTGCTCAACCACTCCAAGGGTGCACTGAACTGCTCCACCACTCCAAGGGTGCACTGAACTGCTCCACCACTCCAAGGGTGCACTGAACTGCTCCACCACTCCAAGGGTGCACTGAACTGCTCCACCACTCCAAGGGTGCACTGAACTGCTCCACCACTCCAAGGGTGCACTGAACTACTCCACCACTCCAAGGGTGCACTGAACTGCTCCACCACTCCAAGGGTGCACTGAACTGCTCCACCACACCAAGGGTGCACTGATCTGCTCCACCACTCCAAGGGTGCACTGAACTGCTCCACCACACCAAGGGTGCACTGATCTGCTCCATCACACCAAGGGTGCACTGATCTGCTCCACCACTCCAAGGGTGCAATTAACTATTCCACCACTCCAAGGGTACACTGAATTGCTCCACCACTCCAAGGGTGCACTGATCTGCTCCATCACACCAAGGGTGCACTGATCTGCTCCACCACACCAAGGGTGCACTGATCTGCTCCACCACACCAAGGGTGCACTGAACTGCTCCACCACACCAAGGGTGCACTGAACTGCTCCACCACACCAAGGGTGCACTGAACTGCTCCACCACACCAAGGGTGCACTGAACTGCTCCACCACTCCAAGGGTGCACTGAACTGCTCCACCACTCCAAGGGTGCACTGAACTGCTCCACCACTCCAAGGGTGCACTGAACTGCTCCACCATTCCAAGGGTGCACTGAACTGCTCCACCACTCCAAGGGTGCACTGAACTGCTCCACCATTCCAAGGGTGCACTGAACTGCTCCACCACTCCAAGGGTGCACTGAACTGCACCACCACTCCAAGGGTGCACTGAACTGCTCCACCACACCAAGGGTGCACTGATCTGCTCCACCACTCCAAGGGTGCACTGAACTGCTCCACCACACCAAGGGTGCACTGAACTGCTCCACCACTCCAAGGGTGCACTGAACTGCTCCACCACACCAAGGGTGCACTGAACTGCTCCACCACTCCAAGGGTGCACTGAACTGCTCCACCACTCCAAGGGTGCACTGAACTGCTCCACCACTCCAAGGGTGCACTGAACTGCTCCACCACTCCAAGGGTGCACTGAACTGCTCCACCATTCCAAGGGTGCACTGAACTACTCCACCACTCCAAGGGTGCACTGAACTGCTCCACCACACCAAGGGTGCACTGATCTGCTCCACCACTCCAAGGGTGCACTGAACTGCTCCACCACACCAAGGGTGCACTGAACTGCTCCACCACTCCAAGGGCGCACTGAACTGCTCCACCACACCAAGGGCGCACTGAACTGCTCCACCACTCCAAGGGCGCACTGAACTGCTCCACCACTCCAAGGGCGCACTGAACTGCTCCACCACTCCAAGGGCGCACTGAACTGCTCCACCACTCCAAGGGTGCACTGAACTGCTCCACCACACCAAGGGTGCACTGAACTGCTCCACCACTCCAAGGGTGCACTGATCTGCTCCACCACTCCAAGGGTGCACTGAACTGCTCCACCACACCAAGGGTGCACTGAACTGCTCCACCACTCCAAGGGTGCACTGATCTGCTCCATCACACCAAGGGTGCAATTAACTATTCCACCACTCCAAGGGTACACTGATCTGCTCCATCACACCAAGGGTACACTGATCTGCTCCATCACACCAAGGGTGCACTGATCTGCTCCACCACTCCAAGGGTGCACTGAACTGCTCCACCACTCCAAGGGTGCAATTAACTATTCCACCACTCCAAGGGTACACTGAACTGCTCCACCACACCAAGGGTGCACTGAACTGCTCCACCACTCCAAGGGTGCACTGAACTGCTCCACCACTCCAAGGGTGCACTGAACTGCTCCACCACTCCAAGGGTGCACTGAACTGCTCCACCACTCCAAGGGTGCACTGAACTGCTCCACCATTCCAAGGGTGCACTGAACTACTCCACCACTCCAAGGGCGCACTGAACTGCTCCACCACACCAAGGGCGCACTGATCTGCTCCACCACACCAAGGGCGCACTGAACTGCTCCACCACTCCAAGGGCGCACTGAACTGCTCCACCACTCCAAGGGCGCACTGAACTGCTCCACCACTCCAAGGGCGCACTGAACTGCTCCACCACTCCAAGGGCGCACTGAACTGCTCCACCACTCCAAGGGCGCACTGAACTGCTCCACCACTCCAAGGGTGCACTGAACTTCTCCACCACACCAAGGGTGCACTGAACTGCTCCACCACTCCAAGGGTGCACTGAACTGCTCCACCACTCCAAGGGTGCACTGAACTGCTCCACCACTCCAAGGGTGCACTGAACTGCTCCACCACATCAAGGGTGCACTGAACTGCTCCACCACATCAAGGGTGCACTGAACTGCTCCACCACTCCAAGGGTGCACTGAACTGCTCCACCACTCCAAGGGTGCACTGAACTGCTCCACCACTCCAAGGGTGCACTGAACTACTCCACCACTCCAAGGGTGCACTGAACTGCTCCACCACTCCAAGGGTGCACTGAACTGCTCCACCACACCAAGGGTGCACTGATCTGCTCCACCACTCCAAGGGTGCACTGAACTGCTCCACCACACCAAGGGTGCACTGATCTGCTCCATCACACCAAGGGTGCACTGATCTGCTCCACCACTCCAAGGGTGCAATTAACTATTCCACCACTCCAAGGGTACACTGATCTGCTCCATCACACCAAGGGTGCACTGATCTGCTCCACCACACCAAGGGTGCACTGAACTGCTCCACCACACCAAGGGTGCACTGAACTGCTCCACCACACCAAGGGTGCACTGAACTGCTCCACCACACCAAGGGTGCACTGAACTGCTCCACCACACCAAGGGTGCACTGAACTGCTCCACCACTCCAAGGGTGCACTGAACTGCTCCACCACTCCAAGGGTGCACTGAACTGCTCCACCACTCCAAGGGTGCACTGAACTGCTCCACCATTCCAAGGGTGCACTGAACTGCTCCACCACGCCAAGGGTGCACTGAACTGCTCCACCACTCCAAGGGTGCACTGAACTGCTCCACCACACCAAGGGTGCACTGATCTGCTCCACCACTCTAAGGGTGCACTGAACTGCTCCACCACACCAAGGGTGCACTGAACTGCTCCACCACTCCAAGGGTGCACTGAACTGCTCCACCACTCCAAGGGTGCACTGAACTGCTCCACCACTCCAAGGGTGCACTGAACTGCTCCACCACACCAAGGGTGCACTGATCTGCTCCACCACTCTAAGGGTGCACTGAACTGCTCCACCACACCAAGGGTGCACTGAACTGCTCCACCACTCCAAGGGTGCACTGAACTGCTCCACCACTCCAAGGGTGCACTGAACTGCTCCACCACACCAAGGGCGCACTGAACTGCTCCACCACATCAAGGGCGCACTGAACTGCTCCACCACACCAAGGGCGCACTGAACTGCTCCACCACACCAAGGGCGCACTGAACTGCTCCACCACACCAAGGGCGCACTGAACTGCTCCACCACTCCAAGGGCGCACTGAACTGCTCCACCACTCCAAGGGTGCACTGAACTGCTCCACCACTCCAAGGGTGCACTGAACTGCTCCACCACTCCATGGGTGCACTGAACTGCTCCACCACACCAAGGGTGCACTGAACTGCTCCACCACTCCAAGGGTGCACTGAACTGCTCCACCAATCCAAGGGTGCACTGAACTGCTCCACCACTCCAAGGGTGCACTGAACTGCTCCACCACTCCAAGGGTGCACTGAACTGCTCCACCACTCCAAGGGTGCACTGAACTGCTCCACCACTCCAAGGGTGCACTGAACTGCTCCACCACTCCAAGGGTGCACTGAACTGCTCCACCACTCCAAGGGTGCACTGAACTGCTCCACCACACCAAGGGTGCACTGATCTGATCCACCACTCCAAGGGTGCACTGAACTGCTCCACCACACCAAGGGTGCACTGATCTGCTCCATCACACCAAGGGTGCACTGATCTGCTCCACCACTCCAAGGGTGCAATTAACTATTCCACCACTCCAAGGGTACACTGAATTGCTCCACCACTCCAAGGGTGCACTGATCTGCTCCATCACACCAAGGGTGCACTGATCTGCTCCACCACACCAAGGGTGCACTGAACTGCTCCACCACACCAAGGGTGCACTGAACTGCTCCACCACACCAAGGGTGCACTGAACTGCTCCACCACACCAAGGGTGCACTGAACTGCTCCACCACACCAAGGGTGCACTGAACTGCTCCACCACTCCAAGGGTGCACTGAACTGCTCCACCACTCCAAGGGTGCACTGAACTGCTCCACCACTCCAAGGGTGCACTGAACTGCTCCACCACTCCAAGGGTGCACTGAACTGCTCCACCACTCCAAGGGTGCACTGAACTACTCCACCACTCCAAGGGTGCACTGAACTGCTCCACCACTCCAAGGGTGCACTGAACTGCTCCACCACACCAAGGGTGCACTGATCTGCTCCACCACTCCAAGGGTGCACTGAACTGCTCCACCACATCAAGGGTGCACTGATCTGCTCCATCACACCAAGGGTGCACTGATCTGCTCCACCACTCCAAGGGTGCACTGAACTGCTCCACCACTCCAAGGGTGCACTGAACTGCTCCACCACTCCAAGGGTGCACTGAACTACTCCACCACTCCAAGGGTGCACTGAACTGCTCCACCACTCCAAGGGTGCACTGAACTGCTCCACCACACCAAGGGTGCACTGATCTGCTCCACCACTCCAAGGGTGCACTGAACTGCTCCACCACATCAAGGGTGCACTGATCTGCTCCATCACACCAAGGGTGCACTGATCTGCTCCACCACTCCAAGGGTGCAATTAACTATTCCACCACTCCAAGGGTACACGGAATTGCTCCACCACTCCAAGGGTGCACTGATCTGCTCCATCACACCAAGGGTGCACTGATCTGCTCCACCACACCAAGGGTGCACTGATCTGCTCCACCACACCAAGGGTGCACTGAACTGCTCCACCACACCAAGGGTGCACTGAACTGCTCCACCACTCCAAGGGTGCACTGAACTGCTCCACCACTCCAAGGGTGCACTGAACTGCTCCACCACACCAAGGGTGCACTGATCTGCTCCACCACTCCAAGGGTGCACTGAACTGCTCCACCACATCAAGGGTGCACTGAACTGCTCCACCACACCAAGGGTGCACTGATCTGCTCCACCACTCCAAGGGTGCACTGAACTGCTCCACCACATCAAGGGTGCACTGATCTGCTCCATCACACCAAGGGTGCACTGATCTGCTCCACCACTCCAAGGGTGCAATTAACTATTCCACCACTCCAAGGGTGCACTGAATTGCTCCACCACTCCAAGGGTGCACTGAATTGCTCCACCACTCCAAGGGTGCACTGATATGCTCCACCACTCCAAGGGTGCACTAAGCTATTCCACCACTCCATGGGTGCACTGAAATGCTCCACCACTCCAAGGGTCCACTTAGCTGCTCCACCACTCCAAGAGTGCAATGAGCTGCTCCACCACTCCAAGGGTGCACTGAACTGCTCTACCACTCCAAGAGTGCACCGAGTGCCTGTGCTTGGTTTGAACAGTCATTTTGTGCTGATGGAGTCCCTCTAAGGAAAGCCTGTCTTGCATGGCTCCCCGAGAATGGAGGCGATAATTACTGGGGAACATAAAGGCCATGAGCACTCACTTTAGACCGCCAAAAAGGGACAACCTTAAAGGCACCGCGCCAAGAAAAATTCAGGAACAAAAATTGCTAAGTGAGCATAAAAAGTAAATAAAAGTGCCAAGTTCTGTCCGATGAGCATAATGGGGGTGGATATTAATATTCTTCATAATCTAAGCCAGCTGATAGAAAAGTGCATGAAAAACAATGAAGTCCAAGCGCATCTGTCAATCAAGGTGCACTGCAAAATTGGGAAAGCGCTCCTTGTGAAAATCTGTGAATCTAGTTGTAGGATCGTGCGCCGACTGGGGGGGTGGTCCTTTTTCGCCGCTGCGAACAGACTTGAGACAGAGACTGATGTGCGTTCAACAGGTCCTCTTTATTGGCCGTCCTCTTGACAACCGCAGCACGACACAGGGGCTGCACGACAACTTTCACGCACAGGCCCGGGTACCTTTCACTTTTCTTCTCTTTCCTCTTACAGTGATGTCACTCGTGGTTCTTTCACTGTGACTGCCATTAGGCCCACGGCCACAGCGCTTCCCCTGTCCTCATCCGTCTGTCTGGTACCCCCGGGCTTCCGCTGTCCTGCGGCTCTGTCAGGGCCCCCTCCCTGACCGTCTCTCTCCTCAGTCCCTTCCGGAGCTTCCTCTTCTGTCCATCTCTCCCTTCTGTCTCCTCTTCTCTTGAGCTCCTCCTCCTGGACTGGCTTCCTTCTGGAACTCTCTCCGCCTTCTTATATTCCCCTCCCTGGGAATTCCCCTCTAGAGCTCCTGTAACTCCGCCCACCATGCGGTTTCTTTAGCGTTAGCTGTTGTTAGTCCTTTCCTCACTACTCCCTGCCTCCATCTTGTGGCCAAACTTTAGTACTACACCATCTCCTTTTTCTGCTGTCCTTGGTCTCCCCCTAGTGGCCAAATCCAGTACTTTACCATCCTCCATTGTCTCTAGCTGTCTCCCCACATACATATACAGCAGTCCATGTCAAGTACTTTTACTGCACATTTTGCATTCACCTTCCTGCAGCAGACAGGTCCATAGGTCAGTCCACTTCCTACAGTTACTATGCCAGATCGTGCATGCTCACGGTGCACTTGCACTTTCAGGTGCCCATCAGACCACCACTTTGGAGTGTGCCTGGTCAGCGGGTGTCTGGGTAGCACCGCTGGTTTTATCACTATAATGTGGATTGTGGATCAGTGATCTAAACTGAGACTAAAGTGATATAATGACATCCAGTCCCCGCCATCGTGGCAAAGTCACAAGATTATGACAACTCAGATATAATGACCTTGGTGGTGGCCACGTAGCACTTACCTATAAAGTAAGGAACGTACTAGTACCGCAACAAGGATTGTTCACTGATCCCATTATGGCTGTACTGGGCACAAAATACTTAAGGGTACAAAATTTCAAAAGAGAATAAAAGAAAGTACAAAAAAAGGAAATACAACTTTATTTATTAAAATATTGTGCACTAACAAGTAGCGTCACTAGAGCCAAAGATCAAACAAGCATTTACTGTCTTGTAGGCAGCAGAACCGTGGCACAAGATATCACCGTACCAGCACCGTACCGGTGCCACCCCGCTCTGTGTACAGGGGGACAGGTGTTATGGATGAGTCACCGAAGGAGGAAAAAACAAAAATAATAGCTAAGTCCAGAAAACCAGAGAAGTTGGAAGCTATCGGATTGCAGACCCCTGAACCTATCCACAACAACTAGCAGTAGCCGTGGGGGGTTCCTACGGTGCCCTAGACCCCTTGATCACAGCCGGAGAACTAAATTAGCCTAAAGACAGAAAGGGGAAATCTAAACTGCCCCAGAGCAGACCCCAAAGCAATAGGCAGCCCCCAACATATAATGACTGTGAAGCAAGATGAAAAACACTAACACAGATAGAAAGATAGGTTGAGCAAATGATGGGGCCAAAGCTAACTAAATAGGACAGGATAGAAAAGCTGCTGTCTGCAATCCGCAAAAACCCTATCAAAAAATGAACCAACAGACTGATAGGAAAAACAGGCCCTGAAGTCGCTAGGCTTCAAAAAGACTATATCAGCACTCAGGTATATTCTGAAGACAGAGCCAGAGATCAACAGATCAGAGACAAAAATGGAATTCAGCTCACCCCCGGCCGGGGATGGCTGAACTCCAAAGAACAAGGCAAACAAAACCAGAACTAAAGTGTACAAAAGGCAGAGCAAAACTTAGCTTTGAGAAGCAGAAATCAGACTGGTCTCCAAGAATCCAGCAGGAAATCACCAGCGAGGCAGCAGGGCGTCGGCTGCCTTATATCCAGTCATCAGTTCCTGTGACCCAGTCATCATCTACCTGCTCAGCTGTTTGGTGATCAGCCTCACTACCTTCCTTCGCCAGAAGAGGGAGTTCATCAGACCTCACTGGTGATGGGAAAAATGAACTCACAACAGACAGGACTCCGAGAACATGGCTACAAGCTATATTTCTATTGAGGGTGGGACTTAGAGACCATTATTATTTTTAAGGTGGCATTATTATTTTCTAAAGGGGGACACAGAGGACAGTATTTATTTTAAGGAGGCACTCGGAGGATTACTTGTTACTTGGGAGTTTCAGCACTAATGGAGAAGTCAATGGTTTGAAAGGCAAATGTTTGTACATGAAGTCACACGTTCAGACGTCAGATGGATTTGCATGAGTCTCTAACTGTTGTGTTCTTACTAGAGTCTATCATCAGAGAGATCAGCTGGACGGACTGCAAATAATTTGCCATCTATGGGTATATTGTAATCAAGAAAGTGAAATCTGCCAAATTCATTATAGGTGATGTCACAGCTCACCACCTCCCCCTGTACAATGACTGATAACACCTCTATATACAGCAGGGAACACAGGATCCACCATTCACAATAGCTGATATCACAGCTCACCTCCTCCTGTACAATGACGGATAACACCTCTATATACAGCTGATAACACAGGATTTTCCATTCACAATAGGTGATGTCACAGCTCACCTTCTCCTCCTGTGCAATGACTGACAATACTTCTATATACAGTAGATAACACAGGATCCACCATTCACAATAGGTGATGTCACAGCTCACCTTCTCTTCCTGTGCAATGACTGACAATACATCTATATACAGTAGATAACACAGGATCCACCATTCACAATAGGTGATGTCACAGCTCACCCCCTCCTCTACAATGACTGATAACACCTCTATATACAGTAGATAACACAGGATCCACCATTCACAATAGGTGATGTCACAGCTCACCTCCTCCTCCTGTGCAATGAATGAGAACACGTCTATATAGTCTATAACACCAGTTCCACCAATCACAATATGTGATGTTGCACAGACAAGAAGACAAGAAATGGAGCACTCACCTGGTCTTTCTCCTTCAAATCCTTTAATCCATGATATGAACTTCTCAGTAAAGTGCATGGTCCGGTGTGCAGGAGACAAGGGAGTGAGCACGTGACCCAGCCTGACGCTTTGCGCTGCTGCTGCGCTTCTTCAGGTCCATGTCAGGGTGCTACAACACTTCCTTGTAATAAGCATTGGGGAGTGGTTGCCCCATGATGGTGAAAGTGTCACATGAAATCAATAAATACACTATTACTGGTAATACCCTGGTTATAACCATAAAGACATATCCAGTTTATCATTTAAACCTACTGGACCTTGAGCGTCCGTATCTAAGATCCATTTGCCTTCTGTGCTGACTAATAATTTATGACGATCACCGCCCTGTTTGGGACGTTCTACATGTTCAGCTCCTGCCACACTTAAAGCCTTGGGATCTGCGTTGTGTTCCTCTCTTATGGGTTTTATTAATCTCAGCGATCCCTTCCCTGTTAATATAGAATTGGAACGTTCCCTCGATATTATGTTCATTGATTTGATTGTTTTCCGAGTATAAAAAAAACCGACATGGACAAAGAAAATCACAAATTAATTGTTTTGTACGACATGTAATTAATTATTTTACAGAATGTGTGACTGTTCCAATTTTTAAATGTTTTCTCCACTATGTGTAAATGGCAAAAAGAACAATTCCCACAACAAACATTTCCTGTAGGATTTTTTTCATTCTACCACGTCATTTTTTTATTTTTTTCCCCACAAATCTTTTATGCACCAAAATATCAATTAAATTGCGGTTTCTTTTGTAGCTGATTAACGGTTTATTTATTGCTACCGCTGTTAAGTCTTTATCGCTTTCTAACAAGTGCCAGTTTCTTTTTATTGCAGATCTAATCACATTCATGTTTGCATTATGTTGAAACGAAAAAATAAATCTCCTATTAATTCCCAATTCTTCTGATTATTTATTTGTCTTCTGTTTTAACAATTCCACTTGATTTGTTTCACCTTCTTTCTCTATAGCTTTAATGAGTATATGTTTAGGGTAACCTCTGTTTTTTAGAAAAGAAGAAAATTTTACAATAGGTGATGTCACAGTTCACCTCCTCCTCCTGTATAAGGAATTATAACACCTCTATATACAGTCTGTAACACCAGATCCACCAATCACAATGTGATGTCACAACTCACCTCCTCCTCCTGTATAAGGAATGATAACACCTCTATATACAGTCTGTAACACCAGATCCACCAATCACAATGTGATGTCACAGCTCACCTCCTCCTCCTGTATAAGGAATGATAACACCTCTATATACAGTCTGCAACACCAGATCCACCAATCACAATGTGATGTCACAGCTCACCTCCTCCTCCTGTATAAGGAATGATAACACCTCTATATACAGTTTGTAACACCAGATCCACCAATCACAATGTGATGTCACAGCTCACCTCCTCCTCCTGTACAATGACTGGTAACACCTCTATATACAGTAGATAACACAGCATCCACCAATCACAATAGGTGATGTCACAGCTCACCTCCTCCTGTACAATGACTGGTAACACCTCTATATACAGTAGATAACACAGGATCCACCATTTAGTAATCTAGTTATAATTTTGTATGATAGCAGAATACGGCTATGTGCACACGTAGTTTTCTTGGTGTGCGGATTTTGGAGAGAAAACCGCAGGTAAATCCACAGGACAAAAGTCCTGCGGTTTATCTGCGGTTTTGCCTGCGGTTTTACACCTCATAATGGATGAGGTGTAACCGCAGCGTTTCTGCACCAAACAATTGACATGCTGCGTTTTGAAAACCGCAGCAAAACCGCGTGGAAAAAACTGCAGCATGTGCACAGTGTTTTTTTATTTCCATAGGAAATAAAGGTACTGTACAAGCAGAATCCGCACCGTGTGCATAGCCTCAGGGTATGTTCACACTGGGCGTTATTTTTTATGCTAATTTTCAGCTGCTTTTTCCATTACCAGCAAAGCCTATGAGATTTCGGAAATCTCCTGCACACACATTGGTTTTTTTGTGTCATCAGGATTTTGTGCTTTGCTGCGTTTTTTTTGGACAGATCATGTCACTTCTTTCAGCGTTTTTGCAGCTTTTTTTCACCCATTGACTTGAATGGGTGTTGAAAAAACGCAGTAAAAATGCAGCAAGAACCGCAGGTGTCATTATTTGCAGCGTTTTTTTCTGCAGAAAAGTCATGGACATTATTAGCATGGACAAAGAGACACAAAAAAATGCACCAAAAAAACCTGCACCAAAAACGCACCTAAACCTGAGTTTTTGCCGCAGGTTCTTCCCTGCCAAGAAGATCAGGTTTTGCTGCAGAAAAAAAAAAAGCAGCAAAAATGCCCAGTGTGAACTTACCCTAGCCAGTGTCACAGAGTTTCCGTCACTTTTTGGGGGCGGTGGGTCCAGGTTAGAAGTGAAGATGATGAGGAGGAGGTGACAGAGGAAGAAGCGCAGAACTAGGGGGGAGCAGCAGAGTGCGGCCTGTGGAGGAGGAGGAGGAGGACGATGGAGGAGGACGATGGAGGAGGAGGACGATGGAGGAGGAGGACGATGGAGGAGGAGGAGGAGGACGATGGAGGAGGAGGACGATGGAGGAGGAGGACGATGGAGGAGGAGGAGGAGGAGGAGGACGATGGAAGAGGAGGAGGAGGACGATGGAGGAGGAGGAGGAGGACGATGGAGGAGGAGGAGGAGGAGGACGATGGAGGAGGAGGACGATGGAGGAGGAGGAGGAGGAGGAGGAGGAGGAGGAGGAGGAGGAGGAGGACGATGGAGGACGATGGAGGAGGAGGAGGAGGAGGAGGAGGAGGACGATGGAGGAGGAGTTGAGTTCTCTTATTCCCAGAGAAGCAGGAAGCGTCTCACCTGTGAGCAGCATGCAGCCCCGAGACTGAGGGCGACACCGGAGCAGGAGTCGGGGCTTCCATCCATTCCGCGCCGCCAGCATGCCTCTGGGACTGAGAGGGAGGAAGAAAAACAAGAGCAAGGAGGTCTCCTCCAAGTTAGTGGAGAGCGAGGAAGTGGAGAACCGGAGCGGCGCCGCGAAAGACGCTGCCAGCGCCCATGTGACGCCCCCCGGCCTGCCGCCTCCCCCGGTGAGCCTGCGCCCGAAACTCGTGTTCCACACCCAACTAGCGCACGGCAGCCCCACCGGCAGGATCGAGGGGTTCACCAATGTCAAGGAGCTGTACGCCAAGATCGCCGAAGTCTTCCAGATCAGCCCAGAAGAGGTAAGAGCTGGCGCCCCCAGGGGCGAGGCGGGGTCACTGCAGCGGGGTAAAGGTCGCTTCCCCCTGCCCCGGTCCGCAGCCAATGCTGGCCCATTATCAGGTGCAGAGTGCCCATCGGGGCACTGCCGGGATACGGGCTCCTATGCGGTATCCAGCGCTTCATGGCTTTGGGTCACTCACCCAGTTGGGATCATAATTCTTTGGATCTGATTTCTGGCGGCCGCAGGGGGGTCCACGAGCCAAGGGGCAGCACAGAATACCGGCCAGAGCGAAGGAATGTTCTGTACAATAATCAGCAGACGGTATTCTCAGGATTACTGGGGTCCCAGTGGTGGGATGACCACCGATCGGGCATTACTGGGGTCCCAGTGGTGGGATGACCACCGATCGGGCATTACTGGGGTCCCAGTGGTGGGATGACCACCGATCGGGCATTACTGGGGTCCCAGTGGTGGGATGACCACCGATCGGGCATTACTGGGGTCCCAGTGGTGGGATGACCACCGATCGGGCATTACTGGGGGCTTAACATATAATATAAGTAACACTGTAAGTCTTAACGGGGGCTTCAGTATCACATTACTGGGGGGCTCCGGCACGTGGCGCCCCTCTGACCAGCTGTTTGCACTTCCCAGGTTATAGCGTAACGCGATCGCTTTATGCTTCATATCTGCACTAGCAGTGACAGACCCCCGGACGCTGCAGACCACGTCCGAGGGTCCGGCACATCTCTAGCGCGTGCTGATTATGCAATGCGTTAGCGATGCGCTCGGTAATGGGAGTGAATGGCAGCGTTAACGGATTGCATTACATCGCGTTATGCCGCAGTGTAACATAGTCGGTTGAACGGACTGCATTAATGCAGTATGAACCTAATCTGAAGCCGGATCAGCACAGCGCCATCCACTGTGTAGTGGCTGTTCGCGGCACTGCAGTTCAGATCACATTCACTTCAATAGGAGCAGAGCTGCAGTACAGAGTACGGCCACTACAGTGTGGGGCGCTGTGCTGCTCCTGCTCCGTCCACTCTATACACCCAACCGCTGCTGCTGACAGCGTACCTCAGCCCCTGATCTCACCGCCTTGCCATGGGGCTGAAACTAGTCATGATAGTTTTGCTGGCTATCAAGTATGAGAGCTTGTTCTGCGAGAGCCTCTGGACTCGGTCTGTTGTGAGATCCCCCGGATGAACAGTTCCATTCACTTACTGCAAGCAAAGATCTTAACACTGTAAGGAACAGAAACACAAAGTCTAGTCCAGACTGACATAACGTCTCGCTGTACAATGTATGAGATGAAACTCCCTCTAAATTGCCGGTTTGTAAGGAGCGAGCAACAAGAATCATCTTTTCCTGCCAAAAATCTGGAAAATGAAAAAAGCAAAAACCTAACAAAAGTAATTTCTGTTTCTGGAGCAACTGGTGAGAGAAGTTTGCCGTTTTCCTGGAGTTTGTCACCCAGATTTTCTACACTCATCTTCCCACTATTATATTATTCGATTAGGTGGATCTGATCATCATTCTGGGAAATCTGATTGAGGAGATATCCACAACTAAAGCCGGGGGGGACACAACTACAACTAAAGCCGGGGGCGGGGGGACAACTACAACTAAAGCTGGGGCACAACTGCAACTAAAGCCGGGGGCGGGGGGCACAACTGCAACTAAAGCCGGGGGCGGGGAGCAGAACTGCAACTAAAGCTGGGGGACAACTACAACTAAAGCCGGGGGCGGAGGGACAACTACAACTAAAGCCGGTGGGGGGACACAACTAAAGCCGGATGACAACCACAACTAAAGCCGGGGGACAACTGCAACTAAATCCGGTGGGGGGGATACAACTAAAGCCGGATGACAACCACAACTAATGCTGGGTGACAACCACAACTAAAGCTGGGGGCGGGGACGACTAAAGCCAGGGTGGGGACAACTACAGCTAAAACCGGTGGAAGGGGACACAACTACAACTAAATCCAGGAGAAACCACAACTAAAGCTGGATGACAACCACAACTGATTCTGGGTGGCAACTACAACTAAAGCCGGGGGACAACTACAGTTAAAGCTGGGGTGACAACCACAGTGGATTTTGGGTGGAGTGTGAGGTTGTGACCGTCACCATTACCAGTCTTAATGTCAGGCCTGAGGACCGTTAATGGCGGCCACTTTCCTGAGCGGTGAGGCCACGAGGTTCTGTAATTGCTTTTTATGGGAGTGCAGTATGTTACAGGTAAATTCCGCTTGTTGGGTGCAGCTTGTATCAGCGCCTGAAGGGATGGGAAGCGATGGGGTGGGGCGGGAAGGAGGGAGTCTGAGCTTCAAGGGAAAGACATTAAACTTTGCTAAGTAGTTTGTTACTCACCTTGCAAAAAAAAAACTTTTGCAAACATTTATTAAACTAGTAATCTGCAAAATGTGTTGGATTAATGACAAGGTTAACAATTTATTCCTAATATTAGTAATATCTCTGCTTGCTGTCATTTCCTAGTAGCCTTCATTGTTTGCTTCCAGTGGTTACAAATGTGTCCCAGCCGTGCGATGGAGACACAGGTGTATGGCTTGTGACAGGACACAGCTCTGACAACCAGCGAAGTCCCGGCCTGATTCATAGAATAAAGAGGACCTGCTGCTTGCCATAAATCTGCTGTAAATGCCGCTGCTCTTCTGAATCTGGAGATGTCTTTCTTTTGTTCCTGCTCCTCTCCATTCCTGAGATATGACCTCCTCTTCTCTGCTTGTAAATCTAGTCTTATTAGCCAATGGGGTGTGGTGCTTAAGAAGGCTCCCACAGAGAGGAGCTGAGAACCACGCCCATTTGGATAATGTGACTGCATTTATCTACATGGAAGAGGAGGCCAGATCTCAGGAAAGGAGAGGAGCAGAAACAAAAGAAAGACATCGTCGGATTCAGGAGAACAGCGGCATCAACACCAGTTAAAAAATTATACATTTATGCCAAGTGACAGGTCCTTTAAAAGGGATTGTCTGATGCCTCTCACATATGTATCGAGAAGTGAAATGGTGATGCGGGCTGCAGACAGTATGGAGACAGATGCTCGCAACGTATCAGCCAGGATACCTGACGGTAATCGCAAGTTGACACAAGTTTGAGAGTCTTTGAATCCCCCTTTAAGGAAGGGTCACATGACTCCAGGAGGGAAATGAAGGGAGAGATATAGAGATGGATGATTGGGGCTAGTACTAGTAATGATATTGGCCACCATTTACAGATACTATATATGTTATACATTATGTTATGTGCTGCGGTAATTTCTTCCAAGTGACACAGTGCGGCGGGATGGGGAAGGGAGGCCGGTGAATCAGGGGTTAACAACGCCAAAGAATAGTCAGACATTCCGAAGTCATGTAACTGTAACGGACTCGGTACACAAGACCAGACCCATCCTAATTCACTGGAAGTAAATCATGACCCATGAAGGTTCCTATAACAGCAAGTGGAGCTCCTGAAAACAGGGTACAGTGGATCCAAAAAATGCGTAGATGCAGCCGAACTCCCCCTTTAATAACCATGCACGACCCGAGTCATCCGTGTTTTTTTTTTTTTTTGTCTTTCGTTACTTTTTTGCACTTGCGGACTGTAAGTCAAATTCATCAAAATGGCGCAGGATGCTTGATGAATTTGGTGCAAATGCTAATATGCTTTTTCTTTTGCTCTTTTGCATTGTCTGCGCCTTTATTGTGTAAAATCTTGCGATGCCCCTTTAATGACTTTTAAAATGATGATAGCCTTGAACTGCTCAAAAAAAATGACTGACGGGTTCCATTTGTAAACCCACTGTCGTACAGTTGTGCAAAAACTTTGCAACATTTCAAAAATTTGCAAATGATGAATTATCCTCAAATATCCCGGCCACATAGAATGATCCTGTCTCTTTAAGAAAACTCTGCAGGTGAGCCCAGGTGAGCTGCTTTACCTGTGGAGCCAGAGGTTTATGAAGTGATGTCACTGGTGTGCGGACATCGGCCAGGTGATGGGACATTGCAGTCGTCTACCCACTGAGGACCATTGTTCTCTGCAGGTTCACACGCAGCGCTGAACACACAGCCTGAAAGCCAATACTGGAAGGGATTAAGGAGCAATTCAGACACAATTGGTTTTAAAGAAGACCTGTCGCTATTTTCCACCCTATGAAATAAACACAAAGGAACTCGCAGGTCCTTAAATAGAATCTGTCACTTGTCATAAGATATGTTATTTCTACCTGGTGTAAATGCCGCTGTTCTCCTGAATCCGGAGATGTTTTTCTTTTGTTCCTGCTCCTCTCTGTTCCTGAGATATCACCTCCTCTTTTGTGTATTTAAATCTAACTTTTTAGTCAAGTGGGTGTGGTCATCAGCTCTCCTCTACAAGGGTCTTCCTTAGAGCTACACCCACTTGGTTAACAAGACCAGATTTATATACAGGGAAGAGGAGGCCATATCTCAGGAACGGAGAGGAGCAGGAACAAAAGCAAAACATCGCCGGATTCAGGGGAACAGCGGCGTTTACACCGGGTAAGAAATAATGCAGGTTTATGGGGAGTGACCGGTTACCTTTAAGCACTACGCTACGACTCATGTAAATTAGGAGAGCAGCAGTTCCAGGATGAGACATTTTTCTGAAGATCGTGTCGGATCCGTTTTTCCTATGTGTGGCATCTGCCGAGAATCTCAAGGTAGCCATACACACGGGGTAGAAGATGTCCCCACCGACCGTCCTTTTAAATGTAGGCTGGAATGATTCTTTGCAATTGCTGTTTGATCTCTCATCTTGGAACTTTTCACCCATTGTTGGCTAAAATCGGATGTGTATGTCATGGTTGGCCGATCAATTGCAAGTGCATTACATGGCAGCTGTGCTGTGCTGTGCCCAATGCTCGTATAGAGGGGCCCCTGGAGCGGTGCTACGAAGCGAACACCCCATAGGAACTGATGGGATCGCTACAGTTTAACCTTTAAGTGCTACTGCAAGCATGATGGCTGCATTTAACAAGCTTCAACATAGCGGCCGAGTTCTGCTAGTCATCGGCCCTCAGCATGATTCAGTTACGGGGGTTCAACGGATTGCCATGGAAGCCAGGGGGCCGACTGTAGGACCTCCTGTCTGTCATGTGAGATCTCCTACAAAGGCCAGCCATAGTACTGCAACATATTACATCAGTGATTAAATAATTGCAGGCTCCGTGTAAAAAAAAAAAATCTAAAAAAAAAAAAACCCTTCAGAATATTTATATCTTAAGATGAAGGCCGAATTCAAAAGAAATGAAAAATAATTGAAAAGATTTTCGGCTGCCATACCCCCCCCAAGCTACAAAAAATGCAATAAAGAAATAGATCAAAACAACATGACAGCGATAAAAATTAAAGCTCAACATGCAAAAAAACATCGACGGAATAATAAGTTTCGGTTCTCAGAATCTATAAAGAAACCAAATTCATTTTTTTGCTAAGTTCTGATTAATTTTTTAAACATTAAAATCTAAAAACAAGCCTTCACACGTTTGGCGTCGCTGGAATCATAGTGATCTGGGGAATGGTGTTGATGGATCAGTTTGGCCATGCAATAATTTTGTAGCGATAAAATCCAAAAACAATGATGGACATGCGTTTTTTCACTATGTTTATACGGGATGATGGTGGTGGAAGGTTGCGGTTTTCTTCTGCTAAGGCCATCATTCGGAGCCCACGCACACCCCATATCTATGCCCCTGGAAGGCAACATGGAAACCTAATTACTGCTTACCACAAAGTGTGAACGTGGTCATAAAATAAAAGCATCGTCATTAATTACCCCAGAGAGCACAGATTACAGTAATGACTCTGGCGAGTTTCCCGGACCATGGATGGGGCATACTGCGCTGATGATTCATGCAGATCTTTGGGACTCACCTGTAGATTAATCACCGCTACTTTAGTTTCGGGTGTGAAATTAGAATATCGACGTTATCATTGCTCTTAATATAAGAAACCTGTATTACACTGATTTAATATTCAGATTTGCCGATCTAATATTAGCTGCTGCCGTGCTGTAATATTAGAGCCAGGTCACCGGGAAATACCAGTAACTGAGTCATCCTGTGATTGGTGAAAGTTCTTTACACCCGAGTCCTAGTTATGTTCTTGTGTCAAAACTTTACATAAATCAATAGTACAACTGAACATATGGAAATGTATCTAATCTGAGGAATCTGCTTCTTTCTCCACTTATGAGTCTCTTCTTCTCTTCCTCCTGTGTCTTCTACTCATAATTCATTCTGAAATACAGCTAAAATCCTTCTTTTTCAAAATAAGAGGGAACTGTAAGCTCACTGAGAGATCAGATTACAGCTTCCTATTAAAGTTAATTGAAGATGGATGGATCTAGCCGAAAAAAGCTCAAACAGACTTTAAAGTTGCATGTTCTGTCCTGTCTGATAACTGAAGTCCCTGACTCCAACAAGGGCACGTTGAAATCCCATTTTTCAGAGGTTCAAACAGAACCTATAATGGAGTCATGAACGTGTGGCCGAAATGTTATGTGACCATACACTAATTTAGCTTGGACGCACAAAATACATCCAGTTTTAGTCAACTCATGACTTGCCTGAGCCCAAATATAAAATACAACACAGTCCCCTCACCTGGTCTTATACAGCAGGGTGACCTTTCACAGTCAGATGTCCCAGCATGACCACAAACTCTGAGATCACTTCTCATTTTTCTTCCTTAATGTAATAATAATAATAATTTCTATTTAGCTCCAACATATTCTGCAGCACTTTACAATTAAACCAACACAGTGGCAGGAGGTCCCCAACAAACAGTCCTATTTATATGTTTTTGTAATTTTTCTAACATGAACTTCACAGTAAATGGCTGCCATGGTCATGTGCCTTGAAGTCTAGTTTTCAGGGACGAAACATAACACCAAGACTACAGAGACTGACGGAGGGTAGTTGGTAGCAGGATGCGAAAGTTAAAAACTCAAACAGGACTAAGCCTTTGGGGGTTTGAATTGTGCCCGTTGCGGTACCCTTCCTTGCCCCCTTGTACAGACACCCTGTATAAACATACCCCTACAGTGCAGTACATCATATTCATATGACACCAAATGTCAAATATACAGGAGCTTAACTATTGGACTCACTTCAGACCCAAAGGTCTCCCTTCCACATTAGACACTGGATGTAATGACAGATGGACCCTGTTATAGATTTTTCATTGAGGCCAAAAATTCTTTTTTTACAGTTGAATAAATAGGAATGCTATATCAAAAATCCAACAGGCCAGAATTTGTGGGGACTATTTTGATTTTAATTATCATTTCTGGCTAATTCAGAGCGGTCCTTAACAGAAAAGAGGAGGGGTTTAAATAAGCTCCTAAACATGGAAAATCAGTTAGGAGGCATTCTCAGGCGAACTTATGCATTCCTATTACGCCCACAGCACTGTTGGTACATGTGTAATATAACATTGCCAACACTATACGCTGCAAAAACTATATGCTGTAAAGTGTCTAAGTAACGGTGCCGCAGTAAATACCGCCATACAGTTCTCAGTACCATTCAGTGAGCAAGTGACAACGCCATACAAAGCCAGGTCAACCGCAGATTCCCATCAACAAGAATAGCGACTGTCACAGGGTGCGGATGACTGGAAAAATGTACCCTTGGGTGCATCGCTTCTGTATTATACGAGGGGCGATCCAAAAGTAATGATCGGTTATTTCTATTGCACACAGAAATTAAAATAAAATGTTTTCTTCTCTGTTAGGTACCCACTAGTCCAGGAAAAAAAAATCACTTAAATAGGCCACGATTCCCAGGAGCTACATTCATTTGAATATGAACTGCCAAGGAGTGATCATCAAAATGGAAAAAAACGAGCTCAGAGCTGTCATCAAATACCTCTGCTTGAAAAAAATGTCTACCAAAGACATACACAGCGACTTGGTGGAAACATTGGGGGACTCTTCTCCTCCATATTCCACAGTTGCACGCTGGGCCAAGGAATTTAAGCTGGGAAGAACATCGACAGAAGATGAACATCGCGAAGGACGCCCATCCACGTCCCTCAATGAAGAAAACGTGAAAAAAGTTGAAGTTGTGTTGGCAGATCGAAGAGTGACTATCAGGCATGTAGCTGAGGTCACAGGGATCTCATATGGCAGTATTCAAAGAATCCTTGCAAAAGAATTGCATATGAGAAAGGTCTCCGCGCGTTGGGTGCCAAAAATGTTAACCGACGCGCAAAAGAAGAAACGAGTTGACATTTCAATAGCAAATCTCGAAAAGTTCCAAGCAGACAAGGAGAATTTTTTTTGTCACGTTTTTTGACCACGGATGAGACCTGGATCCACCACTTTGATCCCGAAACTAAACAACAATCGATGACATGGAAACGAGCCGACAAACCGACGCCGAAGAAATTCAAAGTGTCAAGCTCAGCAGGGAAGGTTATGGCGTCCGTTTTTGGGATGCTGAAGGAATTATTATGGTGGACTATTTGGAGAAGGGAGCCACTATTACGGGCTCCTACTACGCAGAACAAATAAGAAGATTGCGGGAGGCTATCAAGGAGAAAAGGTGTGGCAAACTGCGGGCTGGAGTGCTGTTTCACCAAGATAACGCACCGGCTCACAAAGCTGCAGTTGCCATAGCTACCATTCAAGAAGCGGGCTTTGAACTGGTGGAACACCCCCCCTATTTGCCAGATCTAGCCCCCAGTGACTTCTTTCTCTTTCCTCGGCTCAAGGAACACCTCCGGGTCAAGAACTTTGACGACAATAGCGACGTGATAACCGCTGTTGGGGAGTTTTTTGAGGGTCAAGATCAAGAATTTTTTTCGAATTGAATTCTAAGTTTAGAAAAGAGATGGACTAAATGTATAGACTTGTTAGGAGACTATGTAGAAAAATAAAACATTTTTTTTTACTATATTCATTGTGTTTATTATTGATTATCATTACTTTTGGATCGCCCCTCGTATAGAAAAAGTGGGAGACTATGAAATGGGAGTTATTTCCCAGGTGCAATAATTACATTTTTTAGGGTTTTTTTTAGGGGTGGATTTCAGAAAGTGACTATTTATTGAGCTGGATTTTCTATGAAATGCCGTATTTGGTATCGCCGTTTATATGTCCCACAGAATAAGACTTCTGCTTTACTCTGCGAGTCGTCCCTCCTGTCTCACTACAATCCCCCCATAGTGTGCGGTTCCATTGCTGGGAACCGGATTCCTCTGTGTTGCTGCAGTTCGGAGGTCACTGATGGGGAAACAGACGCGTCCTATCACTATGGGATGCTATATGTGGTCTGGAAAAATACGCCTTACAGTAAAATTCTAGAAGCTGAGACAAGAAGAAGGAACGATGTTATCTGCAGCACAAGACGGTGCCGCAAATACCCAAGGAGTTAATGGTTAGGATTTAACAGCCGTGTGGGAAGTAAAAGAAAAATTTTGGAAATGATTGACTTTAGTAATTATCTCCAAGGACTGATCCTTATGGAGCTGTTCTGCATGACCTGCCGGCCTGGGATGTATCTGCCTATAGGGCAAGGGATGTCCACCATCGAGTAACATTTTATATATAATGGACACGTCCAGTCACTGCATAGACGGGCACCCAAAAACGAAACTGTCTACTATAATACACGCGTCCAGATAGAATATACATCCCAAACAAAAGAAAATGGAAGCAGAATGCATTAATTATACTTTATAAAAAATATACCTTTATTGAAACATTCATCTATAAAAAAAAAAAAGTGATTAAAAAAGGAAGAAGTGACCATGAGTTGCCACACCACCGGAAACGGAACATGCCATACAAACGACTTTTGAGAAACAAACGCTATATACCAGTCCAATAATAAGGCAACAGAATGATCTTAAGGGTAAGTTCACACTAGGCGGTTTTTTGTGTATTTTTTTTCTGCAGAAAAACTTTCTCTTGGCAGGAAAGAAGCTGCAGGAATTAAAAAAAAAAAAAAAAAAAGAGCATGTTTTCCTTTTTTTTTTTTTTTTTTTTTTCTTGCATTTTTTGCAGTGGTTTTTGTGCATTTGATGTGGCGGTTTTGGCATACTGATAAAGTTTAGTGTTGAAAAAAAAGTCCTATCTATAGAATCAGGTTCTGGCACAAAAAACGCAGCAGAACCTGAGCCCTGCATTTTTGGTGCGTTTTGTCAGTGTTTTTTCACCACCCATTCATGTCAATGGGTGAAAAACGCTGAAAGAAGTGACATGCTCCATGTCCAAAAAGACATGGAAAGCACAAAATACTGATGACTAAAAAAGCAACATGTGTGCATGAGATTTCTGAAATCTCACAGGCTTTGCTGGTACTGTGAACCGCAGCTGAAAATTTACATAAACGCAAGAAAAAACGCTACAAAAACGTCTAGTGTGAACTTAGACCAATAAACAAAACCTCCAATGTGATTCATCAATAGTGATCAAATATATCCGAGCAAAACAAGCTCCTTATTCATTGGAAGAAGCAATGCAGACATTAAGGTGGAATAAAGACTTAGTGGCTATGAAACCAGTAACTAAAGAATGGACTGAGCAGAGACGCTGTGAACAGCTGAGCAATAGGTGACTGTATAATTCATGTAGACAGTTTTATAAATCAAAAGGAGTCACAGATAATATTGTATAATACAAAAAAATGACCACGCTGTCAAAGCAACAAGAAATGGCATAACATGCCAAATAAGGAAGTTATACAGATCTCAGAAATAATAAGTACATAGTGTGACCATACACAAGCTTGTGGTGGGATGTAAATTACCCCAACGCGCGTTTCGCATTGGCTTCTTCACTTATTGTATTTTTGTAGCCATTAGAAGGTAAGATATCTTTACGATCATTATTCTGCTTCTGTTACTGACAGCAATCAATAAATCAATCAATCACTCTATTTTCAACTGACTAAGAGCTCATGCAGACGATGGTGTACTGAAATGCATGGATTGACCGCGGCGCTTGCAACCCGAGCGTCACAGCTTCATACTTGCTTGGGTTGGGAAAGATGCAGCTAGTCTATGTATTGTGGTCCGTGATTGGACCAAGATCTACAGAATGAGCCCTCACACGGTTCCAAAAACTTTTTTTTTTTTTTCTTCTGTATAGTAGTAACACATTTAAAAAGCTCGCTGAGAAGCTGCAACATGTCCCAGTATAGGGCTGCTCTCCAGAGACAAAGCGTTATCTCCTTCCAAGGAAATGTGATCTCTACATACTAGAGCGAGGAGGATGGGGGCCGGGAGAGCGCGCAGTATGGTAGACCAGACCGTGTTGGGTCGTGTAGCGCTTCATGTCTGACGTTGGCCACCATTGACGCACGGCCACTAATAATGACGGGGCTTTTGGCTGCCGTTATTTGCAAACCTAATAGTTTTGCATGTTGGATGTAGATTCCGGACGCATCTCATATACCCGGACCTTCTAATGCAGCCTGTAAGATGCCAATAACAACCGTAGTTATTGGTTCAGAAGTCATGGCGTTAATCTCCGCCGAGAAGATTGACAGATTTGTCCAGGACTTTAATATCAATAGTCTTGGGATACGTCATCGATATCGTGTTTCTCTTTGCTGACCTTTCTGAGCCCCTCTATAATACACTCGTCAGTGCGGAATATTTATATACTATGTATTACAACATATCCATGTAGCTTGCAGCTCAGGTTGTGTGGATTTGCCTTTTATTTCATTGTTTTTAATGTGTATTGTATTTCTTTCTCAGTGTCCAGAGCTGCGCGGTTCCGGCGCTGTACACTGCACACCCGGCCGCCGCTGCAATCAGCTGATGGGAGCCGGGTGTCCGACCTCCACCGATCTGACCTATCCTAAACACAAGCCCCCGGTATCAATGTCCTGAACGACCCTTTTATCTGTTGAAACATAACGACCAGTTGTTTTTTTCATACATGGAGGATTATTATCAGCGCGCTCTGGCGAGCTGCTGGAGAACTTCATTTGTTCTCATGCCTAATAATTGCTATGGGAACGTTAACTTTTTTAGTCTTCATCCTAGAGTTTTGGTTTTTGGGGCGGGAGGAGGAGAGTGCGGCTGCAGTATGAGCTTTTAAGGGTATGTGCACACGCTGCGGAATTGGGTGCGGATTTGGCACCGCGGATTGCTCTGCGGTTTGCCCTGCAGTTTGCCATCTCCACAATTGAGGAGATGGCAAACCGCAGCGAAATCCGCAGAAACAATTGTCATGTCAATTCTTTCTGCGGTTTCAAAACCGCAGAAAAATCGGCTCCATCTGCACTGCGGTTTTTTATTCCCATAGGGTACAATGGTACTGTACACCGCAGCAAAAAGTGCTGCAGACCCGCAGCGGCCAAATCCGCAGCAGAATCCGCAGCGTGTGCACATACCCTTAAGAATACTAAGGAAAATTGCAGAAAATTGGTCATCTGGATTCTGGGCTGACACTCCCCTTAAATTGTAGTGTCGATAACATGTAATTGTCAGTATTTCCCGGGCACATTATGGACAAACCAAAGAAAACCTTCAATGTTCCCAAATGTAAACGCAGGTTCTAACACAACCATTTGCTTTGCTGGTGATTCTCTATTGCTCGCTGCTATCAGCCGTGTCTTGTGTGGATGGGCTGACGGTATAGTCCATAAATCCTGGCCTCCCATGGCGTTGATTATATCATCTTGTGTATATTGGTTCTGACTGAAGGAAAACTGTTCTATTGGTTGTAAAATCGAGGCCAAATGTAACAGGATCGTCGGTATTCAAAATAGATTCTGCAAATAGTTAAAACCTGTTAAAAAAAATAAATAAATAAAAAAGAATCTGCACTGTTCCATTATTCGGATGCCGCTGCCAGTTTGATCCAGATGTCAGAATCGCCAGTGAGTGATGGGCTGCAGCCTCCTTCTTGTCTTGCTGACCTTTGGACCAAGTCAAGCTGCTACCGAGCTCTATTTATTGCTTTCCCACCCTAGAAATATATGATAAGGTGACTGAGTGACACCTGGTTATCATTTTCAATGCAGTGGCGTCCGTTTGTCAGTATCAATGCAGCGGCGTCTGGTTGTCATTCTCGGTGCAGCGGCGTCTGGTTGTCATTCTCGGTGCAGCGGCGTCTGGTTGTCATTCTCGGTGCAGCGGCATCTGGTTGTCATTCTCGGTGCAGCGGCATCTGGTTCTCATTCTCAGTGCAGCGGCGTCCGTTTGTCAGTATCAGTGCAGCGGCATCTGGTTGTCATTCTCGGTGCAGCAGCATCTGGTTGTCATTCTCGGTGCAGCGGCGTCTGGTTGTCATTCTCGGTGCAGCGGCGTCTGGTTGTCATTCTCGGTGCAGCGGCGTCTGGTTGTCATTCTCGGTGCAGCGGCGTCTAGTTGTCATTCTCGGTGCAGCGGCGTCTAGTTGTCATTCTCGGTGCAGCGGCGTCTGGTTGTCATTCTCGGTGCAGCGGCATCTGGTTCTCATTCTCGTGCAGCGGCGTTCGTTTGTCAGTATCAGTGCAGCAGCATCTGGTTGTCATTCTCAGTGCAGCGGCGTCCGTTTGTCATGCTCGGTGCAGCGGCGTCCGTTTGTCATTCTCGGTGCAGCGGCATCTGGTTGTCATTCTCGGTGCAGCGGCATCTGGTTGTCATTCTCGGTGCAGCGGCATCTGGTTCTCATTCTCAGTGCAGCGGCGTCCGTTTGTCAGTATCAGTGCAGCGGCATCTGGTTGTCATTCTCGGTGCAGCGGCATCTGGTTCTCATTCTCAGTGCAGTGGCGTCCGTTTGTCAGTATCAGTGCAGCGGCATCTGGTTGTCATTCTCGGTGCAGCGGCATCTGGTTCTCATTCTCAGTGCAGCGGCGTCCGTTTGTCAGTATCAGTGCAACGGCATCTGGTTGTCATTCTCGGTGCAGCGGCATCTGGTTCTCATTCTCAGTGCAGCGGCGTCCGTTTGTCAGTATCAGTGCAACGGCATCTGGTTCTCATTCTCGGTGCAGCAGCATCTGGTTCTCATTCTCGGTGCAGCGGCGTCCGTTTGTCAGTATCAGTGCAACGGCATCTGGTTGTCATTCTCGGTGCAGCGGCATCTGGTTCTCATTCTCAGTGCAGCGGCGTCCGTTTGTCAGTATCAGTGCAACGGCATCTGGTTCTCATTCTCGGTGCAGCAGCATCTGGTTCTCATTCTCGGTGCAGCAGCATCTGGTTCTCATTCTCAGTGCAGCGGCGTCCGTTTGTCAGTATCAGTGCAACGGCATCTGGTTGTCATTCTCGGTGCAGCAGCATCTGGTTCTCATTCTCAGTGCAGCGGCGCCCTGCTGTCACTCAGCGGACTGGTGTCTGGTTGTCAGTCCCAGTTCAGTGTCGCCCAGTTGTCAGTCCCAGTGTAGTAGCGTCCGGTTGTCAGTGAATTGGCGCCTTCACACTTCAGGCATTGGGATAAAATACTGGACGGATTAAGGGCTCGTGTTCCGTTGTAGTCGTGGTACATGTGAATTGTGAATTTGATGAACGGAATAATGAAAATGCTTCTTCCACGTTCGGGACATGGAGGCGATTACAGAATCGGTGCCGTCCATCTGTAATCAGGCTGACACACGAGCAGGTGATGTCAATGTTACAATAGAGGGGCCTCCACCCTAATTATTACCATTTCTACATGGAATATGCAATTCTTGTGACGTGGATCGGGGTGTAATCATCCGTCACCGGTACATTCCCCTCCCCGTGTGATCGCTCCAGTGTTTCCATAGTAAACATCAGCATGGCTGGCGCTCAGACAACATCCGAGGTGTGAACTGCGGCTTCCAGGTTTGGTCTTTACCTGTGAACTTCCTTGTACACGTCGACCTCTATATAAAGATGACGCTTCGCCTTTCCTTACATAATCTCTCTATATTCTGCCGTGTTTACATAATCTGCAAATGTCATATCAAGGGGAGGATTGCTACAGTATCAGGCATAGTAGCCTCTGGGTCCTATAGTGGAGGGGCCTGACGCCCACCACTACTCCTGTGAACAGTTGCAGGATAAGTAGCAAAAGATATAGACAATGTAGAATTAGCAGCGGGCAGCCTGGGCCCAGCCCTGTTTTTGCAATGAATCCTGATCTTTTGTTATTCTTACATTTTTTTTGTTAGGATACAAAAAAAACAAAAGAAAATCATTTGTTATCAGGAAACCATCAGCAAGTTGCTTTTAACAGATGCACTTTTCTTATAATGTATCTCCACAGACTTTATTTTCCTATCTACTAGAGATGAGCAGTTTGATTCCTGCTGCCCTGATCTGGCGGCCGCTCCTCCCTGGCGGCCGCTCCTTCTTGACATCCGCTCCTCCCTGGTGGCCGCTCATTCTTGACATCCGCTCCTCTCTGGCGGCCGCTCCTCTGGCATCCGCTCCTCCCTGGCGGCCGCTCCTCCCTGGCGGCCAATCTTGACGTCTTCACCTGGCGTCCTCAGCGCTGCATCCTGAGCACTTCTGGTGCTACCACACATCATGATGTTGCTTGAGGCCTAATGACTTAGACTCACACAATGCCATGATGTTGTGGGGTCTATAAGTGCGAGAGGCCCGGGATGCCACCGGCAGAACACCGGATCAGGGCAGCACAGAATGAATTGCCCATCTCCACTGCCAGTTCCTCCAGGTCCTATGACCAGGGCTTGGCTACCTGTCCTCAATGGGGACCTCCAATGGAGAAAGCTGCCATCAGTTCGAAGGGCCCCAGAGTCAAGATCAAGGAGTGTCCTACACCGAGCAGCCTGGCACCAGCATCCTAGGTGGCCAGAAGCATCATCCAACTTCTATGTCTCCTCAATGGAGTGAGGGGCCCAATATGGATTTTTTTTCTGCGTGGCCCTATGATTACTATGCATGGCCCTGTCTGTCCTACATGAAAGGCAGGTTCAGGATATCTCCTGGAGACCACATTACATGTAGGCAAGAAGTCATCGGCAGATGGAGGCATCAGTACTCAGATTTTCCTAAATTTTCAGTGGTGCAATTCTGAAAGTCCCAACCCAATCTAGCGGCAGCCACTGATCTTGGCAATCTGCTCGCTTATTGGTGTGATTTGAGATTTCCCAGGAGGTTTTGTTGTCTTTGTTCCTCGGCAATGACAAGATTTGGTTTGTAGAAGTCTCCATGGAGTCAGGAGGCTGCAGACAAAGGAGGTTCTGCTATAAAAACGAATCATGCGCTAGGCAAGGAATCAGTGCAGCGAGAGCAATGGACTTTTGCTTAGTGACGCCATTCTTCCGAAAACGTGATTGAGCAAAAAGTCACAACATTTTTGAACAGATACCTGTTGCGACAAATGGGCAAAACTGTGGTAGCGAGAATGCAAAATCCCCCTCCTTGCACTCACATTTTAGTGGTCCGGAGCTGTAGAGACACTGGATTAATAGAGGATGAGAAAAACAGCGCTGTTTTGGGTGGAGTGTGGCAGTGCAGCTTGTTTCTGTTGAAGTCAATGGCGATACGCTGCAATACCACAATCAACCTGTGGACAGAGGTGGCGCCGTTTTTGAATGAGAATAGCTACGTTTTTTGTAATCTTATTCATTTTTTTTTTTTTTTTTTATAATTTTAATCAGATATGAAGTCAATATTTCTTCCAAAAGCTGCAGGAACATTATTCTCAGGGGCGTCCCAAAGACAAAACTGCTGGAGCGTAGTTGGCAGGATTTGAACCTGCGCGGGGAAACCCCAATGGATTTCGAGTCCATCGCCTTAACCCCTCGGCCACAACTACACAGTGATTGGGTGTAGCTATCTGTCTTATGTACAGTCGACCTCCGGCTCATGGGAAATGGAAACTTTCCTTGTTTGACATCCTCGACAAATACAAGTTCTGCCGCTCCGACACCAAATAAACGTCTTGAATAGAAAGGACGGAGGTTTTACGTCATCTGTGTGGGGTTGTGGCTGAGTGGTTAAGGCGAAGGACTTGAAATCCATTGACGTCCTGGTTTGAGCCCTGTAAACTATGCTGCAGAATGTTTGTGTTTTGGATGACCCCCTGCAGCTACTAGAGGGAATCTTTACTTTATAAGGCTATAGTCACGTTGTGGGTTTTTTTCTGCAGGCTAAGCCACATGGTAGTAAGAAATTTGCTTCAAAAAAGAAGGTTTTTTGGTGCAGTTCTTTGCTAGGTTTTTTGGTGCAGTTCTTTGCTGCGTTTTTGGTGCAGTTCTTTGCTAGGTTTTTTGGTGCAGTTCTTTGCTGCGTTTTTGGTGCGGTTCTTTGCTGCGTTTTTGGTGCGGTTCTTTGCTGCGTTTTTGGTGCGGTTCTTTGCTGCGTTTTTGGTGCGGTTCTTTGCTGCGTTTTTGGTGCGGTTCTTTGCTGCGTTTTTGGTGCGGTTCTTTGCTCGGTTTTGTCAGGGTACATCTGTCTCTTTTGGATGCTGATAAAGTTTAGTGCGTGGAAAAAAAATTTGATTCAACTTTATCAGGTTTTGGCACCAAAAATGCAGCAAATATTGATGCCTGTGTGTTTTCAGCATTTTTTGCACAGGTGAAAGATGCTGGAGAAAAAAAATGCTGAAAGTAGTGATATGTTGTTTTTTGCAAAACCCAAAGTATTGGACAAAAAACCCAAGCTGTGTACAATAGATTTCTGAAATCTCACAGACTTTGTTAGGACTGTAAAATGCAGCTGAAAATTTGCATGAAAGAGCATTAAAAAAAAAAAAAAAAAAAAAATGAAAAAATGCAACGTGTGAACATAGCTTACCAGTTCAAAACTATACTACAATGGACCGGATTAGAATAACGCAGCTACTTTGTTTCAAAAACATTTTATCTTGCAACTTTAGGGAAGAGCTTTGCAATAGTGTATAGCCAACGGCTGTTATAAAGACCCCACCATACACATGCTCGCTCGCTTTGGCTGAGCGTGCATTTCTGCTGTGCCTGCATTTACACCCCCATGCAAATAAGATATTTGTGTGGTTCTGTTCAGCCAACTTTCCTCTTAGCAGCTCCATTAATAATCAGGATATTTAGTTTATACATGGCCGTTTAGATAACAGAAATACAATCCTGGATGATGACAGAGATGATCCACTGAAGAGAAAAGCTGGTTAGAAAATATATGCAAATGAGCCTGGACGTGCATTGGGGCGGGGTGAAGCACTACAGTAGCTGACAGTCAATTTACTTGGAGGTTGCTTCGCATAAATTGTGACCTTTCTGACCTGGTTTTCTCTGCACGGACTCGCTGTTTTGGGGTCATACATGAACTAGATGAAACCTGATGAATTTTGAGTCCATCAGCTTAACCCTACACGTGGTTTGCATGGAAGGATATGGAGGCAATGATAGCGTCAGCTGTGGAAATGATAGGTAAAAAAAAACTCCACGTTCTGCAGACAGGAATATCTAGTCCATTATTAACCCTTTCTTTTCTAGCTTTGAGGGAAGCCTGTATGGAGGATTTGCATTTTGTCATGTGCAGCAGTAAAAGCAAAGTCCAAAGTGTTAACTATTAAACTACAGAAACTAAACGGAAACCAGGAAAGACAAAATAAGCACGAGGGTTTTTATTTTTTTTTTTATTGCCTGTTTTGTAGATTTTTAAATTGTATCTGTTTTCTGTCCTCCAAGTATTTAATGGGATTGTGCCCTTATGGAAAACGTTACGCCATATGCTGATTTATTTATATAAACCCAAAATGATTATTTACTCTCACCGGGTCCTAAAGAGAGATTCTATAAACCACCTATGTGCGCACGCTGTACATGAAATAGTGTAGCTATGAGGCCATGTAGTATTCTGCTGCTCCGCAGGGGACATAACCTGCTCCACCGCAGCTTTCTTAGTGGACTTACCCCTGCGGAAGCCGCATTAGAGCAGTGTAATGGGTCGCCCACTCAGGGCCGTGGGGTACTCTGTACCGGGCCGGTGACAGTGGGATGTGTCACAGCGGCGGTGACCCAGTCCGTGGTCCTGGGCGCCCAAATCAATGGTAGTTTGAAGTTAATGTAGTTTAAGTGGAATGGAATAGTTTGTGACGCCACCTGTGGTGTTTGGCAAGCAAGATGTTAAGCCAACACTGCGTGCAGATCCTCTGGGGCTGATGGTGTGTTGCAGCATTGATGGTGTAGCTCCCCACAGGTGAAGCTGTAACCCCAGGGCAGTGTATAGGCGCAGGCGGTGTGAGGAATGTTGGTACCCAGATGTAGCAGTGCTGACGGCGTTGTCGCACAAGTGAATGGAGGACACCAGGGCTTGTAGTTCCAAAGCTTTACTCACAGTTCGTGGTACACACTGGCGCCTGCCTCTGTGCCGTGTCCTTCGGGGCAGAGACTCAATCAACCTCCCGGGCAAGTCAGGCTTCTCCTCTCCAACACTCCGCCAACATGTACCTTCCCTGAACGACTCCTCTATTGCGCCTTTTAGTGTGAAGAGCTCCAGTACCGTGGTACTCTGAAGTTCCTCCTGTCAGATGTTCCTAACAACTCTCCTTGTACGGCAGACAGCTGTAGCCTACTTCGGGGACTCCCTTTATCCTGAGTCCCGGCTCTCTATACAGATGCTGTTGTGCCCCAAGTCTTGAATGGGAGTAGTGCATTTACAGCCAACTACTCCACCGGTGTCTGCTGCAGAACCATAAGTGTCCATACAACCTCAGGGACCGGGCCCCGGCCTTGCGCTGAGAACCTATAGGCAGGGTTCCTCTTCCAACTCACAACTCCTCTCTGTTCTCCTACTCCTTCGTTCCGCGCTGTTCCTTCTCTCTCTTATGGAAGCTTAGGTTGCAGTTCTACGTCTTTCTCCTTCTGTTCCTTTCCTAGGGAGCTCGTTCCACTAAGACCAGTCCTCAGCCTCGACTGACTGACTGCCTTCCTCCGCCTTGAGCTCCCCTCAGGCTGACCTCCAGACTGACCTGTAATTCTAAACTTTCCCATTCTTTTATATCTAACTCCACCCACCTCCCAGCACATCTCGTGTTACGAAGCAAGGACCCACAAAAGGTGCTCTGCTATCCTCTAAGCGTGGAGCCGCAATCTGGTCCATTGCTGAACTATCCTGTGTGTGTGTGCAGGTGTTGGAGTGTGGAAAGGAGCCCCCAACTTACCTAGGTGGTGGGGCACCAAACCTTAGGAGAAGGTGCAGTACCTCTGTGGCGACTGAGCCTCAGGGGTGCCACATACTCCTTCCCCCCCCCAATTAAACACAGCACGTCCGTGGGCTGCTAGATAACAAAGTAGACAGCGAAGAAACATACAAAAATTTTGTAATGCATAACTTTTCTTATACTTATCTTCCTAGTATAGGAGGTACTCATCTTGAACGTTATAATAATAATAATAATAAATTTTATTTCTATAGCGCCGACATATTCCGCAGCACTTTACATTTTAGAGGGGATTTGTACAGACAATAGACATTACAGCATAACAATAATCACATACAGTAGATTATAACAAAATACCAAGAGGAATGAGGGCCCTGCTCGCAAGCTTACAGTCTATGAGGGAAAAAGGGAGACACGAAAGGTGGGTGTTAACAGTTGCCCTGATTGTTTGGATCAGCCATAATGTTAAGTGTGTAACAGTACAGACACAGAGGGCTAATGGATGCATAAAGCATGTGGGAACATGATGCGGGGAACCTGGTTATGGTAAAACTTTTGGCTGTGCCACACAGGGATAGATTAGGTTAATGTGTTGAGGCGATAGGCCAGTCTGAATAAATGAGTTTTCAGGGCACGCTTAAAATTGTGGGGATTGGGGACTAATCGTATTGACCTGGGAAGTGCATTCCAAAGAATTGGCGCAGCACGTGTAAAGTCTTGGAGACGGGAGTGGGAGGTTTTGACTATTGAGGATGCTAACCTCAGGTCATTAGTAGAATGGAGGGTGCGGGTAGGGTGGTATACTGAAACAAGGGAGGAGATGTAGGGTGGTGCTGAGCCATGGAGTGCTTTGTGGGTGAGGGCAATAAGTTTGTACTGGATTCTGGAGTGGATGGGTAGCCAGTGTAATGACTGGCACAAGGTAGAGGCATCGGTGTAACGATTGGTGAGGAATATGATCCTGGCTGCAGCATTCAAGACAGATTGGAGAGGGGAGAGTTTGGTAAGAGGGAGACCGATTAGAAGAGAGTTACAATAGTCGAGACGAGAGTGAATAAGAGAAACAGTAAGAGTTTTTGCAGAGTCAAAAGTAAGAAAAGGTCGGATTCTAGAAATGTTTTTGAGGTGAAGATGACAAGAGCGAGCCAGTGATCGAATGTGGGGGGCAAAGGAAAGCTCGGAATCAAGTATGACCCCAAGACAGCGGGCAAGTTGCTGGGGAGTAATAGTGGAACCACACACAGAAATGGCAATGTCGGGTATAGGTACATTAGAAGAGGGAGGAAACACCAGGAGTTCAGTCTTTGACAGGTTCAGTTTCAGATATAGTGAGGACATGATATTAGACACAGCGTTTAGACAATCGCCGGTGTTTTCTAGAAAGGCTGGCGTGATGTCAGGAGAAGAAGCGTATAATTGGGTGTCATCAGCATAGAGATGGTACTGGAAACCAAATCTACTGATTGTTTGACCAATAGGGGCATTGTACAAGGAGAAGAGGAGGGGGCCTAGAACCGATCCTTGAGGAACCCCAACAGTAAGAGGAAGGTGAGAGGAGGAGGAACTGGCAAAAGATACAGTAAAGGAGCGGTCAGAGAGATAGGAGGAGAACCATGAGAGAACGGTGTCCTTGAGGCCAATGGAACGGAGCATAGTGAGGAGGAGCTGATGATCCACAGTGTCGAATGCTGCAGAGAGATCCAAGAGAACTAGCATGTAGTAATGACCATTAGATTTAGCTGTTAGTAGATCATTAGAGACTTTAGTGAGGGCAGTTTCAGTAGAGTGTAAAGAGCGGAAACCAGATTGGAGAGGGTCGAGAAGAGAGTTATCAGAGAGATAGCGGATCAGACGGGAGTGGACCAGGTGTTCCAGGAGTTTAGAGATGAAGGGAAGATTAGAGACAGGTCTATAGTTAGCGGCACAGTTTTGGTCGAGGGATGGTTTTTTAAGTAGTGGATGTATGATGGCATGCTTAAATGAGGAGGGAAAAATACCAGAAGAGAGAGAGAGGTTAAATATTTTAGTTAGTTGAGGGGTGACAGCAGGGGAAAGGGACTGGAGCAGATGTGACGGAAATGGGTCACTGGTGCAAGTGGTTGGGCGAGAAGATGCAAGGAGCCTGCTTACTTCTTCTTCTGTGACTGGTTCAAAATCAGAGAGTGAGCTAAATGCAGTGGGGGAGGGAGGACAGTGCATGGTATGAGGTGATTGGGAGATAATTTCCTGTCGGATCTGGTCAATTTTTTCTTTGAAGTAATTGGCCAGATCGTCAGCTCGGAGCTCCGTGGTTGGGGCCTGTACTCTTGGGTTGAGTAGAGAATGAAAAGTGTCAAAGAGACGTTTCGGGTTATTGGACAGTGACGTGATGAGGGTGTTGAAATAGGCTTGTTTGGAGATGTGAAGGGCAGTGTTGTATGTTCTAAGCATAAACTTAAAATGGATGAAATCTTCGTTTAGATTGGATTTTCTCCACAGACGTTCGGCGCACCTGGAGCACCGCTGCAGGAAACGTGTTTGCACCGTGTGCCAGGGTTGTCGCCGTCTGCGTTGTGGTGTTCTATTTATAGGGGGTGCAAATTCATCCAGGGCACTTTGAAGTGTTTCATTGTAATGCTTCAATGCAGAATCAGGACATGAGAGGGAGGAGATAGGGGCCAATGAAGACTGCAAGTTCTTCAGAAGTTTCTGGGTGTTAATGGCCTGTATGTTTCTATAAGTCTGGACAGTGGGGGTGACCTGAGCAGCCTGGCAGTTCTTGATAGAGAATGAAAGAAGGTTGTGGTCAGAGAGCGGGAGAGGGGAGTTTGCAAAATCATCCACTGCACAAAGCCGAGAGAAGACCAAATCAAGGGAATTTCCATCTTCATGCGTTGGAGAATTAGTAAGCTGTGAAAGGCCAAATGAGGAGGTTAGAGATAAAAGGTGAGTAGCAGATGGTGAGAGGGGAAGAGCAATGGGGATGTTGAAATCGCCCATGAGGAGGGTAGGGATGTCACAGGAGAGAAAATGTGGAAGCCAAGTGGCAAAATGATCCAGGAACTGATGGGGGGGCCGGGAGGACGATACACCACCGCCACTCGCATGGAGAAGGGGGTGTAGAGTCTGACGGCATGGACCTCAAAAGAAAGGAAGACAAGTGAGGGTAGTTGAGGGATAACTTGAAATGTACACTTTGGTGATAGGAGCAGACCAACGCCTCCACCTGCTCTATTGTCTGATCTTGGGGTATGAGAATAAAAAAGGGGAAAGAAAACAAACACACGATATTTGTATATAATGCAATAATCTCAACAAAGTATAAAATAATGAAAAATTTTTTTTTCAAAAGTGTTATAGAACTAATCCACTAAACGAAGGATGGCAAACCATCCGGATATAAATAAGAAAAAATTCAAAGATGGATTGGAATAAAGAATCCACAGGATAAAAAAGGTGTAACAATGTTGGTAATAAAATAATAATAATAATAATAAATAACACAATCTGTTAAAAATAAAAATGCCTTTATTGAAATATTGGCACAACAATTGAGTGCATTAAAAATATATATATGTATATAATAAAATAAAATATACAACCACATAAGCAATATATTTATGGACAATGGAAAAACCAATCCGTAACAAAAGGCTTAATTAATAATCCAGGTACAAAAAGTGTTCTCACACAACCCATATAGCGCCAATTGGCTTACAGGTATTTCATATTTTGTGTTTTGGTGCACACGCCTTTTGGCGATTCGAAAAAATTTCTTTTGCACAACTGCACTTTTTGCACTTTGGGCACATTTATTAGATATTTTGAGTCACTTTATTTATGCACTTTTTGTACCTGGATTATTAATTAAGCCTTTTGTTACGGATTGGTTTTTCCATTGTCCATAAATATATTGCTTATGTGGTTGTATATTTTATTTTATTATATACATATATATATATATTTTTAATGCACTCCATTGTTGTGCCAATATTTCAATAAAGGCATTTTTATTTTTAACAGATTGTGTTATTGTATTATTATTGTTATTATTTTATTACCAACATTGTTACACCTTTTTTATCCTGTGGATTCTTTATTCCAATCCATCTTTGAATTTTTTCTTACTTGGGGTATGAGAGAAGTGTAGTCCCCCGAATGAAAGAGCAGCAGCAGTAGTAGTGTCTGACTGCTGGATCCAGGTTTCAGTAAGAGCCAGGAGGTTAAGAGAATTAGAGAGGAAAAAGTCATGAATGAAGGAGAGTTTGTTACACACTGAGCGGGAATTCCAAAGTACACAATTAAGAGAGACAGATCGCAGGCAGGGAATATTGATAAGATTAGAGGGGTTTCTGTGTGTAGCAGATGGGGGGTTTGACTTTCTATAACATGGGGGACCAGGGTTGGGAGCAATGTCTCCTGCGACTAGGAGAAGGAGGATAGAAAGAGTGAGCAGATGGTTAAGTGATTTGTGAGAGCGTCTCTTATGTTGAATGGTGGGACTGACTGGATCTGTGCTGAGTAGCAATGTGAAAAGAGCATGAGTGCTATACATAGGAGAGGAAAGGAGTGAGGGGCCAATATGGATGGAGTGTAGAGAGTTAATGGCACGTTACAAACAATTCTAGCTTAAATTCTATCTAAAATTTGTAATTCTAAGTGCAATTCTCAATTCAAAGTGCTATTCTCTAACACATTTTTCTCTCATTTTCCTTCTCTAGGACACATTTATTTTTCTACTTTCACTGTCTCTTCTAGACGCAAGACACTGACCGCAAGTACCTGGTCCGTCACCTGTCTACTTTCAATTCTTTATTCACATCACTCATCTCTAGATCAGACATTCCTAATTCTTCTATAAAAGCCATTTCTCAGTTACTAATACTCTTGTAAAACACATTATCAAATACTTCACAGTAAAACATTCAACAGTTATTCTTGTAAGTGCTGGACACCGCTCCCAGCCGGGATCTCTTGCAGTGCCCTTTGAGGTAGACATCATCTTCGAAAAGTGTCCATGCAAAAACATTATCTTCGCAAAGTGTCGCTATATATAAAACTTGACATTTTCTTTGCAAAGTGTCTTTATATGTAAAACCAAGAGAGGGCACCTAAAGAGGCGCAACTATTTACAATAAAAGTTTTTGGATCGCTCCAAGTTCATGATCACTAGTTCAAAATTGAAGAACGCTGCCAATCAAAACAGGGCAACTAAAGGTGCTACCAGAAAAACATGATAGCAAAAATAGAAAAAGACACAACTGGTGCAAACAAACCCTCCTGGGTAACGAGAATTTTGTAAAGTGTTTACTTGTGTTCCCCTCCTGGGGTTCTGGAAGCTGAACTGGAACTGTTCTCATTCTGATTCTGGTTTCTTGCAACAGGGCCTTGAAACTGTGGCAAATGGAACCCATGATGTATCTCAACGCCCATCATCTGCTCTTCCACAATAGGTGACTCCGTTGCTCTTGTACGAGGTCTGGCTCCTAGAGCCTCCGCAGCTTGTCGGCTCTGACAAGCCACTGCCTAGGGACTTTGCAGTGAAGGAATCCCGAGATCACCGTCCCAAAACGATCCAGACCCCCCTCTGGCCTGTAAATGTCGGATCGGGCATGCCGGCTCTAACCGTACCCATAGCAGCATGGTCCTCCTCCTCCCCATCAACCCATTAGGAAGGCCGGGGTATATACCTAGGAGTTCCCGGCGGTGCGGCCTCTGCTCCAGTGCAGGCGTGGTGGTAGCGGGCACTGCCCGGTGAGACACCGGGTACGGCGGTGGAGCCCATGGCAGCTCCGGTTCCGCGGGGGTCGCTGGTGGGACCTGCGCAGCCGTGCCAGGTCCGGGCAGGAGCTTCTCTTCCTCCGCTTCAGCTCCCTGGGCTGTATACAACTCCTCCGGTATCAGCGGCAAAGAGGGGACAGTATACATTGCCGATGGCATGGCAACGGCTCCAAGCTCCGCAAGGTCTGCCGGGAAAAGATCTGGTGCAGCAGCGGCGGGTACCGGTGTCGCGGGTACCGCAGGTGCAGGCCCCTCCCGGGCGCGCTGCAGGTTCCATAGCTCTTCTCGCCTCAGTCGCAGGCGGCGCGTCAGCTGGATAAACTCGTCCTCCAACTGTTGATGATTCATCCTTGATATCGGGTCGGAGCCTTCAGCCATGGCGCCGAAGAGATCCGTTTCTCCGCGCTCCGCAGGCCTCCTTTCCTCACTCTCCAAAATGGTGTTCTGGCGTTCTTCCTGCCTCAGCCCCTTTCCCGCCACTGGCTTCTTCTGCCCCTCCTTCCTGGGGCGGCGTCTTCCAGCGCCTCCATACCAATCCAGTATACGAACCCCTCGGGGGGTGGGCCATGTCGCTATCACATAGTAATTCAAGCAGGTAAGGCCCAATACTCTTCGCGGTCTTTTCCTAGGACCTCCCATCTCTTCACGCCCTTCTTCTCCGCGCCAGCGGCCATTTCTAAGGTCCATTTTACAGTCTATTAAATCAGGTCTTCTGCACATTTTCAAAAGCACAAAGTCTCACAAATTTCAGGCGCACAGAACCCGATGGCATCGGGTCTCGTCATCCTGTTCGTGACGCCAAAATTGGGTCGCCCTCCCAGGACTGTGGGGTACTCTGTACCGGGCCGGTGACAGTGGGATGTGTCACAGCGGCGGTGACCCGGTCCGTGGCCCTGGGCGCCCAAATCAATGGTAGTTTGTAGTTAGTGTAGTTTAAGTGGAATGGAATAGTACGTGACGCCACCTGTGGTGTTTTGCAAGCAAGATGTTAAGCCAACGCTGCGTGCAGATCCTCTGGGGCTGATGGTGTGTTGCAGCATTGATGGTGTAGCTCCCCACAGGTGAAGCTGTAACCCCAGGGCAGTGTATAGGCGCAGGCGGTGTGAGGAATGTTGGTACCCAGATGTAGCAGTGCTGATGGCGTTGGCGCACAAGTGAATGGAGGACACCAGGGCTTGTAGTTCCAAAGCTTTACTCACAGTTGGTGGTACACACTGGCGCCTGCCTCCGTGCCGTGTCCTCCGGGGTAGAGACTCAATCAACCTCCCGGGCAAGTCAGGCTTCTCCTCTCCAACAGTCCGCCAACATGTACCTTCCCTGAACGACTCCTCTATTGCGCCTTTTAGTGTGAAGAGCTCCAGTACCGTGGTACTCTGAAGTTCCTCCTGTCAGATGTTCCTAACAACTCTCCTTGTACGGCAGACAGCTGTAGCCTACTTCGGGGACTCCCTTTATCCTGAGTCCCGGCTCTCTATACAGATGCTGTTGTGCCCCAAGTCTTGGATGGGAGTAGTGCATTTACAGCCAACTACTCCACCGGTGTCTGCTGCAGAACCATAAGTGTCCATACAACCCCTGGGACCCCGGCCTTGCGCTTAGAACCTATAGGCAGGGTTCCTCTTCCAACTCACAACTCCTCTCTGTTCTCCTACTCCTTTGTTCCGCGCTGTTCCTTCTCTCTTATGGAAGCTTAGGTTGCAGTTCTACGTCTTTCTCCTTCTGTTCCTTTCCTAGGGAGCTCGTTCCACTAAGACCAGTCCTCAGCCTCGCCTGACTGACTGCCTTCCTCCGCCTTGAGCTCCCCTCAGGCTGACCTCCAGACTGACCTGTAATTCTAAACTTTCCCATTCTTTTATATCTAACTCCACCCACCTCCCAGCACATCTCGTGTTACGAAGCAAGGACCCACGAAAGGTGCTCTGCTATCCTCTAAGCGTGGAGCCGCAATCTGGTCCATTGCTGAACTATCCTGTGTGTGCAGGTGTTGGAGAGTGGAAAGGAGTTCCCAACTTACCTTGGTGGTGGGGCACCACACCTTAGGAGAAGGTGCAGTACCTCTGTGGCGACTGAGCCTCAGGGGCGCCACAGTAACGTGTGGAGTACTTACTGCCACACCAGGGTCTTCAGGTCCTCCCCTCTGCGTGTGGTTTTATGCACCTGCAGGCTTTATCTCTGACTTTTAGTTGCTGCTATGATGTCTACTTTACACAGCATTTGGATAAGACAAAAACACTTACTAGAAACCTAGAGCATAGGTTTCATTAGACATCTACATACACTAAGCAGTACTGTGAATCCAGCACTTGCATCATAACAAACAGTTTCCTAAATGAATAAGTAGGATGGAGCGCATTATAAAGCAGTACTGAGCAGTATAGCTTGAATCTATCACTGGGGTGAGATAAAACAGTTACTAGAACGCAGCTGTGGCATGGAAGACATTGGCAATGAAGCAGTGAAACTGTAAACCCAGCACTGATGTGAAGGTAAACATTTTCTATAAAGCAGCAGCAGCATGGATGACATTATACAGCAGTTTTGAACAATTTAGCCTAAATGTAACACTGGGGTGAGATAAAACGGTTATTAGAATGCAGCTGTGACATAGAGGACATTGTCAATAATGAGCAGTGAAACCTTAAATCCAGCAGTGAGGTGAAGGGAAACACTTTCTAGAAAGCATCAGCAGTATGGAGGACATTATACAGCAATACTCAGTAGTGTAGCTGTGAATCCAACAATGGATTATGTTAAAACACTTACTAGAAAATAGAAGCATCATGTAGGATGCATTATACAGAAGTACTAAGTCATGTAGCTGTGAATCCAACACTGGCGTGAGAGAAAAACACTTATTAGAAGGCAGCAGTCTAACCTATTTATGCCTTTCCTTGTTTGTGCCTCTCTCTGCTCCCCCTTTCTCCTGACAAATCCTCTGTCACTACAGCACCATCACCCGGAGTTATTCACCAGTTTCTGGGATGTGGACAAGAGTGACCAGACAAATAAGTACTTTCCTTGTTTCTGCCCCAAAGTGGGAGTTTCTAGAATGTTTCCTGGGGGTTGGGTCACAGTTGGGGCTTAAAAATGTCTTAAGAATTCCAATATTGGGAGGAAGCTTCTCTGTACAGATAGCCAGCCAGCATCTACAAATCTACCATTATGAGGTGTACTTAATTATACGACTTTTAATCCTTTTTCTATGTGTTCTCTCTTCAGATTTTATTCTGCACCTTGAATACCCATAGAATCGACATGGATAAGCTCCTAGGGGGGCAGATCGGCCTGGAAGACTTCATCTTTGCCCACATAAAAGGTTCAAAGAAGGAAGTCGAAGTATTGAAGTCAGACGATGCTTTGGGGTTGACTATTACGGACAACGGGGCGGGAATTGCTTTTATAAAGGTAAAGTTTTATGAATTGTTATTTTTTGTGTGTTTTATGCTTTTTTTTCTTGACTGAAATAAACCCTTAGAGGAGGATTTATATTCCTGGTGTATAATTTTACTTTGTGAGGTTAGTGACAGGCCCTGGTTACTAATAATTTGCATGTTAATCAAGAGGATGATGGCTGCCAAAGCGCTGTGACAGAGTCACGGGTGAAGTGATGGAGGGGAGATACGTGTAACTGAGCATGATGGCGTCAGTGATGTGAAACCACAATAGTTTCCTCCAGCACACTGTGTGTTGGGACGGTTTATATAAAGTTATATGATGGGCTTGTTTTAGTGGACCGCCATAGAGCGGGTGGGAGGAGGTCCAGGTATCTCCCCTGCAGTCCTTACAGGACCTGTGTGATGTCAGGATCATGTGATCAGTCATATGATGGAGGGATCACAAGGTCTGGGCTTAAATGGCTGACCGCCAAAGCCTTCAGTGTTCAGTGCTTCCTGGAGAGATTTTACTCCAGAAAAGTGTGTGCTAACCAAACCAGATCTTCTCCCACTTTGCACTGATGAGGGGCAGTACCCCGAAACACAGTGTCTGCAAATGGAGATTCTGGCTTGGCTTTTATCCTAAGTCATGTAACTAGGCTCGTTAAAGGGTCAACATTGACTTTTAGGATTGCTACCTCCAATAGGTGGCACTAGAGTTCTAGTCCTCTTCCTCTCTGAAGAGACAATTTGCATAATTAGCTAATCTGAACCAGGGACATTGCTGCCTGTGAGCGGGCTGATCCCGCTAGGAAAAGGACTGTTTCTTTTTGTTTCTTTGTGTTACTGTTTTGCCCAGAGGGCTGTCTGTTGTGATTGGGTCACCGAGGAGGAGAGCAAGCCCAAGCTAAGGCCTGTTTCACACTTCCGTTTTTGTGTCCGCCAAACGGATCCGTTTCCGTTTTTTTGACGGAAACTGATGCAAACGGGTCCGTTTTTAAAAAAACGGATCCGTTTTTTTGACGGATCCGCGGTAACCACTAATGGAAGTCTATGGGACAAAAAAAACGGATCCTGCAAAAAAAGGCGGATCCGTTTTTTTACGGAAACCAACGGATTTTGACGGATTTGAAAAAACGGAAGTGTGAAACAGGCCTAAGCCACAGAAAACCAGAGAGGTTGATAACTAAGCGGATGCAGACCCCTGATCCTATCCACACAACTAGCAGTAGCCGTGGAGCGTACCTATGATGATCCTAGACGCCTCGGCACAGCCGGAGAGCTAACTAAGCCTAAAGCAAGAAAGGGGAAATCTAAACTGCCCCAGAGCAGACCCCAGAGGAATAGATAGCCCCCAAACATATATTGTCGGTGAGACAAGGTGAAAACACAGAGGCAGGAAAATAGACTGCGCAAATGATGGGGCCACACTGACTAGACAGGACAGGAAAGCAAAGGAAAGATGCTGTCTGCAATCATGTAAAAAAAACCCTGCAAAAAAAGTCCAACACGTCTGATGCAAAAAATACTGAAGTCGCACGACTTCGCCCACTATATCAGCACTCTGGTATATTCTGAAAGCAGAGCAAAAAGAGCACAATCTAATAAGGGACAAAAACAAACTGGCACAAGCAGTAACATATGGATGGTGATTCGGCACAGCCCCAGCCGGAGCTGGTTGACCACACAAAACTGAAATAGACAAAACCCGATCAAATGTGAACAATAGCAAAAGAACACTTAGCTGAGCATGCAGGACTGAGCTGGAAACGAAGACCTTAGGAGGCAGGAAAAAAATCACCAGCAGGGATAGAGGAAGTCGGCTGTCTTAAATCCCAGTCTGAAACCCCAGATCTCCAATCGTCATCCTCATTATTATCAGGTGGCAAGTCCTCTGTTAATCAGATCGGCTCCATTACCTCCAGTAACCACCAGAGGGAGCCCAGAAAGAGAACTCCCAACCCCTCTGTCAATTTGACCAGCTCCACTACCTTCAGTAGTAACCAGAGGTAGGCCAGAAAGCGAATTCACAACAGCTGTCTTTACTTTCCCAGCTTGGTTTAAGCCGTTGCAATAAACCAAGCATTTTCTTAAAGAGACAGTGTTCCAGTTTTACCTCTGTGTCCAGCCGAGTGATCCGCTCTACCACACCGCGAACGTGGCATAATAGCGTATCACATGTTCAGACACAAGTTGGTTTATTACCAGATTACAAGGATTAAGATCTTAGTTGTATTTATTGCACTTTACCCAGGTGAAGGACGGGCGCAGCGAGTGAGCGATAGCATCACACTATGCAGTATTATATACGTCACGTCAGTAACTAGTACCTGAGGAGCAGAAATTACCCGGGTGTTGGACACTGTCAGCTGCTAGTCAGTATAGTGACGCATGGTATTGTGAGTTCATGTGGCCATACACCATAGGTCCCAACCCTCCCGATTCCCGCAGGACAGTCCCGATTTTGGGGCCGTATCCCGCCGTCCCAGCCGGGAAGCTATCTATCGCGGTGGCCGGTGTATGCCCGCAAAATACAGCACTGTGCTCAGTGGCATAGCGTGGGGGGGGCGGTCCGCCCCAGGGGGCACGTGTGTGGGGGCGGCGCGGCAGCATGACAGTTCCTCAGCTGCTTTTAGGAAAGGCCCCAGCAGCCGTGTTAAGGTAACACTATATGACTACATTACCCATCATGCCTCGGGCGCGTGTTACTGGTATGACCCCGCTGCAGCGCTGTAGATTGGCAGTCACATGACCGTGGGATCTGCCGAGGCTCCGGCTGTCACATGCCCAAATAGTGAGCGGAGCGGCCGCACAGCACGGAGCATGTGGCCAACAGGGTGTCGTGGTCCGGCCAGGAACAGCTGGAGGAGGCCGGGGAGAGCACGTCACTGCTGAACGGAGCCGGCAACCGGCAGGTGAGGGCGGGAGGAGGGATACTGGGAATTGAGGGGCTGTGCAGATAGGGGGCCACGGCGAGGCTGTGCAGGGGAGGACATGAAGGGGGGGCTCTGTAGGGGACGTGGGGGGCTGTGCAGGGGAGGACGTGGGGGGGCTCTGTAGGGAGAGGACATGGGGAGGCTGTGCAGGAGAGGACATGGGGCTCTGTAGGGGGAGGACATGGGGGGTGGGCTGTGTATGGGAGAACATGGGGGCTCTGTAGGAGGGACACGGGGGGGCTGTGAGGGGGAGGACATGGGGGGCTGTGCTGGGGGGGTACATGGGGAGGCTGTGCAAGGGGAGAACATGAGGGCTCTGTAGGGAGTGCACTGTGGGTCTGTGCAGGGGGAGGACACGTGGGCCTCCTTACACTGTTTTATGGTGCGGCTCTCGGCAGGGCCGTGGTGGAGGTTCAGTAGGGTCATCAAGCTAATAAATAAAAAAAATATATATATATATATATATATATATATATATATATATATATATATATATATATAATGAGAGAGGGCTGCAAGAAGATGAAAGTATAGAAATTTAGAAATAATAACAGCCGAGTTAGTAGCAGACTAAAAATTAGATCTTTGAGTGTAGTGTGGGCTCTTCGGATGCTTCCGGATTATCAACGACCAAAGGGGCGGCAAATTTTTCGACCGCCCCGGGCGCCACAAACAGTGGCTACGCCACTGACTGTGCTCTGCGCCGCACATCACGTTCCACTGGAAGTGACGTGCTGTAAGCTGACCGCTGGAAATGACTGCTGACCTCATTTCCGGCGGACAGCTTATAGCATGTCACCTCAGGAGGAGGTAATCGTTCGGGACTCCGCAGGAGGACAGAGGATCGGCGGCGAGGCATCAGCGCTCCATACAGCGCTCCATTTTTTTTTTTCTGTTAATTATTGTTTATGAAACAGTGTGATCAGCAGTGCTAAATGGGTGCGGTTGGGGCGTGGATATGGGCGTGACTACTAAAATGGGTGTGGCTAGGGGCGTGGCCTAAAATTTGCCCCAAAGCTTCAGCCTTTGCCCCTCTTTGCCTTCTTCAAAAGTTGGGAGGTATGCATACACACTAAATCAATGTCAGTACAAGGATTGGGCATGTCAAATTACAACATGTCTAATCACTTTTTTTCCTAGCAGAAAGCCTCTGCCAGAGGTTTGTGTCGGCAAATTGCTCCTCTCATCCTCTTGAGAACAACCATATGCTTGGCTGAACCAATGCACTTGTAAAATGGGGTCAAAAGATCCTACTGAGAATTTACAACAGTTCTGTGCAGGGGTATAATACAGGATGTAACTCAAGATCAGTAATGTATGTACACAGTGACTGCACTAGCAGAATAGTGAGTGCAGCTCTGGGGTATAATACAGGATGTATCTCAGGATCCGTAATGTAATGTATGTACACAGTGACTGCACCAGCAGAATAGTGAGTGCAGCTCTGGAGTATAATACAGGATGTAACTCAGGATCAGTAATGTAATGTATGTACACAGTGACTGCACCAGCAGAATAGTGAGTGCAGCTCTGGGGTATAATACAGGATGTAACTCAAGATCAGTAATGTAATGTATGTACACAGTGACTGCACCAGCAGAATAGTGAGTGCAGCTCTGGGGTATAATACAGGATGTATCTCAGGATCAGTAATGTAATGTATGTACACAGTGACTGCACCAGCAGAATAGTGAGTGCAGCTCTGGGGTATAATACAGGATGTAACTCAGGATCAGTAATGTAATGTATGTACACAGTGACTGCACCAGCAGAATAGTGAGTGCAGCTCTGGAGTATAATACAGGATGTAGCTCAGGATCAGTAATGTATGTACAGAGGCGTAACTAGGCTTTCTGGAACCCGGGGCAGGAATTTGGTTCGGTGCCCCCCCCCCCCCCCCCCCCCCCAAGTACATATGCGACTTGCACAGTTAGTCATGTACCCACGAGCTGCTCTCCCTAATCCTCTCGATGTTCAGTAAAAAACTGAAAGCAGGAAGAGAAGCTCGTTGTCACAGGACCATAACTATGAAAATCGCATATGAGTGAAGTGTCCATGTGTTGGCACTGGAACCTGCAGAGCTGAATCCTGACATTGCAGCTTCTGAATTCTCACAACGAATGCACTGCACACTTTTAGGATTCTCCCTTGCCGATGTACAGTCATGTCAGCACAAGCATGTGATTTGTATACTTCTGGCCACATTCTGACTAGACGTGTCCGGCCTCGCTCTGTTCATTTTCATTGAGTGAGGCCACGCATGTCTAGTCAGCATGTGACCGCATGTATGTAAATTACCGGCACGAGAGAATCCTGACAGCGTTCAGTGAGCACTGTGAGAATTCAGAAGTCTGCAGTCACATAGAATGTCTGCAGACTCAGCACAGACCTGGAGAACCCCTTTAATGTTCCTAACATAAATAAAAACATGAGAATTAGTCAGTATCACAAATAATATTTACATCCAGGTACCTTATAGATGACGTAGTCTCTGCAGTCGGTCTCCTTTTCTTCTTCTTGTCCAGACCCCATGATGAGTTTTCTCATCACCAGCCGTCTCTGCAGACTTCCATCTTCTCCGGTTTTCTGCAGCAAATCTCCACACGATGCCCTTAAAGATAGAAGTGTCATTATAATGCTCTTAAATAAAAATGTCTGCAATATACTGTCGCCTCACACTATTCCCGTCCCTCCACATACTGTCTCCTCTAACATCCCTCCTGTTCACCATACTGTCTCATCATATATTTACCCCCTCACTCTCTCTACTGTCTGCTCACACATACCCCCGACTCCCCATACTGTGACTGCACACATCCCATCACCCTCACTCCCCATACTGTGACTGCACACATCACCCTCACTCCCCATACTGTGTCCACATACATTAACCCGTTCGCTCCCCATACCATCTGCACCCTTCATACTGTCTGTACCCATCCCCCATACTGTTTCCTCATACATACTCTTCATTTTGTGTCCTCAAATCTCCCCACACACATTAAATCCCCCGTCCCTCACACACATTAAATAACCCCCCATCCCCACTCCCAAATCCCCCCACGCATTAACCCCATCCCCACTCATTAACCCCCACACACATTAACCCCCATCCCCACTCATTAATCCCCCCACAAATTAACCCCCATCCCCTCAATAACCCCCCACACATTAACCCCCATCCTCACTCATTAACACCCCCCATCTTCGGTGTCTTCAGTTCCACAGTGGAGCACTTACCACCAGCGTTCGCTCTGGGCGCCGGGGAGTGGCTGTCAGAGCTTCAATTGTGCTGGTGTCTGTATAGACGCCAGTACAATTGTTCTCTGGGAGCCTGCACACGCACCTTCTCTGCTCCAGCTGTCAGCCTGACAGCTGACACAGAGAACCGCCCGGTGGGGCGGCAGAACGCAGCCGCCAGGGAGGACACGGCGGACTGCTGCATTAGGCGGCCCGACTGCGCTCCCTCCCGGCTGCGCCCAGGGCAACTGCCCCGGCTGCCCTCCCCTAGATACGCCCCTGTGTATGTACACAGTGACTGCACCAGCAGAATAGTGAGTGCAGCTCTGGGGTATAATACAGGATGTAACTCAGGATCAGTAATGTATGTACACAGTGTTACGGACTGGCGGAACGCACCAAATAAAGATGAAATAATATAAGAGGTGCGTTCGCAGCCCAGGCCCACCGTGCAGGGGTGACCAACTGCTGCTAAACAATGAGGGGAAGGCGTGTAGGAGAAAAGCCGGACACCGGTAGGTAACCCCTGACCCGGTGCTAGCAGGCGCGAACTCCGTTGCTTCACGTAGTACGTTCCAGCCGATGAACTGTGGCGCCCCTAGGAGTATGGTCGCCACAGTGGCTTTGCCTTCCTCCAGGGTAGGGTAATGCCAGGCTTGGAGGCAATGATGGGTCTCTCTCGCAGTCAATCCATACATGCAACACCGTTCCACTTCAGGCCAGTAGGGGGGAACGCTGAACCGGGATTAAGGGGAGGAGTGCTCTCTGAGGGCCAAGAGGAAGGAGTAGGGAGTTAGTCTGCGGAGGGTGAAGTGTGCAGATGTGGAGAGAGAGAAGCAGGAGGTTGAGCTAGGAAGGAGAGCTCCCTCAACTTGAGAGCGCATGAACTGGAGCCTGGTCTCCACGGTTGTACAGATACTAACGGTCCTACAACAGATACCAGAGGAGTAGGAGGCTGTAAATGCCCTACTCCCATCTAAGACTTGAGGCACAACAGCAGCTTGGATAGAGAGCCAGGACTCAAGCGAGGAGTCCCCGAGAGAGGCTACAGCTGTCTGCCGTGCAAGTAAGGTTCTTGGGAACATCTGACGGAGGAACTTCAGAGTAACTTAGTACTGGAGTGCTTCATTCAAACAAGCGTTAGGAAGGAGACTGCACAGCCCGTCTGCTGAGAGAGAATCCCTGAGTTGCTTTCAGGCTAGCCTGCTCCGTTACCATCTGTAATCAGGACCCTGGACTGCAGTTATCAAGTAAAGATACAGAAATTGCACCCTGCTGTCTTGTCTGCTTCCTACCCTTACTGCACTGCTACATCACCGTGCCATTCACTTCTACACTGCCCTGGGACTATAGCTTCACCTGTGGGGAGCTTTTACATCCTTGCTGCACCCTACCATCAGTCCCAGCGGATCTGCATGCAGCGTGGGCTTAACATCTCCCTTGCCGAGCACAACAGGTGGCGTCACAAACTATTCCATTCTATTACCTACATTTCCCCATGCTTGGGTTCCCAGGGCCACGGACCGGGTCACCGCTGCTGTGACACATTCCCCTGACACTGGCCCGGTACTGAGTACCCCACAGCCCTGGGAGGGCGACCCAACTTGGCGTCACGAACAGGATTACGGAGCCCGGTACCCCTGGGTCCTTATGGTTCTGCAGCAGACACCGGTGGAGTAGTTGGCTGTAAATGCACTACTCCCATCAAAGACTTGGGGCACAACAACCACAATGATAGAGAGCCGGGACTCGGGAAAAGGGAGTCCCCGAAGCAGGCTACAGCTGTCTGCCATACGAGTAGAGTTTTTGGGAACATCTGACAGGAGGAACTCCAGGGTACCACGGTGCTGGAGATCTTCACACTTTAAGGCGCAATAGAGGAGTCGTTCAGGAAAGGTACATGTTGGCGGAGGTTGGAGAGGAGCTTTCCATCTGGCCTGGAGGTTGGCTGAGTCTCTGACCCGGAGGACACGGCCCGGAGGCAGGCACCCTTGTGTACCGCAGACTGTGAGTAAAGCTTTGGAACTGCAAGCCTCGGTGTCCTCCATTCATTCTTGCGCCAACCCGCTCAGCACCGCTACATCTGGGTACCATCTTTTACACTGCCTGCGCCTTTCCACAACCATTACAACTACACTGCCCTGGGACATCAGCCCTGCCTGTGGAGGGCTATACCATCACTGCTGCACCATACCATCTGTCCCAGAGGATCTGTCTGCAGCATCGGCTTAACACCTCCCTTGCCGAGCACCACAGGTGGCGTCACGAACTATTCCATTCCATTAACTACATTCCCCCATTACTTGGGCGCCCAGGGCCACGGATCGGGTCACCGCTGCTGTTACACATTCCCCTGACACCGGCCCGGTACAGAGTACCCCACAGCCCTGGGAGGGCGACCCAACTTGGCGTCACGAACAGGATTCCGGAGCCCGGTACCCCCCCGGGTCCTGTGTGCCATAGACTGTGTTTGTGCAAAAAGACTGTGTGTATAATTGGCGCCAATAGCCGCCATTGCCGCGCTGCTTGGCGTGCACGGGAAGAAATAGGCGAGCCTTTGCGGGCGGAGCCTGCTGCAGAGCGCGAAGAAGCAAAGTGCCGTGCGAGAAGAGAGGACAGCGCGCGAGAGGAGGAGGAGCTGAGGCCTACAGCCTGGAGCGTCAGGCCTGTGAAGCGGCCGCCGGTGAGCTCACATAACCCCCGGCCCTGGCTAACGTTAACTGGGGGGGGGGAAGATGTCCGCGCCAAGCGGCGATGCAGTGGCAGGCGCCGTTGTGAACCCCGCAGCACCGCCAGGAGGAGTGCCCGCTGCAGCGGTCTCCATAATGCCGCTATCTATGCCCTACATACCGGGAGCGGCCTGGCTACCGCAGTACTCGGGTGAGTCGCATACCCTGAGTGAATTTAAAGAGAGACTTTGCGGTTTGTTTAAAGTATACCCTCTGTCTGAAAGCCAGAAAGTGAATATCCTGATTGGACAGCTAACAGGTGCAGCGCAGAGAGAAGTGAAAGCCTGGCAGGACACTGATAAAGAGACTGTTGCAAAGATCCTGGCCAAGCTGAGGAGCACCTTTGACACCTGCACTGCAGCTGAAACCAAGATGAGGTTCTTTGGCTGTAAACAGAAGGCGCAGGACAGTATCAGGGATTATGCTCTCAACCTGCAGGAGGCGCTGCGAGGAGTTAAGCAAGTTGATCCTGACAGTGTAAAGGAGGAAGATAAACTGTTAAAGGAGCAGTTCATTGAAGGACTCATATCCAGTACCCACAGAGGACAGTTGCGTATTATAACCCTGCAAAACCCTGATCTGAACTTTGCTGATTTTAAGGACAGGGCTATTCGGGTACTGCAGGAGTCCACTGACAGCCGTCTAGTGTCCTCTAGGCGCCCAGCGATCACCTACCATCAGGAAGCAACATCTTTTCCTTCCATCCCTGTGGAGGCTGATGCACAGACTCTGGATAAAGATCCAACTGAGGAGCAGCGTCTTCAAGTCCAGGAGCTAACCAAAGGGATGGCTGCACTTGCCAAAACCGTGCAGTCCCGACAAGTGTCCTCCAAAGAAAAGATCCAGCTTGCTTCCAGTCCAGAGGATGTCCCGTGGCTCCGGAGGAGGAGAACCCCGCCACTTCGAGGAAAGAACAACGATCGCTATGACCAGGACTGACGTCCCATCTGTCGTCGCTGCTACAAAACGGTCATCTTGCCAGATATTGTCCTTTAAACGAGCAACCCCTGGGGCAGAGGGCCAACCCCCAGTTGTAGGATCCCCAGGCCCAAAGAACTGGAGAGCCAAGTATGTGGGAGGGAGACCAATCCTTCCTGTGGTGATTGACGGCATCCCCATGAACGCTTTGCTGGACACTGGCTCCCAGGTGACCACTATGCCGTACATTCTGTACAAGATGTATTGGGCTGATTCAGAACTTACCCGTGGCTCCACTGATGAACTGACAGTAGTTGCTAGTAATGGTCAGTCTTTGCCGCAGATAGGATGTAAAGAAATTACTGTCAAAGTGGGGCGGGTAGAGCTAAAGTCTCAAGGTCTGATAGTTGTTGATATTGATCGACGTGAATGTAATCCCATGATGACTCTTGGTACAAATGTGATTAAAAATTGTCTGTCCGGGGTTATTGTCTTGTTGCAAGTTAACAGGTGGCTGAGACTGCTGGTTCCGGAGAACGAGTCCTGCAGAAGGAGATCCAAGCCCTGATGCAAAGGCAACAGGTAGAACTCTCTGGCGGAGAAATTGGCAGTGTCAGTGAGTGATGCTTTCCCCATTGCAATACCCCCCAGATGTGAAATGTTGGTTTGGTGTCGGGCAGCCATAGGGCTCAGAGGGAAGGATTACCAGGCATTGGTAGAACCAGTATACTCCGAGAGCAGGCCCACTGTCCTGACAGCCAGAGGGGTGGTTGATGTACGAAAAGGGAGAGTACCTGTACGTCTTTTGAATTGTGGGGAAGAGGAAGAAACAATACCTCGGTACGCCACAGTTGCTAAGCTGCTCACTGTTAATAACAACTCTTTGCAGGCAGCAGAACCCTTGGTCTCATCCGATCAGGTGGAGGACAATGGCTCTGTGAAGCAGCCAGAAGAGTGGTGTCAGCAACTGCAGGTGGGAACTGACTCTACACCTTCATACCAGAAAAATGGGGTTTACAGAGTGACACAAGAGTATGAGCGAGTATTCAGCAAACACCCACTAGATTTTGGGCAGGCAAAGGGGGTTCAACATATCCCCACGGGAGACCATCCACCCATAAAGGAGAGGTACAGACCTATACCCCCAACACAATACCAGTGTGCTAAGAGTATGTTGAGGGAGATGAAGGAGGCTGGGGTTATCAGAGACAGTTGTAGCCCCTGGGCAGCTCCAATAGTGTTTGTAAAGAAAAATGATGGTACCATGAGAATGTGTGTTTATTACAGGAAAATTAACAGCATTACACATAAAGATGCCTACCCATTACCCAGAATTGAGGAATCATTGGCTGCACTTAAAACTGCTAACTACTTTTTCCACCTTGGATCTCACCAGTGGGTATTGGCAGGTTCCCGTGGCAGAGGCAGACAAGGAGAAGACAGCATTTACCACTCCAATGGGTCTCTGTGAGTTCAGTTATATGCCATTTGGGCTCTGCACTGCTCCAGGAACATTTCAACGGCTGATGGAGTGCTGCCTGGGACACATGAACTTTGAGACGGTCCTGTTGTACCTGGATGTCATTGTTTTCTCCAAAACCTATGAAGATTATCTGGAGCACCTGGCTGAAGTGTTTGAAGCTTTGTCCAATTTTGGCCTGAAGGTGAAGCCCTCCAAGTGCTACCTCCTGAAGCCCAAGATGCAGTACCTCGGTCATGTGGTCAGTGCAGAAGGTGTGGCACCAGATCCTGATAAGGTCACAGTCATCTGGGACTGGCCGAAGCCCAGCAACCTTCATGAAGTACGCCAATTCCTTGGACTGGTAGGCTACTACCGAAGATTCATCAAGGGCTTTACTGAAATAGCCACCCCTATGCAAAATCTCCTGGTGGGGCAGTCCAAGAAGACCAAACAGAAAAATTCCACCTTTGAATGGACTGAAGAGTTGGAAAGGTCCTTCACCAGATTGAAGATGGCTCTCACAGGAGACGAAGTTCTGGCCTACCCAGATTATGACAAACCCTTTGTGCTGTACACAGATGCCAGCAATGTGAGACTAGGAGCAGTACTGTTGCAGGTACAGAATGGGAAAGAAAGAGTGATCTCCTATGCCAGCAGGAAGCTGCGCCCCACTGAAAGGAACCCTGATAATTACAGTTCTTTCAAGCTGGAGTTCCTTGCCATAGTCTGGGCTGTCACCGAAAGGTTCAAACATTACCTAGCCTCCGCCAAGTTCACTATCTGCACGGACAACAATCCGTTCACGCATTTAGACACTGCAAAACAAGGTGCACTGGAACAGCGATGGATGACTCGGCTATCGAACTATGAGTTTACCATCAAGTACCGGGCAGGGCACAAGAATGCTGATGCGCTGTCCAGAATGCCTAACCTACCAGATGCCAGAGAAGACCCTGAGGCTCTTGAAGAGATAGAGCTACCTCCCTTCCACCGGCCACTTGCGGCCCAGCGTGCTCAAGGAGTGAGAAACAGACGGTCTGGCTTGAAGGAGGTCACCCTGAACCCATTGCCCCATCATGATTGGGCAGAAATGCAAGATAGTGACCCTGCAGTCCGCCTGGTGAAGGAGCTGCTGACACGAGCTGACTCACGTCCAGAGTCGGATGCTCCTGAAGAAACTCAGCAGTTGTGGAAGGAGAGAGGCCGGCTGTTCATTTATGAAGGGAAGCTGTGTCGGAGGAGTATCAATGCCCGCACTCATGAGCTGGTTTGGCAGGTGATAGTCCCAAAGAGAGAGGCTTCAATGGTCCTGGAAGCATACCACAATGGAGCTGGACACTTCGGATGGAAGAAGTTGGAAGTATTCCTCCGAGAGAGGTTCTACTGGGATGGTATGAGGAAAGCTATTGAGAGGTGGTGCCGAGAGTGTGGACAGTGTAACCTGCGCAGAAAGGATCGGGACAGCCAGAGAGCTCCTCTACAGCCAATCGTCACCAAACAGCCCCTTGAGTTGGTAGCCCTGGACCATGTGAAGCTGGTTCCAAGCCGGTCAGGCTACCTCTGTGCTCTTACCATTGTGGACCACTGCTCAAGATTCCTGGTAGTTGTGCCTGTCAAAGATCAAACTGCCAGGACAGCAGCCAGAGCGTTCCAGCAGCACTTCTGTAGACCACATGGGGACCCGGAGAAAGTGCTTACAGATCAAGGTCCAGCTTTCGAGGCAGAAGTGTTTTCAAGAATTCTGTAACCTGTATGGTTGTAAGAAGATCCAGACAACACCGTACCACCAACAGACCAATGGCATGTGCGAGAAGATGAACCAGGTAGTGATTGACCTCCTGAAGACTTTGCTCTTGGAGGAGGGGAATCTGGCCAGAGAAGTTGCCCGATCTGGTGGACCTCTACAACCATATCCCAGTGAACTCTACCAACTGTACCCCAGCCTATTTAATGAGAGCAAGACCTGGTAAGCTGCCTATTGACTTAGACATGGGAGTCCTGACACCTGAAGTAGCATCACCAGATGCTGATTGGGACACGGAGAGACAGCAACAGTACAGAAGAGTTCAAGAATGTGTGGAGAAGAGTTTGGCCCAGGCAAGACAAAAGCAGGAGAAGCTTTACAATCAAAATGCACCTGCCGTTCCTTTGTCGCCAGGACAGCAAGTCTTGAAAAGAAAGAGAAGATTGCACAAATTGGATGATCAGTGGGAAGCTGAACCTTACACCATTCTGCCCTCAAACTTTGATAATACTAAGGTATGCCTTGTTAGGAAAGATGGAGGAGAGACCTCAGCAGCGGTATCGAGAGATCATTTGAAGTTATGCCCTGACCACTTAAAGAATAGAAGAACCAAATAACGTCCAACCCCTAGTGGAAGAAGAGAAGGTCAGTACCGTGCTTGGAGAATTCCCTGCGAATTGGACTAGAATGAACGATGCTATAGTGGTGCCAGTGTTGCTGTTTCCCCAATTGGTAGCACAGGAAGATGTGACTCAAGAGAATCAGGAAAATCGGGTAGCAGATGCCACACCAGCAGTGGAGCCAGAGAACCCTCGCCCTGCCAGTGGTGAACCTGTTGTACCCTTGGTGAGTCTAAGAGGTCACAGTCAGTCTAGTATCCCCGTGTTACATAGAAACCCCAGTAGTGTATCCAGTACATTACCCACTGCACCAGTCTTACGCAGATCTACCCGCACCACACAAGGCATACCGCCCCTTAGATATCACATATAGCAAAATAAATGTAAATGTTGAAATTGTGTGTGTAAATATGTAACAGTTTTTCAAGCTTTGTGCCTACAGGTAACCTGTAAGAGTTTCCTTTGGAATTTGTTTTATGGACACTGAACCACAGGACTTGTGTGTGGTCAAAAACTTTTACCATTTGCCCAGGAATGGACCATGGACATTGATGTTGGACTTATCATCATAGGACCATTTTTGAAGCACTTGGTTTTTGTACCTTTTTCATTTTTAAATCTTGTACAATTGTTGTCTAATTGTTTATATGTTCATGTTTTTGTTCAGCCCAGGAGTGCTGACTTGCACTAGGGGGGAATGTGGCGCCCCCAGGAGTATGGTCGCCACAGTGGCTTTGCCTTCCTCCAGGGGAGGGTAATGCCAGGCTTGGAGGCAATGATGGGTCTCTCTCGCAGTCAATCCATACATGCAACACACTCCAGGCCAGCAGGGGCAACTCTGAACCAGGATTAAGGGGAGGAGTGCTCTCTGAGGGCCAAGAGGAAGGAGTAGGGAGTTAGTCTGCGGAGGGTGAAGTGTGCAGACGTGGACAGAGAAGCAGGAGGTTGAGCTAGGAAGGAGAGCTCCCTCAGCTTGAGAGCGCATGAACTGGAGCCTGGTCTCCACGGTTGTACGGATACTAACGGTCCTACAACAGATACCAGAGGAGTAGGAGGCTGTAAATGCCCTACTCCCATCTAAGACTTGAGGCACAACAGCAGCTTGGATAGAGAGCCAGGACTCAAGCGAGGAGTCCCCGAGAGAGGCTACAGCTGTCTGCCGTGCAAGTAAGGTTCTTGGGAACATCTGACGGAGGAACTTCAGAGTAACTTAGTACTGGAGTGCTTCATTCAAACAAGCGTTAGGAAGGAGACTGCACAGCCCGTCTGCTGAGAGAGAATCCCTGAGTTGCTTTCAGGCTAGCCTGCTCCGTTACCATCTGTAATCAGGACCCTGGACTGCAGTTATCAAGTAAAGATACAGAAATTGCACCCTGCTGTCTTGTCTGCTTCCTACCCTTACGGCACTGCTACATCACCGTGCCATTCACCTCTACACTGCCCTGGGACTATAGCTTCACCTGTGGGGCGCTTTTACATCCTTGCTGCACCCTACCATCAGTCCCAGCGGATCTGCATGCAGCGTCAGCTTAACATCTCCCTTGGCGAGCACCACAGGTGGCGTCACAAACTATTCCATTCTATTAACTACATGTACCCATTGCTTGGGCGCCCAGGGCCACGGACCGGGTCACCGCTGCTGTGACACATTCCCCTGACACCGGCCCGGTACCGAGTACCCCACAGCCCTGGGAGGGCGACCCACAACCGCAACCTGTTTACATCACAGGTCACGGTAGTGTGAAAAACTGCTTATGACGGGTGCAATGTCCGCCCTGACGGACGCCACTAACCAGCCTAACAACCGTGCTGGAAAGCGCACACACGGCGCACGGCGTTACTGTGGCGGACGCTGCGGTAGCAGTGTCGAGGAGGCCTGTACTGGCCGACACCCTAGGCGCTGAAGGTCGATGAGGATAACACTGCGGCGCTGTGCAGTGTCCGAGCTATTGAGCTGACTCTAATTCCTAACACTAACTCATGCGTAATATCCAAGGAGGGGGAATTATAATGAGTCAGTCACCAGGCTCATTCATCCATCATCATGCATACACTAAGGACTATAGCCTCAGAGTCTATCATAGCGCATGGCGGGGCGGCCATGCGAACCTTTTATAGCCGTCCCCTTCCGGGACCTTCCTGATCCTCCAGATGGACCAATCAGAACTGGAGAACGACCTGAGCATGTGACTCCCAATCCCCAATGGGAGATCTTTTCATGAGCATGCTCAGTGGACCGAAGGAAGGACAGACAATGGAGTCTTTTGCTGCTGGCCAGGCTGCGTTGCTATAACTGGACCAGAGGTGGCAGCAGCAACTGAACCCACAATGCTGGTGTGGGCAGAACGCCGGGATCGTGGAGTCTCCTGAGCAGGCTCGACTGCGGCCGGAGAGGAATAATAATAATAAATTTTATTTTTATAGCGCCGACATATTCCGCAGCACTTTACATTTCAGAGGGGATTTGTACAGACAATAGACATTACAGCATAACAATAATCACATACAGTAGATTATAACAAATACCAAGAGGAGTGAGGGCCCTGCTCGCAAGCTTACAGTCTATGAGGAAAGAGGGAGACACGAAAGGTGGGTGGTAACAGTTGCCCTGATTGTATGGACCAGCCGTAATGTTAGGTGTGTGACAGTACAGACACAGAGGGCTAATGGATGCATAAAGCATGTGGGAACATGATGCGGGAAATCTGGTTATGGTAAAACTTTTGGCTGTGCCACCCAGGGATAGATTAGGTTAATGTGTTGAGGCGATAGGCCAGTCTGAATAATAATAATAATAATAATAATAATAATTTGTATTTATATAGCGCCAACATATTCCGCAGCGCTTTACAGTTTAACAGTTTCAAAACACAAGTCATAAGTAACAACGCTAACAATACAATAATTAAAGCAAAATAAGACGAAATAAGACGACCCTGCTCGTGAGAGCGTACAATCTACAATGAGGTGAGGGAGATATAGAGTACAGGTGTGTATTTGCAATGGTGTATTTACAATGAAGGTCCAGCCATCTTGCAGGAGTGAAGGATGGATGGAGATAGTGAATGGGCTACGCACGCACACTTACACAGAGAATGACTTTGATTAGTGAATGTGATAGGCCGCTCTGAACAGGTGTGTTTTGAGGGAGCGCCTAAAACTATGCAAATTGTGGATAGTCCTGATTTCTTGGGGTAGAGCATTCCAGAGGATAGGAGCAGCACGGGAGAATTGAATAAATGCGTTTTCAGGGCACGCTTAAAATTGTGGGGATTGGGGACTAATCGTATTGACCTGGGAAGTTCATTCCAAAGAATTGGCGCGGCACGTGTAAAGTCTTGGAGACGGGAGTGGGAGGTTCTGACTATTGAGGATGCTAACCTCAGGTCATCAGCAGAACGGAGGGCGTGGGTAGGGTGGTATACTGAAACAAGGGAGGAGATGTAGGGTGGTGCTGAGCCATGGAGGGCTTTGTGGGCGAGGGTAATAAGTTTATACTGAATTCTGGAGTGGATGAGTAGCCAGTGTAATGACTGGCACAAGGTAGAGGCATCGGTGTAACGATTGGTGAGGAATATGATCCTGACTGCAGCATTCAAGACAGATTGGAGAGGGGAGAGTTTGGTAAGAGGGAGACCGATTAGAAGAGAGTTACAATAGTCGAGACGAGAATGAATAAGAGAAACAGTAAGAGTTTTTGCAGAGTCAAAAGTAAGAAAAGGTCGAATTCTAGAAATGTTTTTGAGGTGCAGATGACAAGAGCGAGCCAGAGGAATGGAAGACTGTCGATGGCAAGGCTTGGGATTCCCGCTGTGCAGCGCCTGGAACCCGACGCCTAACACACAGTGACTGCACCAGCAGAATAGTGAGTGCAGCGCTAGGGTATAATACAGGATGTAACTCAGGATCAGTAATGTATGTACACAGTGACTGCACCAGCAGAATAGCGAGTGCAGCTCTGGGGTATAATACAGAATGTAACTCAGGATCACTAATGTAATGTACAGTATGTACACAGTGACTGCACCAGCAGAATAGTGACTGCAGCTCTGGAGTATAATACAGGATATAACTCAGGATCAGTAATGTATGTACACGGTGACTGCACCAGCAGAATAGTGAGTGCAGCTCTGGGGTATAATACAGGATGTAAGTCAGGATCACTAATGTAATGTATGTACACAGTGACTGCACCAGCAGAATAGTGAGTGAAGATTATTGTTATACTGTATGTCCATAGATGAATACTCTTCACCTTTATGGGGCATATTGCTGTACAGGTCCCTGTGGTCCCTTTATCCATAAAATAATTTTTCTCTTGATACCTTGCTGATATAAATTATATCTATATGTACGGCTATGATGGACGCTCCAGGGTGCAAGCTCTTATTTACACCAGGCAGATGATTTTCTCTCCTTTACATGTGGTGTAATTTTTCTCATGACGGCGTCTCACTGTTTGCAGTGAAAGGGGCGCGCGTTGAGGTCATGGATACAGGCGTGCAGACAGGTCTGGTAACACACACCCGCACCTACTGACTGATCTGTCATAAGAGATGAATAGGAGAGTGGGGCTGAGATTGGTCGTGGACAGACCGGCCCTGGATCCCTTTGTTATGGTGAATTTCTCTCTTAATGTTCCTTTGTTTTATTAATGAGGTTGTAATACAACAATTTTTCACAGCTGTAAAGTGTCACTGCTGCACAGACGGCGAATATCCTGTGTCATGTGACACCGGGCAAATATGGCAGGTGAGTTATAGAAAGTGGCACAAAGAGGAAACCAACAGATCAGATCCCAGCGTCCTGTGTCAACGTTCTTTTATCACCTGGCAAACCCGGGCATATGCCAGGGCCACATCAGACAGGGCACCGCTCTCAGCTGGGCATTATTGGGCCTGTTGTGTATGGCAGGCGCCCACACACTGCCATAAGAAGAACTGAAAATTGTGATGAAATCATCCCTCACTGCTGGGCTGGGTGACACTGCCAAGCTGTGTGTGTGGCTGGCACTGCAGTATGAAAGTACTGACATTCACCTCCTGGACTGGGAAAAGACTTTTTTCTTGAGAATTCAACACCAGACCCAGGGCCGGACTGGCCATCTGGCAATTCTGGCAAATGCCAGAAGGGCCTGTCTGGTCTTGGGCTGCCTTGTCTGCTATGTTAGCAGAATCGGTGTTCTCAACACACCCATACTGTTAAGAGTAGTGAAGGAGCACAAAGTCACTGACTCCGCTACTTACCCCAGCAGGCCACAGGTATCATAGAAATATTGGTTTTGTAGTAAATCTTGCTTTCCTCCATCCAGGGTAATATTAGTAATATATCCCATCTGGTGCTTGGGGATGGGGACTGGGCCTGTATGATTTCAAATGCCAGGGCTTAATTTCAGCCCCAGTCCGTACCTGACCAAACCACACTTCTGCCAAAAACGTTATCACCACTTTTTTAATTTAAAAAGTTTCAAGTAATAAAAACATGGTTTATGGGGAGAGGTCTTCAAGTAGGACTATCACAATACCTTTGCTGTATGGTATTTTATCAATCTAAGATTAATATGCTCTTTAATACGCGCTTAACACTTTCTTCTTTGAGACTTCTCTCGTGCTGCACCAGTTCTCTTGGATGCGCTACCCCAGACAATCACATCCACAGTAAACACACGTCTTCTTAGATGGCACAAACAGATGATCCCATGTCCTCTATGCTGACTTGTTTTCTTTTACCCATCCCTTTCCTCAGAACGTTATCCTTTCGTTTCATAACATCCCCCACACTCCATGCCCTCAATTGTAGTTGTGGTACGGGAATAGTAAATGTGCAAGGGGCTATATGGCTGTGATGAGGTACTGCGAATGGGACACTGTGGTGGTGGTTGGGGCAAATTTAGGTTTAATTGCTTAATATGGGGTATTGTGACTGTAAAGGGGCACAGAGGTCAGGGGCATTATGTTTTTACTGGTAGTGGGGCAGGTATAGGGCACTGCTGCTGTGGCATCATATCACCTTTACCTGGGGGCAAATTAATATTTGGTGCAAAACTCAAAATGCACCAAATACCTTGGAAAGTACAATATTTGCATGAAAAACAATCCTTTTCATCTGTTTGTGCCTCCCCTCCCTGTTACAGCACAACTTCAGGGGTATTTTTAGGGCATCGTGCTGATTCACTGTCCATAAATACAGAGAATGCGGAGGGAGGACCCCCACTGTTTATACAAACGGGATAATATTTCAATGCTATGTGCGGACTCACAACTTCCCAGGAATTTGCCTAAACTTTTCTCTTATTATTATTATTATTATTACCATATTCTAGTGTAATTCCCGTAAATGGGCAGTGTGATAATAAGTGAGGTCCGGATTACAGGAGAGCACCAACTCAATTCTAAGACTGACCTCCCAAGCTTCTTGATTATGGGGGGGTCCCTTGGCTTCTGGTCACAGCATTTTGATAGAAGACTAAGGCTGTAAACTAAGTCTTTGTTCTGGTGCTGGAAGCCTAGTTATGACTCTGATGTCCATTGATGTCTAGGAGAGTAAGGTCAAGAGCTGAGAAAGCAGCTGATGTTGGCAAATGGGGGGTGTAGCACCTAGTTCTCCTGACCGGTGGTGGTTCTAGAGGTGAGAACCCCACAAACAGAAACTTATAACATCCGAACAACATGGTGTAAACTAATTTATTCACATCTCTAGTGGGATATCTGGAAGCTTGGGGGCCTTAATGCAGAATCTCTAGCACGGCCCCAAAATATCACAGGTTGTTAATATTACTGGAGCAAACCGTACACAACAATTGTATAGTTACTGCTCAGTGTCAGGCAGGAGGGTAAAACACAAAAAAACAGAGAAAAAAAAGCAAATTGGATATAGTTTCACACAAAACTCCCAAAATGGGCACGAGAAAATTGTTGTCACCCTTAACTTAATATTTGGTTGCATACCCTTTGTAATAAATAACTGCAATCATTCGCTTCCTATAACCATCAACAAGCTTCTTACACCTCTCACCACTTTTCTTTTGCAAGCTGCTCCAGATTTTTGACCCTCCACCATATTTGACTGTAGGTACTTTATATTCTTTGTAGGCGTCATTCCTTTCCATTTTTGGTAGACAGTAGAATGATGTGCTTTACCAAAAAGCTCTATATTTGCCTCATCTGGTAACAAGACTCTTTCCCAGAAGGTTTTTGGCTTATTCACTTACATTTTGCCAAACTGCAGTCTAGCTGTTTCTATTTGTCTGTATCAGCAGTGGGGTCCTCCTTGGTCTCCTACAGTAGTGTTTCATGGATGGATGGCTCTTTCTGACACTGATGCATCCTGAGCCTGCAGGACGGCTTGAATTTCTTTGTAACTTAATTGGGGCTGCTTATCCACCATCTGGACTATCCTGCCTTGCAACCTTCCATATGTTTTTCTTTGCTGTCCATGTCCAGAGAGATTAGTTACAGTGCCATGGGTTGTAAACGTCTTGATTTTGTTGCACACCGTGGACAAAGGAACATCAAAATCTCTGGAGATGGACTTGTAAACTTTAGATTCTTGATATTGTTCAACAATTTTGGTTCTCAAGTCCTCAGACATTTCTCATCTCCTCTTTCTGTTCTCCATGCTTAGTGTGGCACACACAGACACACAATGCAAAGATTGAGTCAGCTTCTCAGCTGTGTGTTTTTCTTACTGGCCACACCAGAAGCACGACAGCGCACGGCGAGACGGAAGGGGAGCTCTGTAACTAAGGAAAGATTACGGGGGCACCCCTGACACTTGCTCTGCACAGCCCTAAGCTCCCTAGCATCTCTAGACGGGTTCTTTCACCCCGTGTGACGATCAAGTTCCCATTCCTGTCTTACCCTGAGAATGACCCAGACTAGTGCGTAGGGCAGCAGGAACACTAGTTCTGCTCTAACCTAAAGACACAAAGGGAAACGGACAAGGATAAAAGAAACAGCAATCACTCAATGTGCTCCCAGACTACAGAAATGAGAGAGGGAAAATAAAAGGTGAGGCAAACCAAATAAGAGATAAGGAAAAGGAAGACACTCAAACAAACTTCCAAACAAATATCTACAGAGATGACTCCTAGACGACCTTTCTTCACACAGCTCACACCTCCAGCTCCAAACCAGGGTATAGCAAGCTACCATTGGCACCTACTCAAGCTAAGAGGAGAATATTTATACCACATGAGAGTGGGGAAATCAGAGATAGCTCAGGATGGAGAGCTCTAGGAGACACAGAACTGTTTAACCCTTGCAATAATACAGCAAAGGAAATCTGTACCTCTAACTGGAAGGCAAAGCAGATCCAACAAGTGCAGGTGCACGTGTAGCCAAGTGCCGCGATCTTCTGACCTCTTTATGTGACCGTATCCCCATGACAGCATCACATACCTGAAACAAAGTTGTTTTCCCACAATTTTGATAAGCCTTTATATATAATAACAGCGGAGTACCTCTTTATATGAATAGCCTCTGTACATAATAACAGCGGAGTACCTCTTTATATGATTATCCTCTGTACATAATAACAGCGGAGTACCTCTTTATACGTGTAGCCTTTGTACATAAAAACAGCGGAGTACTTCTTTATATGATTATCCTCTGTACATAATAACAGAGGAGTACCTCTTTATATGACTAGCCTCTGTACATAAAAACAGCGGAGTACTTCTTTACTTGGAGATATAAGACACTGATTGACAGATCTCTTTCCTCTTTACAGCGCATTAAAGAAGACAGCGTCATAGACAAAGTCAAAGTCATAAACATTGGAGACCACGTTGAGTCCATTAACGGGAAGAACATTGTAGGGTCGCGCCATTATGAAGTTGCCAAGATGTTGAAAGAGCTGGAGAAAGGACAAACGTTCACCCTGAAGTTAATAGAGCCCGTAAAAGCATTCGGTGAGTGCAGTATTTCACATTCATGTTGCAAATTTTCTGACCGATTTTTATCTGGTTACAGTTCTGCTTGTTAGGTGGAAACTGTCAGCAAGCTGCTGCTGTTGGATGTGCTGTTTACATGATGTGATAATTGTTCAATACTTGTAGTCAAGCAAAAAGACTGGCAGGACCGTTAATCAGTGATCATGTCGGTAGTACGTGGCCGCCAGACCAGAGCCCCGCACACCTCCGCCTACCTGCAGGCTTCACCAGCACTTCTGATTAGTAGGCCCGGCGCTGCTATGTGTGCGCCACACAGTGACAATGGCGTCGTGAAGGGCCTTCTAATCAGGGGAGGTGCAGGGGATGCTGGCAAGTAGGAAGAGGTTTGCAGCACTCTGGTCTTGTGGTCGCGGACTACCGACGTGGCCACTGGACCAGGCTCCTGCGGATCTTTTTGATCATCTCTAGCATACAAGATATGCCATTTCAAAGCTTTATTAGAGAGTTGTAAAGTTTTAGCAGCTAGCCTGCTTGCTGATGGTTTCCAGTTGGATTTATTTTTTGTCAGCATAGAAAAAAGTGCAAAAAAAATCTGTACAGTAAATAAAAAAAAAAAAACAATGGTGCAGGTTTACAGGTATTAGTATACAGTTAGACAAAACTTACATTATCTTCTGCAGTATAAGGCCTCTATGACATATGACGCCTCACGGATGGGGCCTGATTTCTCAACACTGCCAAGTAAAGCAAAGACATTTGCAGATCCCGATGCCGCCAGTGTGCTCGATTGCGAATCTGAGGGTTTCGCCAGTCTCTTCTTATTTGGGTGGTCACTGGCAGGGGCCGAGATGATGATGAGACAGATTTTCCGATGTAGCAGAGTCGGGTTTGTCAGGTAATTACAGCTGTCCATACATACACTTCAGATAGATGTTGGTGTTTTGCACTAATTTTGGCTGCATGCTATCGTTCCCTGTTATTAATTTCTGGCTGGACTTACTGGAAATCTAGGGGACACATCAAAGGGCCCTTAGAATGTATTTTTGCACTATGCACACTTATGGCGTAAATAAATATTTTATTGGTCGGGCTCCAGGAGCCCAGAATGCAGCAGGGCAGAGGCGACCCACGTACCAGGTCATATGGAAACATCTGAGCGCGCTCACTAGGTTCTCCCTGCACCCTATTAGAATAAATGGGATCGTGTGTCATTGCCAGAGGGCGACCGAATGAAACCTGTGGCCCCGAGACGGAGTCCAGCCTGTCTCCATGGAGCCTCATAATGCGACAATTTATACTTAGAACTTCCTTGTCCATTGCCACGTGAACACCTCTATGCTGAGACTTGTGGTTCTACAGCAGCTGGTAGGCTTCAGCTTTCATAGGTCCGCTGCTTTGCCCAAGGGGACAGGCCTTTGGTTCTCTGCGGCTGACAGAGGGAAGGAGCATACATCCGCTGAGCAGAGTCACACGTAAGACGATCCCCGAGGAAAGACGAGAAGGGAAATGGATAGAAAAGATACTGAAAAGTGTATGTGCCCGATAAGTGCGGAGGGAGTCAGGTTCTCAGGAGGAGGAGGCACAGCGAGAACACACAAACAGGGCACTACACCGCGACCATGTGCTAGGAGAGCGGAGATGAAAGGTCACAGGTCACTGCGGAGCGATCACCAGATCCCAGGATCACCGCTCATGCAGCACCCGCGGCGACGATTGCTGTGCTCTTATAAAAAAAACAAACACCAATACGCACGTGTTTGGGGAGTTTTCGGTATACGACAGGTCTTGTGGGGTGTTCCCTGTATACGGCAGGTCTTGTGGGGTGTTCCCTGTATACGGCAGGTCTTGTGGGGTGTTCCCTGTATACGGCAGGTCTTGTGGGGTGTTCCCTGTATACGGCAGGTCTTGTGGGGTGTTCCCTGTATACAGAGGTCTTGTGGGGTGTTCCCTGTATACGGCAGGTCTTGTGGGGTGTTCCCTGTATACGGCAGGTCTTGTGGGGTGTTCCCTGTATACGGCAGGTCTTGTGGGGTGTTCCCTGTATACAGAGGTCTTGTGGGGTGTTCCCTGTATACGGCAGGTCTTGTGGGGTGTTCCCTGTATACGGCAGGTCTTGTGGGGTGTACCCTGTATACGGCAGGTCTTGTGGGGTGTACCCTGTATATGGCAGGTCTTGTGGGGTGTTTCCGGTATACGGCAGGTCTTGTGGGGTGTTCCCTGTATACGGCAGGTCTTGTGGGGTGTTCCCTGTATACGGCAGGTCTTGTGGGGTGTACCCTGTATACGGCAGGTCTTGTGGGGTGTACCCTGTATATGGCAGGTCTTGTGGGGTGTTTCCGGTATACGGCAGGTCTTGTGGGGTGTTCCTAGTATACAGAGGGTCTTGTGGGGTGTTCTTGGTATACGGCCGGTCTTGTGGTATGTTCCCTGTATATGGCGGGTCTTGAGGGGATGGGGAAGGTTCCCGGTATACAGCAGGTTTGTACCTGGCTATGGATTGATTAGTACCAAATGTGGTCCAAAGATGAACTACCAATAAACCGTGCCCTGGTGATGGGTGCCAAGGCTGAACAAATACCATGCTGGAAGTAAATAAGTAAAAACAATAGTGCACATAAATTGGATACGATACTTAGTAAACACCATTTTTTATTAAAAAAAAAAAAAGCATTAACGCCATTACACCTGGTTTTGTCTGTTTAAGGCCGGTTCCACATTTGCGCTTTATAGCGCTGCGACGGCCTGCGCACGGCTGCCGCTAAGCCCCGCCCCCTGCTGGCTCCCTGCCCTCCCCATCTGGTCATCGCCGCCTACTAGCGCACATGGGCACTTGCAATCTGCGCACCCTATCTTTAGCATAGGGTGCGCAGATCGTGCGCTGGAAGTGCGCTAGCACGATTTTGCCGTGCGCTGCGCACTTTTGAAGGTGCGCCGTGTGCGCCGAAATGCAATATGCTGCGTTCGGCGCACACGGGCGCACCTTCAAAAGTGCGTAGCACACGGCAAAATCCTGCTAGCGTACGTCTAGCGCACGATCTGCGCACCCTATGCTAAAGATAGGGTGCGCAGATCGCAAGCGCCCATGTGCGCTAGTAGGCGGCGATGACCGGATGGGGCGGGCAGGGGGCGGGGCTTAGCGGCGGCCGTGCGCAGGCCGTCGCAGCGCTATAGAGCGCAAATGTGAAACCGGCCTTATAGTGCATGTGAAAATGATCCTAGCTTACATGCATACCAACTTATACTCCAGTTTTTTTTTGTTTTTTTTTGGGGGGGGGTGTTAAGTTTCAGGTGTCTTTACTCAGAGCAGGTAAGAGTGTGACCTCCCTTTCTTTGAGCTGGACATTACATTTACAGTTGAAACCAGAAGTTTTCTTCCACTATATATAAAGACACATCTGCAGGTTTTTCTCAATATTTGACATGAATAAACCTTTCCTGCTTTAGGACAGTTAGGATTACTATAATTATTATTTGCCAAATGCCAGAATAATGAGAGCGAGAGAATGTTTTAAGGCATTTTTATTACTTACTGCAAAGTCAAACGTTTACATCCACTAAGATTGCTATTCCTTTAAACAATTCTGAACTGCCCATATGATGATGTCATGTGTTTGGAAGCTTCTGATAGGCTTCTTGGCAACATCTGAATTAGAGATACACCTGTGGATGTATTGTAATGCACACCTGAAAAACACTGCTTCTTTGTGTAGCATCCTGGGAAAGTCTCAAGAAATCAGCCAAGATAACAGGAAGAGAATTGTGCACATGTCTGGCTCATCCTTGGGTAAAACTTCAAGATACCTAAAGGCGCCTCATTAATCTATACAAACAATTCTATGCAAGTACAAACAAGATGGAAATGTCCAGCCATCATACCGCTCAGGAAGGAGACGGTTTCTGTGTCCCAGATATGAACATGCTTGGGTCTGACATGTGAATATCAACCCAAGGACAAAAGCAAAAGACCTTGTGAAGACTATGGCAGAAGCTGGTAAGATTGTGACAATATCCACAGTGAAACGAGTACTGCATCAACATGGCTGAAGCCACTCTGCCAGGAAGACGCAATTACTCCAAAAGAAACATAAAAAAAGCCAGATTAATGTTTGCAAATGCACACCGGAACAAAGACCTTAATTTTGAAGACATGTCCTGTGGCATGATGAAATGAAAATAGAACTTTTTGGGCATAGTGACCATCGTTACGTTTGGAGGAAAAAGGGAGAAGCTTGGAAGCCTAAGAGCACCATACCTCCTGTGAATCACGAGGGAGGCAGCATCATGTTGTGGGGGTGTTTTGCTGCAGGAGGGACTGGTGCACTTCACAAAATAGATGGCATCATAAAAAAAGAAGATTGTGGCAATACTGAAGCAACATCTCAAGACATCTGCCAGAAAGTTAAAGCTTGGGTGGAAATGGGTCTTCCAAATGGACAAAGACCTGAAGCATACGGCCAAAATGGTAACAAAGTGGCTTCAGGATCACAAAGTCAGTGTATTGGAGTGGCCATCACAAAGCCCTGATCTCAATCCTATTGAAAATTTATGGGCAAAGCTGAAAAGCCCGGTGCGAGCAAGGCGACCTACAAACCTGGAGCAGTTACACCAGTTTTGTCAGGAGGAATGTGCCCAGATTCCAACCAACTATTGTGAGAAGCTTGTGGAAGGAGATCCCAAACGTCTGACCCAAGTCATTCAGTGTAAGGGCAATGGGACCAAATACTAATGAAATGGATGGAAACTTTTGAAAAACAGTTTTTACTAACTCCCTAATGTTACTTCTATGCGCTATTGCTTTTACTGATTTGTTTAAAGCAGGAAATATGTTCATTTTGTTTCTGTATTGGGTTTTGGCAATGAAAGATGTCAGAAGATGCAGTACAGTGCTGATTGGTGTATGTTTATGGTAATAGACACCTCTGCTCACAGAAGGCTTATTTGATGCAAGGAACGAAAAGCAGGCCATTTTCATTACCAATACCAGCATAGTACAGTTGTAAAGGGTTTCAATCATGTATTACCCCAATCTTCTGCAATCCTTTATCTTCCAATTTTCTTTGTCCTTGAAAACTAAAAACTAAATGCAAAGTACAAAATAACTTTTTTGGTCTGCCATTCTAGTAGGGGCCACTAGGTGGAGCTGACACCTTGCGGTAAGCTCTCGCCTTTGTCGCTGGAGTTTGTGTTGCGCAGAACAATATTTAGTCGCCAATTAGCGGCGGCTCCTGTGTTTAATGGAGGGGATTTGTCTGATTTAGAAACTAAACAAGGAACATAAAGGGCAAGTTTTGATAAATAGAATCCAGTAACAAGGGAACAATGTAACATTCGGCTAATACACTAATGTTCTCCATTTCTTATTTGCTGCTTCAGATTCCTGTTTAATTAGATCAGTGTTGGCATTTGCAGAGGACATGGAGGGAGCTGCTTTCTTTCCTGCAGTAATGTAATTTCAATTAGTACCTGTTCTGACAATGACAGCAATGTCATGGGGACGTTTCGGGCTGCTCACATGACACCCCAAGTCTTCTTCATGCTCATTATTATGAAAATTAGCTGAATGCATTTCCCTCAAAATAAAAAAAGAGCACATAGAAATATAAATCTAAATCCCTGAGTTATTCTAACCACTTTCCGCTCCAAGGCATGAATCTACAGCGATGGCTACAGAGGAGCGATGCCCCCCTCCATTATTCCGCTGCTTACTCTCATCCTGGTCGTTTACCCTATTAGACGCATACAATTTTTTTATGACTTGAAAAACAACCGTGAACATCATACATTTTTACAAGTGTTATATTTTATTTAGCGCTCTTTTATCCAATTCTAAATGGTCGCCGTAACATATCTCATCAGAGAGTTCTGCCTCTTTCTCCACTTATGAGACATTACTTCTCCCCCATGCCTCCTGAACTCATTCTTCACTCTGAAAAAGCTGCTAAAATTCTTCATGCTCTTGACAAGATGGCCTGACAGCTCACTCAGGACAGGTAGAGAGAGGCATATAGGCACACACAACCCCTTGCTATTTTATTTCTCTTAAGTGTTTTATCTCTCCCAAAAGTTGGATTCACAGCTACACTTCTCAGTATAGCTGTATAATGACCTCCTTCCAGCTGCTTTCCAGTGTTTAATCTCACACCAGTGCAGAATTCACAATTTCACTGCTCAGTATTGTTCTATCGTCTGTGCTGCTTCTGTACATGCTTTACATATAGGCAGGAGAACAGGAATCTCTCATGTCTGTGTGTGCTTTATATGGGAGACATCCTAGCAGCTCGTCTCTATCCACTAGCTCACAGACAGCTAGCTGTCTATTAAGATCTATAGAGAAAAGAGGAGGAGATGGGTGGAACAGTGTGAAAGAGGAGACCCAAACACAACCAGTGTTTGATACTTTCTAGTAAGTGTTTCAGCTCACCCTAGAGCTGAATTAATAGCTACACTGCTTAAAACTGCTGTTTAATGTCCTTGACACTGCTGCTGTTAGGTTTTTTTTTTTTTGTCTCACCCAGTACTAGAGTCATAGGTAAATTGCTTAGCACTTCTGTATAATGTCCTTGTGCTGCTTCTTTCTAGTACGTTTTATATCACACCCAATTCTAAGTTTGATTCTCGGCTACAATGTCCTTTACAGCTAATAATGACATCCATGCTGCTGCTGCTTCTTTCTAGTGCCTGGTATAATGCACTCCAGAGATAGATTCACAGCTACAATGTTCAGTACTACTGTATCTTGTCCAGTATACTGCTGCTGCTGAGCATGAGCTACGTATAGATAGGTGGGCTCCGATACACGGCACCCTAAGTGATTATCCATCTGCAGCCCCATCAGTGGATGGATGTAGACAGCTGCATACAGTCGTTAATGGCTGTTCTCTGGCAATACAGCTCAGATCCAGTAGAAACAAATAGGAAATGAGCTCCTGTTCTGAAATCGGCCATCAATGTTTGAAGCCATGCTGTTTTGACTTTTTTACACTGGTCTATTAAAAAAGAAAACCTGACCAGTTTTCATCCATTTTTAGTCAGTGTTTCCATTATAACCATCCGTGTGTCATCCAGCTATGAGATAAAAGACTGATGGCGGTGTCCCAAGCTTCTCTCAGCAGCTGTAAAAAAGGAGCTGATTAGCAATGCAACTTTTCTGGCATTTGCGGGGTGTCTGCAGTTTTTTTTGTGTTTAGAGCCATTCACTTGAATGGACATGTCTGGTCATGTGAGAAGGCGGAAATAGGCACGGGCTCTACCCCCCCAAAAATGGAAACCTCGCGAGTGTGAAACGCAGACGTGTGAACGGGCCTCTACATCCGGCCGCCGGTGCAGCTGTTATCAGCTGACCGCTGGGGTCCCAAGTGTTTGACCCCATTGATCTGGTATTGATGACGTTTCCTGGGGACAGATCATACGTGTGTGTATTTAAATGGAGTTCTGACGGGCGCCAAAATCTGATCGCAAATAATGTGAAGAAAAAGTATTTACGTTGTTTAGCAAAATGGATGAGGTCGAGTTTTAAGCTGTGTAAGTTTATGACGATGATCTAAATCTCTACTGCGGTGATATCTAGCGCAGAACCTGAGGAGGCCGAGCACAACATGGGAGGCACAGAACAAGGAACGGAGGTCCTATTACAGGCACTACATGGGAGGCCTCCACACAAGCATCCTGCTGCCCGTAGCAACCAACCACAGCTCAGCTGACATCTCTAAAGTGGCTTTGGAAGAATGAAAGCAGCGCTGTGATTGGTTGCTATGGGTAATATAGACAGCGTTAGTAACCGAGGCCTAGTGTGTGAGTTTCAATACATACAATACGGCGTTACATGGCCGTCGTCCACATGCCGAGGACGGGTGTTGAGAAGTAACTGATGACTGCAGGATCAGGTTACTTATAAGATTTATAGTGTGTAACCATGGAGACACATGGGCCTGCATAGGACCTGCATATAACGATGGCTGCTTTTTTGTTTTTAGATACTGTAAAGTCTATTCACAAAATGGCTTCTTCCCGATGTGTGATCTACACGTACGGCGCATGTCGGCTGTGGGTGTGAGGAGCTGTGTTATACAGACACATGCCGCTCTAACAGCAGCCACCGGAGCTAGTGCTGATCGCTATTTAACCACTTAAATGCCAATTCAGTGTTGCCTTTTCTGGTGTCCATCAGCCCCCTGCAATGTGATCCTGGGGTGTGAATGAGTCGCCATGGCAGCCTAAGGCCTTTAGGGCAAGTTCACACAGGACTTTTTTGCTGTGTTTTTTATTTCATGGTTTTTTTATGCTAATTTTCAGCTGCTTTTTCCATTACCAGCAAAGCCTATGAGATTTCAGAAATCTCCTGCACACACATTGGTTTTTTGTATGATCAGGATTTTGTGCTTTGCTGCGTTTTTTGACACAGAGCATGTCACTTTTTTCAGCATTTTTCACCCATTGACTTGAATGGGTGTTGAAAAAACGCTGCAAAAATGCACCAAAGCGCAGGTGTCATTATTTGGCGCATTTTGGCTGCAGAAAAGTCATGGATATTAGCATGGACAAAGAGACAATAAAACCACATCAAAAACGCACCTAAACCTGCGTTTCTGCCGCAGCTTCTTTCCTGCCAAGAAGATCAGGTTTTGCTGCATAAAAAAAAAAAAACCTGTGTGAACTTACCCAAAACTAGAGATGAGCGAATATGTTCTTGTTCCCTCTTATTCGGCAAGCTATAGCGCTTGCTGAATAAGCAGGAACCCGAACATATTCGCTCATCTCTATTAAAGACCCCGATCATTGCCATCTTTGTAAACCTGTGAAGCCCACAAAAAATCGAACAGGTCCTCTGGGAATTAAAGATATTGTTTTTGCTGTGTCCATAAAAGTCTGATCTATAAATATATAATTAAATAACCCAAATAGTAAATGCCTGAAAAAAAAAATTTTAAAAAAAACCCCCCAAAACTGCTGTTTTCCAAACCATCACATGCACCTCAACGTGGTACCAATAAACCTGTCCGCTTGCCACGAAAAAAAAAAGTTGTCACGCAAGTCCGTCCACTGACAAATAAAAAAGTCACGACAAAACAAACAACGTTTATGTTTACAAAGTTCTGAATTCCTTATCACCTACAATAACTAAAAATTCTATACAAAGTTTGTATTCCTGTAATTGCACTGAGCCGGGGAATCGTTGTACCAGGTCATTGACATTGAACGATGAATGCCATAAACACAACCCCCCCACAACCCCACAAAAAATGATGAAATTGTGTTTTTTCACTATTTCATCCCATTTTCAATTTTTCTCCCCTAATTTCTAGTACATTTATATGGTAAGGTGTATGTTATCATTAAAAACTACAACTGATATCACAGAAAATAAGTTCTCATTCAGCGATGTCAGTAAAAATAAACATTTTATTATGGGTTTTGGAAGAAGAAGAAGAAATGAGAAAACTTACATCACGTAATGATGACTTTTGTAGTTAAAATACAGAAAAAGGAGAAAAAAAAAAAAGAAAAACCAGAATGACTAGAGAAAAAAATGAAAACCCAGCAATAATTCGACATTTATGTTACACAATAAAATGAATAGAAGCGGAAGCATTCGCCATCCTTTCCTCCGGACACGTCATGGTTCTGCGGAGGACGCTGACATGGATACGGTTACTTTATTCACTATGGGTGGTTACACAATGACAAAACGCTGCTTGCCACGGGCACGCTGCCCGCTTCCTTAAAAGCCTCCGGAGCGCTGCTCTGTGAAAGCTTTTGAAGACTTTGGCCATGTAATAACCTTGCACCCCCAGGCCGTGCTAAAAATATTGAGTGATTCACATGTCGGCTTCTTTCCAATCACATCTCAGGTTTCCGGCATTAATTCATGGTGGCACATTTGTGACACAGTCACAGAGGACTCTGCGGTGACTTTACAGGGGTTGTACCACGGATTAAAGGGCATACTTGCTTTTTCATAAACAGCGCCGTTGCTTCCCACAGGCTGCACGTGGTATTGCAGCTTAGTTTTATTTACATCAATGGAGCTGAACTGCAGCAGTGGACATGGACCGGTGTGGTGATGCTGTAAGGATGTGCAGCCTGTGTGCTAATGTGCCCCCTGCAGAGTGTACTGAGTGTACACCGGCTCCCCAATAAATAGGCAAATGAGAGGACAGCAAAGTATGGATTTCTTTGCAGTATGCCAATATGGGGGCACTTGTAAATGTTGTAGAATAGTAGATCTTTTCTGGCAATGTTTGCTGTCTCTGGTGACTCCATCTTTCATGGCACCTGAGGTCGCTTCACCACTGATGCACTGGACTTGAAGTCACTTGGTCACTCCACGCTCCAGGCCTCGTCACACTTAGGATGACTGCTGACTGTGCTTGCCGGCTTTGGCTATGGCAGCTGTTGCAGGCGGCAGCACACACTGGCACTGTCTCAGCGCAGCCCACCTAGACTTTAGCTGTTACAGCTTCTACTGTTCACATCCTTTTGCTTTCCTTCCTAATCAATTACTTTCTCGCTGGGGAATATTCTTTACCAGGGTCCTCACCTTTACAGGCAGCCATTCTGCTGCATCGGGGACAGCGGCAATCTTCCCTCTTTACGTTAGTCACTGCATTTTTCCAGATCTTCCCGCTACTCATTCATTCGGCACAGCCTCGGTGCTTTGCTTCATACTACATACTGTCTGCAGTGGGTAAAGTCCAGGGGTAACCCAGCCCCTATATAACCTCTGATACTCATACTGTCTGCTCAACCTCTCTAGAACAACAGACCGACTTTAACGGGGCTGCCATCTGAAAATAGGTCATCACCTACTGTATTCATGGTGTATTTAAGACTGTTGATCGGTGGCGTCCGACTGCTGGGACTGGCACTGTTTGGAAGAACTGGGAACTTTTCTACCCACTAGAATGAAGCGGTAGTGTGCATGCTCAATCACCCCTCCATTACTCCCTACAGGGCTGCGAGTGCTGCCACTGGCTTTTGCGACAGCCCCAGACAGAAAAAATGGAGCTGCAATTGGACATGAGACCTGTAATGAGAATAAAAGTCCCCCATTGTGGATAAAAATGGCCCATTTTGGCGATCGGTGAGGATCCCAGAGGTGAACATCTGTCCTTCCACCGAACAGATAATTAGAAGATAGACGAGTTCACTGAACCCTAAGTCCATGTCAAGGCTGGAAACACACAAATCTCACAGGTTTTCATTTTACTCTGTGAGTGTTGTGACCTGGCAATGAAGTATAATGACTTATAGAAAAAAAAACAAAGCAAAGAAACAATGCAAAATTGTAGGTGCAACATGGCCAATATGATACTAAGGCCACGTTCACACGGTCAGTATTTGGTCAGTATTTTACGTCTGTATTTACTGTATAGCCGAAACCAGCAGTGGGTGATAAATACAGAAGTGGTGCCGTATTTTTATTAGACTTTTTCTTCTGATTGTTCCTCTCCTGATTTTGGCTGCAAATACTGATGAAAGATACTGAACGTGTGACCGTGGCCTGACAGCCTACCTGGCATGAGGGCAGCTACAGAGTCCACCTTCACCCTCTGACTGATGGATCTGATCGTTCCCCTGCACAGCGATGACTTGGCATAAAGAAGCACAGTGAAGGTAATGCAGAGCTGAATGAAATCATCGTGTTATGAAAGGTTTCCACTGATTTAACATTTCAATACTTCATAAGTTTTTAAATCTCTTTTCTTTCAGTGAATAGAAACGTTCTTGTTTCTACAGAGTGTGAAGACCTGTACTAACCTAATTTCAGCGTCTGCTACAATTGTATTCAGTGAGCTAAGCACAATTTCCTCTTCTTTCTTTGGGGTCTTGATAGTTTGGTTTTTTTTACAGTCAGAGACGAGCGGTTCGTACCGGACCCCTAGTATCTGGTGCTGAACCCCGACTTCTCTTGGGAGAGAGATTCCGGCTCCAAAGTTCAGGTCACCGTTGATTTGTATGGAGTTCAGATTCTCATCCCTAGTTACAATGTATCAGTGGCTGTAAAGGGTCTGGCAGCTCACAATGGATGGCTACAAATGTAACAAAACCTCAGCTGTAGAAATCAGTAGTCCTATCTTTTTCAGCCTTGGTTGCTAGCATCTTTTATAAATTTGGACATATCTAATCACTAAACAGATTTCTTAAAAATGTTGGAAATCTCACAATATTTCATCTTTACAGAATGTGCTTGATTTGTTATACAATCAATTCAATAAAACTGTCATCCTTTACCGGATTAGAGAGAGCGTCACAATGATGAGGGGAAGCCGAGCCCATGCAATCACCCGCTGTTTGTTATCAGATGCTCTCTGCATCATACACAGTACAAGCACCGCTGCATTCGGTCCACTCTTTTATTGCCTTCTGCATACACAGAACGTTTCGGATCTCAATCAGAAAGTATGTTTGTATGGTTGAATCCTGCCCTGGTGTGATACATAAGAAATAGATGGTTTAGATTGCTGATTTTGTCTTGTAAAAGGAGCCGCTGCAGCTCCGAAACGGGTCAACGACCAATAAGCTGCATACAAGTGATTGAAGCATTCCTGCGTATAAAGATTCCTCTATACCCAGCAGCGCAGCTATACATCCGCGAATATTCCTTCTCCTACACCTAGTGCTCACAGCCTGATTTACAGTGAAGCCACAGCAGAAATTCCACCCAATAGTCAAGAAATAGCGTCACACAGTGTGTAAGGGACAGCTGTCCTCCCAAAATGTCACTTCCCCGGCAGTGTTGGAAATGGATGAAATCCTGACACAAGAGATCGGATATTTTGAGCTACAAATTAGCAATGTCGTCCATTTACCCTACTTATATTCTTATTTCTGAGCCGTCTTGCTTTTTAAAGTAAATTCTCTTTCACCGATTATATGAGACAACATAAATAACAATAATTGTATTTATTGCACTTTACAATTCAGTATCATAAACAAATACATGACATATAATATACAGAAGTTTATCATTTAATTCTATGTCTATTTGAAGCTTTGTATCAGAAAAACAGTGCTCAGATCGAATATCAAAAGAGATATATATATTATTGTAGAGGTTGTACTCACTTGGGTGCGACGGGAGGAAAACAGGAGGCTTGTTCCTTTAAAAGTTTGTGTGGGTTTATTGCATCATAAACCCAGAAGCGAAACAAAGTAAACAGCCTTTAGATCAGGCAAAACAAATTACAAATGTTTATAGCAGGGCTCTACCAGGCCTGTGGGCACACAGGCTGGAGTAATGTCCAGTACTCAGGCTCGGTCTGGAGCCACACACAGGCGGCCTTCTCCCTCCCAACACACAGATCATGTGCCACACAACAGCCACTATTATATAGGCTGTAACCACACCCAGATGTGAGGTATGTGGGTAGTCAGACCCTCCCATCTCTCATAGCTACCCGTAACCCGGACTCAGGTGCAACAAACGAACCTCTTAGTGCTTTCACGCAATAGAGAAAATACTCCAGGTTACATCACAGAGACAAGCCATCTCTGTGACACATACCTCCCATCGACTATGCGACCATTAGCCACACTACTAATATATATATATATATATATATATATATATATATATATATATATATATATATATATATATATACACAGTGTGTATATATACACTCACTGGCCACTTTATTAGGTACACCATGCTAGTAAGGGGTTGGACCCCCTTTTGCCTTCAGAACTGCCTCAATTCTTCGTGGCAGAGATTCAACAAGGTGCTGGAAGCATTCCTCAGAGATTTTGGACCATATTGACATGATGGCATCACACAGTTGGCGCAGATTTGTCGGCTGCACATCCCTGATGCGAATCTCCCGTTCCACCACATCCCAAAGATGCTCTATTGGATTGAGATCTGGTGACTGAGGAGGCCATTTGAGTACAGTAAACTCATTGTCATGTTCAAGAAACCAATCTGAGATGATTCGAGCTTTATGACATGGCGCATTATCCTGCTGAAAGTAGCCATCAGATGTTGGGTACATTGTGGTCATAAAGGGATGGACATGGTCAGCAACAATACTCAGGTAGGCTGTGGCGTTGCAACGATGCTCAATTGGTACCAAGGGGCCCAAAGAGTGCCCAGAAAAAATTCCCCACACCATGACACCACCACCACCAGCCTGAACCGTTGATACAAGGCAGGATGGATCCATGCTTTCATGTTGTTTACGCCAAATTCTGACCCTACCATCCGAATGTCGCAGCAGAAATCGAGACTCATCAGACCAGGCAACGTTTTTCCAATCTTCTACTGTCCAATTTCGATGAGCTTGTGCAAATTGTAGCCTCAGTTTCCTGTTCTTAGCTGAGAGGAGTGGTACCCAGTGTGGTCTTCTGCTGCTGTAGCCCATCTGCCTCAAAGTTCGACGCACTGTGCGTTCAGAGATGCTCTTCTGCCTACCTTGGTTGTAACGGGTGGCAATTTGAGTCACTGTTGCCTTTCTATCAGCTCGAACCAGTCTGCCCATTCTCCTCTGACCTCTGGCATCAACATGGCATTTCCGGCCACAGAACTGCCGCTCACTGGATTTTTTTTCTTTTTCGGACCATTCTCTGTAAACCCTAGAGATGGTTGTGCGTGAAAATCCCAGTAGATCAGCAGTTTCTGAAATTCTCAGACCAGCCCTTCTGGCACCAACAATCATGCCACGTTCAAAGGCACTCAAATCACCTTTCTTCCCCATACTGATGCTCGGTTTGAACTGCAGGAGATTGTCTTGACCATGTCTACATGCCTAAATGCACTGAGTTGCCGCCATGTGATTGGCTGATTAGAAATTAAGTCTTAACACACAGTTGGACAGGTGTACCTAATAAAGTGGCCAGTGAGTGTATGTATGTATGTATATATATATATATATATATATATATATATATATATATATATATATATATATATATATATATATATATACACTTTATCTGTACACGGTATGTTTTATACTTTTATATTCTATCTGCACTCAGTTTTTGTTATTTGGAGCTCCATATGTCTTGCACATTTACGGTATATTATGTGCAATAATAAATTATATTGTGGCACCGTGTTAAGGGGGTTTTACACTAAGCGATATCGCTAGCAATATCGCTAAAACGTCACTGGTTTTGTGACGTTATAGCGATATTGCTAGCGATATCGCTATGTGTGATACTTACCAACGACCGGCTCCCCCGCTGTCCATCGCTGATCGCGCGAGAATGTCCGGCTCCATTTCTCGTCGGGCGCTTCCTGCTGTGACGGCCAGCGACGCGTGGAGGCGGGCGGGAGGACGCAGGATCGCTGTGTGTGAATGGTAAGTATCGTGCGCTGCGTCGCTGCTGCATCGCTGTGAGATCTTTCTGTATGAAAGCTCACTAGCGATCATTTAGCGATGCACCAGCGATACTGACCGGGTCGGATCGCTGGTTGGATCGCTGGTGCATCGCTAAATGTAAAAGGGCCTTTAGCGTGTTGTTCCTTGACTTATCTTTAGGAGGCATCACACCTCCCACCTAATGAACAAATGTCCAACTGTAGTATCCCTTAAATGTTGTGCTTTTCTTCTTATTCATCCATTTGTTATTCTTGCCTGAAGAAGGAGCCTCTGTGCTCTGAAAGCTTGCAAACATTATTTTCTGGTTAGCCAATAAAGGTATCACTCTGAGAATACTTTTGTCGTCATTGGGCGGAAAAGTATTCACAACGGTATATTGTTAAATGATAATATTCTGGCAGCTTGCATCCTCCACTAGAGGGCGCTCACTACATATACTTTGAACTAAACAAAAATCTCCCCCTAGTGGAGGCTGCAGAATTCTGTCATTTAATATCAATACAGGGGGTTAGATGCTCTGTAAAATAAAAATGAAGCAAATGTCCTCTTAACTCCCAATTATGACCCAGAAAAAATATGCAACCTTATTACAGTATTGTCTTAAGTGTATCAATAACTTTTAAAATAATTCTATCTTCTGATTTTCTAGAAATGTTTGAACCAAGATCGAGAGGAGGAAAAACAGAAGGTAAAATTTCTACTGGACGAGAAACCCTCCGGTTAAGATCTAAGGGTCCTGCTACTGTGGAAGAAATGGTAAGTCAAGATCTTCTGGATCTATATAGACTGTCCATGGAAGGGAAATGAGAAGCATCTTCTGCCTCCTCCTGACAATCGGCCTCTTATACAACATTTACTATGTAGCCATCAATAACCAAGCCAATCACTTATAAACATGTAGGCAAACCTTACAGATGGCTGCTGCTGGAGCATGAGTTTTATCCCTCTAAAGTGGCGAGTAAAAGTTGTGCACCCCTGGTCATATTTCCTGTTATCGGGAACAGTTAAGCAAGTTGAAGATGAAATGATCTCTAAAAGGCCTAAAGTTAAAGAAAACACATTTCCTTTGTATTTTAGGCAAATATATATACCGTATATATTTTCATTTTTTTTTTTTCGTTTTAAAGATTACAAAAAGGAAAATGGGCCGATGCAAAAGTTTGGGCACCCTTGGAGATTTGTGTGTTTAGATAACTTTGACCAATTTTTCATATCTTAATTAGCCTGTTAGGGTTATTGCTTGTTCACCATCATAGTGTTCTTCTAAGCAGCTGCCTAGCACTCCGAAAATGAAAATGGTGGAGGCCCACAAATCAGGAGAAGGCTAATAGAAGATAGCAAAGTGTTTTCAAGTTGCCCTTTCCTCAGTTCAAAATGTAATTAAGAAATTTCGCCTCACAACATAGCCTAGGACACTCTCGGGGTCCAGACGTGTGACTGCCAAATTTTGTGGCTGTAGCTGCGACGGTGCGGATGCCAATCCCGGACATACATACATACATACATACATACATACATACATACATACATACATACATACATACATACACTTGAGCTTTATATATTAGATTATATATAGACTAGCTGAAGAGCCCGGCCTTGCCTGGGCATAGTAACCATCTGTGGTTAGTTATAACAAATTATAATGATTATATTGCACATAAAAACCGTGCATCTAATCCTATCCTGTGTGATACTGACTGCTGAGCTGTGTATCTAATCCTATTCTGTGTGATACTGTCTGCTGAGCCGTGTATCTAATACTATTGTGTGATACTGTGCTGAGCTGCGTATCTAATCCTATCTTGTGTGATACTGACTGCTGAGCCGTGTATCTAATCCTATCCTGTGTGATACTGACTGCTGAGCCATGTATCTAATCCTATCCTGTGTGAGTCTGACTGCTAAGCCGTGTATCTAATCCTCACCAGTGTGATACTGACTGCTGAGCTGTGTATCTAATCCTATCCTGTGATACTGCCTGCTGAGCCGTGTGTCTAAGGCCTGTTTCACACTTCCGTTTTTTCAAATCCGTCAAAATCCGTTGGTTTCCGTAAAAAAACGGATCCGCCATTTTTTTGCAGGATCCGTTTTTTGTCCCATAGACTTACATTAGTGGTTACCGCGGATCCGTCAAAAAAACGGATCCGTTTTTTTAAAAACGGATCCGTCTGCATCAGTTTCCGTCAAAAAAACGGAAACGGATCCGTTTGGCGGACACAAAAACGGAAGTGTGAAACAGGCCTTATCCTCTCCTGTGTGATACTGTGTGCTGAGCCGTGTATCTAATCCTATCTTGTGATACTGTGTGCTGAGCCGTGTATCTAATCCTATCCTGTGATACTGTGTGCTGAGCCGTGTATCTAGTCCTATCCTGTGTGATACTGTGTGCTGAGCCATGTATGTAATCCTATCCTGTGTGATACTGACTGCTGAGCTGTGTATCTAATCCTCTCCTGTGTGATACTGACTGCTGAGCTGTGTTTCTAATCCAATCCTGTGTGATACTGACTGCTGAACCATGTATCTAATCCTATCCTGGGTGATACTGTCTGCTGAGCTGTGTATCTAATCCTATCCTGTGTGATACTGACTGCTGAGCCGTGTATCTAATCCTATCCTGTGTGATACTGGGCTCACCCTGCAGTCTGTGTCAGAGGGTGGTCTGTGTTGGCACAGTAATAAATTGTGTTATTTCCAGCTTTACAGAAGGACGGTAGCACCATAGAAATGATAAGAATAATAGGCCTCAGTTACCACAACTGTCTACAAAGAAAACTGCTGCTGATAGCAACCAATCACAGCTCATTTTTCATCTTTTAAACAGCTCTGGGACAGCGTGGTGAGTTTTGAGTGGCGACTTTTGTGTTTCGACTTTTATGTGGCGAGGTTGGTGTATGTGTGGTGAAATGTGTGCTGAGGGTGGTATACAGTGCCTCCAAGTAGTATTCAACCCCCTGCAGATTTAGCAGGTTTACACATTTGGAATTAACTTGGCATTGTGACATTTGGACTGTAGATCAGCCTGGAAGTGTGAAATGCACTGCAGCAAAAAAGAATGTTATTTCTTTTATTATTTTTTTTTTAAATTGTGACAAGTTTATTCAGAGGGTCATTTATTATTCAACCCCTCAAACCACAAGAATTCTGTTTGGTTCCCCTAAAGTATTAAGAAGTATTTCAGGCACAAAGAACAATGAGCTTCACATGTTTGGATTAATTATCTCTTTTTCCAGCCTTTTCTGACTAATTAAGACCCTCCCCAAACTTGTGAACAGCACTCATACTTGGTCAACATGGGAAAGACAAAGGAGCATTCCAAGGCCATCAGAGACAAGATCGTGGAGGGTCACAAGGCTGGCAAGGGGTACAAAACCCTTTCCAAGGAGTTGGGCCTACCTGTCTCCACTGTTGGGAGTATCATCCGGAAGTGGAAGGCTTATGGAACTACTGTTAGCCTTCCACGGCCTGGACATTCTTTGAAAGTTTCCACCCGTGCCGAGGCCAGGCTTGTCCGAAGAGTCAAGGCTAACCCAAGGACAACAAGGAAGGTGCTCCGGGAAGATCTCATGGCAGTGGGGACATTGGTTTCAGTCAATACCATAAGTAACGCACTCCACCGCAATGGTCTCCGTTCCAGACGAGCCCGTAAGGTACCTTTACTTTCAAAGCGTCATGTCAAGGCTCGTCTACAGTTTGCTCATGATCACTTGGAGGACTCTGAGACAGACTGGTTCAAGGTTCTCTGGTCTGATGAGACCAAGATCGAGATCTTTGGTGCCAACCACACACGTGACATTTGGAGACTGGATGGCACTGCATACGACCCCAAGAATACCATCCCTACAGTCAAGCATGGTGGTGGCAGCATCATGCTGTGGGGCTGTTTCACAGCCAAGGGGCCTGGCCATCTTGTCCGCATCCATGGGAAGATGGATAGCACGGCCTACCTGGAGATTTTGGCCAAGAACCTCCGCACCTCCATCATGGATCTTAAGATGGGTCGTCATTTCATCTTCCAACAAGACAACGACCCAAAGCACACAGCCAAGAAAACCAAGGCCTGGTTCCAGAGGGAAAAAATCAAGGTGTTGGAGTGGCCTAGTCAGTCTCCTGACCTTAACCCAATTGAAAACTTGTGGAAGGAGCTCAAGATTAAAGTCCACATGAGACACCCAAAGAACCTAGATAACTTGGAGAAGATCTGCATGGAGGAGTGGGCCAAGATAACTCCAGAGACCTGTGCCGGCCTGATCAGGTCTTATAAAAGACGATTATTAGCTGTAATTGCAAACAAGGGTTATTCCACAAAATATTAAACCTAGGGGTTGAATAATAATTGAACCACACTTTTATGTTGAAAATTTATTAAAATTTAACTGAGCAACATAACTTGTTGGTTTGTAAGATTTATGCATCTGTTAATAAATCCTGCTTTTGTTTGAAGTTTGCAGACTCTAACTTATTTGCATCTTATCAAACCAGCTAAATCTGCAGGGGGTTGAATACTACTTGTAGGCACTGTATGTGGTGAAGCACGTGGTAGTGTGTGGCGCATTTTGTGTGTGTGTTCATATCCCCGTGTGGTGAGTATCCCATGTCAGGGCCCCACCTTGGCGACTGTATGGTATATACTCTTTGGCGCCATCAATCTCATTCTTTCAGTCCCCCTTGTTCACATCTGGCAGCTGTCAATTTGCCTCCAGCACTTTTCCTTTCACTTTTTCCCCCATTATGTAGATAGGGGCAAAATTTTTTGGTGAATTGGAACGCGCAGGGTTAAAATTTCCCCAGACGTGTGACTGTGCCAAATTTTGTGGCTATAGCTACGACGGTGCGGATGCCAATACATACATACACTTTTTCCCCATTATGTAGATAGGGGCAAAATTGTTTGGTGAATTGGAACGCGCGGGGTTAAAATTTTGCCTCACAACATAGCCTATGATGCTCTCGGGGTCCAGAGGTGTGACTGTGCCAAATTTTGTGGCTGTAGCTGCGACGGTGCGGATGCCAATCCCATACATACATACATTCATACATACATACATACATACATACATACATACATACATCCCAACATTGAGCTTTATATATTAGATATGTATAGGATTGCTAGAGAGGCAAATATCAACTCCCGCTTGACTGCAAAAGATCTTCAGAAAAATTTTGCATACTCTGTAGTTGTCGTACATTGTTCTACTGTTCAGAGACACCTGCACAAATATGGCCTCGATTTTGAAGAGTCATGAGAAGAAAACCTCCTGCGTCCTCACCATAAAATTCAGTGTCAGAAATATGCAAAAGAACATGTAAATAAGCCTGATGCATTTTGGAAACAAGTCCTGTGGACCAATGAGATTAAAATAGATATCTCTGGCCACAATGATCAAAGGTGTATGTGGAGAAAAAAGGGCACAGAATTTCAAGATAAGAACATCTCACCAATCATTAAGCATGGGGGGTGATCAAGCAAGCTTTGGGGTTGTGTTACAGCCAATGGCATGGGGAACATTTTACAGGTAGAGGGAAGAATGGATTCAATGAAATTTCAAAAAATTATTGATGCAAACATAAGACTATCGGTAAAAAAAGCTGAAGGTGAAAAGAGGAGGAGAGAGAGGACGGCTTCTACACATGGGTAATGATTCTAAACACACGTCACAATCCACAATAGTCGACCTCAAAAGGCGCAAGATAAAGGTTTTACAATGGCCCTCACAGTCCCCTAGTCCCCTGATCTGAACATCATTGATAATCTGTGGCTAGACCCCAAAATAGCAGAGAGAGCAAGACGCCCCAGGAATCTCATAAATGGAGGAATATTCCAAGGAAGAATGAATGAAAAGAAGAACTGAAAGACTCTTGACGGACTACAAAAAGCATTTACAAGCTGTGATACTGAAATTTGTAATTTTTAAAATCTAAAAGATTATATATATATATATATATATATATATATATATATATATATATATATATATATATATATATATATATATATATATATATATCATTTTTTATTTTTTTTTGCCTAAAATACAAAGGAAATGTGTCTTCTGTAACTTTATGCCTTTTAGAGATCATTTCATCTTCAACTTGCTTAACTGGTCACAATAACAGTGATTTTGACCAGGGGTGCCCAAACTTTTACATGCCACTCTATCGTCCAATTATTATCTATCTATTATCTATCTCATATCTATATATTATCCATTGTAGTGCAGCGGTAACACCATATGCAGTGACCCAGCAAAGTTCATAGCAAAAGTCTATTTAATGTTTAACTCACAAATAATGCACGGCACATGATATCCTTCGGATCGCGGCCGAGAACCGTATCCTCTGGATTGCAGCCAATAAACACGCCAGTCCACCTCCTGAGACAAGTTGCCGTGGGCGACTGCACTGCTGTGTATGCTGTGGGTGCCAGGCTATTCAGCTGCCTTGGCTGTTTGGCTCTGCTGGCCTGTGTTGCCTCACACAGGTGGAGCTATGCAGAGCCGACTGCTCTGCCCTCTAGCAAACACGAGACTGACACTGACTCTGAACCTGACACCCCCAAACCCTATACTGCAGGATTTTTAACTAGCAACCTGTGGCCTTCAGCCACATGGAAAACCTGGCCTGGAATGAAATGGACTGCACCACTACCATCTGCAGTCTGTTTCAAACACAAAATCCCAGAGCAGGTTTTCCCTAAATCTGCAATGGAAAACCAGCAAGTCCAAGACCTATACTCACCATAATCTGCATTGCAACCACAGCTACACCTGTGACTGCAATACCCTCTCATGGCCTCAATACGCCTCCGTCCGCATCCTGGGGGGAACATACAGCGACCCCCACATGTAACACCAGGCACTGCCTCACTCTATCTCTCCATGCTAGGTTACCATGATAAAGGTGACCTTCCCTCTATAAGAGCAGTGTTGTGACGTTCAGTGTATCTTTCACAGTAATATTCCGATAATCCGCCATTATTATGACAACTGATGTGTCAGACTATGAGAATTTTCCACGGCTTCGGTGTTTCTTTTCTAGGTCACTGTGTTCAGTGTCTGTAAGAAAAGTAATGTCCTCTGCTAGTTCAGATGCAGGAGATAATCTGGTAGCACAGTCTGTACAGTGAATTCGGGCTCTAAGGACGATCGCTCCGGACCCTCAGTAATAAAATATAAGGAGTGGGGTTAATATTGTCTACAGTCAGTACAGGAAAAAGCCTGCATCATCATAATAATAATAATCATCTTATGACATGTTTGCTTGTTTTTTTATTTCACTCATTTGCTCCCCCGACTCTTCCTGGTATGATGAGGTGCAGTAAATGTTTCCTTCCGGCTGCCCCTTCTCCCCTCTCACAGCATGCTGACTCATTGAATCACTGTGTGAGAATCTGCAGCTGCATACCCCACTCCCCTTCCTTACAGCACAATGTCTCATCCCCCACTTGTCCTTTCATACACCTTGATGTTTTACAAAGAGAGTGAGAAAGGAAAAGAATCCATACTTGCCCCCTGTATCCATCCAGCACCGCCCTCCTTATAGTGCCTGCTGGAGCCGGGAGCAATGATGTCATGGCCACTGGTGACCTGATCACGTGGGCTAATAGTTGACTATAGGACCAGGTGACGGGTGATCATGACGTCCTCTCTTCCGATCCATCGGACACTGTTTGAGTGGCAGTGCTATGGTGGGAAGGATTTTTGGATGAGTATGGCTTCTTTCTTTCTTTTAGAAGCTTCCCATCCCACTGGTAACTTTTAAAGCAGAGCGGAAAACCCCCTCCAAGGTAATAATGCACAATTTTTTGCAAAGGGAATGAACACACCAAGCCCCGAGCCCCTTTCTCCTTAATGCACATCTATATGCAGTGGTATATAGATATTTGATGCGCACTCGTGGTCAGCCTTGCCATCTGTTTTTCTATTTTATGCATTTTTTTGCCATAGGGCATGGAGTTACAGAATTGCACTTCACCCGTCTTGGCTTCCGACCACCTCTTATTTTGGAAGCTGGGATGAAATCATCCATTTACTGCTCTCACAGTCTGTTGCCTTTTTTACCTTTTAGCCAACTGCATTCGAAGAAAAGGCAATCAAAAAAGTGGACGACCTTCTGGAGAGCTACATGGGCATCCGCGATATTGAGTTGGGTGAGTCTTCCGCTTTCATCTCAGAGCAATGAGATTCAAAGGTCTCCATGATCCCGTTCTTATTACCGTCGCCCCTCTCCCTGGGAACACGTTCAGCTCCGGGAATTGCTTTGCTTGTACGTATATTATTAATATATGGTTTTAGGCAATCTGGAGGTTTTGAAGGCGAAATACTGAGCTTTAGGAATGGTAAAATTGAGAAGTAGAGAAGGAAAATTCTATTTATTTTCCATGCGAATACCTTGGTTTTATAGCCCGCAGCAAGTCGGGTTTTACGAGTACATTATAGGAATTCGGGCCAAGAGAAACACATGGCACCGATAGTATCACAAATCAAATCCGACCTTTGAACTTGACAAATGATCCCGATCGCAAACGTTGAGTAAAGGTCACAGAATACTTTCTTTCCAATCTGAACAGAAGACATAAACACAGTCCGCCCGCAGCTCCATCAAATGTGTCTCAGATTAACCCGAGGATTTGGCTTCGGGATGCTGGTTTGTACCTGAAACGTTGCTTTCGAGGCCAAGCGGAGTGATTGTTAGATGAGTTCCTGATGGGCGAGTGTTGTGTAAGCCGCAGAGACGACCTGAAACAAGACGATGTACGAATCTTGGTTCCAAGTCACCTCTTCTCACACATGGAAAGGATTTCGGGCTGGAAGGAGAATTTTTTGTGTGTGTGTTGCCATTTGCTGCATCAGAGAGAAACAATTCACACTGTCAGGCTGAAGACGAGGCTGAAATCAGACAATGATCTAGTGTTTAAAGGTTTAGGATCTCGTATTACATGGATTTCTTTTTATTTTGACAATGGATTTTATGTTCATATCAAACAAAATTAGAAATCTTGCAATTTTCACAATGCTGCTTTAGACTCGTATTTCTGTGCTCATGGACCAAAACCCCTCTTATCTGAAAAAGCTCTACGTTACCTCATGCCTCGACTCTATAGTTTTCACTTGATGGATCAGAATCCGTCTACAAACGTTAGAAAAGGGATCCTATGGGCCTCCACTGTCTCTACGGCCCCTGTGCAGCGTGACAAGTGGCACTAAGGTCCAGTCTCTGCATACATGCTGAGGTGTGCGGCTGGCGAAGGCGTTTGCCTGGCAAAGGCATGCGGCTGTTATTGTTATAACACTTCCTTTATTCTTACATCTTGCACTCACATAGCGGAAACTACTGAATTATCTTTTTGTAATTCATTTGGTCATTTCCTGAGCGATTTTTCGACATTTTTGGCCACTAGCAGTTTTTCCAGCTTTCTTTGGAGCGTCTTTTCTACTAATCATTTTTTGGACATTTTTTTTAATGATTACGGTAAGGGTACGTGCTCACGCTGCGGATTGGTCTGCGGATTTTTCCGCGCGGATTTTGTAAAATCCGCAGGTGCGGATTAGCCTGCGGTTTTCCCCTTGGTTTATCACTTCTATAATGGAGGAGATGGCAAACCGCTGCGGAATCCGCAGAAAATAATGACATGTCAATTCTTTCTGCAGATTGGAAACCACAGCAAAAACTGCGCGGTTTCCATTTTCCATAGGATATAATGGTACTGTACACCGCAGCTAGGATCCGCAGGGCCAAAATCGCTGTGGATCCGCAGCGTGTGCACATACCCTTATTCTGTTAGTGGCTTTCCAAGCAGAAATGCTTGCCCGGACATATCTTTTTATTTTTTTTTTTAATAAAGAGTGTTTTTTATTAACCGGGCATATTTTGAGCCTTCCCATTGACTTGTATTGGAAAGTACGGAGGGTCTTCAGAGCCAAAATCGCCTGAAGAATAATCGGCTCACTTTTTTAACTACTTGGCGTCTTTGGAAATGTAAAGTTTAAGAGACACTTCAAAGACTGAACAAGCGAACAGCAAGTCTTGTTTACACAGGACCACATATATTCATTTTTTGGAGTGTTCAGCTTTTAGTTAGCGCTTTTCAGGCTGGTTTCGGAGAGGAGACGCCTGGAAAAAAGTTGTTAGCACATATTCTAATATTCAAGGGCAAGGTGGGATTGGAATAAGACCTCAGTTGATGTTTGCCTTTGCCGTAGACTCCTGAGATATCACACGATTCCCCAAGTGTAATGGGTGATGTATCCAAGGAAACTCTGAGTAAAAGCCAGGGCTGTGGAGTCGGAGTTAGTTTTGGTTGGAGTCGGTAGAAATGTTCCGACTCCAGCTTTAAAAAAAATATTAATATTTCATAATTGAACTTTCATATGAATTTTATAAATCTTACTCAAATATATATGTTCTATCAAACTATGAACAACAGTGATAAGCAGTTCTGCTGGAGATAGAGACATTTCTTACTTCTTGTGTGTCACTGTTCTCCACTGCCCTTATCTAATCTTATACTTGGTTAACCTCATGCTGCCCCAACCCCCCTACTTACAATGTATGAAACTGAAAGTGAAAATGTGTTGCAAATTCTTAGTAGTAAAGCTCCTCCTCTAGACTAGATCATACTAGGTGTGCGTCTTCCAAGCATCTCACAGCTGCCTGCTACTCAGAAGAGGAAGACTGTAAGAAGTATTATCCTTTCAACAAACTTTGCATCAGTTAACTGTGAGTACATGAGGAATAATAACAGTATTACTGACCACTTTATGAGTTGTACGACCTGGCAATAATTTTGTACAATTGTTTTTAGGAAAAACAATTGTCATTTGGATTGTGAATGCAGAATTAAAAACCTGAGAATGTCAAAGAAGATTTACAGCTGTATTTGAACATTTCACCATCACTCAAGATAGAAAACATTATGTCTGTCAGTGTATGACAAATGATCCAGACGAAAACAAATGCTGTGAAGCCAAGATGAGTGCATATTCAGGCAAAGATAAAAATGCTCCTACCAGAACTTCTAATCTAAAGAGACATTTACAGCGCTTTCATCCAGAAGTACTGAAAGAAGTGGATGAGAAAGACTGCATCCAAACCAATGAACCAGTGCCCAGCTCTTCCAGCCAAACAAAGGAGCAGAGAACTTTGCAGCCATCAGTTGCAAGATATTTTGTCAGTGACAAAGTTACTGTGACAATGACAGATACATTTAAAAAACAGATCATAGAGCTTGTTGTAAAGGATAGTGTGCCTATTTCATTATTTTCACGACCAGCTTTTATGTGTCTGAATGGGGAAATGGCCCGCAAGCTTGGTGTTTCTCTGGAGAGAGAGAGAGAGTATTAGAAAATTAGTAATCGAAGAAGCTTTTAAACAAAAGGAAGAACTTAAAAAAAACTCTCAAGGGACGCTTTCTGTTTCTTAAAATGGATGCCTGCACACGTCACAGAGTGAACTATTTTGCCATCAATGTCCGATTTGTTTGTGACAAAAATGAAATAGTTACCAAGACATTGGCAGTAAAAGACACCAAAGCTCATCACACCAGTGAGTTTCTCCAGGTCTTGGTGGAAAAGGTTCTGCAAGACTATGAACTTAAAAAAGAGCAAGTTCTTTGTCGTAACTGACAATGCTTCAAATATGAAGCAATACCTGGATAAGAATGAAGTGATTAAACAGAGTCAGCATGGGTTTGTAACTAATAAGTCATGTCAGACTAACTTAATTTCCTTCTATGACGGTATCACTGATTGGGTGGATCAAGGAAATGCTGTAGATATAGTATATCTTGACTTCAGCAAAGCATTTGCCAAAGTCTCTCATACAATCCTTATTGAAAAAATGATTAAGTATGGAATGGACAAGACAACTGTTAGGTGGATTCATAACTGGCTTAGTGATCGGACCCAAAGAGTGGTCGTAAATGGCTGCACATCCAGTTGGAAGAATGTCTCAAGTGGGGTACCACAGGGCTCTGTCCTGGGCCCTGTATTGTTCAACATCTTTATCAACGATTTAGATGAAGGAATTGAGGGTAAACTGATTAAATTTGCTGATGACACAAAGCTAGGAGGGATAGCTAATACTAGAGAAGAGAGAGAGAGGATTCAAAAAGATTTAAATAAACTGGAGAAGTGGGCAGCAACAAACAGAATGGTTTTTAACAGGGAGAAATGCAAAGTACTACATCTGGGCAATAAAAATGGAAAAAGCATATATAGAATGGGAGGAATAGGGCTAAGTGACAGCACATGTGAAAAAGACTTGGGTATACTAATAGATCACAGACTGAATATGAGTCAACAGTGTGATGCAGCAGCAAAAAAGGCAAATGCAATTCTAGGATGTATTAACAGAAGCATACAGTCTAGATCACGTGAAGTCATTATTTCCCTCTACTCCTCTTTGGTCAGACCTCATCTGGAATATTGTGTCCAATTTTGGGCACCACATTTTAAAAAAGACATCAACAAACTGGAGCAAGTTCAGAAAAGAGCGACCAGAATGGTGACCGGTCTGCAAACCCTGTCTTATGAGGAAAGGTTGCAGGATTTGGGAATGTTTAGTTTGCAAAAGAGAAGACTGAGAGGAGACTTAATAGCTGTCTACAAATATCTAAAGGGCTGTCACATTGTAGAAGGATCAACTTTATTCTCATTTGCACAAGGAAAGACTAGAAGCAATGGGATGAAACTGAATGGGAGGAGACACAGATTAGATATTAGAAAAAACTTTTTGACAGTTAGAGTGATCAATGAGTGGAACAGGCTGCCACGAGAAGTGGTGAGTTCTCCTTCAATGGAAGTCTTCAAACAGAGGCTGGACAGACATCTGACTGGGATGATTTAGCGAATCCTGCTTTGAGCAGGGGGTTGGACCAGATGGCCCAGGAGGTCCCTTCCAACTCTACGATTCTATGATTCTATGATTCTATGATAAGTACTATTAAGCTAATGAATGAGAGTAATGATGGTGACCAGCAGCTAGAAGAACATTCTGGGTCCACAGACACAGAAATGTTTGAAATAGAGGAACACAGTATTGTAACTGAGGAGCAAACTGAAGTTGCTTCAGATGAACAGCAACATGATAGTTTAGATGATCTTGTTGAAACTGTGTCAATATGTTCTTTCATTCATCACATGCGCTGTGTTGTGCATACGCTACAGCTGGCTATAAGAGACAGTCTGCAAGAAGGACATGCTGCTGCACTGATTGGCAAGGTGAGAAAATTGGCTACTGTTGCCAGAACCCCTAAAGTTGACTCAATTTTGAAGAGACGTGCTGGAAAAGGGGCAATTATTGATCAAGCCACACGATGGGGCAGTACTTACTTAATGATTCAGCGCTTGGTTGAACTGAAAACCTTTCTTGTAGACATGGCTAACCCTCAACTGACGCTAAATGAAAGTCAGTGGAATCAGGTGACTGAGCTGGAAAAATTGCTAGAGCACCCATTTACAGTGACTAAAAAATTACAAGCAGAGGACTTAACTCCAGGTATTTTCTTAAAGGAGTGGAAGAACCTGATGTTTCGCCTGTCCCAAAGAGGAGGGTTAATTGCAAGTGGCATTGCTACATCAATGAAACGGAGAGAGGAGCTACATTGATTTGGCAGCTGTTTATGTAGACCCAATGCATCGGATTCTTCTAGATGATCAACAGCTAAGTAAAGGAAAAGAAGCTCTGTTTGAAATAGCAGTAAGGATGAAAGGGTTGCAGAACAGTCAGGAGGAACAAGAAGAATTTGGTCGTCCTGCCACATCTTCACCCTCATCATCAACTGATGAAGAATTTAATTTCGAAAAATATTTGGATCACAAGGACCGTGCAAAGCGTTCCCGCATAGAAGAAGAGTCATCCCCATCAAGGAACACAGCCAGTACATTTCAGCAGAATTTTTCATGTGCACTAAAAGAAATTGAGAAATTTGACCGTTCATCAAAAATAACAGTGCAACAAGCGATTCCTCTGTATCCTGACATTGTCAGAGATGTTGCCCGAGTGGTTACTGCTTTGCCACCAACACAAGTTAGTGTAGAGAGGTTGTTCTCTGCTCTCAAAATAATTAGATCAGATTTGAGGGCATCCATGAAGGAGGATCTGACAGAGGCAATACGTTTTCTGAGGACAAATTTATAGATTTCTTCTTATTAACTGCATAAAAGTGTTTATTGCATATTTACTTACAGTTTAGAAAAGTTTATAAAAGTTATTTGCTATATTCTAATTGTATTCTAATAAATGTAGTTTTTGCTCTAAGTGGTCTGATTACTTATATGATGGTGAGAAACTGAATAAGCACGATGTTTAATATTTTACAACAGTAAATTTGTTATGAATTGGCCATTTATGAAGGAGTCGGAGCCGGAGTCGGAGCCTGATAAAATCCAGGAGTCGGAGTCGCAACTGTGGCTTACCGACTCCACAGCCCTGGTAAAGGCCAATAAGTTCTTCCCTGAACAGTGATTTTAGAATGATACACTATATGATAGGGCACGGACTGCAGCGCTCACCTCTTTTTATGCTTACAATGGTTATTTGGACTCATCACAATGTCCTAAAAGTGATCTGGAAGATGCTGATCTCATGTACATGTATCAGCTAAGCCCGAAAGTTCACTCTTTTTGGTCTGACATTCCAGGATTCATCGATGCGAGGGGTAACCACATCTCCTTTTACCATTTCTTTAGCTATTAGTTTGGAGAATTTTGTGACAGTTTATGTTGGTTGATTAGATACCGTAAGTTGTGACCCATCTCCTTGTCAGGGAAATAGTTCACACGGTTAGAAATTGGCTTTTTTTTCCTGTAAGTCTCACATTTCAGGCTTATAAACAGTTTTTATCTTTAGGAGAAACGTAATTTTCGCTTCTGATGAATTAACAAAATCCTGGTTAGTTTCGGTCATGGCTGAAAGTATTGGCTCCCTTGAAATTTGTTCCAGAAAATGAAGGGTTTCTTCCAGAAAATTATTGCAATTACACTTGCTTTGTTATACATAGGATTATTTCCTTTGTGTGTATTTGCGCAACACACAAAAAAGGCAAATTTGACATAATTTCACACACAACACCAAAAATGGGAAAGGAAAGAATTGTTACCTTCAACTTAATATTTGGTTACACCCTTTGGAATAAATAACTGCAGTCAATCACTTCCTACAACCATCTACAAGCTTCTTACACCTTCCACCTGGAATTTTGGATGACTCTTCTTACAAACTGCTCCAGGTCTCTCATATGTGAAGGCGCCTTCTCATAACAGTAGTTTTCAGATCAATGGGATTTAGATCCGGACTCATTGCTGCCACTTCAGAACCCTTCTTTGTTTTGTTTCCATCCACTTTCTGGGGGCTTCTTGAAGTATGTTTTGAGGTCATGGTCCTGCTGGAAAATCCTTGACCTAGGGCACAAACCCAGATTTCTGACACTGGCCACTACATTGACACCCAAAATCCTTTGGTAATCTTCAGATTTCATGATGTCAGGCACCCAGTGTCAGAGGTGGAAAAACAACCCCAAAATATCTGTGACCCTCCAACATGTTTGACCGCAGGTGCTGTGTTCTTATCTTTGCAGGCCTCATTTTGTTTTCAGTAAATAGTAGAAAGATGTGTTTTACCAAAAAGCTCTATCTTGCTCTCATCTGTCCACAAGATGCTTTTGCGGTAGGATTTTGGCTTACTCGCGTACATTTTGGCAAGCCGCAGTCTATCTTTTTTATGTCTGAGTCAGCAGTAGGATCCTCCTTGGTCTCCTGCAATAACGTTTCATTTCATACACATGTGGACGGATAGTTCGCACTGACACTGATGGACAAGAAATCTGCAGGACAGCTTGAATTTCTTTTGAACTTGATTGTGGCTTCTTTTCCATCATCCGGACTGTCCTGCGTTGCAAACTTCATCAGTTTTTCTCTGCCGTCCATGTCCAGGGAGATTAGCTATAGTGCCATGGGTTGTAAACTTCTTGATTATGTTGCCACCATAGACAAAGGAACATCAAGATCTCTGGAGTTGGATTTGTAACCTTGCGATTGTTCATATTGTTCAAGAATTTTGGTTCTCAAGTCCACAGTTCTCTTCTCCTCTTTCTGCTCTCCATGTTTAGAGTAGCACACACACAATGAAAAGATTGAGTCAACTTCTCCCCTTTTTACTTGGTTTCAGGTGTGATTTTCATATTGCCCACACCTGTTACTTGCCACAGGTGAGACTGAACGAGCATCACACGCTGGAAACAAAGTTGTTTACCCACAATTTTTGAAAGGTGGCAACAATTTTGCCTGGCTCATTTTGAGGTTTTGTGTGAAATTATGTCCAATTTGCCTTTTATCCATGTTTTTTTTTTTTTTTTTTTGTGTTGTTCCAATAGACACAAATGAAATAAACATGTGTATAACAAAACATGTGTAATTGTAATAATTTTCTGGGAGAAATATTTAATTTTCTGGGACAATTTCAAGGGAGCCAACACTTCCGGCCATGACTGTATATTAATTGAAAGAGCCCCTTCTTTTTCTTTTCCTCTCCCCCAGTGGGGTTGTTTCGGGACATTATTTGTTGTAATATAATACACTATTTTCACTTCTATTTTGCAAACTAATAAAAAAAAGGTGCATATTAAACTTTGGGTAAATGTCCTGTAGTTGTTAATGACTTGCACACCTGCTGGATCATCAGCGCTGATCAGATTATCACTATCTATAATAGCGCACAGCTTCTCATCTTATACTACGCTCATGAATAACAAGAGCTGTACTGCTCTGCCACCTAGTGGTAGATGGTTGCACATGCAGGAGCCAAATGTATCACCCCATAGGGTGACGGGGTGGACAGGACTTTGTTCAATGCGGACAGTGCACAACATGTTTGGGGTTAAAATAATGAAACCTCAGTGATGCTGCCATCTGCGCACTGCAAGTGTCGGGAGGACGCAGTGGAAACGTTCCCAGTGTCTGCGGCGTCTCTGCAGCTGATTCTTCGGTAGTTGCTACTTTTAATGATCTGCAGACAGCGGCTTCTGCCCGCCCGGCGTCATCGGTGCCCAGGTCAATGACTAACACCGCGCTATCTGTTCTGGCGTAATGACATTACTGCGGTCACGGATCTCACATTCAGTATTGAACTCGTCTTGGTCCCAAGATCACTTACGACGGGAACAGGTGACATTAAACAGCTAATGAGGAGCGAATCGAAGACGTCGAATGCTATTTCTGTGAATAATCCCTTTTATAATCTGCTGTTTTGTAAAACGTCTTCATTTATTGCGATGTTGCTGCACTTAGAGTTCAGGAGACTGTGATTTCATCGCCATAATACGATTACTCTGAACAACTGAGAATTGTCTTGGAGGAGCTTCTTCTCTGTATGTAACGTCGTCAGGCATTGCTGCATCTGTGGCGCCCCTGAGGCTCAGTTGCCACAGAGGTACTGCACCTCCTCCTGAGGTGTGGCGCCCCACCATCCAGCTAAGTTGGGGGCTCCTGACCACGCTCCAACACTCGCACCCCACACAACACAGTAGTTCAGCAAAGCCACATTGCGGCTCCTTGCTTAGAGAGTAGCAGAGCACCTTTGGTGGCTCCATGCTTGGAACAAGAAACGTGCTGGGAGGCGGGTGGAGTTGAGAATACATAAGAGCGGGAATGTTTCGAATTTCAGTCAGTAGGTCAGTCTCTCTGAGTGGCTTCCTCTCTCAGGAGTGAAGAAAGAAGATCCCTGAGAGAGGGATGGAGGAAGGAGGTGCTGCAGCAGACCTCAGTGACCCGGGTCTGCTGGCACGGGAAAGGAAAGAAGAAGAAAGACATTGAACTGAAACCTGATCTTCCATAAGAAAGAAAGACTAGTACGGAACGTAGGAGTAAAAGGGAACAGTGAGTACGAGGATTAGAGGAAGAACCCTGCCTAGAAGTTCTAAGCACAAGGCCGGGGCCCGGTCCCCGAGGTTGTATGGACACTAATGGTTCTGCAGCAGACACCGGTGGAGTAGTGGGCTGTAAATGCACTACTCCCATCTAAGAGGTGATAGAGAATGGTGTGCACTCAGGTCTCAAAAAAGAGGTGCCGGTGGATTGGACCAGTAAGGCCCCTGATACAAATAAAAGATATGATCCGCCGCACACAAAATTTGGTACTTTGCAAAAATAAGTGATTTAATTCAAAAACATCCAGTCTTGACAAAAGTGCCAGAATTTCAATTGCAGTGTATATATACATCCAGTAGAATACCCCAATACATCTACTGGATGTATATATACTGCAATTGAAATTCTGGCACTTTTGTCAAGACTGGATGTTTTTGAATTAAATCACTTATTTTTGCAAAGTACCAAATTTTGTGTGCGGCGGATCATATCTTTTATTTCTACTCCCATCTAAGACTTGGGGGCACAACAGCAATTTGATAGAGAGCCGGGACTCAGGAGTAAGGAGTCCCCGAAGCAGGCTACAGCTGTCTGCCGTACAAGTAGAGTTCTTGGGAACATCTGTTAGGAGGCACTCCAGTGTAACTCTGTACTAGGAGTACTTCACTTAAAGGCGCTATAGAGGAGACGTTCAGAAAGCCACATGTTGGCGGAGTGTTTGGAAGGGAGCATTCCATCTTGCCTGGAGGTTGACTGAGTCCCTGACCCGGAGGACACGGCACGGAGGTAGGCACTTGTGTGTACTACAGACAGTGAGTAAAGCTTTGGAACTACAAGCCCTGGTGTCCTCCATTCATTCTTGCGCCAACGCACCCAGCACCGCTACATCTGGGTACCAGCTTCTACACAGCTTGTGCCTCTCCTCTTCCCCTACATCTACACTGCCCTGGGGCTACAGCTCCACCTGTGGGGAGCTACACCATCTTGGCTGCAACACACCACCAGCCCCAGAGGATCTGCATGCAGCGTCGGCCTAACATCTCACTTGCCGAACACCACAGGTGGCGTCACGAACTATTCCATTTACTATATTCTACCATTCAATTTCCCCCATTAATTGGGCGCCCAGGGCCACGGACCAGGTCACCGCTGCTGTGACACATCCTGCCGACACCGGCCCGGTACTGAGTACCCCACAGCCCTGGGAGGGCGACCCACATCTGCCGAGACTCGGACACTTTGGGGTCTCGGCTTTTATTTCTGATGCAGAGCTCCAAATCCCCAGGATGCACAACAAGGAACAAAGTCTAGATGCCTGTTGACACCACTAGGGTGAGCTTGTGAGTGAACGGCATACTGTCCACACATTGACCTCCATACTAAACCTGTATGCAGGACGCTGCTCTCCTGGTGGCGGCTGCAGCACCGAATGTTGGAGCAAGGTCACATGATGATCAAAACTTGTTCCCTAATTCATAGTGTTGACCCTCAGCCTAGGGCCCGGCGGAGCGTCATCTGTCCATATACATTCTGCCGGGGTTCTGATTGTCCATTATAAAAGTGTTAGAATCTGATCAGAAATGAATAACATAGAATGCTGATATTATATGGGCTTAGTATGGCAGCATTATGCAGGCTGTATATGACAATATTAGACAGGCCATGCATGGTAGTATTACATTGCCTATATGTGGTGGTAGTATATGGGCTGTATATAGTGGCATTGTTTGCTTTGTGTATGGCAGGATTACAAGGACAGTATAGTGGCATTATATGGGCTGTATATGGTGGTATTACGTGATGGTGGTATTACGTGGCCTGTACACTGATATTGAGTGATCTATGTAAGGTGGCATTACATGGGCTATGTGTGGGGGGACTATGTAGGTTGTTTACAGCTGTATGAATGATGGCGGTATGATGTATGCGGTACTCCTCAGTATTGTATACTGTGCGTATTATGTGGCTTTTCAGTGTTCCTGTGTGGGTGTACTATGGCGCACAGGACTTTAGTTATATCATTGCTTATTACATTAGTTATCGCTCGTACCTACATATCAGTATTATTCGGTCGTCCATGACAGCACCACCTGAGAGAGGGGATCCACCCCTTAGGAACAGGAAACCTACAGATACAAAAGGGTGGCACCTCTCCCATGCATCAGTTGGTTTCCTGTTCCTAGAGGACAGGACTCTCTACAGATCGTCCGTCACGGAGTCGTCGTTGAGTACCCAGGCCAGCTGACCGACTCAGGTAGCGAGGGGGTCTCCTACCTCGGTCAGTGCGGGGTCCCTGGAGGCGCCACGGTGGGGCCGGGTAGGTCACCACGGCAGTGGACGGAGCAGGGGTCCGGTGGATGCCGTCTCCATAAACGCCAGCACCTGGTATGTATGCCCCGGTCCTCCCGGTCAGTGCTGGCCCCTGGCGGGCTCATGGCGGCGTGTGCAGAGGGGCAGTGGGGCATTCCGGCCAGGAGGCGCTGCGCGGCTCCTTCACGCGCGCTCCCGCAGGGCTCTGATGAGCGGCGGAAGTGACGCGGCGGAAGGGGCGGAGCGATAGCGCCGATACCGGAAGTCGGGTGCCGGCCGGCCTCCGGCGCGCGCCGCGGGTGCATGCCCGTCCGGGGGTCGCGCGGCGACCCGGGTAAGGCGAGGGGGGCCGGAGCATGGGGGAGGGAGTGCGGAAAGCCGGGTGGGTGGTGCTATGGCATGATACCTGCTGACCCGGACACCAGGAGGCCATATAAGGCAGATGGGGATGCCGCTGGGGTGCTTCTGAAGGCCCCAGCAATGGATACAACGGAAGCCCCCTTGGACCAGCAGGACGAGGCGCAGGAGCGCCCGCAAAAACAGGCCACGACAAAACCGCTTGCGAGTGGCCAGCAGAAAAAACAGAGACGAACTAGCGACCAGAGCCGCGAAAGTTCCTCCAGAAAGGACCCCCCTGCCTCCCTCCGTGATCCGGTACCTGCTTCATCTGCATGGGTAAGAGATCTCCGTGAATGTACCCTGATGCAGTGTTCCCTTATGTTTTTTTTCAGGGGAAGAAGGCTACGGGAAAACAGAAGCACAGGGAATGTGCCCTCTGTAGTTCCCCCCTACCAGATGGCCACCCTAAAAAATTATGCCAACCATGCATTCGGCAAACGGTAGGGGTTATTAAAGACAGGGAGTCCAGGGGTAGATTGTCAGGCCCTTATACTCTCCCCCGTTTATGCAGGTAGCGGAAGAGACACCTGACTTCACTTCGAACCTGAGAGAGATGATCAGGGCAGAAATGAAAGTCTTACCTCAAAGAGAACCTTCTAGGAGAAGAGAGGCTAGTGGTTCAGGCTCGGAGACCTCAGTCGCCCCTGGGAAAGGCGATAATTCCTCGGACTCCTCGGCCTCCTCGTCGTCTTCCTCGGATGAAGACTCTAGCCGGTTCTGCTTCCCCTTAGACCAGATGGACAGATTAGTGAAAGCAATACGGTCCACCATGGGGGTAGCGGACAAAAAACGGGAACTCTCAGCACAGGACATAATGTTCGGGGGTCTAGACCCCAAAAAACGCAGAGCTTTTCCATTAAACGATAAGGTTCAGAACCTAATTGACAGAGAATGGAAGAGACCGGAAAAAAGGGGCTCCATGCCACCAGCCTTTAAGCGGAGATACCCCTTTGATAACCCGGTAGTAAACAGATGGGATAAATCCCCGAAACTAGACGCAGCAGTAGCCAAAGCATCTAAAAAATCTGCCATACCATTTGACGATATGGCCTCCTTGAAGGATCCGCTAGATAAAAAAGCGGATTCTTTTCTTAAAGGGACAGCAGGCGCGTTAAGACCAGTGGTAGCTGCCACCTGTACAGCCAGATCGATGATGGTCTGGCTAGATCAGCTGGATTCCGAGCTAAAAAACGGAGCTTCAAGATCTTCTATTCGGAAAAGTTTGCCGATCATTCAGAATGCCGCGGCGTTTTTAGCCGATGCTTCTGCAGACTCTGCAAGAATGGCGGCTAAAGCCGCGGGTCTATCTAATGCAGCGCGAAGCGCGCTCTGGTTAAAATGTTGGCCAGGAGATATTCAAGCCCGGTCCCGTCTCTGTTCCATTCCCTGCGAGGGGGAGTACCTATTCGGCCCTGTCTTGGACGAATTGTTAGAGAAAGCTGGAGATGACAAAAAGAAATTTCCCAGTCTCCCGAACCCCTCGTACAGACGTCCTTTTACCAGAAAAGGTTTTTTCTGGAGAAGGCCGTCCAGAGATCAGGGCAGATGGGAGGAGAAAAAAAGGAAAGGTACAGGATTCATGTTTGGAGGGGGGCGCCAGGAAGGTCCAGCTCGAGATACGAAAAAGCCGCCCCAATGACTAGTTACCCCGGTAGGAGGGAGACTAGCTGCCTTCTACCCATCCTGGTCTCTGATCTCTAATAGCAGCTGGATATTGGGGATAATAGCCGTGGGACTACGACTAGAGTTTTCTAGGGTTCCCCTTGATCAATTTAAAATCACCCGACTCAGGTCGTCTGCTTCAGAACAAGCTGCCCTGGAGGCCGAGGTTCATGACCTGTGCGCCAAAAAAGTCCTGATAGAGGTTCCAGAGGGAGAATGGGGGAAGGGATTCTACTCCCCTCTGTTCCTGGTCCGCAAACCAGACAGCTCCTTTAGGACAATAATAAACCTTAAGGCCCTCAACAAGTTTTTGGTCATACGTCCTTTTAAAATGGAAACAATTAAATCTGCAATAAAATTGCTGTTCCAAAACTGCTTTATGGTGGTGTTAGATCTGAAAGACGCATACTACCATATACCCATCCATGCAGGCCATCAGCGGTTTCTCAGAGTGGCGGTTCAGTTGGATGGGTCAATTCGACATTTCCAATATGCGGCCCTCCCTTTTGGAGTGGCAGTCGCTCCCCGAGTGTTTACTAAAGTAATAGCGGAGGTCATGGCCCATCTACGTGAATCGAACATTCTGGTGATCCCCTACCTGGACGATTTTCTTATTGTAGGTAAAATGGCGAATCATTGTTTACAACAGCTACAAAACGCAATGTCCGCCCTAGAACAGTTAGGATGGTTGCTGAACGTCAAAAAGTCTCGGTTGCAACCAATGAAAGTCCAACAATTCTTGGGCCTAACCCTGGATTCTGAAAAACAGGAATGCCGTCTGCCTCCGGAGAAGCTTGTTCGCCTCCATTATCAGATCCTGAACGCCTCCAATAACCCCACCATGTCCCTCAGGAAAGCCATGTCCCTTCTAGGCTCTCTTTCGGCCTGTATCCCGGCAGTCCAGTGGGCCCAGTTTCATGCAAGGAAACTACAGAGCGAGGTCTTATTACATCAAAAGGTCCTTGGGGGTTACTTGGAGGGTCAGCTAACCTTGTCCCGTAACACAAGGGAGTCCCTAGAGTGGTGGTTAGACAAGGATAACTTGTCTAAAGGGGTGCCCTGGGAGTATAACGTAACCCGCATAGTCACCACGGATGCTAGTCCTTACGGTTGGGGAGCTCATATGGGTGAAATATTAGTCCAGGACCAATGGCAACATGATCAGTTAGGAATGTCATCTACCCTAAAAGAATTGACAGCAGTAGAACAGGCGGCTAAAAAGCTCCTTGTGTATCTACAGGGCCATCACGTGCGGGTGTTCTCCGACAATCAGGTCGCCGTGGCATATATCAATCACCAAGGCGGGACCCGTTCCAGACCCCTGATGATTGTAGCAGAGCGGTTGTTCCATCTAGCAGAACAATACTTTCTATCTTTAACAGCGTTGCATATAAAAGGAAGAGACAACATCACGGCAGACTTTTTAAGCCGCAATCAGCTAAAGCAAGGGGAATGGTCCCTAAACTCCTCCATATTCAATCTGATTGTTCAAAAGTGGGGATATCCAGAGGTAGACCTCTTCGCCACCAGAGACAACAGGCAATTGAAACAATTCTGCTCCCTAAATCCCAGAGAGAATCCTCTGGCGGTAGATGCCTTCCTGATAAAGTGGGACTTCAAACTAGCCTACGCCTTCCCTCCCCTATCTCTTCTACCCCTGGTGATGAGGAAAATCAGGAAAGACAGAGCGAGGGTTATAGTCATCGCTCCATTTTGGCCCAGGAGAGCATGGTTCTCATGCCTCAGAACCATGTCGGTGTCCGATCCTTGGGTTCTGCCGGACATCCCGGATCTCCTGTCCCAGGGCCCAGTCTTCCATCCTCAGGTGGCTGGCCTTCATCTGACGGCGTGGAGTTTGAACGGTCATTATTAGAAGAGAAGGGCTTCTCCGCAGACCTAATTAACACCCTACTTAAGAGTAGAAAAATCATTACCACAAAAATTTGTCAGAATTTGGAAGAAATTCCTTCAAAACTCAGGAGTAGTCGCTGGGGATTCAGCGCCTATAATGCAGATATTAGAGTTCCTACAAAAAGGTCTGGACATGGGGCTCTCTACCAGTACCCTTAAAGTACAAGTGTCAGCCTTGGGGGCTCTGTTTAGCTGTAACATCGCTGGTAATTATTGGGTAAGCAGGTTCATTAAGGCGGCAGGTAGATCCAGGCCAATAATGAAGGATAGGTTCATGCCGTGGGACTTGAACCTAGTCCTCACTGCTATGACAGAGACCCCATTCGAACCCATCTCGTCGGCTTCCCTAAAAAACCTGTCCCTCAAGGTAGCCTTCCTGGTAGCTCTAACATCAGCCCGCAGAATAAGCGATATCCAGGCTTTATCTAGGTGTCCTCCTTATTTACAGTTCAAAGAGGATAGGGTAATACTTAGACCTGATCCAGCGTACTTGCCGAAGGTAGTGTCTAGTTTCCATAGGACACAGGAAATAGTTCTTCCATCCTTCCTCCCTAATCCAACTAACGAGAAGGAAAAGAAACTACACACCCTGGATGTCAGGAGAGGCCTCATAGAATATCTGACAGTCACCGATCCCTGGAAGAAAGATAATGCCCTATTTATCTCTCATCAAGGCACCAGGAAAGGTTGTAGAGCATCAAAAAATACACTAGCCAGATGGATTAGAGAGGCGATTTCAATAGCATACACCTCAAAGGGCAGGTCGCCACCCGGGAAGCTGAGGGCGCATTCCACCAGAGCCATGGCAACCTCATGGGCCGAAAGATCAGAAGTCTCCATTGACCAAATATGTAAGGCGGCTACTTGGTCCTCTCCGAGCACCTTTTATAGTCATTATAGGCTAGACCTGGGTGCTTCCACAGACCTCTCTTTTGGTATAAGGGTGCTGCAGGCTGTAGTCCCTCCCTAAAGCTGATATTACTCTCTGTAAATCTCTCAGGTGGTGCTGTCATGGACGACCGAATAAAGTCTTAGTTACTCACCGGTTAACGGTATTTTTCGGAGTCCATGACAGCACCCGTATATTCCCTCCCTTATAGTTTGATTGGGGTGTGCACGTCTATTTCTTGTATATGCTCACTGGTGGTAAAAGTTTAGAATTGTAAAGAATACTGTACATAAACCATGCATTAACCTTGGAAGTCCTCTTGTGCTCTGTAATCCAACTGATGCGTGGGAGAGGTGCCACCCTTTTGTATCTGTAGGTTTCCTGTTCCTAAGGGGTGGATCCCCTCTCTCAGGTGGTGCTGTCATGGACTCCGAAAAATACCGTTAACCGGTGAGTAACTAAGACTTTTTACGCCTCTTCACTATTTCTGGAAACTCAAGGGCACGTTATCCTCTATGTAAGTTATGCCGGTCTCGACATTATGGTGGAGTTCGTATTACATCTACGAAATCATGTTTTTCCTGTAAGATTAATGGATATTAATACAAGCGAGGTCATCACTGGTCTTCTGCTAAATTGGGCTAAGATGACACATTTCACGGTGATTGTGGCTTCACTAGACAACAATCATTGCTTACATCACTAATAAATGCGCGATCTACTGTATTTGTGCCGTAATATTAGCTGATTGGCTGCAGTAAAATGCGCCATAGGTACATTGCAACAAAACACTGCCACCTAGTGGCCGGCGTATCATGATAAGCATAAAATGAAGGGTTCGATTCATCATTTGCTCTCTATTTTAAGTCACTTTCCTTTTTTTGTCTTGTGGTATTTGTTGCCATTTGTAGCACCGAGTTCTTTAATATAACGCATGGGTGTTTATAAATTTGGCGCACTACCAAAAATGCTCTTTATTTTTGTCTTTTATCTTTGTTTGCTCCTTTTTAAACAATCTGTTAAAATGTTGATGGCAACTCTTATATTTGTTCTAAAATTTTTGGCGTATAGAAAAAAATCCCTCTAGGTGGTGGGGGGTCCTGGAATACATTTGTGCCCAAATTTTGCAACTTTTTAAAAAGTCAGAAATATTGAATTGTCCGCAAAATATCTGGATTACAAAAACCAGGAAAAAAAAAAACCAGACAAGCAAACAAGTATTGGACATAGGAATTCAAAATACGAGCAAAAGAAAAAAAAATAGACAAAAAACAGGCACAAGTGCAATAATGAATCGTGTGATTTGAGTGTTTATAACTTTTATTTTCCCTTTTTTATGTTTTATACATATTTTATGTATTTTCTGTTTTTGTTTTTTTTTCTTTTCCTCTTCAGCTGCGACCATGGTGGAAGCCGGACGGGACAAGAATAATCCGGATGAGTTTGCGGTGGCCTTAGATGAAGCCCTCGGAGACTTTGCTTTTCCTGACGAGTTTGTCTTTGATGTCTGGGGAGCGATCGGAGATGCGAAACAAGGACGTCTTTAACGCGAAAACCCAACATTTCCAATCAAGTTTAATTACTGCTGAGCACATGACTGTGATGATAATTTTATAATCGCGTCCCACCGGGAAATGCGGAGGGTCCACTAATTCCACGAACCAAAGTTTATATTTGTACATATGTCTCGATGAATAAACTGCACTTATGACCTGTGAGCGTGAACCGCAGGCACCACGTGTGACCACCGCTACCACTAATGGACTGGACATACTTTTTAAAGGGCATGTCCACATTGGCGCACTGAGTGTATATAAACCATAATACCTGTCTATGCAGCAGAGGAGAACCTGCGATTAAAGGGGTTGTCCGGGACTAGAAAAACATGGTCACCTTCATCCAAAAACAGCACCACTCCTGTCCACAGGTTGTGAATGGTATTGCAGCTCAGCGCCATTCACTTCAATGACGCGCAGATGTTATAGCAGCCCAACCCATGGATGCATGTGGTGCAGGATATTGGGCTAGTAATTTGTGGGCTAGTGAAATCACAGCTGGATGTTGTGGTTGAAAACTATACAGGTTGCAGGAAAGCACATGGCGATCGGGAACAGGTTATTTTTGACTTAAATGCATGCAAATTATTTTGTAATTTGGTCTCCTTTAAAAAAAAAAAAAAAAAATGGCACCATTTGGCTTTTTACAGGCTCTTTGTTTCCTTGAATATTGCTGAATGCAGAATAAGTTAACTGAGGATCCATCAGTGAGCGCCTTCTGACCGGCAATTTGTATCTCTTTTTTGTCTTTTTGTGAGCTCTTTTCAGCTGATTTATGACCACTTCAAAGCTTGGCTAAACTTTGTCATAAATCCAAAGAGAGGAGTTCAGAAAAGGATAAACCAACAAATTGTATTAAAAAATAGGCAATAATGTCAAATAAACCACTTATTAAAAAAAGATATAGAACACAAAAGACAAGATAAAAGGGTTTAATAAAAGGGGGAGAAGGATGTGTCACGATCAAGGGGACAGTGTAATACATCATCCGTATGAATATATAAAGTGAACTGTGCATGAAAATTCATAAATACATATAGAATCATAGAATCGTAGAGTTGGAAGGGACCTCCTCGGCCATCTGGTCCAACCCCCTGCTCAAAGCAGGATTCGCTAAATCATCCCAGTCAGATGTCTGTCCAGCCTCTATTTGAAGACTTCCATTGAAGGAGAACTCGCCACTTCTCGTGGCAGCTTGTTCCACTCATTGATCACTCTAACTGTCAAAAAGTTTTTTCTAATATCTAATCTGTGTCTCCTCCCATTCAGTTTCATCCCATTGCTTCTAGTCTTTCCTTGTGCAAATGAGAATAAAGTTGATCCTTCTACAATGTGACAGCCCTTTAGATATTTGTAGACAGCTATTAAGTCTCCTCTCAGTCTTCTCTTTTGCAAACTAAACATTCCCAAATCCTGCAACCTTTCCTCATAAGACAGGGATGGCAGACCGGTCACCATTCTGGTTGCTCTTTTCTGAACTTGCTCCAGTTTGTTGATGTCTTTTTTTAAAATGTGGTGCCCAAAACTGGACACAATATTCCAGATGAGGTCTGACCAAAGAGGAGTAGAGGGAAATAATGACTTCACGTGATCTAGACTGTATGCTTCTGTTAATACATCCTAGAATTGTATTTGCCTTTTTTGCTGCTGCATCACACTGTTGACTCATATTCAGTCTGTGATCTATTAGTATACCCAAGTCTTTTTCACATGTGCTGTTGCTTATCCCTATTCCTCCCATTCTGTATATGCTTTTTTCATTTTTATTGCCCAGATGTAGTACTTTGCATTTTTCCCTGTTAAAAACCATTCTGTTAGTTGCTGCCCACGTCTCCAGTTTATTTATATCTTTTTGAATCCTCTCTCTCTTCTCTAGTATTAGCTATCCCTCCTAGCTTTGTGTCATCAGCAAATTTAATCCGTTTACCTTCTATTCCTTCATCTAAATCGTTGATAAAGATGTTGAACAATACAGGGCCCAGGACAGAGCCCTGTGGTACCCCACTTGAGACATTCTTCCAACTGGATGTGCAGCCATTTACGACCACTCTTTGGGTCCGATCACTAAGCCAGTTATGAATCCACCTAACAGTTGCCTTGTCCATTCCTTACTTAGTCATTTTTTCAATAAGGATTGTATGAGAGACTTTGTCAAATGCTTTGCTGAAGTCAAGATATACTATATCTACAGCATTTCCTTGATCCACCCAATCGGTGATTCCGTCATAGAGGGAAATTAAGTTAGTCTGACATGACTTATTAGTTACAAACCCATGCTGACTCTGTTTAATCACTTCATTCTTATCCAGGTACTTACATACATGTTGTTTAATTATTTGTTCAAAGATCTTTCCTGGTATAGAAGTCAGACTCACCGGCCTATAGTTGCCTGGGTCCACCTTCTTCCCCTTTTTGAAGATAGGAACAACATTTGCTCTTCTCCAGTCTTCTGGGACTTCTGTTCTCCAAGAATTTTCAAAGATTATGGAGAGGGGTTCAAAAATTTCTTCTGCTATCTCCTTCAGTACTCTGGGGTGTAATTCATCTGGACCTGGAGACTTGAATTCATTTAGGTTAGCTAAGTGTTTCCTCACTATCTTTCTGTTTATAGATATCCTGGATTCTTCTATTTCCTTAATAGGACAGTGAAGAACAGTTGATGTTACGTTTCCTTTCTATGAGAAAACAGATGCAAAATAGGAATTTAAAAGTTCGGCCTTCTCAACATCCTGTCTTACCATTTCATCATTTTCATCCTGTAAAAATCCTATAGCATCTTTGACTTTTCTTTTACTTTTGACATATCCCCATATAATAATAATATAAAAATATGAAATATACCGCAAGTGTCCAGTGACAAAGTAGACAAATTAATATTTAATGAATATTGCACAGTGTCAAAATCCCATCATGAGGAGCTGTAGGATTTCAATGAACCCATAAAAGGGCTGAAGACATGATACTGACCAGAAAGGGACACTACAACCTCCTCACGCCACTCCAGCGCTTGTTTTGCTTCCGCTTCATCAGGCATTCAGAAAATTACAAAAAGAGTTATATAACAGCTCACTGATGTATTTTCAGTTAAGGCCGGTTTCACATTTTGGTTTCAGGACGCAGCGACGGCCTGCGCACGGCCGCTGCTAAGCCCCGCCCCCTGCCGCGCCTCCGCCGGTAGCTCCGCCTATTGGCGCATGCGCCGCCTGCGTCCTCTATCTTTATCACTGGGGACGCAGGCCGTGCGCAGTATGCGTTTGGCGGCGCATGCGTCCTTTTGACGGTGCGCTGACCAGCGCCAAACGCAACCTGTTGCAATTTGGTTGCGCTCGGCGCACCGTCAAAAGGACGCATGTGCCGCCAAACGCATACTGCGCACGGCCTGCGGCCCCAGTGATAAAGATAGAGGACGCAGGCGGCGTCATGTGCCGATAGGTGGAGCTACTGGCGGGGGCAGGGCTTAGCGGCAGCCGTGCGCAGGCCGTCGCTGCGCCCTGAAACGCAAATGTGTGAAACCGGCATGACTCGCTCAGCAGCCAACATTGTGCCAGCCTGTTAGAAGCCGAATGGTGCAAAATGTTTAAGTGAAACTTATTTGCAAAAATTAATTTAGGCCCAAAATACTTGCAGTTACGTAAAAAATAAATTGCTCCCAAAGACGTCCATATTTGACGATGCATTTATTTTCTACTTTAACAAAAGGGATTTTACTTGTTAATATTGGGCGCTGATCAGATGATGTTTCAATCAGTTCTCTTTTATTACCCAGCGCCAGATTGGCGCAATATTCTTGTCATTTTTGTAGTTAGCAGGAGTAAAGCCGGGGTCACACTTGCGAGTACAATGCGAGAAACTTGCGCTAGTCTCTCGCCTCAATACCCTGCACTGCCGCCGGCACTTGGGACTGTAGTGTGCGGCTCCATGTATTTCTATGCAGCTAAACACTCCGCTCCCGAGTGTCGGTGGCAGTGCCGGGTATTAACATGCGAGACTCGTCCGAGTTTCTCGCATGTGTGATCCCGGCCTAAATCATAAAGTTGCAGTGTGCGTGGAGGGAAGGTTGGAGGTGTCAGCGTACAGAAAAGTTTTATATGGCTCCCCTTTTTTTGTTGTTGTTTTAAATCCAAGTTTTGCCTAAAAATAAAAAAGTAAAGTAAAAACCTACAGCAAAACTGCACTGAGTGCATTGGCCTAAAAAAAAAAAATTCAATGGTATCCGAGTTTAAACTGGTAATTAAAGGGAATGTTTCCTTGACTTGATATCCATCAGCCCACCTATCCATTCACCCGAATAAAGCCGCCCCCACCCGCGGAATAACTCTCCAGCTTTCCAGCACTGCTGTAAAGAAGTGAGTCACATGATGCATCTTGATCCTGTCTGTGTTTTAAAAAAACGTCTCTGGTGCGACTTGTTTCTTCTTGCCCATTGATTGCAGTCTTAAAGGAGTATTTAGTGGGCTACACTGAGGGGCTGGGGCATAAATCAGAGATTTTTCTCTATTTTTTGGCAACTGTGTCATGCCCCATCTCTTTAAAGGGAATCTGTCACCGGAAGTTGGCAGCCTATGTAAATGGCCTGTGTCTGGTCCGATGGGCGGTGATTGTTCTTTTTTTCTCCACCACATCCGTGGCCCCCGTCTGCGATTTTTAATTTTTTTTTTTAATTTTTTTTTTTTTCCAGAATTCTAGTAGTTCTACTCCATAGTTCGCGTGTGCGCAAAGCAATCTTGCTTCGCACATGCGCAGTATGCTTTGCCCAACTGCAGGCATAGCCGAAAATCATTACTGCGCATGCGCCGGTACACTGTGTCCCAGAAGTATTTCACTGTGTTCCGGGACATAGTGTACTGGCGCATGCGCAGTAATGATTTTCGGCTTTGCCCGCAGTTGGGCAAAGCATACTGCACGTGTGCGAAGCAAGATTGCTTCGTGCACGCGCGAACTATGGAGTAGAACTACTAGAATTCCGGAAAAAATCGCAGACGGGGGCCACGGATGGGGTGGAGAGAAAAAGAAGAAACACCGCCTATCGGACCAGACACAGGGCATTTACATAGACCGCCAACTTCCGGTGACAGATTCCCTTTAAGCCCTGTACTCAGCATAAGACATTTTATCCATTTTGTCTGGAGTTTTTCTTTAATCCTGATGGTCAGATGAGCCCTTTAAGTTTTTACCCATGGATCCAAATTTTCTAATGAAGCACTACCTTTGAGTGGAGACTGAACTATGTAATTTTACATGTAGATATTTTATATGCAAATACCTAAAAATCATCCAACAAAATGTTTGATTTTTTTTTTTGTTTTAGAGTGTATATGATTCACGACCACCAGACATTATTAAAGGAATTTTCCAGAACTATTCACTGATAGCCTAAAAGTGTGATTAGGAAGGTCCAAACCCCGGGACTGTAACTGATCAGCACTAATAAGGCTGGAGGACCTCCACTGATCACTAACAAGGACAGGTCATCAGCGGAGATCCTGGCGATCAGGTTGGATCAGCACAGCTGGTAGAGCACAGGTCAGGATAGGTAATCAATAGATATTCCTGGAAAGCTTCTTTACAGCAGTTTTGTCATCCATCTGACACTTATTTCACAGATTCACTGTTTTACCTGATTTTCATTTGTATAAATCATTGCTTGAAATATTAAGTTATATATTTTTGTTGGAATATGACCAAAACTAATTAAAAAAAAATATAAACTTGGCGATGTGGTGGAATTTTGGTAAAAACACAAGTATTGCTGGAGGATGGAGTTTATTTGATAATTTCAGTGAAGTTCCAGGAGTAAAACCTTCCGATCAGCTCACATTGGATCACTTTGTCACACTGAGCTGCGGGGATCCTGCAAGTTTATAGAAACGCCACAGCACAAGGTAATTAATGCTTCATTATAGCGCTGATTCTATACACATTACATACACAATATTACCTCTAGACACGCATAACTTTAAATGTTGAAAATTGTAGAAATCACAATATTTGGTGAAAACTTCTGATTTACAATAGAGTTTATACTGACGACCTGTAGCGTAATAATAAAAATATGTAACTAAACTGCTAACTATTACTAGTGAGACTTATGTTCTACTAAAGGGAAAACGGATCCAAATTCAGTTACAGTAGTTATATTCTTGTATGTAGGGGGTAGTATTATAGGAGTTATATTCTTGTACATAGAGGCAGTATTATAGTAGTTATATTCTTGTATGTAGGGGGTAGTATTATAGGAGTTATATTCTTGTACATAGAGGCAGTATTATAGTAGTTATATTCTTGTACATAGGGGTAGTATTATAGTAGTTATATTCTTGTACATAGGAGCAGTATTATAGTAGTTATATTCTTGTATATAGGGGCAGTATTATAGTAGTTATATTCTTGTATATAGGGGCAGTATTATAGTAGTTATATTCTTGTATATAGGGGCAGTATTATAGTAGTTATATTCTTGTACATAGGGGCAGTATTATAGTAGTTATATTCTTGTATATAGGGGGTAGTATTATAGTAGTTATATTCTTGTACATACAGGCAGTATTATAGTAGTTTTATAGTAGTTATATTCTCGTTCTTATGTTAGGTATACGCTTCTGTACAGGGAGCAGTATTATAGTAGTTATAGTCTTGTACATAGGGGCAATATTATGGTAGTTATATTCTTGTATATAGGGGTCAGTATTATAGCAGTTATATTCTTGTACATAGGGGCAGTATTATAGTAGTTATATTCTTGTACATAGGGGGCAGAATTATCGTAGTTATATTCTTGTACATAGGGGGCAGAATTATAGTAGTTATATTATTGTACATAGGGGGCAGTATTATAGTAGTTATATTCTTGTACATAGGGGCAGTATTATAGTAGTTATATTCTCGTTCTTATGTTAGGTATACGCTTCGGTACAGGGAGCAGTATTATATTAATTTATGCTGATCAAGTTATTCTGAGAATGAGTGGAACAACTGAATGCAATTATAACATGAATCAGCAGTCATTGCTGAGAAACAGAATTTGTAGTAACCATTTGTAATGTTGCTTCCCGCATATCTTGTTCGAGCTTATACAAAGTAAATTTATTCAGCACAGGGCTACTACTGAGTTTAGTAACAAGCACTATGTTTTACCCTCTTCATCGATCATTGTACTTTAGCTGACATGTCTCCCAGGACACAAACTGGTGTTCAGTGGATATTTATTACAGCCGGACCGGGGCCTGTAAGATCTACATTAGGAGTTTATAGACTCCGATTGCATGGAGACACATCATTGCTGTCTACTAGATAACTGCACTCTTCCCAGCACTCTATATAACAGGAAATCCTTTACAATAGCTTTGGGAGTTGTCATTATCATCAACATCATTATGATCTCTCATCATATTCTTTGTATCACCTCAGTAACTTATATCAGTCATTAATGAAGAAAAGCTCACAATCTAATTTGTAGATACACCCATAGTACGTGGACGTTACTTCTACAGCACGGGTAGGTCATCCACCTCCACTGCTAAAAGTACTGTGCCCTATAAAGCTGCAGTACCACCTAAGACCAGCAGGGGCAAAGGAAGTTGAACTTTCTTAGAACTTTATAAGAACTTTCTCAGATGCAATATGTGTATAATAACATAAATTATAATGTAAAAAACATAAAATTGGACTTTCCTTATTAAATTTTAATTGGACTTGTGTAGTAAACTTTTACCTTTTAAACTAGTGGCCTCATTGTTTATATCAGAGCTCTTAAGCCAATGTAACCTGTAATGATATCATTAGTTCCAAATATGCTAAAGGCGTTGTCTAACTTTGGGGACATTTTGTTTTTTTACTTTTGTTCATGTATTTAGGGCTGAACTTCATTTTGCTATTGGGTTTCATTAAAAACTGTGCACCAATTTGCTTTTACAGGCTTCTTGGTTGTCTGTACATTTAAAAGACAGAGTTACAAGCTCTCGTCAGATCAGTAAGAAGCAGCTCATTGTTGAGGGATTCTCATGTAACCCATTCTACAGTGAGCGGTAGACGGTGCAGCACAGAGGCTATAGAAGGCAAACAGTGCAAAATCTTTTATGAAACTCAATTGCAAAAGTGATTATTAGTCCTAAATATACGTAGTAAAGTATGACAGTGAATGGAGCATTTTGCCATTCCCCCCGTTCAACCTGTTATCAGGTTTGATGGGTTCCTATTGGCGTTCCTAGTGGTTAGAACCCCAGCAATCTCCACCATTTCTATATTGGTCGCGACTCAGTATCTGAATAGGGCTGGATCTGCAGTACCTGGCTGCAGCCACTATGGATGGAGCTGCTATGATCCAGCAACATCCAAAAATGCTGCCGGTAACAGCTGATCGGCGGGGGCTGCTGGGTGTCACCCCACCACCAGTTAGATATTGAGGCCTATACCAAGGATAAAGCATCAATAAAAAAAATATTGGCCAACCTTGTTATACTCTCTGGCTGTGGACCGCGATTGTTTTAGACAAAGTGAACAAAATTCAAAGTGGGTCCCCCCCCAATCGCTAACATATTGCACTGTCACACAGAAATCTTAAAGATGCACTCCGGTCACTTACTTTCACGTTGTTTAGTACTTGTTTCCCGTCTCCATACACAGGCTGATGACGATTGCTCTGTCTCCGTACATTGCATGTCACTGGCATCAGATCTCCTGTTTACACCAGATGATGTGCTGTCGAGAATGATGACTTTTCTTCCAGCATAAACGATCCAATTACCTGATGAATATGCAACATAATTCTTAGTAATAAGATTATTGATGACATTTTTCCGCCTAAGCATGTGAAATTGATTGTCAATCAGTGTTGCTTCCTAAGTGGACAGTTTGATTTCACAGAAGTTTGATTCACTTGGAGTTATATTCTGTTGTTTACGTGTTCCCTTTATTTTTTTGAGCAGTGTATATTTTGCCTAAAATACAAAGTATGTGGGCCATCTTTTGAGCTTAGGCCTTTTAGAGATCATGTCATCATCAACTTTCTTAACTGTTCACAATAAAGTAATTTTGACCAGGGGTGTCCACACTTTTACATGCCCCTGAACACACTGCATATTGAATAAGCTCCATGCAACTCACACTCTGCATGTTACAGACACACGGACACTTTATGCTAAACACAAAATATATATGTTAGTGTAAAGAGTCCAAGCGAGGTAGTCGTGTGCGAGCTGCTGCTCCCATTCGCTCTGGCACTCTACAGACAACACGTGTCTGTCTATCCCGGTGTGCTACTGTCCATCTTAAGATTGGGCTGGTAGACAGAATCAAGTGGAAGGACTCTTTGCCAATCCACTGTCCAGAGTATTAGGCCCACATTGTCCCTAGCAGCCTATTGCCTGTGACTGCTGCTGTCACCTCTCAATACTTCTTTCTACTAACTGTCACTTTCAGAACTTGGCAATAACTCTCAGTTCCCCCTCCTAAAGTTGGGCCGGCCATTAACCCTCACACTGTCTCTACGCCTGCTGTGTTACTGGGCAAACCACACCTTTCATCTACATTCTAGACAGTGACATCTTGTGACCGTTAATTTCCCTCTGGGCAGCAGTACGAACTAACACTTATCACAAGGAAACATATCAGGAACATATTATTCACATCCTATATATTCTATACCACAGTAACATTGATGGCTTCAGGGCGGAACATGGCAGCTGGTTCATCTCCTTACAATAGACAAACACTATTCTCTTCAGTTCCTCCATACTCCCACAGGGTGAGTGACCATTAATCACATGATCATGATGTCAGCAACGGCCCTTTTACACTTCTAGCTTTGGACACTGCACTGATAATGCTGGACTGGCTTGGTAAAGGAAAGCGGTGGTCTCAGGCTGTGTGGACTTCTGAACCTGCAGCAATATAGGGTTTCACTGGTGGCCCTTTTGGGCATGAGAACATGATCAATTTTCGAGGTTGCCCCATTAATGCCAGCCGGGGCTTTAAGAAGAGAAACAGAGGTTTTGGAGCTCAATATAAAGATGAAACTACAACTTCTATACACAGATACGATATATTAAATAAATATTTTCCCTAACCACCCGTTCATTAATATCCCTCACATTTACTCCCTGAAACGGGTCTTGGCGTTTATGTCCCATTACGGGCCCCCGGTCCCCCTTTAGTTGTGGAGTCAGGCCCGCTCAGCTGCTTTACTATTTATATTGTCTTCTAATCTCCTTCCTACACACCGCCTGTCAGTACCACAAATGTAATGGTTGCGTTCTGCAGACAATTTGTGTTGGGTGATACAACATTAATGCACTTTGTGTTTTTTTGTAGCCGTTGAGCAATTAATATAAAACTCATCTAGCAGGAGCTGTCCGTAACGCGTCACTATCCCGCTCAGCAGTGTTTCCATCTGTCTCCATTACCGGCTGATCTGCTGCACAACTGCTCATATCCCGGACTTCATTAGAAGACGGTGGAGTCACTAGATGGATGGCTCCGACTGGAGCGCTCTATTAAAGGTTTAAGGCTTTATCTCCGGGGGTACTAAGTTTCTTTGATGCCTTCTGACTATCACTGGATAGCAAAACCTTAATGAGAGCCGAAAACAAATTGCTAAGATGCTCTCCTGGATTATTTTGCAATGTGGTGAATACATGACATGCAGAGCACCTAGAGAGGACATTACAAATGTAGCAGAGCTCTTTAGGTTTGCACTGCACATGCGCCCCTAGCCTCAAGTAAGTGCACCCCCACCGGGTTTAGCTGTGCATGCCCCAGAGCAAGTGGACAACGACGCTTGGAAGCAATTCTGGACAGACGTGTCCTGTTCTCAGGCATGTCAATCAAGCCAAAATGGGCGGGTTTAGGGCATAGTCATTAGGATTTTCTGCCAAAAAGCTATACCTTGACGATGTGAGGTAATTAAATTGATTATTTTAAATTAAATATTATTAATTTAAATGGGTATGTGCTTCTCCAAGATCCTATACCATTATGTAGTAGTTGTAAAAAAAAAAAATGTTAGCAAATTCCTCCAATTAAAAATGTAATATAGTTCTTCTAATTAGCTATGTCACTTACCCCATGTGCAGTAGCTTAGGTATACATAGTTATGACCACTAGCAGTTAACATACCAACTGTCACTATATAAGTGGCCCTAGCCATGGATATCTAAGCTACTGCAAGGCCCTGCACATGGGGTAAACGACATGGCAAAATCAGAAGAACTATACTACATTGCTAATTGAAGGTATTTTATAGTATTATTATTAATACACCTACTACATATTAGGATAGGGCCTTAGAGATGGGACTAACCCTTTAAATCTTTACTGCATATAATGAAAGATAAAGAGTTAAAGTAGCAAAAAACACATTTTTTTAAGGAGTACCCCCAAAAGTAGTGCAGCCATTAAAGGGGGTTTTCACTCCTTTTTAAATTTTCCATTTTCCTCAGTGTGGTAAAAATAAGAATTAGCCTTTACTTCCAACCCCCCAGTCCTCTTCTGTCCTGCTGCCTGCATCCCCCGCAGTCACCTCTCCTTCTCCACTGATTTGTCCATCACGCCGGAAGAGAAGCAACTTTTGACTTTCTGTGAATTCTTTACCTTTCTCCCCTTCCATAGATTCTCATGATGCCTACATGTGAGCGGCCCGATGAGAAGACGCTTTCATTGCTTGTTATTACATCTAATGGCCGTGTTTGAAAGAAAAACTGGCAGCAGCAGTCGTCAGGGCTGGGCAAATACTAGGCCTCATTTATCAAAACTGCCTTCGTTGCCCATAGCAACCTATCACAATGCAGCTTTCATTTTCCAAAAGCTGTTTAACAAATGAAAGTTGCACTCTGATTGGTGGCTGTGGGCAATGAAGGCAGTTTTGATAAATGAGGCCTAGTATTTGCCAGACCTGATGACTGCTGCTCCAATTTGGCACTGTGGTTCTTTTTTTGTTTTTTTGGTTCAGCTCCGATCCAAAGTGCGAGATTAACCATCCGCCATTACATCTCTGATTACCTTTTATGAGCAAATATCTCAATAAGTTATGTATAAATAGCAGTTGGGAGTAAGTGCTGCACACAGCGACGCCTCAGCCCGTCTGCCAATGTTACCGCAGATATACAGTAAATCCTTCCTGGCCAACTATGACACCAGAGATAAGAGGCATCCAAAACAATTCATCAGCGCCACATCTGGCCACAGGTCGTGTGTGTTAGTGCAGCCTATTCTCTTCCATGAGATACAATACCTAGCACAAGCTGTGCAGCGGTGCTTATTCTGAAGTGTGTGCACCCAATTAAGGGGTTTTCCAAGCTCCTAAGAAATTTCTGCAGTCTGTGTGCAATACACACACTGTCAGGATTCCCCTCTATCTCCAGCACTAGTGGCTTGCCGATTTGGTCACTCGTGGTCACGTGCCGATTATAGACTCATCTTTTAATGTTCTTTTGAGAGAAGCAGATGAGAGTCTAGGCATCAGGCCACATGACCGCACACTCCAGCTGGAAATAGAGGGTAATCCAAACTCCGTGCAATGTGCACACTGTCAGGATTCGCCAAATGTGACAATGGCTACAGAAATTCTTCTTGAGCTCTAAAAATCCCTTTAAGATATTTTTTGTGCATGAATCGGTCCAGACTTTTATCATGAACCAGTGAGTCTTTGCTGAATAATGACCTATGTGGTGGTTACGGGTCGGGTCGTGCCTTGGCGCTTGGTAGTCTCTGGAGTGTAGGAGGTGAGACCTGATCCTGTCTTCCAGATGCCAGTAATTCCCAGTGATTACTGGAATATCATGGAAGCCGGTGGCGAGATGGATTCCAGGGAAGGTCTCTTTAATAACAGGATGTTTGGACCTAAATATATACACGCCATGTGCTGCCTGGTGGATTATGTGATTGGGCTGAAGTGGCAGTCACTCGGGTAATTAGTCTTAAGACCACCGCGGTTTCAGGCGCTGGATTTATTTCCACCATGTGACCCTTTATATAAACCGCACAGATACTGCACGGACTTCTCCAGAATTAGAAAAGTGGCTTTTCTCTGGTAATGCAGCTCACTCCTATGCACTTGAATGAGGATTAGCAATATTTTTTTTTTTTTATAATTCTGCATTGTGTTGTCCCTCTATATTATTTCCATTATTTTCTTACAATTGTGCATTGTGCTATCCCTCCATTATTCCTCTTAGAAATGTATAAATAGATAAGGAACCAGATGTCATTATTCCATTTGTCACTGTTCAGTAAGGATGAACCTCATTGAAAAGAAGAATGGTAACACCAAGCTGAGGATTCATTTATACATTTCCCAGAGGAATAAATGAGGGATGGAGCAGCACAGAGTTCTGGGAATACGCGCTGCAGAATTGTACATTGCACAACAGAAATGTCTCAAGAGATCCATAGGGTCTGCAATCAATAAATGACCATGGGAGACCTCTGATGATACCTAGAATGCTTGGTAAAGCACAGTTCTGCGGATGGGATATGCTGGGAGTTGTAGTACTGCAGTGCAGCAGATTTCTGTACGATCATTTAAGCACAATATGTAACATTGAGCTAAGTGTCAGTGATTAATGGTGCCGCTTGTCTCTATTATTTTGATTTGGAGTATATAGATACAGATTTATTTGTTAAACTTTCAGGATTACATTCCAGGATGATAATAAATCACTTTATAAGAAGGCGATGAATGATGCGAGGTTCAGTACACGGATGTGTAATGTAGATTGGAATGATCTAATGTCACAAATCAGGGAAAATATCATTATGCTAAGCAAAGCAAGCCTCATGTACGCCGGCTTAAAGGGACTGTACGGGTTATTATAATATTGAAGCTGTGCCCTTAAAGGGAACCTGTAATAAACTAACCCACCCAAACCATTTATATGGCAGTGTAGCGCTTTAAAAATTAAGCTACTAGATCCCTTTATGACCCTAAAGTGCTGCTTCAGCAGGAGAAATCACATTTTGACATTTTGGCTAGAAGTGCATTGGGGTGTGACGATGCACTTACAGCTCCTTAACCTCCTCTGTATTCCATAATTATCAGCACTCTTCCCTGTATGATTGACAGGTCATATGCTCTGGTACACTGGTCACAGACCTGTCAATCAGTGGTGTGAGGATTCTGCTATGTACTGAATACAGCATGAGACTGAGAAGCTGTAAGTGCATCATCACGCCCCAATGCACTTCCAGATATAACTGCAAAATGCAATTTCATCTGAATTTATGGTACTTAATAGCAATAAGCTGCGATACCCTGAAAAGTTGCACGCAAATGTGCATGGTAAGCAGTGAAGAACATGTGGTGCAGGCTGATTTAGCTGATACCTAGTGAGAGGATAGGACAGGACAGGAATCCGATCCCCACTACTCTGATATTGATGGCCTGTCCCAATGATAGGTGCCAGGAGCCGGACCCCCAATTACCACATATTGATTCTTCATCTATATCATAGTCCACCAAATCCTGAAACTAAAATTAGGAGTGTGATAAGCCGGAGCCACAAACTTCAGGATAGTTCATCAATATCAGATTGGTGGGGGTCTGACAGCCGGTCCACCCACTGATCAGCTGTTATCAACCCCTGCAGCTTCTGGATGTACACTAGGGTGACCGGATCTCATATGGGGGGGAAAATGTCAGAATCTTGTTCGTTTGGACCCCACAAAACGATTCCCCTTTCCAGATATTGAGAGAGCCAAAATTTGAGCTCGATCAAACGACGTTAACCCGTGCCGCTCGTCGCTCAAAGTTTGAAAAAATCCAAATTGAGGTATTTTAAGATTTAGGTATTTTGCATAGTCTGTTAGACTATAAAGAATGTGACAACAACATTGCAGAAATAGCCCTGACCAAATTTTCAAACCATTTGTGGTATTTGAATGCAGAGTTGGTGGGATTATCGTTTTTTGATCCCACCATTACAGACAATGAAGAGTTGTTAATGGCTAATAAATTGCTCAGTAGCACAGATGAACCATCAGAGCACGCTAACCTACATGAGTTGATAATTTTACATAGTTATCTAATCTATTATAGAGCTTTTGTTAAAGTAGTTTTTGAAACGTCAGAATATAATGCTCGGCATTTGCTTACAACTTGCAGGACATATTGCTTTTGTTCTTCATCTTTTGTCAGAAGGTCGTTAAAGTCGGTTACTTCCTACCTCTTTTAATTTTTCTTTCCTAACTTTTGGATTTACAACCCTAGCGTGCTCTGATGGTTCATCTGTGCTACTGAGCAATTTATTAGCCATTAACAACTTTTCATTGTCTGTAATGGTGGGATCAAAAAACGATAATCCCACCAACTCTGCATTCAAATACCACAAATGGTTCGAAAATTTGGTCAGGGCTATTTCTGCAATGTTGTTGTCACATTCTTTATAGTCTAACAGACTATGCAAAATACCTAAATCTTAAAATACCTCAATTTGGATTTTTTCAAACTTTGAGCGACGAGCGGCACGGGTTAATGTCGTTTGATCGAGCTCAAATTTTGGCTCTCTCAATATCTGGAAAGGGGAATCGTTTTGTGGGGTCCAGACGGACAAAATTCCGACATCGATTTTTTGCGGTCACCCTAATGTACACAGTGTATGAATCCGGAACATCTCAGTGCTGTGCACTCTATAGTGGTTGATCACGGTACTGCAGCTCAGATCACAAAGACTTCAATAAGAGCTGAGCTGCAGTACCAAGGACGGCCACTACACAGTGTGCGGAGCTGAGCTGTTTTGGCTCTACTGTACACTGTCTACATCCGGTCGTTGCAGGGACTAATAATAGCAAATAGCTGGGGGTGCTAAGTGTTGGACCTCCACTGATCGGATGGTTCATCAGTATCTTTCTTGCAGACAACCCCTTTGAAGTTATTTTATTTAATTGATGCTGCCATATGGCGCTTTCTGCAAACACTGCATCTCCCACAATGAACGGCTGCAAGAAAAAGTGAGACTTTCATAATATTTGCGAAAAGGACAAAACATCTGGTAGCATTTTTTTTGCATTTCTTAGGGGTTTTAATTGAAAAGTTCATGTAAGTAATAATGACACAATAGCAAAAGTAAAATGATTAGTGTGTACGGTAAGCTCCTAAAGGCGCTCGTCCAGATGTCACAGCAGTAATAAAAAGCAATAAAGTCTGCCTTCTTCATAGCAAGTCATGTGGTGGGAGTATTAACAGATCAGCAATTGTCTTCTTTATTTAAAAAATAGCGCCACCCCTGTCCACAGGTTATGTGTGGTATTACAGAAAAGATCTATAAACTTCAATGGGGCTGAACTGCAACACCAGACATCACCATGGGCAGGTGTGGCGCTGTTGCTTTGCTTTTGTAAGTCTGGGCAATTCCTTTAATCTAAATAATTTATCTGGCTATTTAGACAGACTGCATGCCCAGACAGATGTTTCTATTACTTAATCAGTAATTATAGGGGAAAGGTAGCGATCGCGCCGAGGATCTGGTGTTTGAGGTGGTCAATGGAGCCTTAAGACACTGGTATTGTAACCAGCACGATAGCTGGGGCACTCTATTACACGATCTTCATCTTACGCCTCTGTAAGAGACATTTTCCATCAGTCAGCCTCCTTAGAATCAAAACCCTGGGACATGCGATGAATCTGCCGCTGATCAGCAACACTTTGCATGAAATGTCCATTTAAAGTCATGATTAGGAAGCGGCATTTCTAGATAGCGATAAGTGGGTGACACATTTATGGGGCTTCTCACCAGCTCCCTGACTAATCCCACTGCCGGGGATGTGTCTGGATGGTCTCCAGCACTGTAAACATTATCTGGAGCAGCATTGGGGGATTTGCCATTTATCAGGACGCATTCTGCTGTTCTGGGCGTATGGTGGACACGTAGGTGGATGGTTCATGTCACCACCAAAACGTGCGCCTGTGTGATCACCACCTCAGCCCTGCGTAGAGTTGGTGACGGTTATATCCATAGATCCACTGCTGGGGTTGCCCCTGCTGGTCCCTGCGTACTTCCATCTCATGCATCACGTGACCGCTGCAGTCAATCACTGACTCTACTAACAGAGTGCCAGTCAAGCACCTTTTTGTTACAGAACTAAAGTCTACAAACAGCACCTGGGAACAGCAGATCTTTAGGGTCCCGTTACACTAAGCGACGCACCAACGATCCCGACAACGATACGACCTGGTAAGGATCGCTGGTGCGTCGCTACATGATCGCTGTTGAGCTGTCAAACAGGCAGATCTACTCAACGACGCAGCAACGATCCGGCGATCCGTATAACAACCTCAGCGGTCGTTGGGACCTTGTCACACAGCAGCTATTCTGACGACTCCCGCCTGCGTCCATGAGTTCTGCGTCGCCAACGAGGTCGCCCATCGGCGTCAAACACAGCGATGCATGCTGGCCAGCGGGACACCAGCGATCAAAAAATGGCCCAGGACATTTGAGCACGATCAGCGATATCCAGTGGGGGGCCGGTCGCCGCTATGTGTCACAAGTAGTGAGATCGCTGTTGGGTCACAAAATCAGTGACGCAACAGCGATCTCACTAACGATCTCGCTATGTGAGACGGGGCCTTAAGGTCTGTTTCACACTTCAGTCTTTTTGCTTCAGTCACAATCCGTCAAAGTGTGAAAAAAACAGATCCAGTGCAGATTGCAAAAAACTGATGCACTGGATCCGTTTTTTTGACAGATCCATTGCAGCAGCCAGTGTATGAAATTTAAAGGGAGAGAGAGACTTTTCTGTGCCAGAACGGATTTTGGGGTTAAATTTAAGGAATGGAAACTCTTCCGGGCATGCTCAGTTTAAAAAACGGAATCCATCACTGGATTCCGTCATATGACGGATCTCCCGCCCATAGGCGTCCATTATAGCAGACGACGGATGGCGACGGATCCGTCACGTCCGCCTTTTCGACGCATACAAAAAACGTTCCTATGGACGTTTTTTCCGGCCGCCGGACAGCAATTTTATGACGGATCCGTTGCACGATGGACGAAACGCAAGGCTATCCGTCATAATCTGTCGCTAATATAAGTCTATGGGGAAAAAGATGGATCCGCCAGATTCATTTTTTTCTGCTAACAACGAATTTTGACTGACGCCAGAAAACTGAAGTGTGAAACAGACCTAAGTTGTCAGTCATGCACCTTTTTGTAGCAGTACCGAGTGTGCGGAGAGCACCCAGGAACAGCAGGGATGAGTTGGCAATCAGTTGCTGCAGCACAGCCGAATGTTTGGACACAACCCAGGGACAGCAGGGCTTATTCCTGAAGTGTGCGGGGTATATCTTTTTGATTTAGACTTTTTTTTTTTTAAATAAATAGAAAGAAAGAAAAACAGAATTTCAAGAACAAGTTGAGCTTTTGTGCCAATAACCCGTCCTTTTCACCAGAGAGCGATTTTTCTCATATCGTGATTGTTCATCTGTGTCTTACTGTGAAAGTTTACGGAATATTATTCCTGCCCGGGCCCAGAGCCTTCTCCAAAGACAAATAGGAGATTGTGTCCAAGAATTATTTCTGATCCGCTTCCTGAGCTCTAAAATTACGCTCAGTTTTTCTTTTCTTGTGTGTTTCTTGTGGCTTTTAACCCCTTCTTCGGCTGGGGATGTTGTTAAGCTTCATTACTCCCAATGTAGCTCACTCCAAACCTCGTGGAGATTCTTGTGGTTGGCCCGAGAATCCTGCAGCCTTTCTTAGATGCTCGGAGCAATCGAGTCCCTGTTCTTGGCAAAGACCGACGTGAATTAAACCACTGTGAAATGTAATGAGTGAACACAGGAAAAATGATTTATTGTGGAGCATTCATGAAGACGAATTTCTTATTTTTAATAAAAATACATACCCCAAGAAAATCATTTCCATGTAAATTTTAATAATTGGTTGGAAAAAACCAGTGGCTCTAAAGAAAAAGTAAAAATAAGGCGCCTTTCAGGAGATCTAGATGCCACCATCCACAACCAAAAGTCCCGGTGTCCCCAATCAATTGTAATGATTTCAGTATCTTTTCCTCATCATTGTTTGGGAAAATTAGGGCTGATTTACTAACACTAGGCCACACCCCTTTTCTGCCAAGCCACGCCCATTTGTGTAATAAGTCTAAAACATAATAAACCGCTCGGCCCTTTGTACATCTGTATAGATCACATCTCTGTGCAGCTTCTCACCTTCTGCTAAATCTTTTAGGTCACTGCTATATGGGGCCGAATTCATCATTTGTAATTTTTCAAGTATTTATTTATTTTGCTCATTTATATAGCGCCATTAATTCCACAGCATTTTGCACACATTATCATCGCTGTCCCCGATGGGGCTCACAATCTAAAATCCCTATCAATATATCTTTGGAATGTGGGAGGAAACCGGAGAACCCGGAGGAAACCCACGCAAACATGGGGAGAACATACAAACTCCTTGCAGATGTTGTCCTTGGTGGGATTTCAACCCAAGACCCTAGCGCTGCAAGGCTGCAATGCTAACCACTGAGCCCCCCTGCCCTAATTTAATTTTTTGTCTTTATTTTTGCACAGGCGGAGGTTTATGTTCCCAAATCATCAAAGTGGAACATGATATTTGATGAATTTTAGCACAAATTAAAAGATAATCTTCCTTTTATCTTTTGCACTTTTGTAACTTTTAGAAAGCAAAAGTTGCATAAAAAGTTTTAGTAGCTTTAAATCGTTGCTCATTAGTCTTCACCTGCGCAAACTATTTCTACAGATTTTGTACCTCATTGGGCACTGGAGTACAATTGCAAAAGAAAAATTGGGACGTTTTTGAAAAGTCACAAATATTGAATTAGTCTGAAACCAAAACCAAAAAATCCAGCTCGAGGATTAAAAATAATAATGTCTTTTATTCATAGATTCAATAAAATCAGTAGTAGACAAAGAAGGGCTGATCTGGTGCTCTGCAGATCAGTCCAAGGTAATTCCCTTCATTGGGTATACCTTCATGAGCATAGCAGCCCTACTGATTTTATGAATCTATGAATAAAAGACATTATTATTTTTAATCCTCGAGCTGGATATCTATTTTTTTTGGATTACTTTGGACGCTTACAGAGACGGATCCGTGCTCGGATGTGAAACCGCTTGTGAGAAAAAAACAGAAGGGGTGAGCTGAAATAATTTCTCTTGCACAATTGAAACCAAAACCGCAGACCTGATACCAAACATACAAAAAAGAAAAATGTACCATTAAAGTAAAAAAAAAAGCGGAAATTAAAAAATGTAAAAGGCACAAATAAGAAATTACTATTAGAACCATTTTTACTCCAGAAAAAATTTTTTTTTCCAAAAGCCATGGTGAACCGGACCCTAGTTTACTCTTTTTAGTTATTTGGTACACAGTTCGTTGGGGTAGACAGCGGAGGGCTTGTACTTTATGGGTCAAGCTGCGTTATGAAAAGGCTCCATTTTAGGAACAGAATGTGGAAAACTGTTAGATTTTTTTTCTTTAAAACTGATTGAAATGAACAATTCTGCAAGTATTTTGGGGCTTTGCTTTTACAGTGTGAGAAATGACATGAAGCATTTGTTCTGTAGGATGATACGATTACGGTGATGCCAAGTTTATATAAAATGAGATAATAGCTAATTAGATAATAGTAACAAACTCTGGAAATTATTAAACAACGTATATGACTATTTGATGCAGGAATAAATGTTGTCTCTAATGTGTAGCAGCCTTAGAATATAGAAAAAAAGGAAGTGGTGCGGCACAACCTCCCGGTAAAAATAATAACCAGATTAAAGATATTTGTTGCGTCAGAGACGCGTCAGTTTTTTTAAAGTGTCTTTTTGATTGGAGTCACTTTTACTATGGCTCTGTGCACACGGTGCGGATTCTGCTGCGGATCCGCAGCAGAACTGCAGGTGATGTACAGTACCATTATTGGCTATGTAAAAAAAAAAAACCGCTGTGCACATGCTGCGGATTTTTCCGCGCTGATTTCGTGCGGAATAAAAAAAAGCAGCATGTCACTACTTTTGTGCTTTGCTGCAGTTTTCCACCTGCTCCATTCTACAAATCCGCAGGTGGAAAACCGCACAAAAACAGCAGTAAAACCGCACAAAAAGTGCACTAAATCAGCAGGAAAATCCGCACCGTGTGCACATAGCAGATGTTCTAATTAAGTCTTTTTCATTTTTGCCGTGTGGTTGTGCGCCACTTCCTTTTCGTCTACATGCTTTGCTGTGCTCCACCGGCTTTGGTATTCTCAGCTTCCCATATTCCAGCAAACATGATGAGTTCTCATCTCTTGTTCTTCCAACCTTACAATAGGTTTTCTTTATAAAAGAGAAATAATCCAGTTTTTCCTCCTAATTAAAATGGATCGTCCACTTTGTCCGTGACCCCAATTAGATATACTGTGGAGTAGAATGGTGAGAAGCGCGGTCGTCCCAACAGTAAGCGCACGCTTGGCAAACTTAGCAAAACTCCTTCCCGAGTAGCGTGCACTGTGACGCCAAAAATGGAAAAAGAACAAACCAAAAAAGATCCTGCGCGTTACAGAAAATGCATATTCCTACGTCAGGGGTTCTGATGATCTGTAAGATAACTTCTTATATGCAGGTACTGATTATAGGAACAACATAATCCTGCTTCAAAAGGCCGTTAAATTTCTTTATTGAAAGGTAAATAATTCAATTTCTTTATTCGAGGCCGATGTATCCAATAAAGAAATCCACCGGATTTCACTGCGCGACATTTGTGCGATATTATCCGCTCCTCTCCAGTGATGTTTTACTGTTTGTATACCCCAAAGGATTGGTCCTGTAACTCGCCCTCCGCGTTCGGTAGTGAATTACCTTTACGATGTACTGCTTGCTAGAGATGGGGTGCACCTTACGAAGACTGGAAAACATGTATTTGGAAGTCGCCTTGCTACACTTGTAAGGAGAGCTTTAAACTAGAACAACATGGGAAGGGAAGCAAAAGACCAGAAAAAGCCATACACCTGACAAAATGCTATTGGGAACTCTGCTATTAGAAGTGGAAAGGAAGAACAAAGACAAAAGAATCTAATTAATAAAAAAATTGGAGAAAGAGAAACCAATCACAAACTAAAATGTTTCTATACTAATGCACAAAGCATGGGCAACAAACAAGGAGAATTGGAACTACTAACACAGGAAAAGAAATATGATGTCATTGGAATCACTGAAACTTGGTGGGACAATACACATGATTGGAATACAAGACTAGAAGGATACAACTTATTTGCAAGAAACAGACTTGATAAACGAGGAGGGGGTGTTGCATTGTATGTTAGAAACGCGTATATCTGCACAGAGATTGAAGCTGCAGAGACTGGGAGTTCTGTGGAAACTGTTTGGGTAAGAATACAAGGACAGAACAATGGAAAGGACACCATTGTAGGCATTTACTACAGGCCGCCTGTGCAAGCTGAAGATATGGATGAACTCTTTATGCATCAAATGGCCAAGTTCTCCAAAAAATATGACATAGTTGTCATGGGAGATTTCAACTATCCAGACATTTGTTGGGAATCTCTCTCAGGCAAAACTAACAGGTCAAGGAAATTCTTATCCTCTCTTGCTGACAACTTTATCTTCCAAAAGGTAGGGGAGAAAACAAGGGGAACTGCTACCTTGGATCTAATCCTTATAAACAGGGAAAAAATGGTTGAGGAGGTAAAAGTGGCTGGGACCCTAGGAGGTAGCGACCATGCTATTTTAGAATTTTGGATAACTAGAGGAGGAAGACCTGTGAAGACTCAGACGTCAAGGTTAGATTTCAGAAAGGCAGATTTTAAGGGAATCAGAAAGAGAATTGGAGGGATCCAATGGCTGGATATCCTTAAAGACAAAAATGTCCAGGAAGGATGGGAAATCTTGAAAAATGAAATTCTCAAAGCACAATTGTTAACAATTCCGAAAAGAGGGAAGAATAGGAAGCATTTAAGGAAACCAGGATGGATGAACACAGAACTTAAGCACATGCTAAAAAGGAAGAAAAAAATGTTTATAAAATGGAAAGAGGGAGGCATATCTAAAGAAGAATATAATGCTGTCTGCAGAACCTGCAGGGCACAAATCAGATTAGCTAAAGCTGAAAATGAATTGAGGCTTGCAAGAGATGTCAAAAGCAATAATAAAGGATTTTGGGGATATGTCAAAAGTAAAAGAAAAGTCAAAGATGCTATAGGATTTTTACAGGATGAAAATGATGAAATGGTAAGACAGGATGTTGACAAGGCCGAACTTTTAAATTCCTATTTTGCATCTGTTTTCTCTCAGAAAGGAAACGTAACATCAACTGTTCTTCACTGTCCTATTAAGGGTATAGAAGAATCCAGGATATCTATAAACAGAAAGATAGTGAGGACACTTAGCTAACCTAAATGAATTCAAGTCTCCAGGTCCAGATGAATTACACCTCAGAGTACTGAAGGAGATAGCAGAAGAAATTTTTGAACCCCTCTCTATAATCTTTGAAAATTCTTGGAGAACAGGAGAAGTCCCAGAAGACTGGAGAAGAGCAAATGTTGTTCCTATCTTCAAAAAGGGGAAGAAGGTGGACCCAGGCAACTATAGGCCGGGGAGTCTGACTTCTATACCAGGAAAGATCTTTGAACAAATTATTAAACAACATGTATGTCAATACCTGGATAAGAATGAAGTGATTAAACAGAGTCAGCATGGGTTTGTAACTAATAAATCATGTCAGACTAACTTAATTTCCTTCTATGACGGAATCACTGATTGGGTGGATCAAGGAAATGCTGTAGGAGAAGAGGGGAAGAGTCTTGAGGAGATCATTTGCATATTCCCAGTGCCTTCTGGGATAAGTGAAGAGTCTCAGCGAGCTCAACGATCACTGGGTTTTGGCCGTTGCAGCTGAAAAGAGGAAATCGGAGAAACCAGGGGAAGAGTCTTGAGGAGATCATTTGCATATTCCCAGTGCCTTCTGGGATAAGTGAAGAGTCTCCGCGAGCTCAACGATCACTGGGTTTTGGCCGTTGCAGCTGAAAAGAGGAAATCGGAGAAACCAGGGGAAGAGTCTTGAGGAGATCATTTGCATATTCCCAGTGCCTTCTGGGATAAGTGAAGAGTCTCCGCGAGCTCAACGATCACTGGGTTTTGGCCGTTGCAGCTGAAAAGAGGAAATCGGAGAAACCAGGGGAAGAGTCTTGAGGAGATCATTTGCATATTCCCAGTGCCTTCTGGGATAAGTGAAGAGTCTCCGCGAGCTCAACGATCACTGGGTTTTGGCCGTTGCAGCTGAAAAGAGGAAATCGGAGAAACCAGGGGAAGAGTCTTGAGGAGATCATTTGCATATTCCCAGTGCCTTCTTGGGATAAGTGAAGAGTCTCCGCGAGCTCAACGATCACTGGGTTTTGGCCGTTGCAGCTGAAAAGAGGAAATCGGAGAAACCAGGGGAAGAGTCTTTGAGGAGATCATTTGCATATTCCCAGTGCCTTCTGGGATAAGTGAAGAGTCTCCGCGAGCTCAACGATCACTGGGTTTTGGCCGTTGCAGCTGAAAAGAGGAAATCGGAGAAACCAGGGGAAGAGTCTTGAGGAGATCATTTGCATATTCCCAGTGCCTTCTGGGATAAGTGAAGAGTCTCCGCGAGCTCAACGATCACTGGGTTTTGGCCGTTGCAGCTGAAAAGAGGAAATCGGAGAAACCAGGGGAAGAGTCTTGAGGAGATCATTTGCATATTCCCAGTGCCTTCTGGGATAAGTGAAGAGTCTCCGCGAGCTCAACGATCACTGGGTTTTGGCCGTTGCAGCTGAAAAGAGGAAATCGGAGAAACCAGGGGTAGAGTCTTGAGGAGATCATTTGCATATTCCCAGTGCCTGTCGGCGCGCGAATTTTGGCTCATCTTTCATCTTTTTAAGAAATCTCAAGATGGAAGAGGCCAGGAGCCATTTGGTGAGCTGCATTTCTTGCTACATGTTCACAGATTTACCAGTGGAAAAGCCAAACTTCACATGCCACAAATGCAAACTTGTGACCCTGTTGGAGGAAAAGTTGCAAAATCTCGAAGAGAGGTTAGCTACGTTGAAGATCATTAAGGAAGGTGAAGAGTTCTTGGACAGAGCAGAATTATCTCTTCATGTTACAGAAAGAGAAGAAATTCGAAGTGCACCTGAAGAAACAGAGGATTGGAGACATGTGACCCAGAGAAGCAGGAGGATCAGGAGGCAGTCAGCACCCATACTGCTCAGAAACCAGTACCAGGCTCTCACGCAGGAAAACGATGAAGAAATACATCAGGATAAGACTTTGCCAACAAACAGCAACCTTGTACGCCCTCAGAGTCCTCCTGGATGGAGAAAGAAAAATGTAAAGAAGAAACGGAGAGTGGTGGTCATGGGGGATTCCCTGTTGAGAGGAACAGAGGCCGCTATCTGCAGACCGGATATAACTACAAGAGAAATGTGCTGTCTTCCAGGTGCAAAAATTAAAGATGTGTCTGACAGGATATCAGGACTCTTCAGACCTACAGATTCCCATCCCATTCCTGCTACTACATATGGGGACAAATGACACCGCAAGAAACGACCTGGAAACCATCTGCAGAGACTTTGAAGACTTAGGCAAGAAAGTGAAAGAACTGGGAGCGCAGGTGGTCTTCTCTTCCATCCTCCCAGTGGATGGCCATGGAACAAGGAGGTGGAATAAGATTCTGCAGGTGAACAACTGGCTACGTCGATGGTGCCGTCAGCAACGATTTGGATTTCTGGATCACGGAGTGAACTACTTATACGATGGACTACTTGCTAGAGATGGGGTGCACCTTACGAAGACTGGAAAGCAGGTATTTGGAAGTCGCCTTGCTACACTTGTAAGGAGAGCTTTAAACTAGAACAACATGGGAAGGGAAGCAAAAGACCAGAAAAAGCCATACACCTGACAAATGCTACTGAGAACTCTGCTATTAGAAGTGGAAAGGAAGAACAAAGACGAAAGAATCTAATTAAAAAAAATATTGGAGAAAGAGAAACCAATCACAAACTAAAATGTTTCTATACTAATGCACAAAGCATGGGCAACAAACAAGGAGAATTGGAACTACTAACACAGGAAAAGAAATATGATGTCATTGGAATCACTGAAACTTGGTGGGACAATACACATGATTGGAATACAAGACTAGAAGGATACAACTTATTTGAAAGAAACAGACTTGATAAACGAGGAGGGGGTGTCGCATTGTATGTTAGAAACGCGTATATCTGCACAGAGATTGAAGCTTCAGAGACTGGGAGTTCTGTGGAAACTGTTTGGGTAAGAATACAAGGACAGAACAATGGAAAGGACACCATTGTAGGCATTTACTACAGGCCGCCTGTGCAAGCTGAAGATATGGATGAACTCTTTATGCATCAAATGGCCAAGTTCTCCAAAAAATATGACATAGTTGTCATGGGAGATTTCAACTATCCAGACATTTGTTGGGAATCTCTCTCAGGCAAAACTAACAGGTCAAGGAAATTCTTATCCTCTCTTGCTGACAACTTTATCTTCCAAAAGGTAAAGGAGAAAACAAGGGGAACTGCTACCTTGGATCTAATCCTTATAAACAGGGAGGAAATGGTTGAGGAGGTAAAAGTGGCTGGGACCCTAGGAGGTAGCGACCATGCTATTTTAGAATTTTGGATAACTAGAGGCGGAAGACCTGTGAAGACTCAGACGTCAAGGTTAGATTTCAGAAAGGCAGATTTTAAGGGATTCAGAAAGAGAATTGGAGGGATCCAATGGCTGGATATCCTTAAAGACAAAAATGTCCAGGAAGGATGGGAAATCTTGAAAAATGAAATTCTCAAAGCACAGTTGTTAACAATTCCGAAAAGAGGGAAGAATAGGAAGCATTTAAGGAAACCAGGATGGATGAACACAGAACTTAAGCACATGCTAAAAAGGAAGCAAAAAATGTTTATAAAATGGAAAGAAGGAGGCATATCTAAAGAAGAATATAATGCTGTCTGCAGAACCTGCAAGGCACAAATCAGATTAGCTAAAGCTGAAAATGAATTGAGGCTTGCAAGAGATGTCAAAAGCAATAATAAAGGATTTTGGGGATATGTCAAAAGTAAAAGAAAAGTCAAAGATGCTATAGGATTTTTACAGGATGAAAATGATGAAATGGTAAGACAGGATGTTGAGAAGGCTGAACTTTTAAATTCCTATTTTGCATCTGTTTTCTCTCAGAAAGGAAATGTAACATCAACTGTTATTCACTGTCCTATTAAGGGAATAGAAGAATCCAGGATATCTATAAACAGAAAGATAGTGAGGAAACACTTAGCTAACCTAAATGTATTCAAGTCTCCAGGTCCAGATGAATTACACCCCAGAGTACTGAAGGAGATAGCAGAAGAAATTTTTGAACCCCTCTCCATAATCTTTGAAAATTCTTGGAGAACAGGAGAAGTCCCAGAAGACTGGAGAAGAGCAAATGTTGTTCCTATCTTCAAAAAGGGGAAGAAGGTGGACCCAGGCAACTATAGGCCGGTGAGTCTGACTTCTATACCAGGAAAGATCTTTGAACAAATTATTAAACAACATGTATGTCAATACCTGGATAAGAATGAAGTGATTAAACAGAGTCAGCATGGGTTTGTAACTAATAAGTCATGTCAGACTAATTTAATTTCCTTCTATGATGGTATTACTGATTGGGTGGATCAAGGAAATGCTGTAGATATAGTATATCTTGACTTCAGCAAAGCATTTGACAAAGTCTCTCATACAATCCTTATTGAAAAAATGACTAAGTAAGGAATGGACAAGGCAACTGTTAGGTGGATTCATAACTGGCTTAGTGATCGGACCCAAAGAGTGGTCGTAAATGGCTGCACATCCAGTTGGAAGAATGTCTCAAGTGGGGTACCACAGGGCTCTGTCCTGGGCCCTGTATTGTTCAACATCTTTAGCAATGATTTAGATGAAGGAATTGAGGGTAAACTGATTAAATTTGCTGATGACACAAAGCTAGGAGGGATAGCTAATACTAGAGAAGAGAGAGAGAGGATTCAAAAAGATGTAAATAAACTGGAGAAGTGGGCAGCAACTAACAGAATGGTTTTTAACAGGGAAAAATGCAAAGTACTACATCTGGGCAATAAAAATGAAAAAAGCATATACAGAATGGGAGGAATAGGGCTAAGCAACAGCACATGTGAAAAAGACTTGGGTATACTAATAGATCACAGACTGAATATGAGTCAACAGTGTGATGCAGCAGCAAAAAAGGCAAATGCAATTCTAGGATGTGTTAACAGAAGCATACAGTCTAGATCTCGTGAAGTCATTATTTCCCTCTACTCCTCTTTGGTCAGACCTCATCTGGAATATTGTGTCCAGTTTTGGGCACCACATTTTAAAAAAGACATCAACAAACTGGAGCAAGTTCAGAAAAGAGCGACCAGAATGGTGACCGGTCTGCAAACCCTGTCTTATGAGGAAAGGTTGCAGGATTTGGGAATGTTTAGTTTGCAAAAGAGAAGACTGAGAGGAGACTTAATAGCTGTCTACAAATATCTAAAGGGCTGTCACATTGTAGAAGGATCAACTTTATTCTCATTTGCACAAGGAAAGACTAGAAGCAATGGGATGAAACTGAATGGGAGGAGACACAGATTAGATATTAGAAAAAACTTTTTGACAGAGTGATCAATGAGTGGAACAAGCTGCCACGAGAAGTGGTGAGTTCTCCTTCAATGGAAGTCTTCAAACAGAGGCTGGACAGACATCTGACTGGGATGATTTAGCGAATCCTGCTTTGAGCAGGGGGTTGGACCAGATGGCCCAGGAGGTCCCTTCCAACTCTACGATTCTATGATTCTATGATGTTTTGATAACGAATGTCCTCTTTAATGTTTGTTATCATATTCACATGTTCGTGTATTCTTTTCTACATGAACGTTTTGGTTCTTCCAATTTATTTCTTGTGACATGGACTCCGTACAATATATAACACTGTCGGTGATACGTGTTATATATTCCTTCATTATGACATTTAAATTCCCTTCATTGTTACTAAATTCTTGCATATTACATGTACAGGGTGGGCCATTTATATGGATACACCTGGGTGATACCCCTAAATAAAATGGGAATGGTTGGTGATATCAACTTCCTGCTTGTGGCACATTAGTATATGGGGGGGGACTTTTCAAGATGGGTGGTGACCATGGTGGCCATTTTGAAGTTGGCCATTTTGGATGAAACTTTATAAATGGCCCACCCAGGTGTATCCATATAAATGGCCCACCCTGTACTTTTCAGCATGCGGCACGCCTTGTATTTCTAAAGCCGGTTCGGGTAGAGAATTGTATCGTATTTCTGTTACAGTTATTATTAGAGACGACCAAATTCTCAATATAATTTGCTTTCCTGTAAGTAAATGATGGTCTTCGTGGTAACGAGGTCTCCAATTATTTTATCATTATATAGCACGTTCCATGGTTTTTTTTAAATATATTTCTGAGGGTTTCTGTATTCTCATTGCATTGGGTTATAATTGGGATACGTAGTTGTAAATTTGTTTTTTGTTTTTTTTTGTTATCATTTTGTGGCTGTAATTTTTCTCCCAATAATTTTTTCCTTGTTATTTCCATAATTTCCTTTTGTGTCTTTTGTAATTCCTCTATGTTATATCCCTTGTTTGCAACTTTAGTGACCATAGCGCAGCCTCCATTTTGTAATCATTTGTTTTGCAACCGTTTTGCCGCAGTTTCATAAATTGACATTTAGTAACAGCTAAGGAGCATATCTGATGGGAATCATGGACTTAGCTACGAAAAAAATGGATTATTTCTCTCTTATAACAAAATCAATTCTAAGGTTGGTCACATTAGAGCCAATATTTATTCCTGTATCAACAAATTTGTAGTTATATACATAGTTTAATCACTTACACAATTCCTTACCGTGCACATAGTTATTTATTGCCTTTTTTTTTATTTTTGTTCACATTTGATATTGATATTTGTGACCTGTTGTGCTGCAGTTTAGAACTTCTTATAAAAGTGTGGATATAAATCTACTAAATAAATGTATATACATGTTTATGATTTACCACTTTTGTAGGATAAAAACACTTACAAAAACATTTTTATCTCCATATTCTGAGATCCGTACCTTTTTTGTTTTACTGTCAATGGAGCTGTATTAGTTGTTTGTTTCTTTTTTGCGGGGTGGGGGGGCTAGATGTAGTTTATTGATTTCTTTTTGGGCTTCCATTTTAAATGACTTTTTGACCATTGTTTGGGAGATGCGATGAAGCCACAGCCACAATTCCAGCGTTGTTTTTAGTTGTTGTTTTTTTTTTTTTTTGTATAACGGGTCACTTTTATAGTAACATCTCCACTTAATATTGTCTATCAAGCATTGTAAAGTTGGCGGATGCCATGTATCCCACTTTTGGGCCTCCTGTACTTCTGAGCTTACTAAATGCCACAACTCGGCTCAAGTTATATATCGATTTGTCATCCACACCTGTTTTACCGAAATCACTACCTTATGACTATTTCATGCTTTGTTGTAATTTTCAAGAAAAGCTTCCTGCCCGAGTTGTCAAGAAATTAAATGGTTTCAATGGAAGATGTTGGAATATGTCCAAGATTCCTGTGGGTGTCAGGTTGTTTTCCCGTTGTGATCAGGATCAGCAGCACACCAAGCAATCCACATGGAAAAAGCTCCTCTCTTGAAGTTAACAGCTGTACACAGTGTCAGGCTCCAGCCTTAAAGCTTTATAATAATGCACGGATAAAGAAACCAAAGTTTCATCAAAAATTTTCTCTTCCCTGAACCAAACAAGGGCAGACAAACCGCTCAAGCAGGACACATCTTTTTGTTTTCTCTCATGCAGACTATTGACGGAGGGAGCCTGATCTTCCCCAGGATTCAGACTGAGAACCTGTGGCATGGCAGGCAGCGCCACTGCTATAAAGGATTTTCTCTGCTCAAAGAACTAAACAATATGCTTCTTCATTACAGGCATGATGTACTGGTACAGACATGTATCTCTATATACCTGTATATTAGGGGTAAAAATAAAAGTCAGAGATTTTTCCCTTATGAAATTAATGACAAATTAGTGATCACATTTTTAATACTTTTTTTTTAAACAAACAATACATGATACAAGTACAATATAGTGAATAGATCATTACTGCTGTCAGTAAAAATGACGTGATTTTTTTTTTTCCCCAGAGAAAAAGGTAATGTAACATATACATATGTGTTTGGCAAAATAGCACTTAAAACAAAAACCTTGAGCTGGTCTTGTAAAAAAATAAGACTTTGTATTGTGACGTGTGCTGAGACACAGTGGACTTTTTATAGAGAAACAAGTTAATAAGCAAGGGACTACTAGGGATGAGGCCGAGGATGGGGTCTAAAAGCCGGACTCCTCGTGGCAGTTTTGGACCTCAACAGTGGAGGAGAATATTTTAATGCAAACGTTCAAGTTGGTGCCCGTGAGCCACTGGGTTCATTCGTTGCATCTGGTGTGGATTTTCCGCACCTAATATCAGCTTTATTTTACAGTCCTGTTGCTGCTTTTTTTGGTTAGGAATCTATAGAGAAATTTCTTTTCTTGTCGCATATTTTAAAGCTTCTCCATGTCAATTTGCTTTCTCTTTTTACAATGGTTTAAATGGCACCAAATCTGCACCAAAAACTGAAGCAAAATCTGCCGATTACATGTACGGATTCAGCTGAAGAAAAGTTAGAAATTCGCTACAAAAAGATACAAAACATGTGTAACAGATTAATATGGAATTTGTGGACGGAAGTCTTCAGAGACCCTTCCTGGAAATTGGTGGAAAAACAAGTCTGATCCATGGAGATCGCACCAGGCGACGAGCAACGTCTTACAATTCCAGTAATGTTGTTATTATTATTTATTATTATAGCGCCATTGATTCCATGGCGCTTTACATGTGAGGAGGGGTATACATAATACATACAAGTACAGTAATCTTAAACGATACAAGTCACGACTGGTCCAGGAGGAGAGAGAGGACCCTGCCCACGAGGGCTCACAATCTACAGGGGATGGGTGAGGATACAGTAGGCGAGGGTAGAGCTGGTCGTGTAGCGGTTTGGTGGATCGGTGGTTACTGCAGGTTGTAGGCTTTTTGGAAGAGGTAGGTCTTCAGGTTCTTTTTGAAGGTTTCCATGGTAGGCGAGAGTCTGATATGTTGTGGTAGAGAGTTCCAGAGTAGGGGGGAAGCGCGGGAGAAGTCTTGTATGTGATTGTGGGAAGAGGAGATAAGAGAGGAGTACAGGAGATCTTGTGAAGATCGGAGGTTGCGTGCAGGTAAGTACCAGGAGACGAGGATACAGATGTATGGAGGACTCAGGTTGTGGATGGCTTTGTATGTCATGGTTAGGGGTTTTGAACTGGAATCCTTGGGGTAATGGGGAGCCAGTGCAGGGATTGACAGAGGGGAGGGCAGGCCAGGGAATAGTGGAGGGGACAGACGGAGGTTAGAATAGATTGGAGGGGTGCAAGAGTGTTAGAGGGGAGGCCACAGAGCAGGAGGTTGTAGTAGTCAAGGCAGGAGATGATGAGGGCATGGACTTGGGTGTTTGCAGATTCTTGGTTAAGGAAAAATGTTTTTTTTTGAGTTGAAGTCGGCAGGAAGTGGATAGGGCTTGGATATGTGGTTTGAAGGAGAGATCAGGGTCAAGGATTACCCCGAGGCAGCGAGCTTGTGGGACTGGAGAGAGTGAGCAGCCATTTACTTTAATGGATAGGTCCGTTAGGGGGGGGTCGAGTGAGATGGGGGAAAGATGATGAATTCTGTTTTGTCCATATTAAGTTTTAGAAATCTAGCAGAGAGGAAGGATGAAATAGCAGACAGATATTGTGGGATTCTGGTTAGTAGGGAGGTGAAATGTGGATGCAATTTAAAGAAATCTAGAAATCTTCTGCCAAATTTGCTTATTTTTACGCCATGTAAACTGACCGGAGGAGCGTGAGTGAAATACGCAACATGTCACTTCCTCTTGCGAATACGCTGAGCTTTATGTGTGGATTTCCCCCAATACAATTGCATTAAATGCGGAAGATACAAAGGTAAAAAAGCATGTGTGTTTTGTACAGCGTTTCCACAGTGGAATCATACTAAAAATGTGTATAATCCACATGTGACTGTGTCAGTAAAGTTTTGTCAAAGCCCAAATATCAGGAGTTATAAAAAAAACACCAAAGTGCCTTAATTTAAAACATGACAAAAGTAAAAAGAGGGGGCGGGGTCTGCACGCTGAAGATGGAGGGAGTGTGATTCCAGAGCTCCAGTGACTCCAGACTTACATCGGCTCATATCGGCATTCAGCGGCTTCCTCGACTGCCGTGCAGTGCACTGCCGGCTTTCTAACACCCCCGGGCACATGATGACCCGTGGTAGAACACAGAGAAAGGCTTCTCCTCCGCGCCTGCCTGACTTCTTTCTGAGGACTCAGACTGCACATGCAGCAGGGAAAATGGCAGCAGCTTCCTCTCCCCCAGGATCATCTCGTTCCTCCCACGGCTCCCAGGGCTCAGAGAGAGGTGAGACCTCAGCAGATACACCTCACAGTAACTCTGCACCCATGACTAGGGGGGACATGAGGGATTTCCTGGCATCTATACGCACTTCTTTAAGGGAGGACATGCAGGACATGTTAAAGGAGATAAGAGGAGAAGTTAACTCTTTAGGAGTACGTACAGACCACTTAGAAAACAAGATGTCTGAGTATGTTTCTGTTATCAATGCTCTTGTGGATGAGAATCAAGCCATGAAAGGTAGATTGGCAGGGGCATTTGATAAAATACACGATCTGGGGGACAGATCTAGAAGAAATAATCTTCATATAAGAGGCATCCCAGAGACTATAGGAGATAAAGATCTGGCCCCCTTCCTCCAAAACTATATGCAAGCTGTCCTGCCATCGCTCTCCCCAAGGGACCTGTTAGTTGACAGGGTCCACAGGACGCCCAAACCCAAGCACTTGGATTCATCTCTCCCAAGGGACACTCTTGCAAGGATACACCTGTATACTACTAAAGAGACCTTTCTGAGACAAATAAGAAATCCTCCTGAGCTTCCTTCTGAGTTTCAGGCACTGCAAGTTTTCCCAGATCTGTCGGCTGCTACGCTGTCTAAGAGGCGGGAATATGCCCACGTCTGCAGAGCCTTAAGGGAGGTCTCCGTGAAATATCGGTGGGGTTTCAATCCTGTGAGGCTCTTCATCACTCATGATGGAAGTACAGTCATCTGTTCCTCTCCTAAGCAAGCGGAGGAGAAGTTCACGAGCTGGAAGATCCCTTCTTCACCGAGACAAGCTGACACGAGTCGGAAGGTGGCTTCGGAGTGGTCTATAGCTTGACTGTACTGCATGGTATGAGTCTAGATAACTGGACTCTCCTGCTACGCTTCCTAGTGGGCCTTGGTTCGTGAACTTTTCACTTCCACCCCCCTCATAGATCCTTGATCTGTGGATCGTCCGAACTGTTCTGGATGTTTATACGAGTGGCTCTCGTATATTTGACTATGTTTTGGTTTCTTATCTTTTTCTTTTTTACTTTTCCTTTCTTTATTTGTCTGTTCTCTTTTTTATTTTCTTTTTGGCATCCTTTCGGGTCGATTCCCTGGCCCGCCTGTAAGTATATCTGCTCCCATTTTTTCTTCCAGGTTTTTTCCTCCCAAATACCCAGGCATCTATGTGCTACAATGGACTCTCAGTGTATTTGTAGACGTGTTGGTTCTAACATGCTATATGTGACTATATTAAGTGTGCAGTTCCATTCTGCCGGCAGCACTGTGAACTTCTCGTATCAGTATTATGAGTATACAAATCTTATCCTTGAATGTTAGGGGCCTAAATTCCCCTGAAAAACGCTCTATGATGTGGAGGGAGGTGGGGAGGTCACGGGCGGATGTTGTCTGCCTTCAAGAAACACATCTATTGGAAGCCGATAATTTCAGGCTTCGACACCCTCACTTCCCTCACATGTTTTTTGCTAATGGTCAGACCAAAAAGGCTGGTGTGTGCATTATGGTGAAACGTACAATAGCATTTCAATTGTTATCACAATATGCTGACTCCGTAGGTAGATGCTTGACAGTCACTTGCCTGCTAAATGGAGAGGTGCACACGTTGACAAATGTATATGCTCCCAATGAAGGCCAACACAAATTTTTGAGAACTACCTTTAATGATATCTCTTTAAAAGCGAAGGGTAGCAATATCATATGTGGTGATATCAATCTCCCCATGAATGCGGACCTTGACTGCTCTTCAGGAAGGAAGAGAACTAGGCGGGGTTTGAACCTCCTATCCCATGAATTTCACCTGCATAATTTTTGGAGATGCTCACACGCATCGGAGAGAGATTATACTTTTTATTCTCCTAGGCACTCCACATACTCCCGCATCGACTGTTTCTTAATAGATAGTGCGACCCTAAGCAGGTGTCTAAATGCCACTATTGGCCTAATCGCCTGGTCTGACCACGCTCCTGTCTCTCTGACCCTTGCTCTTGCACACCAGGCTGACCCTGCGTTCAGGTGGCGTCTTCATGACTCATTGCTGCTGAGGGGGGAGGTGGTTGATAGGGTTTCCTCAGAGCTGGAGGGCTACTTCCAAATAAACGATAATGGGGAGGTCTCTGATGAGACCCTTTGGTCTGCTCACAAAGTGGTGGTTAGGGGGGTTCTCCTACAACAAGCTTCATATTTAAAGAAGAAAAGAGAAGCCAGTAGAGATGCTCTGCTTTCCCGTTTACATTATTTAGATGCTATTAATAAGGCTGCACATACGCCCTCCGTCTCTGAGGAGATCTCCCAAATTAGATTTAAATTAAGGGAAAATTTCCTATGCAAATATGCATACAATATGAGGAAACTTAAAACTAACTTATATGCTACCGGGGATAGGGCGGGAGCGCTTCTAGCTCGCAGAGTTCGTAAACAGGAAGTCATGTCACGAATTGACCACATATTGGATGAGCAAGGTAGAGCCCTTAGGAACCCACGGGACATAGTGCAAGCCTTTGCTCAATATTACACTGCCCTCTATAATTTAAAAGATGATGCCTCCACCCCTCAACCTGACCAAACATCTATTGATGCATACTTAGATTCTGTTAATTTGCCATGTATTACCTTTGACCAATTAAATTATTTAAACGCCCCCTTCGCGGCTGCAGAAATTCAGCAGGCGACTAAACAGACTAAACTTCATAAAGCCCCAGGCCCGGATGGCTTAACGAATGATTATTATAGGACCTTTTCTCGGCAATTAACACCATATCTGCAGCGTCTGTTCACACACTGGAGAGACGCTGGTACTGTGATGGCCCCTAATTTAGAGGCCACTATTTCCACTATACCACAACCGGGGAAATCACTCACACATCCCGGAGATTTCAGACCAATTGCTTTGTTAAATTCAGATGTCAAACTGTTTACTAAAATCATAGCATCTAGACTGAAACTAATTATACCGACTATAGTGTCACCAGATCAGGTGGGTTTCGTTGCAGGACGGGAGACGAAGGATGGCATACGACGTATGTTGAATTTGATTAAAATATCTGAGCTGTCTGGCCAACCCAGTGCATTCCTGTCAGTAGATGCTGAAAAAGCTTTTGACAGGGTGCACTGGGGATATTTAAGAGCAGTCCAGAAGAAATTTGGACTGTCGGGCCCTATATTATCCGCAATCTGTGCCATGTACTCGACCCCCTGCGCCAGGGTTTTGACGTCTGGCTTCTTGACCGGCCCATTCCAGATCACGAACAGTACGAGACAGGGGTGCCCGCTCTCGCCTATTGTCTTTGCGTTGTGCATGGAGCCGCTTGCCAAGCGAATTAGAATGTCGGCGGGCATTTCTGGGATTAGGGTTGGACAGGTGGAGCACAAAGTCGGTCTATACTCCGATGATGTCATTCTATCCTGTATAAATTTAGAATCTTCGTTTTCTGCGATTATTTGTGAACTTGGGGAATTTAGCAAGGTTTCATACTATAAACTGAACCCCACAAAATCCCTGTTGTTTCCGGTGGCGGTTCCTTGTGCAGCAAAGACAAGGCTGGAGGCCATTTTTCCGTTTAAGTGGATGAGAGAGGGTATTCCATATTTGGGCATTACACTGACGGGTTCTGAGCAGATTGTGGATAGGAACTTTACTAATTTGGAAATACAGCTTAAGAAACAATTGGAGCAGCTTCATGCTGTCCAGACCTCCTGGATTGCAAGGATTAATGCCTTTAAGATGATTGTCTTAGCTAAAATATTGTACCTACTCCGGTGCATACCAATGATAATCCCTAAAAAAAGAATTCTAAGATTACAAACTATGGCATATAGTTATATTTGGTCATATAAAAAGTCTATGCTCTATTATTGATCTCACAAGTCTTGGGTATCCAGATGACTCTGACCCCAAGCCAGGCCATTTTACACATTGGCCTGAACGAAATTCCTCATATTCTTAGAGGTACGCTGTCACATATTTTGATAGCTGCTAGAGTGTTGACAGCGGCTAGATGGAAAGATCCCACCCCCCCAAAGGTTGCAGGACTAATTGATAGAATTAACACTCACTGCCAGCTTGAAGTAGCACTAGCTCACTCGATGACCGCCATAATAAAAAGACAGAACATTTGGCACCCCTGGATACATAGTAGACACTCCACGGTTGCTCCGCTCCAGCCTGCTTAGCCGTATATAATTAAGATGCCGGATATTGGATGTTTGTTTTCTTTCCTTTTTGAAATATATTACTGTACTGCAGAACACTGAGAATTATTATGTGTACTTGCTGTTACACATAGTTCTATCGATGCCACTAATGCCTGTTCCTCCCCTCACCCCTCACCCCTTCCTTTCCTGTTTTTCATTTGTCGGTCCCCACTTTCTGCTCCTTATTTTCTCCTCTTGTTCCCCTAGTTTCATATATATGGTGGTTGTAACTATGGTTGTCATTGTTTTGACTTGTTTTCTTGTTCAACCTCAATAAAAATAATTGAGGAAAAAAAAAAAAAAAGTAAAAAGAGACAAAAAGTGCAGCGTCAAAAACACTATAAAAAATGGAAGTAACTTTAATTGGTGCAGAAATTCTGCAGAGAATCTGCAACATCAAAAACTCACCAAATATTCCTTGTGAATGTAGCCTTAGGATATGTGCAGACATTGCGTTCTTGATGCATTTTCCCCACGCACATGTCGCACATTGTTTCCTTCCAGATGTGAAGCTGTTTCTGCAGAATGTCAATTCTTTCAGGGTTTTTCACCTATTCAAATGAATGTGACAAAAAACACATAAAATGCACTTAAAAACTCTGCAAAAAACACATATTTTACACAACGTTTTTCCTGTCAACACTCCAGTATCTGCTGCAGAAACATCTATTGCAAATACTGAATGTGTGCACATACCCTTACAGCTCTACGTAAAGACACAAACTGTCCGAGAATTACTACGAGAGATCAGACCTGGAGAAGAAAGGAGAGGATATCACAAAGTTTCTGATTTTCACATCTACTATTGATCATTGGTATAGAAAGATAAAATGACGATTATTCTTTAAAGGGCTTTATTATTGATGATCCATCCTAAGGACACTCCTGCCGATCAGTTTTTCTGGGTACTAGTTAGTTTGAATATGGGTGAATCTCTGCAGTACCCTGATGCGGCCACTGTGCAGTTGATGGAGCTGTGCAGCTCTGCTTCTAAGTATATCAAGCCGCCATCAGGACCAGCTGATCGGAAGAAATGGCGGGTATCCCACCCCCACTGATCTGGTACAGATGACCTATCATAAGGATAGGCTAGTAATAGCAACGCACCAGAAAATCCCTTTAACATGGAAGTCGCTTCAATAGTGTGTCTGCCATTGAGCCCCTTCATTTGCATAGTTCAAAAAAAAACCCTGGAACCCTCATCAGATCCCAGGACCTTACCGGATTGTCCGCCTGTTCACTAGAGAGCAGTGGTCTCCAACCAGTGGAGCTCCAGCCATAAAACTACAAGTCCTAGCAAGTTATGGCTGCAGATTGGAAACCGCTGGTATTGAGGCAACGGTCAGTGGTGGACACAGACGGAAAATGGCCCCTGAGCGAGAACAGTATAAGGGCCCTTTTCTGTCTTATAGTTCTGTCTGTGAGAGAAGCCACTTGCTACCTTGAAGGCTTAGGTTGCCCTTCTTATTTCTTGGGCCCCTTTGCGGCTGCACTGGTTGAACCAATGATATCTTCGCCCCTGGCAGAGGCCATTGGTTTATGGGATCTGGACACTTCCTAAATTACACAGGTCAATCACAAGTTTCATATTCCCATTAACTTAAAAAAAAAGCTTCCTCCATTGCACTCAATGCACTGTAATACGCGCAAGATGTAGAAACAATATGGTTGGAAGATGCTGAAAAAGAGAATAGATAGCACCTCCAAAAATCCTACAATGATCTAATGCCACCAGGCAAAAATATATATAACTGATCATGAGGTTCTTAGTTTAACATTCTGATCAGACTGTATGAAGCCTATTGCCACGTCACGGCAAACTCGTAGTGGATCCCTATCGCCCTAATGGAGCAGAGCCGTGCGCCGGCCCCTGCCACAGTGGCAATGCATCGGCAGGGCAGACGGCCCGGAGTCTCCAGACCGCGCCGCTCCACCAGCACAAAACCAAAGCAACAATGGCCGGTACACATTCTGATCAGAATGTTAAACTAAGAACCTCATGTTCAGTTATACCTAAATAAAAAAGATGCAATGGTAATTATAGACATGAGCTAGGTCTATACAGGGGATTTGGAGCCACGTCTCACAAGAAAATGAATCTGCACGGAATTATGGATCTATTGAACTATAGAAATACACAAACTTGTTGAAGGCAGGAGAAGTCAGCTGTGCACTGTAAGATCATGAACACACAACTTTGTGCAAACATCCCCCTTTTATGACATAATTACAATTTTTCTCGTGAACTTTTAGTTTTATTTACCACTTGGGACAGCAGCTGTCAGCACTGCGACGGTAATTACCGGTAATAACTCCACCAGCGAAAGAAAGAGAACTGGAAATCAATTTGTACAATGGAAATCAATGTCGATAGAGACAGAAACCTTTCGCATCGGTGATTGAGGATTCATCATTAATCAACTCTTTTTAGTTCTAAATAAGTAGATAGATATTCAGAGAGATTGACGTGATGGAGATGTTCCGAAACATGCCTGATTCAAAACTGGCCATTTTTGACCTTAGGTGGCAAAAGGATTGATTTGTACATTTCCAAGTGGAGTCCAGGAGATCCATCAGAAGTGCCGCATTCGCAGTAAAGGAAGGTGGACGGCTCTCAGCCTCAGACTTGCTTCACACTGGCTTTGGAAATTATTTAGGAAGCTATGTGACAAATTCCATCAATCTTACATAAAATATCTGATAACCTATTGGAAGCCAAATGGACCCCACTTAGTCCAACTTAGGACAAAACAATTTACTTTGAGAGTTTTGGAACAGAAAAAAAAAATAACTCCTAACGCAAGCGTGAACCCAACCTTACCTACGCAGTGCGCATGTGCCTGCTGCCACCAGAATCGTCTTTGACTCTTCTCTGCAATGCACATGGCCATTGGCATCTTGTTAATACAAAACCCCAGCTGCATAACAAAATTTCCAAAACCTAATGATAAATTTCAGCAACCTCCTTCCTCTGTTAAAAGAAGTTCTGTAGGAATTGGGGCAAAGTTCTGTAACTGCAGGGCACAGCTTTTACAAAACCTCATCTCAACTGCTGCACAACCTCTTTTAGAGGCCAAAAAGGAAGGAACTTCATGTCTCCTTCAGCATCATAGATACCATAGAGGCAGTCCATGTAGCAGCTATTGGGGTTTGTAGGGAAAGGTCCAGTCAGTGATGTGTAAAAAAGAGAAGAGGCCCCATAGCAGAAATCAAAATAGGTCCTGATTGTGTAGCTAAATATCTTAGGGCCGAGTCTACTTCATGCCTCCTAGGAATAAAGTTTCTCTAAAGAAGGGAGTCCTTTAAAAAATTGTTGGCAAAAGGACATAAGACCAGTGAATCCTCTCTCTCTCCGAAGGTCCTATAACACCTCAATACCTTGCCTCAATGGCATATACGCTCTAGGGTCCATCTTTGGTTGGTCTCATGTTACTTACCATCTTTAGATGATCTACTCATGAGGTTAACAATTGACCTAAGGGTCACAAAAGTGTTGAGAAGGAGGAACCAAACATTAGGCTTTTCTGTGGGCTTATTTTTGTCATTACCTCAAGGACCCCTCTTTTCTGCTTTATTTAGATGGAGATAAAGTCTTGCGTACAAGGTTGAGAATTTGTGTTTTTCCTGTGATACCTTATACGAACTCTGTCCTCGGCTGCTCTGGAGCCTTGGGTTCTTAGCGTTCATTTGGAGGCCTTCTCAGAACTATTCCTAAAATTAGATACGATCAATAGTTTACTCCAAGCATTCTATTCACGATGTAAAATATTACCGCTCTCGCCAAGGTATTTGGCCAGAAAAGCAATGGAAATAATTGGAAATCTTTTCCTGGATATTCATATAGACTATGGTGACCTTAAAGCTCAGATCAAAGCTTCTGAGTAAATGAAGAACAAAAGAAATGTTGAAGCATATGAAAGGCAGCTGTTTATGCGTTGCGATGGTTCTTTAAATATCTCAATCTGGAAGGGCTGTGGAATGCATCGCTAAACAATACGTTGCACCATAATATGCGGCTTATCAGGAAAATGCCATCGGTTGAGAGTTTTCATAGGCACGAGGCTCAGTTTCCTTGTAAGGTTAGGTTTCCGTATAACGATTTCCATCATGATCTGACCAAAAATCTTGGATCCAAGGGATAATTGCCAACTGTAATATGACAGTAGGTGGAACATGGACTGAAGGATGAGGATTGGTCTAGAGATCGACAATGAAGGATGACCACATCAATGTGATTTAGGGAAGAGTCGGTTTGGAGTTTCTTGGATCTATCACAAGAAAGGATTCTTAAAGGCACCCTCTGATTATACAGGACTTATGCATAGCTACTTGCACATGTAAAACATGTGATCAGTTAGAGTGAAGCTTCTTGTGAGACAATTTATAAAACATCGTTCTTATGGCAGGTACTTGGCTCTAGATGAGGCTGTCTTCTGATGGATCTTTGGACCTCTGAAATTAATGAGAAATAGGGTTGCTTTTGTGTTGGACCCTTGTGGTTCCAAAGTCAGCTCAAAACAGGGTTGTCTTGTGTTGAACTTTTGTGCCTCCAAGGGTACAAATGGAATTGTTTGTTGCTGGACTATTGAGATTACAACTTCAACTAGAAATGGGTTTGATTTATTTTGATATTTTGGGCTCAAAATTTAGCTCCAAATATGGCTGCTTTTTGCTGAATGTTTGGAGCTGTAAAGTCATCTCAACATGCGGTTGACTTGTCTGGGATCTTTGGCGCTCCAAAGAAAATTGAAAATTGGGTTGCATGTAACTGGATGTTTAGGGCGTCAAAATCAGCCATGGGGCTTCATGTTGCTTGACTGCCAAGGATCTGAAGTAAGCTCGACATGAGATTGTCTTCTGCCAAATCTTTGTGGCTTCAAAGTCAGCTCAAAATGAAGTTGTCTTCTGCTGGATGTTTAGGGTTGTCTTGTGCTGGTCCATCAAGACTCCAAAGTCAGCTCAAAATATCTTGTATTCTGTTGGACCTTTATGGCTCAAAATGAGGATATCTTTTGCTAGGCTCTTGGGAATTCTAAAGTCAGCTGATAATGGGGTCATTCTCTGCTGGCCCCAAAAGTTAGCTTGAAATAGGGTTGTCTTCTGCTGGACGTTCGGTGCTTTAGGGTCATCTCACAATGAAGTTTACAGGGCAGGTTCTTTCAGGTTTCTTCTGTACAGTTAGGGGGTAAAGACATGTCCTCTCTTATAACACTTTTGGTTCCATTTCTTCATTCAAGAAAATGATCGACTAGAATTCATTGTAAAAACATTTTAACCGACCATGTTGTTATCACACTCACGTTTCAAAATATATATTTTTTTAATAGAAATACTTATAATTTGTTTCCCAGGATAAAAAAAGCAATGAATCTCAGTGAACCATCTGTTTTAAATAAAGCTAACGACACTGGGAGCTGTAGTTTCAACTGGGGGTCTTCCAACATTATAAACTGGATTTGTGTAAAAATGATTTAGAAAAGACAATTGTAAGTGGAAGTAGATGATGAAATATTGGTCAATTTCACCGTGGGTTTGCATAGTTTGGATACTGAGTGATGCTAATGTTGCTTTTATTTGTCCAAAAATGGTGATTGCCAAATCTAGTTACGGTAATCTGTTATAAGGGTCAAATGTTGACTGTAAGCAAATCTCAAAAATAATTATTCTTAATTATTTTCTTTTGTATGTGTCAATACTTTTGCAAGAAAATTTTGACCATATAGACACTTGATTTTTCCTCCATATCTGCCACATCCGTGTGAACATCCCACAACGGTATGGATGAGTGAAGCTGAGGACATCTGAGGCCATATACTAGCATGGTCAAAAAGAGAAATTTCACTGGGGGCACTTAAATTTTGTCCATCCAATTACTCACGTATCACGTTATAATCTCACTTTTCATGAAACCTCTTATTCCCATGGTGGTTTGATACTTTGGCGCACTGTTACTTTTGCACTCAATGGTAGGCACTAATTAACGCTATAATGTGAGAACTGGATGAGGGCATTATTGACGCACAATTTTCATTGAAATATTGTTTTTTTAGTTTATATCTCCAGACTGAAACTCCAAAACATTATGGCCAGGAATTTCCCCAGACTTTGCCCCTAAACATCCATGATACAGCCCAGTGAGGATTCCTGGGGTCCGAACATTGCCCCTAACACTGACGCCCAGTTAGTGAGTCTTGAGATGGCCCAACTACAATTTCTTCAAAGAGCTGCTTCAGTCATCGACTGTTTTTTGGGGGAAAGGCTGGTACAAACTGATGTTGACATGTCATCAGATGTCCAATTTATCTCAATAAGAAACGGACCAAACAAAAACTTCAATAAATGAACAATAAAGTGTAAGCCCAACCTCGGAGATTTCCCGTCAGGAGTAGCAGACACACGCAAGTGATGCTTTGTGCCAATGTTAACTGTGGTGCCAGGACTGATTAGACTCCAAGCAAAGAAACATGGAAAGAAGTAAGTTCCTTAACGCAAGCGGTGAGGCGAGCTGCTGCACTCGGCTGTGTAGATGGCGATCTGTGTCAGATCCATGGCGCTCATGATTTGCACGGCTGCTATTTGAATCGTTCGATAGCTAATTACGCTCTGTCTTCTTTCTGCCATTGAGGTTTTATTTCGTTTGACCATTCGCCCTCGGGGTGTTGTAAAATTAAGCTGGCTGAAAAGGGATAAAACCAATTAAAAAGACATCTCAATGCTAAAAAAAAAAAAGAAAACATCACATCTGAAAATAAAAAGCTTTCTGCTCTGGAGACGCTTGGTGAAAATGCTTTAGGAAAGAATATTTTAATCAATTCAGGATGGAAACCTTAGAATGTATATTAACTTTCTGCTAAGTGCTGCCCAAAGACGGAGAGAGCAGATGGCAGATACGAGGAGCATGGCGCTGCGGGCGGGTGCGTGAACTTTACACTACAGCTTTTCTTCAAACACAACTTGCCACACAAGCTGATGGAGCAGACTGTAGTGAAACATTTTAAAGGTGCACTTCACACACTTGGAGTCTCTTTTTTACAAATAAACATGTTTATTGCCGCCATGTGAGATGTGGGACTGCAACATTTGTGCAATACCTGGAGGAACGCCGCATGAGTAATGCGAGTGAATGACCAATATATGAGAAGTTCCCATAATAATACTCAACAGAATATTACTAGTCCAGCGCTGAGTCTGCAAATGGATAAAAACCAGAAAACCCCTTTAATGCACTTGCTAGTTACAAGTAACATGGCTGTATCAGAGGCATGGGGTCAACACCATAAAGTCTTCCACGTCCTCTGAAAGAAAAGACAGATGCAATAAAACCTTTGTGTTTCCCACCAGTAGAGGTCACACAGACGGACAGCCTGGCAGAAGAAGAGAAGGAGAGCTGTGGAGCCCAGCCGTTGTGTCTGCATCAGAGCTAGAAGTTAGGGTGAGTAGTACTCTCTATGAGCCTGCACTAGTGTCTTTGTAGTTTGTCACAGGTGTGTAATATGTGGAATATGAGCCCACCTTCAACAAAGTATCACCATTAATAAGAGATATGAGAGATGGTAAAAGATATCACCGCAGAGGAGAGCAAAGAAGTTTATTCCTGTCAATGAAGAGAGCGTCCGCCAGATAAGAAGCGATAAGTGAGGAGATGGCCTGTGGGCTGCTGTCTGGCTGCCAGTGAAGAAGTTTGCAACCACAGATACAATAAGCAGACTAGTTCCTGTATGTGAGGGACTGACTGTGACAATATGCTGCAGAAGAGCCTAAGACTGTCAGACAAGCTGCAGCAATGCATTGGTGCCAAGACGAGACCGAGAGAGGGGCTGATAAGAGAGTAGGAGTGAGTGTGTGCTGTTCCGCATAGAGAGATACACAGAGACTGTGCTGGAGCAAGTAATAAGCAGCAGAGGAGATTTACAGAGACGCTTGTAAAGTGTCTCGAGTGCAAAACTTCCATTGTGAATACTAACTTTATTCCTTGCTTCATCTTGTAAGACTCTGCAACCACCAAGCTCATTGCCTCTGTGTGAGTAAAGTTGTTATTGAACTATCTCCTGTGTCTGCTTCCATTACTTCCAATAACCCTGAGTAAAGAAACCACTCTACCATCAAGGGCCAGTATCCCTGAGCATGAAAACCACTCTGCAAGCAAGGGCAAATAGAACAGAGTAAAGAAACCACTCTACCAACAAGGGTAATTATCTCTGAGTAAGGAAACCACTTTACAACCAAGGGTCAATATCTCGAAGTAAGGAAACCGCTCTACCACGGAGGGCCAATATCCCCAAATAAGGAAACTACTCTACCACCAAGGACCATTATCTCTGAGTAAGGAAACCACTCGAACACCAAGGGCCAATATCTCCAAATAAGCAAACCACTCTACCACCAAGGGCCAATATCCCTGAGCAAGAAAACAACTCTACCACCAAGGGCCAGTATCCACAAATAAGGAAACCACTCTACCACCAAGGGCCATTATCTCTGAGTAAGGAAACCACTCTACCACCAAGGGCCAATATCTCAAAGTCAGGAAACCACTCGACCACCAAGGGCCAATATCCACAAATAAGGAAACCACCCTACCACCAAAGGCCAAGGTCCCTGAGTAAGGAAACCACTTGTACTACAAGAGCTACTACCCCTGAATAAGGAAACCACACTACCAGCAAGGCTTTTATCACTGAGTATGGAAAACAATCTACACACCAAGAGCCATGGTATCTTATTCTTTGCCAACCAAATGCCCCAGACTTCTAAGGAATAAAGTAGTGCCCCTCAAAGTTAGTAAGAAAGATGGAAGGAGAACCTACAGCTGCACATGCATGAAGTTAGAAAAGCTGTTCTTGAAATTACAAGATGCATCTTTTCCATTATAAAGTGAACACATGTCCAACATTCAACGAGCATCACCTCAAAGTGCCTCATATAGAACAGTAATACCCTCTGCAGTAAAGAGGGGGAAGTTGGTGCTGTCTTCTTAAGCAAATTATTCTGCTTCACTTTTTCATAAATTCCTTGTTCTTGATTTATACACATTGAAAGAAGAGAAGAGAACCAGCGCTGATGAGCGTTTACAAGAATCTTTTTATTACATGTGTGTTTGACAACATCTCGATGACAGTCAACAAAAAACAAGTGCAGAGTCAAGATACTGATCTTTTCTGCCATTATTTCCTAAAGCGGAACCTGTCACAGACCCATTGTGTACAACCCATGTACTGAGGAACTGATCATATCACACGCACATCCCTGGGCGCCAGGGTCTGGCTCCACATAACGACAGACACATAATAACACTGACGCTTTTCACAAAGACAAAAAAGAAGCTTAACGGAATGCACGTGTAAGGAGGTGGCGGGGAACCTCATGTGCCTTCTCTTCCATGGGCGCTGTTCACACGATTACAAGCGGCACCTCATTGTTCTTTAATCTGAACTGTAATGTTTATGTACTGTGATGTCATGTATCCGCCATGTATTTGTGGCGCCCCTGAGGCTCGGTCGCCACAGAGGTACTGCACCTCCTCCTGAGGTGTGGTACCCCACCATCCAGGTAAGTTGGAGGCTCCTGACCACGCTCCAACACTTGCATCCCACACAACATGGTAGTTCAGCAAAGCCACATTGCGGCTCCCTGCTTGGAGTGTAGCAGAGCACCTTTGGTGGATCCCTGCTTGGAACACGAAACGTGCTGGGAGGTGGGTTGAGTTTAGAATACATAAAAGAGTGGGAAGGTTTAGGATTTCAGAAGAGTCAGTAGGGGAGTCTGTGAGAGGAAGCCACTCAGAGAGGAGTGAGGAAAGAAGATCCCTGAGAGAGAGGGATGGAGGAAGGAGGTGCTGCAGCAGATCTCAGTGACCTGGGTCTGCTGGCACGGGAAAGGAAAGATGGAGAAAGACATTGAACTGAAACCTGATCTTCCATGAGAAGGAGAGATTAGTACAGAACGAAGGAGTAAAAGGGAACAGAGGACGTGGGTTAGGAGAGAACCCTGCCTAGAAGTTCTAAGCGCAAGGCCGGGGCCCGGTCCCCGAGGTTGTATGGACACTAATGGTTCTGCAGCAGACACCGGTGGAGTAGTGGGCTGTAAATGCACTACTCCCATCTAAGACTTGGGGGCACAACAGCAACATTGATAGTGAGCCGGGATTCAGGAGTAAGGAGTCCCCGAAGCAGGCTACAGCTGTCTGCCATACAAGTAGAGTTCTTGGGAACATCTGTCAGGAGGAACTCCAGTGTAACTCAGTACTAGAAGATCTTCACACTTAAAGGCGCTTTAAGAGGAGACGTTCAGAAAGGTACATGTTGGCGGAGCGTTGGAAGGGAGCATTCCATCTGACCTGGAGGTTGATTGAGCCTCTGGCCCGGAGGACACAGTACGGAGGCAGGCACTTGTGAGTACTACAGACTGTGAGTAAAGCTTTGGAACTACAAGCCCTGGTGTCCTCCATTCACTCTTGCGCCAACACACCTGGTACCGCTAGATCTGGGTACCAGCTTCTACACTGCCTGCGCCTCTCAGCTACCCCTACATCCACACTACCCTGGGACTACAGATCCACCTGTGGGGAGCTTCACCATCTTGGCTGCAACACACCACCAGTCCCAGAGGATCTGCATGCAGCGTCGGCTTAACATCCCACTTGCAGAAAACCACAGGTGGCGTCACGAACTATTCCATTAACTACATTCCACCACTCAATCTCCCCTAATACTTGGGCGCCCAGGGCCACGGACCGGGTCACCGCTGCTGTGACACATCCCGCTGACACCGGCCCGGTACCGAGTACCCCACAGCCCTGGGAGGGCGACCCATATTGTCTATATGTTTAGGATTAGGGATAGAAGTTAGCATAGAGTAATAGCGGGGTTAAGCCCCCGTTACACACTGCGATATCGCTAGCAATATCGCTGCAAAGTCACCGATTTTGTGACGTTGCAGCGATATTGCTAGCGATATCGCTGCATGTGATACTTACCTCCGACCGGCTCCCCCGCTGGTTATCGCTGATCGTGCGAGAAGCTGCTGGACCATTCCTCGTCGGTCACTTCCTGCGGCGCTTCTTGCTGTGACGACGAGCGACGCGTGGAGCCGGGCGGGAGGATGCAGGATCGCCGCGTCTGACAGGTAAGTAGCGATCCCCGTCCCCAGCGATGTCGCTGGTGAGATCTGCCTGTGTGGCAGCTCACTAGCGGCCACCTAGCGATGCACCAGCGATCCTGACTGCGTCATATCGCTAGTCAGGATCGCTGGGTGTAACGGTACCCTTAGAATAGAGGGGGGCAGGCACTTCCTGATTAGAGGGAGAAGCCTGAGCAGCCTGCCCAGGGCAGGTTGTGTGAGAAGCAGTGGAGCAGACAGGAACTGGCTGTGGGAATAAGTGTGCTATGGCAGTAAGGGGCCCCAAGTGGAGAATAGTGCAGTCAGGCAGCAGCTCAACAGGACCATTCCCAGGAAGGATCTGGGGTCTAAGACCGGGCTGGGAGCAGCTGAGATGGCGTTCCTGGCACGTTTCCCAATTGGAACCAAACGAGGGGGCTGACAGGGAGCTGGTGACGTGGAAGGAACAGATGGGACATGGACTGTCCAAAGAGACTGCCTGGATGGCAGGGGAAAGGAAGGCACAGACAAAACAGAGTCTGACTAGAGGTACGGCTGTGAACACTGGGAGGAAAGAGAGAGAGATTATAGAGTCTGGCCGAAAGGCAAGGAAAGTCCAGAATACGTGGCTCTGTGTAAATTGTGCTGCCAAGGTGATGAGTGCCCTTTTGATAAGTAAAGTTGAACTGTTGAAAAAGACGGTGACTCCGAATTGTTTTGTGGAACTGGGAAGTCAGGAACCGGAGTGATAGAACTGGAAGGAACTCTGACAGTGATCGTAAGTGTTCTGCTGCACACACTGCACCTGCATCAGAAGGGACATTGTATTTTATCTGTGGGGTGCCAGGGTGTGGGAACTGTACAGCCCGTTGCCGCGACTACCACCCTGGCCACCTTACACACGTACTAAAGTAAAAACGGATACAAACGTAATAAAATAAAGAAAAAGGAGTTTCCTTCTGCTAAATGGTCACTATCAAGCAGGTCATCCGCTGGTGACAGATCTGATTATAACTATCGGTATTCTCATCATTTGAGCTGATTGTAAATGGAAGTATCACTGTAGTCTGATATAAGCATATAAATAATGAAAGATTTTTTTGGCAAATTCATTTGTGGATGTACCAGAAGATCTATCAACAGCAACTTGATGATGGTTTCTGGGCAGTAGATTTGTTTGTAAATTGAACCATGAGCTAAACATAGTATCAAAAAATCAAACATACTTTTTTGCACACATTTTAAGTTCATACATTTGCATGGGGCCTGAATATGTTTAAAGGGGCACGTAATTCAGTGGGCGGGAATTAGGGAAGCGGTTGTGAACCATCCACTCATGTCAGTGAGGACAGGACTGCATTTGCATTATGTCACAAAGTAGACTGGGATAGCCAAACACATTGTGTACCAGAACATGGGAAGTATGACAGCAACAGGAGAAGACAGAGTTTATTTTGTGGTAAACAGTGACCTACCCGCTCATGTCAAGCTGCGTCTGACCTGTTTTATGCCTTGGGGCAGAGAAAAGCTACCATCAATGCCAATCAGATCATGTGAACAATAACAGCAGCAGGAGCGGATTGTGTTTATCTTGTGGAAGACAGTGACTGATGTGATTATGGTGTTGAAGACTGCTGCATGTGAAGGGTTTTTGTCATCTTCTGTCTTCAGTAGCGCACTGCTCCTCTGTTCTCTGGCTCCTGCTTGCGAGAATAGTGCACTCCTGCTGACTGACAGTTTGGACTAGCGGCATAGTTGCTGCATTGTGAGCTTTCTGATGCTGCAAGCAGAGGCAACGTTACCTCTGCCGCATCAGAGCAGCACAGAGCATGGGAGATGACCAGCACTTGCAAGCTCTACAGCAAAAAAACCTGCAAGCGCTGTGCTCCTTGTCCCAGAGAACTGCCACTGCTGATAGAATGCAGAGGTGGCCAGCAACTTAGACAACAATAAAATTGTAATTTACCCCCTTTAAGAAAATGAAACATCCACTTTAACAGACATGGCATGAAGAGGGCACAGATAGGACACTTTATACTTAAGCTGCTCAAAAGAATAATGGCTGCAGCAGAAGCGGGTTGTGCTGAACTTGTGGTAGGCAGTGACCTGTCCATTCATCTGACTGCATAAATGATAGTAGGAAGGTATTTGAGTCATGGGTTAGACAAGGACTTGGAATACTCAGCAGCTAATTGGCGTTTGGTATTGATGACAGCAGCAGCAGCAAAAGAGTGTGTTGTCCTTGTAAAAGGCAGTGACCTGATTACTGATTACAGCAAAAAAAGAAGTATTAATAAGTGAGGAGGGCAAAATCGGAGGACCCCAGAGTTCTCCTAAAGTGAATCCTAGGATGAACTAAATGCCTGCCTGGCTCTTTATGGTTTGGGCTGTTTACAGATATTGCTTACTTAGTTATATAGTCAATGCTGTTTATAAAAAGATACATCAAGATCAATGGAGGGATAGATGCTTTGTGTCATTCCAGTGATTTTAGGGGCTGAGTCAACACATCATGTCACAAATCTTGTGTCCGGGTTGCTGGTCAGTGCTACGGATTCTGCGGTCAGTTTCATAAAATATCGGAATTGCAAAACTATGAGACTCTGTTTATCGTTTTATAAAGGTCTCTGCTGCGCCAGATCGGCGAACACTGCTCTCCCCCTCATAGAGATTGCATCACTAAACTTCAGCATTGCTCAGGGGGCCTGAGAGCAACTTTAATGGCACATCTGGAAAAGAGTCGGAGAGATTTCACAACGCTCGTCTTGTTCATTGTGACTCTGGGCGGGTGACTGCCATACATCAATTTTATCCACCGGCGCTGTTATTCCGATTACATGTGAGACTTCTGTACAATATCGTTCAATTACTCTTCTGACGGATTTTCTTGCACATTTTGCAAGGCTCGCATTCCAACATTTTCATTCATCTCTCGGGTATTTTATTACATTCGTGGGATTGCAACACAATAATATGGGAGATAAAAATAATTACCTAAAACCTGTGAGTGATTTGGAAAAAATGTCAGATATCAAGGGGGTGTTTCCTATCCTCAGCGGAAAAAAAAAATGCAAATTTTAATATTCTAAGGTCATTAAATCTACACGGTCTTCAAGATCTCTGCTTGCTTTTATTAAATGGGAAGCCACATTGCTTGCTTCCAAGAGTTGATAAGGTGTCCTGGCTTTTTTTTTATGGCTGAAATTAGAAAAGAAGGAACTTTGCAAGTAGTTATTGTCTGGAATTTTCTACCGTTTTCTGTATGCAGCTCCTCTGCATGTGTTTACGCCCCTCCATGGTTACACCATTTCCTTTGCTCTTCTTCTTGATTAAACAAAAGAAGTGGATGGAAAGTAATAACGCTTATAATAATAATGTAATAATCTTTATTTTTATATAGCGCTAACATATTCCGCAGCGTTTTACAGTTTTGCACACATCATCATCATCGCTGTCCCCGATGGGGCTCACAATCTAAATTTCCTATCAGTATGGTTACTTTTACACTTACAGCTGTTTTTGAGGCCCGTTATTGCGGCCCGTATCACCACAATTTTTACGGTCCGCCACAATAACGGGCCCCAATAAAGCTTGCGGATCGTAGTTTTTTCATTTTCCAATATTATTGAAATAGTATTGGGAAAAACGGCGTTCCGCAAAATTGGAAGTCACGGTGCGCCGCAAAAACAAACTTCCGTTTGTTTTTGCGGCCCCATTGACTTACAATGGGGGCCGTGTCGGTGCGCCGCATTAAAGATTGAGCAAGTTCGATCTTTTATCGCGGCAGCAAATACGGCCGTACGGCACAAGGCGCTCCGTGGAATTTTTGTAGGACAATTTTATGGCCCCATAGAAATCTATTGGGGGCGTAAAATCGGCCCACAAAAACACAGTAAGTGTAAAAGCAGCCTATGTCTTTGGGAGGAAACCGGAGTAAACCCACACAAACATGGGGAGAACATACAAACTGCTTGCAGATGTTGTCTTTGGTGGGTTTTGATCCTGGGACTCCAGGGCTGCAAGGCTGCAGTACTAACCATTCAGCCACTGTGCTGCCCATACTTGACTACATCAGTCTGCACAGGGTGCACTAGCTCTATGTATAGTCATTGCAGGTGCGGGGGCAAGTAATTTACAAAAGTGGGGTTCGCACTGAACAGTTAGTGTCCGGTGCTAAATGCCGAAGTTTGGAGTTCCGGGAAAAATGAGAGAGAATTATCCAGCCCAAAAGTTTGGTTCCCCATTGGTTTCAATGGGGTTCGGGTTCTGTATCAAGTTTATGGTTCTGGTTCCTTAACCTAACTTTGGAATAATGTTCTGGTCGGGTACCAGAACCTGAAGTTTCACATCTGCTTATCCCTAATTAAGACTACTTTGCAAAGTTGTGTAGGGGGAGGCTGGGATGATGAAGACGTTGTGGTAACAGGGGGTTGTTGTGATGTTTGTTGCGTTATGTATTAATGTTTATAAGTGTGATAAAAGTCATGCTATGTTTTATCTCTATGGCCGGTGTTGTCTCTTCTGTTCTCCTACAGGCTTTGCCTAAGGCCATTCCTGGGAATGTGGGAGGTCTGTCCATTAAGGGGAACCATACAGTATATGGGGATACAGTTCGCACTACACTGGGGATTAAATAATTAATAGAGTTGGGATTAGAGCAGTTTTATAAGAAAAGGTTTTTCTGGGTTAGGAGAGTTTAGCCAGTCAGTCAGAGTCCTGGACTCAGTCAAGTACAAGTTCAGGGTGGAGTGGAGAGTAAAGCTGGACAAGACAGTGTTAGCAGGAGCAAGAAGAGGCAGATGCAGCAGAGCTGAACGGGTGCTGTTAGGTTCGGTTTCCCTACAGCATGAGGACACATTCTAAGTTTCATCTGGACGCCAGGACGGTCTTGGGCCTGAGGTCCGGAAGGGGTACTGAGAGCCATACCCCTGTCCCTTCTGTGAGGAATATGTCACCTAGGTCGCAGAGAAAGGAAAGGATGGTGGTCCCTAGGGGCTAGGAGAGCCCCTAGGGCTGGCTAGGAAAGTTGGGCTAGGGACAATTGAAGTAGCAAGGAGACGAAGACAGACAGGCCAGAAAATAAAGGAAAAATCACTAAAATGGGACTCTGTCTTATTCTGTCTGCTGCAACCATGTGTAACCGAATTGCACAGTAAAGTTGAATCTGTTACCCCGAACCCAAGGTCTCCTGACTTTTCTGAGGCTACAGCTGGACCCGATCCCATGAATGGGGAGGTAGAAGCTACTCCTGAGGGAACAGTGAGTAAAGAGTCCACTCCAGCGCACCTCACACTCAGGAGTGACTTCTGTTTAGAAGAGGGGTTTCAGGGTAAGCAGAACTCAGTTCCGGCCCACAATAAACCGGCCCTGTGCCCCCTTTCAGTTGCTTCACTTTTCACTTTTATATTCATTGATTCAGTTTATTGTCTCCAGAAATTCTTCCTTTTGGAAGTGATGAAGTCAAAAAAGTTCCAACTTCCATACAATGCGCACATTACAGAGGGGATAATGCACAATTAAGCACATCTGTCAGCGATCTCAGGGCACGTGTCATGAAATGAAGTGGATAATGGAAGGAACGCTCCAAGAAACAACACAGTTATTGCTCGGAGAGGTAACACTTCACGAATAAAGAGTTAATATGACCAAGCGGAACAAACTGTGCTCAGCCCCCGCCACCATGTAATAGATCTCAGTCTCCTTGTCCTACATGACGGCTTGTATCAATGTAATGTAACCAATGTAAAAATGGATCTTCAACTAATCCTGCGCTATGGATGCCGGATGGAAACTTCCAGTGACTCTACGGAACAATTCACCCTGTACAGCGTGGACTGTCGTAGAATGAGTGATATCACTTAGTAATTCTCTCTGCGCAATGCTACACAACCACACCATGACAGTGGTGGGCAAAAATATCAATGTTACTGGGTCCCACAGCAATAAACTGGCCGTACACATGAGATGTCAGCCAAATGCTCATTCATTTCATAGTTGAAACACTCGGCTTTACCCTGCGGGCGACATTGTTAGCAAAGGGTCCCTGCGCAGGACTTGGGTCCGGGCCCCTCTCCATCACACCCCACCCTGCATATACACACTCACAATTACGTGTATATTCACATTCACAACATTTCATTTTAAATAGCCAGATGTCTATTTTCAGCAAAATCCAGGAAGAATAGACTGTTACCTACAATGGGTACAGAAAGTATTCAGACCTGTTTACATTTTCCACTTTTTGTTTCTTTGCAGCCATTTGGTAAATTCAAAAAAGTTCATTTTTTTTCTCATGTACACTCTGCACCCCAGCTTGACTGAAAAAAAAACAACCCAGAAATGTAGAAATTTTTTGCAAATGTATTAAAAAAGAAAAACTGAAATATCACATGGTCATACAGTATAAGTATTCAGACCCTTTGCTCAGACACTTATATGTAAGTCTCTTGCTGTCCATTTCCTTGTGATCCTCCTTGAGATGGTTCTACTCCTTTATCGGAGTCCAGCTGAAAACATTGAAAGATAAACTAAATAATCAAACAATGCGAGTTAATCTCATCACCCCTTACCACTGACCTGTAACTAATGGCTTGAAAAACTGTTGAGAACTATAAAAAAGGGATATGCCGCTATAACAATATACATCCAGACATCCATGAGATCTAAAGATCCAGCGAGTCAGACTCTTTACAAAACCACAGCCAGGAACACTGTACAGGATAGCGGCCAATCAAGGCTCCATCACGAGGGACACAGATTTGACATTCTACAGGATGCCAGCTTAGGGGACCTCGGCCCCGGTGGAAAGAATACAGATCTGCGCCATTGACCATCACTGAACCCATGGATACGTTTGGTCCCTGGAAGCTCTGAAGTCCCTCTGCTCTTATCCCAGTGAGTCAGTGGAAATGTGAGACTCTGTAATTTGCTCCATCTTGGGTATTTTGCTGGGACTGTACTATGTGTATCTGCCTGTTTTGTGGTTCAATAAAGTATTGCCATACTGTTTTACCCTCACCCTGAGTTGTCTGAGTAGTATTACGCCCACAGGCAAAAGAGAGCGGGCGTTCGGTGGGAAGATCACTGGTCCGTGCGTTTTCTGATAGCAGACTAGAGCACCCAGTGACCCCTCGTATCTCCACAATAACTAGATTCATCCCAATGACCCTATGATAACACTTATCTGCCACAGTAGGGGATCAAAGAAGTGTTGTCATAGGGACGCAAAATCTCTTTGCATTCATTAAACAAAGTACAGGCCCTGGTAGTTTTCCTTTAAGACCAGGACTTAGTGTAGCTCCATGAAAGCTGAATACTGACCAATATTGCCGTGATCTTAGCCGGACGATACTAGCGCATTTCGGCTTTGATGCAGAAACGTTGTGATTTTTTTTTTCAGTATTGATGGGATCAGCTTCAAGAATCCTTCATACGGCTCAGATTGGCTTGGAGTGCAGCACAAATTGTGCTTATTATAAGCAGATGTTCATGGCGAGGTGATAAATCCCCAGCGATCCCCCCTCGTCTCCCACCGCGACACCTTCAGGTCTGCTTCACCCAAAATGGAGAAACCCATTATCTTAATTAATCATTGCAAAATAATCCTAAAGATCTGCACAGTCTTTCTCCTGCAGGCTGAGAAGCGGCGCACGTAGGATAAGACGGATGCGCCGTCCTCCATGAACTTCCCAAGCACATAATGGCTCAATGACCTTCAATACTGCAATCTCCCTGCACTTAAATGTCCTAATTATCCTACTTCTGGTGCCGGGCGCAGGTATGCATCATCTGCCGAGTGTCCTGCATCCAGGAAGTAATAATGGAGGCGAAAAATGTGCAACGGATAGATGATTAACCATTCATCCTCGGACAGAAGGTTCTAACATCAAGCCAAGAGTGCAAGGAAAAGCCAGAAGTGAAGTTCACGGAAGTCTTCAAAGTCCAAACAATTGTCAGGAGACACCGAGAAAAGTTTATTTAGATGTCGGGTTTATTTCAGGTCGAGCAAATAGAAAGCTGGAACATCCAAGGGATCTGATGGGTAAGGAGTAGCGTAAAGCGCTGGGAGGCCTTGGCACATGGATTCCACTCACTTCATTGCGCCAAAGTAAACGCTGGGTACGGCTGGATTCATTTCTGGATTGAAATAAAATGCCTTATTGAATAAAATACAACATTTTTTGGGGGGTATTTTTACAAATAAAAATACTTGACATTTGGATCCTTTCATATAAACCTGTAGAAAATCATGGTCTTGCTGCTTTCATCTCCCACAAGAAAATAAATCTGTGTTTGGTGCATATGTGGGAGAGAGGGTCCCGGTAGAGTTCCGGGTCGGAACCAAGGGGACCGTCACCTGGGTTCCGGGGGAAACTGTTTCCGGGGACGGACCGTGGAGACTGACAGGTGGACTGGGGGAGGAGCCAATATAAAAGGGGCGGGGAACGCGAGTCACAGTGAGTCAGCAGAACGAGAAAGATGGAGCAGGAGATCGTGGGAGAGACTGAGAGCCAGAGCGACTCACCAGAGCCAGGAAGGAGGCCAGAGACAGGAGAGATACTTCCCCTGGACATCAGATTAATAGAAGGTAGTAAGTCAAAATCACACTTACAAAACACTCAAAATCTCACTCCTAATATTCATACCCGTTGGAACTCTGCTTTGTAACAATAACATCCATTTTGCCTCTCGGCGTAATAATAAATCATTTAAATTTCCACCTACCCTTTTTGTCTGCACCTTCTCTATGGCATTAACCCTAAAGTTGCTGAGATCTCCTTTATGTATATGCAAAAAATGTCGAGAAGCAGCAGACAAACTGCGTGTGGTAGTGTGACCTACGTCATAAACGTGCTCGGAAATACGACGTCTCAAGGTGCGTGAAGTATTTCCCACATACTGAATATTACAATCCACGCATGTTATGACATAGATCACACCAGTAGAACCACAGTTCAAAAAAGATTTTATTTTAAATTCCTTTCCATTAACAGAAGATACTATTTTTTCTGTGTTCCACATAAACCTACATAGCCCACAGTTTTTCTGAGCACATTTAAAAGATCCACAAGTGGGTAACCAATTAGTTATACTTGCTGAACTGTCTGAAAAAAATTTATTAGCATGTCTATTGACACTAGTATGATCACTTGGAGATACCTTATTAGCAATAGTTTTATTCCTCCTTGAAACAAATCTAATCCCATCCTTCAGTATATTCTTTAATGTATCATCAACATACAAAATAGGGAGGAATTTTTTAATAATATGAACAATCCTGTAGTAGTCAGTACTAAAATTAGTTGAAAAAACAATAGGTGACCGACCCTCCACAGAATTTAATGTTTTTCTGCTTTCTTTCTGCAAATAATCCTCTCTACTTTTTTCATCCGTTCTATGCTTAGCTTTCTGAATGTCTACCTTAGTATAACCCCTCTTTATAAAACGTTTACCAATGATCTCACATTGTTTATCGTATAAATTAGGCGTGGTACATGTTCTTTTTGCTCTTACAAACTCCCCTGTAGGTATATTGGCTATAACATGACGTGGCTCTTACCACTTATTTACAGAAATACAGTAATTTTTCAGAAGATTTACAGATGTATTTGATTGAAGTGACCTATTTTTTGTTAAAAAACAATTTTTTTTCTTTTTTGGATGATCTTTATTTACAGGTGCAAGGCTGTTCCATGGGTTCCAAGTTTTCACCGTCTCTTGCTAATATTTTTATGGCCTGGTGGGAGGAGGAGTATATTTTTTCTGAAAAAAATCCTTTTTCTTCTGATATTTTTCTTTTTTTGAGATTTATTGATGATGTTATAATTGTGTGGGATGGTGATGTATTTAATATTGAGAATTTCATGTTCTATATTAATAATAATCCATGCAATATACGTTTCACATATCAATTTGATGCCAAGACAATTTCGTTTTTGGATATTCTTTTGTCGGCAAATTTGGAAGAAAAAAAGATTGATTGTGATATTTTTAGAAAATCTACGGCAGGTAATTCACTGTTACACGCATCTAGTTGCCATCCACGTCATGTTATAGCCAATATACCTACAGGGGAGTTTGTAAGAGCAAAAAGAACATGTACCACGCCTAATTTATACGATAAACAATGTGAGATCATTGGTAAACGTTTTATAAAGAGGGGTTATACTAAGGTAGACATTCAGAAAGCTAAGCATAGAACGGATGAAAAAAGTAGAGAGGATTATTTGCAGAAAGAAAGCAGAAAAACATTAAATTCTGTGGAGGGTCGGTCACCTATTGTTTTTTCAACTAATTTTAGTACTGACTACTACAGGATTGTTCATATTATTAAAAAATTCCTCCCTATTTTGTATGTTGATGATACATTAAAGAATATACTGAAGGATGGGATTAGATTTGTTTCAAGGAGGAATAAAACTATTGCTAATAAGGTATCTCCAAGTGATCATACTAGTGTCAATAGACATGCTAATAAATTTTTTTCAGACAGTTCAGCAAGTATAACTAATTGGTTACCCACTTGTGGATCTTTTAAATGTGCTCAGAAAAACTGTGGGCTATGTAGGTTTATGTGGAACACAGAAAAAATAGTATCTTCTGTTAATGGAAAGGAATTTAAAATAAAATCTTTTTTGAACTGTGGTTCTACTGGTGTGATCTATGTCATAACATGCGTGGATTGTAATATTCAGTATGTGGGAAATACTTCACGCACCTTGAGACGTCGTATTTCCGAGCACGTTTATGACGTAGGTCACACTACCACACGCAGTTTGTCTGCTGCTTCTCGACATTTTTTGCATATACATAAAGGAGATCTCAGCAACTTTAGGGTTAATGCCATAGAGAAGGTGCAGACAAAAAGGGTAGGTGGAAATTTAAATGATTTATTATTACGCCGAGAGGCAAAATGGATGTTATTGTTACAAAGCAGAGTTCCAACGGGTATGAATATTAGGAGTGAGATTTTGAGTGTTTTGTAAGTGTGATTTTGACTTACTACCTTCTATTAATCAGCTGGCTATGTTTAGTCTTGATTGTTCCTTGACTTCCTTTGTTTCCCTTTATAAGCATGTGTTCAGATGTATTATGTGTTGTCTTAGAATAAGGACTGTTTTTTTGTCCGAAACGCGTCCAACTACACGTCCTGATGCGTCTCTTATCATGATGGAGAATCTTATGATTTTTTTAAATTTTGGAATAAAGGAATAAAAAAATTTTTTTAATCTAATTACTGATCTGGATGCTGGAATTTTTTTCCATATTACGCTTTGCTGCAGAGGGATCCTGTTTCCACATTCCGTGCACCGATCGGACTTATAGCTGTCTTCTTTGGGGTGAGCTGAAAAAATTTTCTTTTTTTACCTTACTGTTTGGATTCCCTATTTTTCGTGCTCCCCTTAATTTGATTTTGACATATCCATTATTATTCATAAATATGAATTTTGAGATAGCTACCAATATTTCTGATGACATTATCAGTGATGATTTTTTCAATGTGAACAGTCGGCAACGACTAGACAAGGCTGCCAACATTTTTTCTACTATCCATGCCTTTACACCTGAGGATGGAAAGGATTTGAAACCACTTATGTGGGAACTTGAAAAACTTATGTCATCACGACTCAGGGTGTGGTGGGACCACAAAACCTTACAGGCTTATATAAGCAGCAATATGATTCCAAGAGGTTTGCGCATTAAGAAGCGCCCTACTACGGAATATGACCCTGAATTTGTAAAAGAATGGGACAATATTCTTAGTGACTGTTCTACTAAGCTGATGAATTTGATTGTGAAGAGAGAGGAAGCCAAGATGTTAACTTTGGAGGAATCTATTAAAATGATTGAAAGTGATTTGGTGAAATATAAAGATTCTTCTTCTTTTATAATGGCTAGAGATAAAATTAATGACAATCTGAGCAAAATGGAGGACTCTATTACAGTGATAAAGGAAAAGAAATTCAGAAGAGATAAAACTGATTACCAGAATAATCATATTTATGACTGGCATGATTATAGAAGAAAACGTAATAACATTCACCCTTCCATTCTCAAACGCAGAGATAATAGGGTAAGCTTTTCCTCAACGGATATGGATAATACGGATGTTAATACTGACACTTCCGATACTGAGAATTTACCATCTAACAGTTCCATGTGTGCACGGGATGTGGGGCAGCGGATTTCACAAAGCAGTAGTTTTTCAAAAAACTGTTCAGGAAAAAGAAACGTCAGAGGAGATCAGGGAGGAAACACTCCCAACATAAGAGAATTCAGGAGATCAGCGCGGAACAAGCATGCTTAGATACAACTGATAATTTTACAGTCCTGAACCTTTCTGCATCGATTTTATCGAATGATCAAATTAATATCCTTGAAAGGGGTCTTAATTTTGTGCCTACAGCGAAAATGGACTTATTCAACACTATGCTTGATGTTAATCACTTTATGAGAAGATTGACTCTTAGGAGACATTTTTTTGCAGAAGATGTGGAACGTGAAAAAACTTCCAATATCAATGATGAATATGTTGATAAAGTTCCTGAGGAATTTATGCCTACTTCTTTCCAGGAGCAAGTTACCCTAAAGAATTTGAGGGACTTGTCTGAATCTGGTTCTAAGTTAATGTATTTAACTGATGTTAATTTTTCCTCTAGAGTCCCTAATCCTAGATATTATCCTGAGCAGTCAAAATTGCAAGTTATGGATGATTTTCAATTTCTTGTTGAGGATGAACTTATGAAAATCTATAATGCTAATCAGAATGGTCGTTCTAACATTTCTCGTACTGAGAAACAGGCACTTGATTTGTTATCTGCTAATGTCAATATCGTGGTAAGAAATTCTGACAAGGGGGGATCTGTGACCATATTAGATACTGGGCTGTATGAAAGAGAGGTGAGGGCTATGCTTTTTAATAGTGAGGTATACAAGGGAATTAATTATAACCCTACAGATAACATCAGAATGGAATTACAGGAATTGTTACATAGGGGTTTTAGTTTGGGAATTATTAATCAAAAACAATGTGAATTTTTCTGTCCTTTATATCCCAGAGTTCCTTTGTTACATGCACTTCCAAAAGTTCATAAGGAGGTTTTTCCACCTTTGTTCCGTCCTATCATATCGGGCATAGGATCTCTTAATGAAAATTTGTCAGAATGGTTGGATGCAAGATTAAAACCTCTAGCCACTATTTCACCTAGCTATGTGCAGGATTCCAAGCATGTTCTTAGTATTTTTTCTCAGGTGGAATGGCGAAGTTCCTTTTGTTGGCTCACTTGTGATGTACAAAGTTTGTACACTTCCATCCCACACGATTTGGCTATTTTGGCTCTTACTACTTATTTACAGAAATACAGTAATTTTTCAGAAGATTTACAGATGTATTTGATTGAAGTGACCTATTTTTTGTTAAAAAACAATTTTTTTTCTTTTTTGGATGATCTTTATTTACAGGTGCAAGGCTGTTCCATGGGTTCCAAGTTTTCACCGTCTCTTGCTAATATTTTTATGGCCTGGTGGGAGGAGGAGTATATTTTTTCTGAAAAAAATCCTTTTTCTTCTGATATTTTTCTTTTTTTGAGATTTATTGATGATGTTATAATTGTGTGGGATGGTGATGTATTTAATATTGAGAATTTCATGTTCTATATTAATAATAATCCATGCAATATACGTTTCACATATCAATTTGATGCCAAGACAATTTCGTTTTTGGATATTCTTTTGTCGGCAAATTTGGAAGAAAAAAAGATTGATTGTGATATTTTTAGAAAATCTACGGCAGGTAATTCACTGTTACACGCATCTAGTTGCCATCCACGTCATGTTATAGCCAATATACCTACAGGGGAGTTTGTAAGAGCAAAAAGAACATGTACCACGCCTAATTTATACGATAAACAATGTGAGATCATTGGTAAACGTTTTATAAAGAGGGGTTATACTAAGGTAGACATTCAGAAAGCTAAGCATAGAACGGATGAAAAAAGTAGAGAGGATTATTTGCAGAAAGAAAGCAGAAAAACATTAAATTCTGTGGAGGGTCGGTCACCTATTGTTTTTTCAACTAATTTTAGTACTGACTACTACAGGATTGTTCATATTATTAAAAAATTCCTCCCTATTTTGTATGTTGATGATACATTAAAGAATATACTGAAGGATGGGATTAGATTTGTTTCAAGGAGGAATAAAACTATTGCTAATAAGGTATCTCCAAGTGATCATACTAGTGTCAATAGACATGCTAATAAATTTTTTTCAGACAGTTCAGCAAGTATAACTAATTGGTTACCCACTTGTGGATCTTTTAAATGTGCTCAGAAAAACTGTGGGCTATGTAGGTTTATGTGGAACACAGAAAAAATAGTATCTTCTGTTAATGGAAAGGAATTTAAAATAAAATCTTTTTTGAACTGTGGTTCTACTGGTGTGATCTATGTCATAACATGCGTGGATTGTAATATTCAGTATGTGGGAAATACTTCACGCACCTTGAGACGTCGTATTTCCGAGCACGTTTATGACGTAGGTCACACTACCACACGCAGTTTGTCTGCTGCTTCTCGACATTTTTTGCATATACATAAAGGAGATCTCAGCAACTTTAGGGTTAATGCCATAGAGAAGGTGCAGACAAAAAGGGTAGGTGGAAATTTAAATGATTTATTATTACGCCGAGAGGCAAAATGGATGTTATTGTTACAAAGCAGAGTTCCAACGGGTATGAATATTAGGAGTGAGATTTTGAGTGTTTTGTAAGTGTGATTTTGACTTACTACCTTCTATTAATCAGCTGGCTATGTTTAGTCTTGATTGTTCCTTGACTTCCTTTGTTTCCCTTTATAAGCATGTGTTCAGATGTATTATGTGTTGTCTTAGAATAAGGACTGTTTTTTTGTCCGAAACGCGTCCAACTACACGTCCTGATGCGTCTCTTATCATGATGGAGAATCTTATGATTTTTTTAAATTTTGGAATAAAGGAATAAAAAAATTTTTTTAATCTAATTACTGATCTGGATGCTGGAATTTTTTTCCATATTACGCTTTGCTGCAGAGGGATCCTGTTTCCACATTCCGTGCACCGATCGGACTTATAGCTGTCTTCTTTGGGGTGAGCTGAAAAAATTTTCTTTTTTTCCCCTGGACATCAGTGGGACGGCGCCGAGACGACTGTCCGAGAACCGCTGCCCCTCGTCCACCAGTGGCCGCCGCCTTCCTCCAGCCCGTGGCTGCGGCCTGCCCACGGTCACCAGCGGCTGTTGCCGCCTCGCTCCTGCCCGCGGCTGTGACCTGCCCACGGACACCAGCTGCCGCTGCCGCCTCACTCCAGCCCGCAGCTGTGGCCTGTCTCCCACCGCCCGCAGCCGCTCTGCCCTCACCCATGGCCGCGGCAAGTCCAGTGTTGTCGGTGGCCACCACTGTCCCGCTCCGATCCGTGGCTGGGGCTGAGCCTCTGCTTGTCGTGGATTCCCCGTCGCAGCTGCTAGCTGCACAGGTGGCCTGCCACTCGCCACCCCGCACCGCTACCGCTTACCCCAGCCCAGGGGCCGCGGCCCACTCATCCAAGGACTCCTCCGGGGCCGGAGGTGCCCCAGTGCCACAGGAGCGTCGGAACGCTCGAAGACTACATCGAATCTTCAGCAGCTGGGCCCAGCGGCTGCTCCGCCGAAGAACCACCGTCCAGGACGCCGAGGGACGTCAGGGCAGCTAAGTTGACTATATAGTTAAGGACCCGTAGTCGGCCATACGGCGGCCCTATAGTGACCGGCTTTCGCCGGACATAGTCGTGTTCTACTCTGGTTGTGTTTGCTTTTATTGAGCCCCTGCGAGGACAACCCTTGTTACCCCTTTTGTTGGTCAGGCTGTGACTGAGGATAGTTACCTCTAGGCCTATAAACGTTATCATAAAAAGCACCAAACCGTCTCGCAACTCGTCACTGCATCCTGCGTACCTGCAAGTACCACATTTGGCGTAGTCGGCAGGATGCAGTCTCCGAGAGCGGATAACGACGGCCCTTGGCCCAGCATTTCTTTGGGGGCTATGCTAAGCAATCTACCCAGGTTCTCTGGCAGCAATACTGTGCTGTGGAACTGGACGGAGCGTATGCGTGGGTTATTTAGGATGCATCCGCTTACCCCTGACCTAGAGGCAGAAGTGGCCCTGATGGCGTTGGACGGGGAAGCCTGGGATGCCGTAATGTTGAGGCCCTGGGGGCAGCGAAACACCTTCGTCAGGGTGTTACAGATCTTAGAAGAGACTTATGGGGACCCGACCAATGTGGGGGAACTGAGAACCCAGATGTTTGGACGCATGCAGAAAGAGGGGGAAACAGTGACTCAGTATATGAATGTTTTGCAGGAACTGTTTTTAGCCATTGAAAGGAAGGATGGAGTCGGCGTGGGGACCGTGGACGTAACATTATGTGACCTGTTAGTGACCGGGTTATGAGACACCCTGACAAGACAGGCTTTGCGGGAGCGGGTGCGAGTGGACCCACATCTGACCTTTTCAGAAATAGGGAAGGAGGCACGGGTTCAGGAACAGGAGCAAGAGATGACGTGATGGCTCAGAGTATCGAAGCATCTGTAAGCTCCCTGAGCGAACCGCACTGGGTACAAGAGGTGAAGCAAGAGATACAGAGTACTAAAGGTGAACTGGCCGAAGCCAAGAAAGCGGCCACAAGGAGACGGCCAGGGCCAGGAAAAGGAGGCATTAACCATCGCGGCCCTCACCCAAGTCGGTCCCCACGACCATTCGCCTGTTACGACTGTGGAGAATTGGGACACTCCGCCCGAGAGTGCTCACGTTCCAGGGGAAACCCGCCACGCTGGCCAAGAAGAGCAGAGGACCCTGAGCCGTGGAGATGCCGCCTGGAGCCGGAGCCCACCACACGGAGTGGAGGAAGTCACGAAGACCTGGTCACGCGATGCCCAGTGGTATGGGCAGAGATCGAAGACCGTGCTGTGCGATGCCTAGTAGATACGGGATCGCAAGTAACGACCATGCCAGAGACATATTTTTGGCAGCATTTTCCTGAAGCAGTGCGACCTCAGTGGGGCACCGTGATAAAGTTGGTAGCCGCCAACCAGCTACCAGTTCCTGTTGTCGGAGTAGCCTGGATGCAGATTTCGATAAGCGGCAAATCGCTCGGCCACCGGGGAGTGGTCCTGACCCAGGAAGACACAAACAGCAAACATCCGGTTACTCTGGGTATGAACATACTACGAGAGTTCAGCAACCTCCTCCTCAATGAGCCCACACAAGAGACTCTGAGCCACTGGGGTTCTCGCACGGCCCAAGGGCAGGTCTTCCAGCGGTTGGTGCGGGAGGCGCAAGTGCTCCAGGAGTGCCAGGAGGGTGAGGCGCTAGGCAAAGTCATTGCGCCGGCGGCTCCCCCGCTCGTGCTTCCTCCAGGGCAGACAGTGGTGGCCCTGCCGATCTGCGCCCCGATGCCACTGGAGGGCGTGGAGGTGCAGGTGGAACCATGCTACTCAGAGCGCCTGCACCCCGGCATACTGGTAGCCCGCTCCCTGGCCACGGTGCTTGAGGGGACCGTCCTGGTGCGTTGTGTCAACCTGGAAGACCAAGATATTGCCTTGAAGCCCTGGGCCGAAATGGCCAAACTAATAAGGCCTTTGGAAGAGATGCTGCCGGACCCCGCGGTCCAGTTGAAGAGAAAGGTCGAGCCATCCTGGAGAGAATGCGGGCCGAACTTTCCGGCCTAGTGCCCGCCCAACTTCTCCAGGTAGAGACACTTCTCGGACAATATTACAGTGTCTTCGCCAGTCATGAGGATGACTTTGGATGTACCACGGCCATAACGCATGGGATCCCCATGGCAGGAGCGGCCCCCATCCGGGAGCGATATCAGCAAATTCCACCGCAGCTATACCAGGAAGTGAAAACCCTATTGGCTCAAATGCTTCGGAAGGGGGTCATACGAGAGAGCCAGAGCCCCTGGGCAGCCCCCATTGTACTGGTTCGAAAAAAAGATGGTACCCTGCGTTTTTGTGTGGATTACCAAAAGTTGAACGCCTGCACCATCAAGGACTCGTATCCACTGCCCAGTATAGAAGAGTCTCTGTCCACCTTGAGGAACGCAACGTACTTCTCAACTCTAGACCTGGCCAGTGGGTACTTGCAGGTGCCGATGTCAGAGGAAGACAGAGCCAAGACGGCATTTATCCTTCCCATGGGACTGTTCGAGTTTAATCGGATGCCGTTCGGGCTGGCCAACGCCCCGGGAACCTTCCAGCGGTTGATGGAATGGTGTCTGGGAGACCTCAACTTTGAAGCCACGTTGATATACCTGGACGATATCATTATCTATTCCGCCACGTTCGAGGACCACCTGCGGCGGTTGGGGCAGGTGCTCGTCCGGCTGCAGAAGTACGGGTTGAAGGTAAAGCCCCAGAAATGCCACCTGTTCCACACCCAGATAGAATATTTGGGGCATACCGTCTCGGCGGAAGGTGTCAGACCATCCTTGGAAAAGGTTGCTGCCATCAAGGGGTGGCCTACCCCCGAGACGGTGAAAGACGTGCGGGCCTTCCTGGGGTTGGCCGGCTACTACCGTCGGTTCGTGAAGAATTTTTGCATACAGAGCCCGAGCCCTGCAGGACCTGCTGAAGGGGACTCCAGCCGGGGCGAATGGATGGAAGGTCCAGTGGCAGCAATCGTAAGAGGATGCGTTTCAAGATCTCAAAGCTGCGCTCTTGGAAGCCCTGGTATTGGTGTCTGCGGATTTCTCACAGCAGTTCATCCTGCATACCGACGGGAGCCTCCAGGGACTAGGAGCTGTGTTGTCACAGGTGCAGGATGGCCGAGAGAAAGTGTTCGCCTATGGTAGCCGGTCGCTGCATGACTCCGAACGCAACCCGGACAATTACAGCTCCTTTAAGCTCGAGCTCCTCGCGGTAGTGTGGGCAATGACGGAGCAGTTCGCAGAGTATCTGGCAGGCTCCGAGGTGGTGGTGCGGACTGACAACAACCCACTAGTCCATTTGGAGAATGCCAAACTGGGGGCCCTGGAGCAGCGGTGGGTGGCTCGGATGGCCAAGTTCAACTACAAGATCATCTACAAAAGAGAGGCTGAAAACGTGCATGCTGACGCACTCTCCAGAATCAGACACACCACCCCAGGGAGGAATCGAGACGACGAATTAGAAGGAGAAGAGACGCCGCTCGCCCTCACCACTGCCGCGCTTGCAGCCACCGCGCAAGATGCACCTCAGCCGGGATCCTTAGGGGGAATGCTGGAACAGCCGTGCAACAAGTGGATCCAGCAGCAGCAGCAGGAAGCTGGAGAAATTGGACTCCTGGGCCGATGGGTGGCCACCGGCAAATTGCCCACTGGCTCACAGAGACAGACTTTGACCCAGGATATGTTGCTGATGTTGCGCCAGTGGGGGAAACTAGTCATCAAAAAGGGACTTTTATATCGGAGAGCCGTGTCACGAACAACATCTGTGACAGCATGGCAGGTGATCGTGCCCAGAACCCATCTCAGCCAACTGGCTAGGGAAGCCCACGAAAAGGGGGCTCACTTTGGTGCTCAAAAGACTTTGCAATGGTTGCAGCAGATAGTGTACCATCCACGCTTACATGCTGCTGTGGAAGAAGTTTCCCGAACCTGCCGCCCATGTGAGCTCGCTAAACCTCCCGCGCAACGAGCCCCGGTGCAGACAATTGTAACATCAGCTCCCTTCAAGCTCCTCACGGTGGACTATCTGACCATAGGTCCTACCTACCAGGGGTATGAGCACTGTCGCGTTATGGTGGATCATTTCACCAAGTTCGCCGTGGTCACCCCCCACCCGAGACCAGACAGCGGAGTTGGCCGCCTATGCGATTTGTAAAAACTATCCAAGTGTACGGCTGCCTGCAACAAATACATTCGGACCAAGGAGCGTGCTTTCTAGGAAGAGTCATGGAAGAACTACATCATCTCTACGGTATCAATAAGTCTCGGACTACACCATACCACCCGCAGGGAAACAGAGCCTGCGAACGATTCAATCGGACACTAATCCAAATGCTGCGTACCCTGGAGAGTGACCGAAAGGCCCGCTGGCCTGAATACGTCCCTGAGCTGGTGTGGGTATATAATAACCGGGTGCACAGGGTGACTGGTTACACCCCCTACTCGTTGCTGTTTGGACGGGAAGGCAAAGGAATCATGGAAGTGGAGTTAAACCCAGAGGAACCTCTACCCTGGACCGGAGTATCCTCATGGGTCCGAAACCACCGGCACCGGCTGCAGACCCTCCACCAAATCGTCCATACAAAGCTCCAGGATCTAGAACACCCGGGGGGAGCGCTGCCCCCACCAATTGACTTCCAGGCTGGGGATCGGATACTCATACTAGATCAACGCCCCCAAAACAAGTTAGAACAACGGTGGGAGGAGAACCCGTACCGAGTGTTGCGCCGGAAAAGCCCAAGACGGGCCTGTGTATGAAATAAAATCGGAAAGAGACGGTGCACCTTTCACTCATACTGTGCACCGAAATATGTTGCGCCGCTGTGCGGCCACTAATCCCATGCGACCCGAGCCGATCACTCAGGTCCCCGACCCCCCGTCAACGGTCTGGGACCTGGATGACGAAGAGGACTTCCCAGCCACATCCGTGGGTCCTCCAAGTAATGACATTGCAGCAGACCCAGTTAGCATGCCAGAATCGACCAACCCACCACCATCCACCACCCCAGAAAGCTCCACCCCGGTCGAACTCAGATGCTCCGAGCGGTCATCAGCTGGCAAACGCCCTGAAAGTTACGAACAGGACCAGTTCATATGGCGACAAGAACTGTCATCTCCAAAGACTAACTTGAGTCTACTAAAGCCCTCACCTGAGGACTGGCGAGCATACAGGGTGGGGGAGTGTGGGAGAGAGGGTCCCCGTCAAGTGTCCGGGTCGGAACCAAGAGGACCGTCACCTGGGTTCCGGGGGAAACTGTTTCCGGGGGACAGAGTTCAGGGATGGACCGTGGAGACTGACAGGTGGACTGGGGGGAGGAGCCAATATAAAAGGGGAATGCGAGTCACAGTGAGTCAGCAGAACGAGACAGAAGGAGCAGGAGATCGTGGGAGCGACTGAGAGCCAGAGTGACTCACCAGAGTCAGGAAGGAGGCCAGAGACAGGAGAGATACTTCCCCTGGACATCAGTGGGACGGTGCCGAGACGACGGTCCGAGAACCGCTGTCCTGCGTCGACCAGCGGCCGCCGCCTCGCTCCTGCCCGCGGCTGCGGCCTGCCCACGGACACCAGCGGCCGCTGCCGCCTCACTCCAGCCCGCGGCTGCGGCCTGTCTCCCGCCGTCCGCAGCCGCTCTGCCCTCACCCGTGGTCGCGGCAAGTCCACCACTGTCCTCCCATCCGCGGCAGGGGCCGAGCCTCTGCTTGCCGTGAATTCCCTGCCGCAGCTGCTAGCTGCACAGGTGGCCTGCCACTTGCCACCCCGCATCGCTACCGCTTACCCCAGCCTGGGGGCCGCGGCCCACTCATCCAAGGACTCCTCCGGGGTCGGAGGTGCCCCAGTGCCATAGGAGCGTCGGAACGCTCGAAGACTACGTCGACTCTTCAGCAGCTGGGCCCAGCGGCTGCTCCGCCGAAGAACCACCGTCCAGGACGCCGAGGGACGTCAGGACGGCTAAGTTGTCTATATAGTTAAGGACCCGTAGTCGGCCATACCACGGCCCTATAGTGACCGGCTTTCGCCGGACGTAGTCGTGTTTTACTCTGCTTGTGTTTGCTTGTATTGAGCCCCTGCGAGGGCAACCCTTGTTACCCCTTTTGTTGGTCAGGCTGTGACTCAGGATAGTTACCTCTAGACCTATAAACGTTATCATAAAAAGCACCAAACCGTCTCGCGACTCTTCACTGCATCCTGCGTACGTGCAAGTACCACACATATAACAGTCTAATATGTCCAAGAACTGTCATGATTTATAACTTTCCTTACACTCTTTTTCAGTTGAAAGTTCTTTTATATTAGCATTCTGCCAGCACTATAAGGGTAAGTGCACACGTAGTTTTTTGGTGGTGCGGATTTTGTAGTAAAATCCACAGATAAATCCGCAGGACTAAAGTCCTGCGGTTTATCTGTGGATTTGCCTGCAGTTTTGCCCTGCGGTTTCACACCTCATAATGGATGAGGTGTGAAACCGCAGCAGTTCTGCACAAAAGAATTGACATGCTGCGGATTGTAAACCGCAGCAAATCTGCACGGAAAAATCCGCAGCATGTGCACAGTGTTTTCCAGTTTACCATTGAAAACAATGGTACTGCACAACTGACCTAAATCTGCTGCGGACCCGCAGGGCCAAAACCACTGCGGATCCGCAGCAGAATCCGCACCGTGTGCACATACCCTAAGTGCTGAACCTTCCTTTGTCTTACTTAACAGCATGGATTGCTCCTGCCGTGGTCCAATGGCATATTCTTTACATATTGAGGGAGCATGGATAAATTGTACAAATGCTAACTCCACATTCCCAATGTCTCAGCATTTCACGCAGCAGCTCAGTGAGTTAACTCTTTATGATCTCCATTCATAACGTCACACATCGCTTCTGCTACTTAGATAGCTACTGTCTGGTTATGTTAGACTCAGGTCATTTCCCCTACAAAATATATTGATGCATACAACTCCAATGTTCTGCATCACAGGCGCTGTATAGATATAAACACTGGTATAAAACGTGATTATTGGATGCGATCCTGGTGTTATACATCTCATCAGTCCCAACGCTCATTCAGAGACACAATTACGCACTGAAATTAGACTAACAGGTCTGTCAATAACAGCTCGTTGATGGTTTCCATGCAGCTAATAACATAATTAAAAGTCCAGCAATACCAGATTCTGCAACGCATCATTAATTCTTCACATTACAAAGTAACACCAGGGCGGCGTTTCAAATGCAAGAGAACTTTGTCATAGTAACAATTAATGACTGCTTGGCTCGAAACGCGACAGTATGTTAATAATTTCCTAATATTGTAAATGCTTATTATAGGTGTAACTTCATCTTAATTTCATGACCTATAATGACCTATGTGTTACCGGCCTACGTAACTACTAAATGTTTTAAATGCACCCTAGTCAGCCAATGCTCTACCCCATGCCAGGAGGATGCAAAACTAGAAAATGCCACTGATTAGGCCTTGAGGCTTTACTCTTTCTGTGCTTAATTGGAGAAAAAAAGGTCTGAATGTGGGTGTATTGGTAATCCATTAAAAGACAAAAAAATAATAGGCAGCATAGGCTAATAGTCACTGACTAATACACCTGCGTTCTCTCGCCTAACCAGTCTAATAGGAAACCATTGCAGACGTATTTCCATTAGTGGGTGAGAACCACTTCACAGTTATAATTAACGGTAGTCATCAGGGTCGCCATTAATTGTGGAGTTCAGGGGATGCGGTGAGACACATTCATCCTAAAAACAAATGTGAATGTGAAACTACTGAGCGAAAAAGGTAAATAATGGGCGACATGCTCGAGAAGCAATGAGAACTCAAGACAAGTCTCCTGTAATGTCCAGAAGGCTTCAGGAAAAGGGGAAAACCTCCCGGACTCCCGGAAGAGTTGGAAAATCTACAGGGTGTGTGCCTTCCGAGCCAGCGGCACTTATTGAAGGCTTCCTGTGCATGGAGGCGGGATGCATCAAATGCAGTTTTAGAGGGTGAGTCCAAGCATCCAAGCAAAATCTCTCATAAGTCCACTTCAAAACTTGACATAATTGGAGGTAAGATCCTGACTGGTAGGCATGTGTTACTGAGATGGTTTTTACATTGCCTGCATTTTGGGTCCGGTATTTAGGAGAGACCAAAAGAACCTAAGTGGGAAAGATCGCTCCCATACTCCACTGAGGGACTTACATAGATAATAACAGCAGCTGGGAATAGTTCAACAGATTGTATTGTGCGGAGAAAGACTATTCATGGTGGATAGTCTATGCTAGATATGCCTGTAATACCAACTTGATGAAGCTGTTTGATTTATTTTGCCCTACCCAGAGAAAGGACTGGTTTGGTATTAATTTGTGCTGAAGAATGGACTGTTTTCACTCTTGGAGCTGGAGTGTATGAAGGAAAACACCCTTTATTATGTTTTGATATAGTATCCAAGCGGCTACCAGAGAGATGAAACCCCTACAATATACAGTATATTATATATATTTGTGTATATATATATATATATATATATATATATATATATATTTGCAATGTTGGAAGAATTTTTAGAGAGTATATTGGGCATGTACATAAATTATTGTCTAAACATGGATAAATGCCTTTCTGATAATAACTTTTCCCCCTCATTGGCTATTTCTATGTTAACATATTAATAGCAGGTGTTACTCACCCTCCCCAGGTCCTGGGCTGCTGTTCCAGTTTTTGTTGACAGGGTGACATCATGACTACGTGTACGATGTGTGCTATAGTTGTGACACTGTTTTCTCTGCCAGCAGCAGATTTTCTGACGTTAAAATTCACAAGCAATTCTATAGCAATCTTGTTTTATTTTGCCACAACCAGCTCTTCCTCCTGTCTGCAAACCGCACAACCAATGAGAGCTCGCAACGTCTGGTTAAAAAAGTGCAGGAATCCTATAAAATGCTCTTCACCCCATATCTAAGACCCTAAACACAGACTCATAATTTACACTAAAAACGATGCAACAGATCCCAAAACCAGATCTTGGCTTAGGGCTAAAACAGTGAGAAGAGAAAGAAAAATGGCTCACACTCATCAGCGCAAATAAAATCGCTCCCATGTTGTTCCGGAAAAGAAAAAGAACGATTTTTCTCACCTACCATCCGTATGCTATGCGGGATTAACATCAGCTTTTACACACAGTAATTCTGTAGGTCATTTAAAGGCCCCGTTACATTTAGCGATGCACCAGCGATCCCGACCACGATACGACCCGGTCAGGATCGCTGGTGCATCGCTAAATGGTCGCTAGTGAGCTGCCAAACAGGCAGATCTCACCAGCGATGCAGCAGCGGTCGGTGGTCGTACTCACCTGTCACACGCAGCGAGGGTGACGTCTTCGGCCCGCGTCCATGGAGTCACTCGTCGGCGCCAGCAGGAAGTCGATGACGAGAAATGGACCAGGCCGATCTCGCGCGATCAGCAATAGCCAGCGGGGGAGCCGGGTCGGAGGTAAGTGTCACATGTAGCGATATCGCTAGTGATATTGCTGCTGCGTCACAAAATCGGTGATGCTTTAGCGATATCGCTATGTGTAAAGGGCCCTTAAAGCTAGCTTACAAACTAATAAAACAATCTTATATACAGATATAGATAGATAGAAACATAGATAATAGATAGATAATAGACAGATAATAGTTAGTAGATAGATTCTATTTTTTTTTCTATTTTTTTCTATAGATAGATAGATAGATAGATAGATAGATAGGGGAAAATATGTATTTGATACGCTACCGATTTTTACCAAGTTTTCCCACCTACATGGAATGGAGAGGTCTGTAATTTTTATTGTAGATGAACTTCAACTGTGAGAGACAGAATCTAAAAATAAAATCTAGAAAATTACATTGTATGATTTTTGCATAATAATTAATTTTTATTTTTTGAAACAAATATTTAATACCAATACAAAAACACAGAACTTAATATTTGGTCCAGAAACCTTTCTTTGCAGTACAGAGGTCAGAAATTTCCTGTAGTTTTTGACCAGGTTTACACACACTGCAGCAGGGATTTTGACCTCCTCCATATACACTGTGTTCCAAATTATTATGCAAATTGGATTTAAGTGTCATAAAGATGTAATTTTTTGTTTATCAAATAAACTCATAGATGGTATTGTGCATCAGGGCTCTTTGGATCACTGAAATCAATCTCAAATGCCTGTAATAATTAGTTTACAAGATAAGCTCAATTAAAGGAAAACTACTTAAGAATAATGTTCCACATTATTAAGCAGGGCACAGGTTTCAAGGAATTTAGGAAAGAAAAAGGACCTCTCTGCTGCTGAAAAGCATCAAATAGTACAATGCCTTGGTCAAGAGATGAAAACATTAGATATTTCCCAAAAACTTAAACGTGATCATTGTACTGTTAAGAGATTTGTGGTTGATTCTGAGCACAGACATGTTTGTGCTGATAAAGGCAGAATGAGGAAGGTTTCTGCCAGGCAAGTTCATTGGATTAAGAGAGTGGCTGCTAAAAAGCCTTTACAAACCAGCAAACAGATATTTAAAGCTGCTGGTGTCTCTGGAGTCCCTCGAACCTCAAGGTGTAGGATCCTTCAAAGGCTTGCTGTGGTGCATAAATCTACTATTCAGCCACCCCTAAACAGTGTTCACAGGCAGAAATGGTTGCAGTGGGCCCAGACATACATGAAGACTAATTTTCAAACAGTCTTGTTTACTAATGAGTGTCGAGCAACCCTGGATGGTCCAGATGGATGGAGTAGTGGATGGTTGGTGGATGGCCACTATGTCCCAACAAGGCTGCGACGTCAGCAAGGAGGTGGAGGAGTCATGTTTTGGGCCGGAATCATGGGGAAACAGCTGGTAGGGCCCTTTAAGATTCCTGAAGGTGTGAAAATGACCTCTGCAAAGTATATAGAGTTTCTGACTGACAGCTGTCTTCCATGGTATAAAAAGCAGAAACATGCCTTCAGGAGCAAAATCCTCTTCATGCATGACAATGCACCATCTCATGCTGCAAAGAATACCTCTGAGTCATTGACTGCTATAGGCATAAAAGGAGATAAACTCCTGGTGTGGCCACCATCTTCCCCTGACCTCAACCCTATAGAGAACCTTTGGAGTATCATCAAGCAAAAGATCTATGAGGGTGGAAGGCAGTTCACATCAAAACAGCAGCTCTGGGAGGCTATTCTGACTTCATGCAAAGAAATACAAGCAGAAACTCTCCAAAAACTCACAATTTCAATGGATGCAAGAATTGTGATGGTGATATCAAAGAAGGGTTCCTATGTTAACATGTAACTTGGCCTGTTAAGCTATTTAACTCCAAAATATCCTTTTTGTTCTGTGAATGTGACCTCCTAATGCTGCAAATCCCACAAATGAGCATTTTCAGGTTTAGAAATTCTACTGTGCCTAATAATTTGGAACAGTGCAATTTGAGTTTTTATTCATTTTGGAGATTATACTGTTATTATTGGGAGGTTTCTTCAATAAAATTTGATGTATACTCTAACCGGTGATGACTTTTATTAGACTGACTGTCATTTGTACCGACTATTTAGGAAAATCAGAGAAAAATATCATTTGCATAATAATTTGGAACACAGTGTAGATCTTCGCTGGGACCATTGAGTTTCAGCTCCCTCCAAAGATTTCCTATTGGGTTCAGGTCTGGAGACTGGCTAGGCCACTCCTTAGTTGCCCTGACTGTGTGTTTCAGGTCATTGTCATGCTGCAAGACCCAGACATGACCCATCTTTAATGCTCTTACTGAGGGAAGGAGGTTGATGGCAAAAATTTCACACTATATAACTCCATCCATCCTCCCTTCAATACAGTGCAGTCCCCCTTTCCCTTTGTAGAAAAGCACCCCCAAAGTATAATGTTTCCCCCACCATGCTTCACAGTTGTGATTGTGTTCTTAGTGTTGTATTTATCCTTCTTCTTCCTCATCTGACCACATGACCTTCTCCCATGCCTCCTCTGGATAATCCAGATGGTCATTGGTGAACTTCACACAGGTCTGGACATATGCTGGCATGAGCCGGGGGACCTTGTGTGCCTTGCAGGATTTTGAGTCATGGCAGCGTAGTGTGTTACGGTAATGTTTGAGATTGTGGTCCCAGCTCTCTTCAGGTCAGTGACTAGGTCCTCCCGTGTAGTTCTGGACTGATTCCTAAAAGGAGAGATACAGGGCGCATCCACTGTGTGAAATCCGTATAAAACAATTAAAATTGTGGAACAGTAAGGAAGGTGCTCACCTATTGGGGTTGTGAGGAAGTCACAACACCCATGAACGCTTAAGAAGCAGCAGCAAGTCTGCACAGGGTCCTAGGACAGAATTGCAGAAATGACGTGGAAGTGCAATAAGGACTGCGCTTGCTTCTGGTAGAGTAAAGGGTTCTTTATTCAGCCAACGCGTTTCCTGAGCCTGCTGGCTCACTTCATCAGGGCAGATTACATTGGAAGACAGTGAAACATACTTATAGACAAAAAAGGCGCCAATACAGGGTCAAACAGAATCAGCAAAGGTCAACAAAACAAAAAAAACAAAACAAACAAACAATGAAACTTTATTACAAGCATAAAAAACACAACAATAAGAGTATATATAGAAAAGAAAGAATAAAAATATGTAAAAGTACAAAAAATTAAAATATAAAACAGAGTGCTATGGATCACGGGGTTAAAACATGGCTATAGTTAAAAAAGGTGAGTCCTCAAGGGGTATTAGAACCTGGCTCATAAAATGCAAATAGAAGGTATTAGTCCACTAGACCATAAGGCTTGACTGTGGTGTTGTGAAAAGTAAATTGAGGGGTTAAAAACAATGAAATTACAAACATAGAAAACACAACAATAAGAGTTTATATAGAAAAGAAAAAATAAAATTATGTAAAAGTACAAAAAATATGAAAAAGAGTGCTAAGGATCACGAGGTTGAAACATGGCTATAGTTAAAAAAAAGGTGAGTCCTCAAGGGGTATTAGAACCTGGCTCATGAAGTGCAAACTATAAAGTGCGGATGTAAGGTATTAGTCCACTAGACCATTAAGCTTGACTGTGGTGGTGTGAAAAATAAATCTTTTCCCCTCTTCTATCAGATAAAAGCATCATTGATAATATTGAGGCCATAGGGACCAATTGTCTTTAATTTATAAATCCAATAGACCTCTTTTCTATTCAGTGCTTGGGTTCTATTGGAAACGTGTTCAGGGATGTGTTCTATAGGAAAAATGATAGCTTTAGAAAAATCTCTTTGGTGAAATAAATCAAAGTGACGTGACAAACCGTGTTTTTGATACCCAGTTTTAGTGTTGTGTCTATGAGAGTTCATTCTACAGTGAAGGGGTTGTGTGGTTCTGCCAACATACAATTTAGGACAAGGACAAAGGATGACATAGATGACAAAGGAAGACACACAGGACAGGTGGTTAGTGATGGTGAATTTTTCTGAGGTGAATGGATGTGAAAAGATGAATGTATTATGAGCAATATTACTGCATAGACTGCACCTGGGTTTCAGGCATCTGAAAATGCCTGGTGTCAAGCCAGTGCAGTTATCAGGAGTACACTGGCTCAATCTGCTAGGGGCCAGATGGTTTTTTTAGTGATCTGGCCTTCCTAAAAGTGACAGTAGGTCTATCAGGCAGAACTTTATTGAGTATTGGATCATTTTTGATAATATACCAGAGGTCACCCAACATATTTTTTATCTCTTTATGTTGGGAGTTATAAGTAGTGATAAAGTTGGCCTGATAGTTATCATGTGCATCCTTTTCTTTAGATCTCTCACTTAAAAGAGTTTGCTGATTAAAATTTTTAAAAACATTATTAAAAGTAGAATGAACCAATTGGGAGGGGGTATTTTTGAGCAAGGAATCTTCCCTTGAGGACCTCAGCTTGATTATTAAAATCCTCGTCCTCTGTGCAATTCTTTCGGATTCTCTGAAATTGATTATGAGGGATGTTAAAAAGCCATTTGGAATAGTGGCTACTCTTAAAATGGACATAACTATTGGAGTCAACTTTCTTAAAAAAGGTTTTGGTATGAATTTTGGAATTCTGCTCAGATTGCTGCAGAAAAGGTACTTGAAACTAATGCCATGTTATCTAATTACTCTGATCACCCTCTTTTTAAAAAAATTAATTCTAGCATCTCTATTGCAGCTCTAAATTTGGAGCATGACACAATTATAAAAAAATCAAAAAAATTGAGCAGGGATAGAGAGGACCCTTCCTCTCCTATCCCTGAGACACCTGGTCCAGAGGAAAGCTCTGCACTTCCAAAAATTTTTTCTCATATCAAAAAACACCCCCCTGCTTCTTCTAACACTCAGACTCATTCCCCTATGAACACTAACTCAGGGAGAGTCTTCATTAACAGTAACAGAGGGAGAAAGCAACATCTGAGAAGCCATCCGAGGGATCCCCCTAGGCCAGCTGGACCTATTACACCTACTCTTTCCACTACTATTGTGCCCACACGCACCCTTTCAGAATTGATGGACTCCAACATCAATTCTTTCAAGTCTAGTGGGGGAATCCTAGCATTGTGACATTTTTTTCTCAGTCCGATCTGAGCAGAGAAAAAATTGCAGATGAACACATAATCTTTTAATACAAAATTAGTCAAAGTGCGAGCCGATTTTTTATGCACTCGTCTGAGTATGAGCCCTTAGTGCTTTCTTCATACCTATTCCCTGCAGGAAGGTTTGAGCTTCTCATAAGAAATCACTTTATCTAATAGTCTATGTATCATCAGATTGTAAGAGGAGGAGTCCCCGCTGTGTACCCGGCCCGGAACCAAGGGGACTGTCACCAAGGTTCCTAGGGGGACTGTTTCCGGGGGGACATAGTTAGGGGACGGAACACAGAGAGTTCTAGAAAGGTTGGGGGTGGAGCCAGTGTAAAAGGGGCTGAGGATGCCAGCAGAGGGCAGTCGATGGAGCAGGAGAGAAGGAGCAAGGAAGCTAGAGGGCGCCAGAGAGCCAGAGCAAGGAGAGGAGAGGAGAGCAGCGACTGGAGAGAGTGAAGGGAGACTTACCGCAGACAGAAGGGAGACGGTACCTAGCCATCCAGTGGAGAGACACCGCCCGCCCGTGCTCCTAGTGGCCGCCGCAGCTCCACTCCAGCCCGAGGTTGCGGCCTGTCCGCTGCCACCCGCGGCCCCCGCAGCTCGGCTCCGGCCTGTTCGCCGCCACCTGCAGCCGCCACTGCCTGTCTCTAGCTTGTGGCTGCGGCCTCCACCTTCCGGTCCCCGGGCAATGCCATCCCGCCTCTGCCAGAAGGTGCAACGCAGAAGAACTCTTCAGGGGCCTGTTGTGCCCCCACTTCGCCTTGGCGTAGGAACGCCCGAAGTCTCCGCCAGATCCTCGTTGGCTGGGCCCAGCGGCTGAAACGCCGAAGCAGCACCGACCATCGCTCCGCCGGACGTCAGAGAGGAAAAGTGACACATTGTAATTAATACTTAGGACCCCTACCGTGGCCCTATAGTGACCGGTCTTTGCCGAGTTAGTCGTGTTTGTGTTACCAGTGTATTCTTGTTTTGATCCCTGCGAGGATAACTGCTGTTAGCTTGTTTGGTTGCTCGAGATAGCCCCTATAGGCATATATATATATATATATATATAAAAGTTACATCTTAAGTTCATCTCGTCTCCCGTCTCGTCACTGCATCCTGCTTACCCGCGATTACTACAAGATGACACATAGATGAGTTTTAATACAGAGGTGGAAGGAAAGAATAACGGTGAGATGGAGCAAACATTGAGGCAGGCAGTGCTATTGTAGGTGTATGTCAGGACTCAGGACAGGCAGCAGACAAAAGATTAAGGTCAGGAAAATAAGACAAATTGTAACCAAAAGAAGCATAAACAAACAGTGTAGCAGACAAGGATCCAAATGGACCTTATTTTTCAGGACCTGTAAAAAGCATAGAGAAATTGAGATCAGAGGCATTTAGCATCCACTAGTTTTCAAAAAAGCTGGAAGCAGCTGTATGTGTGCGACCCAAGAAAAGAGCAGCAACTAGAAAGTGAACACCAGGTACTAACAGCGGAAAGCCGGCGTCTCGTTACAGGAAGATGTTACATTCGGTACTGTCTTGTAATTTTTTGCGATTTAACAAAACAGATGAAAGATGATGATGACACAAGACTAACAATTTTGCCTCTTTGTTTCTTTTTTTCTCCACTGCTATTTTAGAATATTTTACCATAATACATAATATTACCTACAATGTTGGGTAGTGTTTTACTAAGCTTTATATAAAGTATTTTGATTTTTATCTGCAGCTACTAAAATAGCATGAGTTTTTGGAATTTAGAATAAGAGGATCATTTGGGTTGTTTCATGGAGCTCTGGGGCCATTTTATTGTAAGTGCTTTGTCTGTTCCTATTAGCTCATTGTCACTGATGCAGAGTCAGATCCGCACCAGATTAGTCTGATATTGATAGACAAAGTATACACCTCCATCACCGTCCAGCATTATGGAAGTCTTTTTCCCTGTAAGCTAAGTACAAATGTTTAGAAATCCCCATAGTCTCCAAAAATCCACTTAGGGTAAAAGGAGGATGGGGTGCAGCTGCAGTAATAAAGAGAAGGGGGAGTAAAAAGGAGGATACTGTACATACGAATGTTGCTGTGAACCCTGTTGTTACCTCCTTTACTGTCCAGTACATGTTAATGCTATGACGTATCAATTTAGGGAATGCAAAGTGTTATACATGTCATGTGTCTATATGTGTCCTGCAACAACTGTGTGATAATTCCAGTGAAGTGCCACGAGATGCAAGGGATTAGTGTTGTGTGCCTCAGTACATTTAGTTTAGTAGAAAATGGAAAGGAGTACTGAGAAGCGGGAGAGATGTCTGAAATGATGGATGCAGAACATAAAGAGTTAACACACTGAGCTGCTGTGTGAAATGAATATAGAAACTTGGCACACACAGTATGTATGATTTCCAGTGAAAAAATGATTTTTAATATACAGTACATACAGTATAGACGTTTCGGTCACATTGACCTTCATCACAGTACTATGTATTGTACTGCTGTCATTTGCATAATGCTCAAAAGAGGGAGAGCCAAAAGGTAAGTGGTCCCCCCGGGAGTAGGGACAAAAGGCAAAGCTTTGCAGAGTCAGTCTGGTCAGTATGCAGCATGTAGGGCAATGACACGGCATCCACCGCAGGTCAGAGGAGCATTTAATGAGTAATACTTACCAATTGGTGTAACACCGCAAGAAGCTAGTTAGTGTCAAAGAGGAGCATGTAAGAAGCATGCTCCTGCAGTTGTTTTAGTCGGTCCCCGGATGAATAGAGAACCAAAACTACAAAGGGAGGAGCAGCATTGCCACCACATTGTGGACCAAAGACACTTATCCTTGTGAGGGAAGAGTGCATCCACTGGATAAAAGATAAATTGTTGGTAGCGGATTACTCACGATACTCTCCAAGCACGTGACAGCAGAACTTCCTTATTCAGGAACAATCAGGAACAATATATGATAAGCTTAATACAGTAGATCAGGAATAAATCATTTGTGTGTCTCTATCTGTGCAGCATCTATAGCAGGCTGCTTCTCTCACACACAGACACAGGAAAATAGGAATTACAGTCACATGATCTCTCTGTGTGAGACTCTGGGAGTTTTTTTTTTAAACTTTATAAACAGCAAACAAATTTAGCAACTGAACACTCATAGACGGGAATGGAGTTGTTGCACCAAACATATTCCAACATAAATGTACTTATAAAGTTTCTTGCCTCCCAGTCAGTAAAATCCACTTGAAGTATTGCTGGTTTCCACATACCAGTATTTAATGGACCCCTCATACAGACAACCTGACTAAGAGCTGGAAACCAGTCTCTATGCTTTATCCTTCTCGGTACATTCCTATTTATTTCTCCTGTTGCGTTCCCCAGCTAGGAGCAGCTTAGTCCTGGGGCAGCCTTGTACTGTCAACTATACCCAAAACCGTGCTGAGGGGATTGCTATATGTGAATTGTGTCGTCCAGTTGATATTTTCCCAGGTCTCACAGGCACTTGATTCAGTTCTTTCTAAATTTTATTATCGGCCACAGAACAATCTGTGACATGCCAAATCCTGCCTGGTAATCCTGATACATTGTTTTGGGCAAAACTGACCATTTGGGGTAAGGTATAGCCAGGCAGCCACACACGGAATGAATGGGTCACCATATATTACATTGCCTGGACTTTTGGAGCAGTGGCAGCTTTATGACGCTTTATGAAGGTATATGGAGATAGATGTGATCTCGTGATTGTTTTTTTTTTCCATTTATTTCACCATCTATGCTTTATGATGGTTTCGCAATGGAAAAAAATAGTGACCCGAAGCCCCAAAAATTACTTAGATTGGCGAAGACTCACAAAGAAAAATCATCTCTTTTGATCCACAAATCAGATGGAAGATTAATGCTATACAAACAGTGCTGTGCGACCCGGCTGATGTTTGAACAAGGCTACCAAGGACGGAAATCTGCCGGATGAAGGAGGAGAGCTATCTGGGATTTTATTTAGACCTTCAAAGTCTGGACTTTCTAAAAGCTCTAGTGGACAATGACGTGGTGCAATAGCTGAACCGTGGTGTAGTGGAAGGCAGATGATAGCTTTCATCAGGCTATCACACTCCATACATAACATGACATAGTCTGCGGCACTGGAGAACCGAGGCGTAAGGTCATTGACCCAAACCATTCCTGATCCACCTACGTAACACACATTCCTGGTGTCTCTTAGACAGCACCTTTTCCAGGTTCTTGTCCTTTTCATAAAATCCCCCAGATTTTTTTGAGATATTGTCATGATAGTTGGATGCGTTGGGAAGCTTTCCAGACCCATAACTCGAAAAGATCAAATAACTTGAATGAAAAAAGTATTTAATGACCCAAGAGGCCCCCAAACGTCTCAAAGAATAGAAATCTGCGATTGGTATCTGGATCTAAACCATGCGTAACCTTAGGCAAGTTAGTCTGCTGGCGTGAGCCAAAGGACAGCTATGTCATGTCTGGTTCTTACAGATTTACGTCATCTGCCTTGACAAGTGTGTATGGGGTTTAGATATATGCCACATGTAATAGTCTCCCCATTTTTTTCATCGTAACGCTTTTTACAGGCCATGCCTCCTCAATGCCCTGGATTCCTGCCCCTGAATTTGTCTTTGGAGCCTAGGTCTCAGTCTGATGATGCAGTTACCCGTACATCACGCGCAGGAACCTTATCCTTAATGGGAGGTTAAGAGAAGTTTCTGTGACACCTAGGAACTTTACCTGCTCTTCTGGAGGAAGTTTCCCCATTTTCTGATGGCCTCCAGGATGTTCTGGAGTTGGCTAGAATGGGTTTTATATTGGCCCGTATTTGGTGCCATCCTTAAACAATCCATTTTTCAAGTTATGACAGCTGAAAAATTGATGATAATCAAGGCCCGGAATCGTCTGCCCCCATGGACAAATGTAGAACTAGATGTCAACCAATCAAATGAGCGGCCAATCATGGAACTGGTCTACTATTTAGACCTCCATTGATCGAGCATGGATGTTATGTATTAGTGACATACCATTGATGTCTTGATGGAGAAAGCCCCTTGAATTTACTTGAAACTCATTAAAGATAAAAGGGTTAAAAAAAATGGCCGCTTTCTTCCAAAAATAGCACCACGTCTGTCCATCAGTGGTATCTTACAGGTTCATGGAAGTGAATGGAACTGAGCGGTATCACTACCTACAGCCTGTAGACAGGAGTGGTCCTGATGTTTGAGGACAGCAGCCATTTTGTTTTTTGGTTCTGATAACCATGGTAACTTGAGTTTTGTGTTGGTATTTTTGGACTTGACATATAAATCACATCTTTCTTTTTCAACCTAAGTTGATTTTATTTTTTCTTCAATCTTTTTAATCTACTTTATGTATTGTACCCACTGCTTAGTGGATGTGCTGCTTTGTAATAGAACAGATTCATGAAGGATAACAGGAAATTGACCTTTGTTACCAATAGCAACCAATCACAGTGCTGCTTTCATTTTCCATATGCAAAATATAAAATGAAAGCTGCATTGTGATTGGTGGCTAAGGTGGAACAGGGACAGTTTTTCTTTTTAGGCAGTCACATAAATCTCCCCCTGTAGTATTTAGCGGTAACATTTTTAATGGCGCCATGTTTTTCCTTAGTCGTCAATATAAATGGTTCATTAAATTACATAAACGATTTTAATGAACACTTGTAATAAAGAAACTTCTGAAATTATGAAAACTTCTGTACTTCCGGTGTTGGGGTCTCACCAGTGAGAAGACACAGGCGGCCCACCTGTCCGGTCTTGAATCATTTCCTTAAGTTTCTTGACGACGAAAAATAACAGAACCCTCCAACCCTGTGGTGTCCGGTCATAGGGTACTGCCCGACAACTCCTAAAGCGACACCTCTGACTGTAACCAGGGTATTCGACCCCTCTTCGACCAATGCCGAACATGTCGGGGGGTGGGTGGACCATACACAGCAGGTGCCAGGTGTGTTACACAGCCGGCAGGGGTCTCCAACAGCAGTAATGATGGGAGTGAGCGCCGATCGCTGCTGGGTACACATGTTGCCGATTCGACGGCTCATTAAAAACTGCAACTAGTCCTGAAAAAAAGAGAAGTCCTCATAAGGCTTTGCCACTGAAAAAAATATGCTTATATGACTCTTGGAAAAAGGAAATACAAAAATGAAAGCGCAAATGCGAAACAACCATTTGAGGCATTTAGAGGTTAAATGCGCCTGTTTATACAAAGCAGCCAATCAGAAGAAGCAGATCTGTAGGAGGAGGGAGGAAGCAGCAGCCTGAACCAATGATGACGAGGGGGTGTGTCTCAGACTACCGTACACTCCATGCAGACCTTGTAGCCCAATAATGGTCAGAGCTCGCAGCTATGAACAAGGACACATAGATTTTATATAGTTTCCTAGGACTGTCCAATAATCTTGATTATCTGATTCTGCCATGTGCCATTGATGCTGGAATTATAATTAATTGTATTTTACCATTCATGCTGTTATTATTGTTACTTTATGTACAGTTGTGGCCAAAAGTATTGACACCCCTGCAATTCTGTCAGATAATACTCAGTTTCTTCCTGAAAATGATTGCAAACACAAATTCTTTGGTATTATTATCTTCATTTAATTTGTCTTAAATGAAAAAACACAAAAGAGAATGAAGCAAAAAGCAAAACATTGATCATTTCACACAAAACTCCAAAAATGGGCCAGACAAAAGTATTGGCACCCTCAGCCTAATACTTGGTTGCACAACCTTTAGCCAAAATAACTGCGACCAACCGCTTCCGGTAACCATCAATGAGTTTCTTACAATGCTCTGCTGGAATTTTAGACCATTCTTCTTTGGCAAACTGCTCCAGGTCCCTGATATTTGAAGGGTGCCTTCTCCAAACTGCCATTTTTAGATCTCTCCACAGGTGTTCTATGGGATTCAGGTCTGGACTCATTGCTGGCCATCTTAGAAGTCTCCAGTGCTTTCTCTCAAACCATTTTCTAGTGCTTTTTGAAGGGTGTTTTGGGTCATTGTCCTGCTGGAAGACCCATGACCTCTGAGAGAGACCCAGCTTTCTCACACTGGGCCCTACATTATGCTGCAAAATTCGTTGGTAGTCTTCAGACTTCATAATGCCATGCACACGGTCAAGCAGTCCAGTGCCAGAGGCAGCAAAGCAACCCCAAAACATCAGGGAACCTCCGCCATGTTTGACTGTAGGGACCGTGTTCTTTTCTTTGAATGCCTCTTTTTTTCTCCTTTTCTCCTGTAAACTCTATGTTGATGCCTTTGCCCAAAAAGCTCTACTTTTGTCTCATCTGACGAGAGAACACTCTTCCAAAACGTTTTAGGCTTTTTCAGGTAAGTTTTGGCAAACTCCAGCCTGGCTTTTTTATGTCTTGGGGTAAGAAGTGGGGTCTTCCTGGGTCTCCTACCATACAGTCCCTTTTCATTCAGACGCCGACGGATAGTACGGGTTGACACTGTTGTACCCTTGGACTGCAGGGCAGCTTGAACTTGTTTGGATGTTAGTCGAGGTTCTTTATCCAACATCCGCACAATCTTGCGTTGAAATCTCTTGTCAATTTTTCTTTTCCGTCCACATCCAGGGAGGTTAGCCACAGTGCCATGGGCTTTACACTTCTTGATGACACTGCGCACGGTAGACACAGGAACATTCAGGTCTTTGGAGATGGAGTTGTAGCCTTGAGATTGCTCATGCTTCGTCACAATTTGGTTTCTCAAGTCCTCAGACAGTTCTTTGGTCTTCTTTCTTTTCTCCATGCTCAATGTGGTACACACAAGGACACAGGACAGAGGTTGAGTCAACTTTAATCCATGTCAACTGGCTGCAAGTGTGATTTAGTTATTGCCAACACCTGTTAGGTGCCACAGGTAAGTTACAGGTGCTGTTAATTACACAAATTAGAGAAGCATCACATGATTTTTTGAACAGTGCCAATACTTTTGTCCACCCTCTTTTTTATGTTTGGTGTGGATTTATATCCAATTTGGCTTTAGGACAATTCTTTTTGTGTTTTTTCATTTAAGACAAATTAAATGAAGATAATACCAAGGAATTTGTGTTTGCAATAATTTTCAGGAAGAAACTGAGTATTATCTGACAAAATTGCAGGGGTGTCAATACTTTTGGCCACAACTGCACTTTCCATGTTACAGATGACACATAGGATAGTGCGCCACGCGCTGTAATGTGACATTAATACCCCGTACACCGTGCTCTTGGTAATGATTACACGCGCACTTGACAAGTAATTCTGTTCAATTAAATTGTTCCAGCCAGGACCAGAGAAAAAGCGAGAGAAGGGTGAATCTTGCATGGGAAGACGCGGCTTTCTTGGAGCGGCTTTCTAACTCGTGATTATTCATTACCGTCTCCTCTACAGTTAATCATTGGTAATATACAGTAATTCTCCCTGCAATGCCTCTTCATCCTTCTCATCTTCTATTGAAAACGCTCCCTCTGCTTTGTAGTTCAGTAGAAATTATATAAAATGTTACTGATTCCTAGAATGGAAGGTCACCACGCTCCACACCAGAACTGCTGCTCTGAAGTTTACTGATCACTTAAAGGTGGGTTGTGTGAAATGACAAAAATCATGGCCGCTTTCTTCCTAAAACTTTAGCACCATTGTTCATTTCTGTGTGTTATCATTTGTATATTGCCATAATAAAAGTTACATGAGAGACCTATAAAACTTAAAATAATGTATGAGCATTCCACCAGCTGAATAGTGAGCCCAGCTCTGGAGTATAATGCAGGATGTAACTCAGGATCAGTAATGTAATGTATGTACACAGTGACTGCACCAGCAGAATAGTGAGTGCAGCTCTGGGGTATAATACAGGATGTAACTCAGGATCAGTAATGTATGTACACAGTGACTACACCAGCAGAATAGTGAGTGCAGCTCTGGGGTATAATACAGGATGTAACTCAGGATCAGTAATGTAATGTATGTACACAGTGACTGCACCAGCAGAATAGTGAGTGCAGCTCTGGAGTATAATACAGGATGTAACTCAGGACCAGTAATGTAATGTATGTACACAGTGACTGCACCAGCAGAATAGTGAGTGCAGCTCTGGAGCATAATACAGGATGTAACTCAGGATCAGTAATGTAATGTATGTACACAGTGACTGCACCAGCAGAATAGTGAGTGCAGCTCTGGAGTATTATACAGGATGTGACTCAGGATCAGTAGTGTAATGTATGTACACAGTGACTACACCAGCAGAATAGTGAGTGCAGCTCTGGAGTATAATACAGGATGTAACTTGGGATCAGTAATGTAATGTATGTACACAGTGACAGGGAAACATCATACTTTGGGGGTGCTTTTCTGCAAAGGAGGCAGGATGACTGCACTGTATTGAAGGGAGGATTGATGGGGTCCTGTATTGCAATATTTTGGAGACCTAACCGGAGACCTAGCCAGTCTCCAGACCTGAACCCAATAGAAAATTTTTGGAGGGAGCTAAAATTCAATGTTGCTCAGCGACAGCCCCGAATCCTGAAAGGACTGGAGAAGACCTGTATGGAAGAGGTGGCCAAAATCCCTGCTGCAGTATGTGCAAACTTGGTCAAGAACTACAGGAAACGTTTGACCTCTCTAGCAGCAAACAAAGGTTTCTGCACCAAATATTAAGTTCTGTTTTTCTATTGTATCAAACACTTATTTCATGCAGTAAAATTCAAAATAATTATGTAACAATCATACAATGTGATTTTCTGGATTTTGTTTTTAGATTCTGCCTCTCACAGGTGAAGTGTAAATATGATAAAAAATTACAGACCTCTCCATTCTTTGTAGGTGGGAAAACTTCCAAAATCATCAGTGTATCAAATACTTATTTTCCCCATTCTCTATCTCTATCTATCTATCTATCTATCTATCTATCTATAGAGTTGAGCGAAACAGGTCGGTCAGATTCAAAAGTCGCCGACTTTCGCCAAAGTCGGGTTTCATGAAACGAAACCCGACCACAATGTGAAGTTGGCCATGCGGTCGGCGACCCAAGCGCCAAAGTCGGGTTTCGCCCAATGCTTGCATGTGACTTTTTTCAGCCAATAAGAGAAGCAGAGCGTAGCTGGAGTGGAAGAGAGAGAGGGAGAGGGAGAGAGAAGAGAGAGAGAGAAAAGAGAGAGAAGAGAGAGAGATTTTGCCGCCTCTAGGGTTAAAATTCATGCCAGGTGTTTACAATCCTCCACTCACTGCCGACTTTTCTCCCCATTGACTTGCATTGGGTTTTGTGTTTCCCGACTTTTCCCGACTTTTCCCTATAGTCGGCCGATTTCTTTCGACTCGACTTTTGAGAAAGTCGGGTTTCATGAAACCCGACTCGACCCTAAAAAAGGCAAAGTCGCTCATCTCTATCTATCTACTATCTATAATTCTCTCTAACTATCTCATATGTATCTATTGATTTGTCCATCTATCCCCTTCTGTGTTCTTTATTAAACTCTATTAATCCATTATGCCACAAACAAGTGACTCAATAATCCCTTTTTCTCTGGTTTCTCACTTATTCGAGGATGACGCTGAGGGCTCTCAGTTAACTTCTTTCCTGTAATCAAATCTTGATTGAATCTTAATTGTGTTTCCGTGTTTTTCTTCTATTTCTTTGTTTCTTGATCTCATCTTCCTTGACATTCGTTATGTGATCACTGCAGTAATAAGTGTTCCATCTAATTTCTATGAAAATTGTCGAATATCCTCTTGTGGCACCCCCAGGAGTATGGTCGCAACATTGGCATTGCCTTCCTCCAGGGAGGGTGATGTCATGCTTGGAAGCAGGGAAGGGTCTCTCTCACAGTTAACCTATACATGCAACACAGTTCCACTCCAGGCCAGCAGGGGGGACGCTGAACCGGAATTGAAGGGAGACGTGCTCTCTGAGAGCCAAGAGGAAGGAGTGGTCAGTTAGCGTGAGGAGGGCCACGTGTGTAGACGTGTGGAGAGAAGCTGGAGGTTGAGCTGAGGAAAGAGAGCTCCCTCCAAGTGAGAGCCCATGATCTGGAGCCTGGTCTCCACGGTTGTATGGATACTGAAGGTCCTGCAACAGAAACCAGAGGAATAGGAAGCTGTAAATGTTCTATTCCCAGCTAAGAATCGGAGGCACAACAGCGACGGGTGAGCCAAGAGAGATAGAGGTCTACAGCTGTCTGCCATACGAGGTAGTTTAAGAGACGATAAGAAGGAGGAACTTCAGTGTAACACTGTACTGCATGTACCTCAAGCCATCACTAGGAAGGAGACTACAGAACCCATCTGATAGAGAGAATCCCTGAATTGCTTCCAGGCTAGCCTGCTCCGGTACCATCTGTAATCAGGACTGCTATGAATGGGTCACCGAGGAGAAAAAAGCAAAACAAGCTAAGTCACAGAAAACCAGAGAGGTTGATAACTATGCAGATTGCAGATCCCTGATCTTACCACACAACTAGCAGTAGCCGTGGAGCGTACCTACGATGTTCGTAGACGCTTTGTCACAGCCGGAGGACTAAATAAGCTTAAAGCAAGAAAATGGGAAAACTAACTGCCCCAGAGCAGATCCCAAAGGAATAGATAGCCCCCACACATGTATTGATGGTGAAACAAGATGAAGGCACAAACACAGGAAGGAAAATAGGCTGAGCAAACGATGGGGCCCAAACTAACTAGAGAGGAAAGGAAAGACACTGTCTGCAACCTGCAAAAAACCCTACAAAAATAATGTCCAACACTTCTGATAGCAAAATTAACCCTGACGTCACTAGACTTCTCCCACTATATCAGCACTCTGAAATATTCTGAGACAGAGCAAAAAGAGACCAAACTAGTAAGGGACAAAAAGCAAATTAGCAAAATACTGATAAATAAGAGTGGAAATTCAGCACAGCCCCCAGCCGGGGCTGGCTGACCACACCAAAAAATTGAATAGACCAACAAAATCAAGTGTGAACATTAGCAGAAAAACTTAGCTTTAGATGACTGGAACAGAGCTGAAAACCAAGAGCTGACAAGCCAGAAGGAATCACCAGCAACTGAATAGGGCGTCGGCTGTCTTAAATCCAATCTGAGACTCCTGAGGTCCAATCGTCATCCTCATTCTCAGGTGGCAGATCTCCACCGATCAAATCAGCTTCACTACCTCCTGTTACCACCAGAGGGAGTCTGGAAGGAGAACTCACAACTGGTGAACCAGAGAATGAACTCACAACAGTACCCCCCCTTGAGGAGGGGTCACTGAACCCTCATCCATGCCACCAGGCCGATCAGGATGGGCCCGGTGAAAAGTACGAACCAATCTATTAGCATGAATATCGGAGGCAGAGACCCAAGAATTATCCTCCTGACCATAACCCTCTCATTTGACCAAATCCTGGAGTCTCTGTCTAACCAAACGAGAATCCAATATTTTCTCTACCTCATATTCCACATTGCCTTCAACCAACACAGGGTCAGGAGGTGCTGCCATAGGAACCATTGGCTGAACAAACCTCTTCAACAGAGATTTGTGAAATACGTTATGGATCTTGAACGTAACTGGAAGAGCCAATCGAAACGAAACAGGCTTAAGAATTTCCAAAATCTTATAAGGACCAATAAATCTTGGCTTAAATTTAGGAGATGCAACCTTCATAGGAAAATTCTTAGATGACAACTAAACCATATCACCCACTTTAAACCGGGGACCAATGGTCCTATGCCGGTTGGAAAATCGCTGGGCCTTTTCCTGAGAGAGTGACAACTTATCCACCACTTGGTCCCATATCTGCTGCATTCTCACAACCACAGTGTCCACACCTGGGCAGGACGAAGATTCCACTTGCCCTGAAGAGAATCGAGCATGAAACCCAAAATTACAGAAAAAGGGTGACATCAAAGTGGCAGAACTAGCTCTATTGTTCAGTGCAAATTCAGCTAAGGGCAAAAATGAGACCCAATCATCCTGATCAGCAGATATAAAACAACTCAAATAAGACTCCAAGGTCTGGTTTGTTCTTTCAGTCTGTCCATTGGTCAGGGGATGAAACGCGGAGGAGAAGGATAACTGAATTCCCAGATTGGAACAAAAGGCTTTCCAGAATCTGGACACAAACTGGACTCCTCTGTCGGACACAATGTTCTCAGGAATCCCATGTAATTGAACCACCTGTTGTAAAAACAAGGGCACCAACTCAGCGGAAGATGGCAACTTTGGGAGTGGTACAAGATGGACCATCTTCGAAAATCTATCACAAATCACCCAGATAACAGTCATTCTCTGAGAGACAGGAAGATCAGAAATAAAATCCATTGAGATATGGGTCCATGGCCTCTTGGGAACCGGCAAGGGCATCAGCAACCCACTAGAACGAGAACAGTGTTTAGACCGAGAACAAATCCCACAGGACTGTACAAAATTCATGACGTCACGAAATAAGGCAGGCCACCAAAAAGAGCGACTCACCAAATCTCTGGTACCAAAAATACCTGGATGACCAGCCAATGCGGAGCAATGAATTTCAGACATCACTCTCTTTCTCCACTGGTCAGGAACATACAATTTTCCCATAGGGCAACGCTCAGGTTTATACTCCTGAAATTCCTCCAGGGCACGTCTCAAATCGGGCGAAATGGCAGAAAGAACTACCCCCTCACCTAGGATGGTAGTAGGCTCGGTCACACTAAGAGAATCGGCAATGAAACTCCTAGAAAGGGCGTCTGCCTTAACATTCTTAGTGCCCGGAAGAAAAGAGACCACAAAATTAAAACGGGTGAAAAACAAGGCCCATCTAGCCTGTCTAGGATTCAAGCGATTGGCCGACTCCAGATAAATCAAATTCTTGTGATCGGTGAGGACCACAACTTGATGTCTAGCTCCCTCCAACCAATGTCTCCACTCCTCAAATGCCCACTTCATGGCCAACAATTCCCGATTCCCCACGTCATAGTTGCGTTCAGATGGGGAGAACTTTCGAGAAAAAAAGGCACTGGGATTCATCTTAGAAGTCACAGGGTCTTTTTGGGACAAAACAACTCCTGCACCATTCTCAGAAGCATCTACCTCCACCTGAAATGGAAGTGAGACATCAGGTTGCCGTAAAACTGGAGCTAAAGTAAATCTCTGCTTAAGCTCCTGAAATGCTGAGACAGCCTCAGGAGACCAATTCAGCACATCATCGCCCTTCTTGGTCAGATCAGTCAGTGGTTTGACAATACCAGAAAAATTACCTATAAATTTACGATAGAAATTAGCAAAACCCAAAAACTTCTGGAGAGCCTTCAAAGAAGTAGGCTGAACCTAATCATAAATGGCCTGTACCATGGCCGGGTCCATTTCAATAGTCGATGGAGATAAGATAAATCCCGAAAATGAAATCCTCTGTACACCAAAGAGGCATTTCGATCCCTTAACAAACAGGGAATTCTCCCTCAAAATCCGGAACACAGTCCGGACGTGTTCCACATGAGAATCCCAATCACTAGGAAAGATCAAAATATCATCCAGATAGATGATCAAAAACTTATCCACAAAGTCCCGGAAAATATCATTCATAAAGGACTGGAAGACAGAAGGGACATTAGTGAGCCCAAAAGGCATCACCAGGTACTCAAAATGTCCATCCGGAGTATTAAACGCCGTCTTCCATTCATCCCCGTGCTTGATGCGAATAAGATTATACGCCCCCCTGAGGTCAAGCTTAGTAAACCAGCAGGCACTCTTAACTCTGGAGAATAAATCAGACATCAGAGGTAACGGGTACTGATATTTAACCGTCATCTTGTTAAGGGAATGATAATCAATACACGGTCTTAAGTAACCATCTTTCTTGGCCACAAAAAAAAAGCCAGCACCTAAAGGTGACGAGGATGGTCTAATATGACCCTTCTCCAACGACTCCTTAATATAGGATTGCATAGCATCATGTTCGGGTACAGATAAGTTGAAAAGCCGACCCTTGGGAAATTTACACCCAGGCATCAACTCAATTGCACAGTCATAACTCCTATGAGGAGGCAAAGACGCAGACTTGCTCTCACTAAATACATCAGAAAAATTGGCTAGATAATCAGGAATATCATGAGACTGAGGAGAGGTGGAGAAAACAGGAGCGTCCCTAAGAACAAACTGACAACCCCAACTCACCACAGACCAAGATTTCCAATCCAAAACTGGATTATGGATTTGCAACCAGGGAAAACCCAGAACAATGGTATCATGCAAATTATGCAGCACCAAAAATGTACAATTTTCTTGGTGGTCTGGGGCAACTCGCATTATCACCTGGGTCCAAAACTGAGGTTTATTCTGCGCCAAAGGAGTAGCATCAATACCCCTCAAAGGAATAGGCGTCCGCAGAGGCGTCATAGGAAACCCACAACGTTTAGCAAAGTCCAAATCCATCAGATTCAACGCTGCTCCTGAATCCACAAAAGCCTTCGTGGAAAACGTGGACAAGGAGCAGATCAGAGTAATTGCCAAAAGAAACTTAGGTTGTATACTGCCCACAGCAAATGTGTGTGCAAAACATCTCTCTCGTTTTGGGCAGACAGAAATAGTATGAGAGACGTCTCCACAGAAAAAACACAGCTCATTACGCCTTCTAAACTCCCGATGTTGAGCCCTAGACAAAACCCCATCACTTGCATAGGTTCAGACGTTTGTTCAAAAGGTGGCAGCGCCTCCCGTGTATTTTTACGCTCATGTAAATGCCGATCAACTTGAATGGCTAATGACATAGAATCATCCAGCCCAGCGGGAACAGGAAATCCCACCATAACATCTTTTATGGTTTCTGATAAACCCTTCCGAAAGAGAGCTGCCAATGCACTATCATTCCATGTAGTAAGGACCGCCCACTTTCGGAATTTTTGACAGTATAACTCTGCAGAATCCTGACCCTGGTTTAATGCCAACAGGGTTCTTTCAGCTTGATCAACAGCATTAGGTTCATCATACAACAACCCCAAGGCTTGAAAAAAATGCATCCACATTAGTCAGAATAGGATTTTCAGGTGTCAGAGAAAACGCCCAATCCTGGGGATCGCCGTGCAGCAAGGAGATGACAATTTTAACCTGCTGCACAGAGCTCCCTGATGAGTTAGGCTTCAAGGCCAGAAATAATTTACAATTATTCTTAAAATTCAGAAATTTAGACCGATCCCCAGAAAACACATCAGGAGTAGGGATCTTAGGTTCAGCAGCATGTTACTGAATGAGGTAGGTGGAAATTCCCTGCACTTCAGCAGCCAGCTGCTCCACATGATCAGACAATTGCTTAATCTCCATTAGGAAAAAGAAAAAAAAAATCCTCCTACGGCCCCAGAGAAAAAAGAGGAAAAAAAAATAATTCTGACACTTTTTTTTCTTTAACAACTTTTTCCTGCTTTTGAGTACCCTAGAATCTGCGGTATGGCTGGTGATTCTGTTATGAATGTGTCACCGAGGAGAAAAAAAGCAAAACAAGCTAAGTCACAGAAAACCAGAGAGGTTGGTAACTATGCAGATTGCAGATCCCTGATCCTACCACACAACTAGCAGCAGCTGTGGTGCGTACCTACGATGTTCCTAGACTCTTCGTCACAGCCGGTGGACTAAATAAGCCTGAAGCATGAAAAGGGGAAAGCTAACTGTGGGGCAGCAGGTCATAACAGCCAGAGGGCCAGCAGGTCATAACAGCCAGAGGAGCATTTACTAAGCACTAAAAGCGCTGGTGGTAAAGGGTGAATTACTCTGGCATTGCAGCAGTAAAAGTGTCATTTTTTGCTGACTTTGGAGAAACTGCCTGATATATGTTCAGATATTTACATCACTCTTTTTTCATTGGTTATCTGCAAACAGATGAAAATGTTGAAATTTTGCTAATAAACGTAGTGTTTTTTTTCTGGGAAAGCATATGGAAGTATTATTTAGACAGTAGGTGGAACTGATTTTTAGGCAATGCCCTTTATGGCACTTTTTATGAGGCAGGAGTGCTCTGGATATTTGTGTACTGTATATATAAAAAAACTGTGGATGGTGCATAAAACCAAAGTTCTGAGTTCTAGGACATATCCAGCTGGACTTTAGATGCCCCAAGTTGCCCCCCCCCCCCTCATCTGTTGAAATGAATGGGACTGAGTTGTAATTCTGCACACAAACTGTGTACAAAGGTGGTGCTGTTTTTGGAAAAAAAAAGCCATCTTGCTCTATTCCCGGACAACCTCTTTAAATATTGTCTTGATGAATTATTATTAGGATTGTTTGGAAATCTTTGGTTTTAAGCCAGAATTGGTTGTGATGGTGTAAATGAGAGCGATATGGCGGCTTAGAAGGTCCAGATAACCTCCATAGTGCATATTGATGAGGGGATTGACTCAGTGACTTTGGTTTCTGATTGGGTAATCTGTTCACCATTGCAAGGCAGATAAAAATGTGTTCACCCTAACGGAGGCGCCGCTTATCTCCGTGCGGCAGAGAGATTGATCCAGGATCTTCTGCTCAGTCAGGGACAAGGACTGAGAGATTCATTTACCTTTGGATTATCCTGATGAATGGAAATAGATGTAAGATCCTGCAGATACAATGTAACAGCGAGAAAATCTACAGAAACAGCAAAATGTTAATCCTGAGCCTTAAAGCTGAGACTCAGCAGAATAAGAAAGTGAGAATAAGATTTCCATAAATCTAAATTATGATATAAGACCTGGATGATAGAGCAGAGACGAGCGTCAGTACATAGATGCAGGCACCGCTTATCACATCCTACATAAGCCGGGACTAATACTGTATGTGGTGAGCCTTCTCCCTGTACAAGAGGTTCTTCAGCAGCTCCAGTGTTTATTATATGACATAATGTCTGCCACCACTGCTTCAAGACATCATAATACAGACCTCAGCTGCTGCAGAATCTCATTATACACCTCAGCTGCTGCAGAACCTCATAACATTCCTCAGCTGCTGCAGAACCTCATAATACACCTCAGCTGCTGAAGAACCTCATAACATTCCTCAGCTGCTGCAGAACCTCACAACATTCCTCAGCTGCTGCAGAACCTCATAACATTCCTCAGCTGCTGCAGAACCTCATAACACACCTCAGCTGCTGCAGAACATCATAACACACCTCAACTACTGCAGAACCTCATAATACACCTCCGCTGCTGGAGAACCTCATAACACACCTCAGCTGCTGCAGAACCTCATAATACACCTCAGCTGCTGCAGAACCTCATAACACACCTCAGCTGCTGCAGAACATCATAACACACCTCAGCTACTGCAGAACCTCATAATACACCTCCGCTGCTGGAGAACCTCATAACACACCTCAGCTGCTGCAGAACCTCATAACATTCCTCAGCTGCTGCAGTACCTCATAATACACCTCAGCTGCTGCAGAACCTCATAACATTCCTCAGCTGCTGCAGAACCTCACAACATTCCTCAGCTGCTGCAGAACCTCATAACATTCCTCAGTTGCTGCAGAACCTCATAATACACCTCAGCTGCTGCAGAACCTCATAACACACCTCAGCTGCTGCAGAACATCATAACACACCTCAGCTACTGCAGAACCTCATAATACACCTCAGCTGCTGCAGAACCTCATAACATTCCTCAGTTGCTGCAGAACCTCATAATACACCTCAGCTGCTGCAGAACCTCATAACACACCTCAGCTGCTGCAGAACATCATAACACACCTCAGCTGCTGCAGAACCTCATAACATTCCTCAGTTGCTGCAGAACCTCATAACACACCTCAGCTGCTGCAGAACCTCATAATACACCTCAGCTGCTGCAGAACCTCATAACACACCTCAGCTGCTGCAGAACATCATAACACACCTCAGCTACTGCAGAACCTCATAATACACCTCCGCTGCTGGAGAACCTCATAACACACCTCAGCTGCTGCAGAACCTCATAACATTCCTCAGCTGCTGCAGAACCTCATAATACACCTCAGCTGCTGCAGAACCTCATAACATTCCTCAGCTGCTGCAGAACCTCATAACACACCTCAGCTGCTGCAGAACCTCATAATACACCTCAGCTGCTGCAGAACCTCATAACACACCTCAGCTGCTGCAGAACATCATAACACACCTCAGCTACTGCAGAACCTCATAATACACCTCCGCTGCTGGAGAACCTCATAACATTCCTCAGTTGCTGCAGAACCTCATAACATTCCTCAGCTGCTGCAGAACCTCATAATACACCTCAGCTGCTGCAGAACCTCATAACACACCTCAGCTGCTGCAGAACATCATAACACACCTCAGCTGCTGCAGAACCTCATAACATTCCTCAGTTGCTGCAGAACCTCATAACACACCTCAGCTGCTGCAGAACCTCATAATACACCTCAGCTGCTGCAGAACCTCATAACACACCTCAGCTGCTGCAGAACATCATAACACACCTCAGCTACTGCAGAACCTCATAATACACCTCCGCTGCTGGAGAACCTCATAACACACCTCAGCTGCTGCAGAACCTCATAACATTCCTCAGCTGCTGCAGAACCTCATAATACACCTCAGCTGCTGCAGAACCTCATAACATTCCTCAGCTGCTGCAGAACCTCATAACACACCTCAGCTGCTGCAGAACCTCATAATACACCTCAGCTGCTGCAGAACCTCATAACACACCTCAGCTGCTGCAGAACATCATAACACACCTCAGCTACTGCAGAACCTCATAATACACCTCCGCTGCTGGAGAACCTCATAACATTCCTCAGTTGCTGCAGAACCTCATAACATTCCTCAGCTGCTGCAGAACCTCATAATACACCTCAGCTGCTGCAGAACCTCATAACATTCCTCAGCTGCTGCAGAACCTCATAACACACCTCAGCTGCTGCAGAACCTCATAATACACCTCAGCTGCTGCAGAACCTCATAACACACCTCAGCTGCTGCAGAACATCATAACACACCTCAGCTACTGCAGAACCTCATAATACACCTCCGCTGCTGGAGAACCTCATAACACACCTCAGCTGCTGCAGAACCTCATAACATTCCTCAGCTGCTGCAGAACCTCATAATACACCTCAACTGCTGCAGAACCTCATAACATTCCTCAGCTGCTGCAGAACCTCATAATACACCTCAGCTGCTGCAGAACCTCATAACACACCTCAGCTGCTGCAGAACATCATAACACACCTCAGCTGCTGCAGAACCTCATAACATTCCTCAGTTGCTGCAGAACCTCATAACACACCTCAGCTGCTGCAGAACCTCATAATACACCTCAGCTGCTGCAGAACCTCATAACACACCTCAGCTGCTGCAGAACATCATAACACACCTCAGCTACTGCAGAACCTCATAATACACCTCCGCTGCTGGAGAACCTCATAACACACCTCAGCTGCTGCAGAACCTCATAACATTCCTCAGCTGCTGCAGAACCTCATAATACACCTCAGCTGCTGCAGAACCTCATAACATTCCTCAGCTGCTGCAGAACCTCATAACACACCTCAGCTGCTGCAGAACCTCATAATACACCTCAGCTGCTGCAGAACCTCATAACACACCTCAGCTGCTGCAGAACATCATAACACACCTCAGCTACTGCAGAACCTCATAATACACCTCCGCTGCTGGAGAACCTCATAACATTCCTCAGTTGCTGCAGAACCTCATAACATTCCTCAGCTGCTGCAGAACCTCATAATACACCTCAGCTGCTGCAGAACCTCATAACATTCCTCAGCTGCTGCAGAACCTCATAACACACCTCAGCTGCTGCAGAACCTCATAATACACCTCAGCTGCTGCAGAACCTCATAACACACCTCAGCTGCTGCAGAACATCATAACACACCTCAGCTACTGCAGAACCTCATAATACACCTCCGCTGCTGGAGAACCTCATAACACACCTCAGCTGCTGCAGAACCTCATAACATTCCTCAGCTGCTGCAGAACCTCATAATACACCTCAGCTGCTGCAGAACCTCATAACATTCCTCAGCTGCTGCAGAACCTCACAACATTCCTCAGCTGCTGCAGAACCTCATAACATTCCTCAGTTGCTGCAGAACCTCATAATACACCTCAGCTGCTGCAGAACCTCATAACACACCTCAGCTACTGCAGAATCTCATAATACACCTCCGCTGCTGGAGAACCTCATAACACACCTCAGCTGCTGCAGAACCTCATAACACACTTGATCTGCTGTAGAACCTCATAACACACCTCAGCTGCTACAGAACCTCATGATATACCTCAGCTACTGCAGAACATCATAATACACCTCTGCTACAGAACTTCATTATATACCTCAGCTGCTGCAGAACCTCATAATATATCTCAGCTTTTGCAGAACTTCATCATACACCTCAGCTGCTGCAGAACATCATCATACACCTCAGCTGCTGCAGAACCTCATAATACACCCCAGCTGCTGCAAAACCTCAACATATACAAGTCAGCATCTGAAAAACGTTGAAGTGTGTACACGTAACCTAATACAGATTTCAATTGCTGCGTAACATTATAATGCAGAAAGTACACATCTTAGCTGCTGCAGAACCTCATTAAAAGTATGTGGCGATAGATATCCTACTTCAGACTATTTACTACATAGCGATGTCCTGCATCTATGATGCATCGGCAGTGTCACAGAGGGTTAATCCTCATTACGCTGCAGTGCAGTCGAGCATTTTCCTATATGTGGTGCAGATTTGGGGGCAGTGGATCTCGTACAGGACGGACCCCCCTATTAGTACATGACCTCTTCTGTATTTATACACTTAGTCATGTTGACAGTGCACAGTCCCCCGAGACGCTCTGATCCCACTCCCCCAAATTTCCATTCATTTATTTGTTTTTCCGCAGCGTCAATGTGCGCTCAGTTTGGGGATAATGCGCTCAGTGTGTAGCAGGGTTACATTATGACGGCTGAAATTACTTCCAGGAGTGAATACATTCCTCACAGAGGGAAAAGGTCACTGACTCCTGATGTCTCTATGTCTGTTACACTGTGGCAGGCCGGGATACACCGCAGTGTGTTCTATACCATAGCGTGTGCTACACCGTATTATGTTCTATACCAAAGTATGTTCTACATCGTAGTATGTTCTATACCGTAGTGTGTTCCATTCCGTAGTATGTTCTACGCCGAAGTATGTTCTATACCGTAGTGTTCTACACCGAAGTATGTTCTACACCGTAGTATTTTCTACACCGAAGTATGTTCTATACCGTAGTATGTTCTATACCGTAGTGTTCTACACCGTAGTATGTTCTATACCGTTGTATGTTCTACACCGTACTATTTTCTACACCGAAGTATGTTCTATACCGTAGTGTGTTCCATTCCATAGTATGTTCTACACCGAAGTATGTTCTACACTGTAGTATGCTCTACGCCGAAGTATGTTCTACACCGTAGTATTTTCTACACCGAAGTATGTTCTATACCGTAGTGTTCTACACCGTAGTATGTTCTATACCGTAGTATGTTCTACACCGTACTATTTTCTACACCGAAGTATGTTCTATACCGTAGTGTGTTCCATTCCGTAGTATGTTCTACACCGAAGTATGTTCTACACTGTAGTATGCTCTACGCCGAAGTATGTTCTATACCGTAGTGTTCTACACCGTAGTATGTTCTATACCGTAGTATGTTCTACACCGTACTATTCTCTACACCGAAGTATGTTCTATACCGTAGTGTGTTCCATTCCGTAGTAGGTTCTACACCGAAGTATGTTCTACACCGTAGTATTTTCTACACCGAAGTATGTTCTATACCGTAGTGTTCTACACCGTAGTATGTTCTACACTGTAGTATGTTCCATACCGTAGTATGTTCTATACCGTAGTATTTTCTACACCGAAGTATGTTCTATACCGTAGTATTTTCTACACCGTAGTAGGTTCTATACCGTAGTATGTTCTACACCGTAGTATTTTCTACACCGAAGTATGTTCTATACCGTAGTATTTTCTACACCGTAGTAGGTTCTATACCGTAGTATGTTCTACACCGTAGTATTTCCTACACCGTAGTAGGTTCTATACCGTAGTGTTCTACACCGTAGTATGTTCTACACTGTAGTATGTTCCATACCGTAGTATGTTCTACACCGAAGTATGTTCTATACCGTAGTATTTTCTACACCGAAGTATGTTCTATACCGTAGTGTTCTACACCAAAGTATGTTTTACACTGTTGCATGTTCTACACGGTACTATGTTGTAACATAGTAGTATAGTTTTGAAGGCTGAAGCTTCCTTTAGACCTTATGTCCATCTAGTTCAGCCTATTTTTAGTGCAGCTGTTCTGCATTGTTGATCCTGGGGAAGGCAAAAAACCCACAAAAAAAGGCAAAAAAAAGCCAATTTTCTCCATAGGGAACAAAAATTCCCTCCCCTAATTTAGGCTACTTTCACACTTGCGTTTTTTTGCAGCGCATTTTTTGCACACACAAATGCATGAAAAAACAGCATCATGCGATTGTGTGTGTTTTTTTGCGGGTTTTGGTGCATTTAAAAAAAAAAGCATGCTTTTTTTGCGAATACGTGCGCATTATAATGCGCACATATGTGCACCCATAGACTTTAATGGGTGTTTTGCTGTAAAAAAAACGCATTGTATGCGCATGCGTTATTTTGGGGCAAGTCGGACGCACAAAAAATGCAACAGGATGCATTTTGTGTGCCCGAGCGCACACTACAAAAAAACGCATGCGCATACAAACGCGTACGTGCGCATATGTATGCGCACATATGCGCACCCATGTGAAAGTATAGGGGAAAAAACACATGCTTTTTTTGCGCTAAAAAGCAGCACAAAAACGCAAGTGTGAAACCAGCCTAAGCTGGGTCAACCATCTACCTACAGTCATGGCCAAAAGTATTGACACCCCTGCAATTCTGTCAGATAATACTCAGTTTCTTCCTGAAAATGATTGCAAACACAAATTCTTTGTTATTATTATCTTCATTTAATTTGTCTTAAATGAAAAAACACAAAAAGAATTGTCCTAAAGCCAAATTGGATATAATTCCACACCAAACATAAAAGAGGGTGGACAAAAGTATTGGCACTGTTCGAAAAATCATGTGATGCGTCTCTAATTTGTGTAATTAGCAGCACCTGTAACTTACCTGTGGCACCTAACAGGTGTTGGCAATAACTAAATCACACTTGCAGCCAGGTGACATGGATTAAAGTTGACTCAACCTCTGTCCTGTGTCCTTGTGTGTACCACATTGAGCATGGAGAAAAGAAAGAAGACCAAAGAACTGTCTGAGGACTTGAGAAACCAAATTGTGAGGAAGCATGAGCAATCTCAAGGCTACAAGTCCATCTCCAAAGACCTGAATGTTCCTGTGTCTACCGTGCGCAGTGTCATCAAGAAGTGTAAAGCCCATGGCACTGTGGCTAACCTCCCTAGATGTGGACGGAAAAGAAAAATTGACAAGAGATTTCAATGCAAGATTGTGCGGATGTTGGATAAAGAACCTCCACTAACATCCAAACAAGTTCAAGCTGCCCTGCAGTCCGAGGGTACAACAGTGTCAACCCGTACTATCCGTCAGCGTCTGAATGAAAAGGGACTGTATGGTAGGAGACCCAGGAAGACCCCACTTCTTACCCCGAGACATAAAAAAGCCAGGCTGGAGTTTGCCAAAACTTACCTGAAAAAGCCTAAAACATTTTGGAAGAATGTTCTCTGGTCAGATGAGACAAAAGTAGAGCTTTTAGGGCAAAAGCATCAACATAGAGTTTACAGGAGAAAAAAGAGGCATTCAAAGAAAAGTACACGGTCCCTACAGTCAAACATGGCGGAGGTTCCCTGATGTTTTGGGGTTGCTTTGCAGCCTCTGGCACTGGACTGCTTGACCGTGTGCATGGCATTATGAAGTCAGAAGACTACCAACAAATTTTGCAGCATAATGTAGGGCCCAGTGTGAGAAAGCTGGGTCTCCCTCAGAGGTCATGGGTCTTCCAGCAGGACAATGACCCAAAACACACTTCAAAAAGCACTAGAAAATGGTTTGAGAGAAAGCACTGGAGACTTCTAAGGTGGCCAGCAATGAGTCCAGACCTGAATCCCATAGAACACCTGTGGAGAGATCTAAAAATGGCAGTTTGGAGAAGGCACCCTTCAAATATCAGGGACCTGGAGCAGTTTGCCAAAGAAGAATGGTCTAAAATTCCAGCAGAGCATTGTAAGAAACTCATTGATGGTTACCGGAAGCGGTTGGTCGCAGTTATTTTGGCTAAAGGTTGTGCAATCAAGTATTAGGCTGAGGGTGCCAATACTTTTGTCCGGCCTATTTTTGGAGTTTTGTGTGAAATGATCAATGTTTTGCTTTTTGCTTCATTCTCTTTTGTGTTTTTTCATTTAAGACAAATTAAATGAAGATAATAATACCAAAGAATTTGTGTTTGCAATCATTTTCAGGAAGAAACTAAATATTATCTGACAGAATTGCAGGGGTGTCAATACTTTTGCCCATGACTGTATAATATTCTGTTATTCGTAACCTTCTATACTGTTACTCACAAGAAAAGCCCCCATTGCTTTCTTACATTCATTCAGTGAGTCGGCCATTACCACTTCCTCAGAAGAGAATTCCAGAGCCTCACTGCTCTTACCGTGAAGAACCCTCTTCTATGCTGGTGCAGAAATTGTCTTTCCTCCAAACGAAGAGAATGCCCCCTTGTTCTTGTCACAGTCCTTGGTACAAACAGTAGTGTATCAGGCTATGTTCACATTACACAGCGCTCTCCAATGACTATGTCTTATACCCAAGGACCGAATTCACAGATGAGTTCATTCACTGCAATGAGGCAACGTCAGGGTCCTTTTGTTGTAGGACACAACAAGAAAGCCGTCAGCTTGTTGCATCATGTAAGACTGTAACCATCAAGCCGGTTGCCTCATTGAGGATCACACACTGCCGTATACTGCACTATCCTCTACACATACAGCCGCAGGAGGAATAGGAATATTTTGCATGATTATACGTACACCTAATACAGTCATCAAATAGCGCCACTATACAATGAGTTAATATCACTAGGCCAACATTCACCAATAATACCCCTGCATAGAGGACAAATAATACTGCCAGACAATGACCACATATTACCCCCACATAATGAACACCACCAGACTAATCAACACCCAAACGGCTGCACCAAGGCCAGTAATACCACCATATAGGGCTAATATAGGCATGGATACCAGTTCTGCACTGTCGCTCTGTAGACCGTGGAAGTATATAACTTACAGACAAATCCCATGACCGGTGATGTCGTCTCTGATCATAGTCAGTCACTTTCTCTTTTCTTCTTCATCTGGCCCAGGTCACCATGACCATTTCTGCCATTCATCATCTGTCTCTGCAGAATACAACGCACAGAGAACTTTGACTCATCGCTTTTCTGCTTCCAGGTACTAATACTGCCTTACTCTGTGCCTCCAGATAGTAAAAGTGCCAACGTAAGGTGCAGGAGGATAGGCGACAAGAACACTGAGGCTGGATTATATTTCCACAACGCTTTACTTAGCTGAGATCAGAAAATTTTCAGTAAACATAAGGAATAATGAAAATAACAAGTGTAAGGCTGAAGTCTCCTACGATGGATGGGTTCTGAATAGGGGCAACAGGCCACAATGGCAATCATTCAATCAGTCTCTAAGATGATAATAGTGCCCCCTCTGAGCCTCCAGATAGTAATAGTGCCCCCTCTGTGTCTCCAGATAGTAAGTGTCCTCCTCTGTGTCTCCAGATAGTAAGTGTCCTCCTCTGTGTCTCCAGATAATAATAGTGCCCCCTCTGTGTCTCCAGATAGTAAGTGTCCTCCTCTGTGTCTCCAGATAGTAAGTGTCCTCCTCTGTGTCTCCAGATAGTAATAGTGCCCCCTCTGTGCCTCCAGATAGTAATAGTGCCCTCTCTGTGCATCCAGATAGTAATAGTGCCCCCTCTGTGTCTCCAGATAGTAATAGTGTCCTCCTCTGTGTGTCCAGATAATAATAGTGCCCCCTCTGTGCCTCCAGATAGTAATAGTGCCCCCTCTGTGCCTACAGATAGTAATAGTGCCCCCTCTGTGCATCCAGATAGTAATAGTGCCCCCTCTGTGTCTCCAGATAGTAATAGTGTCCTCCTCTGTGTGTCCAGATAATAATAGTGCCCCCTCTGTGCCTCCAGATAGTAATAGTGCCCCCTCTGTGCCTACAGATAGTAATAGTGCCCCCTCTGTGCATCCAGATAGTAATAGTGCCCCCTCTGTGTCTCCAGATAGTAATAGTGTCCTCCTCTGTGTGTCCAGAAAATAATAGTGTTCTCCTCTGTGTCTCCAGATAGTAATAGCGTCCTCCTCTGTGCCACCAGATAGTAATAGTGTCCTCCTCTGTGCCTCCAGATAGTAACAGTGTCCTCCTCTGTGTCTCCAGATAGTAATAGTGTCCTCCTCTGTGTCTCCAGATAGTAATATGGTCCTCCTCTGTGTGTCCAGATAGTAATAGTGTCCTCCTCTGTGTCTCCAGATAGTAATAGTGTCCTCCTCTGTGCCTCCAGATAGTAACAGTGTCCTCTTCTGTGTCTCCAGATAGTAATAGTGTCCTCCTCTGTGTCTCCAGATAGTAACAGTGTCCTCCTCTGTGTCTCCAGATAGTAATAGTGTCCTCCCCTGTGACTTCAGATAGTAATAGTGTCCTCCTCTGTGTCTCCAGATAGTAATAGTGTCCTCCTCTGTGTCTCCAGATAATAATAGTGTCCTCCTCTGTGTCTCCAGATAATAATAGTGTCCTCCTCTGTGTCTCCAGATAGTAAGTGTAAGGTACACCTGGGGTGGACCCGCTAGATCGTGGCAACGAACCTCCCGGGGGCGAGCTGACCAGGTGGACCACCCCCTATACAGGGAGCGTTTGGGGCAAGCCCGCGGGTAACTATTACCACGGCAGCTGGTACCCTGGGAGGTAACGACAGACAGACTGCTAGAGCCGAGTTGGGGATACAGGACTGACGGTACCGGCTGGGAACCACAGGACAGACAGCCACGGCTTAGAGACACGAGACAGGTGGATACGGCCTGGGAGACACAGAACTGGCGGCACGGCTAGGAGACACAGGATAGGCGGGCACGGCTGGGAGACACAGGATAGGCGGGCACGGCTGGGAGACACAGGATAGGCGGGCACGGCTGGGAGACACAGGATAGGCGGGCACGGCTGGAAGACACAGGACCTAGGAGAGAGGAAAATGGAGAGGTGAACGAGCAACGGATGGACAGGGCGCGAAGGCGTGCAAAGAGGACGGCCAGAATCACTAGGAAAGAACAGTGATACTCAGGCACCGCTGGCAGGGAGAGGCGGCCAGATATAGGGACTGGTAGGAGGACTTCCGGGTCGTGACCTAAAGGAGAGAGAGCAGGCACGCGTCCTCAGTAGGAGGAGGAGGGGGAGGCGCGCGCGTGCCCAGGCACAGTATGTGCGCGCGCCCGCCGAGCAGGAGGGGCGGGGGCGTGCACCCGGCGCGGTCCGGAAGACCGGACGAAGGGGACCGCCGGACGGAGAAGAGGAGCCGGGGAGGACCGTGGAGAAGACCGCGGATGCCGGCGCAGAGGGAAGCAGGATGCCGGAGGAAGGGTAAGCTGCGGCCGGGAGGAGGCAGAGAGAGGAGCGCGCGGCAGCCGCCGCGTGACAGTACCCCCCTCCTTACGCGCCCCCCTCCGCAGTCCGGAAAAGAATTTGGCCAAGATTCGAGGGGCCTGGATGTTCTCTTGGGGCTCCCAGGACCTCTCCTCGGGACCAAAGCCCTTCCAATCAACCAAGAAAAAGGTTCTCCCCTTTTGCTTCCTCATGGCCAAAATATCTTTAACCTCAAATACATCGTCTGCGGAGACAGGCGGAGGTGAGTGAGGGGCCTTAGAAAGGAAACGATTGAAGACGACTGGTTTTAGCAAGGACACATGAAAGGCATTAGGGATACGGAGAGAGGCAGGAAGCCGTAGTTTATAGGAGACATCATTAATACGGGACAAGATCTCAAAAGGTCCAATATAACGGGGACCCAGTTTATGGGAAGGGATCTTGAGGCGAATAAACTTGGAGGCCAGCCAAACTTTATCACCAGGGTGATATGGCGGAGCATCCAGGCGTCTTTTGTCGGCGTGTCTCTTAACTCTGTTACGTACCAACTCGAGAGCGGCCTTGGTCTCCTGCCAGATCCTGGAGAATTCCCCGGTCAGAAGGTCAGCCGCCGGTACACCCGAGGCAGGAGGAACCGGTAGAGGTACACCAGGATGTTGCCCATAGACGATAAAGAAAGGGGACTTGCCTGAAGACTCGCTGGCGTGGTTATTATAGGCGAACTCAGCCCACGGGAGAAGTTCAGCCCAGTCGTTCTGGTGGACATTGGAAAAATGCCGGAGGTAGTTCACCAAGCACTGATTTGTCCGTTCGGCCTGACCGTTGGACTGGGGGTGGTAAGATGAGGAGAAGTCGAGAGTGACATCCATTGATCTGCATAGGGCTCTCCAGAAGCGAGAGGTAAATTGGACTCCTCTGTCAGAAACAATATGTTGGGGCAGTCCATGAAGACGGAAGATGTGCTGAACAAAGATCTTCGCCAAGGCTGGGGCTGATGGCAAGCCGGAAAGGGGAACGAAGTGTGCCATCTTAGAAAACCTATCAACCACCACTAGGACGACTGTACAGTTGGCAGAGTGGGGTAGGTCCGTAATAAAGTCCATGGCAATGTGTTGCCAGGGGGACGAGGGTATAGGAAGCGGGTGTAGAAGCCCAGAAGGCAGCTGCCTAGGCACCTTGATCTTGGCACAGGAGAGACAGGAGGCGACGAAATCCCGGACATCCTGGGGAAGAGTCGGCCACCAGTAGTAGCGGGATATCAGGTGAAGTGTCTTCTTAAGCCCGAGATGGCCAGCCAGCTTGGAAGCATGTCCCCAGTGGAGGATTCGTCCTCGGTCCTTCTCCGGCACAAAAGTCTTGCCAGGTGGAGGTGAGAGAAGAGAAAGTGGTGCCACCGTGATGAGCCGGGATGGATCCAAGATATGCGTGGGTTCTTCTTCGACATCTGCGGGAAGGAAGGACCTGGACAAGGCGTCAGCTTTGAGGTTCTTGTTGCCTGGGCGAAAATGTAGATCAAAATCGAATCGAGCGAAGAACAGAGACCACCTGGCCTGGCGTGGGTTGAGTCTCTGCGCAGACCGAAGGTAAGCTAGATTCTTATGATCTGTGAAGATTGTGAAGGGATGTGCGGCGCCCTCCAATAAGTATCTCCACTCTTCTAGAGCTAACTTGATGGCCAGCAGTTCTCGGGGTCCTATGGAATAATTCCGCTCTGGGGTGGAAAAGGACTTGGAAAAGAAGCCGCACGTGACGAGTTTACCGGAAGAAGATTTTTGAGACAAAACCGCTCCGGCTCCAGTTGCAGATGCATCCACTTCGAGGACGAACGGTTTGTTGACCTCAGGACGATGGAGTACGGGAGCCGTGGTAAAAGCTCGTTTTAGAGATAGGAAGGCCTCCTCTGCTTCAGGGGTCCAGACGTGCGGGTTGGCTCCTTTACGAATCAAAGATGAGATAGAGCCGGCCAATGAGGAAAAATGAGGGATGAACTGCCGATAATAATTTGCGAAGCCGAGAAATCGCTGAACGGCTTTCACCCCTTGGGGACGTGGCCAGTTGAGCACGGCAGACACCTTCACCGGATCCATACGCAGGCCGAAGTCGGAGATGATATATCCCAAAAATGGAAGGGAGGACTGTTCAAAGACGCACTTCTCCAATTTGGCGTACAGGCGATTCTCCCTCAATCGGAACAGCACTCGGCGGACATCTCTTCTGTGGGTGGACAGATCGGGAGAGAAGATCAGGATATCGTCAAGGTATACAACCACACTGGAGTACAGAAGGTCTCGGAAGATGTCGTTCACGAATTCTTGAAAAACTGCGGGAGCGTTGCACAACCCGAAGGGCATGACGAGGTACTCGTAGTGTCCATCCCTGGTGTTGAAGGCGGTCTTCCATTCATCTCCGGAGCGAATACGGACAAGATTATAGGCTCCACGGAGATCCAATTTAGAGAAGATTCGCGCACCTCGCAGCCGGTCGAACAGCTCGGGGATGAGAGGCAGAGGATATCTGTTCTTGATGGTAATCTGGTTAAGACCTCGATAGTCAATACAGGGGCGGAGAGACCCATCCTTTTTCTTAACAAAAAAGAAGCCAGCCCCAGCGGGAGAAGAAGACTTTCGGATGAAGCCTTTGGCCAAATTCTCTTGTACATATTCAGACATGGCCTGGGACTCGAGTGGACTCAACGGATAGATTTGCCCCCGGGGCGGAGTCGAGCCGGGTACAAGCTCGATGGGGCAATCATATTGCCGGTGCGGTGGAAGAGCCTCTGCCTCTTTCTTATCAAAGACATCTGAAAAAGCCCAATAGGCCGAGGGCAAATCCGCAGGACCCGAGACAGGAGACGAGCATTTGAGGGGTTGTACTGGACGAAGACATCTAGTCTGGCAAACGCAGCCCCAGCGAAGGATGTCTCCGGTCCGCCAATCCAGGACAGGTTCATGCATCCTCAACCACGGAAGGCCCAGGAGCAAGGTGTGGGATAGAGACGGCAGCACGAAGAAGGTTATTCTCTCACGGTGCAGGACCCCGATCTGTAATTCCAGCTCTTCAGTGACCAACGTTACGGTCTCGCGCAAGGGAATCCCGTCGACTGAGGCTAACTGCCGGGGAACCTCCAAGGACCTAACAGGTATCCCCAATCTCTTCACCGCCTCGAGTTGGATGAAATTACCAGCAGCCCCTGAGTCAATATAGGCTAGCTCCGAGAAACGTTTGGATCCCTGGATAAACAAAACAGGAAGGGTCAAAGGTAGAGAGGTGTCGAAGGCACCTAGGGAGGCCTCTCTTACCTGTCCTAGGCGGAGGAGTTTCCCGGCCTCACAGGGCAGGAACGTAGAAGGTGGGAGGCACTGCCACAATAGAGACAGAGACCATGAGTGAGTCTCTCCAGGCAGCGTAGCTCTGCGGGCCTGAGTCGGTCAACCTGCATGGGTTCAGGGGCTGACGCCGAGGTGGAAGGCCGAGCGCGGGGAGGACTGCGCATCGGAGGAGAGAACCGAGTGGGTCTTCTCTCCCTGACGGCCTCGCGGGAACGCTCCCGGAAACGCAGGTCAATTCGCGTTGCCAGCGAGATGAGATCTTCCAAAGACGTAGGTGTATCCCTGCCTGCCAACTCATCTTTGATTCGGGGCGACAAGCCACACCAAAAAGCCCCTACTAAAGCCTCATTGTTCCATCCTAGTTCAGAAGACAACGTACGGAACTGGATGGCGTACTGTCCCACAGAGAGAGCACCCTGGCGAAGGCAAAATAAGGACTCGGTAGCGGAGACCAGACGCCCGGGCTCATCAAAGACCTTGCGGAATGTCTCCAAGAAGGTTGCGAGCTGGGAGACTATCGGGTCATCTCGCTCCCACAAAGGATTCACCCAAGCCAATGCCTCACCCTCTAAGTGGGAAATCATAAAGGCCACCTTGGCCCGGTCGGAGGGATACTGCAGGGATGCCAGCTCGAAGTGCAACTGACACTGGTTAATGAACCCCCGACAGAGCTTGGGATCCCCACTATAGCGTGGGGGTTTAGCCAAGCGGGGCGAGGACTGGGAAGCTGCCGCAGGCGCAGGGACAGCGGCCGCCGTCTGTAGAGCTAGAAGGCGGTTATCTACAGAGGCTATGTAGTTTAAAATATGGGCCTGGGTGTCGCGCTGCTGAGCAAGCTCCTGCTGTAAGCCGGAGATTTGGGAGGCAATCCCCGGATCGGAGGTTTGTAGAGATGAAAGTCTGGACTCCATTGACTTGAGGAACGACATGATCCTCGCCTGATTCTCACGAAGGAACAAAAGTTCCTTTTGGGTCGGGGTCGGGGTACCAGCGGAATCCATGGCCTGAGTATTCTGTAAGGTACACCTGGGGTGGACCCGCTAGACCGTGGCAACGAACCTCCCGGGGGCGAGGTGACCAGGTGGACCACCCCCTATACAGGGAGCGTTTGGGGCAAGCCCGCGGGTAACTATTACCACGGCAGCTGGTACCCTGGGAGGTAACGACAGACAGACTGCTAGAGCCGAGTTGGGGATACAGGACTGACGGTACCGGCTGGGAACCACAGGACAGACAGCCACGGCTTAGAGACACGAGACAGGTGGATACGGCCTGGGAGACATAGAACTGGCGGCACGGCTAGGAGACACAGGATAGGCGGGCACGGCTGGGAGACACAGGATAGGCGGGCACGGCTGGGAGACACAGGATAGGCGGGCACGGCTGGGAGACACAGGATAGGCGGGCACGGCTGGAAGACACAGGACCAAGGAGAGAGGAAAATGGAGAGGTGAACGAGCAACGGATGGACAGGGCGCGAAGGCGTGCAAAGAGGACGGCCAGAATCACTAGGAAAGAACAGTGATACTCAGGCACCGCTGGCAGGGAGAGGCGGCCAGATATAGGGACTGGTAGGAGGACTTCCGGGTCGTGACCTAAAGGAGAGAGAGCAGGCGCGCGTCCTCAGTAGGAGGAGGAGGGGGAGGCGCGCGCGTGCCCAGGCACAGTATGTGCGCGCGCCCGCCGAGCAGGAGGGGCGGGGGCGTGCACCCGGCGCGGTCCGGAAGACCGGACGAAGGGGACCGCCGGACGGAGAAGAGGAGCCGGGGAGGACCGTGGAGAAGACCGCGGACGCCGGCGCAGAGGGAAGCAGGATGCCAGAGGAAGGGTAAGCTGCGGCCGGGAGGAGGCAGAGAGAGGAGCGCGCGGCAGCCGCCGCGTGACAGTAAGTGTCCTCCTCTTTGTCTCCAGATAGTAATAGTGTCCTCCTCTGTGCCTCCAGATAATAATAGTGTCCTCCTCTGTGTCTCCAGATAATAATAGTGTCCTCCTCTATGTCTCCAGATAGTAATAGTGTCCTCCTCTGTGCCTCCAGATAGTAATAGCGTCCTCCTCTGTGTCTCCAGATAGTAATAGTGTCCTCCGCTGTGTCTCCAGATAGTAATAGCGTCCTCCTCTGTGTCTCCAGATAGCAATAGTGTCCTCCGCTGTGTCTCCAGATAGTAATAGTGTCCTCCGCTGTGTCTTCAGATAGTAATAGTGTCCTCCTCTGTGTCTCCAGATAGTAATAGTGTCCTCCGCTGTGCCTCCAGATAGTAATAGTGTCCTCCTCTGTGTCTCCAGATAGTAATAGTGTCCTCCGCTGTGCCTCCAGATAGTAATAGTGTCCTCCTCTGTGTCTCCAGATAGTAACAGTGTCCTCCTCTGTGCCTCCAGATAGTAATAGTGTCCTCCTCTGTGTCTCCAGATAGTAATAGTGTCCTCCTCTGTGTCTCCAGATAGTAATAGCGTCCTCCTCTGTGTCTTCAGATAGTAATAGTGTCCTCCTCTGTGCCTCCAGATAGTAATAGTGTCCTCCTCTGTGCCTCCAGATAGTAATAGTGTCTTCCTCTGTGCCTCCAGATAGTAATAGTGTCTTCCTCTGTGTATCCAGATAGTAATAGTGTCCTCCTCTGTATCATCATTGTACCTTCACATAGTAATGGACCACCATACAACAGTAATGTGCCCCCTCTGCCTCCTCTTATAAATTCTCTTCTGCTTGGACATTAAAAATAAATACCAAATGAATGGAGACGGACCTCACTCCCATGTCACGTGGTGAAGTTTAACTCCTTTTGCTTGCAGTCTGCTGTATGGCGCAGGTGATGCGTGGGAATGATGGCATTGCGCCACCTGACTGCCCTGACATTTTCCGCCTCTGCAGGCAGGGCCGCCATCAGGGCATGACAGCCCTTACAAGTGTATGGGGCCCGGTGATAAGGGGGACCCCAGCACGCTGGCAGCACGGTCCGCGCTAGGGCCCCCCTACATTTTGTTCAGGCTTCTCCAACTTTATATTAAATCAAAATCCAGCGCCTGCCCCCCCCCCCCCCCGGTCCAGCCACAGCGCCGCCCTCATGTGACGTCACGCGCTGCTCTGCTCCACTTCCTCATTTCGGAGCAGAGCAGTGTGCGGTGTGCCACGTGGGACTCGCAGAACATGGTGGATGTGGATGGCGAGGCGCAGACCGACGACAGGCAGAGCCGCAGAGTCACGAGGCAGCGGCAGGGTAAGGGAAGTAGTGTGTCTGTGTCTCAGTCTGTCTCTCTCCGACGCCTCCGGTGGTGTGGGCCCGGGCTCATGATGGATGAGGCGGGAGTGGGGCTGTGGGGGACACATCTTCAGCCTCCATAGGCATGCCGCATGTTGACTGAGTCCTACATGCCTGGTCCAGACACAAGAGAGGGCTCTGCAGCTGCTACCTGACACACACAGCTCTGCTACATGCCTGGCCTATACAGAGGAGAGGGCTCTGCAGCTGCTTCTGACACACACAGCTCTGCTACATGCCTGGCCTATACAGAGGAGAGGGCTCTGCAGCTGCTTCTGACACACACAGCCTGCTACATGCCTGGCCTATACACATTACAGGGCTCTGCAGCTGCTGTCTGACACACACAGCTCTGCTACATGCCTGGCCTATACAGAGGAGAGGGCTCTGTGGCTGCTACCTGACACACACAGCTCTGCTACATGCCTGGCCTATACAGAGGAGAGGGCTCTGCAGCTGCTTCTGACACACACAGCTCTGCTACATGCCTGGCCTATACAGAGGAGAGGGCTCTGCAGCTGCTTCTGACACACACAGCTCTGCTACATGTCTGGCCTATACACATTAGAGGGCTCTGCAGCTGCTGTCTGACACACACAGCTCTGCTACATGCCTGGCCTATACAGAGGAGAGGGTTCTGCAGCTGCTACCTGACACACACAGCTCTGCTACATTCCTGGCCTATACAGAGGAGAGGGTTCTGCAGCTGCTACTGACACACACAGCTCTGCTATTTGCATGGCCTATACAGAGGAGAGGGCTCTGCAGCTGCTTCTGACACACACAGCTCTGCTACATGCCTGGCTTATACAGAGGAGAGGGCTCTGCAGCTGCTACCTGACACACACAGCTCTGCTACATGCCCGGCCTATACAGAGGAGAGGGCTCTGCAGCTGCTTCTGACACACACAGCTCTGCTACATGCCTGGCCTATACACATTAGAGGGCTCTGCAGCTGCTGTCTGACACACACAGCTCTGCTACATGCCTGGCCTATACAGAGGAGAGGGTTCTGCAGCTGCTACCTGACACACACAGCTCTGCTATATTCCTGGCCTATACAGAGGAGAGGGCTCTGCAGCTGCTACCTGACACACACAGCTCTTTGCTGCATTCAATTCTGTGACTCATTCCCGTGAAGGGGCTGTGCTGGACTCCATGCACCTGACACAGAATGTCTCTCCACTCCACTTGCAGCTCAGCACTGTTGTCCGACTCCTATACTTTTAGTCAGCAGCACAGACTGTGCTGCACAGTACCAACATGTTGACTGTCTCCACCGTGGCACCTGCAGCTCAGCAGTTGTCCTATCCTTTTAGCCAGCACAGACAGCTGCACAGTACCTGCATGTTGACTGTCTCCACCTGCAGCTGAGCCGTTGGCCTATCCTTTTAGTCAGCAGCACAGACTGTGCTGCACAGTACCAACATGTTGACTGTCTCCACCTGTAACTCAGTTGTTGTCCTATCCTTTTAGTCAGCAGCACAGACTGTGCTGCACAGTACCAGCATGTTGACTGTCTCCACCTGCAGCTCAGCCCGTAGTGCTATCCTTTTAGTCAGCACAGACTGTGCTGCACAGTACCAGCATGTTGATTGTCTCCACCTGCAGCTCAGTCGTTGTCCTATCCTTTTAGTCAGCAGCACAGACTGTGCTGCACAGTACCAGCATGTTGACTGTCTCCACCTGCAGCTCAGCCCGTAGTGCTATCCTTTTAGTCAGCACAGACTGTGCTGCACAGTACCAGCATGTTGACTGTCTCCACCTGTAACTCAGTCGTTGTCCTATCCTTTTAGTCAGCAGCACAGACTGTGCTGCACAGTACCAGCATGTTGACTGTCTCCACCTGCAGCTCAGCCCATAGTGCTATCCTTTTAGTCAGCACAGACTGTGCTGCACAGTACCAGCAAGTTGACTGTCTCCACCTGCAGCTCAGTCGTTGTCCTATCCTTTTAGTCAGCAGCACAGACTGTGCTGCACAGTACCAGCATGTTGACTGTCTCCACCTGCAGCTCAGTCGTCCTCTCCTTTTAGTCAGCAGCACAGACTGTGCTGCACAGTACCAGCAAGTTGACTGTCTCCACCTGCAGCTCAGTCGTTGTCCTATCCTTTTAGTCAGCAGCACAGACTGTGCTGCACAGTACCAGCATGTTGACTGTCTCCACCTGTAACTCAGTCGTTGTCCTATCCTTTTAGTCAGCAGCACAGACTGTGCTGCACAGTACCAGCAAGTTGACTGTCTCCACCTGCAGCTCAGTCGTTGTCCTATCCTTTTAGTCAGCAGCACAGACTGTGCTGCACAGTACCAGCATGTTGACTGTCTCCACCTGCAGCTCAGTCGTTGTCCTATCCTTTTAGTCAGCAGCACAGACTGTGCTGCACAGTACCAGCAAGTTGACTGTCTCCACCTGCAGCTCAGTCGTTGTCCTATCCTTTTAGTCAGCAGCACAGACTGTGCTGCACAGTACCAGCATGTTGACTGTCTCCACCTGTAACTCAGTCGTTGTCCTATCCTTTTAGTCAGCAGCACAGACTGTGCTGCACAGTACCAGCAAGTTGACTGTCTCCACCTGTAACTCAGTCGTTGTCCTATCCTTTTAGTCAGCAGCACAGACTGTGCTGCACAGTACCAGCAAGTTGACTGTCTCCACCTGCAGCTCAGTCGTTGTCCTATCCTTTTAGTCAGCAGCACAGACTGTGCTGCACAGTACCAGCATGTTGACTGTCTCCACCTGCAGCTCAGTCGTCCTCTCCTTTTAGTCAGCAGCACAGACTGTGCTGCACAGTACCAGCAAGTTGACTGTCTCCACCTGCAGCTCAGTCGTTGTCCTATCCTTTTAGTCAGCAGCACAGACTGTGCTGCACAGTACCAGCATGTTGACTGTCTCCACCTGCAGCTCAGCCATTTTTCCAAGAAAGGGCGGAGGGATTTTGGAAGGTTTGCATGGTGGAGGAGGAGCTAGGGTGGAAGCGGAATGGGGGGTGGAGCCTGGGTGGAGTCTCAAGGGGGGCCCCATAAATTTTGCCAGTATGGGGCCCCGAAATTCCTAGTGGCAGCCCTGTCTGCAGGCCACTGCTTTCAGCAGTTTGTGTCTTCTCAGAGTTAGTAACAGTGCCGGCAACCTAAAGCCGAGCTCCTCCACAGCTTCAGACGGCGACAGATTTATTGTTACATTTACTCCAGTTTCTCAATTAAAAAGGACACAAATTATGGCGCGCTCGCCGCATGTATGCAATCATTCCTGGCTCACTGCACTTATCTAAAAAGTGGGAGAATCTTCACAGAAGTTTGGGGCCCCTCAAGACTTTTACACCAGAATTGGCAATTACAGTGCGGCTTGCACAGATTTGATGTCTTGGCGCATGCGCGCCGAGTGACGCTTCAGATTGATTAGGAAGCATACGCCTCTTAAAAAAGCTGCCGTGTTTCATGCCATCGAGCTTTTTATTAAGCTTACCGGTCCTATTAATTATCACCCATTATGTCAATTGAAAAGATGGAAGCATGGAAAATGAAACATAAAGTGATGACTAGTGTTGATTAAGCCCCTCCTGCTGTTTTGTGTTTTCAGCTCCCCTGTAGTCTTATGCATCTCCATGGTTACAAACTATTAACAAACTGTGTAGTCTGATCTCATCTTTTCTTACTACTTCTTAGTTATAGATAAAATCATTACTCCAGGATGACACTGTCCTCAGGATATATTTGCAACGTGCATCCACGGAGACACATAATTCTGCATTGAAGCTGTATACAGAAAACGGTGGAATATTTTCTAGTTAATATTATTTATGCTTAAATTTCCATTGTAGAAGTTTTGTTACTTTAAGAAATGTCTGACTGCCCTTTTAGTAATAGTTTGATCTAGTCTGCTGGCATATGCTGGAAATCATTAAAGGGTTACCCCGAGGTTTATTGCCCAAATTCCTGTATTAACCCTTAGATCTTTGCAGTCTGACAGGTGTTTGTTTTACAGGCAGCATTTATCGTTTTGCTGAGAAGATGGCTCCACATTCAGGGTAACTGGCGTCATTTCTGGAGCGAAGCATCGAGTCCTCGCCTGATAGTAAAATAAATCAGAAACGCTAATATAAACCGCATTGTTTTGCGCCAAAAGTAGAAAATCGTCTGCATAATGTTACAGAAGAAGCTTCCGAAATGAGTTGCTATTCTATTGAAACCCCCAATACTTGTAGACCTGGATACAACACAAGTAGAATGAGACACATGTAAAACAAAATGCAAAGTAACAGATGACACAAAGTCCTGTACAATCACAAAGTCAGCAAGAAAAAGCCGAGGAGGGAAATAGAGAAAACCCTCAGCCCTAAATATATATGAGCGTAAAAAGGAGAAAGAAAATAAAATCTATTGTAATTGAAGTGACAGAATCGGGAGCTAATAGATAGACAGGTGTAAAGAACACGAGAGATTCCATGGAACATGATAGGTCGAGAGTTTGCCCACTTTCTGCCAATCCTCGGTAAGGCTAGAATCCAACTACTGGGGCTCCTCTAACATAGTAGGTTCTATAATAAGAAAATGGTGATCAAATTATAAGTTTTTTTGCCATCTTCATAGCTGGAAAGTGATATACTTAACGTGGCTGTGATTAGGAGGTAGCAGCGCGCTCCAGTGATCCTGAACGCATCCGTAAAAGTCAAATGTCTAAAAATATTAAATTATTCAGTCCAAATGGCAAATAAAATATGTATTACGTATATTGGGGGTCACCAAAACCCTCTCAAAAAAGCAATAAATGGTGATTAAAATTTCATATGTGCCCCAAAAAGTAATCACTCGATGCACAGAAAAACAAACCTTACATACAGATCCATGAATGGAAAAATAAAAGTTACAGGTCTCAAAGAGAAAAGACACAAACCATTTTTTTATTTTAAAAAGTTCAGAATTTTATCTAGCTAGTAAAATAATGAAAAGAGCTGTGTAGGTTTGGTATCTCGGTCATTGCACTGACCCAGAGAATCGTATCGCCAGGTCATTTTTAATGTACAATGAACATTGCAAAAGCAAAAATTCAAAAACCAATGGAAATGGAAAAAAAATGAAAGTTATGGATTTTGGAAAACAAGGAGTAAAGAAAAAATGAACGTGCATAAATGAAAAGTGTCTCAGTCAGGAAAGGGTTCACAGAGCAAAATTAATATCGCGACTTCGACAATATCTTAAAAAAGTTATGGCTCTCAGAAGGCGGAGCGGAAACAATGAAAAATGGCCTGGCCCTGAAGGGGTTAACGACTTATTTTGAGAGTTTATTGGACCCAGGAGTGAATCTTGTTTTCCGATGTGAGACTAATTCTGCGTATCCTCAATGAATGTCAATGGGATTACAGACGAACCTCAGTCTGCGCCCGTCATTTCCCATTCTCAGTGTCTGTACAGAGAGAGATGCACGCACTGTACCCATAATATATTTATCTGTTTCCTGGGTGTATCGCCCAGACAGTAAAAACAGTACCAAACATCACATGGCATAAATATGGGGGGCTACATCCAGTGTACAAAACAGTTAAAGGGGTAGTACAGAAATAGAAAACAGCGTCAATCCATAGGAAAGCAACAGATGGGGGGAGGCTCCTGCTGCAGCTAGGCATGTCACAGTGGCACACAGAATTGTGGGGAGGTGCGCATGGCTGATCTCCTGACACAAGTAAAAGATTTCTTTCATATTTGTTTTTTTTGTGTTAATTTTTATTTCACTTTTTGTGCTTAGTGTTGCTTAGAAATGTTCTTTGTTTTGGACGAGAAGACACACACTTTTCGCTGGAAGTGTTCCTGATGATAATTAGATCAAATCTGATGGAATACAGCGCTGTGATCAGCTCAATAATAAAATAAATCACACACAGCTCTGCTACACACATACACACAGCTCTGCTACACACACGCACATGACGCGCCCACCAGGGCTGTGGGGTACCCGGAATCGGACCGGACAGTCCTATTGGGGAGGTCACGGGGCCGTGATCTGTTTCCGAGGCCCTGGCCGTGTCATAAAATAGAGGATAGTTATGTGGTGTTTAATCATGACGCCACCCGTGGTGTTCGGCAAGGGTAGCTGACGCAGCAATGCAGATCCTCTGGGACGGTGCTAGGGCAGATGGTTAAGCTCTCCACGGGTAGAGCTGTGTCCCAGGGCAGTTAGGATGTTATAAGTAATGGTGGTGGCTGTTGTGGTGAGTGCGGTGCAGGGCAGGTGAGACCTGAATGACTCAGAATACACAGCAGGGTGCAGTTCCAATGCTTTACTCACAGTTCTTGTGTACACAGATGCTCCCTTAGTGCCGTGTCCTCCAGGTGAGGGGTCCAGCAAACTCCCAGAGAGATTGGGATACACCTTTCCAGGACTCCCTTCTGTGTGTTTCTCTCCTAGCCATCTCACTGTGCTGGCTTCCGTTATCCTGCCCAGCACCTTCACAAACAGTGTCCCAAGCCGGCAGCCGCGGACCTTGTCGGGCAACATCCTCTGAATCCCCTTGCTCCTATATGTCTGCCTTTTTGGCGAATGGATGTGGTTGTGGCCGAGATATGTACAGTTGCACCAGCCTCCGGCTTGCTGGCTGAGTCTTGTAGTTCTCCACTAGTCTTAGTGGCCGGCTCCCCCACTGTGACCTGGTCCCTCCACTTCTGGATACGGGCCCCACGAGTGGCCTCCACACTTTCCATACCCCAAGGACCCCTTGTGTCCTCCCCGGAGCTTCCTTTAGGCTCCCCTCACAACTCTCTCTCTCCAGCAATTCCTACTACACTCCTCCTTCTCTGTCTCCTGACGTTTTCTTCAACTCTCTCTGCTCACTCACTCCCCCTACCTTCCCCACCCACTCCCCAACACCCTTTTCTAGCCAGCCTTGGATGAGGCCATCCTCCCTAAGGGTACACCCAGATGCCCTGACTGAATTAGCGTGTGTTGAGTGCAAGTGTTAAGAGTCCTGGGTAGTGCCCCCTCCTTACCTGAGAGTGGGATACCACACCTCTGGATGAGGTGCAGTACCCCTGTGGCAACTGGACCCTCAGGGGCACCACACACAGCTCTGCTACGCACACGCACAGCTCTGCTACACACACACAGCTCTGCTACACACATGCACAGCTCTGCTACACACACACAGACGCACAGCTCTGCTACATACACAGACGCACAGCTCTGCTACACACACAGACGCACAGCTCTGCTGCACGCACACACACTCAGAAGAGAAGGATTTCTTTTTATCCATATCTGTCTTGTATCTGCAGACTTCTGGATCTTTATGTTTTCCTATAAGAAACACATTTCATCTTTTTTTTAAATTTTCCTCTTAGAATGTAAAGATCTGGAGCCGGTTATAGTCGCAGGTGCAGCAAACATTGTGATGAGGTTATTATCTCTGATGAAATTCCAGAAACTAAATGCTAAATACTATCAATATGTTTTGTATCTACAGAAGAAATAATGTCTTAATGGCGCAGATACATCAGTAAAAGCAAAGTCTTGGATTCATCATTTGCAGATTTTTTTTTAAGTGACCTTTCATTTTGTGATTGTACCAAATTCTTCAGAATGGCGCTCGTGTGCTGACGACTTCTTACCAGAATCAAAGATGCTCTTATATTTTGTCTTTTGTCTTTTTTGCTGTTTTGTTGAAGAGGAAAAAGTCGCATGATGCTTTAAAATGTCGCACGTTCATCTTCATCTGTGCAAAAATCAAATCAGACAGATTTTCTCCTCCACTTTGGGACTGGAGTACAACTGCGCAGAAGTGATGCAGCATTTCAAAAAGTCACAAATAATGAATTAGGCAAAACCATCTGAAGAAGGAAAAACGCGTCTGCATTGTAAAAAATAAAAAAAAGAACTTTAAAAAAGGTGCAAATTACATAATGATTAAGTGACAAACAAAAAAAGAGATTCATACAAATGTTATTCCAGAAAAATGGAGGCAAAAAGACAATGATGAAACACGTTATGTATACAGCTTCCATGCAGACTCGTAGATCTCCATGGTAACAGACTACAAACTAACTGCTTGTAGTCGGATCCTGCAGTCACATCCCTTCCATTTGTCCCCTGCAATTTGCTTATCTACCAAATATATGTAAGAGAGAAATAGGAGGATAGAGAGCTCAGGAAGAACACTGCTACCAGGCGGCATCATATAGGGACGGACGCAGGATGAAGTGATATATTTATATATAACATGGCTTAAATTAGTCAGTAATGCCACATCTGCAGTGAATGGCGGCCTCCGAGAATAGCTCTGTAATATCAGCCAGGTCCATTCATCCCTGCGCTCGCTGAACGTTACCCACCGAGGCACATAATAGCCGCTCTGATTGGTGCATCACATGCGGATTTCATTGTAGCGCACCTCCAACAACCATCTCCGCTAATTCTATGTTTTCTTAACCCAAATTAGATAATTATTTTCTGCTTTCAACTCAAGTCATGAATTTCCTTCTCTGATTACATCTGTAGTCATTTCAGTCACTCTCTGATATCAAATGGATGTTATGGAGAATTTAAATTCGAAACATGTGTAATACGTAATGAGATGTGGTTAGGAGGATAATCCTAGGTGAAGTACAGGTCGGGGGGGGGGAAGGCGTGCTGAGCCTTGGATACGTCACATAGCTGCTGTCTGAGCTGATCTATGCTCTCCACAATGAGCGTGCAGTCTGGAGAGTTACTAATGGGTGCAGAGGTGGTCCGGGTCCATCAAGCCTAGGAGCTCCCAAAACGTCCCTGTGGCCCCTATGAGAAGAGCAACAGTGTTAAAGGGAATCTGTCACCCTTTTTTTTGCCCTATGAACTGCCGGAATTGACATCAGGGGCTTATCTACAGCATTCTGTAATGCATTCTGTAATGCTGTAGATAAGCCCCCGATGTAACCTGAAAGATAAGAAAAGCACGTTAGATTATACTCACCGGGGGGTGGTCCGATGGGTGTTGCAGTCCGGTCCAGCGCCTCCCATCTTCATACGATGCCGTCCTATTCTTCCTGTAGTGGCTCCGGCACAGGCGCACTGCTCTGCTCTGTTGAGGGCAGAGCAGAATACTGCAGTGCGCAGGCGCCAGACCTCTCCCGACGCCTGCGCACTGCAGTACTCTTCTCTGCCCTAAACAGGGCAGAGCAGTGCGCCTGCGCCGGAGCCACTACAGGAAGCAAAGAAGAGGACGTCATCGTATGAAGATGGGAGGCGCCGGACCGGACCGCTCCTCCCCGGTGAGTATAATCTAACATGTTTTTCTTATCTTTCAGGTTACATCGGGGGCTTATCTACAGCATTACAGAATGCATTACAGAATGCTGTAGATAAGCCCCTGATGGCGGTGCCGGCAGCTGATAGGCCAAAAAAAAGGGTGACAGATTCCCTTTAAAGACCCCAACAAGATTCTCAAATGAATGTTCGGTGGCCTGTTGGAGATTATGTATTGGGGTTCAGGGAAGTTTGTGGGGTCGTGGGGTTCGTGTATTTTAATTGTTTCAGAACAGATTAATGTAAAATTTTCTTCACTTGTTGCTTTTCCAGAATTTGCATTCTTTCTCCAGAACACAATGATAGAACTCTCCGACATTCTAATCTGCATCTAATTATAAAAGTATCAACATAAAGGAAATAAAGAAAAGCGGCATATATAAAGTTCAGAAGTTCCCAGCCTCTCGAGCCTCGAGCGGATTAATGACGGCACCAGAAGACGTTGTCTAATAACCGCTGGTGGACGTGGTAGGTGAGACCTCCGTGCCCTACACGCAGGCCCGCGAGCCTCCGCGCCCATGAAGCATTAATGGGTTATTAGAGGACAAGTGCTGCTGTGCGCGGAGCGCAGCCGACCCGTCATCAGCCACAATTTACTCATCCCTCCCACACATTAGGACAATTCTTCTACTACTTCATTATGTAATTGAGGAAAAGTTGCAAAAACTCATCTAAATTGTTTGCAATATTTAAAGGGGTATTCCGGCATTTAACAAATTACAGACGGCAAAAAGCAGAGCACGTTGTGAATGGGTGATACATGGTTAAACGATCAATACTTAAAGTCTTTTTTTTTTTTTACTTTGTGTAAATGCCGCTGTTCTCCTGAGTCCAGCAATGTTTTTTTCATTCCTGCGCCTCTCCATTCCCGAGATATGGCACATATGGTCTTTTTTTTTTGTATATAAATGAAGTTATTTTAGTCAAGTGGGAGTGATCATCGGGTCTTTTCTGTGGGAGGTTTCCTTGGGCCACACCCACTTGCTTAAAAAGAATAGTTTTACGAACAAGAAGCAGAGGAGGCTGTAACTCAGGAACGGAGAGGCGCAGAAGCAAAAGCAACATATCGCCGGATTCAGGAGAACAGCGGCGTTTACACCAGGTACCAAAATACATACAGTCTCTGTAACAAGTGGCAAGAAGCAATAGTTTTATACTCAGCCCCATACATGTAAAGAAGGCTGTGAGTTACCTCATTTCTTTAAAGTCCTCACTTCAATTGCACCATTCCGTATTTAACAAAGGTCGCAGCTTAATGATAAACGTGATGCATTATTAAAGTCATTTTTTATAGTAGGAAATAATACAAAGTAGTCATCGAGCTTTGCACCAAATTTAAAAAAATGTCTATTAATACAACCCCCGTCTATAACTCTTACTCTAGTTTTTGCACCATCCCCTACTGGAGCGAGATTGCAAGTTTTTCATGAATCTGCGAATAAACATCTGTAGTTCTGAACAAAGATTGCTTTGTCTAAAAAGAAAATGCAACAGCCGTCAAATGTAGCGAGAAAGAAAGGAGACTGCGAGTCTGTAATAAAACCGCCACAAAACGCCACATTTACTACAAACGAATGGAGTAAACGAAACGTGTGAAAACTATCACATCATTTGTTACTAAGAGACTTATCCTTATTGTTTTCTGGACTTTTTTGATGTTTTTGCAAAAATTGCTCAAAATGAGGAACTCAATTTTGGCAACAGTTAAGATGCTCTTTTTTCATCTTTTATCTTTTTTTAACCCGTTTAGGCTGGTTTCACATTTGCGTTTTTTAGCGCTGGAAAAAACGCATATGTGCGCATGCGTTTTTTCCCCTATATTTAACATGGGTGCGCATACCTGCGCGCTTGTAAGCGCATGTATGCGATTTTCATGCGCTGCGTTTTATTGGGGTGTGCGTTTGTATTTTCCAGACGCAGCATGTTGCATTTTTTGGCCCTGCAAAAAAGCGCATGCGCACATATGCGCACGTTTTGCGCTAAAAATGGCCATTATAGCCTATGGATGCGCATATGTGCGCACTGGCATGCTCATGTATGCGTTTTTTTGCATATGCGTTTTTTTTTTTTAACCATGGAATTTAGGGGTTTGGGTTAGAGTTAGGGTTAGTTAAGGGGGTTTAGGGTTAGGGTTAGGGTCAGGGTCAGGGTTAGGGTTGGGGTTTGGGTCAGGGTTAGGGTTAAGTATGGTTTGGTTAAGGGTTAGGGTCAGGGTTTGGGTCAGGATTAGGGTTAAGTATGGTTTGGTTAAGGGTTAGGGTCAGGGTTAGGGTTAGGGTTAGGGTTAGGGTCAGGGTTAGGGTTAGGGTTAGGGTTAGGGTCAGGGTTAGGGTTAGGGTCAGGGTTAGGGTTAAGTATGGTTTTGTTAAGGGTTAGGGTCAGGGTTAGGGTCAGGATTAGGGTTAAGTATGGTTTGGTTAAGGGTTAGGGTTAGGGTTAGGGTCAGGGTTAGGGTTAGGGTTAGGGTCAGGGTTAGGGTTAGGGTCAGGGTTAGGGTTAAGTATGGTTTTGTTAAGGGTTAGGGTCAGGGTTAGGGTCAGGATTAGGGTTAAGTATGGTTTGGTTAAGGGTTAGGGTCAGGGTTAGGGTTAGGGTTAGGGTCAGGGTTAGGGTTAGGGTTAGGGTCAGGGTTAGGGTTAGGATCAGGGTTAGGGTTAAGTATGGTTTTGTTAAGGGTTAGGGTCAGGGTTAGGGTCAGGATTAGGGTTAAGTATGGTTTTGTTAAGGGTTAGGGTCAGGGTTAGGGTTAGGGTTAGGGTCAGGGTTAGGGTTAGGGTCAGGGTTAGGGTTAGGGTTAGGGTTAGTTAGGGTTTAGGGTTTGGGTTAGGGTTAAGTATGATTTGGTTAAGGGTTAGGGTCAGGGTTAGGGTTAGGGTTAGGGTCAGGGTTAGGGTTAGGGTTAGGGTCAGGGTTAGGGTTAGTAAAGTCATGGTTTGGGTTAGTGTGAGGGGCCACCTAATGTTGGAAAAAACGCAAACGCGGTAAAAACGCACTAAAAACGCATACAAACGCATAAAAACGCTGCGTTTTTTTCATGCATGCTCATAAAAATGCTTGAAAAAAACGCAGCAGTTGTATGCTTTTGTATGCGTTTTTTCAATGCGTTTTTTTGCGGGAAAAACGCGCTGCAAAAAAAAGCAAGTGTGAAACTAGCCTTAGAGTAAAAAGTTGAATGTTCCTATAAAATGTTACACGACAATCTTCAACTGCTTAAAAATAACGTTATACCGGAGGAGCTGCAGTATAATCAAGAAAAATCATTCTGGATATTACTAAAAGTTGCACGTTAGTCACAAAAAAATTGACTAAGACGTATTATTCCCATTTGAATATAACTGGATCAATTATCTATCTATTATCTATCAATCTATCATCTATCTATTTATCTATTGTATATCATCCAGCTATGATCTATCTATCATCTATTATCTATCTGTTATCTATCTATCTATCTATCTATCTATCTATCTATCTATCTATCACAGAAGAGAAGACTGAGAGGAGACTTAATTGCTGTCTACAAATATCTCAAGGGCTGTCACATTGTAGAAGGATCAACTTTATTCTCATTTGCACAAGGAAAGACTAGAAGCAATGGGATGAAACTGAATGGGAGGAGACACAGATTAGATATTAGAAAAAACATTTTGACAGTTAGAGTGATCAATGAGTGGAACAGGCTGCCACGAAAAGTGGTGAGTTCTCCTTCAATGGAAGTCTTCACACAGAGGCTGGACAGACATCTGACTGGGATGATTTAGAGAATCCTGCTTTGAGCAGGGGGTTGGACCAGATGGCCCAGGAGGTCCCTTCCAACTCTACGATTCTATGATTCTATGATTTATCTATCTATCTATCTATCTATCTATCTATCTATCTATCTATCTATCTATCTATCTATCTATCTATCTATCATCTAGCTATCAATTATCTATCTATCTATAGACACATGAATTGCATTGGGGCCTTACGTTGCTTTATTTAAAGCTTTTCACTTTAATTCCTTATGATCCTAGAAGAACAATGAGGGGAAATTTGTCTTTGGTTCAAGGAAGAAACAATGTTAAGAGCTTCCCCAGGAAATCTTTCACATACTTGACCACCACATCAAACAATGTATACGGGGACCTCCGGATTCTACTTGATCAATAATGTCAGCTTCTTTTCCTCCACTGGCGGGTCTGGTCTCCCTTTCACCATCCACAGCACAATCACACTCAGCGGAATCAAGTGTTCTCGTAAATGGCTGGAAAGGAAAGAAAAAAGCAAAAAATACGTAAAATAACATCCAAATAATTAATCTTTGTTATTTGCCGCCTGTAGAACCAATGGTGATCCGTGGTCGATTTTCACTTGAAAACTTTGCTGGTCTATAAGAAACGACAGATAGTAACAGACAGAAGCACCGGCCGCCGCGCGGGCGACGATCAGGATCTATGAAGAGGAACGCTGACTCCATGGCTTTAGTTGGAAAGACAAGTAGGTCACCACCATCATCTACAGGGAGATTTCCAGAGTGAGACTGATGACAGGACGTCTCCGTGAAGCCGTGTGATTTCTTACTAATGTCACAGAGGACTCGCTGGATCAATGGCCTGGAACAAAGAACACGTCCGTGGATCATCTTTATTTTTAGGTAACTTTGCATCTATCAGATGAAAAAAACAAGAGCGAAGGGCCTGATATGGGGCTCCATGTGCCTCCAAGGGCGGCCTACATGAACGGGCAGGGTGTAAATGCCGGCCGGACTGGCCGACCACCTAATGTGGTTCATCATGAGGTTCTCTTGACTCTCAGAGGGATTGGGGACGGTTGAATTTCCAACCTCAATTAGTTGGTTCTTCTGGGAAATAGCTTCCACCAGAGGAGTCTGGAGGGGACAATGTGTGTGGCTGTGGCTTTATCCCATCCACCCACTGAAGACACGAGCTGAGCCGGCCGGCCATACTTATGGAGCAGTCAGTAGAGATAAGCACTGATAAAAATGATATCTTTTCTGTAGAGATCTATTGGGTTGAACAATCAATTGTAGAAGCAATAGGTAAATTAGGTTTGGAAACACATTAGCGCTCTTGACTACACGTCGTCTACTTCTTCACCGCTCATTCCGCCCCAGCGCCTCCTTCCTGCATGCAGTGGACATTTGCTGGAATTCTTGCGCCAGCGCTATCACTACTATGGGTGGCGCAGTGAGGACACGTCTGTGGTCCATCTCCTGACTACAGGACTGTGCATACACTGCCAGTGACAGCAACGGCGCATGCGCACTTTATGTGCACGGTGGTGACCCAGCTTTCCCTCAATGGCAGGTGTTGGAGAAAAGAAGGGTCGGGCATGTGTAACTACTCCATTTCTCATACTTTTGTTCACAATACAAGGGGGCACTACTGGTGCTATACAAGGTGGCACTACTGGCGCTATACAAGGGGACACTATAGGCACAATACAAGGGGGCACTACTGGTGCTATACAAGGGGGCACTACTGGCGCTATACAAGGGGACACTATAGGTGCTATACAAGGGGACACTACAGGCACAATACAAGGGGACACTACTGGCACAATACAAGGTGCACTACAGGCACAATACAAGGGGACACTACTGGCACAATACAAGGTGGCACTACTGGCACAATACAAGGTGGCACTACAGGCACAATACAAGGGGGAACTACTGGCATACAGGCACAATACAAGGGGACACTATAGGCACAATACAAGGGGGCACTACTGGCACAATACAAGGGGGCACTACAGGCACAATACAAGGGGGCACTACTGGCGCTTTACAAGGTGGCACTACTGGCACTATAGGCACAATACAAGGGGGAACTGTTAGCACAATACAAGGGGGAACTGCTGGCACAATACAAGGGGGCACTACTGGCACAATACAAGGGGCACTACAGGCACAATACAAGGGGGCACTACTGGCACAATACAAGGAGACACTACTGACATGCTAATCATGGGCACCTAGGTCAGAACAACAGATGCCGTACTAGTTGGCGTAATGCAGGATCAATAACTATATCAGGGGTGACAAGAAGTTAGGGGGTCACAAGTTGAGGATCAAGAAAAGCACTTCTGAGCAACCGTGCTGCTACAGTGACACGAATTCTTCAGAAATCCATATAAATCTTTCAAGTTCTTTATTAAATGTACTACAAAAACTACGCGTTTCGAGGAGACAAACCGCACCTCTTCTTCAGGTTACAGTACAGAGTTGTAATCGGTCTATACAAATGATAGCTTTATATGCTGTGCGGACATGGCCCCCCGTCATAAGAAAAGGGCGTCAACCCACACATGTTGCACATAAAGATATTTGAGATGACGGGGAGCCATGTCCACACAGCATATAAAGCTATCATTTGTATAGACCGATTACAACTCTGTACTGTAACCTGAAGAAGAGGTGCGGTTTGTCTCCTCGAAACGCGTAGTTTTTGTAGTACATTTAATAAAGAACTTGAAAGATTTATATGGATTTCTGAAGAATTCGTGTCACTGTAGCAGCACGGTTGTTCAGAAGTGCTTTTCTTGATCCTCAACTTGTGATTCTTAGTGGACATTTCCACCTGCACGAGCTCTGCAGCAGCTATACAACTGCAAAAAATGTTGTGAGTGGTTGTGTCTGAACACAACCCATAAAGGGTGAGTACTTCAGAGTACTTTTTTCATTTTCATTGATTTATACCAGGTGAAGCCCTATGTCTGCGCCCCCTCCCTTGTTTTTCCTAAGAAGTTAAGGGGAGAAGGCTTATCCGATATTTGCCAGGTAGCCCTGTGATTTTTATCTATGCCCCTGGCAAAACCACAGATTTAATAGACTCTTTCATCCATTAAATCCAGATAAACCAGTAGTTCGAGTTCTTGAAAGAACAGCAACAAAAACCTTGCACCCTTCAAAGAACCATCTTCCATAAAGCATTGAGCGCGTGCAGAGGGGGGTCATAAATATTGGACTCTGTGTAATAAGATGTCACCTCTAGGTATATACTGTCAGGCACTAGTACCGTCAGGATGTTTCTTCTATAATTACTTTTACAGATGGATCGTCTTGTTCTGCCGTCTGTGTTACTACACCGCAAAACTGGAAATGTTTCTGCCAATTTAGGAGAACTTTATATGGTGTTTATTGGTGATTGATAAATACATTCTGTAACCTCTTTTATTATCACACTGCTAGAATACAAAGACCACGTGAGAAATCCGAGGCCAAAAACACTCCTGAGCGCAAAGCCAAACAGGACCGATCGACCTGTACATTCCCTATATCCTATTTATTATAATAAGTCCAACTCATGATTCACAGAAACATTTATGGGTTTATTGGCTTCAGTTACATTACCTTACCATGACTGTATGCAGGAAGAAGACTAGAACTCCATAGCACCCCCTGTTAGAAGCAGCGATCCTACAAGTCACTACCGACCCTTTAACGAGCCTTGCAATATGATAAAAGCCAAGTCAGAATCTCAATTTGCAGACACAGTGTTTCGGGGTATTGCCCCTCATCAGGGCAAAGTATGAGATCTGATTTGACTCTAGGTGAGAAGCTCTGGACTGAGGTCTATGGGGGTTAATGTTTCTCCCTATGGAGAGTGACATACCGGCCCTGGCATGTCGTGTATTGCAAAAGTATTCCATTATAGAGACACAAATAAGGGGTTGAATACTGATGCAATTGGTATTATTGCTTTTATTTATGAAAGTGCTATTATTCAGCCTTATAATGTCCAATAACAATAGTTGTGGCCGGTCAGATAAAGTTACATTATTATGATTTATACAATAGACTGTAAAAGGAATGATAATAATAAAGTACATCAGAAGTACGTGGGAACTTATAAAACTCTGTAAAGTTTCTGATATGCAGAAAGAAGAAGAGAGATGATTGTCGGTAGGGGCAGGAGAAGGATGCTGCAGTTAGTGTTCCTAAATCCCTGTCTGACAATGATGCTGCGAGAGGGGAGGAAGCGCAGCCGATGGGAGCGGCCGCACATTTGTCCAATTTATATAGTTTATGAGAAAATCAATAATCAATGTTACAATTTGATTTGCGCAAAATGCCAAAAAAATGCCCACTGCCACTTTCCACAAAGCAGAAGATTACATCAGCAGGAGAACAATTACATGACCACACGTACTCCCCCATAATGACTTTCAGGCATCACGTCACATGGTGTAGCTCAACGAATCAGGAGGGATTGAGAGAGACAGTATAAAAGCAGAGGCAGGAAATGCAGCAGCCATGTTGTGGTGAAAAATGTCCAAAAAAGAATGAAGAAAATTCGGCATCACTGCCGCCACCTTGATGTGCACTACAGTGCGGTACAAACTCACCCACCTGGGCTGCACTCCAGCTACCCACAGAACGGGTGCTCAATCCAAAGAAAATCATGCATGGCTACGTTGTGTGAATAAGAACAAAAGGGATGGCACTCACTGTTATGAAGAAGTGAGTTTATTTTCAGATAAAAAGCATGGGCTCGGGAGAGATGTGTGAACTGAGGACAACGGCCGTTTCACGCCAACTGCGCTTCAACGGGTCCTGGAGTCAGGTAACAGGAAGGTCGAACTAAATACACTCACAGGTGTGAACCCACCTCCTAGTTCCTGACACCTACTCCCACTTTTAATAGAGTGAACAAAAATGTGAATATACATATAATACAATTAAAACACAATAACTGAATACAGAAAAACACCTAAAACACTGTTGATATTATTATAATTTTTACAAGAAAACAGACATATCGATTTTTTTTCATTTAGTCCTAGTGGTCCCGTGGCATTAGACCGCAGAATCCATCTGGCTTCTCTCTGTAGGAGACGTCTGCGATGATTCCCTCCTTGCTGCGGTAAAAAAACTCTCTCTATTCCTGCAAACTACATAGATTCTGGGTTGCCCCCATGCACTTCTTTTATGTGGTCAATCAAGCGGGGAACCCCTTTTCCAGTGGATATGGAGTAAAAATCCTCCCTGAATGGAACATAGAATGGGCGAATGGTTTTTCCTATATATAAAAAAAGTCACAAGGGCAAAAAATGACATATGCAACAAATGATGTTTTACATGAAACGAAATTCCGAATCTCATGGTGGATGGTTCCGATTTTAAGGGATTTGCCTGTTAATTTAAAAGGACAAAAAGGGCAATTCTTGCATTTATAGTTACCTACAGGGCTATTTGAGCATAGCCAATTCTCACTGCCACTAATAAACCGATTATGGACCAATAGGTTCTTGAGATTGGTACTATGGCGACTGGCAAATAAAGGACTTCTCTTGACGATTTCCGCTAAATCTTTATCTTTCTCAAGTAAATGCCAATTTTTCCTGATCACAGTTCTGATATAATTGTCCATGGGACTGAATGTGAAGCAAAATGTGAACCTTTTTTCCCTATTTTTTTTTAGTAAAATTAACCGGGGTGGAACTCTGCTTTTCAACACGCGCCATTGCGGTATCAAGTACTGGACCAGGATAGCCTCTTTCAATAAACCGTTTACGCAAATCATGCGCTTGCCTGTAAATCCCTCTTTTTTACTGTTGAACCTGTTTATTCTAAGAAACTGCCCATAAGGTAGGGAATTTTTTTACATAATAGGGATATGCACTCTCAAAATGCAATAAACTGTTTGCGGTAAATTTCAGTGTGAATCGAACCTTCTTCTATCCATAAATTAATATCCAAAAATTCTAACTGTAAACCTCAAAATTTTGATGTGATTTTCATATTCATGAGATGTTGGGGTGAATCTGGATACAGAGAGAGATGTCACAGCTCTCTACATACAGAGAAAAAAAGCCATAAAATACTGAATAAACTGTACAGATAGCGTGTGACAGCGCAGCAATGATAAACAGCTGCCATTCTTTCATCATAGCCAGACATGTAGAGGTAACTTGGACATTATTAGGGCTGTGTTTGCATTAAAAAGCTTGAAAGAGATCGGATGCAGTCCTAGGACACCTCAGGGTGTTACACATGTCTTTATAGGGCAAGAATAGACTTAACAGCACTTTCATTTCAAATAGAATCGATTCTCTGTCAATCAAATTTTTGGGAAAAATTTGTAGAAACCGGTAAATTTAATTTCCAAAAGATTCAGTCATTTCTACGTTTTTTGGTAACCCCAGTGATCTGATATGTAATATGGAAATACAGGTTATTTATGGGGTGTCTAATACTGGTATATAGTGATATAGCGGTGTGTCTGTATGGAATAGGTCATTATAAGGAATACAATCTATATAACCAATAACTGCAGCAAATAACCATTTTCATACAAGGACTGTATTCTGGACCATCAGTGATAACACCGGCACCTTATCACCTGCCATCAATATTCTAAAAGCTGAATCCGTCTATTCATAAGATCCGAGGTCCTCGTAGAAGACAACTTGTTACAGGACAGGTCACCTGGTGGGTTTATTTTCCCTACTGTATGTTCAGATACCGGATTCCCCCCCCTGTAAACTCTGCTGACGAGGAGATGACGGATATATATATATAGTAAGTGACAATCTCAGCTTGGAAGTAGAAGATCCTTATACATGCTGTGTATATCGGCTTACAGGACACTCGACCCCCCGGCAGAAGAGACACCGGGCTCCAGCCGCAGGATCAGAACCGACCGTCCAACATAGGAGGAGCGCTCCCCGGAGACGTTATGGAACTGCAGCCTCAGACGCGTCTTTATCGGAAATAAAGGGGACAAAAAGTGAGGCAGACCCGGAAAACCTGTATGTAGAAACTTTCATACATAGCGGAAGTATTCAGTACCCAAATAATACTGTCATACAAGATGCTTAAAACACCTCCATAAACGGTGAAAAACACCACCACACAATGCCCACATACATTGCTTAGTCTAAAGCAGCAAAGAATTTAATAATCAAGAGTTTAATGATGAAGAGTTCAAATATGCATTCCCTGGTGGTCTAGGGCAGTGAAGATCTTATTGATACAGTTTCTTATTCTCTAGATCAGTGAAGAGTTTAATGATAAAGTCCATGGTGGTCTAAGATAAATCAGATTTTAATGATAAAAGTCCTTAATGGTCTAGGGAAGAGTTTAATTATATGTTGCTGGGTGGTCTGTTTCAGGGAAAAATTTAATGGAAAAAGTCCCTGGTGGGCTAGAGTAGTAAAGACTTTAATATTACAGTTCATGTAGGCTAGGCTGCTGCAGAATTTATTGACAGAAATCTCCAGTGATCAAGGGCAGAAAAGACTCCCTGGTGGTCTAGAGCAGGAATTTGTTTAATTATATGGTCCCTGATGGTCTAGTGCAGTGGAGATTTTAATGATAAAGTACCAGGTGGTCTAGGGGAGTGCAAAGTTTTATGATACATTCCCTGTTGGTCTATGACACTGACTATTTCAATAAGAAAGTCTTTGGTGGCCCTGTGGTTATAGCATAGCTGGCCCACTTTGACATATGCACCCTGAGTGATTGTCTAAATTGCCACCCGCTAAATCAGCCCTATATCAGACAAGTATGTGATCAGACCCTACATGTGCATCAGTAGGATGGTAACCCCAACGGTGACAGCCAATATGTCTGGATGGGATGACCATGGGATGTATGCTATGACACTCATCATTGAGTTTCTGTCCTTCACCAGGATGTGTGGACATTCACAAGGTACAAAGACAACCATTGACTTATCTTTCCTAATTTTCCTAATTTGCTGTACATGAGAAGGGGGGTTACATACAAAGTTATAGATATCGTTAACAGTAAACAAGTTTCCACAACAAATTTACAATGACAGACTGGTACAGAGGGGAGAAGACCCTGTCCTTGCGGACTTACATTCTGCTCACCATGCCATCTAATAATAATGAGATGACTCTGCTGACCCTGCCCTCTAATAATGAGGTGACTCTGCTGACCCTGCCCTCTAGTAATAATGAGATGACTCTGCTGACCCTGCCCGCTAGTAATAATGAGATGACTCTGCTGAACTTGCTCTCTAATAATAATGAGGTGACTCTGCTGACCCTGCCCTCTAGTAATAATGAGATGACTCTGCTGACCCTGCACTCTAGTAATAATGAGATGACTCTGCTGATCCTGCCCTCTAATAATAATGAGATGACTCTGCTGACCCTGCCCTCTAATAATGAGGTGATTCTGCTGACCCTGCCCTCTAGTAATAATGAGATGACTCTGCTGACCCTGCTCTCTAGTAATAATGAGATGACTCTGCTGACCCTGCCCTCTAGTAATGAGATGACTCTGCTGACCCTGCCCTCTAGTCATAATACGATAACTTCTCTTAATGCACCTTTTAATAATAATGAGATTAAATTGTTGACCCTGCTCTTATATGATAATGAGATGATAGTCCCCTATGACGACATGACTCTTCTGGCCCTATATTCTAATGGTGACCTTTCCCTTTAAGGATAATGTGATGATTTTCAAGGTTCTGTCCTCTAATAATAATAATGAGATAACTCTGTTGATCCTACTCTATAATGATAATGAGACGACTCTGCTGACTCTTTCCCAGTCTACACAGCAAAGCTAACAAATGAGCTGCCTTCTAATGAGAATGAGATCAGTCCGCTCACCGTGCCCTTTCATGATAACAGGACGAATCCCCCGACCCTCTAATAATAATGAGAATACATTGCTGACCTTGTCCTCTACTGATAATACGATGACTCTGCTGACTGTGGCCTCTGGCAGTAATGCTGGCTTTTTCCCAGTCTACATAGCAAAGTTCACAAGTAAGCTGCAGAAAGCAGGAAATATCAGTGCATTGTCCCGGGCTTCATTTATCGCTAGTTATTAAGTGTTGATGTTGTAAACATGGAGTTTATTACCGTTTTCTATGTCAATAGAAGCAATTAAAGTAATTTTAGGTTTCGCAATCGTGTTTTACAGCAGCTTCTATGCGCAGTACACTGGTAGCACATTAATACTAGCGCTTGAGCACTAACACATGTCTGAGGAGTCTTGGTACGAAGCTGATAGAATTTCTCCCTTCTGCAGATTAGAAACATTTCACATGATTAAAAACACATAGAAATAACATTTCATCAGCGAGTTCAATAGAAATGATTCCAGCCATAGTAAAAGTAAATGAATATCCATCCAAAACCTGCAACCTCCCTCCTAGTTTACGTGACCCCGTATTTGCCGTCTCCCCGCACCGCGGACCCTGTATACAGACGCTTATGTTACAATTTCTATTACATGACTTTCCAGAATGTTTATTTATCTTCTTGAAACTTTCCCTATTGTGTAGGTCGGATAATTTACTGAGTTACCACATGTTTTGCTTTCTGGTTAACCAGCATTTGAGTAATCGGAGTTACATATGCTAATATGTAGACGAAGTGAAAGATGCACCCGGGGGCGCTATTTTACATTTTCACTTTGTTAGAAAGTGCTCATTAACCCCTAATACGAAGGTTGTGCGCTATCACTATGTGGAGCTGAGCTGCTCCATGCAGTGTGGACACCCGCTGAATTACTTCACCAGCACCCCTCAGTAACTGATGGGGTCAGAACGAGCTCCAATCACATTATTTTAACTTTTATCTTTGCTTTAATTATTGTATCACTTTTAACTTTGTTACCTATGACTGTTATGTATGAACTTTTGAATTGTAAAGCGCTGCGGAATATGTTGGCGCTGTTCTGTCTCCAACATTTGATTCATAATCTTGATTATCTGCTTGTTAATGTTTACAGTGTTTTCTGACTCCATCTAGTGACCAGAGTCATAACCACAGTGTTATTGTGTGTTTACTTTCACTTTGCTATTTCCCTCGGTTTGCAGTGCATTCTGGTAAGGTTGCAATGCACCCTGGTAGCCTTTTGCAAAGGATTATGGTTAGTTCAGCCCCATTTTCCCTCCAGTCCACCATTTTCCTTCTGCCTGCATTCAGAAAGCATCTAATTTCTCTTCTCCCCTTGTGACAGCATCGCTGGTATGTACTTGTTTCCTGTATCCAATTCTTGTCTCATACAAGCCTGCTTAGTTAGTTCTCCCCTGGTTGGCTATTAGTGCAGATGATGTATTATGTATATATGAATCCCTGATGAACCCAGTATTGATTGTATGCATATATGTTTTGCTTCTAGTTTCACCGCGCCAATATACCATTACATTCAATAAAGCACAGATTCAACTACAGTCTCCTTGTTTGGACCCCAGTATAGCGGTTTAGCTGCCTGTATAAGCTACATGAATTCTACTTCATTTAGTGAGGACAGAACAGGCGCGATATAAATAAAGATTATTAACATCTTAAATTCTGCCGTCAAATGTGTCATCGGCATCTAAAAGTCTTGAGGATGGTGGCTGTGACTTCTGATAGCCACTAGCTGTCAAAATAGGTAGCGGACACTGGGGAGCGCTGGGAGAGCGGACTGGCCAATATATTTTAGCAGACGGAGGTCCACAGCAGCTCCAGCCGTCTACCTCCAACTGAGGATAGGTGCAGTAGTGAAGTAAAAAAGTCGGTCAAAGGAGCACTAGGAACTACAGGACACGGGTATTATTTCATAAGACCACAACGCGTTTCGAAGAAGACGGGGCTACCGTCAAAACGCGTTGTGGTCTTATGAAATAATACCCGTGTCCTGTAGTTCCTAGCACTCCTTTGACCGTCTTTTTTACTTCACATCTGATAGCCGCTGGCACTTATGTGCTTATGTCTCACAATACACTGCGATACTATTGTATACATGATCAACAAACAGATTGTAGGTTAAAAAACCCCACTAAAATATAAGATTCAGTCACCCTTCTTTTACCCCCAACCAATAATCGCAAAATGCAAAAAATAAAGAACAAAATCATTTCTTTCGCTTCTCTGCGTGCACAATCACCTAAACTAACAAAATCTAAAACTATTTATCGCTTACAGTGAACGCTGAAATAGGAAAAGAGAATCGAATTGGCATTTTTTGGCCATTGCTAATCCCTTCAAAAATGCAATAAAAAGTGATCAAAACACTTAAAAATGCAATAAAAAATGATAAATCCCCAAAATGGTTTCAGCTCGATGCATAAAAAAAGCAAAACAACCATCATAAAACATCATTAAAAAGTTACAGTTCTCAAAAAAAGTTACAGTTCTCATAAAAATGGCAACGCAAGCTTTTTTTTTTTTGGAATTTGCAGGCAAATGTGTTTATACAACAACAGCAACATTGTTTATATATACTGTATAATACAGTGGGGGAAATAAGAATTTGATCCCTTGCTGATTTTGTAAGTTTGCCCACTGACAAAGACATAAACAGCCTATAATGTTAAGAGTAGGTTACATTTATTTGCATTTTGCAGTGAGAAATAAGTATTTGATCCCCTACCAACCATTAAGAGTTCTGGCTCCTACAGACCAGTTAGTCTGTGTTACCATCTTTTCAGTTAGCCATTAAAAGGTATCAACCACTGAGGACTCTCAATTCTGAACATTTTACAGACCAGTTAGACGCTCCTAATCAACTCGTTACCAGCATTAAAGACAGCTGTCTTACATAGTCACCTTTATAAAAGACTCCTGTCCACAGACTCAATTAATCAGTCAGACTCTACAACATGGGCAAGACCAAAGAGCTTTATAAGGATGTCAGGGACAAGATCATAGACCTGCACAAAGCTGGAATGAGCTTCAAAACCATAAGTAAGATGCTGGGTGAGAAGGAGACAACCGTTGGTGCAATAGTAAGAAAATGGAAGAAATTACAAAATGACAGTCAATAGACATCAATCTGGGGCAAAATGCAAAATCTCACCTTGTGGGGTATTCTTGATCAAGAGGAAGGTGAGAGATCAGCCTAAAACTACACGGGGGGAACTTGTTAATGATCTCAAGGCAGCTGGGACCACAGTCACCAAGAAAACCATTGGTAGCGCATTACGCCATAAAGGTTTACAATCCTGCAATGCCAGCAAGGTCCCCCTGCTCCAGAAGGCACATGTGCAGGCCCGTCTGAAGCTTGCCAATGAACACCTGGATGATTCTGTGAGTGATTGGGAGAAGGTGCTGTGGTCAGAGGAGACAAAAATTGAGCTCTTTGGCATTAACTCAACTCGCTGTGTCTGGAGGAAGAGAAATGCTGCCTTTGACCCAAAGAACACCATCCCCACTGTTAAGCATGATGGTGGAAACATTATGTTTTGGGGGTGTTTCTCTGCTAAGGGCGCAGGACTACTTCCCCACATCAAAGGGAGAATGAATGGAGCCATGTAGCATAAAATCCTGAGTGACAACCTCCTTCCCTCCGCCAGGACATAAAAAATGGGTCGTGGCTGGGTCTTCCAGCAAGACAATGACCCAAAACATACAGCCAAGGCAACAAAGGAGTGGCTCAAAAAGAATCACATTAAAGTCATGGAGTGGTCTAGCCAGTCTCCAGACCTTAATCCCATAGAAAACTTATGGAGGGAGGTGAAGCTCCGAGTTGCCAAGCGACAGCCGCAAAATCTTAATGATTTAGAGATGATCTGCGAAGAGGAGTGGAGCAAAATTCCTCCTGACATGTGCGCAAACCTCATCATCAACTACAAAACACGTCTGACTGCTGAGCCTGCCAACAAGGGTTTTACCACCAAGTATTAAGTCTTGTTTGACAGAGGGATCAAATACTTATTTCTCACTGCAAAATGCAAATAGATGTATATTATTTATACAATGTGATTTTCTGGATTTTGTTTTTGATATTCTGTCTCTCAATGTTAAAATTAACCTACCCTCAAAATTGTAGACTGTTCCTGTCTTTGTCAATGGGCAAACTTACAAAATCAGCAAGGGGTCAAATAATTATGTCCCCCACTTTATATACACGCAAAGAAGTACATTTTATGGTAACATGAATGGTGATATTCAAAACTGCAGCTCACAAAAACAAGCTCTTATATGGCATTAACAAGTGATGGCTCTAGGAAGATGGAGAGGAAAACAGGAAAGATCAAAACCCCCCCAAAAGGTTTCCTTTAAAGTCTGTGGCTGCATTTGAAGAAATGTAGTTGTGGATTTGGTCAGGATTCCTGGTGTCCTCAATGCTGAGAAATCCCGGCAGATACTGACCCATCGTGTAACATCATCAGGAGGCGTCTGATTCTACAGCCAAACAACGACCCCCAACATCCAGCCAACATCATTAATAGTGAGGAGTCCTGGGGGTGATGATACTGCCCCGGACCCCTGATCTCACATCATCCCGTCTCTCTGGGGTCACATGAAAATACGGAAGGATCCACACAAGCCTCATACACAAGATCTGGGGTCAGGTCTCCAAGATATTTGGCACAACCTCCGGCCGAGATCCTCCATAATCTGTGTATAAAGAATCAGTCCCTTTCTTGTCCAGGAGAGCGGGATGATTTTTTCCCAGTTGTCATCCGTGTACGATCCTGTCAGGAACACCGCACTACACTCGCTCACTGAGCCAGTGCGCGTGTCCTGAGTACAGAAGCAGTGCTAAAAGATACCTGTGGAGCAGGGCAGCAGCGGTGACAATGCGTGCTTCAAACTATCGGTGTCAGGATCCTGTCAGCGCCGGAAAGTAAAGATGCACAGGACCCGAGGACACTGAAGTTAGCAAGCTGGCACAGGACCTATGGTCATGTGACTGCAAGGGGGAGGGGCTTAGCGTCCTGCTTTCAGATATGACAGGACACCATACAACAACTGAAAGTCAGGCAAAGCGGAGGTCACAACAGTACGGGCAAACGAGGCACAGGAGGGACAAACAGACGGGTAGTCAGACAAAGCCAAAGGTCATACACAAGAGGGCGACGTGGTACCAAGGGGACGAGCAGAGAGAAGTCGGGTCACAAGCCGAGAGTCATACACTAGAGGTAGCGTAGTACAAGAGGGACAGGCAGAACTCGTAACAGGGACAAAACCAGATCAAAACCAAACAAGCAACAAGTAATCAGGCACAAGGCACACGTACGCACAAGGTCAACTAACTCAGTCGAGGGCAGGAGTATAACTGACACCGGACCTAGGTCCAGTGAGCGTTAAATAGCCGCCCTCTGCCAGTGAGAGGCGGAACAATTAACCCCCAGTCTGATCAGGACGGGCCAAAGCGAAACCCCGTCCTGGATCATGACAGTACCCTCCTCTCAATGGGGTGCCACCGGACCCCCAAGTCTCTCAGGGTACTTGGCGTGAAAGGCCCGGACCAACCGATCCGCATGGACCGATCGAGCAGGAACCCACGACCGTTCTTCAGGACCGTAGCCTTTCCAATGTACCAGATATTGAAGAGCACGACGGACCAACCTGGAGACGACAATTCGTTCCACCTCGTACTCCGACTACCCGTCTACCAAAACCGGTGGTGGGGAAGCTGATGATTCCTCCCCACCGGACCTCACAGGTTTCAAAAGGGCCTTATGGAAAACATTTGGGATCCGCAGAGATAGCGGGAGACGCAACCGAAAAGCCACCGGGTTAACTGCTTCGGTAATTTCATAGGGACCTATAAACTTGGGTCCAAGCTTCGCAGAGGGGACCTTGAGCCTTATATTCTTGGTGGACAACCATACCTTATCCCCAATCTGAAACACCGGTCAGGTCCCACGGATCGTTTTCTGTCCGCAAAAAATTTAAATTTGTCCTGGGCCTTCGTAATGTTACTCTGGACCTCCCGCCATACCTCCCCCAACCGCTGGATCGTCTCATCCGCCCCAGGACACCCAGAATTCAAACGGAAAATTCTCCAAAATCAGAATGAAACCCATAATTGCAGAAAAAGGGAGATGTACCCGTAGACTGGTTAATGCGGTTGTTAAATGCAAACTCGGCCAATGGTTACACAGAACACCAATCATCCTGTCGGGCTGAGGTCAAGCAACGCAGAATTTGCTCCAGAGACTGATTGGTCCGTTCGGTCTGCCCATTAGTCTCAGGATGATAAGCGGATGAAAAGGACAGACCAATACCCAACCTCTTGCAAAAAGCCCTCCAAAATCTGGAAACAAATTACACTCCTCTATCAGACAACACATTCAAGGGTACCCCATGCAACCGCACCACATGCTCAACGAACAATCTGGACAATGTTTCCGCATTAGGTAGAGCAGCCAAAGGTACAAAATGTGCCTGCTTACTAAACCTGTCCACCACAACCCAGGCGACGGTATTATCCTTGGAGGGGGGAAGGTTGGTGATGAAATCCATGGACAAATGAGTCCATGGTCTCTCAGGAATTGGCAGTGGTACCAATTCCCCGGCCGGCCGGTTATGGGGGGTTTTTGCACGGGCACAAACATCACAAGCAGACACATATTCCCCAACATCAGAGGCTAAAGCAGACCACCAGAATACTCTAGCAATGGCCTTCCGGGTAGCCGAGATCCCTGGATGTCCACCCAGAACTGAGTCATGGAACTCCCGGAGGACCTTGAGGTGAAACTGAGCTGGCACGAAAAGTTTATCCACCGGCTTAGTTGAAGATGCAAGAGACTGAGCTTCCCGAATCTCCCGTTCCAACATATTAGAAATATCTGCCACCACCACCCCAGGCTGAAGAATGGAGGATGGAGGTTCCGGGGGTGACACCGGATCTAGACTGTGTGACAAGGCATCCGCTCTGACATTTTTAGATCCTGACCATCTAGCCTGTCTGGGAGTCAACCTTTTGGCTGACTCAATGTAAGCTAGGTTTTTGTGGTCCGTAATTACGGTTATAGGATGGACAGCCCCCTCCAAAAAATGCCTCCATTCTTCAAAGGCCAACTTTACGGCCAGAAGTTCTCGATTCCCCACATCATAGTTTCTCTCCGCAGGGGAGAACTTCTTCGAGAAAAAGGCGCAAGGTCTCAAATTGGTCAAAGTGGCGGGTCCCTGGGACAATACCGCCCCCACCCCCACCTCTGAGGCATCTACCTCAACAATAAATGGTTCAGACGGGTCCGGTTGAATAAGAACCGGGGCAGACATGAAACATTTTTTTAAAAACTGAAATGCCGCTACCGCGTTGACCAATTCTTGATATCGCCCCCTTTTGAGTCATGTCTGTGAGGGGTTTAACCACCTGTGAGAACCCCCTTATAATTTTACGGTAGTAATTGGCGAATCCTAGGAAACGCTGCAGAGCCTTCAAATCACAAGGTTGAACCCACTCGACAATGGCCTGCACCTTATTAGGATCCATACGATACCCTTCAGCAGACACAATGAACCCCAGAAAAGACAGTTCTTGGACGAAAAATAAGCATTTTTCTAATTTAGCAAAGAGACAGTTCTCCCAGAGCCTTTGGAGAACTGCCCGAACATGACCAATGTGAGCCTGTTTATCAGGAGAGTAGATCAATATGTCATCCAAATATACCACCATAAAACGTCCAATGAAATCAGAGAATTTTGGAAAACCGCTGGAGCATTGGTCAGGCTGAAAGGCATGACCAAATTTTCAAACAACCCTTCAGTAGTGAGAAAAGCGGTTTTCCACTCATCTCCGTCCCGGACTCGGAAAAGGTTATACGCTCCCCATAGATCTAACTTTGAAAACCACTTAGCTCCGGACAACTGGTTGTATAAATCAGGAATAAGTGGAAGGGGATACGTATTCCTCACAGTTATCTTATTTAACTCACGAAAATCGAGGCATGGGCGCAAACCACCATCTTTTTTCTTTACAAAAAAGAACCCCGCTGCCACGGGAGAAGCAGAAGGACGAATGTGTCCCTTACGGAGACTCTCGGAAATATATTCTTTCATCGCGGCCCGTTCTGGACCCGAAAGGTTATACAAGCGGGCTTTGGGCAATTTAGCACCTGGAACCAGGTCAACGGCACAATCAAATGGGCGGTGTGGTGGTAAAGCCTCAGCCCCTTTTTCAGAGAAAACGTCCGTATAGTCTTTCAGGCACTCCGGAATACCTTCCAGACCCACGGACGACACAGACACCGTAACAAGACATTTTTCAGAACAATAGGGACCCCATTTAACAATGTCCTGAGAGTCCCAATTAATCACAGGATTATGCAATTGTAACCAGGGGAACAACAACACCAGTCCCGCAGGCAGGTTGTCCATCACAAAACATGAAATGTGTTCCTGGTGTAAGGAACTCACTTTAAGGAGAAACTCTTCAGTACGAAACATAACGTTATTCTTAACCAGTGGTGTTTTGTCAATGGCAACAATGTGAATAGGAGTCTCCAACCTAACTGTCCCTAACTTACACCTGGCCACCAAGTCCAGAGTCAATAAAGTTCAATGATGATCCGCAATCCACGAAGGCAGAAGTGGATGTAGAGACACTCCCACAACAAAGTTCCACTTGCAACAACATTTTTGAAAAGGCAGAAAAGGGTACCTGAGAGCCTGGGTGACCTCCACAACAATCACCTGGGCATTAATGTCAATTAATGTAGGATGGAAGGTGAGGAAAGCTCCTGGAGGTGGATGTGGGGGGGCACATACTTTTGTTTATACAGTGTGTTTGTCAATGTTTGGAATAAGCTGAAAGCCGAGAACAAGAAAAAAAGCAAAATATAGGCCAAATATGCTGAAGTGAACAAATATTAACAACCTTATTGGTAAAATATTTGGTACACAGGGGGAATACAACCTAAGAAAGCGGGCGCTGATCCAAGGGAGAAGCATGAATAATACAATAAAAATCAAAAGACATGAAAGTAAATGTCATATGGAGATATAAAACTTAGCTGGGTATCAAAACCATACTAGGGGTTATACACCATGAACATATAATCTGAACTTATCAATGCATATATATAAAGTTTCACAAAGTGTATATACAGTATAGGGGCATAACGGCGTACTATCCACTGGGGTGCAAGTCCATAGAGAGTAATTCAAGTGTGCAATAATAAATGAGATTAGTAAAGTGCTGTAGTGCGTTGATACCAAAAGAAAATGGATGTTCCCAATGTAGGTAAGTATTATAATGGAGAGGTAATAAAGTGTGTATATACTTTTATGGGAACAGCAAAAAGCTTTTCAGGAGGATGCGCCCACCCCGACGCGCGTTTCGGTGTCAGCCTTCATCGGGTGTGGCATTGATAAGTTTATATTATATGTTCATGGTGTATAAAACCTGGTATGGTTTTGATACCCAGCTAAGTCTTCTTATATATCCGTTTGACATTTACTTTCATGTCTTTTGATTTTTATTGTATTATTCATGCTTCTCTCTTGGATCAATGCTCGCTTTCTTAGGTTGTATTTCCCTCTATGTACCAATCATTTTACCAATAAAGTTGCTAATATTTTTTCACTTTGGCATATTTGGCCTATATTTCGAGTTTTTTTTGCTCTTGGTTTTCATGTTATTTTACTGATGGGTCGTCGTACATTAGCCCGGCTCACACCTTATTCATAAAGATGCATGATTACTTATGTATATACTTACCCGTTTACTCACCATGTAGACACCTTGCTACCATGTGAATGTGTGTTTCTCCTTCGCGTTTTCTAGTCACCATAGACCCCCTTTAGGTGCGATAACTAAGCTGTAGTCACAGATCAGCAGAAACAACCAGGAAAATGGGCGCATGACTTACACAGCATTTGTGAGCTCGTGACGCGAACCTTAGTTTTATCCCTTCAGCATCAGTTTGTGAACAAGACGTAATGCATGATGTGACGTAAGAGACCGAGCGGCACTGACTATAATTCGGATCTACGGGAAGCAGAGACATTAATTCTCCTTATCCCCGGAGTGTTATGGGAACGCTCCGAGACTCCAGAGCTCTGGCCGGGAGCCTACACCCACAGAACTGGAGGCCGCTGAGTGCGAGGACAATGAACACTTGTACGTGAGACCGTGGCTGCGGATAGTAATGTGTGTGTGCATAGTGGTCATGAAGTATGTAGACTGGCCGAGGTATGACTAATGGGTCAGTATAGGCATACTCTATACTAGGGTCCCAAGAAAGGAACAGTGACCTCAGGGTGGTCCATGTAGGAAGAGAGACCCCGTGCATGAGTATGTTAGGTCCCTGCGTAACTCTTGTAGAGAGCACCTACCCCACCAGATAAGTAGGCGATTCACCAGCGGGCTCCCGTTCTGACGTCTTATTGGTCCCCAATGGTCCAGCAGAAGATAACCCCATCTATAAGAGACTTTAAAGCGATTGCCTACGAATAGGGTCTATTCAGGGTCACAATTAACCCGTCACATCAGCAACTAAAAGTTGACTAGCACTATTTTGTATAAAGGGAGAATGGCCCCCAAAGCCATCACCTCCGGGGGCCCAGAGACCCAGCTCAGGTGCGAAGAACTTGGTTGTCCCCAGTATCATGAGTGCTGCTATGGTCAGTCCGGTCATCACTGTCCTGTCTTCTCCCAGGTCTATCCTACAACTACCCATGAACGGTGACCACCGGCACATCGCTAACAACGTTTTATCGCTACAGTGTAATAAAAAGGTTTTAAATTTCGTTTAGATGGAAAAAAGACTTTGAAATCTACTGGGACACGAGGATTTATGGGAACGCTTGTGTTTAGATTAATATGAAATGTTAATGGGAAAAGAATTTGAGTGGATTAAAAAACGACTTCTGATGTCATAATTCCAGAATCTCGTCTATAACCAAAAACTAACGGAAGGAGAACGGAAGAAAGATTCTAGAGTCTATTATATATTTATTAAATATCTATCTATTATTTATCATCTATTATCTATATATTATCTATCTGTTATCTATCTATCTATCTATTATCTATCATCTGTCTATCTACTATTATCTATGTATCTATTATCTATCTATCATCTATCTATCTATTATCTATCTATTATCTATCTATCTATCTATCTACTATTATCTATGTATCTATTATCTATCTATTATTTATCTATCATCTATCTATCATCTATCTATTATCTATCTATCTATTATCTATCATCTATCTATCATCTATCTATCATCTATCATCTATCTATTATCTATCTATCTATTATCTATATATCATCTATCTATTATCTATCTATCATCTATCTATTATCTATCTATCTATCTATCTATATATCATCTATTATCTGTCTATTTATCTATCTATTATCTCTCTATCTATATATATATTATGTTATCTATTATCTATCTATTATATATTATCTATCTATCTATCTATCTATCTATCTTCATTTGCATAAAAAAGAAAATGATGCGGCACTCACCACTTGGATTCAATATTCCAAAGTCCTTTTTTATTTCATCCGTGCAGTAAAAGCTGCCAATCTGTGGTGTGTGTGTGTGTGTGTCAATCTGTGTTGTGTGTGTGTGTGTGTGGGGGGGGGTTATACTCAGAATTCCAAGCTCTGCTAAATTTGTAGCAGAGAAAACTGTGATTTTATTAAAACTACAGCAAACAGCCCACTAAGTGAAACATCATTGGAATCAGGGTCTCTGCCCCTACATTATGTTGATCTCAGAGGGGGCAGCAAGAATCTGCCTAGAGAGTCTCTTTAAAGTCCATTTTTATAGCTTTGGGCAAGCGAGGCCCTTTAGCATCCAGAAGCTAAAATCATGCGCAGTTCTATCACATCTCTGAACTTACAGTACATCCACTAATCCCACTGATTAACAGTGGAACACTCTCTGCGCAGGAGACGCAACAGATACCTGCAGCAATTTTCTCTACTTTGTGACAATTTCTAGAAGTCTGCAGCATGAATAGAAGTTTTTCCATTTTGCACCTTGTCATCCGTCCTACGAGTTCTTCGCCGTCTCTAGACAATAAGCCTCATTACTGATCCTGGCTGGAAGTTTCTCTTGTTTTCATCACTTCCACTTTGTTTACTTGTATCACATTGTTCTAGTTGTACAATCACAATCTGCTCTGGATAATGTAATTCTGCTCCATCTGTTTTCCCTCGGCACCCAAAGAAAATATCTATGTTCTGTGTCAGAGGAGGCTGCACTTACACAGGATCCGATAGTTACTATCACAGAGGAGAAGTTGTGGAAAACATCACTGTCCTGTCATTACATTATTAGGTTTCATTATTATCAGTTTATTTCCTCTTTGTTTCCTTTTTTGTTGCTGTTTATTGTTGGGCATTATATGTAGTTGCCAGCAGGTAATTTCTGATATTTCTCGCCTTTCTTGGCATCCGGCTCCTGTTTTCCCCCCTGTAGAACAGATGTTTGCTCCATCCTTGAAGAGTCTAATGCGCCAATGATGAGTCCAATCTGTTATGCAGCTTGTGCAAGTGTTGTGGATTTGGCACATCTGGTGAGCGCCAGATCTACATTATCCTGTGCACATGACAGTAATTGTGAGCGCACCCAGAGCCAGCGCTGCTGTACGGGATTCAGGAGGAAGGAGAGGTCACCGGACAGAGGGTCTTATTTGGGTCAGAATTCTAGGTTTATTCTGGCGTTTGAGTGATGGGGTCTGGTCTGGGGTCTGAGTGATTGGGGCTGGTTTAGAGTCTAACGGTGATGTGATCTGGTCTGGGGGCTGGTCAGAGTGATGGCATCAGAGTAATGGCATCTGGTCTCAAATCTGAGCATTGGGATCTAGTCATGGATGAGTTATGGGATCTGGTCTGGGATCTGAGCAGGTAAAGACTGGGGCTGAAATTCAGTCCTGGCATTAGAAATCACACTGGCCCATGCTGTCCCTATCCCCAAACACCAGATAGGGATATATTACTAATATTACCCTGGATGGAGGAAAGCAAGATTTACTACAAGACCAATATTTCTAATGATACCCCCATCACAACTCTTAACAGTATGGCTGTCTTGAGAACACCGATTCCGTTAATGTAGCAGACAAGGTGGCCCACGACCAGACAGGCCCTTCTGGCATTTTCCAGGATTGCCAGATGGCCAGTCCGGCCCTGGATCTGAGTAATGGATTCTGGTCTGAGATCTGAGTAATGGGGTCTGGTCTGGGTGTAAGTGAAGGTATCTAGTCTGGGATGGGGGTCTGGTCTGGGGTCTGAGTGATGGCTTCTGGTCTATGATCTGAGTTATGTGGTCTGGTCTGTGGTCTGAGTAATGTGGACTGGTGTGGGATTTCAGTAAAGGGGTATGGTTTGGGTCTGAGTGAAGGTGTCTGGTCTGGGATAGGGTCTGGGTCTGTTCTGGGTCTGAGCGAAGGTGTCTAGTCTGGGTTGGGGTCTAGTCTGGGTATGGCCTGGGGTCTGAGTGATGGCATCTGGTCTATGATCTCAGATATGGCGTCTGGTCTTTAGTCTGAGTAATGGGGTCTGGTATTGGGTCTGAGTGAAGGTGTCTAGTCTGGGGTCTGAGTGATGGGGTTTGGTTTGGGATTTGGTCTGGGGTTTCAAAGCCAAAGAGTCCCAAGAATAAAACGTTCAAATTTGGGCAGCCATATATCTTTTCTTTTCTTTTTTTTTCCAGGCTTTTGTTTTTATTCACAATTATATATTGTAGCAAATAGATAAAACTTTTACAATCATTGACGACCGAACATAAACTCACACCAGAACTGTAATAACTTTGTACCTCGGCTCCTACGTTTGACATTTCAGCTTGTTTTACAATGGAACGGTGTAAACTTTTCTCTTTCCTGTCATTTCTTCATGTTTGTTTTGATATTATCTTCCACGAAAAGCCATAAAAAGTCTGTCAAGAATGAAAATGTCTGCAGCTCAGAAGTAATAATTATTCTAGACTGACAAACCGTCCAAGGCGCGCAGCTCGCGCCAGCAGCGCCGCTCCGTGCCAGCAAGTGCTGACCTCAGAAACCCAACCCAGAAGTTTACAGATCCAGTTACATTTTGCGCAGTAAACTGTATTTTTATCGTGGACACAATGCTGCAGTGTTCTCCAGATGTTAATACCTGCAGCGACGGACTGCAGAGATCTGTCTACCTGCTCCTGGCTGTGACAATGATCTACTTTAGTAAATACCGGCGCACACCCTCCAGAGTAAACGCCATGTTTGTGGTATGAACTTGTAATCCATCCTGGAAATATTTGAATTAAATGACAATTAGGGATTTCATTCATTCATATATTCATATATTTCAAGGAAGAGTTACAGAGGAAGAGCGCAACAGGAAAAAATGCTCCAGAGTAATTATTCTAAGAGGAAGCATTTACAAGCTCTTTTTAGAATTTCATGTAAATAAAAGTTTTGTTTTTTTCATTGTAGAATAAATAGTAACAACATTCCACTATACTTTGTGCTTTAATCCATCTCCATTTTCAAGATCTCTGATTGAAAAGGGCTAATATTTCTCACAGCTTCAAATACATTTAGTCTCGATGATCCTTTCTGGGATTAGTACAGCGTTAGTATTAAAGCCTTTCCTGTTTTAATATTCTGCTACAATATATCAGTGCAGGTAAAACATAGCAGCCTTCAGACTTTTTAGAGGATTCTCTGGGCTTCTCTTCGATGTGAGAAGTATTCAGTCTGTATAGGTACGGCCAGACATGTTTTACTTCTGTAGAACATTGCAAAGATTGAACATTTTCCTGGAGGGACACGTATGGGTCTGAGGCAGTGATGGAGCGTGGGTTACCAGTTTAATGTTTTGTGTTTTTTTTTTTACATTAATTATCAACTTTTTTTTAATGCAACAAATGTATTGCTCTATCCCTATCCCTAATCCTAGAAAGGCGGAAATCCCGGCACTCACATGTGTTGATTTAATTTGCTTTATTCCACATCACAGCAAAACGATTCAGCTCATCCAGAGCCTTTGTCAAATTGTCAAAGGCTCTGGATGAGCTGACACGTTTTGATGTGATGTGGAATAAAGCAAATTAAATCAACACATGTGAGTGCCGGGATTTCCGCTTTTCTTGGATGAATCATTCCCTCCACGTGCACCACGATAACGACTGGAGTGCTGACTGCTTTTCATTATCCTATCCCTAATCCTACACCTAGCCTTAAGCCAAAATCATAATCCTATCCCTGGCTCTAAATCTAAACCTAAGCCTAACCCTAAACCAGTCCTTTGCTCTAGCACTAAACTTACCTTTAGTTATCAAGATTCTGTACCCCTATAGACTATAGAGCTAAGGGCGCCAGACCCTTTACTCCCTTATTTAAGAAAACGAGAAAACCAAACAGATGGTGGACTGCTGGTTGAGTCATCGATTAGGTCATAATTGGAGAATTATTGGCATGCATTGATGGTGTTGACCATTGGATGCCTCACATCTACAGATTATCCAGTATGGATGTTTGACCAAATGGGAAAAACTTTGGTCATGGATGTCTCTAACCATCAATAGAAGAAACTGGAGAATACTTTCCAACTATCAGACCTTCACGATGATTGCCTCTCGGAGACACATGATTGCTACATACAAAGCTCAAAGCTGAGAGAACTTTTTCTCATACCCCCTTGTTACAGTCCACATCTCTCCACAGTTCTTCCATAACCGCGTCTTTGCTTATTTCCTGTCACCCGAATGTACAATTGGGCAGCTTGACTCCATTTTATGAAGGAACATCCTAGAATCATAGAATCGTAGAGTTGGAAGGGACCTCCTCGGCCATCTGGTCCAACCCCCTGCTCAAAGCAGGATTCTGTCTGTCCAGCCTCTGTTTGAAGACTTCTATTGAAGGAGAACTCACCACCTCTCGTGGCAGCCTGTTCCACTCATTGATCACTCTAACTGTCAAAAAGTTTTTTCTAATATCTAATCTGTGTCTCCTCCCGTTCAGTTTCATCCCATTGCTTCTAGTCTATCCTTGTGCAAACGAGAATAAAGTTAATTCTTCTACAATGTGACAGCCCTTGAGATCCTGATGTTACGCAGATGAAGCTTTCAAGAAATACTGCTTTTTGGGAAGGGGTCAGTTTTGTAGTTCTCAGGTAGTTTTGCTACATTTTCTGTGAGTCTGGGAGGTCTCACTTTTTTCCCCGAGAGTCTACAGGACATTAGCGGTGAATATGAGCTTTGGTTTTCGTGTCCTCCAGAAGTGGGACATTCCATTGACTAATTTCCTCACTGTTTCCTAGACCTCTCCAGGCTGGTTGAACCTAGAGTTAGGTCCTACACACTATCCTCTGAAAACTATTTTGGGCCATTGAGGCCTTGATGTGGTGCCAGCAAACCTTGATCCCAGTCAGATAGTTCGTCTGCGTAAAGTTTTCCCAAACTTCTTATCAGCACAATAAAGCGCCGTGAGAACCTCGTGTCCGCGCTTCTATATTCTGCATCTGACTGACTGTAAAGTCTTTACGAGTACGCCATCATATAATTATCTGTAAGTCTGTGATCACTGAAGGAAAAGTAGATATTGTACATTCCTTGGATTGTATCACTGCAATTATCATGGTGCAAGACCAATGTCCAGTGTTTATATGTTGGAGGTTTTCTTTTAATAGTCAGCAAAGTTCCCTTACATGGGTTGTCTGACCAAAATACGACACATGCATACCGTAGATGTCCCCAGGGTCCTAATAACAGGAGTGCTTATTCAATAGGATCTAACAGTGACACAGACAGATGAGGACCCCTGGGGCAGCATAATATATGACCCCTTTGTACCCCAATAATGCGCAATTCCATCTGCTTTTGAGGTGGGAATTGGCCCTTTACCTCTTGGGCCACTGTGCAGCTGCACCAATGATTTGTCTGCCCCGTGTGACTGCAATTCTCTTTTTGATATGTAATACCACATTTCACCAGCAGTGGCCGCTGTAGACAAAATGCACAGCTAGCTGGAGGTTTCTGACCATTTATTGGAGACAATCAGCTGATTGCTACCCTTTCAGGTAGTAAAAAAAATTTTTGGAATGCTCCTAAAGGTTTGTAAGCTACGGCCTTGGAAAAAATACAATTAACATATGTTTGGTCACAATAAGATACCTGCGTCCCCATTTGTTCAGGCAGTTCACCTCATCCATAGTTTGTTTCATAGTCAGGACTCCAAACTTCCGACTGTCTATAGATGATATTGGTAGAGGAAAGAACTTGGAAGTTTAGTCATCAATCACTTTTCTCAGTCGTCCACTCCCTGTAGAGGGTCAGCGCTGTCATCACCCACGTCTTTCCCGTCCTTCCTAATGCACCAGGGTTTAGGACTTAATGGGGCAGTCAAGGACTAGAAAATACTCTAAAGACAACACTTTTGGGACCTAGGACCACCCACGATTGACTAAAGGTTAAATAACCCCATCTCTTTATGCCCAGAACATGCCCAAAGTTGCCATGATGGTTTCTGAAAGTTGAGTAGTTCCGGCACTTTCCGGACGGTTGACCACCAAACTATATAGACTAATAAATGGGGATGATCTTATAAACAGGATGACTTGTGTGAGCAGTCAGTGGTTGTATATAGGTCGGCGGGAGATCATGCAGAGGCCATTGGACACTTGAAGAGCAAACAACTGGCTGGAGAACTGGTGGAGGGGCCATGGGAGCGGCTGGAGGAGGAAACAACAGATGTCAAAATCTGGCAGCAGATTGATGTGTTGTGTGGGTGTTCTGATCTTTCCCAGGAGACCTCCTCTCCTATGTACCCACTGGTCTTCACGCTGCAGTAACTTGTTGAGTGTTGGCCTTATTCCTGGGTGTGTCTCCACCCGAGATGCCAGGACTCCTGCCAACGTCTTGCTTATTCCAAGCCAACGCGCATTATGTCGCAATCATCCTTCTCACATAATTACAGTCTGTGCTAAGTTTCTCTTGATTACAGAAATTAGTTTTATGATCTGCATCGATTGAGTCTCTATAATCTACATGAATGTCCCCCAGAGAAGCGAAGAACAGGATAAACCATGAACGACACATGGCAGCCACAAAATGTACAGCTAACCGCGGCTACACTACTGACTATAGTGGTATCTATCTATCTATTATCAATCTATCTATCTGTCTATTATCTATCCATCAATTATCTATTTATCTATTATCTATCTATCTGTCTGTCTATCTATTATCTATCTATCTATCTATCTATCTATCTATTATCTATCTATCATCTATTATCTATCTATCCATCTATTATCTATCTATCTATCATCTATTATCTATCTATCTATCTATTACCTATCTATCTATTATCTATTATCTATCTATCCCACTATTATCTATCTATCTATCTATCTATCTATCATCTTTCTGTCTATTATCTATCTATCTATCTATTATCTATCTATTATCTATTATCTATCTATCCATCTATTATCTATCTATCATCTATTATCTATCTATCTATCTATTACCTATCTATCTATTATCTATTATCTATCTATCCCACTATTATCTATCTATCTATCTATCTATCTATCATCTTTCTGTCTATTATCTATCTATCTATCTATTATCTATCCATCTATTATCTATCTATCTATCTATCTATCTATCTATCATCTCTCTATCTATCATCTATCTGTCTATTATCTATCTATCTATTATCTATCTATCTATCTATCTATCTATCACCTATCTATCTATTATCTATCTATCTATCTATCTATCTATCTATCTATCTATCTATCATCTTTCTGTCTATTATCTATCTATCTATCTATCTATCTATCTATTATCTATCCATCTATTATCTATCTATCTATCTATCTATCATCTCTCTATCTATCATCTATCTGTCTATTATCTATCTATCTATTATCTATCTATCTATCTATCTATCTATCCATCTATTATCTATCTATCTATCTGTCTATCTATCTACCTATCCATCTATCTATTATCTATCTATCTATCTTATTATCTATCTATCTATCTATCTATCTACCTATCATCTATCTATCTGGAGCAGCATTACTGACATATATACACACACACACATATATATATATATACTGTATATACAGGGTGTCGGCTTATAATAACTTAAGGTCTATAAGATATAAGCTAAAGGAATATATGGCAGCGCGCCAGGGCTTCCAATGAACAGACTGAATTATTTATGGATTTCTTTAGAACTTCTGAATCTTTTGATGATACTTTGTGCTGTAGTTGGTGGATATTCAATGTCTTTGTAATTTTACGTTGAGGAACATTGTTCTGAAATTGTTGCTGATAGGTTGGTGACCTCTGAACAACTTTGCTTCTGATAGACTCTTCCTCAGAAGTCCAAGTAAGAAGATAATACTGCGCTCACATCTGTAAAATGTAATTTGTCTGTTTTATTTCCATTAAAAAAATAGGCACCAAATTGGTCACACTAGACACTGCCTCTCTATCCTGCTCCTTATACACAGTCATCTCTGGCTGTTTTCATTGCCACTTACTTTTCCAGCCATTTACTAACACTGTCCCAACTGTTTTGAGATGTGTCAAAGCTATTTGGGGCTGCCACCGGGAATTTCGGGGCCCCATACAGGCAAAATTTTCGGGCCCCCTTGAGACTTCGCCCAGGCTCCACCTCAACTCCACCTCGAACTGTCCACAGTCCCACCGCCCAATCTTGGAAAAACTTCACTTGTACACCGCGTCCTCATCAATCACACATTATCAGTTCCCATCGAATACCAGGTCACACATGTAGCCAGCAGCTTTGGTTTTGGCCAAAAGATTTTTTAATCTGCCACCACGACAAGGTAGACTCTTTTGGATGGGCCCTACTCTACTCTAATCTATTAATCAGTTGTTAAAATATCCAACACTCTTTTTAGGTATATTTGTATTTATGTTTCTTTAAAGGAATGTGTCACATACATTTTTAAGAATGAACAATAATACCACATACAAGAGCCAAATACTGACACACCATGACCAGACCACATATTACCACCACATAGTGACTGAATAATACACCATATAAGGCACAAATATACAACACCATGGCCGGACCACATATTACCACCACATAGTGTCCGGATAATACCACATACAAGGAACAAATACTGTAACACCATGACCAGACCACATATTCCCACCACAGTGACCAATAATACCACATATAAGGGACAAATGCTGTCACATCATGGACGGACCACATATTACCACCACATAGTGACCGAATAATACATCATATAAGGCACAAATACTACGACATCATGGCCGGATCACATATTACCACCATATAATGACTGAATAATACCCCATACAAGGCACAAATACTACCACACCATGGCCAGACCACATATTACCACCACATAGCTACCGTATAATATCACATACAAAGAACAAATAACACCACACCATGACCAGACGATATATTCCCACTACATACAGGGAACAAATACTGCCATACCATGGCCAGACCACATATTACCACCACATAGTGACTGAATACTACAGTACTGATCATTAATAGATAAACACAATACTAATATTACCCTAAGTGCCATTATACACAGGCGCTCAGTACATAGTATACAGTATATAGTGTCAGTGTATAGGTAATACAGTGATCACCAGTGACATTATACACAGGAGCTCTGTTTATAGTGTCAGTGTACAGGTAATACAGGGATCACCAGTGACATTATACACAGGAACTCTTTATATAGTGAATAGTGTACAGGTAATACAGTGATCACTGGTGACATTATACACAGGAGCTCTGTATATAGTGTCAGTGTACACGTAAAACAGTGATCACCGGTGACTACACAGGAGCTCTGTATATAGTGTATAGTGTACAGATAACACAGTGATCACCAGTGACATTATACACAGCAGCTCTGTATATAGAGTCAGTGTACAGGTAATACAGGGATCACCAGTGACATTATACACAGCAGCTCTGTATATAGTATATAGTGCACAGATAATAAAGTGATCACTAGTGACATTATACACAGGAGCTCTGTATATAGAGTCAGTGTACAGGTAATACAGGGATCACCAGTGACATTATACACAGCAGCTCTGTGTATAGTATATAGTGTACAGATAATAAAGTGATCACTAGTGACATTATACACAGGAGTTCTGTATATAGTGTATAGTGTACAGGTAATACAGTGATCACCAGTGACATTATACACAGGAGCTCTGTATATAGTGTATAGTGTACAGGTAATACAGGGATCACCAGTGACATTATATACAGGAGCTCTGTATATAGTGTATAGTGTACAAGTAATACAGGGATCACCAGTGACATTATACACAGGAGCTCTGTATATAGTATATAGTGTACAGGTAACACAGTGATCACTAGTGACATTATACACAGGAGCTCTGTATATAGTGTATAGTGTACAGGTAATACAGGGATCACCAGTGACATTATACACAGGAGCCTTGTATATAGTGTATAGTGTACAGGTAACACAGTGATCACTAGTGACATTATACACAGGAGCTCTGTATATAGTGTATAGTGTACAGGTAAAACAGTGATCACTAGTGACATTATACACAGGAGCTCTGTATATAGTGTATAGTGTACAGGTAAAACAGTGATCACTAGTGACATTATACACAGGAGCTTTGTATATGGTGTATAGTGTACAGGTAATACAGGGATCACCAGTGATATTATACACAGGAGCCTTGTATGTAGTGTATAGTGTACAGGTAACACAGTGACCACTATTGACATTATACACAGGAGCTCTGTATATAGTGTATAGTGTACAGATAATACAGGGATCACCAGTGACATTATACACAGGAGCCTTGTATATAGTGTATAGTGTACAGGTAACACAGTGATCACTAATGACATTATACACAGGAGCTCTGTATATAGTGTATAGTGTACAGGTAATACAGGGATCACCAGTGACATTATACACAGGGGCCTTGTATATAGTGTATAGTGTACAGGTAACACAGTGATCACAAGTGGCATTATACACAGGAGCTCTGTATATAGTGTATCGTGTACAGGTAACACAGTGATCACTAGTGGCATTATACACAGGAGCTCTGTATATAGTGTATAGTGTACAGGTAACACAGTGATCACAAGTGGCATTATACACAGGAGCTCTGTATATAGTGTATAGTGTACAGGTAATACAAGGATCACCAGTGACATTATACACAGGAGCTCTGTATATAGTGTATAGTGTACAGGTAAAACAGTGATCACCAGAGACATTATACACAGGAGCTTTGTATATAGTGTAAGTGTACAGGTAATAATGTGCAGGTAAAAAAGTCGCCAGTTTCCGAGACCCATAGCGTCTTCATTTTTCATGATCTGGGGCTGGGTGAGAAGGCTTATTTTTTGTGCACCGAGCTGACGTCTTCAATTTCATAAGAAGCCAAGAACCTCTCAGGATATTTTTGGAGCAATAAGAAACTAGAGAGATCTCATTATAACTTCAATTGAATTGTTCCAATAGAATTTATATTGTAATTATTTGCTATCGCCCTTCACATTCAGCTGTGATGCCCCTCGGGGCTAAGTAGGTGTTTGCGAGAGTCAACGCTCATCTTCCTCATTAGAGAGCCGCACGGATCTCTGCTCACGCTCTTAATGTTTTCCTTAACTTAATCCAATTCTGCATAATTTCTCTATTGTGGCTGCAGGAAGATGTGTAACTAGGGATCGATTTATATCTGGCGCCTCTGAAACAAATTTTTTTGTAGATTCATTGTAAAAAAAATATCAACAACCCTGGAAAATTTAGCTTTAGATCAAATTTAGAAGCCGCATCTTAGCAGTCTCATTAAGGACACAAGACCTGGATTCCCCTTGGGAAGAAGTGTAGCCATCTTAGTTCAACATTGGCTTCTATGGTCATCTAGATTCAGCTTAAAATTCTTGAGTCCAGGACGCTAAAACTCAACATTACAGCACACGTCTGCAAAGTCACAATACACTAGTGAAAGTGTTGCAGTTTTGGAAAAATGACCATGAATTGTGTGGTTTCGTTATGGCTATTGTGAGGAATAAACATTGTGGGTTTATAAAAATTGCAATAAAACAGAGATAAAGCACAAAGTCTGCGACTTCGTTCACCGATGGTAACCAATAATTGGAGACGTGACGCCGATGTCCTACTCTGATCTGGTTTGTGGATTGCAAGAAGAAAAATTCACAACTGGTTTCTAGAAAAAGCTTGTGAAACTGTCAGCAGAGATGTTCTTTGCATATGAGATAAACGGATGACACAAAGTTGGTAAAAACGGACGTGTGGTCCCAGGGGTGGACATATATTGGTTCAACTTGTGCAGACACACAAGGGTCCAAGAGATTAGGGGGCTTCAACCAGCTTCAAAGCAGATGTAGTTGTGCATTATGAGGAGCTATTGGATTGCACAGTTCACATTTATTGTTCTTGCACAGTCGGTGTCCACCAGCGCATGACCCAATCATGGATGAAATAGTTTAGGCAAAAAACAAACAGTTTGGAGAGGATTCCATCAGGATCTACTTCAAGGAGGTGACACGCATTTTCTTTTTTCCAGCACACTTTTTTTTTCAAAATCTAAAGTGAACTAAAAAAAGCACAAAAAGCTCCTCATGTGAACAACGAAGAATATTAACTTTCACGTGAAGAGGAAAAGTCTTTCAAGTGGCTCTTAGGCAGTTTTTGTGTTTTTTTTTTTTTTTAACAGCAACACTACATAAAAAAACCTCCAAAACTCTGTCTGCACATACTATAACCCTAGAAGCAAATTTTCCACCAGAGAACATGTCTGTCAGTTGATGAAACATGCCAGTCAGTCTTTCACCATTTGCTGAGGGCCCCAGCAGCCACCATGAAGGCTGCCATGATGGCCGCACTTCTGCTTTTGGTAGCTGAGATATTGTACAGATAATGCGCGGATGTGAACCCACAGACTAAATTTATGGGGTCTAATTCCGAAAAAGAATTGGTAACCTAAAAACTTCACACTAATGTAACAAATGTATCAGTTCTTGGAATCTGTGGCCAAACTGGAACAGATCTAGAAGAGTAATCGGCCATTCACAAGAGGAAGGCATTCATTATTAATAAGCGTTTCCACTATACGTTTAGCTCGCTCTGTTCTCTTCTCTATGGTCTATGTTACAGCACATGTATGCACTCGGAAACAGTCGGGAGAAATTATGTTATTTTCACTTTTAATCCTGTGAATTGAAATAAACATCTACCTGGGAGTCCAGGTGGGCACATTCCCCATGGGCCACCTCACACCACCAGAGACCCGGGAGTTGAGGTGGCCACCAATCTCCACTGGGTCACCAAACATCACCGGAGACCCAGGAGTCCAGGTGGGCACCAATCCCCCTGGACCACCTCACATTACCGGAGACCCGGGAGTCCAGGTGGGCATCAATCCCCCCTGGGCTACCTCATATCACCAGAGACATCTACACACGCGATATAAAACTTGTATCTAACTTCTTCTTATGTGATCGTCCTTTTATATCTTAGAGGAACAGAATTATCGTCATTAACCACAATTTGCAACTTATCGAGTGCGTGGAAACCTCCGTGTCCTGGCACAGACGCACCCTCCATACTCCCCACTGGTGCAATTTACCATAATTATTGAAATATAAAAGTAGAAACCAAATAACGAGTAAAAGAGGTAAAAACTGGATCCAGCTCGTTTTACCGCCATACCTGAGGTTCCACAATGAATTCACTACTGAACCTGTGAGTAACACGATGGAAAGTTTTACAATAAAAAAAGTTGTGTTTTGTCAACACTGTGAATCATCGCTGGGCGATCACCAAAACTTACTAAGACACAGGAAAGAATCAAATCACTGGTTTTACCTAGTTCAGTATTCAGGGTTCAAGGAGTTTTCTATCTGAAGGAGGAGAATGACGGTAAGTTCTGCTCATGATCTGTCCGGGCAGAATGTGCAGGTGAGTAGCAGAGCTCAGACATCAGCTACTCATTCTGATATCCACTATAGATGATCAGCACTGGATCCACATATAAAGTAAGTGCAGATAAACCGACTATATGTTTCTTTAAAAATCTGTATCTTCCTCTATGGAATTATAGGTGAATGATAAAATACTCTCTGCATGCAGCAGTTGTATGGGGGTGAAGAGAAGGAGGCACTGAAATGGGGTTACCTCTCCTGCTCTGTGTCTGGAACCACCTGGTCAGGCAGCAGAGTTTCCTGGGGGAAGGTTATCGGACCTGGACCGACCTTTCCATGTGACAGTAGGGGGAGGTGACCTGTTAAAAGGGGCTACGCGCAGGAAGCCGAGCAGAGTCATGGCGGGAAAGTACAGCGCGCAGGAGAGAGAGCTGTCAGCTGCGCCGCATTCCCCAAGCGTGAGGGCCCTCCGGCTGAGGACTGAGACAGGCAGTACGCTGTGAGCGCCCTTTGTGTGAATGTGGACCCGCCAGCCTCCGTGACCGCAGGAGACTCCCCTGACAGGTCAGAGACAATCGCTAGTGTGTGCAGGCCCGGCGTATGCAGTGACAGGCCTGAGGCCCTGAAAGAAGTAACTGGACTGACCGAGGAGCGCGGCATTGTTCCTGTGTGTAAACTTGTCACTAAGAGAGGTGAGAGCAGGACCCCCTCTCACTGCCCAGCATCCTGTTGTTTTCCCCGGAGGCCATTTCTTCATTGTGCTTAGAGACTTGAGAGTCTGCATGTGCCGCTGTTGACGGTGCCAACGTTGGAGAATTAGGCCATGTGCACACGTTGCGGATTCTGCTGCGGGTCCGCAGCGTTTCAGGCCCTGCGGATCCGCAGCAGGTTTAGCTGCGTTGTACAGTACCATTGTTTTCAATGGTAAACTGTAAAACGCTGTGCACATGCTGCAGATTTTTCTGTGCGGATTTGCTGCAGGTTCAAATCCGCAGCATGTTAATTCTTTGTGCGGAATCCGCAGCGGTTTCACACCTTCTCGATTGTACAGGTGTGAAACCGCAGGGCTAATCCGCAGGTAAACCGCAGGTCTTTTGACCTGTGGATTTACCTGCGGATTTTTCGAAATCCACGTGGAAAAATCTGCAGCACCTAAAACTACGTGTGCACACAGCCTTAGACCCTTCAATCAAACCTTCTACAGACTGATAAGTTTATTCCTGCCTACGTTTATCTCTTTAACTATCATATTACCATTTACTTGTTGCAATTATCCCCCTTGTTGCTTCTCCTTGCATGGAGTGAATATCCCTGTAAATAAACCGTTAATTCATGGTCTGCCTCAGATCCGTGGAAACATCCACCGTGCCTGCAGGCTATTACACAGTCACCACTAGGGGGCGCTTACAAGGAACTGTGAAACACTATGCAGAGAGCTCCTCCTAGTGGTGGCTGCAGATAAAATCTTATCATGTATCTCTGTATACAGGGAGCTCCCCCTAGTGGTGACTGCAGATAGGATCTTATCATGTATCTCTCAATACAGGGAGCTCCCTCTAGTGGTGGCTGCAGACAGGATCTTATCATGTATCTCTGTATACAGGGAGCTCCCCCTAGTGGTGGCTGCAGACAAGATCTTATCATATATCTCTGTATACAGGGAGCTCCCCCTAGTGGTGACTGCAGATAGGATCTTATCATGTATCTCTGTATACAGGGAGCTCCCCCTAGTGGTGACTGCAGACAGGATCTTATCATATATCTCTGTATACAGGGAGCTCCCCCTGGTGGTGACTGCAGACAGAATCTTATCATGTATCTCTGTATACAGGGAGCTCCCCCTAGTGGTGGCTGCAGACAAGATCTTATATATCGCTATATACAGGGAGCTCCCCCTAGTGGTGGCTGCAGACAGAATCTTATCATGTATCTCTGTATACACGGAGCTCCCCCTAGTGGTGACTGCAGACAGGATCTTATCATGTATCTCTGTATACAGGGAGCTCCCCCTAGTGGTGGCTGCAGACAGGATCTTATCATGTATATCTGTATATAGGGAGCTCCCCCTAGTGGTGGCTGCAGACAGGATCTTATTATGTATCTCTGTATACAAGGAGCTCCCTCTAGTGGTGACTGCAGACAGGATCTTATCATGTATCTCTGTATACAGGGAGCTCCCCATAGTGGTAGCTGCAGACAGGATCTTATCATGTATCTCTGTATACAGGGAGCTCCCCCTAGTGGTAGCTGCAGACAAGATCTTATCATATATCTCTGTATACAGGGAGCTCCCCCTAGTGGTGACTGCAGATAAGATCTTCTCATGTATCTCTGCATACAGGGAGCTCCCCCTAGTGGTGACTGCAGATAAGATCTTATCCTGTATCTCTGTATACAGGGAGCTCCCCCTAGTGGTGGCTGCAGACAGAATCTTATCATGTATCTCTGTATACATGGAGCTCCCCCTAGCGGTGACTGCAGATAGGATCTTATCATGTATCTCTGTATACAGGGAGCTCCCCCTAGTGGTGGCTGCAGACAGGATCTTATCATGTATATCTGTATAAAGGGAGCTCCCCCTAGTGGTGGCTGCAGACAGGATCTTATCATGTATCTCTGTATACAGGGAACTCCCCCTAGTGGTGGCTGCAGACAGGATCTTATTATGTATCTCTGTATACAGGGAGCTCCCCCTAGTGGTGACTGCAGACAGGATCTTATCATGTATCTCTGTAAACAGGGAGCTCCCCCTAGTGGTGGCTGCAGACAGGATCTTATCATGTATCTCTGTATACAGGGAGCTCCCCCTAGTGGTGGCTGCAGAGAGGATCTTATCATGTATCTCTGTATACAGGGAGCTCCCCCTAGTGGTGGCTGCAGACAGGATCTTATTATGTATCTCTGTATAAAGGGAGCTCCCCCTAATGGTGGCTGCAGACAAGATCTTATTATGTATCTCTGTATACACGGAGCTCCCCCTAGTGGTGGCTGCAGACAGGATGTTATCATGTATCTCTGTATGCAGGGAGCTCCCCCTAGTGGTGGCTGCAGACAGGATCTTATCATGTATGTTTGTATACAGGGAGCTCCCCCTAGTGGTGACTGCAGACATAATCTTATCATGTATCTCTGTATACAGGGAGCTCCCCCTAGTGGTGGCTGCAGACAGGATCTTATCATGTATTATTATTATTATTATTATTTATTGTTATAGCGCCATTTATTCCATGGCTCTTTACATGTAAGGAGGAGTATACATAAAAACAAGTACAATAATCTTAAACAATACAAGTCATAACTGGTACAGGAGGAGAGAGGACCCTGCCCGCGAGGGCTCACAATCTACAAGGGATGGGTGATAATACAGTAGGCGAGGGTAGAGCTGTTCATGCAGCGGTTTGGTGGATCGGTGGTTACTGCAGGTTGTAGGCTTGTCGGAAGAGGTGGGTCTTCAGGCTCTTTTTGAAGGTTTCGATGGTAGGTGTGAGTCTGATATGTTGTGGTAGAGAGTTCCAGAGTAGGGGTGATGCGCGAGAGAAATCTTGTATGCGATTGTGGGAAGAGGAGATAAGAGGGGAGTAGAGAAGGAGATCTTGTGAGGATCGGAGGTTGCGTGCGGGAAAGTACTGGGAGACGAGGTCACAGATGTATGGAGGAGACAGGTTGTGGATGGCTTTGTATGTCATGGTTAGGGTTTTGTAATGGAGTCTCTGGGCAATTGGGAGCCAGTGAAGGGATTGACAGAGGGGAGAAGCTGGGGAATAGCGGGGGGACAGGTGGATTAGTCGGGCAGCAGAGTTTAGAATAGATTGGAGGGGTGCGAGAGTGTTTGAGGGGAGGCCACAGAGCATGAGGTTGCAGTAGTCAAGGCGAGAGATGATGAGGGCATGGACTAGGGTTTTTGCAGATTCTTGGGTGAGGAATGAACGGATTCGTGAAATATTTTTGAGTTGAAGTCGGCAGGAAGTGGAAAGGGCTTGGATATGTGGTTTGAAGGAGAGATCAGCGTCAAGGATTACTCCGAGGCAGCGAGCTTGTGGGACTGGGGAGAGTGGGCAGCCATTTACTGTAATTGATAGGTTTGTAGGGGGGGTCACGTGAGATGGGGGAAAGATGATGAATTCTGTTTTGTCCATGTTGAGTTTCAGAAATCTAGCGGAGAAGAAGGATGAAATAGTGGACAGACATTGAGGGATTCTGTTTAGTAGGGAGGTGATATCTGGTCCAGAGTAGAGTTGAGCGACTTTGGTCGGATCGGGTTTCGTGAAACCCGAATGAAACAAAATAAGTTTCAGATGAAACTTGTCCGACTAGAGCAAAAAAAGTCGGAGTTTCGTCCGACTTTTATTTCCCATTGACTTGCATTGGGGTCGGGTTTCGGACGAAACTCCGACTTTGTTTTGCTCTAGTTGGACGAGTTTCATCTGAAACTTATTTTGTTTCATTCGGGTTTCACGAAACCCGATCCGACCAAAGTCGCTCAACTCTAGTCCAGAGATGTAGATCTGTGTGTCATCAGCGTAAAGATGATACTGTGCGTATCTCTGTATACAGGGAGCTCCCCCTAGTGGTGGCTGCAGACAGGATCTTATCATGTATCTCTGTATACAGGGAGCTCCCCCTAGTGGTGACTGCAGACAGAATCTTATCATGTATCTCTGTATAGAAGGAGCTCCCCCTAGTGGTGGCTGCAGATTTGTAGAATGTTATCATGTAACTTCCTGTCTGTACAGGAGATTTGTATTAGAAAAATTACACAACAATTACTATTGAAACACATATGTAAAATCTATAATGTAAATACAAAATTGTAGAATGATACCAGGACATCATTTTGTAACTTTTTCAGAAATATAAGAGCAAAATCTGAATATTCACTGTAAAGGCACAAAAAAAATGTTTTTTCTACATTTGTTGCACTTTAAAATTTGCAAGTCTCCATACAATATCCGTTCCAGGGATGAGTTACTAAGGCGCAAAACCGCATTTATAGCGCCATGTCATCTCTGTCATATCAGTGCGTATGCATGAATTACAAAGCTTTTAACCCTTTAACACAGTGTATAAGTGATACAACTCTGTGGAGGTGAATAACAATCTCAGCGCTGCTACATTCGTAGTTAACACTTTCATGTCGCATTCTGTACGGATGGACGTACATATAGATTGGAATGCCGCCCCCCGCCATCTGCATCCCCTGAGATTCTGGACTAGGGTAGGTGCATGACTTGTTTGTCCTCTTTACCCCCTTTACTCTGGCAATGTATACCCCTCGCCTCCATGCGAGATACGCTATATACAGACAGCCTGGACAGGAGCTGTGGATGGGAATAGTGTGTGTGTCTTTTCCACGTCTCACAATGGTTAATTCGTGTGGGAGGGGTTGGACGAGCTCCTGGAGAACCACATTGATGTTCTGTTCATAGTGAGAACCTGGCTGCTGCTGGATGGTCCTGCGCACGCCCTGCTGGCTCATACCCCCTGGATGCCCAGGTCCAGACCCCCAGACTCCACACAGGGGGATATGAGACAAGTCCCAGGATTAATGGGGATCATTACTGAGGACTTTAGCTCCTTCACTTCAGGAGGTGCCATGCAGAATAAGCCAGGTCCAGGATGGTGGGCGCTGTGACTGGTGACACCAGGACAGGTATGGTGAACCCTTCTACATTCTGTATATATTGCCCCTTCCACTGTATAATCATCTGTATCGATCGCTGTCATTAAACGTAAAGGGAGGAAGACATTAACAAGAAGTGACCCCATAGCGCTCTCCTCAATGATTCCTCTAAATCCAGGTCCCTTGGGGCATCTGTGTACCCATCATGGTCCTTCCATGTTTGCCCGCCTGGCATATATATACATTACACAAAGTCTCAGGAATGGGAACCTCATACATTTAGTGTAATTCTGATATGAGGTTTGTATGGTGTTTTTTTTTTTTTAAAAAAACAACTTTTAATTGGAGTTCCCCTTTAATTTAAAAAGTTGCACCAAAATATCTAAAATTTACTAAGCCGAGTATTCTAGGTAGGATTCCCTAATGTTTCACCCTATTTACTAGTCCGGTGTATTCTACGTCTGTCCGAGGCGCCTTGTGCTGTTTTATGGGAGTTCTGTCCCGGGAAGAATCTATAAGGAAACAATGTATCAGACTTTATGTCGTGTTGTCCAACATTTCTGATTGCTACATTGAAACTTAGAGGTGAGGTCTTGTATGTGAGGTCTTGTGTGCAGCCTCCAGAGTCTTGTATGTGAGGTCTTGTGTGCAGCCTCCAGAGTCTTGTATGTGAGGTCTTGTGTGCAGCCTCCATAGTCTTGTGTGTGAGGTCTTGTGTGCAGCCTCCATAGTCTTGTGTGTGAGGTCTTGTGTGCAGCCTCCAGAGTCTTGTATGTGAGGTCTTGTGTGCAGCCTCCATAGTCTTGTATGTGAGGTCTTGTGTGCAGCCTCCATAGTCTTGTGTGTGAGGTCTTGTGTGCAGCCTCCAGAGTCTTGTATGTGAGGTCTTGTGTGCAGCCTCCAGAGTCTTGTATGTGAGGTCTTGTGTGCAGCCTCCAGAGTCTTGTATGTGAGGTCTTGTGTGCAGCCTCCATAGTCTTGTGTGTGAGGTCTTGTGTGCAGCCTCCAGAGTCTTGTGTGTGAGGTCTTGTGTGCAGCCTCCATAGTCTTGTGTGTGAGGTCTTGCGTGCAGCCTCCAGAGTCTTGTATGTGAGATCTTGCGTGCAGCCTCCATAGTCTTGTATGTGAGGTCTTGCATGCAGCCTCCAGAGTCTTGTATGTGAGGTCTTGTGTGCAGCCTGCAGAGTCTTGTATGTGAGGTCTTGTGTGCAGCCTCCATAGTCTTGTGTGTGAGGTCTTGTGTGCAGCCTCCATAGTCTTGTATGTGAGGTCTTGTGTGCAGCCTCCGGAGTCTTGTGTGTGAGGTCTTGCGTGCAGCCTCCAGTCTTGTATGTGAGGTCTTGTGTGCAGCCTCCATAGTCTTGTGTGTGAGGTCTTGTGTGCAGCCTCCATAGTCTTGTGTGTGAGGTCTTGTGTGCAGCCTCCATAGTCTTGTGTGTGAGGTCTTGTGTGCAGCCTCCATAGTCTTGTATGTGAGGTCTTGTGTGCAGCCTCCGGAGTCTTGTGTGTGAGGTCTTGCGTGCAGCCTCCAGTCTTGTATGTGAGGTCTTGTGTGCAGCCTCCAGAGTCTTGTATGTGAGGTCTTGTGTGCAGCCTCCATAGTCTTGTGTGTGAGGTCTTGTGTGCAGCCTCCATAGTCTTGTGTGTGAGGTCTTGTGTACAGCCTCCAGAGTCTTGTATGTGAGGTCTTGTGTGCAGCCTCCAGAGTCTTGTATGTGAGGTCTTGTGTACAGCCTCCAGAGTCTTGTATGTGTGGTCATGTGTGCAGCCTCCAGAGTCTTGTATGTGAGGTCTTGTGTGCAGCCTCCAGAGTCTTGTATGTGAGGTCATGTGTGCAGCCTCTATAGTCTTGTATGTGAGGTCTTGTATGCAGCCTCCAGAGTCTTGTATGTGAGGTCTTGTGTGCAGCCTCCAGAGTCTTGTATGTGAGGTCTTGTGTGCAGCCTCCAGAGTCTTGTATGTGAGGTCTTGTGTGCAGCCTCCAGAGTCTTGCATGTAGCATTTTAGGATTAATCTTACTGACAATATCTGGTTCTCGTTACTGGATCTCTTCGGGGGGCGGCATGGACCCCCAGTATGGAAGAAAAGCAAACTCTTATGGCTCATGGATAAGACTGATCTTTACAATCTCCAGGTGACAAAGGATTGAAACAAGTGTATGGGGCCATCATCTGCCCTTAGCATGCCCCGCCGGGAACAATCCCACCAGGGGAGAATATACAGCAGTCATAAGGCCGCAACATGTGGCAGCACACAGGCGGCTCGAGGCTCTCTAGTGCAGGAAGGCTGCCGATGCCATTTACAGGCTGTGTGCACATGGCTCTGCCCGGCTCCAACAGTATTTATGTTAGGTAATTGTATTCTAAGCAATTGTTCATCTTCTCCAATATCTACTGTAGCACGTACAGAGCAAACATGGCATTGGCAGCAGCCCGGAGGGTTCATTATAGGTCAAGTCCTTACTAAATTCAGAATTTTTAATTCAATACATTCTGGGAAAAGTTTCTAGAACTTCCTCAAAGTAGAATTTTCAGTTACAGACTTTTCATGTTTTTTTGCTGCTGTTTTTCCCACTTTGAAATCAATGAGAAAAAGACAACAATTCAGGAGGGTTCTGAGAAGTCGTAAAACTTTATGAGAAATGAACTTTGATACTTTTACCAAAATGTTACGTGACAACTACGTGATTTGGTGCAAAACAGTAAAATGAAACTTTGCACTCTTTTAATAATTAAATAGGACAATAGCATAAATAACAATTGCATAAAACAAGGGGCTCAGTTCATCTTTGCATTTGCGTCTTTTATGTCTACTTTTTGGTGTTTTTGACTTGCCCCTTATTCATCTTTTGACTTGTGCTTTTCCATGTTCGCCATTGTGGGAGATGCTTTAGTTTTCTTATGTTTGTAGCCAACTCATCTGATATGACTTTTGAAAAAGTCACAACATTTTGGAGCAAATGCGCTCTTCCCCAACCAAGTAACTTCTTTATGTACGTCTTAAATTATTGTGGAAATTTTGTGACATTCTCGCAAGTCATGCAACTTTTTGCTCTAAAAGGGCTGTAAAAGACAGAAATAAAGAGAGTTTTTGCGCAATATTCTTAAACCGCGTGCACCATTTTGAATATTTTGGCACAAAAATCTCAACAAATTCTGCAAGAAAAGAAATGAAAAGTGACTTTAAAAAAACCCTGAAACAATGAATTAGGACCAAGGATTTTTTTCTCCAGAAACAGCGCCACTTCAGTCCATAGGCTATGTCCGGTACTGCAACTGCAATGGGATTCCAGGACCAGACACAAGCCATAGACTGAATTTTCTGTGTAATAAAACAAGACTTTAATAGCCCCTTTAGATTTCCTGCTAATTTTCCCTGGTAATTGTATTTTAATCAGATCTGACCACTGATCAACTGCTAATTTTCTCCTCTGATTCCTAATGTGGCTCCATTCCGGTGCTTCCTTCTAAGTCCGGTGTGAATCGGCTCCAACAGTCTGGATGTTCTGTAAATAAGGCAGACGTGTCAGCGTTCGGGCCGCTCTATATATAGGCAGGAGGGCGGCATGTGATTTTGGATTCTCAGACCTCTTTTATTATGGGAGTTGAAGCACACTATGTTTCTGAATCGGTTTCTTCTCGATTCCGACTTTTCCGGCAGTTTTCCTTGGGTTTGGATTTCTTGAATGATATTATTGATATTGATCCCTATGATCCTTACAATATATCTAATGAGTGAGGACCGTGAGACATTAATATATGATATACGTAGAAGTACAGATCGGGGCAGAGCGGATCTGACTCGCGCTTCGTCTCATTCCATAGGCTTCCTGTCAATCGTCGATAGTTGCAGCAGATGTAGCAGAGCCCAATGTGTCATTTCACTGTTAACCTCTGCTGCTCATATGGATAGAAACACATCGTGGTATCACAAGGCAAACTCAGCTCTGCTGCGCCGTCTTGGCATGAAGCTGTTGGCACCGGAATGGAAAGATTATTATGAAAGTCTTTTAGGATGTTTCCCAATTGCTCCAGGATTAGGAGTAAACACGCGTCTCTGAGAATGGAAGGTTCTGCAGGGAAGCGCGGCAGATAGATAATTCCACAGGAAATTCCCAATTTTGGGAGAAGGTTCTAGAGGGGATTTGACAATGTTTTTGTAGTTTACATTTATCTCATCAGATGATTATAAGAATTTATTTCCTGTTCATAGGATAGAGGACAACTTACTGATCGTTGGGGGTCCGATCCTGAGAACGGGGCGATGAAACCCGGGAATTGGACTCTCATCGTTCAGTTGAACGAAAGTCCCATAGACGGTGAATGGAGCGGAGATTATGGGCGCCCGTCTCCCCCATACAGATAGGGATCTCCGGTTCTCAGGATCAGTGAGCCTTAATCATGGGGTGCCACTAATAAAAGACCAATTTATTGCATAATTTATTTGAGTGCTACCTCTCTCTAATTTATTATGCTCTACTGGACAAAATTGTTTCATGTCCAGGACGATTTAACACCTTTTATTGCATAGTTAGTATTTTTATGCGGCTTCATTATTTTATAGATAGATAGATGATAGATAGATGATAGATAGATGATAGATAGATAATAGATAACAGATAGATGGATGGATTTCCCTTAAGCTCAGAAAACCAGTCGCCATTCCGTCTGTCTTTTCCCAATGCCCTTTTGTTCAGCAGGTATTTACTCGGGGGTGGAGCTTATCTTCATGGGCGTGGCTTAGCAGATCTATAGATAATGTAGCCGTGTACTTCCAGTCCTTTACATGTAACACATTGTCTCCTCTGTTGTCTCTTCCTTCCTTACAGGTCGCATCGTTCTATGGAGATGCGTTAATCCACTCTTCCAACAATGAACAATAGTACGGAGGTGGCGCTCTATAGCGGAGCGGTGTCCCCACCAAACAGTACGGACCTCAGGGACCTGAAGATATCGGTGTTCTTTTCCATAGTGTTCATGACGGTGGGGATCACATCCAACAGTCTCGCCATCGTCATCCTCTTGAAAGCCTACCAGCGGTTCAGGAAGAAGTCCAAGGCTTCCTTCCTCCTGTTTGCCAGTGGCTTGGTCTTCACCGACTTGTTCGGCCATCTCATTAATGGGACAATTGCTGTCTTTATCTACGCCTCCAATCGGGACTGGTCAAAGTTCGATCACGCGGACGTCCTGTGCAGCATTTTCGGAATGTGCATGGTATTCTTCGGCCTCTGCCCGCTGTTACTTGGGAGCGTGATGGCGGTGGAGAGGTGTATCGGAGTCACCGAGCCCATCTTTCACTCCACCAAAATGACTTCGAGACACGCTAAGATGATCTTGGCCTTCGTCTGGCTCTTCGCCATCTTTGTGGCTTTGTTGCCGATTGTGACGTTAAGGTCCTACCACATCCAGGCCACCAGGACGTGGTGCTTTCTAAAGACTGAGAAGATTGAGGATTGGATGGATCAGTTCCATCTGCTGTTCTTTTCCTCTCTCGGGCTCCTTTCTTTGGCCATCTCATTCGTGTGCAACGCCATGACTGGAATTACATTACTCAGATCCAAACTGAAGAGCCAGCAACACCGGCAGGGGAGGTCTCACCACCTAGAGATGATCATCCAGCTCCTGGCCATCATGTGCGTCTCGTGTATCTGCTGGACTCCATTCCTGGTAAGTTCTAAAACACGGAGGAAAACACTTTGCACTTTGTCTTAAAGGGAAAATAACCTAATGTTTCAATCAGGGTTTTATGTTAAATACATTTATAAAAAATGATTGCCAATTATATTTTTATTTCACGATCTGTATTAAAAATTAATATAGAAATCTTTCAATTTTCACATTGGGCCACTGAGGCGTTCTGATTTTAACTTCCTGTTGTTTCAGGAAATTCACATGTACATTAGCTGCAATGAGCAAACTCTGTCCGTATATGTTGTATAGAGCATGTAATGAGCGTGTGCAAAGCTTTGTGAATGGTGGATCCTGTGTTATGTACTGTAGATAGAGGTATTATCAGTCATTGTACAGGAGGAAGAGGTGAGCTGTTACAACACCTAATGTAAAGGGTGGATTCTGTGTTATCAGCTGTATATAGCGATATTATCAGTCATTGTACAGGAGGATGAGGTGAGCTGTGACATCACCTATTGCAAACTTTGGATCCTGTGTTATCAGCTGTATATAGAGGTGTCATTGTGTAGGAGGAGGATGAGGTGAGCTGTGATAAGACCTATTGTGAACATCAAATCCTGTGTTATCAGCTATGTACAAGGGTGTAATCAATCATTGTATTTGTTCCTCTCTTGATAAGGCGCCTGCTGATATCTCTTACTGAAAGGGCAGGAAGCTCTAGTAGAATATACCCCTAGTTGTCAGAGTAAAGATCACAAGAATTCAGACACTTTTTGCTTTGCACCGACGAGGGGCAAACAGCCCAAAACACGTTTCTGTAAATGGACCTTCTGATTTGTGGCTCGTTAAAGGGTCAATATTGACTTTTTGGATTGCTACTTCCAGTAGGTGACAATGAAGTCTTCTTCCTATCTGAGGAGATAATTTGCATAGATATTTTTAAATAAATCGTGCTATTGAAAAAATATATATAAAAAAATAGTAAAAAATAAATTGTGCACAAAAAACAATTTTAAACAATAGCTTATTTTTGATGATACATACCCTGTAATGATTGACCAGTTCTCTAACCTTCTCTGTTCCAGGTTGTAGTTATTCATTACTATTCAAAATGGAAAGCTGAAGCACAAAAAGAAAGCACAGAATGACAAACGTGCAAAAATACTCTGTAGTAAAAAATATAACAGTAGTCAGCTAGTGCTGATAATAAGATGATAACAAATACAGGGTATTTAGTCGATACGTTTTTTGCAAAAAATGTATACCAAGCCACTCCACCTCGTCACAGTAACCCTTAACGGAGCAGTCCCTATCCAATGTATTTAAAACCTGAACATGTGAACAGTACCTAAATGAGCAGGAATCAGACAGGTGCTTCCTGATGTGGGCACGTGGTGTAAGATGGCTTTTTATGTGCATGCCACACAAGAGAGGGGTGGGAATCTCCCAAACCATGCATAAGCAAGGAAATAATGGATTAAAAACACATGTGACATGCACAAATGTGAACAGGTCGGTCGGACAGTGTTCACACCACCCACTGACTGAAACACATAAAACACAGAATGACAAACATGTAAAAATACCCTGCAGTAACAAATATAACAGTAGTCAGCTAGTGCTAGTAATAAGATGATTGCAAATACAGGGTATTTAGTCAATACGTTTTTTGGAAAAAATGTATACCAAGCCATTTTTAATTCAAAATGGAAAGCTGTAGAGCTCCTTGAGAAATAATCTCAAGGGAATGTTCCTGTTAGACAATTGCTGTTTGTTAGAGCCATAAAAATAAGCTCCTGACAGGATGTCCCTTTGCTAAGATCCCAACTGATTAGTAAAGAAATCTAGTAGCAAGTGTTAATTTCTGCTGCAGCGCCACCACAGGATGAAGGAAGTATTACATGGTGCCTTTTATTCACTCATCTCGAGCCTTGATCGGTCATTGTGGCACTGTGACATCACTATAAGAGTGACTTTATCAGGGCTAAGCAGCTGACTTAGAACCTGTGATCACAAATATAAGCACCTCCTGCTGACGCATGGTCTCCTGCTGCGGCATAGCCCCCTCCTGCTGACACATGGTCTCCTCTTGCTGTCTCTTGGTCCCCTCCTACTGATGTATTGTCTCCTCCTGCTGATGCATGGTCCCCTCCTGCTGATGCATGGTATCCTCCTGCCAATGCATTGTCCCCTCCTGATGATGCATGGCCCCCTCCTGCTGATGCATGGTCTCCTCCTGCCGATGCATTGTCCCCTCCTGATGATGCATGGTATCCTCCTGCCCATGCATTGTCCCCTCCTAATGATGCATGTTCTCCTCCTGCTGATGCATGGCCCCCTCTTGCTGATGCATTGTCTCCTCCTACTGATGCATGGTCCCCTCCTGCTGATGCATGGTCCCCTCCTGCTGATGCATTGTCTCCTCCTGCTGACGCATGGTCCCCTTCTGCTGATGCATTGTCCCCTCCTGATGACACATGGTCTCCTCCTGCTGATGCATGGTATCCTCCTGCCATGCATTGTCCCCTCCTGATGACGCATTGTCTCCTCTTGCTGTCTCTTGGTCTCCTCCTGCTGATGCATTGTCTCCTCCAGCTGATGCATGGTCTCCTCCTCCTGATGCATGGTCTCCTCCTCCTGATGCATGGTCTCCTCCTCCTGATGCATGGTATCCTCCTGCTGATGCATGGTCTCCTCCTGCTGATTCATTGTCTCCTCCTGCTGATGCATGGTCTCCTCCTCCTGATGCATTGTCTCCTCCTTCTGATGCATTGTCTCCTCCTTCTGATGCATGGTCTCCTCCTCCTGATGCATGGTCTCCTCCTCCTGATGCATGGTCTCCTCCTCCTGATGCATTGTCTCCTCCTGCTGATGCATTGTCTCCTCCTTCTGATGCATTGTCTCCTCTTGCTGTCTCTTGGTCTCCTCTTGCTGATGAATGGTCTCCTCCTGCTGATGCATGGTCTCCTCCTGCTGACGCATGGTCTCCTGCTGCAGTCCTGCCTTTCTCTACCCTGTCTGACTAACACCTTGCTGCCCTGCAGACTGAGGAAGCCAGGCACCATAAATAATATAATACTTGGCTGCCCAGCTATAGACTTTGCATTGGGGCCCTGGAGGCTTCCAGTGGCCCCTGTGCTGTTATTTCCCATGTGGCATCAGCAGGATTTGTGCCGGATTACTGGACTCTACATTTCTCTTACCCACTTTCTCTCACTTTGGAGAATACTTAGAGAATGTTGTTTCTACTTCTTCCACCAGGAAATCACCGTGTTTGGTGACGCATCCTGTCCTGTGCTCGCCCACACGACACACGAGGAGCGGGAAGTGTTTACTATGGAAACACAGTTATACGTGAGGATATTAACGTGTGAACACCGAGGACACAAACGTTTCTTGATGTTGACTTGTTTTACTCCCAAACTTGTTCCTTACTTCAATGGCACAAGACCTCCTCCCCTTAGTGCACTTAGAAAAAGAAGTCACGTGTGCTGATGAAGAGAACAACTCAGTGTCGAAGCGTGCAGCCGGGATAGACCACCAATAAAGGCGCCTGATCGGCATCCTCTCTTCCTTGGACGGCCATTATCAGCGGCGCCCGGCTGTCTCCTGCATTTATTTTCTAGTTACTCTTCAGTTCTTGAAGCATCTCTGCCCGAAAAAAAACTGTAAAAAAAAACAAAAAAAAAACTGTATGTGTACAAGCCCTTTTTCAGGTGGATTGTGCTCAGGATTGGTCACAGATATTCCTAGATGAAATGACGTCCTGTCCTGTGCAAACGTCCCCTTAGGTTATGTGCACACGGCGTCAATTAGATGTTGGCGTAGCCACCGAGCTTCCCCAGGTGACACACACTATCTGTTTGTGTCATTTGGGAAAACTTCAGTGTTTTATGCCTTTCTCTTCTGATCTCTATACCTGAGCTGTGACGTCTTCTCGCTATCCAGATTCATCACACTTTTGCTGCTGGTTTTCTTTCCTCAGCTTTTATAGTGGCTACAATAGTCCTTCCTGATAGCCTGCACTGTACCATGTGATGTGCTGGCAGCAAAAAATTATGGGGAGTTCTATGCCAGAGTCATCACTGGATGATGCAATCTTCCGTGATGCGTCAGGCCTAGAGTTGAGCGATACCGTCCGATACTTCAAAGTATCGTATCGGATGGTATCGGCCGATCTTTAAAAAAAGTATCGGTATCGCCGATTCCGATACCGGAAGTCCCATTCAAGTCTATGGGACTTCCGGTATCGGAATAAGAAAAACCCTTTCCTGCCCTTGTACAGCCTCTCTGGGGTCTGTACGGGCCTTTCGGGGGGCTGTGCCGGCCTGCCAGGGGGTCTGTGCAGGCTCCGGTGGTCTGTGCCGGCCTGCCGGGGGGCTGTGCCGGCCTGCCGGTGGTCTGTGCAGGCTCCGGTGGGCTGTGCCGGCCTGCCGGGGGGCTGTGCAGGCTCCGGGGGGCTGTGCCGGCCTGCCGGGGGGCTGTGCCGGCCTGCCGGTGGTCTGTGCAGGCTCCGGGGGGCTGTGCCGGCCTGCCGGGGGGCTGTGCCGGCCTGCCGGTGGTCTGTGCAGGCTTCGGGGGTCTGTGCAGGCATCGTCCGATGGGACTACAAGTCCCATCGGGCGATGCCTGCTACCATGACAGTGATTGACACATTAGCCAATGATGGGACAGTAATAAATGAAAAAAGCATATATAGAATGGGAGGAATAGGGCTAAGTGACAGCACATGTGAAAAAGACTTGGGTATACTAATAGATCACAGACTGAATATGAGTCAACAGTGTGATGCAGCAGCAAAAAAGGCAAATGCAATTCTAGGATGTATTAACAGAAGCATACAGTCTAGATCACGTGAAGTCATTATTTCCCTCTACTCCTCTTTGGTCAGACCTCATCTGGAATATTGTGTCCAGTTTTGGGCACCACATTTTAAAAAAGACATCAACAAACTGGAGCAAGTTCAGAAAAGAGCGACCAGAATGGTGACCGGTCTGCAAACCCTGTCTTATGAGGAAAGGTTGCAGGATTTGGGAATGTTTAGTTTGCAAAAGAGAAGACTGAGAGGAGACTTAATAGCTGTCTACAAATATCTAAAGGGCTGTCACATTGTAGAAGGATCAACTTTATTCTCATTTGCACAAGGAAAGACTAGAAGCAATGGGATGAAACTGAATGGGAAGAGACACAGATTAGATATTAGAAAAAACTTTTTGACAGTTAGAGTGATCAATGAGTGGAACAAGCTGCCACGAGAAGTGGTGAGTTCTCCTTCAATGGAAGTCTTCAAACAGAGGCTGGACAGACATCTGACTGGGATGATTTAGCGAATCCTGCTTTCAGCAGGGGGTTGGACCAGATGGCCCAGGAGGTCCCTTCCAACTCTACGATTCTATGATTCTATGATTCTATGATTCTATGATCCGGCTAATGTGTTGAATGTAAAAAAAAAAAAAAAAAATTACATGCTACATACATACAACATGCATACTACATACATGCTACATTCATACTACATACTACATACATGCTACATACATGCTACATTCATACTACATAAATACTACATGCAACATACATACTACATATATACTACATACATGCTACATATATACTACATGCATGCTACATACATACTGCATGCTACATACATACTACATGCTACATACATACTACATATATACTACATGCATGCTACATACATACTACATGCTACATACATACTACATATATACTACATGCATGCTACATACATACTACATGCTACATACATACTACGTATATACTACATGCATGCTACATACATACTACATGCTACATACATACCACATACATACTACATACATGCTACATGCTACATATATACTACATATATACTACATGCATGCTACATACATACTACATGCTACATACATACTACATATATACTACATACATACTACATACATACTACATGCATGCTACATACATACTACATACATACTACATGCTACATACATACCACATACATACTACATACATACTACATGCTACATACATTCATACATATATACTACATGCATGCTACATACATACTACATATATACTACATGCATGCTACATACATACTGCATGCTACATGCATGCTACATACATACTACATACATACTACATGCTACATACATACCACATATATACTACATACATACAATACATTCATACAATACATACATAGACATACAGTACATATAACATAGAGTAACATACTTACCAATACTTGTCACATTGTTCCCCGAAGCCATTGTCTTTTCCGGAATAAATATTAACATAACAAACCACAAAAATACTCACCCACGATCCGAAGCAGTCCACGAGTGTGTCCCACGACGATCTTGGGTAGAGAACTGCAGCATCAGCTGATGCTGCCGTTCTCTACGGGCTGCAGGAATCCAATGACGGAAGGTAGGTATCCTTCCGCACTGTATTCCTCCGCCACTTAAAAAAAAAAAAAGTCCCTAGTCTCACTTTATGCCATTGCTGTGTGGGAAATTCCCACACAGCAATGGCATAAAGTGAGACTAGGGACTTTTTTTTTTTAAGTGGCGGAGGAATACAGTGCGGAAGGATACCTACCTTCCGTCATTGGATTCCTGCAGCCCGTAGAGAACGGCAGCATCATCTGATGCTGCAGTTCTCTACCCAAGATCGTCGTGGGACACACTCGTGGACTGCTTCGGATCGTGGGTGAGTATTTTTGTGGTTTGTTATGTTAATATTTATTCCGGAAAAGACAATGGCTTCGGGGAACAATGTGACAAGTATTGGTAAGTATGTTACTCTATGTTATATGTACTGTATGTCTATGTATGTATTGTATGAATGTATTGTATGTATGTAGTATATATGTAGTATGTATGTAGTATGTATGTAGCATGCAGTATGTATGTAGCATGCATGTAGTATATATGTAGTATGTATGTAGCATGCATGTAGTATATATGTAGTATGTATGTAGCATGCATGTAGTATATATGTAGTATGTATGTAGTATGTATGTGGTATGTATGTAGCATGTAGTATGTATGTAGCATGCATGTAGTATATATGTAGTATGTATGTAGCATGTAGTATGTATGTAGTATGTATGTGGTATGTATGTAGCATGTAGTATGTATGTAGCATGCATGTAGTATGTATATAGTATGTATGTAGTATGCATGTAGTATGCATGTAGTATGTATGTGGTATGTATGTGGTATGTATGTAGCATGTAGTATGTATGTAGCATGCATGTAGTATATATGTAGTATGTATGTAGCATGTAGTATGTATGTAGTATGTATGTAGTATGTATGTGGTATGTATGTAGCATGTAGTATGTATGTAGTATGCATGTAGTATGTATGTAGTATGCATGTAGTATGCATGTAGTATGTATGTAGCATGTATGTGGTATGTATGTGGTATGTATGTAGCATGTAGTATGTATGTAGCATGCATGTAGTATATATGTAGTATGTATGTAGCATGTAGTATGTATGTAGTATGTATGTAGTATATATGTGGTATGTATGTAGCATGTAGTATGTATGTAGCATGTAGTATGTATGTAGCATGCATGTAGTATATATGTAGTATGTAGTATGTATGTAGTATGTATGTGGTATGTATGTAGCATGTAGTATGTATGTAGCATGCATGTAGTATGTATGTAGCATGCATGTAGTATGTATGTAGTATGCATGTAGTATGCATGTAGTATGTATGTAGTATATATGTAGTATGTATGTAGCATGTATGTGGTATGTATGTAGCATGTAGTATGTATGTAGCATGCATGTAGTATATATGTAGTATGTAGCATGCATGTAGTATGTATGTAGTATGTATGTAGTATGTATGTGGTATGTATGTAGCATGTAGTATGTATGTAGCATGCATGTAGTATGTATGTAGCATGCATGTAGTATGTATGTAGCATGCATGTATGTATGTAGCATGCATGTAGCATGCATGTAGTATGTATGTAGTATGTATGTAGCATGCAGCATGTATGTAGCATGTATGTAGCATGTATGTAGTATGTATGTAGTATATATGTAGTATGTATGTAGCATGTAGTATGTATGTAGCATGTAGTATGTATGTAGTATTTTTTTTTTTTAACATTTAACACATTAGCCGGATGATGGGACTACTACTGTCCCATCATTGGCTAATGTGTCAATCACTGTCATGGTAGCAGGCATCGCCCGATGGGACTTGTAGTCCCATCGGACGATGCTTGCACAGACCCCCGGACATCAGCACAGCCCCCCGGCAGGCCGGCACAGCCCCCCGGCAGGCCGGTACAGACCCCCACAGGGTGCACAGACCACCGGCAGGCCGGCACAGCCCCCCGGCAGGCCGGTACAGACCCCCACAGGGTGCACAGACCACCGGCAGGCCGGCACAGCCCCCCGGCAGGCCGGTACAGACCCCCACAGGGTGCACAGACCACCGGCAGGCCGGTACAGACCCCGGGCAGTCCACACAGCCCCCCGGCAGGCCGGCAAAGCCCCCCGGCAGGCCGGCAGAGACCCCCGGAAGGCCCGAAATGACGGCGCATCATGATGCGCACACACCGCGCATCATGATGACGTCAGGCCGTCAATCAACTGAACTTCCGATTCCGATGCCGAATTCCGATATTGAAAAAATATCGGAAGTCGGTATCGGAATTCCGATACAGCAAGTATCGGCCGATACCCGATACTTGCGGTATCGGAATGCTCAACACTAGTCAGGCCTCATTCACACCACAGATTTTTTTTTTACATATGAGAAAAATAGAGCAAGTATTCTGATCAGAGTTTTGTCCGAGTATCATCCGATTTACATGGAGTGATAAAAAAAACTTTCTCCACTCTTTCTATTCTGACAGTCTGTTGCGTTAAGAAAGTTGCAAATTGTTGAAAGGTGCCGGGTTTGGAGAACGCCTCCAAAGGCTTCACAAACTCAATCCTCATTGATTTACAGCGTCCATCTCTATCTGGGATTAATATTTGTAGTCATTTTTGTAAATGGAGACGTTGAATTACAAGAAGGAAAATACACTTAATATCTAATTTATCCAAAAGAAAACCAGAGGATCTACCGGCCAGGCCCCGGATCTGATGTTGGCTCTTGACTTAAATACTTTTTTTTTTTTGCTAAATTCTGCCAAAATGAAGGAGATGGGGACATAGACACAATATCTTCAACCTCACAATTTTGCAGGTACAGAACTTAGATCACTGTTGAATTCTAACATAATGCAGTGAAACGAGCATTACTTACATGTTGTGCCACTTGTGGCTTTCCGGAGGAAAACTATGTTTTTTTACATGCTAAAAAAAAAAATCTAAACACCAAAATCACAAATGTGCAACAATTAATAAATAAATATAGACACGGAAAAGTAGAAGTAATATGAAAAAAATATAATGCAGCAATAAACAAGGAAAAAGAAATAATAAAAATTAAAAAATAGGTCTCGTATAGATGCAAAAATAGACATATGCCACAATAAATGGATAAATACTAGAGAAATAAGAAAAAAAATGTTAAAATAGGCCTTAGATAGAAATAGAAACCACATTTATATCCCACAGTATTCAGGATACATGTAATGTGCCGCGTACCTGCCGTGTTCACGCTACTGAAAGGTTTTCCTTCCACGTCTTTCAGAAAACCTCTCATCCATCTTCTCCGCTAATGGCAACGATGGAGGTTTCATTATTATTTTTTTTTTGCCCGCAGCTTTATCTCAGCCATTAAGTATTTCCAGACCTAAGTGCTGAATAAATAAAGGGTCAGATGCGTTATTTAACCCCTTCCCACAAATGGGTTTCACTTTACATCTAGATGTGCCGTAGTGAGTAATTCAGGGTCTGGAAGCGCGTTCTCCTCCGTACCATTTGCGAGCGCCGGGCTCATGGCAGCGTCGCCCGGTCGTCATGTTTCACCATAATATCTTCCATGTCTGGCAATAAATGTGGACTCAGACCTTCAAAGGATAATCATTAAAAATATATAAAAATGTAATAAGATCTGACCCCCCATAAATAAAGGATAACAAATGTGAGGCGATTATACTTGTCTGTATCTCTGATGTGCGCTCCGAGATACGGACATTAGATTATGTGAATCTCTGTGCAGCGAATATATCGCGGAAAAGAGGCCTTACACATGATCCGCCACTTGACGTAAGGATGTAAACTTTTTTACCTGGTGTAAATGCCGCTATTTTCCTGAAACCGGTGTTGTTTTTCTTTTGCTCATGGGCCTCTCTGTTCCTGTAATATACACCCCAGACAATAATAAATAGATTTCATGGTGTCAGCTAGGCACCATTACGTTGACTATGTTGCATGACATTGACTTGGCCTCACAATAAGTGACTAGGCCTCAAGATGTCGAATGGCCTCACAATGTTGACTAGCCCTCTAGATGTTGACTAGGCCTCAAAGTGTCAACTAGGCTTCAAGATGTTGACTAGGCCCCATGATGTTGACTAGGCCTCATGATGTCGACTAGGCCTCAAGACGTTAACTAGCCCCCATGATGTTGACTAGGCCTCATAGTGCCGACTAGGCCTTACAACATTGACTAGGCCTCATGATGTCGAACGGCCTCATGATGTTGACTAGCCCTCTAGATGTTGACTAGGCCTCAAGGTGTTGACTAGGCTTCAAGACGTTGACTAGGCCCCATGATGTTGACTAGGCCTCATGATGTTGACTAGGCCTGAAGACGTTAACTAGACCCCATGACGTTGACTATGCCTCATAGTGTCGACTAGGCCTCATTACATTGACTAAGCCTCATGATCTCGAATGGCCTCACGATGTTGACTAACCCTCTAGATGTTGACTAGGCCTTATGAAGTTGATTAGGCCTCATGATGTTGATTAGGCCTCAAGACACTGACTAGGCCCCATGGCATTTACTAGTTCTCATGATGTCAACTAGGCCTCAAGATGTTGAGTAGGCCACATGATGTTGTCTAGGACTCAATATGTTGACTAGGCCTCATGATGTTGCCAAAAAAATGCACATGTAGTCCTGTTCCTACAATGAGTAAATCTTACATATGTGCTTTGCGAGTCCATTTGTGGACTCAGTGGGTCTAAGTCCTCATACAATACAGGTTATAGGCCGTTAATCACCCACTATAGTCACTATGCCACCAGTGAGGTTGTTTCAAAATGGACATCTCTTACCTACGGTAGGTGATGGATGTCAGATCACTTGGGACCCTCTGCTGGGATGCTCATTATCACCAGAACGGGGTAGGAGTTCTCAGGGCCGTTGATTTCCCCATGGTCACAGGAGTGACTGGCACAGAGGTCACACATGCCTCCTGATTCTCCATTCAGGACCATCTGATTTTTGACCAGTACGTTGTATCTTTGCAGGGTTCTGTAGACTCCAAACTGCATGAGACTTCGGGACCTTCTCTGGCTGTAGGCCACTGAGCACTGCCATGAATTGCCCCCCATGGCCGGCTGTCCTTGCTTGTAGTATTATATGGGTATTTTGTCATAGACAGAAACTCAACCTTTCTAAAGTGAGAGGTCCACGTTTGAGTGACAGCTTCACACTAACTAAGGTTTTGTATGTAGAAATGTTTTTTAAAATTTTCATTTTGTTTTTTTTTTGCTTTGCACTGAAAATAGAAAATTAATTAACATTTTTTTCATTTTTTTCAGGTTACAATGGCCAACATTGGATTAAACATGTACGGATCCCAGGACCCTCACAAAACAATACTTTTTTCTCTCCGAATGGCCACTTGGAATCAAATATTGGACCCATGGGTTTATATTCTTCTGCGGAAAACTGTTCTAAGAAAACTATTCAGAATCGCCCGGCGCTGCTGCGGCGTAGAAATCATTAGTTTACACGCATGGGAATTTAGCTCCATCAAAAACTCCCTGAAGGTCGCTACTGTCTCCGAATCTCCTGGCAGCTCGCGAACAAACACCTTCAGCATCTGCCCAAAAACAGATATGGAACAAAAATGTGAACTCATCGAAAGTAAATGAGCGTTTCCAGATATCTATCAGACTATGCTGTGACACGGCGATGGGAGACCGATCAGTGAAGTTATTAAAAACGGTGAAATAATCTCATGGTGGACCATCAACAAAAAGCCAAGACTGATATATTTCATGGAGCGGCGGGCAATGCAGACCTCATTTTATGCCAAATAGTAGACTGTAAATCTTGGAAACGTCATTGTAAAGGATAATTTCATGTAACGTTTATTGTATGGCCAGGAAAACTTTTTGGCTCCTTCTGCTCATTAAGTGTTTGATGAATTTCCCATTGCAATGGGAAGGAAATCCCGTGAAGATCATATACGAGTGATGATCAAGAGAAACCTCTGAGGATAACTTGAGAAAATGTAACTAAACATTAAGGAGAATATTTTCAAAAATTTCAGTAAAAATTTATTGTGAATCAAAAAAGTGCATTAAAAAAATTTTTTTTTCAGGCATTTTAAAATTTCGATATTTACTAGAAATGAACAAATCTTTTGAAATTCAAATTTGCCAACACCAACGAAATTTTCCAGGAAATTTTGTATGGCGGCAAATGTCAACAATATTCCAGAGCCTCCTATTGCCGTAAAAAAATGTGTAACTTTCTAAGGTCATCTAGGAGAGTATCCAACCACATTTTAGCAATAGCATAGCCTTCATAATGTCAAAATGACCGACCTCTACATATCTGGCTGTCAGTAAACAGATGGCGGCCGTCCTTCACTGCTGAGCTGTCACACACTATCTGTACAGTTTATTCAGTGTTTTATGACTTTTCCTCTCTGTCTGAGCTGTGACGTCCTCTCACTATCCAGATTCACCATATAATGACTGCTACATTCCCTGCCTCTGCTTTCATACTGACTATGACAGTCCCTCCTGATTGGCTGTGCCATACCATGTGATGTGACAGCTGTAAGGCATCATGTGGAGGCCTGCACCTCTGTACCTTATCCTTCTCTGGATGATACAATCTTCTACCATATGTAAAATGAGGGACAAGAATTTAAGGCAATTTATGTGAAGCAAATAGTTCCAATTTCCCGAGTTCAGCAAATTTCAAAAAAATCAACACAAATTTGATACAAATAATTTTTACTGCTAAAACAAATTTGGGTGATTTTTTTTTAGGGGACTCTCTTTTAAGCTAGTTTTGTGAAAGTTTTGATAATATTCTCCAAAACCACCTTGCCACATACATTCAGTATTGCCTTGCAAATAGACTTTTAACACATAAACTACAGTAAATCTTTATTTTTTTGGAGTAAAAAAAAGGAATGTAAATGTTTCCGTTTTGTGTGCTTTTCTTTTTTGTAGCATTGTTGTTTTAAAATAGTGCAATATTACTGTATATATAAAAGTATTTATGTCCAGGGTCAAGTTCTGTCTGTTTTCTATTTCTTTGTCTCTATGTGGAGTTCTCATTGTACAATTTGTCCGAGTAATTTACATTTTAGGAAGTGAAGAAAATATCGAATTTCGATTATTTTAGGAAGGGAAACAAATATTTTGCGAGAAATGGAACTGTTACTGTTGATTTTAGAATGCTTTGTTATTTTTTAAAATCTACCTAAAATGTTAAATATTTAACTAAAAAAGATATTCAACACAGAATAACTTCAAAATTCATTTTCTTTATAATAATTTTAAGGAGGACCTGTCACTTGTCATTAATATGTCGCTGTTATATCTGGTGTAAACGCCGCTGTTCTCCTGAGTCCGGAGATGTTTTTCTTTTGTTTCTGCGCCTCTCTGTTCCGGAGGTATGGCCTCTTCTCCCATGTATATAAATCTAGTCTTATTAGTCAACTGGGCGTTATCCTCAAGAAGACACCCACAGAGCAGATATGATGACTACACCCACTTGTTTAACAAGACTAGATTTATATATAGGGAAGAAGGGGCCATATCTCAGGAACGGAGAGGAGCAGGAAGAAAAGAAAAACATCTCCGGATTCAGGAGAAAAGCGGCATTTACACCAGGAAACAAATGATATATTTATGGGAAGTGACAATTCCTCTTTAACCCCTTCACTACCAAGGGTGGTTTGCACGTTAACTACCGGGCCAATTTTTACAATTCTGACCACTGTCCCTTTATGAGGTCATAACTCTGGAACGCTTCAACGGATCTAGGCGGTTCTGACATTGTTTTCTCGTGACATATTGTACTTCACTTTAGTGATAAAATTTCTTCGCTATAACTTGCGTTTATTTATGAAAAAAACGGAAATATGGCGAAAATTTAGAATATTTTGCGATTTTCAAAGTTTGAATTTTTATTACCTTAAACCAGAGAGTTACATGACAGAAAATAGTTAATAAATAACATTTCCCACATGTCTACTTTACATCAGCACAAATTTGGAAACAACATTTTTTTTTGTTAGGAAGTTATAAGGGTTAAAAGTTGACCAGCGATTTCTCATTTTTACAACAAAATTTACAAAACCATTTTTTTTAGGGACCACCTCACATTTGAAGTCACTTTGAGGGGTCTATATGGCAGAAAATACCCAAAAGTGACACCATTCTAAAAACTGAACCCCTCAAGCTACTCAAAACTACATTCTAGAAGATTATTTACCATTCAAGTGCTTCACAGGAGCAGAAGCAACATGGAAGGAAAAAAATAACATTTAACTTTTTAGTCACAAAAATGATCTGTTAGCAACAATTTTTTAATTTTCCCAAGGGTAACAGGAGAAATTGGACCCCAAAAGTTGTTGTCCAATTTGTCCTGAGTACGCTGATACCCTATATGTGGGGGGGGACCACTGTTTGGGCGCACGGCAGGGCTCGGAAGAGAAGCAGCGCCGTTTGACTTTTTCAACCTAAAATTGGTTGGAATTGAGATTGGACGCCATGTTGCATTTGACGAGCCCCCAATGTGCCCAAACAGTGGAAACCCCCCACAACTGACCCCATTTTGGAAACTAGACCCCCTAAGGAACTTATCTAGATGTGTGGCGAGCACCTTGAACCCCCTGGGGCTTCACAGGAGTTTATAACGCCCGGGCGTGAAAATAAAAAATCATATTTTTTCCACAAACATGATCGTTTAGTCCCCAATTTTTTATTTTCCCAAAGGTAGCAGGAGAAATTGGACCCCAAAAGTTGTTGTCCAATTTGTCCTGAGTATGCTGATACTCTATATGTGGGGGGGACCACTGTTTGGGCGCACGGCAGGGCTCGGAAGGGAAGCAGCGCCGCTTGACTTTTTCAACCTAAAATTGGCTGGAATTGAGATTGGACACCATGTTGCGTTTGACGAGCCCCCAATGTGCCCAAACAGTGGAAACCCCCCACAAGTGACCCCATTTTGGAAACTAGACCCCCTAAGGAACTTATCTAGATGTGTGGTGAGCACCTTGAACCCCCTGGGGCTTCACAGGAGTTTATAATGCCCGGGCGTGAAAATAAAAAATCATATTTTTTCCACAAACATGATCGTTTAGTCCCCAATTTTTTATTTTCCCAAAGGTAGCAGGAGAAATTGGACCCCAAAAGTTGTTGTCCAATTTGTCCTGAGTACGCTGATACTCTATATGTGGGGGGGACCACTGTTTGGGCGCACGGCAGGGCTCGGAAGGGAAGCAGCGCCGCTTGACTTTTTCAACCTAAAATTGGCTGGAATTGAGATTGGACGCCATGTTGCGTTTGACGAGCCCCTAATGTGCCCAAACAGTGGAAACCCCCCACAAGTGACCCCATTTTGGAAACTAGACCCCCTAAGGAACTTATCTAGATGTGTGGTGAGCACCTTGAACCCCCTGGGGCTTCACAGGAGTTTATAACGCCCGGGCGTGAAAATAGAAAATCATATTTTTTCCACAAACATGATCGTTTAGTCCCCAATTTTTTATTTTCCCAAAGGTAGCAGGAGAAATTGGACCCCAAAAGTTGTTGTCCAATTTGTCCTGAGTACGCTGATACTCTATATGTGGGGGGGACCACTGTTTGGGCGCACGGCAGGGCTCGGAAGGGAAGCAGCGCCGCTTGACTTTTTCAACCTAAAATTGGCTGGAATTGAGATTGGACGCCATGTTGCGTTTGACGAGCCCCTAATGTGCCCAAACAGTGGAAACCCCCCACAAGTGACCCCATTTTGGAAACTAGACCCCCTAAGGAACTTATCTAGATGTGTGGTGAGCACCTTGAACCCCCTGGGGCTTCACAGGAGTTTATAACGCCCGGGCGTGAAAATAAAAAATCATATTTTTTCCACAAACATGATCGTTTAGTCCCCAATTTTTTATTTTCCCAAAGGTAGCAGGAGAAATTGGACCCCAAAAGTTGTTGTCCAATTTGTCCTGAGTATGCTGATACTCTATATGTGGGGGGGACCACTGTTTGGGCGCACGGCAGGGCTCGGAAGGGAAGCAGCGCCGCTTGACTTTTTCAACCTAAAATTGGCTGGAATTGAGATTGGACGCCATGTTGCGTTTGACGAGCCCCTAATGTGCCCAAACAGTGGAATCCCCCACAAGTGACCCCATTTTGAAAACTAGACCCCCTAAGGAACTTATCTAGATGTGTGGTGAGCACCTTGAACCCCCTGGGGCTTCACAGGAGTTTATAACGCCCGGGCGTGAAAATAAAAAATCATATTTTTTCCACAAACATGATCGTTTAGTCCCCAATTTTTTATTTTCCCAAAGGTAGCAGGAGAAATTGGACCCCAAAAGTTGTTGTCCAATTTGTCCTGAGTACGCTGATACTCTATATGTGGGGGGGACCACTGTTTGGGCGCACGGCAGGGCTCGGAAGGGAAGCAGCGCCGCTTGACTTTTTCAACCTAAAATTGGCTGGAATTGAGATTGGACGCCATGTTGCGTTTGACGAGCCCCTAATGTGCCCAAACAGTGGAAACCCCCCACAAGTGACCCCATTTTGGAAACTAGACCCCCTAAGGAACTTATCTAGATGTGTGGTGAGCACCTTGAACCCCCTGGGGCTTCACAGGAGTTTATAACGCCCGGGCGTGAAAATAAAAAATCATATTTTTTCCACAAACATGATCGTTTAGTCCCCAATTTTTTATTTTCCCAAAGGTAGCAGGAGAAATTGGACCCCAAAAGTTGTTGTCCAATTTGTCCTGAGTACGCTGATACTCTATATGTGGGGGGGACCACTGTTTGGGCGCACGGCAGGGCTCGGAAGGGAAGCAGCGCCGCTTGACTTTTTCAACCTAAAATTGGCTGGAATTGAGATTGGACGCCATGTTGCGTTTGACGAGCCCCTAATGTGCCCAAACAGTGGAAACCCCCCACAAGTGACCCCATTTTGGAAACTAGACCCCCTAAGGAACTTATCTAGATGTGTGGTGAGCACCTTGAACCCCCTGGGGCTTCACAGGAGTTTATAACGCCCGGGCGTGAAAATAAAAAATCATATTTTTTCCACAAACATGATCGTTTAGTCCCCAATTTTTTATTTTCCCAAAGGTAGCAGGAGAAATTGGACCCCAAAAGTTGTTGTCCAATTTGTCCTGAGTACGCTGATACTCTATATGTGGGGGGGACCACTGTTTGGGCGCACGGCAGGGCTCGGAAGGGAAGCAGCGCCGCTTGACTTTTTCAACCTAAAATTGGCTGGAATTGAGATTGGACGCCATGTTGCGTTTGACGAGCCCCTAATGTGCCCAAACAGTGGAAACCCCCCACAAGTGACCCCATTTTGGAAACTAGACCCCCTAAGGAACTTATCTAGATGTGTGGTGAGCACCTTGAACCCCCTGGGGCTTCACAGGAGTTTATAACGCCCGGGCGTGAAAATAAAAAATCATATTTTTTCCACAAACATGATCGTTTAGTCCCCAATTTTTTATTTTCCCAAAGGTAGCAGGAGAAATTGGACCCCAAAAGTTGTTGTCCAATTTGTCCTGAGTACGCTGATACTCTATATGTGGGGGGGACCACTGTTTGGGCGCACGGCAGGGCTCGGAAGGGAAGCAGCGCCGCTTGACTTTTTCAACCTAAAATTGGCTGGAATTGAGATTGGACGCCATGTTGCGTTTGACGAGCCCCTAATGTGCCCAAACAGTGGAAACCCCCCACAAGTGACCCCATTTTGGAAACTAGACCCCCTAAGGAACTTATCTAGATGTGTGGTGAGCACCTTGAACCCCCTGGGGCTTCACAGGAGTTTATAACGCCCGGGCGTGAAAATAAAAAATCATATTTTTTCCACAAACATGATCGTTTAGTCCCCAATTTTTTATTTTCCCAAAGGTAGCAGGAGAAATTGGACCCCAAAAGTTGTTGTCCAATTTGTCCTGAGTATGCTGATACTCTATATGTGGGGGGGACCACTGTTTGGGCGCACGGCAGGGCTCGGAAGGGAAGCAGCGCCGCTTGACTTTTTCAACCTAAAATTGGCTGGAATTGAGATTGGACGCCATGTTGCGTTTGACGAGCCCCTAATGTGCCCAAACAGTGGAATCCCCCACAAGTGACCCCATTTTGAAAACTAGACCCCCTAAGGAACTTATCTAGATGTGTGGTGAGCACCTTGAACCCCCTGGGGCTTCACAGGAGTTTATAACGCCCGGGCGTGAAAATAAAAAATCATATTTTTTCCACAAACATGATCGTTTAGTCCCCAATTTTTTATTTTCCCAAAGGTAGCAGGAGAAATTGGACCCCAAAAGTTGTTGTCCAATTTGTCCTGAGTACGCTGATACTCTATATGTGGGGGGGACCACTGTTTGGGCGCACGGCAGGGCTCGGAAGGGAAGCAGCGCCGCTTGACTTTTTCAACCTAAAATTGGCTGGAATTGAGATTGGACGCCATGTTGCGTTTGACGAGCCCCTAATGTGCCCAAACAGTGGAAACCCCCCACAAGTGACCCCATTTTGGAAACTAGACCCCCTAAGGAACTTATCTAGATGTGTGGTGAGCACCTTGAACCCCCTGGGGCTTCACAGGAGTTTATAACGCCCGGGCGTGAAAATAAAAAATCATATTTTTTCCACAAACATGATCGTTTAGTCCCCAATTTTTTATTTTCCCAAAGGTAGCAGGAGAAATTGGACCCCAAAAGTTGTTGTCCAATTTGTCCTGAGTACGCTGATACTCTATATGTGGGGGGGACCACTGTTTGGGCGCACGGCAGGGCTCGGAAGGGAAGCAGCGCCGCTTGACTTTTTCAACCTAAAATTGGCTGGAATTGAGATTGGACGCCATGTTGCGTTTGACGAGCCCCTAATGTGCCCAAACAGTGGAATCCCCCACAAGTGACCCCATTTTGAAAACTAGACCCCCTAAGGAACTTATCTAGATGTGTGGTGAGCACCTTGAACCCCCTGGGGCTTCACAGGAGTTTATAACGCCCGGGCGTGAAAATAAAAAATCATATTTTTTCCACAAACATGATCGTTTAGTCCCCAATTTTTTATTTTCCCAAAGGTAGCAGGAGAAATTGGACCCCAAAAGTTGTTGTCCAATTTGTCCTGAGTACGCTGATACTCTATATGTGGGGGGGACCACTGTTTGGGCGCACGGCAGGGCTCGGAAGGGAAGCAGCGCCGCTTGACTTTTTCAACCTAAAATTGGCTGGAATTGAGATTGGACGCCATGTTGCGTTTGACGAGCCCCTAATGTGCCCAAACAGTGGAAACCCCCCACAAGTGACCCCATTTTGGAAACTAGACCCCCTAAGGAACTTATCTAGATGTGTGGTGAGCACCTTGAACCCCCTGGGGCTTCACAGGAGTTTATAACGCCCGGGCGTGAAAATAAAAAATCATATTTTTTCCACAAACATGATCGTTTAGTCCCCAATTTTTTATTTTCCCAAAGGTAGCAGGAGAAATTGGACCCCAAAAGTTGTTGTCCAATTTGTCCTGAGTACGCTGATACTCTATATGTGGGGGGGACCACTGTTTGGGCGCACGGCAGGGCTCGGAAGGGAAGCAGCGCCGCTTGACTTTTTCAACCTAAAATTGGCTGGAATTGAGATTGGACGCCATGTTGCGTTTGACGAGCCCCCAATGTGCCCAAACAGTGTAAACCCCCCACAAGTGACCCCATTTTGGAAACTAGACCCCCTAAGGAACTTATCTAGATGTGTGGTGAGCACCTTGAACCCCCTAGGGCTTTACAGGAGTTTATAACGCCCGGGCGTGAAAATAAAAAATCATATTTTTTCCACAAACATGATCGTTTAGTCCCCAATTTTTTATTTTCCCAAAGGTAGAAGGAGAAATTGGACGTCAAAAGTTGTTGTCCAATTTGTCCTGAGTACGCTGATACTCTGTATGTGGGGGGGACCACTGATTGGGCGCACGGCAGGGCTCGGAAGGGAAGCAGCGCCGCTTGACTTTTTCAACCTAAAATTGGCTGGAATTGAGATTGGACGCCATGTTGCGTTTGACGAGCCCCCAATGTGCTCAAACAGTGGAAACCCCCCACAAGTGACCCCATTTTGGAAACTAGACCCCCTAAGGAACTTAACTAGATATGTGGTGAGAACTTTGAACCCCCAAGTGTTTCACTAAAGTTTATACTGCCCAGGCGTGAAAATAATAAATCCTATTTTGTGCCCACAAAAATGATCGTTTAGTCCCCAATTTTTAATTTTCCCAAGCGTAAGAGGAGAAATTGGACCCCAAAAGTTGTTTTCCAATTTGTCCTGAGTACGCTGGTGCCCCATATGTGGGGGAAAACTACTGTTTGGGCACACGTCGGGGCTCAGAAGGGAAGAAGTGACGCTTTGGAATGCAGACTTTGATGGAATGGTCTGCGGGCGTCATGTTCCGTTTGCAGAGCCCCTGATGTGGTTAAACAGTAGAAACCCCCCACAAGTGACCCCATTTTGGAAACTAGACCCCCTAAGGAACTTATCTAGATATGTGGTGAGAACTTTGAACCCCCAAGTGTTTCACTAAAGTTTATACTGCCCAGGCGTGAAAATAAAAAATCCTATTTTGTGCCCACAAAAATGATCGTTTAGTCCCCAATTTTCAATTTTCCCAAGCGTAAGAGGAGAAATTGGACCCCAAAAGTTGTTTTCCAATTTGTCCTGAGTACGCTGGTGCCCCATATGTGGGGGAAAACTACTGTTTGGGCACACGTCGGGGCTCAGAAGGGAAGAAGTGACGCTTTGGAATGCAGACTTTGATGGAATGGTCTGCGGGCGTCATGTTCCGTTTGCAGAGCCCCTGATGTGGTTAAACAGTAGAAACCCTTCATAAGTGACCCCATTTTGGAAACTAGACCCCCTAAGGAACTTATCTAGATATGTGGTGAGAACTTTGAACCCCCAAGTGTTTCACTAAAGTTTATACTGCCCAGGCGTGAAAATAAAAAATCCTATTTTGTGCCCACAAAAATGATCGTTTAGTCCCCAATTTTCAATTTTCCCAAGCGTAAGAGGAGAAATTGGACCCCAAAAGTTGTTTTCCAATTTGTCCTGAGTACGCTGGTGCCCCATATGTGGGGGAAAACTACTGTTTGGGCACACGTCGGGGCTCAGAAGGGAAGAAGTGACGCTTTGGAATGCAGACTTTGATGGAATGGTCTGCGGGCGTCATGTTCCGTTTGCAGAGCCCCTGATGTGGTTAAACAGTAGAAACCCCCCACAAGTGACCCCATTTTGGAAACTAGACCCCCTAAGGAACTTATCTAGATATGTGGTGAGAACTTTGAACCCCCAAGTGTTTCACTAAAGTTTATACTGCCCAGGCGTGAAAATAAAAAATCCTATTTTGTGCCCACAAAAATGATCGTTTAGTCCCCAATTTTCAATTTTCCCAAGCGTAAGAGGAGAAATTGGACCCCAAAAGTTGTTGTCCAATTTGTCCTGAGTACGCTGGTACCCCATATGTGGGAAAAAACTGTTTAGGCACACGGCAGGGTCGGAAGGGAGTGACGTTTTGAAATGCAGACTTAGATGGAATGGTCTGTGGGCGTCATTTTCCATTTGCAGAGCCCCTGATGTGCCTAAACAGTAAAAAAAACCCACAAGTGACATTGATTTGGAAACTAGACCCCCAAGGAACTTATCTAGATGTGCCCCAACTAATCTAATGTTTCCGGTAACGAAATTTAGTAGTGCATTGAGGTGTGGTACAATTTGAAGCAATCCTTCATACACAGGCCAGGTTTTTCGGGGCAGGTGTCGCATTGATAAATGGTGTCCTTGCGTATTCCGTTTTTGTAACACACTCGGCACCTTTTTTGCGATTTACCTCTTTTTCCAGTTTGCGGGACCTCCCCCGGGAAATGCTGACCTGGTACAATACGAGCACCTTCAGTTCCGGAAGTTCTGGGGCCCGCTCCTTCCAGAGTGCCAAACATCAGGGCCTTAACCACTACCTCCTGAAACTGAAGGTACGACGTATCGCTGGGGCATGCACATTGTGACAATAGGAATGCGTTGAGCATTGCCAATTGGACGATGTGCACGACCAGCTTTTTGTACCACGCCTTGGCCTTTCTCAAAGCATTGTACGGTTGGAGGTATTGATCGGAGCGATCAACGCCCCCCATGTTTTTATTGTACCCCAGCACACATTCAGGTTTGCTGACCTGTGCCGAGGTACCCCGTACAGTGCTGAGGGCGCTGCCATCACCGTGTATGGTGGTCAAGAGAAAGACATCCCTCTTGTCCTTGTACTTGACCACCAGCAGGTGGTCGCTACATTGGGCCCTGCTCTCACCTTTTCGGAGCATCTGCCCAAGTAGCGTCTTCGGGAGGCCTCTCTGATTTTTGCGGACAGTACCGCAAGCTGCGGTACCTCGCGCAAAGAGGGCTTTGTAGAGTGGGACACTGGTATAAAAGTTATCAGTGTAGAGGTGATAACCTTTATCCAGCAGTGGGTGCACCAAATCCCACACAATTTTCCCACTCACTCCCAGGTCAGGAGGACACTCAGGGGGTTCAATCCTGGTGTCCTTTCCTTCGTACACTCTAAACCTGTGGGTGTACCCTGAGGTACTCTCACACAGCTTATAGAGTTTGATTCCGTACCTGGCCCTCTTACTGGGCAGGTATTGACGGAATCCGAGCCTGCCCTTAAAATGGACCAAGGACTCGTCCACGCAGATGTTCCTTTGGAGCACGTACACTTCAGCAAACTTTTTGTTGAAGTGTTCGATGACCGGCCGAACTTTGAACAGACGGTCAAAGTTGGGGTCATCTCGTGCGAGACACTGTGCATTATCGTTATAATGCAGAAACTTGAGGATGGCCTGAAAACGCGCCCGGGCCATGACCATTCGGAATACTGGAGTGTTGTATAAAATATCAACACTCCAATATTGCGAAATTTCAGGCTTCTTCAGGATACCCATGTGGAGGACCAGGCCCCAAAACTTCGTCATTTCAACTGCGTCCACAGGAGACCAGTTAGTATAGGATGAAAGCGGGTTTTGCTCCAAAAATTGCCGAGCGTACAAATTAGTTTGCTCCACCATGTGGTTAACAAAATCCTCAGAGAAAAAGACTTTGAAAAAGTCAATTTCTGTGAGGCCGGTGGTGTCAAACTTGATTCCTGATTCTGCCACAAAATCAGGAATCAGTGGCTCGTAATTTTCGGGGGGCGAGGTCCACACAGGGTCTGCTGAATCAGCTGCGGGCATGGTGGGCGCTGCCTCATCTTCTGTCCTGGAGCGTCTGCGTGGCGGTTCCGCAGGACCCGAGGAGGAAGATGAGGAGGGGGAAGAGGAAGAAGAAGAGGATGAAGAATCCGAAAAATAAAGAAAAGTCGGATCGTCATCCTCGCTATCAGTGTCGGAGGCAAGGTAAGAATATGCCTCCTCCATTGAATAGCGCTGTTGGGAGGAACGTGATGGGCGGGACATTTTTTTGTGTAAATATGGTGCTTGGGTGTACTTTATTTATAACTGTGTATGTGGTGGGGGGCTAGTGATTGGTGCACACTATCCTGTAAGAAAAAGCTAAAAGGAAATGTGGAAAAAAAAGTCTAAAACAGCAGGACCTAGATATGGTAAGTGAACGGCGTCACTTACCAAAATTCAGTGGCTGCTGGATGTGTGCACAGGGGTGGCTCAAAGGGGGGGGGAGGTGAAAAAGAAAAATGGAAAACAGTCGGCACGAACTTTTATAAGTGAATTGCGTCACTTATCAAAATTCAGCGGCTGCTAAATGTGCACACGGAAACGGCACAAAGGGGGGTAAAAAGAGGGGGCTGGGAGGATTGGGGTGGATGAATAGAGATCGGACAGGGATCAACAGTTAGGGTTGTAGTTACGTGGCACAAAAAGGGGAGAAAAAAATTTAAAACGGCAGGCAGGTGGCGCAAAAGTGGGGTGGAGGGGGGTGGGGGATGGGGGGATTGGGGTGGATGAAGAGAGATTGGGCAGGGGTCAGTTAGGGTTGTTGTTAGGTGGCACAAGGGGGGGAGAAAAAAAATGAAAAACGGGATGTGTGTGCGAAGGAAAAAAGGCGAGCACGAGTGTTGATCGGTGAACTGCGTCACCGATCAACGCTCGGTGGCTGCGCACGGAGGTGGCGCAAAAGTGGGGTGGAGGGGGGTAAAAATAGGGGGAAGGGGGATGGGGGGATTGGGGTGGATGAAGAAAGATTGGGCAGGGGTCAGTTAGGGTTGTAGTTAGGTGGCACAAGGGGGGGAGAAAAAAATGAAAAACGGGATGTGTGTGCGGAGTAAAAAAAAGCGAGCACAAGTGTTGATCGGTGAACTGCGTCACCGATCAACGCTTGGCGGCTGCACACGGAGGCGGGCCAAAAGGGGGGGTGGAGGGGGTAAAAGGGGGGTGAGGGGGGGTAAAAGGGGGGTGAGGGGGGTAAAAGGGGGGACGGGGGAATGAAGATAGGTGGGGGGGTGAAGATAGATTGGGCAGGGGATCAGGGATCAATTAGCACTTACAGTTGTAGTTTTCTTTCTTCTTCTTCTTTCTTCTGCAGGGATTGTGATGCTACAAGCTGTGGCACCACAATACCCAGCACAGGAGCTCTTGCTGCGTCCGACCTCTCTGCAGGAATCCTCAGCTAGAGTGAGGACCCCTGCAGACAGGTTAGACAGGTCAGAGGCAGGTCAGGGGGCAGGTCACAGAGCGGTCACTTTGCTGCTGTGACCTGTCATTGGTGGGATCGAATGATTACATCGATCCCACCAATCCCTGATCTGCCTGGTGACCATGGTAACTGCCTAGGATCGGAGCTCACAGCTCCGATTCCTAGGCAGGTCATGGCCAGGTCATCAGCAGGGCACAGAGCGGTCACATGGTGACCGCAGCTGTGCCCTGTGGCTGGCGCGATCGCCGATCTAATCGATCGCGCCAACCACTTCCTGCAGGCCCTACTGGGCCTGTCCTAGGCTCTGGCCTAGGATCGGTGCTATTACAGCACCGATCCGGGCCGGTACCGGCAGGGCACAGCGGCGATATTGCGCCGCTGTGCGCTGCGATTGGCGCGATCGATTAGATCGGCGATCGCGCCAATCTGGGGGCTTTTCTCCGGTGCCTGGCGTTGCCAGGCACCGGTCCTAGGATCGAGTACATCGGTACTCGATCCTAGCCTAGATTCCTGTTGTTTCAGCCAATCTGATTGGCTGAAACAAAGAGAGTTGCTGTGATTGGTTGTTCTGAATTGAACAGCCAATCACAGCTCAGAGAGGGGCGGGCCAGGGCGGAGACTGCCCGGGATGCCGAGGCCATCTATCCTGAGGTAAGATGGCATCGGCATTTTAATGCGATCACCGCGACTTAAGTCGCGATGTCGCATTAAAGGGCATGACGTAATATTCCGTCCATGGTAATTAGGTCCATGGTCACATGGACGGAATATTACGTCAATTGTAGGTAAGGGGTTAAGAAAAATATTGCTAGTTTCAGTATATATTTTGGAAATGCGACACAAATAATTCTGGGAATGATGATGACGCCATGATATGTTAGATGCCAGATTCTGGATTATCAAAAATCATCTAAAAACTAACTTGCAAGGATGGAAACCTTTCTGCAAAGTAATATCCATTAATCTGGTTTCTAATTGGATTTCTCTACTCGGTTCAGTCTTGTGAAATTGTGAAGTTCTCCAATATAATTCCACAATGTGCCAGATTATCAGATTTTGTGGATTCTCAAATCCAGGACTAGAATAATAGTGCACGTCCTTATCCTGAGCTCGGTGCGCACGTTTGCCTGTCTGTTATTGGCAGATCTTATTATCACACACATGCAATATTGGTTATTGTTCTTGGAAAGAAAATAACAATGTAGAAAGTCTCATCCTGGCTGCAATCGGGGACGTTTTTTGTTACCCAGTGTAAAACCCAGAATGAAATATTGCACTAAAAAGTTTTAAAGTGATTGGTAATTTTTTAACGTCGTGTCGTTTTGAATGTTTAAAATTCTTTAATATATTTTTTAAGTTTTTGGAACTCCATTTTAATGCAGCTACAAATCCATGACAGTGATAGTCAAATTATAAAATCCTGTCTGCCAGCAGCCACCACTAGGGGGAGCTCACTGCATACACGTTTATTACTGAGTACACTGTAGAGACAGAATGCAGTGAGCTCCTAAACGCCCCCTGGTGGCAGCTGCAGGTAGACAGAATTTTTATAATTTCACATTAAGTCTTTGCAGTCTGTAACCAAGAAGTCTCATGGATTTCATGGGAGCTGTATACACAAAATTATATATATATACAGTACAGACCAAAAGTTTGGACACACCTTCTCATTCAAAGAGTTTTCTTTATTTTCATGACTATGAAAATTGTAGATTCACTCTGAAGGCATCAAAACTATGAATTAACACATGTGGAATTATATAATTAACAAAAAAGTGTGAAACAACTGAAAATATGTCTTATGTTCTAGGTTCTTCAAAGTAGCCACCTTTAGCTTTGATTACTGCTTTGCACACTCTTGGCATTCTCTTGATGAGCTTCAAGAGGTAGTTACCGGAAATGGTCTTCCAACAGCTTGAAGGAGTTCCCAGAGATGCTTAGCACTTGTTGGCCCTTTTGCCTTCACTCTTCGGTCCAGCTCACCCCAAACCATCTCGATTGGGTTCAGGTCTGGTGACTGTGGAGGCCAGGTCATCTGGCGTAGCACCCCATCACTCTCCTTCTTGGTCAAATAGCCCTTACACAGCCTGGAGATGTGTTTGGGGTCATTGTCCTGTTGAAAAATAAATCATGGGCCAACTAAACGCAAACTGGATGGAATAGCATGCCGCTGCAAGATGCTGTGGTAGCCATGCTGGTTCAGTATGCCTTCAATTTTGAATAAATCCCCAACAGTGTCACCAGCAAAGCACCCCCACACCATCACACCTCCTCCGCCATGCTTCACGGTGGGAACCAGGCATGTAGAGTCCATCCGTTCACCTTTTCTGCGTCGCACAAAGACACGGTGATGGGAAACAAAGATCTCAAATTTGGACTCATCAGACCAGAGCACAGATTTCCACTGGTCTAATGTCCATTCCTTGTGTTCTTTAGTCCAAACAATTCTCTTCTGCTTGTAGCCTGTCCTTAGCAGTGGTTTCCTAGCAGTTATTTTACCAGAAGGCCTGCTGCACAAAGTCTCCTCTTAACAGTTGTCGTAGAGATGTGTCTGCTGCTAGAACTCTGTGTGGCATTGACCTGGTCTCTAATCTGAGCTGCTGTTAACCTGCGATTTCTGAGGCTGTAGACTTGGATGAACTTATCCTCCGCAGCAGAGGTGACTCTTGGTTTTCCTTTCCTGGGGCGGTCCTCATGTGAGCCAGTTTCTTTGTAGCACTTGATGGTTTTTGCCACTGCACTTGGGGACACTTACAAAGTTTTCCCAATTTTTCAGACTGACTGACCTTCATTTCTTAAAGTAATGATGACCACTCGTTTTTCTTTACTTAGCTGCATTTTTCTTGCCATAATACAAATTCTAACAGTCTATTCAGTAGGACTATCAGCTGTGTATCCACCAGACTTCTGCACAACACAACTGATGGTCCCAACCCCATTTATAAGGCACGAAATCCCACTTACTAAACCTGACAGGGCACACCTGTGAAGTGAAAACCATTTCCGGTGACTACCTCTTGAAGCTCATCAAGAGAATGCCAAGAGTGTGCAAAGCAGTAATCAAAGCAAAAGGTGGCTACTTTGAAGAACCTAGAATATAAGACATATTTTCATTTGTGTCACACTTTTTTGTTAATTCTATAATTCCACATGTGGTAATTCATAGTTTTGATGCCTTCAGAATTAATCTACAATTTTCATAGTCATGAAAATAAAGAAAACTCTTTGAATTATAAATTATAAATTATATAAATATTTTTTTAAGACTAGAAATTAGCAAATTGATTCAACGTTACTTCAATTCACTTAAAATTTCACAAGAAAAATTGGATTTGCGAGAATCTAATTTTTTTGTGATTCGATGAGTTGCATTTAAGCAAAATAGTGTCCTACAGGCTGCCACCTTTCTTTTTAAAGACAGGGAAGAGAATTGCACAATTGAAATAAGAACAACAGGATACTCATCTCATCCTGCACCTGTATTGGTGTTAGAGCTCCCTGCCCGGTCCCCCCGCTGACTCACTTCATCCAGTTCTCTCCTCCATCTTTACTTTTGTGGCATCACATGGGGCTTAGTGAAAGCCAGAGTAATTGAATATTGATGGAGACTAAAGACAGAAAAGAGGATTCTAGCTGGAGGGAAGAAGTGAGTCAACGGAGGACCGGGCAGTGAGCTACCAGGACAGGTGAGTGTAAGATATTTTTAATTTTTAACCTCTTAATGTATTATGCATTGGGGTCTGAATAGACCTTAGAGGATAAGAAATAGCTTTTATCAGCAATGTGACTCGCTTTGAATACATTTTATAACATGTCCCTGCTGAATTTGAAAAAAAACTATGACAAATCAAATTTTGTCGGATTCACTTCTCTTAATTTAAGGCTATTTGTAAGTTTCTTAGATTTCTAAAATTACAATCCCGTAGCTAATTTTACACTTTAAGCTGAAATAGGAATTATCTATTAAATGTAAAGCTTAGTCTTTGGATTGTCAGATCTCGAGAAGTCACAGGGTAATTGCCATTTTAATATTTTGTCAAAATCAGTAATTTTTTCTAGGTTCAGGTAATAAATGAACGATCCAATTTTATGAAAAACTTTTTTGACCCGAACTTTGGAAGTTTCCTCATCTCTTCCTTCTGCCATTGAGACTCTTCTCATCCAGAACAGAAAGGAGATTGTTCAAAATGCCAAGAATGTTCTCACGATGTTTAATGTCGTTACAATGTTGTTACTCGTCTTCTGTCTTGGAGTTTTGGGTGCAGATTGTTTATATTTGTTCAATGTCTGAGAATTAAAAGGTTTTACTTTGAAAATAACAGATTTCTTCTGTGTATTTTATCTTCCGCTTCTATAGCTAATGATACTGTACGGCTGACGGGAGAGAACGAGAGTCGTCACTGAGATGTTTGTAGTCGGCCGATGGCAACAAATGTGTCAATAGTCCCAGTTTCCATTAACAAAATCAACTTTTAATGGTTTTTCCCTGGGACTTTTTTTCTTCTTTGATCTTCTTTGTAGACTTTACCATTGACTTTCTGGTAACGCAACACTGTCCTTCACATTGAAAGAAAGTCTTTGCTTTAAGGGGTTGTTGGGACTGACATATTGATGACCGATCAATGGCTTGCATGCTGCTGTATTCTGCCCCTACATCGCTTTATAGGAACGTTCTCACCATTTCCATAGAAAAATTGGGGAGAGTAGCCCCAAATTACCTATATAAAGGGTAAGCCCCTCAGAAATAGGTCGGTGCGTAGACATCTCAATCTACCTAAACCCACAACGTGGCTGCCATCTAACACAACGGGCTGTTGTAAGTGTGTGGTGTGCCCCCATCTATTGGGAGGTGACACTTTTAAGGAAAGTTACAAATTGTTTAGAAAAATCAATGACTCGTTTGCAAAATTGATTTGAGGGAGATTCAATCTGCAATGAATACATTTGGTGCACATTGAAGGTGTTAAATGGAATGCTACTTTCTTACATTGACTTCTCCTCGGAGACCCGCGTACTGTCCCACCGCAGCCGCTTAGTCCTTCAATCGGCTCGTTTTCCTTCTTTCCCTTCTACATCTTCCAGTGGGCACGCCGCTATTGATCAGGACCCAGGCTATCACATGAGGTACGACATTTATCAATCACATACATCACACTCCAATCATCAGAATCGCAAAGTGAAAGGCCCAATATTTGGATTTTCCTAAATCCACAAATTTTGGTAACTTCTAAATAAATTTGATTTCTTTAGAACCGATTCCCTCGTCTTTAACAACCATAATTGCACCAACCGCAAAGTTAACATCAGAAAGGATTTAGAGCGTCACAGAAATGCAGTATTTAGGATTGTTAGGAATTTTGGTTGGGGCACGGAAGAAGCTCAAAATTCCCGCATGCTCTGTGCCTTGGGGTGATCCTCGACTCTGCCCTCTTTCAAGCCACATAATCAAATCCTAGCCTCCTCCTGCCATCTCAAACTCAAAAATATTTCCCGGATCCGTGCATTCCTTGACCATGACTGTTGTGAATTCTCTTACTTTTGGGTCAGGGCTCCCTCTGATGGTTACTGGAGGTAGTGGAGCTGGCCGGATTGACAGAGGTCTGCCACCTGATGATGATGAGTGGAGATCTGGGGTTACTGATTGGAGTATTTAAGTCAGCAGGCTTCCTTCAATCCCTGCTGGTGATTTGCTTTTCTGTGCATTCTGAGGTCTGATTTCTCCTGCCCTGATCCTGCATTGTTCAGCTAAGTTGTTCATTTGCTAATCCTTTGCATTTTATCTGGTTTTGTCTCTTTCTGCTTGTTGTGAGGGTTCAGCTTGCTCCCTGCTGGGGGTTGTGCTGGACCCCGCTCCATATGTTACAGCTTAGAATCATAGAATCATAGAATCGTAGAGTTGGAAGGCACCTCCTGGGCCATCTGGTCCAACCCCCTGCTCAAAGCAGGATTTGCTAAATCATCCCAGACCGATGTCTGTCCAGCCTCTGTTTGAAGACTTCTATTGAAGGAGAACTCACCACCTCTCGTGGCAGCCTGTTCCACTCATTGATCACCCTCACTGTCAAAAAGTTTTTTCTGATATCTAATCTGTGTCTCCTCCCATTCAGTTTCATCCCATTGCTTCTAGTCTTTTCTTGTGCAAATGAGAATAAAGATGATCCTTCTGCAATGTGACAGCCCTTGAGATATTTGTAGACAGTTATTAAGTCTCCTCTCAGTCTTCTCTTTTGCAGGCTAAACATTCCCAAATCCTGCAACCTTTCCTCATAAGACAGGGTTTGCAGACCGGTCACCATTCTGGTCGCTCTTTTCTGAACTTGCTCCAGTTTGTTGATGTCTTTTTTAAAATGTGGCACCCAAAACTGGACACAGTATTCCAGATGAGGTCTGACCAAAGAGGAGTAGAGGGCAATAATGACTTCACGTGATCTAGACTGAATGCTTCTGTTAATACATCCTAGAATTGCATTTGCCTTTTTTGCTGCTGCATCACACTGTTGACTCATATTCAGTCTGTGATCTATTAGTATACCCAAGTCTTTTTCACATGTGCTGTTGCTTAGCCCTATTCCTCCCATTCTGTATATGCTTTTCTCATTTTTATTGCCCAGATGTAGTACTTTGCATTTTTCCGTTAAAAACCATTCTGTTAGTTGCTGCCCACTGCTCCAGTTTATTTATATCTTTTTGAATCCTCTCTCTCTCTTCTCTAGTATTAGCTATCCCTCCTAGCTTTGTGTCATCAGCAAATTTAATCAGTTTACCCTCAATTCCTTCATCTAAATCGTTGATAAAGATGTTGAACAATACAGGGCCCAGGACAGAGCCCTGTGGTACCCCACTTGAGACATTCTTCCAACTGCAACTGGATTTGCAGCCATTTACGACCACTCATTGGGTCCGATCACTAAGCCAGTTATGAACTAGTCATTTTTTCAGTAAGGTTTGTGTGAGATACTTTGTCAAATGCTTTGCTGAAGTCAAGATATACTATATCTACAGCATTTCCCTGATCCACCCAATCAGTGATTCTGTCATAGAAGGAAATTAAGTTAGTCTGACATGACTTATTAGTTACAAACCCATGCTGACTCTATTTAATCACTTCATTCTTATCCAGGTACTTACATACATGTTGTTTAATAATTTGTTCAAAGATCTTTCCTGGTATTGATGTCAGACTCACCGGCCTATAGTTGCCTGGGTCCACCTTCTTCCCCTTTTTGAAGATAGGAACAACATTTGCTCTTCTCCAGTCTTCTGGGACTTCTGTTCTCCACGAATTTTCAAAGATTATGGAGAGCGGTTCAAAAATGTCTTCTGCTATCTCGTTCAGTACTCTGGGGTGTAATTCATCTGGACCTGGAGACTTGAATTCATTTAGGTTAGCTAAGTGTTTCCTCACTATATTTCTGTTTGTAGTGATCCTGGATTCTTCTATTCCCTTAATAGGACAGTGAAGAATAGTTGATGTTACATTTCCTTTCTGAGAGAAAACAGATGCAAAATAGGAATTTAACAGTTCGGCCTTCTCAACATCCTGTCTTACCATTTCATCATTTTCATCCTGTAGAAATCCTATAGTATCTTTGACTTTTCTTTTACTTTTGACATATCCCCAAAATCCTTTATTATTGCTTTTGACGTCTCTTGCAAGCCTCAATTCATTGTCAGCTTTAGTAATCTGATTCGTGCCCTGCAAGTTCTGCAGACAGCATTATATTCTTCTTTAGATATGCCTCCCTCTTTCCATCTTATAAACATTTTTTTCTTCCTTTTTAGCATGTGCTTAAGTTCTGTGTTCATCCATCCTGGTTTCCTTAAATGCTTCCTATTCTTCCCTCTTTTCGGAATTGTTAACGATTGTGCTTTGAGAATTTCATTTTTCAAGATTTCCCATCCTTCCTGGACATTTTTGTCTTTAAGGATATCCAGCCATTGGATCCCTCTAATTCTCTTTCTGAATCCCTTAAAATCTGCCTTTCTGAAATCTAACCTTGACGTCTGAGTCTTCACAGGTCTCCCTCCTCTAGTTATCCAAAATTCTAAAATAGCACGGTCGCTACCTCCTAGGGTCCCAGACACTTTTACCTCCTCAACCATTTCCTCCCTGTTTATAAGGATTAGATCCAAGGTAGCAGTTCCCTTTGTTTTCTCCCCTACCTTTTGGAAGATAAAGTTGTCAGCAAGAGAGGATAAGAATTTCCTTGACCTGTTAGTTTTGCCTGAGAGAGATTCCCAACAAATGTCTGGATAGTTGAAATCTCCCATGACAACTATGTCATATTTTTTGAAGAACTTGGCCATTTGATGCATAAAGAGTTCATCCATATCTTCAGCTTGCACAGGCGGCCTGTAGTAAATGCCTACGATGGTGTCCTTTCCATTGTTCTGTCCTTGTATTCTTACCCAAACAGTTTCCACAGAACTCCCAGTCTCTGAAGCTTCAATCTCTGTGCAGATATACGCGTTTCTAACATACAATGAGACACCTCCTCCTCGTTTATCAAGTCTGTTTCTTGCAAATAAGTTGTATCCTTCTAGTCTTGTATTCCTATCATGTGTATTGTCCCACCAAGTTTCAGTGATTCCAATGACGTCATATTTCTTTTCCTGTGTTAGTAGTTCCAATTCTCCTTGTTTGTTGCCCATGCTTTGTGCATTAGTATAGAAACATTTTAATTTCTGATTGGTTTCTCTTTCTCCAATATTTTTATAATTTAGATTTTTTTGTCTTTGTTCTTCCTTTCCACTTCTAATAGCAGAGTTCTCAATAGCATTTATCAGGTGTATGGCTTTTTCTGGCCTTTTGCTTCCCTTCCCGCATTGTGTCAGTTTGTTCAGTCCCCTGTTATATTAGTCTCTTTTGCTTTGCTGCCAGCTCATACCAGAATGCTGATATAGTGGTGGCGAGGTTGTGAGAACTCAGTGTTTTTTTTTACATCAGACGTGTTGGATTTTTTTAGGGTTTTTGTGTGATTGCAGACAGTGTCTTTCCTTTCCTATCCTATCTAGTCAGTTTGGGCCCCAACATTTGCTCAGTTTATTTTCTGCCTGCGTTTGTGTTTCATCTTGCCTCACCGACAATATATGTTTGGGGGCTATCTATTCCTTTGGGGTCTACTCTGGGGCAGTTTAGATTTCACCTTTCTTGCTTTAGGCTTAGTTAGCTCTCCGGCTGTGCCGAGGCATCTAGGGCATCGTAGGTACGCTCCACGGCTACTGCTAGTTGTGTTGTTAGGATTAGGGGTCTGCAATCCGCTAAGTTACCAACCTTTCTGGTTTCCTGGTGGCCTAGCCTATTCCTGCCATCCTCCTCGGTGACCTGTTCATAACACATTATTATTATTATTATTTATTGTTATAGCGCCATTTATTCCATGGCGCTTTACATGTGAGGGGGGTATACATAAAAACAAGTACAATAATCTTAAACAATACAAGTCATAACTGGTACAGGAGGAGAGAGGACCCTGCCCGCGAGGGCTCACAATCTTCAAGGGATGGGTGATAATACAGTAGGCGAGGGTAGAGCTGGTCGTGCAGCGGTTTGGTCGATCGGTGGTTACTGCAGGTTATAGGCTTGTCGGAAGAGGTGGGTCTTCAGGCTCTTTTTGAAGGTTTCGATGGTAGGTGAGAGTCTGATATGTTGTGGTAGAGAGTTCCAGAGTAGGGGTGATGCGCGAGAGAAATCTTGTATGCGATTGTGGGAAGAGGAGATAAGAGGGGAGTAGAGAAGGAGATCTTGTGAGGATCGGAGGTTGCGTGCAGGAAAGTACCGGGAGACGAGGTCACAGATGTATGGAGGAGACAAGTTGTGGATGGCTTTGTATGTCATGGTTAGGGTTTTGTAATGGAGTCTCTGGGCAATTGGGAGCCAGTGAAGGGATTGACAGAGGGGAGAAGCTGGGGAATAGCGGGGGGACAGGTGGATTAGTCGGGCAGCAGAGTTTAGAATAGATTGGAGGGGTGCGAGAGTGTTTGAGGGGAGGCCGCAGAGCATGAGGTTGCAGTAGTCAAGGCGAGAGATGATGAGGGCATGGACTAGGGTTTTTGCAGATTCTTGGGTGAGGAATGAACGGATGCGTGAAATATTTTTGAGTTGAAGTCGGCAGGAAGTGGAAAGGGTTTGGATATGTGGTTTGAAGGAGAGATCAGCATCAAGGATTACTCCGAGGCAGCGAGCTTGTGGGACTGGGGAGAGTGGGCAGTCATTTACTGTAATTGATAGGTTCGTAGGGGGGGTCACGTGAGATGGGGGAAAGATGATGAATTCTGTTTTGTCCATGTTGAGTTTCAGATATCTAGTGGAGAATGACACCACAAAAACACTAGTGCATGCCCTTATCATCTCCTGCCTCGACTACTGCAACCTCCTACTATCTGGCATCCCCTCCAACACTGTGGCACCACTCCAATCCATCCTACATTCTGCTGCCCGACTAATCCACCTGTCTCTTCGCTATCCCCAGCCTCTCACCTATGCCAGGCCCTTCACTGGCTTCCTATCATCCAGAGGCTCCAGTTCAAAATCCTAACTATGACATACAAAGCCATCCACAACCTGTCTCCTCCATACATCTGTGACATGTTCTCCCGGTACTTACCCACACGCAACCTTCAATCCTCTCAAGATATCCTTCTCTACTCCCCTCTTATCTCTTCTTTCCACAACCGCATACAAGACTTCTCCTGTGCTTCCCCCATACTCTGGAATTCTCTACCCCAACACCTCAGACTCGCCTACCATAGAAACCTTCAAAAAGAACCTGAAGACCCACCTCTTCCGACAGGCCTACAACCTGCAGTGATGCTCAGTCTACTGAACCGCTGCACGACCAGCTCTCCTCTCTCCTAGTGTGTCCTCACCCATCCCCTGTAGACTGTGAGCCCTCGCGGGCAGGGTCCTCTCTCCTTCTGTACTTGTGTGTCCCTTGTCTCACACATGTTTATTGTACTTGTCTATATTTGCCCCTTTTCACATGTAAAGCGCCATGAAATAAATGGCGCTATAAAAAATGTTTAAAAATAAAAGAGTTTATCTGCACCAGTTTGACCTGAAAAGCGGTAAATCTTATTGTTATAATTTATTTCAAGTTAAAATTCATATTTATTTCATTATTTCTGTATTTTCTAAGGGAAACATCGTATGTAGTAGATGCTCTTCTAAAACCCATCACACAGAGAAGTGACTTAAGTGAGTTTCAATTGGTAAATTTCGCTGTAGGCAGCCATGAGGTTCAATCAAAGTCAGATGGTACACTCACCCCCGCAGTCCACTGCTTGCTCCAGAGCTGCCGTTCTGACCGTCTCTGATGGGCCAGGAATGGGGACGTCAACAAACACCATTGACATGACTGCTGCAACCAATGATTCGCCGCTGGGTGAGAATTCTGGACCTGCAGCCAATAAGCAGCTGCAGTGGTCGGGTGACCTCGCCGTTCCTGGGAAAGCCGAGATGTTTGGAGCACCGGCGGTTAGAGAGGGGAGCTCAGTGCAGGGGTGAATTTGCCACTTTATTGTTTTTACACTATGGCTGCCTACAGGGAACGTTACCTATTGAAAGGAGAACCCCTTTAAAACTTTTAAATCTATAACAGGATGTGTCATTGATAATATCCGGGGCCTCTTACATGTAAGCCTTACAAATTACACCTGATCCGCACAGCCATATATTATGGATCCGCACAACAACCACTGAGGCGCACGAGGTCTGACCGTACCTCGGAATGGCTCTGATCTTATATTTCCAATCGGTTAAAATCATAGAAAAGTGTCGTCGTCCATCAGATGCCATTTCACAAGGATTTCCTCCCAGAAGCATTGAATTTACAGCAGAATATCTCCAATATATCTCCAAAATCCACAAATCTGGAAATCCAGGAAGACCAATTATTTCATGTGTGGGCACCCTCACTGAGCAGGTATCTGGATGGGTAGAGGGTATTCTTAAACCACTGGTGAAGGATACATCCAGCTACATTCAGGACACAACTGACCTATTGAATAAACTAGCAGCAATAGGTCCTCTACCAGAAGGAACCATCCTGGCCGCCATGGATGTGGAATCTTTGTACTCTAATATCCCACACCAAGATGGTTTACATGCCTGCAAATTCTTCATGGAAAACACAGGGACTGATGCTGATGCTGTGGTGAAACTTATAAAATTCATCCTCACCCACAATTACTTTGAATTTGACAACAGGATCTATCTACAGGAGACTGGCACAGCTATGGGAAGTAAAATGGCTCCACAGTATGCAAATCTTTTCATGGCCAAGCTTGAAAGCGATTTTTTGTCCTCATGCCCCATCAGGCCCCTGGGCTACTACCGCTTCATTGATGATATTTTAATCATCTGGACGGAGTCTGAGCAACAGCTAAAGACGTTCCACGAACAGTTTAATCAATTTCATCCCACCATCAATTTAACACTCAACTACTCCAGTACCGAGATTAATTTTTTGGACACCATCATTAAGCTAAAAAACAATGAAATAGAGACATCCCTGTATCAGAAGCCAATCGACAGTCCAACATACCTTAAATGGGACAGTTTCCATCCAAAACACATAAAGAACTCTATTATCTATAGCCAAGCCATCAGATACAATCGTATATGTTCCAACCCCATGGATAGAGACAAACACCTTGGTCGCCTCAAAAAGACCTTTTTGAATCAGGGTTACCATCCAAGAACAATTGAAAACCAAATTACAAGAGCCACCAGATTGTCAAGGAATCACCTGCTACATTACAAAGCTAAAGAAGAAAATAACCGAGTGCCTCTAGTAGTCACCTACAACCCAAATCTGGAGGTGCTAAGGGGAGCTGCACGGAAATTACAACCTTTACTACAAAAAGATGCCCGATTAAAATCCATTTTTCCAGACCCCCCACTACTGTGTTTTAGGCAGCCCCCAAATTTAAGAAGCATCATTGTCAGAAGCTCCCTGTCCTCTCCAACAGCTGCAGGAACCTTTCCTTGCAACCAGAAAAAATGTAAAACCTGTCCATTTATAATGACCACGGACAAGATAAAGATCCCCAACTCACATCAGGACTACAAGATCCCAGGTACTTTCACCTGCATTACATCTAATGTGGTGTACTTAATTATTTGTACTAAATGTCCAACTGGGGGTCTGTATGTGGGGGAGACAGGGCAAAAGCTTAGAACAAGGATGAATGCTCATCGTCACACTATAGGAGATAAAAGAATGGATCTACCTGTGGCAAAACATTTCTGTATCCCTGATCACAGCAGCGTGGATATGAAATTACTGGTATTGAAAGGTAACTTCACATCTCAGAGAGAGAGACGAGTTTGGGAGTACAAATTTATGACGAACTTTGACACTCTCAGTGCTGGAATGAATGTGTCGCATGGATTTATGTCTTTTTACATCAATTAAGGAATTTCCTTTTAAAACCTTGCGGGGCAACACAGAACTAGACCCCAATCAGAGGACCATAAAACATCCAGACTCCTTATCTATGAACTGGTCCAATGTTTATATTTATGTTTCTCCCTCTCCCATATTGATAGTTCTGCTTCACGTCACTTGTCTTATCTATTGCATTTTTTCTAGGCTGTATTGTGCATAAATATGTGACTTCAGATTTTGTATTAGTCTAGCCTGATGAAGAGACCTGAGTAGTCTCGAAAGCTTGCAATGTGTCACCATCTTTTCAGTTAGCCATTAAAAGGTATCAACCACTGAGGACTCTCAATCCTGAATATTTTTCTATCTACTGGCTAACACGGTACAAAGATATACATCTTTCCTGTATCCAATATATTGTACATGATTCAGCATGGCGGTACGAACTGAGCTACAGAGGACCTGGTGGCATAAATCCTAAAAATCAAAGCTAGAAATAGCGAGAATGAGGTGGTGACATGATCTGAATGCTGCCCGTTATTCTGCAGACCTGATTTTCTTTTAGTCTTCATGGGATAATTTGGTAATATCATAAAGCACAGAATAATCCCTGTAATTCCGGCAGATTAGCAGATAATATTTTCTGTTTCCCAATCTCTTTCCCAGTACACACTGCAGTCTGATGATGTGAAGCAAACAGAGCAGAAACACCAGAAGGATCGAGATAAGAGATAATTTACTCTGCATCCGCTCCATATCTCTCCGGGACCTTTACGCGGATCAATAGTGGATGAGATACCGCTAATGACTTCCCTAACGTCTCGGCGTTGGCTCTCACGATCCACGTTCTGTTTGCTTTCCTGCGACTTGTAAAACAACAAGAAGATTTCTTCTGTTTGTAAACAAATGTAATAAAAAAATGTAACAAATGGAAGAATGTAACAAAGCGCTAAGTAATAACACTCTGCGGAGAGGAGTGTGCCAAGTAAGCCGGGGCGAAGCCTGGCCCCCCGGGAGCAGCGTCACGCAGCAGGCAATTTTTTATTTTTTTTGCATTTTTTTATCATTATTTTCTAAGAGCCATAACTTATTTTTCCATCGATATATCCATAGGAGGAATTGTTTTTTGGAAGAGTCATAGTTTTGAATGTCACCATTCACGTTACTATATAATGTACTGAAAAATGGGAGAAAAAATTCCAATTGTGGTGAAATTGTGGAAAAAGAAGCAATTCAGAGACACCAGACTGTAGAGGGTTTTAAAAAAAATATTTTAGCCATTTGAAAAAATTCAAAAATTAAAAAGAAAATATTTTTTATTCGCAGTTTTCCGAGACCCATAACTTCCGGTAGATTTCTCCATCAACGCAGCTTTCTTGAGCTGCAGTTTGACACCACAGAGTGAGTCATAGGATGTTTTGAGCACTTTTTATTGCATTATTTTGGAAAGTGTAGCAAAAAATGACAAGTCGGGCAGATCATTTTTTTTTTTTTGCACTATTTTATGAGTCAATTTTATATGTTGATAGATAAAATGTGGCGATGTGTTTACCTTTCATATTTTTTAATTTCTTTATTTTAACCTAAGGATAAAGATGGGGGGTATGAGTAGTTTAAACATGTTTTTATTATTTTTTTTCTATATTTTTAAAACTTTGTTTTTACTTTTTTTTGTTCAGCTTGTGATTGTTTGATATTCTAATGCAGTGATATTACACCATATAGATGAAATATAGACCTTCAGCGCCTAGGCTTCGTAGGTGCACAAAGATGGCAGCGACCTTCAGTGATTGAGTTGTAGGGGGCGCCGTTTCAGGATGAAATAAAAAATGCAATTAATCAGACTTTGCAAAGTAATTAGCATATGTAATAAAGGGGCTGTCTGGTATAGAAAAACTCATCTTTAAACATATTAATGGAAAATTCTGGGATATGTTTGTGCTCCATTAAGTGTGCGCGATACGTTTTTAAGGTCATTGCAGAATTTTAGGGCGCAATATCCTGGACTGAACTATGGATGACCAATCCGTAGGGTAGATCACCAATATGTGATTGGTCGGAGAAAATGTGCAGTACTCCGCAGTGGCCGCTAGGCAATGTGCGGGGCTGTGTTATCTGCTGCCCCACACATCACTGAGCTCCGCACTTTACCAGAGCAGTTTTCAGCTTATCGGTGGGGGTGACGGGTGTCGGGTGCTGGGTGTCGTGATGCCAGATGATCTCACATAGCAGTCCTGCCCTACAGATAGGTGATCAATAATCAATATTTCAGTCCTGGAAATCCCTTTAATATCTGTGGTTCACTTACTTTCCTTGCAATGTACATTGAGAATATTCCATGGAAAGTTTTGAAGTCTTTTCCATTTTTTTTTGTTTATATTGTATTTATAAATTACAGCAATGATTGGTTCCTGGGGGTAGAAGTTAATTGGGGTTAATTTTTATCATGATAAATTATTTATTTTAGTAATTACTTCATATTAGATAAGATACAATATAGTCAAGACCTGAAGATGCATATGACAATATTTTCAGATAATAATCTTAATTACCCATCTTCAGGGCACAAACTTCCATTCTCGAGATTCTTTCTTATCTTTCCCCATTAAACACCATGATTCTGCCCTTGTTATATATAGGCACCCTCTGGTCACTGTCTCCGACAAGGTCAACACACTCATATCCCGCTGCTTTACTCTGATTGGTTACTACTATGTTTTAGCCCCGCCCCACACAGGAAACATATTACTGGAGATAAAGAATGAACGTCATAAGACAGTTGGTCATTGTATCATTCAAGGGTGTGAGGCAGTGAGCGAGGTTACAAGTGAGGGTCACTGTGTGTTCCTCCTGTAGGTGCATGGTGCTGTATTGAGGCTATGAGAGGGCAATGCAGTCCCAGGCGTAGCTGTGGTTGCAATGCATAATAAAGTAAGTATAGGTCTTGGACATGCTGGTTGTCCAAGGCAGATTTAGGGAAAACTGCTCTGGGCTTTTGTGTTTTGAAACTGACTGCAGAATGGTAGAGGTGCAGTCCGTTTCATTCCTGGCCCGGATTTTCCATGTGGCCCATAGCCACAGGTTGCTAGTTAAAAACCCTGCAGTATAGGGTTTGGGTGTGTCAGGGCCAGAGTCAGTTGGTGTTTGTTAGAGAGCAGAGCTGTCGGCTTTGCAGAGCTCCACCTGTATGAGGCAACACAGGCAAGTGGAGCCAAATAGCCAAGGCAGCTGAAGAGCCTGCACCCACAGTGTGCACAGCAGTGCAGTCACCCATGGAAACTAAGCTTGGAGGTGGACTGTCTTGTGCCCGGTGGTGAATTGAAGGTAGACTGTCCTGTGCCCGAAAAAGGACTGGTGTGTTTAGTGACTGTAAACAGGAGGATATGGTTCCCGGCTGCGATCCGGAGGATATTGTGTGCTGTGTTTTGCCGAGTTGAACATTAAAGAGCCGTTTTGCTTTGAACTTTGCTGGGTCACTGCCTCATCACTGCATAAGTGTGCTACCGCAGCACTACAAGGGTCAGAACACTGTGACACACAAGCTGTGGTAAAACTACAATTCCCAGCATGCCTAGAAATCTTGCCTGAAATGAATCATGTATTTGTCAGATTCGGAAGTAACTGCATGCCATGTATCAGCAGGATCGGGCTCCACATCGTGTCTTGTAATCATGAAGACACATAGGTCTGCATATGAGCTGTATACACAAAACAGGATTTCTAAAGTTGTTTCTTTATCATATATTCAATTAAAGATGGAGCAGAGCAATAAAATAGCTAGAAAGTTTCCCATAAAATCAAACTCTTTAAGGAACAGGCTGATGTTGCAACTCGACAATCGCTTATTGGCAATTGCTTCAAGTAATAATGGTTCAGTTATTTAACTTAATGACCTTCACATTGTCCCATGGTAAGCCCTGGATTTGACGCTGCCTGTGGTACAAGGGTCACTTGACATCACATCTGCAATCTGAAGTACTGTCAGCAATTGTATTTCAGGGTTGTCATTCTCTGACAAATGTTCTTCATGCAAGATTAGCAGCATGGCGGCTCAGGAAGCGCAGAAGTAAAAGTGTCCAATCTTGTAACTCAGGTCCTGCTGTCAACATACCAGTGCTAGGCTCAATAAAGAAACTCTTAGTCTCAGCTCAAGGGACTTGATCTATTATGTTGTTTTAGTTTCTCATGACTTTCTCTGACTGCGATTCTCATTCGGATATTTGCCCTTCGCAGATGTAGCAGAGCTGAGCTAACTTGTACTAAAAGGCAGTCACTAAATCCACCACATTTACTGCCTGTAGAGAACAGTGACTGACAAACTCAGCCCTGCTACAACTGCAAATAATTATCAAGAGACTATAGATCAGCCACAGTGCCCCATGTCTTATCCACAGTGCCCCATGAGTGTCAGCCACAGTGCCCCATGAGCATCATCCACAGTGCCCCATGAGCGTCAGTCACTGTGCCCCATGAGCGTCAGCCACAGTGCCCCATGAGCGTCATCCACAGTGCCCCATGAGCGTCAGTCACAGTGCCCCATGAGCGTCAGTCACAGTGCCCCATGAGCGTCAGCCACAGTGCCCCATGAGCATCATCCACAGTGCCCCATGAGCGTCAGTCACAGTGCCCCATGAGCGTCAGTCACAGTGCCCCATGAGCGTCAGCCACAGTGCCCCATGAGCGTCAGCCACAGTGCCCCATGAGCGTCAGCCACAGTGCCCCATGAGCGTCAGCCAAAGTGCCCCATGGGTGTCATCCACAGTGCGCCATGGGTGTCATCCACAGTGCCCCATGAGCGTCAGCCAAAGTGCCCCATGGGCGTCAGTCACAGTTCCCCATGAGCGTCAGCCACAGTGCCCCATGAGCGTCAGCCAAAGTGCCCCATGGGTGTCATCCACAGTGCTCCATGAGTGTCATCCACAGTGCCCCATGAGCGTCAGTGACAGTGCCCCATGAGCGTCAGTCACAGTGCCCCATGAGTGTCATCCACAGTGCGCCACGGGTGTCAGTCACAGTGTCCCATGAGTGTCATCCACAGTGCCCCATGAGTGTCATCCACAGTGCCCCATGAGTGTCATCCACAGTGCCCCATGAGTGTCAGCCACAGTGCCCCATGAGTGTCATCCACAGTGCCCCATGAGCGTCAGTCACAGTGCCCCATGAGCGTCAGTCACAGTGCCCCATGAGTGTCAGCCACAGTGCCCCATGAGCGTCAGCCACAGTGCCCCATGAGCGTCAGCCAAAGTGCCCCATGGGCGTCAGTCACAGTTCCCCATGAGCGTCAGCCACAGTGCCCCATGAGCGTCAGCCACAGTGCCCCATGGGTGTCATCCAGAGTGCGCCATGGGTGTCAGTCACAGTGTCCCATGAGCATCATCCACAGTGCCCCATGAGTGTCATCCACAGTGCCCCATGAGTGTCATCCACAGTGCCCCATGAGCATCAGCCACAGTGCCCCATGAGCGTCAGTCACAGTGCCCCATGAGTGTCATCCACAGTGCGCCATGGGTGTCAGTCACAGTGTCCCATGAGTGTCATCCACAGTGCCCCATGAGCATCAGTCACAGTGCCCCATGAGCGTCAGTCACAGTGCCCCATGAGCGTCAGTCACAGTGCCCCATGAGTGTCAGCCAGTGCGTCAGGCTCATCCCCGGACCCCCACCTTTGGAAATCCGAGCTCAGAGACCCCCTCCAGATAATATCTTCTGGGTCTGTCTCTGTGACCCATCATAGATGATTTGAGGGTGGAATCCGCCTCTCGCTCTCGTGTTTTCGTCCGTCTTGTTTACATTACATCATTCATCGCAATCTGTGAAGATTTACTGGATACAAGAAATTACTCCTAAGCCAAACACCTGCAGCCGGAGCCTGGAGATCCTGGAGATCGTGGCTGGACCGGGTCCACGCTGCGCCGGAGCTGGAAACAAGTAATCGCTGCAGTAAATGTAATCCCCGGGGACAACGCGCAGACACGGAGAACTCCACCTGCTCTTTTTTTGGACACATTAAGTTCAGAAACATTTTGTTTTCGACTTCATGTAAATTCATTTTTAACCAAAAGTGCAATAATTTGTGTCCTATAAAACATTGGTCCGAGGCCAGGACTTCACCTCTGACTCGTTCTTCAGCATTTATTGCTCTGCGTGTTACCGCTGACACATCAGCCGCCCTTATTATAGGTTGTGGGTTGGCTCCGATACATTGCGCATGCGCTGATAGTGATAAAGTTACTATAACACAAATCTCGACTTTTGATCGTCTGCGTTGCTTCTGTCGCCTCACAATGTCTGTGTATGGGCTAATATTAAGGCTACGTACACACTGAGATTTTAGAGGAGTTTTCTAGTGTGGGTCTGCTGCAGAAAATGTCTGAAAAATCGCATCATAAAGCTTGAAAAACTCTTCCTATTCATTTCTATTGTAAAACCACTCTGCTGGTCATATGTTCTGTGTTATATTTCTGCTTCAGGTGGAAAAAAGAAAGTGCAAATGTGGCGGCCTGTGTCTTTATCACCACAAAAGGGTTAAATATGTACTGTTTTGTATGTGTTTTGTAAGCAATGGGAGTTATGCTTTCTCTGCTAGAGACCACAACATACACACACACACACTATTTACCTCATTCCCTTACTTGTCTGAAGCTTAGAGCTTTGCAGACATACCCTAACTGGGAGGGGGAGGAGTTGAGAGTTGTTGTTTTCAGTGAAGAAGGAGGAGAAAAATGCTCCTGGAAGCCATGCCATGTGCTCCCTGTAGGAGTAAAGCTAAGAAGAATCTGGGAGTCAGCCCCTAGTGTTGTGAGTTCATTTTCCGGTCCACCAGTTGTGAGTTCTCCTTCCAGGCTCCCTCTGGTGGTAACTGGAGGTAGTGAGGCTGATTTAATCAGTAGTGATCTGCCACCTGATAATGAGGATGACGATTGGACCTCAGGAATCTCAGACTGGATTTAAGACACCCGACGCCCTAGTCTGGTGCTGGTGATTCCTTCTGGTTTTTCAGGTCTTTGTTTTCAGCTCTGTTCTAGTCATCTAAAGCTAAGTTTTTCTGCTAATGTTCACACTTGATTTTGTTGGTCTATTCAGTTTTTTGTGTGGTCAGCCAGCCCCGACTGGGGCTGTGCTAAATTTCCACTCTTATTTATCTGTATTTGCCAATTTGCTTTTTGTCCCTTATTAGATTGGCCTCTTTTTGCTCTGTCTCAGAATATTTCAGAGTGCTGATATAGTGGGAGAAGTCTAGTGACTTCAGAGTTAATTTTGCTAGCAGAAGTGTTGGACTTTATTTTTGTAGGGTTTTTTTTTCAGATTGCAGACAGTGTCTTTCCTTTCCTATCCTTTCTAGTTAGTTTGGGCCCCATCGTTTGCTCAGCATATTTTCCTGCCTGTGTTTGTGCTTTCATCTTGCTTCACCGTCAATACATGTGTGGGGGCTGTCTTTCCTTTGGGGTCTGCTCTGGGGCAGTTAGTTTTCCCCTTTTCTTGCTTCAGGCTTATTTAGTCCTCCGGCTGTCTAGGACCATCGTAGGTACGCTCCACGGCTGCTGCTAGTTGTGTGGTTAGGATCAGGGATCTGCAATCTGCATAGTTACCAACCTCTCTGGTTTTCTGTGACTTAGCTTTGTTTTGTTTTTTCTCCTCGGTGACCTATTCATAACACCCTAGGCCATCCATGGTTTCAGAGCAGGGTGGTAAGCTTAGAGACTGTGTGGGTTTATACAACCAACAGCAGTGTGTTTTACCCAGGAAGACTGCAGCAAACTAGGATGAGTGAAGGATTGTGCAAGAAGGAACTGGAGCTTCACACAGGATCCAAGCTGCAAGTTGCCAGAGGAGGAAAACAGTGAGTAGAGGCTATACTAGAAGTTCCAAACTCTGGGAAGCCTTGGTCCCTGAAGGGATTAGAATAGCAGGAAGCTTACACCGAGTCACAGCAGATTGAAGGATAACTCCCATTCTGCAGAGCAGACTGTATGGTGAGAGTTGTAATATCTCCCCTGAACTGCACCTGAACTTCAGTAAATGATAAAGTGACTTTCCTTGTCTCCTGCCTTATTACTCCGTGCCTTCTACTTCCATCACAATCTCTGGGGATCAGCCCTGGTTGGAGGGGGTTAAACATCTGCACTGCCATCACCATCTACTCCCCCAGGGATCATCTGCAGTGCCGGCTATACTACAGTCGAACACTCCAACTGGCATCACGAATCACTACATAAACTACATAAACTTTATCCCCATTCAATTCAACCCCTTTTACATGACCACCTGGGGCCATGCACCGGGTCACTGTCACTGTGACATATCCCTTTAAGACGACCGGCCTGGTACTGAGTATCCCACGGCCCCTGGGGTGCGTCACAGTCAGTTCTTTGAAGTGGATTCTCATGGAATCTGCTCCAAAATAGTCACTGTCCAATCAGAAGGCTGCAAAAGAACTCTTCCAAAACTCATAAATTCCTCTTCACTAAATGAAAAACTAACCCCCCAAAAAAGAGGAACATTTCCTGAAGCGGCTTCCACTAGAAAAATCATCTTTTTGAACACTTCAAAAAATGTGTGTGCACAAGCCCTAAAGTCTACACATCCCCCTTGATATGTGACTTTTGACCTTAATATGCCTGAATGTGTCTGAATACAAATGGTACCAGCATGGGAGACCCCGGGATTTCCTGCATGTGGAATGACAATATTTTTTCACATTTCTACGATTATATCATTTGTGGCTATTGATGGTCTTTATTAAGCCATGTACAGATTTAGTAATCACCAAATGAGCATCCAGGCGCTAAATCTATTCATCTAATGTGCACAATTGTCACCATCTATTCATTTATCTCCTCTAAAGCAAACCTGCCATTTCAGATGATTTTTCAGAATAAGCTGTCATTTGCGGGCACATGAGGAATCATTTCCTATTCTTGGCCATTATATGGCTAATTTTCAGCTGTCTGTCAACTAGAGTCAATGATGTCTTAAATACACCGAACATACAAACATGATGGATTCTTGCTCTCCTATCTCTATGCAGCACATGCTCAGAAGAAGCATGCAGCATACAATACTGCAGTATTGAGATAAGAACACTTACTAAAAAGCAGCAACAGCATGGAGGATATTATACAGCAGTACTGAACAGTGCAGCTGTGAATCCAACTCTGGAGTGAGAAAAACTTACTAGCAAGCAGCAGCAGCATGAAGGATATTATATAGCAGTACTGGGCAGTGCAGCTCTGAATCAAACTCTGGAGGAAGGAACACTTACTAGAGAGCAGCAGCAGCATGGATGATATTATTGTACTATACAGCAGTACTGATCAGTGTAACTGTGAATCCAACTCTCGAGTGAGGAACACTTGCTAGAAAGAAGCTGCAGCATTGATTATATTATACAGCTGTTCAGAGCAGTGTAGATGTGAATCCAGCACTGGGTTGAGATAAACTCTTAATAGAAAGAAGCAGCACCCTCTCTCTGACTTTCTCATTCAGCTTCTCCCTACTTTCCTTTTTATAGACGTCAATAGAAAGAAAATAATCAGCTGTCATTTTTGTTTTGTCCATGACTGACTTTACCTGTATTTCATAGTGAATGATGAGTTGAGAAAGCAGTGAAGAAGAAGAGACTCTACTATTGACTAGACCATAGACTATAGACTATTGATTTATCCAAACCAGAAAAAGAAAAACGGAGTGCAGGAACACCACCAGAATAAAATGACAAATACATTTTATTGAATAATGTCACATAGAAAAATCATATATCAAATAGCACCATGTAAAATAGAATAAACAGAGAGGAAGGAAAGTGAGGACACTAGACTGGTGCAGAAAGGGGAGGGCGGACCCCTAAGTAAACCTGAGTGGGTGGGAACCCAAAAACAATATACTAAATAAGGTAAAAGTACAAAGGTTGGTGTAACAGTAAAAATAACCATACCAATAGTGACACCAAATCAATCAATAATAACGGGGTTTACCCAGCTTACCTATAAGTAATGGCAGAGTCCGCACGTCTCCCAGCTGCCACCTTGACGCGCGTTTCTCGTATTGCTTTCTCAAAAGGGGAACTGACTATTGATTTATGTACTGAGTAATGCGCCCATGATCTTTTTGGCCCAAAACATTAATACTGTATATACAGCTCTGAGAAAAAGTGTTAGGCAGGTGTGGAAATAATGCTGCAGAGTAAGAGGCTTTTAAAAATAGAAGTGATAATAGTTTATTTTCATTAATTAACAAAATGCAAAGTGAATGAACAAAAGATGAATGTAAATCAGATAAATACGTGGTGACTGTTCTTTGCCTTCAAAGCAGATACTTATCCAACATGTAACACCCTCAGGAGGCGTCTGAGTCTCCAACTTTACTCTACAGCCGGACAACAACCCCCAACATCCAGCCAACGTCCTTGAGCTGACAATCCCATATTGTGCCCCAGTCACCGGCACATGGAGATGTGATTTGTTATTTGGGTGGAATTCTCACATATTGTGCATCGTTCAGCACAGGAATGCAGGTCACCGATATTAATTAATGGCTCCAGATTGTCAATCTCTCCGTCCGGGAAGCGGCGTGCAATTGAAGAATCAATGACCATAATAAAGGGCTACATTTCATTGTCCACAAGACCTTTGTCGGCAGTGACATTTTTAATTACTGTTGATTAGTGTTTCGGAGAGATGTGGTCATGGAGATCCTCTCTGGGCATCGTGTTTTATGAATTCCAAGAACTTATTAAAGTCTTGCTAGCGGTGAAGCTTTTCTCACTCCATCCAGGAAGATTCCAAAGACCAAAGACACAGGGTTTCCAGGAGAAACATTTCCTGACAACTAATGGAGACCACAAGTCCTCAATACATGTGTTATTCCCATCATGCCGAACACAGAAGTTTATATTTACTGACATAACGGAGGAAAAAGACTAAAATCCAGCAAGATGCCCTCAATGTAATATGCCGGGATGTCCCAGGTGCCAAATACTGATGAGCATCCACTCACACTCCTGACATCCACTCACACTCCTGACATCCACTCACACTCCTCACATCCACTCACACTCCTGACATCCACTCACACTCCTGACATCCACTCACACTCCTCACATCCACTCACACTCCTCACATCCACTCACACTCATAACATCCACTCGCTATTCACATCCACTCCCAATCCTGACATCCACTCACTCCTCACACCCACTCACACTCCTCACATCCACTCACTCCTCACATCCACTCACACTCCTGACATCCACTCACACTCATCACATCCACTCACACTCCTCACATCCACTCACACTCATAACATCCACTCACTATTCACATCCACTTACACTCCTGACATCCACCCACTCTTCACATCCACTCACACTCCTGACATCCACACACTCTTCACATCCACTCACACTCCTGACATCCACTCACTTTTCACATCCACTCACATTCCTGACATCCACTCACACTTCTGACATCCACTCACACTTCTTACATCCACTCACACTTATGACATACACAAGGGGAAGAAGCTTTATTTTCTAAGTGCGCAGTGCTGAGGCTTCTGGTAGGTGTAAATCTAATTTCTTGTCCTCTGCCTGTTGTCAGTTGTAATCTGTTAACAGCGGAGACCATGGACCGGATCACAGGCTGCGGGAGTGGATCTCCATCTTTACAGGGAGTTGGGTCTTTTCTTTATCTCCTCACTTTTGCTCTCCTGTCTGTTCGACTTCATACAGATGTAAGGAAGAAGACCGGGCTGTGGGTGCTGACAGAGCACCGGGTCCGGAACTGCTGGGGCCGCGCCTCTTGTTGCAGGGGGAAAGAAAATTGAGGATGGAGAGCACCCATGACCTGAAGAGGGGGGGCGTGGTAAGTCAGGGAGTCAGGACTAGGGACTCAACGGGTCACACCGGTGACCGCCCGTTGTCGCCAGAAGAAGGAAGACTGATCTGTTGGGCGAGGAAGCCTGAAGATTTCAGCACCGGCCTCAGCCGGCATCCAGCTTTCACCCCTGAGCATGTGACAAGCGTCGGGCACACAATAAGTGAAGCAGATATACTCATAAACTGTCGCCTTCAGTTACTCAGTTCTTTTGTGATTCTTAACTTAAATCTGATTTACCCCCCTGCTGCTCCCTGCAAGGAGATTTCTCCCTGTAATGATTTAAGTCAATCCCCTGTTACCCCCTATAACCCTTGCTCTATGTCTCTGTGTCGCTGCATCCAATTACCTGTGTTTCACAGACATAATACAGCGGCACGGTTCCAGGAAACGCAGTAAGCCACTGGTCAACGACAGGAGCAAGGAATGCTGGGAATAAGGGAAAGTTCCAGCACCTATGGTGCACTGCTGCAGGATGATAACAAAGAGAAAGCATCCACTTTAAAAAGAATAGATGAGAACAACATTCGTTCTGGAAGCTTCCCCAAGTGGTGTCCGCTAGCAAAGGGAATTTTTTCATTTAGCCCCAGGTCTAAGCAGCTATTTGGAGCCTACAATTACAGATACGGGATTCCACTGCTGTATGAAGGTGTTAGAAAATAATAATAATAATAATAATAATAATAATAATAATAATAATACATTTTATTTCTATAGCGCTGACATATTCCGCAGCACTTTACATTTCAGAGGGGATTTGTACAGACGATAGACATTACAGCATAACAATAATCACATAGATCATAACAGATACCAAGAGGAGTGAGGGCCCTGCTCGCAAGCTTACAGTCTATGAGGAAAGAGGGAGACACGAAAGGTGGGTGGTAACAGTTGCCCTGATTGTATGGACCAGCCATAATGTTAAGTGTGTATCAGTACAGACACAGAGGGCTAATGGATGCATAAAGCATGTGGGAACATGATGCGGGGAACCTGGTTATGGTAAAACTTTTGGCTGTGCCACACAGGGATAGATTAGGTTAATGTGTTGAGGCGATAGGCCAGTCTGAATAAATGCGTTTTCAGGGCACGCTTAAAATTGTGGCGATTGGGGACTAATCGTATTGACCTGGGAAGTGCATTCCAAAGAATTGGCGCAGCATGTGTAAAGTCTTGGAGACGGGAGTGGGAGGTTCTGATTATTAAATCAGCACCAAATCTTGGGTATAATAATAATTAAATCAAGTTCATAATCGGAGTGGGCTCTATTCTAAGTACTGTGTTTTGCTACTTTATTACTGGGTGTTGGGGAGCCACTTGTACCCTGCCGATGGTGCATGCGGGGTGCCCTGGATTTCAGACCTATGGACAATGCAGCACCGCTGAGGATCCAATATGGTAACAATATCATGTTGGCTTTGAAGAAGCATTGCCTGCCATTCCTCCCACAGTTCCCTCTCTCTTCCTCGGCCCCGGTGATGAGCATGTTCCCAGTACTCCTTACCTCGCACTTTCTAATGGCCACATGTATTATGTGACACGGCTCTTTACCATCAGCCCCAGATGCCGTTCTCTTCACTGATTTCATCTCTCATTTTTGAATTTGTTTGAAGCTTTGAGGTTTGGAAAAATAAACTGAACTGCGGAACAAATGTATAAAGTGGAGAGAAAGAAAAAAGAGGTAAATTGTCAGGACTTTCTGGCTTCTGTTTTTAGATGAAAGCTTCATCGTATTACTTGCACTTAGATATTTAGAATGTGGAGAAATTAATGGACCGGTCTGGAAAACTGAAATGATAATGGAATATTCTGTCACTGCCTCGGGCACAACATGAGGCCCCAGTGCAAAGTCTGTAACAGTGACTGTACCCTACCACGTAGCTATTATTATAATGCTAAAATCCCAATACCAATTATCTCCCAAAACGTCTTCTTCTCACCAACTGCAAATATCTCTCTCTAAACTTCTGTGCTTGCAGACCTCAGAATTAGATTTAGTCACCACAACAAAATGGCATCAATGAGAAACCGTTTCCAAAGGGAGTTGGCAGGTGGCTCTAGTTCTTCCATTAAGATCCTACAGAGGGTTTTGTTGATTCCTAATCAAATCCACAGATTTTACCATCTTATCTCAAATTCCGAATTTAGAGGCTGCCAGAAAAAAAAGTTGTAACTTTTCATATATGGCAGGCAGACTTCTCTATTAGTAATAAACTTTGCTACCAAAATCCCTTAAAATAGCAGCCAAGCTCTCCAAAAGTCAGATCCAAGGTCTCCACAGGTCGTTTTCTTACACCTTAAACCTTCACGAATTCCAAACTCCCACTTTAAATTACTACAATTTTTTTTTTTGAGACATAGACCACACCGCCACTTCCTATAAAGAAACCACCGTGACTTTGTGTAAAGATTCAAAGACCCACTGCCACTTCTTGTAAAGGTGCAAAGATCCACCACCACTTCCTACAGAGACAAAAAGACCCACCACCACTTATTACAGAGGGACAAAGACCCACCTCCTGAAGATACAAGGACTCGCCGCCACTTCCTGAAGATACAAAGACCCATGTCAACTTCCTGTAAAGATACAAATTCACTCTTCCACTTGCTGAATATACAAAGACCCACCACAATTTCTTGATGATATAAGGACCTTCCGCCAAGTCCTGAAGATACAAAGACCATTTGCCACTTCCTGTAAAAATTCAAAGACCCATCTCCACTTCCTGAAGATACGAAGACCCTCTGCCACTTCCTGTAAAGACACAAAGACCCTCTACCACTTCCTGTAAAGATACACACTATCTGCCACTTCCTGAAGGTACAAAGATCCACCTCAACTTCCTGTACAAATACAAAGACCCACCACCACTTCCTGAAGATACAAAAACCTTCCTCCACTTCCTGAAGATACAATGACCTGCCACCACTTCCTGTAAGGATACAAAGACCCACCTCCACTTCCTGTAGATACAAAGACCACCACTTCCTGTAAGGATACAAAGACCCACCACCACTTCCTGTAAGGATGCAAAGACCCACCTCCACTTCCTGTAGATACAAAGACCCATTGTTACTTTCTATAAGAGAAGTCTTATAACACATGGTTAAGACTGACAAAATCTGCGGGCCTTCAAGTACGTCAAAAATGTTTGGATTTCCGCAGCACAACAGACAGCATTAACAGTGATATACATCTCCAACAGCAAATCTCCACCAAATTGTGCTGATTTAGCTGCTTGCTTCTCTGTTGAACTCGGCATTAAAATTTAAATCCGCCAAAATAATAACAACCATTTCTGCTGCCTTCACCGGTCCTAGGACTGTTTCTTCAGCCTTTGAGAGTCAAAAGGGTAAGAAGAGGAAACAATTTTGATATTTCAGGATTAATTTTTGTGCCCAGATCTGTGTTTTGTTATTAACCATTGCAGAAGTGTCAGAATTAATACCAAGATTGTAAGTTTCACCTACTCATTAGAAAAAGGGGTGGTAGGGCAAGAGCGCCTCCGCTCAACATATTCTTTATAGGACTGATGGATATAGGGTACTACTATAGTGACCTGTTCCTTTCATACCCATAGTCAATATGTTGAGCTTTGGTTCTCCTGCTTGACCTTCATGCCACCCAGACGAGGCTTTGTAGAGATGTCCCTGTCCTTTATTACTCTATCCAATGTGGTTCATGCATAGCTTTCGCACTCGTGGCAATAGCGATGTGTGAAGACTGTTTTCGTCAGGCAGGTCTCCTCCAATGTCAAATTCAGGCAGAGTTGCTGTGAGTGACTAATGAGTTGGCAGAGACGTTTACCGTGGTGGTCTCTGCTTGTTGGCTTTGCAGCCGGCCTTATTGTGGGCACCGTTCCCAATCTATACGGGAACACCGTGCCTGTGATCGTATTTCTTCAGCAGCATTACTTTGGCAGTTTTTAAATTTTGATGTATTTCACCAAATAACCTTGTCTTTTAGAATCCTGGCCAAAAAGCACATTACAGAGCCCACCGCTGCCACGTCTAAGGTATCATTATCATCTCCGCAAGCTGCATTGATTCGGTTGTGGTCTACTTCTCGTGAAATTGCACTAGATGACTGTCTGGAGTGGGAATGATTACAGTAGGGGCTCACAGATATCTGATTATAGCGGATGAGAGGATCACATTTATAACGGGGCAGCACTTTGCAGTGATTCATTAGTAGGAGAATGCAGCACAGTAAATGCATTAAACGGTATAAGTATCAACATGGTGAATTTCTGCCGTCAAGAGAAACTTAAGAAGTAAAAGTATTCTAAAGAGAAAGACATAAGACAAGATACAGGAGATATGTACGGAAGGAATCTGCCTGTGGCTGTCTATGAGTGGTGGTCATCTCAGAGCGGACACATTATATGCTCCTCATGGGTGGGGTGAATGTGGATTGGGCTCCTCCCCCGCACAGCCATTGCTACATTAGAAGAAGAGGAAATTGGCCCAAGTGTAAAACCCCAAAGGATGTGATCAGCAGGTTCTTGAATGTGATACCTGACCCCTTTGTTGGTTATGAGTACCTTGTGGATGGCTAATGTGGCGGTGATACTGTATTGTGCCCTAGATAGTGTATTGTGCCGGTCCAGTGCAAAATTGACCCCATTATAGGACTCAGAGGCAGGAGGTGAGCAGAGATCAGTGTATTGATTAGAATTTTCTTAAAATTTAAAAAAAATTCCAAATGTTTTGCAATTTATTTCACTACAGTTCAGTAACCTGGTGCTGTCCGGGGGCCATTGTGCTGGATTTGTTTTAGTGCATTGTATGGAAAAAAAAAAATGTACATATAATAGTAACATGTTACCGACCCTCACCTGACCCTCCGTCACTCTTTAGGACTCTGCGATACCTCTGGCGTACAATTGACCTCATAATGACGTGTTAGCACTGGAGGTGTTGAAGAACCCTAAAGAGAGACGGAGTCGGGGGCGCTGCGCGGTGGGAAAGGTGAGGGATGGCGAGTGATCAGTATGATAAACTTTGAAATGGAAATTTTTTTGCTGAACTCGAGTGAATCTCAAGCTTGAATTTCGGCAGATTCGTTCATCTCTTGCGGTGCGGAGTCGTATCGTGAGGCTGAGCAAGTTGGAGGGAAGAACCTTCCCATGTGGCAATGAACAAAACCTGTAAGCGAAACATCAAAGAAATATTTTGGGGTTGGGGGGAGCCGGAGATAAAGCACAAGGTACAAAGAAGTGGAAGTCACCGCTACAGACGTCCGTTCAGCTGAAGAGGCTGTGCCTCCCAGTGGGAACCAACAAGCGCAATGTGCCTCGTGCAGAACCAGGACGCTCATGTGTCTTCTCTGAACTTTTATAATGAATGGTAACTATCCTCCAATGTTCTGTAAATTCAGTAACAATTATTTCCCCCCAATGTCGTCTCCTACTCCCGGCAGCGACTTCCCATTATCGGTCACTTTACAACATGGCCGTTATATTCCTGCCCACTTGTTGCACTCAGATGCTATAAAGAGACTTCGGAGGAACAGAGAAGGGTCATTATTTTGTAGCCCCCGTAACTAATCAGTAATCATCACAACGAGCCCATAATGACCGTCTGCTCCGGAGCCGCACAGTCGGTTTGATATTTGGATACTAGGGACAAGTTTCCCCCAAGAGATAAAAGTGAAATAATTTTTTTCATTATGGATTTATTTCCATTTTTCAAATTAAAGTTAAATTGAATTTTTAATTGCTATTTTATAATGACAAATTGATTGAAAATGATAAACCCTCATTCCGGATTTTACTCCGTGATCCCAGGGACTGATGATTCTGCTTATCGCTTTCACCCATTCCCGGCACTAATAATGATTTCCAGCACTCACAGTTACGAGGACTGTCTGCAAACGCCCCGAGTGGTCACACATGGCCTCCATCATCACGGTCCAGGTAATAGGAACTGACTGCAGACCACGACACATGGGACCTCGGGCCCTGCCTGGTATCTGACCTGTGCTTGGATCCAGTCTGGTTGATTATAAGACAATCTGATGTCACCCTCCATCCAGACCATGAAGGAACGAGTCTGGATCTGATCACCGCGCCGGTTGCTTTGCAGATGACAGAGAAGCCTTTTCACCTTTCAGTATTTCTCTGAAAATAAGAGAAAATCATAAATCCTCAAGTTTCACCTTCTGTAGAAAAATAAAAGTAATGTCTCTATACACAATTATTATTATATATCATTATTTCTTTATTAATTAATAATATAGGTTCCACCATTTACAATATGTGATGTCACAGCTCACCTCTCCACCTCCTGTACAATGACTGATAACTCTTCTATATATAGTAGATAACTCAGGATTCACCATTCACTATAGGTGATGTCACAGCTCACCTCCTCCTCCTGTACAACTACTGCTAACATTTCTGTATACAGTAGATAACACAGGATCCACCACTCACAATAGGTAATATCACAGCTCACCTCCTCTGTATGGAGGGAGCTACCCCTAGTGGTGGCTGCAGACAGAATCTTATCATGTATCTCTATATAAGGGAGCTCCCCCTAGTGGTGGCTGCAGACAGAACCTTATCATGTATCTCTGTATACAGGGTGATCCCCCTAGTGGTGGCTGCAGACAGGATCTTATCATGTATCTCTGTATACAGAGAGCTTCCCCTAGTGGTGACTGCAGACAGAATCTTATTTATCTCTGTACACAGGGAGCTCCCCCTAGTGGTGGCTCCAGACAGGATCTTATCCTGTATCTCTGTACACAGGGAGCTCCCCTAGTGGTGACTGCAGACAGAATCTTATCATGTATCTCTGTATACAGGGAGCTCTCCCTAGTGGTGACTGCAGGCAGGATCTTATCATGTATCTCTGTATACAGAGAGCTTCCCCTAGTGGTGACTGCAGACAGAATCTTATTTATCTCTGTACACAGGGAGCTCCCCCTAGTGGTGGCTCCAGACAGGATCTTATCCTGTATCTCTGTACACAGTGAGCTCCCCCTAGTGGTGACTGCAGACAGAATCTTATCATGTATCTCTGTATACAGGGAGCTCCCCCTAGTGGTGACTGCAGACAGGATCGTATTATGTATCTCTGTATACAGGGAGCTCCCCCTAGTGGTGACTGCAGACAGGATCTTATCATGTATCTCTGTATATAGGGAGCTCCCCCTAGTGGTGGCTGCAGACAGAATCTTATCATGTATCTCTGGTAAAGGGAGCTCCCCCTAGTTTTGGCTGCAGACAGAATTCTATCATGTATCTCTGTATACAGGGAGCTCCCCCTAGTGGTGGCTGCAGACAGGATCTTATCATGTATCTCTGTATACAGGGAGCTCCCCCTAGTGGTGACTGCAGACAGGATATTAACATGTATCTATGTATACAGGGAGCTCCCCCTAGTGGTGACTGCAGACAGGATATTAACGTATCTCTGTATACAGGGAGCTCCCCCTAGTGGTGGCTGCAGACAGGATCTTATCATGTATCTCTGTATACAGGGAGCTCCCCCTGGTGGTGAACTCCTAAAAATGTTATAATGCTAAAGGTAAAGATTCTTTTTAAGCAGAAACAATGATTTTGATGGTAGCAAATGTCTCATACAATAGATATTGTTTTCTTTGTGTATATGACATATGACACAATTAATATTTTTATATTCTTTTGATAAGGTTAATTTGTGCTGCTATACAGTATAATCGATGCTCTCATCTTCTGACCTTTAACAATGAGGAAAACAAAAGAAAACTCAGTTTGTTTCCATTAGAGATAATATAAGAACATGATGATTTTTTAGTGTTTACATTGCGATCCTATAACTACAGGCTGAGTAATGAGTTTTGTGGAAGCTGCCATCGCCGAGTGTTCTTTTAATTTTTTGGCATTACTAAGATGAAGCAGCGCATCTTGGAATCCCGGATTTAGAATGCACAACATGCGCTAACAATTACTCATCCTGCATCTTCTATCATGAACAGGCAGAAGAGGTTCCAGAGAGTAATAGCGCTAATAAACTCGGAGCCGTGTCTAATAAACCTCATCTTCTACAATTACATCATCGATGCTAGAAAAGCAGTCGACCTTAGGTATGAAAAGCACTGGTAATGATAATGAACCCAAATTTTTTGGCAGCATTTCATTCACCAGTCTTAACCTAAAGTGCATTTGGGCATAATGAACCCAATTTATTAAATGTTTTTCTCATTTTGAAATAGTTTGAATAAATTGATAATACATGGGAATAAAGGAAATAAGTAAAATGAGGTGAGTGTTAGAATCTGCTCAGTTTGTGACTATCCGCCAATTTCTTGTAGTGTTCTGGCTGCTGGTCTTTTTCCCCTGGTGCTGGGTTTGTCTTGGGTCAGGTGATTGTATCAACCTTTATTAACCTGCACCTGCCTCCCTTTCCTTGCTGGACAACAGTGTTAATGCGCTTGAGTTCTGGCTTGGAACCTTGCTTTGCCTTCTGTCTGTTTAATTAGTGCAGTGCTGGGACCTCTGGTTCTGCTAGTCTTAGTTTCTGTTTTCAGTTTGTTTCTGCAGCCTTCTCTTTGTTTTCTATTAGGAGGTGACCCTTGATTGTACCCTTAGCTCTTACAGGGACCCCCTTCCCCCTATCTATAGGTCTTCGCTTGAGTTTAACCTAGGATCGTCGGTGGGTCTATTTGCTAGGAATGGGTCGACCACTCCATCATAGAGTATCAGCCTAGTCTCAGTGCAGGGTCAGTCTCCCCCCCTCCTACCCTAGTCCTGTGCTGCAGTACCGTAACAGTGAGAATAGGAGTAAAAAGTTGTGAAAATTTCCATGCAATAAAAATAGTTGTATTAAAAGCAAAATACACAATGAGTTTCAACTTCACCCAGCCTTTATCAATTTATAAAAGTTTGTCAATTCAACAAACTTATATACATACCCATGATTTGGTAGAGTTACTGCTAAGTAAATGTAAAGATCCATGTAACACTGTTTAAAAAACACAAGGTTTATCTCCATGTGTAGAATGAGCATGGCGGATTCACTATGTGAGAACGCACAGAATTTATATGTTCCTCATATGTATAATACAATCCATGTTCAACAGAAGCTGATGTGGCTCAAATAACTATAGAAAGCAAAACTGAGTGTTGCAACCAGACGGCATCAATGAATGGGATGGAAGGATTATACGTGTTCCACTAGATTGTTCAGGCAGTTTTTGTGCAAACTCTGTAATTTATGTATCCAGGAAAATTCCTCCATATTAAAGGCACAATTTCAGCGTTTTATTTTTAAAGTTACCACTGGAATTCATTCTGGGTCCTTTGTAGTTTTTTTTTGATAGGCTATTTCTATCAGATATTTCGAGTATCTTTGTTCACTAAACCTTTTTTTAACCATGTTTGATTGGGCTATATAATCTTGTGTTTGGGTGCAGTTCCTCTTGATATGACAGAGTTGGGTTAGGAGAACATTCCCTTTCCACTTAGGGAAGTTTTTTACTGTAATAGTCTATGTACCCATTCCCATGTATGTGTTCTGGTAGTAATCTCTTTATTTTTGTGAAAGATCTTGAGATCCCCCCAAAAAACTCAACATGTTTCACCAAAATGTGAAATCCTCCAATTATTTTTATTTAGCTCATAAACAAAGTGCCACACCAAATGATAAAAAGATCATCAATATACCTACTATAGTACTTAATTTGCATCTGAAAGTGATTGAACCCAATAAGGGACAGGGACTTGAATCGTCCCATAAATAGATTTACATAACTTGGGGCGAAACAAGTCCCCATCACTGTTCCATGTTGCTGAAGATATAACTTTTCTTGAAAAGTGAATATAATATGCGTAAAGAATAATTCCAAACCCCAGATCTCCAATCGCCATTATCATTATCAGGTGGCAAGCCTCTGTCAGTCTGACCAGCTCCACTACACCCAGTAACCACCAGAGGGAGCCCAGCAAGAGAACTCGCAACACCTCTGTCAATCTGACCAGCTCCACTACCTTCAGTAACCACCAGAGGGAGCCCAGAAAGAGAATTCACAACAATTATAAAATTAAAAATCCCTCCATTCTTGAGACTGGAGAGTACTTTTAACAATCAGTTGCTTGTTTTTGCTCAATTAATAGGATTAGACAACCCCAATAATTAAAAATTGACTAGACCTTGTAACACAGGGGAGAGGAAACAGTCAATAAGTAATTATTTGGGAGTGATCCCCACCTCTTTGTCAAATTGAGACTTCTGTTGATCTGAGCAAATGGAGCTGTACTGAGCATGTGCGACCACTACTTTAGACCGTGAATGGAGCCATGGTCGCACATGCTCACTATCGCTCCATTCACATAGAGGACTGAGGGACTCCTATATTTGTGATGGGGGGTCCTAGTAGTTGGATCCCCAGTGATCATACATTTTCTCCTGTGATGTTGAGAAGAGATAAATGCTGCTTATGGGACCTGGATGAGGTGATACTTGGGCACTATATGGCACTGCTATGTGGGACTGACTGACTGACTTTTTTTCAGCTCTGAATGGTGATATTTATTGGAAACTGTAGGAAATACAATTATCATGGAAGTAGAACTGAAGCTTCCCAGCGCATGTCTTGGCACGGGGCTCCTCCAAATTTCTCCATTTCATTGTTGATCCTTTTTCTATTTGGCCGATCTTCTAACGCAGCAGTGCTCATGTCTTATCACTCATCACCAGCCAATAATTGTGTACTTTACCGCCATACTGTACACAACATCTCATGGAGTAACGTGTCAGTGTGAAAACGAGGTCAGAGCGCTGATTATATTCGGACACGAGCTGCGTTCCGCACAGAGAGCTCTGCCAGCCTCTGGATCTCACAGACGGTAACAGACACTTTCAGCACAGACATCGGCGAGTTGGAATTATTTCTCTTCTCATCTCTAAACTATTTCTCCAGTATCCTGCATAGGAAATAATCCCCGTTTTCTAAAGTTCCAGGAAAAAAATGTTGCAATCTACAGATGGTTTCCATGTGTTATCTCCACACAAACCTGCGAGCGCTGTCACTTTCTACAACTCGGATTGTCATTCACTTTAAGTGTTTTGTTGACTTCTTTTGCAAAATATTTAGCACAACATGATTCACTCATCGGCAATGTAAAACATTCCCCTTAAAATGCTAAAACGGTAAACCAAGCTCTCAGAAGTCAAAAAATCTGCACATCCGCTAAGGGGCAACACCAAGGGGCGCCACTATAGGAGGTTTGGGGGTTCTGTTACACTCATGCACTGATATTTCAAGGTGCCCAAAAATGTTCTCTTCCGTATAAGAAAAAAAAAACAAAAAAAAACAAAAAAGAAAGTTTCATACTCAATCTCTGTCCAATGAAGAATTAAAAAATAAAGTAAGAAAAAAGTTTTTAAAATGTGAAAAATAAAAGTTTTAACCTCCCCTTTTCCCCCATTTTAAAAATAAAGATATAATAAAAAAGAAACTTATTGCACAAAGTTGTGTCTGGAAAAGGTTGATTTACCAAAACTAAAATTAGTTGACAGGTACAGTCCGGCTCATCGTTATTCGCCCCCATGTAGTGTAAGTACATAACGTGGAATATCTCCTGTATCGAGCACTCGTCGTGTTAAATACAAAAGATCAAATGATAAACAATAATTTAAAACAAAAAACAATGGGAAGGAAAATAGAAAACCCCGAAGCTGCGGTGACTCTGGTATTGTGGTATTGGCCCCTTTACATTACATTAGTATGGAAACACTGTGACTCGCCAGTGGTAAATCACAAATGCGAATCGCCAGTGATTGTCGGTGCCCATGTGACATGAATTAGCCAATGAATGATGACTTCAGTGTTTTATAATGCCACATGTTCGGCTCTGTTCCTTTGTCACAATGGTGAAGACAAAGGCGCTGTCTGAGGACATCAGAACTGCTATTATTAGCAAACACAAGACTTCCAAAGGGTATAAGGCCATCTCAAAAGACCTTGGTATCCTAGTTTCAACAGTGTGCAATGTTATTAAAAAGTTTGTCAAGCAAGAGACCGTCAAGAACCTCCCTGGACGTGGGGGAAAGAGGAATATTGACAAGAAATGTCATCAAAGGTTGGTGCGAATGGTGGAAAAAACACCACCCCAAACATCCAAAGGCCAATCCTGAAACAGTCTGGGGTCATGGTTTCAACAAGTACCATACACCGCACACTAAACAAAGCAGTACTTTACAGATGAAGGCCAAGGAAGAAACCATTGCTGAAGAAAAGACATAAAAAGAAATGACTGATCTTTGCCTAAACCTTGAAAAGCCACAATCCTTCTAGAAAAATATTCTGTGGACAGATTAAATAAAAATAGAGCATTTTGGCAATGCAAAACAACAGTTTATTTACAGACGGCTCAATGAAGCTTAGACAAAAAATAGCACCCTACCAACAGCTAAACATGGTGGAGGATCCATAATGCTGTGGAGATACTTTGCTGTGTCTGGTACTGAAGGTCTTGACTGTATCACAGGAATCATGAAATCAGAGAATTATCACGAGTTTTTAGAGTGAAATGTCCTACTCAGTGTAAGAAAACTTGGTTTAGTCAAAGATCTTGGGTCCTCCAGTAAGACAATGACCCAAAGCACACATCCAAAAGTACACAGTAATGGTTGAAAAGGAAAAATCAATGGTCTGTCTTAAAATGGCCAGAAATGAGTCCTGACCTCCATCCCATTGAATATCTTTGGGGTGAGATAAAATCTGTTACTGGACAAAAAGAACCCTGCAAACAATCAAGAGCCTGAACAAACTGCATAGGAAGAGTGGGAGAAAATATCAGGTGAGAAGTGCAATAGGCTTACAGATGGCTACAAGAAACACTTGGAGGCTATTATTAATGCCAAAGGGTGTGCACCCAAGTATTAATTAGGGGCCTTTACTGCTGCGCATCATGTTTATTCTGTTTCTTTGAAATTCCAACATGTAAATTGAAAAACAATGTTTTATTGTTGTATTATTTGGAACACTAATTAAAACATCGTGAGGATATAACTTTGGTACATTTCCATTTATTTCTGAAGATATTGTACAGTCTATGAAAAAAATGAATAATGGTAAGCAGAACCAAAATGTGTAAATACCCAAAACTGGCATCAATAAAGCTACATCTATCCACGCCTAAAACCAGCCACCACACAGCTGCGTCCACGGAAAAATAAAAAACTTACAGGTCTCAGACAATGACGGCACAAAGCTACATTTATCTTTTACAAATTTCTGATTTTTTTCACCACTGAAATAAAAAACTATAGGAGTTTGGTAATGCCGTAATCATACTGACCTACAGAAGCATGTTACCAATTCATGTTTTACTATGCAGCGAAGACATGAAAGAAATTGGACTTGGGCTTCCAGAAAAGGTGGCAAATCTCTCAGGAACCAGAAAACTTTTTGGAAACCTTTCAAAAAACAGAACTTCCACTTTCTTGTTTGTGATGCCAGGAGGCTTCATTATTTACGGTAATTGCACATTTGTGGGGCCGGTAAAGTGTGGAAATAATAAAGAAACATGGATGCTGCCTTCAGAAATGGCGCTGTGCCTGTCCACACCTGACACAACCTGCAGACCGGAGTGGCGCTATTTATGGAACACCATGTTTCTATAATCTGTGCAACCCTTAAATAGTCTTAGAAGTTTACAGAACTATTGCCAAAGTCCCCTGATATTTCTGACCCTGGCCGCGATCTCTGCTGAGTGTGGATTTTATTACCTGAGACGTGTTTAATGTCTTTCCCAGATGTCCGACTGATACTATAAAATGATGTTGTGAAGACCGAACGTTAAAAATAGACTGAGCCGCGCCGACCACATTCTGTCCTTTGAAGCAACGTAAAGACCATTGCGTAATAATCTTCTACAATCGCTGGATTTAATTCTGCGTCTCTGATGAGATCCAGAATACACGAGACTGAAATGTAGCCGCACGTGTTCTGTGTCATTGTATGTGCACATCACACACATGCATCACCTTACATATAACACATGGAAACTCGCCCTGCAGGTTTGGTTTATATTAGCAAAATTCCCCGATGAAATATTGCGAGAGAAGAACAGAACAGAAATCTAAATCACATCCAAAAAGAACAGAAAATCATGTGACAACATCTAAAAGTGAGCGATCAGTGAGAAAATCAAAGCAGAACGTTTAAGATTCATTTCTTCATCTATCGTTATGGTGGCCGGATCCCGAGCTCCAGCTGCAAAGAATGGACGGAAAAGTGTCAGAGCAAGGGACCGAAACTCTCAACTTGTCATTGCATTTACACCATTTTTTGTGTGTGAATCTGTCACGGGGCAGTAGTGGGAAAACAGGGGATGAGGAACCTGGGCCCCTGAACTGCCCCTCAGGCTAAGGGGGTGCCCTGACTCTCCTTAACTTGGGGTACACTTGATGGTAGTGAGGCCCAAGTCCCCGACCTGTCCCAATCTCCTGTTTACCCCTGAACTAAACCCCCAAGAGGGGAGACAGGGAATAAAGTGAACTGCACCAATAACAAGAATGGAAAGCTAAAACACACCACAGGATTAATGCAACTAAAAACCAAAACTTAGCTTTATCTGCTGCCAATGCTCCAAGCAGCAGAGTAAGGCACCCGATCAGCATCCAGCAGCATCACCACTGCTCCAGATAAGCTGAACCCTTTCTGCACCAGGTAGGTCCCATCTTCACCAAGGTTGGTTAGCAAATGACCAGTATTACCAACAGCTAGCTGGTGTACCATGTGGCCTTATAAAAGGAGGTGGGAGTGGAACCCACCTGCATGGATAATCAATCACAATGCAGTAATACCAGCAGCCACTGGGGGGGGGGAACCCAGCAGCAGAGTAACTAAACTTGTAGTAACACCAGCGGCCACTGAGGGCAAACTCTAACATTAACCCCTGAGGGCCAGAAAGGAAAAAGGTTTATATAAGAGAGTCCAGACTCTGACACAGATCCAAAAATGGATTGTGACAGAAACCCTCTAATTTAGTCACTTTGTGATTTGTAACTAATTCATCAAACGATTTGCATCTTTTCCAGATATTTTAGACTGATTCATCAAATGCAACTGGTGACCAGACAGACCGCACACCATAATATGTCGCCTTCTATTTGCATCAAATAAATTGAAACATATGTTGCTCACTGTTTTTCGATGTCTATAAATCAATACTATTTTTGCAGATTTGGCTGAGGATTACCTGGAGATACACAGCAAAATTAGCAAAATCCAGTCTATAACTTTAAGGCGAATCTGTCAGTAAGTTTTCACTACATTATTTGAGGTCATCATGATGTAGGGGGAGAGACCCTAATTACAGTGAGGTATTGCTTAATTTCCTGGGTGGAGCAGTTGAGATACAATATGCATTTTCCCTGCTGAAGATTTAGCAGAGCTCAGAATGTTGAGCTGTATTAACCCTGCCCACACGCCAGATTGACAGATTTCTGCGTACATTGTGCATAGGCAGAAAGCTGCTAATCAATGGTGGGGGCGGAGTTACACAGGACTAGGAGGCATGAGGCAATTAGAGCTGTAGTGAATCTCCTGCTGATAAAAAACAGATTTTTTTTGACACAACACACATACTAGTAAGTGGCCCATCATGGGAATCAGGCTCTCATCCCCTACATCATGCCACTCTCAAATGACATAGCAAAACCCTGCTGACAGTTTCCCATTAAAATAAACAAAGCATCATGCTGAAAATTGAAAATGAAAACTATACTCATTTCCTTTGGTGTTTTCATGGCGGCACTTTCCTCGTCCTCACCCATCGCCAGACAAATGACGGCTGCAGATAATCATAGGCTGCGGTAGTCATGTGACTTCACATCATCCGTAGAGGCTGGGAGACCATGCAAAAAACTGCCACGGAAGCATCAAGGGATTTGTATGTATACTCAACTGATCCCTTTAAGTTAAATTTAAAAAAAAATCTGCATCAACTTCTGCACAACTTTATGCTGACTTGTCATGCCAATTTTCAGGCTTTTTTTTCAGGATTTGCTGAGGAAAGTCGGCACTTTTGAACTTACCCATTCTTTAACAGTAGTGAGACAACTCTGCTGATTGAACAAAAATTATCTGACTTTCTGTTTATTGACTTCCCTATGATTAAAATCCAATATACTTTCCCCAAAATCCATAAAGACCTGGAACATTCTTCTGGACGCCCTATGGTGTTGGGGAGATGCTCCATGTTTAATAATGTTGCCGTCTTCCTGGACCCACTACTATGTGACTTTGGCAAAAGTGCTCATTCCTATATAAAAGACACTAGCAACTTCTTTAAAGAAATTTTTGACATCTTTTGATGTGACCTCCCTGTATACCTCTGCTGAACATGACAAAGGTTGAGCCAACAGACTCACCTACACATGTCACTGCATTGTACATGGCTCCTCCTGGCACTGCTGATGTTTATCCTATTGAGAAATTACTTCCTTTTTGGAGTGATTATTACCTGTAACACTGTGGGACAATCATGGGCTCCAATATGATCCCCACATATGCCAACATCTATATGGCAGCATGTGTACAATTCCCAATTCTGAGGATATGTCCAGAGCTGCTGGCGTTATATCGATGACGTATTTTTCCCATGGGATGGTGATCTTGACCAACTTTTTGCCTTCAGAGTGAACTTAATGGTATTTTACCATAACTTCAGTTAACTCTGGTCAGAATTGTTGAGAATACGTCTCCTGGACACTTTGATATACAAAGTTGATGGCGCTTAGTCTAAATAAGGACCTCTTTGTTAAACATTCTGATAAAAACAGTATTTTACATTTCCACCGTAATCATTTTCGTAGTGTGGTTGACTCCTTACCATTTAGCCAACTGACTACAGTGAGACGGCTAGTCAGATGTGAGCAAAATGTGGTTACTAGGCTAGAAGAGATGTCTCAAAAATGTATAGGTAGAGGGCATCTAGTCAATGTGGCTTCCATATACTGGAATAAAACCAAGTGGACCTTTTGGTAAAACGATGGACCAATAATAAGGCAAAAAGAATTAAGGAGAAGTTATCCCTCTATAGGGGAATTTGTGTCTCCACGCTCTTTTCCTATAAACGTGGTGTGAACTTGAGAGATTAATTAGTAAAATCTGATTTAGAACAGAACAGTGATATGTCAACACTGGACACTCTCACACTGAGCAAATTCACATGTCTGGGTTGTGCATGTCTTAGCATTATAATTAAAGGGAATCTGTCAGTAGGATCAGCCCTCCAAAGCTGTCTAAATGGGCTGCAAGTAATAAAAAGCTAAATAAAGTGACACCTTGATATCAATATCTGAGATCTGATATCTCATTCCAGAGTAATCCACATTTTTCTTAATATCGTAAAAGCGAAAGACAGCAAAATGTGCTGGAGTACTTCATCAAAGTCATAATGATCTAGATGTGCTGGTGACCACAACCAAGATTCCAGCACGTGATTGGACAGTGCAAACCACACTGCATATTAAATACAACAACTAAACGAAAAGCAGTGAAAGGATTCTAATACCGCATAGTAAGGTGCAAAAATAGATTTTATTGAGGGGTGAAAAAAGCAGAACATGGCTAAAAAGTGACATTGGCAAAAAACAGGCCGGGTAACAATGGCTGCTCAGAATGAATAATCATGAAATTACATAATCATCATGGAGTACCTCATTATCTATACATAAACAGTGCTCTCCCATGGTCATAGCCATGTAATAAAGGGAAAAAATCCCTGGCAGGGGGAAGGCACAATTGCCGAAACGCGCGTTGGGGTACGGCCGTGGTCCCTTTTGCTGCTCTTCTACTGTGTAAGTGTTCTCCAGATTTTTGCTTCATTTTTTGTTTCACATTACTCTGCCAGGGATTTTTTCCCTTTATTACATGGCTATGACCATGGGAGAGCACTGTTTATGTATAGATAATGAGGTACTCCATGATGATTATGTAATTTCATGATTATTCATTCTGAGCAGCCATTGTTACCCGGCCTGTTTTTTGCCAATGTCACTTTTTAGCCATGTTCTGCTTTTTTCACCCCTCAATAAAATCTATTTTTGCACCTTACTATGCGGTATTAGAATCCTTTCACTGCTTTTCGTTTAGTTGTTTTATTTTTCTTAATATGTAAATGAGCTGTTAAGATCTATGGGCCAAACATAGATCTCCCTGAGACTCCGCCTCCAGAGCTTATTGTAAGTGAAAGGGCGAGTTACAAGTGTGAGACATGTAATGACTGACAGTCTGCTCTCCTGATCTACATGTCTCACACTGGTAACGCTCTCTTTACACTATGTTGTGGGAATCATCTTGAGATATGTGTGATTATCCATTCCATATCATGTGTTTTCCTATGTCTGATTCTAGTATTATTCTGTGACATGTAAATATAAGGGGCGTTTCTTTATACACTGATTAGTGGGACGCTATATGCTGCAGTATATAAACCTGGATTGTATTCTATGTGTGTGATTATCAAAGACCTGATCCAGGTTAATATAATGTAGCTGTATTTGACAGGATAAAATTGCTTTTTGATACCTGGTTTAGATGCCGTCTATCATCCATATACTTGACTCTGCTTATCTTGTCTCAATCTACACAGCAAAGCTGACAAATGATCTACAGAAGCACAAAATGTTACCAAAATCTGCCAATAATGTCCTTTATTTACATACCAGGCAAGACAAATCCTGCGTTCAAATAAATGTTTTACTGTCCGTCCATCACCTTCTCGCCAGCTCCTGAGGATATATTTGTACAATCAATGAATATTCCCTGAAACATCTGAGTAAATGAAGTGCAATCTGCTGTAGGGATCGCTAAAGTCGGATGCCAGCGCCGTCACAATAACAGATCAGGCTTCCCAGTCTAATCACCGTCTAAACATTGTGTTTGATGGTCGGGACACAACGCTGTTATGAATGAGTCACCGAAGGAGGAAAAAACAAAAATACAAGCTAAGTCCAGAAAACCGGAGAGGTTGGTAGCTATGGGATTGCAGACCCCTGATCCTATTCACACAACTAACAGTAGCTGTGGGGGGTTCCTACGGTGCCCTAGACCCCTCGATCACAGCCGGAGAACTAAATAAGCCTAAAGAAAGAAAGGGGAAATCTAAACTGCCCCAGAGCAGACCCCAAAGCAATAGACAGCCCCCAACATGTATTGTCGGTGAAAAGCAGATGAAAACACAAACACAGACAGAAAGACAGGTTGAGCAAATGATGGGACCCAACTAACTAAATAGGAAAGGACAGAAAAGATGCTGGCTGCAATCCGCAAAAATTCTGCCAAAATAATGTCCAACACGTCTGATAGAAAAAAGGCCCTGAAGTCACTAGACTTCAAAATCACTATATCAGCACTCAGGTATATTCTGAAGACTGAGCAAAAGATCAACTTGACCAGAGACAAAAATGGAGCTCAGCCTGTACCAACAAGGGCAGGCAGAACACAAACACTAAGTAAACAGACACAATCTCATGGAAAAATAAGAGAGCAAAAACTTAGCTTTCAGAAGACAGGTACTGAACTGGATTGCAAGAGCTCAGAGCAGAAAGGATCACCAGCACCCCTGTAGGGCGTCGGCTGCCTTATATCCACTCAGTGATTCCGGGTGTCCAATCAGGCTCCACCTGTTCAGATGACAGGTTCTTCCCAACCCAATCAATTTCACTACCTCTCCTCACCAGCAGAAGGAGTTCATCAGACATCAACGGTGAAGGGGAAAATGAACTCACAGCAGTACCTCCCCATTGAGGAGGGGTCACCAAACCCTCATCCACGCCACCAGGACGATCAGGATGGGCCCGATGAAAAGCACGAACCAATCTTTTGGCATGAATATCGGATGCAGGGACCCAAGAATTATCCTCCTGGCCATAACCCTTCCATTTAACCAAATACTGGAGTCTCCGTCTACCCAGGCGAGAATCCAGTATCTTCTCAACCTCATATTCCACATTACCTTCCACCAATACAGGGTCAGGAGGTGCCACCACAGGAACTATTGGCTCGACAAACCTCTTTAACAGAGACTTATGAAACACGTTATGGATCTTAAATGTAACAGGAAGAGCCAATCGAAAAGAGACAGGATTAAGAATCTCCAAAATCTTGTAAGGTCCAATAAATCTAGGTTTAAACTTTGGAGAAGCCACCTTCATAGAGATATTCTTTGATGACAACCAAACCATATCACCCACCTTAAACTGGGGACCAATGGTCCTATGACGGTTGGAAAACCGCTGGGCCTTTTCCTGGGAGAGAGACAACCTATCCACCACTTGGTCCCAGATCTGGTGCATTCTCTCCACCACAGTGTCAACACCTGGGCAGGCAGAAGACTCCACCTGCCCTGAAGAGAATCGAGGATGAAACCCAAAGTTACAAAAAAAAGGTGACATCAAAGTGGCAGAACTAGCTCTATTATTTAAAGCAAATTCGGCCAAGGGCAAAAATGAAACCCAATCATCCTGATCAGCAGAAATAAAACATCTCAAATACGACTCCAAAGTCTGGTTTGTTCTCTCCGTCTGCCCATTGGTCTGAGGGTGAAACGCAGAGGAGAAGGACAACTGAATTCCCAGCTTGGAACAGAAAGTCCTCCAAAATCTAGAAATAAACTGAACTCCTCTGTCAGATACAATGTTCTCAGGAATCCCGTGCAAGCGAACCACCTGTTGCAAAAACAAGGGCACCAACTCTGAGGAAGGTGGCATCTTAGGGAGTGGTACAAGATGGACCATCTTAGAGAATCTATCACAAATCACCCAAATAACAGTCATTCTCTGAGAGACAGGCATATCAGAGATAAAATCCATTGAAATATGGGTCCATGGCCTCCTGGGCACCGGCAAAGGCATCAGCAACCCACTAGAGCGAGAACAAGGTTTAGACTGGGAGCAAGTGCCACAGGACTGCACAAAATTCCTGACATCACGAGACAAGGCGGGCCACCAAAAAGACCGACTCAGCAGATCTCTAGTACCAAAAATACCTGGATGACCAGCCAATGCAGAGCAATGAACTTCAGACATCACTCTCTTCCTCCACTGGTCAGGAACATACAATTTTCCAATGGGACAACGCTCAGGTTTGTCCTCCTGAAACTCTTCCAGAGCATGTCTCAAATCGGGCGAGATGGCAGAAAGAACTACCCCCTCACCTAAGATGGTAGCAGGCTTGGTCACAACAGGAGAATCAGCAAAGAAACTCCTAGAGAGGGCGTCTGCCTTGACATTCTTAGTGCCAGGAAGAAAAGAGACCACAAAATCAAAACGTGTGAAAAACAAGGCCCACCTAGCCTGTCTAGGATTCAAGCGTTTGGCCGACTCCAGGTAAATCAAATTCTTGTGGTCAGTAAGGACCACGACTTGATGTTCAGCTCCCTCCAACCAATGTCTCCACTCCTCAAATGCCCATTTCATGGCTAACAGTTCCCGATTCCCCACATCATAGTTACGTTCAGATGGGGAGAACTTTCGGGAAAATAAAGCACAGGGATTCATTTTAGATGTTACCGGATCTTTTTGGGACAAAACAGCTCCTGCACCAATCTCAGAAGCGTCCACCTCTACCTGAAACGGGAGTGAGACATCAGGTTGCTGCAAAACTGGAGCAGAAGTGAATCTTCGCTTCAGCTCCTGAAAGGAAGAAACAGCCTCCGGAGACCAATTCAGCACATCAGCACCTTTCTTAGTCAAATCAGTCAATGGTTTGGCAATACCAGAAAAATTAGCTATAAATTTACAATAAAAATTAGCAAAACCCAAAAACTTCTGGAGGGCCTTCAAAGAAGTGGGCTGAACCCAATCATAAATGGCCTGTACCTTGGCCGGGTCCATTTCAATAGTTGACGGAGACAAAATAAATCCCAAAAATGAAATCCTCTGTACCCCAAAAAGGCATTTCGATCCCTTGACATACAGGGAATTCTCCCTCAAAATCCGGAACACAGTCCGAACATGTTCCACATGAGAGTCTCAATCCTTGGAAAAGATCAAAATATCATCCAGATAGATAATCAAAAATTTATCCACAAAGTCTCGGAAAATATAATTCATGAAGCATTGGAAGACAGAAGGGGCATTAGTGAGCACAAAAGGCATCACCAGGTACTCAAAATGTCCCTCTGGAGTATTAAACGCCATCTTCCATTCATCCCCATGCTTAATGCGAATAAGATTATACGCCCCCCCCTGAGGTCAAGCTTGGTAAACCAGCAAGCACCTTTAACTCTAGAGAATAGATCAGAAATCAGGGGTAACGGATACTGATATTTAACAGTAATTTTGTTGAGGGAACGATAGTCAATACAAGGCCTTAATGAACCATCCTTCTTGGCCACGAAAAAAAACACAGCACCTAAGGGTGAAGAGGATGGTCTAATATGACCCTTCTCCAACGACTCCTTAATATAGGATCGCATAGCCTCGTGCTCGGGTATAGATAAATTGAAAAGTCGACCCTTGGGAAATTTACACCCAGGGCTCAGCTCAATTGCACAGTCATAACTCCTATGAGGAGGCAAAGATGCAGACTCATTCTCACTAAATACATCATAAAAATCAGCCAAATAGTCAGGAACATCATGCGACTGGGTAGAGGTGGAGAAAACAGGAGCATCACTAAGGGCACACCGACAACCCCAACTCACCACAGACACAGATTTCCAATCCAAAACTGGATTATGGATTTGTAACCAGGGAAACCCCAGAACAATGGTATCATGTAGATTATGCAACACCAAAAATCTGCAATTTTCTTGATGATCTGGGGCGACCCGCATTACTACCTGGGTCCAAAACTGAGGTTTATTCTTCGCCAAAGGATTAGCATCAATACCCCTCAAAGGGATGGGCGTCCGCAGAGGTATCATAGGAAATCCACAATGTTTAGCAAAATCCAAGTCCATCAGGTTCAGAGCTGCTCCCGAATTCACAAAAGCCTTAGCGGAAAATGTGGGCAGGGAGCAGATCAGAGTAATTGCCAGAAGAAACTTAGGTTGAACACCACCCACAGCAAATGTGTGTGCAAAACATCTCTCTCGCTTAGGGCAGACAGAAATAACATGCGAGGCATCTCCACAGAAAAAACACAGCTTACTACGCTTTCTGAACTCCTGACGTTGCGCCCTAGACAAAGCTCTATCACATTGCATAGGTTCAGACATTTGTTCAACGGGTGGCAACACCTCTCGTGCAGTTTTGCGTTCGCGCAAACGCCAATCAACCTGAATGGCTAATGACATAGAATCGTCAAGACCAGAGGGAACAGGAAATCCCACCATAGTATCTTTTACGGTTTCTGACAAACCCTTCCGAAAGAGAGCTGCCAAGGCACCATCATTCTAAGTAGTAAGGACCGCCCACTTTCGGAATTTTTGACAGTACAACTCTGCAGAATCCTGACCATGGCTCAATGCCAACAGGGCCTTTTCAGCCTGATCAATAGCATTAGGTTCATCATACAACAGCCCTAAGGCTTGAAAAAATGCGGTCACATTAGCTAGAATAGGATCATCAGGTTTCAAAGAAAACGCCCAATCCTGGGGATCGCCACGCAGCAAAGAGATGACAATTTTTACCTGCTGCGTGTAGCTCCCTGATGAGTTAGGCTTCAAGGCAAAAAATAATTTACAATTATTCTTAAAGTTCAAAAATTTAGACCGATCCCCAAAGAACACATCAGGAGTAGGGATCTTTGGTTCAGCAACATGTGAATGAGCAAGATAGGCGGAAATTCCCCGCACTTGAGCAGCGAGCTGCTCCACACGATCAGACAATCGCTTCATCTCCATTGAGAAGAAAAAAAATTCCCCCTACGGCCTCAAAGACATAGAGGAAAAAATATACAAAAAAAAAAAATTCTGACACTTTTTTTTTTTTTTTACAATTCTCTCCTGCTATTGAGTACCCTAGAATCTGCGGTATGGCTGGTGATTCTGTTATGAATGAGTCACCGAAGGAGGAAAAAACAAAAATACAAGCTAAGTCCAGAAAACCGGGGAGGTTGGTAGCTATCGGATTGCAGACCCCTGATCCTATTCACACAACTAACAGTATCCGTGGGGGGTTCCTACAGTGCCCTAGACCCCTCGTTCACAGCCAGAAAACTAAATAAGCCTAAAGAAAGAAAGGGGAAATCTAAACTGCCCCAGAGCAGACCCCAAAGCAATAGACAGCCCCCAACATGTATTGTCGGTGAAAAGCAGATGAAAACACAAACACAGACAGAAAGACAGGTTGAGCAAACGATAGGGCCCAACTAACTAAATAGGAAAGGACAGAAAAGATGCTGGCTGCAATCCGCAAAAATTCTGCCAAAATAATGTCCAACATGTCTGATAGAAAAAAGGCCCTGAAGTCACTAGACTTCAAAATCACTATATCAGCACTCAGGTATATTCTGAAGACTGAGCAAAAGATCAACTTGAGAGAGACAAAAATGGAGCTCAGCCTGTACCAACAAGGGCAGGCAGAACAAAACACTAAGAAAACAGACACAATCTCATGGAAAAATAAGAGAGCAAATACTTAGCTTTCAGAAGACAGGTACTGAACTGGTTTGCAAGAGCTCAGAGCAGAAAGGATCACCAGCACCCCTGTAGGGCGTCGGCTGCCTTATATCCACTCAGTAATTCCGGGTGTCCAATCAGGCTCCACCTGTTCAGATGACAGGTTCTTCCCAACCCAATCAATTTCACTACCTCTCCTCACCAGCAGAGGGAGTTCATCAGACATCAACAGTGAAGGGGAAAATGAATTCACAACACAACGCCGTGAAGCATCTGAGGTGCACCGCGTATCACATCCTTTTCTTTAGCTGTCCCGTTGAATATGACGCATTCACGAGTCGTTCTGGAAGAAGTCGGGTCATGTAAATAAGGCATAAAAATGAGTATTGTGTTTATCAATTTTACAAACATTTTGGTTTTAACTGTTCCGACTAATCATGGAAAGTGTTGTATGTAGTAACTTATTAAATGTGACTGCTGTTAAGTCCACAATTTACCTTTCTCGTTTGCATGCCAATTAAAAAAAAAAGTGAAGCAACTTTGTGAAAAGTTTTGATCAAAAATGTCCTACTGTTTTATGCACATATGCAGAATTTTATGTTTTCATGGTAGACTACAAAAAAACCTTAGATCTCTTCCATCTTTCCTGCATTTCTTGGTAACAGTATCACATGTGCGTCAGCAAAAAGTGGTGATGTAATGGTGGACAGTGGCGGATTAAGTGGACTATGGGCCCGGGGCTGTTCATAAAACCTGGGCCCCTGTACCCCCCTTCCCACCTGAGCGCTGCGGTCCCCGTGCGGGAATTGACAGCCGTACGGACCGCAGCACTTGGGTTTGCTGCGGGTCCATACGGAAAACCCGCCACCATTCCACCACGTGTGGACATGGCCTAAAAAGACGTTGCACATAAGCTGTAGGCCTACGGCCAATACGCACAAAATCGCCCAACGTGATCCTGGCCATAGGGGATCTACTTTAATGTCCCCACTTTAATTTGAAGTCCCCTTACTTCATCCATTGCAGTCCCCTATCACCCACTCACTTCATCTGCAGTGCCGCTTCATCATTTGCAGCCCCTTATCCCCCCTTCCATTTCATCATGTGCAGTCCCCTTCCCCCCCAACTTCATGTGCAGCCCCACTCCCCCATCATCATGTGCAGTTAATTTTACCCCCACATCATGTGCAGTCCCCCTTACCCCCACTTCATGTGCAGTGCCCCTTACCCCCAATTCATCATGTGCAGTCCCCCTTACCCCCAATTCATCATGTGCAGTCCCCCTTACCCCCAATTCATCATGTGCAGTCCCACTTACCCCTTAATTCATCCTGTGCAGACCCCCTTATCCCCCACTTCATTATGTTCAGCCCCACTCACCCCCCCTTCATCATATGCAGCCCCACTCACCCCCCTTCATCCTGTGTAGCCCCACTCACCCCCCTTCATCATGTGAAGCCCCCACTCATCCCCCCTTCATCCTGTGAAGCCCCCACTCATCCCCCCTTCATCCTGTACAACCCCAGTCACCCCCCTTCATCATATACAGCCCCCAGTCACCCCCCCGTCATCATATACAGGCCACAGTCACCCCCCCCTTCATTGTGTACAGCCCCCACTCACCCCCTCCCCCACTTAATTCATTTTATAAATAAAAAAAAATAAAAAAAGTTCCCCATACTTACCTCACAGCCGGCTCGCTTCCCAGCAGCGCCTCTGCCTTCAGCATCCTCCGGGACATGTCGGCGCGTGCACGATGACGTCATCGCGCACGTTCGACATCTGACCCGGAAGTACAGCCGGAGGGAGCCGGAGCTGAGCAGCCGTCAAGGTGACGGCCGTGCACAGCTCCCGGCCTCATAGAATGTGATGCGGGCGGCTGTCTGCTGCCGGCGGCGTCACAGCACAGGGCACGGCCGGCACTGTACAGGTGCTGGGGGAGCGGGCCGGGGGGCATTTGCCTCTCTGACACCCGGCCCAGCCCGCCCCTGGGCCCCCAAAAAACCTTGGGCCCGGGGCGACCGCCCCATCCGCCCCTATTAAGATCCGCCATTGATGGTGGAGTATGACGGCGCAGGATGTGCCATGGGCAACTATTAATGAGTTGCTACTTTACCACGTATTAATATTCTATCAATATGTTTTGGATATGTCATTGTCATTAAAGTCAGATGTAAATAAAGCTATATTCTAATATTGGGGATGGGGAAGATCGGAGATATGGTGAGGAACTGTGGGCGCCAGCTAATGGCAATGGTCATGCAACATCTTGTTAGGATGGAATTCTGGAAGTAATGACATTGGCAGCACATCGTAAATGGAGGATGTGGGGTTTGGAGTCCCACTAGTGGTGGAGCCGATGGCAGGTCCATTACAGATGATGGGAGCGCTGAGTGGTTTGCTGGGCCCAGTATTCTCGTGAGACAATGAAGTGGCCACCAAGTGTCAGAGCAATGTGTCCGGTGAGGCCCGAAACTGAGACTTTGTTTTTGAGGCTATAAAGCAGAGCAAACTGTGCAGCAGATTGAGGAGAGGACTGTGCCTTGTAGGCCCCAAGCCTCAGCCTCTTGGGAGTAAAGACTTCCAAGTTATATCTTTGGTGCCTCCGTAACTTGCTCCACCATCTTCTCTTGTTGACTTTCCACAATGGACACCGCTAGGTGTCCCCTCCGGATCTGACTACACAGGGGGGCTGGATTATATTCCACAACCCTGAAGACACATTGGTCTTAAGAGAAGCTGAGGTCGCTCTGCAGGAGATCTTTAATCGCGACTCTTTGTGCAATTTCCCTATTAAGGTTTTAGATGCATTGAAGCAAAAAAACATGGCGACAAACATGGAGATATTCTTAATTAATGGTGAAGAGTTTTCATAAATGTCCAAGTAGAAAAGATTACAGACTTGGTCCACTGATTTAAAAAGGTGATCGACTTTAAAAACAGCGCCACACATGTCCACAGGTTGTGCATGGTAATGCAGCCCTGCTTCATTAATTTCAATGGAGGTGAGCCGTGATACCAGACACAGCCATTGGAAAACAGCCAGGCTCATCTATGCCTTCCATATCAAATTGGTGGGGCCTGTCACCCATCACTTGTCGCCCCACAGTCTATGGAAGTACATAGTATATGGAAAGGATCAGTGTGGCGCCCCTGAGGGTCCAGTCGCCACAGAGGTACTGCACCTCATCCAGAGGTGTGGTACCCCACCCTCAGGTAAGGAGGGAGCACCACCCAGGACTCCTATCACTGGCACCCAACACACACTAGTTAGTCAGGGTATCTGGGTGTACCCTGCGGGAGGATGGCCTCATCCCAGGCTGGCTAGGAAAGGGGTTAGTAGGTGAGTGGGAAAGATAGGTAGAGGGGGAGGAGCTTAGGAGGTGGTGTGAGGTATGTGATCCAATCAGTGAGAGCAAGGTGACAGTTGGTGGGAGGAGCTAATGCTGAGGTAAATAGATCCTTCCAGAAACTAGTCAGTCGGGGACGGACCAGCAAGAGAGCTGGACTGACGTGGGGAGAGCAAGAGTCAGAAAGACATCCCTAATAAGAAGAAGCTCCCAGGAGTATAGAAGGGGTCCTAGAGGCACGGGTAGTGCGACTGGCCATCTGTGGGGCCCGTATCCTGAAAAGGAAGGACCAGGCCGCAGTAAGGGAGCCAGCCCCTAAGTCTAGTGGAGAATACTCAAGAAGGCTCCACTAGTAAGCTGGAGGCTGTAGTGATTGTAGTGTGACAGCCAAATCCACAAGCAATTCCCCAAAAGGCAGCTGTTGAGATAAAGGACCCCTGGGCCTGACCCACGTCACTCGGCAAGGTCCGAGGCTGCTGGATGAGGGACACTGCTGGTGAGGGCGTAGAGCGAGAGAGAGAGACGGCCAGGAAAGAGGAACATAAAGAGGAGTCCTGAAACGGTGTCACCAATCTACCTGGGAGTTGGCTGGACCCCTCACCCGGAGGACACAGTACCAAGTGGGCACCTGTGCACATAAGGCAAAAGCGAGTAAAAACTCTGAAACTGCACCCATCTGTGTCCTTCGTGTTATTAACATCTTGCCTGCTTTACACCGCATTCACCGTCACCGGCTCAACTGCCCTGGGACACAGCTCTGCCTGTGGATAGCTTCGCCATCACCCCTGCCCTAACACCGTCCCAGAGGATCTGCAGTGCAGCGTCGGCTGCCTTAGCCGAATACCACAGGTTGCGTCACGATTCCCCTTTTCCCCTACAACTATCCTATCATCTTCCCCTTCATCTGAACTTCCATAATCTACACTGGACACCCAGGGCCACGGACTGGGCCACTAACACAACTGTGACACACTTCCCCTTTAAAGGAGCCTGACCGGCCCGGTACCGAGTACCCCCAACCCTGGGGGGTGTTCCATCAGCACTGCTCCATACACTGAGTAGTGGCCACTCACGGTACTGCAGATCAGCTCCCATTGAAGTCAATGTGCTCTGAGCTGCAGAGAACAGCCCCTGCTCAGCTGCGCTTTCCCTGCTCTGAACACGGTGTACATCCAGCTGCCATTGGGGCTGTCAGCGGCTGGGTGATAGGGTCGCCGGGTGTCGGACCACCACCCATCTGATATTGATGATTCAGTCTAAGGAAAGATCATCGGTATCCAAGTGGCGGACAATTCATGTACCGTTATTCTCTATGGAGAGACAGACTAACACATGAATAGGTCAAAGAGAAATGAACATTTTCACTAAAAGATTGGAGTTTATGGGAACGAGATCCAGATGCCGATGAATAATAACGATCAGGAAGAAAAATGAGAAATGATAACAGAATTATAACCTGAGCCAAAACTCTCATCAACATGAGCTATACATTGAGTCTAGTCCTTCACCAGCAATGCGGGGTCCGGGGCGCACAGCGCGGTATGTGATGCTGGGTCCGGAGCGCACAGCACGGTATGTGATGTGGGGTCTGGGACACACAGCGCCATATGTGATGCGGGGTCCGGGGCGCATGGCGCGGTATGTGATGCGGGGTCCGGGGCGCACAGCGCGGTATGTGATGCTGGGTCCGGGATGCACAGCGCGGTATGTGATGCGGGGTCCGGGGCGCACAGCGCGGTATGTGATGCGGGGTCCGGGGTGCATGGCGCGGTATGTGAGACGGGGTCCGGGGTGCATGGCGCGGTATGTGATGCAGGGTCCGGGGCGCACAGCGCGGTATGTGATGCGGGGTCCAGGGCGCATGGCGCGGTATGTGATGCGGGGTCCGGGGCGCACAGCGCGGCATGTGATGCTGGGTCAGGGGCGCACGGCGCGGTATGTGACGCGGGGTCCGGGGCGCACGGCGCGGTATGTGATGCAGGGTCCGGGCACACAGCGCGGTATGTGATGCAGGGTCCGGGGCGCACAGCATGGTATGTGATGCAGGGTCCGGGGCGCACAGCGCGGTATGTGATGCGGGGTCCAGGGCGCATGGCGCGGTATGTGATGCGGGGTCCGGGGCGCACAGCGCGGTATGTGATGTGGGGTCCGGGGTGCATGGCGCGGTATGTGATGCGGTGTCCGGGGTGCATGGCGCGGTATTTGATGCGGGGTCCGGGGCGCACGGCGCGGTATGTGATGCGAGGTCCGGGGCGCACAGCGCGGTATGTGATGCAGGGTCCGGGGCGCACAGCGCGGCATGTGATGCGGGGTCCAGGGCGCATGGCGCGGTATGTGATGCAGGGTCCGGGGCGCACAGCGCGGTATGTGATGCGGGGTCCGGGGCGCACGGCGCGGTATGTGATGCGGGGCCCGGGGCGCACGGGGCGTTATGTGATGCAGGGTCCGGGGCGCACAGCGCGGTATGTGATGTGGGGTCCAGGGCGCACGGCGCGGTATGTGATGCGGGGTCTGGGACGCACAGCGCGGTATGTGATGCAGGGTCCGGAGCGCACAACGCGGCATGTGATGCGGGGTCCGGGGCGCACGGCGCGGTAAGTGATGCGGGGTTCGGGACGCACAGCGCAGTATGTGATGCGGGGTCCGGGGCGCACAGCGCCGTATGTGATGCGGGGTCCGGGGCGCACAGCGCGGTATGTGATGCGGGGTCCGGGGCGCACAGCGCGGTATGTGATGCAGGGTCCAGGGCGCACAGCGCGGTATGTGATGCAGGGTCCGGGGCGCACAGCGCGGTATGTGATGCGGGGTCCGGGGCGCACAGCGCGGTATGTGATGCAGGGTCCAGGGCGCACAGCGCGGTATGTGATGCAGGGTCCGGGGCGAACGGCGCGGTAAGTGATGCGGGGTTCGGGTCGCACAGCGCAGTATGTGATGCGGGGTCCGTGTCGGACAGCGCCGTATGTGATGCGGGGTCCGGGGCGCACAGCGCGGTATGTGATGCGGGGTCCGGGGCGCACAGCGCGGTATGTGATGCAGGGTCCAGGGCGCACAGCGCGGTATGTGATGCAGGGTCCGGGGCGCACAGCGCGGTATGTGATGCGGGGTCCGGGGCGCACAGCGCGGTATGTGATGCAGGGTCCAGGGCGCACAGCGCGGTATGTGATGCAGGGTCCGGGGCGCACAGCGCGGTATGTGATGCAGGGTCCGGGGCGAACGGCGCGGTAAGTGATGCGGGGTTCGGGACGCACAGCGCAGTATGTGATGCGGGGTCCGGGGCGCACAGCGCCGTATGTGATGCGGGGTCCGGGGCGCACAGCGCGGTATGTGATGCGGGGTCCGGGGCGCACAGCGCGGTATGTGATGCAGGGTCCAGGGCGCACAGCGCGGTATGTGATGCAGGGTCCGGGGCGCACAGCGCGGTATGTGATGCGGGGTCCGGGGCGCACAGCGCGGTATGTGATGCAGGGTCCAGGGCGCACAGCGCGGTATGTGATGCAGGGTCCGGGGCGAACGGCGCGGTAAGTGATGCGGGGTTCGGGTCGCACAGCGCAGTATGTGATGCGGGGTCCGTGTCGGACAGCGCGGTATGTGATGCGGGGTCCGGGGCGCACAGCGCGGTATGTGATGCAGGGTCCAGGGCGCACAGCGCGGTATGTGATGCAGGGTCCGGGGCGAACGGCGCAGTAAGTGATGCGGGGTTCGGGACGCACAGCGCAGTATGTGATGCGGGGTCCGTGGCGCACAGCGCGGTATATGATGCGGGGTCCGGGGCGCACAGCGCGGTATGTGATGCGGGGTCCGGGGCGCACAGCGCGGTATGTGATGCAGGGTCCAGGGCGCACAGTGCGGTATGCGATGCAGGGTCCGGGGCGCACGGCGCGGTATGTGATGCAGGGTCCGGGGCGCACGGCGCGGTATGTGATGCAGGGTCCGGGGCGCACGGCGCGGTATGTGATGCGGGGTCCGGGGCGCAAGGCGTGGTATGTGATGCGGGGTCCGGGACGCACAGCGCGGTATGTGATGCGGGGTCCGGGGCGCACAGCGCGGTATGTGATGCGGGGTCCGGGGCGCACAGCGCGGTATGTGATGCGGGGTCCGGGGCGCACAGCGCGGTATGTGATGCGGGGTCCGGGGCGCACAGCGCGGTATGTGATGCAGGGTCCAGGGCGCACAGTGCGGTATGCGATGCAGGGTCCGGGGCGCACGGCGCGGTATGTGATGCGGGGTCCGGGGCGCACAGCGCGGTATGTGATGCGGGGTCCGGGGCGCACAGCGCGGTATGTGATGCAGGGTCCGGGGCGCACAGCGCGGTATGTGATGCGGGGTCCGGGGCGCACGGCGCGGTATGTGATGCGGGGTCCGGGGCGCACGGCGCGGTATGTGATGCGGGGTCCGGGGCGCACGGCGCGGTATGTGATGCGGGGTCCGGGGCGCACAGCGCGGTATGTGATGCGGGGTTCGGGGCGCACAGAGCGGTATGTGATGCAGGGTCCGGGGCGCACAGCGCGGTATGTGATGCGGGGTCCGGGGCGCACAGCGCGGTATGTGATGCAGGGTCCGGGGCGCACAGCGCGGTATGTGATGTGGGGTCCGGGGCGCACGGCGCGGTATGTGATGCAGGGTCCGGGGCGCACGGCGCGGTATGTGATGCGGGGTCCGGGGCGCACGGCGCGGTATGTGATGCGGGGTCCGGGACGCACAGCGCGGTATGTGATGCGGGGTCCGGGGCGCACAGCGCGGAATGTGAATGATTATTCTGGACACTGATGGTGAGACGTAACCTGTCATAAGATGTGAATGTAGCGACCAACACTCCATAAGTTACGAATCCCACCCAGGAGCAGAATGGGGGTCGCAGAGTCGAACCGTACGTGGCGCCAATCCTTATATTCTCCTCATAGTGATCACCAGTGAAGCATCTCTCAGAGACGCAGACAGTATCAGCCTCGGGGTCCCGGCACACACCAGAGACACTTACTCTCGGGGTCCACATTTCATCAACTATAAATAAAGAATGAGAACTGATAGCTGTGACCGTGAATAAAAACTAAGTGGCACTAAGTTCCAGCCTGCAATCTCCATTACTTCAGACCCTTTGATATGCAGTTTGCAGCCTTGCTCTAGCTTTCGATTTTTCTATGTGGGAGTGACGCTCCCAGTAATACATGCTGGATATAAGGTCTGCATGATCAGGATTGTGACTCCTTTATTCACTCTAATGAATCTGCACAGCTTCATTCCTGTACTGATTTCCCTTTATTCATTCATCAAGGATCTCTTCTACCTTATGCTGACTGACCCTAACACTGAAAAGTGTGTTCATATCCTCCTGCAGTGTGGATGCTTTGTTTTCCTTTTAAATGCATAAAAAAGCTATTTCTGAGTTCTTTCTCTACACTGTGCTGTCTGTTTGTTCCTCTCTATATACAGCTGCATGCTTTGTCCTATCTTATAACTTAGATGCTTTCCTCTCTCTACAAACTCTGATCTGTTCTGTTCAACCTCCTCCACTTTACTTCAAGAAAACTGCATCTTGCGAGTGATGCCACCTTTACTAGCTCCAATGTATCCGCACAGCTTCATTACTGTACTGATTTCTCCATCTACATGAGGGATCTCTCCCTTGTGGTGTCCAACACTGTTTCTGGGGAGTGTGAGATCCTATCTCCCTGCAGAGTCTGTTGTGGTTATATTCCTTTCTCTATACTCATGCATAACCAGGTACTTGTGTTTTCTCTCTCCATTTTCTGCAAACTGCCCTGTGTGTTCATTCCTCCCCATCTACAGCTCATACAACCTGCCCTCCCTGATAACTTGGATGCTTTACCCCCTTTCTATGTTCTGATCTGCTGTGTTCAAGCTCCTCTCCTTTTCTGCCTCTATCTCTAATACTGTGAGAAGGAAAACAGGGAATTCTACTGGATCTAGCAGTGGGCTAATGTAGTGTTTGTCTGCTGCTTGCCAGGTATTGGCAGCTATTGTGCATGGCCACCAGGCATTGCGCTCGGCCTCCAGATATTGAGCACGGCCACCAGGTATTGTGCACAAGGTGTAATCTAATTAATAGGACAGGTGCAGATTCCCGATGCCGGGGGGAGAGACACCGGATAACCCTTCTTCAGAGGTTATTGAATTTATTATATACACTGTATACACAGAGCTCTTGAGCGCCCCCTGGTGGTGCCAATTATCTTTTAAATCTATGGCTTATAATTATACAAAATCGTCTTCCTAGCAGAGCCGCAGGCGGCCCCTGTGGTGATCAGAACATGTCCACTGCACAAAAACTCATTTTATTTTGCAGACACTTCTTTTCAGGGATCAGAATAAACAGTTCACCACTCTGTATGGCGGCGGCGGCCTGTACTGTGTATTATAGGGCCTCATTTTCTGGTGATGTTTCCGGCCAATCATAGCGCTCACTGCGAGGAACAATATTTGGGTAAATTGCAGTCATTTTTGCGCCTTTTGTCCTCTCCGTCTCTCGTTTTTACTGTATACTGGGTTTTTGTTGTTTCTTTTCCTATTTTTTTGATTTCGGGAGATTTTGCTCATATTTCTTTCTACCAGGAATACTTTTATCTGATGATGGCTCGTGAAGGACGACAATTTTATCTTTATATGGGAAATGCAACAAAGTTGTTCTAGAAGATCTCCTCATCTTTTATGTTCCTCCATGAATCAGATTATGAGGAACAGATACAACAATACAAAGCGGAGAACGAAACTCCCCCTAAGAACATCGATCATTTCGCTATTTTTTTTTATTAAAAGCACGGCCGGCAGGTTTACGTGACATAACGCAGCAGGGCACAGACTCTGCAAACCATTACTCTGGGTAAACATACAGTACATCTTTTCTCTTCCAGAACGCTCTAGAAATCTGGGCTGATTCGTTTCTATATCTTTATGGTGATTTAAGCCCCTTTTTGTTCAATAAAGAGATCCCGATTTCCTGCACATCTCATAAGATCCCAACAGTTGTGGCTGCAAGGAGCAAGAATTGTATCAGTGTAAGCACATAAACTACTGTATATTAGTAAATTGATCTGGTAGACCTGAGGAGGCTGATAAGCTTACTTTAAAAAAAAATCCATTTATAGAAATCTCATACCCCTGTGCTTTCTTCCCTCTGCATAAAGTCCGTATACTGACCTATGGTGTATTTGAAATCCACAAAATGTCAATTTCTTTGAGTTTTATATATGGATCTTCCCCCATAAAATTGCATTGTATGGGGCAAAAGAGGAGGGAGTGTGATTTGAACTTTTGTGCTTTTTTTTCTTCATATTGTTAAAAACTTTTTCTTCCATTTTTTACTTTATTTAATAGTCCTCTCAGGAGACTTGAAGCTGCGATCGTCTGTGCTGCACATAGCAGAAATCACAATCTCCTATGAATGCCGGCCACAAGCCGGTGTTCACAGGGGTAACGCAATGGCAGGCATGTAGGTCTTTTGCAGACCCACAGCTGTCATGAGAACCCTTCAATGCCCCCTGACCACATGACAGGAATGACGCGCTTCCTGCCTGCACATGTTAAATCCGGATGTCAGAGACTGACAGAGGGATTTAACCGGTTAACAGTCGCGGGTGGATGTGTTAAATGCACGATTAAATCAGCTGCCAAGTGTGGGGAAAAACTGAGCGCGTCATATACATCATACGTCATGAAGGGGTTAAAACACGACACCAAAAAGATGTGAAAATCTCACAAGCATAAACGTGGTAAAAACACAACTTTCCTAATTTACCTATAAGGTAATGAAATGCTGCAGAAAATCTGAAATATGAAAAATTCACCAAATACAAAGACTGAATACATCGTGATCATCCATTATGCATTGATGAAGTAAGTCCACCAGCCTCATTAGGTCTAATATTTCTATTTAGTGATGTATGCAGCTTGGATTGTGAAATCTGGCGACAGTTCTGCTTATACACTCCAGCTTAGATTTGCATTTGTAACTTTGTATCAGAAGAAAATTCTTTTACATTCAGAAGCAGGGATGTAATAAGAAATAACATGTCAGTATTTCTTATGGTTTCTTGGACACTCTCGGGCAAGACATTACCTGAACGCTGCCCCATATGATAAGGGAGAGACGTGCCGACTATGCCAGGGTAAGCCAAGCGAGAGTCACCAGCTGGGGGGCACCTGAGATTATGGAAGGGGCTTCCTGAGATTACAATATTGATAGTTTATCTTTAAAGGGGTTGTCCGGGCTTTTCACATAATCTCAGTGCATATCTGGGCTGCAGAATGCTGACAATAAGTTATTTACCTTCTGTGGCCAGTTTGCAGGGTTTCCAAGATATCACTCTCTTGCTTCTAAGAAAATTGTCCAGGGGTGTGTGTTCTGGCATTGAAATGAGAACTGGTCGTTTCCTCCTACTCTACTAAAAACATGCCCTCTCTAGCAACAACCCCACCCTCCATAGCAACAGGCCCTCCCTGACCACATGAACAAGCCCTCCTCTCACAGTAACAAATCCTCCCCCTCTAGCAGCCTCAGTGCAGAGAGCAGACCACCCAGCTGCTCCTCCCCCAGACACACGCTGAACAGTGATCTATGGAAAGTGAAACTAGTGAGGAGGAAACGACCAGTTCTCATTTCAATACCAGAACAAACCCCCCTGGACGTTTTTCTTAGACGCAAGAGCTGATATCTTGGAAACCCTGCAAACTGGCCACAGAAGGTAAATTACTTATTGTCAGCATTCTGCAGTCCAGATATGCACTGAGATTATGTGAAAAGCCCGGACAACCCCTTTAAAATGGGTCCTGTCTAATAAATTGGTGTGAGTCTGAATCCTGGTACTCTCGTCAATCAACTGATTGAAGGGTCCAGTGGTGGACACAGACAGAAGAGACCCCTGTGCGAGAGCAGTACATGGACACTTTCCAGCCAATCGATCCTCATAATGCAGCATCCCACCTGCTTTGGACGTGGTCTTGGCCCTTTACTATTTGGGCCACAGGCTGCACCAATGATATATGCGCACCCCTGCAAGGATGCATGGCTCTACTAACAGTGCCACATCCCTTTAACAGTCCTGGAAAACCCCTTTAAGAAACTATACATTATGTCGTAATCATCTGCGGTAAATGACGACGTGACTGATTTTCCATAGAGGAGTGGCGTCTCTCGATATCTTGCTGCTTTTAATTCTTTGGGAAATACTAACTCATTTACTAATAAAGCATTGAAGAAAACCGGAAGAGTCGGCGGCGGGGTCACGGCACTGCTACTTAGTCACGTCGGTCTGCTCTCTCCAGCTTGTGATGTTTCACTTTGACCATTGTTGACTCCGAGCCAGAAAAGATCTTAAGTAGAAAATGTATCGAAAAAAGCAACAAGATGAAAAGAACGTAAACACTGAAACGTAGAGGTCGATACATCGACGATTAATGGGCTGAAATTATCGTAGAAGAGTCCACTTTATTAAGTAGCTGGAATATCCTGCAGATGTTTTATTATCTTTTTGTTTTAATAAATGTCTGGAATTATCTAAAAAATGCAAATATGTATGGAAAAATGTAGGATGATGCGTAGGAGCCAAAACGGGGATTTAGGATGATTTTGCACAGAAATGTTTCTTTAGAAAAATGCAAATTATATTAATTAACTGGTAAAACGAAAGAGTATGGAATTTCCAGGAAAATGATATTACTCAGTTTCCTATGTAGAATTAACCAACCTGATCAACTCTATGGAAAGGAGAAGTGCCGCAATGCGGGAGGCGAAGGCTGGCCACTCCAGATACAGACTGGCGAACACTGGAAAACTGCACATTGTAGAGTGGCCGTTTATTGTCTGATCATCATCTGGATCTGCCGCACCTGTCAGGATGGCGGATGATCTCGGCAGAGGAGAAGTCATCACTAACACAGATTTAGACAAATTTGTGAACAATATTTGGTGTAAATAGAAAAAGTCTCAAATCTTTGAGTTCAGCTCATAAAAATGGGAGAAAAACAAAAGTGTTGAATTTATATTTTTGTTTAGTATATACAGTGGGGAAAATAAGTATTGGATACACTGCTGTCTTGCAAGTTTTCCCATCTACAAAGAATGTAGTTTTTATTGTAGGTACACTTCACTTGTGAGAGACAGAACCTAAAAATAAAAAACAGAACATCACATTGTAGGATTGTTACATAATTAATTTGCATTTTATTGCATGAAATATGTATTTGATCACCGACCAACCAGCAAGAATTCTGCTCTCACAGACCTGTTAGGTTTCATTAAGAATTCCTCCTACTCTGCACTCATTACCTGTATTTATTGCTCCTGTTTGATCTCGTTACCTGTATAAAAGACACCTGTCCACACACTCAGTCACACAGTCAAATATTAAGTTCTGTTTTTTTATTATATCAAATACTTATTTCATGTAATAAAATGCAAATTAATTGTGTAAAAATCCTACAATGTGATTTTCTGGTTTTATTTTAGATTCTGTATCTCATTGATGAAGTGTACCTACCATAAAAGTTACAGACCTCTCCATTCTTTGTAGGAGGGAAAATTTGCAAAATCGGCAGCGTGAGGAATACTTGTTTTCCCCACTGTAGATTTAAAGACAGTAAAAATCCATAGTCTCACTGCTCGCAAAGTAAAGAATCCTTAGTCTCACTGCTCGCACAGTAAAGAATCCTTAGTCTCACTGCTCGCACAGTAAGGCTGTGTGCACACGCTGCGGATTAGGTGCGGATTCATCCGCGCGGATTTTGTACAATCCGCAGGTGAAATCGCAGGTCAAAAGACCTGCGGTTTTACCTGCGGATTGCTCTGCGGTTTTGCCCTGCGGTTTTTCATCTCCTCAATGGAGGAGATGGCAAACCGCAGGAGAATCCGCAGAAAGAATTGACATGTCAATTCTTTCTGCGGATTGAAAACCGCAGATAATCCGCGCGGAAAATTCCGCACCGTCTGCACTGCGGTTTTTGATTCCCATAGGGAATCATTGTACTGTACACCGCAGCAGAAACTGCTGCGGGTCCGCAGCGGCCAAAACCGCTGCGGAACCGCAGCAAAATCCGCAGCGTGTGCACACAGCCTTAAGAATCCATAGTCTCAGTGCTGACACAGTAAAGAATCCTTAGTCTCACTGCTCACACAGTAAAGAATCCATAGTCTCACTGCTCGCAAAGTAAAGAATTCATAGTCTCACTGCTCGCAAAGTAAAGAATCCTTAGTCTCACTGCTCGCAAAGTAAAGAATCCTTAGTCTCACTGCTCGCAAAGTATAGAATCCTTAGTCTCACTGCTCGCACAGTAAAGAATCCATAGTCTCACTGCTCGCAAAGTAAAGAATCCATAGTCTCACTGCTCGCAAAGTAAAGAATCCATAGTCTCACTGCTCACACAGTAAAGAATCCTTAGTCTCACTGCTCGCACAGTAAAGAATCCATAGTCTCAGTGCTGACACAGTAAAGAATCCTTAGTCTCACTGCTCACACAGTAAAGAATCCATAGTCTCACTGCTCGCAAAGTAAAGACTTCATAGTCTCACTGCTCGCAAAGTAAAGAATCCTTAGTCTCACTGCTTGCACAGTAAAGAATCCATAGTCTCACTGCTCGCAAAGTAAAGAATCCATAGTCTCAGTGCTGACAGAGTAAAGAATCCTTAGTCTCACTGCTCGCAAAGTAAAGAATTCATAGTCTCACTGCTCACACAGTAAAGAATCCTTAGTCTCACTGCTCGCAAAGTAAAGAATTCATAGTCTCACTGCTCACACAGTAAAGAATCCTTAGTCTCACTGCTCGCAAAGTAAAGAATTCATAGTCTCACTGCTCGCAAAGTAAAGAATCCATAGTCTCACTGCTCGCAAAGTAAAGAATCCATAGTCTCACTGCTCGCAAAGTAAAGACTTCATAGTCTCACTGCTCGCAAAGTAAAGAATCCTTAGTCTCACTGCTTGCACAGTAAGGAATCCATAGTCTCACTGCTCGCAAAGTAAAGAATCCATAGTCTCAGTGCTGACAGAGTAAAGAATCCTTAGTCTCACTGCTCGCAAAGTAAAGAATTCATAGTCTCACTGCTCACACAGTAAAGAATCCTTAGTCTCACTGCTCGCAAAGTAAAGAATTCATAGTCTCACTGCTCACACAGTAAAGAATCCTTAGTCTCACTGCTCGCAAAGTAAAGAATTCATAGTCTCACTGCTCGCAAAGTAAAGAATCCATAGTCTCACTGCTCGCAAAGTAAAGAATCCATAGTCTCACTGCTCGCAAAGTAAAGAATCCTTAGTCTCACTGCTCGCACAGTAAAGAATCCTTAGTCTTACGGCTCGCACAGTAAAGAATCCTTAGTCTTACTGCTCGCACAGTAAAGAATCCTTAGTCTCACTGCTCACACAGTAAAGAATCCTTAGTCTCACTGCTCGCACAGTAAAGAATCCTTAGTCTCACTGCTCGCACAGTAAAGAATCCTTAGTCTCACTGCTCGCACAGTAAAGAATCCTTAGTCTCACTGCTCGCACAGTAAAGAATCCTTAGTCTTACTGCTCGCACAGTAAAGAATCCTTAGTCTCACTGCTCGCAAAGTAAAGACTTCATAGTCTCACTGCTCGCAAAGTAAAGAATCCTTAGTCTCACTGCTTGCACAGTAAAGAACCCATAGTCTCACTGCTCGCAAAGTAAAGAATCCTTAGTCTCACTGCTTGCACAGTAAAGAATCCTTAGTCTCACTGCTCGCAAAGTAAAGAATCCATAGTCTCAGTGCTGACAGAGTAAAGAATCCTTAGTCTCACTGCTCGCACAGTAAAGAATCCTTAGTCTCACTGCTCGCACAGTAAAGAATCCTTAGTCTTATGGCTCGCACAGTAAAGAATCCTTAGTCTTACTGCTCGCACAGTAAAGAATCCTTAGTCTCACTGCTCACACAGTAAAGAATCCTTAGTCTCACTGCTCGCACAGTAAAGAATCCTTAGTCTCACTGCTCGCACAGTAAAGAATCCTTAGTCTCACTGCTCGCACAGTAAAGAATCCTTAGTCTCACTGCTCGCACAGTAAAGAATCCTTAGTCTTACTGCTCGCACAGTAAAGAATCCTTAGTCTTACTGCTCGCACAGTAAAGAATCCTTAGTCTCACTGCTCACACAGTAAAGAATCCTTAGTCTCACTGCTCGCACAGTAAAGAATCCTTAGTCTCACTGCTCGCACAGTAAAGAATCCTTAGTCTCACTGCTCGCACAGTAAAGAATCCTTAGTCTTACTGCTCGCACAGTAAAGAATCCTTAGTCTTACTGCTCGCACAGTAAAGAATCCTTAGTCTCACTGCTCACACAGTAAAGAATCCTTAGTCTCACTGCTCGCACAGTAAAGAATCCTTAGTCTCACTGCTCGCACAGTAAAGAATCCTTAGTCTCACTGCTCGCACAGTAAAGAATCCTTAGTCTCACTGCTCGCACAGTAAAGAATGCTTAGTCTCACTGCTCGAACAGTAAAGAATCAACGCCTGTGATGAAGATGAAACCTTCTTTCCTCCAGATGTAGACAATGCCCCTTGTCATCATTCCAGACCTAGTTGTAGAGAGATCATTCCACAAATGGCTGTACTGTCCCCTCATATATTTATACAGTGTAATGACGTTGCCTCTAAGATAACATTTATTTTCCCAAACTGAAGAACCCGCAGCCTGAGAACCCGTCTTCTGACGTTCACACACATTCCCTGAACATCCTTGGTCGATAATGATGATTACGGTTGATGCAGTTGATCTAGGAGCAGTGGTCCCGCTGGTCAGCCGCATGCTACCACTGTGATGTGGTGCGTTGTAGCGTCATGAGTGGGTCCTGCCTAATCTATATATGGGGGGTGTGTTTGGTGCATGCAGTGGGGTTGGGTGGGCGCCCACGGTTGTGTAACTGGAAGCCAATTTACCGACACTTGTGGAAGTAGTTTTATAGAGAGAGAACATCTGAGGGCACCAAAGTGCAAAATGCTAAGACACAGGTCTGACCCATAGGAGACATAGAATAATACAAAACACGGCGCTGGACGCACCTATGGGATGAGATGGTTTCATGTCCAGATGTCTGACAGACATCTTCACTTTCCCTAATTGTGGTCTCCAATGAAGAGCGGTGAGAGCCCTGGATCTTCCAGGTATGAGGCCACGGGGAGGAAAAACAAGCAAGGTAAAGAGAATTGCTTCACTGAAGAACAGTCGGGTGCAACACTTTCAGGCTATGTACCCACGTTGCAGAAATGCTGCGGAAATTTCTGCAACACTCCCGTACTCCCGTCGCATGCGTTTTTCCCACGGAAAACAAGCGTTTTGGAAGCGTTTTTCGCTTGCGGAATGCTTGCTCATTCCAAGCAATTAGCATCCAAGCATCGCTTGGAATGTGATAGGTTAGATGTTAAAATAATTTAAAAAATATATATTTTGTTATTTTCACCTTCCGACGGCCCCTGATCTGCTCTGCGGTGCTCCCGGCATCTTCCGGTCCCAGTAATGCTTTGCGTGAAGGACCTGAAATGACGTCATTCGCGCAAAGCATTACTGGGATCGGAAGATGCCAGGAGCGTGGTGAGAGGCGGGAAGGACTCCGGGGGCCGCCTGAGGGTGAGTATATCACTATTTTTAATTTTTATTCTATTTTTTACAGGATTATGGTACCCAGAGCCAGGAGGACAGTCTCCTCTCCTCCATAGCCACATGCGGAAAGTAAGGGGATCAATGCAATCCTATGGGTGCGGAATCGCCGCGATTCTGCAAAAAGAATGAGCATGCTCTGGATTTTAACGCTATGCGATTCCGCAGCGGAAAAATCCGCAGCATTAGCGCCGCAACGCGGAATCCCATTCTTCTCCATTGCACCTTATTACCAGGTTTTCTGCATCAGCTTTTACAAGAACCTCAACCTCCTCTGTTCTAACATAGAGCGGTGCAGAAGGACCGTTAATCCAGAGATTCATGGCTGTCGCGTCACGAATCGTCATTGAACGAGTTTATGTTGTTGCATTTTTAGGGGTCTTCTAACTTTTCATTGGGTTTCAACAATTTTTAAATAAAGTCATATTGTATCACCAGTTATGAGCGGTCTGAAAATATCTCCAACGCCCCCGAGGAATTGGACCAAATCCATTGTCACGATTCAGAAATGGGTAAGAGCGTTGGACCCTCCTAATCCAGGATTGGGACAAGCGTCAATTAAAAAAAATATTTTGCAACATTTTTTGAAATTTTTGGCACCAGGGAGAAAATGTTGAGTGTTGTGTATATATCCGTCAGTGACACATCTGAAATCATCGGGTTTTCGAGATCTGAAGCGGTAACGTTGCTTACCTTTGCTAATAACTTGCTCTAACTAATAAGGTGTAGCCCACGTGATTTCCGAGACATTTTTACGCCCTCCTCCGTACTTTTAGATTAAACGTACCCGCGCTCGGCATGAGGAGCTCATAAACATGGAAAGATACAATAAATCGTTTCCTGACATTCGGCTGTTCCCCCATATACTCAGCGGCCTTTTTGGCTCCGAACTTTGTGGGTTTTCACCACATGGGGTTGATTAAAAGAGTGTAAGTAGGACAAATTTACAGCCTGTTTTATGTATTAGGGCCTCACGGAAAGGGCGTAATTTATACAAATGATGATAGAATGGCATTTATGAACGTATTTACCGAGGATTGAGAACGCTATTAAATTGGGAATATGACCTTCAGGAAGTCGCGGACAAATCAGGAAAGCTGCCATCTGCCTTATACCCAATACGCCTCCGTCGTCATGAATTACTTACTAATTTATCTATTCATTTTACTGTGTTCCATTTCCTAAAATAATGAAGGAACCTTTAGATTTTACGGATGAAAGCAATAGCAACCTATAATGTGGGGCCCCAAAAATAGTCACGACTAGTTGACAACTTCTCCCTGAAAAATGAAACTTCATAAACTTGAAGCATTTTGTGTATTTGGAATATTGACATTCAGCAATTACAGCAAACTTTCGCGTCAGGTCCTTAAAGTATCATACTATTATTCCAGAATTCAGCAGCAAAAATGGAAAAATATTCCTATTCTTCATCCAGATTGTTACTCTCCTGTCCTGGCTCCCTCTGCTTCCTCCTTCCTCAGCAGTCAGCTCCCTCTAGGCCGGTATACGTCATATTACTAAGATGTCATCATCTAAGTCCTTCTATGACCGGCTCTGGTGGCTGTGCGCTGCCAGAGTATTGTGGCAGCAAGTACTCGGTGCAACAATGTGCTTCCAGTAGGCTAGTCACATGTTCTACTCAGATCTGCTACAGCACAGTCCCTGATGTTCTACTCAGCTCTGCTGTTCCCTAGTGCTAGACCCACATCTAGATCTCCTACAAGGTGCCTGATTGTCTGCTGTACGTGTGCCCTAAGCACACATCCAGATCTGCTACAAAAAGGAACTTGATTTTACTCTCAGCTCTGCTGCTCAAGTGTGCTACCTGCACATACAGATCTGCTGCAACACAGCAACCAATTGTCTCCTCAGCTTTGCTGTTCCTGAGGGCTATGCGTGCATCCAGTTCTGCTACAGCAAGATGCTTAATTGTCTTGAGTGCTATACTCACACTCAACTCTGCTGCATCAAGTTGCCTGACTACTCATCACTATTGTTTTAAGATTCTGTTTGCACACTCAGCTCTGCTGCATCGAGCACTTCATGCACCACTGATCCATGTGCTGTCCTGCATATTGAGCTGCATTGGTCCTCATTGTCCCATGTGTCATATACCAAGTCCAGTTCTGCAGTATGAATGCCTCAGGTCCCTGCTGCTCCCCGGACCTACAGTTTAGAGAATCCCGCACCCCAGACGCGTCACATACTAGAACACTAGCTGCCCTCACCGATGATCGGACAATTTCAGAAGGAAAAAGCTATAGGGAAGTTCTCAGCTTTTACAAGACTGAAAAACTGATTCCTAAACCAAAAGTCAAGAAGACGAGCGAGTGATAGAAAGACATTGAGGAACAGTAAGAAGGATCTTGGAGATGTAGGAATCCATTATCAGGTCGTTTGGACCTGACTAAGACCGTAGGGCGTGACGCGAATATTTGCATGAAGGAATTTTTGGAGACGACTTAAAAGAATAAAAAGAATAACACAGAATTATGTTAAGAATTTACTACATCCATTTACTATCTTATGAGTCAGAATCCTGGCTCCATCTGCCCTAAAAAAACTGTCCCCGACGTCTTGCACTTCGTTCATTAAAGTGGATTTCCTGGACTTTCATATTCGTGATTTGTGATGATCGGATCGTTAAAAGTCAAATTCGGCAGATTTTCTCGAATTTAGACAGGAAACGTGATCCGTATGAAATGTATTCACTGTGAGTAGGATGTGTCTCCTGTGAAAAGTGAATAATACATCTCCGCTCACTTGTGTCCCTACCAGGTCATCCCCGCGCGTCCCTCAAGCCTGGGACTTGAGGCAGCGAGACAGGTGAGTTTTAATTAAGGTATTCATTCTTTTCATCCCATTTCCAGGCATCTACAAGTCAGAGAAATGGCGTCCGGCCACTAGCCGCCTCGCTCATCTCCGCTCTTGATCTGTGAAAAAGACTTGGGTATACTAATAGATCACAGACTAAATATGAGTCAACAGTGTGATGCAGCAGCAAAAAAGGCAAATGCAATTCTAGGATGTATTAACAGAAGCATACAGTCTAGATCACGTGAAGTCATTATTTCCCTCTACTCCTCTTTGGTCAGACCTCATCTGGAATATTGTGTCCAGTTTTGGGCACCACATTTTAAAAAAGACATCAACAAACTGGAGCAAGTTCAGAAAAGAGCGACCAGAATGGTGACCAGTCTGCAAACCCTGTCTTATGAGGAAAGGTTGCAGGATTTGGGAATGTTTAGTTTGCAAAAGAGAAGACTGAGAGGAGACTTAATAGCTGTCTACAAATATCTCAAGGGCTGTCACATTGTAGAAGGATCAACTTTATTCTCATTTGCACAAGGAAAGACTAGAAGCAATGGGATGAAACTGAATGGGAGGAGACACAGATTAGATATTAGAAAAAACTTTTTGACAGTTAGAGTGAGCAATGAGTGGAACAGGCTGCCACGAGAAGTGGTGAGTTCTCCTTCAATGGAAGTCTTCAAACAGAGGCTGGACAGACATCTGACTGGGATGATTTAGCGAATCCTGCTTTGAGCAGGGGGTTGGACCAGATGGCCCAGGAGGTCCCTTCCAACTCTACGATTCTATGATTCTATGTCCCTATGCATGAAAGTGAATGGTAGGGAGCACGCAGTACCATTCACGACCACTACACAATGCACGGCGCTGTGGCCTCTTTGAACGGATGATGATTATGCAAATTGTCTCTTCAGAGAGGAAGAGGACTAGAACTCTAGCGCCACCTATTGGAGGTAGCAATCCTAAAAGTCAATGTCGACCCTTTAACGAGCCTAGTTACATGACTTAGGATAAAAGCCAAGCCAGAATCTCAATTTGCAGACACTGTGTTTCGGGATACTGCCCCTCGTCAGTGCAAAGTGTGAGATGTGGTTTGGCTGTGAGAGAGGCGTCTGACCGATATCCAAGAAGTATCATTTCTCCTTGCGGAGATTGACATGCTTAGCATGTCATTCTCCGCAAGGAGAAACGATACTTCTTGGATAACGGATGATGAAAAATGTGATATTGATGACCAATCCTAAACTCTATAGGATCCTAGTGTAGAGGATTACTAACGTCCTGCCCAATAAATCACACACTTTGTAATTACAGCGAGAAGGCAATGTGATAACGATCACCGGGAATATTGATTGGGTTTTACTCTTAATAATCCTCTAAATCCATACATTCTGTGATTCCTCACTGCGGACGATGACTATCGACTTCCTTCCCATGTCAGTAAATGATACAGAAGTCACTGTGCAGATTGGAGTCTAAACTACAAGAATTACGACCTCATTTATATAAACCCATCAGAAACCATTAGAGCGATCAATTAATGTTTGCGGAATGAATGATACAATTTATGAGCAAATAGCGATCAATAAGAAGCAGGCCTCGATTCATCAGTCCGGCGGAAGATGCACCATAGTCCTTACGACGGTCACATCTGTAAATGGATTATTACTGAACTCCTTTACATTGAAGAAAAAAATTACTTCTGTAAAAATCAATACAACTGAAAGCTTCTGACAAAAATGCAAAAAAACAAAATAAAAAAAAAAGAAAGTCGTGGATTTTAAAGTGGATTTTGTAATGAAATACCTGCAGCAATTTCATTGTACAGGGAGAATGGTGACACCAGTGAGGTGGGAAGTAGCTAACTGCTCATCCTACCCAGATAACGCATGGAAAATGTAACACAAACTAATGAAGCAATTTTATTGAATGCCCTTGTAGTAGTAACAGAAGTAAACGAAGAAGTAGCGAACGTCTTCTCCTGTTTATATTTTTGCAAATATCATCACTATCTGTCTGGGACAAAACTGAACAAAAAGAAAGGTGCTACATGGGACACTTAGTATAAACTAATGTAGCAAGCTTTAGTGTCTACTCTAATATTAGGAACATAAGAGAGGGAGGAAGTAGCTAACTTCTTTTCCGACTTAGATTTTACCAATTATTATTGGCTGCCGGGAACATTGCTGCATACAATGGAAGGCACTGGATTTATAACACAATCTAACCTAGCAGTTGTATTGCATACCCTGGTATTGGGAATATAATGGAGGGAGGAAGTAGCTAACTTCTTCTCCTACCTACATTATAGCAAATCACAGTGAAACTGTTGTTTGTAAACCAGGTATTGGTACTTTTGGTAGTGTGGACAGGGGCCAAGTCCTGCTGGAGAATGACATTTCCATCTGTAAGGAGATACACCGGACAGCGGGTACCTGCATGCCGGGTCCGGAACTAGAAAGGCTGCATCCTTTGTTCCCGAGGGGAAGCGTGAGTGGGGAGGACCTTCCCCTGCTGTCTGGGGGAAGCCTGAGCAAGGAGGACCTTCCTGGGAATGGAGAAGGGCGGGGAGAGCCAGAAAAGGGCACGCAGCAGCAGAGGCATAAAAGGAAAAAGGACGCGAAGCGCAGCAGTCTGCTGCCGGCGGGGAGCACCGCAGAGAGCAGCGCGCAGAGCGGTGAGCAGCGCGCTCTGCTTCCCCCACCAGAGAGTAACGGTGTGGCGACGGGCTGTATAGAAGGAGCCCTCGTCACCTGCAGAGGAGCCATGCCAGCAGGGCGGAGCCGTGCCAGGAGAGCGGAACAGAGCAGAGCCATGCAGAGCCATGTAAGCAGAGCAGAGCCGTGCAGAGCCATGTAAGCAGAGCAGAGCTAAGCCGAGTGCCGTACCCGGCGTGATAGTGAGTACCGCACATGCTCTTCCCAAGAGTGACCGCATACTTGACAGACCTCACTGAGACGTCACGTGCCACTGTTGTCGGTGCCACCATTGGAACCCCAAGGAGCTGCACCCAAGAAGACTACAGACTGATAAGATTCACCTCTTTATTACTGAACTTTGGTTCGTCCCTGACCTACTCTGCCCCTCTCCCAGTTCTGCCCCCATTCCTTACCATCACCCTACAATCCCTCACTCCCTGCGTGGAGTACATTCCCCTGTAAATAAACCTGTTAACCCTTGCTCTGCCTGTGTCCCGTCACTGCATCCCGCGTTCCTGCTCGTACTCATAAACACATGTCCATAAAGCTTGTCGGCAGAGGGAAGCATGAAGAGCTCTAACATGTCCTGGTAGACGGCGGCGCTGACTTTGGTCTTGATAAAGCACAGTGGACCTACACCAGCAGATGACATGGCGCCCCAAACCATCACTGATGGTGGAGACTTCACACCAGACCTCCAGCAGCTTGGATTGTGGCCTCTCCACTCTTCCTCCAGACTCCGGGACCGCGATTTCCAAGGTCTGGTGTGAAGTTTCCACAAGTGACATTAAATTCGAGGAGAATAAATTTTCTGTGAATCAAATTTTTTGGGGAAAATTCTGCACAAAAAGGAGAATTATTATTCTGCCTGATCCGCTCCTCTCTAAGGATGATGATTCATCTCACATAAAGTTCAAAGTTAAAAAATAAAGCAGGTCCTGTTGCTGTTTTTTTTTTTAGGTTGGATAAATCTAATTTTTCTGGCTAAAAAAAGTATTGCAGACGGAACTAAGGCAAACGGACGGCATCTTGTGACACTTCAGATCCCGTTCAAAAGAATGGATCCTATATTGGATCATTTTATTTGCATTTTTAAGGATCCCAAAATGGATCCAGAAATGAAATGAACTACTGGATGAAGAGACAGAGTTTTGGATTTCTGGGGAAAGGCAGGATGCACAGGTTCTAGAACAGCTGCTGAAACCCGTGTAAAAAGAGGAGAACGTGCGTCATAGGTCTCCATGGGTTAAGGATAGCATACGGGGGCACGACGCTTCCTTCTTTCCAACATATGAGTCTGATGAGTCATGCAATTAAATAAGCAGTGGAATTTTTTTGCCTAACTGGGCAATTTTGAGGAATCTTAGGAAAGCTGGATGACATCCCCCAGAAACCATATTGAGGTGAAAATGCTGCAAATTTGCCTTATGAATACAAGGCGAGCGGTTATGTGTGGCAGTAATATTATACAGGGGGCCATGCTCTGTGCACATCTGGGGAAGGACGCTGAGCTGCAGTCACTTAGACTGAACAATGGCGTCCTCTAGTGGCAGAAAGATAAACTGCCTGTTTCCAGAGTAGAAAAATATTCAGAATTGAGAGTCCTCAGTGGTTGATACCTTTTAATGGCTAACTGAAAAGATTGCAACAAATTGCAGCATTCGAGACTCCTCAGGTCTCTTCATCAGGCTAGACTAATACAAAATCTGAAGAATCACATATTTATGCACAATACAGCCTAGAAAAAATGCAATAGATAAGGCCTGATTCACACGTACGTTTTTGATGTCAATTGCAATCCGCAAAAATGGCAGAAAACGGATCTGTCTCCGTTCTCACATCAGCGTGTGCCACCGGAACGTTGTTTTGACGGATCCGGCGAAAGCTGAAATTTAAAGAAACCGCTGCCTGGAAAAAAGGAGAGAGAGAAAGAGAGAGAGAGAATTTTTTTTTACGATCCCGGAACGGCATTACTGGGTTAAAAATGATCCCGGAGCAAAGCTTCTGGGCATGCGCACATGAAAATAGCAGACCGTCAAGAAGAAAAAACGTTGCAGTGTCCGTCTCATCCGCCCGGGAGCCAGAAAAATTTTGGCGGATCCGTCAAAAAACGGGGGTGACGGACAACTGTCAGTCAAAATCCGCCAATAATGTAAGTCTATGGGGGAAAAAAACGGATCTGCCCTTTTTTTGGCAGATCCATTTTTTTCAAAAATTGGCGGATTATGACTGACGTGAAAAAACTGAAGTGTGAAAGAGGCCTTAGACAAGTGACGTGAAGCGGAATAGTCATTGTGGGAGAGAGATAAGCATAAATATTGGACCGGTTCATAGATAAGGAGTCTGGATGTTTTATTGTCCTCTGATTGGGGTCTCCTAATGTGTTGTGATGCCCCTACAAGGTCTTAGGAGCAAATTCCTTAATTGATGTAAAAAGACATAAATCCATGTGACACATTCATTCCAGCATTGAGAGTGTCAAAGGTCATTATGAGCCTGAACTCCCAAACTCTTCTCTCTCTCTGGGAAGTGAAGTTACTTTTCAATACCAGTAATTTCATGTCCATGGTGCTGTGATCAGGGATACAAAAATGTTATGCCACAGGTAGAAGCATTCATTTTTCTCTTATTGTGTGACGTTTTCTTGTGGACTTTGCGACTGATAAATGAGGATTCATAGCGTTAAATGTGATGCCGGTTATAATTAATGTTATTAGTGGGAATATGTAAATGAGAAAAAAAAATCAGTCATTTGTTTAAAAAAAGAAAAGTAACCGACCCAGATTTATGTAATAATTTAGATTTTCTTGTGAACTGCGCTGGTAAAATGCTGCAAATAATAGAAACAATCAGTTATGGCGTTTTTGCTATGTTTATCTTAAAAACTCTCAAAAATGTCACAAGTCATAACATTGCCCTGGGCAGAAGAGTTTTATGGAAGCATTTGCCAAATTTATCAAACAGCGTGCAACACTTTAATAAACTGACTGCAAAAAGCAGCGAAGTGCGGCCTCCAGGAAAACAGACCTCCCCGACTCCCCGGGACGTTCTCCTCTTTGGCCTTATGGACTTAACAATAGGATCAGTATTTTCCTTAGGATTTGGCGATGGTGACGTTATGGTTGGAGGCTCGTAGAATACAATGTAACAATGTGTCCACGGCGATGATCTGTTCTCAAGGTTACATTTACACCAGTGTTCTAGAAAAGTATTGTCCAGAAAAATGGACACATTCTCATCAGTGTCGTCATCCGCACGGCGTCAGGTTCTATACATCAGCAGCGAGTTAAAGACTGAATGCAGCTCTCCAGGGTAATATCTGCAGTGTAGCCATAAAAATCAGATGTAAAACAGATGATCCCATTTTTTGCACCCATAGGCTTGAATAGGCGAGTCACATCCAAAATATGGAAGTGTATAAAGTGCGCTGCGATTATTTTCACTGTGAAAAAAATGTAAACTGCCCTGTTGTGTAACATTGGTCTGTGTGATGTCATTTATACCACGACCAGCAGTGCGACCAAAAATACAGTGAACACAGCCAAAGGAGAAGTCAGGTGCAAGTGATATTCTGACTATGACACCTGGAGACAATAAGCAAGGAGACCCAATGCTGCAAGATAATAAATCCACCTGGAAACAATAAGCAAGGAGACCCAATGCTGCAAGATAATAAATCCACCTGGAAACAATAAGCAAGGAGACCCAATGCTGCAAGATAATAAATCCACCTGGAAACAATAAGCAAGAAGACCCAATGCTGCAAGATAATAAATCCACCTGGAAACAATAAGCAAGAAGATCCAATGCTGCAAGATAATAAATCCACCTGGAAACAATAAGCAAGGAGACCCAATGCTGCAAGATAATAAATCCACCTGGAAACAATAAGCAAGGAGACCCAATGCTGCAAGATAATAAATTCACCTGGGAACAATAGGTAAGAAGTCCTTGTGCTGCACTAAAACGGATCCGCCCAGAAACAATAGGAAAGCCCCAATGCTGCACTATAATGAATCCACCTGGAAACAGTAAGCAGGAAGCCCCCATGCTGCTCTGGAATAGGCTGCCGTCCAGCTGTGGGTGCCCACCCCCAGGTCTCCTGTCTCCTGAGCAAAGTGGTTGAAAATGACCATGTGATGGTCGAAACGTTGTATTTATTGATGGCAGAATAAAGCTTTGGACACCTTTTTCACCCGGACTGGATGCTGCTCTTTTTTACTTTTCTGTGGATTCTCTGTCCAATTGGGTCTGGGACACGGAGCGTGCATCCGTTTAATCCTGGACGTGCTGTCGGCTGCTTCTCCTGAGCAAAGTGGTGTCATGGGTTCTTGGATTGTCGCCATCATCCCACTGCAGAGAAGCCATGAGACCATGTAGCAAGGAGGCACGGGGTGGTAGTCAGGGCCGAGACCAGTAAACAACAGTCAGTGAGCGCCATGGCCCCTTGCACATGTAAAGACAAGTGAAGGCCCAGTCCTGCAGTACAGTCCTTCAGCTCACAGTCACTCAGGTTGCAGGGGATGAGCACTCAGGAACCACCATAAGCCACAACTCTGTTCCAAGGAAAAACTTTACTGCAAACCACACAATGCTTCCTGCTCTGTCCCTGCAACTTCTGGAGACGGCTCAGTCAGCATCCATGGCTCCCAACAGTCCTTCTGGAGACGTCCCACAGCACCAGGGCCCGTCCACACTGCCCGACAGTCCGTGGACGCTTGGCCCACAAAGTGCAAATGAAGAAACTTTCCGTTGGTCCTGGTGCCTGACTCCCAGGGTCTGGAGATTTGCAGTCTTCCAGGGGTCCCCGGGGTCTCTCCTTTTTCCCTGAATGTTGACAATAGTTAGTTTTATGTATTATTAGAAGAGTCACTCACATCTGCTGCCGGCCAACACACAACCATTGCAACTCCGCACCGACCATGTGCCATTCATATGACCGGTGGTCTTCCTATGTGCGTCTTCCTCTGTGTCCCCTCAGACTCCACGGACCTGGCTGTCACTGCTTCCTTTCCACTCCTTCTAGCCCTGCCCTGTGTATTACTGCAGCAGCGCTGGACCGGGCTCAGTTATGGATGAAAGTGTTGGAGCAAATAATCTTGGCTCTGCTACATAGATACTTAGTATAAGGCCGAGTTACACTTGTGAGTGTGTAGGAGAGAGAGCCCCAGAATAAGGACCCGCTGTGTAACCGGGCCGGAACTACGGGGGCTGTCACTATGTTCCTGGGGGAAATAGTTACAAGCCGGGATCAACATTCATTCAGGAAACGTGGGGGCCGGACAAAGGAAAGGGGCGGGGTGACTATTAAACGAGTGCTAGAGACGAGCAGAGGGGACTCGGCGATGAGAGACAGGAAGGAAGAGTCTCAGTGGCGTTGGAGAGCAAGAGCGAGTCAAGCGTGTTCCCGACAGAAAGGACGGGGGGCTCACCTGACCAGGAGAGAGGATGGTGCCGAGCAGCACGAGGAGGAGAGACACCAAGACTCGCGGCCGCCACTGCCCCGCTTCATACCGCGGCTGCAGCCTGTACGCCGAGATCCGCGGCCACCACTGCCCCGCTCCACACCGCGGCTGCAGCCTGTACGCCCAGACCCGCGGCCGCCACTGCCCCGCTCCACACCGCGGCTGCAGCCTGTACGCCCAGACCCGCGGCCACCACTGCCCCGCTCCACACCGCGGCTGCAGCCTGTATGCCGAAATCCGCGGCCGCCACTGCCCCGCTCCACACCGCGGCTGCAGCCTGTATGCCGAGATCCGCGGCCACCACTGCCCCGCTCCACACCGCGGCTGCAGCCTGTACGCCGAGATCCGCGGCCACCACTGCCCCGCTCCACACCGCGGCTGCAGCCTGTATGCCGAAATCCGCGGCCGCCACTGCCCCGCTCCACACCGCGGCTGCAGCCTGTACGCCGAGATCCGCGGCCACCACTGCCCCGCTCCACACCGCGGCTGCGGCCTATACGCCCAGACCCGCGGCCGCCACTGCCCCGCTCCATACCGCGGCTGCAGCCTGTATGCCGAGATCCGCGGCCGCCACTGCCCCGCTCCATACCGCGGCTGCAGCCTGTACGCCCAGACCCGCGGCCGCCACTGCCCCGCTCCATACCGCCGCTGCGACCTGTACACCGAGATCCGCGGCCACCACTACCCCGCTCCATACTGCGGCTGCGGCCTGTACGCCCAGACCCGCAGCCGCCACTGCCCCGCTCCATACCGCCGCTGCGGCCTGTACACCGAGATCCGCGGCCGCCACTGCCCCGCTCCATACTGCGGCTGCGGCCTGTACGCCCAGACCCGCAGCCGCCACTGCCCCGCTCCATACCGCGGCTGCAGCCTGTACGCCCAGACCCGCGGCCACCACTGCCCCGCTCCATACCGCCGCTGCGGCCTGTACACCGAGATCCGCGGCCGCCACTGCCCCGCTCCATACTGCGGCTGCGGCCTGTACGCCCAGACCCGCAGCCGCCACTGCCCCGCTCCATACCGCGGCTGCAGCCTGTACGCTCAGACCCGCGGCCACCACTGCCCCGCTCCATACCGCCGCTGCGGCCTGTACACCGAGATCCGCGGCCACCACTGCCCCGCTCCATACCGCCGCTGCGGCCTGTACACCGAGATCCGCGGCCGCCACTGCCCCGCTCCATACCGCCGCTGCGGCCTGTACGCCCAGACCCGCGGCCACCACTGCCCCGCTCCATACCGCCGCTGCGGCCTGTACACCGAGATCCGCGGCCGCCACTGCCCCGCTCCATACCGCCGCTGCGGCCTGTACGCCCAGACCCGCGGCCACCACTACCCCGCTCCATACTGCGGCTGGTACACCGAGATCCGCGGCCACCACTACCCCGCTCCATACTGCGGCTGCGGCCTGTACGCCCAGACCCGCAGCCGCCACTGCCCCGCTCCATACCGCCGCTGCGGCCTGTACACCGAGATCCGCGGCCGCCACTGCCCCGCTCCATACCGCCGCTGCGGCCTGTACACCGAGACCCGCGGCCACCACTGCCCCGCTCCATACCGCCGCTGCGGCCTGTACACCGAGATCCGCGGCCGCCACTGCCCCGCTCCATACCGCCGCTGCGGCCTGTACGCCCAGACCCGCGGCCACCACTACCCCGCTCCATACTGCGGCTGGTACACCGAGATCCGCGGCCACCACTACCCCGCTCCATACTGCGGCTGCGGCCTGTACGCCCAGACCCGCAGCCGCCACTGCCCCGCTCCATACAGATTGATAAGTGACAATTCGTTTTCGTTAATTATAGTCCAAGGACCCGTAGTCAGCCATATCGTGGCCACATAGCTATCGTCTCTCGCTGTACTGTTTGACATCGTGTTATTTGTGTCTGGCTTCCCTGCGTGGAAAAATTTTGTTAGCTTTACTGTTTATCCATATAATCCACATATACAACTTGAGTTTGCCCTGTCTCCGGCTCGTCACTGCATCTTGCGTACCTGCGAGTACCACAAGTGCAATGCGAGAAACTCGCACCTCAATACCTAGCACTGCCACCTGCACCCAGTACCACAGTGTGTGGCTGCATGTATTTCTATGCAGCTGAACACTCCAGACTTGAGTGCCGGTGGCAGTGCCAGGTTTTGAGGCACCTTAGACTCCACCAATCCTGCAACCTGGGGTCCTCTGTGTGAATGTGTAAGGAGATGGACATATTGCCCACATTCCCCCTTGAAGGATATGTAAATTGTTATAATGTGTAATGTCAATTGTGACTTGTGTTAGTAATGTTGATAAGGTGTGATGCTGGTCAGCAGGGAGAGCGAGAGTTAAAAGTTGGGACTAGCCCAGAGTGGGAGGGGCTCAGTTGAAGGGAATCTGACAGTTTCCTGTTAGTGAGGCAGATAGGGCTATAAGTGCAACAGAGAAAGGATGTAAGGTCCAATGTGAGCAGTGTCACATTCTGGGGTAACCCTAAAGAAAAAGGAGACAGAAGAGCAGAGATAGCGTGATCCAGAGCAATAACGAGGAAAAGTGACTGGGAGACAGAGTGATTTCCGGAGACGGGTCCTGGGAGAGGACGTCTAGCTGTCAGGTCCAGAGTTTATAACTCCTGAAGGTAAAAGGCCTGGACAGGATGGAGTGCACAAGACACGAAGAGTGTCCCTGGCGTAGGTCCCAGTGCGTCAGCATCAGAGAAGAGTAGTGCCGGCCATACTGGCCCAATAGCTTCCCAAGGGGAAAGAAGAAGCGGAAGCGCGGATTGAGCATAGGACGCTTGATAAGTTGAGCTGGGTTGTGGTATAGTAGAGAGGAATAGTGAAGACAGAGGACAAGTGTAAAGTGCAAGGAAGGAAACTGTGTGGAAAAAGCTCTGAGTTGTGAAGGAAGCGTCCATAGGACGGTGTATCCACTGCCCCTTGTAGATCTTCCCTACCAAGGTCCCGTTCAGTAAAGAGTTTATTTCTGTCTGGTTGTCTCCCTCATTGAACTGTCCGACACCTGGTCCTGCCCAACCAGCAACATCGGCTACACAGGCACAAGTCCACGTGCCCAGTCAGGAACCCCACCTTCATGTACCATGCTGGGGCTCAAGAGGCGAACACCTCGCCCACGGTGGCTGCCCTGCGCCACGTTATACTTGGTAGAGTCGGCACCATCAAACATCACATGTGGAAAAATGTGTATCTCCACTCCATTCAGGACGGGGGGGCTTCATTCTTAGAATCATTAGGAGTCCCACCTGTCAAATTTCCCAGTAGATAGGAGTTGTCCATCTGTCTACCTATGGGGACACTTTCTTTTACTTAAATGCATGTATTTGGGGCCAAAATGTTTGCAGTTATTTATTAAACATTTTGCACCATTTGGCTTTTTATAGAGTCTTCAACTTTCATGCGGTCCGTGGTCATCAATCAACTAAGAGACGCTCCGAAAAATAAAGATACTAGATCAGCAAATGCCTAACGAGCTCACTGACAGTTTTTCAGTTAACTCATTCTGCAGCCAGCAATAGACTGAGCAACACAGAAGCTATAAAAGGCAAACGGTGCAAAATTTTTAATGCAACCAAAGTACCTAAAACATTTTTTAAGCCCCAAATACATTCATTAAAAAAAAAAAAATAAATTGCCTTCCAAAAGGCGGACAATCCATGGAAAGAATCTGAGCAGCAGGATGGAATGGCACGTGATAAGCTCCTGGAGGGGCAATGAAACTGGAAAATGTACAGAAAGAAAAAAATGAGACTTTCCCGTCCCGCGACCGGCACTTTGGCTCCATGTTTCCTTCCATCCTATAATGGACAAACAGTGAAAACTACAAATTCTTCCATTTCCCGCCAGTATCTCGTCTTGCGCTAACATTTACTGGACATTAATGGCGCAGTAACACACGTTATCCCCTGCCGCTGCGTATTGTGACTTTTTTGTCGGCGTCAGAAAATGAAATGATGAAAGCGGCTCGGCGACATGACGGCCGAATGATACAATGTTACCGTGCTGACAAAATAGCAAAACTGTGTGACCTTTCCATAATGTATTCCACGCTGGATACGGACAGATCGGCATGAAATCCATTCTCTGTGCGCGTTACACCCGCCGCTCTGCTTTCCTCCTCTTTACTGTATATGTGCGAGGGTTTGGCAAATAAAAGGCCCAGAGATTAAAAAAAAAGTGAATATTTGTAAATGTAGATACTTAGCCGTCTATAGTTCAGCAATGTTCTCTTTATAGAATATTTCCAACACACGAGAAAGAAGGAATCGGACAAAACCGATTACACGCCCGTCGCCATAAAGGGCACAAACATCTCATACACCGACGTCAGCAAATGGCAGATTAGCGGAGCCCGACGGAGCGAGAGTGGGTGCAGGACATGGGCAGTCCTGGGGATGGAGCGGTGCACGGCGTATACTCCGCCAGTCCAGAGCCCCCCACATCGTAGATTCAGGTTATTAGTGACATTTCCAAACTTTCTGCTGATTGCAATAAACCAACGAAACAGGAACAAAGGAAACTAATATAACAAGTGGCTCTTCCAAATTCAGCACAAAGTGCCACTTTTACTGATCGTCCACCCCTTCCTGACCAGCCTTGTTACTACGTAGTACAACCCCTCTGGCTGTTATAACCTGTTGCAGCTGCCACCAGAGGCAGGTGATCAAGAAGGGCTCTATTAAATGCTAAAGATGTGGGTCGTGAATTGGTGAAAATTCAGTAAAAGTGGCATTAGGTGCTGAACTGAGATGTGTTGTGAAGGATGGGCACAGTATGAGGGAGTGTCTTAAGGTACATGGGGGCTGCGGACCCTCCTGGACATTTTCAGTTACGGAGTCCTGTATGGTATGCAAATTAGCTATGGAGTGAGCAAAGAGCCTGAGCAGCGGCCTGCAGCCGAGCTGCGGAAACTTCCAGAAGTGTTTGCTGCACCAGGTTACAGAGGGGACATCGCCTCTGCGACTGCCCTGGGTGTAAGAGACCGGCTGCCTGTAAATGGAGATGACAGAGAGTATCCCTGTGAGAGGAGCTGGGAGCTGGGGAAGGAAAGTGAATGCTGCCTGAGGAAGCCGGAACAGTCCAGGGGAGCGGAGCTGAGAGTAAGTGCATGACAGTTAATATTGGCCTAGCCACAGCCAGGTGAGTACTAGCCAGTCACATAAGAGGACTGAGAGTACAGCACCGGAGCAAGCCATATACCGGAAACACCCCACAAGGCCTGCCATATACCGGAAACACCCCACAAGGCCTGCCGTATACTGGTAACACCCCACAAGGCCTGCCGTATACCGGCAACACCCCACAAGACCTGCCGTATACCGGCAACACCCCACAAGGCCTGCCGTATACCGGCAACACCCCACAAGGCCTGCCGTATACCGGAAACACCCCACAAGACTAGTCATATACCGGAAACAACCCACAAGACCTGCCGTATTCCTGCAACAGCCCACAAGACCTGATGTATACCGAGAACGCCCCACAAGGCCTGCCATATACCGGAAACACCCCACAAGGCCTGCCGAATACTGGAAACACCACACAAGGCCTGCCGTATACCGGAAACACCCCACAAGGCCTGCCGAATACCGGAAACACCCCACAAGGCCTGGCGTATACCGGTAACACCCCACAAGACCTGCCGTATACCGGCAACACCCCACAAGACCTGCCGTATACCGGAAACACCCCACAAGACAAGTCATATACCGGAAACAACCCACAAGACCTGCCGGATTCTGGCAACAGCCCACAAGACCTGATGTATACCGAGAACACCCCACAAGGCCTGCCGTATACCGGCAACACCCCACAAGACCTGCCGTATACCGGCAACACCCCACAAGACCTGCCGTATACCGGCAACACCCCACAAGACCTGCTGTATACCGGAAACACCCCACAAGACTAGTCATATACCAGAAACAACACACAAGACCTGCCGTATTCCGGCAACACCCCACAAGACCTGCCGTATACAGAGAACACCCCACTAGACCTGCCGTATACCAGGAACACCCCACAAGGCCTGCCATATACCAGGAAAACCCCACAAGGCCTGCCATATACCGGGAGCACCCCACAAGACCTGCTGTATAACAGAAACACCCCAAAAGACCTGCCGTATACCGGGAACACTCCACAAGGCCTGCCGTATACAGGAAACACTCCACAAGGCTGGATGTACACAGGAAACACCCCACAAGGCTGGCCGTATAATGGAAACACCCCACATGACTTGCCATATACAGGGAACACCCCACAAGGCCTGCCGTATACCGACAACACCCCACAAGACCTGCCATATACCAGGAACACCCCACAAGGCCTGCCGTATACCGGAAACACCCCACAAGGCCTGCCGTATACCGGAAACACCCCACAAGACCTGCTGTATTCCGGCAACAGCCCACAAGACCTGCCATATACAGAGAACACCCCACTAGACCTGCCGTATACCAGGAACACCCCACAAGGCCTGCCATATACCAGGAAAACCCCACAAGGCCTGCCATATACCAGGAACACCCCACATGGCCTGCTGTATAACAGAAACACCCCACAAGACCTGCCGTTTACCGGGAACACCCCACAAGGCCTGCCGTATACAGGAAACACTCCACAAGGCTGGATGTACACAGGAAACACCCCACAAGGCTGGCCGTATAATGGAAACACCCCACAAGACTTGCCATATACCGGGAACACCCCACAAGGTCTGCCGTATACCGGCAGCACCCCACAAGACCTGCTGTATACCAGGAACACCCCACAAGGCCTGCGGTATGCCGGAAACACCCCACAAGGCCTGCTGTTATGATTGAGTCACCGTAGGAGGCAGACACAAAAAAAGAAGCTACGTCCAGAAAACCAGAGAAGTTGGCAACTATCAGATTGCAGACCCCTGAACCTATCAACACAGCTAGCAGTAGCCGTGGGGGGTTCCTACGGTGCCCTAGACCCCTCAATCACAGCCGGAGAGCTAAATAGCCTAAAGACAGAAAAGGAAATCTAAACTGCCCCAGAGCAGACCCCAAAGTAAAAGACAGCCCCCAACATATAATGACGGTGAAGCAAGATGAAAAAACACTCACACAGATAGAAAGATAGGCTGAGCAAACGATGGGGCCCAAGCTAACTAAACAGAACAGGAAAGGAAGGTTGCTGTCTGCAATCTGCCAAAACCCTATCAAAAACATAACCCAACAAGCTGATATGGAAAAAGACCCTGAAGCAGCTAGGCTTCAAAAACTAAATCAGCACTCAGGTATTTTCAGAAGACAGAGCTAAAGGAATTCAGCTCACCCCAGCAGGGAATGGCAGAAATCCAGAAAAACAAAGCAAAACAAAGTCAAAGCACAAATGCAAAAAGCCGAGCAGAAAACTTAGCTTTAGAAGAGCAGGAATTCAGACTGGTCTCCAAGGATCCCACAGAGAAGTCACCCGCAAGGCAGAAGGGTGTCGGCGGCCTTATATCCAGTCAGTAACTCCACTCAGCCAGTCATCATCATTAGGCTCAGGTGTTTGATAATCAGGCTCACTACCTTTCTTTACCAGAAGAGGGAGTTCATCGGGCCTTAGTAGTGAAGGGGAAAATGAACTCACAACAGTACCTCCCCCTTGAGGAGGGGTCACCGAACCCTCATCCATGCCACCAGGGCGATCCGGGTGAGCCCGATGAAAGGCACGCACCAATCTTTTGGCATGAATATCAGAGGCAGAGACACAGGAATTATCCTCCTGACCATAACCCTTCCACTTAACCAAATACTGGAGTCTTCGTCTAGCCAGACGGGAATCCAGTACTTTCTCTACCTCATATTCCATGTTACCTTCAACCAATACAGGGTCTGGAGGTGCCACCCCCGGAACAACAGGTTCAACAAACCTCTTCAACAAAGATTTATGGAACACATTATGGATTTTAAATGTGACAGGAAGAGCCAAACGAAAAGAGACCGGATTAATAATCTCCAAAATCTTGTAAGGTCCAATAAATCTAGGCTTAAACTTAGGAGAAGCCACCTTCATAGCAATATTTTTTGATGATAACCACACCATATCACCAATCTTAAACTGGGGACCAATGGTCCTATGTCGGTTGGAAAACCGCTGGGCCTTTTCCTGGGAGAGAGATAACTTATCCACCACTTGGTCCCAGATCTGGTGCATTCTCTCCACCACAGTGTCAACACCTGGGCAGGCAGAGGGCTCCACCTGCCCTGAAGAGAATCGAGGATGAAACCCAAAGTTACAAAAAAAAGGTGACATCAAAGTGGCAGAACTAGCTCTATTATTTAAAGCAAATTCGGCCAAGGGCAAAAATGAAACCCAATCATCCTGATCAGCAGAAATAAAACATCTCAAATATGACTCCAAGGTCTGGTTTGTTCTCTCTGTCTGCACATTGGTCTGAGGGTGAAAAGCAGAGGAGAAGGACAACTGAATTCCCAGCTTGGAACAGAAAGTTCTCCAAAATCTAGACACAAACTGAACTCCTCTGTCAGATACAATGTTCTCAGGAATCCCGTGCAAGCGAACCACCTGTTGCAAAAACAGGGGCACCAACTCAGAGGAAGACGGCAACTTAGGGAGTGGTACAAGATGAACCAGCTTAGAGAACCTATCACAAATCACCCAAATAACAGTCATCCTTTGAGAGACAGGCATATCAGAGATGAAATCCATTGAAATATGGGTCCATGGCCTCTTGGGGACAGGCAAAGGCATCAACAACCCACTAGAGCGAGAACACGATTTAGACCGGGAGCACGTCCCACAGGACTGCACAAAATTCCTGACATCACGAGACAAGGAGGGCCACCAAAAAGACCGACTCACCAGATCTCTAGTACCAAAAATACCTGGATGACCAGCCAAAGCAGAGCAATGAACTTCAGACATCACTCTCTTCTTCCACTGGTCAGGAACATACAACTGTCCACTGGGACAACGCTCAGGTTTGTCCTCCTGGAACTCTTCCAGATCACGTCTCAAATCGGGCGAGATGGCAGAAAGAACTACCCCTTCGCCTAAGATGGTAGCAGGCTTGGTCACCACAGGAGAATCAGCAAAGATGCTCCTAGAGAGGGCGTCTGCCTTGACATTCTTAGTTCCAGGAAGAAAAGAAACCACAAAATCAAAACGTGTAAAAAACAAGGCCCACCTAGCCTGTCTAGGGTTCAAGTGCTTAGCCGACTCTAGGTAAATCAAATTCTTGTGGTCAGTGAGGACCACGACTTGATGCTTAGCTCCCTCCAACCAATGTCTCCACTACTCAAATGCCCATTTCATGGCCAACAGTTCCCGATTCCCCACATCATAGTTACGTTCAGATGGAGAGAACTTTCGGGAAAAGAAAGCACAGGGATTCATTTTAGATGTTACAGGATCCTTTTGGGACAAAACAGCTCCTGCACCAATCTCAGAAGCATCCACCTCTACCTGGAACGGAAGTGAGACATCAGGTTGCCGCAAAACCGGGGCGGAGGTGAATCTTCGCTTCAGCTCCTGAAAGGAAGAAACAGCATCCGGAGACCAATTTAACACATCAGCACCCTTCTTAGTCAAATCAGTCAATGGCTTGGCAAAACTAGAAAATTTTGTTATAAATTTCCGATAAAAATTAGCAAAACCCAAAAACTTCTGGAGGGCCTTCAAAGAAGTGGGCTGAACCCAATCGTAAATGGCCTGTACCTTGGCCGGGTCCATTTCAATAGTTGACGGGGACAAAATAAATCCCAAAAATGAAATCCTCTGTACTCCAAAAAGGCATTTAGATCCTTTGACATACAGGGAATTCTCCCTCAAGATCCGGAAAACAGTCCGAATATGTTCCACATGAGAATCCCAATCCTTGGAGAAGATCAAAATATCATCCAGATAGATAATCAAAAATTTATCGACAAAATCTCAGAAAATATCATTCATGAAGCACTGGAAGACAGAAGGGGCATTAGTGAGCCCAAAAGGCATCACCAGGTACTCAAAATGTCCCTCCGGAGTATTAAACGCCGTCTTCCATTCATCCCCATGCTTAATGCGAATAAGATTATACGCCCCCCTGAGGTCAAGCTTGGTAAACCAGCAAGCACCTTTAACTCTGGAAAATAGATCCGAAATCAGGGGTAACGGATACTGATATTTAACAGTAATTTTGTTGAGGGCACGATAATCAATACAAGGTCTTAATGATCCATCCTTTTTGGCTACAAAAAAAAAAACGGCACCTAAGGGTGACGAGGATGGTCTAATGTGACCCTTCTCCAACGCCTCCTTAATATAGGATCGCATAGCCTCGTGCTCGGGTACAGATAAATTGAAGAGCCGACCCTTGGGAAATTTACACCCCGGGCTCAGTTCAATTGCACAGTCATAACTCCTATGAGGAGGCAAAGATGCAGACTCATTCTCACTAAATACATCATAAAAGTCCGCCAAATAATCAGGAACATCATGCGAATGAGGAGAGGTGGAAAACACCGGAGCCTCACTAAAGGCACACCGACAACCCCAACTCACCACAGACACAGATTTCCAATACAAAACTGGATTATGAATTTGTAACCAGGGAAACCCCAGAACAATAGTATCATGCAGATTATGCAACACCAAAAATCTGCAATTTTCTTGATGGTCTGGGGCGACCCGTATTACCACCTGGGTCCAAAACTGAGGTTTATTTTTAGCCAAAGGAGTAGCATCAATCCCCCTCAAAAGGATAGGCGTCTGCAGAGGTGTCATCGGAAATCCACAACGTTTAGCAAAATCCAAGTCCATTAGGTTTAAAGCTGCTCCCGAATCCACAAAAGCCTTGGCGGAAAATGTGGACAGGGAGCAGATCAGAGTAATAGCCAGAAGAAACTTAGGTTGAACACCACCAACAGAAAACGTGTGTGCAAAGCGTTTCTCTCGTTTAGGACAGACAGAAATAATATGCGAGGCATCTCCACAGAAAAAACACAACTTATTACGCCTTCTGAACTCCTGACGCTGCTCTCTGGACAAAACTCTATCACACTGCATAGGTTCAGTCATTTGTTCAACAGGTGGCAACACCTCTCGTGCAGTTTTGCGTTCGCGCAAACGCCGATCAACCTGAATAGCTAATGACATAAAATCGTCAAGACCAGAGGGAACAGGAAATCCCACCATAGTATCTTTTACGGCTTCTGTCAACCCCTTCCGAAAGAGAGCAGCCAAGGCATTATCATTCCAGGTAGTAAGTACTGCCCACTTTCGGAATTTTTGACAGTACAATTCTGCAGAATCTTGAACCTGGTTCAATGCCAGCAAGGTCTTTTCAGCCTGATCAATGGCATTAGGTTCGTCATACAACAACCCCAAGGCTTGAAAAAATGCGCTCACATTAGTCAGAATAGGATCATCTGGTTTCAAAGAAAACGCCCAATCCTGGGGATCGCCGCGCAGCAAAGAGATGACAATTTTAACCTGCTGCGCGGAGTTCCCCGACGAGTTAGGCTTCAAGGCAAAAAATAATTTACAATTATTTTTGAAATTCAAAAATTTAGACCGATCCCCAAAAAATACATCAGGTGTAGGAATCTTTGGTTCAGCAGCATGTGAATGAGCAAGGTAGGCGGAAATTCCCCGCACTTCCGCAGCGAGCTGCTCCACACGATCAGACAATTGCTTTATCTCCATTGAGAGAAAAAAAAATTCCCCCTACGGCCTCAGAGATATAGAGGAAAAAATATACACTTTTTTTTTTTTTTTTACAATTCTTTCCTGCTATTGAGTACCCTAGGATCTGCGGTATGGCGGGTGATTCTGTTATGATTGAGTCACCGTAGGAGGCAGACGCAAAAATAGAAGCTACGTCCAGAAAACCAGAGAAGTTGGCAACTATCAGATTGCAGACCCCTGAACCTATCAACACAACTAGCAGTAGCCGTGGGGGGTTCCTACGGTGCCATAGACCCCTCAATCACAGCCAGAGAGCTAAATAGCCTAAAGACAGAAAAGGAAATCTAAACTGCCCCAGAGCAGACCCCAAAGTAAAAGACAGCCCCCAACATATAATGACTGTGAAGCAAGATGAAAAAACACTCACACAGATAGAAATATAGGCTGAGCAAACGATGGGGCCCAAGCTAACTAAACAGAACAGGAAAGGAAGGTTGCTGTCTGCAATCTGCCAAAACCCTATCAAAAACATAACCCAACAAGCTGATATGGAAAAAGACCCTGAAGCAGCTAGGCTTCAAAAACTAAATCAGCACTCAGGTATTTTCAGAAGACAGAGCTAAAGGAATTCAGCTCACCCCAGCAGGGAATGGCAGAAATCCAGAAAAACAAAGCAAAACAAAGTCAAAGCACAAATGCAAAAAGCCGAGCAGAAAACTTAGCTTTAGAAGAGCAGGAATTCAGACTGGTCTCCAAGGATCCCACAGAGAAGTCACCCGCAGGGCAGAAAGGCGTCGGCGGCCTTATATCCAGTCAGTAACTCCACTCAGCCAGTCATCATCATTAGGCTCAGGTGTTTGATAATCAGGCTCACTACCTTTCTTTACCAGAAGAGGGAGTTCATCGGGCCTCAGTAGTGAAGGGGAAAATGAACTCACAGCAGCCTGCCATATACCAGAAACACCCCACAAGGCCTGCCGTATACCGGAAACACCCCACAAGGCCTACCGTATATCGGAAACACCCCACAAGGCCTGCCGTATACCGGCAACACCCCTCAAGGCCTGCTGTATACCGGAAACACCCCACAAGACTAGCCATACACCGAAAACAACCCACAAGACCTGCCGTATTCCAGCAACAGCCCACAAGACCTGATGTATACCGAGAACACCCCACAAGGCCTGCTGTTTTGAATGAGTCACCGTAGGAGGCAAAAACATAAATAGAAGCTAAGTCCAGAAAACCAGAGAAGTTGGCAGCTATCGGATTGCAGACCCCTGAACCTATCAACAACAACTAGCAGTAGCCGTGGGGGGTTCCTACGGTGCCCTAGACCCCTCGATCACAGCCGGAGAACTAAATAGCCTAAAGACAGAAAGGAAATCTAAACTGCCCCAGAGCAGACCCCATAGCAATAGGCAGCCCCCAACATATAATGACGGTGAAGCAAGATGAAAAAACACTCACACAGATAGAAAGATAGGCTGAGCAAATGATGGGGCCCAAGCTAACTAAATAGGACAGGATAGAAAAGCTGCTGTCTGCAATCCGCCAAAAGCCCTATCAAAACAAGAGCCAACAGACTGATAGGGAAAAAAGCCCTGAATACGCTAGGCTTCAAAAAGACTATATCAGTACTCAGGTATTTTCTGAAGACACAGCAAAAAGAAATTCAGCTTACCCCTGCAGGGAATGGCAGAAATCCAGAAAAACAAGGCAAAACAAAACCAAAACACAAATTGCAAAAAGCAGAGCAGAAAACTTAGCTTTTGAGGAGCAGGAATCAGACTGGTCTCCTAGAATCCCTCAGAGAAATCACCTGCAAGGCAGAAGGGCGTCGGCTGCCTTATATCCAGTCAGCAATTCCAGTCACCCAGTCATCATCATTCTGCTCAGGTGCTTGGTAATCAGCCTCACTACCTTCCTTCACCAGAAGAGAGAGTTCATCAGACCTCAATGGTGAAGGGGAAAATGAACTCACAACAGTACCTCCCCTTGACGAGGGGTCACCGAACCCTCATCCACGCCACCAGGGCGATCAGGGTGAGCCCGATGAAAGGCACGCACCAATCTTTTGGCATGAATATCAGAGGCAGAGACCCAGGAATTATCCTCCTGACCATAACCCTTCCACTTAACCAAATACTGGAGTCTCCGTCTAGCCAGACGGGAATCCAGTACTTTCTCTACCTCATATTCCATGTTACCTTCAACCAATATAGGGTCTGGAGGTGCAACCCCCGGAATAACAGGTTCAACAAACCTCTTCAACAAAGATTTATGGAAAACATTATGGATTTTAAATGTGACAGGAAGAGCCAAACGAAAAGAGACCAGATTAATAATCTCCAAAATCTTGTAAGGTCCAATAAATCTAGGCTTAAACTTAGGAGAAGCCACCTTCATAGCAATATTTTTTTATGATAACCACACCATATCACCAACCTTAAACTGGGGACCAATGATCCTATGTCGGTTGGAAAACCGCTGGGCCTTTTCCTGGGAGGGAGATAACTTATCCACCACTTGGTCCCAGATCCGGTGCATTCTCTCCACTACATTGTCAACACCTGGGCAGGCAGAAGGCTCCACCTGCCCTGAAGAGAATCGAGGATGAAACCCAAAGTTACAAAAAAAAGGTGACATCAAAGTGGCAGAACTAGCTCTATTATTTAAAGCAAATTCGGCCAAGGGCAAAAATGAAACCCAATCATCCTGATCAGCGGAAATAAAACATCTCAAATACGACTCCAAGGTCTGGTTTGTTCTCTCCGTCTGCCCATTGGTCTGAGGGTGAAAAGCAGAGGAGAAGGACAACTGAATTCCCAGCTTGGAACAGAAAGTCCTCCAAAATCTAGACACAAACTGAACTCCTCTGTCAGATACAATGTTCTCAGGAATCCCGTGCAATCGAACCACCTGTTGCAAAAACAGGGGCACCAACTCAGAGGAAGATGGCAACTTAGGGTACAAGATGAACCATCTTAGAGAACCTATCAGAAATCACCCAAATAACAGTCATTCTCTGAGAGACAGGCATATCAGAGATGAAATCCGTTGAAATATGGGTCCATGGCCTCCTGGGGACCGGCAAAGGCATCAACAACCCACTAGAGCGAGAACAAGGTTTAGACCGGGAGCAAGTCCCACAGGACTGCACAAAATTCCTGACATCACGAGACAAGGCGGGCCACCAAAAAAGACCGACTCACCAGATCTCTAGTACCAAAAATACGTGGATAACCAGCCAATGCAGAGCAATGAACTTCAGACATCACTCTCTTCTTCCACTGGTCAGGAACATACAACTTTCCACTGGGACAACGCTCAGGTTTGTCCTCCTGGAACTCTTCCAGAGCACGTCTCAAATCGGGCGAGATGGCCGAAAGAACTACCCCTTCGCCTAAGATGGTAGCAGGCTTGGTCACCACAGGAGAATCAGCAAAGAAGCTCCTAGAGAGGGCATCTGCCTTGACATTCTTAGTGCCAGGAAGAAAAGAGACCACAAAATCAAAACGTGTAAAAAACAAGGCCCACCTAGCCTGTCTAGGGTTCAAGCTTTTGGCCGACTCCTGGTAAATCAAATTCTTGTGGTCAGTGAGGACCACGACTTGATGTTTAGCTCCCTCCAGCCAATGTCTCCACTCCTCAAATGCCCATTTCATGGCTAACAGTTCCCGATTCCCCACATCATAGTTACGTTCAGATGGAGAGAACTTTCGGGAAAAGAAAGCACAGGGATTTATTTTGGATGTTACAGGATCCTTTTGGGACAAAACAGCTCCTGCACCAATCTCAGAAGCGTCCACCTCTACCTGGAACGGGAGTGAGACATCAGGTTGCCGCAAAACCGGGGCAGAAGTGAATCTTCACTTCAGCTCCTGAAAGGAAGAAACAGCCTCCGGAGACCAATTCAACACATCAGCACCCTTCTTAGTCAGATCAGTCAATGGCTTGGCAATACTAGAAAATTTTGCTATAAATTTTCGATAAAATTTAGCAAAACCCAAAAACTTCTGCAGGGCCTTCAAAGAAGTGGGCTGAACCCAATCATAAATGGCCTGTACCTTGGCCGGGTCCATTTCAATAGTTGACAGAGACAAAATAAATCCCAAAAATGAAATCCTCTGTACCGCAAAAAGGCATTTCGATCCTTTGACATACAGGGAATTCTCCCTCAAGATCCGGAACACAGACCGAACATGTTCCACATGAGAATCCCAATCCTTGGAGAAGATCAAAATATCATCCAGATAGATAATCAAAAATTTATCCACAAAGTCTCGGAAAATGTTGTTCATGAAGCACTGGAAGACAGAAGGGGCATTAGTGAGCCCAAAAGGCATCACCAGGTACTCAAAATGTCCCTCCGGAGTATTAAACGCCGTCTTCCATTCATCCCCATGCTTAATGCGGATAAGATTATATGCCCCCCTGAGGTCAAGCTTGGTAAACCAGCAAGCACCTTTAACTCTGGAGAATAGATCCGAAATCAGGGGTAACGGATACTGATATTTAATAGTAATTTTGTTGAGGGCACGATAATCAATACAAGGCCTTAATGAACCATCCTTTTTGGCCACGAAAAAAAAACCGGCACCTAAGGGTGAAGAGGATAGTCTAATATGACCCTTCTCCAACGCATCCTTAATATAGGATCGCATAGCCTCGTGCTCGGGTACAGATAAATTGAAGAGCCGACCCTTGGGAAATTTACACCTCGGGCTCAGTTCAATTGCACAGTCATAACTCCTATGAGGAGGCAAAGACGCAGACTCATTCTCACTAAATACATCATAAAAGTCCGCCAAATAGTCAGGAATATCATGCGACTGAGGAGAGGTGGAAAAAAATGGAGCCTCACTAAGGGCACACCAACAACCCCAACTCACCACAGACACAGATTTCCAATACAAAACTGGATTATGAATTTGCAACCAGGGAAACCCCAAAACAATGGTATCATGCAAATTATGCAACACCAAAAATCTGCAATTTTCTTGATGGTCTGGGGCGACCTGCATTACCACCTGGGTCCAAAACTGAGGTTTATTTTTTTGCCAAAGGAGTAGCATCAATCCCACTCAAAGGGATAGGCATCCGCAGAGGTGTCATAGGAAATCCACAACGTTTAGCAAAATCCAAGTCCATTAGGTTCAGGGCTGCTCCCGAATCCACAAAAGCCTTGGCGGAAAATGTGGACAGGGAGCAGATCAGAGTAATTGCCAGAAGAAACTTAGGTTGAACACCACCCACAGAAAATGTGTGTGCAAAACGTTTCTCTCATTTAGGACAGACAGAAATAATATGCGGGGCATCTCCACAAAAAATACACAGCTTATTACACCTTCTGAACTCCTGACGTTGCTCCCTGGACAAAACTCTATCACATTGCACAGGTTCAGACATTTGTTCAACAGGGGGCAACACCTCTCGTGCAGTCCTGCGTTCACGTAAACGCCGATCAACCTGAATGGCTAATGACATAGAATCGTCAAGACCAGAGGGAACAGGAAATCCCAGCATAGTATCTTTTACGGCTTCTGACAAACCCTTCCGAAAGAGAGCTGCCAAGGCATTATCATTCCAGGTAGTTAGGACCGCCCACTTTCAAATTTTTGACAGTACAATTCTGCAGAATCTCGACCCTGGCTCAATGCCAACAGGGTCTTTTCAGCCTGATCAATAGCATTAGGTTTGTCATACAACAACCCCAAGGCTTGAAAAAATGCGTTCGCATTAGTCAGAATAGGATCATCTGGTTTCAAAGAAAACGCCCAATCCTGGGGATCGCCACACAGCAAAGAGGTGACAATTTTAACCTGCTGCGCGGAGCTCCCTGACGAGTTAGGCTTCAAGGCAAAAAATAATTTACAATTATTTTTGAAATTCAAAAATTTAGACCGATCCCCAAAAAACACATCAGGAGTAGGGATCTTTGGTTCAGCAGCATGTGAATGAGCAAGGTAGGCGGAAATTCCCCGCACTTCCGCAGCGAGCTGCTCCACACGATCAGACAATTGCTTTATCTCCATTGAGAGAAAAAAAAAAATTCCCCCTACGGCCTCAGAGATATAGAGGAAAAAATATACACACTTTTTTTTTTTTTTTTTACAATTCTTTCCTGCTATTGAGTACCCTAGGATCTGCGGTATGGCTGGTGATTCTGTTATGAATGAGTCACCGTAGGAGGCAAAAACAGAAATACTAGCTAAGTCCAGAAAACCAGAGAAGTTGGCAGCTATCGGATTGCAGACCCCTGAACCTATCAACAACAACTAGCAGTAGCCGTGGGGGGTTCCTCCGGTGCCCTAGACCCCTCGATCACAGCCGGAAAACTAAATAGCCTAAAGACAGAAAGGGAAATCTAAACTGCCCCAGAGCAGACCCCAAAGCAATAGGCAGCCCCCAACATATAATGACGGTGAAGCAAGATGAAAAAACACTCACACAGATAGAAAGATAGGCTGAGCAAATGATGGGGCCCAAGCTAACTAAATAGGACAGGATAGAAAAGCTGCTGTCTGCAATCCGCCAAAAACCCTATCAAAACAAGAGCCAACAGACTGATAGGGTAAAAAGCCCTGAAGACGCTAGGCTTCAAAAAGACTATATCAGTACTCAGGTATTTTCTGAAGACAGAGCAAAAAGGAATTCAGCTCACCCCAGCAGGGAATGGCAGAAATCCAGAAAAACAAGGCAAAACAAAACCAAAACACAAATGCAAAAAGCAGAGCAGAAAACTTAGCTTTTGAGGAGCAGGAATCAGACTGGTCTCCTAGAATCCCTCAGAGAAATCACCCGCAAGGCAGAAGGGCGTCGGCTGCCTTATATCCAGTCTGCAATTCCAGTCACCCAGTCATCATCATTCTGCTCAGGTGCTTGGTAATCAGCCTCACTACCTTCATTCACCAGAAGAGGGAGTTCATCAGACCTCAATGGTGAAGGGGAAAATGAACTCACAACAGCCTGCCATATACCGGGAACGCCCCACAAGACCTACTGTATACAGAGAACACCCCACTAGACCTGCCGTATACCAGGAACACCCCACAAGGCCTGCCATATACCGGGAACACCCCACATGGCCTGCTGTATAACAGAAACACCCCACAAGACCTGCTGTATACAGGAAACACTCCACAAGTCTGGATGTACACAGGAAACACCCCACAAGGCTGGCCGTATAATGGAAACACCCCACAAGACTTGCCATATACCGGGAACACCCCACAAGGCCTGCTGTATAACAGAGAAACCTCACAAGACCTGCAATATACAAGGAACACCCCACATGGCCTGCTGTATAACAGAAACACCCCACAAGACCTGCTGTATACAGGAAACACTCCACAAGTCTGGATGTACACAGGAAACACCCCACAAGGCTGGCCGTATAATGGAAACACCCCACAAGACTTGCCATATACCGGGAACACCCCACAAGGCCTGCCGTATACCGGCAGCACCCCACTAGACCTGCTGTATACCAGGAATACCCCAAAAGACCTGCCATATACCAGGAACACCCAAGACCTGCCGTATACCGGGAACACCCCACAAGGCCTGCCATATACCGGAAACACCCCACAAGGCCTGTCGTATACCGGAAACACCCCACAAGGCCTGTCGTATACCGGAAACACCCCACAAGACCCGCCGTATACTGGGAACACCCCACAAGACCCGCCGTATACTAGAATCACCCCACAAGACCCGCCGTATACTAGAAACATCCCACAAGACCTGACATATACCGGGGACCCCCCACAGAACCTGCCGTATACCAGGAACACCCCACCTGACCTGCTGCATATTGGTAATATCCAACAAGACTTGCTATATGCCGGAAACACCACACAAGACTAGCCATATACTGGGAACATGCCACAAGACCTGCCATATACTGGAAACACCCCACAAGACCTGCCGTATGTTGAGAACACCCCACAAGACCTGCCGTATATTGAAAACACCCCACAAGACCTGCCGTATATTTAGAACACCCCACAAGACCTGCCGTATACCAGGAAAACCCAACAGGACCATCAGTATACTGAGAACACTCCAAAATAGCTGCCATTTACAGAGAACACTCAACAAGACCCACAATATACCGGGAACGCTCCACAGGACCTGCTGTATATTAAGAAAACCCCACAAGAACCGACATACAGTTGTGGCCAAAAGTATTGACACCCCTGCAATTCTGTCAGATAATACTCATTTTCTTCCTGAAAATGATTGCAAACACAAATTCTTTGGTTTTATTATCTTCAGTTAATTTGTCTTAAATGAAAAAACACAAAAGAGAATGAAGCAAAAAGCAAAACATTGATCATTTCACACAAAACTCCAAAAATGGGCCAGACAAAAGTATTGGCACCCTCAGCCTAATACTTGGTTGCACAACCTTTAGCCAAAATAACTGCGACAAACCGCTTCCGGTAACCATCAATGAGTTTCTTACAATGCTCTGCTGGAATTTTAGACCATTCTTCTTTGGCAAACTTCTCCAGGTCCCTGATATTTGAAGGGTGCCTTCTCCAAACTGCCATTTTTAGATCTCTCCACAGGTGTTCTATGGGATTCAGGTCTGGACTCATTGCTGGCCACCTAAGAAGTCTCCAGTGCTTTCTCTCAAACCATTTTCTAGTGCTTCTTGAAGTGTGTTTTGGGTCATTGTCCTGCTGGAAGACCCATGACCTCTGAGGGAGACCCAGCTTTCTCACACTGGGCCCTACATTATGCTGCAAAATTTGTTGGTAGTCTTCAGACTTCATAATGCCATGCACACGGTCAAGCAATCCAGTGCCAGAGGCAGCAAAGCAACCCCAAAATATCAGGGAACCTCCGCCATGTTTGACTGTTGGGACCGTGTTCTTTTCTTTGAATGCCTCTTTTTTTCTCCTGTAAACTCTATGTTGATGCCTTTGCCCAAAAAGCTCTACTTTTGTCTCATCTGACCAGAGAACATTCTTCCAAAACGTTTTAGGCTTTTTCAGGTATGGTTTGGCAAACTCCAGCCTGGCTTTTTTATGTCTCGGGGTAAGAAGTTGGGTCTTCCTGGGTCTCCTACCATACAGTCCCTTTTCATTCAGACGCCGATGGATAGTACGGGTTGACACTGTTGTACCCTCGGACTGCAGGGCAGCTTGAACTTGTTTGGATGTTAGTCGAGGTTCTTTATCCAACATCCGCACAATCTTGCGTTTAAATCTCTTGTCAATTATTCTTTTCCGTCCACATCTAGGGAGGTTAGCCACAGTGCCATGGGCTTTACACTTCTTGATGACACTGCGCACGGTAGCCACAGGAACATTCAGGTCTTTGGAGATGGACTTGTAGCCTTGAGATTGCTCATGCTTCCTCACAATTTAGTTTCTCAAGTCCTCAGACAGTTCTTTGGTCGTCTTTCTTTCCTCCATGCTCAATGTGGTACACACAAGGACACAGGACAGAGGTTGAGTCAACTTTAATCCATGTCAATTGGCTGCAAGTGTGATTTAGTTATTGCCAACACCTGTTAGGAGCCACAGGTAAGTTACAGGTGCTGTTAATTACACAAATTAGAGAAGCATCACATGATTTTTCGAACTGTGCCAATACTTTTGTCCACCCTCTTTTTTATGTTTGATGTGGAATTATATCTAATTTGGCTTTAGGACAATTCTTTTTGTGTTTTTTCATTTAAGACGAATTAAATGAAGATAATAATACCAAAGAATTTGTGTTTGCAATCATTTTCAGGAAGAAATTGAGTATTATCTGACAGAATTGCAGGGGTGTCAATACTTTTGGCCATAACTGTATACTGGGAACACCCCACAACGCCCGCTTTTCTGTAGTTGTTCTGTCCTACCCATGTAGACATCACTATTTGTCCCCCATCGGTAGATCTGATTCTTACATTTGCCCATTTGTTTTTGCTTCCAATACTTTGACTTCCATAAGTGATTGTTCGCTTACTACCTGATATTTCCCCCTGAGCAGCGCCGATGTCACCGTATATTCAGTGTTATTCGCTTATCAGTATGTCATACACAGAGAACAAGCACATAAGGAATGGACTCGCTCACGTGTGAATTTCAGCTCCGCAATAATAATAATAATCTTTATATAGCGCTAACATATTCCGCAGCGCTTTACAGTTTGCACACATTATCATCACTGTCCCCGATGGGGTTCACAATCTACATTCCCTATCAGTATGTCTTTGGAATGTGGGAGGAAACCCACGCAAACACCGGGAGAACATACAAACTCCTTGCAGATGTTGTCCTTGGTGGGATTCGAACCCAGGACTGAGCCACCGTTCTGCCCATGAAGTGACTACCAAAGACCTAAACTGGAAACAGAATGAGGCTGATGTACCGCTGTGCGCACAACGTGAGAGTGATACAAGTCCACGATTCTCAGATACATGATCGATCTTTCCTCTTAGACAATGATCCATGCTCTAATGTCACCGATACATTGTATCCAAGAATTTTTATTTTAAATTTCAACATTACATTCCACAACTAAAAAAAACCCGACAATCTGTGAAGCTGCTTAATTATTTATTTGCCCTCTGGTACAAGAAAAACAAATATATACTCAAGCTTTGCACATTCTCCTATGCGGGAAAGTAGAAAGAAAAGAAGTGCACTTGATATCTCGTCAGCGAGGGGTAGAAATTGTCAAAACTGTGATCCGCATACAAAGAAAAAAAAAATAACACATAATGCATATGGAGGCTCCAAGCTCCGCTAAGCCGGAGGATCCCTCCCCTCCCCCGTCCATGTAATGCATCTGTAATTCTGTATATTCTTGAGATATGACAGCGGTATAATCCGTGCCCCCCGCTGAGCACAAGCAGCCGGGCAGCAATGTTCTGCCTCCGAGATATACACACACATTACACTTGTCACTGCTAGGAGAATCATTTGCAAACTGCCAGTTGTAAGAATTGAACTGTAACCAAACTGTGATCCCGCTGTGAGCTACAGATGTGGGAAAATAAAAGAAGTCTTACATCGGAGGCATTCTCCCGCTAACGCTAATGTTCCGTAACAAACCTGCTGTACCGGGTGACAGCGGGCGATGGATCGCGGCGCACAAACTTGTAACATATTACATCATTTGAATTTTCCTCCACTTGCAATGAGAGGCCGGTATTAAATGTTAAGTAATCATGGAGGCGCTACAAGATTTCAATTCCCGACCTTCTGTCAGGTTACCTGATGTTTACGGTCCCCCGTGATACATAGAGAAGCGCAAACGCTGGCACAGACCTGATTTTTAGATCAGTTCATTGGACTGGAATATTTTTGAATGCAGCAGTGGTGAGTTTGTGCGATGTAGAGGTGTGGGGTATGTCACTGGACTCAAGTCCTTGTAATATCATGATGGATGCCGTCTGGCAAATGAAACACAATTGACACAAAAAATGAAAATGCTGTAAAATGAGCGTTATTTCCCAGGGCAAAGGTAAGGTTTGTTATCCGCATCTAAATACCCTGGTTTGTTGCCACACCCAGTACTGCTGCATTCTAGTTAGTGTTTTATCTCACCATACTGAGCTGGACTCACAGCTACACTGCTCAGTATTGCTGTATAATGTCCTCCAAGAAGCAGCATTCGCAAAGTGTTTTATCTCACCATACTGAGCTGGACTCACAGCTACACTGCTCAGTACTGCTGTATAATGTCCGCAAAGCAGCAGCATTCTAGTAAGTGCTTAATCTCACTCCAGTGTTGAAAATACAGCTACAATGCTCAGTACTGCTGTTCAATATTCTTAAAAAGGCTTTCCCCACAAACAAAAGTTCATTTTAAACAATAGATCTTGGAATAATAATACGTTTCACAATTGCATGTGTTTAAATAAATTGTTCCTGTGCTGAGATAAGCTTGTAAACGTACCTCTGCTGTATCCTGTGTAATGTCAGTGTCTGACTGTGCTGGAACATGGTCTGATCATGCCACATATCCTGGTCAAGGGGGTGGGGTAATATACAGACATTACAGCAGAGATCACAGCTGATTCTTTTTGTCAGGTAAAGCATTTCCATGCCTGTTTTTATACCAATGTTTTACCTGAAAGAAAGAATCATTTGTGATCCCTTGCAGTAATGTCTGTATACTCTCTTTAGCTGTATAATATCCTAAAAGCAGCTGTGTTCTTGTAAGTGTTTTATCTCAAAAAGAGGAGTTGAATTCACAGCTATACGGCTCACTATTGTTGGATAATGTTTTCAATGTTTATTCTCAGACCAGTACTGGATTCACAGCTACAATGCTCAGTACTGCTGTGCAATTGCAATACCCTTAATGTTGCTACATTCTAGTAAACATTTTATTTCACCCAAAAGCTGAATTGACATCCACACTGCTCAGTGCTGATGTGTTTTATCTCAATCTGGAACTGGATTAATTGGAGAATTGCTCAGTACTGTTGTATAATGTCCTTCATACTTTTCTGGTTTGGTGTAAATGTGTTAAATCACTCCAGAGCAAAATTGAAAGTAATATTACTTAGTACTGCTGTATAATGTACTACATACTGCAATTGCCCTTATTCACACAGACGTCAACTTTGACACATGAATAAGGTTTTTAATATTAGACAGTGTAGGACCGCCCCGACCACAGAGTCACCTTGTCGATGGTGGGACGGCTTTTATGCCATGTTTGATCAAATACAATATTACTAAGAACTCTGTATGATTTAAATGCACTTTTGCTTTTTACTTATTTAATTACAGCAGGGTTTTTTTCATTTTGTCTTTTGTAGGTTTTAATTGCAATGTAATACGTGTTTTATCTTACCCTAGGACTGGATTCGCAGCTATATTGCTAAGTACTGTTGCATAATTCCTTTCATATTTTTGCTAGAAAGTGTAGTATCTCACCTCAAAGTTGAATTCTCAGCTACACTGCTCAGTAATTCTATATAAAGTCCTCCACGCTGCAGCTGATTCTGAACACATGCGACATAGAGTCAAGAGTGGAAGAATCCCTCATGTCTGTGTGTGCTGTGTATAGAAGACATCATGGTCTCTACCTTCCAGCCCAGAGACAAATGAAAAGTACAGATAGTCTGCAAAGGGGAAACTGCAGAATAAAAGTTACATAATGGTAATAAATATTGTTATTCCTCCTTTACACACATAGCATGCTATCCTGAACAGTCGCCTGAAATGACAGGGACGCTGTAATTAATCACGGAGGCGCTGCCAGGTTTCAATTTCCAACCTTTTATCAGGTTACTTGATGTTTATTGTTCTCCTATGTGATACAGAGAAATCTACAAACCTGGCGGCAGAGAATAACAAACACCTGATTTTCCAGGAATCGATTGGCTTTTAATATTTATCTTCTGATAAGTGTTTCTGGGGAGATAAATGACGTACTCGGCTCTGCTTCATCTGTGCAGGTTATATTGCAGCACATTTTTCGGTGCAGGAACAGCTGGTATGAGCCTCCACCTCTTTAATGAGGTCCTCAGATGACGCTTTGGGGTTTGCTCTCCAGTCCTCCAGGCCCATTGCTGATTCTGTAAAAGAAAATATAGGTCACAATGTATCAGACGTCGATTGTATGGAAATCCCTGTACATTATATATAGAAAAGTCGGAGCAGGTTATTATAGACGCTCAGGTGAAGTCTCTCTATGTTCCCGCTATGAGTTGTTGGTGAGTTTTTTTTATCCTATGTGTAATGGGTGCCAAAAATGTCACCAAAAAGATAATTCTGGGAACGTAGCCTTATTACAGATCCGGGATGTCCAGCTGATAATTACAACTTGTAGATTAAAAGATAAACTATGTAGGGACCAAAGACGCATCTCAAACAACTCTAAAGGGTCATTGGGAAGGGGCCACATCCTAGTTTGATGGATCCATCTGTTCCTCCTTGGCATGACCCCGTGGATGGGTGATAAATGTCTGGAAGACCCCCTCATCTCATTGATGGGCTGAGCGAGTGGAGACCTAGAAGCGCAGCTACTGTGACGTCTTCACACAGATCTGTTTCTTCCTGGGTCGAGACTAATGGTACCTGCCACAATCAGGATTTGCTGCGGTTTTGATGATGCGTATTTATGCGTCAAAACCGCAGCGCCCACATGTTACAACATCACTAGTACGCACCCACTTCATAAGGAAAATATTAAAGTAGATTTCATGGTGCAGAAGAATGCAGTGCCATAGAAATGATCGGACGGGGACAGATCCTCCTTACGTGGAGGCGTCCCCCTATCAGTTTTATGAGTCCTTTGGTGACTTGCTCCTGGGGACAACATGTGCTGTTCGCAGCTGACAAGCCCTGGACACAGAATTTGCATTTTGTATCACGGAATATAATTTTGTTAGGAAAACCCCATCCTGTGATACAGAATAGCATTTTTTAGACCTTTGTAGTATAGATGATTATTTCTTCCCTTGTAGTTGCATTTTGTGCCATATCATCACCTTTTGTGTCATTTTTATTGTTTTACTTACTTATTTTTTCTTTCTTTATTTCTCCAGCAGGCACCACATTATTCCCAGGGGGATTTACATGCTGATACCCTTCTACATGTCCATGCACAAACTTTTCATCAAAAACGTTCTATAGGTGAATTATGTACAGAACCGAGCTCAGCGCATAAATCAGTCATGGCCAAAATAGCACAAATATTAATAATCTATAGCCGGTGTGGAGCGACAGCAGGAGCTATCAGAGGGATCGATAATCCCCGGTGACAGCTGACCTTATTCTCTTGGCTCAAAAGAGGCTTAGAGGGAATATATTTAGTATATGAGGGTTCGGGAGACAAATCGCTGCTGGCACAGAGCATATTACTGGCTCCATTTCATCAGTGCGAGCAGATCGGCTGACGACTCCCATCATGGACAAAGTACAGGCAGCCATTCCTAAATGGGGTTATTGATATTTATTTGGAAATGCATTCAATTTTTTATATATATACATCTCTTTTTATTAATTAGCTTTTTATGCTACTTTCCCCTTAAGATATGAAAATTTATACTTGCACCCCAGCACCAGGCCATGAATCACTGCAGGCTCCGCGTTCTGTGCTTGTGTCCCAGTTTTCACACTTGAATACCCCTGCATATACATTAAACTCCTACATCTCCATTCTCTCGTATGGGAAAATAAAATCACTGACATATAGAGCTGATTCCTCACCGGTAGAGCGACACCTCCAGGGGTGCACGCTAACACAATAGGGGGTGCTGATGCTGTCCTTGTTCTGCTGCATAGTGTTTTATCTGTGTTATGGTTGCACTGTGTATCTGTGTTATGGATACACTGTATCTGTGTTACCAAGCCATGAATACACATGTTATGGAGGCACTGTGTATCTACTGTGGTAATGCTACTCACTTGGGTGCGTCGAGAGGTATCTCAGGAACCATTTACGGTAAATGTCCAGGCTGGTTTATTAGCGCTTCATAAACCAGCCACAAGCAAAGGAAATAAACGACCTTTCAGTGCAGGAAAAACAAAGTAAACAGTTCCAACAATGGCACTTTAGAAATAGTCTGGGACACACAGACAGGATAGCATTTAATATACCAGCTCAGTTTGGAGACATCACAATGAAGGCCTTCTTACCTCCACACATAATCCATTTGTGATACGAACATACTCCATTTTAGAATGTGAACCACACCCATGGGTGGAGTAAGTGGGCAGCCAGACCCGCCAATCTCTGTGGCTGTCCGTAAACCTAGCCCAGATGCACAAATAAGCCTTTTAGTACTATGTGTGCTACAGCATTAGCCCAGGTTCGCATCACACAGGAAAACCACCTCCGTGATGCATAACTCCCATCAACTATGTGTCCAGCAGCCACCTTACATACCTTCCCCCTTTGCTTAAAGCCGTGGGGCTTGGCATTTTCTATCAATAGACACGGGATTCTCGAGAGGGTATCACCATGACCATGTCGCTTCTCACCTCTATATTCCACATGGAAGCTGAAATCCTAGAGAGCTAGAAACCAGCAGGTAACACAAGAATTTTTCTCTTTTTTCTCCCTCATCCATCTAAGTGTGTCATGGTCTGATACTAATTTAAATTTCCACACTAGCAGATGTTTCCACCACCCACTTTATGGCCAAGCATTCCTTTTCTACGATGGAATAATTCTTCTCACATGCTGACAGTTGCCTACTCAAGTGAACAGTGTGCTCCTCCCTGTGTATCTCCTGAGAAAGGACCCCTTCTAATCTGACTTTGAGGCATCCGTCTGGAGTACATATTCGATTTTAAAGTTTGGGGCAACCAGAACCGGCTGCTTACACAGATGTTGTGAGTTCATTTTCCCCTTCACCATTGAGGTCTGATGAACTAAGTTTTCTGCTCTGCTTTTTGCATTTGTGTTTTGGTTTTGTTTTGCCTTGTTTTTCTGGATTTCTGCCATTCCCTGCTGGGGTGAGCTGAATTCCTTTTTGCTCTGTCTTCAGAAAATACCTGAGTACTGATATAGTCTTTTTGAAGCCTAGCGTCTTCAGGGCTTTTTTCCCTATCAGTCTGTTGGCTCTTGTTTTGATAGGGTTTTTGGCGGATTGCAGACAGCAGCTTTTCTATCCTGTCCTATTTAGTTAGCTTGGGCCCCATCATTTGCTCAGCCTATCTTTCTATCTGTGTGAGTGTTTTTTCATCTTGCTTCACCGTCATTATATGTTGGGGGCTGCCTATTGCTTTGGGGTCTGCTCTGGGGCAGTTTAGATTTCCCTTTCTGTCTTTAGGCTATTTAGTTCTCCGACTGTGATTGAGGGGTCTAGGGCACCGTAGGAACCCCCCACGGCTACTGCTAGTTGTTGTTGATAGGTTCAGGGGTCTGCGATCCGATAGCTGCCAACTTCTCTGGTTTTCTGGACTTAGCTAGTATTTCTGTTTTTGCCTCCTACGGTGACTCATTCATTACACACAGAGCTACCTTCAGTTATTCAAAGGCTGTCTCCGCCTCCGCAGCCTATTTGGCCATAGCTGATTTTGATACCTTAAGGGGACAGCCATCATGGCAAAGTTTGTGAGGAACCTCCTGTAGTGCCCCACAATTCCAAGAAAGGCTCTAACTTGCTTCTTTGAGAGTGGTCTCGGGCAGTTTTGGATTGTGTCCACTTTACTGATCTGGGGTTTGATCTCACCTATATCTACTACATACTGTATCCTAAGTATTTGGTATCTTCTTTCTCCATGGCACATTTTATTTTTATTTATAGAAAACCCCACCTTCCTGAGAGCATCAAACATTGCCTGGACCTTTCCCAGAAGACTTCCCCAATCCAGTCTGAAGATTACAATATCGTCTAGGCATGTTGCAGCGTAATTCTTATGGGGTGTGAGGATCCGTTCCATGAATCTCTGGAAGGTGTCCAGTGTTCCCTGCAGTCAAACAATATCTGGACGTATTGGAAGCATCCATCGGGCGTAAAGAAAGCAGTCTTCTCCTTGGCTTCTTGTGCCATGGGGATCTGCCAATACCCCTTCCTTAAATTCATGGTGATTATGTACCTTGCCAGCCCAAGTCTCCTAAGTCGATCAGCTCATCGACACGTGGCATCAGATATACGTCGAACTTGGAGACTTTGTTCAGCTTCCGATAATCATTACAAAACCTCAATTCGCCATTGGGTTTTGGAACCAGGACAAATCGGACTACACTAACCACTCCTGGATTCCTCAATGACTCAGACATTCAGCATACACTTTATTTCCTTGGATATCAGCTCTCACCGGGCCTCAGGAAGTTAATAACCATGTGTTCTAAGACCTTTGTACACCCTGGATAATATGAGAACAGGTCCCAGTTCTGCTGCAGCACTTCCTGACACTGTTCTTTTTGGTCCTTCAACAGTGTCTCTGCTATTGTGACTCCGTGAATATCTGCATCTGGATTTACCAGAAACCATGGTGTTTCAACGGGCTCCCTGTCTTGCTATGGCTTGATAAGATTGACGTGGTACACTTGGTACAGTTTACATCTTCCTGGCTGATGAACCTTGCAGTTCACTTCACCAAGTTTCTCCACCACTTCATAGGGGACTTTGTTGTGAATTCGCTTTCTGGCCTACCTCTGGTTACTAGTGAAGGTTGTGGAGCTGGTTGTATTGACAGAGGGGTCGTGAGTTCTCTTTCCGGGCTCCCTCTGGTGTTTACTGGAGGTAGTGGAGCTGATCTAATTAACAGAGGCCTGCCACCTGATAATGATGATGACGATTGGAAATCTGGAGTTTCTGACTGGATTTAAGACAGCCGACTTCCCCTATCCCCGCTGGTGATTTTTTCCTGCCTCCTGAGGTTTTGGTTTCCAGCTTAGTCCCTGCATGCTCAGCTAAGTGTTCTTTTGCTATTGTTCACATTTGATCTGGTTTTATCTATTTCAGTTTTGTGTGATCAGCCAGCTCCGGCTGGGGCTGTGCTGAATTTCCATCCTTATGTTACTGCTTGTGCCAGTTTGTTTTTGTCCCTTATTAGATTGGCCTCTTTTTGCTCTGCTTTCAGAATATACCAGAGTGCTGATATAGTGGGTGAAGTCTAGTGACTTCAGTATTTTTCTATCAGACATGTTGGGCATTTTTTGCAGGATTTTTTTTGCGTGATTGCAGACAGAGTATTTCCTTTCCTGTCTAGTTACTGTGGGCCCCATCGTTTGCTCAGTCTATTTTCCTACCTGCGTTTGTGTTTTCATCTTGTCTCAACGACAATATATGTTTGGGGGCTATCTATTCCTTTGGGGTCTGCTCTCGGGCAGTTTATATTTCCCCTTTCTTACTTTAGGCTTATTTAGTTCTCCGCCTGTGTCGAGGCATCTAGGATCATCGTAGGTACACTCCACGGCTACTGCTTGCGTGGATAGGATCGGGGTCTGCAATCCGTTTAGTTACCAACCTCTCTGGTTTTCTGTGGTTTAGCTTGGTCTTGCTCTCCTCCTCGTTGACCCAATCATAACAGGACTTGCCATTAAGCCAAAAACATACTCTCCATCATGGGAATAAGTATGAGGACTCGGTTCCCAGGGCTGAACTGCCTCACCCTCTTGTGCCTGGAGAAGAAGTAATTTTACAATGGGTATCACCTTCGCATTCCTCTCCTGCATCTGGGTGACGTTACCAATGACGCACTGGTGGGGCGTGACTTCAGCTTCCCAGGTTTCCTTCGCTATAGCAAGGAGACCCAGCGCATGTCAGCCGTACAGAATTTCAAACGTAGCGAATCATGTAGAGGCTTGTGGAACCTCCAGGATAGAAAACAACAGATAAAAGAGGAGACAGACCCAGTCTCTACTGTCCTTTTCTATGACCTTATTAAGCATACTCTTCAAGGTTTTATTGAACCTTTTCACAAGGCTGTCAGTATGGGCATGGAAAACAGATGTCTTCAGCTGTGTAATTAGCAGGGTTTTACACAGTTCCGTCATCACCTTGGTCGGTCAGGATCTCTCGCTGGTAGTCCTGTCCGGGAAAAAATGTGCACCAACTTTCGGACTTTATTTTTGCATAGAAGAGTTTCTCAGGGTAACTGCTTCAGGGTACTGCGTAGCATAGTCATGCATGACCAATATATATTGATGCCCATGAGCAGATTTAACCAGGGGACTGACGAAGTCCATGGCAATTTGCTCAAACGACACTTCTATGATGGATAATAGCACGAGGGAACTTTGAAAGTCAGAATTGGGGACAACACTTTAAGATTTCCCGGTGACATCCAATAGAACCTCTGCATGACCCGTTCTTGAGTTTTTTCCACTCTAAATGGCCACCCAAAACATGTTAATGGGACATGTCCAACGCCCTCCATCTACAGGGTCCTGGTACCAACAATTGTTCCCTTATCTCCTTCCCTCACCTTTGTAACCCAGTACTGTAAGACCCCACTCATCAAAAAATACGGAAATCAGGTGTCAGACCCTGGGTCCTGCGCTACGCCATCTAAAGGCCCCGTCACACACAGCGATCTCGCTAGTGAGATCGCTGATTTTGTGATGCCACAGCGATCTCGCCAGCAAGATCGCTGTGTGTGACGGGGATCAGCGACCGCCCCCCCCCTGCCGGTTATCGCTGATCATGCAGCATCGGCTTGGGTCGTTTTTCAATCGCTGGTCTCCCGCTGGCCAGCGTGCATCGCTGCGTGTGACAGCGAGAGACCAGCGATCAGCAATGCTGGTTTCTAAAGTAAACATCGGGTATTCAGGAGCCGCGGCTCCTGGATACCCGATGTTTACCTTGGAAACCAGCGTCCAGCGTCGCTGGTCCTGATCGCTGGGGCTGTCTATGTGACAGCTCACCAGCGATCAGCCTAACGATGTCCCAGCGATCCCATCATGTCGGATCGTTGGTGGGATCGCTGGGACATCGTTCTATGTAATGGGGGCTTTAGACAGTTATATTATTGAATGCCTCCTTTAGACTTAGGTCTGATCTATGTTGGGTGAACTCAAAATTTTCCCCAGTCACCCCTAACTCAGGAATGTCAGTCTCAGAGGATACTACCTCCTCATCCCCTACAAGGACACAGAGGGGAAACTTGTCAGACTTTTGGTGTGGTGAAACTTCTTTATGGGTGACCTATCTCTGACCTGAGCAACCGAGCCCTGTCCTCTTCCTCCACAAGTGCCAAAACAAAGAAAAGTCCAGACCTTTGATAACTGGGTGCAATAAGTCCTGGACCACGCTGACCTCATGGAGCTCAGTAACTTGGGATGTTTCCATGTCCACTCTGGCCACTGATAAGTCTTTAAAATCCCTGTGAATGCAGAGGACACCAACCATCTTCCCAGGGATCAGCTGTAGAGGAAGTGTGGCCCTCACAAGGTTCATCAAACTTTCTGACTCTAGCAGTCCAGTCACTTGCAGACCATTCACCTTTACGGAACAAGCTTGTGGCCCCTCGCTTGGTCGACAGTACACACTGCAGGCCAAATATGCAGAGTACCAACAGTGGCATTCCAGGCTACAGTCCATCTGCTCAGAGGTCAGGGGACAATGGGTGTCTATATGGCCTTGGCCATGACATTTCCAGCATAAAATCTCACTAGCTGGGACCTTCGGCATTACCTTCACTGCCCCTTTGGACCATGGATGCCCCACCCCCTTTGGGCCTCCACCCCATGTTGAGACCCCCCAGTATAGAGTGGGTTGCCTCCACAAGGAACCCTCGACCCCCTGATACCTTTCAACCAGTCCGACCAGGTCATCGGCGTTCTGGGGACCACCCTGAGAAGCCCAAGTCTGCATTGATCTCAGAAAGGAGGGCAGGAACTGGTCCATTACCACTCAATCTACCATCTGCACAGGGTTAGAGGACTCAGACTGCAACCATTATTGGACCAGGTGCAGCAAGTCAAACATTTGGTATCAAGGGTTTTTTCCAGTGATACACCCAGCAGTGGACCCGTTGTCACTGTCACCCCCAAGCGCACAAAAATGTCAGTTTTCAGTTTCACATATTCTTTTCATCTTACAAAGCTAAGTCATAGTAGGCCTTCTGGAGATCCCCATTAAGTATGGCGTCAGGAGTTTCTCCCTTTCGGCGACCCTATTAAAAACAGTCAAAAAGGTCTCTATGTTTTCACCTGAGGTCATTTTCTGTGGGGCTCTCTTCACTGCTTTCTGGATGGAAAAATCTTCAGCTGACCTTGGAGTCGGAGCTGTCAGTGTACCACAAATGGCCTCTGTGAGGAGTTCCATCTGCCACATAAGCATCCCCTGTTGCTGCCGATGCTGCTGTTGGGCTTGCTGCTGCTGCTGGACTTGAACCAGATGCTTGATCAGCTCCTTTATGCGGTCTGACATTGCTTCATGGCTTATAGCTGCCTTTACTCAGGACATGCAGTACTACTTCAGCAGTCACATGTGTTCCCTGGGAATGCTGCACACACTTCTAACACCAAATGTGGTAATGCTACTCACTTGGGTGGGTGGTGAGGTATCACAGGAACCGTTTCTATTTAAATGTCCAGGCTGGTTTATTGGAGCTTCAAAAACCAGCCACAAAGAAAGGAAATAAACGGCCTTTCATTGCAGGCTACATTAAATAAACAGTTCCAGCAATGGCACTTTAGAAATAGTCCGGGACACACAAGTTAGATAGCATCCTGTATACCGGCACAGGCTGGAAACATCACACAGGATGTCTTCTTACCATTATACACACCATGTGTGATACAAACAGCCTCCATTTTACAATGTGAACCACACCCAAGGGTGGGGTATGTGGGCAGCCAGACCCACCCATCTCTCTGACTGCCCGTAAACCTGGCCTGGATGCACAAACAAGCCTCTTAGGACTACTGTATGTGCACTAGAGAATTGCTCCAGGTTTACATCACAGAGGACAACCACCTCTGTGATACATACTTCCCATCAACTGTTTGTCCGGCAGCCACCTTACATAATGTTATGAAGACACTGTGTAAGTCTGTTATGCTATGTATCTGTTATGGAGGTACTGTGTATCTGTGTTATGGAGGCACTGTCTATCTGTGTTATAATGGAGGCACTGTGTATCTGTGTTATGGAGGCACTGTGTATCTGTTATGGAGGCACTGTGTATCAGTGTTATGGAGGCACTGTGTATCAGTGTTATGGAGGCACTGTGTATCTGTGTTATGGAGGCACTGTGTATCTGTTATGGAGCCACTGTGTATCTGTGTTATAATGGAGGCACTCTGTATCTGTGTTATGGAGGCACTGTGTATCTGTTATGGAAGCACTGTGTATCTGTTATGGAGGCACTGTGTATCTGTGTTATAATAGAGGCACTGTGTATCTGTGTTATGGAGGCACTGTGTATCTGTGTTATAATGGAGGCACTGTGTCTGTGTTATAACAGAGGCACTGTGTATCTGTGTTATGGAGGCACTGTGTATCTGTGTTATGGAGGCACTGTCTATCTGTGTTATGGAGGTACTGTGTATTTGTGTTATGGAGGCACTGTGTATCTGTGTTATAGAGGCACTGTGTATCTGTGTTATGGAGGCACTGTGTATCTGTTATGGAGGCACTGTGTATCTGTGTTATAATGGAGGCACTCTGTATCTGTGTTATGGAGGCACTGTGTATCTGTTATGGAAGCACTGTGTATCTGTTATGGAGGCACTGTGTATCTGTGTTATAATAGAGGCACTGTGTATCTGTGTTATGGAGGCACTGTGTATCTGTGTTATGGAGGCACTGTGTATCTGTGTTATGGAGGCACTGTGTATCTGTGTTATGGTGGCACTGTGTATCTGTGTTATGGAGGCACTGTGTATCTGTGCTATGGAGGCACTGTGTATCTGTTATGGAGGCACTGTGTATCTGTGTTATGGAGGCACTGTGTATCTGTGTTATGGTGGCACTGTGTATCTGTTATGGAGGCACTGTGTATCTGTTATGGAGGCACTGTGTATCTGTGTTATGGAGGCACTGTGTATCTGTGTTATGGAGGCACTGTGTATCTGTTATGGAGGCACTGTGTATCTGTTATGGAGGTTCTGTGTATCTGTTATGGAGGCACTGTGTATCTGTTATGGAGGTTCTGTGTATCTGTTATGGAGGCACTGTGTATCTGTTATGGAGGCACTGTGTATCTGTGTTATGGAGGTACTGTGTATCTGTGTTATGGAGGCACTGTGTATATGTGTTATGGTGGCACTGTGTATCTGTTATGGTGGCACTGTGTATCTGTGTTATGGTGGCACTGTGTATCTGTGCTATGGAGGCACTGTGTATCTGTTATGGAGGCACTGTGTATCTGTGTTATGGAGGCACTGTGTATCTGTGTTATGGAGGCACTGTGTATCTGTGTTATGGTGGCACTGTGTATCTGTTATGGAGGCACTGTGTATCTGTGTTATGGAGGCACTGTGTATCTGTTATGGAGGCACTGTGTATCTGTTATGGAGGCACTGTGTATCTGTTATGGAGGTTCTGTGTATCTGTTATGGAGGCACTGTGTATCTGTTATGGAGGTTCTGTGTATCTGTTATGGAGGCACTGTGTATCTGTTATGGAGGCACTGTGTATCTGTGTTATGGAGGCACTGTGTATCTGTGTTATGGAGGCACTGTGTATCTGTGTTATGGTGGCACTGTGTATCTGTGTTATGGAGGCACTGTGTATCTGTTATGGTGGCACTGTGTATCTGTGTTATGGAGGCACTGTGTATCTGTTATGGAGGCACTGTGTATCTGTTATGGTGGCACTGTGTATCTGTTATGGAGGCACTGTGTATCTGTTATGGAGGCACTGTGTATCTGTGTTATGGAGGCACTGTGTATCTGTGTTATGGAGGCACTGTGTATCTGTGTTATGGTGGCACTGTGTATCTGTTATGGTGGCACTGTGTATCTGTTATGGAGGCACTGTGTATCTGTGTTATGGAGGCACTGTGTATCTGTGTTATGGAGGCACTGTGTATCTGTGTTATGGTGGCACTGTGTATCTGTGTTATGGAGGCACTGTGTATCTGTGTTATGGAGGCACTGTGTATCTGTTATGGAGGCACTGTGTATCAGTGTTATGGAGGCACTGTGTATCTGTGTTATGGAGGCACTGTGTATCTGTGCTATGGAGGCACTGTGTATCTGTGTTATGGAGGCACTGTGTATCTGTTAAGGAGGCACTGTGTATCTGTGTTATGGAGGCACTGTGTATCTGTGTTATGGAGGCACTGTGTATCTGTGCTATGGTGGCACTGTTTATCAGTGTTATGGAGGCACTGTGTATCTGTGCTATGGAGGCACTGTGTATCTGTGTTATGGAGGCACTGTGTATCTGTGCTATGGAGGCACTGTGTATCTGTGTTATGGAGGCACTGTGTATCTGTTATGGAGGCACTGTGTATCTGTGTTATGGAGGCACTGTGTATCTGTGTTATGGAGGCACTGTGTATCTGTGTTATGGAGGCACTGTGTATCTGTGTTATGGAGGCACTGTGTATCTGTGTTATGGAGGCACTGTGTATCTGTTATGGAGGCACTGTGTATCTGTGCTATGGTGGCACTGTGTATCTGTGCTATGGAGGCACTGTGTATCTGTGTTATGGAGGCACTGTGTATCTGTTATGGAGGCACTGTGTATCTGTGTTATGGTGGCACTGTGTATCTGTGTTATGGAGGCACTGTGTATCTGTGTTATGGTGGCACTGTGTATCTGTGTTATGGAGGCACTGTGTATCTGTTATGGAGGCACTGTGTATCTGTGCTATGGTGGCACTGTGTATCTGTGCTATGGAGGCACTGTGTATCTGTGTTATGGAGGCACTGTGTATCTGTTATGGAGGCACTGTGTATCTGTGTTATGGAGGCACTGTGTATCTGTGGTATGGAGGCACTGTGTATCTGTGTTATGGAGGCACTGTGTATCTGTGTTATGGAGGCACTGTGTATCTGTTATGGAGGCACTGTGTATCTGTGCTATGGTGGCACTGTGTATCTGTGCTATGGAGGCACTGTGTATCTGTGTTATGGAGGCACTGTGTATCTGTTATGGAGGCACTGTGTATCTGTGTTATGGTGGCACTGTGTATCTGTTATGGTGGCACTGTGTATCTGTGTTATGGTGGCACTGTTTATCAGTGTTATGGAGGCACTGTGTATCTGTTATGGAGGCACTGTGTATCTGTGTTATGGAGGCACTGTGTATCTGTTATGGAGGCACTGTGTATCTGTGTTATGGAGGCACTGTGCATCTGTTATGGAGGCACTGTGTATCTGTTATGGAGGCACTGTGTATCTGTGTTATGGAGGCACTGTGTATCAGTGTTATAGTGGCACTGTGTATCAGTGTTATGGTGGCTCTGTGTATCTGTTATGGAGGCACTGTGTATCTGTGTTATGGAGGCACTGTGCATCTGTTATGGAGGCACTGTGTATCTGTTATGGAGGCACTGTGTATCTGTGTTATGGAGGCACTGTGTATCAGTGTTATGGTGGCACTGTGTATCTGTTATGGAGGTACTGTGTATCTGTGTTATGGAGGCACTGTGTATCTGTTATGGAGGCACTGTGTATCTGTGCTATGGTGGCACTGTGTATCTGTGCTATGGAGGCACTGTGTATCTGTGCTATGGTGGCACTGTGTATCTGTGTTATGGAGGCACTGTGTATCAGTGTTATGGAGGCACTGTGTATCTGTGTTATGGTGGCACTGTGTATCAGTGTTATGGTGGCACTGTGTATCTGTGCTATGGTGGCACTGTGTATCTGTGCTATGGTGGCACTGTGTATCAGTGTTATGGTGGCACTGTGTATCTGTGCTATGGTGGCACTGTGTATCTGTGCTATGGTGGCACTGTGTATCAGTGTTATGGAGGCACTGTGTATCAGTGTTATGGAGGCACTGTGTATCTGTGCTATGGTGGCACTGTGTATCAGTGCTATGGTGGCACTGTGTATCAGTGCTATGGTGGCACTGTGTATCAGTGTTATGGAGGCACTGTGTATCAGTGTTATGGTGGCACTGTTTATCAGTGTTATGGAGGCACTGTGTATCTGTGTTATGGAGGCACTGTGTATCAGTGTTATGGAGGCACTGTGTATCAGTGTTATGGTGGCACTGTGTATCAGTGTTATGGTGGCACTGTGTATCTGTGTTATGGAGGCACTGTTTATCAGTGTTATGGAGGCACTGTGTATCTGTGTTATGGAGGCACTGTGTATCAGTGTTATGGTGGCACTGTGTATCAGTGTTATGGTGGCACTGTGTATCTGTGTTATGGAGGCACTGTGTATCAGTGTTATGGAGGCACTGTGTATCAGTGTTATGGAGGCACTGTGTATCTGTGTTATGGTGGCACTGTGTATCAGTGTTATGGTGGCACTGTTTATCAGTGTTATGGAGGCACTGTGTATCAGTGTTATGGAGGCACTGTGTATCTGTGTTATGGAGGCACTGTGTATCAGTGTTATGGAGGCACTGTGTATCAGTGTTATGGAGGCACTGTGTATCAGTGTTATGGAGGCACTGTGTATCTGTGCTATGGAGGCACTGTGTATCAGTGTTATGGAGGCACTGTGTATCTGTGTTATGGAGGCACTGTGTATCTGTGCTATGGAGGCACTGTGTATCAGTGTTATGGAGGCACTGTGTATCTGTGTTATGGTGGCACTGTGTATCAGTGTTATGGAGGCACTGTGTATCTGTGCTATGGAGGCACTGTGTATCAGTGTTATGGAGGCACTGTGTATCTGTGTTATGGAGGCACTGTGTATCAGTGTTATGGAGGCACTGTGTATCTGTGCTATGGAGGCACTGTGTATCAGTGTTATGGAGGCACTGTGTATCAGTGTTATGGAGGCACTGTGTATCTGTGCTATGGAGGCACTGTGTATCAGTGTTATGGAGGCACTGTGTATCTGTGTTATGGTGGCACTGTGTATCAGTGTTATGGTGGCACTGTTTATCAGTGTTATGGAGGCACTGTGTATCAGTGTTATGGTGGCACTGTGTATCTGTGTTATGGAGGCACTGTGTATCAGTGTTATGGTGGCACTGTGTATCAGTGTTATGGAGGCACTGTGTATCAGTGTTATGGTGGCACTGTGTATCAGTGTTATGGTGGCACTGTTTATCAGTGTTATGGAGGCACTGTGTATCTGTGCTATGGAGGCACTGTGTATCAGTGTTATGGTGGCACTGTGTATCAGTGTTATGGAGGCACTGTGTATCAGTGTTATGGTGGCACTGTGTATCAGTGTTATGGAGGCACTGTGTATCAGTGTTATGGTGGCACTGTGTATCAGTGTTATGGTGGCACTGTGTATCAGTGTTATGGAGGCACTGTGTATCAGTGTTATGGAGGCACTGTGTATCAGTGTTATGGAGGCACTGTGTATCAGTGTTATGGAGGCACTGTGTATCAGTGTTATGGTGGCACTGTGTATCAGTGTTATGGAGGCACTGTGTATCAGTGTTATGGAGGCACTGTGTATCAGTGTTATGGTGGCACTGTGTATCAGTGTTATGGAGGCACTGTGTATCAGTGTTATGGTGGCACTGTGTATCAGTGTTATGGAGGCACTGTGTATCAGTGTTATGGTGGCACTGTGTATCAGTGTTATGGTGGCACTGTGTATCAGTGTTATGGAGGCACTGTGTATCAGTGTTATGGAGGCACTGTGTATCAGTGTTATGGTGGCACTGTGTATCTGTGTTATGGAGGCACTGTGTATCAGTGTTATGGTGGCACTGTGTATCAGTGTTATGGAGGCACTGTGTATCAGTGTTATGGTGGCACTGTGTATCAGTGTTATGGTGGCACTGTTTATCAGTGTTATGGAGGCACTGTGTATCTGTGCTATGGAGGCACTGTGTATCAGTGTTATGGTGGCACTGTGTATCAGTGTTATGGAGGCACTGTGTATCAGTGTTATGGTGGCACTGTGTATCTGTGTTATGGAGGCACTGTGTATCAGTGTTATGGTGGCACTGTTTATCAGTGTTATGGAGGCACTGTGTATCTGTGTTATGGAGGCACTGTGTATCAGTGTTATGGTGGCACTGTGTATCAGTGTTATGGAGGCACTGTGTATCAGTGTTATGGTGGCACTGTGTATCAGTGTTATGGAGGCACTGTGTATCAGTGTTATGGAGGCACTGTGTATCTGTGTTATGGAGGCACTGTGTATCAGTGTTATGGTGGCACTGTGTATCAGTGTTATGGTGGCACTGTGTATCTGTGTTATGGAGGCACTGTGTATCAGTGTTATGGAGGCACTGTGTATCAGTGTTATGGAGGCACTGTGTATCTGTGTTATGGTGGCACTGTGTATCAGTGTTATGGTGGCACTGTGTATCTGTGCTATGGTGGCACTGTGTATCAGTGTTATGGTGGCACTGTGTATCTGTGCTATGGTGGCACTGTGTATCTGTGCTATGGTGGCACTGTGTATCAGTGTTATGGAGGCACTGTGTATCAGTGTTATGGTGGCACTGTTTATCAGTGTTATGGAGGCACTGTGTATCTGTGCTATGGTGGCACTGTGTATCTGTGCTATGGTGGCACTGTGTATCAGTGTTATGGAGGCACTGTGTATCAGTGTTATGGAGGCACTGTGTATCAGTGTTATGGTGGCACTGTTTATCAGTGTTATGGAGGCACTGTGTATCTGTGCTATGGTGGCACTGTGTATCTGTGCTATGGTGGCACTGTGTATCAGTGTTATGGAGGCACTGTGTATCAGTGTTATGGTGGCACTGTTTATCAGTGTTATGGTGGCACTGTGTATCAGTGTTATGGAGGCACTGTGTATCAGTGTTATGGAGGCACTGTGTATCAGTGTTATGGTGGCACTGTGTATCAGTGTTATGGAGGCACTGTGTATCAGTGTTATGGAGGCACTGTGTATCAGTGTTATGGTGGCACTGTGTATCAGTGTTATGGAGGCACTGTGTATCAGTGTTATGGAGGCACTGTGTATCAGTGTTATGGTGGCACTGTGTATCAGTGTTATGGTGGCACTGTGTATCTGTGCTATGGTGGCACTGTTTATCAGTGTTATGGAGGCACTGTGTATCTGTGTTATGGAGGCACTGTGTATCAGTGTTATGGTGGCACTGTTTATCAGTGTTATGGTGGCACTGTGTATCAGTGTTATGGAGGCACTGTGTATCAGTGTTATGGAGGCACTGTGTATCTGTGTTATGGAGGCACTGTGTATCTGTGTTATGGTGGCACTGTGTATCTGTTATGGTGGCACTGTGTATCTGTTATGGAGGCACTGTGTATCTGTGTTATGGAGGCACTGTGTATCTGTGTTATGGAGGCACTGTGTATCTGTGTTATGGTGGCACTGTGTATCTGTGTTATGGAGGCACTGTGTATCTGTGTTATGGAGGCACTGTGTATCTGTTATGGAGGCACTGTGTATCAGTGTTATGGAGGCACTGTGTATCTGTGTTATGGAGGCACTGTGTATCTGTGCTATGGAGGCACTGTGTATCTGTGTTATGGAGGCACTGTGTATCTGTTATGGAGGCACTGTGTATCTGTGTTATGGAGGCACTGTGTATCTGTGTTATGGAGGCACTGTGTATCTGTGCTATGGTGGCACTGTTTATCAGTGTTATGGAGGCACTGTGTATCTGTGCTATGGAGGCACTGTGTATCTGTGTTATGGAGGCACTGTGTATCTGTGCTATGGAGGCACTGTGTATCTGTGTTATGGAGGCACTGTGTATCTGTTATGGAGGCACTGTGTATCTGTGTTATGGAGGCACTGTGTATCTGTGTTATGGAGGCACTGTGTATCTGTGTTATGGAGGCACTGTGTATCTGTGTTATGGAGGCACTGTGTATCTGTGTTATGGAGGCACTGTGTATCTGTTATGGAGGCACTGTGTATCTGTGCTATGGTGGCACTGTGTATCTGTGCTATGGAGGCACTGTGTATCTGTGTTATGGAGGCACTGTGTATCTGTTATGGAGGCACTGTGTATCTGTGTTATGGTGGCACTGTGTATCTGTGTTATGGAGGCACTGTGTATCTGTGTTATGGTGGCACTGTGTATCTGTGTTATGGAGGCACTGTGTATCTGTTATGGAGGCACTGTGTATCTGTGCTATGGTGGCACTGTGTATCTGTGCTATGGAGGCACTGTGTATCTGTGTTATGGAGGCACTGTGTATCTGTTATGGAGGCACTGTGTATCTGTGTTATGGAGGCACTGTGTATCTGTGTTATGGAGGCACTGTGTATCTGTGTTATGGAGGCACTGTGTATCTGTGTTATGGAGGCACTGTGTATCTGTTATGGAGGCACTGTGTATCTGTGCTATGGTGGCACTGTGTATCTGTGCTATGGAGGCACTGTGTATCTGTGTTATGGAGGCACTGTGTATCTGTTATGGAGGCACTGTGTATCTGTGTTATGGTGGCACTGTGTATCTGTTATGGTGGCACTGTGTATCTGTGTTATGGTGGCACTGTTTATCAGTGTTATGGAGGCACTGTGTATCTGTTATGGAGGCACTGTGTATCTGTGTTATGGAGGCACTGTGTATCTGTTATGGAGGCACTGTGTATCTGTGTTATGGAGGCACTGTGCATCTGTTATGGAGGCACTGTGTATCTGTTATGGAGGCACTGTGTATCTGTGTTATGGAGGCACTGTGTATCAGTGTTATAGTGGCACTGTGTATCTGTGTTATGGAGGCACTGTGTATCAGTGTTATGGTGGCACTGTGTATCAGTGTTATGGTGGCACTGTGTATCTGTTATGGAGGCACTGTGTATCTGTGTTATGGAGGCACTGTGTATCTGTTATGGAGGCACTGTGTATCTGTGCTATGGTGGCACTGTGTATCTGTGCTATGGAGGCACTGTGTATCAGTGTTATGGAGGCACTGTGTATCTGTGTTATGGAGGCACTGTGTATCAGTGTTATGGTGGCACTGTGTATCAGTGTTATGGTGGCACTGTGTATCTGTTATGGAGGCACTGTGTATCTGTGCTATGGTGGCACTGTGTATCTGTGTTATGGAGGCACTGTGTATCAGTGTTATGGAGGCACTGTGTATCTGTGTTATGGAGGCACTGTGTATCTGTGTTATGGTGGCACTGTGTATCAGTGTTATGGTGGCACTGTGTATCTGTTATGGAGGCACTGTGTATCTGTGTTATGGAGGCACTGTGTATCTGTTATGGAGGCACTGTGTATCTGTGCTATGGTGGCACTGTGTATCTGTGCTATGGAGGCACTGTGTATCTGTGCTATGGAGGCACTGTGTATCTGTGCTATGGTGGCACTGTGTATCTGTGCTATGGAGGCACTGTGTATCTGTGCTATGGAGGCACTGTGTATCTGTGCTATGGTGGCACTGTGTATCTTTGTTATGGAGGCACTGTGTATCAGTGTTATGGAGGCACTGTGTATCTGTGTTATGGTGGCACTGTGTATCAGTGTTATGGTGGCACTGTGTATCTGTGCTATGGTGGCACTGTGTATCTGTGCTATGGTGGCACTGTGTATCAGTGTTATGGTGGCACTGTGTATCAGTGTTATGGAGGCACTGTGTATCTGTGTTATGGTGGCACTGTGTATCAGTGTTATGGTGGCACTGTGTATCTGTGCTATGGTGGCACTGTGTATCTGTTATGGTGGCACTGTGTATCTGTGTTATGGTGGCACTGTTTATCAGTGTTATGGAGGCACTGTGTATCTGTTATGGAGGCACTGTGTATCTGTGTTATGGAGGCACTGTGTATCTGTTATGGAGGCACTGTGTATCTGTGTTATGGAGGCACTGTGCATCTGTTATGGAGGCACTGTGTATCTGTTATGGAGGCACTGTGTATCTGTGTTATGGAGGCACTGTGTATCAGTGTTATAGTGGCACTGTGTATCTGTGTTATGGAGGCACTGTGTATCAGTGTTATGGTGGCACTGTGTATCAGTGTTATGGTGGCACTGTGTATCTGTTATGGAGGCACTGTGTATCTGTGTTATGGAGGCACTGTGTATCTGTTATGGAGGCACTGTGTATCTGTGCTATGGTGGCACTGTGTATCTGTGCTATGGAGGCACTGTGTATCAGTGTTATGGAGGCACTGTGTATCTGTGTTATGGAGGCACTGTGTATCAGTGTTATGGTGGCACTGTGTATCAGTGTTATGGTGGCACTGTGTATCTGTTATGGAGGCACTGTGTATCTGTGCTATGGTGGCACTGTGTATCTGTGTTATGGAGGCACTGTGTATCAGTGTTATGGAGGCACTGTGTATCTGTGTTATGGAGGCACTGTGTATCTGTGTTATGGTGGCACTGTGTATCAGTGTTATGGTGGCACTGTGTATCTGTTATGGAGGCACTGTGTATCTGTGTTATGGAGGCACTGTGTATCTGTTATGGAGGCACTGTGTATCTGTGCTATGGTGGCACTGTGTATCTGTGCTATGGAGGCACTGTGTATCTGTGCTATGGAGGCACTGTGTATCTGTGCTATGGTGGCACTGTGTATCTGTGCTATGGAGGCACTGTGTATCTGTGCTATGGAGGCACTGTGTATCTGTGCTATGGTGGCACTGTGTATCTTTGTTATGGAGGCACTGTGTATCAGTGTTATGGAGGCACTGTGTATCTGTGTTATGGTGGCACTGTGTATCAGTGTTATGGTGGCACTGTGTATCTGTGCTATGGTGGCACTGTGTATCAGTGTTATGGTGGCACTGTGTATCTGTGCTATGGTGGCACTGTGTATCTGTGCTATGGTGGCACTGTGTATCAGTGTTATGGTGGCACTGTGTATCAGTGTTATGGAGGCACTGTGTATCTGTGTTATGGTGGCACTGTGTATCAGTGTTATGGTGGCACTGTGTATCTGTGCTATGGTGGCACTGTGTATCAGTGTTATGGAGGCACTGTGTATCAGTGTTATGGTGGCACTGTGTATCTGTGCTATGGTGGCACTGTGTATCAGTGTTATGGTGGCACTGTGTATCTGTGCTATGGTGGCACTGTGTATCAGTGTTATGGAGGCACTGTGTATCAGTGTTATGGTGGCACTGTTTATCAGTGTTATGGAGGCACTGTGTATCTGTGTTATGGAGGCACTGTGTATCAGTGTTATGGAGGCACTGTGTATCAGTGTTATGGTGGCACTGTGTATCAGTGTTATGGTGGCACTGTGTATCTGTGTTATGGAGGCACTGTTTATCAGTGTTATGGAGGCACTGTGTATCTGTGTTATGGAGGCACTGTGTATCAGTGTTATGGTGGCACTGTGTATCAGTGTTATGGTGGCACTGTGTATCTGTGTTATGGAGGCACTGTGTATCAGTGTTATGGAGGCACTGTGTATCAGTGTTATGGAGGCACTGTGTATCTGTGTTATGGTGGCACTGTGTATCAGTGTTATGGTGGCACTGTTTATCAGTGTTATGGAGGCACTGTGTATCAGTGTTATGGAGGCACTGTGTATCTGTGTTATGGAGGCACTGTGTATCAGTGTTATGGTGGCACTGTGTATCAGTGTTATGGAGGCACTGTGTATCAGTGTTATGGAGGCACTGTGTATCTGTGCTATGGAGGCACTGTGTATCAGTGTTATGGAGGCACTGTGTATCTGTGTTATGGAGGCACTGTGTATCTGTGCTATGGAGGCACTGTGTATCAGTGTTATGGAGGCACTGTGTATCTGTGTTATGGTGGCACTGTGTATCAGTGTTATGGAGGCACTGTGTATCTGTGCTATGGAGGCACTGTGTATCAGTGTTATGGAGGCACTGTGTATCTGTGTTATGGAGGCACTGTGTATCAGTGTTATGGAGGCACTGTGTATCTGTGCTATGGAGGCACTGTGTATCAGTGTTATGGAGGCACTGTGTATCAGTGTTATGGAGGCACTGTGTATCTGTGCTATGGAGGCACTGTGTATCAGTGTTATGGAGGCACTGTGTATCTGTGTTATGGTGGCACTGTGTATCAGTGTTATGGTGGCACTGTTTATCAGTGTTATGGAGGCACTGTGTATCAGTGTTATGGTGGCACTGTGTATCTGTGTTATGGAGGCACTGTGTATCAGTGTTATGGTGGCACTGTGTATCAGTGTTATGGAGGCACTGTGTATCAGTGTTATGGTGGCACTGTGTATCAGTGTTATGGTGGCACTGTTTATCAGTGTTATGGAGGCACTGTGTATCTGTGCTATGGAGGCACTGTGTATCAGTGTTATGGTGGCACTGTGTATCAGTGTTATGGAGGCACTGTGTATCAGTGTTATGGTGGCACTGTGTATCAGTGTTATGGAGGCACTGTGTATCTGTGTTATGGAGGCACTGTGTATCAGTGTTATGGTGGCACTGTTTATCAGTGTTATGGAGGCACTGTGTATCTGTGTTATGGAGGCACTGTGTATCAGTGTTATGGTGGCACTGTGTATCAGTGTTATGGAGGCACTGTGTATCAGTGTTATGGTGGCACTGTGTATCAGTGTTATGGAGGCACTGTGTATCAGTGTTATGGAGGCACTGTGTATCTGTGTTATGGAGGCACTGTGTATCAGTGTTATGGTGGCACTGTGTATCAGTGTTATGGTGGCACTGTGTATCTGTGTTATGGAGGCACTGTGTATCAGTGTTATGGAGGCACTGTGTATCAGTGTTATGGAGGCACTGTGTATCTGTGTTATGGTGGCACTGTGTATCAGTGTTATGGTGGCACTGTGTATCTGTGCTATGGTGGCACTGTGTATCAGTGTTATGGTGGCACTGTGTATCTGTGCTATGGTGGCACTGTGTATCTGTGCTATGGTGGCACTGTGTATCAGTGTTATGGAGGCACTGTGTATCAGTGTTATGGTGGCACTGTTTATCAGCGTTATGGAGGCACTGTGTATCTGTGCTATGGTGGCACTGTGTATCTGTGCTATGGTGGCACTGTGTATCAGTGTTATGGAGGCACTGTGTATCAGTGTTATGGTGGCACTGTTTATCAGTGTTATGGAGGCACTGTGTATCTGTGCTATGGTGGCACTGTGTATCTGTGCTATGGAGGCACTGTGTATCAGTGTTATGGTGGCACTGTTTATCAGTGTTATGGAGGCACTGTGTATCTGTGCTATGGTGGCACTGTGTATCTGTGCTATGGTGGCACTGTGTATCAGTGTTATGGAGGCACTGTGTATCAGTGTTATGGTGGCACTGTTTATCAGTGTTATGGTGGCACTGTGTATCAGTGTTATGGAGGCACTGTGTATCAGTGTTATGGAGGCACTGTGTATCAGTGTTATGGTGGCACTGTGTATCAGTGTTATGGAGGCACTGTGTATCAGTGTTATGGAGGCACTGTGTATCAGTGTTATGGAGGCACTGTGTATCAGTGTTATGGAGGCACTGTGTATCAGTGTTATGGAGGCACTGTGTATCAGTGTTATGGTGGCACTGTGTATCAGTGTTATGGAGGCACTGTGTATCAGTGTTATGGTGGCACTGTGTATCAGTGTTATGGTGGCACTGTGTATCAGTGTTATGGTGGCACTGTGTATCTGTGCTATGGTGGCACTGTTTATCAGTGTTATGGAGGCACTGTGTATCTGTGTTATGGAGGCACTGTGTATCAGTGTTATGGTGGCACTGTTTATCAGTGTTATGGTGGCACTGTGTATCAGTGTTATGGAGGCACTGTGTATCAGTGTTATGGAGGCACTGTGTATCTGTGTTATGGAGGCACTGTGTATCAGTGTTATGGAGGCACTGTGTATCAGTGTTATGGTGGCACTGTTTATCAGTGTTATGGTGGCACTGTGTATCAGTGTTATGGAGGCACTGTGTATCAGTGTTATGGAGGCACTGTGTATCAGTGTTATGGTGGCACTGTGTATCAGTGTTATGGTGGCACTGTTTATCAGTGTTATGGAGGCACTGTGTATCAGTGTTATGGAGGCACTGTGTATCAGTGTTATGGAGGCACTGTGTATCTGTGTTATGGTGGCACTGTGTATCAGTGTTATGGTGGCACTGTTTATCAGTGTTATGGAGGCACTGTGTATCTGTGTTATGGTGGCACTGTGTATCAGTGTTATGGAGGCACTGTGTATCTGTGCTATGGTGGCACTGTGTATCAGTGTTATGGTGGCACTGTGTATCTGTGCTATGGTGGCACTGTTTATCAGTGTTATGGAGGCACTGTGTATCTGTGTTATGGAGGCACTGTGTATCAGTGTTATGGTGGCACTGTGTATCTGTTATGGAGGCACTGTGTATCTGTTATGGAGGCACTGTGTATCAGTGTTATGGAGGCACTGTGTATCAGTGTTATGGAGGCACTGTGTATCAGTGTTATGGAGGCACTGTGTATCAGTGTTATGGTGGCACTGTGTATCAGTGTTATGGAGGCACTGTGTATCAGTGTTATGGAGGCACTGTTTATCAGTGTTATGGAGGCACTGTGTATCAGTGTTATGGAGGCACTGTGTATCAGTGTTATGGTGGCACTGTGTATCAGTGTTATGGAGGCACTGTGTATCAGTGTTATGGAGGCACTGTTTATCAGTGTTATGGAGGCACTGTGTATCTGTTATGGAGGCACTGTGTATCTGTTATGGTGGCACTGTGTATCAGTGTTATGGAGGCACTGTGTATCAGTGTTATGGAGGCACTGTGTATCTGTGTTATGGAGGCACTGTGTATCAGTGTTATGGAGGCACTGTGTATCAGTGTTATGGTGGCACTGTTTATCAGTGTTATGGTGGCACTGTGTATCAGTGTTATGGAGGCACTGTGTATCAGTGTTATGGAGGCACTGTGTATCTGTGTTATGGTGGCACTGTGTATCAGTGTTATGGTGGCACTGTTTATCAGTGTTATGGAGGCACTGTGTATCTGTGTTATGGAGGCACTGTGTATCTGTGTTATGGAGGCACTGTGTATCAGTGTTATGGAGGCACTGTGTATCTGTGTTATGGTGGCACTGTGTATCAGTGTTATGGAGGCACTGTGTATCAGTGTTATGGAGGCACTGTGTATCTGTGTTATGGAGGCACTGTGTATCTGTGTTATGGAGGCACTGTGTATCAGTGTTATGGTGGCACTGTGTATCTGTTATGGAGGCACTGTGTATCTGTTATGGAGGCACTGTGTATCAGTGTTATGGAGGCACTGTGTATCAGTGTTATGGAGGCACTGTGTATCAGTGTTATGGAGGCACTGTGTATCAGTGTTATGGAGGCACTGTGTATCAGTGTTATGGTGGCACTGTGTATCAGTGTTATGGAGGCACTGTGTATCAGTGTTATGGAGGCACTGTGTATCTGTGTTATGGAGGCACTGTGTATCTGTGTTATGGAGGCACTGTTTATCAGTGTTATGGAGGCACTGTGTATCAGTGTTATGGTGGCACTGTGTATCTGTGTTATGGAGGCACTGTTTATCAGTGTTATGGAGGCACTGTGTATCAGTGTTATGGTGGCACTGTGTATCTGTGTTATGGAGGCACTGTGTATCTGTTATGGAGGCACTGTGTATCTGTGTTATGGTGGCACTGTGTATCAGTGTTATGGAGGCACTGTGTATCTGTGTTATGGAGGCACTGTGGTTGGCTGTAGCATCGGTACATGAGTGGCTTGTTCTGACGGTTCTGGGACAAGCTCCTTATGGGGCACTGTGTTAGCGATATGATGGGGGCCGGGGCAGCTCATGGAGCTTTATTCTCACCCGGAATGCTACGAGATGTCAGCTCTGAAGCTAGCGGAGCTGTGAATGCAGCCATCTACTACAGGAATTCTATGCTATGCAGTAATGGTGACATTGTGCACTCTGTACCTCTAGGAAGGCAGTGAAACGCGACAGTAATTGGCATTGTTGTTGCTGGATGACATCCTTCCACACATTTTAATACCGGCTCCACCGAATAACAAGTTGACTGACGTTCCTCGATGCGCTCATTTTCCAACATGATATATTGCCGGCCGAGTGCACAACCTGCGAGGCAATAAAATATGAGCGCGGGGGATAAATATGAAATGTTATCCATGTTTTATGGATGGGATCAGGTTTGACATTTTTGTTATTTCCCCTCTCTACATAATTATTATTTCTGGTGGATTTTACCTACTCATGACATTTATAAGGAGGCTCCGTGAACGTGGTCACGGCACGTGATTCTGCTCACACGTGGGCTACGGCGCTAGAAAATATTGCTAAGCCAACGGCATAGTAACTGCTATGACAGGCGGCACGATGATGCCAGAGAGATCAATGGTGCCAGGGCCCAAAGCCATAGCCGCAGTGTGGCATTACGGCTGCAGGCGCATAGGACAGAAGGGCCAGGGTATGTTTTTCGTACCATGCCCATACCTCACCATTGGACCATCATGTCATCTCCCAGATTTCCATCAATAAGGCGCTATACATATATATCCCGTTGCCACTGCTCAGCGATATCTTGGGGGAGATGTTATTCTCCTGTCTTGGCTCCAGGACTGGGCTCTGTCAGGCTCAGGCTGCTTCAGTGATTGAACCTCCTGACAAAACCAGTTTTACTACATCGCTGGGTAACTCTACTACACCACTGCCAATCTCTGCCTTGGACTCTGTAACAAATCCAGCTCTCCTACTTCACTATATCTCTGCTACACTGACAGCTGGGTCTCAGTGACAAAGCCAGCTCTGCTATATCACCGAGTAACCCTGTCTAACTCATGTGCCAACTGTGCCTATGAATTCTTTCACAAAACCAGCACTGGAATACCACTGGATAACTGCTACACCGCCACTTGGTTTTGCCTAGTCTTTGTGTTAAACCCAGTTCTGCTACATTGCTGGGAAACTCTGCTACACCGCTGGCAAATTGTGCCTGAATTCTGAGAAAAAGTCAGCTCTGCCATATCACTGAGTAATCCCTGCCTATCCACTGTGTTAACTCTGCTTTGGGTTCTGTAAAAAAAACTGAGGTCTGCTACTTCATCAAGCTAACTCTTCTCTACCGCTGGAACAATTTTGTCAAAAAACCTCTTGTGTCATTCAGCTCTCTTTCTCTGGTTCCTCTCTGCTGAGCTGACTCTGCTACGACACCGTCCAACGTTGTTTCACAACATGCTATGATTTCCCCTCTGCTTCATTGGCTCCTATGGTTCCAGGTTTTCTCCTCCAGCTGCCGCTCTGCAGCATCTGCCTCTGCTGTTCCAACTGAATCATCCTGCAGCACCAGTGCAATGTGTCCTGCTGCAGAAGAATTGACCTCTGGACTAAGTGCTTTGAGGATCCACTACACCAGGCGAGACATAGCAAGAAGCCTCGGTGTAGTGTTGAGGTCTAAATGGCTCTTTAATTCTGGAAATCATTGGTGTCTTCTTATCTATATCTGTGATGTGATGAGTTAATAATTTGCTTGGATTAAACTCTCATCATGGAATAATAAAGAAAAAAAAATAAAGATCGGGACTCTCTGCCATCAGAGTAATATGGGAGCAGCTCCTGCGGCGCTTCACATCTGACGCCTCCTAGACTAGTGTTAAAGCCTGTGCAATAAACTTCACCTGGCCCCCACGCGCCATCTATAATTCTGGTGACTTGTGTTTCCGAGGGGTCTTTGGCACCAAACCCGAGTGTGGGTCTTACCTCTGTATCCCATGTAATCACTTTCTGACTTTGTTGGTCCATTGTATTGTTCTGAGCCACCAGGAAACATTGATACACCACAGCAACTTTAAAGAGTTGAACTTTCTGGTTTGGGGGTCCCGGTGTTCTCACATATGCTGAGACCCACCTAATTGCATCCTGGGAATTGTGATTTGATCAATGAATCTCGATTTTTATTTTCGAGGGTTTTGTCTCATTAAAACATCCCCTTTTAAAATGCATCCGGTGCTGCGATCAGTTGATCAGCGATCGGTCTCACTAAGCAGGATTTTGCTGGGCGATGATGAGGAGAGTCGGACATTTCTCCGGCATTGGTTGTAGCATTACATGGCAGCCATTCAGGAGAATGCAGAGGTTCGCCAGAATATGATTCCACAGACAGACAAGAGTTTGCTTTATGAGACTCGCCCCTCATTACACGGTATTGTTCTATGTTATCAGCCATATTCCAGGCTTGCACGAGTGTATAGACTATAGTGATACATAATGGCGTCCTATGTACAGTAAGCCTCTCCGATGGTCAGTCTTACTTGATCCACATGTGTTCCCAGGCACGGTCCATGAATGAACTAGACCGTTACAGCTCCTGGCCGTTTCTTGGTTCGGCTTTTGGAAATCATTCATCTTACAGTGGTCGGCATTCCCACAAAGGCCACACGTCCTGCCGTGCATCAGCGGCGAAATCTGCACCTAAAACAGGATCGGAATAGAAGGAACACAATCAGAAACATCCGGCGCTACTGTGATGGATCTCTAATATCGTTCTTGAAAGTTTTCTTTTTTGATCTGTTCATAAGATTCTCTCATTGCTGCAGACAAACGTCCAACAAGCAGATCATGCCCGCCATATGATCTCATCTCATGTCCTCCATATGATCTCAGATCCTCCATATGATCTCATGTCCTCCATATGATCTCATGCCCTTCATATGATCTCATGCCCTTCATATGATCTCATGCCCTCCATATGATCTCAGGTCCTCCATATGATCTCAGGTCCTCCATATGATCTCATGCCCTCCATATGATCTCATGCCCTCCATATGATCTCGTGCCCTCCATATGATCCCAGGTCCTCCATATGATCTCAGGTCCTCCATATGATCTCGTGCTCGCCATATGATCTCATGCCCGCCATATGATCTCATGCCCTCCATATGATCTCGTGCCCTCCATATGAACTCAGGTCCTCCATATAATCTCATGCCCTCCATATAATCTCATGTCCTTCATATGATCTTGTGCCCACCATATGATCTCATGTCCCCCATATGATCTCATGCCATCCATATGATCTCATCTCATGCCCTCCATATGATTTCATGCCCTCCATATGATCTCAGGTCCTCCATATGATCTCATGCCCTCCATATGATCTCAGGTCCTCCATATGATCTCGTGCCCTCCATATGATCTCGTGCCCTCCATATGATCTCGTGCCCTCCAAATGATCTCATGTCCTCCGTATGATCTCAGGTCCTCCATATGATCTCATGCCCTCCATATGATCTCAGGTCCTCCATATGATCTCATGCCCTCCATATGATCTCAGGTCCTCCATATGATCTCGTGCTCGCCATATGATCTCTGATCTCATGCCCTCCATATGATCTCGTGCCCTCCATATGATCTCGTGCCCTCCATATGATCTCGTGCCCTCCATATAATCTCAGGCCCTCCATATAATCTCAGGCCCTCCATATAATCTCAGGCCCTCCATATAATCTCAGGCCCTCCATATGATCTCATGCCCTCCATATGATGTCGTGTCCTCCATATGATCTCATGCCCTCCATATGATCTCAGGTCCTCCATATGATCTCAGGTCCTCCATATAATCTCATGTCCTTCATATGATCTTGTGCCCTCCGTATGATCTCATGTCCCCCATATGATCTCATGCCATCCATATGATCTCATCTCATGCCCTCCATATGATTTCAGGTCCTCCATATGATCTCAGGTCCTCCATATGATCTCATGCCCTCCATATGATCTCGTGCCCTCCATATGATCTCGTGTCCTCCGTATGATCTCAGGTCCTCCATATGATCTCATGCCCTCCATATGATCTCGTGCCCTCCATATGATCTCGTGCCCTCCATATGATCTCGTGCCCTCCATATAATCTCAGGCCCTCCATATAATCTCAGGCCCTCCATATAATCTCAGGCCCTCCATATAATCTCAGGCCCTCCATATGATCTCATGCCCTCCATATGATGTCGTGTCCTCCATATGATCTCATGCCCTCCATATGATCTCAGGTCCTCCATATGATCTCAGGTCCTCCATATAATCTCATGTCCTTCATATGATCTTGTGCCCTCCGTATGATCTCATGTCCCCCATATGATCTCATGCCATCCATATGATCTCATCTCATGCCCTCCATATGATTTCAGGTCCTCCATATGATCTCAGGTCCTCCATATGATCTCATGCCCTCCATATGATCTCGTGCCCTCCATATGATCTCGTGCCCTCCATATGATCTCGTGTCCTCCGTATGATCTCAGGTCCTCCATATGATCTCAGGTCCTCCATATGATCTCATGCCCTCCATATGATCTTGTGCCCTCCATATGATCTCATGCCCTCCATATGATCTCATGCCCTCCATATGATTTCATGCCCTCCATATGATCTCAGGTCCTCCATATGATCTCATGCCCTCCATATGATCTCAGGTCCTCCATATGATCTCGTGCCCTCCATATGATCTCGTGCCCTCCATATGATCTTGTGCCCTCCAAATGATCTCGTGTCCTCCGTATGATCTCAGGTCCTCCATATGATCTCGTGCCCTCCATATGATCTCGTGCCCTCCAAATGATCTCGTGTCCTCCGTATGATCTCAGGTCCTCCATATGATCTCATGCTCGCCATATGATCTCCTGCCCTCCATATGATCTCATGCCCTCCATATGATCTCATGCCCTCCATATGATCTCATGCCCTCCATATGATCTCATGCCCTCCATATGATCTCGTACCCTCCATATGATCTCATGCCCTCCATATGATCTCGTGCCCTCCATATGATCTCGTGTCCTCCGTATGATCTCAGGTCCTCCTTATGATCTCATGCCCTCCATATGATCTCATGCCCTCCATATGATCTCATGCCCTCCATATGATCTCATGCCCTCCATGCATCTCTACTTTCATAAGATCGGTTAGTATTTAGCAGAGCAACAAAGTAAATAACGACCTGATTCAAAGTTGTAAAGACTGCAGTCACTGGCTACAGAAGGTCATGTCCTGAACCTACCAGGCCGCTGGATTTCGGTAGTACTCACTTTGGCTGTTTGTCCATTGAATGCCACCAGCTCCACGCCGTTCATCGGTGCTTTTACTGTAACGGTTGTTGTGTTCTTGTGAATTCTGATACAATCTGAAACATGTACAATTTCTGTTATATTGAGGTTGGTTCCAATAAAAGCTCAGTTTTCCTCATCCTTTAGTGAAAATGCGCACGATCAGGGCGGATCCGAGAGAAGCGATCACTCTGATCACCATATAGCGTGTTGTGACAGTGACATGGATGCGAAATAAGGAAAAAGGAGATGTCCCAAGATTTATTGACTATACGCTGTATTCACAGTTTCATTTTGTTTGTCCCCCACTGATCGCAATGTATTGTCAGCAAGGCAGAGGTCAGGAGGCAGAGGTGCTCAGCTCCTACATGAGAGCGGTGCGCCGGCTCATAGACTTTATTCACTTTTGTAAACCACTGCGCACACTCCTGTGCAGGACTCGGAGCTGAGCATTTCTGCCTCCTGGAGCCACAGGACCTGGGTCTGACTGGTTTGCACGGTGTTTCAGTGCCTACAACATATAGAAAAAGTCTAAAAAGCTGGTTGGAACTGTGTATCCTCAGGAGCGCAGCACCCCCGACAAGCAGGAGGCAGGGGAGCGAGACGCTCCTGAAGGAAGAGTATTAGACAACTCCTTTATGTATTTAGAAAATTAGATGGATGCTTCATTCTCATATCAAAGCCTAGAAATAATTTGAGAGTAAAGACAAATAAAGAGGCTAAAAAATAATTAATAGCTTATCTTAAATTGCATCTCCACTTTAGACAATCCACATTTGAAAAGTGGACAATTTTCCTGGGGCACCACAAAAGATGAAAATGAAGTAATACACATCCTGACTCCTATGAATTAACTTGCTCATCTCTATTTTCACCTATCCATTGATTGTTGGGATCCACACCGATCCCGAGAAGAGGGGGCTCAAAGCCCCTGTGTGAGTGTGACCACTGCTCCATTCACAATCTATAGTAGTACTGATTGCACATGCTCGCTACCGCTCCACTCCACCGGAGGCTTAGGGTGGTCCACTAGGGATGAGCGAGTACTGTAGTATTCGGACTCGCCGTACTCGTTACGAGTACTTCCTAATACTCGGGTACTCGTAACGAGTCCAATGTAAGTCTATAGAAAATGCGATTAATGGGTCTATAGAAAATGCGATTAATGGGCGGGGACTGTGATGGACTGGGCGGGGACTGTGCGAAGACTGTGCCAGGCTATGCGGGACTGTGCTGGCCTGTGCCAAGCTGTGCGGGACTGTGCTGGCCTGTGCCAAGCTGTGCAGGACTGTGCTGGCCTGTGCCAAGCTGTGCGGGACTGTGCTGGCCTGTGCCAAGCTGTGCGGGACTGTGCTGGTCTGTGCGAAGACTGTGTGGTGCTGTGCGGGACTGTGCAGGGCTTTGAAGGTACTGTGTGGGACTGTGCCATGCTGTGTGGGACTGTGCTGGGCTGTGCAGGGACTGTGCAGGACTTTGAAGGTACTGTGTGGGACTGTGCTAGGCTGTGCGGGGACTGTGCTGGTCTGTGCGAAGACTGTGTGGTGTTGTGCGGGACTGTGCAGGGCTTTGAAGGTACTGTGTGGGACTGTGCCATGCTGTGTGGGACTGTGCTGGGCTGTGCGGGGACTGTGCGGTGCTGTGCGGGACTGTGCTGGCCTGTGCGGGACTGTGCCGTGCTGTGTGGGACTGTGCTGGGCTGTGCGGGGACTGTGCAGGGCTTTGAAGGTACTGTGTGGGACTGTGCTGGGCTGTGCGGGGACTGTGCGGTGCTGTGCAGGACTGTGCTGGCCTGTGCGGGACTGTGCAGGGCTTTGAAGGTACTGTGTGGGACTGTGGTGGGCCTTGCTGGGCTGTGCGGGGACTGTGCCGTGCTGTGCGGGACTGTGCAGGGCTGTGCTGGACTGTGCATGGCTGTGTGGGACAGTGGTGGGCCTTGCTGGGCTGTGTGGGGACTGTGCCGTGCTGTGCGGGGACTGTGTGGGCAGTTGCGAATATTGTGAGGCGAGCAGTGAAATACTCGCGAGGATTCGAGTACTGCGAGTACCGAATCCTCACGAGTATGCTCGCTCATCCCTATGATCCACCCATGTGGCAAAGAAAACGTTTACTGCGCACTCGATGCAATTGTGCGACAGCCCTGTCCAGTGTCCGTGCTCTCTGAAGCTGACGGGTAATGTAAGTCCACGTCCTCAGGATTCAGCGACTGTTCCATATTGAGAATTCACAGAAGAGAAAAGTTAACACTGAGAGATACAATGAATGTTTCATGAGATAAAATGGCCATGTCAATGTGACGGTCCTCCATTCGTCACACTTTTCTGCCAATATTGCTGCTCAGTGATTCAATCTGCCGCCTTTTATGTGCAGCGCCGTCGGAGCTAAGCCTCGAGTTCTGTTATCGTGACCCCGGCATTAATGTACCTTTTTCATTTGTATACGTGTCATTCTTTAATAGCAGCCACATTCCGTTCAGCAAAACGCGGAATTCTTCAGGAGGGTCGGAATAGATTATAATATCACTAAGAGAAGATACAAACCAGAGCGTTAGCCGCAGAGAAAAGCAGATTCATCCATGATATAAAAGGGAACTACTCTTTACACTCCGGGGTCTAAGGGAAAAGCACAAACCCTCAGCAATGAAGAACCCAACGAGGAGCGACAGATTTGCTGCAATAATTGGAGTGAGCGAAGGTTTTGAAGTTTAATCACGTTAGCCTCGATGGTTTTTCCCAAGAAATTACATTCGCTGCTAATCAAAAATACTCCAAAGCCTCCAGGTGCCCTGAAAAGACGTGTACAACACTATTCTTTATTCCTTACCCACTGATCTTCTTCCCGGCTCTGCTGTCACACACTATCTGTACAGTTTATTCAGTGTATTATGGCTTTATCTCTATCTCTACAGCCATGAGCTGTGACGTCCTCTTACTTATCCAGATTCACCATACATTGGCTGCTGCATTCCCTGCCTCAGCTTTTATAGTGGCTATGTTAGTCTCTTCTGATTGGCTGTTGTCCATAACATGTAATGTGATAGCTGCAAGGAATTATGAGGAAGCCCGCCCAGCCTTGTCCAAGGATACAGGAGCCTTCTCTGGCTGATACAAAATGGTGGGGGCTAATTTAGGTGATTCATTCACAAAGTTTAAAAACTTGTCGGGAATAGATCAGTGAATTTTTAAAAATTCAACACAAATTAACATCAAATGGATTTTATCTTCTCTAGCAATGATTTATGTGACCTTTTTTAAAGGGAATCTATTAGCAGGTTTTCACATTCCAGCATATTTACAGTCATATGTAAAAGTTTGGGCACCCCTATTAATGTTAACCTTTTTTCTTTATAGCAATTTTGGTTTTTGCAACAGCTATTTCAGTTTCATATATCTAATAACGGATGGACTCAGTTATATTTCTGGATTCAAATGAGGTTTATTGTACTAACAGAAAATGTGCAATCTGCATTTAAACAAAATTTGACCGGTGCAAAAGTATGGGCACCCTTATCATTTTCTTGATTTGAACACTCCTAACTACTTTTTACTGACTTCCTGAAGCACTAAATTGGTTTTGTAACCTCATTGAGCTTTGAACTTCATAGCCAGGTGTATCAAATCATGAGAAAAGGTATTTAAGGCGGCCACTTGCAAGTAGTTCTCCTATTTGATTCTCCTATGAAGAGTGGCATCATGGGCTCCTCAAAACAAGTCTCAAATGATCTGAAAACAAAGATTATTCAACATAGCTTTTCAGGGGAAGGATACAAAAAGTTGTCTCAGAGATTTAACCTGTCAGTTTCCACTGTGAGGAACATAGTAAGGAAATGGAAGAACACAGGTACAGTTCTTGTTAAGCCCAGAAGTGGCAGGCCAAGAAAAATATCAGAAAGGCAGAGAAGAAGAATGCTGAGAAGAGTCAAGGACAATCCACAGACCACCTCCAAAGACCTGCAGCATCATCTTGCTGCAGATGGTGTCACTGTGCATCGGTCAACAATACAGCGCACTTTGCACAAGGAGAAGCTGTATGGGAGAGTGATGCGAAAGAAGCCGTTTCTGCAAGCACGCCACAAACAGAGTCGCCTGAGGTATGCAAAAGCACATTTGGACAAGCCAGTAACATTTTGGAAGAAGGTCCTGTGGACTGATGAAACAAAGATTGAGTTGTTTGGTCATACAAAAAGGCGTTATGCATGCGCTGTATTGTTGACCGATGCACCGTGACACCATCTGCAGCAAAATGATGCTGCAGGTCTTTGGAGGTGGTCTGTGGATTGTCCTTGACTGTTCTCACCATTCTTCTTCTCTGCCTTTCTGATATTTTTCTTGGCCTGCCACTTCTGGGCTTAACAAGAACTGTACCTGTGTTCTTCCATTTCCTTACTATGTTCCTCACAGTGGAAACTGACAGGTTAAATCTCTGAGACAACTTTTTGTATCCTTCCCCTGAAAAGCTATGTTGAATAATCTTTGTTTTCAGATCATTTGAGACTTGTTTTGAGGAGCCCATGATGCCACTCTTCATAGGAGAATCAAATAGGAGAACTACTTGCAAGTGGCCACTTTAAATACCTTTTCTCATGATTTGATACACCTGGCTATGAAGTTCAAAGATCAATGAGGTTACAAAACCAATTTAGTGCTTCAGGAAGTCAGTAAAAAGTAGTTAGGAGTGTTCAAATCAAGAAAATGATAAGGGTGCCCATACTTTTGCACCGGTCAAATTTTGTTTAAATGCAGATTGCACATTTTCTGTTAGTACAATAAACCTCATTTGAATCCAGAAATATAACTGAGTCCATCAGTTATTAGATATATGAAACTGAAATAGCTGTTGCCAAAACCAAAATTGTTATAAAGAAAAAAGGTTAACATTAATAGGGGTGCCCAAACTTTTACATATGACTGTATATGTACATATAGCGTCTTCGAAGACAAGTCCAGCAATACCTTTACATGGTCACTCCGATCTTCCATTAATGAGAAATCAGGGTTTAATTCATATGTAAATGAGGCTAAGGAGCTATGGTAGATCTGAAGCCTCTGTCAGTCCAGCTCTATTCCCCGCCCAGTGACGCCTCCTCCTTCTTTACTGACTGCCTCTATGCTGGGATGTCCGGGAAAAGAGCAAGAGGAGGCCGTGCTGAGTGCGGAATAGAGCTGGTCTGACGCAGGCTTCAGATCTACCATAGCTCTTTAGCATCATTTGCATATCAATTCAAACACTGAATTCTCGGTACCAGAGGAAAGGACCGGCCATGTAAACTTATTGCTGGACTTGTCTTTAAAAGAGCTACATGGGCATATAAATAGTGTGGGGTGTGGAATTAATTCTGCTATTAATTCCCTTTAATTCACATTTAAGCTTTGGTATTTTCTTTTTCTCTGTCAATGTCAGAGCTTGTTTTGAAGGAACAGTTGTATTTTTAAATATTTTTAAATGTCACCGTTTTGGTGTACATGTACTTTATCATTGAATTTGAAAAAAATAGCAGTTCCAGTTTTTCTATTTTAGAATTTTTTTGTTTTGTGTTTTTTTTCACTGTGTTTTTAGAGTTTGTGCAGTAATTATATTAGCATTATTAAAAAGCACATCGAATGTATTGGTTAATTTTTTACATATTTTTAGGGTGGGGAAGAGTGTAAAAAAAGCAACCAACAAAAAGCAGCAAATCTGCCATTGTGCTTTTAATTTATTTATTTGCATGGTATAAACAAGCTAACTTTAATCCAAAGGTTAATATTTACATGACCAGTCCTTTCCTCTGGTACTATTGTTTATGATAAACCAAAATTGTTTTTTTTTTATTTTAAGGGAATCTGTCAGCAGGTTTTTGCTATCTCATCAGAGAGCAGCATGATATAAGGGCAGAGACCCTGATTCCAGTGATGTGTCATTTAGTTTACTGGATGCAGAAGTTGTGACATAAGGAGTGTTTTTTAGATGTAGCAGAGCTGAGAAAGCTAACCCCGCCCACAACGCAGCTGACTCTGCACACACCACAGCTGACCCCCCTACACCACATCTGACCCTGCCCACACCACATCTGACTCTGCCCACACCAAATCTGACTCTGCCCACACCACATATGACTCTGCCCACATCACAGCTTACCCTGCCCACACCACATCTGACCCCCCTACACCAAAGATGACCCCGCCCACACCACAGCTGACCCCGCACACATCACAGCTGACCCCACATCACAGCTGACCCTGCCCAAACCACATCTGACCCCCCTACACCAAAGATGACCCCGCCCACACCACAGCTGACCCCACATCACAGCTGACCCTGCCCACACCACATCTGACCCCCTTACACCACAGATGACCCTGCCCACATCACAGATGACCCTTCACCACATCTGATTCTGCTCACACCACAGCTGACTCCGCCCACACCATAGCTGACCCCCCTAAATCACAGCTTACTCTACCGACACCACAGCTAACCCTGCCCACACTGCAGCTAACTCTGCACACACCACAGCTAACCCCACCCCACAGCTTACCCTGCCCACACCACATCTGACTCCACCCACACCACATCTGATCCCAGCCCACCAGGCTCTATATGAACATTGTCTATTGACTGTGAGTTGCTTATAACAGGAAGGGGCATGATTGGACTAGGGCTCACGTGCCCTATAGTCCAGGCAGTGATAATTTCCTGCTGCTAAAACCTTCATTGTAAGCTCCTATGGAAGTGAATGTGATCTGAGCTGCAGTACCGAGACCGGCCACTACACAGTGTATAGAGTTGTGCAGTAATGCTCAAAGGGTTAAAACAGCTTTGAAAGGTTGGCTGATATCTGCACACAGACCCCTGATAATAAAGGGGGCAATGGGGGTTACAACAGCTACAGCGCCGATGGTCAGAATAACCTTTTCTTGCTGCCCTGGTTCATCAGGAGAACTTACTAGGAGCCCAGCTTGACATTCATTTCAAAATTGTAAAATCCTTGACCAGTTTTTTTCATGGCGATCAGGAATCTTAATTGATCGGTGCAGTCCTGCGCGATCACCGTATAGCAATGTGAAGGGGACACCGAGCAGCCCAGGCTTCTCCCATCAAAGGTTACAATTTCCTTCAGATCCACATCACATTCAGCTGCTAAATGATCACAACGACATAAAGAGAAACATAAAATAATTAAAACTCAAGATGAGCGAAAGTATGAGGACACGAAACATGGCAGCGTCAGAACACGGCTCTACCCCTCTTATAAAGTGAAAGACCATCACTTTATGATCGATGGTGGTCCAACGTCTGCAACCTCCACCCATCCTGAGGAAGCAGGGGCCGCAGCGGGGGATTTTTTTTGCACATTCTGGTTCCATTCTCACCGGTCACTACTGTAGTGAAGATTGAATTCACTTGGGCTCAATTCAGACCAGTGAAGCTCTTGACTAACAAGGTTAGCAAGTAATTTATTCATTTGTCAGCCGTCTCGTCTTCCCCAAATTACTGTCACAAAGATGGAAGCACAAAAAGATTTAATGGAATGGATAACGTCAACTCAAGAGAGCAAACAGGAATGGCATCTGCGTACGGGGCGGTATCTGCGTACGGGGCGGTATCTGTGGATGGGGCGGTATCTGTGGATGGGCGGTATCTGCAGACTGGTGTGATATCCACAGACGGGGGGTGGTATCTGCAGACGGGGACGGTATCTACTACAGACGGGGGCAGTATCTGCAGACAGGGGCGGTATCTGCAGGCGGGGGTGGTATCTACAGACGGGGCGGTATCTGCAGACGGGGCGGCATTTGCAGACGGGGCGGTATCTGCATACGGGGCGGTATCTACAGACGGACAGTATCTGTAGACGGGGCGGTATCTGCAGACGGGGCGGCATTTGCAGACGGGGCGGCATTTGCAGACGGGGCGGTATCTGCAGACGGGGGCGGTATCTACAGACGGACAGTATCTGTAGACGGGGCAGCGCTATCTGCAGATGGGGACAGTATCTGCAGACAGGGCGGCATCTGCAGACGGGGGCGGTATCTGCTGACGGGGACGGTATCTGCTGACGGGGACGGTATCTGCAGACGGGGGCGGTATCTGCAGATGGGGCCAGTATCTGCAGACAGGGATGGTATCTGCAGACGGGGACGGTCTTGTGAGTATCTATAGAGTTGGTGAGTGTGCGGAGACCACAACGGGGCAGATTCTAAACAGATCATCTTTGTATTTTTGCCTTTTGCTCTGTAAAATCTGGGTGACATTTTCTGAGCCCTCGATGTTATATGCTATTTATCTTACAAAGTCATAAAATCTTCTCTCCTGGTAAGAAACCTTTACTGATCTGCTCTCATGTCATTAGGTGGCAGTAGAAGCCAATGGAGAAAATCCCTCCGACTTTACCTTTATAAACATTCTGTTTTCATCATTCGCTCGCTCAGTATCTAATGATACAAGGCTGCTGTTCTCAGCCAGATGTACGGGATGGATTCTTATTTAACCCAACATTTAACCATTCGCTGGCCTCAGGCTCTGCGCAGGCGTCGTGCGCGGTCGGGAGGAGGCGTCGTGCGCAGCCCGATGTGCTCGGCTATAAACCTCTGCTGCTACTTTGCATTTCCCTTTAGTTCACGTTTCCACTGATATATTAGGAAAGTGTTGGAAGATTCTCTGATTGAATATTAAAATAATGTCCTATTACAAGATGGAGAGGGACAATTAGGGGCATTCGTGCAAGATGCGACAACTCTCTCATGTCGTGTCCACCACGGTGATACATTTGCCGCTGTGTCTCATGGTCCTGTCTTTCTTTAGATGGGAGAAGTAAATGTGTTCCTCGTGTTTGTATCCGAGCTCTCATATTACCGTTATATTGGCACTGTGTGGCGCTATTATCTACGCCCTATATGGCTGCATTATTGTTATTTGCACTGAACGTATTAAAGTGGTGCACAATGTTTGATGGATCGGGATCATCTTAGAACGCTTTGGTCTGGAGCTGATATTCCAGTGTATATACAATCGCCCGCTGCAGTGAGTTTCTAACATTTTGTGCAACTTTTTTTTTAAATGTTGCAATTCATATATCTGGCCTAAACCTTATTTGCACACCCAAACCAGTCTCTGATTCTTACTTCTTAAAAGTGTGAGAGCCGTCTTTTTTTGGGGTGGGGAGGAAACAGCATATAACATAATTTGAGACTTTTTTACTCCAAGAAACTGATGTAAAAACTTGATACATTTTCTCAGAATTTTTGTTACTGAGGCAGCATTACACACAAGCCATGACTCCAGTAAAATAATATTATTCTACAAATTAAGTAAAGTTATGCATTTCTTTGTATTTTTGAAGATCTTTGCTTGCTGACATACAGTAGGAACCTTGCTAATTGACTTCCAGTATATAAAATATGTCCTGTCATATGGTGGACGCGTGGCTCTGATATCTGTGATTGTATCGAGCAGTGTATCTGTGCATCCATCACTCAGACCAAATTGTATCCACTTAAAGTAAACAATAAAGGTTATTTTGAATTACTACAAGCAGAGATATTGAACTTGCATTTTAATTATGACTTTCAAAATGGGCAGCGGGTCACTATGGGTCCTGCTTCAGCTGATTTTGGAGGAGCCTGCAGTCAGCCACTGCTGCAGGGGAAATAATATACTGCATTGTGCATTGTGGTCCTTTGGAATAATGGCTGGCAATGAAATAGTAATGTCAGCATGAGTCTGAGAAAACGGGACTCCCCTCTAGGAAGGGGGCACATGGACATGAGCATTCATAAGACAGCCCCTTTAAGGTTATGTTCTCACAGATTAAAGTCTGACTTGTGTTTTCCTTTGCAGAAATATGAGATTAACCCTTGAATTTCTGCAATGGGATTTTCAGATCTGCAGTAAGATATTCCTCATTTTCATTCAAAAACACTTTATAAGCGTGTCCTAAGTTCACGGTCACACACAGAACCTTTGTAAACTTTTTTTTAGTGTGAATCTCTTTCAAAATCCTCACTCAAAAAATTCTTCAAAAACTCTTCAAAACTCCTTTTCTTGTCTATGAGAAATCCATATTTACAACAGGAGAATTTTGGGGGTTTTTCTTTTTTTTTCTTTAGAAGTTTACAAAAATGTGTTGGTGAAAATCAAAAAATGCACATCACGGATCCTGGTGGAATCTGCTCTAGACTAGGCAAGATCCTGGTGGAATCTGCTCCAGACTAGGCGGGATCCTGGTGGAATCTGCTCCAGACTAGGCGGGATCCTGGTGGAATCTGCTCCAGACTAGGCAGGATCCTGGTGGAATCTGCTCCAGACTAGGCAGGATCCTGGTGGAATCTGCTCTAGACTAGGCAAGATCCTGGTGGAATCTGCTCCAGACTAGGCGGGATCCTGGTGGAATCTGCTCCAGACTAGGCGGGATCCTGGAGGAATCTGCTCCAGACTAGGCGGGATCCTGGTGGAATCTGCTCCAGACTAGGCGGGATCCTGGTGGAATCTGCTCCAGACTAGGCAAGATCCTGGTGGAATCTGCTCCAGACTAGGCGCTGCACATTCAAAATACTGCAAAAAACACCTCTGGAAAATAAAAAAGTGCTTCGATTCTCTATTAAAGCTCTTCCAAAAAGATCGTCGCATGTTTCAAGAGCATTGATGCTCTTGATCAGCTAAGATCAGCTTTACACCATGGTTGCCAAATCCCGTTGGTGAACTTCGGTATGATTTAGAAAAGTGAGAAAAATCGGCACTTGCACTGGTAAAATGATAAATCTTTATTTTGGATACATTAATAAATAAGTATTCCCATACTGTAGAAAAAAGCTGACGCATTTCAGGTGCTTATTGCTCTTAGTTGTAACTATGACTAAGGGCGTAATTAGCGCCAGAAATGTCTCAGTTTTTCTGCAGTATGGGAATGCTTATTTATTAATGTATCCAAAATAAAGATTTATCACGTTACCAGTGGAAGTGCCGATTTTTCTCACATTTCTTCATAAAGTTTTTCCAAATCAAACTCTCCATAAAGAGTTTCTCGAAGTCGTTTCTACTTCTAAAATTTGTGGTTTATGAACATCTCATAAAACTTGATGTGAACACAGCCCAGGGCTGATTCCGGATCTGCGTGGTTTTGACTGCAGTTTTTCTCTTACACGGGTCCCAGAAGAGGGAAACATTCCCTTGTTTTGGAGTGTTACGTTTTTGTTATTATTTGGATTCTTTACTTCTAAAGTCCTCACATTAAATGACATATTTCACCTTTATGGCCCCTGTCTGGAGTCTCACTTTTACGATTCTGTCCTTTATTGGAGTTGTTTTCGTCATTTGACAATAAATTCCTGCGCGCAGCGGTTTTCGGACCCCCTGACTGCTCGTCACCGTCCCCGAGTTTACACCAGATTTTATGATTTAATATTATAAAGATAAGAGCGCTCTACCTTCATGGGTGCCGCCGACCGTCGAGGAGACTTTGGGAAGATTTGTGAGTTCAATTAGACGAAGGTGTCCGAGCCGGCGAGCGCCAAGTGAGAGGTCCCACGGGACGGGCACCGCCTGTTTATAAAATGTCCACTGAAATAACAGGAGAACGTCGGTTATTAGGTGATAATTCATAAAGATATCTCATTGTTTCAGAAATGATGGTCCGGTGACTGAGAGCGCTCTGCATCCCGTATGGGCACAAAGAAGACAAGAACATTCTATGTATTATCTATCTATTATCTTATATTATTTATCTATCTATCATCTTCTATTATCTATCTATCTATCATCTATGTATCTATCTATTATCTATCTATCTATCTATCTATCTATTATCTTCTATTATTTATCTATCTATCATCTATCTATCATCTTCTATTATCTATCTATCTATATATTATCTATCTATTATCTATCTATCTATTATCTGTATATTATATTCTTTTATTTATCTATTAATTTCTATTATCTATCTATCTATCGATCTATTATTCAGGTCTCCAGACAATTACCAAATGTCCATGAGATATAATTCAAAAAAATAAAATAAGTCTCTACCTTCCTCATACAGACAGGTGGGTCACTGCCTCGTCAGTCAGGTATATATGGAATCTAGGCGCAGATGTGAACAGAGACGTGCAGTTTCTTACCTGTGGTGTCTTCAGGATGGTATCATATGTGTCCGGAGAGCTGGCGGCCACCTGTACAGTGACCCGGTGAGACGGGTTAGAATGGCGCATCTCCGAGAACCCCATCGTGTACGCTACACCGGGTACAAACGCCATGAGGCTGCGTAAATGCAGAAATGTTTAGAATTAGGGCTATGGCCAGGTAGACACCTGTCTGATACTAGAGGCTGAGTAATGATACTGTTACCTCTCAGCCGCGCTCTTCAGCCAGGTGGGCAGCCGCTTCCAATGCCACGAGAGCTGCACTGCCGGAGATCCGGCTAGTTTCCCAGTGGACGCTTTACCTACGACTCTATAGTCTTGGCAATTTTCTCCCCATCTCAGCATTGCCTAGAAGACATCATAATAAAGACATTTATAAAGATAACATTTAGGATGGTCCTGTATGACTCCTTACAGAAGGCCATTATGTGTTCATTCCCCATGAGTGTCCCTGTGACTGAGATCTGCAATACATGGAGCCTGAGTACAGAGCCCATCGTCTGCTCCTGAGCCATCTAGGTGTTATACAGGGTCCAAATGGTGTTACATGTGCATGGGTCCAAAGAGACATGTTACCCAATGAGGAGCATTGGAGGGCGGTCAACCGTCCATAACAAAGTGGTAGAGATCTGCTGGAATCAGTGCTGATGCTGCAGTAAGTAAAGGGTATAGAGTAAATTATATCTACAGTATTTATCCATCTAATATCTATTATCTACAGTATCTTATATCTATATATCTAATATCTATCTATCTGTTATCTATCTAATATCTATCAATTATCTGTCTATGTACCATCTATTATCTATCTATCTATCTATCTATTTATCTATCTATTATCTATCTAATATGTATCTATTATCTATCTGTTATCTATCAATTATCTATCTATTATCTATGTATCATCTATGATCTATGTATCATCTATTATCTATCACTATTATCTATTTATTATCTATATATCATCTATTATCTGTCTGTTATTTATCTATTATCTAGTTCTCTAATATCTATCTACGTATTATTTATCTATCTATCAATCAGTTTTTCTTATCTATCATCTATATATTATCTATCTAGTATCTATCTATTTTCTAGCTATTATCTATCTATCTGTCTATCTATCTATCATCTATCTATCATCTAATCAATTATCTATCTTCTCTGTCCTTTCTCAGCCGGGAGGAAGTACAGGACTGCAGTAATCTACATCGCCTTCCACTTTGCTCTGTATTGTAATGCATGGAGTGCGCAGCCTGCATATGAATCTTATCTAGGTGAGAAACTTGGATTTTCACACTGTGGTACATTTCCAAAGGGGAGTCACTTAAGATAAACACTTTAAAACAAAGTTTCCATCATAGTCTTCCCATAGAACTTTCTTACTGAGGCTTTGTGGAATCCAGAAACAGAGGCATCTAGGCAGGTCTTCCAGTAACTTTTGTGATTCAGAGGGACCGCGATGACCTGCGCTTTGGACCTTGTTGGATCTATGTAAGCCGTGGTTTGGAGTCCTTGGTGCTGAGCATCACTCGTGATAGATTTCACCAGAAAAACGAAGTTGGGGGACATTCCACCAGACAAGTTCTGCAAAGAAGATACAGATCAAAAATTGTTTCCTGAAAACGAGTTACAAAGCATTGATTGATTTAATTTTTCCAATTCAGAGAAAGTTTTATCATTTTCTTCTGGATGTGAATTATTAGTCAATAACACCCAGAACATAATGCAGTGTGACAAGACTTAACCCATTAATATGTTTTATGGGTTATATGTTGTTTCCTCTGCTCTGCCTCTCCCTAGGGCTACACGGCGACATTGAAATCGAAGTGTTGCATTGTGCCATCACATCTAATACTTTCCTGTAGTGTCACATTGTGACCTGTGACGTCCTGCGACTCTGACAAAAAGCTGCAAATGTTTCCAGATGAGTTGGATTTTCTGTTGCAAGTTGCAAGTAACAAACTTTGAATAGACTTCAATGCAAGTCACTCGCAACTTGGCTATTTTATTTTACAGCTCTAAAGTGACAGCAAGTCGCAGACATGATTCTCTCTCCACTTTTCTGAAAGTTGTTTTCGCTTGACAAATGTCACCGCGTGGCCCCAGACTTATGCCGCCGCTCGGTTTTTCAGTTTTGGCTTCTATTGACAAGCGAAGTTCACCATGAAATCAGTGCTGATGACCATTCTAGCAATGATGATGATGAAGATGAGAAAATCCGTCTACTTATAAGTGTTCTGAAATCTATAATGTATCAGGGCTGTGGGCGCAACAAGTATAGGAAGAAGGTAAAGAGGGCCGAGGACACCACAATCAGGACTATCCAGAAAAAGATCGTAAGCAGACTACCATCCAGAACTGAGATGGTAAACCGACCCGTCTTGTGGATGGCCCCACTCACGTAATATGGGGCTCGCCAAAGTTTTTGTTGACCAAAATATTGAGCATGGACTCAAACCCTGATTGGTGCCACATGGCAAAAGGAACATAGACAAAGCCAACATCCTTCCCAAGAAAATAATGTCACAGTATTAATATGAAAGCAAACCTCATATGGTAAAGGATTCATTCCACTGCTACTGCGGCTGCTGCTGCTACTACTACTGCTGCTGCTGCGTCTACTGCTGCTGCTGCTGCTACTACTACTGCTGCTGCGTCTACTGCTGCTTCGTCCATTACTGCTGCTGCTTCTCTGTGACTTCTACAAAACAACAGAAACAAATACTGAGTTAGAAACATCAACATTTTAAAAGGATTTTCTACAAATCAACAGGTGAAGGACAGCTGAGTAAGACGTAGAACAGCCTAACTAGGGGCCACATATTCTCCCGGTGGGTGGGCGGATATAGCATAAATTCCATCAGTAGATGTGTGGACATGCAGGACGTTAGAGGAATGCTAGGGGAGGGAGGTGACGGACAACGGCAGTTTCGCGATTACTCGCTTCTACGGGTCCCCTAGCATTCCTCTAACGTCCTGCATGTCCACACATCTATTGATGGAATTTATGTGAAATAAAGACGCACAGTTTTTCAGCTATATCGGTGAGTGCTGCATATTTCTTCTTTTTTCGCTTCACATTGAAATATTCATGTTTTTTCATGCAAGCACCTCCATTTTTTGACTGAATTATATGCAGCAATACTTCAGATAAATAGCTCTGTCTGTTAATGTGGTGATTTGTGTGCCCTAGTATGCCGTTTATCTGTTTGCTCTTTGCTGGGATATAGCATAACATGACATATTCAGTTTAACAAAGTTTTCAATGTTTTAATACAATAATACTCAGATCAACTTGTTCCTATGTGTAATAGACTCATTTGGGGAATTTATTTACTGCTGTGCCCCAGTGTTCTGGCATAAAAAGCCGGTCAATGTTTAGCCTGTGACCTCCACCAACCATGATCAGGCTCAGCGTGCACCTGATCTATCATTTACCAGTCGTGTTCATCCCGTCTCTCAGCATATTACATCATAACATGTAAATGTTCTAAGAATACCTGTTATTAATTTCTTACCTGAAGAGCAGATGTCGACCGAAACTTAGCAGAGTGAATCTGAGGAGCGAAAAGTTCCTGAAAAATTAGGGGGGAAAATACAGAAAATAATACAATTAAGTAAGAGCAAAAATATTGATTATAAGAATATAAACAAAAAAAGAAAGATAAAGTGAAGTAAAATACAGAACCATGATTGTTACCATGTAATGCGATGACTCTTTTGGAGAGGAGTCATATTGGATTTCCAGGCGATGTTTCCTACCACAGTCCGTACAGTTCGTGACATCTGCAGACTTAGTTTTGCTACTTTTTCTTATAGTTTTCCAGTGAATTTTATGGGAATGTTTTGGGTCATTTTTATGTTTTTGTTGTACTCTAGGGTTTTCTCTGCTACTTTCTATGGGTTTCTTTGGGTTTTTTGCATGTTTCTTGTTGTGTGTCTTTTGACTTGAGCTACTGCTTTCACTACTACTTTGCTGCTGTTTTCTCCGATCCTTTCTTGGGTTGGCCTCTTGAATACTTTGACTGCTGCTCTCACTACTACTACTGCTGCTCTTTACAGGCTTTCCCTTGCTCTTCTTGGTCCTCTGGACACTATCACTACTTTGAAATTTGCATTTTTCCTCATCACCTTTGCCGTGTTCTTGAGAATGATGACATTTGGACTTATGGTGGCCTTTGTGAGGGCTTTGTTCTTGTTCATCATGTTGACCTTTGGACTGGTCTTCCTTAGGTGTTTTCCAGCAAGTACAATGCTTTTTCTCACCGGTTGATTCTGGATCATCTCCTGCTTGATGAGGGTGGTTTTCGGGGTCATGATGGTCTTCTGTTTCATTTCGAGCTTTATGTTGATGCTTTACGTTTTTTCTCTCATGCGTATCTTTCTGATGATGGCCCTCCTGATCTTCTTTTGCTCGTTGTGACTTATGTGGAGGTATTTGGTCTTCTTCCTCATCATCTTGACCTTCTTTTTCTGCTTTATGGTGATACTGTTGGTCATCTCTGTCCTGCCAGTTCTTCTTTTTGGGTCCCTGATGATCTGCATGATGATGGTCTTCATCTTGGGCATCCTTATGTGGATTCTTGTTTTTACCAGTTTCGCGTTGGTTTTTATGGTCACCCTCATGTGTTCCTGTAATATGTTTTTCATGTTCATGGCTTTGGTGTTGCTTTTTTTGGTCTTCCCTCTCATCAGTTTGGCCTTTTTTCTGGTTACCATGTTGATGCTTACGTTCTTCTCCTTCCTGCCAGTTCTTGCTTTCATGTCCATCATGATGACTCTTATCCTGTGGGTTCCTATGAGGATTCTTGTTTTTTTCATGCTTTTGATCTTTTTGGTGGTTGATCTCATATACTTCTGCTTCATCTTCATGATGTTCATGGCTCCAATGACGCTTCTCATCTTCCACTTGCCCATGTTGCTTCTTGCCATGCTTTTGTTGCTCTTCTGTCCAACACTTGCAATGGACTTCCATTTCCCTTTCTTTTTTCTGATGACCTTTGTGGTCATGGATCTTATCTGTTTCATGATGCCGTCTTGGATTTTGGTGTGGTTTTTGTGATTTATGTTGGCCTTTGTGATGGAGTTTGCTTTGCTGCTTCTTATGTTGTTTATGCTTTGTTTGTCGGTTATGTGTCTTTTCTTGGTTCAGTTCATGACCAGATTTGGCAGATGAAGAAGAATTCATTGAAAACGTGGTAGTATTTCCAGATGAATTATCACTTGTGATGTTCCATGATTCACTCTGGTAGAAATAACGTAGAAAATGTGACATTAGCCATTTCTGCCATTTTACTTCACTTCCCTTATAAACAATACAGTAATATTGTTTAAATCAGCATTTATAAGACCCAACAAATTATAAATTAAGAAACAGAATCAGACAATCAGAGCAAAACACTGCCTCACAGGAAAGGCGCGTCCTGCCAGGTAAGACAAGAAAGAGCCCTGGTTCTCGCTGCAGGGACCAAACCTAAATTTACAGACTCCTTTTAGCTTTCTTGTACTCGCACCTTGAGACAAGACCGTCACTTCAGGACACCAGCTCCAGGGCTGCAGTGAACCTTCAAACGGAGAAGATGCTAGGCTGGGGTACGGTTGAGATCTTGGCTGAGACCTCGTTCATCAGCAGTGGCAACTTTTTTCTAAATGGTGGTGGTGGACGAGGGGTCTGATACTGTGACGGAGTGTTAGGGGGAAGGTATACACTGATGAGCAAAAGGGTAACCATGTTCTGAACTTCTGACTCTCAGACTCCATATCTCACCATTCACTTCTGCTTCCGACATGAGACCGCCATCATTTTATAGACGATCATCTCGGCTGTCTCATACATAAATGGGACTTGCAGCTATTTAGCATGTGATTAGTTATGCACATTCGCCTCATGTCGCTGCATTGTTACTGTTTTGCTCCTGGTGGTTATATAGTCTTTTTCTTCCTGAATATTATAAATTACAACCTGTTCTCACATTCCCTAATAGCTCTGTGTGCTATTAGGCTGATTCCCAAGAGAAAGGTCACTGGTTGGAAGCAAGGAGCAGCCATGAAGAAGATTTCCCAAGAAAAGAGAAACAGCATCATCCGGCTCATCGATAGCGGTCTCCCGGCTAAGAAAATTGCCAAACTGTATCATGTGAGCACCATGAGAGCAGGAGGTATATGAAATGAAGTCCATCCATCCACTCAGAAACCAAGAGGTAGACGTCCAGGCAAAATATCGAAGTCAACAACTCGTCTCCTCACAAGGTCTATCAGTTCTGGACACAAACACGGCAGTGGAGGAGGCTGGTATGCTTCATAATAATGAGATCACAGACGTCCATGAAAGCACTGAGTGAAACACGTTACACAAGTCTGGAATGGTGGCCCGAAAAGTGAAGAAGCCTCAACTTCAACATTGTCATAGGAAGCGTTGGCTCGAGCTTGCAAAAAAGTATGAAAATAGGACAATAGGAGATGTAAATGGGGGGGGGTTTGGAGCGATGACATGAAAGTCAATAGACTGCTCTGATAGGTGCAAATGGGTCTGGAAGGAAAAAGGGGCTAACGGATTGAGAAATTTAAGAAACTGTCAAGTTTGGTGGCGGAAGCCTGATCATGAGGTTGTATCACAGCCAAAGGTGTTGGATACTTGACTGGGATCGATGGTGGTCTCAGTGCTGAGCTATATGTGAGTGTCCTACAAGATGAGTTACTTCGTACACTCGAGCACTATGGGGATGAAAAGGATGACATAGTATTTAAGCAGGACAACGGCCAGAAGCATATGGTGAGATTGGCAAAGAAATGGTTCAATGACAATGCAGTAGAGGTGTTGGGTTGTCCCCACAGTCCCCAGACCTCAACCCAATCCAACACTTGTGGGTAGAGGTGAAGAAACAGCTGTATACAGACCTCAAGTGAGGCGACCAGTGTGCACCAAGTATGGGAATGTGTAGAAGAGACCTGGGATCAGATTTCAGACGAGACATTTTATTCTCATCGAGAGCAGCACAGAAGGATTCAGGTAATGACGAAAGTGTGGGGAAGGTGACTTGACGGACAGACGTGACTGATAGAAGGAGGGGACAGATTGTGCACAAGAGACGGAGATTGACAGGATAGAAGGGTGACAGCTCGGAAAGGTAGATAGGAGAGTGCAGTACCGAGAAATGACTACAAGATGGCAGGGGGGAGTAGTTCAGGACTCAACAACAGCTTATGGCTTGAGAAACACTTAGTCATGGGGGACGGGGAGATAGGAACCCAGGAGGGGAATTCCCGGTGAGCGAGGGGATAAATAGAACAGGATAGGGTTCCAGGCAGGCTAGTCCCGGGAGGAGCTCGGTAGAAGACGGTGGAGAGAGAAGAGCTCGACCAGGGGACGGACAGCAAGGAGACAGTCAGGGGGGTGGCCTTGACCCGACGGACCGCAGGACAGACGAGGCCCCGGGGGTACCGATTGGACGACCTCGGGCAGGTGAAGCGCTGGCGGTAGATTGGTCTAGGACAGCCCCAGCAAAAGATCTGCGAGGGACGTTACTTCGACTGTAGCAAAGGTGCAGGTACCCGGGCCTGGAGACAGAGAACTGTACAGAAGTTGCGGTGCGTGGTTGTGGTCATCAGGAAAACGACGAATAAATCCGGAACTGTTACTATTGAAATCTGTCTCCGCCTCGTCCTTGCATCGCCTGGTGTCTGTGTCATCCGGACAGGGTAAGCAGTGGTCCACCCCCCCAATCCTGGCCCCTACCACAAAAGCAAAAGTGGATTTACAAAATACTTACAAAATAATAGAAATTACAATAGATTTTTAGGAGCAAAACAGTCACAATGCAGTGACATGACGAGAATCTGCAGAGCTAATCATATGCTAAATAGTCGCAAGTCACATTTATGTATGAGATAGCTGAGATGATCATCTATAAGATGATGGTGGTCTCACGATTGATGCAGAAGTGGATAATGAGATATGGAAGTCAGAAAATCAAAACATTGTTACCCTTTTGCTAGTCAGCGTATATCAAAGCAATAGAGAGGAAACCTGACCCGCAGTCCTGCATAGGGACCGAGGCCAAAAAGATTGAAAATGTTGTGCAACTACAGATATTGGAGTACTCTACTTAATGAATCGGCCTCATAGTCTTGGGAAAATAAATTCTCAAATTCATCAAGACTGGTGTTTTTTGTGCACTGCAGTAAGATGCACTGAATTCTTTCTCTTACAGTTTCTGCCATTTGTGTGGTGGAAATGATGAATTTCTCAGTTGTGCTTCCCTTGGCCACTCCAGCTCCAAGCCAAACTCCGTTCATTGATCAAAAAGTTGGCAGAGCTGTCCGGGGCTGTTGCAAAATTAAAAAAAAAAGTTGCAAAAGTTTTGAGAACTTATGAGTTGCACATTTTTTTTTTTTGAAAATTCAAATGTTTTACACGATAATTTTGGCAAAAATTGTTTGAACTATCGTCCTCGTTGTGTCTCTGATTATCACTTTCTCGCCTGAACTGACACGTCTCCCCTAATGTGGTTCCCTTTTTCCAGTCCCTGTCACATTATTTGGTCCTTGTCTCATACTTTTATTTGGTTACTATATTATATTATTTGTCTTGTACATTATGTATCTCCTCTTATTCGAGATTTTTACCCCTCCGTGCTCGCACATCACATCCACTGTTCCTTACCTCCTTCCATGTTTCTTCGTTGCTGCCGAGAATCTTCTTCAGCTTTGAAAGAGCCACGTGGTCCATTGGGTTTTCCATCTCGCGCGTTTCCCCATCAGTTCTCCGTACATTTACTGAACGCACCATTTTCACAGCCGCCCCGGGCCCTGCTTGAAATTCTATTTGTATTTTCTCGACCGAGGCATCCGCGTGTGCTAAAAAAAAAAAAAGCGGAGCACTTACAGGTTTAATTATTGAAGAGCCTGAAATTCAATACGCCTTTGTACGGGTCTGATCGGCGTAAAAGCAAATCTCTTGAAAATAAGGCCCTTCGGTTCTACGTGGCTGCTCGGCATTGTGTACTTTCTTACTCACTAAACTTTGCTGTAATTACTTTGTGACTCGTTATCTCGCATTAAATTGCAGTGTATTAAGCAAATGGATTTATTACTAATTTTGCAGGAGAAGCCTCTTACCGTCAGCGCCTCTTGTTCATAATGGTTCATATATAACGATAAAACATAGGACTGGAGGTAAATCCAGTCTGGTATTATTAATATAAGCTCTGCTCTATCTGGAGATGTCGCAAACATTTTCTTCACACTGGGCAAATGCTGATGCTGTTGCCCTAGCCTCCTGTATAAAGATCAAACCTGAGGAGGCATTGTGGTTTTTTGCTTCCTCCTGGCACTTAATTCCATAAAGCCGCTCCCCTCGTCACACCCCTGCTTAAGTATTGTGGCTCATGGGTGGAGCACGACACAAGGGTTCTTTCTTTTTGTGTCCTGTAAAATAATGAGCCATGAGGCATGATTAGACCTTACACTAGGCCTTACACAGGAGTCCAGATTTCATTTGAGTGCCCTTTTTAAAGACTTTTCACAGAATTGTAATGTCACTTATTGTGAATCCCTCGGAGTAAATGCTGCCATCTCACCAGACGTTACGGACAGGCTCGTGCAAGCGTCCATTATGCTAGGATACAAGTTGCTTTGAGCCCCTTCTACATTTAGTTGAACACTCACTGAATTGCTGAGTTCCTGAATACTTCGTAACACTGTCGTCAACTCTCCGCACTGTATTCCAGTAGTAAGAGCAATTAATCTTGTATGCCAAGAGGCTGCAAGATAGGAACTTGACCATGCGTGAAGAAAGAAGAGGACCCCAGGAATGCCGCGCAGCTGTGCTGACGCTTGTATCCTCCAATGCAGCGTCTCAGCGGGCAAAATAAATAGCTATTGTGCGTGGACCGAAGTAAAGCCCATTCTGCGCCGCCATGTAAATGTGTGCATGTTACAGTTCTGCAGCACAGGACTAGGGTAGGAGGGGGGAAAACTGCCCCTGCACTGAGACTAGGCTGATACCCTATGATGGAGTGGGCAACCCATTCCTTATGAATAGACCCACCAACGATCCTAGGTTAATCTCAAGCGAAGACCTATATATAGAGGGAAGGGGGTCCCTGAAAGATCTAAGGACTGGGTACAAAAACAGGTCACCTCCTAATAGAAAGCAAAGACAAGGCTGCAGAAACAAACCTGAAAACAGAAACTAAGACCAGCAGAACCAGAGGTCCCAGCACCGCACTAATTAAACAGACAGAAGGCAAAGCAAGGCTCCAAGCCAGAACTCTAGCGGATTACCACGGTTGTCCAGCAAGGAATGGGAGACAGGTGCAGGTTAATAAAGGGTGATACAATCACCTGACCCAAGACAAACCCAGCACCAGAGGAAAAAGATCAGCAGCCAGAACACTACAAGAAAATGGCGGATAGTCACAAACTGAGCAGATTCTAACACTGCTGGTCAATACTTTATAGAAGCTATTTTTGATGGAAGAAATCAACTTACACTACTCACAAAAAGTTAGGGATTCTTAATATGACGTCTCTAAACTTCTGGTTACACGTCTACAACTGTTCAATCTTTCAGGACTTTTTGCACAACTTGCTGTTCTCTAACAAGGAGCTTAATGGAAAAATACACAACCGATGTTTGATCCTTGAATTGCCCAATAAATGTCGAAATTGAATTATAATTGGTATTAACAGTCCTCCACATCGCGCTGTTCACACTGTGATGTCATGAGACAAAGACAACACCCAACAATTGATCACCAGGACGTCGCCATTACGAGGCCTCAGGCAGGATGTTCTCAGACCGAAGAGGCCACTGAGCTCAGAGAGTCATCAGCCGGAGATACAGAGACTGGAAGAGTCACAGAAAGGTCGAAAAGTTGACGTCCTCTGCCACATCCCACACTGATGACCGCTTCAACAATGGCCTTCAGAACCGGATGATGAACGCAGGACAACTCCAGGCACAAGTAAGGGAGGTGAGAGGCGCCCAAGTGTCACGTCAGACCATTCAAAACCATTCAGATCAGCGTGGTATGCGGGCTACCTGCAAGGTACCTGACTGCACCACCAGGCACAGGCGCCATCGTCTTCATGGGTCAGGGAGCATCTACGCTGGACGAGGGGCCAGTGGCTTCAGTGCTGGTCACTGAGGAAAGGCGACTCACACTGAGCAGAAATGATGACGCCGATGATGTTGGAGACGTCAAGGAGAGCGCTGTGTGTCAGTCACTAATGTCACCAGAGAAGCCTTTGGTGGTGTTAGTGTGGACAGGTTTGCCTAGTCAATACCGAACTGCCCTACACTGTGTGACGAGCCCCTACTACTGAATATCATCATTAATCCAGTCATTGTGCTTCTGCACACACAACACTGGCCCAATGTCATCTTCATGGACGACCAAGCTCCAGGTCATCAAGGTCTTAACCTTAAGACTGCTGGAGACCGTGGGGGCCTCACATAGAGACTGGGGGACCTCAGATGGAGTATCCGAAACTTTCTTCAGACCTGAATTCCACCGAAAACCTTTGGGATCAGCTGAGTCGCCGGGCAGAGCATCGTAGCTTTGTACCCCAGGTGTCATGTCGGACGCTGTTCACACCACAGCATCCGGCAGGCAGAGGTAGTTCCACCTCCAGCCACTATAGCCTCAGTGGCGCCGGCCTGATCTTCAGGCTCTCGGGGGTTAATCCTGCTGGAGACCAGGTTGGATGGTTAGTCACGCCCACGGTCTTTAAATAGTCATGCTGGCCTATGGGCGTCGCCGATTATAGCTTGTGTTTCATACCAAGTGGTTCCGGTCTGGAGTGGAGGTGTTCAAGAGAGAGAGATTCATATCTGGTGTCGTATGATCCGTCGTTATCCTTTCTCCTTCTCATATTTGTGTTTAGTTGTGCCCTGTTCACATTACTGTTTATTCCTGTGTGTGTGCGGCGCAGTGCAGTTTAAGTTCTCCCTGTCTGTCATTATTTGTGTGGGAGCTTTGGTGGTGGTGACTTCTCACTGGGTGGAGGGTGGAGGGTTAAGTGCAGGGCTGAGCAGGAGATAAGGAAAGGTCGGAGGCTCAGGCATTTGCACCTTCAGCAAAAATCCTGGGTTGAGGGTCAGACAGGGTTTCCCCTAGTAAAGGGACACCACAGGGGCCCCGGGTATTTCAGCCTTAGTTGAACTAAGCTCCCGTGACATTATAATCGGCCCACATTTTTTCAGGAGTCCATGGATCCATTAGATTCCATAACCCGCCAGTTGGCGGCGCTGTCCATACAGGTCTCCGAGTTGAATGGGGCAGTTCAGCAGCAGGGCCTGGTAGTAGCAAAGGTGCAAACGGCATCTGCAGGTATCGGTGCAGAGCCGAAGTTTCCGCTGCCAGAACGATTTTCAGGCGATCGCAGCAAATTTGTCGTATTTCGGGAGGCCTGCAAATTATACTTCCGCATGCGGCCAATATCCTCAGGTAATGAGGCCCAGCGAGTAGGGCTGGTGTTGTCATTACTGAGTGGTGACCCCCAAGCATGGGCATTTTCCTTACCACCTGACTCTGCTACATTTCATTCGGTCGATAATGTTTTTTCTGCCCTCGGGCTCATTTACGATGACCCTGACCGACTGGCTCTAGCGGAATCTAAAATCCGCGCCCTCCGCCAGGGGGAGCGCTTGGCAGAAGACTATTGTTCGGAATTTCGCCGCTGGGCTGTAGACACACAGTGGAATGACCCAGCACTGCGGAGCCAGTTTATTCATGGGGTATCAGGGAGGGTGAAACAAGCCCTCCTGATGTATGAGACTCCGGCATCATTGGAGTCTGCCATGAGTTTGGTGATACGTATTGATCGCCGTTTTCGTCAGGGGGCACAGGAGACGCTACCTCTGGGGGAAAACAGAGGTGCAGGTGTGGTTGGAGTAGATGAGTCCCCTGAACCTATGCAGATTGCTGGCGTGGCACAGGTTCAGCCTCGCGCTCCGGGAGTCCGGAAGTCCGGAGCATGTTTCTACTGTGGTAAAGGTGGTCATTATGTTAACGTTTGCCCGGTACTACCTAAGAGGGTCACACCGGCGGAAAACTGTTAAGCTCAGAGGGTATGGAGGAGACCCAACTGAGCGTATGCATATCCTCCATGATGGTATCTCAATGTATGCTCCCTGCCAAGGTTATTGTCGCCGGCAGAGAGCTACCTATATCAGTGTTTGTGGATAGCGGTTCCGCCACCAATCTCATAGATGAGGAGTTTGCACACACCGCCGGGTTTAAGATTGAAAAACTTCCTCACCCCATACAGGTGGTGACCATTAATGCTGTTCCCCTCCCTCAAGGGGAGATTACTGAGTTTGTGGCAGAGGTGAAACTCCACATTGGGGTCCTACATTCTGAGTCGGTTACATGTAGGGTCCTCCGTAATCTCCCAGCTCAAATGGTCCTGGGTTTTCCATGGCTGTCCAGGCACAACCCGGTAATTGATTGGAAAACTCAGGACATAGTACAATGGAGTGGTTTCTGCCAAGACAATTGCTTGGCCACATGTGTGTCCGCCGTGACGCCCAGCCTGCCGGAGGCTTTGCAGGATTTCGCGGATGTTTTCTCTGAGAAGGGTTGCTCAGAACTGCCTCCACATAGAGCCTATGACTGTGCTATTAGGTTAAAACCCGGGGCCAAATTACCTAAGGCCAGGATGTTTAATATTTCTGGTCCTGAGAGACAAGCTCTGAAAGACTACATCGCGGAGAGTCTGAGCAAAGGTCACATCCGGCCTTCGTCCTCGCCTGTAGCCGCAGGGTTTTTCTTCATTAAGAAGAAAGATGGGGGGTTACGCCCGTGTCTGGATTTCCGAGAGTTAAACCAGATTACTATCCGTGATCCCTACCCAATGCCGTTGATCCCGGATTTGTTCAACCAGGTAGCGGGGGCAAAATGGTTTTCCAAGCTGGACCTCAGGGGGGCGTATAACCTCATAAGGGTCCGTCAGGGGGATGAGTGGAAGACGGCGTTTAACACTCCTGAGGGTCATTTTGAGAGTCTGGTTATGCCGTTTGGGTTGACCACCGCGCCTGCCGTTTTCCAACATTTTATTAATGATGTCTTTGCTCATGTCCTGGGGAGATTTGTGATTGTATACCTGGATGATATCCTCATTTATTCTAGCGATCGGGACACTCATTTGCAGCATGTTAGGCAGGTGTTACAGTTGCTCCGGGAGAACCAGCTCTATGCTAAGCTGGAAAAATGTTTATTTTTTGTCCAGGAGTTGCCCTTTTTGGGATATATTGTGTCCGCAGCTGGTTTTAAAATGGACACCGCTAAGGTGCAAGCGGTGTTGCAATGGGAGAGGCCGGAGAGTCTGAAAGCACTCCAGCGGTTCCTTGGGTTTGCGAATTATTATAGGAAATTTATTAAACACTTTTCGACTGTCGCCAAACCGCTCACGGACATGACAAAAAAGGGTGCCGATCTGGCGAACTGGCCTGAGGTGGCTATACGTGCATTTGAGCGTCTGAAGAATAGTTTTGCTTCAGCCCCCATTCTGGTGCAACCAGACGTGTCTAAACCTTTTGTGGTAGAGGTTGATGCGTCGGAGGTGGGAGTGGGGGCAGTACTGTCTCAAGGCTCGTCCTTGAGCGAGATGCATCCATGCGCCTACTTCTCCAAGAAGTTGTCGCCGGCCGAACGGAATTATGATATCGGCAACAGGGAGTTGTTGGCCATCAAACTGGCTTTTGAGGAATGGCGACACTTCTTGGAGGGGGCGGCTCACCAGGTCACAGTTATCACCGACCATAAGAATCTGCTCTACCTGGAGTCGGCCAAGCGTCTGTCTCCTAGGCAGGCTCGCTGGGCATTGTTTTTTACTCGTTTCAATTTTCTTGTGACGTACCGTCCCGGGGCTAAAAACACCAAGGCGGATGCTTTGTCTAGGTGTTTTCCGGGGGGAGAACCTCGGGAAGAGCCGGTACCCATCCTCCAGAAAGGGGTAGTGGTCTCGGCTCTCACGACTGAGGTAGAGGCGGAGATTGCCGAGGCCCAAGAGGAGGTACCACCAGGACTTCCCGCCAACAAATCATTTGTACCCCTGCATCTTCGGCCTAAGGTGTTGAAGGAACACCACGATTCGGTACTGGCTGGTCACCCAGGGGTGAAGGGCACCTTAGAGCTGGTATCGCGTCGTTTCTGGTGGCCCAAAATCCGGCAGGACGTGGTCTCGTACGTGGCAGCTTGCATCACGTGCGCTAGGGCTAAGTCACCCCGAACCCGTCCTGCTGGCACGCTACAGCCTCTGGGGGTACCCAATAGGCCATGGACAGAAATCTCCATGGATTTTATCACTGACTTGCCAGCCTCGGCAGGGAACACGGTCATCCTGGTGGTGGTTGACCGTTTTTCAAAGATGGCGCATTTTGTGGCGTTGTCCTCTTTGCCCAATGCTAAGACGTTGGCTCAGGTATTTGTGAAGGAGGTGGTCAGACTCCACGGAGTACCGTCTGACATAGTATCTGATAGGGGTACGCAATTTGTGGCGAGGTTTTGGAAAGCTTTTTGCTCAAGGTTGGGGATCAAGTTGTCACATTCATCGGCGTTTCATCCACAGTCTAATGGACAAACTGAGCGCATGAACCAAAATCTAGAACAGTATTTACGATGCTTTGTGTCCGACAACCAGGAGGAGTGGTCTACTTTCCTTCCTCTGGCCGAATTCGCATTAAATAATCACCGCCAAGAGTCATCAGGAGAGTCTCCATTCTTTTGTGTGTACGGTCAACATCCTCAGTTTTGTACCTTACGTCAGGGTGACTCCGGGGGTGTCCCGGAGGAGGATCAGCTAGGAGCCCAATTGTCATCAGTCTGGAGGCGGGTGAAACAGCATTTGTTGAGCATGAGTGCCAGGTACAAACGGGTGGCTGACAGTAGACGCGTGCCAGGTCCGGACCTGTGTGTGGGTGAATGGGTGTGGTTAGCTACGAAGAACATAAAACTCAAAATCCCTTCTTTAAAACTGGGTCCAAGGTTTATTGGGCCTTTTAGGATTTCTGCCATCATTAACCCAGTGGCTTATCGGTTGGAACTTCCCGCAGTGTACAAGATACACAACGTGTTTCACAGGGCTTTATTGAAAAAGGTGGTAGGCTCTGTGGACACAACGCCGATGCCACCTCCAGTCATGGTGGATGGCGAGTTAGAGTTCGAGGTCGCCAAGGTAGTGGACTCTCGAGTAGTACGCCGTACTCTTCAGTATTTGGTGCACTGACGGGGGTATGGTCCAGAGGAGAGGTCTTGGGTTCCAGCCTCAGACATACATGCGGATCGGCTGGTCAGTTCTTTTCACCGTCGTCATCCGGACAAGCCGGGTCCTATGAGTCTTGAGGGCCCTGGGGTCCCTCGTAGAAGACGGGGTACTGTCATGTCGGACGCTGTTCACACCACAGCATCCGGCAGGCAGAGGTAGTTCCACCTCCAGCCACTATAGCCTCAGTGGCGCCGGCCTGATCTTCAGGCTCTCGGGGGTTAATCCTGCTGGAGACCAGGTTGGATGGTTAGTCACGCCCACGGTCTTTAAATAGTCATGCTGGCCTATGGGCGTCGCCGATTATAGCTTGTGTTTCATACCAAGTGGTTCCGGTCTGGAGTGGAGGTGTTCAAGAGAGAGAGATTCATATCTGGTGTCGTATGATCCGTCGTTATCCTTTCTCCTTCTCATATTTGTGTTTAGTTGTGCCCTGTTCACATTACTGTTTATTCCTGTGTGTGTGCGGCGCAGTGCAGTTTAAGTTCTCCCTGTCTGTCATTATTTGTGTGGGAGCTTTGGTGGTGACTTCTCACTGGGTGGAGGGTGGAGGGTTAAGTGCAGGGCTGAGCAGGAGATAAGGAAAGGTCGGAGGCTCAGGCATTTGCACCTTCAGCAAAAATCCTGGGTTGAGGGTCAGACAGGGTTTCCCCTAGTAAAGGGACACCACAGGGGCCCCGGGTATTTCAGCCTTAGTTGAACTAAGCTCCCGTGACACCAGGACGCCCTTCATGAAGAGTGGGGACGCCGTGTCTCGGCAGACAATAACTCCACTTCCGAGCAGCAGGAGACGTTTGTCAGCTGTAATTGATGCTCGAGGCCACAGGACAAGTTATTGAGACACTGACATTTTTCGTTGGGGTATGCCCACCTTCTGTTTCAATAGTGAGAGATCATTTACAAGTGTATCGAATTTGAAATAAATTTCATTTTGTTTATTGATCTCTCTGTATTGGGGCATAAAACAGAAGACACAGATGGGTCCTTCCTCCTCTTTCCTCTGAAGATCATTGGCACAGACAGGCCATTCTTAAAAACTAACCTGTGATTTTTTTATGCTATATGTGTCTGTAAGAATGTATCGAATTGCATCATAATTGGAGTCTGTAGTAGATTTGTGAACAAAGATTGGTCCAGCGAGCCGGGTCAGCAGTCCGGTGAGGCTGAGTCCTGTAAGCCTCCCTCTGCCACCGCCATCCTTGGCACCTCCTCTGATTATTCGGCCCGGTGTGATGTCATGTGCGCAGCGATGATGTATCAGGAGCATACTAATCAGAGGAGGCACGGGGACTGCCGGTAGGTAGAAAAACGTTTGCATGGCTCTGGTCCGACGGCCATGGACTACCAACGTGGCTGCTGCACCAGTTTTTTTGCTCAACTCTAGTTTTTAAGATAATCTGCAGACCGGTAAGTGTGGACACTTTTGTAAGTCTCCCCTGCGATATATCTTCAAGGTTAAGTTGTCGGATTTCTTAACATGTCTGTTTTAATAAATGTTTGCATTCCACATAAAATAACCATTCTGGAGAATCTGTTTAGAACTTTTGCGCTGTCCCTCTGTTATTCTTCCTGGAAACATTTAAATCAACTGGAAACTGTGTATTTCTATTGTCTCTTGTGGATGGCATGTGTCTGTATACATTCTGACGTTGAGCAATGAGTGCCGACAGCGTTACAGCGAGGCACACTCACACTTCCAGGAGGAGTAACAGAGGAACATCCATAGAAAGATGTTCTACACAAGTCCTGCTTATATTCATTCTAATAGATTACCTGGCTTAAACATGAGCTTTAGAGAATGCTCCCCAATTACATGATAGAGGGGGCAGTTTCGGGCATAAGCAGCTGTCGAGCTATTCTTCTCCAAGCAAACCTGGAAGCCAAAATGACTTGTCCGAGCACACATGGAAAAATCCCAGGAGTCCGCCTGTCTGTGCGGCTGATCGGACCAGTAAGCGTTCTCTTTGCCCAGAACTTCGGCAGAAAACTTTCCCTGCGAGTAGATGGAAGAGATGTCATTATCTGCAGGTATCAATGTGGCATTAAATATATTTTGAATGAAACCTGCTACTTTTTTAATGAAATCCTTCTTAAAATCCACGCGGGATCCCCGCCGATACTTTGTGTTTCTGTGTTAGTGAGATCTTTTTTTTTTTTTTTTGCTAAGTGCTTTTCAGTCTCTGGTTCCTCACAAGTCTATTCACTGGTCAACAGCATTTTTGGTGCCAAAGATATTTCATCGAATTTAGGGTATTTTTGGGGTGCTGATTCTGAATATGTCATCAGTTTTGCCAGATTGGCTCAAGTTTTTGAGATTTTTGGTATCTTATTTATAGCACTTGTTGGTAAATGCGACGCATCATCTCATTAATTTCTTTGGATTAGTACTTGAACTGAGCAGTTCTCAATATAGTTTTGTGTTAATTAGTGTTCTAAAAGTTTGTTCATAGCTTGATTTTTGCACTAACTTTATGTTGTTGTCTGTTTTCCAGTGAAAAGCATGAACTCATCATGAAGAAGTTGTCTTAACGATCCAGACTCATTCTGTTACATTTGTGGTGAATATACACTGCCAAAACATAGAAGAAACATAACACACTTCGTAAAAAAAGTGTATTTTGCCTATTTTGGGGTTATGCTTGGGGACCAAGACAAGTTTTGGGCACCACACATAGTGTGCAAAGCATGTATCGAATTATTACGAAAATGGAGCAAAGGACAAAGAAAAAGCTTCAAATTTGGTGTTCCAATGGTGTGGAGAGAGCCAAAAAATCATCATGATGACTGTTATTTATGGTAAACACAGGTACAGGCACATCTTCACAATGAGGGACAGGCCTTCTTGCAGATTCCATGTTACTCCCATTTTCGTTTCTTATGCTTATTGAATCCTTGCACTTGCACTGCACAGAAATAACAGTCATCATGATGATTTTTTGGCTCTCTCCACACCATTGGAACACCAAATTTGAAGCTTTTTCTTTGTCCTTTGCTCCATTTTCGTAATAATTCGATACATGCTTTGCACACTATGTGTGGTGCCCAAAACTTGTCTTGGTCCCCAAGCATAACCCCAAAATAGGCAAAATACACTTTTTTTACGAAGTGTGTTATGTTTCTTCTATGTTTTGGCAGTGTATATTCACCACAAATGTAACAGAATGAGTCTGGATCGTTAAGACAACTTCTTCATGATGAGTTCATGCTTTTCACTGGAAAACAGACAACAACATAAAGTTAGTGCAAAAATCAAGCTATGAACAAACTTTTAGAACACTAATTAACACAAAACTATATTGAGAACTGCTCAGTTCAAGTACTAATCCAAAGAAATTAATGAGATGATGCGTCGCATTTACCAACAAGTGCTATAAATAAGATACCAAAAATCTCAAAAACTTGAGCCAATCTGGCAAAACTGATGACATATTCAGAATCAGCACCCCAAAAATACCCCAAATTCATTAAAATATTTTGGACACCAGAAAAAAAATTTTTTTTCGTTGACCTGTGTTATTATTCCCAGGGGAGAAGTGAAGGTTTTGTTCACGGAGATTGATTGAAAATATGTTCGGAAAAAAAAAAAAAAAAAACTTTTAAGAAACAAACCTTTGTCGGGGCCACACGCGGCCCAAGCCCGTATTAAATCACCACCTACTGCTTCCTCACTGAGTTCTCAAAGTCTGTGTTACATTTCCCCAAACATTCTCCCAAACCACATATCATTTACCTGAAAGTGGAATTCAGATATTGCCTTTAAATAAATCAGCCGCGCTCCGCGGGTTTAACGGGAGAGACTTGCGAATCCCAGCAACTTATTATTTAATAGCTTTTCAATGTTACTTTTAATTTTTCTTAATTTTTCTTTTCAGATTCTAACCTTTTATTTACTTTTTTTTTTTTAGTTTATTTACTTTTCTTTTATTTGATCTCTTTTCTTTGTTTTCACTTTTTTCTTTATTATTAATTTACTATTTGTGCTGAAAACTGGATATTTATTGATTGCACAACACATTTTTCCTATGCGTCAGAGCTCAGTTCTCCATTGATCTTTGTGTCGTTTTCTCCGGACTTTTGATTGTAACTAATTATTGGTGCTTCTAACATCACACCCAGTAGCGTAGCTACCAGGGGGGCAGAGGGGGCGGGGTCCCCGGGCTCTGAGGGGGCCCACCGAGCTACGCTACTGTAACTGTATCGGCATGCATAGCGCGCCCATAGTTACATTCTGCAGCAGAGCAGGGAGAATCGATCTCCCTACTATCTCGCCAAGCTGCTATGGGCCCCTGAGAAGGCGGTGGGGGGCCTCGGTGCCAGTAGTGGGGCCCCACCTCATAGACAGCAATGACGTTACTGCCGGGCTATTCTGTGCGCACAGGACCTGTGATGAGGTCACAGGAGGGGCGGAGTCAGTGGTCACATGATCAGGGGCTTCAGTGGCTGCAGGTCAGCACTCTGCTGTGCTGGTTGTCATGGTGCTGGATGAGGTGAAGTAAGTTTCTGTGTGGGGTCAGGAGGGGTTTACAGGGTGGATGTAGCAGAGCTTTGTGTGTATGAGGTGTACAGAGCGGAGCCGTGTGTGTACGAGGTGTATGGAGCGGAGATATGCATGTATGAGGTGTACAGAGGAGCGGAGCCGTGTGTGTATGGGGTGAGCAGGGCCGTTTGTGTACGGAGTGGAGCCGTGTGTGTACGGGGTGTATGGAGCAGAGCCGTGTGTGTACGGGGTGTACGGAGCAGAGCCGTGTGTGTGCGGCGTGTATGGAGCAGAGCCGTGTGTGCGGGGTGTACGGAGCGGAGCCGTGTGTGCAAGGTGTACAGAGGGGAGCCGTGTGTGTACGGGGTGTATGGAGCAGAGCCGTGTGTGTACGGGGTGTATGGAGCAGAGCCGTGTGTATACGGGGTGTATGGAGCAGAGCCGTGTGTGTACGGGGTGTACGGAGCAGAGCCGTGTGTGCGGGGTGTACGGAGCGGAGCCGTGTGTGCAAGGTGTACGGAGCGGAGCCGTGTGTGTACGGGGTGTATGGAGCAGAGCCGTGTGTGTACGGGGTGTATGGAGCAGAGCCGTGTGTGTACGGGGTGTATGGAGCAGAGCCGTGTGTGTACGGGGTGTATGGAGCAGAGCCGTGTGTGTACGGGGTGTATGGAGCAGAGCCGTGTGTGCGGGGTGTACGGAGCGGAGCCGTGTGTGCAAGGTGTACGGAGCGGAGCCGTGTGTGTACGGGGTGTATGGAGCAGAGCCGTGTGTGTACGGGGTGTATGGAGCAGAGCCGTGTGTGTACGGGGTGTATGGAGCAGAGCCGTGTGTGTACGGGGTGTATGGAGCAGAGCCGTGTGTGTACGGGGTGTACGGAGCAGAGCCGTGTGTGTGCGGCGTGTACGGAGCAGAGCCGTGTGTGCGGCGTGTATGGAGCAGAGCCGTGTGTGCGGGGTGTACGGAGCGGAGCCGTGTGTGCAAGGTGTATGGAGCGGAGCCGCGTGTGTACGGGGTGTGCGGAGCAGAGCTGCGTGTGTACAAGGTGTACGGAGCAGAGCCGCATGTGTACAAGTGCATGGAGCGAGCCAGGTGTGTACAAGGTGTATGGAGTGGAGCCGCGTGTGTACAGCGTGCACGTAGCAGAGGTGCGTGTGTACAAGGTGTACGGAGCAGAGCTGCATGTGTACAAAGTGTATGGAGCAGAGCCGCGTGTGTAAAAGTGGGGTATCAGGTGCAGTAATAGGGACACATACGGCAGCAGCAGCTCAGCATTGGGGTATCAGTAGGATGAGGGGTTTGTGCAGTTTGGGGATACATGGTGATGGAGCTGGAATATGAGAAGTGAAACGTGCCGTTGTTGTATTCTCTGCAGCTGAGTCCTGGCGGGAGGAGTTGCCATGTCGGTCTGGGCCAGATGGAAAAGACGTGAAAAGTGAACGATTCCATCAGAAAGAACGTCAGCGGTAAGACACCAGCTATTACTGTGCAGTAATCACATATGTTTTGTAGGACTGGTATTTACCACTGACCATATGGCGGTAATATCAATATTGGTCTTTATATAGAGATTATTTTCAGTAACAGCGCAGTCATCTCCTACATCCACTATTAGGGTGCGTCACCGAGTTGTAATCAAAGTTACCTGGTTAGGGGCCCACTCAGAAGTTTCGCCCCCCCTGAACCGAAACCCTAGCTACGCCTCTGGTCACAACCAAGGCGAGAAATGGTGGACGGTTGAGGGTATGACCAATGGGCATGAGCAGTGAGCGTGCATGGTATTGTGACTGCATGGGAGTTCTAGGTATACTGGTTCTACTCATAGAGCTGATAGGTCATGCAATGCCCCATGGGAAAAGGCATGTAAATTGGCTCTCCCCCAGAAGTACGAGAACTGTCTCTCTAGTGCCCCCCTGTTTGCAGATTGATGTCTGTCCCTTTTGGAGGAGACTTTGGTTTGGTTAATACTCCCGGTTTGCCAGGCTACTTAAAGAGTACAACATTCACATACGGAGTAGCGATATCTACCCATAGATAGCACCAGAGAGACATTGCTTCTACCTTCTGGTGGAGAGCTAGTTTGCATGCTGTATTGGAAGTAGGGACCACAACAGCTTTATATGTAACTTCCATAGACGATCTGTCTACATGCTTGACCTGCTCTCAAGGTAAATCCGTCTCACTGGGAAAATACAGGTCAGTTGGGGTCCAGCAGAGGTTTACTGTCCAGCTTAGAGGGGTTACCTATCCCACAGTTGTCGAACTTAGAGGGGTTACCTATCCCACAGTTGTCAATACCTGGAATACGACTTTAAATGTTTTGCCCAATCCGGTCCTCTAACACCATTTCCTGTAAACCAATGGAGCTTCTTAGAGAGAACAAGTTCCTATATTCAACGGAAAATGGGATAATCCCCCTATTATTACTATCTTCTATCTCACAGACCAGATACATTGTAGCAAAGCCTCTAAATTTAAACTTTTGAATTTCCATTCGCTGACAACAGGTGGAAATCTTAAAAATGGTGCAGAACTGGAACTCAAAGTTTGTAAGAGGGTCCTGAATAACCCCCCTAGAGTGAGATTCCTTATTGGCCACACCCACTGCCTCTAAGCCACACCTTCCCAGAAAGAGCAAAATTGAATGTCATCGGCCAAAGCATTGAAGGCGCCATTAATGTTGAAATAATTACAAATCTGTTTCTTTTTATGGACTGATTATTCTATTCTTATTTTTTTTTACTCGTTTCCCATTAACCCTTTATTCATCTTGTAGAGAAATATAACTATATAATAAGCGGAATTTATTGAACTTTTCTCCTTTTTAGTTTGATATGAAAATCTGTATTTCCCTGATAAAAAGATCTGGTCTTTACAGGTGATTTATTTCCATTAAAAGTTATAATTAAAAAGGGAGAGCTAAAGATAAGATATAGAAAGACGCATATAGAGATCCTTATGGGTATGACAGCATATACGTCTTTTTATATCTTGACTTTATCTGTACTATTTTAATTGTAACTTTTATTTTAAATACATTTCCTTCTTTTTTGCAAATCACCTGTGAAGTCTGGATGTTTGCAAGGAAATACAGATTTCCATAAGTGGTGGAGAATGCGGGCACATAAGTAATCTTATAAATATTATAATTATAATAGCTGTATTATTATTCTCCTATCAAGCAGCCATGAGAACGTTCCTCATATTTAATTGTTATATATGTCCAAGTATAAAAAAAGTTTTGTTTTTTTTTAGCAGAAGGCTTATTACATAATCTTTTTGCAGCAGAAAGTTCCCTCGGCAATTAGCCAATCGCAGGAAGCCCCAGCGATAACTGTAACTAACTTAGGAGCAAGTGTTCAAATCCATTGCAGCGCCACCACTGGAGGAATAAAGCATTACACTTTTTCCATTAGAATCAATGGGATGTGTAAAATAATGCTGAGATTTCCAGAACAAGACGTAGCTGTAAATGTCCTGATCTGAACAAGTCCTGCAAAAAAATAACCAAGCGCTCATGTGGGTTTTTCAACTGAATAATAAAGCAAAAGTTATAGGTTAGGAAAAAAAACAAAAAGTGCAAAAACGAAAATGGACTCTGCGTGAAGGGGTTAAAGGGCTATTTCCATCTTAGGCTAGTTTCACACTTGCTTTTTTTTGCAGCGCGTTTTTCCCGCAAAAAAACGCATTGAAAAAACGCATACAAAAGCATACAACTGCTGCGTTTTTTTCAAGCATTTTTATGAGCATGCATGAAAAAAACGCAGCGTTTTTATGCGTTTGTATGCGTTTTTAGTGCGTTTTTACCGCGTTTGCGTTTTTTTCCAACATTAGGTGGCCCCTCACACTAACCCAAACCATGACTTTACTAACCCTAACCCTGACCCTAACCCTAACCATGACTTTACTAACCCTAACCCTGACCCTAACCCTAACCCTGACCCTAACCCTAACCCTGACCCTGACCCTAACCCTTAACCAAACCATACTTAACCCTAACCCAAACCCTAAACCCTAACTAACCCTAACCCTAACCCTGACCCTAACCCTAACCCTGACCCTAACCCTTAACCAAACCATACTTAACCCTAACCCAAACCCTAAACCCTAACTAACCCTAACCCTAACCCTGACCCTAACCCTAACCCTAACCCTAACCCTGACCCTAACCCTAACCCTTAACCAAACCCTAACTAACCTTAACCCTAACCCTAACCCTGACCCTAACCCTTAACCAAACCATACTTAACCCTAACCCTGACCCTAACCCTAACCCTGACCCTAACCCTTAACCAAACCATACTTAACCCTAACCCTGACCCTAACCCTTAACCAAACCATACTTAACCCTAACCCAAACCCTAACTAACCTTAACCCTAACCCTAACCCTAACCCTTAACCAAACCATACTTAACCCTAACCCTGACCCTAACCCTAACCCTGACCCTAACCCTTAACCAAACCATACTTAACCCTAACCCTGACCCTAACCCTTAACCAAACCATACTTAACCCTAACCCTGACCCTAACCCCAACCCTAACCCTGACCCTGACCCTAACCCTAACCCTAAACCCCCTTAACTAACCCTAACTCTAACCCAAACCCCTAAATTCCATGGTTAACAAAAAAAAACGCATGTGCAAAAAAACGCATACATGAGCATGCCAGTGCGCACGTATGCGCATCCATAGGCTATAATGGCAATTTTTAGCGCAAAACGTGCGCATATGTGCGCATGCGCTTTTTTGCAGGGCCAAAAAATGCAACATGCTGCGTCTGGAAAATACAAACGCACACCCCAAAAAAACGCAGCGCATGAAAATCACATACGTGCGCTTACCAGCGCGCAGGTATGCGCACCCATGTTAAATATAGGGGAAAAAACGCATGCGCACGTATGCGTTTTTTTCCAGCGCAAAAAAACGCAAATGTGAAACCAGCCTTAGACGTTCCTGTAAATATTACCATATATACAGTGGGGCAAAAAAGTATTTAGTCAGTCAGCAATAGTGCAAGTTCCACCACTTAAAAAGATGAGAGGCGTCTGTAATTTACATCATAGGTAGACCTCAACTATGGGAGACAAACTGAGAAAAAAAAATCCAGAAAATCACATTGTCTGTTTTTTTTTCATTTTATTTGCATATTATGGTGGAAAATAAGTATTTGGTCAGAAACAAGCAATCAAGATTTCTGGCTCTCACAGACCTGTAACTTCTTCTTTAAGAGTCTCCTCTTTCCTCCACTCATTACCTGTAGTAATGGCACCTGTTTAAACTTGTTATCAGTAAAAAAAGACACCTGTGCACACCCTCAAACAGTCTGACTCCAAACTCCACTATGGTGAAGACCAAAGAGCTGTCAAAGGACACCAGAAACAAAATTGTAGCCCTGCACCAGGCTGGGAAGACTGAATCTGCAATAGCCAACCAGCTTGGAGTGAAGAAATCAACTGTGGGAGCAATAATTAGAAAATGGAAGACATACAAGACCACTGATAATCTCCCTCGATCTGGTGCTCCACGCAAAATCCCACCCCGTGGGGTCAGAATGATCACAAGAACGGTGAGCAAAAATCCCAGAACCACGCGGGGGGACCTAGTGAATGAACTGCAGAGAGCTGGGACCAATGTAACAAGGCCTACCATAAGTAACACACTACGCCACAATGGACTCAGATCCTGCAGTGCCAGACGTGTCCCACTGCTTAAGCCTGTACATGTCCGGGCCCGTCTGAAGTTTGCTAGAGAGCATTTGGATGATCCAGAGGAGTTGTGGGAGAATGTCCTATGGTCGGATGAAACCAAACTGGAACTGTTTGGTAGAAACACAACTTGTCGTGTTTGGAGGAAAAAGAATACTGAGTTGCATCCATCAAACACCATACCTACTGTAAAGCATGGTGGTGGAAACATCATGCTTTGGGGCTGTTTCTCTGCAAAGGGGCCAGGACGACTGATCCGGGTACATGAAAGAATGAATGGGGCCATGTATCGTGAGATTTTGATTGCAAACCTCCTTCCATCAGCAAGGGCATTGATGATGAAACGTGGCTGGGTCTTTCAACATGACAATGATCCAAAGCACACCGCCAGGGCAACGAAGGAGTGGCTTCGTAAGAAGCATTTCAAGGTCCTGGAGTGGCCTAGCCAGTCTCCAGATCTCAACCCTATAGAAAACCTTTGGAGGGAGTTGAAAGTCCGTGTTGCCAAGCGAAAAGCCAAAAACATCACTGCTCTAGAGGAGATCTGCATGGAGGAATGGGCCAACATACCAACAACAGTGTGTGGCAACCTTGTGAAGACTTACAGAAAACGTTTGACCTCTGTCATTGCCAACAAAGGATATATCACAAAGTATTGAGATGAAATTTTGTTTCTGACCAAATACTTATTTTCCACCATAATATGCAAATAAAATGAAAAAAAAACAGACAATGTGATTTTCTGGATTTTTTTTTCTCAGTTTGTCTCCCATAGTTGAGGTCTACCTATGATGTAAATTACAGACGCCTCTCATCTTTTTAAGTGGTGGAACTTGCACTATTGCTGACTGACTAAATACTTTTTTGCCCCATTGTATTTAATAGATGTGGAACACTCAGACGTCTGAAGTGGGGGTTCCCATGAATGGAGGGTGACTGTCCCTGCAAACGCTCCCCATTCACTCTAATGGGAGTCGTCAAGAGTTATGTTTGCTCAGCTCCTTTCAGACTCCCATAGGAGCGGATGGAGTGACCCGCACTTGCGCAGATTCTTCTCCATTCACAGCCGCTGTGAGATGGGGTCCCGTTCTGGACACACAGCTATACCTTTTGCCTCAGACGCCTGAGTCCTTTTAAGGCTGCAGCAAGAAGTTTTATGCAGAGAAGTTACGGGTAAACCAAGTGCAAAATTGAATAAATGGAAGCCCCCCGAGTCGCTGGCACCATTGCAAATCATGAGCAATTGCTCACGGCTGCACTCCATCAGCGCTTGCAGGGCGCTTCATCCCTAGTGTTGGCGCATTCTCAATCACGCAGATAGGTTGAAAGACGACGTAAAGAATGTTTGCTTTGCTCTTCGTCGCCCCGGCTGCCTTCAGCCCAGAATAAGCAATATACATGCGATTAACTGCAGGCAAGAGTGGGAAAAGCGGGAGGCCATATTTTACTACGAGACGGAGCGAATCCCAACAGTGAAAAGTACATTTCTGGGATGATAGTGAATTCTCTTTACCTCGGTCCTTGGCGTGTCCCCCGCTGACAAGTCTCTTGGATTAAAGGTCTGTTTCAGTACATTTGGTTCTGTTCCAGCAGCTACTATTGGAGTCATTTTCGCAGCAGCTAAATCCTCCGCATTTCTTGTTACGGCGAATGCCTTTGACCTGAACATAAAATATTGCTTCACTGATCTTATAGAATATTTGGAAGACTTGGAGCAAATACAAGTTCTGCCGTTTACTCCGTTCATGGAGTTTTGGAACTTTTAAAGTTGACTGCACTCTTATTTGTATTAATTAGAGATGAGAAAATCAACTAGATGCAAATCAAATTTGTGTCAAATTTTAGGAAATTTGCTGGATTCGGCAATTCAATGAGATCCGATACCCACTGCCATTTTACACAAAGCACAAGATTGTATCAGCCGGAAAAGGCACTTAGAACTTTGGGCGCATCCAGGCGGGCATTCCCATAGTGCCTTGCAGCTATCACATCATATGGTATAGTGCAGCCAATCAGTAGGGTTCATCATAGCCTGTATAAAAGCCATGGCAGGAAAGGCAGGAGCCATATTAGCATGAATCTGGATAGTGAGAGTACGTCACACCTCACAGCTATGATGATCGAGAGAAAGCCATAAAACACTGAACAAACCTTACAGACAGTGTGTGACAGCACGGTTACTCATAACCATTTATCTTGAAGTCACTTAGATATTTCTAAGGCTGTTCTTCCCATAAAGGGCTTGAATAGGTTTGGTTACAGTCCTAGGAGACCTCAGAGTGTTACACACGTGTTTTCATGTCAAATTGAGGCTTTGATGTACTCGCAAATCAATTATCCTATTTTTTGATAAATTCGACAATACAAATTTGAATTTCAAAAGATTTTCCCATCTCTAGTATTAATGTCTTGACCTTGGATTTTTTTTTAATGTAAAACAGCATAAAAAAAAATAACCAAAGTGGAAAGAATTGCAAAAGTAAAAGTATGTGAACCCTCAAACATTCCAAAAGCATGAACATTTAAATGAAGCTGGTCCATTCCCCACACCCCTCTCTGTTGTCAGCTGCTATACGCGCCTCCATTCTTCTCTGAAGACTTATGGGATTTTAGAGTATACAATAAGGATTCTATGGCAATAGAAAGACCCATGTTGCAGACGTTCGCACATACACATTCCCTTTTGAGGTCCGTTTTGCCAGGCAATCCTCAAAAAAAAAAAAAAAATGGATCGTTTTAGGATGTATCGCGCCTGTATCCATAGACTCGATGAATGAATCTACTCCTATACAGAATGATCCAATTTAATGGGGAAAGTCGATTAGAAAGTTTTAGAACTTTCCATTCATGTTGAGTGGATCTTCTTGTGACCCCCCCCTTTCATTTCCAAAATGTAACTAAAAAAAAGAAACAATGTTGCAAACAGTCTAGAGTGAGATTCTACCCGTTTTATGTACACAGCTCCAATGCAGACCTTGTATGTGTGTCCACGGTGGCACTCTCACCCCTCAACGACAGTCTCATTTCAGTTTGGTGGCTTCGATATAAAGGTCACGTACTAACCTTATGGACAGAACTTCGTTGACTTGTTGAATTGGAACATATTCCACTTTGAAATGATTTTGGTCGACATTAACAGCGGCTTCCACGTTTCCTGGAAGAACGATGCTGAGTTGTGTCCGGAGTTCCATTCCCGCCTCGATGAGATCAGTCTTCACGCCAAACATAAATACAATGTCCTTGATCATGCTGAGAGATCGGGGGGAGAAGGGAAAAGGTAGAATTCTAATTGTATTTCCATTTGTTAGTTTTGGATCTCCCCACCATCCCTGTTACTTATACCATCAGTCAAAGGCTAGGTTCACATTAGCGATGGAGTCAGCAGCGTATCATCGGCATGCGCAAACGCATGAAAAATGCATGTTTACGTAGCGGTTTTTATGCCCATCATCTTACACATGACGGAAAAAAAACATTGCGTGTGTATGCGTTTTTGCACGCATTTGCGTTGTTTATGCGCATGCGTTCGATATATCAGACAAAAATGAGCATGTCTCATGGGATTTCTATTTACATTTTGAAGAATGCATGCGTATCAAACGCATGCGTACGCATGTCCTTGCGTACCAATGCGTTCCCATAGACAGTATTGCGTTTTATTGACACACTCATCCGCATGCGCATATTTGAAGGATTTTTGACGCCTCAACAAATGCAACATGTTGCGTTCGCCGTGCACTGTGAAACGATGCATGCATACATATGTCCCTGCATACACCACGTTAAATATACGTAAGCATGACGCATGCGGATATATGCGGATCAAACACTGCGCACAGACGCAAATGCGCAATCAGCCTAAGGGAGCCCTATATCTGAGACCACCAGGACTTTAGTTATGACATGAGCTCCTCTGATTGGCCTAAAAGTTGTGTAACCTGCGCGTGTTCGGCCTGGCATCCTGGCCATCCCCTCTACACGTAAAAGGCCGTTGCCCAAAACCCCAATAATATGTATTGCCAGTGTCATATATTGAACTGTACCTTAGAGAAAATTTGGATTTCAGGTTGATGTTGGATTGAAGTAGCTGGATAAAACTTGGGTCTTTTGGCTCAGGAATGATGTGGGCTTGAACTGTCAATTAGAAGAAACCGTTAATTAAAGGTTATGGAAAAAATTCCTCACTCCAACCGACTGCCGCCCTAAAGTCATCCGCCCAGGTAATGAGTCGCCACATCTTCTTCCTACTGGACTGGCCCACTGCAATGATGCCCAGTGGCAGTGGATAACATGGGCTGTCGCTGCTTAACATTGCGTGGCTACCGAGCCGTCCTGGGCCTATAGCCCATGTGGACACTTCGGGCACCCTGGCCCCGTCTGACTAACTTCCCTTCCGCTCTAACCTTAACTCTTGGCAGCCCCTCCTACACTTAACCCTGTGCTATCTACTAAGTGTTCTGTACTAGCATGCCCCCCTCTAGTGTCCAACTGAGAATACTACACTTTCCCTATACTGTACACGAAACATAATGAACATCATCACACTATATACAATGGAGACAAAGCAATAGTAATACCCAGAAGGGGTAGCAGTACCAAATCATACATAGGGTAGTACATATAACATGTAGCAATACCAGTAAGAAAAGGCATAAATATGGCAATGAACATTATTAACTCAACCCTTTTACAGATATAAAATGAACGCACACACGTCTGACAGCTATTCCTTCTTCTGCTCATAGACGTGTTTTCAGTAGGGAGAAAGAAGTAAATTGCCGCCAGACCCCTGAAGATAAAAGTATCGCAAGATGAAATTCAACAACCGCTCTTCCTCACCGAGATGTGAGATCTGTGGAAAGTCAGGAGACGGCCAAACACATAAGATAGTCAGCTGACCCCACTCACTGGTATCTTCATCACAGAGAGAAGTGAGTGGAAGTAGAGAAAGTCCAACATCAGAGCAATTGTCAATAGCAGCAGCACAGCCGGCTATGTAAAGGAGCTGCACAGATTCTACATCAGCAAAGCAGTACTTCATTTTTATTAAGACTTTCCAGAAAAATGACTAATTTTGTAATAAGAGTATAAAATGAGAAAGGACCTTGTCACTGGACATATAAATAGTAACAAACCTCTGCCTCTGGTAATAACAGCTATTGGGGGTGTCGCGGCCATAGTGACTGGTCTTACCTTGCAGTTGAGCCCTTGTCACAGATGAGTAGTGCAGGCTGGTTTCCAGAGGGAGACCCACGCAGGTTGGTACAACAAGACGATTCTCACTTGATAGTAAGGGTTTTGACCAATTTATATCCACCCCATCCCGCAGAGCGCTCACAGCCGATCTTAGGGCAGAGTATTTATTACTGGGAAGAAACTACAAAACAGAAACAAATGAATTCATATTAATTACTTGCAGAATATGCAGAAATTGCAGAAATTCCCTTCATCTCATTGCAGTCAATCAGGCGACCATTACCAAGATCGGTCGTGACCTTCCCCAGACGTTATAGGGAAAGCACAATGGAGGAAGCTCCCACATCCGCCATGGCAGATGGGGTCCAGACCAGACCTGTTTGGCTGCATCCCTTAAATTATTGAGTGAGGAAATCTCTTCTCTGCAGGCTCTATGATACCAAGGGAGTGGGGAAATGAAAGGATTTTTCCAGGACTTAAGCTGTGTGCAGCTCCGGAGCTTCCTAATGTAGACATTGTACAACCACAGCCTCGTACTTGGGTCCTGCAGCTCGGCTCCCACTTACTTCAATAGGAGGTGAGCTGCAGTACTGAGAATGGCCACCACAAAGGTTATGGCGCTGTACTGGTCCAGCTCTGCACGCCATCTATATCTGATGCAAGAGCTGCCACCAGCTGATTTCTGGGGGTGTTGGACCCCATTGATCTGATATCGATGACCTATGCTACTAATAGGCCATCAATATCAAAGCCATGGAAAATATCTTTAATTTAAGGATCATGGAAAGGAGATGATTATCAAGCTTTTTTCAGCAAAGCTTCTGCTTTCCCTTTCTAAATTTGTACCTCGACTGATGCTGCCTGTGTGATCTCTCCATGACCCCTCTGCAAATTCTGCCGAGGTTTCTCGCCTTTCTCTCTACACATCCTGCGTTATCGCTTCTCCTACAGAATCAGGATCCGTCCCTCTCTCGCCAGTATCGCTACCTCTACCGAATACACCCTGTTCCCCTCCTTACTGTAATCTCTTGTAATGAGAGAAAAGAGAGAACGAATCAGCGAGAAGTGGCGTGCTGTCAGATCTACGTGTGAAGCAGCAGGACAGCCGGCTATGTACATGAGTTGCACAGTCTCTACCATAGTAAAACTGGGGGATTTTTTTTTATAAAGAGTATTTATAAAGTTGCCTAATTTTGCATTAATTGTACCAGGAAGGACAAATTCTAATTTAACATTTATCCCTACGTCCTCCCATGATTGAATGTCATTCACTGGGTTATTGTCCTCCATAAGTGTTTTATGTCAGACTACTAGAAAACTAAGACTATGATCCAAGTAAGGAACCTTGTCGGGATCAGCTGCAGTTTTTATGGTTCTGACAAGGACCCCACATTATTAAGCTTACCTGCAGTATGTTCTCTATCGAGTTCTTGTTTATCACATGGTAGAGAATCTCTTGTCCAAACAACCGCAGGTAAACTGTTGCGAGCGGCTCGCTGGAAGAAAGGGGCTTCCAATTGTGTAACTGTAATAAAACAATTTTCACAATTTTTGTAAAAAAAAAAATCAAGTTTGAAAACCATATAAGAAAAGACTGTATCGCATTTACATGTAGCCCCCCAATTCAATAGGTGACCTCATAGAGCGGTGCACCCTCCACGGTTAGGTAACTTTTACAATTGGGATTGCAAAATATTTTCCACCTGCCCCAAAAATCTCAACATGGCGGCAAAAAAATGATGGTTGACATCAAATGTACAGACTGTTTTACCAGCTCTTATACAATGGAAGCCGCAGTGGGGGGCTCTCCTACGGTGAGAAGATTGGGAAGCATTACTTTAGGGTTCAGAGACTGATTTACCAGAGAACTACTTATCTAGAGGAGAGAAAACGTGCCACCATTATCTTACACATTTGTATCATCACCGGCAGCCCAGAGGCATTCTCGTTGGAAGAAGTTAAGGGTCTGACTGCTGGGACCCCCGCCAATCACTGGAACGGGGCACTGCTACCCCATCAGAGTGAAGCATGCTCAGCTTCCTCTCCATTCATTCTCTATGGCCGCGCAGGAGCGCAGTGCTCCACATAGAGAATGAACGGACGCCGGTTTTTCATGCGCACTGATGAACCATTCAGATGGGGGAAAGTGGCGCTTGGTAGGGATCTGACCGATCTTTATCTTTTTGGAGTTTGCGGAGAGGGTCCTCCACCTCCTTATTTAGTGGTGGCTGTCTGCAGGTGTAATACCACAGCCGCCGGGGGGGTAGCTTCTGCGGTCACTCCAGTACTCAATGTGCTGGAGGCTGTTTCATCTCCGGTATGCTGATCACTTTGGGGGACCCAATCGACTGCAGACAGAGGCTGGAAATAACTTTAACAACTCAGCTTTATTCTCTTCAGGGCACAGCATATCCACAAAGGCTACAGGACTCTTTACTCGGTAACAGCAATACATCTTCATCTGCAGCAGTACGTCACTTCTTCCTGCACACAGACAAGCTGACACGTCACACGGAGCACGATGAACACGGAACACTTCCCGAGACCGACTTCAGCCCACGAAGGTACCTGACTTATCAGTTACAGCTCACCCCTTTACGGCACTGTTGCTCCTGTTCGTGTCCTAGGTTCGCAGCTCACTAACCTCTTCACAAAGCCTCCGTACTCTAGCTGCTACTTCCACAGGGGGCTCACCCACGGACCTCCCTGGCTTGCACATCTCCAGACACGGGCTGGAATCAATAGACTGGCTTGGTGTCACTTCAGCACTTCCTTGCTAGCTGACTTGACCACTGAGACTCCTTCTTCCGTCTCCCTAGTCCTGCAGTCCCCAGTCTCTAACTGCAGGACCTCCAGCACCACTACATACTGGCTACTGCTGTAGGCATGCGCTGTGATTCACTCCTGTCCAGTGTAGCTACCCCCGGCTCAACTGTTTCATGGAGGGAAAACTATCGCCTTTTCTCCTGTCTAGCCGCTCCTCTAAGTTTACCCTTCTAGCAGTCTTCTCACTAGTTGAGCTCAGTGCCACCCTCTAGTGTCCCTTAATGGTACTACAACTAACTCTAACTATTGTCATGCAGCCGCAAACACACACATGACATATATACTGCACACAGACATGTAAGGAACACAGTTAATACATCATAACAATATTTACAGGGCTATGCCCTCACCTCCTTACGCAGGAAGTCCAATGTTAGACCCCACAGGGGTGAAGATGGACCTGATGGTGCACAGGTCCTTATTTTGAGAACTGGTGGAGCTTTGGGGAGAAATAAGGTTGAAAAGTTTTAAGATATTCCAGTTTGGAGCTCCATACGGAAAGGTTAGGAGATCCCATCACACACAGTGATTTTCTGTTAGATGCTGATTATATTATTATCACTATTATTATTACATCACGCATACGCTGCAATTATTTCATTTTGGACAAAGGGTTTTATTTTGAGACCTTTGAGCTGTAATGAATTGACGCCGGCAGGTTTTTCATTTTTGACAGCTTCTTTTGACTCCCTGTAAATTATGGAAACAAAGTGATATCCGGACGGGAACATAGTTCTTAAAGGAAAAGCAAAATAATGCCGGCGGCGTTTGTGCGGAGAGGTGGCGTGTGCTGCAGTCCGGAGAGCGGGACATTACTGGATCGCGGGTCACAAATACGACGGTTGCATCATGTGTGGGATTCAGAAAAGATTGTTATTTGTAAGATCGACAAGGGCGTAGGAACGTTGTGGTCGCAGGGAGGTGCGGGCTCCGAGGAAGGGTGTCATGAGGACACGGCCAGAGTCTGTGTTTTCTCCTATCATGGAGGACGCAGAGATTTCATGAGCCTAAAAATGAAATCTTCTGCAATGGAAATTGCTCAGACTATACAGTTAAAAAAGTGTATTCATTGCCAGCATATGCCAAAAAGGGCACTCTCGGGGGTCTAGGGACACATTAGACATGTGCACTGAGAGATGGGGATCTGTCCTTCATTACCAGCCTTGAAAAAAAACATGATCTCTTGATACTCTGTCGGGAGATGATTACACCAAGCCTGTCTATATGCGGCCATACAGTTCTAAAGAGTTGCAGGTGGTAGACATGAAGCGGAGTCTGGGCTCTTCGGGACAAAACAGCGGTCAGAGTCTTTTCCAGCATGCTGCTGTCTGATCTGCAGCCTTGAGGTCATGGGGCTGTTACCAAACAGCATGTTAAGGCTGCTCTACATTTGGGTTCATGGGATTTTGGATGTCGCTAATTCTCCATGTTGAGATCCAGTTAGTAGAGAGTTTTTTAATGAAAGCTCATTGGTATCAAAGTTTGGGAATCGATTCCCGGTAGCCAGGTCCAGGGGCCACATCGTTATCCCAGAGCCGGTAGACGGGAGTCCTATGACCGGCCTCCTACCTGCCGACATCCCCTTTTGATTAGTCCGTCCGGGGTGAAATCATTGTTACAGCGATACACACACAATATGGTGCCAGAGCGGATGAGCGAAAGAGGAGCCAGGAAAGTCAACAGGTAGGAGGTGGATCGGTGGATCACAGGTCGCCCATCTGAATGCTGACCTGGACCAAGGACCTGCAAATTATTCACTCTCTCACTTAATGCTCGACCCCTTGTAGACCCTCCAGTTATCATAAAGACTAGAGACTTATCTAGAGGAACATCTGTAGGCAGGTTCTGTGGGAAATTGGGTTATTTGAAGGAATTCCAGGAACACTTATCACTTTCACTTATCGACCGCCGCTCCATACATTCCCTGCGGAGCTCCTGAGTGCTGAACTTGGGTTTTCCTGGTGGTCCGAAAGAGAACAGAGAGTCTGTTAAGCACATGCAGATGCACTGCTGCTCCATTTTAGCGGGTATAAAAGTGCCCCGTTCGGCCAATCGCGGTGGTTCCCAGCAGTCAGACCCAGATGTCGCCTCTCCATAGGATGCATATTTTTGTAGGACAGCCCCTTTAATGGGTCTAATGAGGGGCTGTGAGTCTTCTTTGATCATGAGCATTTTCTAATATCTATGATGACCCGTCTCCTAAAATGTCCTAAATGAATTCCCCTTTTCCTACAGACCGAGGCTTCTGACGTCAGTCCTTCCTCAGGTTGTACAGGGGGGAGAAGAGTTTAAAGGTTTTGACCCCAAAAATATTTTATGACAGATATAAAGGAAAAAAACAAAAACTCTCAATTCATAAAGAGACAAAAAGTCCTTTCAACCCCTCAGATCCCACCTGAAAGTTTATGGGGAATCTCAGAGGATCCAACAATAGTATAATTCCAATAAAATAATGTATGTTAGATCAGCTCTAGGGATAAGAGACCATGAGGACGCCGTAGCATGAGCAAGAGTGACCCCGGCGCCAGGTGAGAGTGACCACTCGCTGGAGTCACATGGAGGCCCTTGTCTCCCCTACCTCTGGTCAAACATAACGCACTTTCCATAGTTTCCATTGCTCTTCAACCTCTTCCCAGTTGTGACCAGTGGCAGAATTTGCAGCTAAAAATTGCGTACCATTACTCAGGCAACATTTTTTGGACATTCATAGGGAAGAAAGTGGAAAGGCACAATCCGTCCCGTGAAAAAAATATCCTTTATTGTGGCATCAAGTTACCAACAGCAGGCAGATAAAACCATGGAGCAAATACAGACGACGATCGTTTCGCGCTTACATTGCGCTTCAACAGGTCAGGATGACCTGCACGGGACGGATTGTGCCTATCCACTTTCTTCTCTATGGATATACAGACTATTTTTCTTGGAAGTGGCACCCGTATTCCCTGACTTGTGTGCAGCTTCATTAACCCAAGGTCATACAGCTGTGCCTTTGTCCTATTTTTTTTCTTCTATGGAACTTTTTGGACACTGCCCAAGTCTTAGAATCAGCGTTCCTTGGATGTCTCTTTAAAAGTTATTTTGGGCTGAATATATCAGGGTTGGGCCCATCGCCTGGAGACCCATCAATTCCCAGGATGGGTCCCTTGTCCCTCCCGGAGTGATGAGCGGCTGATCACACATACGCTCTACCTCTCCTTAAGTCAATATCATAGACGGACTGGCGAGTGCATATTACAGGCGCATGCGCAACTACCCGCGCCATTCTAGGGTAAGAGCTAGTGGTCAGGCGGGAATGATGGAAGAACAGGGGACAAATCCCATACTGTGGCAATCGGAGGGGTTGGAGTGGTGGTCCCCATACTGATCCAACATGATATGCTGAATAAACGATGAGTTGCCCGAGTCTGAACACGCTGCTACATTTCACCCTCTTTTATTTTACATGCGCGTTCTTTGTCCACATTATTGGAGTTATGAGATAAAGTTCTTACCTTTCTAAGTATTTCCATAATTTTCTTTATATTTTGGAGATCGCTTTGCGGGGAGAACAAATGCCTGTTCATTAATAATTCCTGAAGTCCTTCGGCGTGATAGCCAATCTATACGTCACAATGAAATGCAAACATTCAACCGCAGGATAATGGGTTTTTCTCTTGGTAGACGAACAAAGACGATTCTTACCTCGAACAGATGAGTGAAGCCCCCCATGAAGTAGGTTTTGAGCCTTCCGAGAGCAGCTACGGGGAGAACGTCAGCAGGATTGTGTATTATATTGAATGTGCTTTCAATCCCAGACATGAGGGAATCTGAGGTCAAAAAGGAAATAAATAAATAAAAAGGAAAGTTTGCTACTGAAACCAAAAACAGTCAATAAATCTAAATAAATTAAAAGTCGTCAGTTCTGCACTTAAGAAGTTAACCTTATGGCAAATTACAGAACAAAATGGTAGAAATCCCCGGCCTCCATTCATCAGCAGCAAAAGTCCAATTACAATGGATCCCTACATAAAAAGGTGACGTAGAAACCTAACCAGCAAGAACAAATAGCCGCCAAAATGTTTCTCTCTCCTACCTTAAATGAGGCTTCAACCTATACTTCCTTTATTTGCTACCTTTGTTAACTGCCTTAAAAAAAAAAAAAAAAAAAAAAAACAGTGCCACCCTTGTCTACAGGTCATGTGTGGTATTGCAGCAAATCCCCATTCACTTCTATGAAGTAAAGGCCCCGTCACGCATAGCGAGATCGCTGATGAGATCGCAGATGAGTCACCGATTTTGTCACCCTCGCCGGGTATCGCTGGTCGTGCAGCAATGTCCTGGCCATTTTTTGTTCGTTGGTCTCCTGCTGGTCAGCGCGCATCGCTGCGTGTGGTAGCGGGAGACCAATGATCAGCGATGCTCCCAGCGCTGTAAGCAGACGCTGGGAGCTGGTATCCAAGGTACACAGCGGGTAACTAAGCGACGCGCGCGCTTAGTTACCCGATATTTACCTTAGATATCAGCTCCCAGCTCACCTCCTCCTCCTGTACAGTGACTGATAACACCTCTATATACAGTAGATAACACAGGATCTGCCATTCACAATAGGTGGTGTCACAGCTCACCTCCTCCATAATGACGGATAACACCTCTATATACAGCTGATAACACAGGATCCACCATTCACAATAGGTGATGTCACAGCTCACCTCTTCCTCCTCCTTTTTTTCATATCACAATCTTTATTAAAAGAACAAAATTAGCCATCTTGATATTTTTACACTGGCCACTGGGGCTATTTTAGGCTCTGACTTCCTGTCCGTTTTGGAAAAGTTTACAGCAGTTTCCATATCATCAGAGCTGATAGCATAGAATCCATAATTCACAATAGGTGATGTGACAGCTCACCTCCCCCTCCTGTATAATGATGGATAACACCTCTATATACAGTAAATAACACAGGATCCACCATTCACAATAAGTGATGTCACAGCTCACCTCCTCCTCTTGTACAATGACTGATAACACAGGATCCACAATTCACAATAGGTGGTATCACAGCTCACCTCCTCCTCCTGTATAATGACTGATAACACCTCTATATACAGTAGATAACACAGAATCCACCATTCACTATAGGGGATGTCACAGCTCACCTCCTTCTCCTGTATGATGACTGATAACACCTCTATATACAGTACAGTAGATAAAACAAATCATTACCGGTTTTCTGAATCTGATTTTTTCCTTACCTGAAAATGCGTCATAATGAAACCGACCATGAAATTCATTTCTCACGGCCTCATACCTGGACTTCAGGATGACGACGGCCATGTTGCAGACTGCAGCCCTGTGTAAACAGAATGTAAACCTGCCTTATATTTTTTGGAGAATCCAAGTTGTCATTGGATGATATTTACCAACACGAGACTAATATGTTTATCTGAAAACTGTAAATAGTCGTGGGAAGAATAAATGACAGATGTGTCCTGCATTATCTTTTCTTATCCCCACATGGGTGGATGAGTGAGCAGCTTAGCATTAAACATTTTTGTGATACTCTGTCAGGAGACGTTCATTCTATTTGTCTATATGTATCTACATGTGTCTATATATCTATATGTGTCTCTCTCTATATATGTATGTGTATATATGTGTCCATATGTATCTATGTGTGTGTATATATGTGTCCATATGTATCTATGTGTCTATACGTGTCTCCTTGTGGCCACTCAGTGGTCGTGATGTCAGCTGTATCCTGTTGAGAGTTTTGAATGGGACGTGGGGTCCTTGTGCTGATCTCTATTAATGTCTAAAAGTTGGCGCAAACTATAAATGGGAGACCCAACCATCCAAATTGGGCACAATGCCGCGCGGCCGAAACATCGCCCTCTACCACATCATCTTTTCTTTTGGGCGTTTTCAAAAATATTACAAACTTTTTAACAGTTATTATGTTTCTCAAATGTATCTAAAACACGTTTATTTTGACTTTTCACTTACTTTTCTTTTTCGGCAGTCACATTTGATGACAGCCCCCCTTGTAGCATACAGTATTACACCCGCTGAGCGCCCCAAGACCAACTTACACATCCTGAAGATCAGGCATGACACTTTCACTCTGTCGCTTCATTAGATAATACACAAAGCTGCCCACATTCATGTCGCTCTCCTGCGTCAGAGACTTGGCCACGGCCATCACCGCAGTCGCCGTAGGCTTGTTGCTCAGGACGAGCCCCGCGGCTATCATTCGGATTACCGGGTGTTGCTGGGTGTCCATATACAACTGGAGGCAAATATCCGAAACCTAAAGGGAAGAATCGTAAAAATAAACAGGATTTCATCTCTTAAATGCGTCGGATACATTTCGCCAATTACATGTATGGAAACAAGTTAATTTGTTTGTGAGCTGCGCTGGGCTGGCGTTATCGCGCGGCACAGTAGGACGGTGCCCACAGGTGGCGCCGGATCAGAGGCTGCTCGTTTCCAGCACAGCGGGAATTTAGAACTTATTTTCATTCACTGGCAGAGAAAAAATGAGTTAAGGGAATGAGAAGATCATCCGATTCTAGGCGAAACTCTGCTGGGATGAATGGTGTCGGACGGTCGCACTATGTTCCGTTCTTTACGGAGATTTAAAAAAAATCTTGTACAAATGGCAAAAAGTGCAAAGATCTGCATGAAGTAGGGATTAAATTACCAAACACTGGAAACCTAGATGTTCCAATCACTTTGTGGGTTGTCCCATATTCGTTCTTCAGAAGGGCAATGCTCCCGGAATCGGACCCCGGATACAGCCATCTTTAGAGCAGCACATGCAAGCTCCAGAGCAAAGAGCTTGTAAGCACTGCACTCCTTGGCTAGCAGTACAGCCACTTCTGGTAGTTTGCAGCAGTGGCTGGTAACCTGGACAACAAGAAGGAAACTATAGAACTAATAATCCTTCTTTATTTTCAGAACAGAAGTAAATTGTAAACTTGTTTGTGTTTACAGCACATTTCAATTTTATCTATTTAAGATTTGAAAACCTCTTTATAACTGGTCCTCATTGGGAAAGAAAGCCAAAGGCGTCTTAATAAAATCATATCTAATCTTCCTTTTTTTAGCTAGTGGCCTACAGATGCGTCCAGCCTTTAATATATTATTGTGGTGCGTTTGTGAAATTCTTAACAGGCTGCAACTCACACCACAACCACTAGGTGGCTACATACAGACACATAGAGTATGAACATCTCTTGACAGAGTATCTCAAAAACCGCTTTCTTTCAAAGTAGGTTATCTCAGGACACTCAGGACAAGTTACATATGCAGGAGAGAAATCCAAACCTTCAGCTCTCATTGTGAAATCTATTATTGGTCCCCCTACTATGTGGCATCTATAAAACTGATGTCTTCATAAGAGATGTACTGATATTTACTCCCCCTCGAGTATCTGAACGCTATAACTGCACCCTTCTACATATGGGGAAGCTTGGAGGGCATGGGGGCTCAGTGGTTAGCACTGGTGGCTCAGTGGCTAGCAATGGTGGCTCAGTGGCTAGCACTGGTGGCTCAGTGGTTAGCACTGGTGGCTCAGTGGCTAGCAATGGTGGCTCAGTGGCTAGCAATGGTGGCTCAGTGGTTAGCACTGGTGGCTCAGTGGCTAGCAATGGTGGCTCAGTGGCTAGCACTGGTGGCTCAGTGGTTAGCACTGGTGGCTCAGTGGCTAGCACTGGTGGCTCAGTGGCTAGCACTGTTGTCTTGCAGCACTGGATCTAACTAAAGGTAACATCTGCATGAAGTTGCAGCTTCTCCACATGGTCTCATGAGTTCCTTCTACACCCAACAGATTTACTGATTTCTTAGTCTCCTGTTAATAAAATGACCCTCTTGTAGGTCCAGAAGGAGATTAGACTTGGAGCCCCAATGGGAAACGAGCAGATATAAAGGACGACGGTCTCTGTAGAGTAAATGCTACAGTAATGGCCTGCCCAAGAAGGAATACTCCCGATATACAGAAAAATATATGTTTTATTGTCTCCATGTACGGGGGGGGGGGTGAATCCATCTTCTTACGGCTCTGCAGAATTTGTTGGCCCTAAGTAAATCATTTTTGGAAAAAAACGAAGAAAATGACAAATAATACAAAGCCAATGCCGCTTCTACATCCAGTGACTGGACTGAGACCCAGAGGAGGAGGGGAAAACGCCCAGTGGACACCTTAAGAAGTACAATCTCCTTTCGTCCAGTCTAGAGATTCCAAAACATGGTGGAAATCTGTCCTGGACGTGAATTCGTGAATTCCTCAAGAAAAGATTAAGCCAAGAGGAAATGTGTCCGGTTGTATCACTCGTACTGTGGATGATGTGACGTAGAGCCGGTGATGGGGCTCATGGCTGCTGTGCGATGGCCAGGGATGTGGCGCTTCGGCTACTGGCTAGTGATACAGATCTTCACTGGTGGCCAGATACATAGGGTTGACTGGTTTATGCCACTTTTCATAGGGCTTTGAGGTCCCTGGTGTTATTTTTGGGAAAACAATATCCTTAGCTATCGATGTCTGATGTTCCTCATGCAGAGGCCAAGGGCCACCTGGGCTCCTGGCCGTTGATTGGGGAACGCCCGTTGTCCATAACCCATGGCCGGCGTGTAGGTAGCCGTACCTTGGCGGGATGTTTCTTTGCTATGTTTTTCAAGGACATTACAGCAATTGCCTGGACCGGCAGTGATAGGGTGGACGCCAAGGACGAGAATCTTGGAATATACTTCATGATCCGCTTCAGAGAAACCACTTGCCCGGCATTTCCAAGGGACTTCAGGGCCAGGATGATGTCTTCATTGCGCACAGACTCCGTCGCTTCAGACAGAAGATCATAAAGAGGCTGAAAAAAGAAGAAGACGGAAAGTTCTAGACACCGGTTGTGACTGATCGGATGTCTCACTATAAAATGCAACAAATACGGATGAATGTGTCATCATTAAAAGTTTCACTCTAGTTTTCATGTTAAAAATATTTTATAGCATTTTTATTAATTTACTTTTCATTTTATAGATCAATATCTACTTAACAATATCCTAAAATCTTCCAGATTTCCCTCCGAACACAGACATTAATATTACACTAACAATGTCAGCAGTCATCTCAGTATCAGCACAGGCAGGATAACAATGACAGGTAATATCAGGATCCATCATTCACATTAGGTGATGTCACAGCTCACCTCCTCTCCCTCACTGCACAGTCACTTCAGCAAACAATACAGAGCATGCCCACAAGGCTCTCATAAATTAGAGAACAGATGATGTCACAGCTCACCTCCTCTCTCTCACTGCACAGTGACCTCAGCAGAGAATACAGAGAATGCCCACAAGGCTCTCATAAATTAGAGAACAGATGATGTCGCAGCTCACCTCCTCCACCTCACTACACATTGACCTCAGCACAGAATACAGAGCATGCCTACAAAGCTCTCATAAAGAAGAGAACAGATGATGTCACAGCTCACCGCCTCTCCCTCACTGCACAGTGACCTCAGCACAGAATACAGAGCATGCCCACAAGGCTCTCATAAATTAGAGAAAAGATGATGTCGCAGCTCACCTCCTCCACCTCACTACACATTGACCTCAGCACAGAATACAGAGCATGCCTACAAAGCTCTCATAAAGAAGAGAACAGATGATGTCACAGCTCACCGCCTCTCCCTCACTGCACAGTGACCTCAGCACAGAATACAGAGCATGCCCACAAGGCTCTCATAAAAAAGAGAACAGATGATGTCACAGCTCACCTCCTCCCCCTTCCTGAGCATTGACATCCTTTACAGATTATAGAACATGCCCCCAACACTCTCCTTTAGAAGTCAATGGTTCAGAGCCCGTCTTTTACTGCTTTTGACCGATGCTAAGATTGTCCACTAATGTATAACGTTAGCTGGCAGCCCCCATAACTATGTGCAGTCTAATAAAAATATCTGCAATCACAGAAAAGACCCCAACAGACTAGAAGAAAAGAAAATATTATAAAATAATAAATGTGATACATTCCTTCTATAGGGGGTTAGAAAGCGATATGCCATGCCTTTCTGGAGAGGTCTGACCTTTGCGATCATCACCGATCCTATGACTGAAGAGCTGCAGTGCGTCCCCTGCACAGCGCCTCTCCTAGTCATCTGGCCATGCATGGTACTACATCCAGACCACACTGTTATGTGTGAGGCTCCTGGAGGAATGGACAACACAGTGGCCGGGTCCTGACATTTAATATTCCTTTATCTCTCCAGGATGAAGCAATTTGAATACAGAATACGGCAGCTTTGTAGTCACCGGAAATCTATGACCTAGCAGAAATATGTAATAATATATTTTTTTCTGCTGATAGTGAATTAAGGCTGACATTCTCATTTCCAGCATTATGCCGTCTAATCGTGCGGCGCTCTCCTTTGTAAACGCATTAGCTTCAATGAGACATGAGATGATGACATTGTGGGTGGGAAGTCGCGCTCACTTTGGCTGCGCCTCTCGTCCGACTCCATGAATTCAGAGATACAACACATTTACTTCCAGATAAAGCTGATGTTTTGCTTCCAGTCTGGGCAACTGAAAAGGCGCCTTCTCTGCTATTCATGTGTTCAGAATTAATTTTATTTTCAATGTTAACGTTTTTTATGGCAGCAAAAACTGACAAATATTTCCGATAGAGGAAATCAAATGGAAACGTAAATTTACCTGCACCAAATTGAATAAAACAGTCTTTTTTAACCTACTAACGATGTTTAACATTTGATTAAAAAAAAATCTTTTAGTCCCTTCATGACTGGGTGATTTTTTTTTGTGCTTTTGTTTTTTTCCTCCTTTATTTTTCCCCAAGAGCCATACCCCATATCTATTTTAATTTTCCATCTGCAAAACGTATGAGGGCTTGTTTTTTGCGGGAAGTGTTGTAATTTTAAATTATTATACCATTCAATTTACCATATTGTTTATTTGAAAACAGCAAAAAAAAAAATTACAAGTGTAGTGAAAAGGTTAAAAAGAAATTGACAGCAGCATCTAAATGGTTAACAGCAGCATCTATATGGTTAACAGCAGCAATCAGAGCTCACTTTCAGCTGCTGCTATTAGAGACAGATGCTGGCATCGCCTGTGTGTAGAAGAAGCTCAGCTCCTGAGCCCCTCCACTCATAGTGACCCCTGCCCAAAGGAGTTCTTGTTTAATTTTTTTTAACATAATACACCAATTTTTGCACTTGAATACATATTAATGGGGTTCTCCACATTGGGGATATTTTTGTTAGAAGGGGCCCTTACAATTAGCAGATCATAAAGTGTCCTCTTGATGAACCTTCAAATGATCCGATGTTAGAATCCTGGCAGTAAGTGCTCACTTTACCTGCAATGCCCCCACAGGGAAAATTAAGTATTACACAGCCTTCATTTAAATCAATGGTTGTCTGTGCAATAACCCAGCCATGGACCAAGAAAATAAGAAGTCTCCTAAGGTTACATTCACATGGGGTGGAATTTCCACTTTAACTTTTCCCTGCAGCAGATTTCTCTGCAAAATCTGCAGCAAATCAACTTGAAAATTCTCGGCATATCAAGCAAATTTTGCTGCTGATTTTCTCCCGATTTCATCCCTCATTACCTGCAGAGCTTGTTCTGGGCATAAATCCTCTGTGCTGCAGAACTTGTACACCAATGACCCATAGGCGAGATAAGCTACTTTCCGCAGTAGAGGACGATGTCCGGACGTCACGGCCTCCAGTAAAGACTGGAATAGATAATGAAACCTGCATTATGTGATATTCACCGGAAGAGTCATCAGAGAAAAATATAATGCCGTAAAATCCTCCTTACTGGTAGAGGAACACAATGTATAAGATATTTAATAAATATCCATTGTCACAAGTCAAGAAGACCCATCAAGTGAGGAGGAGAGCCCAAATTGTGGCTCCTTAGATCGGGAAGTGGCCAGCTGAGGGATGACCTGACTCCTGGGTGAAAATACTGTATATTCGTAGACAATGCAGAGACCTTACTGAGCAGCCAAGGCAAGGGGGAATCCAGAAGAGAAGGTTTCCCCATCATCATAGACGGGGTTCTTTACTGTAAGAGCAGTAACACAATGAAATTCCTGCCAGAAGATATAGCGATGGCTGACTCCAGATACATTTTTTGGAACATACTGTATAATGTTCCAGGTTATGAATACAAGACTGAAATGGTTTATGCAAAAGCAAATTCTGGAGTCAGGGAGAATATTTTTGGCGCCATCAGATGTGTCCACTCTCATTTTTCTGGAATTTCAGGATATGGAGTAGATTCCTATATATTTTGCCCTTAACCTCTGTTTTTCACTTTGTATTAAAGGCTGCAGAATGGTTTATATGGGAACTGTACTTTCTGCAATCTTTGCATAAATCAATAATATAAGTGAATATAAGAAACTTGATGAAATATTTTGTTGGAGAAATCTGCTTCTTTCTCCACTTATGAAGCCACTTCTTCCTTGAACTCACCATCCACTCTGGAAAAAGCTGCGAAAATCTGTCCAGCTCCAAACAAGACAGGCTGCCAGTTCACTAAGGTGTCGGGTTACAAAGCCTATTGATGTCTACAGAGGAGGAAGGAAGTGAGAGGGGCAGAGTGAGAGGCAAAGAAAAATTGCCAGCTGGTGTAGATTCTAAGTAGCAGATATACACTCACTGGCCACTTTATTAGGTACACCATGCTAGTAAGGGGTTGGACCCCCTTTTGCCTTCAGAACTGCCTCAATTCTTCGTGGCAGAGATTCAACAAGGTGCTGGAAGCATTCCTCAGAGATTTTGGACCATATTGACATGATGGCATCACACAGTTGGCGCAGATTTGTCGGCTGCACATCCCTGATGCGAATCTCCCGTTCCACCACATCCCAAAGATGCTCTATTGGATTGAGATCTGGTGACTGAGGAGGCCATTTGAGTACAGTGAACTCATTGTCATGTTCAAGAAACCAATCTGAGATGATTCGAGCTTTATGACATGGCGCATTATCCTGCTGAAAGTAGCCATCAGATGTTGGGTACATTGTGGTCATAAAGGGATGGACATGGTCAGCAACAATACTCAGGTAGGCTGTGGCGTTGCAACGATGCTCAATTGGTACCAAGGGGCCCAAAGAGTGCCAAGAAAAAATTCCCCACACCATGACACCACCACCACCAGCCTGAACCGTTGATACAAGGCAGGATGGATCCATGCTTTCATGTTGTTTACGCCAAATTCTGACCCTACCATCCGAATGTCGCAGCAGAAATCGAGACTCATCAGACCAGGCAACGTTTTTCCAATCTTCTACTGTCCAATTTCGATGAGCTTGTGCAAATTGTAGCCTCAGTTTCCTGTTCTTAGCTGAGAGGAGTGGTACCCAGTGTGGTCTTCTGCTGCTGTAGCCCATCTGCCTCAAAGTTCGACGCACTGTGCGTTCAGAGATGCTCTTCTGCCTACCTTGGTTGTAACGGGTGGTAATTTGAGTCACTGTTGCCTTTCTATCAGCTCGAACCAGTCTGCCCATTCTCCTCTGACCTCTGGCATCAACAAGGCATTTCCGGCCACAGAACTGCCGCTCACTGGATTTTTTTTCTTTTTCGGACCATTCTCTGTAAACCCTAGAGATGGTTGTGCGTGAAAATCCCAGTAGATCAGCAGTTTCTGAAATTCTCAGACCAGCCCTTCTGGCACCAACAATCATGCCACGTTCAAAGGCACTCAAATCACCTTTCTTCCCCATACTGATGCTCGGTTTGAACTGCAGGAGATTGTCTTGACCATGTCTACATGCCTAAATGCACTGAGTTGCCGCCATGTGATTGGCTGATTAGAAATTAAGTCTTAACACACAGTTGGACAGGTGTACCTAATAAAGTGGCCAGTGAGTGTAAGTGCTGGATTCACAGCTACACTTCTTATTACTGCTGACTAACTTCCTCCATGCTGCTTCTGAGCATGTGCTACACAGAAAAAGGAGAGCAGGAATCCCTCATGTCTGTGTGTGCTGTGTATGGGAGACATCAGAGCAGCCCATCCCCACCTAATAGCTCAGAGTTATTTAAGATTGAGTCTGAAAATGAGAAAACAAGTCATATAATGGACAGAAATAGTGCTATGCTTCATGTGCAGACACACAACATTTCTTATTCTGAAAAGGGATTTAAAATTATTGTTCCCCTTTACTGAAAAACCAGAAATGAGCTCTATCTGAAGAGAGCGTTTATAGCTCTAATCTTTCTTTTTTGTGCTACTTTTCACTGATTCTTGATAACATGAACATTGTAATGAACTTTCTGTTCCTAAATCAGCAGAGACCATCTCAAAAGAAAAAAGCTTAGCATTGCAAATGTTCACTTCAGAAGGCGCTCACTGATAGATGGTCAGTTAACTCATTCTACAGGCAGCAATAAATAGGGCAACTCAGAGACTATATGCAAATGGAACAATAATTTTAATGAAACCCAAATACATAGATTTAAGTAAAAAAATATTATGCTCCTTAAAGGTGTCAAAGTGGGTGTTATCAGATAGTTTTCACTGGAGGAGTATGCTTCTTCTACCGGTATGATAATAATCAATTATAAGCAGGCAGAAACACCAGAAAAGAAGAACTCTCCCCACAATAATGGCCAGGTTTCTCAGCATGTGAAATGTAAAGATAAATCTCTGATCTCCTGGTCTAGAAAGCATAGATGACTAATACTATTCACATAAGATACATTGGTGGGGAAGGGGGGAGCACAGCTGTGTTTATTTGTGTCACATTGCAAAACACTTCCTTCACATCTACTCCTTTCATAGCACTGTCACCTCTGCTGTGCTGCCCCTTTGGAGATTTGTGAGGAATCACACTTTTGTCTGCTGTGCTCAAGGCAACTTGTATTCACTCTGTGAGATCAAAGCTGTCATTATATTTCACACAGGATTAGCGGAGAACAAACTGGTCCTATGAGAAATGTAATGAAAGCTTGATTAATTGCAGGGGGTTATACAATTGTTTGAGCACAGCAATCAAAAGTGTGAATACTGACACACACAGTATTCAGAGTTTGTAATATGACAAAGCTAAACTCACCTGTGCTGCCCCTTCCCCCACACTGACACATTGCAGGAGGATAGACCAAAAGATCGGGCTGTCTGTCATTAAACTTCTCACACACTGAGAAATCTTCTCTAAGCTATGCTGGGGGCGCGTTCTTTTTCGGTGTGTTTGCTGCTTGCTTATGATCGGTCAGCATCATACAGGGAAAAGAAGTCCAGTGAAAACTGTCTGATAACGCCCACTTAGACTTCACAAAAGTTAACTCATTAGGTGCTAAATAATTTGATTTCTAATGACTACAATGGAGAGGCAAAATTAAAAAAAACAAACAACTGTAGCCACTACTACATTGTGTGTACAGTGATGTTGGCATGCATGGCATGTGACTGCTGAATCATAGGGCATCAGCCTTGCAGGACCGGCAGGGACCACTAGAGTGGCCTCACCAGTGACTTAATGAGTGATTAATTTTTTTATTTTATTTGGACAATTCTCAGAAAACCCTTTAATTCACCAAGAACCGCAGTCTGCAAGTAAAGTCTATGGCGTTGGGCCAGGATCGGTCAGGTACCCTGCCTCTGTGGGGAGCAGGACATTGTCTTTAAATTGAATTATACTGGAAGGACGATGAATCGGGTAAACACGTAATTCTTCATCTTTAACGTGAAGATTTGACAACTGCTCCAACCTCATTTTTGGATCGGAGCAGCACAGTTGTCACTTGTTCAGTTACCCCCGGGGCATCCGCGGTGCGGATTATTCTGCCACGGAGAAGCAATTTTATCACTTAATTGACCTTGTTCCATCATTTTATCTTCTGCCAGTGACGCTATAATTCAGCCGCAGGAAGAAATCAGAGAGAACTGCGAAGTGTGACTTTCGAGTGTTGCGTTCAGATGCGCTATGACATGATGTTCGGTACCTTCGCTTCTGCTATTGCCTCCCGATCCGCTGTAATTAAGTGTAAAGCCAGTGGTACAGACTGTGCGGCTTCAAACTCGCTCAGTTCCCGGAGCTTCGCCTTCAAAAACCTTAGTGACAAATGATTCCCGATGGAAGGAAGTGCATCTAAAAACCAGCGCCTGGAAACGAAACACAAGAAACAGCACGGTGAAAAGAATCTATAAGGTAAAGTTCCCTGAAATCCACCTGGACGTAACCTGACCGGTGCCGGATTATCAGATCTTCCGGATTATTACACCTTGATAATAAATAAATCTAAATGATCCTGAGTTTTCTCCTCGCTGGATCTTTGCTCAGGATTTTGCTTTTGGGACATCCCCGTGTTTTATTTCCGCTGACGGGATTGTGCCAAAAGTTTAAATAGTAAAAAATTGCAAAGTGTCTATAAAACAAACAGTCTGTGCAGATTACTTCTTATGATAAATTATTCTCTCTGCTCTCAGGAATAGATCGGTTTCTACCTCTATAATTTATAGTTCGTTGCCAAGATTACCGGCCACCTCTGCAGTCGCAATCACAAGTGGCTGAGGCGCTCTCTTTTTTTTTTGTAATTAATGAGGTCTATATTAAATGTATCTCTGCTACTCACAGCAATTTAGCTGAGCCTTGTTTTATTAAGTGGCCAGATATCTCTGGTGGGGGCTTAGTTATTTCCCATTAGAAAAAGGGATTGGACATGTAAAAGTCCAACATACCCAATCCTTCTTTTCTCCGATAACTACTATAGAGAAAGAGGTTGAAGGAAGTCTGTCAGCAGGTGCTTGCTATGTAATCTGAGAGCGACATGGTGTTGGGACACAGACGCTGACTCCCAACGATATGTCACTGGACTGTGTTTAGCTGTTTCAATAAAATAAGTGTTTTATCAGCAAGAGATGATCACTACATGACTAGGTAACTTGCGCCTCCAGGTCAAACCACGCCCCCACCCACGAATTGGCAGATTTCTATCAATATACAATGTGCACAAAAATGCTGACAGTGATGTGGGTGGGGCTATTCAGAGAAAGCTGCCAATCAGTGATGTGGGTGGGGCTATACACAGAAAGCTGCCAATCAGTGATGTGGGTGGGGCTATACACAGCTCAATATGGAGATCATTAGTGCACAGACATTGCAGAAGAAGAAGTTACTGAGTAAAGTAAATAACGCCGACAATTAGAGATGAGTGAATCTTTTGAAATTCAAATTTGTCAACTTTGACAAATTTTTCCAAAAAATGTGATTGGCAACGGATTGCAAGCACTCCACTTGCCATGAAGAGACATGTGTAAGTCTCTGAGGTTTCCTAGGACTGCATCCAACCTGTTAGGGACGGCGGAACGCACTAAATATAAAATAATAGAAAGTGCGTTCGCCGCCCGGGGTCCACCGTGCAGAGGTGTTAAACTGCTGCTATATAATGGCAAACGCACAATATGGCAGTATATCGCACACGGGTTGAACGTCACCCGGTGTGCACTGGACGTACTCTGTTATATTCACAGAGTCGCCTTAAGGCATAAACATAAATGCCGAGCCTGTTGACCTCACAGGTCTCAGCGGTGTGCACGCATGGTATATGGTCACAGGACTCAGGCCCAAGACACAGGGTCAGTGTCCATCTAGACCTACCGTGCGTGCGGCGTTGCTACCGTGGACGCCCACAAGTGCTGCTGACCGCAGCGTGGCAACTGAATCAGCCGCTATACGACAATGCCCAGGAGGGGCGCACTGTCGGAAGCTAGCTCTGTGGAGATGAGCACTGTGGCTTGTAGCATGCCACTGACTGGCGCTGACTCTAAGGCTAAGTCCCTAACCACACACGTAATATCAGAGGGAGGGGATCTTAATGAGTCATTCGCAGGTTCATGCATCCATCATCATTCACACAGTAGCAATTAGAGACTACACTAGCGCATGGCCGAGCGGCCATGCGGACCTTTTATAGCCATGCGGGACCTTCCAGATCTCTGGGATGGACCAATCAGATCAAGAGAAGGACCTGAGCACGTGACTCCCGATCTCCAATGGGAGATTGTCTCGTGAGCATGCCCAGTAGCGTGACGAGAGGACTTAGCCACTGGAGTGGCTTGCTGCAGGGCAGCCTGCACTGCTATTGCTGACACAGAGGTGACAGCAACAACCAGTCCTACAGAGCTGGTCTGAGCAAAGTGCCTGCGACTCTGAGATTGCTGTGCAGGCTCCTGAGCGGTTGGAGAAGAATGGGAGACCACAGGATGCATGACTCTGGATTCTTGCTGTGCAGCTGCTGGAACCCGACACCTAACATTACCCCCCCCTCCCCTCTGAGCCTTGGCACACTCAAACGCCACGATCAGGAGCGGGGCATGGATGTTCTCCACTGGCTCCCAGGTCCGAGCCTCTGGACCATGACCCTTCCTGTCCACCAAATAAAATTTTTTGCCATGCACAATCCTGCGTCCCACAATGGCGTTGACCTCAAACTCATCCGAGGACAGGTCTGATGTCCCGGCAGAAGACTCGGAAAACCGAGCCATGTGAACAGGCTTGAGAAGGGACACGTGGAAGACGTCAGAGATGGCCAAGTGTGTTGGAAGAGCCAGACGGTAGACCACTGAGCTGATACGCTTGAGGACCTTGGAGCGAACTTGGAGGACTCGGCCCGCAGCATGATATTACGCGCAGAGAGCCACACCAAGTCGCCAGGGGCAAAAGTTGGAATGGGACACTGATGTGTGTCGGCTGACGCTCTCATTCTCTCTTTAGAGGCTCAAATAGCATCCTGGGTGCGATCCCAAATGTTGCGAGCCTCCACTGCCCAGTCTGCCACCCTGGAATCAGTGGAAGACACTGGCATCGGGACAGGGACGCGCGGATGCTGGCCGTAATTGAGAAGGAACGGCGTCTGACCAGTGGAATCAGCCACCGCGTTATTCAGGACAAATTCAGCCCACGGTAGTAAGGATGCCCAGTCATCCTGCCTGGCAGAGACAAAATGTCGCAGGTATGTGACCAGAGTTTGATTGTCTCTCTCAACCCACCCGTTCGTCTTGGGATGATATGCGGAGGACAAATTGAGCTCGATACTGAGTAGACTGCAGAGCTCCCTCCAAAATCGAGACGCAAACTGGGGACCTTGGTCACTGACTATTTTGTCTGGCATACCGTGCAAACGAAATACGTGCTTTATGAACAATGCGGCAAGACCACGAGCGGAAGGCAGCCGTGCGAGTGGCACCAGATGCACCATTTTAGATAAATGATCAGTGACCACCCAGATGACCGTGCTGCCACAAGATTTGGTCAGGCTGACCGCAAAGTCCATGTCGACCATCTCCCAGGGTCTGTCTGCCACCGGCAAGAGATACAGTAACCCAGCCGGCCTCTGCCTAGAGGATCTGTTCTGAGCACAAGAGACGCATGCTTGAATGTACTCTTTAGTGTCCCAAGCCATGTGCGGCCACCAATAAGACCTTGTCAGGAATTCTGTTTTCCGCTTAATGCCAAAGTGACCACCCACCCTGGACGCGTGTGCCCACGCGAGGACTTCCGGCTGCAGGCGAGGAGGGACAAAGGTCTTGCCCGGCGGAACTGTCTCAAGAGCGACCGGAGCCAAGGTCCTCAGGCTCTCCGTGGGGACAATTAGCCGAGGCTCAGCCTCCTCTTCCTCCGCTGAGACCACCGAGCGAGAAAGAGCATCCGCACGGACATTCTCTCCAGACAGGTAATGCAAGGTGAAGCGGGAGAATAGCGACCACCTAGCTTGACGAGAGTTCAAGCGCTGGGCCGTTTGCAAATAGACCAGGTTTTTATGGTCAGTTTACACCTGGAAGGGAAACTGGGCTCCCTCCGGGAGATGTTTCCACTCAGAAAAGGCCAATTTCATGGCCAGCATCTCCCTGTCCCCGATGGAGTAGTTTCTCTCCGCCGGTGAGAAGGTCTTTGAGAAGAAGAAGCAGGGATGCTTCCAACCTTGAGCATCCTTCTGGAAAAGGACTGCTCCTGCACCAACAGACGAGGCATCTACCTATAGGATAAAGGGTTTATCCACATCGGGACGGTGGAGGATGGGAGTGCCAGCAAAATGGGTTTTCAGGGATGAAAAGGCCGTGCAGACCTGCTCTGACCAAACCTTTGGATTGGCTCCTTTCTTGGTGAGAGCGACCAAAGGAGCAACCAGTGTGGAGAAGTGGGGAATGAACTGGCAGTAATAGTTAACGAACCCCAAAAAGCGCTGCACCGCTTTTAGAGAATGAGGCTCCTGCCAGTCCATTACCGCTTGCAATTTGGCAGGATCCATAGCCAACCCCTGGGCCAAGATGATATAGCCCAGGAACGGCAAGGACTCCTGCTCAAACTGGCACTTCTTCAGCTTGGCGAAGAGAGAATTCGCCCGCAAACGGTCGAAGACCTTGCAGACGTTTCTCTGGTGAGAAGCCACATCTGGAGAAAAGATGAGGATGTCATCCAGATAGACCACCACCGAGGTAGAGAGCATATCGCGAAAGACGTAATTTACGATGTCCTGGAAGACATCAGGCGCATTACAGAGGCCGAAGGGCATGACCAGATACTCATAGTGGCCATCCCTGGTATTAAAGGCTGTCTTCCACTCGTCTCCTTTGTGTATGCAGATCAGGTTGTACACCCCCATAGATCTAATTTAGTAAAGATCCGGGCCCCTCGCAACCTGTCAAACAACTCAGATCAAAGGAAGAGGGTATTTGTTTTTTATGGTAATGGCGTTGAGACCTCTGTAGTCAATGCAGGGGCGCAACTCCCAACTCTTCTTCTGCAGAAAGAAGAACCCTGCACCAGCCGGCGACACCGATTTTCTGATAAACCCTCTTGCCAGGTTCTCCCAGATATATTGTGACATGGCCTCTGTCTCCGGGAGAGATAGAGGGTACACGCGGCCTCTAGGAGGCTCCGCGCCTGGGAATAGGTCTATCGGGCAATCGTAAGGACGGTGCGGCGGAAGCGTCTCCGCTGATTTTATGGAGAAGACGTCCGCGTACTGCCGGTAGTGTCCAGGGAGCGCGGAAAGATCCGCGGGCACCTCCGTGGATGCTACTTGAACACTGCCCCTCAGGCACCTTCCCTCACAGTCCTTGCTCCAACCCAGTATACTCCCCGAAGACCAATCCATATGAGGGGAATGGTAATGGAGCCACGGAAGTCCAAGAAGCACCTGGTCGATGCCATCTGGCAAAATGAACAGTGACAACGTCTCTTGATGAGAGGGTGAGATTGAGAAACCAAGAGGTGCTGTCTGGTGTGTAACTTGGGATGGTAAAGGCGCACAGTCAACCACCCTGATGGTCAAGGTACGAGGCAGTAGTTCCAGCGGAATAGCATGCTTTCGGGCAAAGGATGAGGACATGAAATTTCCTTCTGCCCCGGAGTCCACCGTGACCTCTACCTCCCAGGTGGAAGCACCGCTATCTAATGTCCCTCGGAATACTGGTTTGGGGGAAAAGGTTTTCATATTAGTTAGACCACCACCTACGACCACTGGACGTGATCGTTTTTTCGACCGCAGAGGACACGTGCTGGCCGAGTGACCAAACTGCCGGCACTGGTAACAGCGTGCGAAGCTTCGCACCGGACGTGGCTTGGGGCTGGCGCGAGGCACCTTTATAGATATCAGAAGGTGTAAGCTCCTGAGCGGGAAATCTTAGTGGCTCGGAGAAGGTGGGAGCCAAATTAACCCTTCGTCTGAATTGCGCACGTTCCAGCCCGCGCTCCGTAAACCGGAGATCAATGCGGGTGGAGATGGCAATCAACTCCTCCAAACTTGTGGGGACCTTTCTGGTTGCTAAAGCATCTTAGACATGCTCCGCTAACCCTCTCCAAAACACAGGGACGAGTGCTTTATCAGGCCACTCTAGTTCGGAAGCCAATGTCCGGAATCGGACAGCATAATGGCTGACCGAGAGAGACCCCTGTGTTAGGGCCAATAATTGGAGAGAGGTGTCGTGCGTGATCTTTGGTCCCAAAAAGACCTGCTTCAGAGCCGTGAGGAACTGAGCAGCGCCATGAACCACGGGGTCATCACGCTCCTACAATGGCGTAGCCCACTCTAACGCCCTGCCTGATAGGAGAGAAACAAACCCCACCTTTGCCCGCTCTGTGGGAAATCGCGTGGCCAGTAAATCCAGCTGGATAGAGCACTGGCTCACGAAACCCCTGCAGGCTGTCACCGGAAAACTTATTGGGCAACGGAAGGCGGGTTATTGTCGGCATAGGCGTGGGTGTGGACACACGTGAGACAGCCTCTGCGACTGCCTGAGCAGCGGCCACTGTAGCATTCGCAGCTGAGGTGGAGCTCTCAATAGACGCCAACCTGCTCTCCAGCTGCCGAATGTACCTGTAAATATAAAATAATAGAAAGTGCGTTCGCCGCCCGGGGTCCACCGTGCAGAGGTGTTAAACTGCTGCTATATAATGACAAACGCACAATATGGCGGTATATCGCACACGGGTTGAACGTCACCTGGTGTGCACTAGGCGTATTCACAGAGTCACCTTAAGGCATAAACATAAATGCCGAGCCTGTTGACCTCACAGGTCTCAGCGGTGTGCACCTACCGTGCGTGCGGCGTCTGCGGTAGTGCTGCTGACCGCAGCGCCAATGCCCAGGAGGGGCGCACTGTCGGATGCTAGCTCTGTGGAGATGAGCACTGTGGCTTGTAGCATGCCACTGACTGGCGCTGACTCTAAAGACCCCTTTACATTTAGCGATGCACCAGCGATCCGACCACGATATGACCCGGTCAGGATCGCTGGTGCATCGCTAAATGGTCGCTAGTGAGCTGCCACACAGGCAGATCTCAATAGCGATGTAGCGACGCAGCAGAGGTCGTTACTTACCTTTCACATGCAGCGATGCTGACGTCCTCCCGCCCGCCTCCACGTGTTGCTCGTCGGCGCCAGCAGGAAGCCCAGCAGGAAGCGCCCGACGAGAAATGGACCCGGCAGATCTCGCACGATCAGCAACAGACAGCGGGGGAGGTAAGTATCACACATAGCAATATCGCTGCTGCATCACAAAATCAGTGATAGCGATATCGCTATGTGTAAAACCCCCTTAAGGCTAAGTCCCTAACCACACACGTAATATCAGAGGGAGGGGATCTTAATGAGTCATTCACAGGTTCATGCATCCATCATCATTCACACAGTAGCAATTAGAGACTACACTAGCGCATGGCCGAGTGGCCATGCGGACCTTTTATAGCCATGCGGGACCTTCCAGATCTCTGGGATGGACCAATCAGATCAGGAGAAGGACCTGAGCATGTGACTCCCGATCTCCAATGGGAGATCGTCTCGTGAGCATGCCCAGTAGCGTGACGAGAGAACTTAGCCACTGGAGTGGCTTGCTGCAGGGCAGCCTGCACTGCTCTTGCTGACCCAGAGGTGGCAGCAACAACCAGTCCTACAGAGCTGGTCTGAGCAGAGCACCTGCGACGCCGAGATTGCTGTGCAGGCTCCTGAGCAGTTGGAGAAGAATGGGAGACCGCAGGATGCAAGGCTCTGGATTCCCGCTGTGCAGCTGCAAGAACCTGACACCTAACACAACCACTTATCAGCAGAAACACAGCCTTAGCAATGTCAAAACAACCTCCCCATATCTGGATAAGGATAAATGGATGGTAGCTGGCCATTGTTCTCTGCTGTGCTATCACACACTATCTGTTGTGTTTCTTCAGTGTTTTATAGCTTTCTACTCCCTATGTGTATTGGTGATCTGTGAGCTGTGACGTCCTCTCATTATCCAGATTCACTCTACATTGGCTGCTACATTCCATGCTACGGCTTTTATACAGACTATAATGGTCCCTCCTGATTGGCTGTGCTATGCCATGTGATGTTATAAGTGCCAAGCATTTTTGCAAATACATCTGTCCACACATGAGAAAATATAAGAAAAAATCTCCAATTGTCTAAGTAGGAATTATCCCTAAGCAAGAAAAGATCAAAGGTCAAGGTCATTTGAATGATTCAAATTGGTTCTAGTTTATGCAATTTTAATAATCCAACAATAGAAAAAAATATATAGAATTAATGCAAAAATAATCAAGTTGTTATTTTTCTTTTTTTATTATCTTAAATAAATATTGCAAGGCTCAATAAAGTATCTTCATGCGCCTGGGATAATATATGGAATATATCACGCGCCCTGGTGTAAAGTAACTCAGTAAATGGGTTATAAATAAACTCTTTTTTTCCCCAGAAACAGCGCCACTCTAGTGAACAGGCTGAGCCCGGTATTGCAGCTCATATGGTTACAATGTGAGACAAAGCCCATATGTAAAAGTAGCGAAGTCTTCTCTTCAAATGAAAATCTGTCTATTCTGAGTTAGGACAGTGGGACACAAGAGAGTGTAAGTTTAGGGGACAGAATGGCCGCTTTGGATCAGCTCTAGTCTGCACTGCATCGTCTTTGGAGACTCGGGACTCGCACAGGAAAAGTTGGGACCAAACTAAATTGTGGCTCCACTTCCCATGGGCTCATAGGATATCTTTATAGGGCAGAACATCTTTTCTACGTAACATCACAAAATGGAGAATGTATCCAAGTCAAAATAGACAACCCAAGTCTGATCTCTGAGTCTTAGGGTTCTTTTACACTTGCCGTTTTTTTGCAGGCCGTTTTTGCATCCCCAAAAGATTTCTATGGGGCCGCAAAAACGGTCCGCAAAAATTAATTGGAGCGCCGTGCGCCATATGGCCGTGAGGGCTGTATATACGGCCGTGAAAAAATATCGAGCTTGCTCAATATTTTTCACGGCTTACGGACACGGCCGCAATAGATTTCAATGGTTCCGCATAAACAATGGTAGCTTGCTTTTGCGGTACACCGTATTTGCGGATCGCCGTATTTTTCCCCACCAATATGTTAAAACAGGAAGGTTTTTTGCGGCCCGTTTTTGCAGACCGCAAAAATCACGGCAATACGGCCCGCAAAAAACACGGGAAGTGTAAAAGAAGCCTTAACGATCAATAGAACAGCGCAGACATTCATCTCTCGAATGATGGCAGATTTCCCACTCACTTTACCCCACGGATACAAAACATTCTTCGTTACCTGTAATGAATCCTTCCTGAAAACTGTTTCCAAAAGTTCACGATATTTTCATAGTTTGACAATCGCAAAAGTTTCACCAACTCCACAAACTTCTCGGGCGACGCCTTAGATAATGGTCCTACGTCGTGCTGCACTAGATAATGCAGGAGCTCATTAATCTGCGAGGGAGAAGGAAAACTTCTTACAATGTTGGATAGTCATCATCATATATAAGTTACTTTTCTTTACACCCCTAGAAACGGGTGTAATGGGCAGAAGGATTATTGGGGGGAGACAGCTGTCATCCTAGTGATAATTTTAGCTGAGCAAAGTCCTCAAGATGACGCTGTACACCGCAGCGCAGCACAAGTGAACGTGACCCGAGGGGAGCGCAACCAGCTCGGTGCAAACATTCTGACGCGCTCGGGGTTCTTGCGACCTGCTTGTTTTAGTCAGCGCGACCTCAGGGTCGTATTCACTTGTGTTGCGCTGTGATGTCGCAGCGACCACCTTGCAGATTTTGGGTCAATGTGGCCTAAATGTCTGTATCCTAATAAATGATTCCTGCATGCGGCACTTTATGAAGTTCTCACCTTATTTGCATTTAATCCTTTATATACAGTACACCCCCCTCTGCTGCATTGCTGACACTTATTTTTTTAGATATGTTCCTTTTTATAGTTAATCAACAAAAGATCATTATTAGTTTTTATTTTTGGGTGGTTCTTTGTCTTGGTTTGCAGGATCTATTCCTGATTTATTTTCCGGGAATTCTCTATGTTCTGATACCTTATATTTGTGCGCAGTTTTATTATTCGTACTACAACGATCAGATTGATCTGCCGCCTGTCCATTCATTTTATAAAAAGGAGTAAAATAATTAGTTTAGTTGTACTTTTCATAATACTTCCAAATAATATTATGTATAATCCTTTTCCCTTGTAATAAATGGTGCTATAATAATAACATAAGATTTAATGCCAGAAGCAATGCAGCAAACATGGTGCCCATATAATAGCGCCACACAGTAACAAAGTAATAATACCAGCATAATACCTGGATGTAAACGTGAAATAGTCGACCCTTTTGGATGGAGATAGAAATTATTAATGGTGGAGGTCTCAGCGTTTGCCCCGATGACTCGTAAAACCATTTATTATTATTTTGTAATCATTACCTTGATATAATTACATGGCGGTATTATTTTATTATGTCACTTATAACAGCCAAGTCTCAGAACCCAGACAAGCCGCCAGAACACTTTACATGGATGCCAATTATATCTATTTTATATGGAGGATATTGCTTTCTATAACGCATAGTAGATGGGGACACAAGCGGCGTCACAATCTCCCGGCAGTCACGTACCTGGCTCTCTGGGTTTTTTGTTCTTAACAAGTGAATAGGAGTTTGAATCAGTTTCCTCTCAAAGTGATAGCGCAGCGACTCTTTGGTAATATAGTCATTATTCTCCGGGGTCGAATGAATCTGCTCTTGAACTGCTTGTAACACAAGTCTCTGCCTGCGAACGGTAACAATGATATGAATCATGTGCGGCATTATATGGGAATTTGTACACCTTGAATAAAGCGAGCTCCTCGGCTGCACAGTGGTGGATTGGATTCTTTGTTGCAGACTCTGTAGTTTCCATTTAAATATAGGTGTGCGCTCTATTCTTCGTTGCGATCTGGGGCAGGATTTATCCAAAGAGCTTCACGCAGAATTAAGCTTAGATTTTGCTAAACTGGGTTAAAGTAAAATACGGGCACTTGGATATTTTTTGCTTGAATTTATACTTTGTGGTTGGTCTCGAAGCTGATTTACTCATTTACTATTGATTCGTGTTCAGCAAACTACATGGTATTAAAGGGATATTCCGAATGTCAATGTGCTTCCGTAACCTCGGCCACTTCTGGTCACTGCATACAGCAATGATAGAGCGCACACTAGAGAGGAATAATAAGAGATCTGCGGGACCCGCTGGTGGACCATAGAGTCCTGAGAGCCTCCTCCCATCTCTGGCTCCTCTGCTATAATGTCTGGCATGATGTCGTCGGTGCGGTGTTGTAGTGACCAGAAAAACCATTACTAATATATGATTGCATTTGTGTCAACGGTTTTCTGTTTTGCCTTGGGAGGAGGTAAATTACTTATTATGCTGCCCTCTCCTGACTTGTTTTGGTATTACAACTTGTAGTACTATGCTGCCCTCTTCTGCCTTAGTTTGGCATTACAACTTGTTTTTCTGACTGGAAAATAAGTGGCAGTTGAAGGTGGTGGGGGAGACTGAAAACGTGTGGTTACGTGCGGTCTTGGTGGTGAGAGGAGGCAGGAAATTGAGGCTCCTCGTCTAGGACAAGTGGGTAATAAAAAGCACCTTTTTCTTGGAGTGCCCCGTGTTTACAGCAACAAAGTGCTGAGACAAGCGAAGGAGCTGCAGAGCTGCAGATTATCCGGATACTCCGATCCGATTAAGGTCAGCTAATCCTCCCCCTTCACACAGCACAATGAGTTATATGAAAAGTTACTGCTATCCTCCCAAGGCTGGAAACGAGAAAAGGGTTTGACTAACACAATGTTTAAGGAAAATTGTATCTGTTATCCATGACTGTTTTATGGAAAAACATAAAAATTATTTCAAGCCTTCAGTAAAATTCATCTTTCAAGTTTGCACAGGACCCCTGGTGTATGCTTCTTTCCTCCGCGGCCTCATACCTTGCAGGCATCAACTTAACCCTCAGTCTCATATATCCGTAAACTCCCCCTTTTATAATTGCCACCTAAGGCCTGTTTCACACTTCCGTTTTTGATCATCAGTCAAAATCCGCCGTTTTTGCAAAAAAACGGATCCGCCATTTTTTTTGGCGGATCCGTTTTTTTCCCCCATTGACTTGCATTACCGGCGGATCTTGACGGATGGCTATCCTTTTTTTTGCGGATCCGTCAATTTTTTTGCGTCCGCCGAGATGCCTGGACGGACCATGTAACTTTTTTTTTACTGCAGGATCCGCATATTTATACAGCGCATGCCCGGAGGAATGAAGTCAGGAGGAAATTTAACCCTGAAATCATTTCTGGCGGACAGACCAAAAATATTCTCTCTCTCTCCCCCCTTTTCCCGGGCAGCGGTTCCTTTAAAACTCTTCATTCGGCGGATCCGTCAAAAAAAAGGGATCCGGTGGCATCCGTTCACATCAGTTAGGAACGGATCCACTTTCCGCCTTTTTGGCGGATTTTAACTGAAACAAAAAACTGAAGTGTCAAACAGGCCTAACCTTGGGATTGTTAGAGCCAACGGAGTCACCGTGACTGAACCACCCTCCGAGATACTAGGCCTGCATCCCACAAGACGGTGCGACAGTGTGACACGCGGTGTGACAGTGTGACACTGAGGAGATGGAATTGGTGGCAGGTAGGAGAAGGTTTGCAGCCATGGACTACCGATATGACCACAGGACCCGGATCCGGCACAATGTTTTGCTTTGTACGTAGATCATGTTGCTAAAATGAGGCCTCTGGAGGGAAGGGGACACCCTGGGTTGATCCCATCTGCCCCATTATTTGGTATTCATTTTCTGTGCAGAGCCACCCTCCCTATATTATCTGCAGCAAGAGCGGACACTTACAGAAGAAGCCCCGGTGCCAGGACAATGTATGGGCCCATTGCAGTCCAATGACTCCTCTTAACGCACCATATCGCCTGCTTTAGAGGTAGAAATGGGCCCCCTTAACGGTAAGACCCGTGAGCAGCCGCAAAGTGTGCACAACAGTATGTCCACCCCTGATCTGCACTGTTGGGTCTTGGGGTATAAAAACATCAGGAATATCCCAGCACCATAATGGCCACCCGCTTGCTTAGTGGGTAAGGCGCTTAGTGACCTCCGTGAAGGTCCAAACACTGCTTTGACCAGTGATAACCACTGATCATTGGGGGTCAGAGCAGCCAGACCAAGCTGGCCAGAGGACACTAAAATGGCGGGCTGTCTTACCCTACACTTTGGGGTGAAAAAGCGTCTCCTATGTCCCCCAAAAGCAGCAGATCTGGGGACCATCATTACCGGGATGTAACAGACTACAGACCGTACCTCGCTTCAAACACCAAGGAGCCCTCAATTTCGTTAAATGGCGTGAACTGGTGGACTTCTCGCACCTCCGCCTCCAGTAAACGGCCGCCTGTCTCCGTACCCTTCACCTTATAGTGATAGGTAGCTGCCGCTCGGGAATTTTTGTTTCTCTCAAGGAAAAAGGTGAAAATGCAAATGTCATTAAAAAATAACAAAAGTAGAAAAAATACAAGAGAAATGTTACAAGGAACCACCCGGATCCCCGGATCCTACCTGCCTGCAGCTGGGACAAGAGTGGAAATAAGCGTCGCCGACAACCCTCAGCTCCCGCTGCTCGCAGGCATTCAGGTCTGTGGATTTGGTGATCAGTAGTCGGTTCGCTCTTTGGTCTTCTTGAATCAAGTAGTTGTTATAGCAGAAGCCTCCGATGCCGTTCTGCCGGAGGAAGGAATAAAGGACATCAATGGCACAACGACACTACAAATGTCCTGCACATCAAAGACGTCGTCAATGTAGCGTCCCCCGAACCATGAGCATGTGACGGCCATGAGAATCACTGTCAATTAGATTAACTGGTTAATTAGGAATTGACAAGTTGTATATTAATTCATGTGAAAAAATATTTAAGGCAATAAAAAAAAATATCCCATTGTTTAAATCAAGTTTTCATGTTCAATATATTTTAATTGTTTTGTGTTTTTTATAATTTTTCTTATCATTATGTATATTGTGAAAAATGCTGAAATATTGACGTTTTCTCTCCGGCCACCAAGTCTCATAATAAACTGCGATTTCGTGTTCCCTAGAGATCACGTCTTTCCATGGATTTCATTATCATCGCAGGCAAGATAACAATGACAGCTAATAGGTTCCACCATTCACAACAGGTGATGTCACAACTCACCTCTTCCTCCTCCTGTATAATGACTGATAACACCTCTATATACAGCAGATAACACAGGATCCACCATTCAGCACAGGTGGTATCACAGCTCCCCTCCTGTACAATTACTAATAACACCTCTATATACAGTAGATAACACAAGATCCAATATTCACAATATGTGATGTCACAGCTCACCTCCTCCCCTCCTGTACAATGACTGTTAACACCTTTATATACAGTAGATAACACAGGATCCATCATTCTCAATAGGTGATGTCACAGCTCACCTCCTCCCCCTCCTGTATAATGACTGATAACACCTCTATATACAGTGGATAACACAGGATCCTCCTCTCAGAATACAACTTGCTCCTGCTCCCTCTACCCGGCTCAGTCACCCCTGCACAGGTCACATATTCTCCCCACCGTCTCCCATGCAGGTTAATGAGTCAGAGCTGGAGATGAGCAGTGTAATACACGTGCCAGTCAGATTCGTTACCTGAATTCACAAGTCGTTCTTCATGAAGAAGCAGTGAATTGTGTGTTAGAATAATACCAAATGTTATATGTTGTGACCTACCTGGGGAAGATTATAGTGGGGGCCGGCGGGTTACTGAATCTGGGGGAGACCGATAGATCTCACTGGCTTATCAGAGAGCACCGAATCACATTCAAATCCCAGCTGTAGAGAGGAGTGGATCTGTGAAGTTCGGGTTCTGGTACCCAACCCAAACTGTAGTCCTGAACTTTGGATCTGTAGAGAAAGTCTCTCTCCACAACAGAGAAGTTCACGTTCGGTATTTAGCACCGGGCAGTACCCGTCCGGTATGAACCCCGCACTTTTAAGTTGGGGTTCGCTCGTCTCTACCCAGCTCTAATATAGTCACGTGATGGCGCTCAATGGCGCCGGTCCCACAACTTGTAGGAGATTTACCGTTACAGAATCGTCATGTATCCGTAGAACAACAATAAATGATCCTTGTTTTACATAATAAAGCCATTTAACCTTAATATACACCGTGTTCCAAATTATTATGCAAAAAATATTTCCTCCTATTTTCTCTAAATTACCTCTATGAATTGCAGTCATTGTTATTTTCCAGTCGTCTAATATTCTAGTATAATTGCAATGTTTTTGAACAAACTGCCTATGAAAACAGTATATTTGTAAAAATAAGAAACACTGAAAATGCATGTTCCAAATTATTATGCACAGCAGAGTTTTCAATCTTTTTATTTTTATTTTGAACAAAAAAATGGTGAATTGTGGAATGATAAGCATTATCAGCTTATTACAGAATGAAATCAAACAGTTTTCAAGTCAAAACTTTCTTCTCGGTGATGTTACATTTGCACATAGGATCCCTTGTTGGAAAGAAGCTTCTGAACTCTCTCGTCCATTGAATTTGTCAGCTTTTGGATGGTTTGTGCTTCAGTTGTATTGTGTCATGATCCAGCGTGGATCTGACAGTTTAAATGGATAAGTGAACTTTTTTTTTCCTCTGGCTTGGTGCCAAAGTGGGTTGATTGCCCCCGGTGGCCATTAGAATTATTTCACGTGGTGTCGTTCATTCTAAGTTGCCCCGGTGGTGGTGAGTGGTAGTGCACATTAGTTTCTTTGGTTTAATGTGCACTTAATTACAAATCAGGTGTTAGGCTCTATAAAAGGGAGCCAGGTGGGTTCAATCACTGTTGGTGATATTGTGTGTTCATTTGGCAAGTAAGCCTGGGGGAGGAAGGAGCTGAACATGAGTCCTGTGCAGCCCAGCCAGAGGGGACGAGTGGCAGCTAGGTGGTCTGCAAGAAGGGCTGGCATGGCGTGGTGGAGTCACAGTTTATGGTGTTGGCAGGAAGTGCTTGCATAGCTTGGTGGAGTGGCGACTATGGAGAGAGTTGCACTCAGCATGCGGGACTTGGTTGCTGAGAGTTGGACTCAAGCATGCTGGACGTTTTGGCAGAAGCAGAACTCATCTTTGGGACTCTGTTACTGGACAGCTGCAACTGGTGGTGGACTCTGCTCCAAGGCTGCACTATGGTGAAGGATGCAGTTATGGTGATGGATCCGGGTGGAGGAGAAGATGCACGCAGGTGGTGGGCTCCTCTTTTATGCCCATAGCAGCCAGAGATGCAGATGTGTTATTTGCAGCATGAGACGGTGCGTTATCAGGCATGACAATGATCTTGCTGCGGAAAGCACGGTTCTTCCTCTTGAACCATGGCAGAAGTGCTGTTTTAGAAACTCCACATAGATTATGGAGTTCATCTTTACCCCTTCAGGGATCCTAAAGGGGCCGACAATCTCTCTCCCCATGATTCCAGCCCAAAACATTACTCCACCTCCTCCTTGTTGGCGCCTTAGCCGTGTTTTCATGGGGTGTCCATCAACCAGCCATCCTCCACTCCATCCATCTGGACCATCGAGCGTTGCACGGCACTCATCAGTCTTCATGTCTCGTTTGGCCACTGGAGCCGTTTCTGCTTGTGTGCAGTGGATAGAGGTGGTGGACAGGACGGCTTACGCACAGCTGCAAACCTCTGAAGGACCCTGCATCTTGTTGTTCGGGGGACGTTGGAGGCACCAGCAGCTTCAAACACTTGTCTGCCGCTATGACAAGGCATTTTTGCAGCTGCTCTTTTAACCTGACGCAATTGCCTGTTGGAAAGAGTCCTCAATTTTTCCTTATCAGCGCACACGTGTGTGCTGGGAATCAGCGACATACTTCTTGATTGTGCGATGATCACGATGAAGTGTCTTGGCAATGATGATTGTAGTCATGCCTTGACCTAAATACTCCACAATTTGTTGCTTTTCAGCAGCCGACACATCCTTTTTCTTTCCCATTTTGGCAAAAAATGTCGGCTGCTTAATAATTTGGAACAGCCTTCTTAAGTAGTCTTGCCTTTATTTGGACACAACTGCCAAACTAATCTGCACAGGTATCTGCAATTGCTTTCAGTGATGTAAAGAGCCCTGACACACATCACCATCAATGAGTTTAAATGACAAACAAAAAAATTCTAACCTTATCACTCCTAAACTCTTTTTGCATAATAATTTGGAACACAGTTTAAAAGTGAAGTTCATAGTTAAGATGGAAGCTGCAATAAGAAAAAACAAACCCAAAATAGTGTAACCCTAATAATGTCTGAAAATGTGGGCGACGCAGTTTGGAAATTCAAGAGTTAATAAACTTTCCAGCCAAGGTTATCGGTCTGAAGTGACCCCGGCGTCCCCGCAGAATACCAAATTCTTTATTGTTCATGAAAAAGCAGCTCTAGCGGATCATCAGTGTGGACAGGACTGGAGAATTTCGCCTTAGGCCTGGAAGCCAGAGCCCCTGGCAAGTGCAATTTCAATGGGGCTGTGATAACTGGGCCTCCCCACCGGGGATAAAGCACAGGATATCCTTGAACATTGGATAGAATATTGAGTCCCCTTTGTCTGAATTCCGAGACTTTGTGAAGCTGTGGGCTGTTTGCTAATAAACTAATAATACAAAAAGTTCCAGTATCCGTCCGTTAACTACATGCGCTGGTGTCACGGTACCAGACAGACCGGATCAGTACTGGAACCCGGGAACTGCATTCAGAGAGCTGATCGTCTAACAAGTGAGGATAGGAAGCCCCGGAATGGACTCAGATTTACTATTCTAATAAGTCATTTCACCTTCATGGAAGCGTGAAAGTCAGAGCTGAAAACAAAAATAAACAACAAAGTAGCTAAAAAAATAAAACAGAACCAAAATAGTAACAAATCCTAATAATATGTCACAAGGTGATGAAGCTTCCAAATTCAAGAGTTCAAAAACTTTTTGTTTATACAACTTTAGAATGTGTTATAGTGAGTTGTCAGAACTTTAGTCTATGGATTTCTTTATCTGGGTAGATGAGAGCGAGGCATGGAGAGGTAGGGACCAAATCGTGGAGAGGCAGGGAGTGAGGCGTTGAGAGGCAGGGACCGAGGCGTGGGGAGGCAGGGACCAAAGTGTGGAGAGGAAGGTAGCGAGGTGTGGAGAGGCAGGGAGAGAGGCGTGGAGAGGCAGGGAGTGAGGCGTGGAGAGGCAGGAAGCGAGGCGTGGAGAGGCAGGGAGCGAGGTGTGGAGAGGCAGGGAGTTAGGCGTGGAGAGGAAGGGAGAGGCGTGGAGAGGCAGGGAGCAAAGCATGGAGATGAAGGGAGAGAGGCGTGGAGAGGCAGGGAGCGAGGCGTGGAGAGGCGGTGAGCGAGGCATGGAGAGGCGGTGAGCGAGGCATGGAGAGGCAGGGAGCGAGGCATGGAGAGGCAGGGAGCAAAGCATGGAGAGGAAGGGAGAGAGGCGTGGAGAGGCAGGGAGCAAGGCGTGGAGAGGCAGGGAGAAAAGCGTGGAGAGGAAGGGAGAAAAGCGTGCGGAGGAAGGGAGAGAAATGTGGAGAGGCAGGGTGCGAGGCATGGAGAGGCAGGGAGGGAGGCATGGAGAGGTATGGAGTGAAGCGTGGAGAGGCAGGGAGCAAAGCATAGAGAGGAAGGGAGAGAGGCAGGGAGCAAGGCGTGGAGAGGCAGGGAGAAAAGCGTGGAGAGGAAGGGAGAGAAATGTGAAGAGGCAGGGTGCGAGGCATGGAGAGGCAGGGAGTGAGGCGTGGAGAGGCAGGAAGTGAGGCATGGAGAGGCAGGGAGGGAGGCATGGAGAGGTAGGGAGTGAAGCGTGGAGAGGCAGGGAGTGAGGGGTGTGGAGAGGCAAGGAGGGAGGCATGGAGAGGAAGGGAGTGAAGCGTGGAGAGGCAGGGAGTGAGGCGTGGAGAGGCAGGGAGGGAGGCATGGAGAGGCAGGGAGGGAGGCATGGAGAGGCAGGGAGTGAGGCGTGGAGAGGCAGGGAGGGAGGCATAGAGAGGTAGGGAGTGAAGCGTGGAGAGGCAGGGAGTGAGGGGTGTGGAGAGGCAGGGAGGGAGGCATGGAGAGGCAGGGAGTGAGGCATGGAGAGGCAGGGAGAAAAGCGTGGAGAGGAAGGGAGAGAAATGTGGAGAGGCAGGATACGAGGTATGGAGAGGCAGGGAGTGAGGCGTGGAGAGGCAGGGAGGGAGGCATGGAGAGGTAGGGAGCGAAGCGTGGAGAGGCAGGGAGTGAGGGGTGTGGAGAGGCAGGGCGGGAGGCATGGAGAGGAAGGGAGTGAAGCGTGGAGAGGCAGGGAGTGAGGCGTGGAGAGTCAGGGAGTAAGGCGTGGAGAGGCAGGGAGGGAGGCATGGAGACGCAGGGAGTGAGGGGTGTGGAGAGGCAGGGAGTGAGGGGTGTGGAGAGGCAGGGAAGGAGGCATGGAGAGGCAGGGAGAGAGGCGTGGAGAGGCAGGGAGAAAAGCGTGGAGAGGAAGGGAGAGAAATGTGGAGAGGCAGGGTGCGAGGTATGGAGAGGCAGGGAGTGAGGCGTGGAGAGGCAGGGAGGTAGGCATGGAGAGGCAGGGAGTTGACAGGAAGGGATGTGGCTTCAGTGTAAAGGGATGTGGCTACTGTCAAAAATTGTTGGAGGAGCACCAGGTGGTTTCGTCTCCCAAATACTTGACTTGAAAATTTGGTAAATTTGCCCTTTTTTCTTATGAGTTTTTCTCAGTCCTCCATGAAGAGCAGTGTGATCGGTGCACAGATGATCCGGTCTATTATTCCATAGCAGAGCACTCCAACTCAGCAGAGAGCAGCAAACACTGTCCAGATCATCACCAATGAGTCTCCGGACTGGGCTCCCTCCACCATGTCTGGACAGGTGATGTGTCTCCTCCTGCTTCATTCACTATTCCTTTGGACCACACGCCACATTTGCCCCCTTAGCTGCCTACATGTTGCAATGCTTGGCGTTGCGGGAAAGACAAGTTTCTTTTTTCCAAACTCCCAATCGTTCATGATTACGGACATAGCTTGGTTGCATAAATGAGTGTGGTCACGTCCACCATTCACTGCACCAGATCAAGGTTTCTGCGTTGATATCTCCCACCTGTATTTGTGCTACAATCTCTTTCTAGCGTCATGGCGTCTTTGTAGTTCTTTTTTTACTTCTTTTGTCCACGTATTATACTTCATTTACAATATCTCAATTCTATTTTGTTACTTTTAAGGACCAGAACACAAAACGCTTTATTCAGCCATCTACGGCGCATCTCATTGTGGTGTCCTTGTGAACTTTTCAATGCGGTTCTCCATCTTTTATTAGTGAGGGAACACAATGTTAGTGAGATCTTAACCGAACACAAAGCCGTCTGTAATTACGAAGAGGAGAGATTCATGAAGTATCTCAGAATATACTGTACCTCTATGCATGATGATATGTTGCTTGGTTAATCATTATTTGCTTCTACCGGTCAACTCTTCTGATAATAATCATCCAAAAATATTGGAATTTTTCTCAAAAAGTTTTTTTTTCTGGCAGACAAAAACTCCCCCTAACAAAGTACTCACTTCACCATGGAAGTATGGTTTACGTATGAGCATGATCCCAATGGAGAAGTATAACCTGCTGGCAACCGGCAATGGTGTCACCGCCTGCTAACAAGGTTCTCAGGAGGAGATATCATTCAGCATTGATAATTGTTTGGTGGACGAGTGTGACGGAGACTGTTTGCGTTGGGGGTCTTAAAAATAAAGCAGCCATTGTGAGGCCTGGTAAATGCCGCTACTAGGAGCCTGAGAAGCCATGTGAGAGAACCGTGTGAAAATGAACAACGTGGAAAGAAGCCGGAGTCTTGTGAATCTGAAAGAGACGTTGTAGAGTTTGGGAGCCATGTAGTAATTTTCTGTCAGCCAAGAAGAAGCAGATCTTGTCTAAAAGCGCAGGATCAAAGCGTCTGTACTGGAGATGGAAGAACAAGGAAAGTGTTTAACCATAAATCACTGAGCTAAGGCAAAGTGATTTATTCCAACCATCCATGGTGCTCAACACAATGGGCATGTCCCCACAAGCCATTGCTAGCCAGCCACTTTCAATTCTATTTTCCTACCCTTTAGCATCATCTACAAATGTATCCTGCATCTTCCTCACTTTTCTTCTTGGCTTGACGTATCCTGTAATGAGTGGCCTGAAATTATCAACGTTGAAACATGAATTTGTGATGCTCTATCAGGAGATACTTATGCTGTAAGTGCCTATATGTGGCCACCCAGCGGTTGTGATCTGCATTAAAGTAATCTGAAAGTTTGGTATCATGTTGAGATAATGTATCCAAGATGTAGCATGGGAAATTAGAGTCCTTAATGAAATTTGGGTGGAAATAACTATTCTAGCCCATAGATTACATTCCACCTTGTCTCAACATTGACTATGGAGGTTCATATGTGGTCTGAGGACCAAGCGACATTCCGAGAAAAGTTTTGGATACATACAGTATCTACCTATGTGTGCTGCCAGGTGCTTTGGTAGACTGGTGTTGATCAGGTTTTAACAGACCATGAAGTTTGGTTTAGACAAGAGTCGATAAGAGATGAATGTGTAAGAATTTGATTTGCACTAATTGCTCGAATTTGAGCGGTAAATTGCTGGTAAGAACTGTTACTTATTCTCTGAGTTGTCTCCAAACTTCAGAGCAGAAAAAAAGGAAGGGTCAAAAAATAAAACTGTACTCGCACTACGCCCCCTCACTTGTCCTGATGCCGCAGCTGACCGTCCGGTCATCTGCTGCTCGCTTCCTCCTTCCGTCTCCAGTCTTCTCTTATGTCTTCGGTCTTCTTCACTCTTTGGTGCCTCCAGAGCAATGTCGTGTCTCGCCCTAAAATTCCATAATGCCACTTAAGGCTCAGGCTGAGAAAGGGGAGCTGAAGAATCAGGACAGAAGAGAAGACCAGAGCCAGAGGGGGAAAGCGAGCCACTGGAAGACCGGGTAGACAACCATGACACCAGAACAGGTGACGGACAAACTGATTATGATGGGTTTTTTGGCTCTAAAGTGAATCAAATTATGTCCGGTCGGCTGCTATTTTGCTTGATTCCACTAAATTGAAATCACAAAAAAAATATGGTTTCGGGATTCCAATTTTTTGTGCAAAATTGTGAGCGACTTGGACCGGTTTTGCTCATTTCCAGCTCCTGTTGTCTTAGCACATCACGCCACCTCGTCAATGCCCCTTTATTCCGATATGTCAGTATGCGCCAGTGATGGTCTTTAGTCTAAAAGAAACATGTTCCTGTGGCCAAGAATTGAAACTTGTGCCTTGTATTTTATTACCTTGCTCTCTCTGTAGTCATGAAAGGAGCCAATGATCAGGACCTGCTCCCGCGATCGCGTCTCCTCGGAATAACAATGGTCTCGTCAAGAGCATCTGTACATATACATATTGCACCACGCACAATGGGTGAACCTCGCCTTTTCTGTTCCTCTCCTTCCATTCATCATCTCTCCAGGTTCCTCTGACCTATGATGACCCCATTCTTACCAATAAGACTTTCTTGTGCTGCGGATGAAAGCTCCTTGCCCGGAATCTCGAGGATGGACCTCTGCTCTCGCCTCAGAGTCATCCATCTCAAAGGTGTTCCTCTCCCGCCTTACGCTGATGTAAAGATCATTCCCCGATTTACAAGACCGATTCTTATTAACATATTTCAGCCTCACAAGACGAAGCTTTTTTTTTTCTTTTCCGCCAATCATTCACATTCTGCTGATAACATCTGTCTCGGAGCAGTCACAAATCCTTCTTTATGGAGAACTGTCTCGCTTATGTGTCAATGTTTTCTTGCGGCAAAGGTTCCTACATTCACAGCGGCATATTCTCACCCTCATTAACCAACATGTGTTCCCCCCCCAGCTCCTCATAATGACCCCATATGGTGCACCACAACTGCTTCCCAAGGGGCTCAATCAGCTTTGCTGTTCCACAAGCGAGTCAAGTTCTGAAGGTGGCCACTATCTTCACGGATGATTGACGACTTTGTATTTAAAGGGATTGTCCCCTTTACACAAGGTATTCATAGAAAATAACCCCTTTAAGGTCTTTTCTTAGAACAATCTATCAAAAATAATCTAATCGCAGCATGTCCTGGTGCTGAGACCCCCAGTGATTAGCATCAATTTGTGGTCAGTCTGGGAGTAAGTGTTCAAATTCTCTGCAGCGCCTCCACAGGAGAAGTGAAGAATTACACAACAGCAACAGAAAACAGCAGGCTGTCCATATAATACATGGGTACGCCGAGTCCTCCCTACACCCTATAGCGCTGATCTGGGCTGTGGAACAAAGATGGGGGTCCTGAATTGGAATTCTGAATGGGAATACTGAATGGGGGTCCTGAGCTATTTAGCAATAATTCCTTAATGGGACATTTGATAAAGGGTTTTGTAAATGTGGCAATCCTTCTGTGATGTAGAGTGCAGTCAGATAGCTGTATAAATTGGGCCAAAATCGGGACAGAACGCACGGACTGGTCAGCAACTCTCCCGACCTGAGCGTGGCTGCATAGAGATACATGACGCTGTCATGCTTGGGTGGGGAGAGCTGCCGACCAGTCCTTGCACTCGATCCATCTTTATATGGCCGTGTGGCTGTGCCGCTAGTGTAGATATATATGATATAAGGCAGCCATAGTTGTTCTGGCGTGTAATGATCAACATAGACTCTGAATGCAATGGTGTCAGAGCGTTTGCTGTTGCTTTTATTTAAAAAGGTTTTTTTTTTAAAACTTGTATTTATTTTAGTGCATAAAAAGCTACAACCACTGTCAAAGTTACGTCAGATAGTTAATAGCAAAAAGGCAAAAAATCAGCTTCATGGGGAAAACCCGCTGAGCTCTGAACCCGCTGAGCTCTGAACTTGCTGAGCTCTGAACCCGCTGAGCTCTGAACTTGCTGAGCTCTGAACTTGCTGAGCTCTGAACCCGCTGAGCTCTGAACTTGCTGAGCTCTGAACTTGCTGAGCTCTGAACTTGCTGAGCTCTGAACTTGCTGAGCTCTGAACCCGCTGAGCTCTGAACTTGCTGAGCTCTGAACTTGCTGAGCTCTGAACTTGCTGAGCTCTGAACTTGCTGAGCTCTGAACTTGCTGAGCTCTGAACCCGCTGAGCTCTGAACCTGCTGAGCTCTGAACCCGCTGAGCTCTGAACTTGCTGAGCTCTGAACTTGCAGCTGTGTGAAAGAAATGTCAACGAGCCCAAATATTCTGAAAAACGTTTAACGATCTTTTCTTTTTATCTTAAGAAAATGGAAAAAAAACTATTGTTATCGATCCCGTGCCACTCTCACACCTATGTGTGACCAGCTAATGTCTCCTCTTCTGCTCCAGCAATGACGTGTCACAAAGGACGGCAGTGACCTGGTGGTGTTGACCAGTGGTGAGCGGAAGAACTCGCTGCTCCAGTTTGCATTGGGTGCTTGGGTACCGAGTATCGCGGGTGCTCGCCCGAACACCCGAGGAGCGAGCACTCCCACTCATCACTACGGTTGACTTGTCACCTCTGAGACTATTGATTGGCTGCAGTGTTGACGACATCACATTGCTGGAGCAGAACGAGCAAAGACAGAGGGAAACCTAGGAGACATCAGGATGGGAGGAAAGGTATTTCGGCTGTTTACGACAAGATTTGAATAAAAATAGTGTTTGGACGTCTCATTAATTGAGAAATGTGAAGGGAAGAACCAATATGGCTGCCCGTCCTTGTAAAATCTCCTCTACATTCCCCCCTCTGCCTCATAAGCAGAGGCCAGCCTTACTGATAACTCAGGATCGGCGGAGGTCTGATGCACATGTTGTATTGAGGTCCAGAATCTTCAAAGTTAAAGAAATGTGTAATTTCTGTAATGTATGTGTAATATGATATATATTTTTTATTTGGGCAACGCTTTTATTTTTTCCATATTACAATTTGTGTTAAAAATAACCTTGCAATTTTCACATTGGCCACTGGGCCTATTGTAGACCATAACTTCCTGTTGTTTCAGGAAATCCACATGTACATTAGCAACAATGAAGAGACTCGGACCTGATCTTTTGTATTGAAGCATCTAATGAGGATGTGCAAAGGTCATTGTGAAGGAAGGGGGTGTAGGTGAGCTGTGACATCACCTAATGTGAATGGTGGATCCTGTGTTACCTACTGTATATGGAGGTGTTATCAGTCATTGTGCAGGAGGAGGAGGTGAGCTGTGACATCACCTATTATGAATGGTGGATCCTGTGTTATCTACTGTATATAGAGGTGTTATCAGTCATTGTACAGGAGGAGGAGGTGAGCTGTAACATCACCTATTGTGAATGGTGAAGCCTGTGTTATCAGCTGTATATAGAGGTGTTATCAGTCATTGTACAGGAGGAGGTGAGCTGTGACATCACCTATTGTGATTTTGTATTATCAGCTGTATATAGAGATGTTATCTGTTTTTACAATGCTGCCTCTGATGATAATGTTTTACTGAAAATTCTTCCTGAAACAACAGGAATTCTGAGTATAAAAATCCCTGGTGGCCATTGTGAACATTGCAAGGTTTCTAAGTTTATTTTTATTAATACAGATCATGATATTAAAAAAAATTGCCAAATTTGTATTAAAAGTACATGTAATAAAAAGCCTGATTTAGACAATCGGTTATTTTCTGGTGATACATCCCCCTCTAAGCATCGAGTCCACCAAATTTTCCCTTTACTCCAGCTTTTACTTATTAGCGCTGCTTGTTCCCCCCCCCCCCCCGAAAAAAAAAATGTAAAAAAAAAAGAAAACCTAAAAAAAGCAAAATATATCAATGCACTTATGAACTGACCTCTTGCAATATGTAGGTGTCGTGGGTTTTCCTGATGGTGAGCTGCAGAATGTTCACAATACCCCTCAGAATATTAACGGTAGTCTCCGATAATCCGTCCGGTATGAGCAGATCGCCGACCTGACCGCGGTTGTACTCAAACTTAATTGGCTTGTCCAGCTGTTTTTCCAATAATCTAGTGAGTTTACTGGAACTCGTGAACTTATCTGTCGGCCAGATTCCATTATATTCCTGAATTTCAATTTTATGAATCTAAAAATAAATAAAATAAATAAAATTGTAAAAAAAAAATGAAAAAGTCATTTAAAAAACAACAACAAAAACAATCACCTTTTTAAATTATTTAGATCTGATGTTATAAAAAAAAAAAAAAAATTGGTTGAAATCCGACGTTGGGTTAAAGTGAATTCCCAATGTAGGAATTATTTTGTTTTTAGAAATCTGGAAGTGTTTTCCACCTAGTAAATGTTGATAGACAGCGCCATATATCAAGCCGTCCCCCTGGGCTCGAGGAAACCTGCTCTGCTCAGGATCCGCATGTTGGAGAGCAGAGAACAACAGAGAGCTGGGATCATTACTAGGAAAACTGGTGGCCAGGTAACATGAAGTCATTCAGCCTTAATACTTTACACATTTTTACTCTGCGAGGTTCCTGGCAGAACAGAATTTGCCTTTGTATTTGTGTTATATGCTTTCAATCCTTACTAATGGTATGCACAAGTTTACCAGAGGGACAAGGAATTGAAAAAAATGGTCATTTTTTCCCCCTAAGAACAGTGCCACACTTGTCCACAGGTTATGTGTGGTATTGCAGCTTAGCTTCATTAAAGGGTCTGTCAAAGACATTAATATGGCTGATCTCTCCTTGGGAATTGTCATTAATTTCAGATCAGTGGGGGGCCATCATCTGACCTCTGACCCCCATCGATCAGCTTAAGCCCCTACTGCTGCCAACTGTACGCAATGAACTAAGCTGGAACAGAACAGCGCCATCTACTGTATACTGGCCATTCTCGGTACTACAGCTCGGTTCCTACAGAACTTAATATGATCTGAGCTGCAGTACCCCAGAATGACCACTACACGGTGCATGGCTCTATGCTGTTCCCTGTGTACTGTGGGCTGCAATGGGAGCTAGAAACAGCTGATCATGGAGTTGTCAGATATTGCACCCCTACTGATCGGAGTTTGTCCACCTATCTTAAGACTAGGTCATCAATGTGCTGTCAAAGACCCTGGGACCCTTTAATTTCAGTGCAGTTGAGCTGCAATAACAGACATATCCTGTGGACAGGTATGGTGCCATTTTTAGAAGGAAGCAGTTATGCTTTCCTAATTTTGTACAAAATCTTAAAAACAGACATATATGTTTTTCAGACTAATTAAGAGTGAATAATGTTAAATGTACCTTTATAGCGGTCAGTGTTTCTTTTTCTGATAAAAAGTAGCAAATCCTTTCTAGAACAATAAAGTTAAATGATAAAATTCTGTATTCTTCCATCCACCACTAGGTGGAGCTTATGAGCCTACTGCATACAGTGTACAGGCAGTACTGGAATAAAATAGCTTGCAGTAAACTCCCCCTAGTGGTGATGTAAGGGAGTGAGATATGATGTCTTTCTTGCTTCCCTTCCTTGGATTGCCCCTTCGAATGTTAATATGTACATATTGCTAATTGATAATGTTTATGACAAACGCCTGCGGTACTGCTAAATAGGAATATGTATTATCGCTTGACGTTTATGGTATTGCCACAAGTGTATCTGTGTTACCGTTCTGTAGAGGACTGTTTTATATTGCCTTATGTTCCTTTGGTGTAATATGTGTGATTAATATTTCTGTACAGTTAGGGTAAGTCAGTGCATCCTTTTGGGGGGACATTAGAGGAGGCCACTTTAGTATATAGTTTACATAGTTATGGGTAAGTGTAGTTCTGTTGCAGGCCACTAGATGGGGGGGCATACTAGTGGGCCTTATTGGTATAGCTGATAGGATGTTTATAGAGGGTTAATTGTAGGAGGGGCTGCCGGATAGTAAGAGGGGAGCACGCAGGAAGTTAGGGCAGACGAGGCAAGGGTGCCCTAGTGTCCACATGGGCTATAGGCCTGGACAGCTTGGCAGCCATGCAACGTTTAAGCGCTGCAGCCCATGTTACCCATGGCCACTGTGTGTCATAGCAGTAGGCCAGTACGGGAAAGGAAAGATGTGGCGACTTATCGCCTGGGCGGATGCTTTTAGGGCAGGAGTCGGTTGGACAGCTGAGATGAAGGAAGTTGGAGCTTTGACGAGTTTGGTACAGAAGGGCCGGATGCTTTACTAGAGGCAACCAAACTTGGTGACTGATGACTTCAAGTCTGGGGCGAAACAAGCAGAAGGAAATGTTATCATGGCGAGGTCAGGCCGGGAAGGAGCTGGGGAGCAGTCTAGGATGGTGCGGTCCGGGCGTGTACTGCACAGAAGTGACAGCCAGAAAGGGAAAGATGAGGAAACAAGTGAATATCATGATGTGCCAACTGTGGATGTAACGTGTGAAGAACTCAGTAAAGAAAGTGCTAAAGTTATCCTGGACTGTGTCTCCGTTCCTGGGGGTTGCCTGAAAGAGGGACCGTCATTGCCTGCGACGTGCCCAGAGGAAGTTGAATATTGGAGATGCAGGTATGCCAGAAAGAAAAGTACAGTTTTCTGTAGGGGGAGGAAATATTGCGGTTATTCAGGTCCTGTCCCTCCCTCACAGTCACTGCATCCAGAAATGTATATGGGGGAATGGATCACGGCTGATGATTTATTGCTTTTGCTCAGAAAGACAGTGATTCTCAAAATGATGAAATCCTGACATTTCATAAAGAAAATTACAGAAATGTTTGGGGGCAGCGCACGTCCATACTGTGGATGACGTTTACGCGCCATTGATATTTATCTGATAGGATGAGGATGGCAGGTATCATGGGAGCAGTCTGGTCTAATGCGCAGAAAAGGTGCAGAGACTGCTGAACGCACACATACTATGGCGGGCACCAGTCACACATACTATGACGGGCACCTGTCACACATACTATGGCGGGCACCTGTCACACATACTATGGAGGGCACCTGTCACACATACTATGACGAGCACCTGTCACACATACTATGACGGGCACCTGTCACATATACTATGGCGGGCACCTGTCACACATACTATGGCGAGCACCTGTCACATATACTATGCCGGGCACCTGTCACATATACTATGGCGGGCACCTGTCACACATACTATGGCGAGCACCTGTCACATATACTATGGCGGGCACCTGTCACACATACTATGGCGAGCACCAGTCACACATACTATGGCGGGCACCTGTCACACATACTATGGCGAGCACCTGTCACATATACTATGCCGGGCACCTGTCACATATACTATGGCGGGCACCTGTCACACACACTATGGTGGGCACCTGTCACACATACTATGGCGGGCACCTGTCACACATACTATGGCGGGCACCAGTTACACATACTATGGCGGGCACCAGTCACACATACTATGGCGGGCACCAGTTACACATACTATGGCGGGCACCTGTCACACATACTATGGCGGGCACCTGTCACACATACTATGGCGGGCACCAGTCACACATACTATGGCGGGCACCTGTCACACATACTATGGCGAGCACCTGTCACACATACTATGGCGGGCACCAGTCACACATACTATGGCGGGCACCTGTCACACATACTATGGCGAGCACCTGTCACACATACTATGGCGGGCACCAGTCACACATACTATGGCGGGCACCTGTCACATATACTATGGCGGGCACCAGTCACACATACTATGGCGAGCACCAGTTACACATACTATGGCGGGCACCAGTCACACATACTATGGCGGGCACCTGTCACACATACTATGGCGGGCACCTGTCACACATACTATGGCGGGCACCAGTCACACATACTATGGCGGGCACCTGTCACATATACTATGGCGGGCACCTGTCACACATACTATAGCGGGCACCAGTCACACATACTATGGCGGGCACCTGTCACATTTGCTATAGCGGGCACCTGTCACACATACTATGGCAGGCACCAGTCACACATACTATGGCGGGAACCTGTCACATTTACTATAGCGGTTCACCTGTCACACATACTATGGCGGGCACCTGTCACACATACTATGGCGGGCACCTATCACACATACTATGGCGGGCACCTATCACACATACTATGGCGGGCACCAGTCACATTTACTATAGCGGTTCACCTGTTACACATACTATGGCGGGCAACAGTCACACATACTATAGCGGGCACCAGTCACACATAATATGACGGGCACCTGTCACACATACTATGGCGGGCACCAGTCACACATGCTATGGTGGGCACCTGTCACATGCTCTAGCGGGCACCTGTCAGAAATACTATGGCGGGCACCTGTCACACATACTATGGCGGGCACCTGTCACACATACTATGGCGGGCACCAGTCACACATACTATGGCGGGCACCTGTCACACATACTATGGCGGGCACCTGTCACATATACTATGGCGGGCACCTGTCACACATACTATGGTGGGCACCTGTCACACATACTATGGTGGGCACCTGTCACACATACTATGGCGGGCATCTGTCACACATACTATGGGGGGCACCTGTCACACATACTATGACGGGCATCTGTCACATATATTATGGCGGGCACCTGTCACACATACTATGGGGGGCACCTGTCACACATGCTATGGCGGGCACCTGTCACACATACTATGACGGGCATCTGTCACACATACTATGGGGGGCACCTGTCACACATACTATGCCGGGTACCTGTCACACATACTATGGCAGGCACCTGTCACACATACTATGGGGGGCACCTGTCACACATGCTATGGCGGGCACCTGTCACACATACTATGACGGGCATCTGTCACACATACTATGGGGGGCACCTGTCACACATACTATGGTGGGCACCTGTCACACATACTATGGCGGGCAACAGTCACACATACTATAGCGGGCACCAGTCACACATAATATGACGGGCATCTGTCACACATACTATGGCGGGCACCAGTCACACATGCTATGGTGGGCACCTGTCACATGCTCTAGCGGGCACCTGTCAGAAATACTATGGCGGGCACCTGTCACACATACTATGGCGGGCACCTGTCACACATACTATGGCGGGCATCAGTCACACATACTATGGCGGGCACCTGTCACACATACTATGGCGGTCACCTGTCACATATACTATGGCGGGCACCTGTCACACATACTATGGTGGGAACCTGTCACACATACTATGGCGGGCATCTGTCACACATACTATGGGGGGCACCTGTCACACATACTATGGGGGGCACCTGTCACACATACTATGACGGGCATCTGTCACATATATTATGGCGGGCACCTGTCACACATACTATGGGGGGCACCTGTCACACATGCTATGGCGGGCACCTGTCACACATACTATGGCGGGCACCTGTCACATATACTATGGCGGGCACCTGTCACACATACTATGGTGGGAACCTGTCACACATACTATGGCGGGCATCTGTCACACATACTATGGGGGGCACCTGTCACACATACTATGGGGGGCACCTGTCACACATACTATGACGGGCATCTGTCACATATATTATGGCGGGCACCTGTCACACATACTATGGGGGGCACCTGTCACACATGCTATGGCGGGCACCTGTCACACATACTATGAATACTATGACGGGCACCTGTCACACATACTATGATGGGCATCTGTCACACATACTATGGGGGGCACCTGTCACACATACTATGGGGGGCACCTGTCACACATACTATGGCAGGCACCTGTCACACATACTATGGGGGGCACCTGTCACACATTCTATGGTGGGCACCTGTCACACATGCTATGACGGGCATCTGTCACACATACTATGGGGGGCACCTGTCACACATACTATGGGGGGCACCTGTCACACATACTATGCCGGGTACCTGTCACACATACTATGACGGGCACCTGTCACACTTACTATGGCAGGCACCTGTCACACATACTATGGGGGGCACCTGTCACACATACTATGGGGGGCACCTGTCACACATACTATGCCGGGTACCTGTCACATATACTATGACGGGCACCTGTCACACTTACTATGGCAGGCACCTGTCACACATACTATGGGGGGCACCTGTCACACATACTATGGCGGGCACCTGTCACACATACTATGGCGGGCACCTGTCAAACATACTATGGTGGTCACCTGTCACACATACTATGACGGGCACCTGTCACATATACTATGGCGGTCACCTGTCACACTTACTATGGCTGGCACCTGTCACACATACTATGACGGGCACCTGTCACACATACTATGACGGGTACCTGTCACACATACTATGACGGGCACCTGTCACATATACTATGGCGGTCACCTGTCACACATACTATGGCGGTCACCTGTCACACATACTATGACGGGCACCTGTCACACATACTATGGCGGGCACCTGTCACACATACTATGACGGGCACCTGTCACACATACTATGACGGGCACCTGTCACACATACTATGACGAGCACCTGTCACACATACTATGGCGGGCACCTGTCACGCATACTATGACGAGCACCTGCCACACATACTATGGCGGGCACCTGTCACACATACTATGATGGGCACCTGTCACACATACTATCGCGGGCACCTGTCACACATACTATGACGGGCACCTGTCACACATACTATGGTGAGCACCTGTCACACATACTATGGTGGGCACCTGTCACACATACTATGGCGGGCACCTGTCACACATACTATGGCGAGCACCTGTCACATATACTATGGCGGTCACCTGTCACACATACTATGGCGGGCACCTGTCACACATACTATGGCGGGCACCAGTCACATATACTATGGCGGGCACCTGTCACACATACTATGGCGGTCACCTGTCACACATACTATGGCGGTCACCTGTCACACATACTATGACGGTCACCTGTCGACTGGACGTCATCAACACAAGTGCATTGTATGATGGAAATATGGCAGCACCAGAGCAACCCTTAAAGATCAAACTGCACCTGAAAGAGGTCATCCACTGCCTTTACATTCATGGTCTGTCATGAGGAAAGGTCATCAGTGTCTGCTGGGTGGAAGTACTTAATAAAAAGGATAACCTTTTCAAGGTTATGTTCCCACAATCAGTTTTCGGTATGTTGTGCATTTTACTTAATGGCTGCAGAAAATCTGCAACATCCAAAGCTCAATGTGGGAACGTAGCCTAAAAAAAAAATATGCCGCATTGAAGCAATGGAAAATGTGTGGCAACACAGACATTCGCATACATATACATATATACATGCACACAAACGTACATATATATACAGCATGCACACATACCTGTATACTCAGGCATGCACACACTGTATCACATGAACACACATACAGGCATACACAAAGATGCACACAGATACATAGAGTATGCACACATACATGCACATACAGTATATACATACACACATATATACAAAAATATACACAGACACATAAAGTAAACATACACAGTCATGTGCACAGACATCTATACACACGCATATAATTACACACGTCGGCACACACTTTTTGCACTTTGTGCATAAGTTCAGATTCCAGCATTGCAATTACGGTCCGGAGCCGTGACAGCAGATGATTGAATAATAAATGATGAAATTATAGTCTGCTGTTCAGTTTCTCGGCGATTGCATTGATCCAATAAAGGTTTGTTGTTCAGTTGAAATTATTTTCCTTTGTGTTGCCGAGCAGAAAGCAGAACAAATCCTTTAAGTCCATGACTGGTTGATAACTATCTGGCATATGTTTGAAATTGCATCAAGAGCACTTCCTAAAATAATAGATGTAATTGCATCCTGCTCAGGCAAGCAAAGCAGAAAATTAAAGTTTTCTCTTCTCGCATAGTTGAGCAAAATGAGAAACTTGTGTTTTTCTTTTCTTTACCTTAAGGAATCGGAGCCTGGGGGTCGCCCCGCTGATCTCCGCTCGGCAGTTCAGCTTCACTCCTGACTTTGCAAAGCCTTGTTCCTGGAGACCACTCAAGACCAGACCCTCGTAGTCATAAATATACGTCTTACTGCTGGCAAACTCCAACTCTGAAGAAGAAAACAAATTCTACCTTTCATGGGAGCCTTCATCAGTCAAGATCTCTGCAAAAATATCACCTGACGCCCCAATCATACTTCAGGGTTAAAGGGATTTTATGCTTCATTCAATTAAAGTCTATTCGTTGCTGATGATGAAGCATTATGAAAGTCTTTAATATACTTTTCATCTCGATTTGAGTGAACTGGAAATTTTTTCTTTACATTCACAGAAAACCTGGACATTTTGCTAGAGGGGAAAAAATAGATGTTGCTGCGCAGGCGCGGCTGACGCCATTTTAAAAGAGAATATTTTTTTCTGAATACATGTATATCACCAAATAAAATAATTACACAGATATTACAGATACGATCATGCTGCGGTGCTGAGTGTGACTTTTTTTTTTAAAGCATATTGTATTCAGTATGTAAAATAGGGGGCGAGTCCGTGAGGGATCAGACCTGTCAGAAGCCATACTGATGAATAGGTCAGCAGGGCACCACATAAAGCCCCACCCACAGCCCACCCACTGCCATGCCTACAGCCCACTCACATCCACGCCTACAGCCCACTCACAGCCCCACCTATAGGCCACCCACAGTCACGCCTACAGCCCACCCACAACCACGCCTATAGCCCACCCACAGCTCCATCAACAGCCCCACCCACAGCTCCACCCATAGCCGACCCACAGCCATGCTTACAGCCCACCCACAGCCATGCCTACAGCCCACCCACAACCACGCCTACAGCCCACCCACAGCTCCACCAACAGCCCCACCCACAGCTCCACCCATAGCCGACCCACAGCCATGCCTACAGCCCACCCACAGCCATGCCTACAGCCCACCCACAACCATGCCTACAGCCCACCCACAACCACGCCTACAGCCCACCCACAACCACGCCTACAGCCCACCCACAGCTCCATCAACAGCCCCACCAACAGCTCCACCCATAGCCGACCCACAGCCATGCCTACAGCCCACCCACAGCCATGCCTACAGCCCACCCACAACCACGCCTACAGCCCACCCACAGCTCCAACAGCCCCACCCACAGCTCCACCCATAGCCGACCCACAGCCATGCCTACAGCCCACCCACAGCCATGCCTACAGCCCACCCACAACCACGCCTACAGCCCACAGCTCCACCAACAGCCCCACCCACAGCTCCACCCATAGCCGACCCACAGCCATGCCTACAGCCCACTCACAGCCATGCCTACAGCCCACCCACAACCACACCTACAGCCCACCCACAGCTCCACCAACAGCCCCACCCACAGCTCCACCCATAGCCGACCCACAGCCATGCCTACAGCCCACCCACAACCATGCCTACAGCCCACCCACAACTATGCTTACAGCCCACCCACAGCCCCAGCTATAGCCCACCCACAACCACACTTACAGCCCGCCCACAGCCATGCCTACAGACCCACCCACAGCCCTGCCATGGAGCACGGGCATATCATTGACTGTAAACTGCAAATAAATATTACACAACAACCACAAGACATATTTCATCACCAGGTATCAGTGTAATCAGTATAACGGTGCCGACATGACACTGTCTGTAGTTACTGAGCACAATCCTGATCACAGGTTCCCTTCAATTTGGCTTAAGTGACATGAAGTAAAGAAAGCAAATCCATCAAAGAAATCAATAAAATAAAACAAAATGTTGAAAAATGTAAAATAATCAAACAATATAATCATAAATAATATTATTAATAACAATGATAGGACTATATATAAAAATGAAAATAAATTCATTAAAATAATAATTATAAATCTATATTATTATCACATAAAATATAATTCTATAATAATATATGAAAACATAAAATAAAAAATAGTATAAACAAATATAAAATACATATTGATAATAAAAATATATGAAAATAAATTATATAACATGAATAAAATCTGAATTACAATAATTCACAGAGTGAATTACTTATACGATGGACTACTTGCTAGAGATGGGGTGCACCTTACGAAGACTGGAAAGCATGTATTTGGAAGTCGCCTTGCTACACTTGTAAGGAGAGCTTGAAACTAGAACAATGTGGGAAGGGAAGCAAAAGACCAGAAAAAGCCATACACCTGACAAATGCTATTGAGAACTCTGCTATTAGAAGTGGAAAGGAAGAACAAAGACAAAAGTATCTAAATAATACAAATATTGGAGAAAGAGAAACCAATCACAAACTAAAATGTTTCTATACTAATGCACAAAGCATGGGTAACAAACAAGGAGAATTGGAACTACTAACACAGGAAAAGAAATATGATGTCATTGGAATCACTGAAACTTGGTGGGACAATACACATGATTGGAATACAAGACTAGAAGGATACAACTTATTTGCAAGAAACAGACTTGATAAACGAGGAGGAGGTGTCGCATTGTATGTTAGAAACGCGTATATCTGCACAGAGATCCAAGCTTCAGAGACTGGGAGTTCTGTGGAAACTGTTTGGGTAAGAATACAAGGACAGAACAATGGAAAGGACACCATTGTAGGCATTTACTACAGGCCGCCTGTGCAAGCTGAAGATATGGATGAACTCTTTATGCATCAAATGGCCAAGTTCTCCAAAAAATATGACATAGTTGTCATGGGAGATTTCAACTATCCAGACATTTGTTGGGAATCTCTCTCAGGCAAAACTAACAGGTCAAGGAAATTCTTATCCTCTCTTGCTGACAACTTTATCTTCCAAAAGGTAGGGGAGAAAACAAGGGGAACTGCTACCTTGGATCTAATCCTTATAAACAGGGAGGAAATGGTTGAGGAGGTAAAAGTGTCTGGGACCCTAGGAGGTAGCGACCATGCTATTTTAGAATTTTGGATAACTAGAGGAGGAAGACCTGTGAAGACTCAGACGTCAAGGTTAGATTTCAGAAAGGCAGATTTTAAGGGATTCAGAAAGAGAATTGGAGGGATCCAATGGCTGGATATCCTTAAAGACAAAAATGTCCAGGAAGGATGGGAAATCTTGAAAAGTGAAATTCTCAAAGCACAAATGTTAACAATTCCGAAAAGAGGGAAGAATAGGAAGCATTTAAGGAATGGATGAAAGGCGCATTCAGCACCTGCCGCCAGGAAACAGCGGCTTACAATAGCGCTTCTTCCCCGGCGGCCGTCCGTGTGGTACTGATGCGGCACACAGGTGGCAGACGGTTGGCACGCATGTGCCGCACGTAGTACACACACGGACACTGATATCTCCGGTACCAGAAATATCAGGGCGTGTGAAACCGGCCTTATAGAGAGGTATTGATCATAAACACTTGTGTGTAAGCTTCAGTTACCATGATTTTTGAAGGGATTATCTGAACATTACTTTATACGTGCAACTCTTATTGCTACATTTATCACTGCACGTCTTTTTCTTCCTTCCCCATGTCCGTCCATTAGCTGTTTACAGCGACAGTATCCAGTTTATATTTTATCACCTTTAATTCAACGTTTGATAATCCAGAATGTTTGATAGCATTAAACTGTAATATAATCTGAAGTCCTGCAGCAAAGAAAACCAGAACTTGTTTTTTTTTTTACTGATTTTCGTCTTACTGACGATTTTACATCCATGTGAGTTTTATTTCCTGTTTATCAGCATCTTATAATCAAGAATGTCTGATAATCCGGCACATATCAGGATCCATTGATTCTGGATTAAACATATTTTATGGTATATGATTTCTAAGTTATTCAAAAAAGTCTCCAAAATGTGGAGCGGTTACAAAACCACAACTCCCAGCAGGTATAGGACAAGTGACAGGACAGGCAGCGGGTTGTGACAGGCGACAGGACAGGAGTGAATATGGAGCTTACGCTTATTTCTGGCTTTATGTTCAGTCATGTTGCCAGATGCCGCCGCGCTGCCCTTCTGCTTTTACATTAGCTTGTAATTCTCTCTTACAGCCAGGTGGTGGCGCTGCTGCAATATTGTTCAATGCACAGGTTCTCCCTCCACAGAGTCTACATAATGGCTACAATGTAACAAGATTTACTGGCAATCATAATGGACACATGATCAGACTTGTGCTATTTGCATCAAATGATTATAAAGACCTTACAGGTAATTTACAACGACCTGATGATTCTGCGGTACTCTGCCTGGAGAGGTTTATGCTGCTATGGGTCTGATTCCTGATTTTAAAAAGTTGCGCACTTTTTGGGGCAAATGTCCTCCAGTCCCTTCCCCCCAACTTCCCTGCATTCGTTTTTTGCACACCAGAATTTTTTGGACAAATGGTAGAACGGCGTGCAACATTTTAATCGATTTTGCAACTTTTTGCTGTAAAAAGGTGAAAAAAAGGTAAAAAAAATAAAAAGCATTTTTGATTTTGTGCAAAATTCATAAACCTGCGAGTGCGAGAGCCATTTTTAACAATTTGTCTCTAAAAACAACAATAAATACCAAAAGACAAAAAAGAAAAGAGACTTAAAAAACAATGATGACTCCGGAGCATTATTGCATTAGTCTTCTTCTGCCCGGATTTTGGTGTTTTTCACCTATACTTATACTATACTTTTTATTTTCTTCTTTTTTATTTGTTTCCGCCTATTTCTTTTATGTTCACCATTTTGGGCGCAAATGTTTTTTGGCCGCTTCATCAATTGTGACTTTCTCAAAAGTGGCAAAGCCTTAGCACAGATGCACTCCAGACCCCCTGGATTGATGTTGTGTGCACCTAAATCCGTCCCCCCCTCCTACAAATTTCATGACACTTTAGCAGAACACTTGAGTTTTTGCACTAAAAAGTTGCAACAAAAACTGTTAAAGAAAAAAAATGAAGGGCACTTTTGATTTTTCCAAATCTATGAAGCACGTGCGCCATTTGGGGGAATTTGGTGCAGAAAATATCAACAAATGTCAGAAGACAAAAAAAGAGAGAAAAGTGACTTCAAAAAGATTGCAAATTATGAACAGGGGCCACATTGTCTATATGGGGCCATCCAGTGGTTATGATGGGAACTGCAGCCTGCCGAGGGTTTCGCTATAACAGTAGATTTGCATTGTCAGAAAGTCGAGTCCGCAACAAAATTCTCAGAAAAGTAAGAAACTAGAGAACCCCTATATGTGTTAGGTTTAGGGTCCCCCTTTGTTGTGTTTATGGGGGCAGCAGCTCATCTCAATCAATTGAATAAATCTGGGCCCGCGGAATAACAAGGTGTCGCCATCTATCCAGACAAGCTGCTGACCCCCTTATTGTACCGACTGATGGGGGCTAAACTAAAATGTAATTGGTTGCTATTGGCAACTTCTGTACTGTTAACAATGTATCAGATTTAGGGATGAGAGAGTCCGAACTTAGAAGTTTGGGGTTCGTCCCAATGTTCGGCATTCAGGGGGAAGTCTGTTGCAGAGAGAGAGAATATTTTCTAGCACAAAAGTTCGGGTTCCCATTGTTTTCAGTGGGGTTTGGGTTCTGATTCAAGTTCGGGTAGTTCTGGTACCTGAACCGAAGTATGGAATAAAGTTCGGGTCGGGTACCAGAATCAGAACTTCCACGGGTCCACTCATCCCTAATCCGATTTATTAACCCTTCCTTCATTGTGCTCACCTTCCTCATGTTTTATGATCAAATTTATACTCTACCACTTACACGTCTGCACAATCCCTTTAATCGGGACCCAATCGGCGCCAGATTATCAAATATTCGGGATAATTACAAAGGATTTATATTATGCTAAGTATTTATTTATACAAAGATATTTTTAAGGTTGGAAAATTTTCACGAAGGCAAGACAACACCAAAATAAAATGTTTTCAGAGTTAAAGAAAATGTTATTTCTAGGGTTTTTTATGAAAACACTAAAAAAAGAATCAATCTTTGAAACCAAGTAGCCGGGCGCTTACCGTACTGCAGATGGCGGCTTCCTGTAAAACAAATACAAGGTAATGAATTTTTGCCCCTTTTCGTTTCTCTATTGATATATTCTAGAACTACATGAAATGATGTAGGACAACATTGGATTTTCTAGGTCATATTAATAAAAGGCAAACAATGCTCCACTTACCAGCCGCAGCCGCAGCCAGACTCAGGGCCAGTATGATGCCCAACATGGTGCCGAGTGACTGGGGTCAGTCCGGAGCCTCGTCTTTTATATGACCGGTCATCTGGGTCATGTGAATGTTTTTGGACTTTTAAACTGATGAACAAGCAAGAACTCGTACCTGCCGGGATCTGAGCAAATAGCTGAGGAACATCGGCTCCACTGCTTGGACAGTCACATTTTTTCCCTAGCAAAACTCACATTTATAGCATAGAATCAAACGTATTCTCCCCTGATTGGAAATTTGGTTTATTACTTAAATGTACAAACATTTTGCTGTTTGCAATAAACCACAGAAACAAGAACATCACAAACCGCTGATCCGCCGGCTGCAAAAGTTCCAGTTTTGATTCATTGCTCCATAGGGCAGAATCCCAGAACTTCTGTGGATATTTCTATGGTTTTGAGTATATTGGAGGCAACTTTTCTTGTGCTTTTGGGTCGGTAGAGGGGACGCCTCGGTGTTCAGACATGGAGACCTTCTGCATTTAGTATCCTCCTTACTGTGCAAATGGAAGGCTCCACACCTGCTGCCCCCGGATCTCACTACCGGTCTTCAACAGTCACCGGAGGGTTTTTGGTCACCTCAGAAATGTGGTGGTAGCCGGTGACAGTTTGCTCTTTCTGCCACTTCCACATAGTGCAGCCAATGTTCCTGTGTGAACTCTGCCTTCAGCTGTATCTCTTACAATAATCTCTTCTCTCAGCTTTGAGAATTATTCGGGCTAAGATTGCTGAAGAATGTTGCTAGAAACTGGGGTCTGGTTCACGTTTGCAGCAGGTTATAACAGCTGGATGGGCAGCAGGTCATAACAGCTAGAGTGGCAGCAGGTCATAACCGCCAGAGGGGCAGCAGGTCATAACAGCCAGAGGGGCAGCAGGTCATTAGAGCCAGAGGGGCAGCAGGTCATTAGAGCCAGAGGGGCAGCAGGTCATAGCAGCCAAAGAAGCAGCAGATCATAACATCTGGAGTGGCAGAAAGTTATAACAGCAGGCGGCGCAGCAGCTCATAACAGCCAGAGGAGTTATCAGCCAGAGGAGTTATATCAGCCAGAAGAGCAGCAGATCATAAGAGCCAGAGGGACAGCAGGTCATTACAGCCAGAGGGACAGCAGGTTATAACAGCCAGAGGGGCTCTATTAAGTACTGGTGATGAAGAATAATTCTGAGCCTGCAGTAGTCAGTAAAAATTGCAATCTTGCTGTATATGAAGAAACCAAGTGTTATATTAGTTGTGTTCCACTATTTACATTGTTCGTGTTTCACACTTTGTTTTTTGCAAACAGCAGAAAAATTGTAAACTTTGCTAACAAACCAAATCTACAATGGAGGTTGTATAATTTTGATACCAATTGTATATATTAAAATGGTATTACAAAAGCAAACATAAAAATGGGTAAATGTCCCTTTAAGGCATCTTAAAGGGATTGCGCATAATTTTTTAAAAAAACCCATGTGCTGCATTTGTAATGCTGGTATATAGTAATGTAAGCTTCCCAATATCCTTATTCATAACACCCCCCTGAGGAAATGTGTGATTCTGGACTGATGTCCTGGAAGTAAAATATTTGTAATGGTATAAACTTTCTGCGATGTGAAATATTCTTCTTTTCATACAATGAAGATATTTGAGACTTGCAGTAAAGTGGAGGCTCTAGCACCCAGGGCAGGCGTATCCCCTACAATCAATCACTGCCCTGCGGCTGAAAACAGATCATTATGGTAATTACTCGCAGATCCATACGTTCTGAGCGCACCGTGACCCGTGAGCACTGAAGTCCCTGAAAGCTTTACACTACAAACAGCTCTGTATATATGGATTACAGCCTCGTGGTCACGGACGACGCACATGGACCTCCCTGCGGTTCTTCTGCGCTGGATGTAGATCTCCAGAAAGCCCTATGGCATTCCATGATGGGTTTAGTAGAATGACGTCCGGTCCCAGGTTGCGGCCGTTATAGATTTGGACCTTCTGAAACGGTTTTTAATCCCTTCTCCCAAAAGGAGGTAAATATACAGCGCGTGGGCTCTGGGGTCCGCATGTGTGGCGGGGGCTCAGAGCTGAGTCCGCTCTATACAAGGTGTATATACACCTAGCCGACATAAGTTTCCAACAGATCTACAGATCTTCCCTCGCTGGCGCATGGAGGCTCGTGTGACTGCCATCTTGGTGTAAAGCTCAGCCACAGCCTAACAAGAGGCAGGAAGAAATCAAAAGGGCAAAAATGGAAAATCGAGTGGTTAGAAGGGTTTATAGGGGCTGTCTCGTCTTCCTCAATCCCTAGGGTTCTGCAAACCGTATCCCCAAGGTAGTCTACATTGTATCACTTGGGGTCCAGCTATGAAACTCCCCACATTGTTCTATGAGAATGAGACGTTAATCAAATTGGAGCTGAATTTTTAGGAATTGGCTGAAGCCGGAGAAAGGATAAAGTCAATTTGTGCAAATTCCCTAATATGACCGCCCCAATTTTACACCTTGCACGAGCTACCGTCTCACAGGACCTCAGGCATGATTGGATGGGCTTCACCATAATGCCTAGCAGCTATTACATCACAAGGCAGGGCACAGCCAATCAGGAGGGACTATCATAGATTGTAATAAAGCTGAGGCAGGGCATGCAGCAGCCATTTTCTAGTGAATCTGGATAGTGAGAAGATGTCACAGCTCAGCCTTAGAGATCAGGAAAGTAAGTCATAAAGGACTGAATAAACTGTACAGATAGTGTGTGACAGCGCAGCAGTAACATACAATTACTATCAGTTTACCTACGGCCAAATATCTTGAGGTCACTTGGATATTAGGTTGCGTTTGTAGTAAAGATCTTGAAAAGGGTCAGATACAGTCCTAGGAGACCTCAGAGTGTTACACACGTCTTTCAGGAAAATTGAAGATTTTTCAGTATTTGCGATTTCTACCTAATCACATTTCTTGACGAGGCTGGCAAATTTAGTTTCACAAGATTTGTTCATCTCCATTCCTTGGGGGCAGATGGGATTCAATTTTTCTCAAGGGTGGGATAATATTTTGGAGCAGATCCATTTAAAGTGTTTGTGTGATGGTTACGTGTGACTGGACACACCGCCTCCAGTAGGGCGAATTTAAATAATGTAACGTGCAGCCGGATACACCGCCTCCAGCAGGCGAATTTCCGAATTACACGTGTATCTGGATACACAGTCTCCAGCAGGGCGAATTTAAATAATAAAGGGAAACACCAGGGAAACCGATACAATGGAGGGCCCTGCGATAGGGAACGGGGACGTGGAGACCTCCTGCACTCCCCTGAGTCAGTGTCTCTACACTCCTGACAGTCCCTATGCAGGTTCAGCACCTGGCGCCGAGCAGGATACCTAAAAACCCTAGCTCGCCAATCATCACCTCCGCTGACATAGCACCTTCTGAGGGCGAGGAGGAAATATACACTCCCTGGTCGCCTCCCTCCAAGCGACCAGGGGAATGCGGCTTCTGAGATGGCACAGATAATTTGGCTCGGGTTGGGCAAACATTCAGGACATGACCAGTCTGCCCACAGTAAAAACATGCCGACACCACTCCCCGAACCGAAGGCAGACTGGTCATGTCCTGAAGCTTGCCCAACCCACGCCAAATTTTCTGATGAAGCTGTACAGGTTATGGCGATACGCATGGGGTAATGGCCCTGGGTATGGCATCCGTGTATCCGTATTTTCATAGCGTCTATTGATCGTCCTTATGGCAGTTTTTCATATTGTTTTGCCCTACTATGTGCTCTGGCACCACTGATATCTGGAGGCTTATTAGGGTCCTGGCATGAATATTATGTAACATGGATTTTTGTGTGTGGTTGCTCCATTGCATTTATGGGCTGGGCTTTATCTAGGGTTATATAGTCCTCATGAGCCTAGGAATAGGGAGGGATACTGCTATAGTGCCACAGTGTCGCTGGATTATATGCTCACATTATATGTGCTTATATGTATGATATTTATGTGCTGATATGTATTATGGGTACTACGGATGCCATAGTTTTGTGATTTTATCATGTTTTTATTATGTATAACTCTTTTGTATCAATAAAAATTACTTATTTCAGTGTTAATTATAATTGATGCAGTGTGCGCTTTTTCTGCAGTGGTGCTTTCACTCCTTTTTTTTTCTGAGTGTAGAGACACTGACTCAGGGGAGTGCAGGAGGTCTCCACATCCCCGTTCCCTATCGCAGGGCCCTCCATTGTATCGGTTTCCCTGGTGTTTCCCTTTATTATTTAAATTCGCCCTGCTGGAGGCGGTGTATCCAGATACACGTGTAATTCTGAAATTCGCCTGCTGGAGGCGGTGTATCCGGCTGCACGTTATATTATTTAACGTGTATCTTATAACGTGCTTGTCATGATCACGTGTGTCAGGTCGCAGATGATGCCGCAAGGCGAACCCATAACACACGTGACCCTGGATACACCGCCTCCAGTGGGGCGAATTTAAATAATAGAACGTGCAGGTGGATACGCCGCCTCCACCTGGCGAATTTCGGTATTACACGTTATAAATACATTTCTGGAAACACCGCCTCCAGTACGGCGAATTTAAATAATAAGGGGGGAACCTGGGTAACTTTAACAATGGTGGGCCCTGCGATAGGGAATGGGGACATGGAGACCTCCTGAACTCCCCTGAGCCAGTGTCCCTGCACTCCTAACATTCCCTATACAGGCTCCGCACCTGTCGCCGCTCGCGTGTCTAAAAAACCCTGGCTCGCCCTGCACCTAAACCCTCACTAGGGAATAGGTCGGTGCGGAGACTAATCCCACCACTGCACTAACAACACACATGAGGAAAGAGACAATACAGGGGAAACACCACTTAGCTTTGCTCTGTTGCGTACGTTCCTAGCAACAGAGCCCACCACCTGTGTGCATCTTCTCCTCCACCCTGATCCATCACCATAACTGGATCCATCACCATCGTGCAGCCTGGGAGCAGAGTCCATCACCACTTGCAGCAGTCCAGTACACAGAGTCCCAAGATGAGTCCAGCCTCTGCCAAGAATCCAAGCATGCTCAAGTCCAGTTCTCAGCAACCAAGTCGAGCATGCTGAGTGCAACTCTCTTCCTAGTCGCCACTCCTCTAAGCCATGCCCGCACTTCCCGCCGACACCATAAACTGCGACTCCACCAGGCCATGCCAGTCCTTCCTGCAGACACCATTAGCTGGCACTCGTTCTCTCTGGCTGACTGCGCAGGACTCCTATCCAGCTCCATCCTTCCACCAGGCTCTCCAACAACTCAGCAAGAAATCTCACCCGCAGTGAGTGAACACCCTGAGACCCATTTATAGAGCCCCACACCTGAACCATAATTAAGTGCAACCTAACCTAAGGTGCAATACCACTAACCACCACCGGGGACAGTCAAAACACCTTTGAACTTAACCAAAGTAAAAAAAGTTCACTTTGTCATTTTAATACCGCCAGATCCAACACTGGATCATGACAGTGCTCTTGCCTATAAATGAGTGTCTTGTTCTCTCACTCACTGTTGGTGATATTGGTCATTTCCAAGCATCCTTGGTGAAGGAAGGAGCTTGAGAGGAGTTCCTTGCAGCTTACTCAGAGTTGCTGCAAGTTATATTATTTAAATTCGCCCTACTGGAGGCGGTGTATCCAGGGTCACGTGTGGCAGAGAAATTTGCCCTGCTGGAGGCGGTGTATCCAGTCACACGTAATCATCACATTATCACCAACCGTGAGTGAGACCACCTGACTCTCATTTATAGGCAAGAGCCAGAGCCATAACACCTGCTAGTGATTCCCGCATAATAATAATACTAACCACCACCGGGGGCAAAACTAGAACCAAAGACACCACTGTGTAATGACCCTAATGGCCACCGGGGGGCAAAACTAACTTTAAGCAAACAGCTTAAAGGAAAAAAAAAGGTTACCAGTGCTTTTATCTGTCACAATTCAGCATTGATCGTGACAGTTTGCACACAATGTCTTCTTCAGGCAGATTCCATGCACAGAATGTTCCATCTTATTTCAATTTTTTAACCCTGAAACAGTTAAAAAAAAGTAGAGTGTTCTTTCTTCAGGTGACTGCTTCTGGCAAGCCGCCGGCTCCCTAAACCACCGGCAGAGCCACCTCCAGAACGACTGTAAAGCCACCAAAGAAGTCGCCTTAGGATAACTACTGCTGGTGTTTTCTTGAAGCAGTTTCGCCTGGGAAAACTTGGTGGCGGCGCTGGCCTCTAAATGATGCCACGCACTTAAATCCCAAAGTATAGAGAGCGAGCCGCGTCCCAGCAGAAGTGGTTAAAAGACGTGATATCAGACGGATCGTGTGCACCGTGAGCTGTATGACCATTTTACAGGGCGCCATCTAGGAGCTTTTTCAGGTGGAATCCACCTGAAAACGAAGCTGTGCGCACATACCCTTGGAGAGTTTCTGTGCCACAAACTCAGGGAAAAAACTGATTGTGAACACAGCCTTAGAAGCAATATTAGGAAATCAGACTGCAAATACCCGGCGTTCCCAGACATCTTATCTTCCAAGAGCTCGTCAGCGCGTGATTGGACCCAGCGCCGTCTCCTGCCCGGCATCGCACCTATTAGAATTATTATGAGGTGGCATAAGAGCCCTCTGCTATAAATATCGGAGGAGAGATCCTTGTCGCAGCCAGTAGATTGATGACAAATAATGTGACGTCCGTCGTTCTGCCGCACCGTCTAATGGGCTGTCGTACGGTACGCAGAGCAGAAAGCCAGGCTAATAAATAGCGCTAACTATAAGGCAAACTATGAAGCTATGAGGCTTTATCAACGGAAGATAATAATGCATTATTTCCAAGGAGAGGAAAAGAAGCAGTCGCCGGAATACAATGGAAAGAATGACGGCGGGCCAGATTAAGCCTGACTGCGACGAGGAGGATGTTTTGATTGCATCGGCTGCTTTTAGCATAAATGGAGCATAGAAACGTCCTGATTAACATGATTAGGACAACTGCGTCTCTGGCTTGATTTTATAGTTCAAGCACAAGGCTGCGCTGATGATTTTGAAATGCTATATGGCTGCGATCGTTTGCTTTCGGCTCTCGAGTTGTTTAATTCTGCTGATGTGACTCTTTATCTGGTGAAATCTCTCGGCTTTGATACGTAATGTTCTGTCTGACTCAGAAGGACTTGGATGTGCGATGAGTGCGGGACGACGGCGGAGATCAAAACCTCGCGGGCACGTATTTTATAAATCGCAGAATCATTGCAAGTAATGAGACAATCTGACGAAATTCAGATTCAGTAATTTCTCTCGAAATTCAATTTGCGTTGAGCTTATTCCATGTAAATCAAGTATTCTCATCGTACTGTGACGTCTCTCCAAACCCTGGAGAATAGGAGAGATTGGGCGAAAAAATAATACCCACCTCGCGGCTCATCTGTCCCCCCCGCCGCTGCCCCTCATCCCGTCCTCCGTGAGACCACGGATGTCGCAAAATGTCACCCTAACGACTCCAGGCGATGGGCAACATGAAGTCTGAGCACCACCGTGCCACATAAAGATGGCGGAAAAGTATGAAATGGTGGGACAGGTGAGTATTTTTTATTTCAAGGCCCTCCACTCTTTAGGAAAGCGACTGCGTTATTGAATTTGCACGGTCACCTCCAGACCCTTTCACGACATGCCCCGTACATGCATTTTGGGCACACATTTTATGCCTTTTCCGTGTGCTCGGCATCCTTCACTGAGCTTTTGTGCTCTTCTCATGGCCGCAGCGTTCTGATTAATCACAGTGTGAGTGATGTCTGATATTCTTTTAGAAACAAAAAATAGTAGTTAGTACAGAGTATCTTTACAGGTAGGGAGCGCATTAGGGGAGCGGATGTCTCAGTCTTAGTGACTCCGATTTTCTTTTGCAAAAAAAAAAAAAAGAAAAGTTAGAGCCGAGTAGCTTTATAGGTAGGGCATTAGTGTAATGAATGTCACTGTAATTTTTTTTATATAAACTTTTTTTACTTTTGATTTTTCTTTTTGATTTTTTCTTCTAAATTTTTGCTTTTTACTTTTCTTCTCTACTTTTTTCTCTATGTTTTTCTCTCTACTTTTTTCTCTCCACATTTCATAAATAGTACCCATTACACAAGCCACACACAATACACATGTAAAAGCACGTCTAAGGCTACTTTCACACTTGCGTTTTTTTGCGCTGCGTGCGCAGTGCAAACACGCATAAAAAACGCATCATGCGTTTTAATGCGTTTTCTTCATTTTTGCGCATGGCTTTTACCTAAAAACGCATGCGATTTTAAATGCTGACGGGTGCATGACCATGCACACGACAGCGCTCCCATAGACTTTAATGTGTTTTGCGTTTTTTTGAGACAGATCGGACGCACAAAAAATGCAACAGGCTGCATTTTGTGCGCCTGGGTTAGGCTAGTTTCACATTAGCGTTTTTTTGCACTGCGTTTTTGAGCAGTGCAAATGCATACAAAAAAACGCATCATGCGTTTTGTATGCGTTTGCTGCTTCTTTGCGCATGTGTTTTAACCATTTTTTAGCCATTTTTACTCTTAAAACGCATGCTTTTTTAAACGCAGACGTGCGCATATCCATGTGCACATCTGCATTCCCATAGACTGTAATGTGTTTTTTTGCGCATTCCGTGCGCAGTCCATGTAAAATGCAACAGGTAGCGTCCGGCGCGCTTGGGCGCACACTACAAAAAACGCATGCGCATGTAAAACGTGTACGAATGCGTGCAAACGCTAGACCATGCGCCCCCATGTTAAAGATAGGGGAAAAGGACGCATGCGCATGTATGCGTAAAAACGCAGCGCAAAAAAACGCTAGTGTGAAACCAGCCTTAACACTACAAAAAACGCATACGCATACAAACGCATGACAATGCGCACCCATGTTAAATATAGGAAAAAACGCATGCGCATGTTTCGCAAAAATGCAGCGCAAAAAAACGCCAGTGTGAAACCAGCCTTACACACACATCCCCAGTGTTTTGAAGGATAAAATAAAAATGACCCATACGCTTTCCTTGCCTCCAACATGGATTCAGGAAGTGAGGAAGATCCCACATTCCTCTATTTCTCTTCCTTCTCCTCATCTAGTGAGGAAGGACCCCCATGTGGGCACCCTAGGACCAAGGCAACCCCGTTAACCATCGATCTCGTATGGATGCCAACCCCTGTAAATAATCAGCCTGTTATTCCAGATTTCATGGGCAGCTCAGGAATCCAATTTGACACCACCAACCTCACTGAAAATGAAAATTCTATTTCAGGGAGTAAATAATAAATCTTATGGAGTAACAGACATATTTGAATGCCCATCAATTTTTCACCCCAAATCCCACATTATCATATGCCAGATGGACCCCTGTAAATGCAGCAGAAATTTTGGGTATTGTGCTACATATAGGCATAATAAAAAAAACAGACCTTCATCAATATTGGAGTACTGACATTGTCATGTGGTGAATAGGGACGGTGGGGGGGGGGCTAGTATATCCCTGTCCCCTGGATTACCCAGGAAGGTGGAGTTCCTGGGGTCATGTACCTTGATAATTCTCCTATCTTAAACCTTATTTGTTCCTTCCCCCACCCAGGGAGGTGTGAGGGTAAAGTGTACAGTATTACTCTAACCAGACAAAAAAGGGAAGACAGACAGGGATAAAAGAAAACTACAATCATACAAATATATTCACTAAACAACAGAGTGGAACATAGAGGAGGAATAGGTAGGAGAAACCAAATAGGAGTGGATGAGGATAAACATGCAAACTAACTCCACGGAGTAATCTCTAGAACAACTCTCCAACTGCCTACTCCAAACACTGAACTTCTCCTCCAACAGCAAAACCAGGAAGTAAGAACTATCACTGACAACTTCCATGTGCCAGTGGCGAACATAAAGACCAGAGTGGAGTGGCAAAAACTTAACAGCAGAGACCATACATGATAGAGAGCTCCAGGATACCAACAGAACTAGCTAACCCTTGCCATGCCAGAGCAAGGAAAAAAACCTGCACTATTTATTAGGATTGTGAAGCAGTTCTAATCAGTGCAGGATTTCATGTGGCCAGACACTGCTATCTTCGGGCCCCTCTCTTTCGCGGTATGCCCGTGACAGTACCCCACCTCCTAAGAGGGACCTCCGGAATCTCAGAACCAGGTTTATCTGGAAGGGACATGTGAAAAGACCGGACCAACCTGATTGCACGAATGTCAGATGCTGGTGCCCAAATTCTCTCCTCGGTACCATAACCCTTCTAATGTACCAAATATTGAAGAGACTGGCGTTCAAAGCGAGAATCCATAGTCTTCGCTGTATGGAATTTCAGATTCCCATCAACACTGAGTGGGGAAGCTGGTGGTAGAGATGGTTTAGAGGAAGCCATGTACAGTAGTTTTTCAGAAGTGTTCGATAAAAAGCCGATGAGAATGAAATATACTGTAAATCCCAAAGCAAGCACAAAATGCTTTCCAAAATCTGGAAATAAATTGAATCCCTCTGGTCAGAAACAGTGATGGAATCCCATGTAATTTGGCGATAAAAATTTGTGCCAAAGTCTTGGCATTCGGTAAAGCAGGTAGCCCAATGAAATGAGACATCTTGCATGATCTGTCCACCACTACAAATATTACTTGCTAGGGTAGATCAGTCATAAAATCTACAGATAAATGACTCTATGGTCTACAGGGAATCAACAAAGGTTGAACAGCTCCAGAGAGTCGAATATTGGTGGTCTTAGAACTCACACAAATACTACAGGCAGCTACATACTCCCGAACAGCCTGGTGCACCCACCAAAAACGAAAAATAAAGATCTGCAGTGGCTTTAGTACCAGGTTAGTAATGAGTGGCCCCTGGTCCTTAGTATGGTCCTTGGAAGGAATAAGTTATGCGCCATCCTCTGTACTGACCACACACATATTTATACATGTAAATGAGATCCCCACTGAGGCATCTTTTTTCTAAGCTAAACAAACCCAACTTTTCCATCCTCTCATCATATGAGCATCCTCCTTCCTGTGTAACATAGGAGAGGTCTCCTTCCCGTGCAATATAGGAGAGGTCTCCATCCCGTGCAATATAGGAGAGGTCTCCATCCCGTATAACAGAGGAGAGGTCTCCATCCCGTGTAATATAGGAGAGGTCTCCATCCCGTGTATTATAGGAGAGGCCTCCATTCTGTGTAATATAGGAGAGACCTCCATCCCGTGTAATATAGGACAGGCCTCCATCCTGTGTAATATAGGAGAGGTCTCCATCCCATTTAATATAAGAGAGGTCTCCATCCCGTGAAATATAGCAGAGGTCTCCATCCCGTGAAATATAGGAGAGGCCTTCATCCCATTTAATATAGGAGGCCTCTATCCTGTGTAATATAGGTGAGGTCTCCATCCCGTATAACAGAGGAGAGGTCTCCATACCGTGGAATATAGGAGAGGTCTCCATCCCGTGAAATATAGGTGAGGTCTCCATCCCGTGAAATATAGGAGAGGTCTCCATCTCGTGAAATATAGGAGAGGCCTCCATCCCGTGTAATATAGGAGAGGCCTCCATCCCGTGTAATACAGGAGAGGTCTCCATTCGGTGTAATAGAGGAGAGGTCTTCATCCCATGAAATATAGGAGAGGTCTCTATCTCATGTAATATAGGAGAGGTCTCCATCCCGTGAAATATAGGAGAGGTCTCCATCTCATGTAATATAGGAGAGGTCTCCATCCCATTTAATATAGGAGAGGCCTCCATCCCGTGAAATATAGGAGAGGCCTCCATCCCATTTAATATAGGAGAGGTCTTCATCGCGTGAAATATAGGAGAGGCCTCCATCCCATTTAATATAGGAGAGGCCTCCATCCCGTGAAATATAGGAGAGGCCTCCATCCCATTTAATATAGGAGAGGCCTCCATCCTGTGAAATATAGGAGAGGCCTCCATCCCATTTAATATAGGAGAGGTCTCTATCTCATGTAATATAGGAGAGGTCTCCATCCCGTGAAATATAGGAGAGGTCTCCATCTCATGTTATATAGGAGAGGTCTCCATCCCATTTAATATAGGAGAGGCCTCCATCCCGTGAAATATAGGAGAGGTCTCCATCCCATTTAATATAGGAGAGGTCTTCATCGCGTGAAATATAGGAGAGGCCTCCATCCCATTTAATATAGGAGAGGCCTCCATCCCGTGAAATATAGGAGAGGCCTCCATCCCATTTAATATAGGAGAGGTCTTCATCGCGTGAAATATAGGAGAGGCCTCCATCCGATTTAATATAGGAGAGGCCTCCATCCCGTGAAATATAGGAGAGGCCTCCATCCCATTTAATATAGGAGAGGCCTCCATCCCGTGAAATATAGGAGAGGCCTCCATCCCATTTAATATAGGAGAGGCCTCCATCGCGTGAAATATAGGAGAGGTCTCCATCCCATTTAATATAGGAGAGGCCTCCATCCCGTGTAATATAGGAGAGGTCTCCATCCCATGTAATATAGGAAAGGCCTTAATCCTGTGTAATTTAGGAGAGGTCTCCATCCCGTGAAAAATAGGAGAGGTCTCCATCCCGTGTAATATAGGAGAGGTCTCCATCTCGTGAAATATAGGAGAGAGCTCCATCCTGTGTAATACAGGAGAGGTCTCCATCCCGTATAATAGAGGAGAGGTCTCCATCCCGTGCAATATAGGAGAGGCCTTCATCCCATTTAATATAGGAGGCCTCTATCCTGTGTAATATAGGTGAGGTCTCCATCCCGTGAAATATAGGAGAGGCCTTCATCCCATTTAATATAGGAGGCCTCTATCCTGTGTAATATAGGTGAGGTCTCCATCCCGTATAACAGAGGAGAGGTCTCCATACCGTGGAATATAGGAGAGGTCTCCATCCCGTGAAATATAGGTGAGGTCTCCATCCCGTGAAATATAGGAGAGGTCTCCATCTCGTGAAATATAGGAGAGGCCTCCATCCCGTGTAATATAGGAGAGGCCTCCATCTTGTGTAATACAGGAGAGGTCTCCATTCGGTGTAATAGAGGAGAGGTCTTCATCCCATGAAATATAGGAGAAGTCTCTATCTCATGTAATATAGGAGAGGTCTCCATCCCGTGAAATATAGGAGAGGTCTCCATCTCATGTAATATAGGAGAGGTCTCCATCCCATTTAATATAGGAGAGGCCTCCATCCCGTGAAATATAGGAGAGGCCTCCATCCCATTTAATATAGGAGAGGCCTCCATCGCGTGAAATATAGGAGAGGTCTCCATCTCATTTAATATAGGAGAGGCCTCCATCCCGTGTAATATAGGAGAGGTCTCCATCCCATTTAATATAGGAGAGGCCTCCATCCAGTGAAATATAGGAGAGGTCTCCATCCCATGTAATATAGGAAAGGCCTTAATCCTGTGTAATTTAGGAGAGGTCTCCATCCCGTGTAATATAGGAGAGGTCTCCATCTCGTGAAATATAGGAGAGAGCTCCATCCTGTGTAATACAGGAGAGGTCTCCATCCCGTATAATAGAGGAGAGGTCTCCATCCCGTGCAATATAGGAGAGGTCTCCATCCCGTGAAATATAGGAGAGGTCTCCATCCCGTGAAATATAGGAGAGGTCTCCATCCTGTGAAATATAGGAGAGGTCTCCATGCCGTGTAATATAGGAGAGGCCTCCATTCCGTGTAATATAGGAGAGGCCTCCATCCCGTGCAATATAGGAGAGGCCTCCATCCTGTGTAATATAGAAGAGGTCTCCATCCCGTGAAATATAGGAGAGGTCTCCATCCCGTGTAATATAGGAGAGGCCTCCATCCCGTGCAATATAGGAGAGGCCTCCATCCTGTGTAATATAGAAGAGGTCTCCATCCCGTGAAATATAGGAGAGGTCACCATCGCGTGTAATATAGGAGAGGCCTCCATCCCATTTAATATAGGAGAGGCCTCCATCCCATTTAATATAGGAGAGGCCTCCATGCTGTGTAATATAGGTGAGGTCTCCTTCCCGTGTAATATAGGAGAAGTCTTCATCCTGTGTAATATAGATGAGGTCTCCATCCCGTGTAATATAGAAGAGGTCTCCATCCCGTGAAATATAGGAGAGGTCACCATCGCGTGTAATATAGGAGAAGTCTTCATCCTGTGTAATATAGATGAGGTCTCCATCCCATGAAATATAGGAGAGGTCTTCATCCCGTGAAATATAGGAGAGGTCTCCATCTCATGTAATATAGGAGAGGTCTCCATCCCATGTAATATAGGTGAGGTCTCCATCCCGTGAAATATAGGAGAGGTCTCCATCTCATGTAATATAGGAGAGGGCTCCATCCTGTGTAATATAGGTGAGGTCTCCATCCCGTGTAATATAGGAGAGGTCTCCATCCCATTTAATATAGGAGAGGCCTCCATCCCGTGAAATATAAGAGAGGTCTCCATCCCATGTAATATAGGAAAGGCCTTAATCCTGTGTAATTTAGGAGAGGTCTCCATCCTGTGTAATATAGGTGAGGTCTCCATCCCGTGCAATATAGGAGAGGCCTCCATCCTGTGTAATACAGGAGAGGTCTCCATCCCGTATAATAGAGGAGAGGTCTCCTTCCCATGCAATATAGGAGAGGTCGCCATCCTGTGAAATATAGGAGAGGTCTCCATCCCGTGAAATATAGGAGTGGTCTCCATCCTGTGAAATATAGGAGAGGTCTCCATCCCGTGTAATATAGGAGAGGCCTCCATCCCATGTAATATACGAGAGGCCTCCATCCTGTGTAATATAGAAGAGGTCTCCATCCCGTGAAATATAGGAGAGGTCTCCATCCCGTGTAATATAGGAGAGGTCTCCTTGCTGTGTAATATAGGTGAGGTCTCCATCCCATGAAATAAAGGAGAGGTCTCCATCCCATGTAATATAGGAAAGGCCTTCATCCTGTGTAATATAGGAGAGGCCTCCATCCCATGTAATATAGGAAAGGCCTTCATCCTGTGTAATTTAGGAGAGGCCTCCATCCTGTGTAATATAGTAGAGGCCTCCATCCTGTGTAATATAGTAGAGGTCTCCATCCTGTGTAATATAGGAGAGGCCTCCATCCTGTGTAATAGAGGTGAGACCTCCATCCTGTGTAATATAGGAGAGGCCTCCATCCTGTGTAATATAAGAGAGGCCTCCATCCTGTGTAATAGAGGAGAGGCCTCCATCCCGTGTAATAGAGGAGAGGCCTCCATCCCGTGTAATGTAGGAGAGGGCTCCATCCCATGTAATATAGGAGAGGCCTTCCATCCCATGTAATATAGGAGAGGCCTCCATCCTGTGTAATTTAGGAGAGGTCTCCATCCTGTGTAATATAGTAGAGGCCTCCATCCTGTGTAATATAGGAGAGGTCTCCATCCCATGTAATATAGGAAAGGCCTTCATCCTGTGTAATATAGGAGAGGCCTCCATCCCATGTAATATAGGAAAGGCCTCCATCCTGTGTAATTTAGTAGAGGTCTCCATCCTGTGTAATATAGGAGAGGCCTCCATCCTGTGTAATAGAGGTGAGACCTCCATCCTGTGTAATATAGGAGAGGCCTCCATCCTGTGTAATATAAGAGAGGCCTCCATCCTGTGTAATATAGGAGAGGTCTCCATCCCATGTAATATAGGAAAGGCCTTCATCCTGTGTAATATAGGAGAGGCCTCCATCCCATGTAATATAGGAAAGGCCTCCATCCTGTGTAATTTAGTAGAGGTCTCCATCCTGTGTAATATAGGAGAGGCCTCCATCCTGTGTAATAGAGGTGAGACCTCCATCCTGTGTAATATAGGAGAGGCCTCCATCCTGTGTAATATAAGAGAGGCCTCCATCCTGTGTAAAAGAGGAGAGGCCTCCATCCCGTGTAATAGAGGAGAGGCCTCCATCCCGTGTAATGTAGGAGAGGGCTCCATCCCATGTAATATAGGAGAGGCCTTCCATCCCGTGTAATATAGGAGAGGCCTCCATCCTGTGTAATTTAGGAGAGGTCTCCATCCTGTGTAATATAGTAGAGGCCTCCATCCTGTGTAATATAGGAGAGGTCTCCATCCCATGTAATATAGGAAAGGCCTTCATCCTGTGTAATATAGGAGAGGCCTCCATCCCATGTAATATAGGAAAGGTCTTCATCCTGTGTAATTTAGGAGAGGCCTCCATCCTGTGTAATATAGTAGAGGCCTCCATCCTGTGTAATTTAGTAGAGGTCTCAATCCTGTGTAATATAGGAGAGGCCTCCATCCTGTGTAATATAGGAGAGGCCTCCATCCTGTGTAATAGAGGTGAGACCTCCATCCTGTGTAATATAGGAGAGGTCTCCATCCTGTGTAATATAGGAGAGGCCTCCATCCCGTGTAATAGAGGAGAGGCCTCCATCCTGTGTAATAGAGGAGAGGCCTCCATCCCGTGTAATAGAGGAGAGGCCTCCATCCCGTGTAATAGAGGAGAGGCCTCCATCCTGTGTAATAGAGGAAAGACCTCCATCTCCAGCAATTAAATTAATGGTGCAATCATAAGGATGATGAGTAAGTTCTTGAGACTCCTGTTCAGAGAACACATCCTCAAAATCAGACAGGTATTCCAGCAGAGACGGGGTATCATCTCTGGCTAAATGCCCAGTCAGTGTCATGAAGATGAAAACAGGCTAGGGGATGAAGGGGTTAAAGCGAATGTGGCATAATAAAATTGTTTAATGAAGCACTCCTCCTCCTCTTCCTCCTCCCACCAAAGTTTTTATCCTCTTTTTATATTGGAGTCATCATACTATACAGCACTGTGCACTTACAATTGCTGATTTTTCCTTTCTAACCAGTTAATTCTTCTCTTTCCCATAAGATCTATGACATCACGGGATTAATAACTGATGAGCTGAATCCTGTCATGTAGTGGCTAGGGCCGGTGGGCTCCTGCCTGATCCCTTGAACTAGGGGGAGCTTGAGCCTATCCCTGTCCCCCAGATTACCCTCAGAAGGTGGAGCTGTCGGGTCATGTACATTGCTATTCTCATATTTTAAACCTTTTCTGTTCCCTCCCTCACACAGGGAGGTGTGAGGCTGAAGTGTATAGGATTACACTAACCAGACAGACAAGGTTAGACAGACTGTGATAAAAGAAAACTACAATCATACAAATATACTCTCCAAATAACAGAATGGAACACAGTGGAGGGATGGGGAGGAGAAACCAAACAGGAGAGGATGAAGATAAGCATGCAAACCAACTACAAGGAGAAATCTCCTGAACAACTCTCCAACCGCCTACTCCAAACACTGAACTTCTCCAACACCTAACAAGGAAGTATGTCATGAACTCATTTTCTGCTCCACCAGTAGAGAGTTCCTCTTCCGTTCTCCCTCTGGTGGTGACAGGAGGTAGTGCGGTTGGTTTAAGTGGTAGTGATCTGCCACCTGATGAGGAAGATAACGATTGGATCTCTGGAGTATCAGACTGGATATAAGACAGCCGACGCCCTATCCGGGTGCTGGTGATTCAGTCTGCTTCTCAGGTCCTGGACTTCAGCTCTCTTCCAGTCTTCTCAAGTTAAGTTTGTTTTTTGCTAATGTTCACACTTGCGCTTGTTGGTCAACTCAGTTTGTTGTGTAATCAGCCTGCCCCTGCTGGGGCTATGCTGAAATTCCACTCCTATTAATCAGTATTTTCCAATCTGCTTTTTGTCCCTTATTAGATTGGCCTCTTTTTTGCTCTGTCTCAGATTATTTCAGAGTGCTGATATAGGTTTAGAAGTCTAGTGACTTCAGGGTTAATTTTGCTATCAGAAGTGTTGGACAGTATTTTTGTAGGTTGTTTTTTGGCAGATTGCAGACAGTGTCTTTCCTTTTCTGTCCTTTTTAGTTAGCCGGGCCCCATCGTTTGCTCAGCCTATTTTCCTGCCTTTGTTTGTATTTTCATCTGGTTTCACCGTCAATACATGTGGGGGGCTGTCTTTCCTTTGGGGTCTGCTCTGGGGCAGTTAGTTTTCCTCTTTTCCTGCTTTAGGCTTATGTAGTTCTCCGGTTGTGATGAGGCGTCTAGAAACATCGCAGGAACGCTCCATGACTGCTGCTAGTTGTGCGGTTAAGATCAGGGATCTGCAATCTGCATAGTTACCAACTTCTCTGGTTTTCTGAGACTTAGCTTGTTGTCTTGTTTTTCCTCCTCGGTTTCCCATTCATAACAGAATCACCAGCCATACAGCAGATTCTAGGGTACTCATAAGCAGGAAAGAATTGTTAGAGAAGGAAAAAAGAAGAAAAAAAAGAAAAAGAAAAGTGTCAGAATTTTTTTTTTTTAAATGTATTTTTTCCTCTTTTTTTCTGGGGCCATAGGAGGATTTTTTTTTTCCTAATGGAGATTAAGCAACTGTCTGATCGTGTGGAGCAGCTTGCTGCTGAAGTACAGGGAATTTCCACCTACCTTATTCAGTCACATGCTGCTGAACCCAAGATTCCTACTCCTGATGTGTTTTCTGGGGATCGGTCTAAATTTCTGAATTTTAAGAATAATTGTAAATTATTTCTTGCTTTGAAGCCTAACTCATCGGGGAGCTCTGTGCAGCAGGTTAAAAGTGTCATCTCCTTGCTGCGCGGCGATCCCCAAGATTGGGCTTTTTCTCTGACACCTGAAAATCCTATTCTGACTAATGTGGATGCATTTTTTCAGGCCTTGGGGTTGTTGTATGATGAACCTAATGCCGTTGATCAAGCTGAGAGAACCCTGTTGGCATTAAACCAGGGTCAGGATCCTGCAGAGTTGTACTGTCAAAAATTCCAAAAGTGGGCGGTCCTTACTACATGGAATGATAGTGCATTGGCAGCTCTCTTTTGGAATGGTTTGTCAGAGACCGTAAAAGATGTTATGGTGGGATTTCCTGTTCCCTCTGGTCTGGATGGCTCTATGTCATTAGCCATTCAAGTTGATCGGCGTTTACGTGAACACAAAACTACACGGGAGGCGCTGCCACCTTTTGAACAAATGTCTGAACCTATGCAATGTGATGGGGTTTTGTCTAGGGCGCAACGTCGGGAGTTTAGAAGGCGTAATAAGCTGTGTTTTTTCTGTGGAGATGTCTCTCATACTATTTCTGTCTGCCAAAAACGAGAGAAATGTTTTGCACACACATTTGCTGTGGGCAGTATACAACCTAAGTTCCTTTTGGCAATTACTCTGATCTGCTCCTTATCCACGTTTTCCACGAAGGCTTTTGTGGATTCAGGAGCAGCTCTGAATCTGATGGATTTGGACTTTGCTAAACGTTGTGGTTTTTCCATGACGCCTCTGCGGACGCCTATTCCTTTGAGGGGTATTGATGCCACTCCTTTGGCGGAGAATAAACCTCAGTTTTGGACCCAGGTGATAATGCGAGTTGCCCAGACCACCAAGAAAATTGTAAATTTTTGGTGCTGCATAATTTGCATATTATTGTTCTGGGGTTCCCCTGGGTGCAAACCCAAAACCCAGTTTTGGATTGGAAATCTGTGTCTGTGGTGAGTTGGGGTTGTCAGTGTGTTCTTAGGGACGCTCCTGTTTTCTCCACCTCTCCTCAGTCTCATGATATTCCTGATTATCTGGCAGATTTCTCTGATGTTTTTAGTGAGAGTAAGTCTGCGTCTTTGCCTCCTCATAGGAGTTATGACTGTGCAATTGAGTTGATGCCCGGGTGTAAATTTCTCAAGGGTCGGCTTTTCAACTTATCTATACCCGAACATCATGCTATGTGATCCTATATTAAGGAGTCGTTGGAGAAGGGTCATATTAGACCATCCTCGTCACCGTTAGGCGCTGTTTTTTTTTGTGGCCAAGAAAGATGGTTCATTAAGACCGTGTATTGATTATCGTTCCCTTAACAAGATGACAGTTAAATATCAGTACCCGTTACCTCTGATGTCTGATTTATTCTCCAGAGTTAAGAGTGCCTGCTGGTTTACTAAGCTTGACCTCAGGGGGCGTATAATCTTATTCGCATCTAGCACGGGGATGAATGGAAGACGGCGTTTAATACTCCGGAGGGACATTTTGAGTACCTGGTGATGCCTTTTGGGCTCTCTAATGCCCCTTCTGTTTTCCAATCCTTTATGAATGATATTTTCCGAAACTTTGTGGATAAGTTTTTGATCATCTATCTGGATGATATTTTGATCTTTTCTAGTGATTGGGATTCCCATGTGGAACACGTCCGGACTGTGTTCCGGATTTTGAGGGAGAATTCCCTGTTTGTTAAGGGATCGAAGTGCCTCTTTGGTGTACAGAGGATTTCACTTTTGGGATTTATCTTGTCTCCATCGACTATTGAAATGGACCCGGCCAAGGTACAGGCCATTTATGATTGGGTTCAGCCTACTTCTTTGAAGGCTCTCCAGAAGTTTTTGGGTTTTTCTAATTTCTATCGTAAATTTATAGGTAATTTTTCTAGTATTGTCAAACCACTGACTGATCTGACCAAGAAGGGAGCTGATGTGCTGAATTGGTCTCCTGAGGCTGTCTCAGCATTTCAGGAGCTTAAGCGGAGATTTACTTCAGCTCCAGTTTTACGGCAACCTGATGTCTCACTTCCATTTCAAGTGGAGGTGGACGCTTCTGAGATTGGTGCAGGAGCTGTGTTGTCCCAAAAGGACCCTGTGACTTCTAAGATGAATCCCTGTGCCTTCTTTTCTCGAAAGTTTTCCCCATCTAAACGCAACTATGACGTGGGGAATCGGAAATTGTTGGCCATGAAATGGGCATTTGAGGAATGGAGACATTGGTTGGAGGGAGCTAGACATCAATTTGTGGTCCTCAGAATCTGATTTATCTGGAGTCGGCTAAATGCTTGAATCCTAGACAGTCTAGATGGGCCTTGTTTTTCACGCGTTTTAATTTTGTGGTCTCTTTTCTTCCGGGCACTAAGAATATTAAGGCAGACGCCCTTTCTAGGAGTTTCTTTGCTGATTCTCTTAATGTGACCGAGCCTACTACTATCCTAGGTGAGGGGGTAGTTCTTTCTGCCATTTCGCCCGATTTGAGACGCGCCCTTGAGGAATTTCAGGAGGATAAACCTGAGCGTTGCCCTATGGGAAGATTGTATGTTCCTGACCAGTGGAGAAAGAGAGTGATGTCGGAAGTCCTTTGCTCCGCATTGGCTGGTCATCCGGGTATTTTTGGTACCAGAGATTTGGTGAGTCGGTCGTTTTGGTGGCCTGCCTTATCTCGTGATGTCAGGAATTTTGTACAGTCCTGTGGGATTTGTTCTCGGTCTAAACCCTGTTCTCGTTCTAGTGGGTTGCTGATGCCCCTGCCGGTGCCCAAGAGGCCATGGACCCATATCTCAATGAATTTTATTTCTGATCTTCCTGTCTCTCAGAGAATGACTGTTATCTGGGTGATTTGTGATAGATTTTCGAAGATGGTCCATCTTGTACCACTCCCAAAGTTGCCATCTTCCGCTGAGTTGGTGCCCTTGTTTTTACAAGAGGTGGTTCGGTTACATGGGATTCCTGAGAACATTGTGTCCGACAGAGGAGTCCAGTTTGTTTCCAGATTCTGGAAAGCCTTTTGTTCCAATCTGGGAATTCAGTTATCATTCTCCTCTGCGTTTCATCCCCAGACCAATGGGCAGACTGAGAGAACAAACCAGACCCTGGAGTCTTATTTAAGATGTTTTATATCTGCTGATCAAGATGATTGGGTCTCATTTTTGCCCTTGGCCGAATTTGCGCTGAACAGTAGAGCTAGTTCTGCCACTCTGATGTCACCCTTTTTCTGTAATTTCGGGTTTCATTCTCGATTCTCTTCAGGGCAAGTGTAATCTTTGTCCTGCCCAGGTGTGGACACTGTGGTTGTGAGAATGCAGCAGATATGGGACCAAGTGGTGGATAAGTTGTCACTCTCTCAGGAAAAGGCCCAGCGTTTTTCTAACCGGCGTAGGACCATTGGTCCCCGGTTTAAAGTGGGTGATATGGTTTGTCTGTCGTCTAAGAATATTCCTATGAAGGTTGCATCTCCAAAATTTAAGCCAAGATTTATTGGACCTTATAAGATTTTGGAGATTCTTAATCCTGTTTCTTTTCGATTGGCTCTTCCAGTTACGTTCAAAATCCATAACATATTTCACAAGTCACTGTTGAAGAGGTTTGTTGAGCCAGTAGTTCCTGTGGCGGCACCTCCTGATCCTGTATTGGTTAAAGGCAATGTGGAATATGAGGTAGAGAAAATATTGGATTCTCGTTTGGTTAGACGGAGACTCCAGTATTTGGTCAAATGGAAGGGTTATGGCCAGGAGGATAATTCTTGGGTCTCTGCCTCTGATATTCATGCCAATAAATTAGTTTGTGCTTTTCACTGGGCCCATCCTGATCGGCCTGGTGGCATGGATGAGGGTTCGGTGACCCCTCCTCAAGGGGGGGGTACTGTCATGAACTCATTTTCTGCTCCACCAGTTGAGAGTTCCCCTTCCGTTCTCCCTCTGGTGGTGACAGGAGGTAGCGCGGTTGATTTAAGTGGTAGTGATCTGCCACCTGATGAGGAAGATAACGATTGGATCTCTGGAGTATCAGACTGGATATAAGACAGCCGACGCCCTATCCGGGTGCTGGTGATTCAGTCTGCTTCTCAGGTCCTGGACTTCAGCTCTCTTCCAGTCTTCTCAAGTTAAGTTTGTTTTTTGCTAATGTTCACACTTGCGCTTGTTGGTCAACTCAGTTTGTTGTGTAATCAGCCTGCCCCTGCTGGGGCTATGCTGAAATTCCACTCCTATTAATCAGTATTTGCCAATCTGCTTTTTGTCCCTTATTAGATTGGCCTCTTTTTTGCTCTGTCTCAGATTATTTCAGAGTGCTGATATAGGTTTAGAAGTCTAGTGACTTCAGGGTTAATTTTGCTATCAGAAGTGTTGGACAATATTTTTGTAGGTTGTTTTTTGGCAGATTGCAGACAGTGTCTTTCCTTTTCTGTCCTTTTTAGTTAGCCGGGCCCCATCGTTTGCTCAGCCTATTTTCTTGCCTTTGTTTGTATTTTCATCTGGTTTCACCGTCAATACATGTGGGGGGCTGTCTTTCCTTTGGGGTCTGCTCTGGGGCAGTTAGTTTTCCTCTTTTCCTTCTTTAGGCTTATGTAGTTCTCCGGTTGTGACGAGGCGTCTAGGACCAACGTAGGAACTCTCCACGACTGCTGCTAGTTGTCCGGTTAAGATAAGGGATCTGCAATCTGCATAGTTACCAACTTCTCTGGTTTTCTGAGACTTAGCTTGTTGTCTTGTTTTTCCTCCTCAGTTACCCATTCATAACAGAAGTAGAACTATTAGTGGTAATTCCCAATTGCCTGTGGTGAGCATATATATCAGAGGGGAGTGACCAACACTGAACAGCTGAGATAATTCAGGATGGAGAGCTCCAGGAGATCAACTGAACTGAACTGATTAACCCTTGCAATGATAGAGCAAGGAATAACCGCACTGTTCAATAGCATGGTGAAGCCATTCTAATCAGTGCAGGATTTCGTGTGACCAGACGCTGCAATCTTCTGGCTCCTCTCTGTCGCGGTATCCCCATGACATATGTACTCTACAGCACACCGTTATGCCGTATGGCCATGACAAGCACACGATTTGAAGTGATCCAAAAATGTTTGCATTATAGGGATAATGTGCAGTGTCCTCCCCAAGACGATCCCAACCAACTTTGATCTTCTATACAAAACTCGGCCAGCAGATGACCACTGCAGCAGAAAATTTCCTGAGGTGTACAACCCACAAAGGGGACATCGCTATAGATGAATCTCTGGTTCATTTCAAAGGGAGGCTAAAATCCTACAATACTTGCCAAGTAATAGGGCCACGTACGGAATTAAATTGTACAAGCTGTGCGAGAGAACCTCAGGGTACACCGAAAGATTAAGGGTCTATGAAGGGAAGAACACCCAGATTGAGCTACCGAATGCTCCCCTGTCCTAGGGATGAGAGGGAAAATTGTGTGGTAATTGCTGCACCCACTGCTGGATAAGGGTCATCACCTTTACATTGATAACTTTTACACCATTATCCCGCTCTTCAAGACCCTCTCTGTAAGACGTACAGTTGCATGCGGCACCATGTGAAGAAATCAGAGATGCCTCCCTGAGCCGCTCATTGGGCAACTGCTGAGAAAAGGTAAAAGCAGAGCCCAATGCAGCAACAACATGGTGGTGGTCAAGTATAGGAACAAAAGGGATGTCCATGTCCTGACCACCATACACCGTGACAACAGCTCCCTTGTCACTGTCCAAGGTACCACAACACAAGTCCCAAAGCCAGATTGTGTCTTGGATTACAATCGGAACATGGGGGGGTGTAGATCTCTCAGATCAGGACCTCAAACCATACAGAGCCGTGCGAAAAGCTGAAGTTCTGGGACAAAACATTGTGCAGATTGTACAGATGGCACTGCACGATGCTTTTATGCTGTTCAGATCTGCAGGCAATACGGGGACCTTCCATCAGTTTCAGGAGGTAGTCATCAAGACCCTAATGTTTGGCACTCAGGGAGGTGAGGGCCCCAGTACTTCTGAAACGGATAGTACCCGTATTGTCCCAGGTCAACATTTCCCCGGACAGGTTCCCCAAACAGCGGAGAAAGGACGATCACAAATACGGTGCAGAGTAAGAACCAAGAGGGGAACCCGAAAGGACACAACTTACCATTGTGAATCCTGCCCTGGGAAACCTGGTCATTGCTGGTGCTGGAATAATTTAAAAGCGTACCACACGTCCCCAAATTCATAAAATTAGTTTATACCCTGTTGACACAACACACTTTTATAATCTGATGTACTCCGCACATCTCACACATAACAACACATTGTAAATTCATACACCAGGAAAACCAAAAGCATTATAATCATTACTATAACTATGGCTTGAGATACATTTCTTAAGGGGTCTAATTTCCAAAATGGGGTCACTTGTGGGAGGCTGCCACCGTTTAGGCAGATCAGCGGCTCTGCAAATACAACATAGTGTCGCTCTCGATTCCAATAAATTTTGCATTCAAAAAGAATAAACAGCGCTCCTTCCTTTCCGAGCCCTGCCGTGCGCCCAAACAGTGGTTTTCCCCCACATAGGGGTATCAGCGTACTCAGGAGAAATTGCACAACACATCTTGCTGTCCATTTTCTCCTATTACACTTGTAATAAATAAAAAAATTGGGGCTCAAGTAACATTTTTTTTAAAGTAAAATGCTCATTTTTTCTTTCCACATTGCTTTAATGTCTGTGAAGGATCTGAAGGGTTAAAAAAACTTCTTGAATGTGGTTTTGACTTTGAGAGGTGCAGTTTTTTCCAATAGGCGCCTCAAAGTCACTTCAAATGTGAGGTGGTCCCCTGAAAAAATGATTTTGTAAATTTTGTTAGAAAAATTAGAAATTGCTGATCAACTTTTAACCCTTATAACTTCCTAACAAAAAAAAAATCTATGTTTAAAAATGATGCAGACGTCAAGTAGACATGTGGGAAATGTTATTTATTTACTGTTTTGTGTCGTTTAAGGCCATAAGAATTACAAGTTTGAAAATTGAGAAATTTTCAAAGTTTTAGCCAGATTTTCGATATTTTCACAAATAAACGCAAGTCATATCGAACAAATCTTACCGCTATCGTGAAGCACAAAATGTCCTGAAGAAACAGTCTCAGAATCAGTGGGATTCTTTGAAGCGTTCCAGAGCTATAACTTCATAAAGTGACAGTGGTCAGAATGGAAAAAATTGGCCCGAAAGGTGAAAACAGGCTAGGGGGTGAATGGGTTAAAGGAAATGGGTCATCAGAAAATGTCATTATTTAAAGAAGCACTGCTCTTTCTCTGCCTCTTCCTCCTCCTCTTCTTCTTCCAACTCCTCCCATCAACGTTTCATCCGCTTAATATATTGCAGTCATCATATTATACAGCACTGTGCACTTACAATTGCTCATTTTTCCCTTCTACCCAGATAATTCTTTTCTTTTCCATTAGATCTATGACATCACGTGATTAATAACTGACCAGCTGACCACTTCTAAGCTATATGCAGAAACAGAAAGTCACTTTTCCCTGTATGAGTCATGAGTCACTGCAAAAGTCAATGGCAGGAGGGAGGGGAGCAGCTGTGTCAAGAGATGAAGAGGGGAATGATAAATGCACGGATGAGACTTCCTGTTTCTACATAGAGAAAAGAGAAGAATTAACTGGGTAGAAAGGCAAAAATAGTCATAATAGCGATCTGTGCCAGATGGAGAAGAAGAGAATAAATGAATTACTTCAACCAGACACAGGGTTTACTTGTACTGTCCACACTATATACTATCTACAGAGCTCCTGTGTATACTATCTACAGAGCTCCTGTGTAACTCTGATCTGACACTGGATAGTCACTATATGGGGGTAATATTAATACAGTCGTCATTGGTAATATGTGATCATGGTGTGACGGTATTTAGTAATTTGATATCAGCATGTTGGTCTTGGTGTAATGTATTTTGCTCTGTAACAGGTTGGTGGTTATATCAGAACACTATGTGGCGGTACTATATGGTCATGGTTTGGGGGTATACCCTTATTATTGGTATATTGGTCTTAGTATAGCGGACTTTGCTCAGTAATAATACAGTGATAATATTTGTTATTTTGTAACTGTATGACTATTATAGACTCTCGCAACACCATAGGGTCCAATGTATGTGAGCAACTTACGGGGGAGGGTCAGGACCATATTTTGTCCCGCTGCCTATAGGACTCTCGTTAGGCCGCGGCTCACTACAGGCAGCACTGTGATGGATATTGTCAGATATTGACTGTACTGACGAGCAATGTGGCCATTTACTACTTCTTACAATTTGTAGAAATTAACACTTTTATGAACAGTTCGTTGCCTAGGTGACCAGCCACTGCTGCTGCCAAGCTTGTAAGCACTGCTCTGAAGCCACACTCAAAAACATTGCTGACAAGGTGGTCGGTCTCCAAGGCAACGAACTGTACACAAGAGAGGAGTGTTAATATCTTGAGAACAACTGAGAATTTTAATAAGGAGTGAAATGCAAAAGTGCTTGTATTAATCTGTACTGTCCAGCAATACCCATCTATGAAGACGGCAATAGCCCTATAATCGTAGCAGGAGGCTGAAAATACTGGGGAGAGTCATCAGTACCTTGCGCCCTAGGATTGCTGCATTGCACAATAGGGAGCAGATCCTGGTGAAGAAACTGTTAGTCGTCCTGTAACATCGCCAGGTCAGAGCTGTTACTGTTTAACCCAGTGTTCTAGATAGTAAAGTGCTGTAAATCTTCTTTTTTATTCATTTTCATTGGATGACCCTATACATGGGTGTCTTTAACTCTTCCTGCCTGTCGTGGATCCTCTGTAAGGAACATGGGCTGGATGGTCACTGGTGGAGCCTTCAGCCATCATCTTGTGCCACAGAACAGAATTAAAATGAATGATACATTGCTCTCATGTATCTGCCCAGTCTCTGCACCCTGCCTGGTGCGTCCCGCAGCTCAGCTCCCAGGCGAAGCTCATGGGGCCACCAGCGACATGTGATGGGGTCGTCACAGCGATTGTTACGTGACATGGAATAGATGTTATTGGCCGGTGTTTCCTAGAAGAGGATCATAGGGGTGACGTGAGTGGTAAAATCCCCTGAGAGGTGTCGGTGATCTATCAGGTGGAGCATGCACCCTTACCGAGAGGTATCAGGTCATTGGTGATCTGGGCACCGCTGCGTGTGGGTATCATGTGGGCAGCAGATGTGCAGGCTGTGCGGCATCTTCTCTAAGCTCACGTCATTGCTCAGAAGATACTTTCTTAGAAGAACTGTTGCTAACCTTAGAAAACTGTAAATGAACAAAGTCCAGGAGATGGAGGACCTACAAGCAGAACATCACAAAATAATGCCAGACCAGTCACCCATGTCCATCTCTAATGCTGGAGCTGGAGATGGGGCTGTGTACAGGGGCTCAAAAGATTGATGTACTGAAGGATGGGGCTGTGTACAGGGGCTCAAAAGAGTGATGTACTGCAGGATGGGGCTGTGTACAGGGGCTCAAAAGAGTGATGTACTGCAGGATGGGGCTGTGTACAGGGGCTCAAAAGAGTGATGTATTGCAGGATGGGGCTATGTACAGGGGCTCAAAAGAGTGATGTACTGCAGGATGGGGCTGTGTACAGGGGCTCAAAAGAGTGATGTACTGCCGGATGTGGCTGTGTACAGGGGCTCAAAAGAGTGATATACTGCAGGATGGGGTTGTGTACAGAGGTTCAGGGGAGTGATGTATTGCAGGATGGGACTGTATATAGAAATAATTTGCCACTAACAGCGCACAGTGTAAGGTATCCTGCAGCCACCAACAGCGCACGGTTTAGGATATCCTGCAGCAAAACATTCTGGTGCACCAAAAAAAATCACTCCAAAAAAGAGGAGAAGGGGGACTAGGGAATATTTGCACAAAAATGTAGTGACTTCTTAAAGGAATATCACAATTGATGAAAAGGTCAAACATCTGGAAAAAAAAACACAATCGCAAACAAAAAAAAACCAAATCGGCAAACACATTTAAAATTGATAAAAAAAGCAAAAATTAAAAGATTGTGTTGTAAAGCAAAACAGGCATAAAACACCTAAATCTAAGCAAAAAGGGTTCAGATGCAATAGCGAATCAGGGTCTTCATCTTGTGAACTGCCTGCAGCATTTAAAGGTACAGCGCCAATAAAGCACCGAGCGAGTCGGTGGCCTTAAACATCAGCTAGGGAACCGGCCCGAGTGTCACATATCCCTCTGCTCTCCCGGCCCAACCTGCCATTGTAATGAATCTTCTGCTCGCTAGTCATGGCGTAATGTGCTCGTTTCTCTGCGACTGACACTGACAAGCCGAGTCCGTAGGGCTGGAAGTTCATTTATTTTTACGTTGTGCTGTTTATTAGGTCCAGATGTGCGGTCAGATTCATGTACTGAAACTCATATAAAACGGATCCCACAAAAGCCTGCAGGATGTATGGACGAGTGCCGGAGCAGGCTGCACCGCCGCGGAGGTGGCGCTAGAATCGCCGGAGATGCACAATATTCCAATTTTGTTCAGGCTTCTCCCCGGATCTGTGACATTATGTAAAACCAATTTTATGACAGATCAGAATAGAGCGGGGGTGAATGTTTAAGGAAGATATCAGAGGATTATTGTAGGAGCGTTTAAGGATTTGTGTCCTTCTTACTACATGAAAACTAAGAAAACGGCACCGGCAAAGGAGCGAAGAGCGCGGTGCACCGAAAACAAGAGCAATGGGCCACGCGGTGCTCCCCAAACTTATTATATAAAAGGGGATCGACGGGACTAGGCCAAAGACAGACTGTCAATATCCGATTGGAAGGGGCCGACTGTCTGCAACTCTCCAAATTCAGCTGATTTACAGTAAGCCCGTCAGCCACTTGATAATTTGCCAATCACAACACCGTACTTTTAGGAGTGACCGTGCCTGACACATTAAGTCAGGAGAAAGGGGCCAAGCTGCATCCTCATCGAACATCCAACTAAAATAGCCGCTGGCATTGGCGGACCCCCCTCCTGCCCTGTAACCGCCATGGTTACGCCCCCGCTCCTCAGTGAGGAACCAAATCTACGCTTCCATTTGCCCTCAATTTGCTTTTAATGTTCCTTGGGTTTATTGTCCAGCCTGTACATTGGTGTCCATGGCTGGGCCCTCCCTCCCGGGCCTTTATCTCCATTGCTGACCTCGGTGGTGCCTTGCTTGCTGAGACTTGGTTCTGTTGGCTATCACTGACCTTTCTTGCGAGGCCGTGTGTCCTTCTTTATTGTGAATGTTTTTTTTTACCAAATATTGCACCGAAATGTTGCGTTTTTTGCATTTGATGAAATAAACGCCAATTTTGATGCCAGTCCATAAATAATTGTGTAACTTTGTCTTTCTTTTCCCGCTTTCAATGTGCGCACGTTTAATTCCAGCATATATTAACACCTTTCATTAATTCGACCCTATCACGACTCGCAATAATGAAACAGAAGAACATTGGGGCTCATAGAAATCGACTCGAAGCGAAATGACTGATAAAAGGGATTGTTTCCAGCAGAGTAAATTACAGCCGCTCAGATGTTATAATATTCATTTAGGGCACAATGACATCAGGTCACTGGACAAATAAGATAAGGGACTGGTGAGTCCCATAAGCTGTAAATAGCGGGATAGCAGGTATTGTGACTGCCAACATAAGCAATACTCCCCTAATAATTAACTTCACCTTTATCGCTGCCAGTGTTTCCTTGTGACAATTGGAGCGCTTTCATTTCTGTTCTAGATTTATGGCCGAGAGGAAAAACAAGCCCCAAATCCTACAGGTAAACTAGTGCCGCTCATATGTGCGTTCATCGCACCCCTGACGTGCGTCTCCCGAGGGTGCGTTAATCTTGGGAACAGTTAATTTGATGTTATGAGAATCTTCACCTAATTATTAACCAATCAGATCACAGATATGATGACGGCAGCAGAGGACGAGTGGGCTTCTCTTGCTGGAGAAAGTGACCTATGCATTTAAATCATTGGATTAGTAAGTGCCCGTTCAGGTGTTGGGACAGCGCCCAGTGGCGCATGACTGGAAGAGAGCGCCGTGGCGCCTAACATAGATACCACCCTAGTATCACTTTTATTTCTTTCATCCTTCTGATGCAGAGACGTCCACGTCTGAAGAATCGGTGCCTCCGTCCTATTTAGAGGAGAACTAATTGCTTCAAGGCAAATTTTCATATTACACAAAAAAAATCAGATTCGCAAGAATCCGGATTCTGTTGCATTTCATTTACCTGCATCCAACAGATGGACGACAATCAAAATGGCTGAAAAAGGGGTTCAATAAATTTGCAAAAACGTAATTCCCACGGCCTGGAGAGAGAGGTCTCCGGCTCTGACCAGGCGCCATTGCGCCTCCTGCCTTGTAAAGGACAGAACCCATCGCCGCCCAACTCGCTTCCTGCACGTCCCGGATTCTGGGATTCCTCAGAGACGCCCTGGAAACTCGTAGACTTTTCCAAGAGTCGAGAAGATCTCCCCTTTTTACGTCAACATTATGATCTTTCTGGGAGATTTGGCAAAGCCGCCTTCAATCATCAGGCGACGCTTCTACCAAAAAAAGGTCCTTATCGAAAAAAATCAGATCTCCGCTGTTGTGCTTTCGTTCTAAAAACTGGCGGTGATGGTAGACGATCACTTTCAGGCTCTAAACAAGTCATAAAATCTCATTCAAAGTATCAGCCGGAGAATTTGCCGATCCGACATCAGAAAACGCCTTCATGAGCCTTGAAGATTTCCCGTTCCCCCCCTGATATTGTGACTGACAACCTCCGCGGCGTCTGTCGTCCCATAAATCACAGCGTTAACGCTCGGCCCAACGTGGCTTTTGTTTGGATGAAATTGCCTGTACCAGGATTTTCTTCTTCATCAGTGTCAGGAGCGCGGTGATTAATAACTTCTCCGTGAAATGCAAAGTGGTTTTCACGCACAATTATAATAATTCATTTCTGGAAGGATCCGTGTGTCGCCATCAAAATAATTTATATCCCTTGTTTACTCGAGGTTCCCCGGTTGTCAGAGCCGTTGTGCCGGCCTCAGCTATTTTTCTTCTGCCAACAAGGTCTTGCCTTAGCTCCGCAGTCGCCCCCGGAGCAGCGCTCCTTGGATCTGCTGCTTCCAGTATTTTTAGTGCTATCTGTATTTGACAACTCGGCTTTGTCGCTCCCACGTTGGTTGTCATTGGCTTCTGAGTGGTAAACTAGTTGTGACGGGTGTAAATGAAGGGGTGCAGAGGTCGCCTAGCACAACAGGACAATACATTTGGGAATCGGTTATGGGGTCAAGGGTAAAAAACAAAAACAAAAACAAAAAAAAGGAATAAAAATGAAGTTAATCGCAGTTTCAGACTGCGGAAAAAGAAAAAAAAATCCACAAGCTTTCTTGTCTCACATTTTACCATCTCCACTGACAATTGAGCCTTCATGTCTGCAGTATTTGGGAATTTTATTCTACTTTTGTAACAATTTTTCAAACTCTTTTTTTATTGTGTTGCAATTACTTAAACCAGAAATTCACCTAAAGCCTCCGCCTGTCAGGAGGCCGCCTGAGGATCAGGCCTGCAGGAACAACCCAAATTTAGCATTAATCCTTTTGTAGCCCTAGACCATCAGTAATTATTTAATTAGCCTTGTGACTCTAGACCACCAGGGACTTTAAACTTGCCAGAAAAGTGACAATCGGGGACTACTTTTCTCTTGGTCCAGTGACTCATCGTCTATAGAACCTTCCAGTACTTATTCCCCAGGTATTGACTCTGTGTACTATCTGCAGTCACATACCCTCTTTTTATGTATTTTCTGCTTATTTTTTTTTTTTAAATAAAGAGGAAACTTAAGGGCCCAAAATGCTGGTGAGAAATCCTAATATCCCGGATCTCTGAGTGAAGGAAGGAATCCGCCGGCTAAATGAGATGTTTTATCCCATAAACCACCCAATAATCTCTATCAGAAGTGATGATTTGTATATTGCAGCCGCTCCTTCCTTAGACGTATAATGGAAGTGCTGACTTCACAAACGCAGATCTCCTCCATATTGGAGAGAAGGACGCAGGACGGGCGGGTAATGACTGGAACAGATTGTAATGGACCCATCTAACCAAGGCTGAGATCAAAATGACAGAGACAGCAAAAACTACTAAGGCTGAAAAACAGAAGCATCTTTTTTTTTTTTTTTCTTTAATTTTCCGTCATACATTTAATTGTACTAAATAGCAAGTCTGTATTGTGTGTGTTCTGTGTGCGGCAGGCAGGGGGCGCTGTTGCCCTGTGCAATCTCCTGTCTGTTATTATATCTCACTGTCTATTCTACCTCTTTAATGTTTCATATTATAAAATGTGCGATATAATCTATTATCTATCTACAGCATCATCATCTATCAGTTATCTATCATCTATTATCTATTGTTTATCTATCTAGCCATTGTCTACCTATCTCTCTATTTATCTATTATTTATCATCTATCTATTATCTATAATCTATTATCTATTTATCTACCTTTCCTGAGCTGGAAATTATATATAAGGCTTCCCCAGACTGGTGTCCAGTGGTTGGGACCTGGTCCTTTCGTCTGCCCATATTCACACACTGAGGTCAACTCTGACACATGGTAAGGTTGTAATATTAGACAGTGTAGGACCGTCCCGATCAGAGTCACCTTGTCAACGGTGGGACGGCTTTTTTGCTATTTTTGATCATAAACTATTACTGGAAACTCTGTATTATTTTTATGCATGTCTGGTTTTTACTTATTTAGTTACAGCAGAGTTCTTGCTCTTTTTGTTTCTTCTAGGTTTTGTCTATTTATCTATTATTTATCTATTATCTATCTTTCTATTATCTATTATTGATCTATCTCTATATATAAAAACTAGCTGAAGAACCCGGCGCTGCCCGGGCATAGTAACTAACTGTGGTTAGTTATAGCAAATTATAATTATCCTCCATCCCATAGTCCCGTGCCCATATACCCATCACACATCCTCTATCCCATAGTCCCATGCCCATATACCCATCACACATACTCCATCCCATAGTACCGTGCCCATATACCCATCACACATATCTCCTCCATCCCATAGTCCCGTGCACATATACCCATCACACATCCTCCATCCCATAGTCCCGTGCCCATATACCCATCACACATACTCCATCCCATAGTCCCATGCCCATATACCCATCACACATACTCCATCCCATAGTACCGTGCCCATATACCCGTCATATCCTCCATCCCATAGTCCCGTGCCCATATACCCATCATACATATCTCCTCCATCCCATAGTCCCGTGCACATATACCCATCACACATCCTCCATCCCATAGTCCCGTGCCCATATACCCATCACACATACTCCATCCCATAGTCCCATGCCCATATACCCATCACACATACTCCATCCCATAGTACCGTGCCCATATACCCATCATATCCTCCATCCCATAGTCCCGTGCCCATATACCCATCATACATATCTCCTCCATCCCATAGTCCCGTGCACATATACCCATCACACATCCTCCATCCCATAGTCCCGTGCCCATATACCCATCACACATACTCCATCCCATAGTACCGTGCCCATATACCCATCATATCCTCCATCCCATAGTCCCGTGCCCATATACCCATCATACATATCTCCTCCATCCCATAGTCCCGTGCACATATACCCATCACACATCCTCCATCCCATAGTCGAGTGCCCATACACCAATCATACATATCCACCATCCCATACTCCCGTGCCCATATACCCATCACACATCCTCCATCCCATAGTCGAGTGCCCATATACCCATGATATCCTCCATCCCATAGGCCCGTGCCCATATACCCATCATACATATCTCCTCCATCCCATAGTCGAGTGCCCATATACTCATCACACATCCTCCATCCCATAGTCCCATGCCCATATACCCATCACACATCCTCTATCCCATAGTACCGTGCCCATATACCCATCATATCCTCCATCCCATAGTCCCGTGCCCATATACCCATCATACATATCTCCTCCATCCCATAGTCCCGTGCCCATATACCCATCATACATATCTCCTCCATCCCATAGTCCCGTGCACATATACCCATCACACATCCTGCATCCCATAGTCCCATGCCCATATACCCATCACACATCCTCCATCCCATAGTCCCGTGCCCATATACCCATCATATCCTCCATCCCATAGTCCCGTGCCCATATACCCATCATACATATCTCCTCCATCCCATAGTCCCGTGCACATATACCCATCACACATCCTCCATCCCATAGTCGAGTGCCCATATACCCATCACAAATCCTCCATCCCATAATCCAGTGCCCATATACCCATCATAAATATCCACCATCCCATACTCCCGTGCCCATATACCCGTCATACATATCCACCATCCCATAGTCCCGTGCCCATATACCCATCACACATCCTCCATCCCATAGTCGAGTGCTCATATACCCATCATACATATCCACCATCTCATACTCCCGTGCCCATATACCCGTCATACATATCCACCATCCCATAGTCCACTGCCCATATACCCATCACACATCCTCCATCTCAGTCGAGTGCCCATATACCCATCATACATATCCACCATCCCATAGTCTCGTGCCCATATACTCATCATACATATCCTCCATCCCATAGTCCCGTGCCCATATACCCATCACACATCCTCCATCCCATAGTCCCGTGCCCATATACCCATCACACATATCCACGATCCCATAGGCCCTTGCCCATATACTCGTCATACATATCCTCCATCCCATACTCCCGTGCCCATATACCCATCATACATATCCACCATCCCATAGTCCCATGCCCATATACCCATCATACATATCCTCCATCCCATAGTCCCATGCCCATATACCCATCATACATATCCTCCATCCCATAGTCCCGTGCCCATATACCCGTCATACATATCCACCATCCCATAGTCCAGTGCCCATATACCCATCATACATATCCTCCATCCCATAGTCCAGTGCCCATATACCCATCATACACATCCTCCATCCCATAGTCCAGTGCCCATATACCCATCATACATATCCACCATCCCATAGTCCAGTGCCCATATATCCATCATACACATCCTCCATCCCATAGTCCAGTGCCCATATACCCATCATACATATCCACCATCCCATAGTCCAGTGCCCATATACCCATCATACACATCCTCCATCCCATAGTCCAGTGCCCATATACCCATCATACATATCCACCATCCCATAGTCCAGTGCCCATATACCCATCATACATATCCTCCATCCCATAGTCCAGTGCCCATATACCCATCATACATATCCACCATCCCATAGTCCTGTGCCCATATACTCGTCATACATATCCACCATCCCATAGTCCAGTGCCCATATACCCATCATACATATCCACCATCCCATAGTCCAGTGCCCATATACCCGTCATACACATCCTCCATCCCATAGTCAACCATTATGACATCATAATGAGCGGCGGGGCTTTCAACCTATGATGACATCGGCGTCGCCATGGCAACCATTATGACATCATAATGAGGGGCGGGGCTTGATGGAGCAAAATTGTTTTGGTGAATTGGAACGCGCGGGGTTAAAATTTCGCCTCACAACATAGCTTAGGACGCTCTCGGGGTCCAGACATGTGACTGTGCCAAATTTTGTGGCTGTAGCTGCGACGGTGCGAATGCCAATCCCGGACATACACACACTCACTTGAGCTTTATATATTAGATGAATGTGTGTGTGTATTAGGGTGACCGCAAAAAATCGATGTCGGAATTTTGTCCGTCTGGACCCCACAAAACGATTCCCCTTTCCAGATATTGAGATAGCCAAAATTTGTCTATTATTTATCATCTATCTGTTATCTATCATCTATTATCTATTTATCTACCTTTCCTGAGCTGGAAATTATATATAAGGCTTCCCCAGACTGGTGTCCAGTGGTTGGGACCTGGTCCTTTCGTCTGCCCATATTCACACACTGAGGTCAACTCTGACACATGGTAAGGTTGTAATATTAGACAGTGTAGGACCGTCCCGATCAGAGTCACCTTGTCAACGGTGGGACGGCTTTTTTGCTATTTTTGATCATAAACTATTACTGGAAACTCTGTATTATTTTTATGCATGTCTGGTTTTTACTTATTTAGTTACAGCAGAGTTCTTGCTCTTTTTGTTTCTTCTAGGTTTTGTCTATTTATCTATTATTTATCTATTATCTATCTTTCTATTATCTATTATTGATCTATCTCTATATATAAAAACTAGCTGAAGAACCCGGCGCTGCCCGGGCATAGTAACTAACTGTGGTTAGTTATAGCAAATTATAATTATCCTCCATCCCATAGTCCCGTGCCCATATACCCATCACACATCCTCTATCCCATAGTCCCATGCCCATATACCCATCACACATACTCCATCCCATAGTACCGTGCCCATATACCCATCATATCCTCCATCCCATAGTCCCGTGCCCATATACCCATCACACATCCTCCATCCCATAGTCGAGTGCCCATACACCCATCATACATATCCACCATCCCATACTCCCGTGCCCATATACCCATCACACATCCTCCATCCCATAGTCGAGTGCCCATATACCCATGATATCCTCCATCCCATAGGCCCGTGCCCATATACCCATCATACATATCTCCTCCATCCCATAGTCGAGTGCCCATATACTCATCACACATCCTCCATCCCATAGTCCCATGCCCATATACCCATCACACATCCTCTATCCCATAGTACCGTGCCCATATACCCATCATATCCTCCATCCCATAGTCCCGTGCCCATATACCCATCATACATATCTCCTCCATCCCATAGTCCCGTGCCCATATACCCATCATACATATCTCCTCCATCCCATAGTCCCGTGCACATATACCCATCACACATCCTGCATCCCATAGTCCCATGCCCATATACCCATCACACATCCTCTATCCCATAGTACCGTGCCCATATACCCATCATATCCTCCATCCCATAGTCCCGTGCCCATATACCCATCATACATATCTCCTCCATCCCATAGTCCCGTGCACATATACCCATCACACATCCTCCATCCTATAGTCGAGTGCCCATATACCCATCACACATCCTCCATCCCATAATCCAGTGCCCATATACCCATCATAAATATCCACCATCCCATACTCCCGTGCCCATACACCCGTCATACATATCCACCATCCCATAGTCCCGTGCCCATATACCCATCACACATCCTCCATCCCATAGTCGAGTGCCCATATACCCATCATACATATCCACCATCCCATACTCCCGTGCCCATATACCCGTCATACATATCCACCATCCCATAGTCCCATGCCCATATACCCATCACACATCCTCCATCTCAGTCGAGTGCCCATATACCCATCATACATATCCACCATCCCATACTCTTGTGCCCATATACCCATCATACATATCCACCATCCCATAGTCTCGTGCCCATATACTCATCATACATATCCACCATCCCATAGTCCCGTGCCCATATACCCATCACACATCCTCCATCCCATAGTCCCGTGCCCATATACCCATCATACATATCCACGATGCCATAGGCCCTTGCCCATATACTCGTCATACATATCCTCCATCCCATAGTCCAGTGCCCATATACCCATCATAAATATCCACCATCCCATACTCCCGTGCCCATATACCCATCATACATATCCACCATCCCATAGTCCCATGCCCATATACCCATCATACATATCGTCCATCCCATAGTCCCATGCCCATATACCCATCATATATATCCACAATCCCATAGGCCCTTGCCCATATACTCGTCATACATATCCTCCATCCCATAGTCCCGTGCCCGTATACCCGTCATACATATCCACCATCCCATAGTCCCGTGCCCATATACTCGTCATACATATCCTCCATCCCATAGTCCCGTGCCCATATACCCATCATACATATCCACCATCCCATAGTCCAGTGCCCATATACCCATCATACATATCCACCATCCCATAGTCCAGTGCCCATATACCCATCATACACATCCTCCATCCCATAGTCCTGTGCCCATATACCCATCATACATATCCACCATCCCATAGTCCCGTGCCCATATACCCGTCATACATATCCACCATCCCATAGTCCCGTGCCCATATACTCGTCATACATATCCTCCATCCCATAGTCCCGTGCCCATATACCCATCATACATATCCACCATCCCATAGTCCAGTGCCCATATACCCATCATACACATCCTCCATCCCATAGTCCCATGCCCATATACCCATCATACATATCCTCCATCCCATAGTCCCGTGCCCATATACTCGTCATACATATCCTCCATCCCATAGTCCCGTGCCCATATACCCATCATACATATCCACCATCCCATAGTCCAGTGCCCATATACCCATCATACATATCCTCCATCCCATAGTCCCATGCCCATATACCCATCATACATATCCACCATCCCATAGTCCAGTGCCCATATACCCATCATACACATCCTCCATCCCATAGTCCCATGCCCATATACCCATCATACATATCCACCATCCCATAGTCCCGTGCCCATATACTCGTCATACATATCCTCCATCCCATAGTCCCATGCCCATATACCCATCATACATATCCACCATCCCATAGTCCAGTGCCCATATACCCATCATACACATCCTCCATCCCATAGTCCCATGCCCATATACCCATCATACATATCCTCCATCCCATAGTCCCGTGCCCATATACTCGTCATACATATCCACCATCCCATAGTCCAGTGCCCATATACCCATCATACATATCCTCCATCCCATAGTCCCATGCCCATATACCCATCATACATATCCACCATCCCATAGTCCAGTGCCCATATACCCATCATACATATCCTCCATCCCATAGTCCAGTGCCCATATACCCATCATACATATCCACCATCCCATAGTCCAGTGCCCATATACCCATCATACACATCCTCCATCCCATAGTCCCATGCCCATATACCCATCATACATATCCTCCATCCCATAGTCCCATGCCCATATACCCATCATACATATCCTCCATCCCATAGTCCAGTGCCCATATACCCATCATACACATCCTCCATCCCATAGTCCCATGCCCATATACCCATCATACATATCCTCCATCCCATAGTCCAGTGCCCATATACCCATCATACATATCCTCCATCCCATAGTCCCGTGCCCATATACCCATCATACATATCCACCATCCCATAGTCCAGTGACCATATACCCATCATACATATCCTCCATCCCATAGTCCCATGCCCATATACCCATCATACATATCCACCATCCCATAGTCCAGTGCCCATATACCCATCATACACATCCTCCATCCCATAGTCCCATGCCCATATACCCATCATACATATCCTCCATCCCATAGTCCCATGCCCATATACCCATCATACATATCCTCCATCCCATAGTCCCATGCCCATATACCCATCATACATATCCTCCATCCCATAGTCCAGTGCCCATATACCCATCATACACATCCTCCATCCCATAGTCCTGTGCCCATATACCCATCATACACATCCTCCATCCCATAGTCCTGTGCCCATATACCCATCATACATATCCACCATCCCATAGTCCCGTGCCCATATACCCATCATACATATCCACCATCCCATAGTCCAGTGCCCATATACCCATCATACATATCCACCATCCCATAGTCCCGTGCCCATATACCCATCATACATATCCACCATCCCATAGTCCAGTGCCCATATACCCATCATACACATCCTCCATCCCATAGTCCCGTGCCCATATACCCATCATACATATCCACCATCCCATAGTCCCGTGCCCATATACTCGTCATACATATCCTCCATCCCATAGTCCCATGCCCATATACCCATCATACATATCCACCATCCCATAGTCCAGTGCCCATATACCCATCATACACATCCTCCATCCCATAGTCCCATGCCCATATACCCATCATACATCCATCCCATAGTCCCGTGCCCATATACTCGTCATACATATCCTCCATCCCATAGTCCCGTGCCCATATACCCATCATACATATCCACCATCCCATAGTCCAGTGCCCATATACCCATCATACATATCCTCCATCCCATAGTCCCGTGCCCATATACCCATCATACATATCCACCATCCCATAGTCCCATGCCCATATACCCATCATACATATCCTCCATCCCATAGTCCCATGCCCATATACCCATCATACATATCCACCATCCCATAGTCCAGTGCCCATATACCCATCATACATATCCTCCATCCCATAGTCCAGTGCCCATATACCCATCATACATATCCTCCATCCCATAGTCCAGTGCCCATATACCCATCATACATATCCACCATCCCATAGTCCAGTGCCCATATACCCATCATACATATCCACCATCCCATAGTCCCGTGCCCATATACCCATCATACATATCCTCCATCCCATAGTCCAGTGCCCATATACCCATCATACATATCCTCCATCCCATAGTCCCATGCCCATATACCCATCATACATATCCTCCATCCCATAGTCCAGTGCCCATATACCCATCATACATATCCACCATCCCATAGTCCAGTGCCCATATACCCATCATACATATCCTCCATCACATAGTCCCGTGCCCATATACCCATCATACATATCCTCCATCCCATAGTCCAGTGCCCATATACCCATCATACATATCCTCCATCCCATAGTCCCATGCCCATATACCCATCATACATATCCTCCATCCCATAGTCCAGTGCCCATATACCCATCATACATATCCACCATCCCATAGTCCAGTGCCCATATACCCATCATACATATCCTCCATCCCATAGTCCCATGCCCATATACCCATCATACATATCCTCCATCCCATAGTCCAGTGCCCATATACCCATCATACATATCCTCCATCCCATAGTCCCGTGCCCATATACCCATCATACATATCCTCCATCCCATAGTCCAGTGCCCATATACCCATCATACATATCCTCCATCCCATAGTCCCATGCCCATATACCCATCATACATATCCTCCATCCCATAGTCCAGTGCCCATATACCCATCATACATATCCACCATCCCATAGTCCAGTGCCCATATACCCATCATACATATCCTCCATCACATAGTCCCGTGCCCATATACCCATCATACATATCCTCCATCCCATAGTCCAGTGCCCATATACCCATCATACATATCCTCCATCCCATAGTCCCATGCCCATATACCCATCATACATATCCTCCATCCCATAGTCCAGTGCCCATATACCCATCATACATATCCACCATCCCATAGTCCAGTGCCCATATACCCATCATACATATCCTCCATCCCATAGTCCCATGCCCATATACCCATCATACATATCCACCATCCCATAGTCCAGTGCCCATATACCCATCATACATATCCTCCATCCCATAGTCCAGTGCCCATATACCCATGATACATATCCACCATCCCATAGTCCAGTGCCCATATACCCATCACACATCCTCCATCCCATAGTCAACCATTATGACATCATAATGAGGGGCGGGGCTTGATGGAGCAAAATTGTTTTGGTGAATTGGAACGCGCGGGGTTAAAATTTCGCCTCACAACATAGCTTAGGACGCTCTCGGGGTCCAGACATGTGACTGTGCCAAATTTTGTGGCTATAGCTGCGACGGTGCGGATGCCAATCCCGGACATACACACACTCACTTGAGCTTTATATATTAGATGAATGTGTGTGTGTATTAGGGTGACCGCAAAAAATCGATGTCGGAATTTTGTCCGTCTGGACCCCACAAAACGATTCCCCTTTCCAGATATTGAGATAGCCAAAATTTGAGCTCGATCAAACGACGTTAACCCGTGCCGCTCGTCTCTCAAAGTTTGAAAAAATCCAAATTGAGGTATTTTAAGATTTAGGTATTTTGCATAGTCTGTTAGACTATAAAGAATGTGACAACAACATTGCAGAAATAGCCCTGACCAAATTTTCGAACCATTTGCGGTATTTGAATGCAGAGTTGGTGGGATTCTCGTTTTTTGATCCCACCATTACAGACAATGAAGAGTTGTTAATGGCTAATAAATTGCTCAGTAGCACAGATGAACCATCAGAGCACGCTAGGGTTGTAAATCCAAAAGTTAGGAAAGAAAAATTAAAAGAGGTAGGAAGTAACCGACTTTAACGACCTTCTGACAAAAGATGAAGAACAAAAGCAATATGTCCTGCAAGTTGTAAGCAAATGCCGAGCGTTATATTCTGACGTTTCAAAAACTACTTTAACAAAAGCTCTAGAATAGATTAGATAACTATGTAAAATTATCAACTCGTGTAGGTTAGCGTGCTCTGATGGTTCATCTGTGCTACTGAGCAATTTATTAGCCATTAACAACTTTTCATTGTCTGTAATGGTGGGATCAAAAAACGAGAATCCCACCAACTCTGCATTCAAATACCACAAATGGTTTGAAAATTTGGTCAGGGCTATTTCTGCAATGTTGTTGTCACATTCTTTATAGTCTAACAGACTATGCAAAATACCTAAATCTTAAAATACCTCAATTTGGATTTTTTCAAACTTTGAGCGACGAGCGGCACGGGTTAACGTCGTTTGATCGAGCTCAAATTTTGGCTATCTCAATATCTGGAAAGGGGAATCGTTTTGTGGGGTCCAGACGGACAAAATTCCGACATTTTTTCCCCCCCATATGAGATCCGGTCACCCTAGTGTGTATCACCAACCAATCATGAAGCATCTTTCATTTCACCAGAGCTGTTCAAAAGAAGCTGAGCTGTGAATGGTTGCTATGACCAACAGTTTTCCTTGCAGCCAATCACTAAGCATCTCTCATTTCACTAGAGCTGGTTAAATGTAGCTGAGCTGTGATTGGTTGCTATGACCAACAGTTTTCCCACTTGACAACACCTCAGCAGACACTGACATGGTGGGAGAAATATATCATCCCCGGGAACATAAGCTCCCAGCCATTGTCTGCCCCCCAGAAAGGGGCAGAGAGCACATGACAAAAATGCATCCCCCCTCCCGTGCCCATATACACATCATACATCATCCATCCCGTAGGCACGTCTTCCCTCTTAAAAGGGATCATTGGTATGGAACTCAGAGCAAATCCATACAGTGTTGTGGTTCTGACCCCAGGGTCTCCTAAAGGGATCATTGGTATGGAATTTAGGGCAAATCGACTCTGCGCTTTGGTACTGACCCCATGCCTTTCTTAAGGGATCCCCGGTATGGAAGTCAGGGCAATTGCCTTCAAATGCTCTGGTACTGACCACAGGCTCTCTTAGAGGGATCTCCGATATGGAAGTCAGGGCAAATCCACTCAGCGCTCTGGTTCTGACTCCAGGCTGACGGGATGATGTGGGATATTAGGAGTAGTAGTCCGGTAGCTTTGGATGATGGGATGATGTGGGATATTAGGGGTAGTAGTCCGGTAGCTCTGGCTGACGGGATGATGTGGGATATTAGGGGTAGTAGTCCGGTGGCTCTGGCTGACGGGATGATGTGGGATATTAGAGGTAGTAGTCCGGTGGCTCTGGCTGACGGGATGATGTGGGATATTAGAGGTAGTAGTCCGGTAGCTCTGGCTGATGGGATGATGTGGGATATTAGTGGTAGTTGTCCGGTGGCTCTGGCTGACGGTATGATGTGGGATATTAGGGGTAGTAGTCCGGTGGCTCTGGCTGATGGGATGATGTGGGATATTAGTGGTAGTTGTCCGGTGGCTCTGGCTGACGGTATGATGTGGGATATTAGGGGTAGTAGTCCGGTGGCTCTGGCTGATGGGATGATGTGGGATATTAGGGGTAGTAGTCCGGTGGCTCTGGCTGATGGGATGATGTGGGATATTAGGGGTAGTAGTCCGGTGGCTCTGGCTGATGGGATGATGTGAGATATTAGGGGTAGTAGTCCGGTAGCTTTGGATGATGGGATGATGTGGGATATTAGGGGTAGTAGTCCGGTGGCTCTGGCTGATGGGATGATGTGGGATATTAGGGGTAGTAGTCCGGTGGCTCTGGCTGATGGGATGATGTGGGATATTAGGGGTAGCAGTCCGGTAGCTTTGGATGATGGGATGATGTGGGATATTAGGGGTAGTAGTCCGGTAGCTTTGGATGATGGGATGATGTGAGATATTAGGGGTAGTAGTCAGGTGGCTCTGGCTGATGGGATGATGTGGGATATTAGTGGTAGTAGTCCGGTGGCTCTGGCTGACGGGATGATGTGGGATATTAGGGGTAGTAGTCCGGTGGCTCTGGCTGACGGGATGATGTGGGATATTAGGGGTAGTAGTCCGGTAGCTTTGGATGATGGGATGATGTGGGATATTAGGGGTAGTAGTCCGGTAGCGTTGGATGATGGGATGATGTGGGATATTAGGGGTAGTAGTCCGGTAGCTTTGGATGATGGGATGATGTGAGATATTAGGGGTAGTAGTCCGGTGGCTCTGGCTGACGGGATGATGTGGGATATTAGGGGTAGTAGTCCGGTGGCTCTGGCTGACGGGATGATGTGGGATATTAGGGGTAGTAGTCCGGTAGCTTTGGATGATGGGATGATGTGGGATATTAGGGGTAGTAGTCCGGTGGCTCTGGCTGATGGGATGATGTGGGATATTAGGGGTAGTAGTCCGGTAGCTTTGGATGATGGGATGATGTGGGATATTAGGGGTAGTAGTCCGGTGGCTCTGGGTGACGGGATGATGTGGAATATTAGGGGTAGTAGTCCGGTGGCTCTGGCTGACGGGATGATGTGGGATATTAGGGGTAGTAGTCCGGTGGCTCTAGCTGACGTGATGATGTGGGATATTAGGGGTAGTAGTCCGGTGGCTCTGGCTGACGGGATGATGTGGGATATTAGGGGTAGTAGTCCGGTGGCTCTGGCTGACGGGATGATGTGGGATATTAGGGGTAGTAGTCCGGTGGCACTGACGGGATGATGTGGGATATTAGTGGTAGTAGTCCGGTGGCTCTGGCTGACGGGATGATGTGGGATATTAGGGGTAGTAGTCCGGTGGCTCTGGCTGATTGGATGATGTGGAATATTAGGGGTAGTAGTCCGGTGGCTCTGGCTGACGGGATGATGTGGGATATTAGGGGTAGTAGTCCGGTGGCTCTGGCTGATTGGATGATGTGGAATATTAGGGGTAGTAGTCCAGTGGCTCTGGCTGACGGCATGATGTGGGATATTATAGTGAATGTGGCTATGCGGAGTGGGCGGGGCTATACACTCAGCTTTATATATATAGATATAATCATTATAATTTGTTATATCTAACCGTAGTTAGTTACTATGCCCAGGCAGCGCCGGGCTCTTCAGCTAGTCTATTATCTATCTATTATCCATCTCAACATTTCTACAGTATTTCAAAAGTTAGTTTTAGTTGATATGTAGATTTCAGTATTCATTAAAGAAGTTGTGTGAGCAGCACAAAACTTTCCCCTGTGCATGGAATATGTGAAAGATAACAAACGCCGTCATACTTACCTACCAGCCCCTACCCTGATGCAGCGCAGGCTTTTGATTGCCTGTAGTTCGATAACTTTGAGCAACGCTTCATCATCATCAAACATTTGAGAGCGGCGTGCTTTTAAGAATGCAAAATAGAATTTTTTCTTCTGCCAATCTCTCTGGTTTTGTCTGCCTACAACTTTATAGACAGGAAATCAAGAGCAGAGAAACAAAACACACTCAACCTGTCCATTCTTCCTGCATAAAGATAAAGACCTGACATCACTTCCTGTATAGAAACAAAGACCCAACATCACTTCCTGTATAGAAACAAAGACCCGACATCACTTCCTGCATAAAAACAAAGACCTGACATCACTTCCTGTATAGAAACAAAGACCTGACATCACTTCCTGTATAGAAACAAAGACCCAACATCACTTCCTGCATAAAAACAAAGACCTGACATCACTTCCTGCATAAAAACAAAGACCTGACATCACTTCCTGTATAGAAACAAAGACCTGACATCACTTCCTGTATAGAAACAAAGACCTGACATCACTTCTGATACTTTCTGTAGAGATCAAGATACCCATCCTATTTCCTATAGAGATAAATGCCCATTCTCACTTTCTGGAGATAGAAACCTAAACACTTCCTGTAGAGAGATAGAGACCCACCTCCATTTCCTGTAGAGAGATAGAGACCCACCTCCACTTCCTGTAGAGAGATAGAGACCCACCTCCACTTCCTGTAAAGGGATAATGACTTGCTTCCACTTCCTGTAGAGAGATAGAGACCCACACCTACTTCCTGTAGAGAGATAGAGACCCACCCCTACTTCCTGTAGAGCGATAGAGACCCACCCCTACTTCCTGTAGAGAGATATAGACCCACCCCTACTTCCTGCAATGCTTCACGAGATTTCTGCTACTAGATGCGGATTACATTTGCTAACAGGCAGAGAGAAAAACAGAAGAGACCCACCACAGACCGTGATGAATAGACTGTCCGGCCGCAGGTGTTCTGACCCAAACTGATTAGTCTCCTAGGTATAAAAGAGGCTGTTGCATTCTGGTCAGAAGACTCCAGGGTCCGAGCTCAGACCACGACAAAGTGATATGTGATTTCAGCTGTATAGGGATTTTTCTGACCAATTATTTTGTGAGAGCAGAGGATTTGGAGCTCTTTATTCGAGGATGACAGAGCTCTGACTGCTGTAAAAACGTATTAAGAAATGAATAATCACAGAATTTTTTCTGGATTTATCTAAAGTGTTGCTGGACATTCACTGACGATTTTCTGTGACCCAATAGTGGGTGACCCAGTCTCTCTTTTTATGTTGTGGCACCTGACAGCAGATGATTCATCTGGGAGGTGCGGGCTCAATAGCGCTTCTTTCTACTCTCTTCCTACACGTACAGTCAAGCATTTTCCTTTCTAACAAGAGGCTCAGTTCAGAGCCTTCACCTAACGGGGCTGACAGTCAGAGACCACCCCACTTACCGAAAAAAGGAGTCCTGATTATTTTGTGCTCACAATGAAGTAGAGTTGTGTGATGTGCTCCGACTCTATCCAGACCTTTATACTGCCGGTGCCGTCAACTCAGCTCTAACAAAACGCCTTTATTCCGAAGGCTGAGAGACGGCGAGGACAATGCATTGCATAGAAATCTCACATGCGGCAGGAATTGCTAAAAAGACATATCTGAATGATAGTTTGTGGATTCATCAAAAGCCTTCATGACCTGCAGTACAATCAACTGGATGCCGCATCGCTGGAGTCATGTGCAGCATTTGTTACTGCGGGGGGGGGGACACAATGATACAGGCCCCACCTAAGGATCTGCAAGGTTGGACAGCTGTGTCCTTTTCTACCTACCTCGTGGGTCTAAATATGTGACGATAAGTGGCAGGAGATGATTAGCTTCTTGAAATTAATAATAAAAAACATAATTTTATGATACTCAGTCAGGAGATGTTTCTGCTTTATGTGTACCGGCTTTTGTTAGCAGGGACCATATTCAGTTTATGCTGTGAGCGATCTGAGACCTCAGCAAAATTCACAGAAACTTAAGAGTGACACAGAACATAATATCTAAATGGTGCCTGAACTTTCAGTGGGGGCATTTTTTTCTCTCTATAGGAAGCAGGGGTGGGTCGCCATCTCTACAGGAAGTGCGGACAAGCCATTGTCTAAGTACAGGAAGTGAGGTCAGTCCTTTATCACTCTATGGGAAGTGAGGCCAGGGCTTTGTCTAGCTACAGAAGATGAGGTCAGGAATTTGGCTCTACAGGAAGTGAAGTCAGGTCTAAGTCATGCTACAGGAAGTGAGGTCAGGTCTTTGTCTCTCTACAGGAAGTGAACTCGGGTCTAAATCACGCTACGGGAAGTGAGGTCAGGCCTTTGTCTCTCTACGGGAAGTGAGGTCAGGCCTTTGTCTCACTACAGGAAGTGAACTCTGGTCTAAATCACGCTACAGGAAGTGAGGTCAGGTCTTTGTCTCTACGGGAAGTGAGGTCAGGCCTTTGTCTCTCTACGGGAAGTGAGGTCAGCCCTTTGTCTCTCTACGAGAAGTGAGATCAGGCCTTTGTCTCACTACAGGAAGTGAACTCAGGTCTAAGTCACGCTACAGGAAGTGGGGTCAGGCCTTTGTCTCTCTACGGGAAGTGAGGTCAGGCCTTTGTCTCTCTACGGGAAGTGAGGTCAGGCCTTTGTCATTCTATGGGAAATGGGGATGGGGCTTTATCTTTCTACAGAATGTGAGAGAAGGGCTGTATCTCTGTTCAGGAAGAGTAAGCAAGTCTTCACATGTCTACAAGAAGTGGATGAGAGTATTTCTTTTTTTCCCAAGAAGTGGGGCGGTCTTTTTCTCTACAGGAAGTGGAAGCGGGTCTTTGTCTCTCTACAGGAAATGGAGGTGGATTTTTCTCTCTATAGGAAGTTGGGGGGTCTTTGTCTCTCTGTCTCTCTATAGCAAGTGGAGATGACACTCTCTCTCTACAGGAAGTGAGGTCAAGTCTTTGTCTCCCTACAGGAAGTGAAGTCAGGCCTTTTTCTTTCTACAAGAAGTGAGGTCAGGCCTTTGTCTCTCTATAGGAAGTGAGGTCAGGCCTTTGCCATTCTACAGAAAATGGGGATGGGGCTCAATCTTTCTATAGAAGGTGAGAGAAGGTCTGCAACTCGGTACAGGGAGTGGAAGCAGGACTTCACATGTCTACAAGAAGTGGGTGCGGGTATTTGTTTTTCTACAGGAAGTGGGGCAGTCTTTGTCTCTCTACAGGAAGTCTAGGCAAGTCTTTATCTCTATAAAAACTGGGGGAGGGTATCTCAATAAGAATTGGGTGCGGGACTTTGTTTCTCTACAATAAGAGACGCTGTATTTATCTCTCTACAAGAGGTAGGGTTGGGTCTTTCAATTTCCACAGGAAGTGGGGGCAGGACTTTTTCCTTCTGATCCAGCTCTCCGATCTGTCAAACCGCATTCAGGCAGATCAGAGATGAGAGTTTTCAGTTGATAAGCCATTCGACAATGGCAGGAGAAATGCATGCTGGGAATTTGGGGAAATAGAAGCTCCAGCACCTATAGTGCAGGCTGAATGCAGGTGAAAAGAAACCCCCAACTCAAAAAGAGTGAAAGTCGAATTACAGTGTATGAGGAGAGTTCTTGGACCCTATAGACTGGAGTATGCACTAATATCATACTTAACTTATTATGGGGGAAGAGAGGCCATGTTTTTTCTGAGACTCGGTGCAAAGTCCGGTTGGATCATTTTAAGGCATCGATGGTGATTTTTGGGATTTGTGTGCGGTAGGTGCTCTTTAAATACACAGTGCTTTGCTCTTCTCTTTGACCATCAATATTAGGATAATGTCAGGTATTTACCGGCCTACATGCGGCACTAATGTAAGTAATAGCGCAGTAAAAGGTCGAGGCGTATGTGACTCGTGCCTCCGAGATCCTGGCGTAAATCTAAATGTGCACCAGGTCGTTAGTGCTTCTCTCCAGTTTCCATCCCAGTCAGTTATTAAGCAGAGGATTTCTATAATTAGTGGTATAAAGGCCCTGATGGACAAGATGCGGAGGTTTATGTAGGGAGACAGCTGATGTATGAGTAAGTACATTATATTTAGAGTCAATGGCCAGCAGAGAATGCATTATGTTTTCCAGGCTAATGAACTGCTTCATTAAGAACGTGTCCCTAATTCTCTTGGCTAGACCGCGCAGTTCTTCTTAATAGCAACATGGCTCAGTGCCCTGCTTTGAGTTAAAGACGCCACTTCATATAGAAATCAGGCTTACTAAGGAAGAAAACATCCTTTGTTTTCCACTAAATCAATCTGTCTTTTGTTTCTTTTTATTTTTGCTTCCAGAAATAGCGCCCCCCTGTCCACAGGCTGTATCCGGTATTGCAGCCCGGTTCCAGAATATTTCATTGTGGCTTTTTTTTTCCCAAACGGTTTTCTTATGTCAGCTCCGTTTTACTATATGTCCTTTAGAAACATCTGCACAGAGAAAAACTCATTTCAGTCGATTGCATGTAACATGCCCAATTTCAGTCGCCGCAGGATCTCAAATCTGCTAAATTTGTTTTTGTTTTTTTGTTTCCCCCCCCCCCACAAAATTTTTTCATCTTTGCAAAAAATTAATTGTTTTCCCATACTGATCTGCAAGAAGTGTAATTAGGAGCTTTATAATTGCTCTCATTTTACAGGAAAAATATCTTCTAAAATTAAAATCTTAAAGGGGCTTTCCAGACTTATCATGTTGATGACCCATATAAGACGGATGGGCGTCCGATACAAATCAGCTGATTTCAGCTGGATAAATACAGTAAAAAAAGCCAAAGAGTGCAGTGCTGTACGCCATGTAGTGGCCGTCCTCGGTATTACAACTCAGCACCTATTGAAGTGAATGTAATCTGAGCTGTAGTACCAAGAGCGGCCACTACCCAATGAATGGCGCTGTACTGTTTGGTTCCGTTCACAGTTTTCATCCAGCCGACCCCAAGGCATCTATATGATGTGCTTGGAAAAAAAACAAGGATAACTTAAAGGGGTTTTCTACATATTTTGTTATTGAAACATTGAGCGTAGTCTAAAAATAAAAAATAAGGTGCTCCTCTCATAATACTGCTTGTCCTCCTCTTCTGGCAATGATGTAACCGCTGCAGCCAATCACTGGCCATAGGGGCAATGTGCTAGTCACATGCCCATCCCATTTGGCAAAACAAAATTTAGAGACTGTCAGGAGAGGAATAGTAGAGTAAGCTTTTTTTTTTTTATTTATAGACTATGATGGGCCATGTCTTAAAGAAAAAAATAGTTTTTAGTGATTAGTTTCAAAAATCTATTTTGAAGCCCTTAATGGAGAGGATTCCTAGCATTCATGAAATAGCTGGAACACTGGCTACAGAACGTCTCCGCACATCTAGGAATATCGTGGACATCCCATTGATTTCAATGGGAACTGTGTAATGCTTCATTTTACCTGCGGACGTGCTGCAAAGAAGTTGAGCACTTGCTGTTAGGTTTCTCCACAGATAACTGTTCTGCCTTCATAAACGTTGACAAAGTGTGCAATCTAGCATACAGCATAAACCACTGTTCTGTCTTCCAAAATAAGCAGACTGTTCTCTGTAGTCTAACTTGTTTATTGGTGAAGAGTATAGAACATGCGGTAAAAGTACAAGGAATACAAACAACATGGGTAAGTATTGGGCAGATGATCACACAGCTAACACCATTACAGGAAGTATACAGTGTGATGCAAACTTTACATGGAATACACAGGTGTCTAATTACATCTACTGAGCACTGACTGCTATACAGCTAATAACATCTCTGTAACACTGCATTGCAAGAAAAGATATTAATCTTACCAGATATGCTTTACCCGGATAACTAACTCAAGTAGGGGAGTTACAGGAGGACAAATAAACACGTGTGTCCTATGAAATACACAGAAGAAAATGGCATCTTAGTCATCCCAGAATACATTGCTTCAATCCCACAATGTAACACTCTGTTAAAGACAGGCTGTAAATGCTATTAAAGACACAACTATAAATTCAGCCACCACTAGCTGGTGCTATAACTAAACCTGCATATAATACAACCATATTTACCCTATATTCAGAGGGCAGAACAATAACAGTTGGTCATTGAAGGTCTTAGCAGCGGGATCTGCTTATTTTGGTAGGAAGCTTATAAGAAAAAGGAGCTGATGAAAGTAGACACCTCTATTAAAGATGAAAGACAATATGCATCTTCTTAAAGGGGCAGTCTGATTTATAAATGGCTGGAGGACTTGCTACTGGGAGTTTCCACAACTAACAGCAATGGGTGAATTTTCTTTCCATTTTGATGTCATTCAGTGGGGTAATTATTCCCTAAAATCCACAGGCTGAGATGTTCGATGTAAAACTAAAAAAAAAGCCTCAAAATGACTGAAAAATAACACCTATGTTTTAAAGAACATAAAGGGCACAAATATAGAATCCAATCTTGAAATGATGAAAAAATTGTCTTTAAGCGCCTGAAGGTGGGAAATTACCGGGAATAGGACGTTTGTGTTTTATAACTTTCCCTTTAATGCCGTATATCCTGAGATGACTTTTGCAAGATGATCAAATATGAACAAGCGTGATTGTGTGAGATCATGGGTATTCTGCCTGGAGACGTTTATGCTACACGTGCCCATTTGTAGCCACCCAGTGGTTGTGATGGGAGTTGCAGTCTGTTGAGGATTTTGCTACAATGTTACTATATTGAGAAAACAAAAAGCAAAAAACACAAATATCCTGAGCTAAAAGTAAAAAATATACTGCAAATAATGCATAAAGGTAATAATAATAATAAGGGTATTTAGTAAACATAATTTTGATCAAAATAATGTACAAGCCATCCCGCCACGTCACGGCAACCCTTGTGGGACAGTCCCTACTCTAGTATTTAAAACCTTATCACTTGCCAAGTGGCGTGAATGTGAATAAGGGTCGAGCGGCTGAACCACTTGTAACAGCTTAGGCCAGACTGGATGGCTTTCCCAGCTCAGAAAGAGGGCGGTCACACCCATATATGCACTGAATGCACAATGAAATGAATAAAAAACAAATCTGAACTGAGAAAAGTAAGTTAATGTGTATGCACAATGTAAGTGCATATTAACACATGACCATTAGCCAGAGAAAACAAAAAGCAAAAAACACAAATATCCTGAACTAAAAGTAAAAAATATACTGCAAATAATGCATAAAGGTAATAATAATAAGGGTATTTAGTAAACATAAATTTTGATCAAAAATTACTATATTGAGTTTGTATTGTAAGAAATTGTAATCCTTAACACAGTTTGTGGAAAGGCAGAAGTGGGCCCATCTGTGGGACGGGCGCTTGATCGGCATCTCAGAAGCCCCATATGTGACCTTTACACCTGGTGGAGCTGGAGGCCGAGGTGTGGATGGTGTCTTTTTACTCTTATGCCCTATGATCTCCTGTTCGGATGCTTTCTTACCCCGCTGGGATACCGTGGGAGCTTATTACACGCCGGATAATTCAATGTGCCTTCGTGATCAGCTCCTCCGTGGGCTCCGTCCTCCGTTCTGCTCAGGAAACAGAAACATCTTTATTAAACATGATCTGTGGTTGTTGATTAAATTGACCTTTTTAATTCAATGTTTTTTTATCTCTTGAATTAAAGGGTAGGATGAAGAAATTACAAGAACAGCAAGTACTGAATTGATAGGAATATTAAGTTCCCATCTGAACACTAATCACCACTTACAGATGTCGGGAGAAGAAGCCAATGAGAGCGGTGAGGTCCTGACAGATGATGGCGCACAGGTGTCCCCTACACAAAATATCACCTCTGGCTACATAGTTGCCTCTTGATATAATATATGGGTCTTCCTAAATGTTGTTGGTTTTAGGGAATGGATAAATGGCCAATTACCCTGCCCCCATTTACTAGGAGTCCCCAGGGACAAACTGGAGGCGCTCACTAACATTCAGTGGGGCAGGATGGTATATTGATGTCATGCAATGACTGATATTACGTTTGTTACCATATCTAATCTAACGGATATTTTAGAACTAAGGAAGCAGGTGTACTTACTTTGAATCCAGGTCAGAATGTTTTGGGGTTTCAGTGCTAAAGAGTAAAAAAAGGCCAGGAGTCCAAAGTATTTAGTCTGTTTATACCCCCGCAACCTGACTGAGAGCTGTGCAGTCTTTGCTTGACAGAGGCAGCTTGTACTGAGCAGTGTGAGGTCAAACCAGCAGCAAGGAGGAAGTCGAAGTCAAGCTAGGTAGGCAAAGATTCAGCAGTCATAGGGAGGAGGGACACTGAGGAGCTATCAATCAGGCTAGGTGGGAAGAAAACCATAGTGGCGGGGAGGAAGAACACTGAGGAGCTTCCAATCAGGATAGGTGGGTAGAAAACCATAGTGGCGGGGAGGAAGAACACTGAGGAGCTTCCAATCAGGATAGGTGGAGAGAGTTCAGTAGTGATAGGGAGGAGAGACAGTGAGGAGCTGTCAATCAGGCTAGATGGGCAGAGAATCAGTAGTCACAGGGAGGAGGGACACTGAGGAGCTGTCAATCAGGCTAGATGGGCAGAGAATCAGTAGTCACAGGGAGGAGGGACACTGAGGAGCTTCCAAACAGGGTAGGTGGACAGAGATTCTGTAGTGACAGGGTGGAGAGACAGTGAGGAGCTGTCAATAAGGCTAGATGGGCAGAGAATCAGTAGTCACAGGGAGGAGGGACACTGAGGAGCTGTCAATAAGGCTAGATGGGCAGAGAATCAGTAGTCACAGGGAGGAGGGACACTGAGGAGCTGCCAATCAGGCAGGGTGGGCAGAGATTCAGTAGTGACAGGGTGAAGAGACAGTGAGGAGCTGTCAATAAGGCTAGATGGGCAGAGAATCAGTAGTGACAGGGAGGGGGGACACTGAGGAGCTTCTAATCAGGGTAGCTCAGTAGAGAGTTAGTAGCAGCAGTAAGGAGAGACATGAAGCGCTGTCAATGAGGCTAGGTGGGTGGAAATTCAACCACAGCAGGGAGGAGGAACACTGAGAAGCTATCAATCAGGTTAGGTGAGCGGACATTGAGATACACCTGTTCAATCTAAGTACACCGGACTCATCAGGTCTAAAATATCTATTAAATAATGTACATACATTGTAGTATGGTGAAACTTAGTGACAGATTCACTTTAAGAGCCATTATACAGTTCCAAAAGCAACATCGGAGAACTTCTCCAACTTGGCGGACCTGTCCTACCCATGCGGTATATGGACCATCCATGTGAAGCTCTGTAATGCTTCATTTCACCTGCGGCTGTGATGAATGGAGATCAAACACTTCCGGTTGTTATCATTGAAGTGGACTTCGCCTGTAAATATCCTTTTTTTTTAACCTGGATAGGATCACTAATACCGCACGGTGTCAGTTTATTTTACGGTAGGTGTCAATAGGAGACATGGGTAACTTTTCATCTAGACGGCGGGGTCAGAGGCTTCCATTGTGGGGTCATATCGGAGAATACCATTCCTGTTAGATGTTTGCAAAAGAAGGAAAAGCAGAACGAGTACCGAGCCGACCTACTTGCGATTCCCCCATATCCAGCGCCGCTCTTCCTTTTTACCTTACTCTTTCGTATACGTTAAAACCTTTTAGTAAACCAAACGCAGAGGCTCACAGATATTGATCATAAATACTGTACATTTTTTCTCTACTTAATATTGACTACTTAAGTGCATTGCCGCCAGAGAGCCTGCGCCATACCGCCATAGGAACGTTATCATTGGTAATTAGGTATTCAGTGCAGCCGAGCAGCCCAGAGTCGCCAGGTAGGTACTATGTCTAATTCTAATCGGTGAGGTTTGATGCGAGCAGAATCTATTACATCCCGATGAAATATTCATACTGATAACGTTCTATCTTGTGCTGATCATTCTTACATTCACATAGATTGCTCTTGTCAGATCTGCTTGGTAAGGGAAGTTTCAGCAAAACTTTTCTCTGTTCTCCAACTTCTATGTGTGTAAAAAATCCTCAGAGTTGTGCGATGATATCGCTGCAATATCTCTACTAATGCACACAGTGATATATAAATGGATCGCCCACCAGGGCAGTGGGGTACTCGGTACCGGGCCGGTATCTCAGAGGGAAGTGTCACAGTAGCGGTGACCTGGTGTTAGGAACGGTGGAACGCATGAAATAAAAATAAAGTGCGTTCGCCGCTCGGGGTCCACCGTGCAGTAGGTGTAACAACCGCTGCTGAGTGATGACAGAGGAGCAATATGGCGGTATGATGCACATGGGGTCAGCTTCACCGGGAGTGTGCAGAGCGGGCTCTGTTCACACACAGAGGTGCCGCAACAAAAACATACAAAACACTGAACCTGTTAGTGACACAGGCTTCAGGTAGATGCACACACGGTATCTGGTCACAGGAGCAGGACCCAAGACAGAGGAGCTGCGTCCCTCTAGACCTCCCGTGTGTGCGACGTCGCTGCTGCGAACGCCAAGAAGTGCTGCAACTGCAGCGCAGCGTAGGACACTGCCGCTCGACGACAAAGCCAGATAGCAAGCGCGATGTCGGACGCTAGCGTAGCGGTGCAGTGTGCACAGTGGCTTAAGGCTTGCCTCTGACTGGCGCTGACTACTAAACTAATTCCCTATCACCATGCGTAATATCAGAGGGAAGGGGTTTCAAATGGGTCAGTCACCAGAATCATATATCCATCACCATTCACACCTAGCAAGTATAGTCTATACTAGCGCATGGCGGAACAGCCATGCGCGCCTTTTATAGTAGCCGGGACCTTCTGCACGCTTCCAGATCTCTGAGATGGACCAATGAGAACTGGAGCAGGACCTGAGCACATGACTCCCGATCTCCAATGGGAGATCGTCCCATAAGCATGCCCAGTAAGAGGACAGAAGGACTTAGCCTCAGGAGAGATTTGCTGCAAGGCAATCTCCTCTGCAGTGGAAAAATAGGAGGAGAGTGCAAAATGTGAGGATCTGGATCCCTGCTGAGTAAACGCAGAAATCCGACTCCTAACACATGGTCCGTGGCCCTGGGCGTCCATGTAAAAGGGGTTAAGTATGGCTGATTAAAGTTTATAAGTGGATGATACGTGACGCCACCTGTGGTGTTCGTCAATGAAGGGGTTAAGCTGACGCTGCAGGTAGATCCTCTGGGACAGATAGTATAAGGCAGAAAGATGTAATAGCTCCCCACAGGTAGAGCTGTAGTCCCAGTGCAGTGGTAATAGGTGTTGAGGAAGAGGGTGCAGTGTTAGGCACAGAGATGTAGCAGTGCTGAAGGGGTTGCAGGAAGAAAATGACACAACAGGGTGCAGTTTCCTTTACCTTTACTTTGTTTTGCTTTGCAAGTGCAGTCCAGGATCCAGATTACAGATGGAACAGGAGTTGGCCAGCCTGGAAGCAACTCAGGAATCTCTCTATGCAGATGGGTTGTGTAGTCTCCTTTCTAACGCTTATCTGAGGTACTTGCAGTACTGTGTTACACTGAAGTTCCTCTTGCTTATTCTCTTTTAGAACTCCGTCGTATGGCAGACAGCTGTAGCCTCCTTCTTCTGGCTCACACGTTGCTGTTGTGCCTCCGAGTCTTATGTGGGAACAGAGCATTTACAGCTTCCTATTCCTCTGGTTTTTGCTGCAGGAACATCAGTATCCATACAACCACGGAGACCGGACTCCAGACCATGCGCTACGCTAGAAGTGAGCCTGAACTCTGCTCAATCCTCCAGCTCTTCTTCTCCCGTCCACACACTTCGCCCTCCTCATTCGAACTGACTAACTTCCCCTTCCTGGCCCCCAGAGAGAAGCTCCTCCCCAGTTTTGGTTCAGAGCTCCCTCTGTTGGCCTGGAGTGGGTACCGTGCTGTGCTTAACTGATAAAGAGACCCTTTATTGCTTCCAAGCATGATATCACATTCCCTAGGAGTAAGGTAATGCCACTGTGGCGACCATACTCCTGGGGGCGCCACACATATATATATATATGATGTACAGAATGTGAAATACCTTTAATCCGACATAATTGACACCTGGAAGTCTGGATTATTGGACATGAAATTCAGCCGTATTTCCATCATAGACATTGATGTCATTTGCACTATCTTCAGTAACGGGGGTCTGCTCTATGCCTCCAACACCTCCGGGGGTAGAGAAACGGAGCTGTTGCTTCTCCTTGCGGAGATCCGGGTGGCAATGCTCACTGGGAAGGAAATATGCAAATGAACTCTTCTGCAGAAGAAATAAATCTGTCTCTCTATTGCCACCAGGGCTGGACTGGCATATGGCAATTCTGGCAAATGCCAGAAGGGCCTGTCTTGTCATGGACTGCCTTGTCTGCTACGCTGTTAACAGAATTGGCATTTTCAAGGCACCCATACTGTTAAGAGTTGTGACTGAGCACTTACCCCAGCAGGCCACAGGTATCATTAGAACTATTGGACTTGCAGTAAATCTTCCTTTTGTTCATCCAGGGTAATATTAGTAGTATATCCCATCTGGTTCTTGGGGAAGGGGAAAACATGGGCCTGTGTGATTTCAAATGCCAGATCTGAATTTCAGCCCCAGTCCATACATGATTGCCACCTACAGGTCGCTCCCTTGTAAGTCAACGTGCGACCCATGAAAAATTCTTAAAGGGATTTTCCACTAGTTGTTGAAGGTTACCATGGCTAAACACGTGACAAGTATAAAGAAAGTCGTGTAACACATGCCATAGTGCGTCAGTGAGATGTTCAGGTTAGTAAGGACCTGGTGTTTTTCTACATTTTCTTCTATTTATCGGACCTAAATATATAATTTTAATTAATATTCAGTAAAACTCACCCTGGAAAACGTAATTTTGGCTAAAATCTAATTAAACCAGAAGCATTCTCCATGGAGTCATAAGCAATGCCAGCTCTTCGTTCTTCAAACCAAAGGGAGAACAGCGCAGCGGCCGGTGCGCTGAGATCTATTATTAAACTGAAACACAGAAATGCAGGAAAAATACAATCGGTGGATAAAGATACATCTGCTTCAATGATGATCTCTCCCCATAGATCTAATCAGATGATTGAAATGACAACAGCAGCAGTGGAAGAGCGTGCAGATCCTGTAGGAGACAGTGACCAATCCATTCATAGGCAGCACGGTGGCTCAGTGGTTAGCACTGTTTGGCGGCTCAGTGGCTAGCACTGCTGCCTTGTAGCACTGGGGACCTGGGTTCAAATTCCACCAAGGACAACATCTGCAAGGAGTTTGTATGTTCTCCTCGTGATTGTGTGGGTTTCCTCCGAGTTCTCCGGTTTCCTCCCAAATTCCAAAGACATACGGATAGGGAATCTAGATTGTGAGCCCCATCGGGGACAGTGATGATAATGTGTGCAAAAACTGTAAAGCGCTGCGGAATATGTTAGCACTATATAAAAATAAAGAGATTATTATTATTCATGTGACAGGGTGGAATATAGGAAGGACAGAATTCTATAGCCAGTGAAATAATAAAATATCAGCAGTACAAGAGGAGTGTGTTGATCTTGTAGGGGGCAGTGACTTATCCGTTCATAGGCTGCATGTGGCAGGAGGGTCAAATATAGGAGGTAGTGATTCATTGGCAGAATGTGATAGGATGGCCTGTTTTAGGAAGGAAGCAGTGACAATAATAAAATAACAGCAGTAGAAGAGGAGTGTGCTTCTCTTGTAGGAGGCAGTGATCTATCCATTCATTGGCTACATGTGACAATGGAAAGTTACAGGAAGGAATCAGCGACAGTGCACTATAACCAGTGAAATTATAGGAGAAGTAACAGCAGAAGAGGAGTGGGCTGATCTTGTAGGAGGCAGTGACCTGCCCAGTTAAAAATCAAATGAAGACTCAGGAATGATGAAAAATCATGAGCTCATATATCCTTACAATTAAGAAAAAAGCAGCAATAATAAATGATCACCTCCTGGATACATTGATAGCACTGAAAGGAGTTGTCCATGGCTTTTGAAACATACCGAAATAACTTCTACTCCTCTTTTATATTGCTGCTTCTCCAGTGCAGCTGCTCCTTCCTCCTGAGCTCCACCAGTCTTTGATATCTGTGAGTATCCTCAGGTGATTGCTGCAGCCAATCACTGGCCTCAGCGATGATGGAACACACGTGACGGTTCTGGCCAGTGATTGGCTGCACCGGTCACCTGTGGATGGCTGGAACAACCTCACTGCAGGACAGCTGACGACCATCGAGACGACCAGAGCGGCAGCAGTGGGGGATCTACTAGGTTTGTTAGTTATTTTGACCTTTCCATGCACCCCCAGCTTTCTGGCCGTTCTTTAAAGCTCTTGGACATCCCCTTTTAAATGACTATTTTGGTTTAAATCAGCCCATTTCTGAGCGTGCTTGGCATGAAATAATTGATTGACAGAAAGTAATTTTCACTACAACTTCCAGGGATCAAAGTCAATCGCATCTTACATTTTATGTTTCATTTTTGAATCTTTTTTTTTTCTTTTTAAATGTTTCCTTTTTTTTTTTTTTCTTTCCCTTCATTTTTTTTCTATAATTGACTTTATGAAAGGACAAATGGTCTCAATTATATAGCATTGTGTCTGGAATAGTCCTGACATTTTCCGTGGTGCGGAGATACAACAAAATAGAGACTTGTCATTTTCAAATACATTTCAATATCAACCTTCTAGATCCAACATACTTATCTTCTAAAAAAAATGAATATGCCACTTCTCCAGTCTTCTTTGTGAATTATTCATAGACGACTCATAGAAAAAAAAAAAGTCAGAAATCAGAGCGGGCGCTGTTTATCTTTCTATGGCGAGAATCGTCAGATGCGCAGGCTGTATATATGTGTGTAATAATGGAATAAAGACCTCGGAGGGGGCGGCTCTGCGTGGCTTCCTCAGGGTTAAATCTACATGTGGACACATATTCCCTGAAGACGTCGTCTGCACTGATCGTCCCCATTCTCCAGTGACTCTGATTGTTCGTTCCATTAATTCACTATTTGCATTGTGCCTGATCGGGATTAGTCTGTTAGATTTTAACAACAGTCTGAACTTTGCTTTTTATTCGTTAGTTTTTCTGTTAATGAAATCATAGCCAGAGCTAAGATGTCCCCTTCACCGGGAGCGAAAATCCTCTTACATGCCCACCAGGATCTCCTTTTCCACACCCCTGTAGCCAACACTCTAAACATGTAAAGGTAAGTGAATTCGCCTTAAATTGAACAAAAAAAGTTCAGATTTACAAGTTGATCTGCTGGAATTAAGTAAAATGGCAGCCTGTTGGACATTATTTTGCTATTTGTTTTTAGGGCAGAGAAGGGGTTAAAAATAAAAATGATTATACTCATCACAGCGCTCGCCTGTCCTCCTCGCTTCCTCCATCAGGCTTCAGTCTTCTCTTGAGTCTTCACTAGAGATGAAGAAATCTTTTGAAATTCAAATTCTCCAGTTTGACCAAATTTTCCCAAAAAATTTGATTCATGGTGAATAAATTTGGCATTAATCTCAGCGCTGCAAAGCCTTTATTTGCCAGGAAAAGAAGTGTATAAAACTCTAGGACTGTATTGAAACCCTTAGGTATTTAAAGTAAGCACAAAATTAGGACAGAGGGGTAAAAAACTGCCCTCCTTTAATGCAATGCATAAAGAATAGTAAAAAAAGCTGTTATACCAGTGCTGTTACTGCAGAATCACATCACAGTTACACTGACTCTGCAGGCCCAGCACCTCCCTATCCCTTTAATATGTCTATCATTAATCACAGACCTAGGCTGGGGTCACACTTGCAAGAAACTCGCACGAGTCTCGCCTCTCAATACCCGGCACTCAGACTGGAGCGCTCAGCTGCATAGAAATAGAGTCATATGTTAAAGTTTGTGCACCCCTATTAATGTTAACCTTTTTTCTTTATAACAATTTTGTTTTTTGCAACAGCTATTTCAGCTTCATATATCTAATAACTGATGGACTCAGTTATATTTCTGGATTCAAATGAGGTTTATTGTACTAACAGAAAATGTGCAATCTGCATTTAAACAAAATTTGACCAGTGCAAAAGTATGGGCACCCTTATCATTTTCTTGATTTGAGCACTCCTAACTACTTTTTACTGACTTCCTGAAGCACTAAATTAGTTTTGTAACCTCATTGAGCTTTGAACTTCATAGCCAGGTGTATCAAATCATGAGAAAAGGTATTTAAGGTGGCCACTTGCAAGTAGTTCTCCTATTTGATTCTCCTATGAAGAGTGGCATCATGGGCTCCTCAAAACAAGTCTCAAATGATCTGAAAACAAAGATTATTCAACATAGCTTTTCAGGGGAAGGATACAAAAAGTTGTCTCAGAGATTTAACCTGTCAGTTTCCACTGTGAGGAACATAGTAAGGAAATGGAAGAACACAGGTACAGTTCTTGTTAAGCCCAGAAGTGGCAGGCCAAGAAAAATATCAGAAAGGCAGAGAAGGAGAATGGTGAGAACAGTCAAGGACAATCCACAGACCACCTCCAAAGACCAGCAGCATCATCTTGCTGCAGATGGTGTCACTGTGCATCGGTCAACAATACAGCGCACTTTGCACAAGGAGAAGCTGTATGGGAGAGTGATGCGAAAGAAGCCGTTTCTGCAAGCACGCCACAAACAGAGTTGCCTGAGGTATGCAAAAGCACATTTGGACAAGCCAGTTACATTTTGGAAGAAGGTCCTGTGGACTGATGAAAAAAAGATTGAGTTGTGTGGTCATACAAAAAGGCGTTATGCATGGAGGCTAAAAAACACAGCATTCCAAGAAAAACACTTGCTACCCACAGTAAAATTTGGTGGAGGTTCCATCATGCTTTGGGGCTGTGTGGCCAATGCCGGCATCGGGAATCTTTTTAAAGTTGAGGGTCGCATGGATTCAACTCAGTATCAGCAGATTCTTGACAATAATGTGCAAGAATCAGTGACGAAGGTGAAGTTACACAGGGGATGGAAATTTCAGCAAGACAATGATCCAAAACACCGCTCCAAATCTACTCAGGCATTCATGCAGAGGAACAATTACAATGTTCTGGAATGGCCATCCCAGTCCCCAGACCTGAATATCATTGAACATCTGTGGGATGATTTGAAGCGGGCTGTCCATGCTCGGCAACCATCAAACTTAACTGAACTGGAATTGTTTTGTAAACAGGAATGGTCACAAATACCTTTATCCAAGATCCCGGAACTCATTAATAGCTACAGGAAGCTACTAGAGGCTGTTATTTTTGCAAAAGGAGGATCTACGAAATATTAATGTCACTTTTATGTTGAGGTGCCCATACTTTTGCACCGGTCAAATTTTGTTAAAATGCAGATTGCACATTTTCTGTTAGTACAATAAACCTCATTTGAATCCAGAAATATTACTGAGTCCATCAGTTATTAGATATATGAAACTGAAATAGCTGTTGCAAAAACCTAAATTGTTATAAAGAAAAAAGGTTAACATTAATAGGGGTGCCCAAACTTTAATACATGACTGTACATGCAGCCGCACACTCCGGTCCCAAGTGCCGGGAGGAAGTCCGGGCTCCGGCTGATCTCTCACTTTCTCATCATTGCTGATTGGGTGCCAGGGTCATGTGTCACAACAACGGCAAGTGTGGGGTATGAGAAGGGGTTGTCCTAGAAGTGGACAAAGTCTTTAAAAACACACCTGCATGAAGTACATGGGCTCTGCAACAGCCATAAATCCTTGTTTCTGCTCATCTATAGGCGTGGGACTAGCAGGAACCAGATTCAGTCTCAGGAATAGCGCCACTCTCCTACCTGGGCTGTTTGTGGTACTGCACCCATCATATTCAAGCTGCTGGGTTTGACCTTCAATACCATAAACAGCCTATGGACAAGAGGGGCGCTGTTTCCAAAAGAAAGCAGGGATTAGTAATAATTGTGGAGAATTACCTTAAATTTTCTGTATAATGAGGAATTGAACAGAGGTGTCTGATTATTCACTTAAAGACTGATAATAAATGAAAGATCAGATCAATATTTTACTAAGTCAAATGTAAAGCAAAATCTCCATTTGTTCCTCTTTCGTGGACTCGGCCCCCGTGGACATCAGTTGTATGGATGTCAGCAAAAATCTGTTCCCAAATAATAATACGTGAATATATTTCTCGGCCCGATTATGTGAAGTCCCAGAGCACGGATCGGATGACAGCTGTTCTCTTGACCTTGTGGAGGCCTGACGGAGAGCGGCGGAACAATTCAAGGGGACATCGTAGCGGTAATTTACAGGAAGAAGAACGCGCCATGGACGAGAGAGCCGCGATATTACAAGGAGCAAAATGCTTTCAAAATCTCATTCTAGAAAAAAAAAAAAGAGACTTTGATTAAAAAACTGTAATAGTTTCACTTTAAGCAGAGGACAATTTCTCACCCTGTTAAGCAGGTAATGGAAATGATACAGACGTCAACAGACCAGTGATAATCGGCGCCTCTTCTCATGTGAAAGTTCTCGACAACAAGCAAAAGAAGGAAAACTCGTTACATGGTCGGCGGCAAAGAGCCCAGAATATGGGGAAAGTCCGCAATCCTCAAGGCGTTACCGCGGGGGGAAGCTGTCACACATTATATATACACATGTGGTCAAAATTGTTGGTTTCCCCTCGTTTAAGGACAGAAAAACCCACAACGGTGACAGAAATAACTTGAATCTGACAAAAGTAAAAATAAATAAAAAAATCTATGAAAATGAACCAAGGGGAGGCGCTCGTCTTCAGTGCCCCGGCATGCAACATGACGGTGGGGGTCCTGGCTGGGTGTGTGGACTTGTGCTGTGAGGTCCGTACACCGTGCAGTGTTGTGGTCTGGCCAGGACCGGATGTTTCACAATTCAATGAGGTAGATCACCATTCCAATATAAGCCCTTTACTGAACGATCATTTGATGAGTCATTTACAAGGGGTAGCGGGTACTAAGTCTTAAGGACATTTCCTTTACGGTATGAAACGTTTCACGACACAGTATTCTACCTCCAAAGTTTACTCCAGCATCGAAGAATCACACTGTTTCACCCTACTTCACCACAACCCAGCCAGAACGCCATAGTCCTGATCCGCAAGTCTCCTTACTGGCTCGGTGGATCCGCATCCTATTTCTTCCGCTACTGGCGCTCTGGATCTACCACTTGGGACCCCAATAGACCCATGTGCTCAGTCCATTTAGGCCTGTTACCTCCTGTGTTTAAAGCTCTAGGGCTCAAGACTCGGCATCCCCTCCAAGAACCCTTCTCCGGAAGGCCACTCTCTTCAGTCACTTTTCTTTGGAATCTCACTACCCCTTGTCCTTAGTCTCCTCTCACTCCAGATCACCCCTAAGGCAACTCTGCTCACTTAGCACTTCCAACTCTTTTTCTTTCATCTAACAGGAAGCAGTCACTCTCACTAACCCCACCCTTGTGGGCTAGTCCCAAACATTAATTCTATCTTATCATATTGTCACTCTTTTTGCTACACTCACTACCTAACCACTACTCTACACAAGGCACTCCATTACTACACACTATAATACCTTTCATTATCACATCCTACATTATATATTACTAACACTACCTATAATACAGAATAACAACACAATACATACAAAAGGGAGGTCCGGAGCTGCAGCCAGATCTTTCCTCAGGGGCAGATACCTACTTTGCTTCCGCTGCCTTATCTACCTATAATAGCCAGGAATATGTCTTGTTGGTGCCCCCACTATCATTACCCTACGAGTGCCCCTTTAGCTACACCCCTGCTGAATTCTTATGGCACATTCCATTGAATATGGAACAAATCTGCAACATTGTTTCTTTTCCCTCTTTATTGTACATAGTGTATGATTGCGTCCTGTGCACACAGATAATGGTGACATCCCAGCCCGGCCTTTCATCCTCCGCGTTTTTGTGCCGCAGTCCGGATGTAATGATGAACACACGCCGGTAACACATTAATATGAGAAAAGGGAATCTCATCAGTCTGCGGCCGTCCCGGCTCCTCTCATGCTCGCAGACGTCATCCAGTTAATAAGCAGGAGAGGAACTTACCGCGAGCCTCATGCAAATCCTCTCGGCGAGATTCTCACTTTTGCTTCACATCCATCGCCAGTGCGGATATTTCCCAGGAGGTTTTCCCGCTGTATTACAAATCTTGCTGAGTTCAAGAGATAAGGAAGCGGCATAAGCAACTCATAATTATATCCCGCTATTTGACTAGTTATTTTGATGGTTCCTGATTCTCTGCTATGAGCCTCGTAATGAAAGGAATGGAAATATGATTCGATTAGAATAAAACTTGGCGAAGATATGAAAGAAGCATTGTCATTAGAATAATAGAGAATCCGGCAAAAAAACATCAATTATTACGATATTCTTAGATGATAGAGACGTTGACACGGGGCGCAAAGTCTCTCCTACCTGGTTATGCCCCAATTATGCCCAGTCTGTATGACAGCCGCCGAGACCCGCTGCCAATCCGCAGAGTTGGCAAAAGTCCCAAAGTTTCCAGAACTGTTCTGAACTTTAGAAAACACGCCAAGCAACTTTTTGTCTTGGGCCTAAACAAGGTTATTTAAACCTTTAACCCCCTTCACAACCTTGGCCACAGTCGTATCCCTGCCTTCATTGCAGGCTCCAATGCTGAGCCCGCATCTTTCTGAGTCCACCTGTGGCTGTTAACCAGTGAAATGCAGCTGTCAATCACTGACAGCGGCATTTAACACATGCTGGCCAGAAGCGCGTCACAAGTACCGCCCATCGGCACCTCTCTCACGTGATCGCTGGGTGATGATGGGTGGTCATGACAGCCTGCAGAAGACCCCCATGCCTGTCATTGTGAATCTCCTATGAATGCTGGCTCGTGGCTGACATTCATAAGAGACTATGATTATGCTACATATAGCAGTGCTAAGCAAAGCACAGGCGATCGGATGATCACAGCTTCAAGACTATTGAAGCAAGTAAAATGTAAAAAAAAGTTTTAAAAGATATAAAAAAATAAAAAAACACAAAAGTTGAAATCAGCCACCCTTTTGCCCCATGTAAAATAAAAGAATAAAAACAGTACACTTATTTGGTATCGCTGCGTTCACAATCTCCCGATCTATCAAAATACAAAGTATATTGATCTGATAGTAAATGGCGAAACGAGAAAAAAATCGAAACAGCAGAATTCATTTTTTTTTGGCCGCTGCAACATTGCAATAAAATGCAATGACAGGCGATCAAAAGATCGTATCTACCCCAAAATGGTATCAATAAAAACATCAGATCAAGCTGCAAAAAGTAAGACCTCATCCAGCCTCAGATCCCAAAAAATGGAGACGCTACAAGTTTTGGAAAACAGTGACATAAGCAAATTTTTTTTTTCCTCGTACAAACTTCGGATTTTTTTAACCACTTAAGTAGAAATTACATCATACATGTTTGGTATTTGTGAACTCGCACTGACATGGGGGATCATACTGGCAGGTCAGTTTTAGCATTTACTGAACATGGTAGATAAAAACAACATAAAAAAAACCCAACAACTGTGGATTTGCACCTTTTTGGAATTTCTCACGACTTGGAATTTTTTCAGTCCTTTTCCAGTACACTATATGGTAAAATCAATGATGTCATTGTAAAGTACAACTCGTCTTGCATAATAAAAAAAGCCTTCATAATGCTATATTGATGGAAAAATAAAAAAAAAGTTATGGCTCTAGAAAGAATGGGAGCAAAAAAAGCAAAAAACCCCGAAAAATCACAAGGTGGTGAAAGGGTTAAAAAAGGTAATTCCTGTCTGATTCAGGGCGTTCCCTCCTCTCAGGGAGCAGCGTGACTATCACAAGTGTTTGCCTCTCTGGAGAATGAAGCTCCTACATGCATTACATGGATTAGATTCAGTGGGCATCGTGCAATGCGATCTCTCACCAGCGGGGGCGCTGTGAGGAAATTGATTACCGTACTTGCTGCTGTGATTCCCTCCTCTTTACATTTAAAAGACACCGTAAAAAATATGAAAAGTAAAAAAGACTACTGAATGTTAGCATAGTGTTTCCCCAGTTCACACCTTTGATTAACCTCTGTAATGCCATAAAGCATTTGAAACATCCACTTGATTTGGGTGCGTCTAAACAACTTCCAGCACTATATGTGCTGGCACTTCTTTTTCCTCACTTGGAGGCACTGACCAATTGGATGCCTGTCACAGTTTCTGCATCCACCTATCTCTTTTGCTTGTACGCCCCCTTTTCTTGTAGCCTCAGGGTAACTTTCCAGCAGTTATTTTAGGCCAAGTTTTTGGAGAAAAAGTTACTTTAAGAAGTTTAAAACCCATTTATGGTCACGGAGCGGGAGCAAGAATAGAGAGCATGCAGTCAATTAATAGTAGTAGTAACTTCAATTTAAAGGATAACATTGTAAAAAATGTTTGACAAATTCAATTATGTCAAGTGTTGATCAGTGGGGGTCCGGGTGCTGAGACCCCCATAGACTGCTGCTTAGTGATGTGTCCCTGTATTCTGTGCTCCGCTCGGCTCCTTACTCTAAGTAGAGGTGATAAGAAGGCAAGTTGTTCAGATTAGCTTCTCTGCTCCATTGACAATCGGACTCCTCTTTATGAGAAGTCAAAGGTTCTGTAAAATGCCTGGTGAAAATATATGAACAAATTATTACACTTTACACACTTAAAGACCTGTCCTTTGTTTAAAAAAAAAAAAAAAAATTGATATAAAAAAGTAATATTTTACAAAAATCCCTGAGCTCCCCTGTTTCTGCCGTTCTTGTCCGTATTGTGCTGTGATTGGCGGAGTCTGGGGGGGAAGGAATGAAAGAGCACGGCCAAAGTAGACTGAAAAATGCCCAGTTGTTCTACAAAGCAGAGATTTCACATATTGTGCTCCAAAGGTAACAAATGTCAATATCTAATGGAGCGACTCCGTGTAAAAGGAAAAAGAGCAGCAGAGCCAGGGAAATCAATTTTTTGGAGCAAATAGGTGTTCTTTAAATGAATGAACTTTCGAGGTGATACATTGTCATGAGAATTCCTCCAGCGTCAATGTATCAGTAGATGCTTGGAGTGACAGATGAGAGTCCTATAGAGAACAACCGATCCTTTCTATTAACTCAAATTGGGTATTTGAAAATGGACTTTGTGCAATGTGCCTCCGACCACATCAGAGTAATGTGCAATGCTTTATCTGCCCAGTGGAGGCGCTATACGGTGAACATGTATATGTGGCTCCTAATTGCAGCACAATTACAGTGAAGGATCAGGAAGGAAACTAATAGATTGGATTGATGGAGGGTTATGGCAACTACATAACATTGTCCCTGCAGACGCATTGCGTCTCGGTAATTACCGGTGCAGTATCGCTGTGCCTGTCACTGGCGGTGGACCCTTCCCCCTGGCGATCTCCTCCGCCTTGTATTTTTCTATAGGTCGCCTGTTGAGGGTCTTGTCCCCTATAGACGCTCATTGCAGGCAGGCAGACAATAGATTCACACCATCAGTCGGCTCCTTTAACAATTCCTTTGAAGTATCGTGCCGCGCTCGAGTGGGATCAACCTGAGCTCAGATACAATACCGCACACCTCATCTTGGGTATCACTCAGATAAAACATTGGTCATGATGAAGACTTTGCAGTCGGAAAAAGCTCAAAATCCCCGTTATTCGCAAGAGCCGACTTTTCAAGAGGATGTAATTTTAGACACTTTGATTAAGCTCGAAAAAAAAAAAACCTAGCAAAGGAAATAAAGAGAATCTGTGGCAGCGGAGACGTTTCCAAATGTAACACGGCTCATAAGAATAGTTCAATATTACAAGTAGAAATGATGGATGTGAACAGAGAACGTCTTCTGTGTGTAATCTTCATACTTTCCTTATCTGCAACAACAATGTATTTAAAGACGTAAGGATTCTCTATGGATCATGCAGTGAAAAAAGTGAAAATTACACAATTATGTAGAACCGCGCTACATGTGCACATAGAGCAGTACCTACAGTGTTAGGCCGGGGTCACACTAACCGACGCAAAATACGGTCCGTAGTTTACATGCGTAATACGGATGAATGACCCCTAAATAGTGCTCTGTATGTCATCCGTAAGCAAGGTGCAGTCGCGTATTTTGCGCATGTCAGCATCCGTATGTAATCCGTATGGCATCGGTATGGACTCTGTATGGTGAGATTTTCTCGCAGCCTTGCAAAATGGACATTTAACGGTTTTGAGGCCTGCTAACTATTTAAATCATTAGCCTGCACCCTATTTATTGGCTCAGGAACAGGTGGCTGCCTCCATTCTGTCCATTTGTCACCTTGCTTTCACGAGGTGTGTTGGTGTTCTTTGTGCAGCATGGCAGAGGGTCTGAGATTCAATACAACTGACCGTGTTCTCTTTACCTGGCTTTTGTCACGGCGCTTTGGCCAACCATACCCAGTGATAGTGGATCCGCGGAGGAGGAGACGCATGTGGGTCCATCCACTTTTGAGGCAACGACTCACAAGAGGGCATTTTCACCGCCTCTATTCTTCTCTGCGGGAGCATCCGGAGAAATGTTACCAGTACTGTCGCATGAGCATTTCCACATTTGATCGACTCTTGGAGACAGTGCGCCCTGGGATCACCTTTCAGGACACAAGGATGCGCAAAGCGATATCTGCAGAGGAGCGACTTCTACTCACAATACGGTATGTACTACACAACCACATTCTCTATGTTCATGATGTGTTGGGCAAAGTTTGAATTTTTGCCTTCTTGTAGTAAGTTTTAGGCCCTCATCTTAGTCCACATATGTGTCAACTGACACATCAGAATGTTATGTGTAATATGTACTGAATATCACTAATTCATTGTGCAAACAAAGATGTGTGTGTTATTTGCTCTGAAATCTTACCAAGTTTGTTATGTTTGGACCTGTTTGTTTTGTAATTTGTGCATTCGACAATCATCCTTTTCTGTTGTTCTTCAGCTTCCTGGCCACTGGCCTGTCTTATGCCGCCCTCCACCATGAGTTTCTTATTGGAAGATCTACCATTTCAGGCAAAGTCAGGTCAACATGTAGTTGTAATGTATAATAATTAGATCTGTCTCTTTAAGCAAGCCAGACTTATGGGACTTGGAGGGTGGAGACAAGAGGGATGAGAAGGGAAGTTTCAGTTTCACTTCTGTGTAGCATGGGAATGCAAGTGTTATGCTGTGTGCTGGAGGACGAAGAATAAAACATATCTAAAGTTTAATACCTTGAATTCTTCATAACGTGTGGATATTACAACTGGCGACGAGGATGGGATATAATCACCTACTGCTGTGAGTACGGACTCTATTTTACCGCTTCACACGCCAGCACCACTGAGAGACTCTATCATGGCTGACTTCTTGCACACATTCCCACAGTTTGATATGACTGATGTCATTAATCTCTCCCATAACTGGAGAAAATGGCTAAACAGATTTGAGAATTTCCTAGAAGCCATGGACATAAAGGAGGAGAAAAGAAAGAGAGCTTTGCTCCTGCATTGTGCAGGCACAGGAGTCTATGACATATACAGTACGTTACCTGCAGCAGAAACAGACACATACAGCAACTGCACTAAAGCTCTCACTGGCTACTTCAACCCCAAACAGAACATCAGATATGAAAGATATAAATTCAGGATTGCCAAGCAGCTTCCAGAAGAGTCCATAGACACTTATGTCACACGGCTGAAAGAGTTAGCACATGGATGTGCCTTTACAGATGTAGATGATGAAATCCTAACTCAAATAATTGTCACCTGCTCGTCTAATAACCTAAGGCGTAAGGCTCTGCAGCAGGATATCTCTCTACATGATTTGCTCAAAATGGCCCGTGCTATAGAAATAGCAGATCATCAGGCTGCCGTAATGGAGAATGGGGATAAATTACATGTGCATAATCTCAAACAGAAAAATTTACCAGACAAACAAGCCCAGAAACAGAAGAAATGTTATAGATGTGGACAGGATTTCCCTCACCACCAGAACAAATGTCCAGCTATGGGACAAACCTGCAGTAAATGTGGAAAAGGGAATCATTTTGCAGCTGTTTGCAAATCAGCGCACTACAAGCCTCCTCTGCCTATGACAAAATCTGCAGATGTAAAAGTGATAAATCAGGACACAGAAGAAATGTCTGCGACTGAGAACTATGTGTTCACTACCTCTGTCACTGGTTCAGTACAGTCTCCCTGTGTTACACTCTCAATCTGCAACACTGACATTACCTTTACAATAGATACAGGAGCTTCAGTGGATATCATAGATGGCACTACATATGAACAATTGAAAACAAGGCCAGTCTTACAACAAGTGCAGACTAAAATCTTTCCTTATGGATCTAAAACACCTCTAGCTATAATGGGACAACTTGATGCTGAAATTAGATATAAAGAAAACAGGCAGAAAACCACTTTCCACACATTACAAGGATCGGGAGGATGTCTTCTCAGCTATCACACTGCCTTGGAGCTAGGGCTCATCCAGATTATTCATACCATAACTGACCCTGCGGATATGGATGTACAAACTATGGTGAACAGCTTTCCCTCCCTATTTAGTGGTTTGGGAAAACTAAAGGACTCTCAAGTACACCTTCATGTGGATGACAATGTTCGTCCAGTAGCCCAGCCTCACAGGCGTATTCCATTTCACCTGAGACAGAAGGTAGAAAAGGAACTCCAATTGCTCATGGATGAGGACATTATTGAAACTGTTACTGGTCCCACTCCGTGGGTCTCTCCACTTGTGGTAGTTCCAAAACCAAAGACTCCTGATCAAGTGAGACTGTGTGTTGACATGCGCCTGCCCAACACCGCTATCCAGAGGGAAAGACATATCTCACCTACGATTGATGACATTATTCATTTATTAAATGGAGCCACCGTCTTTTCAAAGCTCGACCTCAATAAGGGATATCATCAATTAGAACTGAGTCCAGAGTCCCGATATTTGACCACATTTTCCACCCATGTGGGCCTCAGAAGATACAAAAGATTGACTTTTGGAGTCTGCTCAGCAGCAGAAATTTTTCAGGATGCAATAAGGAGTGTCATTCAACACATCCCAAATGCCTTTAATTACAGTGATGACATATTGGTTTTTGGTAAAACTCAAGCTGAGCATAATCGTGCTCTATATGCTATCTTTGAATGTCTGCTTTCTGCTGGACTCACTTTAAACAAAGAGAAGTGCGAGTTGGACAAGGGTTCATTAGAATTCTATGGTCACATCTTCTCGGCAAAAGGAGTACAACCAGACCCCAAGAAAGTGGAAGCTATCAGAACAGCCTCAATTCCACAGGATGCCAGTGAAGTGCGTTCTTTCCTTGGAATGGCAAGTTACTGTGCTAGATACATTCCGAATTTTTCAACAATCAGCAATCCACTACGGGAACTTACAAAACAAAGTTGTATTTTTCAATGGTCTCAAGGCTGTCAGGCCTCTTTTGAAACAATTAAAAATGAACTCTGCTCGACGACCACTATGGCTTATTTTGATCCAGCTCTTCGAACTGAACTGATTGTGGACGCCAGTCCCGTGGGACTGGGTGCTATTCTAGCGCAGTACAAGGATAACAATCAAAATCCTCACATCATTTCTTATGCAAGTAAGAGCTTAACAAACACTGAAAGAAAATATTCTCAACCTGAAAAAGAAAGCTTGGCAGTTGTCTGGGGATGTGAACACTTTCACTTATTTCTTTATGGAGCTCCCTTCACCATTGTCACAGATCATCAAGCACTTCTTACAATCTTTGGAAATCCCAGAGCTAAAATGCCTGCACGAATTGAACGATGGGGCCTACGTCTACAGGACTACAACTATAAAATTGTTCACAAACCTGGAAAATACAGCAATCCGGCTGATTATCTTTCAAGACATCCTACTAATGATGATATACCTGTGCATTCCTCTATTGAAGAATACCTACGTTTTGTTACAGATCATGCCATGCCAAAAGCACTTTCTCTTGATCAATTTATAAATGAAACAACAAAAGACAAGACACTCTGTGCCCTAATACAAATCATCCAAAATCGAAGGTGGCATGAAATTCAAAAAGAAAAATTTCCTGATTCTGAGATTGATCTGAAAGAGTTAAAACTATTCTCAAACGTACGTGAGGAATTATCAGTCACTGAAGAACACCTCATTCTTCGAGGTACCAAACTAGTTGTACCTAAGACTTTGCGTAACTTAGTCATACAGATAGCACATGAAGGTCATTTAGGAATTGTTGGCACAAAGAAGTTACTCAGAGAAAAAGTGTGGTTCCCAAATATGGATCACTTGGTGGAAGAAAAGATTAGACGCTGTTCTACTTGTCAATTAATCACTCCATCATCAACCTTAGAGCCATTACAAATGTCTCCGTTACCCACTGCTGTCTGGGAGGAAGTGGCAGTCGATATATATGGACCATTGCCAAATGGCCAATACATTCTCGTAACAATTGATGAATATTCTCGATACCCTGTCATTTCATTTATCTCTTCAACATCTGCTAATAATGTCATACCAGAGCTGGACGACATTTTCTCGGCATATGGTATTCCAAAAGTGGTCAAAACAGACAATGGACCTCCATTCAATGGACATGTGTTTACACAATTTTCTGAATACTTGGGATTCAATCACAGGAAAATCACACCTTGCTGGCCGCAAGCCAATGGAATTGTGGAACGTTTTATGCGCACTCTGGGGAAACGTATCAAGGCAGCGAGACTCGAGCCAGACTGGAGCACATCCCACTGAAACAGTCATTATACAAATTCATGCGTAATTACCGCAATACGCCACACTCCACTACTAATGCTGCTCCAGCTCGTTTAATGTTCAGCAGAGCCCTGCGTATACTTCTCCCTGATGTGACCAGCCATCCCCGACCGAGTGACTCCTCAGTGAGATCCACAGATTTCTCCAACAAACAAGCCATGAAACGTTATGCAGACAGAAGGCGAAGGACACAGTCAAGTGCCATCGAAAGAGGGGATGTCGTGGTGGTACGTCAAAGACCAACCAACAAGACCTCACCTGTATATGGTCCTGCAAAATATTATGTTACCAAAAGGAAAGGCAGCATGATCACAGCTGAACGAGATGGACACTCCATAACGCGAAATTCTTCATATTTTAAAGTCATACCGCAGAATGATGACAATGAACTCTCTTTGGTGGAAGATTTGGTATCCGATGGTGTAGAGGACCAACAAGAGGTAGCTGGTCCATCAACAATGAACTCTCTCAATGAGCCCAGACGTTATCCTACACGAGTGAGAAGAGCTCCATCGAGGCTTATTGAAGAAGTGTAATTACAGTTTTGTTTGTTTTTTTGTTGTTGTTTGTTTCTCTGGTTTTAGAATTGAACAAATAAGACAAAACGGACACATGATTTCTTTGGACGTTTTCATGTTGTTGCATTTATCAGTAATATAGATTATTTATAAAAAAAAAAAAAAAAAGGGGATGATGTAATTTATAATAATTAGATCTGTCTCTTTAAGCAAGCCAGACTTATGGGACTTGGAGGGTGGAGACAAGAGGGATGAGAAGGGAAGTTTCAGTTTCACTTCTGGTAGCATGGGAATGCAAGTGTTATGCTGTGTGCTGGAGGACGAAGAATAAAACATATATAAAGCTTAATACCTTGAATTCTTCATAACGTGTGGATATTACAGTAGTGAAATCTGGACAAGACTCCATCAAGTGGTCATGCCCAAGCCCAGGATGGAAGACTGGTTAAGGATATCAAGGGACTTTGAGGAGGAATGCCAGTTTCCTAATTGTATTGGGGCCCTTGATGGCAAACATATCAGGGTGCGTAAGCCGCCGAACTCAGGCTCCCAATTCTTCAATTATAAACAATACTTTTCTGTTGTATTGTTGGCTCTGGCCGACCCTCAATACAAGTTTATAATTGTTGACATTGGGGCCTATGGAAGGACGGGAGACTCTAGAGTCTTCAATACTTCCGTTATGGCTCGGCGGCTACGCACCAACCAGTTGGATCTACCACCACCACGCCAGCTACCAGGCTCCACTCAAGAATCAGTCCCTTATGTCCTTGTGGCAGATGAGGCCTTTCAGTTATCGCGCAATGTCATGAGGCCATATCCCCGGCGCAACCTTGACCACAGGCGCAGAATTTTTAACTTGCGCCTATCACGTGCTCGGCGACTGGTGGAGTGTTCCTTTGGCATTCTTTGTGCCAAATGGCGGGTACTCCAGTCTGCCATTCAGCTGAGTGAACAAAATGTTAATGAAGTTGTGAAAGCCTGTGTGGTTCTTCATAACTTCACCAGGATACATGATTGTTCCTCCTCTGCTGGTGTTGTGCGTAGGCCGGACAATGTGCGTAGGGTGAGACCACCTATCAACCCTCAACGTAGACCGCTTTCTGGCCTCAAAGTGCGTCATATTTTCACTAATTACTTTCTGGCACCTGAGGGGGAAACTTCTTGGCAAGAGCATGCTGTGTCTATGTTGTAAATATTTGTTTGATGTGTGTCCAAAAATATATATTTCTACCCCTTCTGAATCTATGACTGGTTAATTGCATTGGTAAGCGTATGTTGATACGGTTTTTGAGAATTGAGACAGAGACGTAAAGTGTAGTAGACAAATTTTTACTTTTGCCTTTTTTTAGGTTTTTTTTTCTTAAAGGCAAACATATTCTTGCCCCATGTAAAACTTGGGCAATGGGCCAAATTGGCCATTTTGCAGATTTGAACATTATTGCAAAATAAACTTTACAAACATATCCAACAAAAGATATAATGCAATAACAACATTGCAACATTAGACAATTGGATTCCAAAGTCAAAGAGAGGAGGTCTCCATCATCAAAATGATATAAAAAAGATAATACAAACATTTATTATGAATGTTTTCAAACCATATTAATAAGCCACCATGACAGGCAAGGCTACCTTACGCGTTTCTGAGACATATACCATGTCTGCTAAAAAGACTATATTTCACCGCACTATACAGGGAAACTCAAAGGATCACATTACAATACTCACTTGATAATACATAGAGAGAGCGTGATGTTCTTGAGGCTGTTTGCCTTGATTTGGAAAGAAAGTTAGCTGCCCACAAATTTACGAATTTTATATGGACAGCACGCCTTTTCTATGTATTATCAAGTGAGTAGTCTATTTTGATCCTTTGACTTTCCCAGTATAGCGCGGTGAAATATTGTATTTCTTACAGACATGTAATATGTGTCTGAAACGCGTAAGGTAGCCTTGCCTGTCATGGTGGTTTATTAATATGCTTTGAAAACATTCATAATAAATGTTCGTTTTATTGTTTTTACATCATTTTGATGATGGAGACCACCTCTTTTTTACTTAGGATTGTGATTTTTAGCAACAGTTGTATGACACTGGACATCTCCTGCCATCAGTCCGCTTATGGACACTGATGTACAGTATGCATCAACAATTTGCATGTTTGTAGCCACTTATAAATTGTGGAATGTTGGGGAAGGAGAAGGCAGAGGAGCAGCCTGTGGTTGCTGCTGACTATTTTGAGCAACATCGCCCTGTGTGGGTGCATACTGTTGCCCATGATGTTGGTACTGACCTTCCTCCTGTGATTGTTGGGGGTAGTGGCCAGAGTAATACTGCTGAGGGGCATCTTGTTGGGGCGGGTAGGCCCGTGTCTCATACCCACCAATATAGCCATGTCGTCCCCAACCAGGTTGGGACCAGCCTCCAACACTGGGTGGGAAAAAGTGGCCATATTGGTGGGGTTGGCTAGAAGCAGACATATGTTGCTGCTGTAGGGAAGGTTGGGTAGGGGGAGGAAGGGGGTGAGGTGTAGGGCCACGTATTTGAGGATCTTCAGACCCTGCTTGAGCAAGCATCTGTGTGGGTGGTCTCATGCGCATTAGATTTCTGGGGGAAAGCTGCCACCTCTCCAGATATTCAAAAAGCTCATATGGGGTATTGGGGGGTGTGCTTGCATCAAGCAGGATCTGAAAACATCCTCGAATACGGAGCCTCACCTCACGGGAAAGGGCACGGAGATAAAGGGCAAGGCTACGTGAGTAGGCCTCCTCCCCATCATCTGCATTGACTCTAGATAGGTAATTTAGGACCCGTGTCCACATTGGTCCTGGTATCTTGAACAGCCATCTGCCGCCTTCTTCGTCCTCGCCGGGATGTTACAGCAGCCTGTGGGGAGCTCCGCGGATCTGGGCAGTTGGGCTGCTGCTCATGTTGCCCTGCTCCTCCAGTATGGGTGATGGCCCAGCAGCAGACGGTCCTGGTGGTGGTGTTTGTTGGGCAGGCAATGGGTTCTCTTGTGATGACTCATCTTCACCCATGCTTCTTGTTGGGGGAGAAGATGGGCCAGCCACCTCATCCCCTACAGGATCAATTATGGGCTCTGTATCTGAGGCCGTTCCTCTTTCCGTAAGGTTGGAGTGAGTTCTGTTATGAAAAAGAACAGAGCCAAAAATACATCAATATTTTTGGCCCTGTAAAGTATCGGTGTAATGTGGTGTGAGGTATGTACTTACGGTCTCAGATCCAGAATTGGGGTGAGGAAGCAGAGGCGGTCATAATACACATATTTGCGTTTCACGTAGCCCGCATCCCCACTCCTGGACCGCTGCTGACGTTCCCGCCTGTACTGATCGCGGATGCTGCGCCAGCGTTTCATCACATCTTCCACTGCAATGTGACAGGAAATTTTATCAATTTCACATATTTGATCGGTCACATTTGCTACCAGTAGTCTAGGCATGTGGCCTTCTGGGGTGTGCTTTCTAGCCAGGGTGGCATATCTAATTGGCCCATCCAGGCCAGATACACAGGGTCTGAATAGTTCATGTATCAAGTAACTACACTTAATAACTTGGTTGGCTAAGAGGATGAGGAGCTTGTGGCCTGGGCAAAATTATGGCAGTGTAAAACCATGGGTCAAATCTACCCGCCTCATGAGGAAAAAAGTACAAGCACAGGAAGGGGGTGGCTGATTCTGTATGCATTTTTGGTTGTGAGGTAATTTTAATCATTTTTGGGACTTGTAGTTAATCAGTTTCTGCTGCTCCTCACGTGGCCGATCATCAAAGTCATGGAACATCTGGCGGCATATGCGCCTCCATGACGCCTCTTTTCTTGCCCGGTTTGCATAATTGGCATCACGTTGGTCCCAGAGTTCTGGCCGCTCCTGAACCAGTACAATGAGCATCTCCACATTTAGGAAATATGGCGCCATGACGCTGCTGTACTCCGTGGAGGCGTACTTCCTGGATGTCTGGTGCGCTATTTCAGGTGATTTGCATGTCTAGGCTTCCTGATGATGGATTGGACCATTTCCTGTCACCAGCCAAAAGACCTGCGTATTTCTCGCAAGTCACACGTGTGGTCCGTGTGTAATCCGTATTTTTTGCTCTCCCATAGACTTGCATTGGCGTATTACAGGCGTAGTATGCTGACAAATGCAGCATGCTGCGATTGGCACGGACCGTAAAATACGCCCGAGAAATATACGGCTATTGGGAGCAAACCCATAGAGAATAATTTGTCCATGTGTAATGCGCGCTTTTAACGCCTCTCACTCGTCCGTATTCCTCGCCAGTGTGACCCCGGCCTTAGGGTAAAAGACAGATATGTACAAATGAGAGTCCTCAGGGGTTGATACTTTTTAATGGTTGACTGAAAAGAAGGTAGGCTAAAAGAGGGCGCTACGGGATACGTGATTCTGGAGAAGATGTGGGAAAGATTGCTGTGGATGTGTCCTGTAGAGAACAGAATCGAGGGATGTGAGGACTAAATCACTGAAGAGAACCAGGACAAGTAGCCAAATAATGAGCGGTAGCAGAATTATTGGTGAGAGGATAATGGCCGCCATCACATCCATGCACCACGCACCCCAGAGTGAAGGCTGCAGACCAAGAACATTATTCGCACATACACAACGTTCCAATTCTGTAAATTGCATTTGTGTTATATTTTTTGTTTCTCCCATAACCTCATGGACAGTTTGTGTTCCAGGGTGTTTGGATCACTGAAATCAATCTTAGACCCCTATGATAATTAGTTGCCAGATGCTTAATTAAAAGAAAAGTCCTTAAGAAGAACATTCCACCTTAATAATCAGCTGTAGGTATCAAGCAACATTGGAGAGAAAAAGGATTTCTGCTGCCGAAAATCGTCACATAGTAGAATGCCTCGGACAAGATATGAAAACATTAGATATTTCACCAAAACTTAAGCGGGAGCATCGTGCTGTCAAGATATTTGTGGCTGATACAGGGCATAGACAGATTCCCACAGATAAAGGCATAATTAGGAAGGCTTCTGCAGATAAAGGCATAATGTGGAAGGCTCTTGCACATAGTGGCATAATTAGGAAGGTTCCTGCAGATAAAGGCATAATGAGGAAGGCTTCTGCTAGATAAATGCATAAGATTTAGAAAGCAGCTGGTAAAATACCATTATAAAGCAGCAAACAGGTATGTGAAGCCTGAGCCTCTGGAGTGCGTGAACCTCAAGGTGTCGTATGCCCCAGAGGCTGCAGTTGAAAAAGCTTTAGATCTCAGTAAATGTGACGTATTAATGCTACAGATCCCACAAATGACCATTTCCAGTTCTTTACAGCCTATAAATAGTTTGGACTCTTGTTCTGCAGAAGAATTTGCTGCTTTTTGTGTTTTTTTTTTGTTTTTTTTAAATACTGTTCTCATTGGGAGTTTTGTCCAATAAATGTGAATTATCCTCTAGCAGTCGAGGATTGGACATTACACGACTCATCTGTGTCCAGCATTTGGGAAAATCAGAGAACAATTTACATAATATGGCATAGTTTTGTGCCAGGATCATATTGGAGAGTTGGAGACTGCAGGCAGCAGCCGGTCAGTGTGAGAAACAGCAAAGCACCGGTAACATCGGTCTGTAGAGGAGAGCAGGAGGCACCCCGCGTACCGACACTACGACCACCTCCTGAGCTCTTCAGTGCCGAGATTCACCCCTTCTTTATTGAGGATACTGATTTGTTAAGCCTGCGGTCCATTACAAGCGTCAGCAGTCTGCAGCCCTGTGTGGTTTTGTTGTAGATGGCACCAGAATAAAAGTTTTTATTATTATTATTATGCATTTATATAACGCCATTTATTCCATGGCGCTTTACATGTGAGAAGGGGAAATATAGACAAGTATAGTAAACATGTATAAGACAAGGGACACATAGTTTTGTGAAATAGTCATTATTAATGTAACTGAATAACTTTCCACCAACGTCACATTATCGTTGTCCCGTAGGGCACCCGACGGCCGACGATCCGGACAGTGACATTTTCTCCGAGCCGTAGACTGTATCCAGACATTAGCAGAGCACGATGTATGAGCGAGCCGTATCCAGACAAGCAACGTGACGCCAAAGTCAGGCTAAAAGTAATGAAGATCGCAGACCTGACCCAACCACGGTCAGATAATGTCACTCAAGCGCCGGTTCATCCCAATGTTATCTGAAGTTTAAGAAAATAGACCTCGGTGTCGTCGTGTCATTCCAGCGAAGGCGCGAGATAAAAGACGAGTCCAGTCACAATGAGGCGCAGGAGAATTCAACCGGTGATATTAGATGTCAGGCTTGGTAATATGGGTCTCCGAGACAGCGAATATTCCATTTAATCAGCCGTGCAATGGTGCCCCGGTGACACATGCCCTTTATTATACCAGTGCCTTTGTATGGACGACTGTTGGGTTCCATTGATACCGGGTCCTGGAAGCATCAGATCCTTTTATTATTTATTAATCTCTCTTAAAGGAACATTACATCTAGAAATGAATGACTGAATTAAACAACAAATATTATTGCCCTCACTGTTCAGTGCGCTGCAGCATTTTCTACATGATCCTTGCAAAATCTTTCAGCGAACAAGGGGTTAATCCATTGATCAGCCCCATCTTTTGGTGGTGGTCAATGGACAGGGATTTACAATATTTTGTCCCACTGTGGACAATGCAGAGGGGGGAGGCTCCTGCTGCAGACAGTCACACAGAGAAAAGTGAGGATACAGCTGAGAGAAGATTCAGTGTTGGCTCCCTCCAGCCACTAGCAGAGGCGGCTCTCTGTGTATTAAAGGGATTTTCTTACTATTTTATGATGCTTTATAATAAATATGGGCACATGAGAGTATTAAACAAACAGAAACAATATTCATCTACCAGACCGTCGCAGAGACAAGAGCCTGAGTACCCCATCAATGTCTTGACTTCTTAATCCAGCAGGAGATATCATAAAACCCCTACAGTCAATCAACTGCCATTGATCGATTTCAAACATGTTTTGTTTGACTTGGAAGACAGTTTCCTCCAGCGCAGATATTGCAGACATTGCAGACACTGCAAACCTTGCAGACACTGTGCAGACCTTGCAGACACTGTGCAGACCTTGCAGACACTGTGCAGACCTTGCAGACCTTGCAGACCCTGCAGACCTTGCAGACACTGCAAACCTTGCAGACACTGTGCAGACCTTGCAGACACTGTGCAGACCTTGCAGACACTGTGCAGACCTTGCAGACACTGTGCAGACCTTGCAGACCTTGCAGACCTTGCAGACCCTGCAGACCTTGCAGACCTTGCAGACACTGTGCAGACCTTGCAGACACTGTGCAGACCTTGCAGACACTGTGCAGACCTTGCAGACACTGTGCAGACCTTGCAGACCTTGCAGACCCTGCAGACCTTGCAGACCTTGCAGACACTGCAAACCTTGCAGACACTGTGCAGACCTTGCAGACACTGCAGTTGATACTTCTGCAGATCTTTCAGCTACATTTCCACACTGCAACATTGTCTTCATCAGCGGTCCACAGCCAAAACACATTGGGTTCATTATCGCATTTGTGTTTTGTGACTGTTTTTTGTCCTCCTTCACGATGTGTCCACTTTGAAGTCTATTTTCTATTTGTTTGTTTCCTTTGTTCCCCATTGTGGACATGATTTTTGTAACACCGATGTTCGCAGCTGATTCATTACTTTTCACTTTTTAAAAAGTTTCAAAATTGTTTGGGACACTGTACTCCGGTCATTCCCTGGAGTGAATTTTTCTTTGAATGCAGGAATTTTTTTTCGAAATCGTTGTGTTGTGAGTTGCATGTAACATTCTCAGGGTCTGTGCACATGTTAAATATTTAGTGCATACATTTCTGCACCATTTCTGCATCTCTTGGCAGAAAAAACTCTGCGTAAAATAGACACATTATGATGCATTTTTTACATGTGTTTTTGGTTAAGATTTTTCCCTGCTCATTTGTAGGAGTGAAATCTGCAGGAAAACGCAGAAAGAATAGACACTCAGTAGTCAAAAATAAGCAGCGTGTGCATGACACTTCAAGATTCTCATTCACTTTGCTGCATCAGGAAACCCTTTGCACAGCGAAAAACACACCAAAAACAGGACAAATCTGCAACATGCGCAGAAGTAAGATGCGCCTTTTTTATCTAAAAAGGTGCAGAAGAGTAAGGCTACATTCCCACGAGCCTTTGATGTTGCAGAGTTTCGGCACCATTAAATAAAATCGGTTACTTGCATTTTTATGAAAATATGCAGCTTAAAAAACGAACCAAAAACTCATCATGGGAACGTAGTCTAAAAGACATATTTTTGATTTTGTGCAAAAGTCATGAACCTCAGGTCGCCATTTAGAAGAATTTGACATATAAATCATGAACGAATAAAAAAGAAACGTGGCTTAAAATATTGCAAATGATGAATCGAGCCCATAGTGTTGAATCTCAGATTGTTACCTGCCTGATTCATCATTTGTCCTCCATTTTTTTCCCCACTATTGAATGTCACTGCTTTTTTGCTGTAGGACATCTCATCCAAGCCCTGAACCGAGATCCATGGACGTCTCATAGGATTTTTCTACAATTATCCATGTTTTTACTATGTTTAAATAAAGAATCCATTTTATCACTGGATGGTGGTGCCGGAATCGTTCAACATTTTTCTACTATCCATGGGAAACATTTTGTCTAGCGTTTATCGTGAATTCCATAGCGGTGCCCGCTCCCGTTGTCCTCTCCCATCACCGCTCCCGTCATCCTCTCCCATCACCACTCCCATTGCCCACTCCCATCGTCCGCGCTCGTCGTCCTCACCCATCACCTGCTTCTATCTCCCGCGCTCCCATCGCCCGCTCCTGTCGTCTATTCCCATCGCCCTCTCACATCACCCTCTCCCATCGCCTGCTCCCATCGTTCTCTTTCATCACCCGCCCCTATCGTCCTCTCACATCGCCCGCTTCCATCGTCCTCGCCCATCACCAGTTCCCATTGTCCTCTCCCATCGCCCGCTCCCATCACCCACTCCCATCGCCCGCATCGCCCGCTCTCATCATCCGCTCCCATCACCACTCCCATCACCCACTCCCATCGCTCGCATCACCTGCTCTCATCACCCACTCCCATCGTCCTCTCCCATCGCCAGCTTCCATCGCCCTCTTCCATTGCCTGCTCTCATTTCCCGCTCCCATTGCCCTCTCCTATTGCAAGCTTCCATCACCCACTCCCATCACTTGCTCTCACCGTCCTCTCACATCGCCCACTCCCATCACACGCTCCCATCTCCCGCTACCATCACCTGTTCCCATCGGCCTCTCCCATTGCCAGCTCCCTTCACCCGCTTCCATCACCCGCTCCAATCGCCCTCTCCCATCGCCTGCTCACATCACCCTTTTCCATCACCCGCTCCCATCGTCCTCTCCCATCACCTGTTCCTATCGCTCTCTCCCATTGCCCGCTCCCATCACCCTCTCCCACTCCCATCACCCGCTCCCATTGCCCTCTTCCATCACCCGCTCCCATCATCCTCTCACATCGCCCGCTTCCATCGCCCTCTCTCATCACCCGCTCCCATCGTCAGCTCCCATCACCCTCTCATTGCTTTCTCCTATTGCCCACTCCCTTTGCCTGCTCCCATCTCCTGCTCCCATCTCCTGCTCCCATCACCCTCTCCATCACCCGCTCCCATCATCCTCTCACATCGCCCGCTTCCATCGCCCTCTCCTATCATCCGCTTCCATTGTCCTCTCCAATCGCCCGCTCCCTTCGCCCTCTCCCATCACCCACTCTCATCGTCCTCTCTCACCACCCGCTCCAATCGCCTGTTCCCATCATCAGCTCCCATCACCATCTCATTGCTTTCTCCTACTGCCCACTCCCTTTGCCTGATCCCATCTCCTGCTCCCATCATCCTTTCCCATCACCCGCTCCCATCGTCCTCTCCCATTGCCCGCTCCCATCACCTGCTCCCATCTCCCGCTCCCATCACCCGCTCCCATTGTCCTCTCTCATCGCCTGCTCCCATCACCCTCTCCCATCGCCCGCTCCCATCACCCGCTCCCATCGTCCTGTCTCATCACCCGCTCCCATCGCTTGCTCCCATCACCCGCTCCCATCGGCCTCTCCCATCGGCCTCTCTCATCACCCGCTCTCATCACCTGCTTCCATCGCCCTCTCCATCACTCGCTCCCATCGCTGTCGCTCATCGCCAGCTCACATAGCCCTCTTCCATCACCCGCTTCCACCGTCCTCTCCCATCACCCGTTCCTATCACCCTCTTCCATTGCCCGTTCCCATCGCTCTCTCCCATCGCCCGTTCCCATCACCCTCTTCCATCGCCCTCTTCCATCACCCATTCCCATCGCCCTCTCCCATAGCCCGTTCCCATCACCCTCTTCCATCGCCCGTTCCCATCGCCCTCTCCCATAGCCCATTCCCATCACCCTCTTCCATCGCCCTCTTCCATCACCCGTTCCCATTGCCCTCTCCTATAGGCCGTCCCCATTGCCATCTTCCATCGCCCTCTCCCATAGCCCGTTCCCATCACCCTCTTCCATCGCCCTCTTCCATCGCCTGCTCCCATTGTCCTCTCCCATCGCCCGCTCCGAGCAATAAGCTGGCATTGCACAATCTCAGGGTAATACAGATGCAGAAAATAAGTGGACAGGAGAGTAATTGGTTTATTCAGTGTACTGCGGGCGCTGGGAACGGTGCGGACATGAAATGCACACTCTGACAGCTTATTACAACAAATGTATAATTAAGGAATCCATTAAATGATGCAGTGCAAAGACTGACATGTCCTTCACAACTTAATAGACACGTTGACAAAACCTTGAATCGAAAAAGTATTAGACTTTATAACATTGCTGGAAAGTTATATCCGGCAGAAATCCAAAGATGAAATATTATTTGGACGTTTCCTATAAGATCGGTCCAATAAAGAATAATTAATAAAGACTTGTGAAGAAGACAGAAGAAAAGTTCTCTCTTCTGATGGACAATGGTGATCTGACATAGAGATGTAGGTTTAGGGGTCCTGAATAGCTGATTACACCTCGGTCCTGGAGCCTAAGGACCACCCTGCCATACAAAGGCACACTGGTACTATCATTGTCGCATGGCAGGTGGGGGACCGCTAACAGATTTTGCATTGGGGCTCAGACATTTAAAGCTGCATCTTGGATTAGACACTTTTTGATCATAATAACTTACAAAACGTTCTTATTTCTATGTTCTCTACATTAGTAAAAAAAAGTTTTGAAATGTTGTTGCTGTTAAGTAGTTTTCATTGTTGAAGATCCAAGTCTTGAGATCCTCACAGATGACTAAAAAGAGGAGGCAGAAGAGTCCAGCCGATCCTCGATCTAGGGGTCCCATCACCACTGTACTCGCACTTGAGGGTAATCTGAGAGCCTTAATCCTTTCCTTCATGTGATTATTATGAGTTTTAAGATGCATAAACCTGCAGAATAAAACAACTAAACAGGAGGTATAATACATCAAAACTAAAAAAAAAAACAGTTTTGTTACCCTCTAAGGGTTAAGGAATGAGGGTGAGTTGGTCAGTTATAAAGCCGCCATTGTTGCACAGAGTTAGCATTGGACCAAGAATACGTCAGAACTTTACAAGGATTTCCATCCAATGCCTGAAAGTTTTCATCGCTAATCCAGGCCCCCAAATAGTATGTACAGCAGTGATTTACTACTCTCAGAACCAGCCCCCCAGGAAGGTTTGGTGCTAGTTTATCACCTTTCCTCTTTCCAATCGACATGGTCCTTAGCCGGTTCTGCTTACTTTGCCTGTGCTGGGACTGTGGAGATGGGGCTCTTCTTCTCCTCCCATGAGATTTATGAGCCTCCTTATGGGCCATATATAGATTTCTACTTTATTACTTTTCTTACATGCCGCAACATATACAGATGAGTGGCACAAGACGAGGATTCGCATGATTTTACGATACTTTGTTGGGAAATCTTTATGAAGTATGTGTCTGTATATAAGGTGAATTGCAGCCTGCCAAGAGTTTTGCTACCAAGGAGATGTGTTACTTCTTAGGCTACAGTCAGGGGCCTCTCGTACAGCCAAATCAGATCTCTTGCTTTGCACTAAAGAGGGGGCAACAACATGAAACACGTTTCTACAAATTGAAATTCTGTTTTGGCTTCTATCCTAAATCATGTGGCTCAGTTAAAGGGTAAAGATTGACTTTTTAGGATTGCTACTTCCAACAGGTGGCACTAGAGTTCTAGTCCTGTTCCTCTCTGAAGAGGCAATTTACATATTTAATTTCTCAGAGGAGCATTACACGGCCTATCAGTCTCCGCACACTGGCATGTCAGGTATGTCACTCCGCAAAGAGGGACGCTATCCCTTAGCTACAAAAGTAAAAACTATTACTGTGAAAAATAAGAGTCCTTAACAAAATGTCTATAAAGGTAAGACTGGACACATGGGTATATGGACAAACCTATCTACAGGCCACAGGGGAGCACCACCAACGTCTAGAGGTTATGTGACAATCGGTTAAGACTCCATTACTCTATAAAGAGGTGGTCACCTACTTTATCTCTTCTCACTTCTGGTGTCACTGCGATGCACTGCCAGTTTCCTTGCATCATGTGACCGCTGCATTCAATCAGTGGTTGATGATTGCCTGCAGTCTTCACAATTTTTTCAAAACAGTAAGAGACATGTTTCTTACTGGTTAGACAAATAGTTGGATGCTGCCGTCGCGTGAATGTGGAGGAGCGCCACGGATCTGGGAGGAGAGTATAGGCTTTTATGTGGACACCCCCTTTAATTCCCCATGATGCTATGTTTCTGTATTACCAATGAAGGAGACATATCTCCAGGACTTACACCCCAAAACCAGACCGTTCCTGATGTCACGCCAACCACTCATATTAACGTAAATCCTAAAGAGACGCCAGGACCGTTTGCTTTTTGCATACATCATGCATACATCTAATATATAAAGCTCAAGTGTGTGTATGTATGTGTGTATGTGTGTATGTATGTGTGTATGTATGTATGTCCGGGATTGGCATCCGCACCGTCGCAGCTACAGCCACAAAATTTGGCACAGTCACACGTCTGGACCCCGAGAGTGTCCTAAGCTATGTTGTGAGGCGAAATTTTAACCCCGCACGTTCCAATTCACCAAACAATTTTGCCCCTATCTACATAATGAGGAAAAAGTGTGTGTGTCAAGCCCCGCCCCTCATTATGATGTCATAATGGTTGCCATGGCGACACTGATGTCATCATAGGTTGCAAGCCCCGCCGCTCATTTTGATGTCATAATGGTTGACTATGGGATGGAGGGTGTGTGATGGGTATATGGGCACGGGACTATGGGATGGAGGATATGTATGATGGATATATGGGCACGGGACTATGGGATGGAGGATATGTATGACGGGTATATGGGCACGTGACTATGGGATGGAGGATGTGTGATGGGTATATGGGCACAGGACTATGGGATGGAGGATATGTATGACGGGTATATGGGCACGTGACTATGGGATGGAGGATGTGTGATGGGTATATGGGCATGGGACTATGGGATGGAGGATATGTATGACGGGTATATGGGCACGTGACTATGGGATGGAGGATGTGTGATGGGTATATGGGCATGGGATTATGGGATGGCGGATATGTATGACGGGTATATGGGCACGTGACTATGGGATGGAGAATATGTATGATGGGTATATGGGCACGGGACTATGGGATGGCGGATATGTATGATGGGTATATGGGCACGGGACTATGGGATGGAGGATATGTATGACGGGTATATGGGCACGTGACTATGGGATGGAGGATGTGTGATGGGTATATGGGCACAGGACTATGGGATGGAGGATATGTATGACGGGTATATGGGCACGTGACTATGGGATGGAGGATGTGTGATGGGTATATGGGCATGGGACTATGGGATGGCGGATATGTATGATGGGTATATGGGCACGGGACTATGGGATGGAGGATATGTATGACGGGTATATGGGCACGTGACTATGGGATGGAGGATATGTATGATGGGTATATGGGCATGGGACTATGGGATGGAGAATATGTATGATGGGTATATGGGCACTGGACTATGGGATGGAGGATATGTATGATGGGTATATGGGCATGGGATTATGGGATGGAGGATGTGTGATGGGTATATGGGCATGGGACTATGGGATGGCGGATATGTATGATGGGTATATGGGCACGTGACTATGGGATGGAGGATGTGTGATGGGTATATGGGCACGGGACTATGGGATGGAGGATATGTATGATGGGTATATGGGCACGGGACTATGGGATGGAGGATATGTATGACTGGTATATGGGCACGTGACTATGGGATGGAGGATGTGTGATGGGTATATGGGCATGGGACTATGGGATGGAGGATGTGTGATGGGTATATGGGCATTGGACTATGGGATGGCGAATATGTATGATGGGTATATGGGCATGGGATTATTGGATGGAGGATGTGTGATGGGTATATGGGCATAGGACTATGGGATGGAGGATGTGTGATGGGTATATGGGCACGGGACTATGGGATGGAGGATATGTGATGGGTATATGGGCACGTGACTATGGGATGGAGGATGTGTGATGGGTATATGGGCACGTGACTATGGGATGGAGGATATGTATGATGGGTATATGGGCACGGGACTATGGGATGGAGGATATGTATGACGGGTATATGGGCATGGGACTATGGGATGGAGGATGTGTGATGGGTATATGGGCACGGGACTATGGGATTGAGGATATGTGATGGGTATATGGGCACGTGACTATGAGATGGAGGATGTGTGATGGGTATATGGGCATGGGACTATGGGATGGAGGATATGTATGATGGGTATATGGGCATGGGACTATGGGATGGAGGATGTGTGATGGGTATATGGGCACGGGACTATGGGATTGAGGATATGTGATGGGTATATGGGCACGTGACTATGGGATGGAGGATGTGTGATGGGTATATGGGCATGGGACTATGGGATGGAGGATATGTATGACAGGTATATGGGCATGGGACTAATGGATGGAGGATGTATGATGGGTATATGGGCATGGGACTATGGGATGGCGGATATGTATGATGGGTATATGGGCACTCGACTATGGGATGGAGGATATGTATGATGGGTATATGGGCACGGGACTATGGGATGGAGGATAATTATAATTTGCTATAACTAACCACAGTTAGTTACTATGCCCGGGCAGCGCCGGACTCTTCAGCTAGTTTGCATGTATAATTCTTCCGCTCAGAACAATGTAGACTAACCAAATAACTTGTGCGGATTGTGGCTGTCAGCGGGCCGTGCTCTGGCAGTGATGGATGAGAGTGAAATTAATGGCGTCCTACACAGCAGAGGAGGGTATGGGAGTGATTTTTTTTTGCAGCACGGATAATCTCCAATGCCTACAAGAAACATTTCTGGATCAAACTGAATTTGGCTTTGTGCGAGTGATGTGGCCGGGTGGCCTGTTCAGGTTAATGATCTGCCCCTTGGTGCGTTTAAGTTCTTGTAGTACATAACAATTGCTTTAAGCGCGCCATGTAAGTGGCCTCATTAAACTCCTTCACTCTACTATTCTGTTTTAACCCTACGCACAGATCTCATTTACAGAAGACAGACTATTTATCAGGGCTTCATTTCCAAATTCCACTTCATCTACACCCGAGCGAAACATATAGAAAACTTTTCTTTTTTTTTTTTTACTTTTCCTCCCACTGATTTCAAGCAACTTGAAGATAAAAGGACAGGCTCTAATAAAACCTTGGCGTTTCTCTGTGTATTTGACGATCATTTTATTATTTTTTTTTTCCTTCGGGGGAGGTGTGAATAAATGTGATTATATTTTTGCTGATTTTCCAAAGAGATAGAGAGCTTAAGTCAATTAGTTGTGACACGGTGATGTCTGGGAGGATGAAAGGAGCCGGGCTGATGTGTTTTGGGTCCGATGGATTCTGACAGTAGGACTCGAAGACCTTGAAACGCACTGACACAATGATAATATTTTCCACCAAACGACCGTCTTTACAACTCGGCAATGTGGAGCGGTGAATGACTCCTCTGGAATTGTTTTATGTTTAGTTACATTTCGGCATTTATTGTAGCCGTTTTTTATATGATAGATTTTAACAGATCAATTAGTTTTGAAAAAACTTTAATTTGATATTTGCCAATGGCATCTGGTGCCTCGTGTGCCAAGTTATGGTTTGCTACATCTGTACTATTAAATTGTGATTAATCACATAAATACCAATGCATCTTGAAGGGGTTATCCAGGACTTTGCTTAGTTTTTGGGAAGATGTTTCGGACAAGTAGATGCTAACTCCCTGCCTGTTGTACCCGGTGCCGATATCTGCCAGCTCAGAGTGATCATGGACTGCTCTTGCCAGCGATTCTGCTGCTTCATTTGACCTCACGTCTACGGAGCGGCTCCTCCTCTTCCGGTTTGCTCTGTCTACAGGACATCACTGTTGACATTACTCTGTTCGACAGCTGGCTCCCCGCAGTATGGCAGTAGGGAGCTGAATGTCAATCAGCATGACATCTGCATAGACAACCTGACACCAGTCTAGCACCGTAACGCGTTGACGTAATAAAAACCTTAATTTTATACCATCAAGGATTCTACACTGCCGCAAGTGCAGCCCAAGTGCCGCGACGTCTCCACTAATGAGACTCAGCAAAACATCAGGAACAAAGCGGTAAAGAAGCTGCTCTGTTCTGGAAGCCACATAATCAACGGTGGGATTGGTCCGTGACCGCTCTGAGCTGGCAGAAGTCGGCACTGGACATAACAGGTAGTTAGCAAGTTCTTACCTAGTCCATTTGCAAAAAAATAAGCAAAGCAAAGTTCTGGGTATCCCATTTAAAAGAAAGGTTAAAGGGGCTTCCGTACATTATTTTATAAAAAGCGAGGATGTGGAAACCACAACAATAATTGCGACTAGAGTTGAGCGAAACGGGTCGAAAAAATTCAAAAGTCGCCGACTTTTGGCAAAGTCGGGTTTCATGAAACGAAACCCGACCCTAGGATGAGGTCGGCCACGAGGTCGGCGACTTACGCGCCAAAGTCGCGTTTCAAAAGTTTGTTTTGCGCTCTTTTTCAGCCAATCAGGATCCACGGACACTGTGGGCAACGTGATGACCTAGGCACGGGTCACCACCATCTTTCAGAAGGGAATGCAAGTGATTGGCTTGCTTTGGTGGGCGTCACAGGGGGTATAAAAGGGCGTGCACGCCGACCGCCATCTTACTTCTGCCGATCTTAGTATAGGGAGAGGTTGCTGCTGATTCTGTAGGGAGAGCGTTAGGCAGGGAAGAAGACAAAAAAACTGCTTCTGCTGCTAGCGATTTGGCCTGCACAACACACAAGTCACTGTGTGTGCAGTGCAAGGGGAGGCTATATAGTGGTGTATCAGTGGTGTTGGTTGTTGGGCTGCCTTTTAAGGCTTCCTGACACGCTGGCATTGCTGTTTACCCACTGCTCCGCAAACTGCTTTTTTAAAAGCAATCCAATCTCCCTTATCCTCTAGTCACTTTTGTCACAGCTGTGCCATCGAGCGTGTCACATAGCGCTCAGATATCAGTGGGCCACACACAATCCACAAGTGTCCAGTGTCCAAAAGTGTGCGCAGAGATTCAAAATCTCCATTATCCTCTCGTCACTTTGGTCACAGGCAGCTGTGCCATCGAGCGAGTCACATAGCGCTCAGATATCAGTGGGCCTCACACAATCCACAAGTGTCCAGTGTCCAAAAGTGTGCGCAGAGATTCAAAATCTCCATTATCCTCTCGTCACTTTGGTCACAGGCAGCTGTGCCATCGAGCCTGTCACATAGCGCTCAGATATCAGTGGGCCTCACACAATCCACAAGTGTCCAGTGTCCAAAAGTGTGCGCAGAGATTCAAAATCTCCATTATCCTCTCGTCACTTTGGTCACAGGCAGCTGTGCCATCGAGCGTGTCACATAGCGCTCAGATATCAGTGGGCCTCACACAATCCACAAGTGTCCAGTGTCCAAAAGTGTGCGCAGAGATTCAAAATCTCCATTATCCTCTCGTCACTTTTGTCACAGGCAGCTGTGCCATCGAGCGTGTCACATAGCGCTCAGATATCAGTGGGCCTCACACAATCCAAAAGTGTCCACTGTCCACAAGTGTGTGCAGAAATTCTAAATCTCCCGTCCTATAGACACCTTGTACCTTGTTTTACATTACTATATACACTCACTGGCCACTTTATTAGGTACACCTGTCCAACTGTGTGTTAAGACTTAATTTCTAATCAGCCAATCACATGGCGGCAACTCAGTGCATTTAGGCATGTAGACATGGTCAAGACAATCTCCTGCAGTTCAAACCGAGCATCAGTATGGGGAAGAAAGGTGATTTGAGTGCCTTTAAACGTGGCAAGATTGTTGGTGCCAGAAGGGCTGGTCTGAGAATTTCAGAAACTGCTGATCTACTGGGATTTTCACGCACAACCATCTCTAGGGTTTACAGAGAATGGTCCGAAAAAGAAAAAAAATCCAGTGAGCGGCAGTTCTGTGGCCGGAAATGCCTTGTTGATGCCAGAGGTCAGAGGAGAATGGGCATACTGGTTCGAGCTGATAGAAAGGCAACAGTGACTCAAATTGCCACCCGTTACAACCAAGGTAGGCAGAAGAGCATCTCTGAACGCACAGTGCGTCGAACTTTGAGGCAGATGGGCTACAGCAGCAGAAGACCACACTGGGTACCACTCCTCTCAGCTAAGAACAGGCATCTGATGGCTACTTTCAGCAGGATAATGCGCCATGTCATAAAGCTCGAATCATCTCAGATTGGTTTCTTGAACATGACAATGAGTTCACTGTACTCAAATGGCCTCCTCAGTCACCAGATCTCAATCCAATAGAGCATCTTTGGGATGTGGTGGAACGGGAGATTCGCATCAGGGATGTGCAGCCGACAAATCTGCGCCAACTGTGTGATGCCATCATGTCAATATGGTCCAAAATCTCTGAGGAATGCTTCCAGCACCTTGTTGAATCTCTGCCACGAAGAATTGAGGCAGTTCTGAAGGCAAAAGGGGGTCCAACCCGTTACTAGCATGGTGTACCTAATAAAGTGGCCAGTGAGTGTAGTTTGTTGGATTTTGTCTACATTTCTACCAAAAATGAGGAAGGCTGGTGGAAGAGGCCGTGGAATTGGGCGGGGGTTGGCAGCTGGTAATGATGGTGTTGGTGGTGGATCTGATGGTAGTGGCAAGAGCAAAATAGGACCGAATGCAGGAGGTGCTGACCCTGCGTCATCGTCTGTCTACATAAGGCCTCGAACGCTTAGTTTTCTAGGAGTTGGCAAACCGCTTTTAAAGGCAGAGCATCAGGAAAAAGTTTTGTCTTACATTGCTGACTCAGCCTCCAGCTCTATCGCCTCCTCTTCTTCAGTTGTAAAAAGTAAAAGCACTGAGTCGTCATTGGAGGCTCATGTTCATGAACCACACCTTTCCTTGTGTCCTTCACCCCAACCAAGATTGAAGGATGACGCAGGCCATACTACTGATTACTCCATGGAGCTGTTTTCACATACCATGCCTGGATTATCAAGTCAAATGGTGAATTACCCAGGCCAAGATGAATCTGACATGGAGTGCACTGATGCACAGCCGCTGATGGATGATTCTGCTGGTACATTCACTCAGAGCACTACATTGTCCTCGCAGTGTACAGAGCCAGATTTTGACCCTGATGAGACTCAGGTGCCCCTTCCCGCACACTATACCACCATACACGGTGACACAGAGAAAGGTGCACATGACATAGAAGAGGAGGTGATGGATGACCCAGTTGTTGACCCAGATTGGCATCCATTGGGGGAAGAGGGTGCTGCTTCCAATAGCTCAGATGAGGAGCATCCACAGCAGACATCGACATCGCAACAGCTGTTATCTGGCAGGCCCGGAGCACTCCAAAGACAGGTTCCAAACATCAAAAGAGTTGCTGGACAGCTTGTCCAGAGGGTCAAAAGATCACAGCGTGCTAGGCCGCAAAATGTCTGCCAAAGTAGGAAGAGTGCAGTGTGGCACTTTTTTGAACAAAATCCTCATGATCAGGCCAAGGTTATCTGTAAGAAGTGCGCAAAGACCTTTAGCCGAGGGAAAAATCTGAAAAATTTGAATACCAGTTGCATGCTTAGACATTTAACCAGCATGCACTTGCAAGCGTGGACACAACACCAAACCTCAAGTGCCACATGTGCAACTGATCACAACGAAGGTAGTCAGCAACGCTACATTGTTTCCCCCACTGTAAGCCCACCGGTTAGCACAGCAGCAAATGTTGAGGTGTCGTTGCAAGGCCACAGCAGTCAGGGAATCCCACTGTTATATGAACGAAAGACTGATTCTAGGCCATCAGAAAGAACACCAACTCCATCACCATCATCAACCCTCTCTCAGTCCGCCCTGTCCACCGCTACTTCCACCATATGCAGCTCTCAAGTCCAGCTCACCCTCCCAGACACTATGAGTAGGTCAAGAAAGTACTCAGTCTCTCATCCGCGTACACTGGGTTTGAACGCCCACATTGCCAAACTAATCTCGTTTGAGATGATGCCCTTTCGGTTGGTGGAAAGCACAGCTTTCCGCGAACTCATGGCCTATGCAGTACCACGCTATGACCTACCCAGTCGCCACTTCTTCTCTCGCAAAGCCATCCCAGCCCTCCACCATCATGTGAAAGACCGCATTGTCCATGCACTCAAGCAGTCAGTGAGCGGAAAGGTGCACCTCACAACTGATGCATGGTCCAGTCGGCATGGCCAGGGCCGTTACGTGTCCATCACTGCGCACTGGGTTAATGTGGTGGATGCAGGGTCCACAGGGGACAGCGGTGGTGGGACAGTGCTGCCTAGCCCACGGTATAGGAAACAGTTGGCTGTAGGCGTTCGACCCTCCTCCTCCTCCTCATCCTCCAGAAGCGAAAGCTCGTCCACAGAGCGCAGTCGTACGAGCACTCCATCTGCAGCTGCCACTGTTGCACACGATGTGTCCCCCTATCGAGCAGCTAGTGGAAAGCGTCAGCAGGCTGTGTTGCAGATGATGTGTTTGGGCGACAGACACACCGCCGAGGTGCTGGCCGAGTACTTGAAGCGACAAACTGAGTCATGGCTGGGCAGTGTACATCTTGAGGCAGGCAAGGTAGTTAGTGATAACGGCCGTAATTTTGTGGCAGCCATAGCCCTTTCAAAACTCAGCCACATACCTTGCTTGGCTCACACCTTGAACCTGGTGGTGCAGTGCTTCCTCAAAAATTATCCGGAGTTAACAGCCCTGCTCCAGAAGGTGCGAAGACTGTGCGCGCACATCCGCCGGTCGCCTGTACACTCCTTTCGTATGCAGAAGCTGCAGCGATTGCTCCACCTTCCCAACCACCGCCTCATTATCGACATTGCAACAAGGTGGAACTCCACCCTGCACATGGTGGAGCGGCTGTGCGAGCAGAGGCAGGCCATAATGCATTTGTGGGAGGATACACGGCCAGGCACTTTGAGAGCAGACATGGAGTTGACAGGCGTGCAGTGGTCGAAGCTGAAAGACCTTTGTAAAGTCCTTCAGTGTTTTGAGGAATGCACACGGCTGGTAAGCGCAGACGACGCCATCCTAAGCATGAGCATCCCACTTATGCGTCTGCTCATGCAAACTTTGACGCACCTTAAGGAGCAGGCGTCTGCAGCCAATGTTGATGAGGAGGAAGAGGAGGAGGGAATCCTTGATGACATTCAGCCATTGTCTGCTCAGGGACCTCTCCTGGACGAGGTGGAGGAAGAAGAGGAGGAGGAGGAGGATGATGGGGATGATTACTTAGGGGAGGAGGATGCATCTCGTGGGGCAAGTGAAAATGTTGGCGTGGCAAGGTCTGGTACAGGGTTTGTGCGTGACTGGAGGCATGTGGATTTGCCAGAAAGTGCTCCTCCACCCAGCACTCGCAGTGCATCATTGACACCGGGAACATTGGCCCACATGTCAGATTATGCCTTGCGGATCCTAAAAAGGGACCCCCGCATTGCCAAAATGATGAACGATGACGACTACTGGTTGGCCAGCATCCTGGATCCACGCTATAAAGGCAAATTACAAAACATCATGCCACAGGAGAACCTTGACCTAATATTGGCTAATAAACAAGCAACTCTGGTAAATCGGTTGCTTGAGGCATTCCCAGCACACAGCAGCGGTGATGGTTCTCACACGAGCCGTACGGGCTGGGGGCAGCTTGGCAGAGGTGTTCGTGGTGCACACAGCAGAAGTGGCGTTGGAGACAGGGGTTTCATGACAATGTTGTGGACTGATTTTTCAAATACCGTTCACACAACTGGTAATACTGCATCGATGGAAAGTGACAGGAGACAGCAATTGTCAACTATGGTTACAAACTACTTTTCCTCCCATATCGATGTTCTCCCACACAGGTCATTCCCCTTTGACTATTGGGCCGCTAAACTGGACACCTGGCCTGAATTGGCCCAATATGCCTTACAGGAGCTCGCTTGCCCAGCTGCAAGTGTGCTATCGGAAAGAGTCTTCGGTGCAGCTGGATCAATCCTGACAGAAAAAAGGACCCGTCTGTCAACCCAAAATGTGGATGATCTAACCTTCATTAAAATGAACCACGCATGGGTTTCCAAGGATTTTGTCCCACCTTCCCCTGATGACACATAGGGTGACAGAAAAATGGCTTGCTTTGGTCCACCTCTTCCTGGTACTTCACCTATTTCGCCTTTTGCATCAGCTGAATGTCCAACATCAACATATGCCACTTTCTAAAACTCCCTAACTGTGCTGCCTCCCCCCCCATGGCCGGGGTCACCACCTAGCGCACGACACCGTGCGAGTGCTGTTGCCCTGGACAGGTGGGTAGGCCGACTCTTGGGCGCGGGCACTGGCACAGGGTCCCTCATAGTGCAATCAAGTGTCTCTGACGGTGGTGGTGCACACCCGCCGTCAGACACACCGCTGTACTATGAGGGGCCCAGTGCCAGTACCGACGCCCACGAGTGGGCCCCCCTTGCTTGGGCAGGGCCCCAGCATTTGCAATCTTTACCTCTCCCTGCTCCTCCGCTGTGTAATCTGGGCCGTCAAATCCATACTGTGCCTGACACCGTCTGAGCCTGCCTCCTGAGACATATATTTTGAATGTGTACGCTATCCATACATGTTATCCGGGGATACGGTACCCTTTCTAACCTTTGTGCAATCACGTGCAATCCATACTGGGCCTAACACCGTCTGAGCCTGCCTCCTGAGACATATATTTTGAATGTGTACGCTATCCATACATGTTATCCGGGGATACGGTACCCTTTCTAACCTTTGTGCAATCACGTGCAATCCATACTGGGCCTAACACCGTCTGAGCCTGCCTCCTGAGACATATATTTTGAATGTGTACGCTATCCATACATGTTATCCGGGGATACGGTACCCTTTCTAACCTTTGTGCAATCACGTGCAATCCATACTGGGCCTAACACCGTCTGAGCCTGCCTCCTGAGACATATATTTTGAATGTGTACGCTATCCATACATGTTATCCGGGGATACGGTACCCTTTCTAACCTTTGTGCAATCACGTGCAATCCATACTGGGCCTAACACCGTCTGAGCCTGCCTCCTGAGACATATATTTTGAATGTGTACGCTATCCATACATGTTATCCGGGGATACGGTACCCTTTCTAACCTTTGTGCAATCACGTGCAATCCATACTGTGCCTGACACCGTCTGAGCCTGCCTCCTGAGACATATATTTTGAATGTGTACGCTATCCATACATGTTATCCAGGGATACGGTACCCTTTCTAACCTTTGTGCAACCACGTGCAATCCATACTGGGCCTGACACCGTCTGAGCCTGCCTCCTGAGACATATATTTTGAATGTGTACGCTATCCATACATGTTATCCAGGGATACGGTACCCTTTCTAACCTTTGTGCAATCACGTGCAATCCATACTGGGCGTGAGAACGGCTGGCGAGCTGTTAAGCAAGCTACAGCACCTGTCCAGACAAGTACAGGGATTCCCTAGCGAGGAGACTTATTTGATTGTTTTCAATGTTGGGACAGCAATTTTTGGAGAGCACTATACTCTGGAGAATGATAGATGGGGCCCACCATACACTGGAACATTCCAAAGGTGGACATCAGACACTGGAGCAGCATTTACAGGGCCCATTATACACTAGAGCATTAGAAATGGGGCCCATTATGTTTGGAGCATTATTTGGGCCCATAAGACAGTGGAGCTTCATCCATGGGGACCAACATATACTGTAGCATTATGTGGAGCTCATCATATACTGTTTCAAACATTATATGGGACCAATGATTCTGTATGGAGAAATAGATGGGCCTCGTCATGAGATGTAAAAAGTGAGGTATTTTTCATTGTACTATACCGCTATTTATCTGCCGTATCGGAGCATGATGAGTTGTGGTATGTGTTAAAGGGGCGCTCTTTCGCCCAGGGCACATGAAAACCTGCAGCCAGCCCTCCCCCCCCCACAACTTTAGCCAAATAACCCCCATTTTTCAGTGCGTAACTTATATTATGAAGTTAATTAAGGTTGACAATCTTAAGTAAGAAGAATTGATGCTTTTGGCATTCAAATGGGCACTGTAGGTGTGTTTCCTGTCCTCCTCTCACTGCCGACTTTTATTCCCCATTGACTTACATTGGGTTTCGTGTTTCGGGACGACTCCGACTTTTCCCTATAATCGGACGATCTTGCTCGACCCGACTTTTGGAAAAGTCGGGTTTCACGAAACGAAACGCGACCCTAAAAAACCAAAAGTCGCTCAACTCTAATTGCGACCATAGATCCATATTAATAAAATTACAAATTATCTTTATTAAACCATGGACAAGACAAAAATGGGGAACTTGTGCAAAGACAGTCAAAAGTGCAATAGTGCAAATGCTAAAACGAGCAGGACCTGCCAAAGTCCACCTGAGCTGCCATGCTTAGTGGTTATTGGATATCTAATCCCGTATGAAGAAAGGCACATATTATATCCAAGTGGGTCCAAAAAGGAATTTATCATACATCAAAAGAGGGCAAATGCCCATCATATATTATATGTTATATATATGTGCCTTCCTAATGAGGTAACTAAAATATGGATCAAAAGCTACCACTGCTGCCTTAGGGCAATACTTAACATGGCTCCTGTGTGTGGGGGAATGGAGCAGTAAACAATACCTGGTACTGCACCAACGGGCAAATAACCCACCCTAATAGGGTAAATACCCCGAAACACATTACCTCACTGCAGCCTCAGGATGACCGGGCGGTACGCTCGTCTCCCCGACGCGCGTTTCAGAGCAATGAGCTCCTTCCTCAATTATTTTATAAAAGCCTCTGGGTATTTAAAAAAAACATAAAAGAAATTATCCCTGTAGGAGAAAATAAATTCGGCACAACCCGCAAAGATGAGATAATCTGCTAGGGATAGAGGCGGCGTTCACACGTGTGGTGCACAATATCAGAGAAAATCCTAAAGGGACATATCATAAAGCAGATCGGCCCTCACCACGCAGAATGCTAAAACTGCAGGTTATTCTCTTTGCATGATGGATAAGGATACAAAAAAAAACTATTCAGCAGGACGTTTCGCATACAGAATGCTTTATCAAGGCACCTTGACAGGACAACACTAATTTTGGTTTTTAGGAACAAGCATAAAACAATGTAAAAAATTAATTAAAAAGTATTAGTGTCACAATAACCTGATTTAACCTGAAACAATAGGAGATTTTCTGATGATAGTTTCACTCTAAACCATGAAGTGTAATTCTTCTTAAAAATCTCCATCGATAGGCGAAGAATGTGGTGGACTCAGCCGTGCACTCAATATCCGGCTTATCACCACATTTGGAAGTAATTAATAACTGTTACTGTGTCTGCATCTATATTATTAGAGAGACGCCAGGGACTGATCCTTCAGGAGAGACAATTGCTTTATTCATATGCACTTCATGAATGATACAAATAAGCGCAATCCGAGCCCAAGCTCCATGCCCCAACCGTAACCCCAGCCAGGCCCCCGAGGGGTGCACTCCTGCCATCAATCATGACGTGCAGCCAGGCACTTAGGAGTAGAAAATCCTATGCATTGTCTGCTGTTTATATATTTAGTATGATGCCTGTTGGGAGAGATGTCAGAACTCGCCGGCTTATTTACAGCTTGACATGGAGAACAATCCTTATGATAATGAGGATCTGCTGATTTGCTTCTGCTCAGCACCGTGCTCAATGCATTACAATAAACAGGAGGAAAATAGAAATCACTTCTAGGATCAAAATCCAGGAACACCGAAAATGTATCCCCACGACACGGCGTAGTGCCGGCGCAGCGATCTGTCACGGTGTAGATGCCGGAGACTAGGAATGACGCAGGGCGGCGGGAAGGTCACAACTTCGCAACAGGATGGGGGTTCAAATTCTGATCACCAATGATTGTAACACAACCTTGAAAACAGGTTACTGGTGCTGCAAAAATTCTGGACTTTTACGGTCGCCATAACCTGGCTCCTGATAAGAAAACGCTACGATCCTGTTGTAGCGGAGCTATAATCTTACAGAGGATGGTAGGCAAACACTAAGGCTGGAGCTATAGAAAGAGTTTCACAAGGAGGATTTTCTCATTTTTACTACTAACTAATTTACGGCACTGATTTTCATTCAGATCAAGCTGAGAGGAGCCTTTAGAGCAATGCATGCTGGGAAAAATTATGCAAAATGGCTCTACATCCAGAATAAAGAACATTGTCCCTCTTGTGTCACCTGTAGGCGACCATCCCGCATGCCACCGGCCAAGACAAACCAGAGACTTCATGCAGACAACACTGTTCGGGGTAGGTACTTCCTATCAGAAATTATCTATAGGTAGAACTAGAGACAGTATTTTTTCCTTCTGGACAAGAGCTTATTTGCATTATTTTTGATAGGAAGCATTGAGTCCAAATTTCCCAATAGCTGAAATCAGACAATGTGGATGAGAAAAGAATGAACTCTTCCAACAATAGATAACTAAAGTTGCTGTTATGCTAGAGCAGCTCCTCACTTGGGAAAATAGGTGAAGCTCAATACTGTTAATGATTCTGCCGGTTTCTGTACAGACCCCGGCCCCACAGTCCTCAGTGGTTTCTGTGTGAGCTGAGATATCTCTAACCAGAGACTAGAATATGGCAATTTGGATCTATGCTGCCTGAAAGGCCATCGAGCACTTCACGTTCTTCGTAAAGAACCAGAAGGCAGAGCAGAGTGTAAATTACCTAGAAAAGGTAAAGTGTGCTGAAAAAAAGGAAAGATCCCATAGGGAGTAAAATAAACCACAAAATGCAAAATACATTATAAAGCACGTACTGTTAGATTTTATGCCACCTGCTTCCTAAAAAGAAACAGAAGATGGAAGCAGAGCAAAGAACTGAAACAGCAAAAAGATGAACCCTGAACATTTACAAGAAACCAGTAGGAAATGCCACTAGAGGGAAAGAATATAAATCTGCACTCCAAAGGTCATAGGGCAGACAAATGAAAACACCTGTGTTATGCTAAACAGACTACAGCCAGAATAACAGACCCTAAACACCCAGAGAAAAGGTGTATTTTTTGTGGCTCGGCCGACAGAGAAATCAACCACAAAACATAGGTTCAAGGGTTTGAAGCCAGGAGTCACTTGCTTAAATATATATAAAGATTTTACCTGGAATGAAAATGACGCTGTTCTCCTGAATCTGGTAATGATTTCTTTTGTTCCTGCTCCTCTACGTTCCTGAGATATTACCCCTTATTTCTTTCTCTATAAATCTAGTCTTTTTATCCAAGTGGGTGTGGTTCTCAAATTCTTCTAGTGGACCCCACCTACTTGGTTAAAACAATGCCACAAAGAAGGAGACTATATCTCAGAAACGGAGAGGAGTAGGAATAAAAGAAAAACTATGCTGGATTCAGGAGGACAGCGGCATTTGCACCATCCTTACTGAGAGTATGTGAGCTCTTGACCAAGCTGACCATCGGTGCACACAAATGACGGAGGAGGGGAGGGCTCTGCAGAAAGCCTATCCCGCAATAATAACGTCACCCCCATTGTTCTGCCTTCCTCCACGTATGTTGCTGTGTAGATTTCAGCATACAGCTAAACCTCATCCACTTCCCCAGTAAACAGACTGTATGGATGCTTAATTCTATATTTATTGAGGTGATGATGTGAACTTGCTAACAGTGAACGATGACAGTGGACAATAATGGTGGACAATCATGGACAATAATGTACGATATGAGAGTGGACGATAACGGATGATCTCAGAGTGGACAGTAACAGAGTGGTAAAAACTACAAGGGAATAAACAGTGTATCAGTACTGGCAGATAACAGAGACAACAGCATGATACAGGCTGCAATTAACATCAGTAACTGGGGCTTTACAGAAACTGCACAGAAATAGCATAATACAGAAATGCTGCAACACTGTTTTGCTCTATACAGAAGTGCAATCTATCTGTAAGCAGTGCAAAATCATCATAATAAAGTGCAGGATACATTGCACAATATATCTAACCACACAGTACATTGCACGGTGGCTGCATATACAGATTCTTACATAACACACAGGTACTTTTGACCCTCACTGGAATCCGCTGGTCAGAATCAGTGCTTTGTAGGGAGAGAGTCAGGAACACATGTGTAAGGGTGTGTTTCCACGTAGCGGAAACATTCAGTATTTGCTGCAGATTGAACGCAGCATCCTGCCGCAGTGTTTAATCTGCAGCGTCCAGATGTTCCAGCATAGTGGAGGGGATTTTATGAAATCCCATCTCCACTATGCGTCTGAATATTCGGGTAACACACCCGCTTAATGTGTTCAAAGAGCACATCCGGAATCACCGCACGTACAGAAGGGTCGGAGCTTTGGGTGGAGCGGGGTTTCCGCTCCGTCCAAAGCGCAGACATTACGGTACGTGGAAACGTACCCTTAGACTCAAAGGTCCCGGAGAAAATGTCTGCAACCTTCTTGCTCGGGAAACTAAGGGGGCGGTACTAATCAGAATACATTACTTGATAAAGGGGAAAAGTTCCTGAATCCAGGGACAGGACAAATGGGTACCTAAAGACCTGTAATGGTTATAACTGGTACAACACTATGAAATAACTTGCTGCACAATAATGGGCAGAACACCCATCAGTCATGTGACTGCTGCAGCCAGTCACTGCCCTTAGTAGTCACATTGGTATGTATCACATATAACCGCTACGACATCTAATACAAAAAAATACCATAATTCCTTGGCGAATCCACAGCAACGTCTGAATGTCTAACTTGCAATTTAGCTGCGGATATCTGCCACAATCCATTGTAGATTTTTCATATCTTTCTTAAGAAGGGTGAAAATCCACAAAAGAAATTGACAGGATGTAAAATGTTAATAATCACAGCGAAGGTCGATATCCAGCAGCTCTCACAGTATAAGGATTTACTCTAGTGTCAGCCATGTGGCGTTTTCCAAGAGCAATTCCATAGCAGATAATCTGCATTATATCCAGTGTGAACACGTCCTTAAACTTCTTGTGATGTAATATTTGATTATAATAATAAATTCCCCCCAGAATCCTCCCTATCTGTGGGGTCTTTTGCTGAGGCGCTTCCTTTTAGCTCCGTATCGGTTATTCATTAGTGAATCGTTACAATGTTGCATTTTTTTAGGACCGTCTTGTTACAAAGATTATGGACATAACCGCTTCCATGAGATCAGTCATATAGGTGTAATATGACCATTATTACCACTTCTGTTATTATTACCCTCATTATTATATACCCACTAAGTGCTAGTGAAGGTAACGCGAGCTTGTCACCAAGGTTGCCAGGACTTCTGTAAGCAGCTTGGTGACGAGCCAATGTCTTATCTGACGCTGCACTAAGCAGAGTGGTCGCTGGGCAGAGGACGGACGCCAATGCCTCCTCGTGTCTGTTCTCGCTGATCACATAGGTTTCCTAAGGCGCGAAGAGCCAGAGAACCATATGCCGCCTCTCGCTGTCTCCGTGGATGTCTTTGGCTCCCGTTCACCTTGAACAGCTCTGCACACAGATAAAACCCTGAATTTTAATATAACACAATTAAGTAAACACACCTTCCCCGCCATTGTCCTGACCACAGCAGAAAAGCAAACAATCAGCGTTGGCAGGACGAGGCGAGACAAAGAGACGGGTCAGAATGGCCTATATGGAAAGTTTGCTTTCAGCAGAGGTTACAGACATGAGTCCGCGAGCATTGATGACCCAGCAGCTCTGACTGATAGGACGCACAGACAATGAGGGCGATCGCTCAGACGCTTTGTTGTCTTCGGGAGACATGAGCCTTTCATGGCGAGCGATGGATGAGGCTGAGCTGCTGCTCGTCCAGAAGATAGGGAGATGCGAATGATAAATTATACATCTATTGTGATATTCATCACTCCCTCCGTATAGAACATTCTGCCCAGAAAGATGCCCAGCAGGGGTGCAGCTACAGAGGACGCAGACGGACCGCTCACACGGTGCCCCAATGCTTCAGGCGGTCAAAAGTGCGTTTCACACATAAGAAGACAGAAATATTATAAATGGCGCAATAAGCCGTCTCCGCTTCAATTTATATTGAATGCAGCAGCCTCACATGTCTGACCTGCTGCAACACCGATCCACCACCCTACTCCAGTCAGTGCACTCTCCATCACTTCCGTCAGTCACATCACTGCTTCCACCCTGCACTATTCAATATACTGCCTCCACCATGTGTCAGTCACTACACTGCCTCCACCATGTGTCAGTCACTACACTGCCTCCACCATGTGTCAGGCACTACACTGCCTCCACCATGTGTCAGTCACTACACTGCCTCCACCATGTGTCAGTCACTACACTGCCTCCACCATGTGTCAGTCACTACACTGCCTCCACCATGTGTCAGGCACTACACTGCCTCCACCATGTATCAGTCACTACACTGCCTCCACCATGTGTCAGTCACTACACTGCCTCCACCATGTGTCAGTCACTACACTGCCTCCACCATGTGTCAGTCACTACACTGCCTCCACCATGTGTCAGTCACTACACTGCCTCCACCATGTGTCAGTCACTACACTGCCTCCACCATGTGTCAGGCACTACACTGCCTCCACCATGTATCAGTCACTACACTGCCTCCACCATGTGTCAGTCACTACATTGCCTCCACCATGTGTCAGTCACTACACTGCCTCCACCATGTGTCAGTCACTACACTGCCTCCACCATGTGTCAGTCACTACACTGCCTGCACCAGTCACTACACTGCCTCCACCATGTGTCACTCACTACACTGCCTCCACCATGTGTCAGGCACTACACTGCCTCCACCATGTATCAGTCACTACACTGCCTCCACCATGTGTCAGTCACTACAATGCCTCCACCATGTGTCAGTCACTACACTGCCTCCAGCATGTGTCAGTCACTACACTGCCTCCACCATGTGTCAGTCACTACACTGCCTCCACCATGTGTCACTCACTACACTGCCTCCACCATGTGTCACTCACTACACTGCCTCCACCATGTGTCACTCACTACACTGTCTCCACCATGTGTCAGTCACTACACTGCCTCCACCATGTGTCAGTCACTACACTGCCTCCACCATGTGTCAGTCACTACACTGCCTGCACCAGTCACTACACTGCCTCCACCATGTGTCACTCACTACACTGCCTCCACCATGTGTCAGGCACTACACTGCCTCCACCATGTGTCAGTCACTACACTGCCTCCACCATGTGTCAGTCACTACACTGCCTCCACCATGTGTCAGTCACTACACTGCCTCCACCATGTGTCAGTCACTACACTGCCTCCACCATGTGTCAGTCACTACACTGCCTGCACCAGTCACTACACTGCCTCCACCATGTGTCAGTCACTACACTGCCTGCACCATGTGTCACTCACTACACTGCCTCCACCATGTGTCACTAACTACACTGCCTCCACCATGTGTCACTCACTACTCAGCTCCGGCTCCCTCCGGCTGTACTTCCGGGTCAGATGTCGGGCGTGCGCGATGACGTCATCGTACACGCGCCGACATGTCCCGGAGGATGCTGAAAGCAGAGGCGCTGCTGGGGAGCGAGCCGGCTGTGAGGTAAGTATGGGGAACTTTTTTTATTTTTTTTTATTTATAAAATGAATTAAATGGGGGAGGGGGTGAGTGGGGGCTGTACACAATGAAGGGGGGGTGACTGGGGCCTGTATATGATGACAGGGGGGTGACTGGGGCCTGTATATGATGACGGGGGGGTGACTGGGGCCTGTATATGATGACGGGGGGGGGTGACTGGGGCCTGTATATGATGACGGGGGGTGAGTGGGGGCTGTATATGATGAAGGGGGGTGACTGGGGGCTGTATATGATGACGGGGGGTGACTGGGGGCTGTATATGATGACGGGGGGGTGACTGGGGGCTGTATATGATGAAGGGGGGCGACTGGGGTTGTACAGGATGAAGGGGGAGAGTGGGGGCTTCACAGGATGAAGGGGGGATGAGTGGGGGCTTCACATGGTGGAATGGTGGCGGGTTTTCCGTATGGACCCGCAGCAAACCAAGTGCTGCGGTCTGTACGGCTGTCAATTCCCGCACGGGGACCGCAGCGCTCAGGTGGGAAGGGGGGTACAGGGGCCCAGGTTTTATGAACAGCCCTGGGCCCATAGTCCACTTAATCCGCCACTGCCTACACCAGTCACTACACTGCCTCCACCATGTGTCACTCACTACACTGCCTCCACCATGTGTCAGTCACTACACTGCCTGCACCAGTCACTACACTGCCTCCATCATGTGTCAGTCACTACACTGCCTGCACCAGTCACTACACTGCCTCCACCATGTGTCACTACACTGCCTCCATCATGTGTCAGTCACTACACTGCCTGCACCAGTCACTACACTGCCTCCACCATGTGTCACTCACTACACTGCCTCCAACATGTGTCAGTCACTACACTGCCACCACCATGTGTCACTCACTACACTGCCTCCACCATGTGCCAGTCACTACACTGCCGCCACCATGTATCAGTCACTACACTGCCTCCACCATGTGCCAGTCACTACACTGCCACCACCATGTGTCACTCACTACACTGCCTCCACCATGTATCAGTCACTACACTGCCTCCACCATGTATCAGTCACTACACTGCCTCCACCATGTGCCAGTCACTACACTGCCGCCACCATGTGTCACTCACTACACTGCTTCCACCATGTGTCAGTCACTACACTGCCTGCACCATGTATCAGTCACTACACTGCCTCCACCATGTGTCAGTCACTACACTGCCACCACCATGTGTCACTCACTACACTGCCTCCACCATGTATCAGTCACTACACTGCCTCCACCATGTATCAGTCACTACACTGCCTCCACCATGTGCCAGTCACTACACTGCCGCCACCATGTGTCACTCACTACACTGCTTCCACCATGTGTCAGTCACTACACTGCCTGCACCATGTGTCAGTCACTACACTGCCTCCACCATGTGTCAGTCACTACACTGCCTGCACCATGTGTCAGTCACTACACTGCCTCCACCATGTGTCAGTCACTACACTACCTCCACCATGTGTCAGTCACTACACTTCCTCCGTGTGTCTGTCACTACACTGCCTCCACCATGTGTCAGTCACTACACTCCCTCCACCATGTGTCAGTCACTACACTGCCTCCACCATGTGCCAGTCACTACACTGCCGCCACCATGTGTCAGTCACTACACTGCCTCCACCATGTGTCAGTCCCTACACTGCCTCCACCATGTCCACCATGTGTCACTCACTACACTGCCTCCACCATGTGTCAGTCACTACACTGTCTCCACCATGTGTCAGTCACTACACTGTCTCCACCATGTGTCTGTCACTACACTCCCTCCACCATGTGTCAGTCACTACACTACCTCCACCATGTGTCAGTCACTACACTGCCTGCACCATGTGTCAGTCACTACACTGCCTCCACCATGTGTCAGTCACTACACTGCCGCCACCATGTGTCACTCACTACACTACCTCCACCATGTGTCAGTCACTACACTGCCTGCACCATGTGTCAGTCACTACACTGCCTCCACCATGTGTCAGTCACTACATTGCCTGCACCATGTGTCAGTCACTACACTGCCTCCACCATGTGTCAGTCACTACACTCCCTCAGCCATGTGTCAGTCACTACACTTCCTCCGTGTGTCTGTCACTACACTGCCTCCACCATGTGTCAGTCACTACACTCCCTCCACCATGTGTCAGTCACTACACTGCCTCCACCATGTGCCAGTCACTACACTGCCGCCACCATGTGTCAGTCACTACACTGCCTCCACCATGTGTCAGTCCCTACACTGCCTCCACCATGTCCACCATGTGTCACTCACTACACTGCCTCCACCATGTGTCAGTCACTACACTGTCTCCACCATGTGTCAGTCACTACACTGTCTCCACCATGTGTCTGTCACTACACTCCCTCCACCATGTGTCAGTCACTACACTACCTCCACCATGTGTCAGTCACTACACTGCCTGCACCATGTGTCAGTCACTACACTGCCTCCACCATGTGTCAGTCACTACACTGCCGCCACCATGTGTCACTCACTACACTACCTCCACCATGTGTCAGTCACTACACTGCCTGCACCATGTGTCAGTCACTACACTGCCTCCACCATGTGTCAGTCACTACATTGCCTGCACCATGTGTCAGTCACTACACTGCCTCCACCATGTGTCAGTCACTACACTCCCTCAGCCATGTGTCAGTCACTACACTTCCTCCGTGTGTCTGTCACTACACTGCCTCCACCATGTGTCAGTCACTACACTCCCTCCACCATGTGTCAGTCACTACACTGCCTCCACCATGTGCCAGTCACTACACTGCCGCCACCATGTGTCAGTCACTACACTGCCTCCACCATGTGTCAGTCCCTACACTGCCTCCACCATGTCCACCATGTGTCACTCACTACACTGCCTCCACCATGTGTCAGTCACTACACTGTCTCCACCATGTGTCAGTCACTACACTGTCTCCACCATGTGTCTGTCACTACACTCCCTCCACCATGTGTCAGTCACTACACTGCCGCCACCATGTGTCAGTCACTACACTACCTGCACCATGTGTCAGTCACTACACTGCCTCCCCCATGTATCAGTCACTACACTGCCTGCACCATGTCAGCCACTACACTGCCTCCACCATGTGTCAGTCACTACACTGTCTCCAATATGTGTCAATCACTACACTGCCTGCACCATGTGTCAGTCACTACACTGCCTCCACCATGAATCAGTCACTACACTACCTGCACCATGTGTCAGTCACTACACTGCCTGCACCATGTGTCAGTCACTACACTGCCTCCACCATGTATCAGTCACTACACTACCTCCACCATGTGTCAGTCACTACACTGTCTCCACCATGTGTCAGTCACTACACTGCCTCCACCATGTGTCAGTCACTACACTGCCTGCACCATGTGTCAGTCACTACACTGCCTCCACCATGTATCAGTCACTACACTACCTCCACCATGTGTCAGTCACTACACTGTCTCCACCATGTGTCAGTCACTACACTGCCTCCACCATGTGTCAGTCACTACACTTCCTGCACCATGTGTCAGTCACTACACTGCCTCCACCATGAGTCAGTCACTACACTGCCTGCACCATGTGTCAGTCACTACACTGCCTCCACCATGTGTCAGTCACTACACTGCCTGCACCATGTGAGTCACTACACTGCCTCCACCATGTGTCAGTCACTACACTACCTGCACCATGTGTCAGTCACTACACTGCCTCCACCATGTGTCAGTCACTACACTGTCTCCACCATGTGTCAGTCACTACACTCCCTCCACCATGTATCAGTCACTACACTACCTCCACCATGTGTCAGGCACTACACTGTCTCCACCATGTGTCAGTCACTACACTCCCTCCACCATGTATCAGTCACTACACTACCTCCACCATGTGTCAATCACTACACTCCCTCCACCATGCGTCAGTCACTACACTGCCTCCACCATGTGTCAGTCACTACACTGCCTCCACCATGTGTCAGTCACTACACTGTCTCCACCATGTGTCAGTCACTACACTGTCTCCACCATGTATCAGTCACTACACTACCTCCACCATGTGTCAGGCACTACACTGTCTCCACCATGTGTCAGTCACTACACTCCCTCCACCATGTATCAGTCACTACACTACCTCCACCATGTGTCAATCACTACACTCCCTCCACCATGTGTCAGTCACTACACTGCCTCCGCCATGTGTCAGGCCCTACACTGCCTCCACCATGTGTCTGTCACTACACTGCCTCCACCATGTGTCAGTCCCTACACTACCTCCACCATGTGTCAGTCACTACACTGCCTCCACAATGTGTCAGTCGCTAAACTGCCTTCACCATGTATCAGTCCCTACACTGCCTCCACCATGTGTCAGTCACTACACTGCCTCCACCATGTGTCAGGCACTACACTGCCTCCACCATGTGTCAGTCACTACACTGCCTGCACCATGTGTCAGTCACTACACTGCCTGCACCATGTGTCAGGCACTACACTGCCTGCACCATGTGTCAGTCACTACACTGCCGCCACCATGTGTCTGTCACTACACTGCCTCCACCATGTCTCAGGCACTACACTGCCTCCACCATGTGTCAGGCACTACACTGCCTCCACCATGTGTCAGTCACTACACTGCCTGCACCATGTGTCAGGCACTACACTGCCTCCACCATGTCTCAGGCACTACACTGCCTCCACCATGTGTCAGGCACTACACTGCCTCCACCATGTGTCAGTCACTACACTGCCTGCACCATGTGTCAGTCACTACACTGCCTCCACCATGTGTCAGTCACTACACTGCCTCCACCATGTATCAGTCACTACACTGCCTCCACCATGTCTCAGGCACTACACTGCCTCCACCATGTGTCAGGCACTACACTGCCTCCACCATGTGTCAGTCACTACACTGCCTGCACCATGTGTCAGGCACTACACTGCCTGCACCATGTGTCAGTCACTACACTGCCTGCACCATGTGTCAGTCACTACAATGCCTGCACCATGTGTCAGTCGCTACACTGCCTGCACCATGTGCCAGTCATTGCACTGCCTCCACCATGTGTCAGGCACTACACTACCTCCACCATGTGTCAGTCACTACACTGCCTGCACCATGTGCCAGTCATTGCACTGCCTCCACCATGTGTCAGGCACTACACTTCCTCCACCATGTGTCAGTCACTACACTACCTGAACCATGTGTCAGTCACTACACTGCCTGCACCATGTGTCAGTCACTACACTGCCTGCACCATGTGTCAGTCACTGCACTGCCTCCCCATGTATCAGTCACTACACTACCTGCACCATGTGTCAGTCACTACACTACCTGCACCATGTGTCAGTCACTACACTGCCTGCACCATGTGTCAGTCACTACACTGTCTCCACCATGTGTCAGTCACTACACTGCCTCCACCATGTGTCAGTCTCTACACTGTCTCCACCATGTGTCAGTCACTACACTGCCTCCACCATGTGTCAGTCACTACACTGCCTCCACCATGTGTCAGTCACTACACTGCCTCCACCATGTGTCAGTCACTACACTGCCTCCACCATGTGTCAGTCACTACACTGCCTCCACCATGTGTCAGTCACTACACTGCCTCCACCATGTGTCAGTCACTACACTACCTGCACCATGTGTCAGTCACTACACTGCCTCCTCCATGTATCAGTCACTATACTGCCTGCACCATGTCAGTCACTACACTGCCTCCACCATGTCAGTCACTACACTGCCTCCACCATGTGTCAGTCACTACACTGTCTCCACCATGTGTCAATCACTACACTGCCTGCATCATGTGTCAGTCACTACACTGCCTGCACCATGTGTCAGTCACTACACTGCCTGCACCATGTGTCAGTCACTACACTGCCTCCACCATGTATCAGTCACTACACTGCCTCCACCATGTGTCAGTCACTACACTGTCTCCACCATGTGTCAGTCACTACACTGCCTGCACCATGTGTCAGTCACTACACTGCCTCCACCATGTGTCAGTCACTACACTGCCTGCACCATGTCAGTCACTACACTGCCTCCACCATGTATCAGTCACTACACTACCTGCACCATGTGTCAGTGACTACACTGCCTCCACCATGTGTCAGTCACTACACTGTCTCCACCATGTGTCAGTCACTACACTCCCTCCACCATGTATCAGTCACTATACTACCTCCACCATGTGTCAATCACTACACTCCCTCCACCATGTGTCAGTCACTACACTGCCTCCACCATGTGTCAGTCACTACACTACCTGCACCATGTGTCAGTCACTACACTGCCTCCACCATGTATCAGTCACTACACTACCTCCACCATGTGTCAGGCACTACACTGTCTCCACCATGTGTCAGTCACTACACTCCCTCCACCATGTATCAGTCACTACACTACCTCCACCATGTGTCAATCACTACACTCCCTCCACCATGTGTCAGTCACTACACTGCCTCCACCATGTGTCAGGCCCTACACTGCCTCCACCATGTGTCTGTCACTACACTGCCTCCACCATGTGTCAGTCCCTACACTACCTCCACCATGTGTCAGTCACTACACTGCCTCCACCATGTGTCAGTTGCTACACTGCCTTCACCATGTATCAGTCCCTACACTGCCTCCACCATGTGTCAGTCACTACACTGCCTCCACCTTGTGTCAGTCACTACACTGCCTTTACCATGTATCAGTCACTACACTGCCTCCACCATGTATCAGTCACTACACTGCCTTCACCATGTATCAGTCACTACACTGCCTTCACCATGTGTCAGTCACTACACTGCCTTCACCATGTATCAGTCACTACACTGCCTGCACCATGTCAGTCACTATACTGCCTCCACCTTGTGTCAGTCACTACACTGCCTCCACCATGTGTCAGTCACTACACTGCCTTCACCATGTATCAGTCACTACACTGCCTCCACCATGTATCAGTCACTACACTGCCTTCACCATGTATCAGTCACTACACTGCCTTCACCATGTATCAGTCACTACACTGCCTTCACCATGTATCAGTCACTACACTGCCTGCACCATGTCAGTCACTATACTGCCTCCACCATGTGTCAGTCACTACACTGCCTCCACCATGTGTCAGTCACTACACTGCCTCCACCATGTGTCAGTCACTACACTGCCTCCACCATGTGTCAGTCACTACACTGCCTCCACCATGTGTCAGTCACTACACTGCCTCCACCATGTGTCAGTCGCTGCACTGCCTCCACCTTGTGTCTGTCATTACATGGCCTCCACCATGTGTCTTACATTACACTGCTTCCAGCTTGTGTCAGACTGCACTCCCCATAGTCCTCCATATAGTATATTGCATTCCCCATAGTCCCCTATAAAGTATAGTGCACTCCCTATAGGCTTACATACAGTATAATGCACTCCCCATATTCTTCTATATAGTATAATGCACTCCCCATTGTCATCTATATAGTATTATACACTCTACATAATCCTCCACATAGATCATTCTCCTCCGTGTTTTCTGTGGGATATATGTTACTGGGAGTGTCCCTTTATATTTTCTACAGTTCTTCTGTTATGGCATTGGGCCAGTTTTGATGTGTGGAAAGCATGTTTCAGTGTATCTTGAATACTGCACTCCCCATAGTCCTCCATGAAGTATATTGCAGTCCTCATAGTCCTCCACAGAGTATAGTGCACTCCCCATAATCTTCCATGTACTATAATATATGCAATAGTGCTCCCTATGGTATAATGCACTCCCTATAGTCCTCAATATAATATAATGCACAGCTCATAGTGCTCCATTTAGTATAAAGCACAACCCATAAATCTTCATATAGTGTAATGCACTCCCCATAGTCCTCCATAGAGTATAATGCACCCAATGCTCCTCCATACAGTATAAAGCACTCCCATAGTACTCCATAAAGTATAATTCACCACATAGACCTTCATATATAGTATGATACATTTCATAGTCCTCCAGTTAAGTGCACCCTATAGTCCTCCATACAGTGTACTACACGCCCCATAGTCCTCCATATAGTATATTGCACTCCCATAGTCCTCCATACAGTAAAATGCACCCCCTGGTCTTCCATATAGTTTATTGTACCCCATAGTCCTCCATGCAGTATAATGCACTTCTGATATTCCTCCATACAGTACAATTTATTTTTATTTACTTATTTTATTCACTTATATAGCACCATTAATTCCACAGCGCTTTATTGAGATTATCGGCACCATACCCATTGTGGCTCACAGTCTAATTTCCCTATAATTATCAGTATGTCTTTGGAGTGTGGGAGGAAACTGAAGTACCCAGAGGAAACCTACTGAAACACGGGAAGAACATACAAACTACTGAGAGATGTTTTCCTGGGTGGGAATTGAACCCAGGACCACAATGCTGCAAGGCTGCAGTGCTAACCACTGAGCCAATGTGCTGCCGTAGTAGAAATTGAGCCACCATGCTACACTCACCATAGTCTTAGATAGAGTATAATGCACTCCCTATTGTCCTCCATACAATATTATGGCCAACATAATGTTATGATTGATTTAAAAAAAATACAATACTCACCTCTCCTCTTCATTCCCTCGCCGCTAAGGTCTCTTTAGTGAGCATTCTCCATTTAGTATATTGCACCCCATAGTCCACCATACAGTATAATATACTCCCCATAGTTCTATATATAGTATAATGCACCCCATAGTCCTGCATACAGTTGAATGCACTCTCCATAGTCCTCTTTACAGTGTAATACACTCCCCATAGTCCTCCATACAATATTATAGCCAACACAATGTTATGATTGATTTAAAAAAAATACAATACTCACCTCTCCTCTTCATTTCCTCGCCACTACGGTCTCTTTAGCGAGCATTCTCCGTTTAGTATATTGCACCCCATAGTCCACCATACAGTATAATATACTCCCCATAGTTCTGTATACAGTGAAATGCACTCTCCATAGTCCTCTTTACAGTGTAATACACTCCCCATAGTCCTATATATAGTACAATGCCCTCTATACAGTATTATATTCTCACCATATTCCTCCATATAGTATAATGTACCTGATAGTCCTCCATATAGTATAATTCACTCCCCATATTCCTCCATAGAGTATCATTAACTTGATAGTCCTCCATAGTTTAATACACTACCCATAGTGCCCCATACAGTATAGTGCACTTCCACACAGTCCTCCGTACAGTATAATACACTCTCAATGGTCCTCCATGCAGTATAATGCACTCGCCATAGTCCTCCATACAGTATAATGCACTACTCACAATCCTCCATACAGTATAATACACTCCCAGTTTTCCTCCATACAGTATAATGCACTCCCCATTGTTCTCCATACAGTACAATACACCCCATAGTCTTCCATACAGTATAATACACTCCCCATAGTCCTCCATACAGTATAATGCACTCCCCACAGTCCTTCATACAGTACAATGCACTCCCCACAGTCCTCCGTACAGTATAATGCACTCCCCACAGTCCTCCATACAGTATAATGCACTCCCCACAGTCCTCCATACAGTATAATGCACTCCCCACAGTCCTTCATACAGTATAATGCACTCCCCATGGTCCTCCATAGTCCATATGGTATAATGCACTCCCCATAGTTATCTATACAGTATTATAGCCACCACAATGTTCTCACTAAATAAGAAATACAATACTTACCTCTTTTTCTTGTTCCCCTGCTGCTCCGGTCTCTGCATCGAGTGTTCTGAAGCGCAGCACATCTCAGCCCAGCGGCAGATGCCATGTACTGACATCATTGTGCCAGCAGAGCTGAGACGTCAGATGTGGAGGAAGAATGATGAAGGAGGAAGTGTCAGCTGATGAGCCCTCTCTTATCATTGCTTTCAACTGTATCGGCATCCAAGATGCCGATACAGTTGTTCTTGTGATGACAGGTGGGGGGCCCGGTGCGGGCGCTGGCACCAGTCTTTTGGCTCAAGGGTCCCGTAGCAGTCATGTGCCATCCTCTGCCCCCTGGTAGCTATGCTACTGATGTAAAGTGATGACAGCAGCACATAAAAAATATTCTGTCATATTCCAGCAATTTCATGGTGTTCCATCACTTTATTCAGGGACACATTCATGGACATTATACAATAATAAGTCGTCACTGTCTGCCCTCCAGGCACTCTCCATCACAGTGCTCACTGGACTCTTTCCATGTATCTCGCCTGCAGGCCGTTGTCTATCAGGACGGTCTCTTCCTCTTCTTCTCTATGGTCAGTCTGTTATAGCGGAGCACTGTTGGACACAGGTAGAAGGGCCCCCGTGTAAGAACAGAATATGGGCCCTTACAGTCCAATAGCTCCTCTCAGGGGCGGACATATCATTGGTGTAACCTGTGCAGCCACACAGCGGCCGAAGAGGTGTGGGGGCCCATTTATACCTCCAAAGCACGTGCAATTTTGTGTTTTTAGTAGATCTTGGGCTGCAATGGGCCCATGTATTGTTCTTGCACAGGGGCCCTTTTCTGTCTGTGTCCACCAGTACTCCTCATAGTGCACAATCCCACCTGCTCTGGAGGTAGATGTGGCCCCCTGACCTCTAGGGCCCCTATGCGGCTGCACAGGTGGCACCAATGATAGATGCGCCCCTGAAGTGGACGGACATAGAAGCAATCTTCCCTCTGTGACCTGCTGTGTCCGCTGCTCATCGTCTGGCCATTGCTCAGTGTCATGGCTCTTCCGTCCTCTGCAAGTGACCCTGGAAGGATTGAAACCGTCCCCTAAATATCTGCATCACTCGCAGTCTGACGAGTAACTCCGGAACTGAAATGCTGAGGTTACATTGTACAAATGCTGCAAGTTTTACGTGCGAGCAACGAAAGTGGCCGAGGAAATATCAAATATGAGCATCAGGCGAGGAATCTGGGACAGTTTGGGATTCTTATGTTTGCTGAACATCTCTCTAAATCCCCTTCCCCGACGATAACTAGTGATGGCCGCCCGCCCTACCACCGCGATGATGGGTCCTGCCCACGGCCCCCACATCTCCACATTACAGACACGTTGCAGAATTTTCTTAAAGGGAATCTGTCAGCCCATTTTTGGCCTATAAGCTGCGGCCACCGCCATCAGGGGCTTATCTACTGCATTCTGTAAAGCATTCTGTAATGCTGTAGATAAGCCCCCGATGTAACCTGAAAGAGAAGAAAAACGAGTTAGATTATACTCACCCAGGAGCGGTCCGGGTCCATTTTTGGTCCGGAGGGTGTCGCGGTCCGGGTCCATTTTTGGTCCGGAGGGTGTCGCGGTCCGGGTCCGGCGCCTCCCATCTACTAACGATGACGTCTTCTTCTTTGCTTCCAGTCTCGTTTCCTGCGCAGGCGCACTTTATCTGCCCTGTTGATGGCAGAGCAGACTCCTGCAGTGCGCAGGCGCCGGACCTCTCTGACCTTTCCTGGCGCCTACGCACTGCAGTACTCTGCTCTGCCCTCAACAAGGCAGAGCAGTGCGCCTGCGCCGCAATGGGAAGCAAAGAAGAAGACATCATCGTTAGAAGACGGGAAGCGCCGGACCCGGACCGCGACACCCTCCGGATCAAAAACGGACCTGAACTGCCACTGGGTGAGTATAATGTAACTCGTTTTTCTTCTCTTTCAGGTTACATCGGGGGCTTATCTACAGCATTACAGAATGCTTTACAGAATGCTGGAGATAAGCCCCTGATGGCGGTGCCGGCAGCTGATAGTCGACAAAATAGGTGACAGATTCCCTTTAATCCATTTTGCAGATTCATAAATCGTTTCGCAGTTTTCCACTCATTACAATTTGCTGGATTTGCAATTAATATGTTGTGGAATTAAAGCAAATAAAACAGAAACTGATTCTCCCATTGTATTTTATGGACTGGAAAATCCCATGAGTTTGCATTACCAGAAGCAATGCTGGGCTTGTGAGCATCAGGGCATGCTGGACATTGTAGTTCCACAATGACTGGAAGTACACAGGTGGCAATAAGCCATTATGGTTGGGGAAAGCGATCATCATATGACCTGTATGACTCATTGGGCATGCTGATCCATGTAGTTCACCACTTCTATCATCACTTTATTCCTGCCGTGAGATCATATTTTTCATAGAATTTTGCCTGAACACATTACAAACCAATGATATGAATTGCAGGCATCATTCGTATATTGACCCCCTTCTCTTTTTCCTTGCAGCCACCCATGCATTCTGTGCTGATGCGTCTCCTGATTACGGATTTCTTGCAGAGAGATCAGACACCGGACACCGCAGATTTACCGTCCTTGCTCAGTGACATTTAGCATTTGTATTCTTATCAAACAAAAATACATTTTATGTTATCATAAAACTCCTGGAACGGTTTCCTTCAGTGTAAGGTTCATATATAAAGGACTTGTCAGGAGAGATCACCCAGGCCGCTGTGCTGTCCGTCCACCAGTAGATGGCAGTGTGGTGCAGTCAATCACCGATTGATTGGGGGGGTCATCATCGCAGTGCAGAGAAAATGTGGATTATCCAATGAGCGGATCGGGGCAGAGATATTCTGCATTTTATTTCTCCATAATAAAATAAAGGGGCAAACAAATAAATAATATTAAGAAAAAAAAGGAGACTGTTGTCAGGGCCGCTGTCAGCTTTTGACATTTATTATAATCTCTCTGCGAAAAAAAAGAAAAATAAAGTCCTCTGAATCAGGCCGGAGAAGCGTCTGGTTTCCCAGCGGAGAAGTCTGGACCTGACCTTTTATCCATATACAGTACAATGGAGGCGCAGGACAAAGCATCAGCATGTATACATTCCACCCCATCACATTGTGCTGTGCGGCTAAGCAGCGGAAATTACTTAGCTCTTGATTTATTGAAGTGTACTGTACGCGCCTTGTTATTTAGAGGCGGCTGTTCATTCAGGAGAACGTAAGCGCCGCTGACCCTCGTCCTCTACATCATCTTTATTTTACTATTGCTTCTCACTGGATGCTCAGATCTGCGCCTAGTGCTGTTACTATACAGATCTGTGTGCAGCACTCGCTCCTACATGGACACAGGGGTTCTGGGGTAGGAAACGCACGGCACGGGGCAAATACCACAGAGGAAGAAGCCGCCAAATCGGGAAGAGTTAATAGTTTATTTATCAATTAGCAAAATGCAAAGTCAAGAAGAAAGAAATCTAAATCCTTTCAGTATCTGGTGACCGCCCGTCATCTCCTTCATCAGTATCTGGTGACCGCCCGTCTCCTCCATCATCAGTATCTGGTGACAGCCCATCACCTCCATCATCAGTATCTGGTGACCGCTCGTCACCTCCTTCATCAGTATCTGGTGACCGCCCGTCACCTCCTTCATCAGTATCTGGTGACCGCTCGTCACCTCCTTCATCAGTATCTGGTGACCGCTCGTCACCTCCTTCATCAGTATCTGGTGACCGCTCGTCACCTCCTTCATCAGTATCTGGTGACCGCACGTCACCTCCATCATCAGTATCTGGTGACCGCCCTTCACCTCCATCATCAGTATCTGGTGACCGCCCTTCACCTCCATCATCAGTATCTGGTGACCGCACGTCACCTCCATCATCAGTATCTGGTGACCGCCCTTCACCTCCATCATCAGTATCTGGTGACCGCACGTCACCTCCATCATCAGTATCTGGTGACCGCTTGTCACCTCCTTCATCAGTATCTGGTGACCGCCCGTCACCTCCATCATCAGTATCTGGTGACCGCCCGTCACCTCCTTCATCAGTATCTGGTGACCGCTCGTTACCTCCTTCATCAGTATCTGGTGACCGCTCGTCACCTCCTTCATCAGTATCTGGTGACCGCTCGTCACCTCCATCATCAGTATCTGGTGACCGCCCTTCACCTCCATCATCAGTATCTGGTGACCACTCATCACCTCCATCATCAGTATCTGGTGACCGACCGTTTCCTCCACCATCAGTATCTGGTGATCACCCATCACCTCCATCATCAGTATCTGGTGACCACTCGTCACCTCCTTCATCAGTATCTGGTGACCGCCCTTCACCTCCATCATCAGTATCTGGTGACCGCACGTCACCTCCATCATCAGTATCTGGTGACCGCTTGTCACCTCCTTCATCAGTATCTGATGACCGCCCGTCACCTCCATCATCAGTATCTGGTGACCGCCCGTCACCTCCTTCATCAGTATCTGGTGACCGCTCGTCACCTCCTTCATCAGTATCTGGTGACCGCTCGTCACCTCCTTCATCAGTATCTGGTGACCGCCCTTCACCTCCATCATCAGTATCTGGTGACCACTCGTCACCTCCTTCATCAGTATCTGGTGACCGGCCGTTTCCTCCATCATCAGTATCTGGTGATCACCCATCACCTCCATCATCAGTATCTGGTGACCGCCCGTCACCTCCTTCATCAGTATCTGGTGACCGCCCGTCTCCTCCATCATCAGTATCTGGTGATTTCCCATCACCTCCATCATCAGTATCTGGTGATCGCCCGTCACCTCCTTCATCAGTATCTGGTGACCGCCCGTCTCCTCCATCATCAGTATCTGGTGATTGCCCATCACCTCCATCATCAGTATCTGGTGACCGCCCGTCACCTCCTTCATCAGTATCTGGTGACCGCTCGTCACCTCCTTCATCAGTATCTGGTGACCGCTCATCACCTCCTTCATCAGTATCTGGTGACCGCACGTCACCTCCATCATCAGTATCTGGTGACCGCTCATCACCTCCTTCATCAGTATCTGGTGACCGCTCGTCGCCTCCATCATCAGTATCTGGTGACCGCACGTCACCTCCATCATCAGTATCTGGTGACCGTTCGTCACCTCCATCATCAGTATCTGGTGACCGCCCGTCCCCTCCATCATCAGTATCTGGTGACCGCTCGTCACCTCCTTTATCAGTATCTGGTGACCGCCCGTTACCTCCATCATCAGTATCTGGTGACCGCCCGTCACCTCCATCATCAGTATCTGGTGACCGTCCGTCTCCTCCATCATCAGTATCTGGTGACTTCCCATTGCCTCCATCATCAGTATCTGGCGACCGCCTGTCACCTCCATCATCAGTATCTGGTGACCGTCCGTCCCCTCCATCATCAGTATCTGGTGACCGCTCGTCACCTCCATCATCAGTATCTGGTGACCGCCCGTCTCCTCCATCATCAGTATCTGGTGACTTCCCATCGCCTTCATCATCAGTATCTGGTGATCGCCTGTCCCCTCCATCATCAGTATCCGGTTGACCGCCCGTCGCCTCCATCATCAGTATCTGGTGACCGCCCGTCCCCTCCATCATCAGTATCTGGTGACCGCCCGTCTCCTCCATCATCAGTATCTGGTGACCGCTCGTCACCTCCATCATCAGTATCTGGTGACCGCCCGTCCCCTCCATCATCAGTATCTGGTGACCGCCCGTCTCCTCCATCATCAGTATCTGGTGACCGCTCGTCACCTCCATCATCAGTATCTGGTGACCGCTCGTCACCTCCATCATCAGTATCTGGTGACCGCCCGTCCCCTCCATCATCAGTATCTGGTGACCGCCCGTCTCCTCCATCATCAGTATCTGGTGACCGCTCGTCACCTCCATCATCAGTATCTGGTGACCACCCGTCTCCTCCATCATCAGTATCTGGTGACCGCCCGTCTCCTCCATCATCAGTATCTGGCGACCGCCTGTCACCTCCATCATCGGTATCTGGTGACCGCCCGTCCCCTCCATCATCAGTATCTGGTGACCGCTCGTCACCTCCATCATCAGTATCTGGTGACCGCCCGTCCCCTCCATCATCAGTATCTGGTGACCGCCCGTCTCCTCCATCATCAGTATCTGGTGACCGCTCGTCACCTCCATCATCAGTATCTGGTGACCGCCCGTCTCCTCCATCATCAGTATCTGGTGACCGCTCGTCACCTCCATCATCAGTATCTGGTGACCGCCCGTCCCCTCCATCATCAGTATCTGGTGACCGCCCGTCTCCTCCATCATCAGTATCTGGTGACCGCTCGTCACCTCCATCATCAGTATCTGGTGACCGCCCGTCCCCTCCATCATCAGTATCTGGTGACCGCCCGTCTCCTCCATCATCAGTATCTGGTGACCGCCCGTCCCCTCCATCATCAGTATCTGGTGACCGCCCGTCTCCTCCATCATCAGTATCTGGTGACCGCTCGTCACCTCCATCATCAGTATCTGGTGACCGCCCGTCCCCTCCATCATCAGTATCTGGTGACCGCCCGTCTCCTCCATCATCAGTATCTGGTGACCGCCCGTCACCTCCTTCATCAGTATCTGGTGACCGCTCGTCACCTCCTTCATCAGTATCTGGTGACCGCTCATCACCTCCTTCATCAGTATCTGGTGACCGCACGTCACCTCCATCATCAGTATCTGGTGACCGCTCATCACCTCCTTCATCAGTATCTGGTGACCGCTCGTCGCCTCCATCATCAGTATCTGGTGACCGCACGTCACCTCCATCATCAGTATCTGGTGACCGTTCGTCACCTCCATCATCAGTATCTGGTGACCGCCCGTCCCCTCCATCATCAGTATCTGGTGACCGCCCGTCTCCTCCATCATCAGTATCTGGTGACCGCTCGTCACCTCCATCATCAGTATCTGGTGACCGCCCGTCCCCTCCATCATCAGTATCTGGTGACCGCCTGTCACCTCCATCATCAGTATCTGGTGACCGCCCGTCACCTCCTTCATCAGTATCTGGTGACCGCTCGTCACCTCCTTCATCAGTATCTGGTGACCGCTCATCACCTCCTTCATCAGTATCTGGTGACCGCACGTCACCTCCATCATCAGTATCTGGTGACCGCTCATCACCTCCTTCATCAGTATCTGGTGACCGCTCGTCGCCTCCATCATCAGTATCTGGTGACCGCACGTCACCTCCATCATCAGTATCTGGTGACCGTTCGTCACCTCCATCATCAGTATCTGGTGACCGCCCGTCCCCTCCATCATCAGTATCTGGTGACCGCTCGTCACCTCCTTTATCAGTATCTGGTGACCGCCCGTTACCTCCATCATCAGTATCTGGTGACCGCCCGTCACCTCCATCATCAGTATCTGGTGACCGTCCGTCTCCTCCATCATCAGTATCTGGTGACTTCCCATTGCCTCCATCATCAGTATCTGGCGACCGCCTGTCACCTCCATCATCAGTATCTGGTGACCGTCCGTCCCCTCCATCATCAGTATCTGGTGACCGCTCGTCACCTCCATCATCAGTATCTGGTGACCGCCCGTCTCCTCCATCATCAGTATCTGGTGACTTCCCATCGCCTTCATCATCAGTATCTGGTGATCGCCTGTCCCCTCCATCATCAGTATCCGGTTGACCGCCCGTCGCCTCCATCATCAGTATCTGGTGACCGCCCGTCCCCTCCATCATCAGTATCTGGTGACCGCCCGTCTCCTCCATCATCAGTATCTGGTGACCGCTCGTCACCTCCATCATCAGTATCTGGTGACCGCCCGTCCCCTCCATCATCAGTATCTGGTGACCGCCCGTCTCCTCCATCATCAGTATCTGGTGACCGCTCGTCACCTCCATCATCAGTATCTGGTGACCGCTCGTCACCTCCATCATCAGTATCTGGTGACCGCCCGTCCCCTCCATCATCAGTATCTGGTGACCGCCCGTCTCCTCCATCATCAGTATCTGGTGACCGCTCGTCACCTCCATCATCAGTATCTGGTGACCGCCCGTCTCCTCCATCATCAGTATCTGGTGACCGCCCGTCTCCTCCATCATCAGTATCTGGCGACCGCCTGTCACCTCCATCATCGGTATCTGGTGACCGCCCGTCCCCTCCATCATCAGTATCTGGTGACCGCTCGTCACCTCCATCATCAGTATCTGGTGACCGCCCGTCCCCTCCATCATCAGTATCTGGTGACCGCCCGTCTCCTCCATCATCAGTATCTGGTGACCGCTCGTCACCTCCATCATCAGTATCTGGTGACCGCCCGTCTCCTCCATCATCAGTATCTGGTGACCGCTCGTCACCTCCATCATCAGTATCTGGTGACCGCCCGTCCCCTCCATCATCAGTATCTGGTGACCGCCCGTCTCCTCCATCATCAGTATCTGGTGACCGCTCGTCACCTCCATCATCAGTATCTGGTGACCGCCCGTCCCCTCCATCATCAGTATCTGGTGACCGCCCGTCTCCTCCATCATCAGTATCTGGTGACCGCCCGTCCCCTCCATCATCAGTATCTGGTGACCGCCCGTCTCCTCCATCATCAGTATCTGGTGACCGCTCGTCACCTCCATCATCAGTATCTGGTGACCGCCCGTCCCCTCCATCATCAGTATCTGGTGACCGCCCGTCTCCTCCATCATCAGTATCTGGTGACCGCCCGTCTCCTCCATTATCAGTATCTGGTGACCGCTCGTCACCTCCATCATCAGTATCTGGTGACCGCTCGTCACCTCCATCATCAGTATCTGGTGACCGCCATATAGTCCATATAGAGGTGCTATATTTTGGCCACATAGAACTAAATAATGCAAAACAGTGATCATTAAATGTGTAGTCAGAAAATTACGTATTCCTCAAATCAGGATTCAGTTTTCCATATATTATTTTTAAACATTTAATTTATATCTACTTTTTGGCAACTTTTTTTCACATTGGTTACTTGAAATATTTTAAGCTCATACTTCTTGTCCTTTCAAAAAGTGTTTTCAGCAAGCTCCTTATCATCAGAGTCAGGTTTAAAACAACAGATAACATCTCTATTCAAATCTGATAACCCAGGATCCTCTATTCACAATAGGTGATGTCACAGCTCACCTCCTCCTCCTGTACAATGACTGATAACACCTCTATATACAGTGGATAACACAGGATCCACCAATCACAATTGATGATGTCACAGCTCACCTCCTCCTCTTTTGCACACACTTACTTAATGCTTCAAACCAAAATTTAGGGTCCGTGCCTCTTTTTTTTGCGGCTAATGCACATGTAAATTCCATGAACAGCAAGAAATGAAAGTGTAAAGGAAGTCAAATAGTTGATGTGAAAATGTTTTTCCGTTTTCTAGTCCATATCTTTAAAAAAAACAAAACTACATTTAACACAAAATCTCATTTAAACAATAAACCATTTTCTGAAAAGGAGTCGTCTTATGAAAAAGATTGTTCCTTTCTCAGCAGAACACGTGATGAAAATTGTATTTGCACAATAGACACCAATTAACAGCAGGTGGCTTTGTAAATATATTGCATGTTCTACTGTAGCAGCGTCTCCTGCTGTTTCTCCTGTGGCTGGGGGATAGGTCCACCCTCAGTGGTGGATTCTCTTTTGTTCCTGCTCTGTCCCTCTCCTTCATGCTGTGCAGTGATCTGATACTATGTGGACATGGGTTACTGCATGTAGCTGTAACAAGAAGGGACAAAAGAAAGTAGAGAGGGATTAATGGAGACCAGTGGTGTTGCTTCCTGGTCACAGAGGACAAGCTGCTGGCAATAGGAGATAGACCAGAACTGCATAGGAGTGAGTATAGAGGCTGAGAGACAGGAGAAACAAGCAGCTGCTCAACCACAGGGAGAGAAGACAGCATGACTGCATAGGAGAGAGAAGAGAGTGAGAGGAGAAACAAGCATCTGCCAGCCCACAGGGAGAGAAGAGAGCATAACTGTATATTGGGAGGAATGGGGCTAAGCAACAGCACATGTGAAACAGACTTGGGTATACTAATAGATCACAGACTGAATATGAGTCAACAGTGTGATGCAGCAGCAAAAAAGGCAAATGCAATTCTGGGATGTTTTAACAGAAGCATACAGTCTAGATCACGTGAAGTCATTATTTCCCTCTACTCCTCTTTGGTCAGACCTCATCTGGAATATTGTGTCCAGTTTTGGGTGCCGCATTTTAAGAAAGACATCAACAAACTGGAGCAAGTTCAGAAAAGAGCGACCAGAATGGTGACCGGTCTGCAAACCCTGTCTTATGAGGAAAGGTTGCAGGATTTGGGAATGTTTAGTTTGCAAAAGAGAAGACTGAGAGGAGACTTAATAACTGTCTACAAATATCTAAAGGGCTGTCACATTGTAGAAGGATCAACTTTATTCTCATTTGCACAAGGAAAGACTAGAAGCAATGGGATGAAACTGAATGGGAGGAGACACAGATTAGATATCAGAAAAAACTTTTTGACAGTTAGAGTGATCAATGAGTGGAACAAGCTGCCACGAGAAGTGGTGAGTTCTCCTTCAATAGAAGTCTTCAAACAGAGGCTGGACAGACATCTGTCTGGGATGATTTAGCGAATCCTGCTTTGAGCAGGGGGTTAGACCAGATGGCCCAGGAGGTCCCTTCCAACCCTATGACTCTATGATTCTATGTATAGGAGTGAGAAGAGAGTGAGAGGAGAAACAAGCAGCTGCCCACCCACAGGGAGAGAAGAGACCATAACTGTATAGGAGTGAGGAAAGAGGCAGAGGGAGATTCTTTTTGTCACTTTGGGAGCATTGCACCTACAATCACGTGATCACTTCTATCATACATTATAATATATTATGCTATGTAGACACAACACATTTCGTATACAGAATCGTTGTTACGCCTTTGTCACCACTTCTTGACTGGTCATTGCCAATGAACTTGTGATAAGGGGTTAATTTCCCCCTTTTCCCCCCCAAAAAAAACCTGTTATTTAATTAATTAAAGCAGTGCATCCCAAAACCAAAGTCCAAGTACAGACTGAGAAGAAGCAGAATCCAAATGCGTAAGACAAAAGACCTGCGCTGCTACAGAACTGTCTCCGCAGAATTCACTAAAACAATACATTTTCCAGTTAAAGGTCATTCAAAGAAATTTTTTTTTCCAAAAAAGCTGTTTGGACGTGTCACTGGGTACTCAGCCCGAGAAATAATGGCTCGCTAGTGCCACATCATTCTATTCTGTGCTTGAAAATGGATGTTAAATTATATGTTATAAGTATAGACACACATTCCCCAAACTGTCATAGACGCATTGCTGGCAAATCACACTTACTCCGCGTCCTGCTAGACTTCCCATTAATTTCCTTCTTTGTCATAGACATATTACTGGTGCATCCATTTGCTGCTGAAACACTATGCGACCCCAGCAATTCACACATATTAAATGCCATCTCCTCATCAGCGTTGTATCAGTGAAAGAATACAATGGGCAACATATGGCAAACTTAACTCTGCTGCTCCCGGATACTTTGTATTTAACCCCCGAAATACTGATTAATGGACACCATTAATATTTGGTTTGAAGTATTTTTAATAGAGTTGTGATTTAAAGCTCGAGGGTCCCAATGAAAAATGTAAATGGATAAAAGGCATGAATATCAAGATGGCCGCTCAGGCTGCTGAAACGGATATTTTCAAAGGGGACAAGGGTTATCTGATCTCATCCTAGCAAAAGACATATTTTATGGTAATATAAGCAAGAGGCAACTTAAAGGTGTTTTCCCAACTAGGGACTATCACCTACCCGCAGTGTCACAACTCACCTCCTCCTCCTCCTGTACGGTGAATGATAACTTCTCTATATACAGCTGATAACACAAGATGCAACAATCACAATAGACGATGTCACAGTTCACCTCCTCCTCTTGTACAAGGACTGATAACAGCTCTATATACAGTAGATAACACAGGATCCACCATTCACAATAGCTGATATCACAGCTCACCTCCTCCTCCTGTACAATGACTGATAACAGCTCTATATACAGTAGATAACACAGGATCCACCATTCACAATAGCTGATATCACAGCTCACCTCCTCCTCCTGTACAATAACTAATAACACATCTATATACATACCCAAGAAGAGAGGAAGTGCCAAAGAGAAAATGAAAATTTTTTATTTAATACAATTAAAATAGATTCTATACACCAAAGTATAAATGTGAAACGAGGTAGAGTGTGCTCCCTGCAACTACCAAATACATCAAGTGAGTCAGGTACATATACAGTCATATGTTAAAGTTTGGGCACCCCTATTAATGTTAACCTTTTTTCTTTATAACAATTTTGGTTTTTGCAACATCTATTTCAGTTTCATATATCTAATAACTGATGGACTCAGTTATATTTCTGGATTCAAATGAGGTTTATTGTACTAACAGAAAATGTGCAATCTGCATTTAAACAAAATTTGACCGGTGCAAAAGTATGGACACCTCAACATAAAAGTGACATTAATATTTCGTAGATCCTCCTTTTGCAAAAATAACAGCCTCTAGTCGCTTCCTGTAGCTATTAATGAGTTCCTGGATCTTGGATAAAGGTATTTGTGACCATTCCTGTTTACAAAACAATTCCAGTTCAGTTAAGTTTGATGGTCGCCGAGCATGGACAGCCCGCTTCAAATCATCCCACAGATGTTCAATGACATTCAGGTCTGGGGACTGGGATGGCCATTCCAGAACATTGTGATTGTTCCTCTGCATGAATGCCTGAGTAGATTTGGAGCGGTGTTTTGGATCATTGTCTTGCTGAAATATCCATCCCCTGTGTAACTTCAACTTCGTCACTGATTCTTGCACATTATTGTCAAGAATCTGCTGATACTGAGTTGAATCCATGCGACCCTCAACTTTAAAAAGATTCCCGATGCCGGCATTGGCCACACAGCCCCAAAGCATGATGGAACCTCCACCAAATTTTACTGTGGGTAGCAAGTGTTTTTCTTGAAATGCTGTGTTTTTTAGCCTCCATGCATAACGCCTTTTTGTATGACCAAACAACTCAATCTTTGTTTCATCAGTCCACAGGACCTTCTTCCAAAATGTAACTGGCTTGTCCAAATGTGCTTTTGCAGACCTCAGGCGACTCTGTTTGTGGCGTGCTTGCTGATATTTTTCTTGGCCTGCCACTTCTGGGCTTAACAAGAACTGTACCTGTGTTCTTCCATTTCCTTACTATGTTCCTCACAGTGAAAACTGACAGGTTAAATCTCTGAGACAACTTTTTGTATCCTTCCCCTGAAAAGCTATGTTGAATAATCTTTGTTTTCAGATCATTTGAGAGTTGTTTTGAGGAGCCCATGATGCCACTCTTCATAGGAGAATCAAATAGGAGAACTACTTGCAAGTGGCCACTTTAAATACCTTTTCTCATGATTTGATACACCTGGCTATGAAGTTCAAAGCTCAATGAGGTTACAAAACCAATTTAGTGTTTTAGGAAGTCAGTAAAAAGTAGTTAGGAGTGTTCAAATCAAGAAAATGATAAGGGTGCCCATACTTTTGCACCGGTCAAATTTTGTTTAAATGCAGATTGCACATTTTCTGTTAGTACAATAAACCTCATTTGAATCCAGAAATATAACTGAGTCCATCAGTTATTAGATATATGAAACTGAAATAGCTGTTGCAAAAACCAAAATTGTTATAAAGAAAAAAGGTTAACATCAATAGGGGTGCCCAAACTTTAACATATGACTGTAGCAGCACAAGTACTGTATTAATAATACCCAGAAACAGAAGGCCACTCAGTACAATATAGTAAATCCATGTGGATACAAAGAAACTGGTGTGTTTATACAAACTGTTAGAACATATCAAGAAAGCCATATAAAGTGCACTGTGCTATAATATGAAATCCCATATATTTTACATGTCCTATAAAGTGCAACATGCTGAATAAAATGCCATGCTGAGATAAGCTTATAAGCCCAGGGAATATCCCATTGCATAGAGCCCAAGTGCCAAAATGCTGCAAAAGTACAAATAAGGGCCAATGTAAGTAGGCTTGCCAAATCACTGTCAGCAACAAAATATACGCACCTGATATTGGTGGCAGGAATCGCTACTGCCAAAGGGGGCGTCTGGTTGCGAGTTATAGGGTATCAGGCTCGCCAACTCAGCTGCCTCCTAATCCCAGCCGCTAGCTCCGGATCCTTCCTTGGAACGGTTCAGTATAAGCTGGTAACTACCTGCACGATTCTCAGCCCTGGGCCCCTTACAAAACAACATTATCCCCACGGTCTGTAATATTCTGCTCACATGTCCTGCCCTTGGGCAAGGTGCCCAGGCTCTGTCTCTAATCAGGAAGTGTCTTTCCTATACCTCCCTGCTCTGTGCTGCTCTGCTGTGTGACTCCTCCCATCTGCTTAACCCCTATGCTGCCTGTATCTATCTAACACTCTTATCTATCCTATTATATATCTCTAATGTGCCTCCTCTATTCTAATCCCCTTATGTTCCTGCACTACTTCCTAATCTATCCCTAAGCTAAAGCACAATACATCACATTACAGTACATGACAACTACAATTACAGAGCACACAATAGTAAAACATTAATAAAACATCAGGGTGCCGCATGTGACACAGGAGAGGTCCCCGCCACCTCCTCACAAGGTTCGGTGCATTTCTCTGGTGGTCTTACTCTTCACAGGTCTTAGCTTTGCTGCAGTGATCACATTTGGTGCATCAGCGTGACATATAGTGGGGATGGAAAGTATTCAGACCCCTTTACATTTTTCACTCTTTGTTTCATTGCAGCAATTTGGTAAATTCAAAAAAAGTTCTTTTTTTTCTCATCAGTGTACACTCTGCACCCCATCTTGACTGAAAAAAAAAAACAGAAATGCAGAAATTTTTTGAATTTACCAAATGTCTGCAATGAAACAGAGTGAAAAATGTAAAGGGGTGTGAATACTTTCTGTACCCACTGTACTGTATGTAAACAACAACTGGCTTCAGCAATGATGCTTGCATTTAGGCCGACCTTACCTAATATTGAGCCTCTCATTTTAGGGGGGCCTTGTGTTTCCCTGGCCAGGGGTTAAAAGTCCTGACTTTACCTATTAGAATGGAAGGTTAGAAGTTATGCAAAATGTTACCTCGTAGCTTGCCGCATACTTTATATTTTTTAAAAAACCTGTATTGTTTATTTGTGTAAACATTTGCAGAGTTTTGTTACTTTTACAGGTAAAGAATGCTGTGGATGAAACTGGCGCCCTGTGTTCTGCCTGGCACAAGACATGAGGGGTCAGTGCAAGACACGGGGATTTAAGAGACGGGTCTTGAACCCGCCGAGAATCCGTTTTATCTATTAATCTTATTTGGATTGTTTGGTTATTATGCCCATATGTCTATAGACCATCACAGCACTTGTGTATCAGGCAGGCAGCTAAGGTTACAGCTCCACTTACCATGACAACAGAAGTCTGTGGTCAGCGAGGCTCTTTCGCTAACTTTCTCTTTTTTCAGGGGGTCTTTGCACCTCAGACCCTCATCTCTGCAGTGGCTTACTCTTCACTTATAAGATAAAGGCAGCATGGTGGCTCAGTGGTTAGCACTGTATGGTGACTCAGTGGTTAGCACTGTATGTTGGCTCAGTGGTTAGCACTGTATGTTGGCTCAGTGGTTAGCACTGTATGGTGGCTCAGTGGTTAGCACTGTATGGTGACTCAGTGGTTAGCACTGTATGGTGGCTCAGTGGTTAGCACTGCATGGTGGCTCAGTGGTTAGCACTGCATGGTGGCTCAGTGGTTAGCACTGCATGGTGGCTCAATGGTTAGCAATGTATAATGGCTCAGTGGTTAGCACTATATGGTGGCTCAGTGGTTAGCACTGCATGGTAGCTCAGTGGTTAGCACTATATGGTGGCTCAGTGGTTAGCACTGTGTGGAGGCTCAGTGGTTAGCACTGTATGGTGGCTCATTGATTAGCACTATATAGTGTCTCAGTGGTTAGCACTGCATGGTCGCTCAGTGGTTAGCACTATATGGTGGTTCAGTGGTTAGCACTGTATGTTGGCTCAGTGGTTAGCACTGTATGTTGGCTCATTGATTAGCACTATATAGTGGCTCAGTGGATAGCACTGTATGGTGGCTCAGTGGATAGCACTGCATGGTGGCTCAGTGGTTAGCACTGCATGGTGGCTCAGTGGTTAGCACTGCATGGTGGCTCAATGGTTAGCAATGTATGATGGCTCAGTGGTTAGCACTATATGGTGGCTCAGTGGTTAGCACTATATGGTGGCTCAGTGGTTAGCACTGTGTGGAGGCTCAGTGGTTAGCACTGTATGGTGGCTCATTGATTAGCACTATATAGTGGCTCAGTGGTTAGCACTGCATGGTGGCTCAGTGGTTAGCACTATATGGTGGCTCAGTGGTTAGCACTGTATGTTGGCTCATTGATTAGCACTATATAGTGGCTCAGTGGATAGCACTGTATGGTGGCTCAGTGGATAGCACTGTATGGTGGCTTAGTGGTTAGCACTGTTGCTTTCCAGCACTGTGGTTCCAGGTTCAAAGGACAACATCTACGAGGCACCGGTGAACACTAACAGAAGAGGCCCCTGTGGAAGAACAATATATGGGCCCTTTTGTTGTTTCATGGCTACTCTTATTGCACAATGCTACCTACTTTGAAGGTGGAAATGAAGCAACCCAGGCTCCACCAATGATATGTCCACCCCTTGCTGCAAGAAGCGTGTTTGTTCTCCCCATGTTTGTGTTGGTTTCCTCTGGGTTCTCTTATTTCTTCTCACACTCCAAAGACTGATAGGAAATTTAAATTGTGAGCCCCAATGGGGACAGTGATGTCATGCTGCAGAATTACTGGTGCTATATAAGTCAGTGATATAAATAAAATAGTCTCTCCTCGGCTTCCACTCTCCTCGCCCAGGGCTTGTTAGCTCCTTTAGGTAGCAGACTCTCTATCTTTTCTTGGCTACTCCCCCTGTCTCCGCAGGGGTAGGTTCCTCACTCCTCTCCCTCGCAGTTCCATCTTTATGACAGCACCACATGTCTCTATCCTTCCTCAGACAATGAGTGGTACGGAGGTGACTTTCTATCAGGGAGATCTCTTGCTCCACTCCTTATATGGCTTCCTAACACCGGGACAGTCACAGAGGTCATCTCCACTCAGAAGTATTTGAAGATGTCTCAGCTCCTATCGCTTCTGGTGCCCTCTGTAACCGACCCAGAATGGAGGTAATCCAGCCTTTACATAACTTCTCTGTCTGCAGATTCTCTCAGCAAGCTTAACCCTATGGTCTCAGCACAACTCTGCACTTTCCGCAGACACAGTGCAATAATGAAAATGAATGAAACATAAGCAAGTGCACTGAGCACAAGTCCTGGAGAGGATGAACCTAAGGGACCAGTCTCTCCTGTAAGAGCAATAGCAGAAGAAGAGTCATTTTCATCCCTGCTACATCTGTGACACGATCAAGGGGAAAGTTTATTCTTTCCTATTCTGCAATAAACTTTGATTGCAGTGCACAAAGGGTTAACAGTCGCAGCATGTTATTGCTGTGCTGGGTGTCTGATGTTAAATGACACCTTTAAGAAATAGATTTTTGGGACAAACAAGAGCAATAGGGTGTTATCCAGACTACTGAGGTGAATGAGAGGCCGTGCTGCTCACCCGATGCGGATGTGTGAGACAACACTAAAGAGGATGTAAAGAAAAAGTTCCATCTGCTGCTGTTGGCATCTCCAATGTCTTACTCGGGCAGTAGGAGTTGCGGGTAACCTGCGCTGCTGGCAGTGTACCCACAAAGAATCCAGTACAGTGTGAGGGTAACAGTGCAGATTATTCTCCACACGTTTCGAAGTTCTCACACTTCATCAGGAGAACAATAAAGGTGCTGACTCTGGAATGAATCTTTGCGGTTCTGCTGATGAAGCGTGAGAACTTCGAAACATGTGGAGAATAATCCGAACTGTTACCCTCTTACCATATTGGATTCTTTGTGGACACACTGCCAGCAGCGCAGGTTACCCGCAACTCCTACTGCCTGAAAGGCTTCATTTAGGCATACAAAGAGACATAAGAGCGGCCATGTGTTCCCTTCCACCTCTTAATGTGATAATAATCGTAAAATCTACCTTGTATTCTTGAGGCTTTAACTGTATTGTTCCCTGTTATCTGCCATTTTAGGCTGTGTGTAAGGAGTGGTCTCCCAGAATCCAAGGAAAACACCCCCCAGGCCCCCACTAATTTGGTTTTGGGCTTTGTGACGGGACAACATTTAATCTTAAGGCCCCGTTACGTTTAGCGATGCACCAGCGATCCCGACCACGATATGATCCGGTCAGGATCGCTGGTGCATCGCTAAATGGTCGCTAGTGAGCTGCCAAACAGGCAGATCTCAGCATTGACGCAGCAGCGGTCGTTACTTACCTGTCAGACGCGGCGATGATGACGTCCTCCGCCCACGTCCACGCGTTGCTTGTCGGCGCCAGAAGGAAGCCAAGCAGGAAGCCTCCGACGAAAAATGGACCTGGACGATCTTGCGTGATCAGCGATAGCCAGCGGGGGAGCTGGTCGGAGGTAAGTATTACATGTAGCAATATCGCTAGCAATATCGCTGCTGCGTCACAAAATCGGTGATGCTTTAGCGATATTGCTAGCGATATCGCTATGTTTAAAGGGGGCTTTAATTATCCAGATGTCTATTTTCAGTAAGCCAAGAGGCATAGGACTTTTATCTTTATGTTCACTGTTCTTGTAGGTTGAATAGATATTTGTAAATCGATGAATGGCTGTTATTTGCCTTTTATATCAGCTTCTACAGTTTATTGTACTGTTATCTTTGTAAAACAGGGATGCAGGGTCACTGAACAATGATATTTGTTGATATGTTGTTTACACATTATACCAGGCCATGCAGCTTGTTGTCTTGAAGACATTGAAAGATAAACTAAATAATCAAACAATGTAAGTTAATCTCATCACCCCTTGCCCTTGACCTGTGAATAATGGCTTGAAAATTAGTTGTGAAGTAGAAAAAGGAGATATGCCTCTATAACAATATACATCCAGACATCCAAGTCATTCAGCAGATCCAGTGAACCAGAAACTCTTTATAAAACCACAGCCAGGAACACTCTACAGCAGAGGTCTCAAACTGCATTCCTCAAGGCTCGCAAACAGGTTATGTTTTCAGGATTTCCTTGTATTGCACAGGTGATAATTTAATCACCTGCACAGATAATGATTCCAGCACCTTGTGCAATGCTAAGGAAATCTCATAAACACGCATGGTTTGCGACCCTCGAGGAATGCAGTTTGAGACCCCTATTCTACAGTATAGCTGCCAGATCATGGCTCCATCACGAGAGACATTCTACAGGATTCCAGGTTAGGGGACCACGGCCTCTGCTGAAAGAATACAAATCTTCTCCATTGACCATCACTGAAACCATGGATATGTTTGAGGAGGTCAGTATGTGGACCCACCGGTCACCTGAGCCCCATGGATACATTTGGAAAAGCCAAAATGGGAACCCACTGGTCACCTGGCTCCATGGAGATGTTCAGAGAAGCCAGGCTGTGACCCTCTGGTCACCTGGCCTTGTACCTCAATGGACTGTTATCTTCCTAAGCTTGTTGCTATGTTGCTGGGACTGTTCTATGTGTTAGTTGCCTGTTTTGTGGTTCAATAAATTATTGCCTCACTGTGTTACCCTGGGTTGTCTGAGTAGTATTACGCCAATGGTAAAAGGAGAGCGGGCAATTAGTGGATTAAGCCCAGGTCCATGTGGTTTCGTATAGTGTACTAGGGCACCCGCTGCCCTCCCGTGTCTCCACAGGCTTCTTTTATGGTATCATTTCCTTTCATGTCCCTGGCTATATACGAGGCTAACATACTTACCAACAATGAGTCCGGAATCATCATTGGGCCCCTTCATCCCAGGAAGACACACAAATCTACCTGGATTCCCAATATTAAGAACTCATTAACAGTCCAGTAATAGTCTCCCCCTCCCTTATTCCCGGATTCACAGGTCGGTCCCAGGAAAATCGGGATTGTTTACTCAAATGTGAAAGTTCGGAACACAACAATTTGCAACAGTTGCAAGCCCCAAGTTTCCTCATCCCTAGGAGGAAAAACTGGAAATAAGAAGAATATTACTGTATATCCTTCTATATTCGGTATAATAATGATAAACAAACCTAAAAAAAATCATTGATGCAATCGCTAAACCAGTCTCCAAGAAGACTTAGAAGCAAATGGCAAGGAGGAGAATTAAACATGATTAATTAATCAGAACTGCTAGCAAAAATTCAGCGCCCTTCATGCAAAAACAAACAAAATCTCCACTTCTGCTGTTAGTCTCATGATAACCGGTGTTTAATTGAAAGAATTAATAGCCATGCTAGCAAATTGCCTTTCAGAAGAAAATTGAAGAATTGATAAAGTGGAAAGGGCTTTTGTAATTTGGAGTCGGTGTTTGCTGAAGCAGCAGGGCTGTTTCCTCGCAGCGGGCTCACGTTCCGGGGAGTCTTCTACTAACTGCCTGTAACATTCAATGTTTAGCTGACCTCGAGCCGGGCTATTAAGGGCTTCCAGAAAATAACCGTGGCTCCTCGTAAAATTTTCCTTACAAATCTAGTAGGTATTAAAAAAAAAAAAATATATATATATCAGAAAATGTAACGCTGTGATCTATGTATAATTCATATTTCACCCAAAAATAAACGGGAAAATAGAAAAAAAACTTCATTACCGACATCCCACTGCGCTTTTTGTGAATAATGGGCTATAATTAAAATTCTTGCCGGCTAATCTAAAAAAAAAAATAAATTGGGGAAAAAAACAGGTTTAACTCTAGAGGAGTCATCAAAAATGTAACAAGTGCATATTTTCTTATTAAAGGGGTTTATGAAACATCTCGGTTTTCTGAGCCAAGCATTTTGAGCATTCCCGCAGTCTCTAAATTGCAATTGTACGGTGAATTTTGTAAGCTAAATAATATGCTTCGTTGAGTGAGGCAAAAGCAAGAGAGTCTGCGGGAAAAGTTTCAGATGAGAAAGTTTTATGGAGTTGAAGTTTTATTTTTAATTAACTTTGGGTTATTTAGTCCTTAGAAAAAGAAATCAAACCTGTTTGTTCTACAACTTCCTAATATTTTCTGCTTTTTATTTGTTTTGTTTTGTGTTTTGCTTCTTTTTTAAGCTGGGAACTAACATCAAGCAGGTTATATCCTCTTTCACTGCCTTTTTTATTTTTCTGATGCTTTTGAAGAGTGAAGCAACTTTGCAAACAATCTTTTACAAAATATCCTTGTGATTTCTGTTTAGAGTATGTGCACACGTTGCGGATTCTGCTGCGGATCCACAGCAGTTTTAGACTGCGGTGTACAGTACAATGTTAACCTATGCAAATCCAAAAACACTGTGCTGAAGTTGCGGAATTTTCCACGCGGATTTGCTGCGGTTTCAAAACCGCAGCATGTCAATTCTTTGTGCGGATTCCGCAGTGGTTTGGCTCCATGACAGGTGTCAAACCGCAGGGGAAAACTGCAGAAAAACTGCAGATAAATCGCAGGTCTTTTGACCTGCGGATTTACCTGCGGTTTTTCTCAAATCCGCACGGAAAATTCCGCAGAGCAATCCGCAAAGTGTGCACACACCCTTAAAGCTCCAAAACAGACCTATGTATCTCCAAGGTAACAGACAAATAAACCCAAACCTGTGCAGTCACACACTCCTACTCCTGTGCCCTGCTACATAAAGGGTTTGTCCTCTTTCAGAAAATCTTCATTTTGCATGAAGTTTGCTTATAAAAAAAAATCAATCTTCTTTACCCAACATTCCCGGGTCATATGATAAGTCTCTCCGATGCTCCTGGTGTCTGGTGTTGGTTGCGGCGCTGATGTCACGTTGACATCATGGTGGCAATCAGTGGTCTCAGCCCGATGAGATGGAACGCCCGGCTCATAATATGACATAATAGCTCCACATACATAAAATCAGAGGCCGCCGCAGGTACAGAAGAGGCTCAGATCACACACTCTTTTCACATCAAACAGTTTTGCTGCGTAACACCCAAAAAGCAGAGGCGATGCCCAGGACTGATCAGATTTCCCCTGCACTTGCTTTCTTCCATGAGGGGCAATCACTGGTTTCGAGTGTTTTTGATTACTACTTATTGAAGTTGTGCAAGACTGACTGTAAACCAATGGCCTTTCATTTCTGCAGGATTCTCCCACATGGATCTCATTAGCATCCTGTCATGGTTTGGGTTAAATGAGGCGTATTCATTAGAGGGTTGCCATGATAATTTAGCAGAGCTTTGGCAGTCTGAATAACACCAATTCTCTAAGTAACTCAATCCAGATGAAGAGATTATACGAGAAGATTAAGGTTTTATAGTTGTTACGAATGTAATTCTTCGCACCCCGCTGAGAAACGACATGGTGTTAACATTCGAATATGAAAGCAAAATGTAATTTCATTGAAAGAATGCAAATCTGCTCAAAATCAATTCGGCAGCAGGTAAAGATTCCATAAATTCCATCTCAAAGTTTTACAGTAACTTTTATTTTATAAAAATAAAAGAAAACCTAAGTGAGAGCAAGATAAGAAACAAAATACTCCCAATCCGTCATAGGAACTGCATAAAGTCTTCCAACCCACTTATATATATTTGGTGTTACACACCTGTCCAGAGTGTGGGCTCTGCTCCCTACACCTCGCTCCGCTACACTTTCTTGTGCCCCATGTTGGGCTTTACAAATAGTCCAGCGTGCTCCCATGTGTTGAACTTCCTAAGCCTATATTAGACCTCCCAAGACACACACCTGTGTTGTGGTATTAAGACTTTCTAGTAAGACTTTTAGTTTGTTCATGCACAGTTCTTGTCTACAGGCTCCAGGACTTCTCTTGGCTGCTTGCAGCTTCCAGTCCCTGAGTTACCTGTCTGCGGCTTTCAGTACCACTGCTACCTGACTGCGGTCTCCAGTATGTCTCCTCTCTGCCTATGACTTCAAGTACTTCAGCTTCATGTCCGCCTGTGGATTCTAGGACGTCTGCTACTATTCTGTCGTCTCCTGGACGTCTCCAAGCTGCCTGAGGCTACCAGTACCTCTGCTAAGTCTCCTGTCTGCTACCTGTATCCTGCATGCTTCACCCATCTGTGGAACCTACGACTGTGGCCCGTGTGCCCACCCAGACATTGTACTCAGAGGATCCACCTCACCTAGTGAGCCCTTGTGATACTTGGCAGCAATATTACTCATCACAGCTGCCATCAAGGTCATACAGGTGGTACTACTCTCAGGGACAGAAGGGGCCCAAAATCAACCTGTCTGATATCTACCTTTCAATAATGGCAATGATTTGCAAACCGACTCTCAATGTGGGGCCCATGTTAGAGGAGAAGCTCAAGTGAAATCATTTCCCTGCTCTTTGGGATAAATATATGATGTTGGGGCATAAAGACTACAAAATTGCCTAGTTTGTCACAATCATTGGGTCACGTTAAGAAAAAATTAATAAGACTTTCTCAGATGACCATCACATGAAAAAAACATAGGTTTAAGGTGGAAAATGACATTTTGAGATGCATTCCTTGCTGACGTACAATCTATATACACATTCACTAGATATACTCATAAAGTGTATACTGTTCACACTACACACAGATAACGCGAGCACACATTCACACAGTACACTGACACAATGTAGTCTAGGTATTCATGCAGTGTATACATGCACATTCACTTCATACATACATATACAGTACATACAGTGGGGGAAATAAGCATTTGATCCCTTGCTGATTTTTTAAGTTTGCCCATTGACAAAGACATGAACAGTCTATAATTTTAAGGGGCGGTTCATTTTAACATCAGGGAAATATCTACATGTTTCTCAATATTTCTGAATCGATTTAGTTAGAAATGCCCTCAAAAATTTTTATTCTAATTTGCCTCCTGACTTTTTTTCCGGATTAACATCACCTGGGGAAAAGTTAAACTGAACGAAAAAAACAACTTTATAAACTAGTTTTTTCACCTGTTCTTAGTTGCCAACGCCTCAGCTCTGGACCTCCTCGTCAGTCTTCTGTTTTTTCGGACCTTCTCTTCTTCCTCCATTGTGGTGTGTAAGGTCAATGTGTCGGAATGGAGGATGAACGCAAGACTAGAAGAAGACTGGCACTGATTACCGCGGAGCTTAGAAGGTGACAACATGAAAACAGATGACAAAGGTTTAGTGGAAAGTGTGATGTATTTTTGCTTTAACCGCTTTCTCATGTCAGGTGAGGTACTTCAATTCAGCCCAAATTTATTAGGATTATTATTATTTTTATTTATTTTTACTCATTTATATAGTGCTATTAATTCCACAGCGCTTTACAGACATTAGTGGCCAGCGTCGGACTGGAACACCTTATGCCCACCAGAGAAAATCATTCTTGGGGCCCACTATGTAGCTGCATAGAGTTAAATACCAGACCACCAATTATGTGGTAAAACACGCTAATATCCGGGTATAATATAAGGTTGTACATGTCTTAATTATGTAGCAGGAGTTGGGGTAGCCCCCTCATAGAATATAAAGCAGCCCCCTCACATAGTATAATGCAGCCATCTCATAGAATATAATGCAGCCATCTCATAGAATATAATACTGCCCCCCTCATAGGGAATAATACTGCCCCCCTCATAGGGTATAATGCACCCCCTCATAGGGTATAATGCACCCCCTCATAGGGTATAATACTGCCCCCCTCATAGGGTATAATACTGCCCCCCTCATAGGGAATAATGCACCCCCTCATAGGGTATAATACTGCCCCCCTCATAGGGTATAATACTGCCCCCCTCATAGGGTATAATGCTGCCCCCTCATAGGGTATAATACTGCCCCCCTCATAGGGTATAATACTGCCCCCCTCATAAGGTATAACACTGCCCCCCTCATAGGGAATAATGCACCCCCTCATAGGGTATAATACTGCCCCCCTCATAGGGAATAATGCACCCCCTCATAGGGTATAATGCTGCCCCCTCATAGGGTATAATGCTGCCTCCTCATAGGGTATAATGCTGCCCCCCTCATAGGGTATAATACTGCCCCCCTCATAGGGTATAATACTGCCCCCCTCATAGGGAATAATGCTGCCCCCTCATAGGGAATAATGCACCCCCTCA